>NC_092135.1:45457963-48450463 GCF_043159975.1 Macaca nemestrina | reverse complement strand
AATTACTCCTGAGTCCATACATTGTGTATACCCTCAGAATTATTACATCAGAAATTTTTCTTGTGAACACTTTTTGGTAGGGGAAAAAAGCATCTGGTGTGGTAGGAGGGGTGGAAGTGATGCTACTGTCCTTGCTGCCAACTTCCTCTACAGTGACTGCCCCTGCCACCATGGTCTTCCTAAAGGTGGGGGTCTTCCTTCCTAAAGGATGATTTGGAGAGCCCCTTGTTACTGTGTTCTACCTGGCAGGATCTGAGTTAGGCATTTCAGATGTATTAAGGCAGGAATTTCTCACAATTACCCTATGATGTTGGCATTATTATTAATGTTCTACAGATGAAGACTTAGAGACTTAGAGGATCAGAATGGTAAAGAAACTAGCTCAGAAAGAGCTGAATTGGAACCCAGGTCTGTCTGCCTGACTCAGAGTCTGTGGTTTTTTGTTTTGTTTTGTTTTTTGTTTGTTTGTTTTTTTGAGATGGAGTCTCGCCCTGTCACCCAGGGTGCAAGATCGCAGTGGTGCGATCTTGGCTTACTACAACCTTCACCTCCCAGGTTCAAACGATTCTCCTGCCTCAGCATCCCGGGTAGCTGGGATTACAGGCATGCACCACCACGCCAGGCTAATTTTTGTATTTTTAGTAGAGACGGGGTTTCACCATGTTGGTCAGGCTGGTTTCCAACCTCTGACCTTGTGATCCATGCGCCTCGGCCTCCCAAAGTGCTAGGATTACAGGCATGAGCCACCACGCCCAGCCAAAGTTTGTGTTTTTAACCATGGATATAACAAAAGAGGAGACATGAGTAAATAGGGGACTTAAGTAAAAAAAGGAAAGTTTTGAATGTCTATGACATTTCTACAATTTAACTTTTTGCCCAAGAATCTTAATAGAAAATGAATATTTTTTAACATTTATAACCTAACAAGATACACTATGTTAACTGTGAAAATTGATCATATTACTACATGTAGATATGTACAACACCACATTTTCCTAACTTTATCATTCTCTAGTTCCAGTTTCCAGTAACTCTCTGTAAATAATCGCAATAAGGAGGTAGTTTCGGAGGATTGTTGATCACAAGAATGTTCATGCTTGCAGTGTATAGGTAATTACTAACATGAATAAGATGGGCATGATCAAAAACTGCTTAAGAAGGATAAAACTTCTTTAAAATGTTAGATATGTGTAATTTATTACTTTTAAAATATCAACAAACTGTACCACAATTTTAACTGGAAGATGCTATCTTTTTAGACACTTTGCAGAGGGGTAGCCATCAAGGGCAAAAACTCCAGTTGAAGACCCTTTGCCCTATATAGTGGGACGTTTCTGTAAGGTTACAATTGGAATATTTATCTTACTTTTTATGTATAAGTTATATGCTACTTTAACTTAACCTTTCAACACAGTGATTACATGTAAGCTTGTCCATGTTTGATAAATACTCTGTGGAGTGGCAATCTCATGCATGAAGTCCTTTTAAGAATGAAAATAAAATGATTTTTCTCGTAACAATGCTGGTAGAGAGAAAAACTTTATTAAGTCAAGTTCTGTACTTTAAGAAATGTGATTAACTCCAAGTTCATTAGCACAGCCTAATACCATACATCACAAAATATGAGCATTTAGAGAAGCTTTTTTCTAAACTTTAATTAGAAAATGAATGAATTAAAAATAAATATAATTCTTTTGACAGTTGAACAACACATGCATATGATCACCAGATCTATTTGGTGAGAGAATACTCCATATTGCAATGATATGAAATGGTCAGTTAATTGCTTGTCGGCCTCTTGGCTGAGGTCAAGTGAAATTGTCAGATGGTCTGGGCTATGTTGTGGTCTCTTCACCATTTTACTCGCTGCTTCTGGCATTCTAGTTTTTAAACAGAAAACAATTACTATCCTCACTACTTGGGTCCATACCCACTTGGTAGAATAAAATAGCAAACTGTCAATTGTTCAGTCTACATACAAAGTATGGATTTTCTGACCGGATAATGCACAGTAAAAGCAGATTGCTGGCATGACTGGTTAAGCTTTTGTATTAACACAATTGACTACACAATTGCTCGCTACCTTAGGAAGTTCTACTGACAAGTTCTGGCAACTTACCCACAAAAATTGGAGTCAACATCACCAACATAGTTGTAAAGCATTTTAAAAATAAATATATACAGGGCCGGGCTTGGTGGCTCATGCCTACAATCCCAGCACTTCAGGAGGCCAAGGCAGGCGGATCACAAGGTCAGGAGATCGAGACCATCCTGGCTAACACAGTAAAACCCTGTCTTTACTAAAAATACAAAAAATTAGCTGGGCATGGTGGTGGGCACCTGTAGTCCCAGCCACTCGGGAGGCTGAGGCAGGAGAATGGCGTGAACCCGGGAGGCGGAGCTTGCAGTGAGCCGAGATTGTGCCACGGCACTCCAACCTGGGTGACAGACCAAGACTCAGTCTCAAAAAATAAATAAATAATAAATAAATAAATAAATAAATAAAGTTTGCAGACAAGATAAAGATATGATTATTTACCTTACAAATAGTGATATCTCTTCCTTGATTTATTAAATAATAAATGTGCAGTGTATTTAAAAAAATTCTTACATTCACAGAAGTCTCCTTTATCCACAACTTTCAAGGAATACAATTATTAAATAGTTATTTGTGTTAATTCTTGTAAATGGGTTCATATTAGCCATTTTATTTAGACAAGATGGAGACATAATGGTCTTCAAATAATATAGGGATGCTAAGATTTGGCTCCAATCCCACCTTTAGGCGTAGGGTGTGAGAGAATAAACAATTCCTTATTATAGGCTTTTAGGTAATAAAAAGAAATAAGTCCAAACTGTAACATAAAACTAGGTAATGGATCTCACATGTTTACAGAGATTATTCCTGCCATAAAGTTAAAAAAAAAAAAAAAAAAAAGGAATGGCATAAGGTAATTCCCTCCTTTGTAGTTCCTGGGTTGGTTTACCATAGAAGATGACATGTTGCACTCACCACCTAGGGCATTTATCTATTCTGAAATCCAAGTCCAACAGAGTAAAGCGTGAGAGAAAAAGCAACTCAGACTTCTCTGTTTCACCTCCATAAACTCTCCTTTTGTGCTTCCACTTTGCTGACTGAAAACCCATCTTTCTCTAGTGGTCCAAACTGTCCCATACAGAGTGGTGTGGCCTCTTAGGTTTTGGCAATATTACTACTGCCTTCAAACAGCACCACCCCTGCTCATGCAGGAGATATTAAGCTACACAGTCCTTAAATGCTAAGTCTGGTTTTGTTCCTTGTGAACCATAGGAATGTGGCAACATCAGAGCTACTGTAAATTTCACATGCTTTGCTGACTCTGTGTGTGTGTTTACAAGTTTATGCAATATTAGGATATATAGAAAATGCAGTATTACAAAGAGAACTCACTTAAGAAATAATATTTTGTCTAAATAATTGAAGACCATGTGTACTTTTTTCCAATTATACCAACTTACTTCCCTGCCAAGAATCACCATTTTAAATTTGGTATCTATCATTGCTTGCATTTATTTCCTGCTCATTCCTTTTATGTGGGCTAACAATACTCTTAATATGTTTTTTTAGTATGGTTGATTATTTTATTTTATAATAAAATAAATAAAAGAAGTAAACTTTGGTTAAAAATGAAAAAGATATTTTTATAGAGAATAACATCAGCATAGCTTTACTAATAGTCATAAAATGGACTTATTTTGAAGATGTTATTATTTTATACTAAATACACTTCCCCTTATACCACAATACTTATTCTCTTGATCAAATTTGCAATTTTAGTACCTGTTGAATATTGAAAATCAGACAAATATTAAGAAAAACATCTCATTTCTGAAATGAACTACACTATAGAAAAGTGGAAAATTTCTGAGGACTCTGTTCTGTTCCATTGGTCTATATCTCTGTTTTGGTACCAGTACCATGCTGTTTTGGTTACTGTAGCCTTGTAGTATAGTTTGAAGTCAGGTAGCGTGATGCCTCCAGCTTTGTTCTTTTGACTTAGGATTGTCTTGGAGATGCGGGCTCTTTTTTGGTTCCATATGAACTTTAAAGCAGTTTTTTCCAATTCTGTGAAGAAACTCATTGGTAGCTTGATGGGGATGGCATTGAATCTATAAATTACCTTGGGCAGTATGGCCATTTTCATGATATTGATTCTTCCTATCCATGAGCATGGTATGTTCTTCCATTTGTTTGTGTCCTCTTTGATTTCACTGAGCAGTGGTTTGTAGTTCTCCTTGAAGAGGTCCTTTACATCCCTTGTAAGTTGGATTCCTAGGTATTTCATTCTCTTTGAAGCAATTGTGAATGGAAGTTCATTCCTGATTTGGCTCTCTGTTTGTCTGTTACTGGTGTATAAGAATGCTTGTGATTTTTGCACATTGATTTTGTATCCTGAGACTTTGCTGAAGTTGCTTATCAGCTTAAGGAGATTTTGGGCTGAGACAATGGGGTTTTCTAAATATACAATCATGTCATCTGCAAACAGGGACAATTTGACTTCTTCTTTTCCTAACTGAATACCCTTGATTTCTTTCTCTTGCCTAATTGCCCTAGCCAGAACTTCCAACACTATGTTGAATAGGAGTGGTGAGAGAGGGCATCCCTGTCTTGTGCCAGTTTTCAAAGGGAATGTTTCCAGTTTTTGCCCATTCAGTATGATATTGGCTGTGGGTTTGTCATAAATAGCTCTTATTATTTTGAGGTACGTTCCATCAATACCGAATTTATTGAGTGTTTTTAGCATGAAGGGCTGTTGAATTTTGTCAAAAGCCTTTTCTGCATCTATTGAGATAATCATGTGGTTCTTGTCTTTGGTTCTGTTTATATGCTGGATTATGTTTATTGATTTGCGAATGTTGAACCAGCCTTGCATCCCAGGGATGAAGCCCACACATATACAGCCATCTGATCTTTGACAAACCTGAGAGAAACAAGAAATGGGGAAAGGATTCCCTATTTAATAAATGGTGCTGGGAAAATTGGCTAGCCATAAGTAGAAAGCTGAAACTGGATCCTTTCCTTACTCCTTATACGAAAATTAATTCAAGATGGATTAGAGACTTAAATGTTAGACCTAATACCATAAAAATCCTAGAGGAAAACCTAGGTAGTACCATTCAGGACATAGGCATGGGCAAAGACTTCATGTCTAAAACACCAAAAGCAACGGCAGCAAAAGCAAAAATTGACAAATGGGATCTCATTAAACTAAAGAGCTTCTGCACAGCAAAAGAAACTACCATCAGAGTGAACAGGCAACCTACAGAATGGGAGAAAATTTTTGCAATCTACTCATCTGACAAAGGGCTAATATCCAGAACCTACAAAGAACTCAAACATATTTACAAGAAAAAAACAAACAACCCTATCAAAAAGTGGGCAAAGGATATGAACAGACATTTCTCAAAAGAAGACATTCATACAGCCAACAGACACATGAAAAAATGCTCATCATCACTGGTCATCAGAGAAATGCAAATCAAAACCACAATGAGATACCATCTCACACCAGTTAGAATGGCGATCATTCAAAAGTCAGGAAACAACAGGTGCTGGAGAGGATGTGGAGAAATAGGAACACTTTTACACTGTTGGTGGGATTGTAAACTAGTTCAACCATTATGGAAAACAGTATGGCGATTCCTCAAGGATCTAGAACTAGATGTACCATATGACCCAGCCATCCCATTACTGGGTATATACCCAAAGGATTATAAATTATGCTGCTATAAAGACACATGCACACGTATGTTTATTGCAGCACTATTCACAATAGCAAAGACTTGGAATCAACCCAAATGTCCATCAGTGACAGATTGGATTAAGAAAATGTGGCACATATACACCATGGAATACTATGCAGCCATCAAAAAGGATGAGTTTGTGTCCTTTGTAGGGACATGGATGCAGCTGGAAACCATCATTCTTAGCAAACTATCACAAGAACAGAAAACCAAACACCGCATGTTCTCACTCATAGGTGGGAACTGAACAATGAGATCACTTGGACTCAGGAAGGGGAACATCACACACCGGGGCCTATCATGGGGAGGGGGGAGGGGGGAGGGATTGCATTGGGAGTTATACCTGATGTAAATGACGAGTTGATGGGTGCAGCACACCAACATGGCACAAGTATACATATGTAACAAACCTGCACGTTATGCACATGTACCCTACAACTTAAAGTATAATAATAATAAATAAATTTTAAAAAAAAAGTGGAAAATTAATCTAGAACGAGAGGAACACAAACATAGAAAGCCATAAGGAACTTTAAATTTAAAAAATCTAAAGCTATTTAGTGATATATAAGAACAGAAAGCATGAAATTCAGGCTAAAATTCAGTTGGTTGAAGTTACAACTATGGTGACTATTACGATATCTAAACTATAACACAGATCATTGGAACTCTTTAGTTTATCTTAGCAGCACTCTTCCAGATGGTTTTATAAAATTAGGAAATAGAACAAAAGAAATCAAATTCAAAATAAGTATTTGTCAATACTCTTCTGGACTCCTAAGGACAATTTCTTTCCAACCTTCATTTACCTTTTCTCGTGAAATATTCAAAGAATAGACCAAGAGTTATTGAAATCGTTTATCACTTTTCCCCTTCAGAAAACTGATACCGTTTTAGAGGTGTTGTGTATTTCTACCCATTGGAGCTTGAAAATCATAATTTCTAAACTGGATTTTTTTCTTTTAATAAATCAGTCCATACATGGTTAAAGTGTTTGTGTATATACTTTGTTTTAAAATATTTTATTTACAAAATTTCAAAACAAATAAGACAAATTAACTATCTGTATTTCAAAAAGAACTCACTTAAACTGAAAAGGTTTCCTAAAATATTAAATATATGTTGAGGCCAGGACTTTGAGATCAGTATGGGCAACATAGTGAAACTCTGTCTGTACAAAAAAGTTAAAAATTATCCAGGCATGGTCACATGTCTCGGCAGACCCATCTGCTTAGGAGGCTGAGGCAGGAGGATCTCTCAGACCCAGGAGTTGGAGGCTGCAGTGAGCTATGATCACGCCACTGTACTCCAGCCTGGGCAATAGAGAGAGATGCTGTGTCTAAAAAAATAAATAAATAAAACAAATATACCTATGTGTCTTTATTTCAGGTTTTTTGTTGTTGTTGTTGTTGTTTTTTCTTTTTGAGATGGAGTCTTGCTCTGTCACCAGGCTGGTGCAGTGGCAAGATGTTGGCTCACTGTAACCTCTGCCTCCCAGGTTCAAGCGATTCTCCTGTCTCAGTCTCCCAAGTAGCTGGGACTACAGGCACATGCCACCATGCCTGGCTAATGTTTTGTATTTTAGTAGAGAGAGGGTTTCACCATGTTGGTCAGGCTGGTCTCGAACTCCTGACCTCAGGTGATACGCTAGCCTCGGCCTCCCAAAGTGCTGGTATTACAGGTGTGACCCACCATGCCCAGCCCTTTCTTTCAGTTTTATAAAAATATAGGTATGTTCTTTCTTTTTCTCTCTCTCTTTTTGTGATAATTGGTCTGTACATATTTAAAAATGCATGCCGTATTCAAGGTACTGTCCAAAGCCTGGAAATCCTCCCAACTTTTATTGTTGTATTTGTACCTACTATTTTATCTAGTCACATTTGTAAAAGGTTCACAATCCTCCAAAATTATTGCTCTAAGAGTCAAGGAAATTGACTTTCTTAATGCTCAAGCAAGAAATGATACTGGCAGAACTGTGCCTCCAGAAAGGAAAACTGTAAGGCCTCGCTCTGATATTTGAAACAATGGATTTCAGCAACCATGTAGGTCTTGTAAGGCACTGTTTATTCACACACACACAAAAATATTTCTAATTCTTTTCTTAGAAATGAAGAGGTCACCAGCAGGTATGCTTCATTCTACAATGATCTCTTTTGGAAAACTTGTTCAGATAAAATCTAGAGATAAATTCTTGCCTTCTCAAAAACAGCTGGTTCATTGGCACGGGCATGAGAGGATAGGTATATGTAATAATATTTAAGAAAGAATTAAACTTGACTTAGCAGTTCTTGGAAAAACTGATTTAAGCAAATAGTTGACCTTAAGGCTTTGAATTCTCTGAAATTTTCCCTTCAAATTTTAATCTTTCATAGATATTTAGAAATATATATTCAATAGGGAATAAGAATGCCATTAGATAATATGAGACAGACAAACAGTACAGGTAAAAGGAAAGTGATACATTCTAGACTATTTTCCTGGGAGTTCCGAGTTCCAAAGTTAGCATACTAGTACAGTGGGGGAGAATAGACATGTTTGGTACAACAAATCAATTGCATAGAATTTTAATCTCGGAGAATTTGGAAATATTAATCTTGTTACTCAGAGGGTCATAGTAAGTTGAGAATTGGCCTGACCACTTTGGAAGTAACATCTAGTCAAATCTTTTAGCCTGGAATAAAATTCAAGTCATGATTTTCAACTTTTAAAAATGTCTGAATTGTTCAAATAATGGTGTCAACGTGTTATGGTAGAAAAGTGATGGAATTTGGTTTAAATTTTTCCAAGTAATTGCTTTTCTTTTTAAAAAAATATGCCATTGATTTTTTTTTAATCAGAGTAATACATGTACATTATTTTAAAAGCAAGCCAGTTGTAGATGCTATCTCTTGCTTTGCTATTGGGAAAGTTAAACATTTAGCTTTCTCAACCTATGTGCTATTTCTCATCTCACCAAAAAATCAGATGCACTTACCTTACCCTGAAAATTGTTATTACAATGGAAATACTAGTCACAGATATTACTCATGATTACGCTTCTTTTTGTGTAACTTGCTTTCCCTGGAGTTAAGCATTTCCTCTTTTTTTTCTTACTTTTAAATGTACCAATTGCGAATTCATCCCTAAACTTTCTGCCAAAAGTGTCCTAAGTATTCCAGCATATTGGTTATTCCAACTGGAGCCCTCCAACCTCCTCACCAGTCTAGACTGGTTTCTCTCAGACCACAGGCAGCTGATGTTCTAGAACTTTTCTTCATCAATATCCTGGGAATTTTCTTTCTTTTCTGTTTCTCAATGCTTGTTTCCTGGATCCTCTAGCTACTTCTGTTTTGGGTTATTCCCTCATGTTGCTCAATCATATCCTCCAATAGCTCTTAAAATATGGTATGTGGACGCATTTTTTGAGACCTTGCAATTGAAAATGCTTATTTTCTACCTGCAGTTAACTCTTTTCTTTTCTTTTCTTTTTTGAGATGGAGTCTCGCTCTGTTGCCAGGCTGGAATGAAGTGGTGTGATCTCGGCTCACTGCAACCTCCCGGGTTCAAGTGATTCTCCCGCCCCAGCCTCCTGAGTAGCTGGGACTACAGGCGCATGCCACCATGCCCAGCTAATTTTTTGTATTTTTCGTAGAGACAGTGTTTCACCATATTGGCCAGGACGGCCTCGATCTCTTGACCTCGTGATCCAACCGCCTCGGCCTCCCAAAGTGCTGGGATTACAGGCATGAGCCACCACGCCCAGCCTAGTTCACTATTTTCTTCCCTCATATTTGTCTTTTAAAATTTCTTGGCATGGAATTCTAGGCTGGAATCGTTTTCCCTCAGGTTTTCAAAGCAATTTGTTCATTATTTTCTACTTCCTAAGGTCGCTTTCTGACCTTAGAAATCTTTTCTAATTTCAATCTTTTCAAGTGACCCTTCTATTCCTGGCATTTTATCATTTTATATACATGTGCCTTTAGTTGAGTATTTGAAATTCATTTTTCTGAAAATCTGAACCGATCAATCTGAAAATTTATTCATTTCCATTCTGGAAAACATTTCTGTATTATTTGCTTGACAATTTTTTTTTTCAATTTTGTTTAATTCTCTCTTCTTTTAACTCACATTACACTTTATTCTTTATCTTTCTTAAATTTTATCTATAATTTTCCTGTTTTATCTTGTCCTGCTTTCTGAAGTTTATCCTGAACTTTTTTATATTTCCAGTTTCCTGTTAACTTTTTAAGATAATTAACATATTTTTAATTACAAAGATTTTTCTCCATATGATCCTTTTCATAGCCTGCTGCTCTTGTTTCTTATATACCTCTGAAAACGTTAGTTTTTAAATATTTTCCTACTCTCTAATTTGTCTCTATTTTCTCCAGATTCTTTTTTTGTTTGTTTCTTTAGGTCATGGCCCTTTATGTAAGTTTTTCCCGTAATAGCTATTGATTTGGTCGTCAGCTGACATTTTAAATGCAAAGTTTTTAAAAATAAGTTGCTGACTAGAAACTTTGGTTTTCACATGGGTGAGGGTAGTCAGGCTGAACCACAGGGTAATCTGGTGGGGACCAGGCCATTTTGGGGAGATCCCCAACTGTTAGCACTCCAACCACTCTCCACATCTTAGGGTAGTTCCTCAGATTTTAGTTCTTCAATTTCTTTTCTTTTTTATTTCTTCTTTTTTATTTTTTTTTTTAGACGGACGCTCACTCTGTCGCCAAGCTGGAGTGCAGTGGCGTGATCTCGGGTCACTGCAACCTTCTCCTCCCAGGTTCAAGCGATTCTCCCTCCTCAGCCTCCTGAGCAGCTGGGACTACAGGTGCGCCCCATCACGCCAGTCTAATTTTTGTTATTTTTAGAAGAGACGGAGTTTCACCTTGTTGGTCAGGACGGTCTCCATTTCCTGACCGTGTGATCCACCCACCTCCGGCTCCCAAAGTGCTGGGATTACAGACGCCGGCCACTGCGCCTGGCATAGTTCTTCAATTTCATACCTGGAGATTATGAACCTGGTTGCCAACATCCTGGTAGTTGAATGAAAGAAGAGAGTTTGGGTGTCTCCATTCAGTATGTTAATTTTCACTTAACTCCCCTGTTTTTGGTACAGCATGTCAGACTAACTAACCCTCAGTAACTCTGGCATACCACACTTTACAGTCTATCTTATTAAACTCTTATCTGCAGATTATGAGAGGAATAATCACCTGACTGGGTGTGGTAATTGAGGGGTTCTAAGGACCCAATTTCTTCTTTAATAGACTTTCAACATTTCTTCTTGCTTTCAGTCCCACCTTGCCCTTCTACTTCCACAGGTACTAAGGTCTCAAACTCGTAAGCTTTTCCAGGGTTTTCTGCATTGAACAACTTTTTGTTTGTTTGTTTGGTGGTGGTAGTCAGGAACAGACCTTCCCCCTTTGAAAGCTTCCCTTGTTTCCTTTAGTCTGATAAATCAGTTACCACTTAAATATCTGCTTCCTAGCTTCTGAATTCATGCTGATAATGTCCATCTGCTGTCTTTACCTCCCTAGTGTCCCTGATGGTCATTTTTCTTAGGGGCTTATTCAGTGCCAATAAATGACTTTCTAAGGAAAAAAAGAAAAGAAAGGAAAAACTCTGATTTATAGCATTTGCCCATTTCCAGTGGTGTAGACACTCTTACTTTGACTGTCTTCAAGCTGCCAATAATTTAACAAGCTTTCAAGAGTCCTGAACACTTACTAGTTATATCTCAGTAGCAGTTAAGTGCACTGTTTATGCCTTTGTTAGTTTTACTCTCTTTAGTAAGGTTTTTGGAGAGAGTTGAGATAAAAGTATATCTCTCCATATTTAACTGGAAGTCTCAATTTCTTACCTATTCGTGTAGACATAAACTGACTAGGAAAATTAGCTACTTGAGTGGAATAAATTTTAAACATGGAAATTATCTGGAATATATGTGTAGGGCTTTGCCCCAAACAATGACAAATTTGTTTTTTCTATAGCCCCAGCTATTCAGGGGACTGAGGCAGGAAAATCCCTTGAGCTCAGGAGTCCCGCAGGGGCAACATAGCGAGTCTTAAGGAAAAACAACAACAACAAAAAACAATATTTCTTCTTTATTCAATGTCATTGCCCTAACTTTCCTTTAAGTGAATAAGGCTTCTTCCTGCTCATTCTTTCCCTAACATTCATAAATACATTTATTAAAGTGACTAAGGGATTTAAAAGAAAAAAAAAAAAGTTCACTTCCTTAAACATAAGCCTGAAACGAAATGAGTTTACTTAGGAAGATGTGTTTTAAAACACTGAGAGGGGCCGGGCGCCCTGGCTCACGCCTGTAATCCTAGCACTTTGGGAGGCGGGGGCGGGCGGATCACGAGGTCAGGAGATCGAGACCATCCTGGCTAACACGGTGAAACCCCGTCTCTAGTAAAAAATACAAAAAATTAGCCGGGCGAGGTGGCGGGCGCCTGTACTCCCAGCTACTCGGGAGGCTGAGTCAGGAGAATAGCGTGAACCTGGGAGGCGGAGCTTGCAGTGAGCCGAGACTGCACCACTGCCCTCCAGCCTGGGCAACAGAGCAAGACTCCATCTCAAAAACAAACAAACAAACAAACAAAAAACACTGAGAGGATATTTAGGGCTATAATGTACTAACACCAACTCATAAGCATTATCAGTCATTTACATCTTGGAGGTGTGGAACACGTAAACTGAGATAATGAAATAATATTTGCCTTCACATTAGTCACTGCTCAGTCACTTAGAGATGTAAATTGCAGAAGATATACAACTTGTAAAAATTATCTCAGTCTTTCTAATTGGATTGTGAAATATCTAACAGCAGCTCCATTTCTAAGAAATGTTAACGCAAACCTGAGAGACTGCAAATACTGCCGGTGTTGCCTTCTATAGGAACAGGGAATTTGGCTGGGTGATATCCCTGGACTAATCACCTACAATGTGGAAATACTAAGAATCATGGCACAGAGGTTAATACACTTAGGCAAACAACATAGTGAGTAAATTAAACTCGCGATTCTTTTAGCGAGATAAAGTTTGTCACATACCCACAGAATTCATGAGGAAGTTCTGAAAGGATCATACACTCTCAAAATTTACAGCGAAAATGATCTTAGATAATGTCGTTTTCACAGCACTCAGTTATGGATAAGGAAACTAAGGCCCAAAGTGGTGAAGCCTGTGAGAGAGGGGACTAAAGAAAGACTCATTGTATCTACCTCGCACTTGTGAATTTCCTATCTAAAGATTTCTGTTAGCCCCCAAGCCTCCCCCAGGATCAGGAGAACATGAAACCAGGATATTTACATTTCCCATACTTCTCATATGGGAGAAATGCTTTCAGTTCCAAGTGCTGTTGTCCACTGAACATGTCAGTACACATGTTTGGAACGTTTTACTTGTGTGAAATAATTAAAATCCATGGTTCTGAGGGTCATGGATTTGTTTTTGTTTATTCCATGACTTCCGCCTCTGCTCATCACGAGATTTTGCATGAGTAAGTGAGGAATATTGCCTTTGGCTGTCTTATTTCCTGTGTCTAAAATACAGACAATGTGACCAAAAGAAAACCAGACTGAAAACCTAGCAATGCTGAAGGCAAAGCAAAAGATGGTGATTTTGGTAACTGCTCTTTGTTTCCTGTGAAAATAACCCTGGTGTTTTGTTTTCTTTAATTTTAATGTCTTTTCTCAAACGTTTGAAGTATTTCCCATGTTGGACACCAGTCAAGTTGTAGCATTTGTTGTCATGTGCAGTGTGTTCAGAAAATCTGCTTCGGTTTATTTTGGATGATGTCATGTTACATGCAACCATCTTAAAATGTAGCTTTTCCTGAGGGAGTTGATGAGAGATGTGACAAAATGTGCACATGGCTAGAGTTAACTTTTGGAACTTAAAATCTAGATAATAAAGACAACATTTCCCTTTAAGTTTTAAAAATAGCCCAAAGATATGTAGAGCCTAGGTGAGTTTTGATGGGCAATTTCTTGTTTTTCTAATCTTTCATGGGGTTGGACCATTCCAGACCATTACTGGCAAAAAAACATCCAGATTTTACCTTCAGTGAGTCGTCCTTTGGGAGAGTCAATGTAGACAAGGCTTGCCAATTAAAACTGGAGTCCATCCTCTATGAGTATTTAACCCTAATGCTCATTGTCTACATGCTTTGGATAGCATTTCTTTTTAAAAATTTATTTTTGGCCGGGCGTGGTAGCTCACACCTGTAATCCCAGCACTTTGAGAAGCTGAGGCAGGTGGATCATGAGATCAGGAAATCGAGACCATCCTGGCTAACACAGTGAAACCCCATCTCTACTAAAAATACAAAAAAATTAGCCTGGCATGGGCACATGTCCATATTCCCAGCTACTTGGGAGGCTGAGGCAGGAGAATTGCTTGAACCCTGGAGGTGGAGGTTCTGGTAAGCCAAGATTGTACCACTGCACTCCAGCCTGGGTGACAGAGAGACTCTGTCTTAAAAAAAAATTATTTTTGAGGGGTAGAATGGGATGTCACTATGTTGTCTAGGGTGGTCTTGAACTGGCCTCAAGCAGTCCTCTCAGCTCGGCCTCCTAAGTCACTGGGGTTACAAATGTGAGCTATTGCACCCAGTCTGGGTAGCATTTCTGAGCTATTTTTAATATCTTTTGTCCCAGGGAGTTGAGGGCCACCATTTATTCTATTTAATCACAGGTTGACAAGAGTAGATGGCCTTATGGAGGTTTAATATCCTCTTAACATTTTGTCAGAATTTCTTTCAGCTCTTTTTGTACTTGATGACTTACTGTTTTCTTGGTGTCATAATTGTCATAGAAGAAGTGGAAGAAGTTCTTTCATTATAAGTCCCTGATGGAGAAGAAAGGAATTCCCACAGGCCAGGAAAAAGGAACAAGAGGATTAACACCTGGCATTGTGGCTGATATGGTTTGGATCATCTGTGTCCCCACCCATATCTCATGTTGAATTGTAATCCCCAATGCTGGAGGTAGAGACTGGCAGGAGGTAATTGGAACATGGGGACAGTTGCTAATGGTTTAGCACCATCCCCCTATTGTAGTTCTTCTGATATCGTTCTCATGAGATCTGGTTGTTTAAAATTTTGTAGGACCTCCCCGACTCCTCTTCCTCCTGCTCCTGCCATATAAGACATGCCAGCTTCCCCTTCACCTTCCACCATGATTGTAAATTTCCTGATGCCTCCCCAGAAGCTGAAGCTGCCATGCTTCCTATATAGCCTGCAGAATCTTGAGTCAATTGAACTTCTTTTCTTTATAAATTGCCCAGTCTCAGGTATTTCTTTATAGTGGTATGAGAACAGATTAATACAGTAATCCATCAGGAGACTGTGATTTACTAGGTAAAAAAATTAAAAGCATTTTTAAATTTAAAGAAGTCAGTATAATAAACAAATAACAATAATATTTTACATAATGTCCCCTAGTTCCATCCACGTTGCTGCAAATGACAGGATTTCATTATGTTAAGTGAAATAAGCCAGGCACAGAAAGACAAATATTGCACGTTCTCACTAATATATGAGAGCTAAAAATAAAAACTTGTAGCCATGGAGAGAGAGAGTAGAATGATGGTTACCAGAAGCTTGGAAGTGTAGTGACGAGGGGGGATAAAGAGGGAATGGTTAACGGGTACAAAAATAAAGTTAGATAGAAGGAATAAGATCTAGAATGTGGTGGCACAATAGGGCAATTATAGTTAAGAATAATTTACTATATATTTCAAAATAACTAAAAAAGTGCACTCTGGATGTTCCTAAAACAAATAATATATGCTTGAGGTCATGGATACCCCAATTATCCTAATTTGATAATTAAACATTGCAGGCTTGTGTCAAAATATTACATGTACCCAATAAGTATGCACAACCAGTATGTATCTGTAACGACTAAAAATTTTTAAAAGAATATTTAAGGATTAATTCCTTCTTTAAAAATAATTCAAGGGAAGCTCAAAAAAAAGTGAAATTAAAGACGTGTCCAGAATCCTTTAACTTTCTAACTGCTGCCATTCTAAGTTGTTCTTGAAAGAGAACCAGAATATTCGAGATGAATAAGCTCATGTGTGCTCCTACACATCACCATACTATCACAACTGCAGGAATTCTAGACAAATAACAATTAGACTTTTAGAAAAATATTTGCTAATGATGTGCTACAGGATATCTATTTACTCCCTGTAATTATTATCTGGGGGAACTCCTTGTAAGTTCTTATATGGATGTGTCTTTGTTAAGATCATTATGTCCAACAGTTTACTTGCATCCATGCTGGTCCCATTTTTCTAAGAAGAATCTTTCCCACTCTTCTGGGAAGCATTTTATTTCTGTAGGGCAGGGGGCTGCTTCTTTTGTAGTGCTCTTCTGTCTCGTTTACCTCTTGACTTGTTACAGGACACACCCCACAGACACGTGGAACTTAATTGGCCTTTATGGTTTGGTTATTCCCAAAAAGTCACACGAAGGGTTGAAAGTTCTTTAAAAGCATGTCACTTCTTTCCTATTGAATTATAACTGGTTTCCTTCCATCCCACCTGTTTTTTTTCCTCAAAAAAGGCAGAGGAAAATAATCAAAAATTCCTGCTGCTTTCACATCATGGCTTTTGGTCAGCAGATTGTATTAAGGTGAACAATTTCTGATTTTTTTGATGACCTATGACTGTCATTGGATATGTAGAGTTTGGTTATCATTGCAAGGCTCTGATTGGGAGGAAGGGAAGCTCCGTCAACCAAGGAAGGGGACAAAGGAGTTAGGTTTTAGCTGGAGATCCACAATTGATTGTGCCTCACTGGTTATTGGTCAAGACGGCGTATTCTAGGGTGTAGAGAACGATGCAGACAAATTGCTTGTTTTTATGGAAGTAGAAAGCATAATAATCTACAGTGTAGATAGATGCTGAGTCCCTGGGCTGGCGAAAAGCAACACATTTGACAGCATCTAACCTAGCACAGAAATACAGAATGCCAGGCAGGAGGCAGGGAGACACTAGGGACATCAGTGAGGGAGCAGCTTCCTTCTGTGACCCCGCCACCTGGCTTTTGGACCTGGGAGTATTGTAGTGGCCAGAGAGACATAATACCTTTACAAATTACCAGGGATTTACTCTTTAGCACCATGATGTCATGTAGATTAAATAACAAAATAGAACAAAAACAAAAGCAGTCAATGCTGCTACCTTTGAATCATTTCCTGTTGAGGATAGTCAACCTAACCAACTGTTTAGAGACCACTTGATCAAACAACATGACTCTCTGATGCCTTTTTCCATTTTTACCTGGTTCGTTGATAGTAGGTTGAGACAAGTTTAGACAGCACACTCACTTCCATACAAAAGATAGAAGATGGTTTGTGAACTCTTATGAGAGAGACAAAAACAAATATTTTAAATTTTTTTCTCCAGAAAATGAAGCTTACAAAAATTGTACTGCTTTATACATGACAGGCTTTTCTTTTATAGCTGTACTTCCCCAAGCCTTAAAATCATTTCATGAGTTAATACACAAAATTCATTGGATTATTTTTCTCCTGAGGCCCTCTCCTGCCCATGCCAATCAATTTACCTTCTTCTGAATCCATGCACTACCTTACAGGAAAAAAAATTTTTTATATATATATATATATATGTATACACATGAACACACACACACACACACACACCCATACATATAATCTTTATACATATATAAGCCCACTCAATTTTTGTAAATAGAAATATTTTAAAAATCTGTACTACATTATAAAATCTAAATATTGTTAGGTTATATAAACTGTTATATAAATATATATAGCACCTTAAAGACTGTGGTGCTAGCCTCTTCATGGGGCCAATGCAAGAATCAGGCCTCTCTATTTTTGGGTGAGAAAAGAATGAAACAAATGTTTTGTAAATTCCAAAACCTTGTTATTTAAGATCAGATATCTTACAGTGTTCTGAAGAAAGAATGTATAATCAAGATGTGAGCAACAGAAAGTGATTAATTCCTGGCATTATTACAAAAATGTTAAGTTATGATTCAAGAAGGTCTGACTGTACTTACTAAAGAAAAATATTCACCCAAATGAAGACTGAACAGAGAGCCTTCCACCAGAGTGTGGAAAAGAGTTCATCTATTCTTCGTGGTCATGGAGGTGCTCTGCACCTCATGGGCTCCAGGGAAGCCTGGATCTCAGAGGAGCCACATGCAGAGAGGCAGTTTGCTACAAGGATCACAGAGGCAATGATGTCAGAGATTCCGATTTCTATTCTTCCCCAGGCTCAGGTTCAATTTTAAGACCACTGGAGTCATCTCTGGGCACAATGCTATAGTGTCAAACACTTGGAGGCTATGGGGAACTTAAGCCAGGGGCCTCATGCTTTGGGCCACCTTCTGATTATCTGGTCCTCCAGGAAATCAAGCTTGAGGACCACCCAACATGTGCCACTGCCCTCTTTTGAGTCTGTTTTGTGAATCATCTCCTCCAGTCATCCATCCATCCCTGGGGCTGCTCAGTGTCCTCCTTCTGCCTTGAAGGAGACGGAGGAGAGAAGGATGATGCACTTTGGTTCCATGGAGGCTTACAAGAGCACCGTAGAACTATGCTGCTTTGAGGAACTCTACATGTAAATTTGTGTGCATGTAACATATACACAGACACACTGCTCTTTCAGACAGCTTGGAATCACTCCTACATGGGCTACAGGTGAAAAAGAGTAGAGCAGGGAGGCAAGAAACCTCACAAACAATGCCATTGTCCCTACATGAGAGGGAGAAGGTGCTCTGATCTCCTCCTCATCCCCTTCCGATGGCTGAGATGTTCATGCCTGCCTCTCAGGAAGACTATCATAACATGTTAATGAGGTATACAATTGAGTAACATTGCACATGTAAGTGAAATTAATGCAAATACATCAGAAAAGTGGTATGAGAATGCATTATTGAGATACAAGTGCCCTATTTCTAAAAATAGGTTGCTAGCTGTTTTACACACACACATGTGCACACATGCTCCATTTCTACCAACCCCAGCCACTAGTAAGGGGTTTTCCAAGTCACATGTTGGGAATCCTACATTATTCGGGGTAATATTTGTAAGCGTGTATAACCGGCTGCCTTTTGAGCCAGTCCACACATTTAACACAGAATTGAAGTTTTAGCAAGGACTGGTCATTCCAGGATGTGGCTGTGTGTTTCCAGAATATTTCTAGACATGTTTGAGTGAGAAATAAATTCAATGTATTGCAGACTCCATATATTAAATTTTTCTGTTGCCCACCTTTTTGTGTATTTTTCAGATATGTTTTATTCTCTAAATCAGGAGCATTTTGTCAGGAATTTCCCTCAGAACCTCTTAAAAAATCTGTGCATTTGGAGGTAAATGAAATCCATATGTTCCTGATTTATTCTCACTTTCTTCATCAAAACATTACTTTCTACAGGGACTTGATCATCAACAAGCTATATGAGATTTTTAAAGGCCTTTTTTTCCCCTAGAAAAGGGAAACCACATTCGATCAATAACATAGTTATAAAGACAAAGTTACACATGAATTTATAAAGATACATTGTTTTACTATTTAACTTTAATAACTTAGGCTATATATATTTGGAAACTCACCAATCATTGTCAGAAAAATGCACATTTTTATTTTTGTCTTCACAGGCTAAAAGCAATATTTTTTGTTTATCTTTTCTTTTCTTTACAGTTTTCTTTACAGTTTTCTAAAAAATTTGGTTCAAGATCTACAAATGTACTTAGCTCACATTTCAATACATCTGAATATAAATACCTTTAACTGAAAAATTCTAAGTTTGTAAACATAAACATATAGTCATAATACATAGTTCTATGCACATAATATAAGACAAGACAATACTCCTCTCTCTAGACTCACAGCTCACTGAAGACAACAGGGATGTCTTTCTCATCTATCTCACCTATCAAATAGGCCCTTGATAAATATTTGTTGACCAAACGAAAACATTGAAAATAACAGTAAGGACCGCGTTTATAGAAAAGAGTCTGCTGTTTCAGAACTCAAAGGGATGCCAGTTGAACAAGAAATAATGTGTCAACAAGACAAGATAATACACTAACTCATACTACAGTCTAATAAAAATTGATTAAGGCCGGGCACAGTGGCTCACACCTGTAATCCCAGCACTTTGGGAGGCCGAGGTGGGCAGATCACGAGTTCAGGAGATGGAGACCATCCTGGCTAACACAGTGAAACCCCGTCTCTACTAAAACTACAAAAAAAAATGCAAAATTATACAAAAATAATTAAAAATTAGCTGGGCATGGTGGCAGGCACCTGTAGTTCTGGCTACTCAGGAGGCTGAGGTGGAAGGATGGCGTGAACCTGGGAGGTAGAGTTTGCAGTGAGCCGAGATCGCGCCACTCCACTCCAGTCTGGGAGACAGAGCGAGACTCTATCTCAAAAAAAATTGATTAGAAGTACATGGCTGAGGGCAAGAGGGAGTGGGGGATGTTCTCAATCACACAGCTGTTTAGCCTTCCTCAGCATAGCCCCTTGTTGAGAAGAGGAGTTGGGAATTGGAGTTGGTTACAGGGCTAGAGATTAATTTACATTCAAACTTGGAATGTTAACATGATCATTGTACTTCAGAAGTAGCAATATTTTTTTCTGTCTATGTAGCATTTAATACATGTGTATACACACATACATACACATATATAAAATATAACATATAAATATATACAACAAATAAGTATTTGTTATGTGTATTTGCTCAGCTATATATATCTAATTCTACATGTAAATTTGTGGGCATGTAACATATACACAATATATATGTAATATGAATTTATATATTATTTATAAAGGATAATAAGGTAAGACAATACCATTGCAGTTCATATATTCCTTTTACATTACATATTATTTACTTAAAGAATATTATTTTCTTTTGGACCCTGCAAGGAGGCTGGCGATGATTTCTGATGTCTGAAGCTTGTCCACACTCATAATTTTATGGGCATTACCAAAGAGTAAAACATGAAACTCCCTAGAGACACTCAAGAAACTTAAACCCTTCCTAATTGATATAATCACATTTCTAGAATCACAAAAGAATAAAGAAAACTTGTTTGAGGCTACATTCCCCATCAAAGATTTTCATTGGATTATTTTTTAAGCTGCAAAGACGATGAAATGGAGACCAAAATGAGATCTGAACAGCAACATTTTCCCACATACCGGCATTACTGACTTCTAAACATAAAGCCATCCATCAGAGTTTCAGGCTCACAGAATTCCCTGTTTCCACAGAACCCACATTCACCTTTATGCAAAAATGCTGATTCAGAACAGACATTGTGAGGAATATTTAGATGTGTAGCAACTCTTTCAGTTCTAAACACTGAATGTGGAGTATAAACGTGGAGAAAGGAACTTGTGAAAACAGGAACTGGTATAATTCGCTACGGGGCAAGACTTCGAAATGCAAATAACAGAGGAATAATAATGCTATTAGTCATTCAAACCTTAGTGGATATTAGTTTAGTCAGGGCTGCTGTCATTCTCATTAAAATCAGCTGCTTCTTTTAGCCTTTCTCATCACTCACCCCTGCAGAGATTTTATAGTGAAAGTATAGAACAGCAAAAAGTCATTGTGGAGGTAGGTTGTGGGAGTGGAGAGCAAGTAAGCACAGCATGATTTGAGAGACAATTGCCAGTAATAAAAAAAATAAAATGTGAACGAATATCCCAAATGAGCTTGATCTATTTTGGAATTTTGATAAAGCCAACATTCCAGGTACCAGAAAATTATCTTCTTTCTCTATCTTCTTCCCTCCCACACTATACCATGACCACCTGCTCCTAGAAGACAATTCCCTACCCTACACTCACAGGATGAAGTCCAACACAGCACTGTGGTGACTTCATCTCCATAGATGGTTTATGGGTTTCTGTTCACATAACCCCAGAAGTGGTTTCTGTAATAGAATCAGGGTAGAAGTTAGAGACTTCCTGTTATAAGCTCACAGTTGTTTCCAAGTGATTACAGAAACAGAGTTTTTTAAATCAAACCAGGTAGGGGAGAGGAAGCTCTTCATTTGTCAGTTACTGGGCATATGTAATACACTGTGCACTGATCAAAGCACAGGGCAACAAACAATGATAAATCAATTGTTGTCTCCTAGGAAATCACAGTCTTGTCGGTATTGCAGATGTTCTTGCAGGTTGATGTGAGTGGTGCAAACAAGCAAGGCCAATTGAAAATTTGTTTAGGTGGTAGAAACTTTTTCCAATATTCAATATTCACAGGCCAAGTGGATTCATAAAATCCAGTGGTGTTGCAATGACTGACGAGTGACAATGGAAGATTATCTAGATGAATCAATAGCACGGAATGTCTGCATTCACATCCTGATTACATGTGAGGTCCTAGGATCTGGGTCCCAAAGTCAAGTAGCTCCAGCTCATGCATGCAAATGTGCTGAATGGGCAAGAGTGAGCAAAAGAGACAAGCCAAAACATTTCTCAAGCTAAAGGAGATTGGACATGAGAACAAAATAAAGACACATCTAAGTGAAAAAGACTAAAGCCAGTTATTAGCTCTCTCTTTAGCTCTCTCTCTCTCTCTACATATATATACACACACACACACTATATTTATATATAGTATATATGTGTATATAGTATGTATTATATATAATATATATGTATATTTATACATATATATAAACTCTTTCCTAGTTTTCTTAATTCATGCTCATGTTCTCTGTGTGTGTGTGTGTATGTGTGTGTGTATATTAGGAGATTTCCTATGACTGAGTATCATAGCACAAGGTGATGATGTTTGGAAACTTTGCTTGGGCATGGGGAAAGTGGGGTTAAAGGTGCCCTCTGAGTTTAGACATTTAACGTGCTGTCTTAGATGGACACGTATTAGCATTTTAGCAAAAAAAAAAAAAAAAAAAAAAAAAAAAGGCTGGTGAAGGAATGATAAAAATAAAAGAGCCAGTGAAGGAAAAGCTAATATAACCTATTAATGTATAAAAATATTTCTAAAGTTATTTTTGTTTTTTGTTTGTTTGTTTTTCGTGGAGACAGACTCTTGCTATGTTGCCCAGACTGGTCTAGAACTCCTGGCCTCAAGTAATCCTCCCGCCTTGGCCTTCCAAAGTTCTGGGATTACAGGTGTGAGCCACTGTGCTTGTGGAATTGTCAGAGGAGTGATTTATAGTGAAGTTGTGTCAATAAATATAATCTGAAGTCTGATGTGCAAGTTCTTACGCAAAGAATACAGCCAGCAAACAAAATACAAAATGATTTTGGATAAAATATTCAGATAAGAAAATAAAAAAATTAGTTTGATTGCATGTTCTAGCCACATATTTTTCTCAGACCCTCATCTTCCTATTTAATAGGCAAAAACCATTACAGAGACCTACTTTAATAAACTCTAGAACATCTTTAATATATTTTTCCATTTAATCTTGTTTTTGAAGAGAAGGTATAATACAAAGCAATCATTTCCACAAAAGAAAAGAAGAACACTTCAAATCACTTGAATTAAAAAATGAAATATATATATATATCTTCTCTAGGAGATGCAGACTGAAGATAATGAAGTAAAATTAACTGAAAGAAATACAGTATTCCATCACATACAATACCTAGATATTGTTCTGGTGTTAAAATAATTTCTTGAAATATTTTTTCTTTCTCTGAGTTAATAAAAAATTAAGTTGTTCAAAATGTCATTTTTTATAGTGCAGAATATCAATAATATGTCCAAAAGATACCTGTGATGAAAATATTATATGGGATTTGCTAAGTGCATGCAACTATTTCAAAATGATTTCAGAAGAATTCCACTGTCACAGTTCTGTTTCCCAGCAGTAGTGGCACCACCAGTAACCAGGCAGATACTGGCTTTTCTGGTTCAGAAGAGCAAAGAATGTTGACAGAAAGCACCACCCAGTGATTCATGTGTCACAACAAGGTTTAAATCATTCTTCAGTAGAAGAATTTCCAAGGTTATTCCTTCCCACAAGCTTTGTATGTAAGTTACTCTGCTATTCCCATGGTTACCAAAAGGGGAGACAAAAACAATACACTTCAAATTTCAACTGTTTTGCTGTTCAATCCCAAGCATAAAGTGACCTTCATCTGAACACTGTCTCCTAGAAGGTTTATTTTTTCAATTGATTTGGATATGACCCATCCCTTTGAAAACAATGTAAAAATATCCCAAACAAACAACAATAACATCTTCTATACGCATAACAAAAGCTAGAGTTTTGCATCCAGCTACACTGCTTAACTTTAAATAATCTGAGGGGCCTGGACAGCAAGGAAATTACCCAGAAAACTATCATCTGGCAAAATTTTATAAACAAAGCACAATGGAAGGATGAAACAAATGATCCTTTGAGTTGGGTTGTTGGGCCCAGTAACCCATGTGAAGGATTCCCATTAGCTCCAGTTAAAGGGGCTATTTTAAGCTTTGTAGTAAATAGGAGTTTAAAAAAATCCAGCCACCTTGGGCACATGTTCTCAGGACCTCCTGAGGGCTTTGTCATGGTCGCTCATATTGGGCTCAGAATAAATCTCTAAATATTTGACTGGAGTTTGATTCTTTTTGTCGACAGACTGCAACAGCAATGAAACATATATGTTGCTTCTGTTTATCTAAATAAATCTGTAGTCTTTGTATTAAGACACAAAAGGACAAACCATCCAGGTTACATGGCTCATCAGTCCTACCAACTCCTTTTTCCTCAACGAAATTAAGAAAGCAAGCAAGTAAAACGAAACAAAAACACTTGTAAAACAAAAATAAAATTCTAAGACCCCCTCGACCATCTCCTCAGCAGGCTGCTCTTTTAAAATTTAACCTGAGAGACTGTTTCAGGCCATGAAGGGAAGTGGGAGTTGGACATGTCTCACCACACCTCTCCAGCATCCACATCGACACAGACCTTAAGTCTCATAAGAAGGATTTACAGTCTATTCTCTGTGAAGCCTGCTACCTGGAGAGGCTGTATCTGCATGATTCAACTTTGGTCTCCACAACCTCTTATCTTAACCCAGACATTCCTTTCTATTGATCCCAGGTCTTTAGATGGACTCAACCAATTGTCAACCAGGAAATTTTTAAGTCTACCTGTAAGCTGGAAACCCCCCCTTCACCCCCAACTTACACCCAGTTTCAAGTTGTCCCACCTTTCTGAGCAGAACCTATTTATTTGTTTATTTTTTAAAAAGGAGTCTTGTTCTGTTGCCCAGGCTTGAGTACAGTGGGACAATCTTGGCTCACTGCAACCTCTGCCTCCCAGGTTCAACTGGTTCTCCTGCCTCAGTCTCCTGGGTAGCTGGGACTACAAGCATGTGCCGCCATGTCTAGCTAATTTTTTTTTTTTTTTATATGTTTACTAGAGATGGGGTTTCACCATGTTGACCAGGCTGGTCTTGAACTCCTGACCTCAAGTGATCCACCTGCCTCGGCCTCCCAAAGTGCTGGATTACAGGCACAAGCCACCACACCCAGCTAAACCAATGTATTTCTTAAATGTGTTTGATTGAAGTCTCATGTCTCTCTAAAATGTGTAAAACCAAGCTGCACCCCAGCCACCTTGGGCACATGTTCTCAGGACCTCCTGAGGGCTTTGTCATGGTCGCTCATATTGGACTCAGAGTAAATCTCTCTAAATATTTGACTGGAGTTTGGCTCTTTTTGTCGACAGACTGCAACAGCAATGAAACATATATCTTGCTTCTGCTTATCTAAAGAAATCTGTAGTCTTTAGTATTAGAGTCAGCTCAAGACTCGTTATCAGTCATAGAGGAGATGATCTGAGTGGTGTTTCCAGCAAAGTTCTTTTCTATTCTTGTCCAGAAGCAACAACACAACAGAATGAACACAAGAAATTCAGTACTTTCATTGTGTCCTCAGTATGAGCCCTAGACACTAAATAAGATTCACAGATATTCCAATTCTTGTTCTCAGTGAACTTACAGTCTAGTGGGGAAGCTAAACACCTAATTTTACCTTTTATTATAATTTGATTTCCTCTTTTGTGCTTGTACAAGGAAATGAAATGAGAGTTCAAAGGAGGAAGAATTAATATCTCTTTGGATTCAGAAATTACTTTCTAGAGGCTGACCGTGAATGTGTAAAAAGGGCAGGATTTGAATAGGTGGCAACTGAAGGGAAGATTATTGCATGTAGAGAACGTACCATCAGGAAAGGCATGTAAGTTGTATTTCAGTCATAATTAGTTTAGAATTCATGTTACAAGGAGGATATAGACTGCAGAGCAGAGAGCAGTAGCAGATAAGTAAGTGGGATCATTCTGTGTCGGTCCTAAAAGGCTAGTTTAATAAAAATTAACTTCACTTTGTAGACAATTGTAAGTCATTAAATATATATATTTAAAAAATAGTGGTTGAGCTTCCTAAAGTGCAGTTCTGACCATATCCATCCCTTGAAGCATTGTATAGACCAAGTGCAAGGAGGAGACATATTTAAAGGGAAGCATGGTGTGTTAGTTCTCACACTGCCATGAAGAAATACCTAAGATTGGGTAATTTATAAAGGAAAGAGGTTTATGGAAGGGGACGCAAACACATCCTTCTTCACCTGGTGGCAGCAAGGAGGAGTGCCAAGCAAAAGGGGGAAAAAGCCCCTTATAAAACCACCAGATCTCATTGGAACTCAGTTACTATCACAGGAACAGCATGAGAGTAACAACCCCCATGATTAAATTATCTCCCACCAGCTCCCTCCCATGACATGTAGGGATTATGAGAACTACCATTCCAGATGAGATGTGGGTGGGGACACAGCCAAACCATATCATTCTGCCCCTGGTCCCTCCCAAATCTCATGTCCTCACATTTCAAAACACAATCATGTCCTTCCAACAGTCCCCCAAAGTCTTAACTTGTTCCGGCATTAACTCAAAAAGTTCAAGACCAAAGTCTCATCTGAGATAATGCAAGTCCCTTTGACCTATGATCCTGTAAAATCAAAAGCAAGTAAATTACTTTCTAGATGCAAGTTAATTACTTTCTAGATACAATGGGGGAACAGGCATTGGGTAAATACACCTGTTCCACATGGGATAAATTGGCCAAAACAAAGGGGCTACAGTCCCCATGCAAGTCTGAAATCCAATAGGGCAGTCATTAAACCTTAAAGTTCCAAAATGATCTCTTTTGATTCTATGTCTCACATCCAGGTCAAGTTGATGCAAGAGATTATCTACCATTCTGGGGCCTGGAGGACGGTGGCCCTCTTCTCACAGCTCCACCAGGCAGTGCCCCAGTGGGAACTCTGTGTTGGGGCTCCAACCTCACATTTCCCTTTCACACTGCCCTAGCAGTGGTTCTCCATGAGAGCTCTGCCCCTGCAGCAAACTTCTGCCTGCCTGGACATCCAGGCATTTCTATACATCCTCTGAAATCTAGGCAGAGGTTCTCAAACCTCAAATCTTGTCTTCTGCACACCCACAGGACCAACACCACATGGAAGCTGCCAATGCTGGGGGCTTTCACCGTATGATACAACATCCTGAGCTGTATCTTGGCCCCTTTTAGCCACGGCTGCAGTAGCTGGGACGCAGTGCTGAGGCTGCACACAGCAGTAGGGCCCAAGAAACCATTTTTCCCTCCTAGCCCTTCAGGCCTGTGATGGGAAGGACTGCTGTGAATGTCTCTGACATACCCTGGAGACATTTTCCCCATTGTCTTGGTGATTAACATTTGACTCCTCATTACTTATGCAAATTTCTGCAGCAGGTTTGAATTTCTCCCCAGAAAATAGATTTTTCTTTTCTGTTGCAGCATCAGGCTGCAAATTTTCTAAACTTTTATGCTCTGCTTCCTCTTGAACAATTTGCTGCCTAGAAATTTCTTCCACCAGGTACCCCAAATCATCTCTCTCAAGTTCAAAGTTCCACAGATCTTAGAGCAAGGTCAAAAAGCCACCAGTCTGTTTGCTAAAGCATAGCAAGAGTCACTTTTATTCCAATTTCCAACAAGTTCCTCATCTCCATCTGAGACCACCTCAGCCTAGACTTCATTGTCCATGTCACTGTCAGATTTTGGTCAAAGCCATTCAACAAGTCTCTAGGAAGTTCCAAACTTTCCCACATCTTCCTGTCTTATGAGCTTTCCAAGTCTCTTGGAAGTTCCAAACTTTCCCTCATTTCCTGTCTTCTTCTGAGTCCTCTAACCTGTTCCAACCTCTGCCTGTTACCCAGTTCCAAAGTTGCTTCATTTTCGGGTATCCTTATAGCAGCACCCCACTCTACTGGTAATAATTTACTGTATTAGTCTGTTCTCATACTGCTATGTAGAAATACCTGAGACTGGGTAATTTATAAAGAAAGAGGCGTAATTGACTCACAATTCCACAAAGCTGGGGAGGTCTTAGGAAACTTATAATCATAGTGGAAGGCAAAGCAAAACTGTCCTTTTTCACATGGCAGCAGGAAAGGGAAGTGCAGAGCAAAAGGGGGAAAAGCCCCTTAAAAAAACCATCAGATCTTGTGAGAACACACCATCAGGAGAACAGCATGTGGGTAACTGCTCTCATGATTAAATTACCTCCCACTGGTTTCCTCCCATGACATATAGGGATTATGGGAACTACAATTCAAGATGAGGTTTGGGTGGGGACAGAGCCAACCCATATCACATGGTCTGTGGTTTCCAGAAAAGCTAGTGATGCCTATTACCATCATACTGAGACTATCGTCTCTCCACTCTTCACTGGGTCTGCCCACAACATTTCATTCCTCCCCACTCTCCCCCAACGTTCCTGTGCTGGGAATCCAGGTAAGCCCACTCCATCATCAATCCTTGTTTTATTGGGAACACTGCATATGGTGTGCAATGTCTCTGTATCCCTAAGTATTTAGATAAAGAACCAGGCAACAATCGGCCTGAGGTCAGGAGAATGCTTTTGGGATTGTATGGTGGTTAACTCCACGATAATGTTGTAAACCCGTTATTTTTGCACCACTCTCATCTCCACTACAGCCCTACCTCTGGACCCAGGCAGCCCTATGGATATTCCTGGTGCTTCCCAATGTTGAGGATACAAACTGAAATACACTAGACCTGTAAGAGTACAGTGAGATGGTGTGCACAGAAGAATATCTCAGGTAAGGGCCTAAAGGCTAGGGACCTTGGTTATACCAAATTCAGTGTCAGCCTTACCTTAGCCATACCAAAACATCCATAGACCATGCATTTAGTGGGGATGATATCACTTCCAAGAGGTGAAGATTGGTTCTTGAAGGGGTCAAAACGTCTAACTTGTGTTATGTATAAAACACAGATTATACATATAGTACATAAGCAGATATACAGTACATCTGTGGTATTAAATTGTTACAGGGAAATGTTAACTTGGTCCTAATGTATTAGGAAAAACATGTCTAAAAAGGCTCAGAGCAATGGTGAGAAAAAAGGTTGAGAAAAGCTGTCGTAGGAGCCTCAACCTTGCCCTGGTGGGTTTACAGGGGAAGTGGAGAGGGGGAGGGAAAAGAAAATCTCTGAGAAAACCCCACATTGACTTTTTATGCCATGAGCCAAGGTGGAACTGTTTGAATACTTCAGCATCCACTCTGACAGGCTAAAGGTAGCTATCCAGAGAGCTGATGACAGAATATGAGATTGGCAGGTCTTGCCAGGGTAGAGAGAGAGCCAGGGTAGAGAGAGAGTGGCAGCGGGGGAAGAAGCAGGCTCTGCCAGCTTCAGCGTGGTGCATTAAGCTTGAGGGTGGGGATTTCCCATCGCCTTCCTTAAGAGCTCAGGCTTGTAGGGACAGAGCTGGAGTTCCCCGAGTATTGCTTTGCACTCCGGAACACATTTGCAAGGCTGAGCTTAGCCTTAATGCTGTCTCCCCAAGGCCTGGAAGTCTCTCCCTTCTTGTGGACTGTGGAGGTGCTCTAAAGGGAAGTGTTTTGACTACACTGGACTTTTGGTAAGCCAGTGGACTGGCATGGAAGCACACTTTGGCAACCAAATGCTGCTTAGAGTGATGCCATATTCTCCTCTTCGTGGCTGAATGATAAACAGGTGGAGAGAACCAGTCGTGGTCTAGGACCATTCACAACCTCAGATGGAATCTTCTTTGTTTCTATTAGAGTTTCTATGTAATTGCTTTGTCCATCCACAAACAGTTGGAGTCTTGCCCAGTATCTGAGACTCGGGAAGAAGGTGAGAGTGAACAGAATCAGAGCAGGAGGAAGGAGCTGGCACTGCAAGGAAGGCGTAAAATGTGAAGGATGGTAGGGGAGAGTCAGAGGAGGGCAGTGAGTGAGAGAGAAAATGCAGAAGATGAAGGTAGGGTTATCATAGGACATTCTAGCTAAGGAGAAAGAAAATACGAAGAAAATTGTTCTGATGACGAATTGGCTAGATACATAATTTTCTATAATTATGTTGTATGAGAAAATTATGCATATTTATATATATCAGAATATGTATAGCCTCATATAAACATGCAAACACATGCATATCTCATTTTATTATGTGTGTGTGATATTTAAGTATGTAATTTTCCAATTTGATAATTGTTTAATGAAATTCTTCTTTCAAGGTACCTTCCTTTGAATTTCTTTTTGTGTTCCTGTATGTAAAGGAAAAAGTGAGAGGATACTTCCAAAAATGGAAAAGCATCAAGGTGGGCAATGAAAATTTAATGAGGCTGTCGCTCTTTAGATCTTTAAGGGATTTCTTCTAAAGGGTGAATAATACTCAATAGAATTAGTTGCTAAAGGATTAGGGTATATTTTTTAATTATAAGTTTATACAGGTAAATGTTGATGGGCTTGCACTGACAAGCTTTGAGAGAGGTAAAGAAGTTTTATGTCCTGTGGGAGGAGAAACAGGTCCACAAAAGGAAGTAAGAGTGTTATCCCACGTCATTTCATGTAAAATCAGCTTTGGAATTTATGTTCATACCTTTTATGGTGAAAAAAAATGAAGACTTGATTTGCATTTGTAATACGTACTCGGGTTCACATCCAGTTAAATCCAGCTAAGCTCACACACCCATGTCATTTTGACAAGACTGAGGTACAGATGAAACTCAGGATTCTCTGAGTTGTTCAGACCAGCATTCTTTCTCAGTCTGCCAAGTGGAGAGGAAGGACAGAGATTTTTACCTCAACTTCAAGAAAGAAAATGTCCTATTTTCCATATTTTTTATGTTTTGTAAACCCAAGTTGTCCGCATCATTATCACAGTTCTGCACTTATTTCAACATACACACTCACAAACACACAGAGATTTTGACAAAGCCATGTTCACTACCTTGGTAGAACAGACTTCTGTTAAATCTAAGTTTCCAAAGGAAAACTATTTAATTACATGAGGGTACTAACATGGCAAGGAGAAAAAGAATTCTTAGTCATAAATCAAATATGCACTATGGAAACCACATGCTTTTAAAAATAATGGTTTCCATCTTTATTAAAAAAATGACAGTATTTGAAAATTGTAAGCTATTGTACCTAACTCCCTCCATCCATCCTGCTTGGATGGGGAAGAGCCACCTGTCATCGATGCACCAGAAATATGTCTCATACACAAATCTCTGTGCATTTTGAAAAGGCACTGCCAGAAGCCCCGCTCATTCCTAACTGTGCAGGGGGTTCGACTGCTTTAGAGTGCTGATTCTTCCCTCAGAGCTAACACATACCTTGGGATGAAATATTTTTGTGTGTGTGCATGAGCTGTGCCTTACAGCTTGGGTTTCTAAATATGTTTTTGTTTGCCTGGTTGGTTAGTTGCTTGTCATGAGTTTACTAATATCCCTATAGAATGTATGTGAAAGAGTCCAACACTGGCATTACTAAATTCAGATTCTAGACGAGTACTTAGGCATTACAAAACTGGAAAGTATGAGAAAAGGATACATTGTCCAGGCTCCATAAATCTACTCTGTCATTTTATTTTAAACACTCCTAAGAGAATTTTTTTTGCAATTAAGACCTTTTGTTCACAACAATTTCTCCAGTATGTTTTTATTTTACAAAAAAGCAAGGGTTAAAAGAGGTGAACAAATGCCAAAATTTGGGGAGGGGGAATTGCTGTGTTTTCTCTTTTGTTGTTTGAAGAATTTGGGGGTGGTTTTATTGTTCTTTTCTCTTTTCAAAATCCAGTTAATATAAACGCTTTTCTAATTGCAGAATCAGGCTTTGATGTCATTTAATGAGACATTCCCGAGGAAGTACAAAGTAAAAATAACATGAATAGTTACGCTGCAATCATTAAATCATCATTCCACCATGATAAAACCCAATATATGGTGAAATGAAAGTCATCTGTTGTGTAGGCAATGAGAGAAATTAAAATCCATTAAAGTAACAGAAAAAACAAGAAACTCCCACATATACAATTGTAGTGTTTGTGAATCTAAATACATGATCATTCATTTCTTAAAAAAACTTTTGATGAAAAAACAATTTTCCAGATAGAAATATATACATTAAGAAAGAACTTCTTTTCTGAGAAAATTTCAGGTTTGAACATGTAATACCAATACTGACGAATTTCTTTTACTTAGTCACATATTTGCCCCTTCCTGAGAAGAAACAGACTGTATAAACTGTTGGTTCTCAAAACAGTCTACCTTAATTGGAGTAGAAGCTAAAGAGATAAAGATAAAAGAAAGATACCATTTGAAATAGTATGGCCTTTGCTAAAACCGAGGTCACTATGGCCACCACAAATATAAACTCAAAAGATCCTGAATCATACATGAATGAATGCCAAATGCTGCTTCTCCACCGACGAGACATTTGAAAGGGCAACAACGGCTTGCAAAGTACACCATGTGCCTGTGCAATCCTAGTAATGTGTTAAAATATCATTTATTAAAAAAATTACTAAAAGTTTTGTTTTTTAAAGCCAATTTCTTCCATACCAGAAATGAAAATGAAAAAACAAAATCCTAAAAGAAACACAGGAATCTCATTTTTTTCTAATTAAACTGACTGAACCTATAAAGAATTTTAATTTCTGCAAATGACTAAGAAGTACTGAAATGTTACGACAGCGGGAGAATCATTGGCATGCCAGATACAAGCAAGGCTGTTTGCATATCTTGTGGCTTGGCCATCATCTATTCAAAAGCTATTTGGAATTGTTTTAACTTCACTAAAAATCCAAGAGGAGTTTATTATGACCTCTGCAGTAGGAACTCACTCAGCTAAAACTTGTAACATCTAATTTTTATGATGTTACTGAAATTTTAAGACTTTACATTTTGGTAGCCATGGCAAAAAAACATGCTAGAGAGATGATTCTACCATGTTAACCCTATGAATAATAACGAACCTTTGGTTGACTTCTCTGATGAGCCTTAACATATACTCTATAATATAATCTTTTAACTGGGCAATTTCTAAATACTGACACAAACATTAATAATAATGCTTATAGGGTAACAGAAAATCTTTGAAGCACTAAATTCAGTAACCTGGGTCATGCTACAGTTTTGCTTGCTACTTCATATCTTTTATGTACATTATGTCTATAAACATCTTCCCTAAATTCCATGTCAGTTTGTAAAGTCAATGGATTAAATTATTCAAATGTAGCTATTTAATGGTCAGTAACAATCCCTAGAAACCTATTTTTTCATCTGTAATATTAGAAGGCTGAATTGATCTTGAAAATCCTTTCCAGATTTACAATTCTTATTCTAACAGTAAAAGAAATACAGAAAAGTTCCAAACAAAGTTGGACGGGAAGCTAGTATTTGTAATGTCACATGGAGAGATTAGCTCAACAAGTTCCATTAATAGGAGTCATATGGTGAAATCCCCCAGAGCTATTTATAAACAAATCTCTGATTGCTTAGAACTACAGGTAGAGCCAATTTACTTAGACTTTTTTTTAATTAGAAAATTCAGGGCATTCAGAGGTTATGCTCTGTCTTTATCGGGATATAGTAATAGACGCTTGGAGACTAATTGTGTTTTGCAGGTAAATATTGATAAAAGACTGACCTGAGTAAGGAATGGGTGGAGAAGAATGGCAGATGCTATCAAGGTCATAGTAACAGAACTGGGCTGAGGACTGGCATGTTACAAGTATTTCAAGACCCTATGGTTTCTTGCTGATAGTAAGCTAGCCTACCAATTTTACTGAATAACTTAAACAGTGAAAGAGGTATTGAGACACTATAAGCAGTGTGTTCACCATTTTATTTTAAGTTGTCTGTGGGATAGCTGATGCAAGACTAGGCAAATGTCAAAGTCAAAAAAAAAAAAGGAGAAACCAATCAAAGGAAGTTTTTAAAGATTTAAAAGAAACATTCTAACATGCTTTCCTTCTTTAAAAGTCAGTGTGTTTGGATGACGAGACTGTGTAGGCAATTGGGGAGAAGTGTTATTTTTCATAATCACATGAATTTATAAATTAGTCTTGAAAATTGAATATAATTGTTTCTAGAAAGTTGCTAGGTGTTTCTTATTTCTGTAAATATGAAAAAATTTCAGATTATTGAAAAATCAGAGTAGAAATATTAGAACGAATGCTTTAAGAAAACAGAAAAGGTTGAGCGCGGTGGCTCATGCCTGTAATCCCAACACTTTGGGAGGCCAAGGTGGGCGGATCATGAGGTCAAGAGATCCAGACCATCCTGGCCAACATGGTGAAACCCCCTCTCTACTAAAAATACAAAAAATTAGCTGGACGTGGTGGTGGGTGCCTGCAGTCCCAGCTACTCGGGAGGCTGAGGCAGGAGAATGGTGTGAACGCAGGAGGTGGAGCTTACAGTGAGCCCAGATTGTACCACTGCACTCCAGCCTGGGTGACAGAGCAAGACTCCATCTCAAAAAACAGAAAACAAACAAACAAACAAACAAAAGCAAACAAAGGAACTATCTTTCTCACATTCGTAACATTCATCCTTCAATTGCTCCTTAAAAACATATAATTTAATGGCAATAAGATACATAGATTTTAAAGAATTTATTAAAATTTTTGAGAATAAATTTTTTTAAAAGAAAAGTCTACGAAGGAGTTGTGAATTATATTTGACTCACACAATACAGGTATATACTAAGAATGCAACAGTCAAATCAATGTGTTTAAAAAGTTAAGAACTCATAGAAATAAAAATTATTTTTTCTCTGTGAGTTCTTCCCTGATAATCCATAGGTAGTTTTAGGTGTTCTTTCTGTCCTGTCCCCAACGTACATTATGTTATAAACTTACTGGAGTAGAACTGTTTCTTTATAGGTCTATCTGCTTCTTGTACTAGATGCCATTTGCAATCAGGATTGTCTTTTCACCTTAGTGTCTTCTGTGATTACTGGACAGAGTGAGCATTCAATATCAATTGGCTCAATAGCTTGGTATTGCTTTGATTTATTCTTAATGTAAAGAGAAAGGTCACACAAATAAATAATCTTACCCAAGTGTTTAAGGCCCTGGAGGGTAATATTGAAATACTTACAAATTAAAAACCTAAAACAAACAATAGCCTGGGAGAAAATACTTGCATCATATATAATAAAAGGAATATCCCAAAGAGACAAGTAACTACACCATAACAAGAAAAGGACTGATAGCTAAATAGAAAAGTCATAATAATGGAGAGATACAAATAAAATATATAAGCGACTAATAAATATATGAAAAGAAGAGGGAATTATTAGAGAAAGTCAAGTTAAAACACCAGTGAACTAGCAGGTTTGCCCATTTCATCAAGAAAAATTTTAAAAGATCGATAAGATCAGTGGTTGGTAAAGATACAGGGAAATAGCTACTCATATATTGTTAATGGGCATGTAAAATGGTAACACCCATTTCAGGGGTTGAGGTTTTCCATTCTATCTATTAAAACTGAAAACACATATATCCTTTGAACCAGCAATTTGACATCTTGGAATTAATGTTAGAAAAATATTTGCACAAAATAGCATGTGCCTGAATGCTTCTGGTAGCATTTTTGCTGTTGTATTAGTGAAAAATTGGAGGCAAGCTAAATATCCATTAATAAGATGCAGCTGTAATAAATTGTGGCCTGTCTGCAGAATTCTGCACAGTCACAAAAAAGAATAAGTTGACTATGTGTTAATAGACAAGAAAGTGTGTATATGACATAATGTATGAAAGAGAAAGTTGTAGATGAGTATCTATAGTATGCTCTAATTTTTTTAGTAAAATACATAATCACAAAAACTGTGCATGCTAGTTATCTGGAAAGGTGCATAATGTCAATGGCTATCGACTCCTGTAACAGAGACAAGAGACAACCAGAGACATTCATTTTACTTTTACAAATTTTTGCAATGACTTTAGTTGCCACTTGATAATCATTTAAAACACAATGTTTTAAAGATGTGATATGCAGAGCTAGGACTTTGTATGCCTGGAGTAAAATTTGTAACATTAAATATGATGTTTTTATCTTAAGTGTTCTTAATGAATATAATACTTGCATGTACTTTAGAAAATCAAGCCATACAGGAGGACTTTACATATAGGTTTGGATGGTTTTGGCTATAAGGAACAAAAGACTTGATCAACAGAGAAAAAAATATAGGCAATTATGATCTCAGTTTACAGTATGCCAAAGGGAGGGCAGGGTTGGTTGATTCAGCAGCTCACAGATATCAGGAAGCCTGAGTTCTTTCCAGTTCTCTGTTTTGTTATTCTCAGTGTGAATCTCACCCTTAAATGGCTGCAGTTGCTCTCGGTGTCCTATCTGGATATGGCAACACCATCAAAAAGAGGGTAGAGCATATATATCTCTCTATAGTTCTCTCTCAGTAGCGAGGGGCACCTTTCTCAAAAACATCCCCTTCCATACCCCAGAACCCTTCCTTTTGCATTCCACTGGGCAAACCAGCATCCTAGTCAAAAGAAGTGGGATCATCCTTCGAGTTTTAGGTAGAACTGGCCTCCCTTGAGCTCCATGAATAAAAACAAAATCAGGGTTCTCTTAGGAGGGAAGAAGGGGTGGATAGATGCTGGATAGTCAACCAACAATGTCCATTAAAGTACATTACACAAAGGAACAGCCTTTTCTTTGCTTCATCACTTCCTTCTCTAATTTCTCATGAAGGAACAACTTTTAACTCCTGTATTCCTTAGCTAGTTAACCCTGCATTTCTAAGCAATATGCTTATACTGTTACAGCTTGATTTATTAAGTTTAGAGTTTATCTGTAGAATTTAAAAAGAATTTAGTTTATTTACATTCTCCACCACCACTGTTGATCTTCTCCCAAAGGTAATTACATCATTAATTTTGCTTCCTCTAAACAGTACTTTGCAACTCTAAGAAAAATTATATTTACAGTTTTTATTTCTTATTCAACCAAAGACAGTAAGTGTCTTATGACTCCACACTTTCTCAGCTGAGGCATTACTCATTTCCACCATTTCCTATAGCTTTTTTCCCTGGCTACAAACTTTCCAGTTTCTATCATTTATAATTTTATTCTTACATTGACATGCCCATAATATCCTATAAGCACAGGGAAATTTGTATTCTATAAGCATAGTTCAGTTTTCTGTGCTGTGACTCTAGGTTTTCTCTAAAGGTTGAAAATCAGTAACAGTTATTTGTATTAGCACAATTATACATGTTTCATTGGAATTTCCTTTTGGGTAAGCTTTTCTATTGATACTTTTGCTTTTTTGGTTCTTGAACCATTTGCTTTATCATATTTTCAATTGTTATCAGACTCTTCCTTTATCATTTATTCTCTGTAGTTTCATTTCTGCCCTTGTCGGAGTGATCCTAATAAGAGTTCTTTCCTCCTTCCCTCTGTCCTGGTTGCTCTGTGGGGCTGCTGGGCAGCTGTCCTTCTTTGACTTCCTTCAACCGTTTCCTTGCTTTGGATAGATTATTTACTTGAGTTCCCACCTCTTTTTCTTTGTCCATTCCCTCCTTTTGCTGAAGAATATCCTCAAAAACTCCTAGAAAAGGCCAGGCACAGTGGCTCACGGCTGTAATCCCAGCACTTTGGGAGGCCGAGGCGGGCGGATTGTGAGGTCAGGAGATCAAGACCATCCTGGCCAACATGGTGAAACCCTGTCTCTACTGAAAATACAAAAATTAGCTGGGCATGGCAGCGCGTGCCTGTAGTCCCAGCTACTCAGGAGGCTGAGGCAGGAGAATTGCTTGAACCCGGGAGGCAGAGGCTGCAGTGAGCCAAGATCTCACCATTGCACTCCAGCCACTGCACTCTGTTGCTCTGGGCAACAGAGCGAGACTCCGTCTCAAAAAACAAATCAACAACAACAACAAAAAAACTCCTAGGAAAGTTTGCTTGGAAGGTTGACTCTCTAATTTAGAGGTTTATTCTGATACCATGTTTGATAGTTTGGCTGGTTTGTATATCACATTTCCAGCTTGCAAGGCATTGTTTCGTTGGCTTATCATATCCAGAGTGATCTATCTATCTATTTATCATCTATCTATCTATCTAGATATATGTATATGTATATATATGTATGTGCAATTGACCCTTGAACAACATGATTTTGAATTGCATGAGTCCACTTACATGTGGATTTTCTTCCACCTTTGCCATCCCTCAGACAAGACCAAAACCTCTTCTTCCTCCTCCTCCTTAGCCTACTCTACATGAAAATAGTAAGGATGAAGGTCTTTATGATGATCCACTTCCACTTAATGAATAGTGAATACATGAATCATATTTTCCTTATGATATTCTTAATATTTTCTTTTCTATAGCTTACTTTAAGAATACAGTGTATAATACATATAATATACACAATATGTGTTAACTGTTTATAAGTAAGGCTTCTGGTCAACAGTAGGGTATGAGCAGTTAAGTTTTGGGGGAGTCAAAAATTATATGCAGATTTTTAACTGCATGCAGGTCAGTGCTCCTAACCCTCATGTTTCAGAGTCAACCGTGTGTGTGTGTGTGTGTGTGTGTGTATAAAATATATACTTAAATTTATATATATATTCTCTGGAATCTTTTAGATACTTCTTTTTAATCTTAAGTGTTCTGAAATTTCCAGCAGATGTTCCTACATATGTGGTTTTCACTGATTTTGTGTAGATGTTGAGTTCCTTCAATATGAATGTCTATGTCCTTCTCTACAAGAAATGTTTTTAATTTTTTTGATAATATATCTTCTCATCTGATTTTATTATTCTTTCTTTCTGAAACTCATTATTTGGATAATATGTCTGCTGGATTGGTTATCTTTTTTTAATCTTTTCACATATCTTCTTTCTTTTTCATCAATAGTCATTTGACTATTTTCTAAAAGATTTTATCTACTTAAATACTTCTTTTGTAAATTTTGCTTTGTTTTTTCTTTGCCTTTCAGCACTAATTTTTAAATTCCAGAAGCTCTTTCTTTTTCTCTGTCCATTTTCTTATCCTTGTGTTTTTTGATGGACATAATATCATCTTCTTAAATCTATCTAAGAATACTATTTAGAGATTTTTGTTTTATCCTCTTCAGTTTCCTGGATTATTTTATTTTCTCTGAGGTTAATTTTTTATTTATTTCCCTTTCATGCTATAGGATTTCCACAAAAACTTTCTTTCTTTATCTATTATATTAATAATATATATTATTATTATATTAATGAATAATATTATTATTATACCAATGAATAAGGCAACATAAAATTCACTCTGGGTGATAGTATAGAAGCAGGGATCTTCTTTACAATCTCCATAACCAACAATCTTCTCTCCAGGAAGAACTAACAAGGAATGAGCTATCATGCTTTGGTGTCCCTAAATGTCAGAGTACAGAGAGAGTTTTGATACGGATTTCCAACTCCCACACCATCTGCCCTAATTTCTCCCAAATAGTTACTTCAGCTTCTTTAGAAAAATGTCCTTTGGTTGCTGTGGTTGCAGTGGCAGTGGTAATGACAGTGGATAGATACCTTGATGCCAGGCATTTTGTTACTGGAGATCAACTGGGTTATACTCAGAATTTAATTTTTCTTTTGCTATTTCCACAGCTTTCTCTTTACCTTTAATAGTGTCTTCTATTTTCTGAGGCCTAATCTTTTTCAGAGTTCTTAAGTGAGGATAAACTCCAGAGTCATGGATCTCTCCACGTGAACTCATGACTGTGTTGTCCACTGGCCAACTGCATCACCAGTCCTTCATTTCCTGTTTGTCTTCAGAAATCTGTTACAAGTTCTTGTCTGTTGATATCTACCCCTACCTTTTTTTTTTTTTTTTTTTTTTACTGTTTCAGATTTTATCTTTTTTATTCTCTACTACTATTTTATTTTATTTTATTTTACTGTTCGGGATTTTATCTTCTTTATTCTCTACTACTATTTTAGTGAGGTTTCATGGGGTGAGGGAGAGTGATAGGAGAGAGATAAACACATGTACTTGATCTCCCATTTGGAACCAAAAATCACAGATAAGCTTCTAAAGACAAATTTTCACCTCCGGTTTAGCATTGTAGTTACAGAAATCTTTACCTTTTACAAGCACCTTGTCAAGCAACATTTTCTTTAATCTTCACAACCTCATGAGATAGACAAAATTATCTCTAATTTACAAATAATAAAAATCAGGTGCAGTAAGATTGGCTTCCTTAAGGTTAAAACATTAATTAGAACTCAAAGTATTGTAATTTTATGATTTTGGTACCATGGCCAACAACATAACTATGTTAAGAGGTCATCACTTTAGAGATGTGCCTCAGTTGCTGACATTTTTTAGGATGAACGATAGTATCACATAAAGAGCCCTTGTCTGGAGGAGTCAGGAGGCTTAAAATCTAGTCTCATTCCTCTGAACTAATTAACCACAACTTCACAGGCTTTTATTTCCTCATCTTAAAGTAAGAGGGTCAAATGAAATAATATTTTCAAATTTCTTTTCGGCGTTCATGTTTTATATTTCTGTAAACCTGGAGAATGTGATCCTCAATGATATTATCTGAGGCTTGATAAACCTCACTGTAGAAGTGTGTTCTGAGCATGTTGCTTTCGATTTAAGCAGACAGTGCTCTGCCCTTAGTGGGATGGGTTTCATCAAGAGTTTTCCCAGGGCATCAAATTAAGTCTAATGATATTTAATAGTTAGGACTCTTGCCTAATTGGGACAGTCATGCTCACTTAATTGAGATGCCTCTAGGTAATTGTGTGGTATATCTACAGAACTTGAGGTGACCAGAGACTAGTTATGTTTTGGACTTAAATAATTCTTAGTGACAATTCAGCAGAGCAAATGCAGAGTGAACTCTTCTTTAGAAAAATAATCTCTTCTAGATAAAAATAATCAGTTTTCCTAGGAAGATGACCCTTTAGCTGTCTGGTAAAAATCAGTTGGTAAATGCCACTCTTGCTTCCAGAGAGGAGGCTAATAATTGATAGGCTGGTCTAATACGTTGAGCACTCATCATAGGTTTGTATCACAGCAGGCGTGTGCTTTAGAGAATCTTATAATCCACATTAAAAGACAAACCCATATAGAGAAAAGAGGCAGGTGCTGACTCTGAGGTATAAGAAAAAGGAAGACTTCAAACATGTGCACACATACACGCACACTTATTAGACAAATCAAAGAAAAGCACAGGGACATAGATTCTTCTTTACAATCTCCTTAACCTCAACAGGAGGTGCTGAATTTAACACCTGGCTGTTTTATCCATTAGTCTTCTTTCTTCAAGACTGAATGAGGTCTCTCGTTTCTTAAATAGTTGCTATATTGAGGTTTGCTCCCGTGGACTATGAAAATCTTCATGTTTTCAATATAGTCCATTCTATCCTCCACTTGCCCTATATGACAATATTTTCCTTATAAGTAGCATTTAGGAAAGTTTTATAATTCAGAACTTTTTACTTTTAACATCTACCCACCTGGTTGGGATGCTGAAGTGGGAGGATTGCTTGAGCCTAGAAGTTTGAGGCTGTAGTGGGCTATAGTGGTGCCATTGTACTCCAGACTGGGTAACAGAGTGAGACCCGATCTCTGAAAAATAATCATCATCATAAAATAAAATAAAAATTAAATAATTTTTAAAAGATCTAAAATAAAGCACCTTAATTAAAAAACACACACACATAGACCTATAAACACATAGACCTATAAACTATGATTTGATGCCCTTCTGGGGACACCTTTGGCTTTATCTGAGATAGGCTGATATCATATAATAGTGAACATGTCTGGAAGAATCACAATATTTCCTGAGTAGTTGAACACTGCATACATACAATTTGTTCTTAATCCAAATAATCTCAAACCACATGTCCCATGTAATCACTGTAGTTGTCAACAGCAGACTCATACTGGTTTATTTTTTTCCACAGGGGTGGAGCTTTTTAGATAATTGATTTAACAAAGTTAAAGGTGTAAGTTTAATTATTGCTTTTCAGCAGTTTATATGACACTTGGGCTCAGTAACACCACTGAGATTTTTTTTCCACCCAAAGCAGGAATGTTCCATGCCCTTGCTCTAATCCCATCTGAACCAGCCACTTACCTACACTATTATTAGCAAAAGTATTTTACAACTCACTGTGAAAGCAGAGAGTTACCTTTCTCTACTATCTCACTGAGGCACTCAGGCTGGGGCAAGATACCAGTAGTGGTTAAGCAAATTAATAGGCTAACATCAGGTGGATTTTAACATCCCAAAGGATAAGCATTTATTTAGCATCCCTCTTTCCCTTCCCTTTGGTTCCACCTCACCCCTATGTCTGACTTGTACTGAGTAGAAAATTGGCAGTTTTCACTACAATGGTTTGGGATATAATAAAATATTCACTAGTTTTACAATATTTGTGATTTTATTTTCAATTTTAATTATGTTCTTGTTATAAACATCCTTTGTTTATGAGACAATGAATATATTTCATATTAGTTTAAAATACTTTAAGTGCCATTGAAAGGTTGTTTGCAATTTGGGAAGCAGAGTCATTGTGTCATTTTTCTATTTAATGCTGCGTTCCTGATAGGTACTGAATAAATGACAATCGTTGTTGATTACTTAACTTATATCAATGTATTTCATAAAATAACCTATATGATATTTTATCAATATTCTAGTCCATCTGATGAGCATTAAACCTGCCAACAATAATGTCATATTTATTACATAATTCTTCTGAATAAGGTCATCTTATGACCTTTTTAATTCCTAAGAATCTCTATTTACTTTGAAATTCAGATTTATGGATCAATATATAAGGTCAAAGTTGTGCCACCACTTCACAGACATAAAAATCTGCTCAGCTGTAGACTTAGGTTACGCTAGCATACATCCTGCAGCAGAGTTTTAAATTTAATTCTGGACTTTAAAAAAACCTGGATAGAAGCAAGAAAGATTGCTGGATGGAGTACTGAGGAAAGCAAGGTGAAGTTGAGTGTCAGAAGGCTGGTCAAGGTTGCATAAGTGCCTTAGTTGCTAATTTGCCTATGGCTTTCTTTACACCTTGGTTTTATAATTTTTATAGTGAAGGTACAGAACTCAATCTCTCCGGCTTTATAGCATGTTGATGTTTCACGCACCTCACATAGTTCTTATAAAGGCACTCTAATGCTATGGTGATTTTCTGAACCCAAAAGCTAGTAATGTAACAAAGGTTGTTTTCTAATCTATGAAATGTCTGAATGTATTTTATAAATATAAAAGTCTGTCAAAGCTGGGCAAAGACACAAAAGTATTTTATCTTTAAAAATATTACCAAAATTTAAAAATCAAGTCACATTTAGTTACACATTTAAGTAATTTTCTATCTCAAAAAAAAAAAAAATTCAGCAGTTGAGACACTGCCAATAAATCTCCATATTTATTTTCTGTTACAGACTGAACTGTGCCCTCCTCTATCCCAAGTTCATATGTTGAAGTTCTAACCCCTAATGTGACCATATTTAGAGATAATGTCTTTAGGAGGTAATTAAGGTTAAGAGAGGTTACGAGGGTGGGGCCCTAATCCAATAAAACTGGTGGCCTTCTAAGAAGAGGAAGAAAGAGAGAAATATCTTCTAGCACATGGACAGAGGACAGGCCGTGTGAGGACACGTTAACAAGGTGGCCAACTACAAGCCAGGAAAATAGACATAACCAAAAACTGAACCTTGCCAGATCTCAATTTTTGATTTTCCAACCTCTAGAACTGTGAGATTAATTTCTGTCGTTTAAACCATGCAGTCTATGGTATTTTATTATGGCAGTCTGAGCTAAGACATTCTCCATATTTATTAAAAGTATCAGAAGTAAATAAAATATTATGCTGTGGAAGTTCACGGGAGTCCTCAAAATAGATCCGGTGCTATTCTGTCTGAAATATTTGACTGTCTGGAAATAGTACCCTCTTAAAAAATTCACTCTATTAGGTTTCAGGAGGTAAGATCTTACTCTGTTGTAGTTCTAATTATCATAAGACATTGTGGAATTAATATTCAGATAATGTTTACCACATGTGTAGTTTTAAACTGAACAATGGCAATATTCATCTATTTACAACCATTAAAGATGATCTCTTAAGATTCATTTTGTCCAAAATAGAGAGGGGTATAAGTGTCCCCTGTAGGGTGGAAGACTACTGTGGACATCCTACAGGGCTGCCATGTGGTCACTCCAAGCTTTCCTGCATTTGCCAGGGTGTTCTGCCCTCTCTCACAGTGAGTAACCATAGAGACAAGCAAAGATATCAGGTAAGTCAGAGATTAATGTTACTTTTCTTGTTACTAGAATCAAAAGAATGTAATTGAGCCATTGTCCACAAGCACAAAGAAGAGAAAGGTGAAATGACTCGCCCACAGTGCTCATTCACAGGAAAAGTCAAAATCTGAAACCAGCTCTCCATCAAATATTCACTCCATTGTTCAAGCTTTTGTCCAGTCAACTATACATAATTCCTCTCTTTATATGGAGATATGACTGGGCCCAAAACATGAATGCCACAGATTCTATGACATAGCAAAATATTTTAGAAAATACTATAATGGATGTACATTTCCTCAATGGAAAAAAATTAAAATATTAGATATTTTTAAAAACACTTATGCCACTCCAAACAACCAGATGTTATAGTGAATGTTTTTCTTTCTTTTTAAATTTGGTAACATATGGACCCCACATATATTCAAGAAAACAAACTTTTTTTTCCCGTGGTTGATACTCATTTTGTTATTATCTCTTACAGAGGTGCATTCTTGGAAGAAAAGTAATGCTTTTGTTGTGTGACCTTTGTCAGAATCATTTGTAAACACTCTAATAGAAAAGAATCAACCTTGAAATGAACTAAAACACAGTTATTTTTCTTGGTTGAAAGTATTTGTCTAGAAAAGAACTTCAGGCGGGCATGGTGGCTCATGCCTGAAATCCCAGCACTCTGGGAGGCCGAGGCAGGTGGATCATGAGGTCAGGAGTTTGAGACCAGCCTGGCCAACATAGTGAAACCCCGTCTCTACTAAAAATACAAAAAAATTAGCCAGGCATGGTGGCATGTGCCTGTAGTCCCAGCTACTCGGGAGGCTGAGGCAGGAGAATCACTTGAACCTGAGAGGTGGAGGTTGCAGTGAGCCAAGATCGCACCACTGCACTCCAGCCTGGGTGACCAAGCGAGACTCCGTCTCAAAAAACAAAACAAAACAAAAAAGAACTTAAATTTACTTCTAATTATCAAAAATGCCATATTTTATTCATGCTAGGGACTCTTTCTGGGAAAAAATAAATAACAAAAAGAAATCTTTAATTTCTAAGATCATTGCAGTTGTTCCAGTTTATATATCTTTTAAATTATGTAATACAGATTTTAATGTTACTTGAATTTGCTTTTCATTTTAAAACTGTCACGTAAGCAAAAGTCACAACAAGTAATTTAGCTTTAGTTTTTTATGTAGTTTGTGGCATGAGGATCTTATTTCTCCCATAAACTAATAATACGTTATTATTTTGAACAATTAACAATCTGACAATTTAAAATTTTGTTACAGTATTTATCAAAAATTCCATTTGCCATTGACAAACAATAGCATACTCTCTAAAAAATCTTGTGGCCACATTTTGGTCAGCCAGGATGAGTGCTTAAGTAAATTGTCCCACCTAACACCACAACTCTATAGTTTACAATAAAAGATAGAAGCAGTAATATCACAGTAAAGGCTTAGCAGGAAATCAGCTTACTCTAGGAATGGCATTAGATAGTACTAAGACCAAGAACATTCAATTGACCTCAAGTTTTGTTTCTTTTTCTTGGAATGATCTTGCAAGAAAAATAGAAACAAGCAAAAAATAAGAGCAAATAAAAATATCTAGTATGAAATTTTAGGGATCTTGAACAACTATTTCGTTTACTTCTCTCATCTGTAAGTTTTACCATCTTAGATAGGTGAAACTATATCCTAATTTTTAAAAGAATCAAACCTCTAAGGGCCAGATATTATACTCTACCATACTAATTAGTAATAATTCCTATTTGGAATAGTTCTTTCATGTGTTTCCTAAATTCTGCCTCTTGCACATTTTTGTGCATTTCCTCGTTTAGTCCTCAGTGGAAATGAAGTTCTTTGTTAAAGAAGATGAAGAATGTCTAGTCACTATCTTTTAAATTAGAATATTTCATAGGCTTGATAATTGATAATGTTTGGTTGTGTCCCCATCCAAATCTCATCTTGAATTGTAGTTCCCATAATCCCCACATGTCATGGCAGGGATTCAGTTGGAAGAAACTTAATCATGGGAGTGGTTACCTCAATGCTGTTCTCATGACAGTGAGTTCTCATGAGATCTGATGGTATTATAAGGAACTCTTCCCCCTTTGCTTGGCACTTCTGTCTCCTGCTGCCATATGAAGAAGGACGTGTTTTCTTCCCCTTCCACCATGATTGTAAGTTTCCTGAGGCCTCTCTAGCCTTGTGGAATTGTGAATCAATTAAACATCTTTCCTTTATAAATTACACTGCCTCGGGTACTTCTTAATAGCAGCATGAGAACAAACTAATACAATGATAGATACTGTATTTGAACTGCCATTTTCTTTCTAAAATAAATTATCTCACTACCCTGCATACTTTCTCATCTCCTTTAATTTCAGAATTAGTAGTTCACATTGAGAACTGGAAAGATCAATAGACAAGAGATAAAGAGTCAAGGCTGTAGTCACAATTCTGCCATATATTAACTATGTGGCTTCCAATAACTTGCTTCAAGCTTTCTGAGGCTAAGTATCAGTTAAATGTGAAGTTTTGACAGTTATCTGTAATTATTCTTGTGCATCTAAAGTCAAAGTTCTAATTCTTCTCTGAAATTCATGTAGTTCCCCCACATTAATCAGGGAATCCAGAACTGGACACAGTATGCTGGTGCTAAGTATATAAGTAATGTCATTATTCTGACATGTTTTACTACTATGTCTGAATTGTAGTCTCAAAATAATGTTTTCAAATTATTGGACTCCTGCAGTGAAATAGTAATTTTATTATCTATGTTGACTTCAAGATGTTTTGTTTCTGCTAATCTTGCTCATCTTCATGAGCTCTGAAATGTTTAACTTTGTTTTTGAATGTATCAGCTGAAGATATATGTATTGGCATGACTTTTGTTTACTAATGATTATTCCTCCAACATATCATTATATATATGATCTGGACAATTGGCTAACCTTTCCATCTGACAATGCATTATTGACTCCCTTAATTATTATTCTCACAAATCACCAAAGAAAATATTTAGCATTGTCGGGGTGGTGCTGGCCCTGGAAAAGAACCACCAGTGTTGACACTGATCCTCTGATAAGTCCTCTCTTTAAAATGACCATGAATTGTGTGATCCACCCTAGAACCTAAGTACCCAATTGACTTATTTTCCACTTCCCAGTTTATTTGCTTCTATTTAGAGCAATATGTTCCATTGATCCCCTTTCCTTGAGAGATAGAAAGCAACTCAAGCTGAGAGTATGACACCTAGGAATCTATTTAGACAATATATGACAAAAGAAATCTTCCCATGGAAGAGGAAAAAAAGGCAATAAAAACTATAGCCAGCTGAACTCTGTCAATCTACATTAAATATAAAGAGCTCAAAAACTCCAATTACAAACAGAGATGATCAGAATGCGTAACAACACAAGACAACTATATGCGGTCAATAAGAAATCCACTTTAACTATAAAGATACAAACAGTATAAAAGTAAAAAGAAAAAAATATACATCATGTGAATATTATTCACAAGAAAGCCATTGTGACTTCATTTATATCAGAGAAAATAGTCTTCAAACAAGAGTCAATATCCAAGATAAAGAGACATATTTTGTGATAATAAAAGGTTGAATTTATTCAAAAAGAATTTAAATGTGTAAATTTAAATTTTCATCTGATAACAGAGCCTCAAAATACATAAAACAAAATTGACAAAACTGAAGGGAGAAATAGACAAATTCACAATCATTATTGGAGACTTCAACAGCTTATTTGTAGCAAATGATAAAACAAGTAAATTTTTTTAAAGCCAATAGCATTATATTATATTTGAACAGCACCATCAACATGTGATCTAATGGACTTTTGTCTAGTCTGTTATCCAAGAAATGCAGAATATACTTTCTTTTCAAGCATGCATATAATATTAACAAAAAAGACAATATTAAAACCTTTCAATAAATTCAAAAGTATTGAAATCACAGAGTATTTTATCTGACCCCCCAACAGAATTAAAGTAAAAATTAGTAATAAAAAGATATCAATAAATTTCCAAATATTTGGAAACTAAGCAACATATTTCTAAATAATCCATTGGTCAAACAGGAAATCACAAAAGAAATTAGAAAATATTTTGACCTGAGCAATAAAAAATACAACAAATTAGAATTTGTAAGACACAGCTAAAACAGAACTTAAAAGGAAATTCATAGCTTTTAATGCTTATATTAGCATACAGTAAGTTCTAAAATCAATAATTTCTCCCACCTTAAAAATCCATAAAAAGAAATGCAAATTGTTTTAAGTAATTGAAAGAAAGGAAGTAAAGATAAGAACATAAATTAATCTCAACTAATACAAAAATCAACAAATTAAGTTTTTTCAAAAAGTTATTAAAAGTAATAAACCTCTAGCAAGGTTTAGCAAAAATAAAGAAATCACAAAATATCAAAGTCAAGAATAAAAGAGGAACTATCACCATAGATCCTACAGACATTAGAAGGATAATAAAAAAATATGAACAGCTCTATGTAAACAATTTTGACCATATAGATGAAAAGGACAGATACCTTGAAAAATATAATTTCCGGCTGGGTCTAGTGGCTCACACCTGTAATCCCAGCACTTTGGGAGGCTGAGGCAGGTGAATCACGAGGTCAGGAGTTCTAGACCAGCCTGGCCAACAAGTGAAACCCTGTCTCTACTAAAAACACAAAATTTAGCCAGGTGTGGCAGCACAGGCCTGTAATCCCAGCTACTCAGGAGGCTGAGGCAGGAGAGTCGCTTGACCCGGGAGGCGAAGGTAGCAGTGAACCGAGATTGCGCCATTGCACTCCAACCTGGGAGAGGGAGCAAGACTCCGTCTCAGCAGAACAATATAATTTCCAGCCGGGCGCGGTTGCTCATGCCCGTAATCCCAGCACTTTGGGAGACCGAGGTGGGCAGATCACAAGGTCAGGACAGATGGAGACCATCCTGGCTAACACAGAGAAACCCTGTCTCTACTAAAAATACAAAAAATTAGCCGGTCATGATGGCGGGCGCCTGTAGTCCCAGCTACTAGGGAGGCTGAGGCAGGAGTGAACCCGGGAGGTGGAGCTTGCAGTGAGCCGAGATTGCGCAACTGCACTCCAGCCTAGGCGACAGAGCAAGATTCCGTCTCAAAAAAAAAAAAAAAAAAAAAAAAAAAAAAAAAAATATATATATATATATATATATATAATTTCCAAAGTGATAAAAGAAGGAATATACAATCTATATAATAGTATACATATTTTAAAAATTGAACTTGTAATTTATAACCTTCTCCCAAAAAAAATACTCCTGGGCCAGATGCCTTTGGGAGTGAATTCTACCAAACATTTAAGAAAAAAGAAACAAAAATCAACCTTACACAAACTTTTCTAGAAAATAGATGGTGGGCAGGGGTCGGGGGTGGTGGTGACGGGCAGTGCACACATATCAATTAGTTTTATGAGGCCATATAACCCTTATACCAAAATCTGAAAAGGGATTCTTTTGTAAATTCTTACAAAAGACTTACATCATGACCAAATAGTGCTTATCTTAATACAATATTGGGCTGGGTATGGTGGCTCATGCTGGTAATCCCAGCACTTTGAGAAGCCGAGGTGGGCGGAGCATCTAAGGTAAGGAGTTCAAGACCAGCCTGACCAACATGGTGAAACCTCGTCTCTACTAAAAATACAAAAATTAACTGGGTGTGGGGGTGCACACCTGTAATCCCAGCTACTCAGGAGGCTGAGGCAGGAGAATCACTTGAACCCAAGAGGCAGAGGTTGCAGTGAGCTGAGATCATGCTACTGCACTTCAACCTGGAGAAAGACTGTGTCAAGAAAACAAAAACACAATATTGGTTTACATTCAAACATCAATGTAAATCATCTATGTTGTCAAAATTGTTGGCATAGATCTGTTCATAATGTATTTTTAAATTATCCTTCTAATAATGTCTGTAGGATCTGTGGTGGTAGTTCCTGTTTTATTCTTGACTTTGATATTTTGTGATTTCTTTGTTTTTTCTTAATCTTGCTAGAGGTTTATTAATTTCATTAACTTTTTTTTTTTTTTGAGACAAAATCTCACTCTGTCACACAGGCTGGAGTGCAGTGGTGCGATCTGGCCCCACTGCAAGCTCCGCCTCCTGGGTTCATGCCATTCTCCTGCCTCAGCCTCCCAGGTAGCTGGGACTACAGACACCCGCCACCACACCTGGCTAACTTTTTTTTTTTTTTTTTGTATTTTTAGTAGAGATTGGGTTTCACCATGCTAGCCAGGATGGTCTTGATCTCCTGACCTCATGATCTGCCCACCTCGGCCTCCCAAAGTTCTGGGATTACAGGCGTGAGCCAATTTCATTAACTTTTTGAAAAAACTTTTTGTTGATTTTTGCATGTAAATCAAAAAGGAAAAAATCCCATGGTCATTTCAATAGACATGGAAAGAACATTTAACAAAATTAAACAAAGTCTCAGCGAACTTGGGGTAAAGGATAATTTCCTCAATACAATAAAAGGAATCTATGAAAAATCTCCATCTAACATTATACTTAATGGTGAAATACTAAACATTTTCCACTAAGTCAAATAAAAAGTATGTTTATTTCACTAATTTGATTCAACATTGTACTTGCCTTAATCATTGCAAGACATAAAAGTTAGAAAAGAGGAATTAAAATTGTTTTCATTTTTGACATGATTGTATATGAAGAAAATCCTAAGGAATCTACCCCCATAAAAAAAGCCAAAAAACCCGATAATATCTACTGGATCTACTAGATAAGTAGTGATGACATGATTTGATTAAAGTTTAGGAATTCAAGACGAATATACAAATATCAATTCTATTTCTATGTGTTATCAATCAACAATCGGAAATTAAAACACAATAGCACAAAACATACTTTAGGGGCATGTTTAACAATATATGTGCAAGATGTGTACATTGGAAACTACACAGTATTGCTGAGAAGATGGAAAGGCATAAAAATGATACAATGGACTCTGGGGACTCAAGGGAAAGGGTGGGAGGCAGGTGAAGGATAAAAGACTACAAATTGGGTTCAGTGTATACTGCTTGGGTGATGGGTGCACCAAAATATCATGAGTCACCACTAAAGAACTTACTCATGTAACCAAACACCGCCTGTTCCTCAAAAACCTATGGAAATTAAAAAAAAAAAAATTTAAAGAGAACAAGAGAGAGAAAAAAAGAAAATCATTAAAGTTCCAGGCTAGCTATTAATGATAATAATAACAATAATGATATTTTATATGTCTATAGTGTCTTTCTATATGAGCACCTCAGAGGACTTTACTGATAAATACTTTGATTTTACCCAAACAAACATACTTTTTCAATTAAAAATAAATAAATGGAGAGATATACCATATACATGGATTACAAGACTCAATATTGTTAATATCCCAACTGTCCTCAAATTAATCTATAGATTCAATGCAATTCCAATCACATACCCAGCAGGAATATTTTTTTAAACTAACATTTAAATGGAAATGTAAAAGGCCTAGAATCAGTAAAACACTCTTGCAAAAGAATAACAAAGTTGGAGTACTTACATAATTTCAAGACTTAGTATAATGCTATAGCAATCAAGAGAATGTGGTATTCATAGAAGGCTAGATAATAGATTAATGGTACAATATACAAAGCCCAGAAACAGTCCCATCCATTTATAGTCAAAAGACTTTTTTTTACAAACTGTCAATAAAATTTATTGGTAAAATGATTATTCTTGTCGACAAAAGAGGGTGAATCAAGTGGATATCCATATCAAGAAAAAGTGAGAGATATGACTAACTTGTTATATTATACACAAAAATTAAGCAGAGAAGTATTACAGACATAATGTAAAAGTTAAATCTATAAAATAAACAACTGGAGACTATCTTTGTGAACTTATGATCTGGCAACAATTTATAGATATAATGCAAAGAGTACTGACTATAAAGGGAAAAGTGGATAAACAGGACTTATCAAAATTCAAAACATTGGTCGGACACGGTGGCTCATGCCTGTAATCCCAGCACTTTGGGAGGCCGAGGCGGGTGGATCACCAGAGGTCAGGAGTTTGAGACCAGCCTGGCCAACATGATGAAACCCTGTCTCTCCTAAAAATACAAAAATTAGCCTGGCATGGTGACATGCACCTGTTATCCCAGCTACCCAGGAGGCTGAGGCAGGAGAATCACTGGAACCCGGGAGGCAGAAGGCTGCAGTGAGACAAGATCGTGCCACTGTACTCCAGACTGGCAACAGAGCAAGGCTTTGTCTCAAAAAGAAAAAAAAAAAAAAAAAAAAAATTCAAGACACTAATAAAAAAAAAGTCTAGCCACATACCAGGATAAAATATTCATCATAGCCAATAAACACATGAAAATATATTAATACATTAGGGAAATGCAAATTAAAAGTACAAAAAAAAATCATATATCCATTAGAATTCCTAAGATTAAAACTACTTAATGTCAGAGAGAAGGTAGAGCTATGGATTACTCATATTGCCGGTGGAAAGTAAAATAGTACAACCACTTTGGAAAACTGGCAATTTCTCCTAAAGTTAAACATATACATAACCTTTGACCTAGCAATTCTAATTTTAGGTATTTACATGCAAAGGTAAAAAGATGTCCAAAAAGTTGTGTAAAAGAAATGGTCACTCTACTTAATTTATAATCATAAAAACTTGGAATTAATCCGAATGTCTTTCAACAGAAGCACAGATAAGCAAATTGTGGTATGTTCACACAATGAAATACTACTCAGCAAAAAAGGAACAAACTACAAATACATGCAATCACATGAATGCAGCTACACAATATATTTATATTATGCAATACATCCAGTTCAAGAATAGGCAAAATTGGGCAGGACGCGGTGGCTCACGCCTATAATCCCAGCTCTTTGGGAGGCCGAGGCAGGTGGATCACGAGATCAGAAGATTGAGACCATCCTGGCTAAGACGGTTAAACCCCGTCTCTACTAAAAAATACAAACAACAACAACAACAACAACAACAAATTAGCTGGGTGTGGTGGCGGGCGCCCGTAGTCCCAGCTACTCACGGGGCTCAGACAGAAGAATGACGTGAACCCAGGAGGCGGAGCTTGCAGTGAGCCAAGATCGCACCACACCACTGCACTCCAGCCTGTGAGACAGAGCGAGACTCCGTCTCAAAAAAAAAAAAAAAAAAAAAAGGAAAAGAATAGGCAAAACTAATTTGTGGGGATGATAATTGTTTCTGGAAGAAGACAGTTTGATTAGAAAGGAGCATGAGAAAACTTTCTGAGCAGCGCTTTGTATCTTGCTTGGGATATTGATAACAGGAGCATATACATTTGTGAAAATTCATTCGTTGGTACACTCAAGATCTGTACCTCAATGACATAAAGTATAAAAAGAAGCTCTTCAAGCCCCCAAATCTGGCATGTATGATATGTCATATTTATGCAGGTATATTTGTGTGTGCGCATATGAAGAAACCAGTTTGCTTGCTCATGTTAAAATCTACTCTTTTGAATTGGATTTGAATGAATTTTTCAATGCCTTATAAATATTATCTAGACGAGACAGAAATCCAATGCCTTTTGATCAATGATCTCAACATGTCATATAGTTGAATTCATAAGCCCAAATACAGAACTGCTTGCAGAGAATCTGGGCCCTAGGAAAATGAAGCAGGTGCCCCAAATCTTGCATTTGGGAGCCTGCATGCTGCAGGCTTTGGGAAGGCAGGCAATAGAGGATACAATTATTTCAATTGAGCTAAAAACTAAGTAATACCCCATGGCATATGAGAGCCATATGAGGTCTCAGAGGTCTTCCAGGTCAGCCCACTAACTGTACAGGTGGAGAACTTGACACCCAGAGAGGTTAAATATTTGCCCAGGAACACACAGCTTGTTAGTGGAAATCTCAGGCTAAAATCCAAATATCCTTATTCCCAACACCACGTGAAGTCACTGTAGCTGTATGCCTTTTACAGCTGTAATTACTCACCATTTTCAAAGCAGAAGGGAATGGATGGACTATCAAGATATTCAGTCTAAACATTGTTGTTTTCTTTTAATCTCCCCAACCACTTTATGGCTTCCTTTGATATATATTCCAACCCGATATAGACCGGAAAGAAGAGAGTGACTAACTAACTGCTTGCCCGAGCTCATAACCCTTTAGGGCTGCGTTATGCCTAAGAAAGAATTTTATTGCAAGGAAATTGCATTTCAGTTTCTTACAGCAACTTCCCTACAGAGGTTTTAAGATTAGAGAGTGGAATGCACTGCATCACTGAATACAACTGGCATGCATCTATTCCATGACGTGAACACAAACATTCATTTACAATTACTGTACTCATTGTAATAAGGCTGACTTTTTCTTTTTCTGGAAGGAATTTAAGGATCATTTACGTTTTCAAGATACAAGCAAAATTTTACTCTCCAAATTATAACCTTATTTTTTGCAGTCATTGTGTAATTTTAGAAAATGTAGAGATCTTGTTTATATCCCAAATTTCCTTTGGAAGACTGAATTTGCAGTCTAATACTCTGTTTATATTTTAATGCAAACTAATTTTTTTTTTTCCACAGTAGTGAAGGCCTTCAGGGCTGTTGTGTATATGGGAACAGTGAACATCGGGGACCTGGAATTACCCAAATAATTTGCTGTCCAAAGGATTTCTGTTATTCTTGCACCCATGCCCTAGCCTATGCCCCAGGCATTCTGGACTGTTACAGAAAGATACTTTTATGGTTAGAATTGCAGTTTCCAGAGTTTATTTATTCACCGGGGAATGTTTGAGAGCCCTGTGAAAAATTCTATCCACATCGGTCAGTTGTGGAGGACTCAAGGTGTCTTATAGTCCATAGGTAACTTCAGGTAGGTGAGCTCCAGAAAACTGCAAAGTCTTCTGATTCTCTTTTTTGCAATTCTTTCTGACCTCCATGTTAATATTTTCCAGGCCCTCCATGTTAATTTTCTGCAAGCAGGTGTTGTGAAGAAGGCACATAAACAGAGAGAGGCTTAGCAGGGAATAGCCGGGGAATAGAAGGAGGACCAAGAAATATAGGCCAGGAAGCATTCAACAAGACTATTAAAAATGAAAACTGAAAAGTCTGGGGGGAAAATTAAACCACAAATTCATGTATTTCAGACTTTTCTGGAAAGTGCCATTCTTGGAAAGTTCCCAAGAAATATTAATTGAGCAACAGCTAGTTAGCTTTTTTGGAAAATGCATCAAAGTTGAATGACTTCCATTGTACTTTATAATAAATAAACCTCTCTTTTGGAAGGCTAATATTTGCTATTCTTTTTAATTCTTATTTTTTAATGAAAAAATAAATGCATTCACATTTCTTGGTTTTTCCCTTTCCCCACCATGCCAAGATTTCTGATGTACCACAAAATCCAGTTTCATATGTCTGTCTTAATTCTACATGAACCAGCGTATGTGCCCTGGTGCCAATGTGTTAAGAGCCATTAGTGACTTCATCTATTACTAAGACTTCTATATGTGGGACTTGATGACATGGGGTACTCGGGAGAGCAGTCATTTGATTGATTCCATAGTGTAGCTGTGACAGTGTGGAAGCACTATGGGGCATTTTCAGAGGCAACATGAAGGCTATATAAGCCCGAACAAAATGTACTGGCATAAATCCTCAGTAAATATTTATTAAGATCAATGGCTTCATACGATGTGCTGACGATAGCTTTTTGCTCTGTTAGAATTAAGATAAATTATATTATTAGTATTAGGACCTCCTCTTTGCTTTTAAAGAACAGGACAGTAGTTTTTTTTTGTTTTTTTTGTTTGTTTGTTTGTTTTTTCCTCATATAACTTATATACCTTCCTAGTCACCAGAAATGGCATCACAATGCTTTCATACTCCTTTAATCTATGGCCAGTCTGCCATGGTTTGGTAACAATGATGTGACCTACAGAAATGTCTTAGACAACAGCCAGAATCAGATTGCGATGAATCATTTGACCTCTGCTTATGTGGCCAGTGTTAAGGTGTTAACAGTTCATAATCATATCCAACTGTTATCAATAAGTAATACCTCAGCTAACACTGTAAAAAGCAGTGAGGACTAAGTCAACACAGCCTTCAGAGAACATGACTAAGAGCTTGCGATGGAAAAGCGCCCAGCAGACCCCCAGGACTAGAAGATGTTTATAGAACGCAAGATTATTGTCGGTCACTGATGAAAGAGTACTTTTCTTCTTCCTGACGTACTTTTTCAAAAATAACTGGTTTCAAGACCTTATCTGGATCTACGTTACCTTAGATATTCTTGAGTGCTATTTTGAACATTTGGGTATATTTTCCATGATGCCCTCTTCCCCCAAACTGGTGTCCTTCAAAGGAAAGAATAAGATTTGGGGTTTTATTATATAGCCTGGATATAAAGAAAATTTAACTAGATCATTTAAAATGGAAACAAAGTATTTTAATAATTAAAAGAATAAAATAATTTTGTTCCCATTTCTGTGACAAAAAGAAAGAATCAATACTGTCATATTTCTACTGTCTTTATCAGGTAAGCCATAAACTGATTGGTAAGTGTAGTTGGCTGCGACCAATTTAGTTGAAACTATGATCTGAATTACTGAATCCGCTCTGCTGAAGTCAAATCAGTTGTGTCAAAAGGAAACATTACCCTCTGCCCACCAAAAGTATAATAAACTGGTCAGACGCGGTGGCTCACGCCTGTAACCCCAGCACTTTGGGAGGCTGAGGCAGGCGGATCACGAGGTCAGGAGATCCAGACCATCCTGGCTAACACAGTGAAACCCCATCTCTACTAAAAAATACAAAAAATTAGCCGGGCGTGGTGGTGGGCGCCTGTAGTCCCAGCTACTCTGGAGGTTGAGGCAGGAGAATGGCGTGAACCCGGGAGGCGGAGCTTGCAGTGAGCCAAGATCACGCCACTGCACTCCAGCCTGGGTGACAGAGACTCTGTATCTAAATAAATAAATAAATTAATTAATTAATAATAATAAACTTGTCTAGAGTAGTGGTTTTCAAATTCAGTGCCAGGAAACACTAGTGAGCCATTATAGCCTTTGTTCACAGGTTACTCAGGATTTAAGTTCTAATAAAACCCCATCTATGGCACTTGACTTTTAAATAAATATGACAGATTACAAAGCTTAGACATCTCTTTATAAGTTTGCCATCAAAATTTTTGCAGTCTCCCCTCTCATCCTGGGTGCAGTATCCTATAGATCATCTATATTTTTTCTTTGTTGGTTGGTTGGTTTTGCCAGCCAAAGTAGTAGCCCATGGCCCAAACCTATTTGACAACTACTCTTCTACAGAACACGTTAAGTTAAATGCTTTAAAATCTACTCTCTGCCTTTGCCTGAGCTAATGACTCTCTTCAAGGTATCCTAGCCATTGTTTTCTGTTTCCTCACTTTGAGTTCAATAACAATAAAATAGTGGCTACTAAGTGTTTTTTTAAATAAGCTTGACCTAAGAATTACTGCTTTTTTAAATTAAACTAACACAGACCTCAACTAAGTTTTCATATTTTTTTTTTGTTATTGTTGTTGCTATTTCAACAGAGGGGGCAAAAATTTCCACATAAGATCTTTGTAGAGACTTGATAGGACATCTTTAAATCTCTCTTTTAAGTCTTAGATTAAAATATTAAATGCCACTTGACTGTACACATAGCCATAAATAACTCCACTCAGTACATCTCATCAACTTGGCAATGAAGCTCTGGCAATCTCCAAAAGAAGGCCTAATTGGTGCTCAGTAATAATCTCTGTTTCCCTTTGACTCCTCCTAAAATACTGGAAAAGGTGTATCTTTGGAACATACTACATGCTTCAAGAGAATAATGTATAAAGAACTCATCCTTTAAAATGTTTTCTTAGGGCAATTCCTTAAATATTTTTCATATCTCATTGACAAATTGACATAAAGTATAATTGGGTGTTTAGAAGATAAAGTAATCAATGGGTCTGATAGTTTTGTATTTTTGTTTGTTTGTTTTGTTTACCTAGGAAATATTGAAGTATAAACAAACGGCATCAGGCATCAAAGATCTGAAATTTGAGAGGGGCAGGTGGAAAGGGTTATTTGTGCCCTATAATATACAGAATCAAAATCCTGTGGTCTGGGTTTCTAAAGAATGCAATGGACTATTTGTCAAATTAACCATAAACAGAGAAAGGATGATCAATTTCAAAATGACTTCTTATTCAGTACTCACATGGTTGTGTCATTTCCTGTTGGCTAAAGAGTGAGGACTAAGTCAACACGGCAGCAGTAAATCATATTCACAGTCAGCATTCATTAGAAAAAACAAGGCTGAATGTTTCAACCTAGACTGGAGTGCTCTTACCACACAGCCTAGAGAACTTAGTGCAATGTCCTTGAGAGGGCAAATAGGCATAATTTTAAGAGAAAATAAAGGAAAAGATTCTCTTCCAAGAAAATGAATTCTTCCTAAATACCCAGTTTAATCCATTAAATTTTATGAATCATCTTTCCTCAATTTCTCACTTCAAAAAAAATGCCTTCTATTTTGTTGATGCTATATAAGACTAACAGTGATCACCCTCTTCTGACCACCCCAAAAAGAGACAATTGTGAAATTGCCACCTTTCAGTACAGAACGGTTTACAAGTTTACGTTCTTGTCTTTAATTTTGTATTGAAATGCCTATATTTGAAACTATTTAATACCCATCATCTTATTAAATTCTCAAAGAGAATGCCCATGACTCATATCCATATTTTGTGACATAACGTCTATGAAGGCATCCTGCACGTTTTCTTGTTTGAGTTCAGCCATCTCTCTGCTCCACTGATGCTGACCATAAAAGACCAGTGCTTCCTCCTCATTGTGCACTTGCTCCTTCAAACACTTCTGCTGGAGTCTGAAGAGAGGCAGGTGACCATGAATAAACAATTAGGATTACACCTTACAATATTCCACTGTGGGCTGAGATCTCCATAAATACACTGAACATGAAAAGGGAGGTGCCTGTAGTGTGTTTCTAAAAAAGAATTTTGGAAAGTGCAGGGCACTTGATTTTCTGAGCGGTACTATTGTGCAACTTAAAGGAGGCAGATGTTATCATCCTCTGTAAGGATGAAACTGCGGAAAAGAATTTAGTCAGTGTTTGCCCAAGGACAGATAGTTCATTGGTTTAGCCTGGACTAAAACCCAAGTCCCTGACTTGTAGTCACTCAAATCTCAGAAACAATTGTTTATCAGTCTCGTGCTATCCCTAGATGGGGACTCTCTCTCAGTTAGTTCTCTCTCCAGGCCTGGAATCAACCCTTTTTGTGTCAAAGGGGATGTAGTTTCTATGGGAGGGGAGATTTCCTCTGGTAAGTAAAGGGTTAGACACGAAGAAAAAAATTTTTAAACTCAAACTTTTTGGGGCAACTGAATGTGTTCTATTAACTAAATCACAGAGAACTATTTACTATTGGTTTTCTGTTCTCTTGGTCTTAAGGATAAATCAGAAAAAGGAGAGAGTAACCGGAAGACAAAAGAAGACAAACAAGAATCACAAAAGGAAAGACACTAGGTAATATACTATCCTCTCAGGTAAGGCGTCACATTTTCTAAATGAATGTGTTTCTTAAAGATAAACCTTTTATTACAGTCTAAAATTTTAGTCTTTTCCAGGAATTTAGGTATGCTTAGATCCGATATTCTCACTGAAGATGAGCAGTTTCATCAAGGTTTCACAGCTAGTGAGTGACAGTGCAGACCAAGAACTGAAGTCATTTGTTCATTCATTCATTCATGTAATCATGCTGCTACCTTGTTCCAAGTCCTGCCATGACTGACTTCACATTACCCTGAGAATGAAATCCAAATTCTACAGCCAATTATTCAGCCCCGCCTGTTTCCTTTTGCTTCCCAGGCTATGCTCTTCCTCCTTCAGTGGGCCCCAGTCATTCTGGCCTTTCTTCTGTTCCTCAAACCTACCAATCCCTTTCCCTCCAGCCTATAACCTTTCCACTGCCTGTGAGCATCCTTCTTCTGGACCACGGGTCTGATCCCTACCCTACTGTGCTTTAATCATGCCACGCCCTGTTTTCTATGAAGAAAACATGGGATGGTCTTACTTCTTTATTTAGTGTCTATCTCCTGCCTGGAATGTATGCTTTTTGAGAGTAGCAAACAGGTCTGTCTTGCTTACTGCTATATCTGCAGTTCCTAGAACAGTGCCTGGTTTACAGCAGATGCTGAATAAATCATTGTTAAACTAAATGTTACATGAATTTTAAAATATATTAAGTATCCACTTCACACTGAACACTAGAGATTTTAAAAAGAAAAAGGAAGAATTTTTACCCTAGAGGGATTCAAATTCTGGTGACTTCAGGCAGCTGGTTTTTCTACTTTATTATACATCCATTAAATTTTGCTCAGCAACTGGCAGATTCCTGGAAATTCAGGTCACCTGATTTCCAAAAATAGTCATCCACTATGATTCCAGATGATTCTATGGTGAAGTGATTATGCATCTTGTTTTGCTTGGGGTAGACCCTGTTTACCCCTGTTGTCCAGCCACAATCATTGGTAGTGCCTCTTCTGCTCTCAAAAATATCCCAGCTTAGATGATAAATTATATGGTTACCCCATTCATTGATTGGCCAATTTGTAAACATTCTTAATTATTTCTGTTAAAGTGATTTAACCATATAAGCTACATCAGTTCAGAAATATGGAGGATCAAATCGTATCTCTGGAAGTTAAAAATAAGACAAAAGATGGGATGGACCCAGCTCCAATTAGTGAGTCCACTAATGAAGCCAAAATTTCTCAAGACACATTCAACAGTTCTGAAAAGTGCAAATAAGATTTTACATGCAAACTACAACGTAGGTCAAGGACTCTTTATTGTGTCAGAAACCATTCTACAAACTTCACTTGCATTTCCTCCTAATTACCATTATGACTCCTATTTTACAGATGATGAAATTGAGGCTCAGAGAGGCTAAATAATCCACCCAAGGTCATACAGAAAATGTGAAGTTGAAGACCCAAATACACCTCTTTGTGATCTGCCCCAACCACTATGCCCATTGCTTTTTAAACAACTAAACAAACAAACATGTAAATAATTCAATAAATGTTTCCTGTGTTTAAGTAGTTTTGGGAAATGCTAGGTTAAACTATGTTAAATAGTCTGCTTTTCTCTAGGTTTTCTAAATGTTTGTAACATCAGTGGGTTTGGTGAATCTTCAATGGTGATGCGGGTACAGTGTCACCCTCACTAATTGGGCTGTGGCACCCTTTGTGTCAGCAGGGAATTACAGCTCCGAAGAACAAACATTGGCAAAGGCTGCTCTAGGAACCCTAGCAGGGCCAGCAACCCGCTTCTCTGTGGGTCAACCCTCCACTTGTGTAAACACAGACCCACCGATCGAGTCTGAGTCGGTGCTCTCTGAGGGGGCTTCAATTTTCTCAGCCCCAAATAGTACATCATTCCTGGATCCCCTAGGCTTCAGGGGCCCTACCAGTCCACTACTTGCATCAGTGCTTTTGACCAGTCTTCATTGTGCCTTTTCACTTCCCATGTTGAACTTTCTGCTTTGTTTGTTTTCACCTCATCTTCTTCTCATTTATAAGCCTAGGAGTCTCCATAGGAGACCATATAAGTTGGTTTTGGCCAATGTCCCACTATATTGTAACAATTGAAACCTCCTGAGCATTTGGGGTGCAGGAGATGAAGATGAGAAAAAGACTTCTCATAGAAAAAGAACAAATGTGTGGACTATTCTGGTCCTTTCTAAGACTCTTGCTTGCGGGGAAGAGTAGGAGGGCTAGAGAGATGGATGTGGAGGAGGGGAGAGGAGAGGGTGGAAGGTTGTACCTGCATTTTTCAGCTAAAGATAATGTGCCTTTTGAGTCAAGCCTAGGGTGCTTTGATTCCAGGAAGATGGAGGCTATAAAGAATTAACAGATAATATCAACATCTACCCCCCCGCCAACCCCCAGTCTCCTCACTGCAAGTGTGGGGAGGTGTAACTAAGCTGACAAGTGTTTGGGTCCCTAGGGTTGAGTTTCCAATGGCCTTTGTCACTCAGTGATGGGCATCTTCCACTTCTCTTTCTTCTCCCCTCCCACCTCCTGTACCCACTCCTCAAAACCTTTCTGCCTGACAGGTTTCAGAAGCCAGTGTACTGCTGTGACCCAGCCAAGTCAGTTCTTGCATCTGGAATAAAGAGGCTAATCTGTTGGTCCATGGCCTATGTACCTGACACAAACCATTTAAAAAAAAAAATAGAACCACTCAACCATTCTCCACCCAAGATTTGCTTCCTATGTTTTATACTGTGCTTTAACTTGGGTGGGAAATGTTTGTTTTCATAAAAGGTCATGAGGCTTCTACAGATAAGCCCCTATATTAAACTATATTTAAAGGGATTGTAGTTCAAATCAATATCCACAGATGCCAGTTTCCCACCTTGCCCTGTGGACTTGTCAGCAAAGCATCTTTGGGGTCTTCATGTCGTCGCAGAGCCTGGTCTGAAATAGATCCCGAACGAGCACCCTAGAGGGCGCACTGCTTACATTTTCGGCAAGCAAGGCAACAGCGCTCACTCCCAGGCTCCACAAAAGGGGAGGAGGCAGATCAGTTTCCTCCTCTCATTGAGAAAGAAGAGGATTGGAAGGCCGGGCGTATAAAGCCGCGCAGAGAGCGTGAAACAAAGCAGTCGGCTCGGAATTGGACTTGGGAGGCGCGGTGAGGAATCAGGCTTAAAACTTGTTGGAGGGGAGTAACAAACCTCCTCCTCTCGCTCTCCTCCTCGTCTGCGCCGCGTTTCAGGGGTTGCCCATCAGCCTTGCGATTTATTTTTATATCTGCTTTTTATAAAGAGAGAAATATATTTTCTTCTTAAGAGAAAATTCCTGTTCCAAGAGAAAATAAGGCAACATCAATGAAGGAGAGAAGAGCCAGCCAGAAATTGTCCAGCAAATCTATCATGGATCCTAATCAGAACGTGAAATGCAAGATAGTTGTGGTGGGAGACAGTCAGTGTGGAAAAACTGCGCTGCTCCATGTCTTCGCCAAGGACTGCTTCCCCGAGGTGAGTGTGGCCGGCCGCGGCTTCCAGGAGGGGGTCGGCCAGTGGGATCCCAGTCCTGAGGTGGGCTTCCCCGCTTTCACCCGTTTTTGCTTTAAAAAAAAAAAAAAAAAAAAAAAAGTCTTTCTCGCCCTTACTACTTTCCGCTGGTTAGACTGCGGGGAAAGGGAAAGTGCGCTGGAAACGTTTAGGGTTGGGACGCGCCTGCACATGGGCTGGTTAGCTCCTGAAACTTGTTCGTTCCTGTGTGCATAACCTGGGTTTGGGAAATTCGGGTCAGCACGTCTGTGAGAGCCGGGTCGGGTGGGTGGGGAGTAGGACAGGGGTTTCGGAAAGGGTCTATGTGCTTAGTGTATGGTCTGATGTATGAGGGTTTTCTTTCTTAATTGGGGAGCCGGGAGGCGAAGGGTGTTCAACGGGTGTCGTGCATTTAAACATAACCTCTTTGCCCTCTTTCGCCCATTTTGTCTATCCAGAATTATGTTCCTACAGTGTTTGAGAATTACACGGCCAGTTTTGAAATCGACACACAAAGAATAGAGTTGAGCCTGTGGGACACTTCGGGTAAGAGTGGGAGGACCGCGTGGCTCTTGGGGCGGGTTTCCAGCCGCTGGGGGATGCGCGGCGGGTCTCGGGAAACCTCGCGCTACAAGCCGTCTGCGCCCCTCCATTAACTTTGGCCCTCCCAAAGGATTCCCACGGTCCCTGGTGGGCGAAAATTGTATCCCTTCTGGGCGGGGGCGGCAGACGACAGCGTGGACGAGGAGATGGCAGTGGGGAGAGGAGGGCGCTGTGTGCCCGCAGGGTGACCCCGCGGTTGGAGCCACTAGTGGCTAGGTGGCCGGGAGCAATCTGCCCGCGGAGCCGTGGTCAAGTCGCCTTGGGTCGGCCGAGGTGGCCCGATGCTGAAGGGTGTTGCAGCGGCGCTGCGTGCGCCTGGGCGGAACCACCCGGCTCAAGGCAGGCGCCCCTCCTAGATCTAACCTGCTGGTTGGCAGGGAGGCGGGGAGCGCCGCGGGGGTGATGGGAGGCGGGAGAAAATCCCAGAGGCGACGCGGTTACTTGCAATTGCCGCTCTTAGGGGAGAGAAACTGAGCGCAGGCAGCCGCGGCGCCCGTGACGCCTACAGCCAGGAATGCGCTGGTGGCGCAGGGGCCGGGCAGCCGCTGGGCCTCCTCTTAGCGCCGCCGGCCGCCCGCGGCGCCTGGGTTGCCACCTGTACCGAGCCTCCCCTTTTTCCTTACTCCATCCCAGTGATCACGCCGTTCCCCCTTCACCACACCAGTCCCTCCTGACCTCTATTGCATCCCCCACTCTGCTTGCCTCCAAGGCCGCAGGCAACACTATTCGCCTTTGACCTTCCAGTCTACTTGAATTATTGGCGCCGCGGTGGGTTATATTCATTGGTCTGAGGTTCAAGGCCGGGTTATTGCTTTCCCATGCGCCCACCCACCTACCTGCCGCGCGGTGGTAGGGAGGGCTAGGTACCCTCCCGGTGGGAAGGCATCCGGCCCCCTGGCTGAGTTAGGGGTTTGGGGCAGGTCAAAGGCCGGGGAGCGGCAGGGGAGCACCATGTGAGGTCTTGGACTGGGACATAGGCACCCGCCGCCCTAACCAGCGGTGTCCAGCGAGTTTGTTTCCAAGAAGGGTGTCGGCTGTGCAAAAGCAGGACCCACTGGGAAGGCTGGGTAAAGGCCCCTGCGCTTAGGGCTGGGAATTTAGCAGGGAGCTGGGTTGCTGGTGGACCGAGCCAAATCCGGGGTGAAACTAGCGAGGAGGAACGCGCAAGTGCCAACAAGCAGGTTTGCTGTTAGGCGGGGAGGCCCTGAGGTGGAGCCGCGCCCAGCGGGGAGTGGCCTCGTGGAGGTGTTCCTGTGAGCTTCCCACAACCCTAAGCTTGAACCGCTGGAGCCCCCGAGGGGACGCGGGAGATCAGAGAGCAAGAAAGGAACCAGACTGACAGGGTCGCAAGAGGCAGTCCCAGCACAAAGGCAAGCGAGAAGTCTCGCACGAGCGAGCGCCTCTCACGGTCGGTGCCAGATGCTCCGACTGCTGCAGTGAGAAGGGCTGATTTGTTCCCCCCTGGAGTCAGGCTCTTTCTCCAGCCGTTCCAAGGGCAGCAGAATCAGGACTTTGCCGCCGTGTTTTCTGGTAGGGATTGTACACAGACTCGAAACTATGGAGAAGGTGTTGGTAGACAGAATTCAAGTGGTTCCTTATTTCAATAGTTCCCATCATCAGAATTATTATACAGCCTGGTACTTACTGGGCTCTGATTCCCAGACATATCATGGTATGTATTTGTTACGCCTACTGGATGGCACAGCTGGTATGGTACCAATAATAAGCACCAGTACTCCCTGCCCCGACCCGCAGCCCTGTTTGGACCTAATGCACGATAAAAATTATTTTGGCATGGTGTGGAGCAGTGGGTCTGATCCAGTCGTTGATACAAAGCTGTGTTTAGATCTTAGCTCCTGGTTACCATGGATTTCGGTGTGCAAATCCCCTACCTCCCTGGGTCTCATTCTCATCATCTGTAAAAAGAGGACACTGAGCTAGATGATGTGCAGGGTCTCTCCCACTGTACACTTCTTGGCTTTATTATGCTGGACAGGCAGGTCTTTTTGTTTCCCAGGATGTTGGCTGGCTTCAGCTCTTAGTCTTAGGGGATCTGGCATCCCGTGCTGGGGTTTTTACAGCCTACAAAGCAAGCCAGGTTCTGGGCAGAGCCAGGCTTCCTGGTGGATTTAGGAATGAAACCCATTTGGACAGGGAGGGGGAACGGGTGGGATTATAGGAATGCTGGGCTCTACGTTTCCTATCTCAAGCTTCAAGAGTCACAGGACCACCAATGGATATTTTGAATTCGATGCCTAAAGGGCTAAATTGATTCTTGTAGGGGAGAAAAGGCACATTGTTTGATAAAGGCTAGAAAATAAAACAGAATGTGGGCAGTTTATAGTTGGAGGCTGTCGGTCGAATGTGCAGATAAATACCACTTCAGGTATCTTCATGCATTTAATCAAAACTCTACAGACTCTGCACACATAGCACAATGCCTTGCACACAGTAGTTATCCAATACAATCTGATGAATGAATAAATGAGTAATGATATGCATAGTTTCCAAGGAGATGAGGTTACCTGACATTTATTCACACTGAATTACCTGTGCACAAAGAATGACAACTTTATAAACATTGCCTTTCACCGAATTAGAGATAATCATCTGAAATGAAGTTGGTAGGGAAATAATCACTTGTCTTTTTATTTAATGAAACCAAAACCTATGTATGTTTAACTAAAATATAAAGGTTTGAAAATGTGATTAAGAAAATTTTGTACTGCAAGATTATCCAGTAATGAAATCTTAGTTAGAATTTAGATTTAAACAAATGGAAAAAAGAGGCATAAGGGAATTATTTAGAATTCCATTGTGTTGTTCTTAAGGAGAAATGTTAGTTAGTTCAACACAGTCACCAAGCACTGCTTACTTAAATTCTAAGAATAGCCTGTTTCCATCAAAGGTGATTTGTTGTTTATATATAGCAGGAACCATTGCATCAGCAACTAATTATTTCAAGGATCTTTAACATTTTTCCATTTAATTCCAAGCTTTTCATGGCAAATTTCTGGACAGGATTATATTTTGGTAAATGTTTGACATTTTCTTTGCCCACTAAAATATTTATTTAGTTCAGATTGTAAAAATAATTGCATATGCCTTATGCCTCTTGATACATCTATTTTTTCCAAAGGCCATCAATTTAACTCTGGAGAAAAGATCCAAGCCAAGTCTATAAAGTTCTAAATGTCAGATAAATTGCACTTTTTATTTCCCTGCTAGAACTTTGTGAAAGAGACTTATATAGGAAAAATTGGGTGTGCCTGACTGCTCTTACATAGGGAGAGAGAACATTGTCCTTTGAATGATACTTCCTGCCCTGTTTACCCTCCTAGCAGAAGGGCAACCATTTAGAAGACAGAAGTAGTTCCTCTCTTATCTGGCCTGTTTAGTTGGACAGCTTCTCATAAGGGGTCTACTTTTGCCTCCAGCAGTCATGATCATGCATAGGCGAAACTCTGACAATTTGGATGTGGGGAAGACTATCAAGTGAAAGTAGGATATGTGAAGTCGCTTTGCACCAAAAAAAAAAAAATAATAATAATTAATTTCCTGCTTTTTGAGGCACAGTAACTTAATATTTCCTTCCTTTCTCCCTTTCTCCATCCATCTCTTCCTTTTTTTCCACATCCACTATAAATAGGCCCTCTGTTAGACCTTACAGATACAGTGTTGATTAAGCATGGTCCTGCCCCTAAGAAGCATACAGTTCAGGTGGGGTAATGGAGAAAAAGAAGCTCCTCCAGTTTAGCGTGTATTTCACCGACAACTCATAATGTACCCAATTTTGTCAGGTCCTTGAACCCCAGTGCCCTTTTCCACTTGGTTGCAATGTTTTTCCTTTGTCAGACATCCTAGGGTTTATAGATCCTCTGGATCCTCTTCAGACAGGAAACAGCTACCCCCTCTTCCCATTGCACATACCAGTTAAAGCAACTACAAAAGGCATTTTGCCAGTCGATTCTTAGGGCTACAGTACTCCAGCCCCACAATAAAAGTAAACAAAACTTTTGTAAAAATGCTGTAGGAATCATCTACGAGAGGGAATTTTTAAGGCCCATAACTTCTTCATTTTCCTAAAAAATATTTTTCATTATAAAATGAACATTCTTAATAGTTGCAGAAATGCTCCCATTGATTTTCAAATTTCACCCAATGAGTTTCAGCAAAACAATGGGTAATAGTTTCAATTGTGAAGTAATAAGTAAGACCAAAGTAATTCTAATATCTTGTGCTTCAAAATTGGCCACATTTGCCAAGCATAGAAGTAATTTGTAGCATGAAGCCAAATGCCTACTAATAATAGAAACATAGTCATTTAAGGATCACCGTATCTTTTCCTAAGAGATTTGATTGCAGTGTAATTTCAGCACATGTGATTTAGGGAGTAATATTCATTCCAGCTTTTAACCAAGGCAAGTTAATGCACATTTTATTTAAGGCTTATTATTACTTTTAATATATTCAATTCAGCTGTTAAAATTCCCCACAATAACTATGCTATTGCCTTATGAACACTCTTTTGAATCTTATCATGATTCAAGTTTCTTTCAAGCCCTGAGTGCTAAAGTTAGTACTTCCTATTTAAGTTTTTAGCATTATTAACAGTTAAGGTAGCATCCTTTATTTCTTAGAGAAAAAGGGAGGAAAAATATTTTAATTACCCAATGGCCTTAATATGAGAAGAAACTTCTCTATAAACAGAAGTCTATCTAAGTTGTTATATTTACCTTATTATACATCAAGTATGAAGAATGGTCTTGGTGACAAGCTCTCTAATGAAATATTTCTTAATAGGGATGGAAATGGTTCAGCAGTATTGGAGATTAGTATATAATTAATCCAGAAAAGCAGCTTAAAAAGAGATCACTGCTCTCTCTCCCCCTCCCCCCCTTTTTTTGGTGATTTAGCATATAAATGAACACATCTAGACAAGACATAAAAATGATTATAAAGTCAGTAAACATGGTTTAGTGCTTTCTGTGTGCATACAATCTGCTAGATGCTATGGGAGGGGTACAGAACTGGGCGAGAGCAGCTTCTGCCCTTAGGTACTCACAGTTTCACCATGTGATAAGACAGACATGGTGAAAACACAAGTGACAATAACATTTAAAATAATCAGGCTTTCCCAAACGAACAGAAGAAATCAAATGAGGAGCCCAGATTAAGTGTCAGGTGTTTAGGTGAGAGGAGATGCCTGTAGACTGAGATTTGAACAGGGTAAAGACATCCTTCTTCCCTGACAACCTTCTTCGAATACCCACAGGACAAACAGAGGACATAGAAAAACTTCCTCCTGTCTAGTGCTGTAATACCTGTTTATAGGGGGGTGAGCCTGGAGGTTCTAAAGCTGGATTTTTCCAGGAGCAACAAGATCCAAAGAGTTGTTGAAGGTCATCTGGGTAGCCCAGGCTCCCTAACTCATGACTTAATGCTCATTGAGGCCCACCACAATTCCTTTCCTTTCTAGAAGTTGACTAAGTTCTAAGAAATTTCTAACATCCCTCCCACATGGAAACTTGCTTACATGTAGTGGCTCTCAGAGAAAACAAGATTCTGGAAGCTGAGAATTATAACTTAAATTAACCTTCTTGGAGAAAGGAAGAGGTTAAGAATTTATGAAGGAGCCAGAGAAGCATGGATGCTTGGGATTTGAATATCAAGTGTGAAATTGCAGGAAACCAGGCATTTCATCAGGTAGTAATGATCCATTGGAGCTTAGGGTTTCAAAACTAGGTTTAATTCTTAACTTGAGTTCTTGAGTTTCCACACTGAAACTCTGTAAGAGACCTGGGTTAAGGTAAAACAGATAGTTTGTATGGTGGTTTCCAATAAGCAGTACATAAAACTGCATTTGGAGATTTGTCCACCATGTGATAATTTCCATTTAAACCATGGAACCTCCTAAAAAAAAGGGAGGTGGCAGTATGAATGCTCTTTCCATGTCTAAAAATCTGTCTGTAGATTTTTTTTTTAGCCCCATTTAGTGCTGTTTTTTTTCCAATCTGGTTTCTCGCTAAGTTGCACATTTCAATGAATCGTCCAAATTGGTCATTCTGATACCACCTGAAATAACCAGATGTTTCCTCATTAATCCAGTTCTTTTGCATGTAAATACGACACCAAGGACCAATACTTTCTCCAGTTAGCTCATGGTGCCTGGCGGGCTGTGCCAAATGAATTAGTCGTGGCTCAGTCATTTTCTGATGTCCTTTAAATGACTTCTCAGTTGCTACATATTGGCCACTTTCTCAGAGTCTCTCTTGGGAAGGCAGACATTTTATTGACATGGAACATAGTTGCCTCAGAAGTTTGACCAGGTGTTGTGCACTTTGGTTTTGAAAAATGAGCCTGATGACATAGTTTGTGGAAAGATGAATTCATTCGTGGGAGTCTACTCCAAGAAATCTGATTCTTAGATATCATATGAAACAAAACCTTGAATCCATTTTCCCTATTTACTTTTAGGCATATACATATACATACACTCTTATCCCTAAAGCTCTTGACTTAACCATGGTTCCACTGTCAGTACAATTTTTTGATTCTTACCTATTTTTAAGTATCTCAGTAAGATTAGGAGTTTAGAGCTAAACCTTTATTTAAAGGCCAAACATATCTAGCTGTGTGACTTTCCAATTTTGTATCTGCATTGCCCCCAGAAATAGAAAACATTTATTCCATCTTAATAGCAACACATAAATGCCCACAAAATTTTATAAGATCTGTTCATAGTTCCCATTATCTGAATCCATAGAAGAAACAAACAAAATATTCTTCTGGGAGTGTTTGTTGCATATTTGCAGGCATGGTATTTGTTGTGCAGACTACTTGAAACAAGAACTAAACAGTCTTATACTGAGTCAGACACCAAAGTTCTGCCCAGACTTGATTCACATTCTTGAGATTGCTGCTAATTTAAACCTTTTACTGTGATTAGAGATGGCATGAGGAAATGCAATCTTGTAATAATTGGGCAGATCAGGCCCTCTCACATGTTAGCTGCTGCTGGGTTCAGATGTGCTCGTGGTGGTCACTAAAAATACCAAAAGTTAATCTACTTTTCTCTGCCAAAAATATGCAAGAGCTTTAACTTACTGTTCTTGGTAAAAATTTCTTAAGGGGAAACGGGAAGCTTTTCAAATGAAGGTTCAAGTTAAATAAATTATATTTATGAAATATTCAACAAGAAGAGTTTTCAGTTCCCTGACTCCTCTAAAGCCTCACAGTGTTTAAACTGGTATTTTGCAAAAGGTTCCATAAAGCCTCCCTTTTGGGCATGAATCTTCTTACATATACATTTAAGTATGTACATATATGGTGTGTTCTATCTTTGCGAAAGGGTGACTTCAGCAGGCAGGTATGTGTCTGAAGAATTAGTTTCTGGGTGAGGCACGTTGTGACTATTCTTTGGCTGGAAATTTTGTTCTCACCCAGAATTAATGATCTTGAATATAAAGATGGGTAGATCTGAAATTTCAAAAGCGCTCTAGAACTTTGCTGATGTTTGCCAAACTTGGGCAACTCACAGAACCCCAAGTGTACACTTGTTCCAGTCTATCTATCCCCAGCAAAGCCTTTCAACTATGTTTTCTGGGTGAGGGGGGCACACATTTTGCATATATAGTGTAGTTGTTTCTTTACAATATAGAGTTTCCCAAAGTTTTCCCTTCAGAGGTCTGGCAGGTTACTTAAAAAGGAGCTTGGAATAGGGTGGTGAGCTGAGAAAAGTTTCATACAGTACCAGAGAAATGCTGCATCTGAGAATTTCCACAGGCATTAGGCTATTCCACAGGCTGAAAAAGAGTTTTATTTGACAAGCAAAACGCAGTTCCTAAATGTTACTGGACTTTAGTCCACTCTAGAGCACATACTTTACGTATATCAGCACCTACCATGTACTGCACTGAAAGTTGAACACTTTCATACTGAGTAAAAACTGTTGAGCCCTCCTGCTTGTGTTGTTTAGTTCTATAGTTAGCACCTTGGGAGTTTTTCACGTGCGTCTTTAAGAAACACCTATAGAAGTGAATTTTTTTGTTTTCTGTTTGGCTTCACAGGGTGTTGTAAGACTTTCCTGGAGGGATATAGGAGTTAGGGGCAGGTATTGTTCCTGCTTTACCCACTGACTTTCAGCTCCTTCCTTTGGTGACATTTCTGCTCCTCTATATTGCTTCTCACGTCACAGAATCATTTCTGGAATTCCTCTTCCTTTTCTGTTGGCTTGTGTTATCTCACGCATGCCTGTGATTCCACCATGCCCTCTCCAGCTTTGCTTGCCTTACTTCCTTTGTGCAGTTTCTTGGACTTTCTGGGGAAGAAAAGGAAGAATTCCAAGTGCTTAAACACAGAGTAAACACTGTAATGTTACACAGGAGTTGTTTGTGTGTGTTGGTGTGTGTGTGCGCGTGTTTGTTTTTTGTTTTGCTTTGTTTTTTTTTTATCCTGAAAGTCCTGCTGAGCTGATGAATTACATCTTTCCTGGTGGGACAGTTCTTTGATAATTCTATATAAATATTTTTCACTCTGAAAAAATAGAGACAATAGACACTGCTATCTATGACAGGATAAACTTAACCTATCAAAAATATAGTGAATAAATGGTCTTGTTATTTTAAATAAATTACTCTTGTCATTGCCAGTCAAATTATGCTTATAACTAAAAAATATGGGAATCGGTTTTACTAGTACCTTTGGACACTTGTGTTGATCTAAAAGCAGCACTGTTCATTAGCAAAAGTAATAGAATGGGATCAAAGTGGCATCCCTAATTAGATCATGTTAAAACTCTGAAAAATTACCTGTCTACCTCCACAAGCACGGTGGTTTATTTCTTATAAACCTTTGCACTACATATGTATTTTCACTCGTACTGTTAACCAGGTAAAAACAAAAGCAGATACAAACTTCCCTGAGAATCTGGTTTAACTGGAGAACCCTGTTTCATTTTAAAATCAGGCCAGAGTCTAAATTTTGCAAATACTTGGATATATGCACTTAAGCACAGAAGCCAGCCCGCTGGATTTTAGTAGGTAGCAGTCTCCAAGCAGGTGACACAGGGCTGAGCACAAAGCCAGATCTCCTTTGTGGCCATAAAATGGGTGGGGGATGGGAAACATAGTCCACAAAGGGAGGGGTATTCCCAGCAGTCACATGGTGACCTGAATGTTGAAACCATTCCTCAGGATTTTCCTGGCAGTCTCAATTTCAATTAAACTCTTTCATCCTCTTTGTATTTCTTCAATCGCGTTTCCTAATTTTTGTATTTGGAAAAGATGGTCTCCATTGTCATAGAGTAGTGTTACATCTGGAATTAGCAGTGAGTACTCTCACATCATACAGATCGTATCCTGAAAGGAGCTGGTAGGTACCTGGAACTGTCCTCTAAAGATACCAGGTCTGCTTGTACTGGAAGCTCTCCACAGGGAGACAGTGGTTTTTCGTGTTGTGAGTGATTTCTGGGAAAAGAGATCTCTGAAGCCTCGTTAGGTTTCTGACAATCCTAACTGTTGGCAACTTTGCCTTCCTGGGTCTGGGATCAGGTCGTCTCTTGCTGACTTTGAGGACCAGAGGAAACTCTCATTTATGTGTCCAGTATTTGGAGCTCCACTCTATGATCTCGAATTTTCTGACTCCCTGTTTGGAAAGAGTCATTCAAATGTTTACAGCAGGCGCTGTGCTAGAGTTAGACTTTGGACACAGAAACAGGAAAGGTTCTAGTTGAAAAAGTGTGAACTGGCCGGGCGCGGTGGCTCAAGCCTGTAATCCCAGCACTTTGGGAGGCCGAGACGGGCGGATCACGAGGTCAGGAGATCGAGACCATCCTGGCTAACACGGTGAAACCCCGTCTCTATTAAGAAATACAAAAAAAACTAGCCGGGCGAGGTGGCGGGCGCCTGTAGTCCCAGCTACTTGGGAGGCTGAGGCCGGAGAATGGCGTGAACCCGGGAGGCGGAGCTTGCAGTGAGCTGAGATCCGGCCACTGCACTCCAGCCTGGGTGACAGAGCGAGACTCCGTCTCAAAAAAAAAAAAAAAAAAAAAAGAAAAAGTGTGAACTTCTCAGAGGTAATACAGAAATACTAATGTAGCCGTAAATAGTGTTCAACCATCTAGTTTCTGATGCCTCTCGAATGTTCAAATGAGTGAACTATTTGTGAATTATTCTCTTCACCTCAGAGTTCTTTCAGCGACTGAAAAGGCAGCCACAGCTTGTCATTTTCAGAGACAGCCTCATTCTAATATACCTTCATACTTAAAATGACTTGACTTTTTAAACTCTAAACCCTTTAAGCTTTTGAGAAATATCTTTCAGCTGTCAGCCTCTGCTCTGCCAGGGTTCTGGTTCCAGATGAGGGTAGGCAGCTGCTGCAGCTCATGAACAGCTCTGACTTAATTCTCTATTTATTCACATTTTTCTTCCTGATTCTTGTAACTTTCTTTTCTTCCTTGCTTAGCAGACACACGTGGCTTGAAGTTGTCACTCTCCATCGTAAAGCAGCTAGGGAAAAAGCTGCACTGTTGCCTGGGGTTCCGCAGCGGATGCCAGGGACCCAGAGTGTACTGTGTGAATAGAGGGTGATGCCCCCTGACTGCAGTGCCTTTTAGATCACAAGAACAGCCTCCAAGCAAATGTTGTTTTAATAGAAATATAAACAGTGATATTTTTTAAAGCTGCTTTTTAAGTCTCTCTTCCTGACTTTGCCTGTTGAGGTTTTGATTTATCAGGGGACAACATGTCCTGTTTTTCTGCTCAAAATGGAAAGTGATGTCAAATTGAAATAGACTTTTAAAAAGAGTTTGGTGGTTTAGATTTTCTTTTTCTACTCTGGAGTCAGATACATACGTGTGTATATATTTCCTAGTAAAATCATTTTCATGTGATGCTTGTGAAATGTCAGTATACCTAAAACGATTTCTTACACAAGCTGTATTTAGTTTTCTAGTCAATCACTTCATAACTATTGTCCTCATGTAATTGCCCATCCTTTGGAATTCTTAAAGAAATAGAAAAACTTCCTTGATTGACTAGAGAGTTCTGTGGTTAAAGTAATTGGCTGGTGCCTTGAACATTTAGGGTACCCTGGATTTAATTCAGGTTAAGATCCTTGGATCATGCCTTAGCATCACTCTCAGAGATGGGACTCTGTAAAAAAGTGACATGATCCTATATGACATTTATTACATTCTTAGTTGTAACAGGAAGAAAATCTGTATAGGGTTTGGCAATAAGTTGAAATAAGCAAGCTCAAAGGTCAATAGCCTATCTAAACTTACAACTTGGAGATGGGGTAACACTGTGGTTTCTCTTTGCGTAGTTGTTGAACCCTCCCTCTTCCGCTCTCCCTCATTCACCCCCATCCTGCTGTCAGATTTATCTTGAGTTTAGGTCTCTTTCCCAAGAAGTAGTTCAGTTTCTGATTCTTTTTACCACTCAGCTTTTAACAGTAGCGGTAATACAACCATAATACCCATAGTGAATACGTATTGATCCCTTACTAAAAGCCAGGCACTGCCTGGGTTTACTTAATCTCAGGTACGTATGTTGTCAGCATCTTCATTTTATGAGTGAAGAATCAGAAGCACAGAGTCCTAAAGCTACCTTGCCCCCTCCCTCTTTAGTGGTGGAGGCAGGTTTGCACTCAAGACCACCTGGCCCCAGGTGCTTCCCTACTTCACCCAGGTAACTTCAGGCCCTAGTCTTTGAACCATACAGATTTCACCTTAAGATCCAGGCCCTCCTCTTGAATTTATGTCAGATACATGTGAGGTTTCATTCATCATATACTTCCAAGCAGGCTTTTGTGTGTCTGTTTAAATTCTTTTCCAAGAATGAGGGGAAGTGGGGGTTGGGTCATGATGTGACAGTCAAAGGACTTAGCCCGAAAGGGTAGAGTTAATGCATGACAGACAAGGGGACTCTCATCTGAAAATCTGTGTATCTTTGTTTCTTCTCAGGTTCTCCTTACTATGACAATGTCCGCCCCCTCTCTTACCCTGATTCGGATGCCGTGCTGATTTGCTTTGACATCAGTAGACCAGAGACCCTGGACAGTGTCCTCAAAAAGGCAAGTGCTGGGGAATGATGACACACTTCAGTACTAGGTGATATATAAATAGAAACATGGGGATTGCTGGGGAACTCAAAGACTCTAGTCAATTCCCTGCCTTACAATTTGTAATTAAACACTAGAAAGAACCCTTTCACACCAAAATGGGGTTTCCACTTTTTGATGATGAACATGCTTGAAATTTTATTTCATGAAGCTCTGAAACAGAATACCTTTCAAGGGCCTGCGTGTTTGTCTTTCGGGAGAAAATGGTACAGCTGAAAACAGTTATATTTGATTACTATCATATTCATGTCTTCCTTCCTTCTTTCAGTGACTCAACCGATTGCACCTTAGCTTACAGAGTTACATTTGACCTCAAGTCAGTTAGTGAAAGGAATGCAATAATGGCTATTTTAATAAGCTGTGTTTTAGTTATGGTATTAGAAACAGAAATGGAACCTAGTATAGGAGGAATAGGGATGTGTCCAATGTGAATTGTCTGATGATCAGGTATCTGTCTAGTAATTATGATCAGTTATCTTTCTAGTAATGTAGAAGCAGGGCTTGTAAACATGTTATATATTATAACGTACACATAGTTTATGGAGGCAAAGGTTAGTCAGGTTCTGTAGGTGAAGAAGGAACCTAACTAAGGAAGCTATGGATGGAAGGAACCAGAGGGAGATCAAGAGGAAGAGGACCTATTACAGGATGGGTCACAGGAAGTAGGGAGGCCAGTGGGAGGAAGGGGCATTTCTTGACCGCCAGCAGCAGGGACTCAGCCTCCAGGTAGTTGTAGAAGGCATGTGCCGTGTAAGTCCATGGATCAGCATTTATTAGCCACTAGCTGTTTTCTCAGACCTGGCCTGTGTGCTGTGGGGCTTCAGGATCAGACCCTTGGTGGAGCACTCCCTCTCCTCTACGCACTGGCTTAGACACCGGATGTGGCTGAGAGCAAGGCAGTGTCAGCTGAGGGGTGAGCCATGCAGCCCAGTCTGAGTATGGTATGGATTAAGAAAGACAAACATGCAGGTGTGCCTAGGTTGGTTTTGTTTTTTTGGTTTTAATTTTTAGTGGAATTTGTTTGTATTTTGTGTGTTTTTATTAGTTTACATTCCTCTATTATATTTGATTGCTTGGCTTGTGTGTCATTGTGAAATCAGGATTTGAAGTATAATCATCCTTCTGTCTCTACTAAATATTACAAACAGAGTTCAGTAAAATATGGTTTTCTTAATAGATCAAAGGCTCTTTTTCCCTTTTTAGCTCCTTTCAATTTTGGGTAATACATATCTAACACAAATAATGCTAATGCTTGTCAAATCCAGGCAGGAATACACCTTTCCTGTCTTTAATGCTTGTAAACAATTGCTAGACATGCGGAGGGAGGCCAAAGTCATTACACAGCTGAAGAGCAACATAACAACATGTCTAGTTCTGTCTGGAGATAAAAGGGGTTGCTTATTTACTGGAGATTTTATTTGATGTAGTATCAGGCTATGCATAATTTATGATGAAAAAGCCTTTCTCCTGTTTTATTTTGCTTTTTTCTTCTAAGACCAAATGAATAGTGACTTTGGCCTTATAGATATTAATGAGTATGTTTTACATTCCTGTGAGGTTTAAGGCTCATGATAACCCCTGTGGTTTGTCTTGATTAATGGAAGCCTTTAAGTCCTTCACTATCAAAGAGGAGGTTAGAATGACTTGAAGTAGGAAGAATTTCTTTTTTTTTTTTTTTCCAGTTCACCTTCCACTTCTAATGCTAGTGCCACCTAGCATATGGTAGGTGTTCCTACATAATTCTGAAAGGAGTGAGGGAGAGAGGGAAGAAGGGAGGGAAGGAGGGAGGGAGGCAGGGAGGAAGAAAGGAAGGAAGGAAGGAAAGAAGGAAGGAAGGAAGGAAAGAAGGAAGGAAGGAAGAAAAAAAGGAAGAAGTGAACACAATAGGCTCTTATGGAAAGTATATTACTCCTTTGAATCCACTGGTGTAGTTTGCACTAGAGTTCATTACCCAAAGTACACCCCTAGATTTGGAGATGTCTCCTCTAGTGATCTTTTAAGTTATTCTTGCAGGATGTCCCTCTTATCTTGTGTTATACTTAATACATGACTTCATCACCCCCAGTATTCTGTGAATTTCTTTCCAGAAGACACAGCTATGTCTTAATCATCATTGTCACGGCCACAGTACTTTGTAGAACACTTACATATTTGTGAATGTGGGTGGGAAGAGTCAGGCGCCACTTCCCCATCTCAGCCTCTCCAGGCCCTGCCCTCAAAGGCCAAAGATCTCCTGTGATTGCCCTGAACCCTTGACTCCCATGCTGTTGCAGAGCTCAAGCTTGCTTGTTCTTAAAGAGGACAGTTGGAATTCCAAGCCAGGCATTGCTGAGGGTTCTACTAATTCTTGTTAGATCATGAAACAAATAGACAAACTGGAATAGATTGAAATAGTTTTAAACTAATTCGAAGGCATATGAGCTACAGGACCAGCTGCCTTCCCGATCACCAGGAGATGTTCCTTTGCAAATGTCATGATCTGTGTTGATGGAACCATGTGAATAGAAACTCCTTCAAGGCAGGATGTTCTGTTTTATTAACTATCTCAGGTACTTAAATAGAGCCTCAGCTCGCGGTGGCATGCTTCAGTGTTTCATGATGGGATCAGGGAGTGCATACTTGTGCTACTGTTGCCTCTGCCTTATCCCCAGCCTTCTAGTTAAGGAGGAACAGATCCACACATCGAAGGATGTGGTCACTTGTTAGGATATATAATTATTCTTAAGACACATTTATCTTTCAGAGACATGCCAATAATTAAGACATTATTGAAGCTACCTTTGGACAACATCTACCAAATCTCTTTCAGTAGCAACAGATGAGTCACAGAGAGGGAGAATCGATCATAATATACATAATCATTCTCTAATGCTTAAAAAGTCGTAAAACTTCACATCTATTCAGGAGATAAATGCAAAGTTTGCTTCTTCATCTCAAGGGACACTCCTTTTTTAACATCTTTTTTTTGAGTTTCATTCTAATGTCTGCCAGTGGAGAAATGGTTTTTATGATATGGATGCCATTACTTTGTTCATTTTTAATCTTTTTTTTTTTTTTTTTTTCTGTCACAGTGGAAAGGTGAAATCCAGGAATTTTGTCCAAATACCAAAATGCTCTTGGTCGGCTGCAAGTCTGATCTGCGGACAGATGTTAGTACATTAGTAGAACTCTCCAATCACAGGCAGACGCCAGTGTCCTATGACCAGGTATATATGTTGCCCATGTGCAAAAGTGGATTTTAGAAAGAGTGAAAGAAATGGACTGTCACTCACAATAAATAAAATAAAAAGTAGCTGCTTTTCTAAACGCTCAGCCAGTGGTCAGTTGTGAAATTTAAAATGCTGTCATTTATTAGTGTAATTACACGATATTTGGGTACATAAACAGTTGATATGCTAACCTTGTATATTTCTGCAACTCCAATAGGTTTAAAGTTCAGTAGGTTTAACAGAGAATGTGGTCAAAATCAGTAATACTCTTTAAGAGAGGTAATCTGATTTTACAGTCGGCAGTGCAATAATAAGGCTGTTTCCAGTAAACTGGAGCACTCCGTAACACCATCTTTCAGAGAGTCTTCATTTCTATAGGCATTTCCCCCAAGTATTTAGAAATGAGAATCAATTTCAAAAGCTCATTCTCGTAAAACCTACAACCAGAATCTAAAGAGAGTTCATGTTGAAATACCAAAATTGTATTAAGAATCATCATTTTAAATACTGCAGTCTTCTTAGTCTTCCATTTCTCATTAGCAAAAATTTGGTATTTTAAATAAGTAGTTTTGGTTGATGTGCACATGTTTATTGTTGCGTATATTAGTGGTATGGTTCACACTTAGAAATTACGTATTTTGTGTTTGATATAACAGATGTCACAATAGTATTATTCCTTTCCTCAACTTATTTTGGCCCTAAGTAAGACACAATCACGTACATTTCAAAATCAATTTTAAATTTCATTCATTACCCTCGTTTTCGGTACAACCTAGTCACTAGTCTTGAATGCCATTTACCCTCAAGAAAAGAGAAATGGAGTCCCCCAGGAGACGCTGGAACAGGTTCTCAAAGCCACATCGCCACAGCCAGAGCTGTGTGGAAAATGTGGAGTTTATGTTCATGACCTTCAGCTAACTTACTTCACCAGTAAGATTCTCTGGGCCATTCCATGCTTGCTGTGACCCTGGAAAGCCTGAGTAACCAGTTAACTCTTGCTTGCAGTTGATAGTGAAGATGAATCACCTCGTTAGCTCCACTCTACACTTCTTTGAATCACCTCATATTAAGTGTTTGATAATGAATGTCCTCATTTGTTAAGATCAGCCTTTAGCATTTATTCAGAGCTCTAACACCTCTAATGAGCCATGAGAGTTGGACATCTTAGCTGCCAATATTTATGAAGTAATAAATAAGGCAGTTCAAATTTTAACAACTTTTATTTTTGCAGTGACACTTGGAAAATTCAGTTAACATATCAGTAAACGTTTTGCAATGCATTATTATTTTGTGGTATTAGAAGACACTAGCTAACTTTCTCCCAAAGTCTTATTGCTGATTAAAATCCCTTCTTTTGCTTCTCAGGGGGCAAATATGGCCAAACAGATTGGAGCAGCTACTTATATCGAATGCTCAGCTTTACAGTCAGAAAATAGTGTCAGAGACATTTTTCACGTTGCCACCTTGGCATGTGTAAATAAGACAAATAAAAACGTTAAGCGGAACAAATCACAGAGAGCCACAAAACGGATTTCACACATGCCTAGCAGACCAGAACTCTCGGCAGTTGCTACGGACTTACGAAAGGACAAAGCGAAGAGCTGCACTGTGATGTGAATCTTTCATTATCTTTAATGAGGACAAAGGAATCTAGTGTAAAAAACAACAGCAAACAAAAAGGTGAAGTCTAAACGAAGTGCACAGCTAAAGTCATGTATACCAGAGGCTTCGGAGGCGTTTGAGAGGATACTCATCTTTTTGGAATCCTGTCCTTAGATTCGGCATGTAGACCAAGTGGTGAGAATTGAATACGTGGAAGAGTTTTGAAGTGTGACTTGAAAAATATGCCAAAAAATGGAGATACAAATGAGCTAGAGGAAGATGAGGGGGGATGCGAGTACCTCCAAGAAGAAAAATCACACTCTGAATGGTGCTTGCATTTTTGTTGGGTTTTTTTTTGTTTGTTTTTGTTACAATCTATTCATGGATCTCTACTTTGATTTAATTTTTAAATGTTTTACTCTCCTTTACAAAAAGTATATGTTAATATACCGTCCTCACTGGGGAACTGGCACTGTGACCTTAGCATTTAGTTTTCTAGAGGATGTGATCTAATTTCTTTCTAGCTCATCATTAAAATGGAAATTGTATCAGGACCCATGGGGATATATCCAGAGGAAAACTTTATGAGGCGTTGAAATCTTGCCTTCCTGAAGATAGCTGAGTAGGATGGTTCTAAGGAAAGCCTTTGCAATCTTGCAAGATTTGTAGACCAGCACTACAAAGATCGCATAGATCAAATAGGAAAAAAAAGTGTCGATTTTTATTCAGTCTGATGGTTCTGTTCTTCATTGTGATTGTCATTAAAAAGTGGTAAATTGCTCAATGTAATATTTTTGTGCGCTGTTTAGAAAAGAAGTTGTGTGATTTTTTTGCCATCGTTGATAAAAATGCAAAGTCAAATAAAAGGTGTCTTGGTTTGACGTCATAGAATGATCCAAGGAGAGAAAAAAGGTAGTTACTGTTTTCACCAGAAGAGGTAATGAGTGAAGGAAAGAATAGTAGCGGAAAGCACAGTTTGTGAGTAAAGCTGTCTGGAATTAAGTTACCAAAAATACAAAGCAAAAGGACTATTATTTTGGGTTGGAGCTCCAAAACTGGCAGCATCTGATGATCTGTTGGTTTATTTCACTTTCATTAAATGAACATTGATGAGAGAAGAATTCACTTACCCAAGCTTTAGAGAATCCCTAGTGGAAGATTATATCATAGAGTTTCAGTCCTGACACAACACCAGGGCATTTCTAGAGCGTGATTGCTAAAACCTCACTGAGCAGACGCAGCCAAGGTCCATGTTCAGCACTTGGTCGCTGTTGTTACGTAAAATAAAAGCATTTAAAATAGTTTACAGATATTTTTGACCAGTTCATTTTAGAGATTATTTCAGAGAAGAAACCAGATCTGACCTGTTTAGTGTTGGCGCTTGTTGAAAACGAGCTTTCTTTCCCATGATAATGCTTCGTTTTTGAAGTGTTGAAGCTGTGCTCCCCTTAAATTGTGGCAGGAGAGATTAAGGTAATTACAACACTCAGTTCTATGTCTTACAAGCACTTTGTTTTGTCTCTGCAAGAAAATACGATTCCAGTCATTTCCCATAAAATACAGACATTCTACCAACATAATATGCTTTGATTGATGCAGCATTATGCTTTGGGCAGTATTACAAAATAGCTGGCGAATGCTTTCTGTATTTAAATATTGTAAAAAGAAAATAAGTTATAACTGTTATAAAGCAGAACTTTTGTTGCATTTTTTAAACTGTTGAAGTCACTTTGTATGTTTGTTTGGTCAATGTTTCTGCAGTATTTATTAAAACATACTTTTTTTTTCTTCAAATAAAAAAGTAACCATGTCTTTGTCTAAATGTGATCTGTCTTCTATTACCTGCTTCCTGATTTCGCGGTTTAGCTTTGTTCTTTAACATAGGTGATTACAGAATCAAAATGCCTAACATTTTCTAAATGAGAAGGCTTTGGAATTTTTTAATTCTTCATAGTAGTAACAGATAAACCTGCATATATAAAAGGTTTTCATGATGCTTTCAAATCACAAGAAAAAAAAATGGGGCATAATTAGATTAAGTGATTTGATCATATACGAAAAAGAGCCCTGATACTGCCTAAGATTAACTTGTAGAAAATACGGAAGTCTTCAAGTATTTAAGAATGAAGCAATATGATGCAGTCTCAAGTCACAGGTTTAATGCTAATACGAGCCTAGTTTGCCTCTCTGCCCTGTGGGGTTCTGAGCCTTGGTCTTTAACTCATGCCACCTCGCAAGGCATGTCCATGTCCTTGTTCACAGCCGTTGTGGGGATGACCCAGCACACAGCTTTTGCAACAATTGGAAGGATTAAAAAAAGCAAAACAGAAATTGTCTTGCATATGGTAGTAGCATCTTTAAATAACACAGTACAACATAATACAAGTTTCCCAATGACCTGGGACATGTACAGTAAGCATAGAACTTACCGTAAAATAGAGGACTCTCTCCCCATAAATCCAGTTGATTCTCAGTCTTCAGCTAAAATACTTACATATAAGTTTTACATAAGTGTCCAAAGATACTCTATGTGGGATTTTTAAAACAGTGCTTCTTTCTACACAGCTAAGCCACATCATATTAAAAAAATGCATCCTTGTGGCTTCTTTTTTTCTTGAGTGGCTTTGGGAATCTTGGAGGTACAGTTATTTGCTTGGAAATAATTCTCAGAAGCAAAGGGGGAAGCAGAGAATCCAACATGAGTGAACCAATTAAAGCACACTGACATTATGAAATGGCCTTATAAACAATTTTAAGCACAGAGATTTACTGAAAATGTCTGTAACTCATTCTTGTTGTCATCAAACAGTAAAGGAAATAAAAGTACTTTCCAAATCCTTGGTGTTGAGTAACTTCTGAGCATAATGTCTAAGTCAGCCTTGCAAGAAACTCATTTCTCAACAATCACTGGCATAGAAAAATAAAAAAGTAAAAAGCTGAGGTTTTGCTGACCTTGGCAGTATTTTATATGCTGTACAGTAATGTTCCCCTCTGGTCAATTGTTCTTTCCTAGCAGCTTTAATTTGTTGAAGCGAAAGAGAAACGTTTGTCTTCAGCCTTGGGCATGGATGCCTTCCTTTTCTCTGACTTCGTGCCTTAGCAAACATTTCTCCTAAGCATTCTGTGAACATTCCTTTCTATTGATTAATGATCTTGGTTAATGCCTTTTTAAATACTAAAAGGTGGTTTTCAAACTCTGAGTAAGACTTTACACTGTGTCTCATTTTAATCTTTTATGGGAACAGTTTCTTAGAATCTAGTCTTACAGGGAGTCTGTCTTAGGTGCAGACTTAGAAATAACTCGGGGAGTTATTTTTATTAGAAAGAATTTTTTTAAATGACCTCATCTTCTAACCCTCCTGAAACTCTTAAAGCTGCTTATCTTTTTTCTGCTGGGTTATTTTGACACCAGCATTCTGCTAATCTCAAAGTTTTTATTTTTATCATTTTTCTATTCACCAAATATTTATTGAGTGCTTACTACATGCCTGACACTTTTCTAAGTTTGGCACATTATCATGAATTAAATTCGATCTCTGACATGGGGAATTTATAATGTAGTAGTGGGAGACAGTCACCACCACCAAACTATAGTACACCAGATCTGGTTGTCATTTCCATTGACATTAACTGAATCATAGAAAATGGGTAGGCACTAAATATTCCAATACATAGCCAGGCACGTTAATGCAATAGCCACATATGTTACACCACATATGTAATGCTATCATTGCAACAGGAATTTTCTAGTGCATCCTAATGCCTGTGGCCCATTTATAGTGATTGTAGCAAGGCAATGTGAATGACAAGGTAGCCAGTCATCATGGCAGTGTTTGCACAATGAGCATAAGTTTTTGTGGCTGGTTAGAAGTCCAGTAGGAGAAAATTTTCCTCCACAGTTGAGCGTGAACAGCTCTTAAACAGTCATCTCTTTGTTTTAAAATATGCTGGCATTACTATAGATTTGTACTCTCTTTCTGCTGTGATATCTTCAATTGCTGAGCATATTAAAAAAGAAATTAAACTAATATTTGAAATAAGTGATATAAAATTCAATTATAAAAAATAAAATTAACTCTTAGGAGATGATAAAAAGACAAAGTAAGCATTTTGGTTAAACATGGAGAACCCGTTATTTATCTAATGTTGAAAATACATATTTTTGGCAGTCCAAAAGATCTCTTAAAAAGTGTTTGCTAGCAATAAATTCTAAGGCTCTTTGTCTCTGCCCCACTGGCAACACAGGGAACATAGGGAAATTTTTATTCTGGTGAACCCCAGAATGAAAATGTGTGGAAATGGCAAAGCCAATTCACTCTTCAGGACTTTACTTTTGGACTTTTTTTTTTTTTTTTTTTAAGGGATCAATAGTGATTTTCCTCCAGGAACACTGACGTACTGACAGTGGGCCTCTACAAAACAACTAAATTTTTAAAAAGACATTCCATGATAAGAAATGGAAATTGGGTCAGTATATGGTCAATCCTGCCGTCAAAGTAAGAGCTAACACTGAAATTGCACAAATTATGCACCAGGGGCTGAATTAAATGGTTCACATAACTCACATATTTCCCACTACAAACATATGCAGCAAGTTAAATATTAAGTTCCCGATTTTGCAGATGAGAAGACAGATATTTTCTCCAAGGTCATGTGGAAGAACAAAGATTGGAACTCAAGCAAGGCAGTCTGCTGTGCAATTTCAAGCTCTCTACCACAACACCATCTTGTCACAAATACTTCACATGTGTAGCATGGTGCCCCAGGCACATGAGAGCTAAACTCTATGGCCATACAGCTACGGTCTGAGCCCCCATGTAGCCACATCCCCTGGTCTCCCCTGCACCTTCCTCGTCCTTCTTTGATTCTGACCTTTTCCTGAATCCTGTGACTCCGCCATCTCCTCTTTTCCCCCTCTGCCTTCACCTCTGTGTTTGCTCTACTTCTTGGGTGTTGAGATCATTGTGAGAAAACAATGAAAGGACCAACGATGGTTGACACACATGACCTGTCACAATCCAGGGATTCTTGAATTGTGCTAGAAGTAAGAGGTTCCACAGCAATAGTTTAAGAATCTTCAGCCTGAAATGGATGCTGTAGATGCCCGCATTAAAAGCGGTCAGCTGCAGAAGAGAAAGAGATTTGGCATTGTGGTTGCAGAGCAGCTACTGAGTTGTGTCTTATTTTTGGTGGGCCAGATGTAAAATTGATAGTGTAAATACTGATGAAAGATGAGCAGCTACATTAGCCATAGTCTCTTGATTGCAGATTCCTTATTTTGAAGAAACCAGTTGTAGGGGGTAGGGGAGGTTCTTCATTACACTTAGTTTCCACAAAATGTACCATCAAATTGCTGTTTAAAGTGTTGAAGAGCAGCTGATATGGTTTGTCTCTGTGTCCCCAACCAAATCTCATCTCAATTTGTAATCTGCACATGTCAAGGGAGGGACCTGTAATCCCCACGTTTGGAGGGAGGTAGGTGACTGAATCATGGGGGTGATTTCTCCCATGATGTTCTTGTGATACTGAGCAAGTTCTCACAAGATCTGATGGTTTTATAAGTGGTGGTTTCCCCGGCTCGTCTCTTTCCTGCCGTCTTGTGAAGAAGGTGCTTCTGCCATGGTTGTACGTTTTCTGAGGCCTCCCCAGCCAGAGGGAACTGTGAGTCAATTAAACCTCTTTCTTTTGTAAATTACTGAATCTCAGGGAAGTTCTTTATAGCAGTGTGAAAACGAACTAATACAGTAGCTAAGAGTTACTTTCCCTTGCAGAGGACTGACACATTCCCAGAGAACAGGGAAGCACATGGAAAACTTGACTCAGTTGAAACAATGCAGTGGTTTTCATTCAACTGATGGTCATCAGGGTGATTTAACTGTCACCAGAGCTGAGAGAGGTGCTACATGCAACCTGTGTTCAGGACTGCATGGTGTTTTCTTGAAGTGCCATTGTACACAGCTGGAAAAGAAATTTGTTTCATTGCTTTTGCTTATCTAGTGCCTACTCCGTTGGCATCCCCTCATTTTCCAACTGAGCCAAGTGATCATTTCTAATCATTTGTTCATCTTTCTTCAAACTTATTCTGTGAAGAGAAGGCCAGAAGCGATTGCATAAATATAGCTTTTATGGTCTTTTAAACATTATCCAAAAGTCTTAAAAGATTTGGATGTTTTTGGTCATTTTCCCCAATTTATGAGTATGGACATCTAGGTCCCCTCCTACCTAGACAGTGAAATCTCTAGGGTGTCTTGAAACACCCCAACTCTTAGCTCCACAATAAAAGGACTATAATTAATTTACCAATACATACTCATAAGCTACTATAGTTGATAGTAGGTTAATTAAGGAATTAATGAGTTAATTAGTGAGTTAATGAATGGCTTGAACTATTAGAAGCAAAGATGCTCTTAGGATTGCTAAGCCTGACTTGAATTACCACTAACACTTTGGATTAAGTAGAGCTTTTAGAACTATTTCAGCAGCCCCCAGGAAGCTTATTAGGCCTGGAATTGCCCTAAGGGGAAGGTACAAGCGCACAGGAAAGGTTTGTGTTCATGTGACTCTCCTCTGGTATGTACTTGCACGTCCTCTCTGCCACTCTATATTTTGTACCCTCTGCACAGAACACATCTCTGCCCCAGAAAAACATGAGCTGCTGTGGTCCAAATATGTCTCCCAAACTTCATGTATTGGAAACTTGATCCCTGTGGTGGGATGGTGGGGTGGTGTTGGGAAGTGGGGCCTTTTGAGAGGTGTTTAGGTGTTGAGGGCTCTGCTTTCATGAACTGGACTAACACCATCATGAAAAGGGCTTGTGGAAGTGGGTTTGCTCTCTCTACTCTTCTGCCATGTGAAGACACAGCATTTGTCCCCTGCCTGCCCATCTGACTTCTGCCATGTGAGGACACAGTGAGAAGACACTCACTGGATGCTGGTGTCTTGATCTTGGGCTTCTCAGCCTCGGGAACTCTGATAAATTTCCATTCCTTATACATTACCCAGTCTCAGGTATTACATTGCAGTAGCACAAACTAACACATTAGCATATGAGAATGTTACGAAACATTTTATTTAGCTACGATGCACAGTTATTATATTATTATAATATTATAACATGATAGTATTACATTATTACTATTGTTTTTAAATGCTCCTATTTTTTTTCAGTCTTTCACATAAGTAGAGACGTGGAAGATGATAGATTGCTAGTGAGAGGAGGCTCCTTCATTCTTTATGTCTCCCAGAGGCAATTGGTAACTTATTTACAACTTTAGGTTCCTCTCAGCTCTGGGCACATAGTTCTTCCCTCTTCCCACTTGTTCGCATACTTGGCTGCATAAATTCCCTTCCTGTTTTCTCGTTTCCTGAACATAATCTCCATGAATATGACTCTTTCTACAAAACTATGGCATAGAAATAAATAGATGCAAGCAAACATAAGGTATTGTGGTAGGCTGCATTATGGCTCCCCAAGCATGTCTACCTCCTAATCCCAGAAACTGTGAATGTTGCCTTATACAGCAAAAGGGACTTTGCAGATGTGATCAAATTAAAGATCTTGTGATGGAAAGATTATTCTGGATTATCCAGATAGGGCCCATGTAATCACAGACCTTTATAACAATTATGTAGGAGGAGTCAGAGTCAGACAGTGGCAATGTGATGACAAAGATGACAGAGGGTCAGGCAGGAGGACAGAGAGATTTGAAGATGCTATTCTGCTGGCTTTGTTTGTTTGTTTGTTTGTTTGTTTGTTTGTTTTTGGCAGGGTCTCACTCTCTGTCACTCAGGCTGGAGTGCAGTAGTGTGATCACAGCTCACTGCAGTCTTGAACTCCTGAGCTCAAGTGACCCTCCTGCCTCAGCCTTCTGAATAGCTGAGACTACAGGTATATGTCACCATACCTGGCTGATTTTTAATTTTTTTTTTTTTTTTGTATAGATGAATTCTTGCTATGTTATCCAGGCTGGTCTCAAACTCCTGGTCTCAAGTGATCCTCTTACCTCTACCTCTCATAGTGCTGGGATTACAGGTGTGAGTCACCATGCCTGACTTATGCTGCTGTCTTTGAAGATAGAAGAAGGGGGCCACGAGCCAAAGGATACAGTTGGCCTCTGGAAACTGGAATGGTCAAGGAAAGGAATTCTCCCCCAGAGCCTCCAGAAGAGTTGCAGCCCTGCGGACCTAGTTTAGATTTCTGACCTCAAGAACTGTAAGATAATTAATTTATATTGTTTTAATCCACTGCATTTGTAGTAATTAGTTACAGGAACAACAGGAAACAAATACAGGTACACTAACAAAACTATTTGCTTCCTTCACCCCTTGCTTTTGGCTTCTTTAGATGATGAGGCAATGGTTTTTACTCGTGGAGCTGCTACCACAGACCCTGGGAACTCCCTTCACGCATGGCCTCCCTGCCATTCCTGGGTAGATGAGAAATTACTCTCTTTTCACTTAATGTCCTCAAAGCTCCTGGGCAATCACCTCACTCTGTTGGCCTTTTATGAGAACATTCATGGTAAATATTCCCTCTAATATCTGCTTCCTGAGGACCTTTGAGATAGATGATAATTATGGTCCTGGTCCTGAAAGGCACAGAATATTGGAGGGAAAAGAGTCAGTGTTCTGGGATAAAATAAACCTATGAAAATTTTCATCCAATATTTACTATGGGCATGACTACGATAATTCCTGCATGGAATTTGCAAAAGTCAAAGACCTATCTCCAGATTCAGCTAAGGTAGATGAACTTTACCCTGACCTTACATAAATGTTTAAAGTATCCTGAGGTGGTGACTGATCACGGGGAGAATGACAATCGGAGGAAAAATATATATTGTGGGCTAAAGCAGTTTTAGAAGTTTTCTTAGAAGTATAGACATTTTATAGAAAAATATATCAAAATTAACTATTCAGGAGTTTCTTAACCTCTTGTTTTTAAAAAGTTAGTTTCCTTTAAAAAACTTAATGACAGCTATAAACCCTTTGTTCCTTAAAAATGCAAAAATACATATGACTCAGATAGCCATAACATTTTACACACAATTTCAGGAAGTTCACAGACTTCCCTTGATATTCATCCATGAACCTATAGTTCCCAGATCAAATATTTCTGTGTCAAACTTCTCTATTTTACAAAGAAGAACCTGGAAGTTTAGTTACATTCAGGGACTTGCCCAAGGTTGCTAAGCTAATGGCAGAGACTAAAATCAGGCCTTCAGATTCTCAATCTCTGTTCCCCCAGGCCCTGGCCAACGAGGAGGCTGTTGCTTGCAGAGGCCCAGTCACTGCGTATTTGCCGTTTGACGGGATTAGAATGTGTGGTTTCCTCCAAATCCAGATGTGGCACTGCTGGCAAATGCAGCGGAATTTTTCTGAGTCTAGAAAATAATACAATGGAAATAGTTGTTTGGGTGATGCCTTTTGCTTTTGCAGACCCAGTCACTTACTTAGTCAACAAATACTCTCTGAGTACTTTCTATGTGTCAGATGCTGTGTTCTGTGCTGGGCATACAGAGAGATGAATTAGACCCTGTCCTTGTTCTATGAATGCCTGTCTGGGGTGAGAAAGACAAATACAAATAAAATCACAATTCGGAGTGATAAGAAATGTTGGGGGAGTATAAACAGACAGTCCTCTTCTCCCTCTGATTTTATTGTTGTTGCTGTTCTCTGCCCATGTCCTAAATGTCAAAGACAGATTCTTAGAAGGATTAAAGAACAAATAAGATGAGATCAGATTGCACTCAGTTGATTTTTTTTCCCTCTGTAATTCTATGGAGAATAATTAACAGTCCAATTCTCCTGATGAAAAAAAAATGTGTTTCCTTGTCCTCCAAGTGCAAGCTCACATTCTGCCTAGGATTCAAAGGGAGAAGATTCAGGTGTTCTCCTAATGCCATGTGCAGAAACAGACGGGTATTACTTTTCATAATTAGTGATAAAAGGAGTAATGTGTTTTCTCAATAAAGACATCAACCCTATAGTGTGAGCATGTATTGGTGAGCAAGGAAGGAGATAGACACACACACACACACATATATATGTATGTATGTATATGATAGGACCAATTAACCTCAAGAGCATATAGCAGTAACACCTGCTATTCTAAGGAACAGAATGCTAAGGAACAGAGCTGTCCGAAGGAACAGGATTCAGAAATTCAAATCGAAATCATCAATTCAGTAATGAGGGACCATGTGAATGATGTCTTTCTTCCCATTTCATATCCAGCCATTTTTCTGTGGAAGGCTTTCCTAATGTTCACCCAAGGATCTGTTAAACCCACTTCAGGCAGTAGCTATTCGTCCTTTCTGTAGCTTTAGATAGAAGTTGGTGGGAAATCCCCTTAATGCTGACTTAATTATAGATAAATGGTTATTTGGGCAAAAAAGGAATAAATTGCCTTGACTCTTAAAGAGACATTCAGATTTGTTGAAGTCAGTCTTCCAGCTGCATAGGTCTTGATGTGGTTGGCAAACAAAGTCCTAAAATGAAGCTGTCAGCCAAGAAAAATCAAAACCTGTCAGTTGTTCCTTTCATATCATGGCCACTTCTGTCATTCTCTGAGGTTCTTCCAAAGTGGGAAGAAAATAGCTTTCTGGCTAGAATGTTGCAACAGCTTCCTTGCCATCTCTTGACATCACTCAAGAGAAAAATTGGGTTGCATTTCCAGTTCCCTAACGAGACAAAACAGATTGAGGAAAGGCAGAGAAATTATGTCAGTTTGGAGTCTGGGAAAGACACAGGCAGAACAGTAAATGATAAGTTTTTTTGTTTTTTTTTTTTTTTTTGGAGACGGAGTCTCGCTCTGTCACCCAGGCTGGAGTGCAGTGGCCGGTATCAGTTCACTGCAAGCTCCGCCTCCCAGGTTTACGCCATTCTCCTGCCTCAGTCTCCCAAGTAGCTGGGACTACAGGCACCCGCCACCTCGCCTGACTAGTTTTTTGTATTTTTTAGCAGAGACGGGATTTCACCGTGTTAGCCAGGATGGTCTCAATCTCCTGACCTTGTGATCCACCCGTCTCGGCCTCCCAAAGTGCTGGGATTACAGGCTTTTTTTTTTTTTTAACGGAATCTCACTCTGTTGCCAGGCTGGAGTGCAGTGGTGTGATCTCAGCTCACTGCAACCTCCACCTCCCGGGTTCAAGTGATCCTCCTGCCTCAGCCTCCTGAGTAGCTGGGACTACAGGCACCCGCCACCACACCGAGCTATTTTTTTGTATTTTTAGTAGAGACGGGGTTTCACCATGTTGTCCAGAATGGTCTTGATCTCTTGACGTCGTGATCCTCCTGCCTGGGCCTCCCAAAGTATTGGGATTACAGGTGTGAGCCATCACACCTGGCCATAAATGATAAGTTTTTAAACAGTAGACCTTAGATGGTTATAGTTTTTGTATGTGTTATTCCCTTAAGTGCTGTCCACAGATACTGATAAAATTTTTTTGATGATAATTTAAATATGGTTTTGTTTAAATTAAACAACCTAGAATCATCAATGGGGCTTATATTAGTCAGTGTTCTCTTAGAGGGACAGAACTAATAGGATATATATGTGTGTGTGTGTGTGTGTGTGTGTGTGTATACATATATATCCATATATGTATATATCCATATACATATATATGGATATATATGGGAGTTTATTAACTTACATGATCACACACAATAGGCTGTCTCCAAAGCTGAGGAGCAAGGAGAGCCAGTCTGAGTCCCAAAACTGAAGAACTTGGAGTCCGATGTTCAAGGGCAGGAAGCATCCAGCACAGGAGAAAGATGTAGGCTGGGAGGCTAGGCCAGTCTCTCTCCTTTTCGCGTTTTCTGCCTGCTTTATAATCGCTGGCAGCTGATTAGATTGTGCCCCCCAGATTAAGGGTGGATCTGCCTTCCCCAGCCCATTGTCTCAAATGTTAATCTCTTTTGGCAACACCCACAAAGACACACTCAGGATCAATACTTTGTATCCTTCAATCCAACCAAGTTGACACTCAGTATTCACCATCACACGGCTATTCCCTGGAAAACTGAGACAGGAGAAAATATCATGTCAATTCATTTGTATTGCTGTTATTTACAGTTTAAGTTAGAGAAAAGGTCTTGATAAGAGAAGAAGGGATGAAAGGAATACAACCCCTGCTATTTTTCCAGATTAAACAACAGAAATTGGCTTAAAATTGTGTCTTCCCATTACTCTTATAATCATGTTCAAACCTATTCACATGGCTTATAAGGTTCAGCCTTAGCTGCTCGTTCACCAGCCGAGCCTCATCTCTTACCACATTCGTCCTTTCCCTTCATCTCCTTGTGGTCTTCGTTCCAACCTTTAAAATGTTTTTTTAAATTCTCCTAAATCTATAACATTCATGGTCCATGGACCACTACTCCCTCCAAATGGAACCTACAAATGAATCATAATCTGATCTCAAACCTTATAGGTAATTGATAAGGAAATCATTTATACTACATATAATATGGTTTGGCTCTTTGCCCCCACACAAATCTCACCTTGAATTGTAGTGCCCATATTCCCCACGTGTCATGGGAGGGACCCCGTAAGAGGTAATTTAATCATGGAGGTGGTTGCCCTTATGCTATTCTTGTGATAGTGAGTAAAATATCTCAATATGAGATGGTTTTAGAAGGGGCTTTTCCCCATTTTGCTTTGTACTTTTTCTTCCTGCTGGCATGTGAAGAGGACGGTTTGCTTCCCCTTCCACTGTGATTACAAGTTTCCTGAGGCCTCCCTATCCCGGAGAAACTGTGAGTCAATTAAAACTCTTTCCTTTATACATTACCCAGGCTCAGGCAGTTCTTCACAGCAGCATGAGAACAGACTAATACAATACATAAAGTAAAAGTATTTTTCCCTCCCAAATAAAACAGTAAAGTATTAATGTTTACTATTCTACATTCCTTAGCTTGCATGAAAATTAATAAAGCAAAGACAAAGTAGGGCCCAGCCACTGTGTCCTCTCACTTTTGACCTTCATACATGCTGTTCCTTCTGCCAGAAACACTCTTCTCTCTTCTCATGGTTGGCAATGGCTACCTGGAAAAATCATTCTGATCCTTCGTAGTTCAACTCAGATATCATAAATTCAGATATTTTCCCACTGACTCCACAAATTGAGTTAGATGTTCCTGTTATCTGGGTCTATGGTACTTTTCATGCCATAGGGTACATTGCAGCATAAAAGGAACATATATGCCGTATTCCTCATTATAACCAACTATCTGGCCTGGTTTCTAGCACATCGTAGGCCTTTAATAAATATGTGTTTCAAAATAAATAGCAAAACTAATACAACCCTGCCATTTTCCCTCTAGCCCACTCAAGCAGAATGGAGGAGATAAGCCATGGCTATGCTCATTGCTCATCGAAAGCCAAGAGATGGAAACGCAGTGCTAGTTGAACATAGGATTGGGGTTAGGTTGGGGGGAGTATTAAAAAACTATAAAGAATAGAATAATTAACTACATTTGAGAAAATAAGTAGAGAAACTAGGGTATCTTTAATATGATCCCAAGTGAATAAATTAAAAAATAAGCAATTATGTCTAAGAAAATACATTCAGTCTTGGGGTGTGAGGTAACAGTAAGAAAAAAAGTCTCCCTTCAGGAAACCACACCTCACCTTACACTAAATTTTCAGAGGGACATTTCAGGGAAACGTGTGACACTGGAATCAGACCTCTCAACCAAAAGAGGGATGAGAAAGACCCGGAGTAAACCTCAAGGCAAATGAAAATATCTAAAAAATGAGAAGTATCTTCATTACAGCTTTCAGGTAATCCGTGTGATTTCAGAATGGGAAAGGGCAGTAACAAGATTGTCTTGCAAAGGTGGCTCATGCAATTCCGCTTTATTGCAATATTGTCATTATTCCACTATGAGAGCATGGTTAGGAAATAAATAATTGAGGCTAACAGAAAAGCAATTAAAATACAATTTTCTGCAAAGCAGAGCTTGCCAATGGAAAATATTAAATGGCAGCAAGGACACTGATGAAAGTGTTAGAGTTCAAGAACAGGCTCCCACCTGTCCGGAGGTGAGGTCGATGAAGCTTTCCCAAAGCAAGGTTCCTTGCAGCTCTTGGGTGAAGCCGTATCCTTTGCTAGGCAAATTCTCCCACTTTTTTTTTTTTTTTTTTCCATGGGAATATACCATCGGGACTTTTTTTTGGTTTGTTTGCTTGCTTGCTTCTTCAGAAATGTATGTAACTTCTACAGCTGCCCACAAGATAGTCCAGCAGAAAACTGCAAGTGTTCAGAAGCTGGAAGACTTCTCAATAGTTTCTTCTGCGTTTGCTCCCAAAGATATTTATCTTTCTTTGTCTTTCCATCCCTGCCTACGACTTCAGCCAACCCTACAGACAAACATGCCTCCAACAAGCCTACCCGAAACCACAAGGCCCACATCCTTAAGCAACAGATAATTACACAGTAGTGACGTTTTTCTGGCTAGCATATCTATAATTTTTCATCCACCCTGCTTTTTTCTCACTGTCTCATGGCCATTGTTCTTTTAACCCAAAGTAGCTGCTTCTCTTACTATGTTTAACCCGCCATAGTTTTATGACTCTCTGTTTTATATAATTCTCATAGTGCCTTAGTGAAATGTTGAGTCTAAATAAAGATCATGGTTTTTCTAATTGTTGTTTTACAGAATAAAGAAATTAACAATGTTTCTCAAAGAAGGTTAGAACTAAATTCTTGAGAATGTGGCTTTCAAAATCTGAGTTCCTTTGTGAGGCCTCGCAAAATTTGTCACGTGTATTGCTGTAATAAAGACCACTACACAGTCGGGTGCGATGGCTTACACCTGTAATCCCAGCATTTTGGAAGGCTGAAGCGGGCGGGACCCAAGAGGTCAGCAGTTTGAGACCAGCCTGACCAACAAACCCCATCTCTACTAAAAATACAAAAATTAGCCAGGCATGGTGGCCCATGCCTGTAGTTTCAGCTACTCAGGAGGCTGAGGCTTGAGGTTTGTTTGAGCCTGGGAGATGGAGGTTGCAGTGAGCCGAGATCATGCCACTGCACTCCAATCTTGATGATATAGAGAGACCGTTTCAAAAAACGAAACAACACAAACAAGCAAAAAAGACCACTACGGCTGGGCACAGTGGCTCACACCTGTAATCCCAACACCTTAGGAGGCTGAGATGGGAGGATCACTTGAGCTCAGGTCTTTGAGACCAGTCTGGGCAACATAGTGAGACCCTGTCTCTACCAAAACAAACAAACAAGCAAAAAAATGGCCTGGCACAGTGGCTCACACCTGTAATCCCAGAATTTTGGGAGGCCAGGGTGGGATTATCACTTGAGGTCAGGAGTTCAAGATAAGCCTGACCAACACAGTAAAACCCCATCTCTACTAAAAATACAAAAAATAAGCTAGGTGTGGTGGCATGTGCCTGTAATCCCAGTTACTCAAGGCTGTTACAAGAAAATCACTTGAACCCAGGAGGCAGAGGTTGCAGTGAGCCAAGGTTGTGCCACTGTCCTTTAGCCTAGGTTACAGAGTGAGACTCCATCTCAAAATAAATAAATAATTTAAAAAACTAGTTGGGCATGGCAACATGTGCCTGTGGTCCCAACTACATAGGAGGCTGAGGTGGAAGGATCACTTGAGCACAGGTGGTCGAGGCTGCAGTAAACCATGTTCACGCCAGTCTGGGTGACAGAATGAGTCTCTGTCTCAAAAAATAAATAAATAAATAAAAACAAAAACAAAAAAAATCCAATGAATTGTAAGATCTATGTTATATTCCAGCACTGACCACAGAAGCAAGTGTATTGGGTAATGCTTACTCAATCTGTATTAGCTAAGTAAACAATAAAAATTATTATACACTGAAAACATTGATCTTCTTTGTAGAAAGTATGCTTTATCAAAGAAGTACATTTGAATAAAATAAAAAATGGATGCATGCACTTATGCTGTATGAGAAAAGGAATTGAGTTATATTACATTGCAGTATAGTATAGTACAGTATTTTAGAGATGGAAAGGAATTCTGAAGTTTTCCAGCCCTACCTTTTCATGGTCACCAAAGCAAAGAGTAACAAAGAAAGGCAAAAATCATACCTCTCCAAGGATATAAGAAATTTATGAGACAATTTACAAGGGGTTTCAATCGTTTTTAAGATCATTACTAAAACTAAATCATGCAGCATTGATTGAGAGTGTCCAAGAGTGAGAACTGTGCCCTTACTTCAAGTTACTGGGTCGCATACTTTTTTATGTTCCTCAGTAGCATCTTTCATGCATGTTCGCTAAATATCGGTTTATTGGTTGATGAATAAATAATGCAGAAGAATTTCCCTGAGTTGATTTACCCATCTTTTCTCTTCTACCTTCTTGTCCTTTCTACTTTTACAAACAATGTGATTTGATGGAAAGCATTAGTTGGCATTTCCACTTTGAGGAAGTGGTTTGATAAGGGCTTGTTAAAGAATCAAGACAAATCTTCCATGGCATAAGGATTGTTTGTTCACACATTAATATGAAATACCACTGAAGAAAGTCCTGATTTTTCCTTTCAGTTTTTTCCATATAGCTATGTATAAAACTAGACAGCGAAATTAGTCAACAGGGAAACTCAAGTTCTTTTCTCCGTTTAAACCAGTAGGACTGTCTCCTGTGTTTGGCGATTCTGAATGAATTATTTTGTGTTTAAAATCTTCCTGTAATGGCTGAGTTCTGCCACAATCTTGCATCTGACTTAGAAACTAACCTTCTCTTAGGTCATGTTTTTTTCTAGGTGCTGTTTGGTTTTAGAAGACCTAGTTATGTATCTCTACTATGAGACTGGATTAACAGTTTTGAGAACCGGTGATGCTCAGTTTAAGATTTAAAATTGCCCGGAGATTTTAGAGAAAATAAGGTCTGGCCTCTTATTAAATTGCTATTTATGGAAAGATTCTGATGCCAGTGAACTTTCAAGTTATAGAAAGCCTAGCCACAAAGCTTGCTCTGCAGGCATCTGCTCTAGAAATAAATTAATTATGTAGGAAATTAATGAATGTATTCTTCTTTTAGGAAAATATGACATAGACAACAAAGTCCCTTAAAACATCAGCCTCATGCAAGGACCATCCTCTCTTCCTCCTTCCTGTCTGGATTTTAGCTTTGTTTCTTTTTTCACATTTTACTTTGCTCATTCACCTGCCTTACTACTCATATACTTCATTTTGTATTACCTTTATTTATCCATTCTATTTTGGCACTTGGCAGTGAATCAACTAGATGACAGAACCATTTACTGTTGGTACAAAGGTCCTACAGAAGGTACCCACACAATGATCCCATAAACCCCCTTTATCACCATCACCTCCACCATCATCACCATTATCAAGACACTGACTTAACTGCTGTGGTATCTCTGTCTTCAGACATCCCTTTCAGATCCTCTTTTCTATTTTATTTTCTTTTAAAGGGCTTTCCTTAAGTTTTAAAAAAAGAAAGAAATTAAAATACAAATAAAGAAATTAAAATACAAATAAACCATAGAAGAAGAATAATGGGAATAGTCTTATGGAAGTTTAGTTCCCTAAATCTGAAGTAGTCTGCTAGGCCTTCTAAAATATTATGCATTTATTTATGTCTTGCCATATTCCAAGAAGAATTAAAGGTGACTTGTAAGAAATACACAAAACAGGATAATAAAATAAATAAATGAAAACAATGGGGACAGGAAAATAAATGGAATCAAGGCCTATATCACACAGATCTGTAATTGCTTTGAAATAAATCATAATTTTGCCTTGATTTTTTTAGTAAATCAAACAAGGAGAGGAGCTTTCATGTTACCATGGGCCACAGAGGCCATTTTAAAAGAATAATACAACTTTAAATGCAGCTCTAGTTTCAATAGAATGAATTTGAATAAATACTTCTATAATTCAACGAAAAGAAAAGAAACAGTATCAGTTCAAAATTTCATGGACATTTTGTTTTACAATACAAACATTATTCAAATCACCTTCCCCTAAAAAAGGATCTTTAAAATAAACTAACTTGCACTGAATATATTAGTTATTTATCATCTAGTCAACTTTTAGAGAATTACACTTATGTATCTGGAACTGTGTTATATAAACTGTAGTTCCTGCCCTTTAGGACATTTCTGTCTAATTGGGAGAACAGATGTGTACACAAAGTTCTAACAGAGCAAGAACATGATAATTGAAGGAGGCACAGTTACACAATGTGATGGATATACACTGGATTGTAAAAATCACGGACAGATTTAAATCTTGGCTCACCCACTCCTCCATTGCTAGATATACCGGAAATGCATTTCTCTCTTCTAGAGGTGGATATGATAACATCACATACATTTGCTATGAAAGAGTAACTTCTTTTTAATCTCAGCATGACTAGCATCATCCCAGGAAAACTGTTCTTAACCTGTTTGACAATGTCACTTTCCCCATCGGACACTCTCAGAGCACCTTGTGCCTTTCCTTCTTAGTATTTATCACAGCTGTAACTTTATATTTATATTTGCGATTCTTTTTTTTTTTTTTTTTTGACAGTCTCACTCTGTTGCCCAGGCTGGAGTACAGTGATGTGAACCTGGCTCACTATAACCCCTGTCTCCCAGTTTCAAGCTATTCTCCTGCCTCAGCTTCCCAAGTAACTGGGATTACAGGTGTGCACCACCAGGCCCGGCTAATTTTGGTATTTTCAGTAGAGATGGGGCTTTGACATGTTGGCCAGGCTGGTCTCGAACTCCCAGCCTCAACTGATCTGCCTGCCTTGGTCTCCCAAACTGCTGGGATTAGGGGCATGAGCCACTGCACCCGGCCTATTTGTGATTCTTTGATTAATGTGTGTCCCAGCCCAGTACCTGGAACCTAATAGGTGCTCACTAAATTTTGATTGAATGAATGAATGAATACATGTATGACTAAAGGTTAACAGACATACCATAGCGCATGCTCAGTTCAGTGTCTAGCCTCTTGGCACCATATCTTGGCAATGCCATAGTTTGATTAGGAAATTTCTCCTATTGTCCCCACAGGAAAATAACATTATAATTATTATTATCATCACTTGAGCTGAGTGTCTAGGAATTCACCAAGTAAAAACACTGAAAAATACATTATGGCTGTGACCTAGACTAACTTATGTCTCACTCCATATTTTGTAGAACTAATATGAATAAGAGATCCAGTTTGCTTTTCTGTAGTAAAGAAAACAGTGTAAGCTCTTAGTATTAAGCTTAATCAAATCAGAAAACGCTTCCAAAATTGTACCTTGAATTATATTTAATGATTAATGTTTATTCCAGGATCTCAGTTACCGTAATGAGAGACTTTTCTCTTAGATCCTTTAATAGAATGTTGTATAAACTATCTGTTTATTTCCTGTGGGTTGAATAAGTGGCTAAAAACAGAAATACCCATCTGATTAGAGCAGTTTTACTTTCATGGTGACGAAGGAAGTGTCCTAGTGTATAAGGCAAAAATCGTCTTCAATCTTTGCATCTGTAGATAATTAGCTAATTAATGTCCAACTGAACCTATAGGGTCAATAAGAGCAAGAATTTCATTTGTTTTTTGTTCTCCAATCCTAACACAATGCTTGGCACATTTTATATACTCAGCAAATATTTGTTTAATGAAAGAGTATATGACGGAATGACTTACTGGTTGAATGAATAATAATGGATATAAAAGCTCAAGCAATATTCTAGTCCTTCTAGAGAGAAAGGCTGGCCTCACAAACAGGGTCTCAGTATTACCCACTCATTATTTGAAAATCCTTACCTTTAATCACTACTTTGAATTTTATACTAATAGACTTTGCTTTGTACTCCTAAATTTTGTTATGTAACGTCAATCTCCCCCCACAAAAGAGCATCAGAAACACACCTACAATCAAACAAAGTTGAGTTTATTTTTCATTGCAAAGAAGCATAGGGCACTTTAAAGAGAAGGAGTTAGGAATGACTAACTGTAGGATTTACGCTTGCATTAGGTAATTGAGAGAAGAGTTGAAGGAAGAGGGAGTTCACTTTGGATTGAATGCTGTCAGAAAGCTGACTAATTCTATGATTTGTTATTTTAATAAATTTTAAGTAGAAAACAAAGGAAAAATGGAGGGACACAGGAGCTGTCACAGGTAAATAAGCAATAGTCATTCACATTAGCTGAGCAAAGACAGTGTTTGGTATTTTGTGACCTGGAAAATGCTGATGTTGTTAGTGTTCAGACATGATTATGGAGCAGTCTTGTTTTTGCCCTGATCTCTCATAATCCTTGAGTGGCTTTATCTGATGTTGATGTTCTATAAAACTGGCATGTTCAACTGAACACCACAACCTGGCAATGAGTGCCAGCCCAGCCCTGGATATCAAAGACCACTTTCTCTTTCTCAATGGAAAAGTGACATAAAAAACTATTATCACCTATTTAATTTAGGTCAAATTGATTTCTCAGTTTTTTTAGTGGAGTCTAGTAATTAAAATATTAGTCAAAGGTGGGGTTGTCACAATTAACAAGTGTCATACTCCATGGTGAAAGACAGGTTTTTTCTCTAAGAACAGAAACAACACAAGAACCCCCACTTTTGCCATTTCTATTCAACATAGTATTGGAAATTCTTGCCAGAATCGTTAGGCAAGAAAAAGAAATAAAAAACATCCAAACTGTAAAGAAAGAAGTAAAATTATCTCTGTTCACAGATAACATAGTCTTATATGTACAAAATCCTAAAGGTTACACACACATGCACACAAACTTAGAACTAATACATGAAATCGGTAAAGTTGCAAGATACAAAAACAACACAAAAAACAAGTTGCCTTTCTATTGATTAACAATGAGCAATCCAAAAGTGAAATGAACAATCCCATTTGCAATAGCATCAAAAATAATAAAATATTTAAAAATACATTTAACCAAGAAGGTGAAAGGCTAGTACATGTAAAACTATAAAAAGTGCTGAAAGAAATTAAACAACATTTAAGTAAATGAAAATATGCACATGTTCATGGATTGGAAGAAAAAAATGTTAAGATGACTATATCATGTAAATCAGTCTTCAGATTCAATGAGATCGCTATCAAAATTCCCATGCTGTTTTTTGCAGAAATACAAAAATCCATCCTAAAATTCATTTGGAATATCAAGGAACCATAAGTGGTCAAAACACGCTTGGGGAAAAACAAGAACAAAGTTGGAGGACTCATATTTCCTAATCTCAAAACTCACTACAAAGCTATATAACCAAAACAGTGTGGTGCTGGCATAAGCTCAGACATATAGACTAATGGAATAGAATAGAGAACTCAGACAAAATGCCCTTGCATATATAGTCAATTAATTTTTGACAATAGTGCCAAAACCATTCAACAGGAAAAGACCGTCTTTTCAATGTATGGCACTAGGACAACTAAATATTCACATGTAAAATAAAGAAGTTGGACCTTTCATTTATGCTACATGTAAGAATTAACTCAAAAGAGTCAATAACTTATCTGTAAGGGTGAAATTATAAAATCCTTAGAAAAAAACCTTCATGACATCGAAATTGGCAATGATTTCTTGAATACAACAGTATAAACACAAGTAAGAAAAAAAGAGATAAATTGGACTTTAATCAAAATTTAAAACATTTTAGCACCAAAGGATGTTATCAAGACAGTGAAAAGACAACCCGCAGAACGGGGAAATATATTTGCAAAGCATATATCTGATAAAAAATTAATATCCAGAATTTAAAAAAAACTTATAAGTCAACAACAAAATAACAGATAGCTCAATTCGTAAAAGGGCAAATGATTTAAATAGACATTTCTCCAAAGAAAATACACATAAAAATATGTTCAACGTCACTAACTGTTAGGGAAATATAAATCAAAACCACGATGAAATGCCACTTTATGCTCATTAAGTTGGCTATTATTTAAAAATAGAAGGAGAAGGAGGAGGGGAAGGAGAAAGAGGAAGGGAAGGAGGAGGAGAAGGAGAAAGAGGAAGGGAAGGAGGAGGAGAAGGAGAAAGAGGAAGGGAAGGAGGAGGGAGAGGAGAAAAGAAAGAGATAAGAAAAGAAGGAAAGAAAAAAAGAAAAAAGAGAACAAAGGAAAATAGCAGTTGTTGGTGAGAAATTAGAACCTTGTGCCATCTTGCTGGTGGCGGGAATATAAAATGGTGTAGCCACTGTGGAAAATAATTTGGTACTTCCTTAAAAAGTTACACAAAGAATCGTTGTGTGATCCAGCAATTCTACTTCTAGTTATATACCTAAAAAAGTTGAAAGCAGGGATTCAAACAGATACTTTTACGCCAATGTTTATAGCAACATTACTCACCATAGCCAAAAAGTGGCGACCCAAATGTCCATCAACAGATGAACAGGTGAAACATAGTATATACATGTAATGGAATATTTCAGTCCTAAAAGGAATGAAATTTTGATATGTGCTACAATATGATGAATCTTGAAAACATTATGCTAACTGAAATAAAGACACAAAAGGGACAAATACTATATGATTCTAGTTGTATGAGGGACCTAGAATAGGCAAATTTATAGAGACAGAAAGTAGACTAAAGGTTACCAGGGCCTGTGGGAAATTGGGAGTTATTGTTTAATGTGCATAGAGTTTCTGTTTGGGATGATGTAAGAGTTCTAGAAATGAATAGTGGTGATGATTGCCTAACATTGTGAACCACTGACTTCTACATTTAAAAATGGTTGAAACTGTAAATTGTATATTATGTATATTTCACCACCACAACAAGAAAAGGTCAGGTTGTTTGCACAGCAAAGGAAGAGGTATACGTTTTAGAACAGGCAGTCATGTGAAATGGGTGCTTTATTACAGAAATGACTACTCAGAGGGTTGGGATATTTAAAGACATAACACGTAAGGAGAAGGAAAAGGAATCATAAACATCAATTACTTTGTGTTTTGAATTGTTGAGACTAAATTTTAGAAATAAGAATTTGTACAATCATGACATACTAAAATAAAATTTCTTTTTTTTACAAAATTTACAGAAATGAAATTTTGTAAAATTATGACATGGTGTTTCTACAAAATTTACAAAAAATGGTATTTTGTGAAATTATGAAACAGAAAATTGGAATTTCTGTTGCTACAAGAGTTACACAACACAGTTACTAAACATATATGTAAGCAGTATAAATGACTACATGGGACTCTATCTTCTACACAAAATGCTCCAGACAATTCTAGATTTGAGTTTAAAATTTTTCACCTCTTATTTTAAAATATCACTTTAAAGATAATTACATTTGTGAGTGACTCTTATTGCTCTCTGATTAGGCAAATAGCAAATACCACTGAAACTTGCTTTTATTCATAGATATTAGAATGTTCTACACATATTTATGTATATTTTAAATCTTTTTTTTAAGACTTCTTTTCTTTCTTTGAAATCTTTCTTTAAAGATCAATTGACTAACCGTCAGATTGTATCTCTATTCTTTACATACCTTTCAAATCATCCATCACATCCTGTCAGAGAAGTTAGTGGTTTTGGCTAGTTCCCAGAACCTCTGACAAGCTTTCATCTTCAGAAACACAAATGTTTCCTGTATGGGTAACCTTTGGAACAAAAAACCTGCTCTTCCACTGATTGGGAGGCGAAACTTGTAGGATAGTTTTTGCATGCCTTTTTGCTGAAGACATAATTATCCTTGTAGCTTCTCACACATGAAAGTTTCTGACTTGCCATTATCCTCTTCAAAGAACATATTGCCAGAAAGAATTCTAAGTACACAATTAGTTTTATTTTAGTCTCTGCAGTTTCCTTTATTCACATGTGTGGTCTTCTCTTTCTCCTTCATTTTTAGCACAATATTTATATTTTACACTTAAGGGAAACATACACATAGACACCCACATTCGGTTTTCACTACTAAGACTGATTCTTATCAGAGACTCCAAAAGTGTACTTCTAAGAACAAAACTTGGCCAGGCGCGGTGGCTCAAGCCTGTAATCCCAGCACTTTGGGAGGCCGAGGTGGGCGGATCACAAGGTCAGGAGATCGAGACCACAGTGAAACCCCGTCTCTACTAAAAATACAAAAAATTAGCCGGGCGCGGTGGCGGGCGCCTGTAGTCCCAGCTACTCAGGAGGCTGAGGCAGGAGAATGGCGTGAACCCAGGAGGCGGAGCTTGCAGTGAGCCGAGATCGCGCCACTGCACTGCAGCCTGGGCAACAGCGTGAGACTCCGTCTCAAAAAAAAAAAAAAAAAAAAAAAAAAAAAAAAAAAAAAAAAGAACAAAACTTGCAGGGCGCGGTGGCTTACGTCTGTAATCCCAGCACTATGGGAGGCCAAGGTGGGCGGATCACGAAGTCAAGAGATCAAGACCATCCTGGCCAACATGGTGAAACCCCTTCTCTACCAAAAATACAAAAATTAGTTTGGCGTGGTTGCAGGTGCCTGTAATCCCAGCTATTTGGGAGGGTGAGGCAGGAGGATCACTTGAAACCGGGAGGCAGAGGTTGCAATGAGCCGGAGGTTGCAGTGAGGTGAGATTGCGCCACTGCACTCCCGCCTGGTGACAGAGTGAGACTTGGTCTCAAAACAAAAAAACAAACAAACAAACAAAAACAAACAACAATAACAAAAAAAATCGAAAAACAAAAAACAGAACTCTGCTGAGAGACGCTGTTGAGCTTTCCTCTACACAGCCACATATCAAGAAGAGATTTGCCAGTTTTCTGGTTAATTAAAATAATTCTCAGTTTCTCTCTCCACGTTAGGCTACATAACCTAGACAATAATCAAACTTTTATTTTGCTATGCGTTAGGTAGATCTGTCAGATTTAGCACATAGACACTCTTGCTTTGCAAACGTATAGCATCAATTTGTTCTGGTAGCACACTAAATCAGCCCTAGTTATAGTTGAGAATAACCTAGACAATAATCAAACTTTTATTTTGCTATGCATTAGGTAGATCTGTCAGATTTAGCACATAGACACTCTTGCTTTGCAAACGTATAGCATCAATTTGTTCTGGTAGCACACTAAATCAGCCCTAGTTATAGTTGAGATAATTATCATATAGCTTAAATAAAATGTTGCTATGGTGGACATAATTTATTTCCTGTTAGTTTTTCAACCTATGTTAATTAATATTCAATCAATTATCTGGCTCATTTAAATTGTTGACACTGTTTAAAATACAACTGTAATGTTAGTGCAAGCCATTAGTTTAGTGCAGTAAAGATTAATTGAAAAGTTCAACTGCTTCTTTGATAGTAATTTCTTATAATTCCAGGTCATTTTAATCACAATTCACATTACAACTTTGTACACATAGAAAGGATGTGAAATTTAAAAGTTGAATTCAAATGATCAAATATAAAAATTGATGTGGACACTTTGGTGGACACATTTTTGTTTATTGAAATACTTCATATTTTAACATTGCTCTGAATTGCTTTCTATGCTTTTATTACACATTTATTAATATCTTCTTGTTGCAACTTCAAATCAGCAAGAACAATGTTAGAAACCCCAAAATAAAAGCATGAATTTGATAATATGTTTATTGATAGTTGTAATCAGAGATCGTTTTTCATTTATATTATTTTTCTCTTGATCATTTTACATAAACTTGTGGAAATTAAGATAATAAAGGGCAAAACAGAATTCTTACTTGTTCAAATGTTCCCAAAGCAAGTATAATCTTTGCGTTTATAATTTCCTCTGAAAAGCCCGGAGCTCATTTGCATCATATTAAGCAGAATGAGGCAGGCTGGCAAGATTTGAAGCTTGGTTACAGGTTGTCTAGAGATGCGTTTCACCAAAGCACATTTTGATGTTGTTCCTTTCTCAAATAATACAATATAAATTCCTGTGATGTAATATGAAATATATATAGTTTGTCTCTGCCCCTAGTTCCTGGCACAGAGCTTCTAAAATCGTTGGAATCTCCTGAGTGGTAGGAGTGAGAGAAGCATATTTGTTACTCATAATAAACTCATCTCAATCACACGAGAGTTTATGCTGAGGTGGCTCTGGGAGCACGAAGCCTGATTGCCAGAGGAATCAACCATGAGATTAGAGCAGTGGAACTTGCAGCCTCACTCCCTGACCTCCAGAAAGAGGAGGGGGCTGGAGATGGACTTGATCACCATTGACCAATGATTTCATCAATTAGGTTTATGTAATGAAGTCTCCATAAAAATCCTAAACAACAGGCTTTGGAGAGCTTCTGGACTGGTAAACACATCAAGGTGCTGGGACAGTGGTGCATCTGGAGAGGGAATGGAAGCTGCTGGAACCCCCATCCTCACATCTTGCCCTATGCAACTCTCCTATTTGGTTGTTCCTGAGTTGCATCCTTTATAATACACCGGTAATAGCAAGTAAAACACTTCTCTCACTTCTGGGGACCATTCTAGCAAATTATTGAACCTGCAGAGGTGGTGCGGGTACCTCTGATTTGTAACTGGTTGGTCAGAAGCACAGGTCATAACCTGGAACTTGTGACTAGGGTCTGAAGTGGGGGGTAGTTTTGTGGGACAGAGCTTTTAACTTGTGGGTGTCTGTGCTAACTGTGGTAGTCACTGTCAGGGTTGAGTTAAATTGTAGGAGACCAGTTGGTGTCCACAGAGAATTAGAGAATTTTTTGGTGTACAAAACTCACACATTTGGTGCCAAAAAACAGATCTGTTTTAGTGTGGTTTGTTTTGCTTTGTTTTTTTTTTTTGTTTGTTATTTTTTTTTTTTTTTAGAACTCCCTACCTGGTTCTTCTTTAAAAAAAAAAAAAAAAAAAAGGATGAAATTCCTCCAAAGTTTTAAATTGTGATGTTAGGTTTTATAACCTGGGGAGTTCAGCTTTCAATTTAAAAGGGAAGTAAGTTATTAGGTGGGTGTAAAAGTAATTGCAGTTTTTTGCACCCACCTAGTATTATAAAACCTACTTAATGAAAGCAATTCTGCAGAGTGTTTAGAAATTACGACTCACATCCACGGTTTATTGGTGGTCCAGCTTATTCCCAGAAGGTCTGAAGATCATTTCCAAACTTCTCAATATCTTTCCTTAAAGTACTAGGGGAGACAAAGAAGAAACTGAAATCTTATAACATCAAAAATCATAATGAACAAATGACTCACCACTAAGATTACACATAATTGACATTAATTATAAAGGAGTCAGATTGAGAGAAAAATCTTCCCAGCTACAACTCACATGAATAATGGCAGTTATGTAGTACTTACTATATACCTGGCACTGTTCTAAGGGGTTTACTTATACTAATCATTGAATCTGCACAAGAAACCAGCAAAATATTTACTATAATTAAATAACATTTTCAGTTGAGGAAAACAGAGACACAGAGAAGTTAAGTTGATCTGCATACAGCTACCAAATGGTGGTGTTGACATTGAAACCAAGAAAATCTCTAATCATTATAGCGTAGTTTTGGTACATCACAGTTTTGTTTCCTAAAGAAGGAGTCACCTGAAAAAAGTAGGGAAATACTTCACAATTCCCCTAACATGTTTCCATGACTACAAGAGCCAGAACCTGTCGTAGTGAAGAACTGGACACCCTTGCTTTCCATCCCTGGGCACTTTCCCATGGTGGATCATCCTCACTGACAACATCTTTCTACATACAGGCAAAGAACATGCCACCCAGGGGATAACTGAGAAGATGGAGGGGAGAGGTACGGGCTGGTTCCAGTGTAACTGCACAGATTTCACCTGGGACCAGGATAAATATAGAGAGAAAACTGGAGCCTGTGGGGAGGGGAAAAAACTTAAGGAAAAATAAGTAAATAGCAACGAGAAGTTTAAGAATAAAAGCTTTCTTTCAGTGCAAGTTTCCATAGTGTAATGGTGGGCACTCTGGACTCTGAAAAGGATCACTTGTAGACTTAAAAAAAAAAAAAAAAAAAAACCCTTCAGTAAACATCTAGCAACCTAACAAAATAGCAAGAAAGCATGTCTTCTACAAAAGAAGAAGTGACAGGGTTTTTTTTGTTTGTTTGCTTGCCTTTTGTTTTTTGAGACAGAGTCTTGCTCTGTTGCCCAGGCTGGAGTGCAGTGGTGTGATCGTGGCTCACTATAACCTCCACCTCCTGGGTTCAAGCAATTCTGCCTCAGCCTCCCGAATAGCTGGGACTATAGTGCGTGCCACCATGCCCGGCTAATTTTTGTATTTTTAGTAGAGATGGGGTTTCACCATATTGGCCAGGCTGGTCTCGAACTCCTCACCTTGTGATCCGCCCGCCTTGGCTTCCCAAAGTGCTGGGATTACAGGTGTGAGCCACTGCACCAGGTTAAAGTGATAGTAAAAGAAAACAGGTGGAAACAAAAAGGCATCTAACTAAAATGAAAAAGAGACTAAATAAGCATGGAATTAATATAAAAAAGAATGGAATTAATATAAAAAATATACAATGGAATTAACACCTAAACTGAAGGCATTAAAGAGCCACTATCCAGAGACAAAACTGAGAACCTTTCATGGATGAAACGAAGGGAATAAAAGTATGAGAACAATGAGAGAAAATATGATTATATCAGCAAATAAATAAAGGCTTTGGAAGGAAATAGATAATCAAGTAGAGCAATTGGGGTTTTAATGAAAGAACTTTGTACAATGGTATGAGTAGGGTTAAGGGAAACCAGCAAGGAATAGTGAAACATCTAGAAGTAGCAGTAATATAGACGAGTTACCACTCTCGGGTCAGAAGAAGTGAGGAGGTAACAAATACTGAGACCTGGAGAAAACAGTAGAAGATCATCTACAGAAGCTGTGGCTGGAGGTAGAATTATTCAAGCACTGTCAAGCCTTGTCCTAGCTGGGGGGAAACTGAGGGAATAAATTCGTAGCTTTTCCTGCCCTCCAATCTCCTGCAAACATCTCCCATTGGCCAGACACACACAAAAGGCAGAGGACCAGGGAAGCCAATTATACAGTCATGAAGGTCAGACTCCCAAGGCATAGAACATAGCGGAGAGGAATGGATAATAGACCTGTGGAGCAAATGAATTTTCAACCCAATGAGTAATGTGGAAGTGGAAGGACAGAAAACAGGCATACGGGTAATTGTGTGTCAAAAGAACAAATGGAATAGGAAAAACTTCAGAGATATTACAGAAGAAAGCTTTCTTCAGCATGGTACACATCGAAGGGATCACCATGCTCTCTAGGCAATGACAATGAAAAAGAGTTACACCTAACTGATCTTGGCCAAAGTATAAAGTAAAACCATACAGGGTTCAAGAAAATTTGTTACAAATGGTACAAAATTTAAATTGTTTGAATCTACATGACAGGATACCAAAACAAAACAAAAATAACAACAATAGTAATAGGGTAATATCTACATTGTTTTGAAAGGTGCCAATTGCAAGTGAAAAATTTCATACTCAGCTTGTTTAATATGTAAAGAAATCAGAAATGAATACTCAGATATACATAGGCACAAAATAATAACACCTTTATGTTTTTTTAATTTCCTAAATATATACTTTGAGATAGAAAACAAAATTAGGAACTAGATAGAGTGGTCATGTTACCCAGCAGCAAGTGGTCAACATTAAAACTATTTAAACACATACACACAGCTGTAAGTTTAGTTACAAACAAAACAAAATACAAATATCAAAATATTCTTATAAAAGAATTGTAAATAAAAAATAATATCATCATAACACAAACATAGGTTACAAATCTAAGTTTATATTAATGGAAGGGAAAAAGTGAGTTAAATTTCATGCCTTTTATATTAGAATACATCCATCACTGACATTACATAATAGCAAAAATACTAGCTGCAACAATAATCATACCATCTTTTATGGAATGCTTACTATATGCTAGGTACTCCTGTGAGCAATTTACATGAATTAACTAATTTCAAACTTAAAAGAATTTTATCAGGTAGGTTTCATTATTATCCTTATCTTATAGATGAGGATTAAATAACCTGCCCAAAGTTAATCATCTGGTTATTTGAGCCTATCTTTAAAATTAGTATTTTATACTTACTACACACGTTCAACAATAGGAAATTGGTTAAATAAATATGTCTAAAAATAGAATACTTCCTGGATAATATTATAAACGCATATTTATTGATATGTATGCAAGTATATTTATTTTCAATCATATGTAAAAATATTTACCTTATATTACATAGCAGGCAGTTGTTTTTGCCTTCACAGTATACACCTCACAGGACTGTCTAAAGTGTTAAATGATTAAACTGGATTAAGTTATGTCTCAAGCTATCAACCTTTCAACTATAAGAGCCAATAAATTTCTTCTTTGAAGCTGTATGGCCTTGAGTGTCCTGTCACTTGTGAAAGGATTCCTAATGATGCGTATTTTTAAAGGAAAATGAAAGTTGCCAAGCTATCTATTTTTAAAAACAATATATGCATGCAAATATACATAGCAACTTAAGTCTTTGGTTGTTATTAATCATTGCTAATAGCAGTTATATTTGGAGGGTAAGACTGAGTGACTTTTTAAAATGAATATTATTGTACAATTAAAAAATACTAATGTTTGAAACTATAGGGAGACAATTACCCTTAGATATTATTTCTCTTAAATAATTTTTTATATGACTTGTAAATCAGGAAAGTTGATCTTTTCTCTCATGAAAGTATAAGTATTTGCTGAATGGATGCATACATGCGTGGATGGATAAATGAATGAGATTCTGAAGGTATTTGTATGGATAGCCATTTATCTCACAGAGATAGGTAGAAGAACTCACAGGCAAGACTTGATTTTGTCTTTTCTTTTTTTTTTTTTTTTCTTTTTTTTTAATTTGAGATGGAGTCTCGCTCTGTCGCCCAGGCTGGAGTGCGGTGGCACGATCACGGCTCACTGCAAGCTCCACCTCCCGGGTTCACGCCTTTCTCCTGCCTCAGCCTCCCTAGTAGCTGGGACTACAGGCACCTGCCACCATGCCCGGCTAATTTTTTTTGTATTTTTTAGTAGAGACGGGGTTTCACCATGTTAGCCAGGATGGTCTCAATCGCCTGACCTTGTGATCCGTCTGCCTCAGCCTCCCAAAGTGCTGGGATTACAGGCATGAGCCTCCACGCCCAGCCAAGACTAGATCTTTTCTAAGATGCATGTCTTGCCTGTTTTATTTAGCATATGAATACAAATTTCTTCAAATTCTACAACATAGAGCATCACAAGATTAGTTCACAGGTATGTGTTGCTTTACTATGGGGATATGTTCTGAGATATGCATCCTTAGGCGATTTCATTGCTGTGTGAATATAATACAGTGTACTTACACAAACCTAGATGTTAGAGTGTACTATGCACCTAGACAATATGGCATAGCCTCTTGTTCTTAGGCTGCAAACATGTATAGCGTGTTAGTGTCCTGAGTACTGTAGGCGACTGTAACATGATGAGTATTTGTGGATCTAAACCTAGAAGCCAGAATGCTTTGTGCTATGACATTGCAATAGCTATGACCTCACTATTAAGTGATAGAAATTTTTCAGCTCCATTATAATCTTGTGGAACCACAGTATATGCAGTCCATTATTGACTGAAACATCATTATGTGACACATGACTGTATTTGGAAAAAATATTTAAACTACTCATTGTCAGACAACCACAACTGCCTTAGAAAATATATACTGCTCTTCAGTTTAATGTCTAATATTGGCCAACATGACATACATTCACAAGAAAAGGAAAATTGTTCATTGAATTTTTCTTATTAGAAACTATTTATTCCATTTCTATTTTTCATGGTACTTTTCAATGTAATACAAATCAAATACATTACAAATAATAAACATTGAACATTTATTACATTCCAAGTACTTTACATACATTATTTAAGCCTTTTAAATTAAGTTTCAAATGGGGAAACTGACTCTCAAAGAGACATACCTGGTGCAAGCTAACACAGCTAACATTTTGTAAACTTGGTTTTTAAACCCAGACCTGATCAATTCTCAAGTAGTTTCAGCACTGCCTTCTTCCTTGGCCATGAGAGCTTATGTTCTATATTTTAAAATACTAGTTTGGGCAGTCATGAGAGAATGAGAAATGACTGAAGTTAGCTAGCTTTTTTCAATTCCTCCCTTTAAGCCAGATAGAGCTCAAATTTCCTTGTCATCAGCAACAATCACAGGCAAATCTTCAGCTCAAGCAATCTCAGCTTTGCTGAGGCAGATGTCTGTGACTCTGGGACTGGGCCCAGGTTGACTTCTTAGTTTTACTTTCCAGGTGACTGCAGTAAATCAGAAGAACCCACTAGAAATGCTGGCATAGAACTATACTGAAGTTGCATGAATAGTAATATTTGCTGTATAAATAGGAAAATGAGAGAAGGTCGATTTATAACTGGACCTTTGTATTTCCTATTACATTCTAGAAAATACAAAAATAGGGCAGTTTCCTTTCTCGTATCGTTAATATTATTTTATCCCATCCTAAATTATCTTTAAGTACTACAAACTTATAGTCAAACTTACTCTAATTTTCCATAGTTTTAGATTGTCTCTAGCACATACTAAATAAATATTAAAATCTATAAGTAAACCAATAAATATTATATGTACATTGCTCTCAAAATTGTGACTAAGTAGTTATTATAGAGTGATGAGAGAGAGGCATGGTTATGAAGATTTTTTATTCACAAGAGATGGACCAAGAGGAGATGATCAACTCTTCTCAGTTTTATAATTTTAGAATGATGTCATAATTAAAGTTGGAAAGGAGATCCTGGAATCTAAAGTAATGCCTATATTAAAAAACGAAACAAAACAAAACAAAACAAACAAATGGTAAGACTGTACCAGTGGCTAAAGGGTTATATGATATTATTGTTTTTAAAAAAAGGCCTTGCTTTCCTGGTGATGGGATAATTTAGTTTGGATGCAAGGCTGAGGGTGTTTCCTTTCTGAGGAGTCAGGTTTCTCTTTCCAGATGGTTTCTCCTCCCTTAACTCAAAAACAAAAAAAATGCTTTTATGGCTATTGATTTTGATTAATGGATACTGTCATGGGAAACCATTTGCTTTTTCTTGAAAGAAACACAGACCATTGTGATAAGAAAAAAGTTTGGGCTTAAAACCTTCTTCTATCATTAGCCAATTGGATGGAGAAGGACGATGCCTAGGAGTTCTTTTCATTGTTTGAGAGTTGTCTGCCTCAATGATAGAATCTTAACTTTGAAAAACTTTTCATTTCTTTTCCATTATGTGGCAGAATACAATGGCTGATGAAGAGAAAGCTTGTGACTGGAGCCCTAATTTCAATTCAGGAATATAATTAATGCTTCCAAGGTCAGGCACTTGCCTGGTAGATGTCCCATGGGCTCCCAGTGGCTGAGAGGAGGGAATTAAGCAGAGGGAAATCATCTCTGTGAGCCAGCTGGGCTTCCTTGGTTGCCCCTCCCTGGCTCAACTAACCCCACTGCATCCCCAAACCCTGCTGTTAGCTGCTATCAAGCAGAGACAGAGGAAATTGATGGAGACAGTGCCAATATCAGTGCCCCAGAGGGTTCCCCCTTTGCCAGCGTTAGTTAGAAAGAAGCTAGTCTCATTCACTGTTAAAGCTATTGATTTTTTTCCCTCCCTCAGGCCAGCCCTGCATTATGCTCCTTCCAGGGTCTGAGGGCTGTGTCTTTCACCAATATGTTTCTTTTAGAACATTCATTTAAAGAATCAAAGAAGAACTCTCCTGAGTATCTTGTTATCTTGCCAGTCCTGACCTGAAATACAGCTGGAAAATGTAGGCAGCTTTGTAAATAACAAATCTGACCTTCATCACTTAGCACTTCCTGCCATGGTTCTTGTTTAAAAAGATTCTAATAAAATCAGGAGACAGGCTTCATTCATTGCCCACTTCTTCTCAGGGTACCTGTGCTTAAATTCTCTTCTGGTTGTATGTAAAAAATATTTATGGTTTCTATTTTCTCTTTAATAGATATACTTTGTAATTGGTGGTTTCTCTCTTGAATCATTTATTCATCTAATTCATATTTGTTTATTTACGCAATTCACTCATTCATCCATTCAATACTTAACTACTTAACCACTGCATGACAGGTGCTGTGTTAAATGATGGGGCTTCCATAGGGAAGAGAAGAGATCCTATCCCTGCCCCCATGATGCTTACAGAATAGCAAAGCAGGTATTAAATAAAAAAATGCAAAAAACTACAAATGTATATTGTTGTATGTGATATCAGGAAAAAGTTCAGGTTGCTCTAAGAGAGTACACCAATTTAGATAGGGGAATCTGCAGAGAAAGTGACATCTCAGCACTGACACAGCTGGGGGCCAGAGAACTTCATACCTACGTCTTCCATGTGGAGACAGATTGGAGGGAGCGGGCACAAGACTGCAGGCAGGAGGTGAATTAGGATGCGATTGCTCAAGTCTAAGGGAGAGGTGATAGCCCACCTCATGGCACAAAAAGGACTTTTGGAAGTTATTGACAAGTTTTTGTCTCATTTCATCAGCATGAAACAATATTGAATATTATTTTATTTGAAGGGATGGCATAAATATTCTTAAAATGTCTGCTTAGTTTTATAAAATAAAAAAATATATAGTATAGGTGATAGAGTAAAATACAGGAGAAAAAGATACAGTATCAGATTTATCTACAAACTCATTTCTTATCAGCCTCTTGTTAACACTGAGAATTATCTGTCTTATCTTTTTCCCTTATATGTGTGTAAACACATAAGAATGTATGTGTTTATATGTGTTTGTACACACATACGTACATATAATTACATGAGGAAATTATACTATTATGTTATCAGGACATTATTTTTAAATTTAATACAGATGTCTTTCTATATCAGCACATATAATAAACGTTATTTTTAATGCTTCAATAATATTTCATAAAATATAGATGAAAGTACTCTCATATTTCAATAATTCCACACTGTTTCTACTGTTTTTTATAGTTTTATTGTTTACATTTAACTTTCTAATTTATTCAAAAATTATCTTTGTATGTTGTTTGAAATCAGATCACACTTTCCCTCCCAAATCATTCTATTTTCTAAACCTTATTTATTGAATGATTTATCTTTCCCTTATCGTCATCATCTACCAAATTCTCTCATAGACATAGATGACGTTTTGGAATCTATTTTCTATTCCAATAGTCGATTTATCTATTATTACAGCCATATCACCCTGTTTTATTAAGGTTGTGTAGTGCTTTGACATCTTATAAGTGAGTGAGCCCAAGGATAGTGGTTAGCAGTGCAGTTACTGGAGCTAGGCCAAATATGACTCTAGTCCTGAAGAACAGTCATTTATTTACCTGGATGACATTGATAAGTACTATATTCTTATATCAGCATGATACCATCAACAGTATATTTTAGTTTAGCTTGTGGCTACAACTGATTGAGTGTTGACTTTCAGTGACAGACGCATATTAAACAATGTATTCCTAAAACAAAAATATTGAAATTATTTAAAACATAATTTTTTTCTGAAAATTATCTACTTTCTTAATCATAATTGACTGGATGCAATGATGGTTTTAATAAAGTTACAAGTAAAAATGTTTTGGATAACCTGATAATGCTGTCCATCACTGTGATGGCTCTAGTGCTCAAGTCTTTAGGTATAAAATGAAATGTCTTGAGTTGTGTTGTGTGGTTAGCAGCACAGACTGTGAGCACCATCCAAAGAAAGGGAGATGGAGAGGGAATCAACACATATTTGTGAATCCTATAACAGTAATACTCATTATAGCCCTAAACTGTCAGCCACAGAGGAGGGAGTACAGAAAGCAGAGTCCATTCTTCTTCCTTGATCACTTGGAGAAATTACAGATGGCCAGCCATGGGGATACTCAGAATCTGTCAGCTGGAAAAATGCCATAAGCAAAACCTCTTGAATACATTGAAAGAAAACATTTGCAAATATTAATATCATGTTGCTGAAAATATGTTAGCAGGCAAAATAACAAAACTTGAGTCATAACTGGATAAGCATAAACGAAGGGGTGTGGAAAATAAAATACCCTGAGTTGTGATTTGAACTGATAAATGAGATAGTGATGGTGCCAAATAACTGAAAATCCAAATCTAGTTAATGTCTTGGGGGGCAATCTGAACTGAGAAGCCTAAAAGAACAATTTTTAAGAGTAAAACATTGAAATCACAAAGTGGTCCTACTGGTTCAACCATAAACTATTTAATAAGCAAAATTATGATTTATTTTAGGAATAGTAAGCACCCCTCATCACACTACCCAGTTTATTGGACACTGAATCTCTTTTAATAGTACCTAAAGCCAAGTTAATTTATACAACTAAATGAAAATGAAAGTTTTTTAGGAGCCTCTGCAGACATTTAAACAAAGAAAACTGAATCAGATAAGAGCCTGAGGTGGCCATGCTTTCTCTCTCTCTCTCTCTCTCTCTTTCTCTCTCTCTCTCTCACACACACACACACACACACACACACACACACTGCCAATTCTGCCAGTATTAACAAGTAGGCATAGACCTCATTACTCCCTCTTTGTCCTTTCCTTTATTCACCCACTCACTCCTATTAAAATTTCCTCTGCCAAGTTTTCCCCAGTTGTTTTCCCCACAACTCGTACTGTCACCATCCTTGCCTTGATGACTGTAATAGTGGATTAATTAGTTACTCTCTATCAGTCTTACTTCTTCTAATCCATCAATCTCTCCACAAACAGATTTATCTTCTTACATTGCAATCACCACCTTGTCTTCCATAACATTTAAAGACTGCTTATTTTTTTCTAGAATAAAGACCAAATTCTTTGTCTTGGCCTTCCACAATCTGTTCCCAAACCATTCTACCCTTATGCCACTGATTACCACACTAAAAACCTGCTGATGATGGAAACTGCTCTACTCACTGTTGCCCACACACTTCTCGATGTCCACTCTTGTCCTTGGGTTTCCATGTTTTGATTTCACCAGATGTTTCTCATTCATTTTTCAAAAATATAATCTATTTTCTTCAAGGTCCAACTCATATTCTGTCTCTTTTCCATATTCATCCTTAACTTCCCCAGTGTGAACAGCAACTCCTTCCTCTGATGTAGGGATTATTTCTCACCATTTCATAACCTAGCCTACCCAAAATGCACATTTAATGACACAAATAAAGTAGGTGTATTAGTCCATTTTCATGCTGTTAACAAAGACATACCCGACACTGGGCAATTTACAAAAGAAAGGTTTATTGGACGTACAGTTCCACATGGCTGGGAAGGCCTCACAATCTTGGTGGAAGACGAAAGGCATGTCTTACACGGCAGCAGACAAGAGAAGAGAGAGCTTGTGCAGGGAAACTCCTGTTTTAAAAACCAACAGTTGTCGTGAGACCCGTTCACTATCACAAGAACAGTGCAGGAAAGACCCATCCCCATAATTCAGTCACCTCCCACTGGGTTCCTCCATGACATGTTAGAACTTAGAACTGTGAGAGTTACAATTCAAGATGAGATTTGGGTGGGGACACAGCCAAACCATATCATTCTGCCCCTGGCCCCTCCCAAATCTCATGTCCTCACATTTTGAAACCAATCGTGCCTTCCCAACAGTCCCCTAAAGTCTTAACTCATTTCAGCATTAACTCAAAAGTCCAGAGTCCAATGTCTCATCTGAGACAAGGCAAGTCCCTTCTGCCTATAAGTCTGTAAAATCAAAGGAAAGTAAGTTACTTTCTAGATACAATAAAGGTACAGGCATTGGGTAAATATAGTCATTCCAAATGGGAGAAATTGGTTAAAACAAAGGGACTACAGGCCCCATGCAAGTCCGAAATCAAGCAGGGCAGTCAAATCTTAAAGATCCAAAATGATCTCCTTTGACTCCACATCTCAGATGCAAGTCGAGCTGATGGTGGATTCCCATGGTCATGGGCAGCTCCACCGCTACAGCTTTGCAGGGTACTGCCTCCCTCCTGGCTGCTTTCACAGGCTGGTGTTGGGTATCTGTGACTTTTCCAGGTGAATAGTGCAAGCTGTCAGTGGATCTACCATTCTGGGGTCTGGAGCATGGTGGTTGTCTTCTCACAGCTCCACAAGGCAGTGCCCCAGTGTGGACTCTGTGTGGGGGCTGCAACCCCACATTTCCTTTCTGCAGTATCCTAGCAGAGGTTCTCCATGAATGCCCTGCCCCTGCAGCAAAGGCATTTCCATACATCCTCTGAAACTTAGGCAGAGGTTCCCAGACCTCAATTCTTGACTTCTGTGCACTCTCAGGCTTAACACCACATGGAAGCTTTAAAGGCTTGGGGCTTGCACCCTCTGAAGCCATGAGCTCTATGTTGGCCCCTTTCAGCCCCGGCTGCAGCAGCTGGGATTTAGGACATCAAGTTTCTAGGCTGCACACAGCATGTGGACCCTGGACCTGTCCCATTAAACCACTTTTTCCTCCTAGGCCTCTGGGCCTGTAATGGAAGGGGCTGCTGTGAAGACCTCTGACATGCTCTGGAGACATTTTCCCCATTGTTTTGGGGATTAATATTTGGCTCTTTGTTACTTATGCAAATTTCTGCAGCTGGCTTGAATTTCTCCTCAGAAAATGGGATTTTCTTTTCTATTGCATTATCAGGCTATAAATTTTCCCAACTTTTATGCTCTGCTTCCCTTTTAAAACTGAATGCCTTTAAAAGCACTCAAGTCACCTCCTGAATGCTTTGCTGCTTAGAAATTTCTTCTACGAGATACCCCAAAATCATCTCTCTCAAGTTCAAAGTTCCATAGATCTTAGGGCCAGGTCAAAATACCACCAGTCTCTTTGCTAAAACATAACAAGTGTCACCTTTGCTCCAGTTCCCAACAAGTTCCTCATATCCATCTGAGACCACCTCAGCCTGGACTCTATTGTTCATATCACTGTCAGCATTTTGGTCAAAGCCATTCAACAAGTCTCTAGGAAGTTCCAAACTTTCCCACATTTTCCTGTCTTCTGAGCCTTTCAAACTGTTCCCGCCTCTTCCTGTTACCCAGTTCCAAAACCGCTTCCACATTTTCAGGTATCTTTTCAGTAATGCCCACTCTAATGGTACCAATTTACTGTATTAATCCATTTTCATACTACTGATAAAGACATACCTGAGACTGGGCAATTTGTAAAAGAAAGGTTTATTGGACTTAGGTCCACTTGGCTGGGGAGGCCTCACAATCACGGTGGAAGGTGAAAGTCATGTCTCACCTGGTAGCAGACAAGAAAACAGAGAGCTTGTGCTGGTAAACTCCTGTTTTTAAAACCGTCACAATTTGTGAGCCTCATTCACTATCATGAGAACAGCACAGGAAAGACCCACCCACATAATTCAATCACCTCCCACCAGGTTCCTCCCATGACATGTGGTAATTGTGGAAATTACAATTCAAGATGAGATGTGGGTGGAGACACAGCCAAACCGTATCAGTAGGTGACCACCCATTATATGGGGAAAACCATGAAAGCATTATGTAGTTAAATGCTTATAACTAAATATATAAGCATTTATATATAAGGGGTTGAGCTGAGCAATTTCACTGTGGGTTTATATCAGAAGATCAAGAGTGGAGAACCTCTCAGTGCCAGCTTTTAAGAGTCATTCCAGGTCTCTTGAAATGTAGTGATGCTTTGAAGATCAACTGAAGCAGATGTGGCATTTTCTTGGGAAGAGGAGGCTTCTTTCCTCATTTTCACAGCACTGAACTGCTATGACTCATGGAAGGGAATACTTTTTGGAACATCAAAATACTGGCCATCTGAAAAGCATCAGTGACAGGCTAGTGAATACACCCCACTTGACACTTTGGAAAGCAGTAACATTAGCAGACGGAGTTGTAGCCACAGAGAGAAATCATGACAGTAAGAATTGACTCTAGCAGACAGACTCTGTTGTGAGCAAAACGGAAGTAACTTGGGGATTCCCAGAAATAATTTGAGAAGATTGTGGCATTGGGAATTTCAGCCAACGTCATTTGGACCATAATGTTGACCTCATTTATATTGGATTAGCCATGTTAGTTATAAAACTATAATTATAATTTAATTATAATTTGAAAAGTTACACAAATTGTAACTATAATTAGTAGTTTATCATTCTTATTAGTTGGGTTGCAATTGTAGCTGGTTTCACTTAATAAAAAAATCTCATCTTTACAAATATATATTTCAGCTTCTTGAAGACAAAGATAATTTTTCAACATACAATGGGCACTTACAAGGTGATTGTGAATATTCATAATAAAGTTATGGTAGAAGTTTATTTTGAATGAAAAATCACTTTATTTTCATTTTAGGTAAAATTCAATGAATCTTTAACAAATTGAGTTTTGAATTTTAATAGTAGGAAGGAACTTACAGATAATTTCAACAAGATGTCAGAGGCCCTATACAATTAGAGGTTTCAGGAGTAGAATTTGAAGAATGAATCTGCTGCTAATCTAGTCCTATGACTAGATTGATATAGTTTGACTACCTTATATTATAAAAGTTGAAACAGACCAAGAAACATTAAATGGGTTGTCCAGGAATACATATATGATAAGCTGAGAGCCAAGGAATCAGGTCTCCTGACAGTCACTCTGGTGTTACCAGTAACAGTTGTTTTTATTGATTTTTATTCTTTATTTTTATAATTTACTACTCATTTATTTTATAACTTCATGAGTATCTACCTCATTTTACATATTTCTGCCTCATCAGGCACTATAAAAAATGTCTTTCAGAGAGGGTTAAATTAACAGAGATGAATAGGAAAACATCTTGATGTGGTTAGAAAAGTCCCCAGTCTTAGAATCCTGTCTTAGATTCAGAAGAAACCTAATTTGTCCTTCATATGACGAATCAATCCCCTTCATAGGACTTCTACTGGGGGACTTCCTGCCTATGTTAGATGACTGAGGAAACCAACTTCCCATCTTTGAACAAATCAGACTCTTCTCTAGCTTGCTCTTTCATTGAGCTTAATTTAATATCAACATAACCTTCCAACCCTTCTTTTGAGGACATAAATATCATATATGCTGGAGGCCATACTTATGTTTAGCTTGGCTTTGATGAAATTACTTAAATTGTATATTAGTTATTGTAATTTACAAATTAAATAAGTACTGAGTAGCAGTACTCGGGAATGAGCCCTCCAGTTTCCCACAATCCCTACCACTCTGTATTGCCCCACACTGGGTGTGCTTCTTTCAATTAATGACAACCTTTCTGAACACAAAGCATCCAAGATAGGCTCCATGTGAGATGCCATAAACATACCAAGTTTTTAATGTTTAGCATTTAAACTCCACAGACTTAAGCAAATGTGCCAACTTCCGATTTCTGAATCACCATAGAAAGTTCCTAAAGAATGGTAACTGTCACTTTCACATTCTACCCTTGTGCTTCATGAGGAAGAAAGAGAGAAATGGGTCAAGTGAAACAGAGAAAGAGAAATACGTGAATTGTGAGGGTTACTATGAATACCAGGAATCCATAGAAATGTATGTATGAAGGAAGAAATCCAAAGTGGGATTTCTTTTTGCAGCAGGGGAGGCAGGAATTGATGTCAACTGAGAGGTGGAGTCTGACATAGCAACTTCAATAGCAAAGCAAAGGATAATCGTTGTGTGGGCTCAGGGAGGAATGTCCAGCTTTTGAGACATGTCCAGATATGGAGATCTGCTCTGTGGGTGGCAGCGGCACCTCCAGATACAGATGGGCACTGCCTCTGTCAAGCCAGCTTTCACCTTATGGCAGCTCTCTGGGATGGCAGTCTGGAAACACCATATGGGATATAGACTTTCCCACATAATCCCATGAAAACTGTTTTACAGCGATACATTATGAATATTTCATTTTCATCACAAATCCACTTGCAAAGTATGAAACATTTCTTTTCAATTCTTACTCTGTTTTCTTGGTCCTTGGTTTAAATGGGCTTCATTCAGTTAAAAAAAATGCTTACTTATCAAATTTAGGATGTTAGTAGAGAATTTTAAATTATTTACTGTTGTGGTAATAATTAGAACTATGCTGACCTTCCTTACTATGTATATATGACAGCTAATCAACTTAGCAGACATGTATACAATAAACACTTGACTTGACTTTGATGGAGGCAAAATTGGGTGGATTTAAAAGCAGAGTTGGCTAAATTAATTTGGTGTTCTGGTTTCCTGGGGATGTGGCCCCTCCATGATCCAGCTTAAAGGGATAATCTTAAAAGCTTCTTTTTCATTCTGTGTTTTAATTTTTGTAAATATTAATCATCAGTCATTACAGTATACATATTGTTTTGAAATGAAGTTTTGTGGCTATTTCTTTGTCTCTTGATATTAGAAGAACCATTTTATCCTCCTAGTGTGAGTGATAGCAGCTGGTTGACAGGACAGAACAGTTCTGCAGACTGTGCCGAAAGGGAGGGGAAAATACCATATCTAATTAAAGCAGCAGGGAATGATTTTTAGCAAAGCAAATTGTAATCTGTTATCTGGAAGTTGGCCAGGGCATTAGGGTTAATAACCCTGTTTGTGAAAAATAACAATACAGATATATATACCTGCCATGTTTTTATGTATCACAAGTATCTGGAATGTCCAGGTTTTCATCTCCTTTAAAAGCTTTCTTACATTCAGTATCCTTTAACACACGCCAAAAAAATATGGCAAAAACGTAGCCGTTATAGAAAGACATAGTTAACTTCAAAAGTGCTGGTGAATCTTACTTGTCTTGAATATTTTAACAAGAATTCTAACTATGATCTCAGAAAAATAATCAATTGAACTTTCAAAGTAATATGATACAAAAATTTGTAATGTTTATTTCCTCTGGGTCAGAAGTTCAGTTTCACCACTTTCTAGCTGTGTAATATCCAGTGTGCCACGTGACCTGCCTCAGGTTCTGTTTTTTATTTGTAAAGTGCAAGTAATAATATTCACCTACTATCTTTTCCAAGTAATAGGATCAGATTAGATTCCATCAAACATCTGAGAGCACATGATAAACAGAAAGCAACTTACTAATGAAAATTATTGTTGTTATTACATTCTTGGTATATACAGTACCTGTTTATGCAGTGACATTGGAGGGCATTGGTGCAAATGGCTTACCTATGAATGGGTAAGCAAATTTCCCAAGACCAGATTTAATCCATCAATCAAATCTTTTGATTGTATTCAATCCACCTGAAAGTGCTCTGCACCGAGCCCCGAGGTGAGTTACTAGTTACACATCGAGTTGAATCAGTTTCAAAGAGGAAATCCTATGAGGTATTTGGGAACTCAACAGGTTGAGGCAGGCCACATAGAATCATAGATGAAAATTTAGGAGGAAGCCAAAATTCACATCCCTAGAAACAGTGTTCCAAGCTGTAACAAAGAGTTAAGTAGGCAAGTTCAAGATGCAGCCTTTACAACTTGAACAAAATTACAACAAAATATGAACTATTATTTCCGTATTAGAAATGCCTAATATGCTTCCATTTCAAGTGGTGTCACAGTTGGCATAGGTTACATCCCAGAATTACTGTCTGGTTTCTAGGGTAGTAAGTTCTAACTACAGGACAGTTTTTGAAATGGGAAACATTTTGAGGGGAATGGTAAAAGCATTATCTATCACTATATCTACATCTCTACTTTTACCTATAACTTTATATTAAAACAATAAATAGGAACACCTTATCAAATGTAAACATGCTTTGTAAATATAGAATAAAGTAACTAATAAAGTCCCTAGTCTTTGCATTTTAGAATTTTTTAGGTATTGATTTTAAGTTTTGACATAACGTTTTTTTAATTAGAATTTTATAACTGCAAAGATTTTGATTCAAATACCTATTTCTTATTTGAAAACAAGCATCTATATAATGGTTTGAAGAGAATGAATGCCTAAGCTTTGTGGTTTTTTCATTTGGAAAATTAATGTCCTGCATTCGAACAGAAATTTTAAAACTCAAGAGTAAGATGTTGGGCAGTTTAATTTAGGTTGTTTATCAAGAAGACATGCTTTTCTTTAGTGAATTAGGTGCTGACCTGTAGGCTCATTAATTATTTAACAAAAGTTACAGCCCAGAGGTCAGATCCTGGGAAGGGCATGGGCTGGGGGTGTCTGCCAAGTTCAGTATGAGTCTGCATGTTTCCCTCCACTCCCATTCCCTGCTCTCCAAGTAAAGTCCCCCACATTGCTGACTTGACTCTGAATTGTCCCTCTCAAGTATACCTGGAAAGCTTCAACCTTTGCACTGAGGCAAAAATAGGAAACATTACAGTTTGATCTATTCAGGGCAGTGTCATTGTTTTACTGTCTCCAGCAAACTCTAGGCCAGAAGGCTCATCTGGTATCAGTGTCATTCATGTGCAAAGCAGAAACTGAACTGAACACATTATCTTTGAGCTGAAATTGGTGTCTCCAGCAGTACCAGCCTCTTGAAGGGGTGGCATACACTTGAAGGTTGGTTATTAGTTCCAAATGCTGCAGAAGCATCTGCTCTCAACTAGCTAGAAATCATGTTTAATAACAAGAAAATCTACTCCAGCCAAATCCCTATTGGGAGGGCTCTCGCATGAACAAAAGGCCCCTACTTCCCCTGATTTCCATAACAGATGTAGTATCTGATGCATGACAGCTCAGCGCAGCCCTGCGCCATTATTCTCCTACATATCCATCTGCAAGAAACGGTGCTTTCATTTTATTAATTTCTCTGGTGGGCTACACGTTATGTTTTGCTGCCCAGAGAGTACTCTGTTTGTACTTCATGCTACACTGGTCACAATAATAGTTATTTTTTCTTAATGTTAAAGGTTACTAACCTTCTTCCTTTACTTTGCTATGCATCTTCCTTACCCAATAAACTATTAATACCTCCCTGGGGGGTTGACAATTTCCCATAAGTTTGTCTGGTCTTCCCAATCCTGGTGCTGCCTCTTTGTCTTCTTATTGAGCAGTCTTGGGACAAGCCAGCTATGGGGGGAAGTCATTAGTAGGCTCCTAACTGCTGAATGCAGTTCCCAGTGCTTTTTTAAAAATAGTAATAATTTTAAAAAAGGAAAAGAACAAGAATTTTAACATTTGTAAGGCAACAGTGGCTTTGAAATCATATACGCATGCAACCACAGACAAAAATATTTGCTACTTTGGAAAGACAAATGCTCTTTATTTATAATTAATCCCAAGTCAGTTTTCCCCTACTGGTGGAGTTTTAGGTAAATAGTGAGGTTTGCTTCCTGAGGCCAGCATGGAGCAGACTGTAACATAGGCTTGTCATTATCCCATGTCACTTTGTCATAGGATGCATCATAGAAGCTGCTATACTTGATAGCAAATGGGGCCCAGAAATGGGGGGAGGGGAGGAACTGATGGAGTGCTTGAAAGGGAAAAGAATAAAGAGAAGACAGAGTGGGGTAAAATGAGGATTCATAAATAGAGAATAAAGTAATAATATGTAATCTCCAGATTTTCATTCAGTTTAGCAATTTGTTTTATTTTCTTAAAAATAAAGTAGGCAGTATATGTAAATTTTCATCCTTAAAGGAATCTGTTTGAAACTTAAAACATCATAACTTGACAGAAAGAAACTGAATTTGGCAATGAGTCCAAAATAGCATGACTTCAGCTTTTGTTTAAGGTGTTAAAAAAAGGTAGGGAGAGAGAAAGAGAGGTACAGTTACAGTTGACAAAGGACAAAGCGACAACAACAAGTATATATGAATTTGCCAAGGTCAAGCACATTTAAATAAAATTTGCATGTTTTTGTTAGCCAGTCATGTGGCATTTAGACACAAAACAGCAGGATACATAAGCTACCTCTATTACCAAAATCTCCCAAATGGAGTCTCAAAACATTAGAGCAAAACTGAAATATCCCAAATTATTTTTTTTGCAAAAAGAAAACATTTTATATCTATAAAAAGAAATGTATGTTTATATTAACCTGTCTCTGCTATGGTTTTTAATGTTCTGACAAGCAACTATTCAAAAAACAAAAGCAAGGAACAATCAAAATAAAACAAAAAGCAGCAGTGAAAGCCATAACAAATTTACTTGTAAGTACCATGTCACTGGAAATGTCTTAAGATCTTTATTTCTTTTTGGACCTGGCACATGTCTAACTATATATCCACTGATAAATCTTTTTTTAAAGTATAATTATAATAATAATTTTTCCATCACTTATGTTACAGGCTAATGTTACTATATTAAACATTTTGCATATGGTTAGGTTTTGAAAAACCTAACTTGAAACAAGTCTGTACAACTAAGTCAGAAAAATATTAAGCCTTGTTGTGACTATACACTATTACTTTATTTCTTCTTGGGTACCCTTTATTGCATAAAAGTAAATTTATGTAGCACTTTATTATATAAAGGTAATCGTAGCAACCTAGTATAAGATATCCACCAAAACACCAATACCAAGAAAGGACTGTTTATTATATTTTACCAAATATTATTTAATGGAAACAAACCCAACAAATTGGTTTTTAAAAGTAGACTCTATCATGTTATTGCATGTAGATAATGTCAAGTGAAGGAAAGGAACGATTTATAGTTAGTAAAAGAGCAGACTGTCACTGCTGTGTGTTCTGTCCCCGACTTCACCCCAGTACATTTCTCAACGCGGTTTCTTAATGAGGAGGGCAATTTATTCCTCAGCCCCTGTCACTGTGGCTGGAGTCGCAGCTGGCAGCCACGAGTACTCATCAAAATGGCCCTTTATGGGATTTTGCTTCTTGAAGTGCACGATGGTTGGGTGGGCCTATGTTATTTTACTTCTGCTTCCCAGCCCAACTTTACCTGCCCCACATAATGAAGCTAATCCTCGGTGAGCATTCTAGATCTAAAAGAGACATTAGGAAGACTCTCATTCAATCCCTGCATTTCACAGATGAGAAAAAGGAGTGTCAAAGCATTCATTAAGTAAACTGCTTAAGGATAATATGAGTCTGTGATTCCAATTCTGGGCTAGGAAAAAGCTTATGAGCATCTAATTTACAACACAATAAAAATACTACCATCTATGTATACACTTTGTAAAAACATCCAACACACTCGCATACGGGCTATTTAATATTCTTATCTTATCCCTCAAACTCTCAAAGAGGCTTGGTAGGCATCATTATCTCAGTGGGCCACAATGAAGATAAAGGAAATGCTCTGGGTCAATTAGCAGAAATGTGGGCAAAATGGAAGGGTGAGAAAGAGGTGGGAAGAAGTCTATTTAAACATACCTGGAAACATTTGCTGACTCCCCACTGTGTGCCAGGCACCACAGCTCTGAAGATAAAAGACACCATCATTTCTATTCTTCAGGAGTTGGTGATGTAACTGGGGAGAGAGATCTATAAGGCAATATCCACAGCATACTTATACAAGATGTTATACTTATACAGGATGTTTTGGGAGCCCAGGAAGTGGGAACATGCGTCGACAAAAATCACACAAAGTTTGGCAAAGGAGGGTCATTTCTTGCTGGGCACTGAAGGATGGGTTCAAGTTTGAGTCCATCAGTTAGATGGGGTAAGTACATTCACCATAGGGAGCATGGAGTACAAAACAGCGGGGGCTGAAGAGGATGATGGGAGTCTCTTGAAGGGCTTCAAAGGAGTACTTCGACAATACCCTTGGACTCCTTTCTGCTCTGCCCTTCGAGATTATTTTTCATCATAAACAGGCTGTGGGTACCAAGAATGCTTAGTAACATGAACATTAGAGGAAGTGTAGTGAGAAAACAGTAATAAAAAGACTTAGTAAATCAGAGGAAATAAAAGAACTGAAACCATGCAACAATATAAAGAATGAAGGATATTTATTAAGAAAAAAAAAAAAAAAAAACCTTTCCCGCAGCAGTGGTACAGGTGTCCCTGATGAGGAAACGAAAGGTCACCCTTAACACCAACAACATTTCATTAAGTTGGATTATTTTTTGCTAGTCTCCCTAATTTATCCTTTATTTCCTCTCTCTCTCTCTTTCTCTCTCTCTCTCTCTGTCTGTCTGTCTCTCTAACACAAGCAGTGTCTGAAGTTGTAGCTAATGATGATCTATGTTTTGTTCCAAAAAGACCTGAATAACAAATAGTTTCCTTTGGGCCCAGCGGCAATGCCTTGCTCCAGGAGGGAGAAGAGGTGAGTGAACTGACAATCAGCAGCCCGCTGAAAAGGCTGAAGAGAGAGGATCTGCAACATTCAGGCGCACAAGGAAAACTTCTCTCCCTGCCTTTCCGCACAGGAGCCCTATTAACCCACACACACTTCACCCTCACATCTGGAAATCCTAATATAGACAAGTCCACCTCCTCTGCCTGCTTCCCCTAAACTCACAAAGATCTTTAAGATGAAAATGAAAACGGCATTTCATTAAGTGAATATTTAAGGCAATTCAAACTAAGTCAGAGGAAGGAAACTGGGGCAGGCCCTACATAAATTAATATTGTGAAAGGAGGAAATTTCCCTATTCCGATGTTAAGCAGCATTCTGGATTTGTACAGAAAATGCAGTTGAAGCCTTTAAAGTTTCAGCAGCACCGTTTCTTCTCTCGGCCATTGTCTTCTTACTAAAAAAAGGAGGCGAGGAAAACCTGAAGAGACCATTTTGGGGGTGCTTAGAGGTGGGGTGTACTTGAAAAGGAAACGTAAAAGGGCTTAAGTCTATTCATTTCGCCCTTTCATTTTCCTCTAAATGGCAGCACAGCGTTCATGCCAGTGCCCAGGCCGGGGGAGCTGGCAGAATGACGCGGCGCTGCGAGGCAGCTGAAGCCTTTCATGGTGACAGCTTTTCTCCCAATGTGTCCTGGTAGGAGTTTGAGTTGACAGACAACAAAGGATGGGGAGGGGAGGGATTCCGACAAACAAGCCGAACAACCACCACCCTTCTCTCCATAAAGGCGCCTTGGCTAAGGGACAAAGAGAACAAATCTACCCTGGGAAAGCGTCCCGGGCCCCGCCTGCCTCCGGTTATCTTTAGTGAGCGCAGGAACAGAGAGCTCAAGGGTGAGGCAGCTCAGCGTTGCCCCCCTGCGGGTCAGATGTTTTGGGGGTTTGGGAAAGAAAAAAATTCCCTGCAAAACGGGTCTAGCATCAGGGAAGAAAGTCTTTGCAGGGACTTGTTAAACCACTACAGGATGAAAAGTTTGGTTCCTCCCCCACCCCCAACACCATGATGAGAGGCTGGAGAAGCTATCTTTTCCCAGTGTCCACACAGTGCCTGCGCACAGTGGGTGCTCCAAAGAGCCGTGTTTAAGTAGAGTGAAAAAAGGAAAAGCAGTACTGGTATCTCCGAATGCCCAAGACCAACAGATCTCACACCTCAACCTTTATAGGACCCCTGTGCGGTTTATTTGGAATTTCTCTCCTCCTGAAAGAACTGGGCAGCTTGTTGGTGTTTCAAAATCAAGAGTATAAAAAAATCATTTTCATCTGAGCTTTTTCTGTCACATGCCTGGAAACAGCCAGTGACACGTTGAGTATCACTTGAGGATCAGATGATTAGTAGTATCAACGACGAAGCATCACAATAGATTTTAGCATTTTTGATAAGCACATCTTTGAGGAATTTTCCTTGTGTGGCTGGAGTCATTAAGTCGAGCCTGTGAAAGTGCTCAGGAAGCTATTATGCTGACAAAGCCGGCAAATGGATTTCTTCTTTGCGCGTGTCAGCATGTGTTTATATGTTATGACAGAGAGAGGACCAGCACAATTCTCCTCCAGTCAATGTGATTCTAGCAACATTACCAGATAAAAACATGACTCTGGGTATGGCTGGTGGGTAGGTCTCCAGAGAAATCTAAAGGCTCATTTCACAGACGCATTAACAAGCAAGTTGGTTTGTCTTGAAAGAAAGGGGTGGTGCAAAACCCAAGTGTTTGAGATGTGGTCCCCCAAATGGAGGCCCACACACATGAGTGTCACAAGCAGCTTGATAACTATTCCAGACCACTCCTTTGTGAAATCCCTGCATGGGATGAATAAATGATGTATGAAATGAGGATGCCCCGACTCCACAGGGAACACAGAGAGGACACTTCACACTATAATGTGTGGTTTCTGATGGGTTTTGGCTGTGACCCCTGGGCACAATTTCTATCCAGCCGTGTGGAGCCAAACAGTCTCCCACAACCCTGAACACCAGAACTCACAACCCTTTTCTTATCCTGCCAGGAAAATACTCTCTCTTCCATGTTTGCTTGTAAATTTCTTTCATCACAGAGACTTCTCCACCTCAGCACCCCAACAGCCAGCTATAGGGGTGACACTTTGTAATTACAGTTATCAAGCAAGATGTATTACAAAATCTGGTGATAAATTGCTTGAATTCCATCACCAGTGTATCCAAAGCCTTTGAGAGAGAGACAGATAACTGCATGTATGCAGGCCCTTGAGGGCATACAAACATTATTTTTTTATTATAACATGATTCCAATGTCTGTAATCCAGGTGGAATTGTAATTCTATGCTAGAACATTTATGTCCATCCAAGCAGTGCTAAAGTCGGGATAGGAAGCTTAACATTGTAATCAGCGACATGTGGACTATCTCAATGGAGGATTATTGTAGGAAATTATCAGCTCTAGGAAGATTTACCCATTCATTACCAAGGATGCTTGTAGAACATCTCTTCCTGAAGACACTTAGTATATGTTAAAACAATTTTCAACAATATTGGCATAATGAATGAAATAATAATTTGAGAGATAATACTTTAACAAACAAAAATAAGTAGGCAATACATTTCAAATCCATTCAAATCTTTGAATTTGGATGATTCCCTGTGGGTTTTATTTAAGTATCGTGGTTGTCTCTATCCACCAGAGGATCTGATTAAGCAGTTACTACCGTGGAGCTGCCAAGGTGTCTAAGTGTGGAAATCCTGTGTCTGCCCACCTCCCTCTACACACTTTTTCCTTCTCTCAGCCATAGTCATGCGGGTCCTGTGGCAGCTGCCCCATCCGATGTGATTGTTCCAAGCTGAGTCTCTCACAGTACCTAGTCCTGTTTATCACAATGTCCCTGGCTCATATTGTGTCACTCAGAGTCCTCCCCTGCATGTGAATTAGACTTCTTTGATGGAAAAATTTGTGGGATTAAGCTCTGAAGCCCTGAAGTTTCCCTCCATGTGGAGGAAGATGGACTGGTGTGTAGTGAAATAACAGCTATGGGCAGAGAGAGACAGAGACTCAAGACACAGACCTTTCCCCTGCTCTCACTCCGACCCAGATTAGGGCTGCCAGATCGAGCAATACAGATACAGGACACTTAATTAACATGTGAACATCAGATTTAATGAATATTTTGTAAGCGTAACCATGTTCCATGCAAATGTAATACTTGTAATTTTATATTACCACAGATACTTTACTGACTACATAACAATGACACCTCAAAATGGAAACTCAACGGGGATCCTGTATTTATCTGCTAACCCCACTCCAGATAAATTGCTTCCTCACTGTCTCTTGGAATTCCAGACACTCTCTTACTTTAGGGACTGCACCTGGGATATTCTTTCTGACCAAGGTTGTTCTTACCTTGATATTCCCCTGGCTAACCTTCATCCCTTTCAAGTATTTGCTCAATTTTCACTGTTTCCTTCCCAAATTTCCCACACAGTCTTACTCTCCATCATCTTTGCTCTGCTCTAAGTTCCCTCTTCCCAATAGCAGGTATTGCCTTAATATGCTACAGACCTTAACTGTTATGTCTGTTTTTATTATTTGTCTCCGTCTACCAGAATATAAGCTCCAGGATGGCAGAGATCTGATGTATCCCAAACTCCCAGGGAGCCTGACATTGACTATGTGCTCAACAGACAACTGTTGAAGGAATGGCAGAGAATTTGCCCTCATGCTGGGACCCACCTACACTATTCAAATTCTTTGAGTCTATGACTTCCCTTTTGCCTGAACTAAATCACATTCCAGGTTTTCATGTAACCAAAAGAGTCCTGGTTTCCACAAAGCCCTTCCAGTAGTTGAAGAGAGTTAGCACCTTCTCTTTTAGGCTTCCCATTTATTCATTTATTCACTCATCTCAACATGTGTTTGGTTGACCCTGTGTTCTAGATGCTATGCTAAGCACCAGAAATAGTGGAAGAATTAGACTCAGACCTTGCTCTCGAAGCAGTCACAACCTACAATGGGACCTGGGGCAACTTTTGCTCTCTGCTCTTGAGTTTCCTCATCAATAAACTGGAGGTAGGGATGGTGCTCACTTCATGATTTTATTGTGCAGATAAAATGAGATGACCAGCTGGGCATGGTGGCTCACACCTGTAATCCCAGAGCTTTAGGAGGCCGAGGTGGGCAGATCACCTGAGGTCGGGAGTTCGAGGCTAGCCTGACTAACATGGAGAAACCCATCTACTAAAAATACAAAAAATTAGCCGGGCACGGTGGCAGGTGCCTATAATCTCAGCTACTCGGGAGGTTGAGGTAGGAGAATTGCTTGAACCCAGGAGGCGGAGGTTGCAGTGAGGCGAGATTGTGCCATTGCACTCCAGCCTGGGTGACAGGGTGAGACTCTGACTCAAAAAAAAAAAAAAAAAAAAAAAAGAGATGACTTTGGCCTGTGTCCAATAAGTAGCAGCTATTATTATTAATATTAGTAGTAAAGGCAGAGCTGTCACACTGACAAGTGATATATTCTACAAAGTGAATAGAGTTTTTCTGGAGTTGTGACAGGAAAAATCTTACATGGCTATATGTGGAAGTTTGCAGTAGAGAAGAGACTCGTCAATAAATAACTTGATATACTGTGACAGACACAATAAAAAATATATGCGCAAAGTGCAAAGATAGCACAAAGAAGGAAGTGATTGGCTCCTGGGAACACAGAAGGACAAATGGCTTTCCAGGATAAAAAACAAACAAATAGACAAATAAAAAACACACAGAGGTCAAACTTCAAAGAATTATAAAGAGTTTGATATTGCTGAAGAAATAATGAGTGGTAGGTGGAGATAACAGTCAAGACGTAGGCAGGGGAATCTTATAAAAAGTATTTTATGGTGTACAGTAGACTTTGGGACTTTGTCTTTGAGACTTCATCATCAGACTCGTGCTTTTAATAGGTCTGTGTGGAAGAGCATAGAGAAAGCAGGCTCGTGAGGAAGATGAGCAGTTAGGGGGCGATCAGAACACACACATAAGATGGCTGAATCTGGTTTCATGAGCTGAAAACTCCCCGATGTTACCTATTTGTTGTCTTTAATGGGCCTGAGTTTTACAACAAGCCTTTGAAAGCATCTGCACTCAGCCTATCCATTCTCTGATGAAGCTGGAATGAACTGACCACCCTGGAACACCTTCCTAGCTGCACAGCAATAGTGATTGATATCACTATTGATATCACCTCCTGCTGAATAGGGCTGAGAGCGGATTGAGGGTTACTTATTGGCACAAACAGAAAACAGCCTATCTTTATACTGAGAGCAATACACTCTCCAGCCCTATCCACCGCCCATTCTTTTGGTTGACCAGCTCACTTTTGGGTTCTGATTCTGATGACTAAATAAAGCTCTATGCATATAATTTTCTTCTCCCTTTCCCTTCATTTTGGGATTACATATAGACATTATAAATAGAAGTTTTATTCAGGGCAAGAGGGGGCCTAACAGAGATCAGCTACTGTACAAACATTTCAAAGACAAGACTGAGAGTAACAGGAGAGAATGTTTGGTTTGTTTTGCTTTTCCCAGAATAAAGGCAGGTAGAAGACTACAGCCTTGCTTTGCTTTGAAACAAAGGTTTTGAACTAATTTTATTGTTCGCCAAAGAAAAAAAAGAAAGAAAAATACCATTCCCTCAAAATGGCTAGAAGATGATAGTTTACAATGTTAATATAGAAAGAGAGGGGGATTAAAAAGAAAACAAAAAAGAACTTGGAGAGCAAGAAAAGATCTACTATAATATATTCTGAAAAGCTAGGAAAACTATAATCATTGTGTTAATCTTTGCTTACTTAGGTAACTGGGAAATTACATTTTCAGCTCCCTTATGATATGATATAGACAAAACAAAAAAGAGAACACAGTGACAAACGGAAACCTCCTTGGTAGATTCGCACATCTAAGCTTTGGATTAATAACTACTGTTTTCTTTCTTTCTTTTTAAATAACTAGTTCTTACTTCAGGTTATAGTAGTCTTAAGTCACTTGAGACTTTGAACATTTTAAGTAAACACATAAAAGAAGAAAGCATTTTAAACCTTTGTTTATCTATCAAAACCATATTCTGTAGAAGAATTTAGAGCCAGAGCATAAGGATAATTTTTTTTGTGTGTGATTCCCCGACAGAAATTGGAGAATGATTTCAGTGAAATGGGAAATCACAGTGAATGATGTAACAAGAAAGGTTGAAGCGAGATTGAAACCCAAAAGTATCATCTATAGTCCCCTAATTCTTAGGAAGTTGGAAAAAAATTAAAATGTGAAAGTGCATATAAAAATTCTTAAATAAGGAAATGAAAGTCTTTCATTTAAGAAACATTTAATGCATCACATAGTTTTCTGGGCTCTGTAGATGCTGGGGTAAATTTAAAACGTGCGTGACCTCAAAGTACTTAAACCCTAGTGAGTATTTAACACAGATACAAATTAGGATTAAGAGGGAAGGAAAAAAGAAAGGTAATATATCTTGGCTACCTACTGAGATTCAGGCAACATGTTGCTTCCTTTCAGTAATATTTGCTTTTCAGTTCTCACTGAACCATATTTTTACCGATGAAATTTATTAAAGTAAAATCAGGCTTATTCACATGAAAACATTACCATCCTGCATTTAGAAAGTCAGATTAATTTTAGCAATTGTTAAGAAAACAGATCAAAAATTGCATCTTCTAAGTCACTGTTTTTCAAACCTTTTAAGAAATAGCACACAATGGAAAAAGGATAGTATTTGCACAGCACTGGAAGTGAATCAAAGAGACTTCCCTCAGCCTAAGAGAAGAAACTCCTAGCAGCATCACCTCCTTCAAGTCCCCTGGGTCGAGGGGCTCATAATCTTTTTTTCAGGAAGCTTGTGGCCCACGTAGAGTTGGTATACCAGTTGCCTCTGCTTAAAAAGCACAGAAACAGATGGCAGAGTTACAGAAACAACAGAAAGATCATCCTTCCTGTTTTAACTCTCTTAGCCTACCCCTGTCCCCAGCCCCTCAGTGGAAGATTTAAGTCTCTACATGTTTGCATAATGTAAGAATCAAAGGTAAAGATGAGATGAATATTGCTCATATGCAATAGGCATAAATCCACTGACTAAATACATGTAACATATCCAAGAAGGGGATTTGCAATGACCAGAAAGATTATGTATCAAGAACGTACATTAAGAAAACTATTGTTTTCAAATTCTAATTTAAAAGAATGAGATTCAAGTACTATGCCTTAGATTCCCGTCTATGTTCTTTTCTTTGATACATTTTTTTAAAATAGAGGCAAAAATGTAAACACATTTTAATTGCATTATTCAGAAGCAAAATCTGCATTGAGAGTAGAACAAAGAAATGTTTTCCACTGTGCTGAGTCCTCACCAGCAAGGTGTCAATGTTAGTTTTAATTATAACTTTTAGCATTCTTCCACCAGCATCCTCCTTATTGATTGTGCAGCAAGAATTTAATGTTTAATGTTTAATTTAATCTTGTCTCCTGGAGCTGCCTTACTGTTTCTTCCATTCCAAAGTACAATTTCACCAAAATCTGTACATTTTTCATATTGAGACTGTGATATTATGCATCCATACACACTCAGATATTTTGGTTAAAAACATGATATCAATTTTTATTAGGACCGTCTGCCAGAAGATTTCCATTAAGATGAACACAGGTATGTAGACTTATTTACATGCTGGTCAATGTTGCCACATACGATGATGGGAAGGCCTGGACCCAGGATGAATCCTGACCCTGTCTCTTGAGATACTACTCACAGATACTACTTGCAGCCTCAGTTGCCTTTTCTGTAAAATGGAAATCTACTTTAGAAAACGTGTAGTGAAGCATTTTGCACAGCGGCCCCCAACATTTTTGGCATGGGAGTAGAGGTGTCGGAGGCATGTGAACCAGAGCAACTCCATCTTGAATAGGAGCTGGGCAAAATAAGGCTGAGACCTGCTGGGCCTTATAACCCACACCATTAAGGCATTCTAAGTCACAGGATGAGATAGGAGGTTGGCACAAGATACAGGTCATGAAGACCTTACTGATAAAACAGGTTGCAGTAAAGGAGCCAGCCAAATCCCACCAAAACCAAGATGGCCACTAGAGTGACCTCTAGTCATCCTCACTGCTACACTCCCACCAGCGCCATGACAGTTTACAGATGCCATGGCAACCGCAGGAGCTTACCCTGTATGGTCTAAAAAAGGAAGGCATGAATAATCCACCCCTTGTTTTGCATATAATCAAGAAATAACCACAAAAATGGGCAACCAGCTGCCCTCAGGGCTGCCGTCTCTATAGAGTAGCCATTCTTTTATTCTTTACTTTCCTAATAAACTCCACTTACTTTACAGACTTACCCTGAATTCTTTTTTGCTTGAGATCCAAGAACTCCTCTTGTGGTCTGGATCTGGACCCCTTTCCAGTAACAGGGAGATGGATTTGGGATGAAACTGTTCCACCTCAGATCGTTAGGCATTAGATCCTTAAGTAGCTTACACAAGCTAGATCCCTCACGTGCACGAACAGTTCACAATAGGGTTTGTGCTCCTGTGAGAATTTAATGCCTCCGCTAATCTGACAGGAGGTGGAGCTCAGGAGGTAATTGGAGCAATAGGGAGCAGCTGTAAATACAGTTGAAGCTTCTTGGCCCAGCGGCTGCTCACCTCCTGCTGTGTGGTCCAGTTCCTACAGGTATGTGGCCTGGGGCTTGGGGACTCCTGATTTAGCTCACTGTAGATACTCAACAAATGTGACCTTTTTCCTAGAAGGTGGCTTCAAGTCTCTGGGCTATGAAAAGCCGAGGAAATTAGAGAGCACCCTTAGGTGCTTAGGATTGACACCTAGATGCCTTAGGCTAATTACAATAAAAGCCCTTCTCAGCAGTTTGACACCGGCCCCATCAATTCATTATTTCAGGTGGCCAATTCACTATCATTCTTAGTTCCTAATTTGACTTGTTAACATTTTGTAGTTTGGGTCCTAATTGAGGATTTTCCAATATATGGTCAGAGTAGATTTTGCAATTTGGCAGAATCCATGAAATGTATTCTTCCTAACCCACGATAATTACCTTTATGAAAGATTTGGCGGGAGGCTGAGGCGGGCGGATCACACGGTCCGGAGATCGAGACCATCCTGGCTAACACAGTGAAACCCCGTCTCTACTAAAAATACAAAAAATTAGCCAGGCGCGGTGGCGGGCGCCTGTAGTCCCAGCTACTCAGGAAGCTGAGGCAGGAGAATGGCGTGAACCCGGGGGGCGGAGCTTGCAGTGAGCCGAGATCGCGCCACTGCACTCCAGCCTGGGCGACAGAGCGAGACTCCGTCTCAAAAAAAAAAAAAAAAAAAAGATTTGGCCTGCACAGGCTGAATTTGTCAGAGAACAGGTCAGGCATCCAAGAGAGGACTCTACCCTAAAATTGTGTTCAACTTAATGGTAAAGTAGCCCAGTCAAAAAAAAAAAAAAAAAAAAAAAAAAAAATATATATATATATATATATATATATATATATATAAAGAAAACCATTTTGTAGACTTGATTGACACACAAATAATCCAGAGCTATTTCAGAGGAATGTATTTCGGCAGTTAGATAAAACAGCTTGAGTCAAGGCTAGATAGAACACTTTAGCAATAACTTTACCTAATTAAAGCAAAATTCCTGCTTAGAGAGCTATTGAGAACCTGAGATTTTGAGACTTTGTTTCATTTTTAATTTCAGAGCTTGGTTCTCCCCAAGATATTTGATTAGTTGATCTTTATTTTAGACAGAATTGGCTAAATTGTGCTGTGGTAATAGATTCTCATCAGAGAAGCATAACAAAAGTGAATTTATTATTCATGCTACACATCTTACATGGGTCCATCGGAGTTCTCCTCCATAGAATTACTCAGAAAGGGCCAGGCACGGTGGCTCATGCCTGTAATCCCAACTCTTTGGGAGACTGAGGCAGGCAGATCCCCTGAGCTCAGGAGTTTGAGACCAGCCTGGCTGACATGGTGAAACCCTGTCTCTACTAAAACTACAAAAATTAGCTGGGTGGGGTGGTGGGCACCTGTAATCCCAGCTGCTCGGGTGGCTTAGACAAGAGAATTGCTTGAACCTGGGAGGCAAAGTTTGCATAGAGCCAAGATAGCCCCACTGCCCTCCAGCCTGAGTGACAGAGTGAGACTCTGCCTCAAAATAAATAAATAAATAAATAAATAACAAAAACAAAAGAATCATTTAGAAAGTTGGGTATATCAGTTTGTAGTTCTAATATCTGTAATACAAGACCTTCTCAGTCACAATGACAGGGGAAAGGAGAAAAATCAGAGAATTATCCATGCACTTTTTTTTTTTTTTTGAAATGAATCTTGCTGTGTTGCCCGACTGGAGTGCAGTGGCCCAATCTCAGTTCACTACAACCTCCAACTCCCTGGTCCAAGCGATTCTCCTGCCTCAGCCTCTCAAGTAGCTGGGATTACAGGTACGTACCACCATGTCTAGCTAATTTTTGTATTTTTAGTACAGACAGGGTTTTACCATGTTGGCCAGGATGGTCTTGATCTCCTGACCTCACGATCTGCCCGTCTTACCTTTCCAAACTGCTGGGATTGCAGGCATGAACACATGAACACTGCACCCGGCCTGCTCTTGCACTTTTTACTGCCTGAGACTGGAAGTATTAAGCTGCATCTATTTATATTTTATTAGGCAAAACTAGTCTTGCCTAATAGCAAGAAAACTGAAGAATGTAGAGAAACAAATATTTGGTGAACATTACTGTATATTATATTTCTCTTGCATTGGCAATTTTTAAATAATTAGTTCACTAAGATTCAGCACTTCTTTTAAGGAAAGAAATAATTTTTTTTTTTGCTAATTCATCACTATTTGTAATTAAAATAAGCAGTTAAATGTACATTTTCTAAAAGACAGTAGTCCTTCTCATTGGCTCTGCACTTACTATACATTCCAAAGGTTTTTGAGCTATTCATGTAATGAGTATTTTTAACCATATGTCATCTAACACTAACTTATCCACTTTGTAGAAATTGCTTATCTGAAAAAATATATAATTTTTCTTTGTGCAGCAACAAGTTCACTGGCAGTCTGATTAGCTGGTTCACCAGATCTGTGAAAAGGCTGTCACAAACTCCCAAATCCCCAAATCTTCTTTTTAAGCAAGGGTCAAAAAATTTTACTCCCATCCACCACCTTCAGCAACAGAAGATAGAAGAGAAAAACACTTCTACATTCAATGTATGTTTTGCACTTTTAAAGAAAGTCACAGATAATACATATTTTACATGTTCATGATTGTTGGTGACCAAAGGAGTAATATGGTGCTAAGAAAGTTGCATTTATAGAAATCATCTTTTGTGAAATGACAGTACTTCTTAAGAGTTAGTCGTGACCAAGTCCCAGATAGACAGCCCTGGCATCAGCATGTGTACATGCAACAATATGAGTTTGTGGGGTATATGTGTGTAGGTGTATGTATGTGTGTGTAGGGTTGTGCCTTTTAGAGAAACACCAAGAACTGATTCCCAGGGACCTCTGTGTATGTCTGTCAGGCTACTTGCAGTACTAAAATTCCCATATCTAATCAATTGTCCAGTTTTTTCCCCTTCTTTCTTTTTCTGCTTTCCTTAGAAGTTTTATTTTTTAAACCTTCTGAAGTAAATTCAGTTGGTGGATTGCAGTATATCCATGTTCAACCTGTTGACTAGTATCTCTAGGCTGATTGTCAGCCATCTGGGTATGGTGGGAAAGAGTCATTGGTCTTTTCTGCTAGCCTCTTCTAAGGGTTATGGTGAAGAAACCTTGGGATTATTTTTAATTATGACTGTGTAACAGAACTGCATATGGTCTCCTAGTATCCATCCTTCCTTCCTTCCTTCCTTAAGGCAGAACAGACACATTTTAGCTGGGAACATGGCCAAGAATGACCCTCACAGCTGCATCAGGACACAGGTTTTGGCTGTTGAGCTCTAAGTAGAAGTCTCATGTGAGACTCTTGAGTTCACTGAAGGAAACAGGGAACTACATGTCTTTCTCACTTCCTCTTTCCCACTGGCTGGAGTTCAGGGATGATGGTTAGAGTTTGAATCTTTATCGTGGACCATCAGGCAAGTGTCACAGGCTGAAGATAGGATGGTGCAACAGCATGAGAGAAGGAGCCAGTTCCTTAGGACTTTGCGGTGCCATTCTATCAGTCTTTCATCTTCAGACCATGTGTGTGCATGTACGACAGAAATATACTTCTATCATACTTAAGCCATTTTTAATTTTCTGTCACTCACAGTAAACCCAGTCCTAACATCCTAACACACACAACATATGTAGCACCATTGATGGTCTTAACACAGGCGTATCTTCATTTTTTCTCCCCTAACTATGTCCGTCTTTAGGCCCTGAGGTTTTAAAACATGTGGGGGAACAGGTTGACGCTGGCATGTGCTCCATGCTCTTTCACTCATCATGTTTCAAGTAACTAACAGCTGTTTCCATCGTTCTGCGTGCTGGTTTCATCTTCTTTCTTAAACCTCTCTCAGCTCATCTGCCAGCTGCCTATCCTGGGGAAGAGAGCCAACCTTCTTGTCCTGTGGCAGCACTGGGCCAGAGTCACTCTTGGAATGCAGGTGGGATTAGTCAGGAGAGGGGTTCCTGCCTAGTGAGGGTAGATGAGGGGTCAGTGGCTCTACAGCTCTTACCTCTTAAATGTCCCATCTGCTGCCATGCTCGGCAGATTCCATTAACTTACTTCTCGGTGGTGGCCCTAGCCTCCAATCCTTCAATCCATACTGCAGGGGGCTCCCAGATTGACAAAAGGTGAATACTGAGCAAGTATGCAATGGTTACTTATTGACTTACTATTGTTTATTTTCTGCTTTTTCAAGAGGGCCCATTGGAGAAGCTTTGGAAGGAGAGACAGCTGCCACCCTTCTGGTAGTGCTCTATCGCTCCGTTGTTCTGTTGGTTACTCTTCCCTCTGTTCCCAGACAGCACTCTACCCCAGCTACTGCTGCTAGCCTACATTTCTAGACTACCCAGGATTCATCTACTACAACTTTAAGTGAAACAACATAGAACTAAACCAATGTTTGTTTATTTGTTTGTTTTTTCTCATCAACGTTATCATGAAACAATGCTGAAAGAAATGATATGATTCTAGGGCCTGCAGTACATTTTGCTTAAAGTCACAGTTTCTAGGAATATATTGGCGAAGTTAAGTGAGAATTTCTGTGCTTGTATATTATTCTTCTCAAGCGTCCACACAGAGAAAGGAGGTAGGATAGGGATTCTTAACTGCCATTTTATAGAAAGGAACCCTGGGTTCAAAAAAGTCAACTTGCATAAGATCATACCATGCGTTAGTGGCAGAAGCAAAACTAAAATCTAGGTTTTCAGGTCCAGTAGAGTTACAGAGGCTTAAGTCTGAGAAGGAGGTCCCTAATGCTTGCAACTCTCGAGCAATGTCATTTAACTTAGGCCCAGCTTGCTCCTTCTTTGGTCTGATAATGTCGCTAAGAGAAGGCTTCTGAAGTAGTTGAAAGGATGTGGCCTCAGAGTCAGGGAGGTGTTGATTGGAGTCCTGCCTCTAACCCAGACTATCTGTATGAATTTGGGCCCATTTTTTAACCTCTGTATTTGGGGTTTTTTGTTTGTTGGTTTTTGTTTTTGGCACAGCAGAGAATTACAGCAGTAATACATCTGTTTTCCGGCATGCTATGAAGATCGGGACTAATATGTAAAGAGAGTGGCACGTGTTAGGAATTTGATATATGCTAGACTTTTTTTTTGTTGTTTATTTGTTTTTTGAGATGGAGTCTCGCTCTGTCTCCCAGACTGGAGTTCAGTGGCTCAGTCTCGGCTCACTGTAATCTCTGCCTCCCGAGTTCAAGCGATTCTCCTGCCTCAACCTCCTGTGTAGCTGGGATTACAGACACCTGCCATCATGCCCAGCTAACTTTTGTAGAGATGAGGTTTCACCATGTTTGCCAGGCTGGTCTTGAACTCCTGACCTCAGGTGATCCACCTGCCTTGGCCTCCCAAAGTTCTGGGATTACAGGCATGAGCCACCATGCCCAGTTATATGCTAGACTTTTACCTCAATTCAGCTGACATCTGTAGATTTCCTGCCATGTTCAAGGACCTGTGTTGGGTGCGGTACAGCCTTGGGGCTGGCAAGCCTTGGGTGTGGCACATCACCTGTGATAATCAGCCTCTTCATCTTTCCTTGTCCTCTATCTCTCCACTTGATCTGAACATATCAATGGGTGTCTGGGCATAAACTTCCTCAGATAAGAGTTGGGTCAGGCCAGGGCACTCACATCTTTTTCACATTTTTCTGCAACGGGCACAGTTTTCAGAGTGAATATCTGGATACATTCTATAAAGTAGTCTCTCAAAAAACACACACAAATACTTGCAGCATTGCTCTAGGTTTCTCATTGAAACAGATGAATCCATGATGCATGAAAAGGCTGTCAGGCAGGCTGAGGAAGGCTGAATGCTGGTATAAAGCTGGGCATCTGTTACTGCACACCCTAATGTGCGGTCTGTTCTCCTGGGTGAAGCAAGGCTCCACTAGACAAGCAGTACCATTGTAAAGTCCTGACAATAGACAAGCAAGAAGACTTGGCTGTGATGAAGAAATCCCCACCCATTTTGAGTTTTAAAGGAAGGGAATCTGGGGTCCAAGGCCTGCCTTATTAGAGAGAGACAAATCACCCAAACCAATCTTTATTATGAATGCCGAGCTATTGAATTTCCTCTGCTCTGTAAAGCCTATTGATTTTGTGACAGTCAAAGATAAGTTATGCTCATGGAAGCTGTTTTTTTTCTTCCTTCCTTTTCCTTCACAACATATTTTTTCAGACATATTGGCATTGGGGATTGTAAGTATAACTGTTATTGGTTTCTTTCGATTTAAGGGTAGGTCAGTGCTCAAGCGAGGCTAAGAACCATTTTTACTGTGACTTCCAATGCAAAATAAATGAGGCAAGAATCTCCAGAGCTGGGGTCACTCTGTTATGTTATTTCAATCTCCAGCAGGAATGCTCCAGGCATCTCAGGCATTTCAGGAATTCTGACATTAGCAATGATCCACTTATTCACTCTTTGTCCTCTCTCTACCACACTACTCTCCGCTTATTGACCTGTATTCCCTTCCCACCAAGCCATACCATAAGATCAGTCAACCAAGGTGTCGAAAGGCAACATTTGAAAGAAGCACTTGCTGCCATCTAAAATGTCTGCAGTGTGTGTATGCATGAGTATATTCTGTATCAATAAAACATTTCTTACACTCTAGATGTGTCTTTTTAAATGAGCAAATTTCATTTCCACACTTTACAAAGATAGTGGCTCCTCTCTTGATAATTTATTCAGAATTCTATAATATTATAAAAATACTTTGGCAATGTATATACAAGCATGTAAAAGCAAAGCATCATGGCTCACACTACTGACTTTTAAAGAAAATTGTCACAAATATATTCCAATTGGCAATAGCATTTATGATGGCTCAGGTACCATTTTAAATCACAAAGCTTATAAGGTATTTTTAAAATATTTCTGAATGTGCAAGTATTGAATAAACAGAAACGAAAGTCCTCTTATATGTGCAATAGACTTTAAGCCCTGATTAATACTCACCAATGTATTCACTCACTTATTCATTCGTTCAGCACATAGACATTGAATACCAACTATGTGCTAGGCGCAAAATAAGAACATTGTGGATTAATCTCTCTTTTCAAAATTATAATGAGCTTGATTTTACAGTTTACTGGCTAGAAAACCTGCATTTAGATTAACCAGAGAGACATGGAGGCAAGAACTGTCGTCACCCTCTCTTTTCCCCCATTCTCCTACTTCCCTTAGAGGGAAGACCTTCTGTTTCAGTGGAGTAGAGGGCTAGGGAAGATACTTTGGTAGAGCTAATGAAAGCAGTGCTCTTGGTGACTATTCCTCCCCATCAATATGCATAGAATGGGTTTTCCCAAGTCAACATACCAAAACCTTTTTATTTTTTTTTTCAAATAAAAAGCATCTCGGCTGGGTGCAGTGGCTCACGCCTGTAATCCTAGCACTTTGGGAGGCTAAGGGGGTCAGATCACCTGAGGTCAGGAGTTTGAGACCATCCTAGCCAACATGGTGAAACTCCGTCTCTACTAAAATACAAAAATTAACCGGGCATGGTGGCAGGTGCCTGTCATCTCAGCTAATGGTGAGGCTGAGGCAGGAGAATCGCTTGAACCCATGAGGTGGAGGTTGCAGTGAGCCAAGATCATACCACCGCACTCCAGCCTGGATGTCAGAGCGAGACTCCCTCTCAAATAAATAAATAAATAAATAAATAAATAAATAAATAAATGAAGCATCTCATGGGAAAAAAAGGTAAAGTGTCATTCCAGCTGGCAACCACACATCTATTTCCAAGAAAGCACAAAATCCACTTGACATTTGACCATGAATGAGAAAGAAGGGCTTTTGCCCCCTTCACAAGAATTAAATCATTTTTTATGCTTACAGATTAATTGAAGTACGCACACTTGGTTGTAGAGGTGTCAGAAAGTTCTGCGTACTCTTTTAACATTAGACCCCAGGGTCAAATGGTCATAAGAAACATATTATCTGAGGCTAGACATTATTTTCAGAAATCCTCTTTCAAAACATATACCTTCTGATGGGAACACTGATAATGTGGAGATTTTGTGCTGTGCAGAAGAGAGGAACATTCTGTGACTTGGACATTTGTCAGGAGGGCAGGCACAAGGAAGGAACTGCAACAAGGAGCTATGTGTAGCCAGCTTCTGGGGCAGATAGCAGGACCTCCGATGAATTAATAAATAAATAAAAGAAGGACAAAAGGTCATGAAAAGAAAACTTTCTTTATAATTTTGTTAAAGACTCACTCTAATCATTACTTCATCCTACCATATCCTTCCAAAGGGTGGTATTATAAAAGAAAATCTCTAAGAAATTTGTTTCTAACGTTTAGACTCATTAAACTGAATTAATTTTATATTTTTACTCTGCAGAGAAATGATTCCCACAATTCTACTTTATGCATAATTTATCTCTCATTGTCTTAGATTTTTTTAAATCTTAGACTTGGAGATTCTCTAAACAAAAGTGTTGGGAAAAGAATATAGATTTGAGACTCAGATAGATTAGGTTTAAATCCCTCATTCGATACCTGCCAGTCCTTGGGCAGATTAGTTAACCTTTTAAAGGCTTCATTCACTTGCCAATAAAGCCAGGTATACCTCTTATTTCTAAATGCTATTGTAGTGAAGAGAAATTTTAGAAAGAAGGGGAGTGGGTGGGAGATAGAGATAGATTGGATTATTGCTTCCAACAATATCCCCTAACACTTGGTTAGGATAAAACTTACCAGCCCATTGTCATGTGACTTATCCATGCTGACCCTAGCATCCTCATTCCTTTGCCTTCTGGCCTGGCTTGGCCATGTGACTTGCTTTAAACAGTAGACTATGAGTGGAAGTTATAGTTCTGAGAAGAGACTTATATAGGTAGCATGGGATTCTGGTCATTCCTCTTGAGATTCTCCCCTCCACCATAAAAAGCACACCCTAGTTAGTTCTCCCAAAATCAGAAGACATGTGGAGTATGTCCAAGCCTAGCTGAGTCCAGCTGAGCCTAGCAGAGTCAGGGCCAACCTCAGACTCCAGAGCAAGATACATATGGCTTATTGTTAAAAACCACTGAGATTTTGGTGTTGCTTACCACTAGAACCAAAGTGGACTAATAAAGTGTTCAAGAAATGTTTTTATGTATCCTTTCTGCTTATAGAGTTTTGTGCAAATTAAATGAGACAGTGTAAATATAGTCCTAAATCAGTGACTGACACGTGGTTGGTTGCCATTTCTTCTTTCCTCGTTCTCTGCTTATGTTTTTCTCAGTTTCATAATTTATCTTGTTTTTATTTGGGATCCAAATATTAACTAGATGGAACAGTTACTCAGATTTTCAGCTGTTAACTAGATGGAGCAGTTACTCAGATTTTCAGCTGTTAACTAGATGGAACAGTTACTCAGATTTTCAGTCATCGTCATGATTTCTCTATCTGAGCCCATAAATGGATCAACTCTGCTCCCTGACCTTCATCTTTATAAAGACCCTGATGCTGGTGTCGAGGCTTCAGCATTACATCAGGGGTTAAATGGTAGTGCTCTTACCCCAAATTCTTTTTATTTTTTAACTTTTATTTTAAGTTCAAGGGTACATGTGCATGTTTGATACAAGGTAAATGTGTGTCATGGGGGTTGTTGTACAGATTATTTCATCACTCGGGTATTAAGCCTAGTATCCATCAGTTATTTTTTTCTGATCCCCTCTCTCTTCCTGCCCTCCACCCTCCAAAAGGCCCCAGTGTGTGTTGCTCCCCTCTGCGTGTCCATGTGTTCTCATCATTTAGCTCCCACTTATAAGTGAGAACATGTGGTATTTGGTTTTCTGTTCCTGGATTAGTTTGCTAAGGATAGTGACCTCCAGCTCCATCCATGTCCCTGCAAGGGACATGATCTCATTCTTTTTTATGGCTGCAAAGTATTGTATGGTGTATATGTGCCACATTTTCTTTATAAAGTCTATCATTGATGGGCATTTGGGTTGATTCCATGTCTTTGCTATTGTGAGTAGTGCTGCAATGAACATATGCGTGCATGTATTTTTATAATACAGTGATTTATATTCTTTTGGGTATATACCCAGTAATGAGATTGGTGGGTCGAATGTGTTTTTAACTTTAGGTATTTGAGGAATCACCACCTGTATTCCACAATGGTTGAACTAAATTACAGTCCTACCAACGGTATATAAGCTTTCCTTTTTCTCCACAACCTCACAAGGATCTGTTGTTGTTTTGACTTTTTAATAATAGCCATTCTGGCCGCTATGAGATTCTTACCCCAAATTCTGGTCAAACGGCAACAAGTAGAAACCTTGGGCTTGCTAGCCCCAAATATTTAGCTGTGCTCCATAGAAACTAATGAGGAGGTGATGAAAATAAAAGACCCTGCCCCGAAGGAGCGGCATTATTCAATGAGTACACTGGTTAAATAGACTTCACTCTTAAATCAGTCTGTTGTTCTTACTTCTTTTTTTTTTTTTTTTTTTTTTGAGACGGAGTCTTGCTCTGTCACCCAGGCTGGAGGGCAATGGCGTGACCTCAGCTCACTCAACCTCTGTCTCCCAGCTTCAAGCAAGCAATTCCCTGCCTCAGCCTCCTAAGTAGCTGGGATTACAGGTGCCCGCCACCATGCCTGGCTAATTTTTGTATTTTTAGTAGAGACGGGGTTTCACCATCTTGGTCAGGCTGGTCTCGAACTCCTGACCTCGTGATCCATCTGTCTCAGCCTCCCAAAGTGCTGGGATTACAGATGTGAGCCACTGCACCCGGCTATTGTTCTTACTTCTATCAAGCCCAAAGTTTGGGTACAAAGAAAATCTGGGGTGTGCTAGACTGTTAACATAGATTGCAATATCAGAGGTCCCGTTGAATCCATAATCTGGAAGCAAGCTTTGTGGACAGATCCCAGGGGTCAGGGATTCACAACACAATCCTGAGAAATGTCTATAGGAATTAACAATCCAAAGGTTAGAACCAGAGGGAAGCCAAGGAAGGAGTGCAGAGACCTAACTGGGTAGAAATCAAAGCAAAGAGCAGTAATCCAATCTGAGACATGGGAGGCTTGGATAAAGTTTCCCTGGCGGCTTTCTTCTTGGCTGCTCTTACAGTTTTCCAGGGGCTACCTGTCTGTAATGGACTTTAACCCAGGCTACCCTAAAGAGGGTATTTAGCTTTTGACATACTCCTAGAGTTGAGGAATGCAGGACAGGGCTTCCCTGGGATGAGAGTCATTTTGTCATTCCAGAACTCAATAAAAAAGTGGGAATTGAGAAGGGCAGAACAAAAGGGGCCTCAATGAAAGCCTGCTCTATCATATATGAGGAATGTTTTGTGCACCTGATGTTCTTGCCTATCCAGTATACGTGATAACTGCTTCATTAATCACTAGAAATGTAAAAGAATCTAGAAGATAAGAGTATTTACTTGCATTGCATTTGCTAACTTTTTTTTTTTTTTTTTTTGAAGCGGAGGGCAAAGCTTAGGTTGAGTTAAGGGAAGAATACAGCTCAGCTTTTCTGTATAAAAAATACCCATAACGTGAAAAAAAAAATCCTTTGGGAAATGAAAGTTTAATTAGGGAGACTGGTAAAGTCTCTTGTGGGATATAGGAAGATTCAGAAGGTGAGAACTTTAAGAGACAGCATGCTTTATGAATAATGCAATAGCTAGACTCCGCCATCCTCTTTCTGCAGACTTACATTTCTGAAAACAAAGGGTCAAAGTACATGGGAAAAGTATTTGAAACCCCAGAAATCTCTAAGCTGGCAGAACCAGCCTCCACAGTGTATTTGCAGTCTGCCTTCCCAGCTTAATTCCTCTTTCACATGCTCTGAGCTACCACAAACTAACCACATGAGGTCTCATACAAACACTATGAACTTTCTCTACTCTTCCCCTCCCCACGGATGTATATCTCTTGACAGCCTCCCAGTGCTAGAAGACAGCTCGGGTGTTGCCCCCTCTACTGAGTCTCCTTCAGCTAGATATGATGGCTTTTCCTCTCAACTTAATGACATTATGTTTGTTTCTCATGATACTTACGATTTTCTACCTTTAAAATTAGTATATGCTATATATCTTCTGCAAGACCATGAACTCCCAACAGCAAGGATTCTATCCAGTATCTCTGGGTACCAAAAGCACAAAGAAGGTGTTCAAGACAATTATTTCTAAATAGAAGTAATAAGAAGAAAATAACAAAATCAAAAAACCAGACATCAGCTTTTTTATTTTTTATCTTTAATGTTCACGACCAAGTCTCTTTTGTGTAGTTTTTATCAAGAGCTACGTGTAAGTATTGACGAAATGATTTAAAAGAGTTAAATATTTATACGGGCTTAGACAGCAAGATAGTAGCCATCCTGCTCAGATATCCAGAGGCAAACACTTTCACCTCTTTTTGCCCCTTTTTCCCCTCTTACCTCTATATAGCTAAGTTGCTTGCTTATTGCTCTCCTGATATTTTACTCTTTAGCCCTATATACTGATTTCTCACTATAAAGAATAAGAATGTAACTTTGTTTGTACCATCCCACCCTGCCACGTATGCCCTGTCCTTGTAATTTGGTATAGCGATATTCGATGTTGGTGTAATTAGATCTATACAGTATGCCTTGATTAACTTTCCTTTTTTTTAAAAAAAAAAAGTTTTTTTCCCTGCAGTTAAGAATTGTTCTGCTTTTCTTAGTTTTCTGTACACTCTCTAGTAATTAGACCCCAAACTCCTCCAATTTTTAAAATCCCCTCTCAGTATTTTTAGATATATCCTATGGTCAATGAATTTTCTTATTGAATAAATTTCTCTTGATAGCGCCTGAACTGCTTCAGTCTGAACTGGCATCTCCTACTGCACAGCTGCCCTGGGGAAGTCCTTCCTCTGCCATCACTAGAACCTTCTTGCCTCTGTCCTGGCTGGGAACCCACATCTTTGTGTTCATTGGTTTAGTGGCAGAAACTCTCAGAAACCTTCTAGGGAATCATGCAGATAAGGCATTTTATTAAATAACTGGAAGGTCTGAAAATGTCTTTGTTCTATACTCAGGCTTGACTGATAGTCTGGATGGATTTTCAAGAGGAATTTTGAAAGTGCTGTTCCACTGACTTCAAGCTTCTATTAGTTATTGCTGAGAAGTCCAAAGTCCTTCTAATTCTTGATACCTCGTATGTGAACATTTCTTTTGTTTCTGAGAATGTGTGGAATCTTTACATTGTCCCCGGTGGTTAGAAATTTCACAGTGATATTCCTTAGCGTGGGACCATTCTTGTGCAGTGCGTTGGGCACTCAGTACAAAGTCCAACAAATATCCCAAAATAAAGATGTTTCAGAAATATTGTATATATGTAGCAGATTCTCTCCTGAGCCACTTAAAATGTAATATTACAGCATTGCTTTGAAATACATACAACTAAAATTAGTAGTCATATAATTTTGTTATTTTTATAGGAAATACTGTGAGTTCTTCTGTCTTTAGAAACTGAAAGTAAGTGGTGTAGATGTGTGATCATGACATAAGCATCTGTCTGAACATTTGAAACCTTGAACTCTGCAGAAATGCCAGGTGTTTAACATCAGAGCTGAAACCTGTGACAGGAACGCTTGAGGAGTCCTAGCAGGAAGGAGCTAAAATGGTCTGACTAAACAATCAAAGATCGAAAGATTTGAAGTTGTTTGTGTCAATTCTTGTAAATTCAAGGCTTAGCCTTGACAAGTAAGGATGTGGCAGGTTGTTGAACACCAGAAAATTTGTAGGATACAATTTGTCTCAAAGAAAAATGCTCTTCAGGCCATTCACTGAGGTTAGAAAAGGTGCTAGAGAGGCCTCCACAAAAATGAGGTTTAAACATTTACATCAAAGCTATAATAAATAATTCCTCTCACAAAAATCGGGGTCTTATAAGAGGGGTAGGGGAGGAAGAAGAATGTTGCACTACTTTGTAAGAAAAAAAGAAAGACTATAAATTAGAGAGTATGGAATTATAATTACAGAATGTTCTGATTAACTTGCCCATAAAATAAGATGTATGGTAAAGGTCACCAAACCTTAGCGGGTGACATAATTCAGATCTGTCAAAGCACCTAGAATTATTCCTCAGGGAAATTAAAGTTTGCAAATTACAGAGCCAGTATTACTAATCATAGTGGACCAAAGCAGAACTTGGAGCTGGCCATTTCTCGAGTCAGGAGAAGATTTCATGATATGAGTGACTACCATTTTCTTTTCTGATCAAAATGTCTTCTGCAACTACTGCTATCATTGCTTTCTTCCTTTCCTCAGGTGTCTCTCTTCAATTCCTGAGAAACGTGAAATTTTTGGCTCTGACTTTCAAATTCTTCCATTGCTTCTATTTTTCTGCCAATATTCTCTCCTTTATTTTCTTTACAGCTGGTTTAAACTAACTTTCCTAGAGGCAAAAGGCTTGCCTCCAACTCCCTTAAAGAAAACCTCAAAATCGAGTTTCATGTTCTTCGAAATGATGCATAAGAAAACAATAAAACAAGAAGGTGGGGTAAGACTGAGATGGTGAGAGAAGTGACGTTGTATTTAATCATGCATGTTAATTTTTTTACTGAGATTATTTTGGTCCTATAGGAAAAAAAATGTTTCAAGTCATTTCTTGCACAGTCTTCCTTTCTTCATAAAGTATTTTATATCTTTATAAAATCACATATTTTATGATTAAAAACAGGAATAGAAAAACATGTAAAGAGGAATATTAAAACATTACATCATTTGTTATCACTGGCTACAGATAACATTTTCAGATCAGTTTTGGAACCAGATTGCAAACATATGTTTGGATCCTAAACATTGCATCCAATGTATTTTTACCTCATTAAATATTGTATGAAAACATTATCTTTACTTAGTTAAACAGTATTTCATCATTTAGACATATCCTACATTCTTTAAGCCACCCTCTGTTTTTGGACATTAACATATTTCCAAAATTCTGTTAGAAGTTATAGAATTTGAGACTTCATTACATTAATCTTTATGTGTTTTCTGATTATTTCCTTTGGATATATTCCTAGGAGTGGAAATACTGGCATCAAAGGATTTGATTGCTTCTAGCATTCTTGATTTATATATATTGTCTAAGTGCACTTTGGAAAGGTTGTATCAGTTTCATTATTATAAGGGTGCATAAGAATACCTTTTCATCAAGCATTTCTTTCCAACACAAATACCATAATTTAAAAATTTTTCTATTTCAATAAAAATATATATTACTTTAAATTTATTTGATTATGAGAGGTTGCATTATTAAAATGTGTATTAACAATTTGTATCTCTCTTTCTGTTTGTGCATCTCCTGTTCATGTTCTTTGCCAGTTTTCCCAGTTAGTGCTTATTTTTTACATAAATTATGAGAGTTATTCATAGATTAATAATATTAACCTCTTTTTTTTTTTGAGACAGAGTTTCACTCTTGCCACCCAGGCTGGAGTGCAATGGTGCCATCTCAGCTCACTGCAACCTCCACTTCCTGGGTTCAAGGGATTCTTCTGCCTCAGCCTCCCAAGTAGCTGGGATTACAGGTGCCCACCACCACGCCCAGCTAATTTTTGCATTTTTAGTAGTAGGCGTGGTTTCACCACGTTGGCCAGGCTGGTCTCAAACTCCTGACCTCAGATGATCCACCTGCCTCTGGCTCCCAAAGGGCTGAGATTACAGGCATGAACCACCGTGCCTGGTCTATTAACCTCTTTTAACAGTTTTATTGAGTTACAACTGATGAAATAAACTGAACATGCTTAAAATGTACTTTTGATATGTAAAAGAATCACTATAATCAAGATAATAAACATATGCATCATCTCCAAAAGTTTCTTCTTGCCCCTTTGCATCTCCCTTCCTCCTGCCCTCTTTGTACCCTGCTATGTTACCAGTTGTCCAGTCCACTTGTAATGCTTTAAAGGAAAACCCAAGGCTGGATAATTTGCCCAGAAAAGATTACTTGGCTTACAGTTCTGCAGGCTGTACAAGAAGTACCGTGTCAGCATCTGCTTCTGGTGAAGGCTTTGGGCTGCTTCCACTCATGGCAGAAGGGGAAGGAGAGCCAGTGTGTGTGTGCTGAGATTACATGGTGAGAGAAAGGAAGCCAGACAGGGTGAGAGAGGAGGGAGGTGCCAGATTCATTTCAACAACCAGCTGTCATGGGAACTAATAGAGCTAGAATTCAAGCATTATTGTGAGGATGGCACCAAGCCATTCACAAGGGATCTGTCCCCCATGAGCCAAACACCTCCCATTAGGACCCACCTCCAACATTGGGTGTCAAATTTCAACAAGAGGTTTGGAAGACAAAAATCCAAACTATGGCACCAGACAACCATTGATTGATGTTCAGTTCCTGTCAGTTTCTTTTCATTTAAAAAATAGTCTCACATAGTATGCTCTCCTTTTTGTCGAACTTCTTTCACTCATAACTTATTTTGAGATTCATCCATGTTTTGGCATACATTACTATTTCATTTTTTTAATATTGCTGAGTAGTATTCCACTGTATGGATATAAAGTGGTTTGTCCATTTACACGTTGATAGAAACTTGAGTTGTTTTCAGTTTTGAGATATTTACAAAGCTTTTATAAACATCGATTTTCATCACTTTAGACATAGGCTTTCAATTCTCTTGGTTGCACATGTGGGCGTGGAATGGCTCTCATATGATATGTGTACATTTAACTTTTTAAGAAACTACCAAATTGTTTTCCAAAGAGGTTGTACCATTTTATATTCTCATCAGCAGTGTTTAAGAGTTTCAGCTGTTTTACATTCTTACCAACATTTGGTATAGTTTCTTTTAAATTTTAGCCACTCCAATATGTATGGGGTGGTATCTTATTGTAATTTTGATTGGCATTTGCAGAATGACTAGTAATGTCAAAATAATTTCATGTTCTTATTTACTAGCTATATTTTTTTGGTGAAGCATTTGTTCAAATCTTTTGGCCATTTTGAAATTGAATCTAACATTAAATAATGAACAGTACATTGTGATAAAGTGAAATTCACCCAGGAATGCAAGGTTAATTTAACATTTGAAATCAATCAATGTAATTCACAATATGAACAAACTAAAAAAGAAAAATATGCATAGATATCAAAACTGCATTTGATAAAATTTAACAACCTTTCATAATACAAACTCTCAGCATTCTAGGGAAATAAGAGAACTTGCTCAACCTAATAAAGGGTATCTATGAAAAACCTACAGCTACCATTATATCTAATGGTAAAAATTAAAATACTTTTCTCCTAAGATCAGGATCAAGACAAGGATTTACGGTCTTACTACTTTTAGTCAAAACCATACTGGAGATTCTAGCCAAAGCTATAATCTAAGAAGAAAAAATAAAAGGCATCCATATTAGAAAGAAATAACTAAAATTAGTTTTATTCACATTTGACATGATTGCCAATGTAGAATATCAGATGGAATTGAAAATATGTTACTAGAACTAATAAGGGAATTTATATAAGATTTAGAATAAATAACATTTATAAATCAATTATAATTTTATATACCAGCAACAGGGAATAGAAAATCAAAATTTAACATACAATATAATCTAAAAGAGCATAAAGGTTACAAAATACTAAGGAATAAAGTTGACAAAAGAGGCACAAAACTGATACACTGAAAACCATAAATGATGCTAAGAGAAATTAAAGAATTGAGAGATTTATGTATTTCAAGGAACAGAATACTCAATATTTTTCAATCAATTTTTCTTAAAATGATTTATAGACTCAGTCCCAGTCAAAATCTCAGCAGACATTTTGTAGAAATTGACAAGCTGATTCTAAAATTCATGTGGAAATTCAAAGGCTGTAGAATAGCCAAAACATGAAAAGGGAAAAATAAACGTGGAAGACCAACACTACCTGATTTTAAAATATATTGCGAGATAAATTAAGACTGTGATATTGTTGTAAAATAACAGACAGATCAAACTAGAAAGTCCAAAAATATTTTCACACATATATGGACAACTCATTTTTGACAAAGGTAGGAAGGCAAGACAACTCATGAAAAGAGCAGAATTATTTTGATCAATAATACTGAAACCCTTACATATTTATATCCAAATTTTTTAAAACTTCAGTATATATTGCATGATATACAAAATTTAACTCAAAATAGATCACAAACCTAAGTGCAAAATGAAAAAAATTACAGAACTTAGTGAAGAAAATATAGGAGAAACTATTTGTAGACTTTGGTTGAGCAAAAATGTTTTAGGTATGATGTTAAGAGCCTCACTCATAAAAGGATAAATTGATAAATTGGGTTTTATCAAATTAATAATGCATGTACTTCAAAAGAATACTACTTAAGATAATAAAAGGACAAACTAAAGACAGGGAGACAATGTTTACAAATCTTATATCTGATAAAAGTCTTCTATTCAGAATATGTAAAATCATTCAAAAATCCAATGACAAGAAATTAACCCCTTCAGTCCACTAATTTTGGGCAAGGGTACCAAGAAGACGCAATGGAGCAAGAATAATCTCTTCAATAAATGGTAGTGGGAAAACTGGATAACATCATGCAAAAGAATAAAATTGGACACTTACCTTACATCATAGGCAAAAATCAAATCAAAATGGATTAAAACTCTATAAGACCTGGATCCTTAAAATTTTTCGAATAAGGCCGGGCGCGGTGGCTCAAGCCTGTAATCCCAGCACTTTGGGAGGCCGAGGCGGGCGGATCACGAGGTCAGGAGATCGAGACCATCCTGGCTGACACGGTGAAACCCCGTCTCTACTAAGAAATACAAAAAACTAGCCGGGCGAGGTGGCGGGCGCTTGTAGTCCCAGCTACTGGGGAGGCTGAGGCAGGAGAATGGCGTGAACCCGGGAGGCGGAGCTTGCAGTGAGCTGAGATCCGGCCACTGCACTCCAGCCTGGGCGGCAGAGCGAGACTCCGTCTCAAAAAAAAAAAAAAAAAAAAAATTTTAGAATAAAACATAGGAAAGTCTTCTTGACATTGATCTTGGCAATGAAGTTTTGGAATAAGACACCAAAAGTACGGGCAATAAAAGCAAAAATAAACATAAGTATCACACTAATAGGCTTCTGCAGAGCAAAGGAAACAATCAATAAAATGAAAAAGCAGCCAACAGATTGGGAGAAAATATTTACAAACCATATATCTGATAAAGGATTAATATCTAAAATATATAAGGAACTCACACAACTCAATAGCAAAAAAACAAACTAACAAACAAACAAAAAAACCAAATAGCCTGATTAAAAAAATAGGCAAACACACTTAATAGACGTTTCTCTAAAAAAGACATAAAAATGGCCAAAAGGTACCTGGAAAGGTATGCAACATCACTAATCATCAAGGCAATGAACAAGAAAAACCAGAATAAAACAGGACCTCACATCTGTTAGAATGGCTTTTCTCAGAAAACAACTGGATCGGTGTTGATGAAGGTATGCAGAAAAGGGAACCCTTGCACACCGTTGATAGAAATGTAAAATTGTTGTAGCCACTGTGGAAAACAGTACAGAAGTTCCCAGATAAATTAAAACTAGAACTATAATAAGATCCAGCAATCTCTTTACTGGGTATACACCCAAAGGAAATAAAATCACCACCTCATAAAGATATCTGCATTCCCACATTCCTTGCAACATTATTCACAATAGAAAAAATATGAAAACATTCAAAGTGTGTTCATGAATGAATAAAGACGTTATAGTGACACACACGAATATTATTCAGCCTTAAAAAAGAGATCCTTCCATTGGCCACAACATGAGTGAACCTAGAAAATATTATGTTAAGTGAAATAAGACAGATACAGAAAGAAAAGTATTGTATGATTTCACTTATATGTGGACTTTAAAAACAAAACAAAACAAAATAAAACAAAACAAAATTTTTAAAAAAACGCTTCAAATAGGAGAAATAGAGAGTAGAATGGCGGAGGGAGTGCCAGACAAGCTAGGGAAATGGGAAGAAGTAATTCAAAGGGTACAAAATTGCAGTTCTCTAGGATGAATGCACTGAGATCTGATGTACAATATGATGACTATCATTAATAATATTGTATCATTTACTGGTAATTTACCAAGAGAGTAGATTTCCAGTACTCTTACTATATAAAAAGAGATACTCTTTTTTTCCGGTACTCTTACTATACAAAAAAAGATAGGAGATGATGGATATGTTAACTTACTTGACTGTAGTAATCATTTCACCATGTATATGTATATTAAAACATCATATTATAAACCTGAAATATATACAATAAAAGAAGAAAAGTATATTGGCATAAAGAAATAGGAAATTAACCTTTTGTTCTCTTTTGTTCTGATATGCATGAGGTATTTTTCCAAGGTTATTGGGCTATGTTTATCTCCTCCCAGCCCTCCACTTTTTTTTTTTTTTTTTTTTTTTTGAGACAAAGTCTTGCTCTGTCACCCAGGCCTGAGTGCAGTGGCACTATTATAGCTTACTGAAGCCTCCATGTCCATGTCTCAGGTAATCCTCCCACCTCAGCCTCCTAAGTAGCTGGGACTGCAGGTATACAGCACCACTACTGGCTATTTTTGTTTGTTTGTTTGTTTTCTATTTTTAGTAGAGATGAGGTCTTGCTTTGTTGCCCAGGTTGGTCTTATTTTCTTAATGGTTTTCTTGAACACAGAGTGTTTTGAAGTTTTTATGTAGTCATATCTATCAATTAAAATGCACTTCCATAGTGATTTTTTGAAATACAAAAGTTTTAATTTTGCTAACTAGTGGAAGAAGGTCAAATCCATCTTGATATTGACTTTGTATGTGGAAAGATATTTTTTAAACTTTCAGTCATGCAAAACTTTTTATGTATACAAGATGTTTTACATTACAAATTGATTATACCAGTAAAACTGCCCATACGTCTGACCCTATGTTGTAGGCCCAGCAAGCCTCCGTGTGGTGAGGTAACTGGTGTTAGTGATAGGGAAAGAGGCCCAGAGAAATGCTGTCGACACTCAAGCTTGGAAGTCAAGAGAGTTTTTTAAGCCAGTAGAATGTCAGAGGCAAGTTTTCACAAATCTTGAGAAACAGAATGTGATGGCATCTGACTGAACTGGCACACAAATGGGGAAACAGAGGCAGGCAGAGATAGTGGAAAAAAGCAAAGACTGCTGGCTCTTCTCCCATTTCTCATATACCTATGGAGGAGGGAATGGAAACCTGTGCAAGGGGGCTTTACAATGTCAGAGTTGGGGAGGAGGCCACACTTTGAACTGTACTTGATATTCCCGGAAGGTCCTTGATGGCCTCCACCCTGGAGTTCATTATAATACATTTTGAAAGTTAATAAAATAAACAGTTGATAATTGACTGAGTAGAAAAACAATTTCTCCTGGTTGCAAGTACCATCACAAGCAGTGGGCTTCAATTGTTGAAGTTCCTCCGAAAAAAAATTATTAAAAAAAGATGTAAAACAACACGTTTTACGTAGGCAGTTTTTAAAATCTTAAGGAGTAACAAAAACTGTAATTTGTCTCATACTGTAAACAACGACATTTTAACATAAAAACCTTACATGTAGGGAAAGAATCAAAATACCATAGTGAGTTGATACCCACTGTTAACTTTAAAACTGTATGAATGACTTCTTAAACAGTATGAAATTATACATTGTTTTATTTTCCATGACCTGATATTTTCATTTTCCTTTCTCTCAGTATCTGTCTTAATATATTCATCTTTGAAAGTTTTCACTCATACTCTTATCCTATTTATATGCTGCAATAATATTTAAATACATTAAAATTTTATTTTTGTTTTCTGTAACTACAGGCCTTCAGTGTGAACAGTTTTTCTTCTGTGTTTAGTTGTTATTATAAGTATTTTTGTACACAGTTAATCAAAACACAATAAATATGTTAAAATACTGAACACATAGTTATAAGGAGGAAAATTTTACTGAACTATATTACTTAACGAGGAGTGCACTTTTGATTTTGTAATGGATTCATAGATCCATAAATAAATATTACTTGCTGCTAGAGTCAGACAGATTTCAGCTTACTACTATTGCTATTTTGTTTAAATAGATGCACTAAGAAACCTTACTCACATAAATAAGTAGATACAAACGGAAGGAAATTTTTAATAGCATTCTCACTCAATTCTTTAACCTTTTTCCTCATGGGGGGGGTTATGCTTCTCATGTGCAAAGTGGGAGAAAATCAATTGCAAAAAGGAGGGTGGGAGTGTAAAGCCATGACTACATTCTCAGATGGATTATTTTATTAATTAGGAAAGAATAATATAGAAATTGAGGATCTGGAAAGTGCTCTCAGTGCATCTATCTACTCCTGGGTACCCCTGGACACGTTTTTATGTATCCCTGCATGTACATACATCTCAGTTTGTATATTGCTCGTCTAGAGCTCTCCAGTGTGGTCCTGCAGCAGCAATATCAGCATTACTTGGGCATTTGTTGGAAATGAAAATTATAAGGTCTCCACCTTAGAATCAGGTGTTGGTATCTACTCAACCAAATCAGATAGCAAAACTTCATTTTAATAAAGTAAGCACTAGATTCCTCTGCTCCTCAAATGAACAGTTTGCAGGAAAGGGTGTTACCAAGAATATAACCTTTTCAGGAATGTCCACTCTGCTTGCTCTTTCAAATGAAGACAGCCTCTCTCCTTACTATGTATGTGCATTCCCCCAAATGCCTCAGAGTGTGGGATCATTTAGGATAAAGCTGACAAAGAGATGAAAGACCAAAAGCTCAGTGTAGCCCCAAAGGTCATTTTCTGATAGTCTGCCTATCTTCTGCACAAAGCCCCCAAAGGCAGGAACGGAGTCTTATTTACACAGTAAGGTCACAAAGATGTTTGTTGAACTGAATTTAAATCATAGTATTTAAATACAATGGAGGAAGTGATATGTTTGGCATCTTAAAATCTGCCGATGATTTTGTGCTCACAGGACAGCTTTCCCAAGACCCTGAAAGGGGACTTAATGCAGTAACAAACTAAGAATGATGAGGAAGTAGAGACTAAGGCAACAATGTATGAACAAGAAGGAATTAGCATTCATCATTAGGGACCACCAAGGCTACCAGCTCTGGGAAGTATTTTAGCGTTTTATTCCTGTATTTCTTAGTGCATTTAATATATGCATTTAATGTTAGCTGATTTCACTGCATTCTTCTCTCTGCAGTTTTTATTCAGTAGGCTATTGTCTTAAGTATAAAATTATGACAATGGCCTTGAAGATATGCTATTCAAGTACACCCTTCCTGTGCTGCCACTTGAGAATGCCTAATCCCATCCCACACCCTCATCTTCCACATGACGCACAAAGAGTTTACGTCTCTTGCCTAAGACATACAACCAATTATCAGTTGGAGGATCGGGTCTCCCTACTAAGTGCTCTCCTCGTGACAGCATCCTGCTGTAAGAATTCCAGAAGAAATTCCTACTTTAGTAGTAGAAAACTCTACAGCCTGCAATATCAGGATTCTAGTGTCAGCTTCACTGTGCAGTGTCTTAGGTATTGAATAGACCATTTCATGTCCCTGAGTCTTGCTAAAAACCCTATTTGACTCTACAATTTTATGAAATCTGTCAACTTTGAGACATCTCTGAGGAGTGTGAAGCTCAGAACTTTATGATATTTGTGATTAGATTATTACTTCTGTTATCTTCAGTACCCTTCCCTCCTCAGCTCCACTTGACTTTGCTAATAAAGCTTTTATTTTTCTGCCTCGGGGATTCATACAGCCTTTAGAAGATGTTTGAGAGTTTAGGCTCGGAATAGGCAAAGGGAAATTAATTCTGACGAGAGGGATTTTTCTTATTTGTTAAAAAAAACAAAATAAGAACTCATTTTATGACTGAATAAAAATATGAAGAATTGGGATTGTTAAGATATAAAAAGTCCTCTCGGAAGCTATCTTTTATGCAGAATAGACTGCATCACTGTGAACTTCAGTGCCAAGCTAGAATGATCACAGACACGGCAATCCCCAAAGCAAGCTCCTCTCTTTATGCATAATTTTAATATCTTCCTATCATGAAAAAAGGATATTTCATTACTGAGAATTCCACTTCTTACCCTGCCCATCGTATATTATTTCTCTTCAAGATACACTATAGAACGATGGAGGAAAATCCTCTTTCCATTGAAAAGAGGGTCTGAGGTTCTTTAGAAATGGTTGTATCAGAGGTCCAATAACTCCTTTGAACGACCAAGTCTGCATTTTTGTCATTGTATTCCCATCTATGTTATTTTCTGCAGTAATTTACTTGTCAGAAAGATCACAGGAAACTAGCAATTTACTTTGTGCACAAAGCATTGTGTGGCTGTGATTGCCTTTTCTCATAGGGCTGTAATCTTTCATTTGTCTAAATGAAATGATGGATGAGCAGGGATCACCACTTGGCATGCCAAGGCGGCTGCTCATCCACGCCTCTCCCGCCTTCATGGCAAAGTGCCTCTGGCTGAGACACCCCTAAAAAAGGGGGCTGCTGGACCTAAGAGAAGGCTCTACGTGGGTTGACAACCAACCACTGGAGACCAATCCCTACAAGCAGAAATGTTTACATGGCTTAATACAGCTTATCATCATTGTATAAGAAAAAAGCCAACTAAAATTTCTTCTTTTGCATATCTAAAAATGCTGATGAACATATTCAGTATTTCAAAGTTGTCTACCATAAGATAAGACAGGAAATGTATTGCCTAACACTGACCCTTCCCCTTTTTTTTTCAGCCAAAGGAAAATAAGCCAAGCATCTGTTAATAACTATTGGATTTCGTTCATAAAGATGCTTCGATTGCCTCCCCTACACACACTCCACTTTTTAAGCTCAAACTCTGAGCCGAATGAACATAAACAGGCTTAACAACTTCATAATTTTCCCAGGCTTCCTTCCCATTCACTCATTTCACGTAAATGACAATAACCAAAATGAAAAGAGCTTAAAGTTTAATAAGAAGGTTTCACTTGAGATAATTATAGAGGTTTTGGTAGGCTTTCAGAACCCTCTTCATTATCAGAAATAGTTGGGAGATTTTACTTCAATTCTGTCTGTGCAATTTACAGTGTGAGTACCATGCCCCAGAAACTCTGTTGTCGGGGATGTGAGCAAATGCTGAAGCCAAGGAGGTTCCTGGTATGCAAATGTCAAGCCCTCAGGGTCACCACTGTCAAGAAACAGAGAGCAAAAGGTGGATGTCCTCAATCTGGCAAAGGGTGTTGACAAAAAGCAGTCAGCAAAGAGCGTATTTAATGTTGAAATTTTGAAAACATTTCTGCATGAGTTGTGGGAAGTAAAGTTTTTGTCAAGCAGAATTCTTACCCACTCCCTTCTCATACCACACATTTCCTCTTTAGGAGGTAAGTTGAGCAAAGATACATCAAACATCTACTCTGTGTTTAAGCATTAAGAGTGCAAAGATAAATAACAGATGGCTCTTGACCTGAAAGAGCTTACACATCATTGGACAAGGCAGGCAGAATCAAACTGACTATATCAAGATAAGTGCATAGCAGCCGTAGAAACAGAGCACTATGAGGCAGAGAACCCTCAAAATAGACATTATGCATACTTTTTCATATGCTGTCATGCATCACTTAATGATGGGGATAGATTCTGAGAAATTCATCCTTAGATGATTTTGTCATTATTTGAACATCGTAGCGTGTACTCACACAAACCTAGATGGTGTAGCCTACTGCACACCTAGGTTACACGGGGTGGCTTATTACTGCTAGGCTACAAACCTGCACAGCACATTACTATACTGAATTCTGTAGGCAATTGTAATGCCGTTGTGTATCTAAACATATCTAAACAAAGAAAAGGTACAGTAAGGATATAGTATTATAATCTTAGGGTACCACTGTCATCTATGTGGTCCACCATGGACCCAGACATCGTTAGACAGTGCCTGACTGTATTTAGAAAGACATGAATGTTTCTGTAGAGACTTTAGGAAATCACATACACTTAATTGTATCTAGTGTACTGGATTTCTGAGTAACAAATAAGTCATGCATGTATGCATTCATTCATTTATTGGGCTTTACTTTACACCAGGTGTTTTGCCAGGTGTTGGGGCTACAAAGATAATTTTGAATTGTCTTCTGCTCACAGGAGCTGTATGCTGGATATTGGAAAGTAGATTGAAAGGCCTTGAATGATATGTAGTCAAACACTACTCTGCAAGCATAAGGATGCCAGGAAGATTTGGTTGCTTTTGTTATTGAATAAAAGAAAGAAGACTGTGGTAAAATCTTCGGAAGAATAAAATGTGAGTGGAGAGGTTGGATTGGAATGGGGAAGGACTGGTGTGAGGGAGGCACAATTGTTCCTGTCCAAATGATAAGGGCCTGAACTTAAGAGTAGTATTTAGGTATGTAGGGGAGACATTTTTTAAATAAAATAGAAAGAAAATGGTGTCTAGTTCAAGAATTTGTACTGCAAGCAAGAACAAGTGTCTCTGTCTATGAGAGTAGAAAGGACTTTATTGGGAAAATTTTTATTAAGACTGGTTTGGATAACCAATGTGATAGTTGAGGACCAGATTTTAAAAATGTAAAACAAATAAGGCAAAGGCAAACAAGGCTCTGGACAGCCAAGAGTAGGGAGGATATTCACCATCGTTGGAAGGAAAGATGTGGCTCAAATGCACTGGTGTAGCTGCTGCTACTCAGCGTGACTCCCTCTGAACCTGTTGCCCCTAACACTCTGTTCCAATGATGTTAAGCCCACTGAGTGCCAAGCCTGAGGGTGCAGGGAGAGTATGTCTCTTTCTTAGGAAAGGAGAAGATTGTGTGTCATTAAGTCTGGTAGCTTCTCCCAACTGGAAAAGGAGGTTTGGATATTGAACAGCCTCCCAGTGGCCATTGTTCACCCCAAACCTTTATCACGGGACACTTCAAAAGATCTAGATTTATTGACAGAGTGAATGATAATGCCTTAATTGATAGGACACAGAACCAGAAGGAATGCATTAGCAAGTCCAGGTCAAATTAAATTTGAGATATTTTTTAGAAAGCTAAGTAAAAGCCCAGAAACTAGTCTTGATCTGGGTGTCAGCACAGAGGCCAGCGCTAAAGATAGAGTCTTGGAATTCCATTATCTGGTTGTATTATACTCCCTCTACATTCTACTGTCTGTCCATAACTCAGAACCACCTGAAAATACTCTGCTCAGTTCTAGATTTGCTGCTATTATTTCACCCTCCTGTGTATTCTTATATTTCATTCTATTCCCTGGTCATTCAAAATAGCATTTGGTCCTACAGTTGGGTGGAAATTATTCCTCAATTGCTCAACCCCGACACTGCTAATTCAGAGAAAAGAATGTGCCAGGAATTTCTCTGTCTCCATCCTAGGCAGACACCACCTTTCATTCATACCAAATTAATCACTTTGGAGTGTGCTCACTGGTGATTCCACACATAGTTAAGAGATCAGTAGTCAAGTATTTTTCAGTAAGAAAGCTCCAGTGGATCAATGGAAAAGGAGACAGGGGAGGTCATCCTGTCTAAAATCTGATTTGAGGCTCTCCCATCACTCGTCTTAGCAGTTGTGCCTGACATCATTCTCCACTCCCACTTGGCCTGGGATGCTGCATTCCTGCTGCCTGCTTCATCAGCTCACTGATGCTTTTGCATAGAGATTTTCTAACTGGGATTCCAGGGAGGGACTCATGAGGAAGTGAAAGGGAATAGGGAAGAGGCAAAACTGGGAGGCTTTGGGTCCTATTTTTCTGTTTCACCATAGCAACTCAGATTTTTATCTTTTCATAAATTAGTCTTCAAAGTTTCCTTTGAGCACAGGTTTCTGATGTTACAAACAAGTTTATAAATCATTGCTATCTTAGTGCATTCAGGTTGCTATAACAAAATATCATAAACTAGGTAACTTACAAATGACAGAAATTTATTTTTCACACTCCTGGAGGCTAGAAAGCCCAACATTAAGACAGCTTCAGTGTCTGGTGAGGACCTGTTTTCTGGCTTATAGAGGACTGTGTCCTTACACGGTGAAGAAGTGTCAGGCTCCCTCAGGCCTCTTTTATAAGGACACCAATCCCATTCATGAAGGCTCTTCGCTCATGACCTAGACACATCCCGAAGACCCTACCTCCTGATACCAGGGGGTTAGGAGTTCAACAAATAAATTTTAGAGGGATTTAAACTTTCAGTCCACATCAGTTGCTTTCAACTGACAGTTCTCAAACCCTTTCTGGCTTCAGGATGCATTCACACTTTTAAAAATTATTAGGGCCTTTTTTTTTTTTTCTTTTCCCAAGATGGTGGATTGGAGGAATTGTTAGCATGCCTCTCCCACTTGGAAAGACAAAATAGTTTGTAGAGACTCATGCTGTGAACTTGTTTCCAAGCAGCAACACAGACAATTAACAGGAAAACTGAAAAATAAAAATAACAGAACCTTTGAAAGAAGTGGCAGGCTGAGCCTATGCCTTGAGCCGGGAGGAAAACCGTAAGTCCCTAGAGTGTGAGAGGGGGAGAAATTGCCTCCAGGATGTACATTCCCACTGGGAAGCTGGCAGTCCAGGCCACAGGGGAAGGCCTTGTCTCAGTGCTGGAGTTGATTTAGTGAGTGGTGAGGAGTATATGAGAAAAAGCGGCATCACTCCTTTACAAGCACTTCCAGACTCCAACAGATAAAGGGAAACAATTCTTGATTCTTCCTCCCAGGGAACCTCGCAGAAATCTGCTGGTGAACTCAGTTGGTGGTCATAGGTGGAGGGAAGCTCCTGAGATTCATGATGTAATTTCAAGTTGGGACAGACCCCTTTGGCCAGAACCAGGGGGTGAGTGGGAAGTGTGTTGTAGCCATGAGCACAGGAACTGGATGCCCCTACGTCACAGACAGACTGATAGAGGCATGGCCTGAAAGCTGTGGTTTCTGTCTCATAGGGAAAGTTTACGGCCTGGGAAAGTTTTTAGTTCTGAACTCAGACTGCCTGGCACTTAGCTAGCCACTGTTAGTGGAGCACTCACTGTAGGTTTGAGATCTAACTCGCCAAGTGCGTGGGAGCTGGGTGGGGCTTACTGTCATTTGTTACTCCCCATTCCCTCTGTGGACTTCCTGGAGCATTACTCCAGCAGCCAGAGAACGGCTCACTGGCACCACTGCTTGCACCTGCATGTGGAGAGGCAGAGTGCGGACTTCCCTGATGCAGCCCCCACCTGGCTTTGCCCCTCCACCTGCCCTGGTAGCTTAACACAAAGGACAGAAACCTCTGGGAGCTCTGTAGCTCTGCTTGTTGCCTGAGAAACCAGAGTACTTCCCCTGAGTAGCATAAGGCAAGCACAAATCCCACTGCTACCAGAATACCTGGTGGTGTTTTACAAGTGCCACCTCTTGGCTGGAGGCCAACTGACACAGTCCATTACAACATCTTCAGGGAGAATAACATGGCCCCCAGGAAGGAGAAGACTTGTAAATAACCTCAGCTATCATCATTGCCTACATCACCCTGGCTAACCAGGAGGTCCTTAGTCTCTCCATGTGACCAATTCATTACTACTACAACCTGCACATGAGAAAGCCAATACACTAAGGCTGCTTATAACCAAAGAATCTCAAAGAGTCTAAGTCACTCCCCTGCCGTGCCATCGGAACTGGTTCTGGTACCCGCTGCTGGGAGACGTGAGGACAGGTCACATCACTGGATCCGTTGAAGACACTCCCCGTCTCCAGCTTGGAGTGTGGCAGCCCCCTAGGAGGCTAGACCCAGAAAAAGAGAAGCATTCATAGTAATTTGGGCCTCAGGGACTACTACTTCTAGGGGAAAGGGAAGTGCACCCAAGGGGACAAAGAAAATCCAGACCACAGGCCCTGAGTCCCAGAACTTTCAGCTTGTGGGAAGTTTCAGCAAAAGCACAGGTGCAGTGCTGGGCTCAGTGGGAAAAACTGGCAGCTCTACCCCAACAGTCAGGAGCCTTGGTGCTCATAAAGTGTCACAAAGAAGGGGACTTCTCCCTCTCACCCACCACTGAAGACACAGGTGGGGGCTTCTCTCATGGGAGCTTGACTTAGGTCCATCTGTAGACAGCCTTTCTAGAACATTTCAGAGTGACTGCATCCCCACAAAAGGAATGCTTTCCTGGTACAGGCTTGCATGAGAGGCAGAATGACCAACCTTTTCTATGTGGAACATCAGCATTCCTTCAGATGAAGAGAGGTGTCTGGCTGATCTGAACAGCTGGAACCCTGGGTCAGGAGTGTGACTGAGAGGTGGATTGCTTTCCTACGGGCCTGGCAGCGGAACTCAGGTGACTCCCTCTCTTCACCCTGAAAAGACCTCAGTGTTTTTCACTGAGAGCTCCTCCAACTACCTCTGTCAATGCTGTGACCTCTGCCCTCCATTGGGTATTACATTTACCCACGTGCTTTAGCCACAGCTGATTTTTACCTGTAGATACTTCTCACTGGCCTGAAGGCTGGACTGTTCAATCCAGTGATTAAAATAGTGGGGGAAAAATAAATAAATAAATAAATAAATAAATACACACTACTGGGAACCAAAATAAGCTTCAAGAGACTTTTGTCATTCCAAAGTTATAGGAGACAGTGAACCTACTCACACCATTAACATATTGCCACTACTACAATCAGTATCTGAAAAAGCCATCATACAAGGGCTCTTTATAACCAAGGAACTCATACAAAGTCTTCACCCAGAGCTGAATTAGATTGCAACAAATTATAAACATTAAAATCACATCCTCAAGGATGGGACATTTTTAAAAAGCACAGTTGAATCAAAAATAAATTCAAAAATAATTAAAAGAAATAGTCTACCCAAAAAAGAAGAAACCAGAAAAATAATTCTGGCAATATGACAAAACAGGGTTCTATAAAACCCCAGAAAGATCACACCAGCTCTTTAGCAATGGAACTAAACCAAGATGACAACTTTGAAATACCAGATAAAGAATTCAAAAGGATGCTTATTAAGTTACTCACAGAGGTACAAGAAAAAGATGAAAACCAACATGAAGAAATTTAAAAAACAATTTATGATGTGAATTAAAAATGTTCTAAAGAGATAGATATTTAAAAACATCAATTAGAACTTCTGAAAATAAAAGACACATTTACAGAATTACAAAATGCAGTGGCAAGTTTTAACAGTTTACTAGATAAAGCAGGATAAAGAATTTCAGAGCTCAAAGACAAGGCTTTTGAATTAATCCAATCAGACAAAAATAAAAAATAATTAAAAGAAGTGTACAAAGTATCCAAGAAATATGGGATTATGTAAAACAGCCAAACCTAAGAATCACTGGTGTTTCTTGGGAGGGATAAGAAAAACCAAAAAGTCTGGAAAATTTATTTGAGAGAATAATTGAGGAAAACTTTCCTGGCCTTACTAGAGATTTAGACATCCAAATTCATTAAGCCAAAAAAAAAAAAAAAACTCCTGGGAGATTTATTCCAAAAAGGATATCTCCAAGGCATATAGTCATTAGGCTGTCTAGAGTCAATGTGAAGGAAATAATTCTAAGAACAGTGAGACAAAAATACAATGTATTCTATAAAGGAAAATCTATAAGACTAGTAGCAGACTTCTCAGCAGAAACCTTTTACCAGCTGTAAGGGATTCAGGTCCTGTCTTTAGCCTCCTTAAACAGAATAACCATCCACCAAGAATTTTGCATCCAGCAAAACTAAGTTTCATCAACAAAGGAGAAATAAAATCTTTTTCAAACAAGCAAATGCTGAGAGAATTTGTCACTATTAGACCATCCCTAAAAAGAAATGATAAAAGGAGTTCTAAATATTGAAACAAAAGGTCGATATGCACCAGAATAGAACACCTTGAAAGCATGAAACTCACAGGACCTGTAAAACGATAACACAATGAAGAAAACAAAGTAACTAGGTAACAATCAACATGATGACTGGAACAGTACCTCATATCTCAATATTAATATTGAATGTAAATATTCTAAATGCTCCACTTAAAAGATACAGATCAGCATAATAAATAAAAAATCACAAACCAAATATTTGTTGTCTTAAAGAAACACATTTACACATATAAGGATTCTTATAGACTCAAGATAAAGGGGTGGAAAAAACATTCCATGCAAATGGAAACCAAAAGCAAGTAGGAATAGCTATTATTATGTCAGATAAAACAGTCTTTAAAGCAATAACACTAAAAAAAAAAAAAAAGAAAAAATTTAAAAAAAGGATCATTATGTAATAAAAAAAAAAGAATCAATTCTGCAGAAGACATTACAATCCAAAATACATATGCACTGAACTTTGGAACTCCTAGATTCATAAAACAATTCCTACCAGACCTCAGAAAAGAGATAGACACTAACACAATAATAGTGGGGAACTTCAACACTCCAGTGACAGCACTAGACATATCAGCAAGGCAGAAAGTCAACGAAGAAACACTGGACTTAAACTGCACTCTAGAACAAGTGGATCTAACAGATATTTACAGAAGGTTCTACCCAAGAACTGCAGAATATGCATTCTTCTTATCAGCACATGGATCATTCTCCAAGATAGATTACATGATAGGCCACAAAACAAGTCTCAATAGATTTTTAAAAATAAAAATCATATCAAGTACCTCCTCAAAATCACAGAAGAATAAAACTAGAAATCAATCCAAAACTATAAAAATACATGGAAATTAAACAATCTGTTCTTGAATGATTTTTTGGTTTTTGTTTTTTGTTTTTTTTTTTTAGACGGAGTCTTGCTCTGTCACCCAGGCTGGAGTGCAGTGGTGCAATCTCGACTCACCGCAAGCTCCACCTCCCAGGTTCATGCCATTCTCCTGCCTCAGCCACCCGAGTAGCTGGGACTACGGGCGCCCGCCACCACTCTCGGCTAATTTTTTGTATTTTTAGTAGAGACGGGGTTTCACCGTGTTAGCCAGGATGGTCTCGATCTCCTGACCTCGTGATCCGCCCACCTCGGCCTCCCAAAGTGCTGGGATTGCAGGCATGAGCCACCGCACCCGGCCCTTGAATGACTTTTAACAATGAAATCAAGGAAATATTTAAAAAGTCTTCAAAATGGCTGATAACAGTGACACAAGTTATCAAAACCTCTGGAATGCAGCAAAAGTAGTGCTAAGAGGAAAGTTTATAGAGCTAAATGCCTAAATCGAAAAGTCTAAAAATAAAAGATGACGAATTGACCTCACAAAGTCACACTTCAAAGAATTATGGAAACAACATCAAACCAAACCCAAAGCTGGCAGAAGAAAAGAAATAACAAATATCAGAGAACTCAATAAAATTGAAATTTTAAAATGCAAATGATTAATGAAACAAAAAATTTGTTCTTTGAAAAGATAAATTGATAGACCATTAGCTGGAATAATCAAGAAAAGAAGTGAAGATTCAAATAAGCTCAATTAGAAATGAAAATGGAGAGATTACAACCAACACCACAGAAATACAAAAGATCATTTGGGACTACTATAAACACCTCTGTGCACATAAACTAGAAAATCTAGAGGAAATGGATAAATTCCTGGAAAAATACAGCCCTTCTAGCTTGAATGAAGAAGAAATAGAATTATGAGCAGCCCAATAATAAGCAGTGAGATTGAATCAGTAATAAAAAAAAAATTTCCCTGTTAAAAAGAAAAAAGCACAAGGCCAGATAGACTCACAGCTGAATTCTATCAGACGTTTAAAGAAGAATTGGTACCAATTCAACTGAAATTATTCCAAAATAATGAGAAAGAGGGAATCCTCCCTAACTCATTCTATGAAGCCAGTATTACCCTGATACCAAAGCAAAGGACATAACAAAAAAAGAAAACTATGGATCAATATCCCTGATGAACACAGATGTAAAAATCCTCAACAAAATACCAGCAAATTGAATCCAACAGCTGCAGAAAAAAACATTCAATAAAATCCAGTATCTTTTTGTGAAAACCCTCAACAAACTAGGCATAGAAGATACATACCACAAAATAATAAAAGTCATATATCACAAACCCACAGCCAAGATCATACTGAATAGGGAAAAGTTGAAATTATTTCCCCTAAGATCTGGAAGAAAACAAGAGGCCCACTTTCATTACTTCTATTCAGCGTAGGACTGGAAGTCCTAATCAGAGTAGTCAGGCAAGAGAAAGAAATAAAGGGCATCCAAATTGGGGAAGAGGAAGTCAGACTATGTCTGTTTGTCAATTATATAATCGTATACCTAGAATACCCTAAAGATTCCTTCAAAAAATTCCTAGATTTGACAAATGAATTCAGTAAGGTCTCAGGTTACAAGATGAATGTACAAAAATTGTAGCACCACTATATACCAATGACAACCAAGCTGAGAATCAAATCAAGAATTCAATCCCTTTTACAACAGTTGCAACAATAAAATAAAATACTTAGGAATATATTTAACTAAGGAGATGAAAGATCTCTGTAAGGAGGGCTATAAAACATTGCTTAAGGTAATCGTAGATGACACAAACAAATGAGAATACATTCCATGGTTATGGATTGGAAGAATCAATATCATGAACATGATCATAGTACCCAAAGTAATCTACAGACTCAGTGTAATTCCTATCAAAATACTAACATCATTTTTCACAGAATTAGAAAAAAAAATCCTAAAATTCACGTGGAACCAAAAAAGAGCCTGAATAGTCAAAGCAATCTTAACCAAAAAGAACATATCTGGAGGCATCACATTCCCTGACTTCAAATTATACTACCAGGCTATAGTGACCAAAACAGCATGGTACTGGTATAAAAGTAGATACATAGACTAGTGGAACAGAATAGAGAACCCAGAAATAAAGCCAAAGCCAAATGCTTACAATCAACTGATCTTCAACAAAGCATACACAAACATAAATCTGGGGAAAGGACACCCTATTCAATAAATGGTGCCGGGAAGACTGGATACCCACATGCAGAGGAATGAAACTAGATCCCTATCTCTCACCATATACAAAAATCAACTCAAGATGGATTAAAGTCTTAAATCTAAGACCTGAAATCATAAAATTTCCAAAAGAAAGGCTAGGAAAAGCACTTCTGGACATTGCCCTGGGGAAAGAATTTATGACTAAGACCTCAAAAGCAAATTCAACTAAAGCAAAAATAAGTAAATGGGATCAAATTAAACTGAAAAGCTACCGCAGAGCAGGAGAAATAATCATCAGAGTAAGACAGACAACTCGTAGAATGGGAGAAAATATTTGCAAACTATGCATCCAACAAAGGAAATAGCATCTGGAATCTACAAAGAACTAAAACTAATCAGCAAGAAAAAAACCCAGATAATCCCATCAAAATAGACAAATAGACAAATGACATGAATAGATATTCCTTAAAAGAAGATATACAAATGACCAACAAACATACAAAAAAATGCTCAACATCACTAATCATCAGAGAAATGCAAATTAAAACTATAATGAGATACTACCACCTTACCCCCACCAGAATGGTCATTATTAAAAAATCAAAAACCAAAAAATGAAAAAGAAAAGAAAGAATGGCATGGATGTGTTGCAAAGGGTTTGTTTATACGCTGCTGATGGGAATATAAATTATTAATAGTACAACCTCTATGGAAAACAGTATAGAGATTTCTCAAAGAAGTAAAAGTAGATCTGCCATTTGATCCAGCAATCCCATTGCTGAGTATCTACCCAAAGGAAAAGAAGTCATTATATACGAAAGAAACCTGAATATGTATGTTTATTGCAGCACAATTAACAATTGCAAAGATATGAACCAACCTAAATGCCCATCAACTGGTGATTGGTTAAAGAAAATGTGGTATATATACACCATGGGATACTACTCAGACGTAAAAGAAAAAACAGAATAATGTATTTTGCAGCAAGTTGGATGGAGCTGGAGGCATTTATTCTAAGTGACACAATTCAGGAATGGAAAACCAGATACTATATATTACCACTTATAAATGGGAGCTAAGCTATGGATATACAAAGGCATGCCGATTAATATATTGGACTTTGGAGACTTAGAAGTGGGTGGCAGGGAGGAGGGTGAGGAATAAAAAGCTACATATTGGGTACAATGTACACTACTCGGATGACAGGTATGCTACAATATCAGACTTTACCACTGTATAACTTACCCATGTAACCAAAAACAATTTACACCGTAAAGCTATTGAAATTAAAAATAAAATTAAAAAAAGTGTTAGGGACCTCAGAAATAATTATATGGGTGTTATCTATTGATATATAATGTATTAGACATTAATACTAAGAGTATTTAAAATATTTCTTTATTCATTCAAAAATAAAAATAAAACTATTACATGATAACATAAATATATTTTCATTAAAATTACTATATTTTCTAAAACAAAGTATAATGTGAAGAGAGGCAGTATTTTCCATTTTTGCAAATCTCATTAATATCTGGCTAAGTAGGAGATAGATAGATTTTAATATCTGCTTCTGCAATAAATTTATTATATGTTGTTTTGGTTGAAGTCTATGAAAAATAAAGTCAACCTCGCAGAGATACATAGTTAGAAGGAGAAAGAGCATTTTGGTAATCTTTCTAGATAATTGTGGATATTTCTTTTAGACAATATACCATAACTCACTAATTAGTAGTTTCTTAAAGGCTGGTTGCCATGTGAACTCAAAATCCATATCAATAAACATTTTGAACTCTATAACATTAAAATATATCAGCCTGTCTTGCACTTTGGGTGAATCTTTTAGTCATGAATAATTTTGTAACATCACACATCAGTCATCTGGAAAATATCGGTTCACTGAGTTATGCCATTTTTCAAGTTGACATGCTTCATTTTGCAATCTCAAAAAACTTATGTTCATTAATATTATCACCGATATCATTAGAAAAATTTCTAAATATTGGGAAGCTATCAAGCTCACAGTGGTAGACACAAGTTTTTCACAATTCTAAATTTTGCTTGCAAGCTTTAATCTTCTAATTTGCAACAAATACCATCAGTCATTTTCCCTGAAGTGACAGGATCACTTCACTTTCAGAAAAGTGTCTGCAAAATACCTAAGTCTGAGTAATCATGTTTGTCTGCCAGTCATTTTTTTCAAATTACAGGGTATTTCATGGAGGAAGTATCTAGTTTAGCTTGCAACTAAAATAACCACACAAGTGCTTTTCCCCAAAAAAACACCATACTTTGGCGTGCACCTTATAAGTTGCCTTACATGTACTTACCACTTCATCATATAAAATATTAAAAAGATGTGAACTGAAAGGTAGAGATTCAATAAAATCAACCCAGTATACTCTTCCTCAAGGACATTCTTAAACTGCTTTTCCTGCACCCTGTGAGTGCCTGGTGCAGTATACAACAACTACTGGTACAGTCTGGTGGCACTGCCTTGATTTGAGATAAAGCACCAGCAGTTCCACCCACCACTGCTTATTTTTAGCATCAGGGCTTACGTCACTGGAGTGAAAAGGATAAATACCACTTTAGTATCATGAAGAAAATCATTTTGACCTGAACTCCCTGAATGAGCCTGCAGGATCCCTATGGTTCCATAGGTCACACTTTGAGAATCTCTGCTTTAAACCTGGAAAAGGCAAATATCAAGAGGAAAGTGGAATAAGCCGTGTGTTAGAGTCTCTTGAAGACCAAAGACAAAATGCACATGTGTTCTCTGGGAGGGGTCTGATAAATAGTGATTACTCATTTGTAACAGCTTTCCAGGCTTCTGTACTTTTGAAAGACTTGAGGAGTCTATAGGGACAGCATCTACAACACAATAAAAAGAGGTTTTTGGCAACTATAGATAAAACATCCCAAGGTTCCAGGGAATATGACTAAAGTGCCAGGAAAACACTTGGAACTCACTTGTGCATTCCTTCACTCATTGTCAGAAAATAATAAAAAATTTCTGAGCCAACTGCTAAGTGCAATCTATATGTTTGAACACAAAGTTTCTTTAAAAGCTAATTAGAATACCTAACAATACTATTACTGCCAGCAACATAAGCAGAAACATTAAGCACTTACAATAAGTCATGTATTGTGTTAAATACTTCTTATGAATTGCCTCCTTTAATCCTTACCATTAATAATCAGATGTCTTGCTACAATAAATTAGCATAATTTCTATCTCATTTTTATGAATGAAGAAAACAAGACTTTCAAAGGCCAAGAAGCATGTCCAAGATCTCACGGCTAGCAAGTGTTGGGGCTGAAATTTGAACCTAGGGAGCAGGCTTTGAGCTGTTACGAAACCTCTCAAATCATCCTCTCATTATTTGTAAAATACTAATCACACTTACCTAATTGAAGTTTGTAAAGCATGGACAAGATAGCACATATGAAGATGGCATGGTGCCCGAGACATTGGATATAGAGGATAAATGTTATTTTCCTTTCATATCAACTACAGCAACTCCCTCAATTATCTTGCATTACAATAAGGGGGAAAATCATTATTAATAACTTCAATATAAAGCATCATGGTTAAGTGTCAAGAAAAGGGCCATATATTAAGTTCTCTGGGAGTCTGGCAGAGGGAGACATTACAACCGATGAAATACAGGCAGGATCGTGTGGGAGGAGAGAACCCTGGAGGGTAATTTGAAAGGCTAGAATTTGGTAGATTTTGTTGGACACTCAAACATGTAGCAATCTGAAGCTCATGATTGAGACATTATATTGTTACTATATACTGTTTTTAATGAATGGAAACATAAGTGTATATATACACATGTATTGCGTTGCAGTATTTGTGCCACTGGTGTTTTTTTAATTGCTGAATACCTAAAAAAGTTTAGGTATTCAAGAAAAAGGAAGAACCAACAATTCCATTTGAAATTGGGAAGAGAATGGATTTCTCTGGCTTCTGAGACTATGCTGGTGAAGCTAGTTTCTCCACTTTTTTTTTTTTTTTTTTTTTGAGATGGAGTCTTGCTCTGTTGCCAGGCTGGAGTGCAGTGATGTGATCTCAGCTCACTGAAACCTCCGCCTCCCAGGTTCAAGTGATTCCCCCGCCTCAGCCTCCCGAGTAGCTGGGCCTACAGCTGCATGCCACCATACCTGGTTAATGTTTTTTTATTTTAGTAGACGGGGTTTCACCATGTTGACTAGGATGGTCTCGATCTCCTGACCTTGTATCTGCCCACCTCGGCCTCCCAAAGTGCTGGGATTACAGGCGTTTCTCCACTTTATTAAATGCATTTCTGGCCAAATGGACTGTATACACATGACTTACAGCTCGGGAGGAATTCTTGGTTAGCTTCTAATGCGCCTGTGTAGAGATAATGCTGAAGGGGTGCTTTTGGGGAAGTTGGTTTCCATTTATCTCCTTTGCCAGAATGCAGACTTGAATAATTACTGGCTAATGTTTTTCTGTATCTGCATGCCTTATGGAACTGCCTAATATTCTGCATAGGAGACTTGGCTACTTCATCTGTAGACATAGCTAATTCCATTCACTTCTGACCCCTCGTGAGAATATTTTGAAATCTCCTCCTGACAGGTGCTAAGTAAAGAAATTATTCCAGTTAACTGGGTTATTGATGGAATTGAGTAATTGATTTTATGGTCTGCAGTGATATCACTCCTTACTTTGTAAAGTGAAAGACTTGAAGTGGTTCATATAAAACTGAATGTGGAAAAGATAGAATATCCTAGGGCTGAAATATCTTCCTGGAAAATATGAGGATTTCAGCAATCAGCACTACTTGGCTGTCTCAAATTCTGCTTATCTCTGGCTCTTGGTAGGCTAGCCTAGGCATTGCCACTAATCTTTTGTCAGAAAAGCCCCCCTGGTTATGTGAAATCATTTCTCAATTGATGTACTCTGCTGACAACACCATCTATCAATGTTAGGCAGTAGGTAGAGAACTGAGATTTCGAATCATGAAGAAATGAAGAATTAAAACCAGTGGGTATTTTTCTCTAGCTCACAAAGACAAACTAAAAACAGCTACCTAAGAGTGATTAAGCAGCACTCTTGTTTTTGGCAGCGCAGTTGTGAGAAATAGCATCATAAAGTCACATTCATTGTGGTACGGTTGTTTAACTTGGATTGAATTCTCTGCCTGTTTCGAAGTTTCGGTTTGGAGGAGTGGGTGTACACTATAACCCACTAAAACAACTAAAGCTTATTTCTTACTACTGGTCATTTTTAAATTCCTTAGTTTAAATTTCTGCTTTAAATCTAGTATATGGAAAGAAATGGCAGAAATCAAAACCCTTTCCCCATGTACTTCCTGGAGATGACCTTGTCAGAGATCTAGACATTACCATGGCAGCTGAGGTCAAAGTGTAAATTCCACTTGTGCAACTTGAGATCCCAGCTTGCTCTGGGATTGAAGCAACTTCCAGGCCCCGGGGGCCAGATTTCCACAGGCTCTGAGGAAAGCTGCCTGTTTGCATAATGTTCAGGTGTCCCCTGCTTTTTGAATATGCACAACTCCCATTTGTTCATGCAGATTTAGTAATTGTCTATTTAATCACCTATTTGCATGCACAATTACTCAGTTTGGGCACATGCATGCTCATTTGCATATGTAAATCTTGACTTGGGCTCCAGCAAACAACTGCACCTGCAAACTGCAGCCGGGCCCATTGATAAACCCTTAGGGGGGATTAGCCTTGTCCACAGAGGGAAAAGAAGACTAAATAAGTTTGAGGTCTGAATATTGAGCCTTAATTATATGTGTAATAAAATTGATTTCTTTTATTTTAAACCTAAAAAGGAAAGAAGTTAGAAAGTATGTTGATCGTTCTCTAATGGGAGAAAAAGCAATAAGATAAAAGTTTTTAATAAGCAAATAAAGGAGACCAGCAAAGACTACTGAAAGAAAGAAATGGCAACAGAGTTGAATTGTCATCCAAAACTCTTCTGTTAATGTAACCTTTGTTGCCGCTGATATTTAAAATAATATAAGGTTAGTGGCTGTAGCCATCTTTGATGGAAGGGGAACAAGTGACACAAATGCATGTCTTTATGAAGATCTCTGTCTTCCCACCAAGAACAAAATTGCCATAAGGCCCTGTGCATGAGATTGCTTTCTCTGTTTATAGAAAAATTAAACCCAGCTATTTGGTGATCTAAAGATTTTCGACTCTTAACATAGAACATGTCAAGAAAAATATGGGAAAAATTAGTATGTGTGCAGAGAATGGAGAAGAACATAACTCCTAGCTATTACATGTAGGACAGGATCTTCTTGGCTACTCTGAAAACAGTTTTTCTCTAGCTTTAAGTTCGAATGTCTCATTTAGGAGATTGTTTAAAATTCAGATTATCAGGCCACACCAGATACTGATTCAACAGGTTGAGCCTAAGAATCTGCATTTTACCAATACTCTGGGGGATTCTGATATATTTGGGTTTGGAACATACTCTTTGAAACACCAGTTATCAGGGCGTTTAAGGAAACTGGCAGATACAGATATATACCAGTCTATCGCCTGTCTCTCCAGACATAAAGAAAGCACTTCAGCCGTCAAGCAAGTTCCTTGACTGGCAGATAACAAGCTTACATTACGACATTTAATTTTCTATGAGGACTGCAATAGCATCCAACAAGCTTTTGCTCAATATTGCTATTAATAGCCCTCAAGGGCTGGCATGCAAAACTACCTTACCAAACCCCACCTCCACATAGCTTTATACCTCCCTTTCTTAGAAGCCCAGAGAATCAAGAGGCCCCACTTCAGCCACAGCAAAGACCAGCCCTGTCCCCAGAACAAGTTTGAACCACAAGACTAGGCTCAAGGTTAATTAGTAACATTTATAGGTTGAGATGGCTTATTAATTGGTTTGGATCAAAGGAGCAGCTATGCAATAAAATACATCTTTAGTGAGTTTTGTTTCTGAAAAGTGATTTGTTTATTTATTTTGATTCATTTTTTTAAGGTGACGTATTTAAAAGATCCTTGGTCTCATTTGTTACAGTAGTTGTGATAACCAGAAAACATCATTTCCAAAATGTAGTTAATGGGAATGATTTCAAAAGAAAAGGACAACTGCTGTTGTCCTAGATGTTGGTTATGTTAGCTGGAGACTTCCAGATAAACTAGTTGATTTAGTTTCTGAAAAGGAAATGGGAGTAAATCCTACCTGACTATCTCATTTCATATTCACAAACTACCTACAAGATGGGTATTATTGTCTTCGTGTTGCAAATGAGAAAACCAAGGCTTAGAGAGATTAAGCTATGTGCCCAAAGTCACACAGCTAAGCGCTAACAGAGGCATGATTTGAACTCTGGTCTTTCTTACCCAATGGGAAAAGCCCTCATTTCTGAACACTGCCCTTGCTTCTTTCAGACAGGCTGGGAAATTGACATCTTCATCTATCCTCTGTCTTGTGAATGTTCCCCCAGAGAAAGGGCTGGCCATTAGTTCCCCTTTCTACAAATGACCTTGAAAACCATCTATCTCTTCCAGTAATTACTTGGATGAAAATGGTGAACCCAGCTGCTTCCCTGGTGATTTTCTAGCTCAGCCTCATAAAAGCTGCCTTTGTAGAAGCTGCTGCTTGTCTCTTTCTTTTACTTGATAATTCCCAAGAGCAAGATTACCTACAACCAGCTGCTCCTCTCTACATGCAAAGGGATTGAGGAAAAATCAAATGCTGATTAAATCTACACATTGTCTTTCTCATTCCCCCCTAGTGAACACCAAGAAAAATCACTGGAGTCATAAGACAGTGGGCTCAAGTTTTCTCAAAAACCCCAACAGGATTATTAAACTGATAAAAACAAGAAACAACAGAATAGTTCCTTCTAATTTACAAAGAAACGGTGTCCAGTGTTTCTTCCCATTCTTTCTACATCTAGAGGCCTTTTATTTAAAATTTAGCAGTCACTGATGCACTCATGAGAGAGACAAGGTCTCTTTCAAAGTCAAGCTGCTCACTAGAGACCCTTAATCAGAAATAATGCCCCTCCCAGGATGTAGGAGAGCTGTTAGGATCGCCTGTTTTATTATATACAAACTGAAAATTCTCTGCCTAAGTGCATCTTTTACTAATTAATTGTTTGCAAGAGTCACGTGCTAGAAATGCTGTGCACATAGACCTTGTTTTCCAATACTTTAGAGGTGTGTGTCCTTTAAAGAGTCAAAGGAGATCATTTTTAGGAAGTGCTTAACTTTTCCTAAAAAGTTCTTGTGCTAAGAATCAATATCTAGATTATAAGAAGATGTTAAAATGAGCATCTATACATATGACCATCTCATAACTGTTAATATGAAATATGCAAGACTCCACATGCACAATTTTCAAAGGAAGTCATAGAAGACCAGTTTCCTGGCTCTTAGATCCTTATAAGATCAAGGATACATAAAAAGGAATCAGCAAGTGAAGGGAAATGGTACAACCACTTTGGAAAACAATTTGGCAGTTTCTTCATAAGTTAAATATCAATTTACCATATGTCTCAGCATCTCCACTTAAAGGCATCTACCAAGAAAATTTAGAGCATATTTCCACCCAGAGACTTGTACATGAATGCTCATAGCAGCACTATTCGTAACAGCCAAAAACTGGAAACATCTACAATGTTTATCAATCTGGAGAATGATAAGCAAATGGTGGTATGTCCATACAATGGAATATTATTTGGCAATAAAAAGAAACCAAATATTGAAACATGCTACAACATGAATAAACCTCAAAAATATGATGCTAAGTGAAAGAAGAAAATGATCACATATTGTATGACTCTATTAATACGAAATGTTCAGAAAAGACAAATCTATGGGGACAGAAAGTAGAGTAGTGGTTGCCCAGATCTAGGTGTAGGAACTGATAGTGATTACAAAGGATTTTTTGGGGGTAATCAAAATGTTCTAAAATTGAATTGAAGGCTGCACAACTCTGCAAATTTACTAAAAAACATTTAATCGTACACTCAAAATGACAGAATTTGATAGTATGTAAATTATATTTTATTAAGTCTGTTTTTTAAACTGGAGAGAGTAGGGGAGATTTTCACCAGATCTTCACTGTCCTATATGGTACCCACTAGCTACATGTGGCTAGTCCGAATGGGGATGCGCTTTAAGTGTAAAATACACACTGGATTCAACGACTTACAGGGTAAAAATATTATAAATTATCTCAATACTTTTTATGTATTGGTTACATGTCAAAATAGTATTTTGGATATACGGACATATTAAATAAAATACATTATTAACACATTTTTACCCATTTCTTTTTAATGTGTCTACCAGAAAGTCAAAATTACCTGTATGGTTCACACTGCATTTCTACTGAACAGTGCTGTGATAGAGAGAGCTGTTGCCTGTACTCCCCTGTCTTCTGGAAGGAGAAGAGAATTTGCTACAATCTAATCCCAAACTGGTGAGGAGGTTCTTCAAGTGGACCTTTCAGATAGTTGTTTGGTATTCACTGTCGTCCAGGGGATGATGGCCTGCAGCCCAAGCAAGCTATAGTCGCCTAAGGCAGCAGGATAAAGTGATGTACACACTGACCGGGCAGGGCTTGTTGGAGGCAATATATGTCCAGCATTATCTTTGACCCGGGTGTGAATCACAAGAGAGAAGGCGCTCTCCTGGAGTTGGTAAGACCACCCTAAAGCCAAGTCTGAGTGAGGAGGACCAACAGGGAAGCAAAAGCTGAAGGGTAGTTTGAGAGATGCCAGGGGGAGGAAAATGCTCATTGCCCATGTCATGTCATGAAAGTTGGAAGACAAGAGCTGCGTTCTGATTCTAACTCAAATTTTGCCTATTCAGTGTACTGATGACACCATACTAACTTTTTTCTTCCAAATCACGGATGCTGCCTTGCAGAATTCCAAGAGGCATTATTCACATCCTAGTCTAGATGGCAGGTGCCAGGCATAGGGATGACCAAAGAGCCCATGCGGGTGCTCAAGGGAGTCCACTTTAAACACACACCATCACCATCACCAGTGAGTGTGAGGCCAGATTACAAAGGCACTGGACCAAATAGAATTTTCCTATCTCTTTGCTGTCCTTCTGTCTCTCATGGAAGAGTCAGAAATGAAGTAGAGTGAGAAGAAGATAGAAGTTAGCAGAGAAATAGAAAAGGGACCAATGCTTTCCCCTTTTTTCATTTTAGACTTTTAGCCTAAAGCTGACATAAGCTGAAGGTGGGGAAAAGATCTGATATTGAATCAAATTCTGGCCATTGATCGAACTAGATTCTAATTTCTGATTTGAGAACTCATGACTTGAGGGACCATATGACCGTGTGTGTGACTTTTTGTGTGTGACTTAAAGCTTAAAAGTCACACACAAAAAGGCATGGGTCTGTCTGAGTTTTCATCTAAGAACAATAAAATGTGAACAAATTTAAAGGAATGGTGACAAAATGAAAGAGCTGAATTCTGATTGTATAACTCCAGTTGTGCTTGTTCAACATAATGATACACTGTAGTAACCTCTCTCTTCAAAGGCAGTGCTGTTGTAATGAAGGATTTCCAGTCATGGCAGTTCCTGGGGTTTACAGGGTGCAATTCCTGAACCAGGTATTGCAGCCCAGTTTGAAGTGAAATCTCACAAGGGTGGGTGTGGCTGGAACTCAGGCCAAGCAGGCTTAGATTGATAAGAAAACTTGAATAGGTACTAAGTCTAAAATTCAGCCTCAGGCTAATGCTGATTTCCAACCACATGCTCCTTATTCCACAAGACAGTAAAGGATCAAACTCACCACATCTTGAAAATTATTCTTTTTTTGTGAAGCAGGATCCTTTTTTCTGAGGACTGCAGGGCTTAGAATGACTCCTAAAATCAACAACGCCATCACTATAATCAATAATGCTATCAGTTGCTAAGTGAGTGTCAGAGACCAGGAAAATGGAATGTACCCTACACAAATCTAAATCTCATTCCCTTTGGTGCTACAACTCTGTGTTCCCAGTGGACACTGCTTAAGTGAAATTGGATACAAAGTGTTAGGGATACAAGACAAAGAAAATTAGCTGTGAGCATAAATTTCTAATTTCATCATTAGTACAGCAAGCATGCAAATATATTTATTTTTGGATTATTAATATTGTACAGTAAGTGATTACACAGCAAAGTCATACTTATTTCTGAAGATTCTTTAAGGGAAAAGATAATTCTATAAAAATATGTTAAATGGATAATATGCTGTATTGTTAAAGGTATCTTAGAAATAAATATTTCTACTTTTTTACATAACAAGATTTTCATGTCTGCATTGTCCATTTAATAATTGATTGCTCAATTCTATTTTACCTTGCAAATTGCATCAGATTCTCTTTTTGAGTGCAGGCCAAGCTGTACCTTGTTCACATGTCATGCCCGAGTGATCTTATCAAGATAATAAAAGTCTCCAGGTGATAAGGTAGTGGTTATGGCTCAAATGGCAAGTTTATGTTTTAATATCCCAATCACTTGAAGAAGAATCAAATGAGACATAACACACTGAATACAAACCACGGAACTATAGCTCGCCTCCCAGGGCACCATGTGCAGCCAGCCAGCCCCCTTCTCTATCCATTTTCCCACACAGCCAGTCAAAGGCAGGAGCTGGTTTCTGTGGATGACTCTGTCCCAAAGCAGGGCCTTTGTCTATGCCCTTGCCTTTTTCTGGAATGGGCTTTCTTCATTCTCTGTGCATGGCAACAGCCTCTTAGTCCTTTAAATACAACTTAAATGTCACCTTGGAGATGCTATCATTGACCACCCAATTAGCCTCCTCTATTGCTTTTGATCTCAGCTCAGTTTTTCCATTTCATAGTGACACAGGATTTTTTTTTTTTTTTTTTTTTTTTTTGGTGTAGCGTCACCAGCTGGAGACCTCCATGGCCAGTGGCTCCCCTGCCCGGGCCTTGCTCAGCTCCAGACTCACTGCACAAGGTACCCTACCCACTCAGCCTGGCTTCTGCCCCAGCCCAGATCCCATGACTACCATGACTACATGCTTAGCCCACAGCAGGAAGGGGTATGTAAGCGAGTGAGCATGGGGTCTCGCCATAGCGCACAGCCATGCACGTCAGCTGCTGTGGCAGGCAGGCTGCTCAAAGTGCCGGCAGAGGTGCGGGCTCAAAGTCTGACTTGCAGCTGCACCAGGCATGTCACAAGTGATTCCTATGGTGAACTCTAGAGTCCAGATGAGGGGGATGCAGTGGCACCTGAAAACTCAGAGATGCCAGGAACTGCAGAGCCCCAAGGGGTGTCATTCCCACCATTTGCAGCTCAGCGAATAGAAGAGTGTTAACAGCTCCTTCAGTCCCATTTCCTTGCTCAAGTCCACGGCTGCTGTGCTGGCCCAGCTCTGCTGCTGCTTCCCGTTGTGTGGGAGGGCTGCCCGGCACTGGTAGGGGGTAGAGGACCTTATTTATACCTGCGCTTGGTAGGCCCCAAGTTCTTCTACCGTGTCCTAGAAGAATGAGGTTATGCTGACAACCAGAGGGTGAGCAGGGCAGAGAGTTTTATTGAGCAATGGAACAGTTTTCAGCAGAGAAGGGACCCAAAGGTGGAAACCCCCTACCCAAAGTTGGGTACCTCTCCCAAATGTGGCTGAGCCAGGGGTTTTTATGGGCTCAGAATGGGGGAGTGAGTACTGATTGGTTTGTGAGTATGCAAAAAGCCAAAAAAAAAAAAAAAAAAAAAAAACCATTTAGGTAAGGTTAGATATATGTAAAATAGGTGAAGGCTGGGGATCAATCAGAGGAAAGTGGGCCAAATGGGAAAAGAGGTTCTCAATCTGGTTCGTGGATTTATCCGAGACTCATAGCTTGGTTTTCAGGCTTTAAACTGTCTTCAGCTAGAAAGTTGGGTTTCACCAGGGACTTATCCCTATTTGCCTAGGAATTTGTCTTCCGCCACTACCAATGGCACTAATCACATTCTGAAATTCCTATAATCATTTCACGTTTTTTTCCAACTCTATCATATGCTCCATGAAGGCAGCAATATCGTACAGCAATAGAGAACACAAGCCTTATTACTGTAGTTTTGCTGGTGACTAGCTATGTGGCCTTGCATTCTTTGAGCTTCAGTTTCCTCAGATGTAACACAGTATTCAACTTATGGAGTTGTTGGAATCACAGATGACCAAATGTATGTATGACACTTAGCTAGCTCTGGCCCCTAGTCATTAATCAATTATTGCTATTGATTTTTATTTAAGATTTTCAGTGAAGGAAATTTCAAAATTATTCCAGTTAAAATCACAATATATAAGTACCCTTTGTTGGGAATGCACAACCTCACCACTCCCTGTCCTTCTATTCTTCAAACCTTAGTGCAAGTATTCCTTCCTCCAGCAAACCTTTCTTGAAGCAGCCACATTGCCCCAGTGCTCCTGATAATGGCTCCATTGCACCTACAATCTTCCAGGATGGTGATGACACCAGGTTCAATCCAGTTTCATCTAGTGGTCTGCCCTGAAGGTGTGCCCAGACCATACCCCTGGGTGGAAAGAAAACATTAGAACTTATATTTTGGAGGAAAAAAAGGAGAGGAATTAAGTACAACTCCTCTCTAATATATTGCTTGATCGTGGGGTCTTCCCTCAGTTCCCTTGTCAGATACTATTTCCACTGTGCTCCTGAGGTGTTCTCGGAGGAGAATGGGATTCCATGATGCTGCAGGAATAATAGTGGTGCGCTCAGTAACTCAGTCTTTCTGTAGGTTAGGTTGTCTGGGTGAGTGGAGTTACAGATTATGCTTTCTGGGTTATCTAAAGCAGCCCTCATGAAAGGAACAAGTATCTTAAAAAGATTCTTAAACAGAAATCACAGATTAACATAAATGCTAATAATAGAAGGGAACACTAAGAAAATCATGAAACCGACACTTTTACTCCTATCAACCATGTTATGAAATCAGATCTGTGAAGATCTGGGGGAAAATGAAAAGTGAAATTTTTAAGAAAATTATTTGAAATAAGAATTTATACCCCCTTTAATTAACAAAGAACCTCAGAACAAGTGAATTACCATTAAGTGATAATAATGTGTGCACATGTGTTTTCTGGTAAAAATATATAATTGGCAAAGATATGTAATTAAACATGTATAGAGACCACTGATTTAACTAGCGATTTGCCTCTCTGTCCCGCCTACCACCTTGTGCCACTTTGCTACAATGTATGCTCTCTCAATGCAGCCTGTGTTCAGATGATTCCATATGTCTATAGGGCCAGATTTTCCTCATATACTTCAACCAAAACATCATCCAACAAATTAAATGCAGAAGCAGAGATTAAAATTCCACCTGTCTTCTGTTAAGTCAGCTAGTAATTTGCAGAAAAAGATAATGCCACCCTTTCACCATTGTTTATGAGTACAGTTATGTTTCATAAAATATTATTTATTTAAGCACACAAATGTATTATTAAATTTAAATGAATAAATAAATATTTAAACAAATGAGCAAAGATTCTTTGACATTCTCTGTAATATTTGAGAGGGTAAAAGGAATCCTGGAACCAAAACATTTGAGGATTGCTGATCTAATGCAGGGATCATATTGTGTTTGTCTGTTTGAGTACAGCACTCAGCACAGACCCCAGCACATTAGAGACTTCTATTAAAATGTATATGGAAATAATATTTGAATGACTGAATGTTAAATAAATAAAATGTGTCACCAGTAAATTCTTTACTTTTGCTAGGTAGAGTTAGCATCTCTCCGTTGTACTCTTCAGTGCTCACAACTCTTGCAGGCATTGACAACAAGGTCTCAACATTCTCAATGTTGAATATGAAGCTCAAATTGAATATGAAGTAGCTCAAATTGAATATGAAGTAAATAGGTACTTTCAAAATGTTTGTTGTCTAAATGTCAAGGGAATTAATTACACACCCAGCAAGTGAACTCCAGTCCTAGTTCCTGGATTGAACAATGAGAATCACCATTTGTGAAGAGATCTATTCAACTTCTCAACTTAAGCTCATGTTTTATTGTAATGCTTTTAAGAAGTCCAAAATTTTAGATACTGGACACTGATGAAAAAATGAAGTGATAAAAGGAATGATATTCTTAAAAGTGTGGCGCATCACCTGCAACAAAATCACCTGATGTGCTACTTAAAAATACAGATAGCTTGATCTACTCCTTATCTATTGGATTTGGGTAGAGCTTAAGAATCTGTACTGTTACCAACTACCTAGGGTAGGGTTGTCAGAGAAAATACAGGATGCCAGGTTAAGTTTGAATCTCAGATAATCAAATGGGACAGGCTTATACTAAAATATTAAACTTTGGATCTCTGAGATGCAAACTTCATTTCAATTTTCATTTGCTAATCTGGCCAGCGTATCCTGGGGAGACTCTTTTGCATAATAAAGTCTAAGACTCACTGGACTTTAAACGTCTTGTGGGGATTTGATGAGTGGATTAGAAGTAGTTTATTTGCTAATCAATCTAGAGCAGTGCTTCTCAGCCATTAGTATCACCTGGGTGTTTTAAAAAGTACTGGGTCTTGCCTTGCCTCCAGAGATTCTGACTTAATTGATCTGTGGTGCATCTCAGGCACTGGGCAGCTTTAAAAGATCCTCAGGTGATTCAATGTGCAACCAAATTTGAGAAACATGATTAGAAGAGAGTGATGGAGAGACCACTGAAATGCCTATAAATGAATAGTATTATATATAACATTAAATGGGCTGAGTGAAAATACAGAAATCATTAAAGTGTTCAGTAAATAAAGGCCCGTGGTTTGTGGTCAGTGATTTTCTATCTATCTATCTATCTATCTATCTATCTATCTATCTATCTATCTATTTTTCATTGGGTGTGTGGGGATTGGAATGGTTGAGAGGGGACTGAGGAAGGGGAGAGGTTGATGCTGGATATTGAAATCTCCTAGAAATGTTGTCCAAGTACTCATACCTGGCCATTATAGTTCATCCTTATCCAAGGAATTCTAAATCTTTCTCTCTAACCCTCATATTCTAACTAGGATGTTAGAGTACTATTATTCTAGCTAACAGTTGATACAAGCTAAAATAGAAGGGGAGAGAACCCATAAAAATAGCTTAGGACAACAAGGAAGGGGGAAAAATAAACAAATATTCATAATAAGCAGAAATTCTACATGGTAGTATAAATGGCTACACAACGCATTAACACATAACAATTTTCTGTCAACATTTACTCAGATTTGGTGGAAGAGCTTTGTTAGTAGAAATGAGTTATCTAAGTAATTAATAGAAATAAATAAATAAGAGAAATAATAAGTATTCTTTTTTTAATGAAACTTTTCTTATAAAAAAGTAAGGTCAAGTCAATGGCAGGATATAGCTACATAAATCCCTGTTGTTCAATCATTGACCACAATTGAAGTAAGCCTAGTCACTATGTCACTGCTCTTCACTTGGAAACAACTTCTTCAGGAGAGGGTATAAGGACTTAGAAAAACTGAAAATCTTCTTTAGAGCTACGCCAGTACCTCTCGAACTTTTATTGAGCATAAGATCTTTTAAGCACATTTTTTTAAGTAAAAAATCTGTTCTTTTGCATGAAAGTATAATTTTTGAATTTATTTTTAAATTTATTATTATTATTATTATTTTAGACAGAGTCTCACTCTTGTTCCCCAGGCTGGAGTGCAATGTCCTGGCTCACCACAACCTCTACCTCCTGGGTTCAAGTGATTCTTCTGCCTCAGTCTCCCAAGTATCTGGGATTATAGGCATGAGCCACCATGCCTGGCTAATTTTTTTGTATTTTTTAGTAGAGGCAGGTTTTCTCCATGGTGGTCAGGCTGGTCTCAAACTCCCGACCTCAGGTGATTTGCACGCCTCGGCCTCCCAAAGTGTCAAATTGATTTTTACTTCTCTTTCTATGCTTGGGTAGTAAAGGGTGGACCAATTACACAGGGACTGGACCTAGGAGAGCATAGAAATGTTCTGGAGGCTAGAAGTAGACTTGCTGTGGGTTCCACGGTTGCCAGAAAGCCAAGCAAATCATAGGGTTAACTCACTAAGTGCCTGTGAGGCCATGGCAGAACACCATCCCATTGAAACGGAGCAGCCTCCTCTTAGCTCCAACTAATTGTCGTTACCATGACAGTAGTGCATTTTAAAATATTTTAGCAGAAACCAGTGATTGTCAGTTTTTAAAATCACCCGAGGACCTTTTAAAATATGCTGATGTCTGGGCTTTGCTTCTGATCCATTAAGTCAGAATCTCTGAGGGTGGTGCTTGGGCATTGGAATTTTTTTTAAAGCTCTCCAGGTGATTCTAATGTGCAGCCAGGGTAAGAACCTGTAGCCAAGACAACATGCTATGTTGCGTGGGGTAAGGTTCAGCTACAAACCAGGTGCAGCAGGCATCATGATCAGTAAGTAATTCACACTGCAGCGATAGTCAGCCAATATTCTTTTTCAAAGTCCACACTCCAGAAGTGGCTACTACAAATGCTTCTGTCAGATCAACACAGAAATTCAGCTAATAAACATATTGAATGTCACAGATTTTATCTTTTAATCAGCGGCTTTTTAATTAGATAATGAATTTAAGAAATGGGCTCTTCTTGGCAGAATTAAAGTGTATTTTGAGACACTACCCAAACTTGTATGAATTTCGCATTAGAAATTAGTGGCACCTGTGGTCTGTTACCTAAGAAGATGGTGTCCAAAGCTGATCGCTGCATCTAGTCATTGGGTCTGAGCATGGAGGTTCATCCAATACTGAAACTCAGGGTACTAGAATCCTGTTTCTGGAATCCTGTGACAGCTCCCTGGGGTGTACCGTTTTTTTGACATTCATTGAGAGCAACAAAGTTACTAAGAGCTTGGTAGGACTTCACCAACCTCATAGAATAGACAGCTTGCTAGTAAATGTTTATTTAGCTAAACAATAGATGGTCACAGAATTTGGTCTGAGATTTACTTTGAAGTTGAGTAGGATAGCTAACTCTTGCTTGTTTCAAAGTTTTTTTATGGTTTCTATCTATCAAAAGAACCTAGGAGCTGTACATGACCAAACTGGTCTGAATAAATTTTGCAAGACATGTAGAGATAATAACACGGTGTTGTCAAATTCTCCAATGTATTTTCTAAGACAGAAATATTTTTGTGTGGAAATTGTAAATGTTGGAACTAAATTTAAATTTGTAAGGAAACCAAAAATCTCTTGAGTAGAACCAACAACTTCTCCCTGGATCACGTTGGATGTGCAGGTTGTGAGTTTGTGATCTCTGGTCTCACCCCTGGGAGAGGCCCTGTCCTCCCATAAGTTAGCTCTTGCCCTCAGGAGCCAGAAGTGGTCTAAGAACTCAGGAATCAGTCTCAATCTAGCCAGGAGAATCTGAACATGTCTTGGAGTGGCAAGGTAAGATGGTCACAGGAACTCAGGAGGTGAGAGAACAAGACAGGGACACCACTGGACAGAAACATTGATATGAAACTATCCCTCAGCCACTCTTCCACAATCATTAAGTGTGGGGCAGTTCTCAAAGGCAGACCCAGAAAGAAGCCTGAAAAGGAACCATGGCCCTGTGTATTAGTTTCTAGAACTGCTGTAACAAAGTGCCATGACTGGGTGGCTTAAAGAACAGAAGTTTATTGTGTCACGGTTCTTGAGGATGGAAGTCCGAAACCAAGTTGTCGGTGAGTTAGTTCCTTCTGAGGGCTATGAGGAAAGGATCTGCACCAGGCCTCTCTCCTTGGCTTGTGGATTGCCATTGTCAAATTCACATGGCATTCTCCCTGTATGTGTGCTTGTGTTTATGTCCAAATTTCCTTTTTTTGTAAGTCCTATTGAATTAGGGCCCACCCTAAGGACCTCACCTTAATTAATTACATCTACAATGACACTTTTTCCAAATAAATTTACAGTCTATGGTATCGGCAGTTTGAACTTTGTATCTTTAATACGTGGAGAGGAAGGACACAATTCAACTCATAACATCCTGTATGAGCATGGAAGAGGAGCTGGAATTAGAAACAGGAAACAATTTATCGACTTACTTTATCCATGGTGTATTAAGCACTCTTGTATTTACACACTCTTGGACTAAGACACTGACACAAGTGAAATGGTTGAAAATTCTCGTGTTTCGAGCCAAGAGAATCCACTTAGCAGACTCTTGAGGAAAAGTCAAGAGAGGTACTCAAAGGCCCCATGATCTGCCAGCAGAGCACATCATGGAGTCTGTGCTCCCAAGCTCAGGAAGATGGGAGCTCTGGCGACCTGTGCACTTGGGGGACTCCTGGTCACTCTATGGAGATGCTACTTTCTGTTGAACTTCAGCCAATGGTGTACCCCACTCAAAGATCACACATGGGTGCAAGTAGAGGTTCCTGTCCTCCAGTGGCTTGGATTCAGTAGAGGAGACAGGCAAGTTCAAAGCATGCAGCAAAAGGAGCACAGAATTTGAGGGAGGTGGAAAGTGATGAGAGGGAAAGTGACCAGCCTGAGACATTAGAGGATAAAAGTGACCAGTCTGAGTAATCTAAGTTAGAAGCTGAGGCATATCCTGTTTCTAAATCCTCACTATTGCCAATGGGGAGCAAACCATCATATTTGGGGCCAAGAACGCAGACTTGTTTGAATGAGGGAAATAGATTCTTTCAACAACGATTTTTTTAAATTGAGAAAATAACCCACCAAGAAGGGAAATTAGCCAACTAGCACTAAAGGAAATGCAATAGAAATATAATTTTTTTTTTTTTTTTGTATTCTAGACCCTCTGTGTTAGGAAGGAGAATGTTAAATCTAATCCCATATTTACAGTCTGGGACAAGGAGCACTGGGTGGTCTGGGGTGCTAAAGTTTGTACATGAGGTGATTTAGTCACCAGTCAGTTATACTGGGCTACCAGAAAATGCTCAGTGTACTTTTCCTAATTTCTAGACCATGCAACCACTGTCATAGGTGAAGGAATAGATTTAATCAAAGGTAGAAGCCTGAAGGAACTCTAGAAATTACCTCTATCCAACCTAATTTTACAAATGGGAAACTCAAAGCCCAGAGTTAATCAGCTCATAAGATCTTTGGTGCAGCTTTAAGAAAGTGGTGGACCATGCAATGTGCAAATTTTGCTACCCTAATGAAAAAAGATTGGAAACTCTTAAAAACTCTGAAAATTAAAGTTTATTTATTTATTTATTTTTGAGATGGAGACTCACTCTGTTGCCCAGGCTGGAGTGCAATGGTGTGGTCTCAGCTCACTGCAACATCTGCCTCCCAGGTTCAAGCGATTCTCCCACCTCAGCCTCCCCAGTAGCTGGGACTACAGGTGCACACCACCACACCCGGCTAATTTTTGTATTTTTAGTAGAGATGGGTCTTCACTATGTTGGTCAGGCTGGTCTCGAACTCCTGAATGAGTGACTAAGTATATAGCGAACATTGAACATATAAAGCCCAGTCCAAACCACATTGCAAAAATACCTAGTAATAAGGATGTTACATAAGTCTAATAACTTTTTCTCTCAGTATTAAAATTTCAATACAATTTTAAGAAATTTTTTAGCACATTGTGTATCACTCAAGGTTGTAGTAGGTGTTGTGAAGGACAGAAAAAGTTGAAAACACAACTCTGTTATGTAGGTGCATCGAGTACCCATGTGCTGGCCCCAACCACTCTATGAGGATATTATATTGGCAGAAGAAGCCATGGAGATTCTGGGAGTTCAGGTGCACTTCCCAAAGTTTGTGTATCTAGTAAGCAGCAATTTGGGGCTCCAACACAGATATTTTATTTAATTCCAAATCAGGAATAGTTTTTATTATAGTATTTTGAAAAAGTAATCCCCCCAAATAATACAAGACAGAACATCATAGAACCAAAAGAGTGGCATGATACTTTCTTCAGTGAGTTCTAGGAAGTGTAACTGAGTGGCTAAAAGCATTGATTTTGCAGTCTGAGTTTGAATCTCAGCTCTATGATGTGCTCTTGCCCTGATCACTTTAAACATTCCAAACTCCCAAAAAGAATATTTATGCCTATCTGACCAAGTTGTTTTGAAGATTAAATTAAGGGAGATAAAACACATAAAGAATTTCAGTTGCCAACAATATAAATGCATCAGAAATGGTAGCTAAAAATAATAAAGCAAATATGAGAAATTATTGAAGGCTTCTTACAGGAGGTAGCATCATGCTGTGATTCTGATGCAGTCTCCCATCCATCATGACTTTTGACAAGTGTTGAATATATAGAACGCTCCCACTATCCTTCAGCTGAAAGAAGGCATGCATTTCCATTCCTCTCAAAGTCTGCAACCAACAGAATGTAGCTCCTGCTACAAGTGCTCTAAGGATGAGAGAGGTATGAGAAATAGCTAAGGGCAGGGTGCTAGAGGAGCTGGCATGTTTGTTCCTCTAGTATTTTCTGAGAGCGTGGCTCTGTCTTATCTGGGTCTTTACCTGGAGCCTTAGACCAAGAGATCAGGTATGTGGCTTTGAGTGGTGGCCAGATGACCCTCGGGCTTCAGGTGACAGACATAGAGACACTGTAAGCTACCCTAATAGGAAGACTGTTTTCTCTCCTTTTCTCTCTTTTTCTCTCCTTCTCTCTCTCTTCCTCATCTTCAAAATTAGGATTCAAAGAAGGATCAGTCTCAAAGAAGCTAGAAAAAAAAAAAAAAAAAACCCAGCACGCTAAGCATGGTGGCTCATGCCTTTAATTCCAAGGATTTGGGAGGCCAAAGCAGGAGGATGGCTTGAGGCCAAGAGTTCACGACCACTCTGGCCAAAATGGTGAGACACTGTCTCAACAAAAATAAATAAAAATAATACATAAAAATTAGCTAGGTGTGGTGGTGCATGCCTGTGGTCCCAGGTACTCAGGAGGCTGAGGTGGGCAGATAACTTCAGCCCAGGAGTTAGAAGCTGCAGTGAGCCATGATTGTACCACTGCACTCCAAGCCTGAGTGACAGAGCATGACCCAGTCTTTGAGGAAAAAAGATAAAAAAAGCTCTTCACCTTGCAAGCTCTTATCTTCTATACATTTAACACCCTAGAGACATTTCTACCCAGAATGGAAGGAAGCAAAAATGAAAATGTATTGATCTACTAGTAGGCACAGAACAAAAGCAAATTTCAAGTGCTCAGATATGTGTCAGATGTGTAAGCTAACTTCATTACCAGGGTCACCACGATCACACTGTCCAACTCTGCAGTTCCAGGGTCCCCAGAGGGGTCACTTTTGCCCTCAAAGTCCACTGATAAAAATTCCAGGTGTCTGACATCTTTTCTCAATTTGATGCTTTTCACACAAAACACCTGGGACATATTTACAGCATAAAGCCGAGACGCCAGCCATTAGCTTTAGACCCCTTGTAATCTAGGGGCTGCACCAGACACATACAGTTTCCAAAGGGAAACGATGACTGGAAGTGAGTTGTGCCAGGGCTCTGTTGATACCGCGCAACAGCAGACTTCACGCGTTCCATTGGCTGAGGCTGCTTTTAATGTGAATTAGAAAGAGAAATGCCTAAGCAAAGGGGAGCCATGGGCATGTGTGTTACACTACGAGAAATGGAGCAATGAAACCCCTGCACCATCCATACTGGTAATTGTCATACCTCAGGCTATCTCCTGATATGTTAAGCAGTGTCATAAAATTCCCAATACAACATCGTATTGAAAATAAATATGTGTCATGTAACACTTGAGGGAGGCTGGCTAGAGAATAAAAATGTCACACAAGAACAAAAACCAGCGTTACAACAGTAAGGTGGTTGAGACTCATCCATCTGTACAGGTAATTAGACCAATGTAAGGCAGGTGATTAATGTTCTTCCATAGTTGCTTTTTGTTCTCTGGCCTTCATGATAGTGGAGCATCACACAATGGCTGCTTCTACAAGCTGCTCTGCTCTGGCTGTCTTAGCTTGTCAGCTGTGAAGGCCTGGAGACTGTGATGGACTGCCCCTGCACTGCCTTTCTGGTGTTGACTCCTTCCATATTTCTTCATGCAGATGATGTTTTTGCTACATCACACAATTCTTCTATAGCCAAACTCAAACAAGAGTGTGGTGTTGGACCGTGGGGGCTCTGAGGTCAGACTACTGGGGCTGAAACCCCAGCTGTGCCATCACCACTCTGGAAATCTCAGGGGAGTGACTTAGCCTTTCTAGACCTGAGTTTTTGTAACCTATAAAAAGAAATGCACTCACCTCATAGGGCTGTTTTGAAAATTAAATGAGTCAATACATGAAACTGCTTACAACAGCACCTGGCCCACGAAAAATCCTCTGAATTTGCAATCTAGTATTACTTCATACTTTCATGGCTTATCATGGCATTTTTTCTGTCTGGAGTGCCTTTATCTCCAATCTCGTTTCTCCTTTCTCTTTATTCTAGTAGAAATATATCTCCTTTCTGGAAAAACTGATTTGCCTAAGCAGGGTTGACTATTTTCCCCTATGCATCTTTATACCACTGCCCCAGAACGGATCATGATTGCATTGTTACTAATCACCTATTATTGTCTGCCTCCTCCACTAGCTATGAGCTTAAGGAAAAAGTGCTGTGTCCTCTTCACGTTTGTTTTCATCCAAGCTTTTTCCATGGAAGATTCTCAACCAATACTTGTTGAATGAATGAATGAATGAATGAACTAATTAACCAACCAATCAATCAATCAATCACATATTGTCTACCATATGTAAATTAATAGAATTCTTGGTAATACTCAGAAAAGGTAGAGGAAGAAAAGCTTAGTGTACTTGTTATATTGTACATGGAATGATGAATCCTACCCCTTTCAAAAAACTACCACATGAAAGGGATTTTTTTGTGTTCTGACTCAACTTACTTCCTATGTCTATAACAGGCTTAAAGCTAAGTCTACATAGTACCCCTAAAATGGATATTCGGAATTTATTCATTAATATAGTTACATTTAGGAAATCCAAATAACATAGACACCAATGTATATTTTTAGAGAATATGTATTCTCTATTTAACCTTTCTGTGACCACCTAATTTACTAGACACAGTTTCAAATCTGTACTTTATTTTTCCACATCAACATATGGTTCATCCTATTAAGAAAAGGCACCATTTACAGAAGGCTTTGTGAATTCACTTACTAGAGGCTTATGACCCATTACTGTTGCACATATCCTGACTTGGATGGACATGGTCTGAAGGATATTGGCCCAAAACAATCCTGGACGGCAATGGAGCCAGAAGAAAATCTCTTTATCCATAAGCGGATTTAGAGGTCAAGTTTTCTAGAAAAATCATGGCATTTTTTGCATGACTTTCTAATGAGTAACATTTGCCATATGTGTACCAAATATTTCTTTCTTTTTCTTATGGATTTCTCTTTTTCTTCCCACTTTTCCTGAAGGAACTTTCTAGTATTTTAATAATGGATCATTGAGCAAGGATTCCAGATACCTTTGTTCTAATCCCAGTCCTGTAGCTGATTGAGCCATACCATTTTATGTATCCATACCTCAGTTTTACTTGGTATAAATTAGCCTCTCTCTCTTGGACAGTAATGCAGAATTGCTTATTTTTGGAGCCTCATAGTAAAATAAATGCTCCGTTAATCCAAATCATCTGTTAAGACAAAATAGGTGTTTTGTCTGGAATAAGATGACTGAAAATACCTATGGCTGTGGCAACTGGTTTTTAGTAATTCTAAAAGGGTACCCTTTTGTCTATGTAAGAAAAGAAAATAATTGAGGCAAATGATGTCTCTAGGAGCTAGCAATTGTCTTGGAATAAGTTTGTCAGTTACTCCCTTCTTTCTTTACCTTACTGCTTATTTCTAGAAGGCAAAAATTGCCATTACAGTGTTCTCTTTCTATAAAATTACCATATTAGTATTTGTTTCTTAAGAGCATGATACACACTTGGAAGTGATTGTGTTCATTGAGAATACTATGTCAACATAAATGAAATAAAACCACTGAACCGTTCCTTGCCAAATACAGCTGTTCTTATGGAAGTAGATTTGATAGCAGGAATACAGTTTTAACTTACTGTTTCATTTTGGTGACTTGGAAAACTTATACTGTAAGAGTAAGAATAGAGTGCTACAATTTTATTAGAATCACATTGGAAGATTTTAATTATTTTAATAGTATAATTTACATATATAATATGTAAAACTATTACATATAACTAGTATTAATTAATCCTAATCTGTAACATTTACCAAAAAATTGTTCTAATTTTATTAAGTGCACTATGATCATTCATACTAAATAATTACATAGTTCCATCATTGAGATTCATTTTATGCAAACAAATGGATTCTTTTCAATTTAATGAATCATGAACTCATTAAATATAGATAATTTGAATTAACATTTATTTCATTAATTATAATTTTGATATGGCCTCTATTAGAATTGATAATGGAAGGAGAGGATTTTTAAAACAAAATGCAGCCCCTTATTCTTAACTAATGATGAATTTGCTAAATTCTTTCTTTCTCTAGCCAAGGAAGTGAGAAAGAAGCAGGACTGGTATACACCGAGGGCCATTTCCTTGGCCAATGTATTCAAAGTTAATGTGGAGAAGGAGATAATTTCCATTCACTGTGGACACCGGGACAAGGTGTATGTGTCCCAAAGGCTGTCTATTAGAAGAGGGAATGCAAGGCTAAGCTTTCCCAGGGTGCTCTGGGGCAGTGTTTCTCAATGGGGCAATGTGAATATTTCAGGAGGGAGCATGCTTGATTTTATGGAATGCTGAGTGAAATGCTATGGAATTGCAGAACAATTAGCACCTTTGGCCTTTACCAATTAAATGACAGTCTCCCTCATTCCCTACCCGTTGTCTCCTTGATTCAACAATCACCCACCCCACTCATTTTCAAACATCACTTCAGATCAACTCTTTGTTACCACATAGGATTCTCTATACTGTTTGGCTTTGGGGCAATGTCTGCCTGTCAGAGTGATTTGAACCGGAGCACCTCCATCTTGAACAGGGGTTGTGTAAAATGAGGCTGAAACTTGCTTGGGCCCCATTCCCAGGAGGTTAGGCATTTTTAGTCACAGGATGAGATTGGCAGGACTGGTACCACAAGATACACATCAAAAATACCCTGTTGATAAAACAGGATGCACTAAAACTTATCAAAACCAAGATGGCACTGAAATGATTATAATGCATTAGCATACTGAAAGACACTCCCCTCAATGCCATAATAGTTTACAAATGCCACGACAACGTCTGGAAGTGACCCTGTATAGTCTAAAAGGGGGAGGAGCCCTCAGTTCCGGAAAATCCCCACCCCTTTCCCAGAAAACTCATATGATCAAGAAATGACCATAAAAGTAGCCAATCAGCAGCCCTCAGTGCTACTCTGTCTATCTAGCAGCCATTCTTTTGTTTCTTTACCTCTCTAATAATAAACTTGCTTTCACTTTACTCTGTGGACTCACCCCAAATTCTTTCTTGCATGAGATCCCAGAACCCTCTCTTGGGGTCTGGATCGTGACCCCTTTCTGGTAACATGCCCACTCCTTGCCTTCATTGTCCTTATAAAGAAAATCCAGGTAAACTGCTAAGGCGCTTAGTGAAATGACAAGTTTCCATTATATTGCCAGTCCTTTCAGTCGTATGTTATATTCCAGAGTATGGATTTTAAGAAAAATTTAAAAGTCTGCCAGAGCAGCCTTACTTGTGCTATGAACATGATTTAAAGGGCATCCTACTAATGCCTAGAATCCCACCATTTTAGCAACATGTTTTTCCTAGCTTAAGTGTTAAGTGTAGCTCACTCTTCCTATTTGAGGCTATTCTGCAGCATCAAAGCACTGCGCATCTTTGGGAGTGTATTAGTTTGCAAGGGCTGTTATAGCAAACTTCCATAAACTTAGTGGCTTAAAACAACAGAAACTTAGTCTCTCACAGTTCGCGAGGTGAAAGTCTGAAATCAGGGTATCAGCAGGGCCATGCACCCTCAAAAGGTATCGGGGGAGAATCAGTTCCATGGCTCTCTCCCAGCTTCCTGGGGCTGCTGACAATCCTTGGTGTTCCATGGCTTGTGGTGACCTCCAGTCTCAGCCCCCATCATCACATGGCCTATTGCTTTTTGACACTGAGTGTATCAAATCGCCCTCTCCCTTCTCGTGTCAGAACACTAGTCATTGGATTTAGGGTCCACCTACATCCAGGGTCCACCTTACATCCAGGATGATCTCATCTTGAGATTTTTAACTTGATTACCTTTGTAATATCCTATTTTCAAATAAGGTCATATTCACAGGTACCAAGGGTTGGGATTTGAACATATCTTTTAGGAGTCACTACTTAACCCTCTATGGGGAGTGAGTTGAAAGTAGAGAACTCAGAAAAATGGGTAGTGGATGCAGAGGACACACTTCCCAAATTCCATTAGGTGGCCTAAGCCATTCAGCACACGGCACACACTTACCTCAGTTTGGGTTCCAAAGTGGATATCTTGGCTCTCCTTTATGTAATATGCATTTATGCACAAAATGAGAAATAGAAATGTTAGTAAGGAATGTTTTTGCTCCAGGGAATAGAAAATACAAATAAAGCGTCTAAACAAAGGGAGGTTGTTTTTTCTCATATAACAAGAAATCTGGAAATAGGCAGTTGTTGGTGATGGTTCTGTGGCCCAAACTTATTAGGGCGTTTCTATAATTTTCTTGGATATTTCTTCATGTTTATCACTTCCCAAGATGGTTGATTCAGCTTCGCATTGCAAATTTGTGTTCAAGGTAGGAAAAAAGAAAAAGACAATGGTAGTTGTACATATCTTTTATCCAAAAAGGCAAAAGTCTTTTCTTGAGCCCATGACAGACATTATTTACATTTTATAGTCTGGATCTATGTAACATAAGGACCCCTAATTGCAATGATGACTTAGAAGGGGACTACTTATCTTCTTTGGTCCATACTGTGCAAGTGGCAGGAAAGAAGAGAGTTGAATTGTCTGGTAAGATTTGCTGATGAACAGAACTGCCAGAGGAAGGGAAGATTCTCATTATTTTAACAACACATTTCTTTCATACACAAAGACGAAAGAAACAAAGGGCATAAAAAACAGTTGATTAGCAGAGCCAGTAGAAGTAGTAGAACTGGGATTCCAAGCCTAGTTTCACCATTACCATCTTTAACATGCAATTGGAACTCACTCAGCCTCTGTTCACCTCATCTGGAACCAGGCACTGGATAACCTCAAATGTTCAACTCTAAAAGTCTATGATTTCATTAATACATTATCAACAGAAATTTTCTAGGTATTTTCATAATTCCAGCAATGGTGTGCTTATATTGGTACTAAGAAAAGAAAAATGTAATATTTTCACTTTATTTATATATAAAACTATATTTGTATATGAAATATATCTAATATACATTTTTATATATTAATATATAAATACATATTGACATATAAATTATATATTAAAATTTATATATGATATATAGCTTAATATAATTATATATTTAATAGAGATATAATTTATATATGAACTTATAATACATATATATAACTTATATACATGAACTTGCCCAGATATAGCCAAGCCTAGAAATGGCTGAAGTCATGAAAAGGTTCGTTTAAAAGCAATTGCAAAATTTGGTGAAAGCAAAGTAATCTCTGAAAGTCATTTTTCTATTGGTTGCCAAATGAAGCTTCAGCCTTTTTTGAAGCCAAAGCCATTGCTCTTCCCCAGAGCGTACCGGAGTCCATTTCTCCCAGGCTGCATTCTCTCCCTGGTAAATCGGACATCCTTTTTTGTTCGGTTGGAGATGCTTTGTGCCCTCACTCTAGGACTGACTCATAACACTATTCTGATGAGGCTGAATAATTTTTCATAAAAGTACATGAGCTCAATCAGGCAGGAAACGAAGCCCTCAAATTAAATCAAAGGTTGTGGCAGCATCTCTATTTGCTTTTCCAAAACTCCGCTAGAGACAGGGTTTCATTTCACATGGTATGAAAAATCAATAAGCGAGGAGTGGTTTCAATCATTTAAGTGCAGCATGACTAAAATTGGCCGTGGAGAGCCCACAAATGAAATTCTGGCAGTCATTAAGCCTTTGACAATTTAAAACACGTATAAGTAGGTGAAATATGTATTTTGCTGGAACTATGCTTAAAGTACTTTTTTATCTGAAGTGAAAATGTCAAATACTTGACTCTCATACTGTAAATGGTGGAAATATCAGTTTCATACCATTAGGAAAGTCTAGTAGGCATGGTCTATGGCAGTATGCAAGAGTAATGAGGTGAGCTACATATTAGTCTGTTTTCAATATTATTGGCACAGCCCTATCCCTCCATTTTCATCCCAGTCCTGACTAGTAAGTGTATTGCTTTAGCTCCCAGTACCTCGCCTCCAACCAACGGCACTAAAGGATTAAGTGGCTGAGACACTCCTCCAAATAGTTTCCCTGCTAGTTAGTCCAGGGTGAGTAGCAACAGGTTTCTTAGTGGAAGACTTGGGGAAGTGATAGTCAACTCTTTTGCTCATAAAAGGGAAAAACAAGCTAAAATTTCATTTAAAAAATGTTTAATTTCATTTTTAAAAAGGGACTGGGTGTGGTTGCTCATGCCTGTAATCCTAGCACTTTGGGTGGTTGATTGCTTGGGCCCGGGAATTTGAGACTAGCCTGGGCCCGGGAATTTGAGACTAGCCTGGGCAATATGCCAAAACCCCATCTCTGAAACGAATGCAAAAATTAGCCGGGTGTGGTGGCACATGCCTGTAGTCCCAGCTACTCAGGAGGCTGAGGTGGGAGGCTCTTTTGAGCCCGGGAGTTCGAGTCTGCAGTGAGCCGTGGTGGTACCACTGCACTCCAGCCTGGGTGACAGAGCAAGACCCTACCTCCCCACCCCCCTAAAAAAGATATATTCCTTCATACAGTTTTGGTGGGACATCTATGCATTTCGATCATACATAGTTTTGAAGGATATAATTCTTAAATTAATTCCAAAGAATATAATTTCTACATATTGATAACATTGATTTTTAAAAACAAAATGGTTACTTCAATATTTAAAAGCTATCTAGTGGGCTTTAGATAATTTAATAATCTGATATTCATAATCACTTATAAAATACAGGAAAATGCTCCTCTTTCATCATATGAAATTTTATGTTGCTGATTTTTCTATGACAACTCATATATTTCATTTTTTTATATTTTTTGTTTCAAAGTCTTCTATTAATCATGCTATAACAGTTTAAAACGAATATATATACACATTTAAATATAAATTAAAAATATTCTTATCAACGTAAGCCTTTTGGTGTTTAAAATATTCCAGATTGAATTGACAATTATTATTAGCATATAATTAACCAAAACAGCATACATTTATTACAAATTTGAATACATATTTATTAAGCATAAAAAGCAAAATTGTAGTGGATATGTATTTCTTGATAAAGTAAATTGAGATTTTATAAAATTATTTTATAAATTCATGAACAAATATTTATTGGTAGAATGAAATACTATTCAGCCTTAGTACTGATTTTCTTGTTTTTATGGTTGTAAACACTAAGAAAACCTATTTATATAAATAAATAGATGAAAATGGAAGAAGCTTTATTATAAAAACATCACTCAACTTCTTTCACAATTTCTGAATGGCATAACTGCATGGGAATTTATAACAAAAAAGTTGTTTCTAATGATCTATCCTTTGATAACTGGATTATCCCCTCTCTCAATTTTGTTGACATCAATAATTTGGAAGCTACATGACTCATAGAATAACTTGTTAGCTATCCTGGAGTTATGCACTTTCTCAAAATGGGCTCGATATTTCAAATTAGTCCCTGATTTATTGCCCTGGTGGTTTTTATACCCCAGAGGAAAGCACAGGGTAGGATTGAGGACACCAACTTAAAGCACACTGGGATTAGAGCAGCCAGTGGCGCTTCTTTCTTTTGGTGTTTCCATAGAAGTACACAGGCAAGAAATTGAAGAGAGCAAAAGGGTTATTGTCCAAGGTGGACCACATCTTGAGACTTCTATTCAGATCAGGGTATCACCTTTTCAGAGGGACGCTGGCAATCTGGAACATATCAAGATCATAACAAAAATGAAAAGCAGACCTTTGGAAATGGTTAAAAAATGTGCTTTTTTTGGGTCACAAACAGAAAAGGCATACAACAGCATAGGACTACACACAAATCAGAGAAAGATTAAAATTATTCCGTGTTCTGCCAGATAGCAAAACTAGAATCCTTGGGCTCATCAGTAGGAGAAGTTTTAACAACGATTACTGTCCAAGAGTGAAGCTGATGTTCATTTGACATGAGGAGTACTACCCACCCCGTCAGCCACCAATAATGATCAGGCAGAGACTAAATTTTTTTTCCAAGGATGCTGTAGAGAAAAGTTCTGCATCATGCACTGGAGGGGATCAAATGACCTATTGGGTTTCTTCCAAGTTTGAGATTCTAAGTACCTTAGCCTGGGAAAAGCAGACACATTCTAAGAGCTGCAATCCCCAGCAGCAGGAGTAAAACAACATCAACATGAGATAGTAATACGTTGCCTATTCATAAAAATATGTTGCTAGTTACCTAACATAGTGGAACAATATTTGACCTTTTATCTAATGTGAATGGATTTACACAGATTAACCACACTTCCCTGTCTAATCTTCTTTGTGGCCCAGGGTATGCAGTTCTAAGACTGTTGGTTTGAGAGTACGGTCTGTGTCTAAGGCATAGAACCAAGCCAGGGAGCTGACTTAGGGATCACAGCAAGAAACTTGGCTGTACTCAATCAGTTCTCTGAGCAACCTAGCTAACTATATATGCTTCCAGCAGAATAATTAATTGTAACTCAGGGAGGTTGAACTTCACTTAAATGCTACACTTGATACTAAGACATATCATGCCAAACATTGAGCTTCCTGGGTATATATTTGAATGATAATCAATTCTAAAAGTCTCCGAGTAGTTCTGGGTCATCTTGAAAAGAGCATGTCTCTGGGCTGCCATTTGCCTCTTTGTTGTTTACTATATGCCTACATCTGCTCCAGGTGTGATAATTTATACATTCATTGGTTCTGCACTTTGAAATACACAACGTGCACTTTAAAATGTACAATGTAATGATCTCACTTAACCTCATCAAATAAGCCACTCGATCTGACTTTGTTCCTGTATATCTCACTGTGATGTCTTCCCTAAACCAGTCTCCAAATTATAAATGTGTAATTCAGTCAATTTCTTTGAGTTTTGAAATTCATTTGTATCATTTATGATTGTGTACAAATAAGCCCTAATATAAATGAAATTATTTAATTCATAATGTGCTTTATTTCCATTTTAATGTATATACATTTTTATTTATGTAGAAACTTAACTTCTGAAAAATAACATATGCTCATTCAAAAAAATCAAATCTATTGAAGTATATAAAAGCCGTTCCCTCCTCTCCTCATTGCCATAATCCCACTCCCCAGAAATAGGAATTATTAAGCGTAATTAACCCTTATAAATCTCTTAAATACATATATAAAAACAGATTTATTTTTATTACATGCTGTGATGTAACATGTATTTTTAGGTTTAAGCCATTATTTTTATCAAAATTATATACTTACAGTTTTAAAGAGTCATATCATTATCCAGAGCTCGTTAAGAAAACCTAAGTCTCCAAATACCTTCCTGCTCCCCATTTCCTGCTGGCCAGAGGTAACAACTTGCAAAAATGTTAGTTATTTATCTTAACATTTACCATTATATGTCTTGGTAGTAAGGTTATATTTTTGTTTTCAGTGTTAGGCATTATTTATTGACCCCCACTCCATGTGCGTGTTTATGTCCATACACACACACACACACACACACACACACACACAAACACATACCATCACCTTCCTCCCATCCCATAAATATAGTTATAAAGTATTTTGAGTAATAAGTATTTCATATTTGCATTACTATGGGTATGATAGTCTGTTTACACCTGAGCACAGTGGGTTTCTGTGATTAGTCTCCCATTACTGCAACCCCTTTTCTTTCCCTAAAATTAATAATTGTGTTTCTTGTTCGTTTGTTTGCTTATCTGTAGGCTTATCACTAATGCATCCCTTAAATTCTTGGAAACCGGTGTTAATCTAAACTGAATACGCTTAAAGATTTTAGGTATTTCACTGAATTCATCTACTTAAAGGATTATCTTTAATGAAATTATTAAGAGAAATACATACTTTAGAAAGAAATTTACTCAATTCTTTCTGCCTTTGGTCATATATACAGCATACCACCATACGGTATATATACCTTATATTAGTCATTTGTTAAGGCTGAGTATGTCATACCAAATTATGATTACATTTTACTCATTCCTCTTTGAATATTTATTATTTGCTTGTGACAAGCACTCAATAAAACTCCCGCATAGATATCAAAGTAAGCATGTAAAAATGCTCAATGTTGACTAGCAAAGTTGTCCTACCATAATTTCCCTCCACGCTATGCCTTCCATGCTTCTCAACGACAACAAAATACCTTGAGGAAACAAGATCTTTACAAACTTGTGAAACACATTTGTATTCTGTGAAGCCCTTTGGGAAAGCTCTTGTTGAGTTAGAAGAGTTAGAAATTGAAGCTATAGGGACCCTAACAGAACAAATTCTCACTTACCCATTTCAAACAGGTACTTAGGAGCAGTTGAAATATGTTTATCTCTCTTTGTCATCATCATTCCTCTTGTCCACTGTGACCTATGGCTAGCAAACCCAGTGTGGAAAATAATATGTATTTTCTGGTTCATTTAAAAAAAACCTTTCCAGCACCCCTCAGCCCTCTTCTTTTTCTCTTCCTGTAATAATCAGTTCCTATTGTTGCTTTGACTTGCTTTGTAAGTGCCTCTAAATCGATGGTGTTACTGATCTGCAGTGCTGAGTGGCCTGCGGAAAAGGTGAAAATCCATTCATTCTGCCAAAGAGTTCAAGCCCAGCAACCAATTCTCCTGAAGTGGGATATGATTTTGGTACACACATCACAATGAAATGTGGGCAACTACACCTTCTTCATGAAGCATTTTGTTTTACTGTGCACTGCAAGTGAAATTCAACAATTGCCGAAGTGAGCTTAAGTTATTGTGATGTGCCTCTTGCTATGCATTTGGATTCATTTTTAGACCTGCAAATCAACTATTTACATAATAGATAAAAGAACGAAAATGAAAAACATTAGGTTTCACATGTATCTTGATGGTAGTCTATTCTATTTTGAAAGCACTTTGTTGCCATTATCTACACATTTAGATATATTATTTGATTCAAGTACATCTTTTCCATGACTTGAGTTATTCACATACACAGATGGAGTTGCACAAGACCAATCACATCTGGTCGAGTAGGTATAATTGCCTTATGGCCCAATTTCATTGCTCTTTCCCTAAGACGCAACCACAAGTTCTGCCCCATGGTTGCTTTCAGCATTTGTAATATGATGAAGAGATTTGGGTTTCAGGAGGTACGAAAGATTGTGAATAAGCATTTGTGTCACATAGGCTGAATTGTGGTCATTGCTTAAAGAACTTCATGATGGATGTTTAAAGTAGGCATTTCAAGAATGCAAAGCTGTAAATGTTCACACTCTCATTATGAGAATGGGAAGCATCTTTACAAATTATAAGGCTCTAAGCATTCAGTCTCGTTTGATTATCATTGTACATAGAGTGCCTTGTACTTGCTTGGTGTTCAATAATTATTTGTTGAGTAAATCAATCATCATGATAAGTTCAGTATTAAGCAATGCCAGTAAGAATGTATCAATTACACTCTCTATTGGAGCACTAAGCTACATAGATTCCTAAATATCAAATCCAGTGGACACATTTTTAATTTGTATTAGTCTGTTCTGCTATATTTCAAAATATTTACCACACCTTTCTCCTCAATGATATCACCCTCTTCAGGGCCTTGTTGATTTATTCAACAAATAATTATTGAGCACCAATTATAGAATTAGAAAATCATTGCTGGGGCCAACTGATGCACTGGAGAAAGATAATGACAGGCTGAGGATGATGAATCAACAATTCAAGATGAAGTGTGAAAACCAGATGGTCTCCTTGGCAGCAAACAAAGAGATCTTCATCTAATACCAGAGAGCAGAGAAAGGTGAGGATCAGGCCCCTAACTTCATTACAAGAGTAGTGGAATTCCAGAGACAGATGAATTTTCAACTTCAGCAATTCAGCCAAGCCAAGGTTAGAGTGTTCATTGAAAAAGAATGAAACTCTGAAATTGGGATGGGGAATCTGGGTCAATGCACTAAAGAATCTTGAACTCCCAAATCTTTCTATACCTTCTGGTTCCACAGAAGTGGTTGACTTCTCCCTGTGAAGGGCTAGATTCTCCTCCTCCTTGCTTGCAGATGATTCAAAGGGTCTTGACTTGCAAGACACTGTGAACCCCCTTCAGGATTTACCCTCACCTCTCTTTATGGTGACAGAAAAATAACTATAGTTAAGTCAAAACTTAATACAAGCGAGGAAGTTCTGAGTCTGCTAAGAGAGAAAGGGGCTATCCCACAAAGAAGCTGTAGAATCCAGCCAGGAGAGTAATGTAAGGGAATGCGGATGCTGATCAAGGGAAGCAGAACATAAGTTAGAAAAGGAACATTTTATTTCGTCAATATGGTAGTACTGCCTCATGATGGAAGAAAACATACCCTGGCAAAGTCACCAGGAGACTGGGGAAATTTTCAGACAGGATGGCTCTTGGAAGCTAGGAGACAGTGATGGACGGCCCAAGCTTAGTGAAGTAGAAATGCCAGAGCTGCCATGCCTGGTAAAAGGTCTCAAAGGCTCAGAAAAGGCATGCCGAAGAGGATACAGCAGATAAGGCTGGAAGGTCCAGCAGCCAGCTCTGTTTCAAGAGAGAACCTGGCAAATATTCCACTTACCAAAGTAGTAAGAAATGCGTTGGTGAGAGAGGCACCCTCATCTTTGAGATGCACAGTGATGGCTACTCTCTATTGGCCTAGACTGGCCTTTGGAAATACTTTTATAGAACTGGGCTTCCTGATAGCAATGAGGATGACAGGATCCCATATTAGGGGCCAGGAGACGGTACTTAACAAGCCAGTGGGCACAATTTCATAATGAGCAGCAAAGTCAGAGGGGCAGCCAGAAGAGCATGATCTGTAGAGATGTATGGAGATGGTTAATGGAACACAGCATCCCTATGGGCAAGATTGAAGTCATCTACAATCTAGTCATTAAAAGCATTGAAGATGGATGATCAGAAATCTGAGGGCAGCTGCTCCCCCAAAATAGTCATGATTCTGTTTCCAGTTTATAGGCTGGGTCTTTAGGAATAGGATGCTCTTTCTGATCCAAATTTAATAGATGTGGTCTGTGAGTTGTTGCAAAAGCAGAAGAAACATCTTCTGCGAGCAGGTATACCTCAAACTCACACACACATTACAAATCATGATCCAAAAGTGGTTTGCAACATGACTGCCTTGAAATAGAAAAATGAAGTGTAATAAAAGGAAGATATTAATTTTAGAGTGGAATAGATTGTATGAGCGGAATAAATTGTATGTGGTTTTTTAAAAAAATTATAACATAGACTGGACTTGAGATTTCTGAAACTGACCTTGCCAAGTAAACCAGAAGTTTGGTTGGCCAAAGGATCAACGGGAGCAGTAAGTGTTGGGCTGGGATAGAGGGACAAGAAGGGAAGAGAAAGAAACATAGAACTCCTTCAACAAAGGCCTTTGGGATGCCTGAAAACAAAGTTCATGTATGGGCTGAACCACCCATTAGTTCATTCAACATTCAAATATACAGTGGGCCAGGCACCATTTGTGTTCTGAGGACTTAAAATTGAATAGAACATGGACTGTGCTCTCCTGTAATGTCTGTCAAGCAAATGAAGCCAATCAACCACAGATTTTATTACAGTGTGACTTTGAAGTGATGATAAGAAAATAGCATTCAGCAGGGGCTTGGCCATGTGCTGGCTGTGTGACCTTAGTTATGTCGCTTTTTGTTTTTTAATGTCTAAGGAATATGTTGGTATCTACCTCTTAGGGTTCTTTTTGAAGATAAAATGAAATAAAGCACATTAAACACTTAGCAGAGTGCCCAGCACAGTGTAAGTGTCCTGTTAATGTTATTGTTGTTGTTATAATGGTGATTGACGTTATTAGTAATTTAACAAATACTTTGAAAAATTGTAATCAAGCCTGCTACTGGTTTCAACTCTAGCTTTTTTGTGTTAATTAGGAAACGAAAGTGCCTAAGCCACAGTGGCTTTCAACTTCCTTGTGAGACTTTCGATCCTCTATACTAAACTTTGTACTGTTTGTTTTGATAAATTGAAACAGCTTCTCTTTATCTCTATATAGTAATGCATTCATGTCCATTGACTAGTTCAGTCATCCATCCTTTTACTTTCTCATTGATTCAGACTACCATTTCATTGATTTCCTACTTTTTTTTTTTTTTTTTTTTTTTTTTTTAGCAATGTACTAGGTGCTGGAGATACCAAGATGAAAAGACGGTTCTTGTTCTCAAAGAACACCATCTTTATTCACAGCCCTATGAGTTATAGATGATTATATGTTTGTTTTCTTGAATAGATGAGTCATCAAGTCAGAGAGGCTAATTAGCATTCAATGTCTTATAGCCAGAAAGTGGCAAGGCCAGAACTAGAGCCACGTCTTCTGATAGGTAGTAACGTCCATGCTTTTTCCATGCCACAGGAAATATTCAAGTGCAAGGAATTATCAGTTTTCTTGTCATTAAGCATACTTCTAATAATCAATAAAATAAAAGGAGCAATGGCTTTACTTTTATCAATCACCTGAAGTTCAAGCCATGGTATTATACTAGGTAAATGTGGCCTCTTATTCACAATGACACTAAGAGTGGCTTTTGTAGGAGGACATGCGAAACCTCTGTGGGTGCAATAGTTGGAGAAAATAACCAGGAATATTTGTCTGTTCTCACAAATGGAACATTGAGTGTAAATAATACCACATTGAAATAGAGCAGTGTATTAGTCTGTTCTTGCACTGCTATGAAGAAATACTTGAGACTGGGTAATTTATAAAGTAAAGAGGTATATAATTGGCTCACAGTTCTGCAGGCTATATAGGAAGCACAATGGCTTCTGTTTCTGCAGAGGTCTCAGGAAGCTTCCAATTATGGTGGAAGGCAAAGGGAGAGTGAGCACTTCACATGACTGGAGCAGGAGGAAGAGAGAGGGAGGGAAGTGCCACACACTTTTAAACAACCAGATCTCATGAGAACTCTGTCACAAGAACAGCACCAACGAGACACTGCTAAACCATTCATGAGAAACCTCCCCCATGATCCAATCACCTCCCACCAGGCTCCAGCTCCAACATTAGGAATCACAATTCTACATGAGATTTGGGTGGGGACACAGATCCAAACCATACCAAGCAGTTCTTTTTATAGACTATGAATATGTGAATAGCTAGTTGGGGAACAGACTTTGCATAGAAAAGGAACTGAAAAAGAAAAAATTTGGGAATCAGATTTGCCAGTGACATCTAAAAATACCTCGAAGGACATAAACCCAAGAAAGCATAATACCACGTGTGCCCAGAGCAGAACTGGGCGATGCTCCTTTGAGACTAGACAGAATCTGTATAAACCTTAAGAAAAACTATAGTATCAACAAAAGAGCAAGTAAAGAATCAAGTACATTTGAAGTTTGGGGATTACATAGATGTTTTGGATTTTTTTTTGAAAGATAGAAAATAAAAAAGGAACCTCTCATGACATTTTATTGTTGCTACTAAAATTGACTCCCTTTGGACCAGAAGAAGTTACCATCAATACTCTCTGCAGAAAAATTAGGCACCCATGAGCATGGGCACGCATGACATTCTGTCAAAGATTTTTGTGATTAATAAATATATTGCAAATTGAAATTCAAAATTTATTAGATATTAGTTCTTAGTCGGTTTCGCTCTTTGATTTCGATCACTTCCCCTCCTATCCATCTAGAAATGGCAGAGTACTGAACAATTTCCAGGAAAACAATGTCAGGTTTCAGAATGACCATTAAAACAACAGTAACTTTAGTTTCACTTTCCTTGATTTTTTTAGGGAAGTAAAAAGAGACCAAGAGGGGAAGGATGGACAGGTTGGGAAGGCCAGGTGTGGAAGGTAATAGAGATGTAGATATTTTTTTTCTGGAGAGCACTGAATAGAGGGCCCACTATCTGATAGATGAGATCACTGCAGGTAACTTCAAAGAGCAATTCATTCTCTGAATGATTTCTTCAAGAGAAACATAATTATCTGCTGTGGCTGACTCCACTGCCTGAATTAACCAAATAACCACAAACTTTGCCTTTCTTTTTTTGTGTGTTGGGTAGATAATCATTTCAAAAATAAGCAAAAGCTGCAGTGCTAATTACAGCATAGCCTGAAAAGGCCTTAAAGAAAAACAAACCCCACAAACGAATGCTGTGGAAGATGTGAGGAGAGATGTTTCCATACAATTCTACTACAGAAATGTGCCCAGTTCTCCCAGAAAAAAAGTGTTTATTTAGCTTGATTTAAATAGAGATTAGGTAGTGAGCAGATGGAGCTTATTTGAGGCCGTTTGGCGAGCTTGCCTGTGAGACTGAGTAAATGAAGACTGAATGGGGAGGTGGCAGGGAAGGATGGCTGGAAGGAGGAAAGCAGAGTATTCCAAACAGACCAGCTGTTTCCAAAAACCCTTCACTCCCATATGATATGAGAGCCCAGAACTGAATCTGAATCTGGATTTCAAAAAACCAAAATTTTAGAATATGGTTGTTCTTGTTCTATTACCTAAGAAGAAAGAAGTAGCCAAACAAATATACTAGAAGAACGTCAGAGCACAGTCATAAAGATCTACATCAAGAAAATCTCCTAAACAAAATCTACCTACTTTTTACTACAATTCATTTGGTGACTGTGCAAAATTTATAAGTTCTTTTCTTCTTCCCTAACTCCTCACTCAGTAATTCTAGGTAGAAAAAATAAAATTCATATTGTTTATACTCTCTAAAAAGCTCTAATAGGACTTTCTGTGTTGTAACTCTCTGCTGTCCAAAACAGTAGCCACTAGCCACCTTTGTCAATCAAGCAGTTGAAATGAGTGTGAGGTTGTGTGTGTGTGTGTGTTTTCTTTGTTGTAATCAAACAAAAGTTCAGTAAATAAGAGAGAATGAGTTTGGGGTAGAGAAAAAATTAGTAAACCTACATTTTGGTGATATCTGTGAAATAGGAAGGAAAGCTTAAAAACTGGCATTTCTCAAAATGGAATGTCTTAAGAACTTGATGAATGAAGAAATAGTAAACGGCAGAAAATAGATGAGTAATCAGCTTTGAGTTATACAGAATTTGAAGACCAGATCTACCTAATTTTTGTTTTGGGTTATTGTGTGTTTGGGTGGCTACAATAAAATACCATAAGCTGAACGGCTTATAAACAGCAACATCAATTTATTTCCAGCAATTCTGGAGGCTGGGAAGTTCAAGATCAAGGCACCAGCAGACTCAGTGACAGGCGAGGGCCTGTTTCCTGGTTCATAGATGGTGCCTTCTCACTGTGTCCTCACATGATGAAAGGGGCAAACAAGTTTCCTTAGGCCTCTTTTCTAAGAGTACTAATTCCATTCCTGAGGGTTCTGCTCTCATAACTTAATCACCTCCCAAAGGCCCCGTCTCCCAACATCATCACTATGGGGGCTAGGATTTCAACATATGAATTTTGGTGGCTGAAATAAACATTCAGACCATAGCCATTAACATGTATAAAAATCAGGGCTAAATATCCAGGACTCCCAAATGCTGTTCCAAGGACCCATACTGGTCAGTGATAAAGTCCTAGAAAAATAAGAACTTTGTAGAGGGCTGGGCACGGTGGCTCATGCCTCCAATCCCAGCACTTTGGGAGGCCAAGGTGGGTGAATCACCTGAGGTCGGGAGTTCAAGACCAGCCTGATCAACCTGAGTAGATCAATCTCTACTAAAAATACAAAAAATTAGCTGGGTGTTCTGGCGCATGCCTGTAATCCCTGCTACTTGGGAGGCTGAGGCAGAAGAATCGCTTGAACCTGGAAGGCGGAAGTTGCGGTGAGACGAGATTGCGCCATTCCACTCCAGTCTGGGCAACAAGAGAAAAACTCCATCTCAAAAAAAAAAAAAAAAAAAAAAAAAGAACTTTGTAGAAACATTTTCTAAAGTTAGGTTTAATAACTTTTTTGGTGCTAAAGTTTCCTGCCCTTTATAAAATTATGGTGACAGTAGATGGCATCTTTTTAATGTCCTTATTTGGCAGAACTCAAAGTTGATAACCCAATTATATTTAGCATCCAGTTACATTGCTATTGGATAATGAAATGTAAAAATCTGAGAAACACTAATCTAGTTTACAAAGGAGGAAATTGAGTACCAGAAAGGATGAGTGACTTCCTTCAGCCACCCCACTCCCCCATCAACAATTAAAGTCTCGTTAGTCTTACCTGCATCTCTCTTCACCATGTCCACAGTCATTCCAACAACTTCAGAAGGAAAACTAGAGCTTGTAGATAATGTTCATAACATGTCTAATTTACTAGGGTTTTCAATATCAATTTTGTACTGTCACTTGGAAGAGTCTGGGTGTTAAAGATGAGTGATTCTCCTTTACAAAAAATGTAACTTCTTGAACACCATCAGTCAAATGATTGCTAAAGTTGATGAATTTTCAGAGTCTATTTCATGAAGCAAGTCATTGAGTTTCAATAATACATGCTCAGTAGGGGTAAAATCAACTTCCAGAATTTTGTCAGAAATAGCTTTCTACTTGGATTGGATTCAGTTTTTGGGATGGACCTGTCATGTATTACTGACATCTCTCTCAGGTCTGTCACTTGGTTCCACTTATTGAGTTTCAGATACACATTACATGAGGAAAAACTGTACATACCAAATTGCTCTACAATGTATTATTGTCATTATTTGCAAAAATAACAAGGTTTTAAGAGCTCCTAAATTTTGTATTATACACAAGCATACCTCAGAGATATTGCAGGTTTGCTTCCAGGTCACCACAAAATAAAACAAATATTGCAATAAAGCAAATCACATAAATGCTTTGGTTTTCCAGTGCATATAAAAGTTAAGTTTATACTATAATGTATCTATTAAGTGTGAACTAACAGTATGTTAAAAATAAAAACAATGTACATACCCTAATTGAAAGATACTTTATTGGTAAAGATTATCCAAACCTTCATCAGTTGTAATCTTTTTGCTGGTGGAAGGTCTTACCTCAATATCTATGAGCAGAGAGATCAGGGTGGTAGTTGCTGAAGGCTGGTGTGGCTGTAGTGATTTATTAAAGCAAGACAACAATGAAGTTTGCGCATTGATCGACTCTTCCTTTCGTGAAAGATTTCTCCGTAGCACGCAACGCTGCTTCCTAGCATTTTACCCACAGTAGAACTTTTTTCAAAGTTGGAGTCAATCCTCTCAAACCTTGCCACTGCTTTATCCATGAAGTTTCTACAATATTCTAAGTCATTTGTCATCATTTTAATGATGTTCACAGCATCTCCACTAAGAGCAGATTCCATCTCAAAAAACCCATTTCTTTACTTATCCATAAGAAGGAACTTCTTATCCAGTCAAGTTTTACCATGTTATTGCAGCAATTCAGTCACATCTTTAGGTTCCACTTCTAATTCTAGTTGTCTTGCTATTTCTATCACATCTGTAGTTATTTCCTCCACTGAAGTCTTGAACCCCTCATCAAAGTCATCCATGAGGGTTGAAATCCACTTTTTCCAAATTCCTGTTAATGTTGACATTTTGGCCTCCTCTCATGAATCACAAATGTTCTTAATGGCATCCGGAATACTGAATCCTTTCCAGAAGATTTTCAATTTAATTTGCCCAAATCCATTTGAGAAATCTAATTAATATCTGTATCTATGACAACTATAGCCTTATTGAATATATTTCTTAACTAATAAGACTTGAAAGTCAAAATTATTCCTTGATCCATGGACTTTAGAAAGGGTGTTGTGTTAGCAGGCATGAAAACAGAATTCATCTGCTTATACAACTTCGTCAGCGCTCTTGGGTGACCAGGTGCATTGTCAAGGAGCACAGTAGTTTGAAAGAAATCTTCTTTTCTGAGAAGTGTATCTCAGCACTGGGTTTAGAATACCGAGTAAACCATGAAGTGAACAGATGTGTTGTCATACAGGCTTTGTTGTTTAATTTATGTAGCACAGATAGCATTGATATAGCGTAATTCTTTAGGGCCCTATGATTTTTGGAAAGCTAAATGGATAGTGCCTTCAATTTAAAGTCACCGGTTGCATTAGTCCCCTAACAAGAAGGCCAGCCTATCCTTTGAAGCTTTGGAGTCAGGCATTGAGTTCTTTTCTCTAGCTATGAACATCCTACCTAGCATTTTCTTTCAATATAAGACTATTTTGACTACATAGAATGTCTATTGTTTATTGTAGCCACCTTTTTCAATGATCTTAGCTAGATCTTCTGGATAACTTGCTGTAACTTCTACATCAGCACATGCTGCTTCACCTTGCAATTTTATGTCGTAGAGATGGCTTCCTTCCTTAAGATTCATGAACTAACTTGAAAGTTTTCTTCTGTAACTTCTTCCTCTCTCTCAGTCTTCATAAAATTGAAGAGTTAGGATTTTGCTGTGGATTAGGCTTTGTCTTAGGGGAATGTTGTGGTTGGTTTGATCTTCTATCCAGACCACTAAAACTTTCTCTGCATTAGCAATCAGGCTCTTCTGCTTTCTTATTATTCGTTTGTTCACTGAAATAGTACCTTAAATTTCCTTCGAGAACTTTTCTTTTGCATTCACAACTTGGCTAATGGTTTGGCACAAGAAGCGTAGCTGTTGGCCCACCTGAGCTTTGACATGCCTTCTTCAGCAAGTTTAATCATTTCTATCTTTTGATTTAAAGTGACAGGTGTGTAACTCTTCCTTTCACTTGGTCACTTAGAGTCCATTATAGGGTTATTCATTGGCTTAACTTCAAAATTTTTGTGTGTCAGGAAACAGGGAGGCCTGAGGAGCAGGAGAGAGAAGAGAGAATGTTTGGTCAGTGGAGTATTCAGAATACACACACAATTCACTGATTAAGTTCACTGTCTTATATAGGTGGGGGTGATGGCACCACAAAACAATTACAAAAAAGTGATGATCACAAATCACTATAATAGATGTAATAATAATGAAAAAGTTTGAAATATTCTGAGAATTACCAAAATATGACCCAGAGACCCAAGAGAATGTGTGTTGTTGGAAAAATGGCACTGATAGGCTTGCTTAATGCAGGGTTGCCACAAACCTTCAATTTGTAAAAATGCAGTATCTGTCAAGTGCAATCAAATGTGATATGCCTGTACACAAGCTGGCTTGATTAAATTTATCAAGATACATCAGCACTTGTTGCTTCACCTCGCACTTTTATGTTACAGAGATGACTTCTTTTCTCAAACCTCATGAACTAACTTCAAAGTTTTCTTCTGTGGCTTCTTCACTTCTCTCAGCCTTAATAGAATTGAAGACAGTTAGAGTCTTGCTCTGATTAGGCTTTGGCTTAAGGGAATGTTGTGGCTGGTTTGATCTTCTATCCAGACCATTAAAACGTTCTCTGCATTAGCAATCAGGCTGTTTTGCTTTCTTATCATTCACGTCCTTACTGGAGTGGTCATGCTAAAGGTGGCAAGAAGAGAAGAGGCAGAAAGGGAAGGAAAAAAAAACTGCAGGAAAAAAGCAGAATTAGAGACGAGGACAAATTTGGGTAGATCCTGCTTGTGAGCTTTTGAGTTATAAGCTCTTTTCCCTGGCCTGTACAATTCAAAGTGCATAGGCCAAGCTCTCTGGGGGGCTGGCCATCCCTCCTGGGTGAATGTTAATCTCAGGGCTTCATTGACTTCACTCAGAGAAATGTAATCTCCCAGAGCACTTGCGGCAAGTAGAATGAAACCGAGAAAAAACCTTGATCTATTTTGCAATTAATGCCTTCAGAGAAATTTTTGAGAGATCAATGTAAATTTGGATATAGAAATATCTCACAGATTTCAGACACTCCTTAGAGAACACAGGGCCATAATACAATGAATAGATTATACTGTACCATTAGTAGAGTCTAATCCCCTGTAAAATGTGTCATTTTGCCCTGCATTGTTTCAATTTTCGTAATCACTTCAGAATTCCTGTGTGGATGTTTATCCAAATGTAAATGGCTTACAGAATACATTGAGGCAAATGTATTCAGAGATTTAGGATGCTGATTGATCATAGAAAACCCACTCCAGACAAACAGCTATGAAAATGCTGGTCACCCCTGTTATTATTGTGAGTGGTTTAGCCAGCACCCTGGACCACCACTTCAGCCCCTGTGGCCCCCAGTAATACTATACAATGTTCATCTAAATTTTAGAAATCAACAAGTAAATTATATGCAAATGAACAAAAAGTGTTTCAAAGCAAGACAGGAAAAGAAATAAGCAGATGAGAAAAGAGAGGAAAAAAGGAAAGGAGGAAGGAGGGAAGGAAGGAAGGAAGGAAGGAAAGAAACAAAAAAAGAATCAAAACAAGAAAAAAGGGAAAAAGGAATGAAGGGAGGGAGAGAAGGAAGAGAGAAAGAAGTAGGAGAGAGAAGGAGCGGAGATCAAAAAGGAAATATAAGCGGTAGGAACAAGTAAGAGATCCCCAGTAATTATCTGGAGGCCTACTCAATGAAGCCATGCATAATGGTTTATTCTGTGTCATCATGACAAGGTTAAGAGGTGCTCAGATAGCTGGTTAACATTATTTCTGTGTATGCCTGTGTGTTTCTAGAAGAAATTAGCATTTGAATCAGCAGACTGCATAAAGAAGATCCCGAGAGAACAAAAAAAGTGAAAGTAGGGCAAATTCTCATTCCCTCTTCCTTAAGCTGGAACCTCCATCTTCTTATGTCCTTGGACACTGGAGCTCCAAGTTCTTGAGTCTTCAGACTAGGACTGAATTACACCACAAGCTTTCATGGGCCTCCAGTGAACAGAGGGCATATCCTGAAATTTCTCAGCCACCATAATCTTGCGAGCCAATTTCCACCATAAATCCTCTCTTATGTCCATATATATAGAGAGAAGCAATAGGATATATCTCCTACTGGCTCCGTTTCTCTGAAGAACACTAATACACCATTCCATCCATTCCCTGCACATGGTTATCTGTCCAACAAGCATTCACTAAGCATCGATTGTTCAAAATTTCTAAAAGATGCAAAGACTTGTCAAACGAACCACAAGATGCATCCTTGAGGACGGAACTAGAGTCATGTCTTTATAAGTTCAGGACTGAACTAGAGTAGAGTGGGCAAAAAAAAAAGTGCCAATACAGTTAACAGTTAAAATAAAAATCATAGTGAAAGAAAGAACAACAATAAAATGACCCTTTGAAATGTTGCAAGCCTAATATTTCTCTTCACTCATTTCTAATTCTACCTTGAAATATGTTCTGGTTTCCCTCACAATTTTCTAAAGTCTTTCCAAATTTTATGTCAATTACTACTTTGACAGACTATGATAAATAAGTCAATTTGGCCTTCCTTTACTTGATTTCTACTTTATTATTAATCTTTCTCTCTTGTTACACGTAACGTATTTCAATTTAAAGGGAACTAGAGAGATACAGAAAATGTAACATTGCCCAATTTGACTCCAGCCCGAAGCTGAAAATCATCATTTGTTTTTATTTTTACTTTTATTTGGGAATAATAGAAAGACCACCCACTTCTGATTGTGAATTGAGAGAAGCTGTTTTTGTCCATTTAAAACAAAGCAAAACAAAATGCAGATATAGAAAGCCCATGTGTAAGAGGGGCAAAGGTAGAATACACTAAACAAAACAAAATTAAGACAAAAAGCAAAATAAAGCAAAAAAGACTATGACTCTGCTTTAACCAAGTTCACCTAATCCTAACACATCTAGAACCTGGTGCCACAGAATCATGTCACTATTTACATAGCTCTTCCACAAGGCTTGTCTTGGCCCCCTACCTTCCGCTACAGGCTGACATCCTTGGCACACATAGAAGTGGGCCTCACTGCTGTGCTTTACTTGGCAGATCCTTGTGACATTCCTTCTGCTCTGCCAGAGCTTGGCAGACTTACCTTCAGAATTGTAGGGCAAAGCGTCATTGGCCATGTTCTGGGCAGCAGGTAGGCGGCTCCATTACTGTAAGATCACTTCAGAACATCACTCCATAATCTCAATGGGCTCCAGAGCCTTTGCCACAATTTTCTCTGTCATCACATCTTCAGGTGACGTGGCTCTTCTAGGGGAACATTTGAAGATGGCCTCAACCCAGGACTCCAGATGCTACCATACTCACATAAGCTCCTGCATTAAGCAGACCTGGACTGACTTGCTGAAGTCCCTGCCTGCCAATTCAGTGTTTGACCCTGGGCTGACTTACCGGGGAAAAGAAATATGCAAAGAAAGCTGAGGAAGAAGCATTATTACTGTCGATAGTGTGCAGTCTCACTGAGGGCTGTCTTCTGCTCTTGATGATTCACAGCCACCAAAACCCATCATAGCTGGATGCAGCAAGCACACCATAGTGACTGCCCCAGCTCTGTACACACATCCTTTCTCAACGTCTTTCCTTATCAATGCCAATCTCAGGCTTACAGGCAGTTCTTGCAAATCAGGTGAGCATTTAGGAGCCAGAATGAGACTAATAATATAAAATTTTAAAACATCTTCAAGAAGAGCCTTTTAGAGCTAAAAATTTGAATTAAAGAAACAAGATTGTGGGCTGACTGTGGTGGTTCATGCCTGTAATCCCAGCACTTTGAGAAGCCAAGGCAGGTGGATCCCCTGAGGCCAGGAGCTCAAGACCAGCCTGGCCAACATGGTGAAACACTGTCTCTACTAAAAATACAAAAATTATCTGGCATGGTAGTGCATGACTGTAATCCCAGCTACTTGAGAGGCTGAGGCATGAGAATTGCTTGAACCTGGAAGGTCGAGGCTGCAGTGAGCCATGATGGCACCACTGCACTCCAGTCTGGGCGACAGAGCGAGGCCCTGTCTCCAAAACAAAACAAGATTGTTAGAGAAAAGAAATTGAGTTGCTCATGGTACAAAAATAGCAGGAGGAGAGTAAATATTAGGAAAGGTAGTGCTAATCATTGCCTTTACATTTATATAACGTTAAATTGATTGTCATATGAGCCTCAAGATAATTCACTCTCCTCCCTTTAGTGGACTCCCTATTTCCTAGATTTTCTGAATTGTTTTGAAATAATTAAAACATAATCAACTGTTCTTGTCGGGAATGACACACATTCCTCTCCTGGCATTCAGAGTCAATTTAAGGAATACATAATCTATAATCATTGCTTCTGTTTCCTTTCTGTTTTTCTCCCCTCTAAACTTCTCTTTCTTTCTACTGAGATAGCTATCACCCAAAGATACCAATGATCTCATCTCCTTCTTTCACTTATTTTCTATGGATTTCTGCACATGGATGTAATGATGGATGTAATGCTGTTGAGCATGGGCTTTAGAGTCAGACATATCTTACCTGGACAGTTCCAGCACTAATGAGATGCATGTGGGCAAATTATCAAAACTTTCCCAGCGCCAGTGGACTTCACAAGATAATTGGGAAAATTAAACAAGATTATGCATGTGAAAGTATGTAACTGCATTATTGTGCCCAGCACCACATTAGGCCATGGTAGACAGCCAACATGTACTAGTTTCTTTTTTCCTGTCCCCCATGCCCTGTTGCAATAGTCTCCCCACATCCTTGCATTATGTTGTAGAATCTGAGTTTTCTTCCTTCTCTGAGCACCATTCTAAGGACTTCTCTTTTTTGTTTGTTTTGTTTGTTTGCTTTTTCATTTTTTTGAAAGGGCGTTTCACTCTGTCGCCCAGGATGGAGTGCGGTGGCGCGATCTCGGCTCACTGTAAGCTCCGCCTCCCGGGTTCATGCCATTCTCCTGCCTCCGCCTCCTGAGTAGCTGGGACTACAGGCTCCCGCCACCACACCCGGCTAATTTTTTTTTGTAATTTTAGTAGAGACGGAGTTTACCGTGTTAGCCAGGATGGTCTCCATCTCCTGACCTCGTGATCCACCCGCCTCGGCCTCCCAAAGTGCTGGGATTACAGGCGGGAGCCACCGCACCCGGACTTCTTTTTTTTTTTAATGCTCTTCCTCTTTTTACTTCTGGATATATGTGAGCACCAAGAAGGTTTTGATAGAGCCATCTCGCCCGTGCCAACAGCTCCAGGTGCTAACTCAGATGTGTGAGTTTCACACTGGACAACTTCAGCTCAAGCATCTCTTCTGAGCTCTCAACCACATTTTCACCTGCCTATTTGGTGTCTCTTTGTGGATGTACAAACCTCACCTCAAACTCCACACTTCCAAAACTACATTTTCCTCTTCTCACAGTTCGGCTCCTTGGGCCACCAGGCACCATAATTTTTGCTTTAAGCAGCTATAGCACTTAGAGAAAAATCTCCACAGGTTGCCATTGTGCTTAACTGTCACACTTTCATCGATGAGATGGTCATAAAAAGAAAATGTCTAAGCATCTGTAAATTCATTTTTGAAGGCACTCATTATGTTGTTTCAAGATCTTGCTAAGCTTTGGTGCTTGGACATTAGTCCTGAAACTAGGAATAAGAAAATTTGAGGTGGAGTTTCGACTCTAAAATTTAGCAAATTTTGCAGGTTTAAAGTATTTTTTTTTTTTTTTTACCTTTGAAATTCAGTTTCCTCAATTGTAAAATGAGGATGATAATTGCAGCAATGACTCCAAGTTTCAGTAAAAAAAAAAATGAGATCATATATGTGATAGCCCTCTGTATGCTATGATATCCTACAGAAATAAAATTTGTTTTGTTTTTCACCAAGCCTAAAACATGGTAGGTACTTAAAGAATCTTTTCTGAATATAATTAAAATATGAAGTACTAGCTATTGACATTATCACGTTTGATCCTTACAGTTTTCCTTTGAGACATTTTCCTTCTTTTATAGATAATGAGATAGCGGCCAGAAAGTATTGACTGTGGGTAGAAACAATGGACCTTTGGCAGCCTGTTTTTATGTCTAGTCTTTCCCCCAGTGTATCACACTTTATATGATGTTGTCCGTGTTAGAGGCATACATATTTTAGGATAGGTGTTGGAGAGTAAATAGAACAGAGTTCAAGGAGTTATTCTATTTCCTTCTGTTCCCATTTACTCAGAATGTGTCCACATGATGCCCTGCTCATAATCAGCTCAAACAAAAAATCTGCTAAACATTTCAAATGTTTGACCAGCTTTGTAGTAAATTGACTGAATGTTTGGTGTTTATAGGCACAGACTACTTAAACGAACCAAACTACTTTGAGATATTCACAAAGAAAGCTTTCAAGAGACCATTGACATTTGCTGACTAAAAGCAAATTACCTGCAGTTGTCCTGCTGGAACAATAATTCCGTTTAATAAAAAATTAAAAATAAAAGCATTGTGTATGCTCGTGTGTATTTCTTACTCCCATAATATAAAATAAATGCAATTATTCTATTTTATCATATATATTTCTGTCAAGACTATATTACCTACAAAAGATAAAAACTTTCATTGAAGTGTGAATTTGAAATTATCTAATGTTGTGATGTATTCAAAGGAATCTAATCAGATCTTAAATAGGTGTAAACACAATAATTATGTCTAATCATGGTCTTTTTTATTCTTCAAAAGACTAGTAACATACAGCCATTAAAAATGGTAATGCAGTCCTATGTACTGACTTAAATGCACATCCACACATGTTGTTAAGTGACAAGAATATGTATGAAAACATTTTATTTGTGTAAACTTGCATGAGCATATGCAGATGAACTGATTTACTACAAAATATTAATGGTACTTATCTCTAAATGGCAGTACCTTTTTCTTATAATTATCTGCATTAGATATCTTAAAAAATTTTTTTGCAACAAATGTTTATAATTTTAAAATTAGGGGAAAGTATTTTCAGTTTAAAAACAAGGGAGCAAAACCTAATCATTCACTCAGGCATAGTAAGATAAAGTTACCACATACGTAAAAGGTGGTCTGAAAGGATAACACATAGTGCCATGTCCAAAACTATCTTCTTAACCTGTACAATATTAAGCAACTCAAGAGTTCAGTGAAGAAAAAAATAAATGCATTGCAGTCAAAAGACATAAATGAGGAACAAAACAATGGAAGAAACTAATAAATTAATACATCTGCAGTGCTGGCAGGGTTTTTGTGCGGAGACATTTGTGAACGTCCTGTGTAAATGCCAAGCCTATAAGGTGGGGCTGTCATGCATCACTTTTACCAGTGAGGACAATCTCCTGATTATCAGCTCTTTGCCTCTAGCACAGCCTGTACTTCTCGTGCAAATGCAAACACAGACATAGCCCAAGGCTGCTGGGTCCTAAACTCTTATGGACCAATAAATTCTGCAGTCTTTAGCCAAAGCAGAGCAACAGTACATTGGCGAAAGGGAAGGCACAGTTTAAAAGCATGCGCCTGTGCCAGCATTTACAGGGATTTAAAAGAGACATTTGTAGAGAGCAAAATACCATTTTTTTAAGCTGGTTTTGTTGGGCCTTAATTAAAGAGGCCTTTCCCCCCTTTTCTGTCACTTGGGCTGTGGGATTGCAGCCTCTCCCGGCTCAAAGAACTATTTCACTGGTCCGCAGGCTAATTAGGAAGGACTCACACTGTTCCCCAGCCTCCTGAAAGGCCAGAACAAAGGCTGCTGCTGGTAGATTGCAGTTCTGCCTCAATTGCAGAGGCTCAGGAGTAAAAGAAAAAGAAAAGCTTTTGAATAGAAAAGCCTTTTGATGCCGTGAAAGAAATTAAGAACTAAAACAGAGGCCTAGGCGCTGCTGCACAGAGCCCTCCACACAGACTCATTGTGTTTAGGAGCAAGGTCAACAAAGCCCCATCTGATACTGACCACCTCACATTAAAGAGGCATCTATTTAGCTGCTGTGTCTTGGGCTCTCCTGCTACGAAGCACTTTCCCAATCAGGCCGTCTGGTGCCGCGATAAACACAGATAAATATGAGCAGCATCATGCTTTCATCTGAACAATTAATGCATGATTTCCTAGTTGATTGTTTGCAAATATGCTGCAAACAATTGTGTTTTCTTTTTTTGACCAAACAAAAATAAAGCTGCAAAGAAAAAACACATTACCACCATCACATTAGCATCTTATCGTCTCACCAAAATTTTACTGAATTTCTTTTCATATTTTAAAATAATTGTAGCTTATCCAAATAATGTGAAAAAATGCGCATCTTTTTCTTCATAGAAGAATGGAAATCTTAAGTGCCAATGCATTTTCTAACAGCCTAAATCAGTTAGTGACAAGTAACTGAAGCTGAAATGCCCATTTGTTCTGAATCTTGCAGTCTTTGCTCCTTGCTACATAGGCTCTCAAAGGGAAGTCTCTTTTCTAATTGTATGACTTTGAAAATTAAGCATCTTTTTCAGAGCTTCACCTCCAAATAGGAACTATCCTTTATTGAGGTCTTATGCCAACAACTATACTTAGCACTCTACATGTATTATCTCCATTAACCCTCAAAAATCAATGACATAGCTGGGCGCCCGGTGGCTCACGCCTGTAATCCCAGCACTTTGGAAGGCCAAGGTGGGTGCATCACTTGAGGCCAGGAGCTCGAGACCAGCCTGGTCAACAATGATGAAACCCTATCTCAACCAACAAATACAAAAAAAAAAAAAAAAAAAAAAAAAAATTAGCCAGACACAGTAGTGCACGCCTGTAATCCCAGCTACTTGGGAGGCTGAGGTAGGAGAATCTCTTGAACCTGGGAGGTGGAGGTCACAGTGAACTGAGATTCTGCCTCTGCACTCCAGCCTAGGTAACAGAGCAAGACTCCATCTCAAACAAACAAACAAACAAACAAACAAACAAAAACTAATGACATAAGCACTAGTGTTATCTGCAGTTGACAAATGTGGAAACTAAGGCTCTGAGAGGCTAAACATAGATAGGAAGAAGGACACAACTATTAAGGAGTAGGGCTAGAATTTGAAATCACAGCTTTCTGACTTTCAACACTGAGCTGTTACAGTGGAATTTAAGTTTCCATGTGGAAGTATTAGTGCAGAATTACAGAATTGAAAAGCACATTAGAAATCATGTAGCCCACACTCCTCAATTTTCACATAAGAAATTAAGATTCAGAGATGTTGGAGGATTTATTTATGTTCATCCAGTTGATTCCGTGAATTGCAGACTCTCCTAATTCCAGAGATTTTAGTAGGAAGGTTCTCAAATGGTAGCGTGATTAGAAGCACATGAAGGACTGTTAGGCACAGATTGCTGGGCCTCACCTCCAGACTTCCTGACTCAGTAGGTCTGCAGCAGAGGGCCACAACATTTGCTTTTCAACAACTTCCCTGATGCTGCTGATGCTGTTGGCCTGGGAAGACAGTTTGAGAACCTCTATCCTCAAATATCACACTGCTTCTCATGCAACTGTGAAGTGAATAAAACTGAAAATGAGGGTGAGTCAAATTAAGCAGCAAAATAGTTGGAATTTTATTCAATTTCATGTAACAACCAGCCGCAGCAATGCCATCTTGAATTTTGCATCATTCTTATCCATCTGGTAGTCACAGTCACAATTTTTGTGAAGTCTAAAACAAGGAAGTCATTCACAGCAATGTTACTTTTAGTGTAAATATTTCCTGGAGATTCTAAGATTTTTGGAACTTTTTCCTCTGTAAAAAATAACTGCAAAAGCTAGAAGGTTTTGTGTATGGATTAAGTTCCTTTCAGAGCTCATCTCAAGCCATTTCTAATGCAGAGATTTGAATAATGCAGCTGTAGAATTTATCTTTCAAAAGGGCGTGCACTACCGCACTGCTGTGTAGATGACTCAGTATTGAAATGTAATTTACCAAAATGATTCTGATCTGTTAAATACATTTCTTTTCTCAGAAAAATTGAAACATCTATCAGCTGAAGTGCACTTCTCTTATCCTTTTCACCAAAATAATTTTCACCTATCCAAGGAATAATCTGTGGTTGCTCAATTTATAAAATAATCCTTATTGAAACCTGTTTGTTATCTGACACAGAAATGAATGACCTTGGAGGAAGACCTGGATAACTCCTGCTCTGTCCTACAAAACTTTTCATCTGGGTCACATCTCAGATCTGTCTCACAAGGTGGTGAAATGACCAGGCACCATTATCTGTTTACTGATGGCTAGCCTGTATGTAAAAGTCACTTGAGATTGTCATTGGGCTGAACAGGTGTATTCCAGCTTTTTTGTTGCCTAGTTTGGGTTTGAAATCCATCTTGAATGAACAGGTCATTATCAGTAGTGCCTGTTATCATTTTTATCACCAGTTATTTTGGGGATCTACTTACTGCAAGAGTGGGGATCTATTTACTGCAAGGTTAGGTAGGAGATTGGAGAAAACAGGACTTCTTTAAAGTAGATAGAATCAAGCAGTCTTCCAAGGAAGTCTAAAAGATATTTAAATGGAAAAAAATACCATGGTAAATCAATCTGATGCCTTCTTAAATATAACAATCCTCAAACAGTCTCCTAGCCAGCCTTCTTTCCCTGTGAGCAGAAGGCATTTCCAAGCAATGATACTGCTCTAAGGCATGCTTGGAAACATTTCAGGGGCTGCAAGAGGAATTACATGGCAGGTCAGCTCCTATGGTGACTATGATACTTGGATTAATGCAGTACTAGGACAAGAACAGGAATACTATAGCAATAACAATTATAACAGAGCAAATGGACTTGGGGTGGCAGAGATAACCTGTAATGTAATGTTTTGCACTTGCAGATGAAGAGTTTCAGAGTTTAATGTTATTGATTTCATAGCATTGTTACTAGGAGGCAACCAATAGGATGAACATTGGGCAAAAACAATGTTGTAAAGACAAAAAGTGGAAGACCCTATGCAAGACCAAAGAGATACTGTCTTAGTGAGGGAAGATTGACTGTTGACCTTAACTGTACATCAGAGATTTTGATCTTGGAAGATCATTTTTAAAATGTACTTTTGAAAGGTGAGTCTAAAAATGCAACCAGAGGTGACCTAGAATTATGCAACTAATAAAGCTGCAAATAATTTGTACTAGAATGCGATTTAGTCAATTTTAGTAAATCTACATAGTTTATTTCAAAATCCCATGTTTCATTTGCCCCAATTAATTCTTTAATTACCTTTATATAATCTGAAAATGAACAGCTCCTTCAAGTGTCATTCAGATCAGTAACTCTGCTATACACCAATAGTGACCAATCTGAGAATCAAATCAAGAACTCAACCCCTTTTACAATAGCTGCAAACAAATAAATTAAATACTTCGGAATATACCTAATCAAGGAGGTAAAAGACCTCTACAAGGAAAACTACAAAACACTGCTGAAAGAAATCATAGATGACACAAACAAATGGAAACGCATCCCATGTTCATAGATGGGTTGAATCAATATTGTGAAAATCACCATACTGCCAAAAGAAATTCACAAATTCAATGCACTTCCCATCAAAATACCATCATTCTTCACAGAATTAGAAAAGACAATCATAAAATTTCTATGGAACCAAAAAAGAGCCCACATAGCCAAAGCAAGAATAAGCAAAAAGAACAAATCTGGAGTCATCACATTACCTGACTTAGAAAGTATACTATAAAGCCACAGTCACCAAAACAGCATGGTTTTTGTATAAAAATAGGCATATAGACCAATGGAGCAGAATAGAGGACCCAGAAATAAAGCCAAATACTTACAGTCAACTGATCTTCAACAAAGCAAACAAAAACATAAAGTGAGGAAAGGACACCTTATTCCACAAATGCTCTGGAATAATTGACAAGCCACATGTAGAAGAATGAAACTGAATCACCACCTCTCACCTTATACAAAAATCATCTCAAGATGGAACAAGGACTTGAAACCATAAAAATTCTAGAAGTTAACATTGGAAGAACCCTGCTAGACATTGGCTTAGGGAAAGACATCATGACCAAGACCGCAAAAGTAAATGCAACAAAAACAATGATAAATAGGTGGGACTTTATTAAACTAAAAAGTTTCTGCACAGCAAAAGAAACAATCAACAGAGTAAACAGACAATCCACAGAGTGGTAGAAAATCTTCACAGTCTATACATCTAACAAAGAACTGATACCTAGAATCTACAAGGAACTCAAACAAATCAGCAAGAAAAAACAAACAATCCCACCAAAAAATAGGCTAAGGATGTGAATAGACAATTCTCAAAGAAGATATACAAATGGCCAACAAATATGTGAAACAATGCTCAACATCACTATTGATCAGGGAAACGCAAATTAAAACCACAATGCAATACCACCTTACTCCTGCAAGAATAATCATAACCAAAAAATCAAAAAAAAAATAGGTGTTGGCAGGGATGCAGTGAAAAGGGAACACTTAAACTGCTGGTGGGAATTCAAACTAGTACAACCACTATAGAAAACTGTGTAGATATTCCTTAAAGAACTAAAAGTACCACTACCATTTGATCCAGCAATCCTACTACTGGGTATTTACCAAGAGGAAAAGTCATTATACAAAAAGATAATGACTTTGCACATACATGTTTACAGCAGCACAATTTGCAACTGCAAAAATATGGAACCAGCCCAAATGCCCATTAATCAATGAGTAGATAAAGAAATTGTGATATCTGTATTATATCTATATGTGTGTGTGTGTATGTGTGTGTATATATATACACACACACATACATACCCATATCACCATGGAATGCTATTCAATCATAAAAAGAAATGAAATGACAGCATTTGCAGCAACCTGGATGGAATCGGAGACCATTATTCTACATGAAGTAACTCAAGAATAGAAAACCAAAGATCATATGTTCTCACTCATAAGTGGGAGCTAAGCTATGAGGGTGCAAAGGCCTAAGAATGATGCAATGGACTTTGGGGACTTGGGGGAAAAGGTAGAAGGGCGGTGAAGAATAAAAGGCTACAAATTGGATACAGTGTATACTGCTTAGGTGATGGGTGCACCAAAATCTCACAAATCACCACTAAATAACTTACTCATGTAACCAAACACCACCTGTTCCCCAAAAACTTATAGAAAAAAATTTTTTTAAAAAGAAGAAAGACAAAAGTCAGGGAGACTCAACTGATATTTATAGTAACTATTGATATTTGCTTTTGGCAATTTAAGTGAACATTATTTATATTTTTATAATGAATGATCCTACCATTCATTAAGATTGTTCCGGCATTTAAATAATCACAATAGGTTCTAGCAAAGCTGTGAAAAAGGTTAAATCAATCATTGGGTTTCGTATTTCCTGTATGAGTGTCCCTTCCTCTGTGTTTCTTTTCTCTGCCTTCTCTATGCTGTTAGTTGGCTGCCAATGTTTTATACAGCAGGGGCTTGCTGTGTTCTGCGCACACTAATTCTTATGAGTGTTAATTGGTACTCAAAGAACAAAGAGCCTCATGGTCAAGAAAGCTTGGGAAATGCAGAATACCCCAATTCTCTCCTGCAAAGTCACAATACTATTAGCATGTTAAAGGCTCTGAAAGGTCCTGCAGTAAGAAAGAAGCTTCTCTGACTTTGTTTAATGGTTAAACATATCTACTTGAGCCCTGGTATTTTTTCTTGACCCATCTATTAATATACCCCAGAATAAAATGTCCTTAACCCAAGCTGGGAAGTGTGTTAGCAAAACTTCAAGTTATGACCACCTTCAGACTGTTCATATATTTTAGGAGGGTACTTTGTAAAGCCTTCTAAATATTAAGGATGGATGGATGCTGTGATAAATGATGAAGTCATCAGATGTCTGCTCGTGAAGGTGAACTTCCAAAGAATCCAGAGAAATTTATAATGCCATGAGGTGGAAGCCATTGTTCAAAATGGATTTCAAACCCAAACTAGGCAACAAAAAAGCTAGAATACACACAAGCCCCCACCAACAAACACATACGTATAGAGCACAGAAGATAAAAAATTTGCCATTTACTCTTATTCTATTTATCTTGGGTGTTTCCACATTGGTTTTAGAATAATGTGGGTTTTAGAGACAAACAGAGCTCGACTTCAAACTGTTACCAGTTGACTGTACTCAGGCAAAAAATACTTAACCCATGAAAGAATTTTTGTTTCCTCATCTGTGAAATGAGGTCAGTAATATTTACCTAAGAATTGTTATAGGGATTCAATGAGGCAACATGAATGAAGTGACTAGCATATAACAGAAACTCAATAAGTTAAAATTTCCCTACAATCTGCTGCATCTCCCTCCACATTTTTGGAATCAGCTGAGGTCCTGAGAATGACAGACAGCATTCTTCTCAGGTGCTAATGATAAACTGTTGTTGCACTGAATAAATTGTAATAAAATTGGTGTTCCTGTCTGTCACCCCATTGTGAGCTCTTGGGAAACAGGGCCTGTGATAAATTTACCAGGCCAGCATCTTCAACGTATTAGAAGCTTAGTATGCTTGTTAAAGAAATTAACAAATCTTCAAAAACAACTCTCCTTTTTCTTCCACAGTCTTCTATTTCTAGCTACTAAGGATGGCCAGTCAAAATTTCTTTGACCTGAAGTTAACTCTGCAATAATGCTCTACTCTGAAATAACATGCACATCAAAATATCAGTTTAATACACATAAATTAGTGGTTCATTACACTGCAATATTAGTTAATTTTGAAATTGCATTATAGATTTCTAAATTAAAGAGACTGCCTGCCTGTCACTCACATCACATACAATGAATGCCAACATTAGGCATCACCTTTTTCCGGCTTTGCAAGACTGAAGGTCATTATCAATTGCTGTTTAATCAGCCAAGTCATGCATATAGACAAAGGTTAACTGAGCATAGACCAATCTGACTTCCTTTGTCATCACAAGACAATTTGTGGCTTAATAAAGCTGCTCTGATTGCACTTAACAACACCTGCTTTAAAATGCAGCCTCATTAATAGCACGCTAATGAGTTAGGGATCTTCTGGCAAGGGCATGATCAAAGACACATGATTTGCTTTCTGATTAAATGACCTAAATAACATAAAGCCAAATCTTCCAGTTTCTTTTAGGGAAAGTTTTTTTGGAATAAGTCATAAAAACTGTTGGGATCTTCAAATACGGTTTTTAAAAAAAATATAGGAAAGAATAATATTTTCAGCTCTTTTAAATTGTGATGTGTAACCACTGTGCCACATAAGTGAAATTAAACCAAACTGAGCCCTTGACTTTTGAACTCACATCCCCAAATACAATATAGCCACTGAGCAAGAAAGCAAAAAACATAAATAACACTCATAAAAAGAAAAGAAAATTTTGAGGAATGTTTATGAAGGCAATTAATTAGTATTACTACATTAATATAAGGGTGATTTTTTAAGGAGCAGCTTTGTTTGTAGAATAATAAAAGTGATTTTTGCCCCTTTACATAAATTGGAGTTTTGGACTTTACTGTTGACTCACTGTGCAATGCCAGGCAAATTGTTTCTTGCTCTGAATGGAGTCATGCATCCTGATTTGATACAACCACTGGTTGAACTTAAAGCAATGGGAATCTTGCACTTTTCTTTTTATAGTTCTACAGTTATCCTAGTTGTACCAGACATGTCAATCATTGTTGCCTGCCTGCCTGCCTCGTGTTGCCCCTGGTAAAGAAAACGGCCCTGCCACAACCTCTGCTACAAAGATAAGTGGGGCACTAGAACCTGGTATCAAAATCCAGCCAAGGGCAGCCAATCCAGAGACTTGCCAAAGTCTCTGGATAACTGCAACCAAAGTTTGCAGTTATTAACTGGGTCAATCCAAAGTCTTCTTGAAAATGGAATGAAACTGAAAGTCCAGAGAGAAGAAGGTCAGAAGAGAAGTGGAAGAGAACACACACACAAAAACAGACATGAGGAGATTAGCTGAGTCACATTCCATTAGGTTTTTAAAATTATCAGTAATCAAATAATCCTATTAATAATTAATTATCAATATGAATGAAATATTGATATTGACATTGATGTTAATAATAAAACATCAATAATTTAATAATTCACTAATTATTAATTACCTATGCTTTTTATGTTATTTACATCTATGGTATCTATGGTGTGAAAATACTGTGCAATAGTGTGCTGCTGTACCTTTCTCCCCAACTCTGCATTTAGCGAGGTCACATTAGTAGCTTGAACTTGACCATGGTTGGAATATTTCTGCTATGAAAATTGGCAAACACTATGCATTTGGGCTTTTTATTTATTTAATTTTTTTTGCTTTTTTTTTTTTTCTGGAGATCTGTTTGTTAAATATTTACCAGCACACCACTGCCCGTGACCAAATGAGACAAGAAAGTAGGAATTTAGTGAGTCCTGAGGCTGAAAATTTTCCTGGAGTTTCTCTCTTTATCTCTAATAGCCAAGATCTGTTGTAATGGCCACACATCTGGGTAGGCTGGTGGGTCAACCGGGGAGAAGGGCTGAATATTGAACACTCCTCTTGTAAAACTAGATCCTGAAGGATGACACACTCAGCGGGTTTAATAAAGCAAAATAAAATTGCCCTTAGTTGAAGGCTTAGGAGATATTTGTCTTGCCTACATTTAGCTTTGAGAAGATAGGAAATTTTTAAAAATGTCTACTCTGAGGGGTTCTGTTACAAACTCATACTCATTTCGGTCACAGAATGGACTCTAAGTGCACCACCTGACCTAAAATTTGCCAAACTTAACTTTTAGTTTGTGAAATAAAAGTGTTTATAGAAGGCTCATAACAAATGCAAATAAATTTCTCTTTGATGGAACAAAATTTAGTTTTATACCTCCAATAATTTCCATAGATAATATTCTGAAAAGCATAAAATATAAATCTAAATCACTAAATACAAACCAATAAAAAACAAAGGTGAAATAGACATTAATAGGCATTTCACAATAACATTAAAAAAATCATATAAAAAGATGTTGAACATCATTAACAATTCGGGAAATATACAGTATAACCTCAATGATACACTACTACATAACCACCAAAGTGGCCAAAATTAATAAGATTGATGATACCAAGTGTTTGTGAGAATGTAGACCAATTGATGCATTCACATAGTGTTAGAGAAAGTGTAATTGGAAAAATAAAAATAGCATTAGCTTCTAAAGTTGAAGATACTCATCACAGGTTGTTTTCTTCAGGAAACAGATACTGAAATAGAGTTAGAGATATAAAAAGTTTACTAGGGAAGAAAACTGTGAAAAGAAAAGGAAGGAATCAGGATATATCAATTAATACTTGTGCTAATTTCCTGTCAACGCATGTACCTTAGAACATAGATCATTTACCACTTTCCCATATATAGTATTGTTTTCAGGAATATTTTTCTAACTTTCTCATCACATTATTGTTCATATTACTTTATATATGCAATGTTCATTTAGATATCTAACATCATGACCCTTTCCATTGCTTGTCATCCCCTCCTGCATGTCCAAGCTGCCATGCAAGATCATTTTTGTTCTGCCTGCAGAGCACCCTATTGTTTGCCTCTATGTATGTCTATTGCTGACGAAATCTTTTAGGTTTCTTTTTTTGGGTCTGAAAATGTCTTCATTTGCTTTCTTTTTCTGAAGCACAGTTTTACTGATAATAGAATTCTAAGTTAGTGATTATTTTCTTTTATTACTTCGAAGATGTCATTCCATTGTCTTCTGTCTTTCACTGTTTCTGTTGAAAAGTCAACTCCTTCTTTTAGGCACCATTTCTGGGTTTGTTATTTTAGAGGTCCCTTTTTATTTTCTCATTTCTCTAACACCTGTTTAAGTACATATTAATATTCAATTCTCCATGATAAAAATCCCTAGTATGGTTTCTGTGTTCTTGACTAGACAGTGATGATATAGTGTAGTTATCTTCAAGACTACGTGTGATATTTCCAATTTCTGAATCTGCTTTTGATTGACTTTTTTGTTTTATTGACAGTTGGGTTGTTTCTTATATGCCTGTTGTGTTGTTTCTTATATCCCCTGCCACACTGTCTTCCACAATTGTTGAACTCATTTACACTTCCACCAACGTGTAAAAGTATTCATTTTTCTCCATAACCTTGCCAGAATCTGTTGTTTTTTTGACTTTTTAATAATAGCTATTCTGACTAGTTTGAGTTGGTATCTCATTGTGTATTAGATTTGCATTTCTCTAATGATCAGTGATGTTGAGCTTCTTTTCATGTGTTTCTTGGCTGCATGTGTGTCTTCTTTTGAAAAGTGTCTGTTCGTGTCTTTTGCCCACTTTTTAATGGGATTGTTTTTGTCTTGTAAATTTGTTTAAATTCTGATAGATGCTGAATATTAGCCTTTGTCAGATAAATAGATAGCAAAATTTTTCTTTCATTCTGTGGGTTGTCTATTTACTTTGTTGATAGTTTCTTTTTCTGTGCGGAAGCTGTTTAGTTTAATTAGATCCTATTTGTCACTTTTGGCCTTTGTTGCAATTGCTTTTGATATCTTTGTCATGAAATCTTTGCCCATGCCTATGTCCTGAATGGTATTGCCTAGGTTTTCTTCTAGGGTTTTTATAGTTTGGAGTTTTACATTTAAGTCTTTACTCTATTTCAAATTCATTTTTGTATGTGGTGTAAGGAAGGGGTCCAGTTTCAATTTTCTGCATATGACTAGCCAGTTCTCCCAGCACCATTTATTAAATAAGGAATGATTTCCCCATTGCTTGTTTTTGTAAGTTTGTGGAAGATCAGATGGTTGTAGATGTGTGTGGTCTTATTTCTGGCTTCTCTTTTCTGTTCCATTGCTCTACATGCCTGTTTTGGTACCAGTATCATGCCAATTTGGCAACTGTAGCACTGTAGTATAGTTTAAAGTTGGGTAGTGTGATGCCTCCAGCTTTTTTCTTTTTGCTTAGGATTTCCTTGGCTATTCTTTGTTGGTTCCATATATATTTTAAAACAGTTTTTTCTAATGATGTGAAGAATGCCAATGCTACTTTAATGGGAATGGCATTGAATCTATAAATTGCTTTGAGCAGTGTGGGCATTTTCATTATATTGATTCTTCCTACCTGTGAGCATGGAATGTTTTTCCACTTGTTTGTGTCACCTCTGATTTAATGGAGCAGGGATTTGTAGTTCTCCCTGAAGAGGTTTTTCACTTCCATTGTTAGTTATATTCCTAGGTATTTTATTCTTTTTGTTGCAATTGTGAATAGTAGTTAATTTGTGATTTGGCTCTCTGATTGCCTGTTGTTGGTGTATAAGAATGCTAGCAATTTTTGTACATTGATTTTCTATCCTGAGACTTTGCTGAAGTTGCTTATCAGCTTAAGAATCTTTTGGGCTGAGATCATGGGGTTTTCTAGATATAAGATCATGTCATCTGCAAACAAAGATAGTTTGACTTCCTCTCTTCCTACTTTAATATGCTTTATTTCTTTCTCTTGCCTGATTTCCCTGGCCAGAACTTTCAATATTATGTTGAATAGGAGTGGTGAGGAGGGCATCCTTGTCTTGTGCTGGTTTGCAAGGGGAATGCTTCCAGTTTTAGCCCGTTCAGTATGATATTGACTGCAGGTTCATCATATATGGCTCTTACTATTTTGGGGTATGTTCCTTCAATACCTAGTTTATTGAGAGTTTTAACATGAAGGCTGTTGAATTTTATCAAAGGCCTTTTCTAATGTACCTATTGAGATCATCATGCAGTTTTTGTCTTTGGTTCTGTTTATGTGATGAATCATATTTATTGATTTGCATATGTCAAACCAATCTTGCATCCTGGGAATGAAAACTACTTTGATTGTAGTGGATATGCTTTTTGATGTGCTGCTGGATTCAATTTGCCAGTATTTTGTTGAGGATTTTTGCATCGATGTTCATCAAAGATATTGACCTGAGTTTTCCTTTTGTGTTGTATCTCTGCCTGGTTTTGGTATCAGGATGATCCTGGTCTCAGAGAACGAGTTTTTCTTTTCAATTTTTTGAAATAGTTTCAGTAGCAATGCTATCAGCTCTGCTTTGTACCTGTGGTAGAATTCAGCTATGAATCCATCCGGTCCTGGACTTTTTTTGGTTGGTAGGATATATATTACTGCCTCAATTTCAGAACTCATTATTGGTCTATTCAGGGATTCAATGTCTTCCTGGTTCAGTCTTGGGAGGCTGTATGTGCCCAGGAATTTATCTGTTTCTTCCATGTTTTCCAGTTTATGTGCATAGATGTGTTTATAGTATTCTGTGATGGTTGTTTTTATTTCTGTGGAGTAAGTGGTGATAGCCCCCTTATCATTTCTGATTGTGTTTATTTGAATCTTCTCTCTTTTCTTCATTAGTTTAGTTAGCAGTCCATCTATTTTATTTTATTTTTTTTACAAAAAACAGCTCCTGGATTTGTTGATTTTTTTTGAAGGGTTTTTTGTGTCTCTGTCTCCTTCAGTTCTTCTCTGAGCTTGGTTATTTATTGTCTCCTGCTAGCTTTAAAGTTTGTTTGCTCTTGGTTCTCTAGTTCTTTTAGTTGTGATTTTAGTTGTTAACTTGAGAGCTTTTTAGCTTTCTAGTTTTTGATGTGAGTGTTTAGTTTCCCTCTTAACACTGCTTCAGCTATGTCCCAGAGATTCTAGTACATTGTATTTTTGTTCTCATTAGCTTCAAGGAACTTCTTGATTTCTACCCTAATTTCATTATTTACCCAAAAGTCATTCAGGAGCAGGTTGTTCAATTTCCAGTAGTTGTATGGTTTTTGGTGAATTTATTAATCTTAAGTTTTGATTTAATTGTGCTGTGGTCTGAGAGACTGTTCATTATGATTTCAGTTACTTTGCATTTGCTGAGGAGTGTTTTACTTCCAATTATGTGATCAATTTTAGAATAAGTGCTGTGTGGGAATGAGAAGAATGTATATTTCTGTTGTTTTTGGGTGGAGACTTCTGTCTTTTTGTGGAGATATCTGTCAGGTCCATCTGATCTAGAGCTGGGTCTAGGTCTTGACTATCTTGTTAATTTTCTGTCTCAATGATCTGTCTAATATTGTCAATGGGATGTTAAAGTCTCCCAGTATTATTGTCTGGGAATCTAAGTCTCTTGTCTAAGAACTTGCTTTATGAAACTTGGTGCTCCAGTATTGGGCACATATATATTTAGGTTAGTTAGCTCTTCTTGTTGAATTGACCCATTTACCATTGTGTTATGCCCTTCTTGGTCTTTTTTGATCTTTGTTGGTTTAAAGTCTATTTTGTCAGAAGCTAAGATTGCAATCCCTGCTTTTTTCTGTTTTCCCTTTGCTTGGTAAATTTTCCTCCATCCCCTTATTTTAAGTCTATTATGTGTCTTTGCATGTGAGATGGGTCTCCTGAAGACAGCATACCAATGAGTCTTGGTTCTTTATCCAGCTTGCCATTCTGTGTCTTTTATTAAAGGGATTTAGCACATTTACATTTAAGGTTACTATTACTATGTGTGGATTTGATCCTGTCATCATGATGCTAGCTGGTTATTTTATAGACTTGTTTATGTGGTTGCTTCATAGTGTCACTGGTCTGTGTACTTCAGTGTGTTTTGTTGTGGCTGGTAACCATTTCTCCTTTCCATATTTAGTGCTTCCTTCAGGAGCTCTTGGAAGACAGGTCTGGTAGTAATGAATTCCCTTAGCATTTGCTTGTCTGAAAATGATCTTATTTCTCCACTTATGAAGCTTAGTTTGGCCAGATATGAAATTCTGGATTGGAAATTTTTTTTTTTTTTTTTTTTTTAAAGAATGTTGAGTATTGGCCCCCAATCTCTTCTGGTTTGTAGGGTTTTCACTGAGAAGTCTGCTGTTAGTCAGATGGGCTTCTCTTTGTAGGTGACCTAGCCTTTCTGTCTTGCTGCCCTTTAACCTTTTTACTTTCATTTTGGCCTTGGAGAATCTGAAGACTATGTGTCTTGGGGATGAACTTCTCATGGAGTATCTTACTGGGGTTCTCTGCATTTCCTGAATTTGAATGTTGATCTTTGGAAGGGGTTTTTGTGGGGGTGTCTTTTTTGTTGATGTTGATGTTGTTGCTTTCTGTTTGTTAGTTTTTCTTCTAACAGTCAGGCCCCTCTTCTGCAGGTCTGCTGCAGTTTGCTGGAGGTCTACTCCAGATCCTGTTCACCCGGGTATCACCAGAGGAGGCTGCAGAACAGCAAAGATTGCTGTCTGCTCCTTCCTCTGGAAGCTTTGTCCCAGAGGGGCACTGACTTGATGCCAGCCAGAACTCTCCTGTATGAGGTGTCTGTCGACCTCTGTTGGGAGGTCTCTCCCAGTCAGGAGGCACAGGGGTCAGGGACCCACTTGAGGAGGTAGTCTGTCCCTTAGTAGAGCTGGTGCACTGTGCTGGGGGAATCCCCCTTGTCAGAATCAGTTGCTCTCTTCAGAGCCAGCAGGCCAGAAAGATTAAGTCCACAGATTAAGCCCACAGTCACCCCTTCCCTCAGGTGCTCTGTCTAGGGAGATGAGAGTTTTATCTGTAAGCCCCTGACTGGGGCTGCTGCCTTTCCTTCACAGATGCCCTGCCCAGTGAGCAGGAATCTAGAGAAGCAGTGTGGCCACAGCTGTATTGCCACACTGTGGTAAATTCTGCCTGGTCCAGACCTCCCAACCTCCTCGCACTGTCAGGAGAAAACTGCCTACTAAAGCCTCAGTAATGGCAGACCCCCCTCTTCCCACCAAGCTCAATCGTCCCAGGTCAACTTCAGATTGCTGTGCTGGCAGTGAGAATTTCAAGCCCATGGTTCTTAGCTTGCTGGGCTCTATGGGAGTGGGACCCGCTGAGCGAGACCACTTGGCTCCCTGGCTTCAGCCCCTTTTCCAGGGGAGTGAACAGTTCTGTTTCACTGGAGTTCCAGGCACCTCTGGGGTATGAAAAAAACTTGCACAGCTAGCTTGGTGCCTGCCCAAACAGCCGCCCAGTTTTGTGCTTAAAAACCAGGGCCCTGGTGGTATAGGCTCGTGAGAAAATCTCCTGTTCTGTGGATTGCAAAAACAGTGGGAAAAGCATAGTACTTGGGCTTGGTAGCACAGTACCTCAAGGCTTCCCTTGGCTGGGGGAGAGAGATCCCCCAGCTCCTTGCACTTCCTGGGTGAACTGATGTCTCACCCTGCTTCTGCTAGTTCTCCATGAGTTGCACCCACTTCCTAACCAGTCCCAATGAGATGAACTGGGTACCTCAGTTGGAAATGCAGAAATCACCCACCTTCTGCATTGGTCTCACTGGGAGCTGCAGATCAGAGCTGTTCCTATTTGGTCATCTTGGCCCCTTCCTATAATCCCATATTTCTTAGAGGTTTGGTCATTCCTTTTTATTTTTTTGCTCTGTTCTTATCTGGTTGTCTTTTTCAGAAAGATAGTCTTCAAGCTCTGAGATTTTTTCCTCCACTTGGTATATTCTGCTCTTAACACTTGCAATTACATTGGAAAGTTCTTGTAGTGTGTTTTTCTGCTCTATCAGGTCAGTTATGTTCCTCTCTAAACTGGCTACTTTGGCTGTCAGTTCTTTCATTGTGTTATCATGATTCTCACTTCTTTGCATTGGGTTACAACATGCTTCTTTAACCCAGCAAAACTTGCTTTTATCCACATTCTGAAGCCTGCATTTGTCATTTCAGCCATCTCAGCCTCAGCCCAGTTCTGAGCCCTTACTGGAGAGGTGTTATGGTCATTTGGAGGAAAAGAGGCACTCTAGCTTTTTGAGTTTTCAGTGTTTTTGCATTGACTCTTTCTCATCTTTGCGGGCTTATCTACCTTCGATCTTTGACGTTCTTGACCTTTGGATAGGGTTGGTTTTTGTGGTTTTGCTGTCCTTCCTTCCTTCCTTCCTTCCTTCCTTCCTTCCTTCCTTCCTTCCTTCCTTCCTTCCTTCCTTCCTTTCTTTCTCTCTCTCTCTCTCTTTCTTTCTCTCTCTCTCTCTCTTTTAGCCTGGCCACTCTTCTATAGGGCTGCTGCAGTTTGCTGGGGAAAAACCCTTATCGCCTTGGTTTTTTCCATACCTGGAGGTATCACCAATGAAGTCTGCAAAACAGCAAAGATGGCAGCCTGCCCCTTTCTCTGAAAGTTCCATTTCAGTGGAGTACTGACATGTTGCCAGCCTGAACACACCTGTAGGAGGTGGCTAGATACACCTGTTGGGAGCTTTCACCCAGGCAGGAGAAATGGGATCAGGTACCTACTTAAAGAAGCAGTCTGGCTGTCTTTTGGTAGAGCAGCAGTGCTGTGTTAGGGATCCTGATTGTTAACCCCTGATTGTTTTGAACTCTCCAAGGCCCACAGACTGTACCAGCTGAGATGCTGGAACAGCCAAGGTGGTGGCCTGCCCTGTCCCCCAGGCACTCCATCCCAGGGAGAAATTAAAACTCTGTTGGCCATAGAACATGGAAAAGGGTGGCTGGAATCCCTGGCTGGGAGGACCTGCCCTGCAAGGAGGAGTGGATCAGAGTCCCAGTTACAGAAGCAGTCTGGCCACACCTTGACCAAACAGCTGTGTTGTGCTGGGGAACTGCCTCTGCTCCTGTCGGCTTCAACTCTCCAAAGGCTGCAGGCTGGAATGGTTGAGTCATCCAAACAACCAGGGTGGTGTCCCACCCCTTCCCAGGGAGAGATCAGAGTTCTGTCCATAGAATATGGGCAGGTGGGGGTAGCTGGAGGCCCTGGCTGGGAGGTCCCACACAGTAAGGAGGAATCAATTGGGGTCCTACTTAGAGAAACAGTCTGGCCACATTCTGGCAAAGCAGCTGTGTTGTGCTGGGGGGATCCTTCCTCATCTGGACCGTTTGGAGTCTCCAAAGCCCACAGGCTGGAATGCCTGAATTGACCAAACAGCAGAGATGGCAGTCCATTCCATCCCCTGGGGACTCTGTTCCATCTCAGACAGGCTCCACCCTGTTGCTGGTAGCTGGCTGGAATTCCAGGACAGTGAGTCTCATCTTATGAAATGCTGTGGAAGTAGAGCCCACAGACTATCACCACTCAGGCCCCTGGATTCAGCCCCCTTCATAGGCATATGCACATACCCTCTGCCTTGCCTGAACTACCCACACTGGTGCCAGGGATCCCAGGGCTGGAGCCTGTAAAGCTCCTGGGTCTCTGTATGTGTCTGAGCAGCTGCTTTGCCGAGACTCCACACAGCACTGTGTGTTGAACCCAAGGCTCTGGTGGTGTGGACCCACAAGGGGACCTCCTGATCTGTGGGTTGCAAGTATTCATGGGAGAAGCGTGGTTTCCTGGGGTCACCCAATCACTCGCCACTTCCCTTGACTGGGGGTGGGAGGTTCCCTTGGCTCAGTGTTGCTCCCCAGTGGGCCGTCGCCTCACCCTGCTTTTCTTTGATCTCCATGGGTTGAGCTGTTTCTCTGATCAGTCCCAATGCAAGTACTTGGATATTTCTGTTGAAGGTCCTGTATTTATGTGCCCCATTTTTTTTTTTTCCAATCCATGAGTGCCACAGAATGCAGCTGCTTCTAATCAACCATCTTGGCCCCAGCTTGATGACTTTTTAAAATTGTATTATTACCCTCCTTTAAAATGTGCTTTGGGAATTTGGTTCCTTTAGTTTTCACCTTGGCTACATTGTAGCTAGCATTATAGAATTCCAATGTACCTAAGAACTGTGCTGTTCTGTTCGATCCCAAGCCCTTTTCTGTCCCCATCTCTCTGCTATATACCTGTCTGAAATCAAAGAGAGTGTTAAAAACACAGGTAAGGGAGTGTAGAGACCTGACTCACTATTCACAATTAGGAGGCCTTTACTGGAAAATGTATTTTCAATAAAAACACAAATAAATATTTCCCAGAATTATCAAAGGTGAAAGTAAGTGGGGAATATTTTTGCTTGTAGCCACACAACTCTGTAGGCAAACCAAGTTGATTCAGACCAACCTTTTGTCATTGTTCAGTAAGATCTGCATAGTCATAACCATTGAGTGATCAGATAGGCGTGCCAGGGCTGAGCCCTAATGCAATTCCAAAACAAGCAGGTGTGAGAAGTGAGGAAATTAAGAAGATTAAGAAGTCTTATGCTGTCTGAGATAATTTTTCTCTCCCTTTAGGATAGACATCTATCCATTTTTGAAGGTCTAACTGTAGTCTTCTCTCCTTCATTCAACACAACATCTTGAGCATTCTCTGGCTTGCTAGAATTTTTCCTCACACTCCAAGTTAGTACCTTTATTTAAAATGAATTGGCTTGCATTGAGTTTTTGCTATTTTGGGGATCAGTAAGACTGAAAGCTTCTTGAGTGTAGACATCAAAGCTTGTATTCCTTTTGCTACCTTATGTCTCAAGCAGAATATAAGGTAAGTGCTTGGTGAATGTTTATTAGTTAATAATGCAGGGAGCTTCTGTGTGAAATATTATTCTAAGCTTCATCATTAAAGGGAAATCAGCTCAATGATTAGTGAGGATTAGCATGGACAAATTTTAAATATAGATATGTCAATAATTAAAATCCTTTTTAAAACATAGTTCCCATATTTCTATTTTTTTGTTTCTAGGATGATCCTTAGAAGACTCGTTGGTAAAGACAGCGAATGGGAGTCATGTGGCAGTGATCTGGTTCAGATCTGTGACTTACTCTGGAAGGGGCAAATTGAGATCTCTGGGAGTTTTTATAGCCTCACCAATAAAAGAGAGGGTAATATGCACTTTGTCACCTCTGTGAAGTGGTTTTCAGGAGCAAAGAAGAGAATATGATTCCATGGTGCTTATTTTCTTTCCAATATCTATCGTAGTTCACATATTACTATGTATTAGAGATGCTGGTTTGTCAGAGCTCACTTGTACAGCCTTGCAAAAAACTGATTTTTAAACTTTGGAGGATTTTTTGAGCTAACTGGTAAATATTGCCATTATTAAAGATTATATAAATATATTTAAACTGACAAATAAATTGCATTAAAATATGTGTGACAAATAATTAAACCTCATTATTTCCTAATTATTTTACTCTGTTTTATTATTATTTGTGATTTCGAGGTTATTTCTATAACATATTATATCTGAGTGGTAGAAATACCATGTAATGGTGTGCTGTTTTACATTTCTTCCCAACTCTGCATTCAGTGAGTCATGTTGCAAGCTTTAAATCTGGCATGATGAACATATTTAAACCATGAAAATCAGCAAATGCTACAAATGAGGGCTTTCTGTTCAGATAGCCAGTTTTTAAACATTATAATACACCATGGATATTTTACCCACTTAATTATTAGCAACTTGAGAAAAAATCTGGTGCCAAATATATTTTTATACATTCCACTGTTGGGTGTGGGGCTCCATGTTTAATCTGGTGTGCATTAGAATCCACTGGAGAGTTTAAAAATCCTTTTTTATATCTGAAATTTTTTCAGATTAATGCCTCAACGTTTCATCTCCAGGATTTCAACTTAGTTGGTTTGGCTGGGTAATAAAGTATTCCTTAAAAATCTTCTTGTGAATTTAATATGCATTAAATTTAAAACTATTGACTTAAACATCACTTTGAAACTATTAGCCATTGAGCAAATGATTATTAGATTAAATAATAAGTATGTTAAGAAACTATAAAAGCTATAATACACTATGTGTAAGATAGAATACGATTCTTGTAAGAAAAATGCTACTTCAAAATCAGTTACTATAGTTTTTCTCAAATGCTTGCCTAATTGCCAGTAGTGGAATCTAAGGAAGGAAACTCTAGCTTGAGAAGGAGATAGGCTATAATCTTACTTCTCACTGGATACCCGTTTACTTTTATACCACAAACATAGGTTAGCCATTCAATACACATACACAAGTTTTTAATGATTTGTGTTGTAAAAATTTTTAGTGAGCAAATGAATGTTTTAAAAATATAGTTTTATGATTTATCAATCTGATTCTTGGAAGTTGACCAACCCTTTGAGGGTAGAGAAAATTAAAGCAGTGTTTTTTCTTTTGGAGTTGGTTGAAGCTCATGCACAGGATTACAGGTGGCCAATTGCAGATGACAAAATACCTAGTTTTAGGCCGGGCGCGGTGGCTCAAGCCTGTAATCCCAGCACTTTGGGAGGCCGAGACGTGCGGATCACAAGGTCAGGAGATCGAGACCATCCTGGCTAACATGGTGAAACCCCGTCTCTACTAAAAATACAAAAAAGTAGCCGGGCGTGGTGGCGGGCGCCTGTAGTCCCAGCTACCTGGGAGGCTGAGGCAGGAGAATGGCCTGAACCCGGGAGGCGGAGCTTGCAGTGAGCTGAGATCCGGCCACTGCACTCCAGCCCGGGCGACAGAGCGAGACTCCATCTCAAAAACAAAAAAACAAAAACAAAAAAACAAAAAAGCACACACAAAAAACAAACAAACAAACAAACAAAATAAAATACCTAGTTTTGGAAAAGCAAATCTGATTAAGAGAATGTAAGTGCTATCTTGATATTGATTGGCTAAATCTTTGCTTAAAAGCAATAAAATACGTTAGTAGTTTTAAATGGGATATATGGGCACATCCAAACATTTCAGGAAAATGGTCTTCTAAAATATCACTGAGCAAGGCATTTGACAACATTAGTTTTAATGTATGTTACAATTAGTTTTACAGAGTTACATACAGGTAAAGCTGTTTAACAGTAACTTTATAAGTTAAATGGAATTCATCATGCCAGGTCTCCAACTCTAATCTTTAATCATGTTATATCAAATGTAAGCAGTACATTTATATTTATAAAATTTAATATAAAATTTATATTTATTAAATCAGTTTCTTTATCTGAAGAGTGGGCATATTAATAGTGGCAAACTCATATGGTTACTATAAGCATTACTCAGATTAATAAATGTAAATACCTAAACCAATGTCGTGCACAAATTGTGTTCAGAAAATATTTGCTAGCACTTGTTTTATGGAAATAAAACTAAGACCCAGAAAGACTAAGCAAATAGATCAATGTCACACTGGTTGTCAATAAAAGACCCAGGTATAGGCCGGGCGCGGTGGCTCAAGCCTGTAATCCCAGCACTTTGGGAGGCCGAGACGGGCGGATCACGAGGTCAGAAGATCGAGACCATCCTGGCTAACACCGTGAAACCCCGTCTCTACTAAAAATACAAAAAACTAGCCGGGCGAGGTGGCGGTCGCCTGTAGTCCCAGCTACTCCGGAGGCTGAGGCAGGAGAATGGCGTAAACCCGGGAGGCGGAGCTTGCAGTGAGCTGAGATCCGGCCACTGCACTCCAGCCCGGGCTACAGAGCAAGACTCCGTCTCAAAAAAAAAAAAAAAAAAAAAAAAAAGACCCAGGTATATTGAACATATTAAGTCCTTGATAATGACATAATTAAAACTACAACAAATTCAATTAGCTCTATTCTAGGAAAAAACTAAAGCTTGATTTTCTTAAAAATTTTTACTTAAATCATTTTTATCCATTACAAAATTTAATATCTTTAAATAATATGTATGTTTTATTTTAGTACTAAATTATGATTAATAAATAAATTATATCAAGATTAGATTTCCAAATTGACTTTGAAAAGCCTAGCATGTAGTCTGTTTTTTCCCATGGAAACTGAGTTATTTAATTTTAAGTTGGATAATGACATAAGAATTAACTGACTAATGTACACAGAAAAGTTAAAATAAATTTGACATTTAGTGTAACTGGAATCTATTAAGAATCTATCGAATTTTTTTTCCACTGCCAATTATATTTAATGAAAGACAAATTTAGGAAACAAAGTCCATTAAAAGTGCCCTATATGGCTTGGTGCAGTGGCTCATGCCTGTAATCCCAGCACTTTGGGAGGCTGAAGCAGGCAGATTGCCTGAGGTCAGGAGTTCAAGACCAGCCTGGCCAACATGCAGAAATCCCATCTCTACTAAAAATACAAAAAAATTAGCCGGGTGTAGTGGCAGGCACCTGTAATCTCAGCTAATCCCTTGAACTCGGGAGGCGGAAGTTGCAGTGAGCTGAGATGGTGCCATTGCCCTCTAGCCTGGGCAACAAGAGTGGAACTCCATCTAAAAAAAAAAAAAAAAAAGATGGTATATATTGGGTGTTCTACTTATAGTAATAGCAGACTACTAAACTTGAAAAAAAATCTAAAATAGAACATAGAAAAGGTGTATTAGAAAACAAAAGTGTGCCAAAGCCCAGGAGAAGAAAATCCAAAGGGATGAGACGAAGATTTGGGGTGAGTTTACGCTAAAGTAGTCATCCCATTCTTAAAGAGGCGGCTGAAAGTTGAGAACCTGAGCAGAGTTTTCAAGGTATACAGCATGAGGAACACCTAGAAAATAATAAATGGAGGTAGAGCTGACCATCAAAGGGACTCTCAGGCCAGTGGTTCTTGACTAGGGGCAATTTTGTTGCCCCCAGGGCTGTTTGGCCATCACTGGAGACTTTTAGTTATCAGAATTGTAAGGTGGAAAGTGTTACTGAACATAGGGACTAGAGACCATGATGTTCCTTAACATTCTTCAATGTACAGGATAGCCCTCTACAACAAAGAATTATCTGGCCCAAAATAGTGCCAGGTTTGAGAAACCCTGTTCTAATCAATAAGGATTTAGATGAGTGAATACAGATCGGCTTTCATGAGAACAGAAGTCTAGCTTTGAATTATCTCAATTTCTTCTTGGAATAAGGTAGCATCAGATTGCTAGTGCACCTAGATTATCAATTTATCAGAGACAAAAGTAAATTCTCTCTAGAATGAGGGGTCAGCAAACTGCAGCCCTTAAGCTAAATCCAGCCAGATGACTGTTTTAAATAAAGCTTTATTGGAACACAGCCAGGCTCATTCATTGGTTTCCATATTTTATATAATACTTTTCACACTACGATGTTAAAGTTGAGCAGTTGCAACAGAAACCATAAAGCCTGCAATCAATAGTGTTTACCACCTGGCCTTCACAGAAAAAGCTTGCCAGCTTCTGCTCTAAAAACACAGATCCTCAAATTATTTAATTAATTACTTAATTAATTTGTTTATTTATTTATTTATTTATTTATTTGAGACAGGGTCTCACCCTGTTGCCCAGACTGGAGTGCAGTGGTATGATCTCAGCTTACCACAAGCTCTGTCTCCCAGGCTCAAGCAATTCTCCTGCCTCAGCCTCCCGAGTAGCTGGGATTACAGGCATGCACCACTACCACCAAGCTAATTTTGTATTTTAAGTAGAGATGGGGTTTCACCATGTTCGCCAGACTGGTCTCGAACTCCTGACTTCTAATGATCCACCAGCCTTAGCCTCCCGAAGTGCTGGGATACAGGCATGAGCCACCGCACCCAGAATCAAATTATCTCTATAGTTTTTCTTGCAGAGTTTTTAGCACTCAAACAAAAATAACCAAGTATATAGGAAAAAAGACAATATATCAACAAAACAAGAGAATCAACCAACAGACAGTGGCATTATTAAATGTACACATTAGATAACGACATCATGTCAGACACAGTTCAGCCTGAAAAAAGAAAAGACATACTAAGGATTTCATCAGAAAAAAAATTGTAAACATTTACTTAAATGGATGTTGAAGAAAAGAGGAAGTAAAAAGGGACCTCTGAAATAAAGCAGAAATTGTCCTTCAACAAAAAGCTGACTTTTCAACAGAAAACAATGGAAGCCAAAAGACAATGGAATGACGTCTCTCAGATAATGAAAGCAGTAACTACCAACTTCAAATTTTGTTATCAGTGAAAATATATTTCAGAAAATTAAATCCTTCATTCTTAAGACATTTTCAGGCAAATGTTAGCTGAAAGAATTAATCAGCAGCAGATGGACACATGGAGGCAAACAATAAAGGGCATCTTTAGGCAGAAGAAAAATGATTTTGGTTGTTAGCATGGATATGAGGGAAAGAACCAAGAGCAGTGAAAAGGGTCAAGACTTGAGATATCTAAATGAACATTGCATGTATAAAACAATATTAATAATAACAGTGACAAAGAAAATCAAATAATAAATGACAAAGAAAATTAAAATTCATGAAAATAATAGCACATAATATGGGGAGAAGGCAAGTGGTCTAAGGTTCCTAAGGCATTTCTATTAACAGAGAAATGGTAAAAATAATAATTTATATTAGAATTTGAGAATTCATGTTCTAATCTTTGGGTTGACCTTGAGAGAGTACTGTATAATTGTATGTATAATTACCAAGCTAATAGAATGAAAAAAATTAAATAATTAAAATTTTTTTCATTTTCTAAATGAATTTTAAAAGGCCGGAAATAAGAAAAAAAGCAACATAAGGCAGTTCAAAGAAATAGAAAAAAGTTATATTGTAAATTTAAACTCAAGTACATTACTGATTACACTAAATGTGAAAGAACTAAATACTTTGAAAAGCAAACATTTTCCAACTGAATAGAAACAAATCCTAATTATACACAGCTTACAAGAGATGTGCTTTAGCTATGGGGACACAAAATGAATTTGTAAAAAAAAAGGTTGTAGAAAATGCACAATTAAACTAAATTATTATTAGACAAAGTAGAATTTAAGATAAAAAGCTACTGAATATTAAAAAAGGATATTTCACTTTGATAAATTTTAATTTGCTGGGAAGTTAGAACAATACTAACTTATTCAAGAGAAACTAATACAACAGTTTTAAAATATATTAAGCAAAAAATAAGTGAACAAAAACAGGCAATGCATGATGATAGTAGGAGATTTTAATGTATCTCTCTTAGTAATTGATAGAATAATCAGAAAAAAATTTATCTATGATAAATGATTTAAACATGATTTTAAAATTTGACCAAATGATGTTTTAAGTTGTGACTTGATTACCCTTAGTAACTGTATATTATGCATTCTTTTTAATAGCACACAGAACATTTGATAAAACTGACCACATGTTGGACCAGAAAATGTGTCTCGAAAAATTTCAAATTACTGAAATTATACAGAAAATGTTCTCTGACAAGAGTAAAATTAAGCTAAAAATAAAGAGAAGAAAGATAACTTGATAGTCCCTATACTACAACATACTTCTAAATAACAAATGAATTAAAAATTAAATTAGAAATAATTTATATTGCATGAAAATAGAAATACATTTCAGAACTTGTGTAATTAAACTAAATTAATACTTTAAGATGGAGGCTTTTACCCTTCAATTTGTATCTTAGAAAAAAAAAAAAAAAGACTGAAGGTTCATGAACTGAGCCTCTATCTCTAGAACTGAAAATTAAGTTTAAAAAGGTAGAAAGAAAGAAGTGCTAACAATAGATGCAGATAAGATAAGAAATAGAAAAACCAATAACAAGGGAATTGAAAGCTAACTCTTTGGAAAAGCTAATAGAATTGATAAAATTCAGCAATATTGATCATCCATTATTTTAAAAAAGATGGGGAGGCACTAATAATGCCAAAGGTAAAAATGTGTCTTCACTGCAGATGAAGTTGGTATTGAAACAGCAATAAGAAGATATTATAAGCCAATAAATTATGAGAGCAATACAATTTTTAAAATCTGACACAAGAATAAATTATCAAAACTAGTTCTAAAATTATGAAAGAAATTAAATTTTTAATGAAAAATGTTTCTATAAAGGAAAATTCCAGACCCCAATCATGATAAATTGTGTCAAATATTAAGTAAGAAATAATGCCAATATTACATAAACTCAGAGCATAGAAAAAAAGGAATTTTTTTTACTACCCCATTATATGAGACTGGCATATTCTCACACTAAAACTTCATAAGGGAATTCTGGGAAAGGAAGATTATGGGCCAATCAGACTCATAAACATAGATTCAAAATGGTGAAGTAATAATAATAATGATAGTATTATAAAAAACAGTGATACATCACAAAGACAGGCTTGTTTTATTCATAATATTTACAGAATAAAGGATTTTTAAAAAACATAATCAGCTGAGATGATGTACTAAATTCACACATCAAATTCAATATCTATTCATAATAAAAATTCTTATCAAACTTGAGTAAAATGAATTCTACCTAATTCCATTAAAGCTTTTCTATATTCAGTAACTATTTTATTTAATGGCGAAATATTGAAAGAGTTCCCACAAGACACAGGATGCTCACAATCATCTCTTCAGTTTTAAATTGCTCTGAAGACCTATGTAGTATGAGAATACGATAGAAAAATATATATACTAGAAAGAAGAAATGAAATCTTTTTAGAAAACAACATGATAATGCATATAGAAAAATGAAAATATGTGTATAGCAAAGTTAATGAATACTTCGTAAAAATTTTAAACACTGATATTCCCATATATCAATAATAATCAGTAAGTTGCATTTTAAGAATGTACATTAACAATTGCATAAACATCAATTTTGTGGGAACAAAACTTATGAAATGTGCAATATGTCAACACAGAGAGAACTATAAAACATACATAGAAATTAATAAAAACCTAAATAAAGGGAGGGATATACCATGTTCATCTTGTATAGCCCATTCTACTCAAACTGATTTTTAGATTTAATGCAATCCAAAAAAACTCCCAACAAAATTTGTTGGAATTTGACAAGCAGATTCTAAAATGTATATGGAAACGTAAGATGAAAATAAAATGAAGAGAAGAACTTATTCTACATGATGTTCCAGAAGATATTAAATGTAGAAATTAAATAATGCTAAAAGCGGTGGAAGGACCACTTAACCAAAAAAGAGACCACTTAACCAGATGGAGGGTCAAGGACCAGATCTGTACATAAATGGATATTTCATTTATCATGAGGATGGCACCACCCAGCAGTGAGGAAACAATGATCTTGTTGCAGGACAGGCAAGCTCCTACATTGGGGCTTAGCCCAGGAGGGTTCTGGGCTTCACCCAGGGAAGAATTCAAGTGTGACCAGGTGGTGTTAAACAGCAACTTTTATTAAAGTGGCAATGCACAGCTGCAACAGATCTACCACTTCTTACGATGCAGGTCTACTCCACAGGAAATGTGCCCAGAATAGCAGCCTAGAGGTAATTCTGCACTCATATTTGACCCACTTTTAATTATTTGCACATTAAAGGGTAGTTTATGCAGAAATTTCTAGAATGAGGGTGATAATTTCTGGGCCATTGGGTCATTGCCATGGAAAGGGGTGATACCCTCTGGGTATTGCCATGGCAATGGTAAACTAACATGGCATCCTGGTGGGCATGTCTTATGGAAAGCTGTTTCTGCTCAATCTGTTTTAGATAGTCCTTAATTTGGTCCAGAGTCTGAGCCTAGCCTTCAAAGTCCCATCTCCTACTCCAATCTTGTCAGTTAATGGTGCATAATCTATTGGATATTCAATTGGAAAAATGAAAACGGACCCCTACCTCACATCATCTCAATGCAAAAGGTAAAACAATAAAGCATCTAGAAGATACCAACAGAAAAAAACTATTTATACGTCTTCGAAGGAGATGAAGATTTCTTTGAAAGTACATGTAAGTGGAAACCATAAAGTATTGATGAAATGGTATATGTTTGGCTCAAGACCTTCTCTTCATCAAAAGACATAAAGAGAGTAAAAACAAAAGTCACAGAGTGAAAGAATATGTTTGCCAAAAATATAACAAAGTATTTTTGTCCTTTGCAGGCACACACTCTCTTGCACTCTCTCTGTCACACACATAGAGTACTTCGAATCCATAAGAATAACAGAGACAACTCAATTGACAAATAAGCAAGAAAACTGAATAACAATTTTACAAAACAGGATAGTATTTTAAAAAGTCCTCAACCTCACTAAGTATTTTAAAAAGTCCTCAACCTCACTAAGTCCTTTGGGAAAATGCAAATTAATACTTCTATAAGAAAACATTACATATGCTCTAGAATAATGAAAATTGAAAAAATGTAAGTAAAAAGTGAATATGAAAATAAAGAGCAATGGATAACTCATTTTATTGCAGAGGGCAAAGTAGTACCATCACTTGGAGAACATTTCAGTGTTTTCTATAAAAGTTGACACAGCAATTTCATTTGTGGGTATAGAGCCAAAACAAATTTATTCACACTTTAATGTGAACACATGTACAAGAATATTCATAGCAACCTTATTTGAAATAGTTCCAAGAAAGGAAACAGCAGAAATGCCCATCAACATCAGATTAAATGCATTTTGTTTAATTCATGCAACATAATACTACAAAGCCATAAAAATGAACAGAGTACAGTTTAAAGCAACAACTAATATCAATCAATAACTAATATCAGAAGAAGATAGATACATAAAATATATATTGTGTAATTCAATTTACATAAGGTTCTGAATGGTGTTTTAAGTCAGAATACTGGCTACCCTTGGGAGGAGAGAGGGGGAAGGCTTTGATGCTGTGTTTTGACATAAGTCATAGTTATACAGACACATTTATGTTGTTATAAAGTAACAAAGTTCAATAAGTTGGACCCTCATGATTTCTTCTCTTTCCTGTGTGTATAGTATACTTTAATGAAGATAAGTCATTTATTAAAATATTTATATATTCTTTATTTTCAAAACATAAAAAATTAGTAAGAATAGTTAAGCCAGCAATAAATATTAAAGTCACTAATCTAAATAACTCTCAGATGAAAGAGGAAAATAATACAGATATTACAAATTATTTATTTGCTGAAAATGACTTTGAAAACACTTTTTATCAAAATCTATGAAGACAGGCTGGGTGTGGTGGCTCATGCCTATAATCCCAGCACTTTGGGAGGCTGGGACAGGTGGATCACGAGGTCAGGAATTTGAGACCAACCTGGCCAATATGGTGAAACCCCATCTCTACTAAAAATACAAAAATCGGCTGGGTGTGGTCCCAGATACTTGGGAGGCTGAGGCAGAAGTATCGCTTGAAGCCGGGAAGCAGAGGTTGAAGTGAGCCAAGATCACACCACTGCACTCCAGCGTGGGTGACAGAGTGAGACTCCATTTCAAACAAACAAACAAACAAACAAAACAACCATGACGATAGCTAAAACCTTACTGAGGGGAATGTTCACAATTTTATAGTCTATTTTAATTAACCCTTTTCCCTTTTGCCCCTAGAATACTCACCGGTGGCCCCTTGTGGCTGCAGCATTTACCCTGAGAAAACTTTGCCATGAACTATCTCACTTTTATTATTATTTTCACATTGCTTTAGTGTTGACTTTGGAAACAAAAGACATCATTCTATTAATAGCATTTTTTTTTTTAGCAGTGATATTTCCATTTAAAAGTATAGTAATTCTCTATTGCTGAAAATATCAAATTTTAGAAAATGTAGCATCCCTCTGTGTGATGTTATCATCATTCTCAAACAGTAGTTGACCAAAGATTTATTTGATAAACCCGATTATTCCAAAATAGATGATTCTGACATTAGTTCTGTTTATGAATAACTCCAAGTACAGTTTTTATATTTCATTTTCACAATGAAGATCAGTCAGATTTACCTCAGCTTCAAAGAGCGTGTTTATGTAAAATTAAATGAATGCTGGCAGCGAGCTGTGCTTTTTTTTTTTTCTAAAAGTGAAAAGGGCTAAACCAAAACTATGTAAAAGCACTCTAAGTGTTCAACTGAGTAAATTTAAAATCTAATAGACAAAAACAATAGAAACCAAAAGAAAGTAGTTAAACAGAATTGATAAAGACTGCACATAGATCAATGAATTTGAATATGAAAAAAAAAAAAACCCAATCCCGTCACTAAAGTGAAGTAATTAATTTCAGAAAATACCAAGCACTACCTCTACCTTGGAGATGAGTCTGTGGTTGCAAGAATGGGTTGTTTGTAGACTAGTTACTAATAAACTTGTCATGCAATTCCTATTTTGGAATAATTACTATATTAGGTTAGCCACATGGTGTTATGATTGATTCCTGGCAATCAGCCATTCAGACAACTAAAATAATAAAAGAACAAATTAATGCTGTCAAGCCATTTAAGCTTTGTCAAAGGTATTGCCAATTTAACCAGGGGGTTTGCAAAAGACATTCAAGACTCATTGGCTACAGTATTACAATGTGTGAATCAGCTAAGAGAAAATAAAATAAATAAAAATAAGAGGCTGTGTGCAATTGTGTCCTGGGGCCAGAACTTTAATCATTTCCTCTGTTGGCCTGTAAGTTTGTGTGTTTGGTGGTGTTGCATCTGTGTATGTTAAACAATGACTCCATTTAGGGGAATGAGATGATGCTTCCTTTTTATCTCTGGGAAAGCACTGGCTGTCCTTCCACTTGAGACTAAAATTCTGTTTTGGATGGAAAGCCAACAACATGTATCGTTTTATTCTGCCTCTTTTATGTATGTGAGAGTGTCATGCTGTCAATCTTGTTGCTTTGCCAAATCCCTAATGCTTTCAGCCGTGTTTTTCAATCAAATGGCCATTTAACCTGGGCATTTCACCAAAGGGCTAAAACTTTTGGGCACTGGGTCAATCAACTAAAAATTTGATTCTGACTGCAGCCACATTGCCTAAGCAGATTTCTGTGAAACTGCTCATCAATCATCTCTTAAAGAAATGACTCCCAATTTTTAAAATTGCATATTGTTAAATATATACTGCATTCACATCCATGTGACAAAAAACCAACAAATGATTGCTGATGTAATACTTTCAGCCCCGTTAAATTGTAAAAGCATTCAGGGGATTGAGAACTCTCAGTTAATATGATTGAGATATTTTGTCAGGAACAAGAGGCCAATTATGAAAGGCTCTGAGATTTTCTTCTTGTAACCAAGCATGGCCAAGAATTTAGGCTTTCCTGTTATTCCTGACAATATATATCAATATTTTCTTAACTATGTGTTTACAATTTTGGAGTTACACATGCCATTAAAAGTAAAATGTTTTCAGTATGTTCTATTGATAATTTCCAATACATTAGCAATTATATTTAAGTTGAGCATAAATTTTTATTCAAATTATTGATTGCAAAAATACCTACAAAGAATTAGAACTGTCAGAGGTCTTGGAGTTCTCTAATCAGACAGACAGCTAGAGAATCTATTTATTCTATAAACTGTAATTTCTTCCTCCATTCTTATGAAATACATTTAAATTGAGTTTATATTTTACAACAAGACCAAAAACTACTGTCTGTATATTGAGATGTCCGAGATGGAAAAAACCAAATCCCTCAAATGAAATAATCTCATTATTCTGATTCTGGCATTTCTAAATGTGTAAATAAACTTTACTATGCCTTTATAATTGTGGTAGAATCAGACACAGCTGAGGAACTTAGTTCAGTCTGTTTTCACCTTCTTATAAAATAGCCCTATTGAAAAGGGCATTTCCAAGTTTCTACCCCTGGAGGGAAGGTTCCCGTTTGAAGTGTAAGGTAAATAGAGCCTATTGAATAAGGAGGTCATATCAAATTCTGTTGCCATCACTAGTCACACTCTGTTGGAATTTGAGTTCGCACTGTCTGAAGCTTCTGATTCATATACCATGGTCACTGAAAAGAACATTGCTATGAAAGCAATCATATCATGGATTAAGTCTTTTTCTAAGTCAATGGAATTCAACCTTTGAGAAATAAAATGTAGTCCTTGTTAAATAGTCCACTGACTGAGCTCAATTTTCCTCTTTGGCTTGGGAATATTATCTCTGAGAATGCAGAAGAGAGAGAATTTTCTTCCTAGTCTCTCTTGTACTTATGCACTGTAACACCTTACACTGTGATTTAGGAGTCAGGTGCAATGTAAATGTAGCTGATATTGCTTCTCTTCTATTTCTGAAGGTGAAAGAGAAGCCAGGCAAGCTGCTTTAGTTTCTGTTTCCCAAGTGAAATGGAAGCCTGGTACAGAGGTGATAGAACAACTATCAGATGACTTAAGTCACTTTCATAATGCTGCACTCCTCTTGCACAGGTATCCATATGATAACCTCCTATCCAGGAACTTAGTTCACAGTAATGGTGGCTGTTGTCTTTATATTAATAATTATATCACCCATGCCTCTATAAGCAATTGTTCTCACTTCCTCAGGTTCCCTAGATGTTGCTAAGATTTTTAGGTAAACCTCCATGCCTGATCTAACATAGAATAGAAACAAAATGTGGGGCTAGGAAAATCAACCATCTAAAATAACAACAATAATAATAAAGGAATGATGGTGAAGCAGAGACTAAATCAGCCCCAACTCTTTTAATATTTGCCCAACTGATTGACAATTGACACACTTTTAGTATACAACCATTGGTTGAGATACACAGGGGATGTATATTTTTGGCTCAAGGAAATTTTGTGTATGGCAGTTCAAAGGAGACTAGAAACAGAAGAGAAGGGAGCAATGGTGGGATTGGTTAGGATAACATCTGTGCCCCTGCTGGCCTAGGGACTGGATATGGGTTTGCATAGAAATAGGGTTTAGAGCTTCAGACTGAACAGTTGTATTGATAAAAGACCTTGTAAGACTTTACACTGGCATAAGCATTTTAGTTCAAGGTGCTAAGAGTACCAATTTAAGTGGATATATATACTTTTTCCTGTCCAGCCTCAACTCACAATTCTGGTAAAGGCATCTCAGGGAACGTATCCCACTCATAATCAGTGGAGTTTGGGTGGAGTTGACAACATGGTACAGATCCAGGGGTTTAGGGTTTAGGACCCAAACGTGAATCTCTTCTTGTTCACACTGATTAGTTCACAGACAGATGAACAAATGGAACCAAGCCAAATGGGACATATTTATATGTTTTTTTGTTGGAACAAGTGATAAAGAGTAAGTCCATGTTTTTTATACACAGGATGTAGATGATTTAATCCTGAAGCTATGGAACTACCCTTTGGAAAATGCTTATTTGTGAGTGAAATCTACAGAGAGAAAAGCAGGGGAGAGGATGGGAAGAGACAAAGTCTTGTTGGACTCTGAATTCTTGGGTTGAATTGTTTCTGAAGCCAAATAGCCTAATGACTTCTGTGACACCCACTGATACATGTCTTTTTGTATGAACAAGTTTGTATTGAATTATTTTGTTATAACCCAAAGAGTCCCAACTACTGCCATGTTCTTCCTCTTCATCACTCCATCCTGCATTATGTTTTTGGCATCCAGAGTTAGAACAAGTATCAGTGGAGGCTGGGCCTGATGGGGTAAGTGTGTTTCCATGGAGGTCACTGGCAGAAGAAGCAGGGGTGTAGGACATTGGTAAGTGGAGGAACACGTGTGGACTTGTTTCTTAGTTCAGATTCAACACCATTGCCTTGGGAATTTCCAGCAATAACTGAGGGAATTATTGAGGGAAGTCAGGGTGAGCTGGTCCGGAAAGTGTAACTCAAGTATTAATTAATATGAATGGGATGTCAGTTGTCCCACAGGCTCTAAGCACGGGAGCATGAGATTACCATATAATAGCACTGTTACTGAGAACTTACTATGTATAATGAACTTTACATGCTGTCCCTAATCCTTCCCACCCCTCTTCCAGGTTGGAAGAATTTTTATTCCCAGTGAGGTTAACTGATTTGTTCAAGGTGACACGACTAGTAAATAGCAGAGACTGGGGTCAGTGTGAGGCCTACTTTTTTCAGGGCCCAATCCTTTTCCCTCTGCTGCGATGTCTTCCTATAGCTCTGAAGAAATCTGTTCCTAAAGTGCCACTGGCAAATAAAATTTGTTTTTCTACCCATCAAGTGGCATAGTTTGGCACAGTATTTATTAAAAAATCCAATGAAACCTTAATAAATGCTTTCTTTTAACAAAGAAAAATAATAAACAGGAAAGCAGAGAAACAGGAGACAGTTTAATTCCTTAAATTTTGCCAAGAAAGTTCTATAGAAAACACAGGGTATAGATCTGTCAGAATCAGAACAACACTTCCAACAATGGGACATATTTACTTACAATCAGTGAAAATTGCCCTGCTCTTCTTGCTGATGTATTGAAAGCTCTCTCTTTATGTGTGTATGTGTGAGTTCGTGTGTGTGTATAATCTCCACTGTTAGAACTGAAAATAGATGGGGATTATTCATTCCTTGTGTGTCCTCTCATTTTTCTCCTACAGAAGAGGAAATAGCTAACCCCAGGATTTAAAGTCATCTTCTCTACACAGAAGCCAGGAGCATATCTTTCTGCTGTTCAATGACTCATATATCATCCTGCATGTCAGTGGAAGCTAAATTCACTGCAGATGTTATTATGGAGTAAAAAGTAGTACTAATGGGATTTAGTGATATTTGTTCAGGTAGCCCTGCCTCTCTGGAAGATAGAAATGAATAGGAGAGACATCAGCTTGATGAATGGGTATGTGAACATGTCACCAACTGGGGACTACCTCCATTTTACATTGAAGAGTTCTAGATAAAATAACCTAAAGAGGGCAAGATCTTGAATGGAATGAATAGGCATAGTTTCTCTCAATGAAGTCTTGCCTATAGACTAGGACTTTGGAGAATTCTTTAAGAACATCTAAAATAAAAATTCATATCTAGATTATGCTTAGGAGAATTTCTGTGGGTAATTACAACAAAAGTCCCGAGTTTATGTAGGAAGAACCTCAAAAATGACATTGCTGATACTGTCTCTCAGATGCTAGTTTAAAGAAAATTAAACTTGTATTTAAAGAAATGCTATGAAGCGGAGGTGAGTACACCATGAAGCCAAGAAAGGGTAGAGTGAGAGCTTTCTCTTGTGTATGTGCACTGGCCCCCCAAGGGTCTTTGGCAGTCTTTAGCAATGCCATGATCATGTGTGTTAAAAGGTACACTTAGGCACATTAAAGTTTCAGTGAGTTTATTTGAGCAGATAGCAATTCATAAACTGGGCAGCAACAGACCACAAGTGGTTCAGCACTTCAATGAGGGTAGGGGTGGGGGCAAAAGGAAAACTTTTATAAGGTATTCATGGAAGCAAAATGAAGATATTTGATTGGTTAAAGTGGAAAGTCCCTAAAGTGTAGTTGGAAGTTTCTAATTGGTAAAGCTTAAGTTTTGTTTTACTGTTTACGTTGTTCTTCAGTTTGCTCATTTAGCATCCCAAGGTGCTGAGCTATCTCAGCCTAATGGCCTCCCAATTAAATTCTATTTAGCATGTTTTTGGTTATATTTGCAAATTAAGATGCTCTTATTCATACAGAGAGCCTCCAAACTGTAGAAAATTGAGGTGGACAACAGTTTGAATGTGTCCCCCAAAAATTCATGTTTTAGAAACTTAATCTGTGATGCAACAGTGTTGGGAAGTGGGGCCTAAAGAGAGCGTTTAGGTCGTGAGGTACCCACTGTCATGAATGGATTAATGCCATTATTAAAAAAGATTTCAGGTTGGGTTTACTCTCTTTTGCTCTTCTGCCAAGTGAGGATGCAGCAAGGAGGCCCTCACTAGACACCAGATGCCAGTGTCTGTTCTTGTACTTACAGCCTCCAGAACTAAAAGAATTTCTATTCTTTATAGATTGCCCAGTCTGTGCTATTCTGTCATAGCAGCACAAAATGGACTAAGATAAGAAACCATAAATCCTAGATTTGCCATTATGAGGAAAGCTGCTCCCCAGAATGTTACCCTGTGCCACAGAATGCCTGTTTTCTCAAGGTAGAAGCACAATGAGAATCATATAATCAAATCAGTGGCCTCTTGGCCTCAATTTCTTCATCTGTAAAATGATTTTATTAGGGCAGATGATGTGTAAGTTCCATTTCAATTATAATATTATATAATTTGGTGTGAGCTATCTCATATCTTTTGTAACTTAAATGTATTATAAAGAAAGATAAGGAGAAAGGGAAATCAATTTTTTAAAAAGTCTTCTACCTTTATTCTCTTCATTTCAATCTTCAATATTAACATTAATAGCTAGGATTATAACATACACTTTATACTTTTTAATAAATAGCACCAAAGACTAGAACTAAATAATATTTTTTATTATTTAGTTTTTTATTTATTTTTTGAGACAGAGTCTTGCTCTGTTGCCCAGGCTGGAGTGAAGTGGCACAATCTCAGCTCACTGCAAGCTCCGCCTCCTGGGTTCACGCCATTCTCCTGTCTCAGCCTCCTGAGTAGCTGGGACTACAGGCGCCCGCCACCACGCCCGGCTAATTTTTTTTTTTGTATTTTTAGTAGAGATGGGGTTTCAATGTGTTAGCCAGGATGGTCTTGATCTCCTGACCTCATGATTCACCCACCTCAGCCTTCCAAAGTGCTGGGATTACAGGCGTGAGCCACCATGCCTAGCCAATTTTTTATTTTTATTTTTATTTTCATTTTTATTTTTTGAGACAGAGTCTCTCTCTTTCAGCAGGCTGGAGTGCAGTGGTGCAATATTGGCTCACTGCAACCTCCACCTCCCAGGTTCAAGTGATTTCCCTGCCTCAGCCTCCCGAATAGCTGGGACTACAGGCACGGGCCACCACGACCAGCTAATTTTTGTAATTTTAGTAGAGACAGGGTTTCACCATGTTGGCCAGGATGGTCTAGATCTCTTGACCTTGTGATCTGTTTGCCTCAGCCTCCCAAAGTGCTGGGATTACAGGCATGAGGCACCACGCCTAGCCAATAATAATTATTTTGACACACAAATTTAATTTTCTGTAACACCTAAGAGTTATAGTTAATATGTGCACATTTTTGCTTGTTTACACAAAAACGGTTTAATATGACTAATTTAAAAAGTTAACTTGGAAACATCAACTCTGTTGATGATAAACTTTAAAATAATTACATTGTTTCAAATGGTGATGAGAGTCAATTCAAAAATAGGAAGGATGTTTGCTAGCTGCATTTCACTCTGAAAGATTTCACTTATCTAAATATCAGTAACATTATACTCTCTAAGATTATCTGCTTAAATATGTCAAGATCAGAACTGGGTCAAGTATATACAAAGAAGAGAAACCATTAGTAAGTTGCAGTGAGCCTAGATCGTGCCACTGTACTCCAGCCTGGGCAACAGAGTGAGGCTCTGTCTCAAAAAAAAAAACAAAAAAACAAAAAAAACAAAGATCATTGGAAAATAGAAACGTTCACACATCGGTGCTGCAATAGAAGATTGTCGTGATTCCTTTGAAAGACGGTTTTTAACATTTATTAAGACAAAAAATTATATATCCTCTGTCCCAGCAATTTTACTTTCAGAAATTTATTCTGTAGACACACCTGCAGATGTGCTTAGGAAGACATAGGAGAATATTTGTTGTAGCATTTTATCTAGAAACAAACTAGCAGAAGACCCAATGGATGAGACAGTAAAACAAACCAAAATAAAAAGAATCTTTCAATTTCACAATATGAAATTAGTTATAGCTCCTTCATGTAATAAAATATCACATGTGGTTAAATATGTCAGGTGTATCTGTACACACTGATATGAAATAATTGTCAAGGAGAAAAGAAAGGTGGAGAACAATCTATACAGCTTAAATGTGTAATAAAAAGGGGGGTTTATATATGTATGTACACACATACATACACATAAATAATTGTGCATGTACAAGAAACTTTTAACAGTGATTGTCCCAAGAGAAATTATTTGAGAAACAGAAACAGAAGTTCATGGTTGGTCGCGGTGGCTCACGCTTGTAATCCCAGCACTTTAGGAGGTTGAGGCAGGCGGATCACCTGAGGTGAGGAGTTCAAGACCAGCTTGGCCAACATGGTGAAACTCCATCTGTAATCCCAGCTACTAGGGAGGCTGAGGCAGGAGAACTGCTTGAACCAGGGAGGCAGAGGTTGCAGTGAGAGCTGAGATCCTGCCATTGTACTCCAGCCTGGGCAACAGAGTGAGACTCTGTCTTAAAAAAAAAAAAAAAAAAAGAGAGAGAGAGAAACAAACAGGAGTTCATGGTTGGGCAATATAATTTTTGCTTGATATTCAAAGTTTTAAAATGTTCATGAATTACCTGTTCAGTTAAAATAATCAAACAAACAAATTATTCTTAGTTTCTTAAGCTATTGTTAAAGATCAACAAGTAGTGAGAGAATTTCTCAAGTATGTGTCTGGGGTGTGAGATTTGATTTTTAGCTGCATATACAGTGTCACTTTTACAATAACGTTGAGGTAGGAGATAGAACTTGACTCTAGAGGTAGGGTTTGGACAGGGGACCAAATTGAGGACTAGCTAAAACAGATCTGGGGCAGAAGCACCTCCGCATAAGACACACCTATCAGTGTGCCGTGTCAGCTTACCATTGCCATGGCAACACCCAGAAGTTACCGCCCCATTCCATGGCAATGACCTGACAACTCAGAAGTTACCACCTTCATTCTAGAAACTTCTGCATAAACCACCCCTTAATTTGTATATAATTCAAAGTGGGTGTGCATATGAGTGCAGAACTGCCTCTGAGCTTCTACTCTGGGCACACTGCCTGTGGGATAGCCCTGCTCTGCAAGGAGCCGTGCCTCTTCTGCTGCTGTACATTGCTGCTTCAATAAAAGTTGCTGTTTAACACCACCAGCTCGCCCTTGAATTCTTTCCCTGGGCGAAGCCAAGAACCCTCAATTTTAGGGCTTGCCTATCCTACATCAGTGTGACTTGGTCAGAGTGAGTCACAGAAGACTACATAAGTGAGCAAATTATTATTTTTTTCAAAGCATGCTAAATATAGAGTCATGAAGTTAACATTATTTGAGAAGAATAATTGCTTGATCTTCAAACTCGTCTATTTCCTTATTAGCCACTGTACTGGATTGAAGATATGGTCAGGTCATAACACCCAGTACCTGTGAACACAGCATTATTTGAAAATGGAGTCTTTGCAGATGTAATCAAGTTAAGATGAGGTTATTATACTGGATTAGAGTGACCCCTAACCCAGTGAATAGTAGGTGTCGTTATAAAAAAAGGGAAACTTGGACACAGACACACACACAAGGAAAATGGCCACGAGAAGACTAAGGCAGAGATTGGAATTATGCTACCACACATCAAGGAAGGCCAAGAATTGCTGACAACCACCAGAAGCTGGAAGAGACAAGGAAGGATTTTTCCCCAGAGCCTTCAGGAGGAGCATGCTCCTGCCGACACCTTGATTTCAGATTTCTCGCCTTCAGAACTGTGTGAGAATACATTTTTGTTGTTTTAAGTCACCCAGTTTGCGATAATTTATTATGGCAACTTTTGGAAACGAATACAGCCACTTTTCTATTTCTCTATTTTTTCCTTTTCTTCTAACATATACAAACTGAAACAGTCATACATATATTTTTAAACTATTTTTTGCCGTTTTTATCCTCATATGCTCTTGGACACAATGTCGTAAAATGAATTATTCTTGAGACGATCCTATGTCTCCATAGAATAGTATTCTAAGTAAGATTGTGTTCCTAATCCAGCATGTAATGAAAAATAAAAACTAAATATTGACTATCGGTGATAAAAACATATATAAACATAGGTGATACGTGATGAAAACATATGTAAAACAATGATAAACCTTTTTTCCTGTTAGAGAAAGTTACAGTTTCAAATCTGACAATGAGACAGAAATCTAATGAAAATATCCATACACAAAGAATTATAAGAAACCATGAGGTATTTATCTGGCTCACAAAAATAGAGCAATATCAATAACTTTGACCTAAATCAATGTGATAAACTCATTAAAATATAATTAACAATTTTTTTGTGTAATCGAGAAGGGTGATTTGGATGATTTTGATCCCAAAATAATTCCATTTGGGGAAGTTGACACCAGTGCTTTTTTTATGGATAAGTTTTCTCATTATGTGTAAATATACAAAATTATTTCATTAACTTTAGAGTTGAAATAATTTTCCAATGAAGATATTTTATTAGAAAAAAATTGACATGTAGCTACTCAGTGCTACTATTGATTAACTGTGTGACTTTGGGCAAGTTGCTGATAACCTTTTAAATATCAGTTTGTCTGTAAAATGAAGTTAATAACTATTTATCTTGTGTACATTCACTAACCTTACACATCTAAAGTATTAACCCTAGAGCTTTGCACACAGGTTAGACTAATTTGAAATATTGTGTTACTGCGTCAGTCTGTGTTAGGGTGGGTCAAATAAATACTTCTCGTAATTAAAAAAGTCTACTGTCACCCTGACCTTCACCTGAAATAATAAAGTTTAAGCAGGATCAGAGATGAAAGTAATATGTGGGGCTACCTTCGTATCAACTTCACTGAAATGTTATGACTTTAAGTCATTTATATATATAACAAAATCTGGAACTTCTCTGAAAACTTTAGATGTCCAGGACATTTTTGAACAAAGTAATGAAATAAATGACTATGAAAAGATATTGGAATAGGCTAGGAGCAGTGGCTTATACCTGTAATCCTAGCACTTTGGGAGGCCAAGGCAGGCAGATTGCTTGAGCTCACGAGTTCAAGACAATCCTGGGCAACATGGCGAAGCCCCATCTCTACAAAAAAAGGTACAAAAATTAGTCAGGTGTGGTGGGTCAGGCCTGTAGTAACAACTACTTGGGAAGCTGAGGCAGGAGGATCGCTTGAGCCCAGGAAGCAGAGGTTGCAGTGAGTCAGAATCACACCACTGCACTCCATCTTGGGCGACAGAGGCATACCTTGTCTCAAAAAAAAAGAATAAATAAATAAATAAAAAATGAAAAGATATTGGGATAATCAAAAGGAAATTTAAGTTTTTTGGAAATATTCAAACAAGCAATGCAGAACATTTCGAAGGCCTTCGTTATCTAGATCGGCATTCTCAATGCCTGTTCTTTGGAACACTACCTTTACAGGATGTTTATAGACATATGTTCAAAAGGGTTTCCAAGTCTGAGAGACTCTGGGGTAAACAGGTTGCTTTATGGTAGACTTACACTGAGCCTTTAGAGGGATATAGTGTGTAGTAATTCCAAAATTCATTAGAAGTGAATTTAACAGGATTTTTCAGTTTATATATTCTGTGGAACATACATTAGGAATCACTGATGTGGTTAATTGCCTCAAATACCTACTTTAGTCTATATGTGGGGACTCAAATGAAAGATTAGGGTGCAAAGAATAAGGAGTGACTAAATCTTCCTTCAACAGGGTATGGTGGAATCCTGAAAACAAGGTAAACCTTTCGGTTTGGATCAGGGATCAGTAAGCACAGCCTGTAGGACAAACCTGGCCTGCTGCCTATGGCTGGGTTCACACCACAATGGCAGAGTTTAATAACAGCGCCAGGGGCAGCACGGCCCTCAAAGCCAAAAGTGTTTAGTATCTCGCGCTTTACAAAAAAGTTTGCAGATACCTACTCTAGATCTTTTTCCTCCCCTTTTGTGTAAAAAAAAAATTGTGAACTGACAAGTTCTAACCAAACTATATCTAGGCACTGGAAAATACTAATTGAATTCCAAATATTTATAGTCAAAAAATCAAAGATTTTGGAGTGTGCACACGTGTGTGTGTGTGTGCATGTGTGTAAATGTGTATATGTGAGTGTCACTGTGGAGACAAATCAACTAGATAGCGAAGTAAATGAAGGTTCTTCTCTTCCATTCATCTGTTTGCTGGCAGTGGTCGTGATGGACATGAAAAAGTTAGGTCTACTAGACCAAAAAAAAAAAAAGAAAAATTCTTCATGGACAGTAAAATAATTAGTAAAACTGTTTCTGATTTTAGAAATTGAAAGAGATTAAGTAGAGCTATAGCACTTTATAGTGTATATAATTAAATCTGTGCCAGACTAGCTGCTACATTGAACTGTTATTAAATTATTATATATATGTGTATATTTCTATAAATCAGTGCCTGTTGAGGAATATCAAAATGATCACCTTTTTGATATCCTTGCAATAGAGAATTCACTCCTCTGTCTTCTCAAAGTTATAAGTTACTGTTTCATCATATGCACAAAAATCCCTTATATGCATTTTTGAATAGAAGTCTTTAGACACATTTTATATTTTACATTTTAAATTGTTTTAATAGAAACTTGCTATTCTTCATAGTGTAAACAAATATATACTTTACAAAAGTCTTCTTTCATTAATAGATCAAGAATCAGCTGAGTTCCTTTTTGAGAATCCACACAAAATAATTAAATTTCAAACATCTTGTTTCAAGTTACTCCAGAATAGAGCACAGCTTATAAAATATATAAATGACAATGGGGTGTGGGAATGGAAGGGCAATGGCTGCAGTGTTTAGACCATTAAAACTGTCTTTTTGAATTACATCAGCTACTCAGAAGGCCACCCTAGATGAAACAGTCATGCTCTTTGGCCTGGGGCAGCAAGCAGAATATTATCCCAGCTGGTCAGGGCAATGGGCTAACACAATCTTGCAAAAGCTGATCCAAAATAACAAGGAAAGTCTGGCATTTTGCACGAACTAGGCCTTGTACATAGTGGCTGCACAAAAATCATTAGATGTTGCAATACTATTTCAAAGTCAACTTTAAAAGAGAGAGATTTTATTCTTCATATAAACATTTCAAATATTGGCTTCATGGTGAAACAGGGAATTAGGTGTTCCAAGTTAGTGAGACATGATGCTTTGGAGATTTGCATTAGTGATTAAACCACTATATCCCCAGAATAAGCAGCTGCTAAATAACATTCCAGTGCTTCTAGAACATTCCTGAAACTTAGAGAACTTGAAAGGGCCCTGGGCCACATAAGTCCCTGGCAGTACAAAGAAGGCAGGCAGGCAGGCAGGCAGGCAAGAAAGAACCTAATCCTCAATACTTATTGGATTTTGGCAATAATTGTAGGTAAAACGTATTTTGAAAGATTCGAGCATTGAAGCCATTCCTTAATGCTATACATACAAGAGCGCAATTCAATGGCCCATTGGCATATTGCCTCATTTGAAGACTCAAGAAGTTTCCATGTGCATTTCCCCCACATAAGAACCTTCTGCATGAACTCAAAGGGCAGATTTCATTTCAATGCTATTTCACACCCTCAGCTCACAACTCCCACATGCATGTGTCAGGAAGAACTAAAGGAAAAGACAGCATGAAGTATTTTACTAGACTCCTGTGGACACGCTCCAGCTAGAATATATCCCAGACCATTGGAAACACATGCTGGACAGCTGCTCTGGGCTCACACACCCATTGTAGGTGTTAACACACATTGCATGATCTCAGCATGGAAGTGCAGCAGTTGTAAACATGTGGAAACGTCACAGAAGCTGAGACAGTTCCACACATACACCCCCATGTACACAAAGTAGGGTCTAGTGCACAGCAAAACTCTTTAAAAACTTCCCAAAGCTATACTGTTCTTAGGTAACAATAGCTCCTCACTTCTCTTGGAAAAACCTAATTTGCTGTAGTTGTGGGCTACAGCTTCCATTTTCTTTACCCTACTGGGAAGCAACTCAACATGTGGTAAGTTCTATTTGCATACCTCCTTGGCTGGTTTGAGATTGCAGATGTGTGGGCATGGAGTGGGGCCGGAAGAGGAATGAAGCTTCCTTTTCATGTAGAGCAAAAAGAATGCTGTTCAGGTTGTGAACAGGAGGAAAGAAGCAGCCTGCACATTACAGGACATGTTCTTTTTCTTGGATCTCTCCTGTCTTTGCCCCATTTTACCTTCTAAATTCTCTCCTGGCAAGTTGCCCTGGAAACAGACATCAATGAGTGCTGGTGCAAAAGTCAATATTACTGAAAGGAGGGGCAGGAGACAGGAGAAGAGCACTGGGCTCTTTAAACATTTTTACTTTTTCACTGTGATACATTTATTAGTACTTTTCAAGAGATTGATTCTTCTTATATAAAGTGTCTCTGTGGATGTAGGGCGGGGATGAAGATCAGTAAGACATTGGTAGCTCAGCATCAACAGCATGGCTGCTTAGTCTGATTCTAATAATTTGTACTAATTGTTATCCCCTCCATCACCATTTTGTCTCTTTCTCCAAATCCGTGGAACAGGTTTTAGAACTGTATTGTTTCTTCGGGTCCATTTCTAAGTCTTTGGTCTAATCATCTGCTTCACAACTTCCAGTCTCTAAGCTCTGGCAAAAACATTCCTTGCTCTTGCCTGGCCCTGCTCCCTCAGGCGCTAGCAACTTTAGTCATTGCTCACCAGCCAAAATCCTACTTCTGCAATGCAAGAAGGTTAAGCAGACAGGAGGGCTATCTGCACAGCAAGTTTTGAGCACATCCTACCTGCATTCCCCAGCACCACCCGCCATTGAGATAACCCATGTCTGGCCTGACCAAATACTCCTCCTCTGGGCCTACTTACAGATAGATCCATTCCCTTAGCCTTTCTCCAATCCCACCATCCTGTCTCCATACCCAGTGTTCTCTTTTGCCCAGACATGCTTCTGCTATTGAAATTCAAGATTCGTTTTCTCACCTAAGTAACTATTTTGCTAATGGACCCCTAATTATTTTCCCTAAAAAATCATTTCTGAGTATAAGAAACAAGCAAAGCTGCAGAAAGTATTTGAAGGACAAACATTGGGAGGAAAATACTATTCCATAAAGAGTTACAGACCCCAAAGATTATAGCCATGAAAACAGAATTGTATATAGCACATCAATTTTAAGAGTGGCCACATCCATTTCTATAACAGAGTAAGAAACAAATTTGGAAGCAGCAGTGAAAGTGAAACAGGAAGTTTGTCAAATGTGGAAACTGAGCAAGTTATCTGAATCCAGAAATTACAGCAAGAAAAGAATGATAACTTCAAAGGAGCTGTGGGGAGAATTGTGCTGTTGTTTGAGGGATGGATTTTGGTGCAAAGAAATAAGAATATTGTTGATGGACATGATTTTAGCAGTTGCTAAACAGATCTCATTAAAATCTTTTAGGTTCACTATACATAAGCAATAGAAGATAACATTTCATTTTGGCCCTAAAGACAGCTGTTTTATATGAGGAAATGTGTTATATTCATACAGCCCCAAAGTGCTCTTAGTCTTGGTTGTCACTGCCCAAGGAAAATTTAAAGATAGCCTTTCCTCTCCTTAAGTGTTGGGAGTATGGTGTCATCTGTCTCCAAGGAACAGTTCTGCCTGATTCCAGAACCTTTGGAAAGGTTTGTGGAAGGTTGTGAAAGAACTCTCTGAAGGTTCGTTCCACATATAAGAAAGCACACAGGAAAGAAGTAATTCTGTGGATAAATCAGCTACACGTGTCTCCACTGAGTCACATGAAGTCTCAGGCGTCTTTCCAAATTCAGTATCCCCAAGGTTCCACTCTGAAGCTTTTTCCTGTGTTTTTCTCAGAGAGATTTATGGAAAGCTGTCAGAATCAGTGATTACGTAAAAGTTTCTCCAGAGTCTTTGAAACTATGGAAGAGGCTTCACTTCCTTCCATGTTTTAGGAAAACAGAGTAAAAGAAGCAGAAACCATGAACATCACTTTATTTGTATTTTAATTCTGTTCCCACAAATGGATGCAGGCATAGTTAGAGCTGGGTTTTTTTTTTTGTTTTTTTTGTGTTCAGATATTTCTCTAGCAAACATTCATCTATGAATAGCAAGAAAAAAAAGTGTGCCAGATTCAGTTTTGCATAGAAATTTTGCAACATTTCTTAAAATAAATAAAATACTGCAGTTTTAAACAATGGAGAGAAACAGTAAAATGTGCCAACAAAGACTTAACTAGCAGAGTGAGTGGCCGAGAACTCATCTAACAATTTAAATTTTCCTATTAAAACAGAAAGTCCCCTGCCCATATGAGGCAAGAGGTCTCTTTCCAGAAAATCTTGAGAAAATACACATAATTTAGCCTGATTTTCATGTGTCTAAACTCAAGAACTCAAGTGATCTGTGTTACTGTTCATGTTTGTCAAGCAATTTTATGGAGAAAGAAAAGGAATTGAATACTTTATTTTGCTTTGTATGAACTAAAGATGGGGCAATACCTTGAAGGGCTTGGAGGATAGAGATAGGAAAGGAAGGAGAAAAAGGGATAAGGTGTCGTGTCCAAGACATGGACAATGCTGAGACCTGTATACCTGCACAGATAAAGACCCTAGAAGCTCACCACAGGGCAAGAACTTGTTTTGGAAATTGACAAACTTAGTTGTTTCTGTGTTAGTCTGTTCTTACGCTGCTATGAAGAAATACCCGAGACTGGGTCATTTACAAAGAAAAGAGGTTTAATTGACTCACAGTTCTGCATGTTTGGGGAAGCCACATCAAACTTATAATCATAGCAGAAGGCACCTCTTCACAGGGCCTCAGGAGAGAGAATGAGTGCCAGCAAGGGAAATGCCAGAGGCTTATAAAACCATCAGATTGCATGAGAACTCAGTATTACACCAGCATGGGGAAACTGCCCCCATGATCTATTCACTTTCCCTGAGGTCCCTCCCCCAACAAGTGGGTATTACAATTCAAAATGAGATTTGGGTAGGGACACAGAGCCAAATCATATCAGTATCCAGTTAGTATAAAAAAGAAATGGTGTCACATATCTTTTGATGAGTATATGCCATGTGACGAGCTTTGGAATTTCAGAATTTTGAACATTGTCTCTAATTTGCTAGGCATCCTTTATTCAGAATATGGGCCTTGTGATCTTTCATTGAACTATGTTGGGGCATGGGCTCTACAGCTAGATTGACAGAGTTTGCATCTTACCTGTGAAGTACTATGTGATGATGGCCAGTTACTTCTCTCTGAGTTCCTATTCTTTATCTGAAAATGTAGATGTAATAGCACCTGTTTCACAGGACTATTATCAGGACTAAATAAGTGTCTTAGTTCAAGTGGCTGTAACAAAATACCATATCCTGGGTGACTTATAAACAACAGAAATGTATTTCTTATAGTTCTGGAGGCTGTGAGAAGGGAAGCTGAGATCAGTGTATGGGCGGTTTCTGGTGAGGGCCTTCTTCCCAGTTTCATACTGCTAACTTCTAGTTATATCTTGACATGGTAGAAAGAGGGCAAGAGAGCTTTCTGGGATCTATTTTATTTTTATTTTATTTTATTTTATTTTATTATTTTTTGAGACAGAGTTTTGCTTTTCTTGCCCAGACTGGAGTGCAATGGTGCAATCTCAGCTCAAAGCAACCTCCACCTTCCAGGTACAAGCGATTCTCCTGCCCCAGCCATGCCTGGCTAATTTTTTTGTGTATTTTTATTAGAGACAGGGTTTCACCATGTTGGCCAGGTTATTTTCGAACTCCTGACCTCAGGTTATCCGCCTGCCTTGACCTCCCAAAGTGCTGAGATTATAGGCATGAGCCCACTGTGTCTGGCCTGGGGTCCCTTTTATAAGGGCACTAATCCAATCTTTAGGGCTCAACCCCCATGGTCTAATTACCTCCCAAAGGTCTCACTTCCTAAGATCATCATATTAGAAGTTAGGATTTTAATGAATGAATTTGAGAAACACAAAAAATCAGTTCCTTGTACTTTAATATAAAGGACAATAGGGCCTGGGACATGGAAATTATTATATAAAGGTATGCCATTAATAACAATAGCTAAATCCAACCAAGAAGACTTTCCAAGGACCCATTTGGAATAGTGCCCCTGAATAAGCACTTACTGATTGATGTGGTTTGGATCTGTGTCCCCATCCAAATCTCATGTAATTGTAATGCCCAGTGTTGGAGGTGGAGCCTGGTGGGAGGTTACTGAATCATAGGGGCAGTTTCTCATGAATAGTTTAGCACCATTCCCCTATTGCTGTTCTTGTGAGTGCTGTTCTTGTAGCGTTCTTATAAGATCTGGTAGTTTAAAAGTGTGTAGCACCTCCCACTTCTCTCTCTTCCTCCTGCTCTGGCCATATAAGACATGCCTGTTTCCCCTTTGCCTTTAGCCATGATTGGAAGTTTCCTGAGGCCTCCCCAGAAGTCATCATGCTTCTTGTACAGCCTGCAGAGTCATGAGCCGATTAAACTCTCTTTCCTTATAAATTACCCAGTCTCAGGTATTACTTTATAGCAGTGTAAGAACACACTAATATAGAAAATACTGGAGGACATTGTTATAAAGATACCTGAAAATGTAGAAGTGACTTTGGAACTGGGTAATGGGCAGAGATTAGAATAGTGTGGAGGGCTCAGAAGAAGACAGGAAGATGAGGGAAAGTTTGGAACTTCCTAGAGACTGGTTAAATTGTTGTGACCAAAACGCTGAATAGTGATATAGACAGTGAAGGCCAAGTTGAGGAGGTATCAGAACTTATTGGGAATTGGAACAAAGGTCACTTTTTTTTTTCTTAGCAAAGCAATTGCCAGCATTTTGCGTTTTCTCTAGGGATGTGCGGAACCTTGAACTTGAGAATGATGATTTATGATATCTGGCAAGAAAAATTTGTAAGCAGCAGTGTTCAAGACATGGCCTGACTGCTTCTAATAACCTAAGGTCATATGCAGGAGCAAATAAATTATCTGAAACTGGAACTTATATTTAAAAGGACAGCAGAGTGTAAAAGTTTGGAAATTTTGCATGATTATGTGATAGAAAAGAAAAGACCATTTTTTTGGAAAGGAATTGAAGTTAACTGAAGAAATTTGCAAAAGTAAAGAGGAGCCAATTGTTTATAGCCAAGACAGTAAGAGAGAGGTCTCCAAGGCATTTCAGAGATCTTCATGTCAGGCCCTCTCATCATAGGCTGGGAGGCCTAGGAGGAGAGAATGGTTCTGTGGGCCGGACCTAGGGCCCATGGCACTGAACAGCCTCAGGACACTGCTCCCTGCATCCCAGCTGCTCTAGCTCCAGCTGTGGCTAAAACTCTTGCAGAGTTCAAGAGTTGAGGTTTGAAAGCCTCCACTTTGATTTCAGAGAATGTATGAAAAAGCCTGGATGTTCAGGCATAAGCTTGCTGTAAGGGTGGAGCCTTCATGGAGAACCTGTACTAGGGCAGTGTGGAGGGGAAACGTGGGCTTAGAGTCCCCACACAGAATCTCCACTGGGGCACAGCCTAGTAGAGCTGTGAGAAGAGGGCCATTGTCTTCCAGGCCCCAGAATGGTACGACCATAATGCCAGCTCATGAGAGCAGCTGTGGAGCAGAACCTTGCAAATCCACAGACACAGGGCTGTCTTAGGCCTTGGTAGCCTACCCCCTGCTTCAGAGTGCCCTGGATGTGAGACACTGGGTCAAAGGAGATTATTTTGGAGATTTAGTGACTACCCTACTAGGTTTTGTACATGCCTGGGGCCTGTAATCCCTTTCTTCTGGCCGATTTCTTCCTTTTGGAACAGGAGTATTTACACAATGCCCGTACCCCCATTGTATCTTGGAAGTAACTAACTTTTTGATTTTGTAGGTTCATAGGTAGAAATTTGCCTTCTCTCAGATAAGATTTTGGACTTTATGCTTTTGAATTAATGCTGGAATAACTTAAGACTTCAGGGGATGGTTGGGAAAGCATGACTGTATGTTGTAATGTGAGAAGAACATGAGATTTTGGAGGGGCAATAGGCAGAATGGTATGGTTTGGATCTGTATCCCTGCCCAAATCTCATGTCAAATTGGAATCACCACTGTTGAATGTGGGGGCTGGTGGGAGGTGATTGGATCACTTCATGAATGGTTTAGCACTATTCCAGAGTACTGGTCTTAAGATAGAGTTCTCATAAATTTGGTTGTTTAAAAATGTGTAGTACCTCCCACCTCTCTCGCTCTTCCTTCTACTCTGGCCATGTAAGATGTGCCTGCTTGCCCTTCACCCTCAGCCATGACGAAAAGTTTATTGAGGCCTCCCCAGAAGCTGTCATGCTTCCTACATAGCCTGCAGAAGTGTAAGCCAATTAAACTTCTTTTCTTTATAAATTACTCAGTCTTAGATATTTCTTTATAACAGTGTGAGAACACTGATGTTTCATATTATTTCTTTCCTTTTACCACCTTCACATGGCCTAGAAAATGGTGATTGATGAGTCTGGGATTCAGAAACCAAGTGAAAACTGGAAGGGCCCTGATTTTCTCAAATTATAAGCATGTGCACTTCACTTTACACATTTTCTTTATCCTGAAGAGAATTTTCAACTAAATGCTGACAACTCAAGTTCTAACATGTGGCATCATTGAGGAGAAAAATTTAGCCAAGGACCATATGGAATGACATAGTAAAGTCTAAATAGGAAAATGGGAAAGGTGGACCAAGAAAATAGAACAAAAATTTAAAATTTAAAGCAGATTACCTGGAAAATACATGATACCCATACCTAGCTGGAAAATATATGGATGTTAATCATAGGAGCATATTAATATTAGCAACATGGACTATCACTTGCCATGAATCTACTAAGTGCCAGCTACTGCCATAGGAGAAGTATAGATAAAAGGGATTTGCCATGAAACGAATGAGGCTGAAATTTGAGGAACCCTCATTGTGCCTCCTCCAAGACTCTAAGAACATAGCCACATGGCCATATGGCCACACATTATTGTAAGATTTTCAAAAGTAAGAATCTTCATCAGAACTTGTTAAGATTGACTTTTTATAAAAAAAGTCTGACCTACCTTCATCATACCTGTTTCATACCCCTAAAATGGTGCTCAATGATCCCCCCTCTTGATATGCACACCCTTGTATAATCCCCTTCCCTTGTATAATTCATTTCCCTTGATATGCACACCCTTGTATAATCCCCTTCCCTTGATTGTATAATCCCCTTCCCTTGAGTCCTAGGCTGGACTTATTCACCTACTTCTGACAGACTATGGCAGAAGTTATGAATGTCGCTTATGAGGTTGGATAATAAAAAAGACTGGCTTCCATTTTCTGTTATTTATTTTATTCTCTCTTGGACCACTCACTCCAGGGAAGCCAGGTGCCACTTTATGGAGAAGCTCTGTGGAGAGGCTCATGTGGGTAAATTTTGGAAATGATCTGGGGCCTGCCAACAGTTATCCAAGTAAGCCTGGATGTGGATGGTCCCCTACAGCTTTGGCCAACAGCTTGATTGCATAGACATATTTAGACAGAGGCATCTGGCTAAGCCATGTTCAGATTCCTTACCCATAAAATCTATGAGCTAATATGTTTGCTGTTTAAGCTCTTGTGTCTTTTTTGTTTTGTTTTGTTTTGAGGTGGATTTTTGCTCTTGTTGCCCAAGCTTCAGTGCAATGGCATGATCTCAGCTCACTACAACCTCTGCTTCCTGGGTTCAAGTGATTCTCCTGTCTCATCCTCCCAAGTAGCTGGAATTATGGGCATGTGCCACTACTCCTGGCTAAATTTGTATTTGTTTAGTAAAGATGGGATTTCACCATGCTGGTCAGGCTAGTCTCGAACTCCCGACCTCAAATGATCCACCCACCTTGGCCTCCCAAATTGCTGGGATTACAGGCATGAGCCACCATGTCCGGCCTGTTGTGTCTTAAGTTATGCTGCATAGATGACTAATACAGGAGGTGTTGGAGTGGAGTGGTCATGAGCTTTTTAGAAAAAAAGTTGATTTAGGGGGTCATTTAGTTCTCAGTGGAGTATTTATAAGTCTCTTAGCACGTTCAAGTGAATATTAGCCATCCTGGTAGAGAAATAGCATCTGACGCACTGTGCTAATTTATCATGCAGCATCACACTAAGGAGCAGGGCTGAAGGTCACATTATAAGAACATGGCCACATGCAGATCATTGCCTAAATCTCACAAGAAAAATCTGCCCCCACAAAGCTCAAAGTTGCTATTTCTAAGTTGACTATTTTATTATTAAAGTTATTTATTGATTCAGCTAAAGTTGAAATAGTTCTGTATTTCAACATACATCCTGCTATGATTTGAATGTTTGTTTCTTCTAAAACTCATGTTTTAAGAAGTGTTTTAAAGGCTCATGTATTAAGAGCCTTTAAGGGTTCTGTGCTCATGAATGGATTGGTCCATTTATGGATTAATGGGTTAGTGAATTAATGGGTTATCACAGGAATGGGTTAGTTATCATGCAAGTGGGTCTGTTATAAAAGCCAATTGGGTTCTCTCCTGTGAGCCCTCTTGACAAGTGATACCCTGTGCCAACTTGGGACTCTGCAGAGATTCCCTACCAGCAAGAGGGCCCTAACCAGATATAGCCCCTTGAAGTTAGTCTTCCAAGCATTCAACATTGTAAGAAATAAATTTATTTTCTTTATAAATTACCTAATCGTTGGTAATCTGTTATAGCAAAAGAAAACAGACTAAGACACATTCTAATCTTGATTTTTCATCACCAAGTCTAAATGAAAAATAAGAGTCTGCTTGTTACGAAGTTGTCCAGTTCTTGCAATGTGCTTCAATATTTTAAAGACTACCATCTGTATATAAGTGATATTCACAAAGTTGACAAAACTTGATTACACTAACTAATAGCAATTTGAAACAATATTTTGGACCATTTCAATAAAGCAAGTGAATCTTGATTTAGATATATATGAAGAGTACCTTATGTTTTCACCCTTCAATTTATTGTTCAAAGAAAAAAGTCAGATGAAATATGAAACAGAAGTAATACATAGGAGCAATAAAATTGATAGAAATTATTCTAACTACAAAAAGTAAATTGTAACAAAATATTTTTTGGATCATACCAAAAGGAATAGTCATTTGGAGGAAACGATACATTTTAAAAAGAAGTATTAAGGAAGTCCTTGGATTATTTAATAATTTCATTAGTGGGGAGGAGGGAACCATGTGAACAAATTTTAAAAGCTTTACATTTTAATTTGACAAAAAACATATCAGATAATATAAAACTCATAATAAGTCATAAAATGAGAACATTATTGACAAACTGATCAATGAGCATTATCAATTGAAAGAATATTTGAGATTAGATGCTGTTCAAAAAAATTTGAAATTCTCTAAAATCTTACAAACATTAACAAACTGAATAAAAGTTTTTGTAAATTTGGTAACTATTTGAATAATTTATATAGCATTGACAATATGAAGTTACAACACTGAAAGAAACTTTTTTTAACTATCAATAAACAAAAATTAACCAGTTTAAGAAAAAAATTGAATTATCTATTTTTATTTTAAGAAAATAAGATTGTTATTCCCTGTTCCTTTCTTTTATTAAGTCCAGGAGTCCTGCCCTGTCTCAGGCCTCTGGGAGAGAAAGAACAAGTACACACAGCCATACTCGTCTCAGCAAAGGCCAAGACAGCAGTTTGAATCAATAATGGAATAATATCTCAGTCTGCAGTCTCTGCCTTTGAATTTGTTTTTGCCAGTACAATGACTTTGTATTTGCAAGGCTAGAAGACACTGGCTAAAATGATGCCTTTTGGAAGGAAGGAAGGAAAGATCTACCCCATGACAAATTCTATGTTTAAAACAAAATGCAAAATATTCCTACTTTAACAGTTTTCAACTCTCTACTTCACTCTACCTCAAGCAATAAAAAGAAACTATTGGCAGCTTTAAAATAGCTACTCTTCCCTGATTCATACTTAAACTATTTTTATGGACATCAGTACAAGTAAACCTTGCAGCCTGAGCTCAGGAGTGGGTTGGCGAATGCTTTTCAGATTCCATTTTCACTGCATTTTCTGGCTACGTTATGACTGGAACTGCATAACTTCACTGAAGGTTTGTTTCTGTCATGGTCAGATGTTTTGCACTCATCCAATAATTGGCAAATAACAGAGTCAACAGAAGCAAAGGAGGACTTGAGGGGAGAGTTGTCTGAAAACAAAACCCCATTGACTCATCTCAACTGAGTATAGGGCTTATTTTACAGAGCATTTGCCCTTGGGAAAAGATCACCAAATACAGAGATTTTTGTAATTCTTTTGGTTTCACCTTATGTATTGGAGAAATGACAAGATAGTCTTTTGGGATGTTAGGTTCATTTTAAACATTTGTATGAATGCTAAACTTTTGGACTGTTTTCATGTTTTCGAAACTAGTCACATGAGAACTAATTGTTTTTTTCTAGGGTGGAGGAGATGTCTATTTAAAAACATTTATTAGAGAGTTTTTCTTAATAATATAAATAGTATTAGGTAAACTTATATAGTATACAGTATTTATGCTGTGCCAGACACTGTTCTAAGTGTAGTACATGTGTTAAATCATTTGATTATTACAATAACCCTGTGTAGTAACTATAAATATTTCCATTTGACAGAAAAGGCATATAGAATTTAAACCACATACTCAACAGCACATAGTAAGTGGTGTCAAAACATAATTTTTGAGAGGTAAGACGTAATTCTCAAGCAAATATATTGTGGGAACATGTAAGTCTTAATATTTAACTCATTAATGAAGGAAGTAACAGAATAGTGCAGCTGATTCAAGAGAATCTGAGAAACAGAGGTTATACAGTCATTTAGGAAAAGCATGCAGAAATAAGTTTGCTAAATTAGAGACAAATTAGTTCATGCTTTATAGAAAAATAAATCTATTATTTTAGGATTATGTGCTTTACCAGAAAGAAATCGCATGGTATTTTACTGGATCTACATGCTAAAATAAAAGTCATCAAATCTCAAACTGTGATCCTTCAGCTTCTAGAAAAACTGAACCTCTTTTAGGTTCAAAACTACTTTTATAGTAATAATGACTTATTATTTTCCTTTTTACTGAATTGAAATTTACATTGAACAATGGTGGCTGAAACTGATAACACCACTCTACTGGTAGCCATTAGCTTCTTTACCACCAGATATTCACAGATTTTTAAAAAAATTGTTTCATGTAAAATGTCCTCAATATAACATAAGAACATTAATTTTATTACATTTCAACCTTTGATTATATATCTTTGTAATATTCTATGTTCCAAAATGAGAAGTACACATAATGAACTTCTGCTGCCTAGTGCAATTCCACAGTAGTCTTGATGAGAAGCCCTTTTATTTGAGTTGTTAACTGACCTAGACATTTTATGAATTCAGTACAAGTAAACCTTGCAGCCTGAGCTCAGTAGTGGTTTGGCTAATGCTTTTCAGAATTCATTTTCATGAAATACAAGTATCACTTTTTGGCCAGGAGTGGTGGTTCACGCTTGTAATTCTAGCACTTTGGGAGGCTGAGGTGGGTGAATTACCTGAGCTCAGGAGTTAGAGACCAGCCTGGGCAACATGGTGAAACCCTGTCTCTGCTAAAAATACAAAAAAATTAGCTGGGCATGGTGGCTGGCAGCTGTAGTCCCAGCTACTCTGGAGGCTGAGGCTGGAGAATTGCTTGAACCTGGGAGGCAGAGCTTGCAGTGAGCCGAGATCAAGCCGTTGCACTCCAGCCTGGGCGACAGAGCTAGACTCCGTCTCCAAAACAAACAAACAAAAATCACTTCTTTGGAAAAGAAGTAAAAAGCCACTGTTTTTCAGATCTAGATATTCAGTAGGCATTTTCTTAAATATGAATAAGTAATTATGACTCTTCAAAAAAATTATCAATATTTGTTGATTTGATAAAATTAGAACTTTCAAGCTAAAATTAGAACTTTGGAAAAAGTATGTCTGCAACATGAGCTTGATAGCTTCCTAATATTTAAAGACCTATCTGGTAAGATCAATAGTGATAATAATAGCTATAATTTTTGATACAAAGAAATGTATTAACATTTAGAAAATTTGCATAATTAATAAATCAATATTTTCCAAATGACAATGTATGATGGTACAAAATTATGCATCGGCAAATAACGCATTTAAACTACAAAATATACCAATACATTAATGTGAAATGCAAAAAGTTCACTAATGTGGTTTGAGATTCCACATTGCAATGAACCTTTCCAAACAAACCCTTGCATAGTTTTGGTGTACTAACAAAGAATATCCACAACTGTCAGAAGACGCTATTAAAGACTCTTCCAGGTGGTGGGCGCCTGTAGTCCCAGCTACTCGGGAGGCTGAGGCAGGAGAATGGCGTGAACCCGGGAGGCGGAGCTTGCAGTGAGCTGAGATCCGGCCACTGCACTCCAGCCCGGGTGACAGAGCGAGACTCCGTCTCAAAAAAAAAATAAAAAAAAATAAATAAAAATAAAAAAAAAAAGACTCTTCCAACTACATACCCTCATGATGCCAAATTTTCTTCATAAACTTCAATCAAAACAATATATAAGAACATATTAAGTGCAGGAGCAGATATGAGAACACAGTTTACCTCTATTTGTAAAAATTGAAGAGAAGTGCAAAAACATAAAACTATGTATAGGAAAGAAGAGATCTCTCTTTTCACTCATTGCTAGGTTCATGGCTGAGGACCCTATATCAAGACAATTGATAAGAGAAAAGCTTAGAAATGTATTTAAGTTTTATGTGACATAGGACCCTTCATAAGGTAATGAAGACCCAAATAAATAGAGAAACCTAGGTATTTTCATGCTAACTTTGATGAGTAAGTCGATAGTTGTGGAGAACTATGATCAGATAAACAGAGTATGATTTAAAGGTAAACTGGGAGGAACTTAACATGGCTTGTTTGCTCAGATTCTTCTTTGTGTCCCCATGTCTTCAGAGATAAAGACATTTGCTGCTTCTGTATATAGAAAGGATACCTATCCACAGAGGGTTTTATTGCCTGTTTCAGGGGAGAAGCTCAGAGAGACCTTGTTGTTTCTATTTCCTCAATGCCAAAGTGCCATATTTTGAGGCAGCATGTCCTGAACTCCCATCAGATGCCATTCATCTCACAAAATTTTTTGCTTTGGAAAATGTATTAATAGTTAATTTTTCTTAAAATATGTTATTCCTGGCCAGGTGCGGTGGCTCATGCCTGTAATCCCAGCACTTTGGGAGGCCGAGGTGGGTGGATCACGAGGTCAGGAGTTCGAGACCAGTCTGGCCAACATAGTGAAACTCTGTCTCTACTAAAAATACAAAAAAAAAAAAAAAAAAAAAATTGTGGTGGTGTGTACCTGTAATCCCAGCTACTTGGGAGGTTGAGGTAGGAGAATCATCTGAACCCTGGAGGCGGAGGTTGCAGTGAACTGAGATAGCGCCATTGCACTCCAGCCTGGTGACAGTGCAAGACTCCGTCTTGGGGAAAAAAAAAATGTTATTCCTGTTAACATGTAATTGGTCTATCACTATGATTATTTTTTCATGAACTAATAAATACTTTAAAATTTTCTCTCTCTTAATTTCTAATATGAGGAATATCAATAAATAAACTCACACAAGTAAGAGTTATTTGGTGTCTTAATAACTAATTAAAATGTAAAAGGGCCCTGAGACTAAAAAATTTGGGCAGGTGATCTGAATTGTAAATCAAAAGCAATAATTAAAGAATTCTTGGGTGGGTCTTTTAGACAATGCTGTAGCATAACACTGAAAAATCATTGTGGTCCTTTTGCCTTGTTTCCCGTAATTATTCTTAGCAATACTGGAGCCAGAATTTGAGTCCAAACAATCTGGCTCAGTTATCTAGACTTTTAACCACTAATCCATTTTATGTGTACAAGAAACATGTACATTAAATAAACAGAAGCATCAAATTCAAACATAAAATTCTGCTTTCCTAGAAAACTTAGAGCAAACAGTAAGGTAAAATAAAAAAGAAAGAAAGAAAGAAAAATCTCATTCATGGATCCAGCCTTACCATGGATCCAATGGGTCACTTAAAACTGCTTAGATTTCAAATCCCTAAAATTTTTCCAATCTTATGCAATGCATCCACTAACAGAGTTGGTGATTAAGAAAGTACTTCTGTTAACATGGGAGGACTAGAGTTCTCAGAAATGTTAAGATTTAACAAGTCTTAACAAAGCATTTTCCTGCCCAGAGGAGCTTGCCTTGAGAGCAGAAAATAAATGCTTTAGGGGTGAGTGGTGTTCACTTCCAGAGTGAGAAAGCTTTTGACCAGTTTCATGGGACTATCCTGTGCTACTGCTATGGGATGGGGCAGATTGGTATGGAGATTAATCTTTCCTGACCTCTTGAATGTTAAGCCTACAACGTAAAACAGGAGAATCAATTGCACTTAAACATGTGTTAACATCTGAACAAACAGGTCACCAAATTGTCTGACTTTTAAAATGCAATTAACATATAGACAATGATTGGTCATGAAATGGTCTCCTCTTTCACAAAGGCCAAGGCCAGAGTATTTGACACTAAAATCTCCACTCAGATGAGTAAATTCCAGACCCCTCTTCCTCCCAGGAGGTGGTCAAAGAAAAAAAGATTTCCTGAAATCTGCACATTCTCAAGGTTACTGAGCTTTGCTAAGCAACAAGAAGATCCAGGAAGTTGTCAATTTAGTCATCAAAATGAAAATGACAAATTAAAAATGTTCCATATGCTGGAATAGGCATTGAAATTTAAAAAATGACATTAGAAGACCAAGAAATAGAAACAAGTGTCTAACATTACTTGAACTATGATAACAGTGAAACTGCAAATCAGTAGGGAAAGGATGTACCATGAGAAGTGTTAGAATTGCTGGTTAATATTTTCTTGAAATAAAATGTTATATCCCTACCTCACAACAAATAACAACAAATTCTGAGATACAAGTATAAGACAAATGCTTAATATAATTGGCTTTATTGCAAAAAGAAGAAAGAAAAGGGAGAAAAGGAGACAGAGAGGGAGGGAGGGAAGAAGGAAGGAAGAAAGGAAAGAAGAAAAAAATAAGAAATTTTAAACTAAATGGAAAAATATTGCTAACATTTATATCAGAATTACTCTTATTAATATATAAAGAATTTTAACAAATTAAATGAAAGACATACAACCATACAAAGACAAGTAAAAGATACATAGAGGCTATTCATAAAATAAATGAAAGTGACCTTTAAATATGTGAATACATCTTCAATCTCTCTAATGACAAAAACCGCAATTACTTTTGCACTAACCTAATAAATAAATGCAAATTAAAATAACAATCAGATATCTTTTTTTTTCTTCTACATTGGCAAATCGTTTTGTTTTTTATTGTAAGCATGTAATTCTAAATTCTGAAGAGAGTATACTTAGGTGGTGTGGCCTTCAGGAAGTGAATGAGTCCAGAGGGCTCTCCCCATATGAAAGGGATGAGGTACATACCCTTATAGAAGGGCTTGACAGATGAAGATTGTCCCTTTTTGCCCTTCTGCTATGTGAGGACATAGTGTTCTCCTACGGAGGACACAGCATTTAAGTCACTATCTTGGAAGCAGAGAGTGCACCCTCAACAGACAATGAACTTGGACTTTGGGCCTTGATATTGGACTTTCCACCCCCTAGAACTGTGAGAAATTTCCATTCTTTATATAAATTGTTCAGCATATGGTGTTTTGTTATAGTGGCACAAGACAGACTAAGAGATAAAGAAGAGTCCATGCTGTTATACTGTTGGAGGAGTATAAAATTGTATAACCACTGTGTAAGGAAATGTATCGATATATATCAAACACCTTTAGAAAGAACATACCTTTTAATTAACAATCTGCTTCTAAGATTTTAACCTAAAATAATTTATTAGTATGCTTACAAAGGGTTTGGAGGGAAATCTATAATTTAATGCTTCAGTAGGGAGACTGGTTACATGAATTACATTACAAAGGCACAATAGAATATTGTCACAATTAAACACTATGATAAAGATATCTGTTTTTACAAAGAATTGATATTAAAAATACATATTTTTGTGAAAACACACAGGATTCAATATGGTGCATATAGGATTATCCTAACATAAAGAAAAAATATATATGTGTAAGTCTGAATAGTAATACCCCCAAATATAAACAGTGGTTATTTTTAAGAATTGAAATTTTGGTGATTTTTACTTTCTTTTTGCCTATTTCATTTTATAATTTTTGTTCAATAACCATGTACTACTTATATTATTTTAAAACACTTAAAGAAAGGCTGAAAAATTTTAGCTCCAATAGTAATTTTTAAACATACACTTTAATTTAGACAAGTGTTAAATTTACAGAAAAAAATTGTGAAGGTAATCTAAACAGAATTCTCATAAACCTCACACCCAACTTACTACATTATCAACTTACATTGCTATGGTACATTTGTCACAATTAATGAAACAACATTAATATATTACCTTTAACCAAAGTCCATACTTTATTCAGATTCCCTTAGTTTTCACTTAATTTCTTTTTCTGTTCTAGGGTGTCCCATTCAGGATACCATATTACACTTAGTCACCATGTCTCCTTAGGATCCTTTTGGCTGTGACAATCTCAGACTTTCCTTGTTTGTAATTGCCTTGACAGTTTTGAGAAGTACTGGTCAGGTATTTTCTAGAATATTCCTTAATTGGTATTTATCTTATGCTTTTCTCATGATTAGACTGAGGTTATGAGTTTTGGGAAAGAAGACCACAAAGGTAAAGTGCCATTCTCATCACATCATATCAAGGGTACATACTGTCAACATGACATCGATATTGACATTCTCCTTGATCCCCTGTCTGAGGTAGTGTCCATCAGTTTTCTCCCCTGTAAAGTCACACCCTTTCTTCCCCCTTACCTACTTCGCTCTTTGAAAGGATGTTACTAGGCAGAGCCCACACCTTTTTTTTTTTTTTTTTTTTTTCCTTTTTTGAGTCGGAGTCTCGCTCTGTCACCCAGGCTGGAGTGCAATGGCGCGATCTCGGCTCACCGCAACCTCTGCCTCCCGGGTTCAAGCAAGTAGCTAGAATGACAGGGGCCCACCACCAGGCCCAGCTAATTTTTATTTTATTTTATTTTACTTTTTTATTTTTAGTAGAGATGGGGTTTCACCATGTTGGCCAGGCTGGTCTCTTTGGCCAGGCTGGTCTTGAATGCCTGACCTCGTGATCCCCCCTGCCTTGACCTCTCAAAGTGCTGGGATTACAGGCATGAGCCACTGTACCCAGCTGCACAACCCATACTTTAAGGCATGGGTGGTTCTGTTCCACCTCTGTGAGAGTGAAATATCTACATAAATTATTTGGAGTTCTTCTGAATGGGAAATTTGCCTTTTATATGTATCCTTTTAACCATTTGTTTATATTAGTATTGACTTTCATCAGATATTTATTCTATACCTTAGGTTATAATCCATAACCACCCTATTTTGTTGTTCAGATTGCTTCAGTATTTTGGCTAGTGGGAATGCTTTCAGTTGGCTCTTTGTGACTCCTTGACATATGCCCATCATGTACATGTCTGTGTATGTGTGTGTGTTTGAGAACTTTCTTACTCTCTGGCACTACAGGATGCTCCACACTCATATTGTATATTTGCTGCTCCAATTCTAGACTCAGCCATTTCTTCGAGAAGGCCTGTTTCCTTTTATAAGAAAATGGTATTAGAAATCAATATGTAAGCTCTAGGTGTGCTTGTTGCTACTAGAGTGTTACCGTTTCTAGGCCATCTCAGCTGACAGAGCAAGGGAATGTATGTGTGTATACTAGCCCAAGTAAATACACAGATCTATAAATACCTCTATTAACCATGTGTGTTTATCTGAAGCAAAACATGAACTCATGCTCATGTTTCCAAATCAAATCATTCTTACCACATGGATTATTCTAGCCTCCTCCACTTGCTTACCTGTAACCTCTCACTCCAACAGAGACATCTGGCTGTCACCAACTACCATTCATTTGTTTAATTGTTTGATTTCAGTTTACATGTATAGAAATGTTTGTTTTGTTTTGTTTTGTTTTTTGAGATGGAGTCTCACTGTCACCCAGGTGCTGGAGTTCTGTGGCATGATCTTGGTTCACTGCAACTTCTGCCTCCCAGGTTCAAGCGATTCTCGTGCCTCAGCCTCCCAAGTGGCTGGGATTACATGTTAGAATTGTTTATCTGTACACCTATGGGAAACACCTTTATCAACTAAACTCTTACATACAGCTCTTTTTTGCCTTGATTCTTACAAAGTCCACCCATTTTCAAAGTTAGGTCAGCTCCATTTTCTCCTACCTCCTTTAGTGAAGCCAATTCAAACCTTTGTACTACAGTTATTCATTTATCATAATCTGCATTCCATTCTACTACTACTAATAATAAAATCTTAATCAGATGACTTGTCAGTTGTCCACTACTCTGAATGCCAGCTCCACTGGGCTGAACAGCTAGTCCATTAGGCATGTCTAGAGTTAACAGGTAACCTTTTGAATGTCCGCTGAGGATTCCGTAGACTAGAGATGTACAAGATGGGGTTATAGAAGCAGACTGTCCATCAAAGATTTTCTTCTTGGAAAACAGTGTGGGATTAAGCCTCTTGCTCAGCTTGTTAGGGACTCCCTTCTCCCTCCATTGCTAAAAGCAAATCAAATCAATGAAAGCTTCCTCAGTTAAGAGCTGGAGTAAGGATTGGGTAAGAGGAAAGCAGTGAGCATTCCTGGCATTTACCCACTCTACAAAGGGCTATGTTGCTGGGGCTCTACATTCAGACACTAATGAGTCTTTGCTGTTGAATAGTTTTGGCTCCCTCTACCCTTTCCTTTGTGCCTGCCCATAAAGACAGTTGGAAAGCTTGCCACCACCACCACCACCACCACTCCAGAAATGGCATTTCTTCTGTCAGAAAGAATGAACAGCGTTGGTTACTGTAACCATCGACCTTGATCTCCCATTCCACTATCCCTGGAAAAAAACACAAATATGAATATTACTATTAGGCACAAAAAAATTGACCATAAAAAGCCTTCTGTTAGTTATTTTGGTTGTATTTATTTAGCTCAATAAGATGCAACATTTTAGTTGTTTTTGTTTCTTTCTTTGCTCTTACTCCTTCTCCTCCTCTTTCTCCTTTATCTCCTACTGAGATAATCCAGATAATCAGGAAGTTGGTTCTTTTTATGGAATGAATTTATATAATTATTTCACTCTTACTGGGAAATTTTCAAAACCTTTAGCTAATTAATACTAAACCTGTGGAATAATTAAGAGGACAGATTCTGTGTATTTTCCATAGTGGTAGTGCTTTAAATGTGAAATTAACATGTCTTTTTTCTCTCCTTTCACTTTGCTCTGCTGCTGCCTTGTAACATTCCTTCAGGAATGTAAAGTTCCTGTCATTTTCAAGGAATCACATAGCCTTCAGATACTGCCTTTGGAGTCTCCACTTTGCTCACACAATTATAAAAATCTCCAGTGAACATTGCGTATTTTCTGTATTTTCATTACTGCCTTTAACAAAGGGGGCTATCATGAGGAAATGCGGACTTTCTCTTGCAATTTATGTGTGCGTGTGTGTGCGACAGGGAAAGAAATTAGAGGTTAGACATCCCTGCCTTGAATACTTATTCTAATGAAGTTACAACTGTGTGTGTTTGGCAGACATGTATAGTATTCATGCTGAATAAGAGGCTATACAAATTACAGTTTTGCATAAATGAATAATTTCATATATGTTGATAATTCATGCACTGTCAAGTGATCCAAAGAACACTGATGCTTTCCAAATTTTTTTTGTTCCTCCTTTTGCTCAAAGGGACATGATTAGATACTTTCTTTAATATGAGAGGAGAATGAAACAAACCCTCCACCTCACACACATCCCACAACTTGACAGACTGTAGCGTTGACCTTCAACATGTGCCTGCTTTTTGTGCCTGGGCAGACCAGAACACCGTTATTTCTTCTCCCTATGGAAAGACTGGTAAATGTTACCCAGATGAAAGAAGAGAAGATTCTATTAAATGTGGTCTATAGCTAATTCCACGAGGCAGCATTGTGATACTTTAGCCAAGGAAGCATTGTTCATGGTTTCCTACAGTCATCTTTTCTCCAGGGTCCCTCAAATTGGACCTCTTTGGAAGGTGTGTGTGCAGAAAGTGATGGGCATGATGGCCATTGGATCCAAAAGAGAAACAAATCTTTTACATAGTATTAATGTCTTACTTTTAAAAATGCAGTGACTATTTGGTAACGTAAATTTATACATATAAGGACAATTACATGGTTTTGTCAGAGGTTCCAGCTTGAGTTCAGGCTTATTTAGGGACAGGTCTGGGCACGTCTGATTAACTGCTTATGTTGGCCAAATAGAATTTATTAGCTGAGGGGCTAGAGAATCTTCTCAGATAGTAACAGTATAGTCTATTCAGGAGAAGGAGGAGTTATGCACTAAGATGCTGAGTAAGCTGCAAAGTCATATTTGTGATACTGAGTATGGTATAGTAGCTCCTATGCAATCCGCACCTAGCCTAAGCCATGATTACCTATGTGGATTCTAAGAATAAACTCAGAGACACACGAAAACAAAACAACAGGATTGAAGGAGCTGTTTCACCAAATATTCTAAGATACTAGAATGCAAACAGGGCTGATTTGAGAAGTATTTAGTAAAATATGACACAGAATGGGGAAAAGCCATTAAATATTACAAAAGTTATTCAGTTTCAGCTGGGTTTTATGAGAGCACTGAGAAATGGAGTGTTGGCTGCTCTTTGGCAAGTATTCACATTTTCAAGCGCTTGAAAGGCTCTCCCTGAGGACACCTAAGGATATCTGGAAGGGACTTTGCTGAGGCCTGGAGGTCCCATGTTAGCAAAGATAGTGATAACTGAATTATTACCATGAATTTAATTTTATTAATTCCTATGGGATGGTGAACACCGAGAAACGGCAGTAAAATTTGTTTTTCATTTGAGCTACTCCTCATTATATTCTCTACTTTCAATGCCACCTTCAATGTTGCACACAGGCTGAAAGAAATCAACTTCTGTGCACATGTTTAAACAGATTATTTCTCGGCTAACATAAGCTGGGAGTACGACAATGGGAATTTTAACAAATGAATTAGGCCAGGCGCGGTGGCTCACGCCTTTAATCTCAGCACTTTGGGAGGCAGAGGTGGGTGGATACGAAGTCAGGAGATCGAGACCATCCTGACAAACACAGTGAAACCCTGTCTCTACTAAAAATACAAAAAATTAGCCAGGCGTGGTGGCGGGCGCCTGTAGTCCCAGCTACTCGGGAGGTTGAGGCAGGAGAACGGCATGAACCTGGGAGGCAGAGCTTGCAGTGAGCTGAGATCCCGCCGCTGCACTCCAGCCTGGGTGACAGAGTGAGATTCCGTCTCAAAAAAAAAAAAGAATTAAAGACTGGAAGCACAAAAAATTAGAGGAGATAAGTCATCTATTTAAAAAATGTGCATTTTTCCTTAAGTGGATCTATTTGGTCTACCCTGTTATATTTCAAAATTTTGTTATCTTTTTTAATATAAACTATATCCAAACAAGCAAAACAAGAGAGTTTCTGAAGGAGAATTTGAGCATCATTTTCCTATTCTCTGACTCTATAAGAATTAATCAGCTAATGAATCAGCTAGTTATTAATTATTATGTCCCTTTAAAGCACCCAGTTCTGCCCTTCTATGTCTCAACGTAAGATAACGCTGATATCTCCCTCAGTTTTATTTTTGTCTTTCAGCTCTATGGTAACTTGTGTGAGACATCTGTGCACAATCCATCCAGCTGTGATTAAATTCCTGATTTCAGTATTTGTGTGTGTGTGTGTGTGTGTGTGTGTGTGTTTCAATTCAAAAATTAAAGGCAAATTCCTGTGGAAAGAGATACTTGGATAACGTCTGCAAATGTAAGTAGTTCCCAAAGGGGAAAATTTACAATCATAATTTTAATTAGGGTCCCAAATGTTCAGTGATTCTAAGAGCACACTAGTAAATATTATTTTTACAATCTGATTAAATACTTGACTCACATGAATAGGCCTCATTGTTTCTCATATTTCAAAGGGAGAGGGGCCTGAAGGGTCTTCTTATAAATGAAATGAATTATACTTGTCCTACTTGCTGTGTTGAGCTACCTTGCAACAGTGAGGAGAAGGATCAGTAGAACAGCAAAGCTTTTATCATATTCCTGAAAATTAGGGCAACCCACCAGCTATCTGCATCTAGGATAGAAATTGGTTTAACAGTGTAATAGAAGTCACTGAGATAGATTCCCTCCCCTCTCCCCCAATACCACATCTGAATGGACTCATAGTGATGAACAGGGAGGAGAGAGACATGCCTTCTCCCATCTGAACCCAAAGAAAGGTCTGGGAAGGGTCTCGGTTTTGCTGTGGACTAGGTTGTATTTGTTTGTCTTTTTTCATAAAGAGCATTTCATTTTACCAAGTTTGCTGCTTGTGACCTTGTTTACTGCGAGTCCAATAACTGGATTTAAATATGTTCCAAGGTTTATCTTGTTGCATTTCTTGTTCACAAAGCCAAAGCACATCCTAGGAGCAAAACAGCATTGTGGCCAAGTCTTCCCAACTAAAATATATAGAGGTCTATTATAGCGACTCAGTAAATAGCTTGGACCAAACACCCAGACTTTCGGTGCTAATTGTAAGTGCTTTAGACATATTTTTCCTCGCAAACAATTAACAGTTATTCTGGTATACATTTCCCTGGATTAAACCTGTGAATGGGCGTAACTGTTTCCTCTCAACTGGCGGCTCTCTTGCCACTTAAAAATCTAACAAGTTTTTCCAATGCCACTTTCAGTATTACAATTACCAGCTGGATCTTTAGCTGAAGCTTCAGCTGTATGTTTAGTTTAAGTAGGGATAGCTATCAAACCTGACCCTTGGTGTAAGCATGTTCCTTTCTTAGGAAAAGTCCCAAGGCCTTTGGCCCCGTGCATGCTTGTGGAATTGCTATCTGTAATGTGGAATGGGATGAGATATTGAATGGCATGCTGTCCATCATTCTGTTATGGAATACCACTGTGAGTAATGTTCTGGTGTCTCTTACATCCAACAGCTTTGCATCTGGAGCCCAATAATATTTATTCAAGTGTTGGACTGGCTGAACCATTGATACTTAGAGTCCAGTTCCATTGGGATTAAATAAACAGTGAAATATTTCAGCAATAGGAAAGGGAAAATAAAGAATGGGAAGTATTTTTCAAAATAAAAAGAAAGAAAAAGAAAAAATGTTATTAATGAAAGGCTTGCTTTTCAGACGACACTTTTTTTTCAAACCTATTTGCAAACTACCATGTCTGTTAATAGTCCTCAGATGGTATCTTCTATTAGGTTCATATTTGATGAACCTGTTGGTTTTGACAATGAGTTGCTGTAAGTAACTTCAGTACAATTATAAGTAACTTTTCGGTAGGATTGTATCCGGTTTGTATTTTAACTTCCAAGTACTTTGGGTCTGAGAAAGAATATATGATTTGAGATTTTTTTCATAAAGATCTATGGAAATAGATAAGGGAAATGTTGGCTCTGATCATTATAGATTCTGGTGGTGAGTGGAAAAGATAGGTCTGGCTCTGAGCCAGCCTCTGAGTGGCATCCTGCTTCTGCACAGGCCCTGGCTATGTGAGTCTGAGCAGGGCTTACAGTTCCCTGTGCTTCAATTCGCGTATGTGCAAAATGGCAGTAACAACTGGACCTACTATAAAGTGTGTTTGTGAAGTTCAAAATAATTGATACAGGCCGGGCGTGGTAGCTCAGGCCTGTAATCCCAGCACTTTCGGAGGCCGAGGCGGGCGGATTACAAGGTCAGGAGATTGAGATCATCCTGGCTAACATGGTGAAACCCCGTCTCTACTAAAAATACAAAAAATTAGCCAGGCGTGGTGTCATGCGCCGCTAATCCTAGCTACTTGGGAGGCTGAGGCAGGAGAATCGCTTGAATCTGGGAGGCACAGGTTGCTGTGAGCCAAGATCCCGCCACTGCACTCTAGCCTGGGTGACAGAGTGAGACTCCGTCTCAAAAAAAAAAAAAAAATAATTGATATGTTAAAATATTTAATATAGCATCTGGCATACACTAAATAATAAATAAATATCAGCTATTGTCATTGTCATTGGAAGGTATGAAATGTGAAGACTCTGTCACCTTGAAAGTAACCTGTGCTGAGCTGGCTGTGCTTCCAGTACTCCACAGACTAAGAAACAGAAGAAGGTGATGGGGAAAAAAAGTTGGTAGCAGAAATAGAAAGTAGTAGAAAGTAGAATGGAGACCACATCTTAGGCACCAAAGTAAAATAACTCATTTAGGCCAATACCCTAATAAGTAAGCTCAATGTATTTCTTCATTTTAAATTAAGAATTCATTGAACTTTAAGTGAAGGTATAGGCATCCGTGCTTTAAATACTTGCACTGGGATGTAGACATATAGGAGGAAGGCAGGTTAGGAGTGTCCCGGTGTATTAATTTCGTATTTCATTTCCCATGTAGGGGCATAGAATAGATCACCAGAAAGATCTTATAAAAGGAACAAAATATTTTTGTGCAAAATAACTCAGTGATGAAGCCATTGACTATATCTTCCTGTACCAAACTGACACTGGGCATGAGATTTTAAAAGAATTAGAGAAACAATGATAATCTAAAGACTGGATAACATACAGACAATAAGTTGAGTTGTAAGCATAACAGAGACTATCCTCTTTTCTCTATTTCTTTCCCTTGACTACTCCTTTGGAGTTTTCTCCACTAACTCCCTCACCCTCTATTCCCTTATATGCAGCTTTTCCAAGGAGTTCCTGACCCTTTTATGTCTATATAATCTATTTAATCCACACACACAGCTTCATTAGCAATCACTTCTCTCCAAAAATCCAGATATGAATTAACAATTGCCTGATGAATCCAGACCTTTATAGCAGCAATGGTACTCATCTTCGTTAAGTCTAACATCCAAATCCACTAGCTTTCCCTACGAATTAGAGCCTTTGTCTGAATTCCCTATTTCTGGAAACGACAAACAAGGTGGTTGCCTTAGGAACTCAATGTAACCCTTGAAACTTTATTTTTCTTCCCTTTCCTCAACCAATCCATTGCCAAAATCTAAAAAATTTTCCTCCACTATATCTTGTCCCTCACCTCTCTTTTCCATTCAAATGTCATCATTCTAATATATGCCTTTATGGATTCATTTGCATAGCTTTCCCTCCTGGACAAACTGCAAATGAAAGTGCTGATAAGACATATGATTCAACTTCGAAAGCTTCTTAATCTATTTTATCGTTGCCCATCTTATCATTATCAAATTCATATTCTTTTGGTAGTTGCAAGAACTGCCATATTCATAGCAGATACAATCCTATTCCTCCTTTGTTCAAAACCCTTAAACTGTTCAATGTTTATTTTAGATTTCCCCAAGGTTTTACCATATCACACACAGGATATTACATGTTCATTCCAGTGATACAGTCCTGTGTGCATTACAGGAATGACAGTATAACGCCTTCCCTTTCTTTCCCATTCAGGGAAACATAGCAAAACACAAATCAGGGATGGGACTGCCAGTGGACCCTTTCCCAGGGGAACAACAATTTAACTTGTGAAAGTTATTTAAAAAAAAAAAAAAAAAACATTAAAAGTGTCTACAAATTGTCCCAAGGACAAACAGGAAATAAAGAAACATTTATTCAAGAAAATCTAGTGAACCCGAGGATAGCAAGAGTCCATGATATTTCAGTCAGAATCCACTCCATTAACCTCTACTATCCGCCATCTCTGTGTTAGGGAAACTTTAAACCAGAAGCCCTACTCCCACATAGGTGTGGTCAAGGAGACAGGGGAACTCCCTTTCCCAAGCTTCTAGTCTGGAGCTATAGTTTCACTGTGGGAAGGGCTGACTGCTGACATATCTCTTCCCCACTCTCTCCAACCCTCCCTTGCAGAAGCTCTCTTCCCGGCAGGCAGGAACAGTCAAGGGGACGAGGCTTCTCTAGTTTCACCCAGCCCTGACTTGTAGGATGGCCAGCAGGCTTTCAGGCATGACAGACTGAGAATACTAAGCTCCTGATTGCCACAGCCCAGTTCTCTTGTAGGGCAGAGGTTCCATGCCTGGAGGGGCTGCCACCCCTTCCCATGCCCACTCACAGAGCAAGAGTGTCGTTATTAGAAAGTGGTCCCCATTCCTAGCTCTAGCAAATTGATGTAGGATTTCTGTTCAGGGAGAAAAGCAAAACATAAAGGCAAAGAGTTTCACAGCTCTACCTCTAGAGACTGACTTCATTTGGGAAAAAGAGAGATGAATTCCATTGTATGTTCGTTGTCTAAAATAATGGAGATTATTGTGAAAAAATTAAAAGACAAGTAGATCTGATGAAGGCAAAATGGCAGAGCAGCCAAAAGTTTAACGCGGGAACCAGAGACAATTAACCAGAGACAATGAACTTCCCTGTGATTATAGACAAATCCACAGGTTAGAAGGGCTGCATGTAAGCACTGTGTTGCACCCATATGGGGGCAATTGGAGCAGGACATGGAGCCGACTTGAAAGCATTTGCAAGTCTACCCAAGTCACAGACAGACTCGTCAACACAGGGAAGAAGCTTCACACAACTTCTGGCAAAAAGTGACTGAACAATAAGCTACTCTGACCCAGGGTAACTCCTAGAAAGGTAGGCTTAAAAATGCTATCGCAGACCCTAATAATGCCATCTATGAAAAAACCACAGCTAACGTTATACTTAACTGTGAAAAAACTGAATGCTTTCTCTATAAGATTAGGAATAAGTCAGGGATATACATTTTTGGTGCTTCTATTTAGAGGCAATTAGGTAATACATATATACATAAATGGCACCCAGATTGGAAAGGAAGAAGCAAAACTATGCTATTTACAGACGACATAAAACACTAAGAAATCCACAAAAAACTATTAGAGTTAATAAATGAGTTTTGCAGAGTTGCACTATACAAGACCAATATATAAAAATCATTGTATTTCTATATTTTTGCAGTAGTATTCTGAAAATAAAATTAAGAAAACAGTTCTATTTAAAGTAGCATCAAAATTAAGATATGTGTACATTTGATAAAAGAAGCACAAGACTTGAAACCAAAAAATCATAAAACATTATTGAAAAAGGTGAAGTCTAAATAAATGGAAAGGCACCCTGTGTTCATGGATCAGAAGACTTAACATTGTTAAGACGGCAATACTTTCCAAATTAATCTACAGCATCAATGCAATTCCTATTGATAACCCAATCGGCTTCTTTTGTTGAAAAAGACAAACCGATCTTAAAATTAATGTAGATATAAAAGGAACCCAGAATAGACAAAATAATCTCAAAAAAGAGTAAAGTTGGAGGACTCACATTTCTAAATTATTAAACTTACTCCATGGCTTATAGTAATCAACACAATATGGTACAGGCATAAGGATAGACATATACATCAATAGAAAATAATTGAGATTCTAGAAATTAAACACATTTATGGTCAATTGATTTCCAGAGGTGTGCCAAAACAATTAAATGCATAGGGGAAGGATGTAGAGAACACTCTTTGCAACAAATATCCCTGGGACAACTGGATATCTACAAAGAAAAGAATAAATTTGAACACTTAACTCATTCATATGCAAACATTAACTCTAAATGGACAATGGTCTGAAACATGGAGGCTAAAACCATAAATCCACATAGAAGAAAACATAGGCATAATGCTTCATGACCTTGGGTTAGGTTAGTTAATGATTTCTTAGACACATCATCAAAAGAACAAGCAAAAAAAATGTGAGACTACCAAAAGTTAAAATCTTTTGTGTTGCAAATTTGACCATCAAGAGAAAAACTACCAATAGAATGTGAGAAAATATTTGCAAATTATCTATTTGATCAGGCACTTGTATCCAGAACATATAAAGAACTGTTAAACTCAATAGTAAAAAGATGACTATCCAATTTTTAAACAGGCAAATATTTTGAATAGCTGTTTCTCCAGAGAAGATATTCAAATGGCTAATAAACATATGAAATGATGCTCAGTAACCTTAGTCATTAGAAAAATAAAAATCAAAACAATGAGTTACTAATTCACATTTCCCATGTTAGGTATAACCAAGAGGACAAATAACAGCAGTCCCTTGGTATTCATGGGGGATTGGTTCCCGGGCCCTCCAACAGACACAAAATCCAAGGATGATCAAGTCCCATATATAAACTGGCATAGTATTTGCATCTAACCTATACACATCATCCTGTATACTTTAAATCATCTCTAGATTACCTATAATTGCTAATACAATGCCTATAAATCATTTCATTCACATTGATTCAACGTAGTACTAGTTGTTTAGCAAATTCAAGTTTTGGTTTTTTTGAACTTTGTGGAATAATTTTCCCAAATTTCTTCCTTTTTCCTCTTCCCCTTCCCCTTCCCCTTCTTTCTCCTTCCTTCCCTCTCTCTCTCCCTCCCTCCCTCCCTCCCTCCCTCCCTCCCTCCCTTCCTTCCTTCCTTCCTTCCTTCCTTCCTTCCTTCCTTCCTTCCTTCCTTCCTTCCTTCCTTCCTTCCTTCCTTCCTTCCTTCCACAGAGTCTTGCTCTGTCACCCAGGCTAGCCCTCCACCTCCAGGTTCAAGCAATTCTCATGCCTCAGCCTCCTGAGTAGCTGAGACTACAGGCATGTGCCACCACACCTGAGTAGTTGTTTTTTTGTATTTTTAGTAGAGATGGGGTTTCCCCATGTTGGCCATTCTGGTCTGGAACTCCTGACCTTAGGTGATCTGCCTGCCTCAGTTTCCCAAAGTGCTGGGATTACAGTTGTGAGCCACCATCCCTGGCCTCCAAATATTTTCAATCCATGGTCAGTTGAACTAACAAACATAAACCTCATGGATACAGAGGCTGATGGTAATCATGAGTGATGATGAGAATGCAGAGAAATCAGAACCCCTGTACATTGGGGGTGATTGTAAAATGCTATAGACCTTTTGAAAAATAGTTTGGCAGTTCCTCAAACTTTAAACATAGAGATACCATATGACCCAGAAATCCCACTTCTAAGGTATATACCCAAGAGAAATAAAAAATACGAAAACTTGGCCAGGTGCAGTGACTCACGCCTGTAATTGCAAGACTTTGGGAGGCCGAGGCAGGTGGATCACAAAGTCAAGAGATTCAGAACATCTTGGCCAACATGGTGAAACCCGGTCTCTAGTAAAAATACAAAACTTAGCTGGGTGTGGTGGCATGTGCCTGTAGTCCCAGCTACTCGGGAGGCTGAAGCAGTAGAATTGCTTAAACCTGGGAGGCAGAGGTTGCAGTGAGCCGAGATCGCGCCATTGCACTCCAGCCTGGTGACAGAGTGAGACTCCGTCTCAAAAAAAAACAAAAACAAGAACAAAAACTTATTCATAGCAACATTATTCATAATAAACAAAAGGGTAAACAACCCATATGTCTTATTAACTGATAAAGGAATAAATGAAATGTTGTGTATTCATATAATGAAATATTGGAAATAAAAAGAAAGGAAGCATTGGTAAATACTACAACATGAAAATGTTATGCTGAGGAAAAATAACAGCTAGTCACAAAAATACTATATGGATATAGTATGATGTCATTTATATGAAATACACAGAAAAAACAAGTTTATATAGATAGAAAACAGATTAGTGGTAGCTTATGGTAAGTGAAATGGGAACTGACTACTAATGAGTATTTTTTAGGAGTGACAAAATGTTCTAAAATTAGATTGTGATGATAGTTTCATAACCCTATGAATATACTCAAAAACATTAAATTGTGCCTTTTCATTGGGAGAATTCTAAATTTTACAGTTTAGATCTCACTAAAGCTTTTAAAATGCTAATTAGACCAAATAGATTAAATGTATAACTTTTTAATCTGCTCCAATCTTTTAAAAATATAAATTAAAACTTTCTCAAACACTTGAAATTTAGAATTTCTAATAATTTGTTAATTTATTCTCTTGAATTTTCTAGAACAGTGCTGTGCAATAAAAATATAATTTGAGTCAGTATGGAATTTTAAATTTTTAGTAAACAATTTTTAAAAGTGAAAAGAAACAGGTTAATTTTAGCAATCTATATTATTTAACCTTATCTATCTGAAATATTACTTCTATACTTAATGTAAACATTTTAATGAGATATTTTGCATTCTTTTCAAATATATCTTTAAAAATATTTCACCTGTGTTTTGCACTTATGACACATCTCAACTCCAACTAGCCATATGTCAAATGCCCAATAGCTACATGAAGTCAGTGACTACAATTAGACACTGCAAGTTCTAGATGGATTTTAATAAAATATAACAGTAATAGTTGTTGTATGTTCATCTTCTAGTCTTCAAACGACTCTTCTTTTTCTTGTCTTATTGCATGGACTAGGGCCTCCAGTAAAATGTTGGATGATAGTGGGGAGAACAGGTTTCCCCAGCATTGTTGCTTACTTTAATGAGTACAGTTCTTATGTTTCATGTTAAGCTTAAACTGACAAAATTACTTGTGATCTGTTTAACGGCGAATTTTGACATAGTACTGAGTATTATTGTCTATCTAATTATTGTCTAAACTCCATTTCCTTAGGGTGAGTTATTTCCTGTGATGTCTACTGTAAGCAGCCACTTACTCAAGTACTCCAGATAGCTCCAAAAAAACCTAAGATGGTTTAGCCCTGGTTCAGGCTGAGAGTCCTTCTCCACAAACACATGAAAACCTTCACTATTTGCTAAATCAATAACCTAGTACTTTAAGCAATTCTCTTTTTTAAAAACTGAAATTTAATGAAAAAAACACAGGGATATTTGAACTGATGTGCTTTATGACCTTGGGAAAAATAAAACAACACACACACAAATTAAATTATCATATTTAGAAAAATTAAATTAATTCTGAGAATAATTAAATTAATCCCAAAGTCTTATTTATTTTTAGGCAGTTAAACAATTAAAAGAATATGTTTACTTTCCTGAAATTGTCTCAGTGGGAAGGGAAAGTCTATTAAATGACAACTCTCTATGTAGATTCATAGCTGTTAAACATAATTAGTTTTAATATTTACTGCACACTGTTTCTATTTGTTATGTGGAATGAGAAAAATATGTTAAACAAAAATGTTTTACATGTACATATATGCATATGTGTATATATATTGCTGTATATGTTGGTATATAAATTGCAATATATGTATGCATATATATATAGGTCTCTACATATAAAACATCTTTAACATATTTTTTATCTTTCCATGTAATGTATAGAAATAATGGACAGTAAATATTAAAACTAATTATTTTTAACAGCTGTGAATCTTCATAGATAGTTGCCATTTGTCCGCCATTCCTAATGTTATAAGAAAATACAGTTATTAGGAAATAAAGTTATTGTTTATTATGGTTACTAGGTTGTAAGTTTATGCTGTGGTTTGAATATTGTTTGTTTTTCTCCACCAAAATTCATGTTGAAATTTGATCTCTGATGTGTCGGTGTTTAAAGGTGGGACTAGTGGGTGGTGTTTGGGTTATGGAAATAGGTTCCTCATAAATGGCTTAGTGCTGTTCTTGTAGTAGCATCTTCTTGTAGGTGCTGTTCTTGGTGCTGTTCTTCTCACTTTCCTAAGACTGGATTTGTTCTCTAGGAATGGATTAGTTCCCTCAAAATGGGTTGTTGCAAAGCTAGGATGTTCCTCAGGTTTTCCTCCTCTTTGCATGTCCCCTCCTTTTTTTTTTTTTTTTTTTTTTGACCTTCTCTGCCATGTTGTAATGCAGCACGAATGCCCTCACCAGAAGACAGATCCTTGACCTTGATCTTCTCAGTATATAGAACTACGGGCTAAACAAACCCCCTTTCTTCCTAAATTACCCAGTCTTAGATATTCTTTTATAGCAATAAAAATGGATTAAGACAGTATATAAGATGAAAAATATACAAACTTTATATTCACAAATTGGTAGGGCTTTAATTTAATTAAATTTTTTTTTTGACTGAGTCTCGCTCTGTCACCCAGGCTGGAGTGCAGTGGTGCGATCTCTGCTCACTGTAACCTCTGCCTCCCGAGTTCAAGCTATTCTTCTGCCTCAGGCTCTCGAGTAGCTGGGATTACAAGCGTGCGCCACCACACCTGGTTAATTTTTGTATTTTCAGTAGAGATGAGGTTTCACCATGTTTGCCAGGCTGGTCTTAAACTCCTGACCACAGATGATCCTCCCGCCTCAGCCTCCCAAAGTGCTGGGATTAAAGGCATGAGCCACTGCACCCAGCCAGGGCTTTAATTTTACATCTCTTTACCTTATAACTCAAACCCATATTAAATGGCTTCTGTACATATTAAGGGCTCTGAAGGCTCTATGATCAAAAATAAGAGAAAAGCAAAATTTATTTCATATATTCAGAAGAAATATAATAGACAAGGACAATATTTCACATTTTCCTTTGTAAGGAAGTGCATCCAAGTTTTCATCCAAATTGTCTTTTCTAATCCATTTAGTATTTTTATTTCCTACCTGCTTTGGGGTACAGGTTTAATACATATAAAAATTATTCTATTGTCTTCTGTTTCCAAGAAGATAAAATTAACATAATTCTCCTATTTCTTCACTAAATACAGCTAAGAACTCTGGACAGTTTATATGAAACAAGCATAAGACGACTCCAAAAGGTAGAGACAAGGCAGAATTGCTAGGGAACTTGAGACCAAAGGAATGACACATTAGTAAGTTCTCCAGGCATGCTTTCTGATTCACATGTCCTTAAATTGAAGCTGAAGAAGTCAGTAATGCAGAAACTTTTTTCAATAAATTGACAAACTTCTAGCAAGATTGATGATATAGTTAGGACATTTGTGCCCTTCAAACCTTATGTTGAAATTTGATCCCCAGGGTTGGAGGTGGGACCTAGTGGGAGATGTGTGAGTCATGAGGGTGGACTCCTCCTGAATGGGTTGGTGTCATGATTATGGTAATGGGTTCTCACTCTATTAGCTCACATGAGACCTGATTGTTACAAAGAGCATGGCCATTCCTCCTCTCTTCTTCTTGCTCCCTTTCTCAAGATGTGACATGCCTGTTCCTCTTTTGCCATAATTGAAAACTCCCTGAGGCTCTCACTAGAAGCAGATGCTGGTGCTTTACTTCTTGTACAGCCTGCAAAACCTCCTTTCTTTACAACTTACTTAGCCTTAGGTATCCCTGTATAGCAATGCAAAACAAACTAAGACAACTGACAGAGAATAAAAGACAGAAGATAAAAATTACCAATACCAGAAATAAAACAGGGTATATCCTTATAGTCTCTCTAGACATTAAAAGGATAATAGGGGAAAACAACGAACATCTCTACACACATATGTTTGACAACTTCAACAAAATGGACTAAACCTTCAAAAAACACACAAAGTATCAGCAACTCACCCAATAGGATATATATACTATATATATGTGTGTGTGTGTGTGTGTGTGTGTGTGTGTGTGTGTGTATTTTTTTTTTTTCTTTTTTTTGAGACAGAGTCTCGCTCTGTTACCCAGGCTGGAGGGCAGTGGCATGATCTCGGCTCACTGCAACCTCCGCCTCGCGGGTTGAAGCAATTCTCCTGTCTCAGCCTCCTGAGTAGCTGGGACTACAGACGCATGCAACCACATCTGGCTAATTTTTTGTATTTTTCATAGAGATGGGGTTTCACTGTGTTGCCCAGGCTGGTCTCAAACTACTGAGCTCAGACAATCTGCCCGCCTCGGCCTCCCAAAGTGCTAGGATTACAGGCATGAGCCACTACGCCCAGCCGAAAGAGATAATTTAAATAGAACTTTACTATTAAAGTAATTGAATTCATAATTGTAAAACTCCCCAGAAGAAATCTGCAGGCCCAGATAATTTCACCAGTAAATACCTATAATTGTTTAAAGAAAAATTAAAACCAATTCAACTCAAAGTCTTCCATAAAGTGTGATGAGTGATCACTTCACAATTTATTTTATGAAGTTATCATTACCCTGTTGCCAAAAATCAGAGAAAGTCAGTACAAAAAAGAAACTGACAAATGAAACAACAATTTAATATCCCTAATAAATATAGATGCAAAAATTTTTAAAACATTAGAGATAGAATTCAGCAATATATAAAAAGAATTATATACCATAACAACATGAGATTTTTTCTAGGAATTAAAGCCTGGTTCAATATTTAAAAATCAATCAATGTAATCTACTATGTCAATAGGTTAAAGAAGAAAAATTACATGACTATAGTAATCAATGCAGAAAAAAATTTAACAAAATTTAATAGTCGTTTAAGATAAAATCTATCAGAAAAATAGGAGTAGAGGAGAATTTGTAAAATTGATAAAAGACATCTGCAAACATCTTACAGGTGACATATGCTTAATGGTACACACACACACACACACACATACACACACACACACACACCCCTCCCAGAACTAATAAGTTTGATCAGCAAGGCCTTAGGACATATGATAAATGTACAAAAATCATCTATATTTCTCAATACTAGCTATAAACATGTGGGTGCAATGGAATTAAAAATGTGGTTCCATTTGCAATCACTCAAGAAAATAATGGAATACTTAGGTGCAAATCTGATAAAACAAACATGTATAGGACTTATATGATGAAAACTGCAAAATTATGATGAAAGAAATCAAAGAATATCTAAATAAATCAAGAGAGGTACCATGTTTATGGATTGAAAAACTCAACCACATGTGACCAAGGACACAGAGAAAGTCAGTTACTGATGCAATGCTTCTGGGAATGTAAAATGGCACAACTGATCTGAAGTGTCATAATTTCTTTAAAAATTAAACATTCAACTACAGTATGACCCGCATTTTTTTCTCCTGGACATTTATATGAGATAAATGAAAATCTGTGTTCACATAAAAACTCATACATGAATGTGTATAACAGCTTTATTCATAGTAGCCCCAAACTGGAAAAACCTGGTGTCCTGCAGTGGGTGAAGAGTTCAATGGAATCATACTCAACAATAAAAAGCAACAGACTAATGATTTACACAACAACCTGAATGAATCTTCAGAGAATTATGATGAGTATATATTTACTTAATGGTATCTCTGTATATCTTTTACATAACATTCTTGAAATGATAAAGTTAGAGAAATGGAGAATAGACTAGTGTTTCCAGGGGTTAAGGAGTAGTTACAGGTGAGAGAGAAGTAGGTGTGGCTGCAAAAGAGCCACATGAGCGATCCTTGTGGTGACAGAAATGCTATGTATCTTGCTTATAAATATCAATATCATGGTTGTGATATTGAATTTATAGTTTTGCAAAATGTTACCACTGGTTGAACTTGAATAAAAGATGTGCAGGATCTCTCTGTATTATTTCTTACAGCTACATGTGAATCTACAGTTATCTCAAAATAAGTCTATTTAAATTTTAAAATATTCCATCTAATATAGGTACCCAATCAGAAGCCTATAGACTATGAATAAAACTGTTATCTTTCATTAGATGGGGATTCTAATAATCATAATTGAGGAAGACTGAGAAGTTTTTACAAATAAAAAGTTGTAAGGAAAATAAATAAAATGTCTTACATAACAGATTAAGATAAAACAACTCTTTTTATCTCTGTCACTTGGGTTGAGGAAATTTGAGGTGGATGCACTCTAGGACCTTGAAATTTGAATTCTCTGAGACTTCAAGGTTTTGTAGAAGTGACCCATTCTTCTTTAAGGTAGACTGGTGGCAAGGGGTACCAGCTTTAGAAACACAATTATGGCTATCTCTACGGCTATAGTCCAGGGCTGACAATAAGAGATGCTGTTACAGATCTGGGCTCTCTAGCAGCAATGAGATGACAGAAGAACAAATAATTGCGGCCAGGTGATGACACCTTAGCATCAGAAAGAAAGTGATCACAATTATCATGATAAATGGCAAGGTCAGAATGGCAGTCTTGGGATCTGACCCACAGAGAGTATGGAGATGGTTAATTGAACATTGAGGTCCAAGGGCAAAATGGATCAGTGGCCAACGAGGGTCCTGTTTATTCTTTATTGTAATAAGAAGAAATCAAGAATGGATAATCAGAAGGCTGAGACCAGCCAACCCCAGAAAAAGTCGTAAATCCTTTGCTTAATTTCCAGGCCTGAACCGATTATAATATTTAAATTCCACTGACTGAGGGAGACGCTAAGTATAAATGAAAAAAGACTTTGCAATACCAAGGCAAGTATGGATTGAAAGGATTTCCCAGTTCTTATAAAGCTATTTACAGTAGTCATCCCTTATCTGCAGTTTTGATTTCCAGTTTCAGTTACCTGTGGTCAACCAAGATTTGAAAATATTAAATGGAAAATTCCAGAAGTGAATAATTCATAAGTTTTAAATTGCACGCTATTCTAAGCAGTGTGAATCATCTTTTTGTCTACTATATTCACTCTGCTTATATTACCTGCCCCATTAATCACTTAGTAGTCATCTTGGTTACTAGATAGACTGTTGCACTATGGCAGTGCTTATGTTCAAGTAACCCTTATATTACACAATAATGGCCCCAAAGCACAAGAGTAATGATGATACCATATTGTTATAATAGTTATATTTTATTATTATTGTTGTTAATTTCTTATTGCCCCTTATTTATAAATTAAACTTTATCATAATTATATATGTATAGAAAAAAGTATAGTACAGGTGATTCCAGACTAATGATATTTCAACTTTTGATTTTTTGACTTTACAATGGTGCCAAACATCACAATTTTGACATAAAGTACAGTATTCATGAGATTTTGACTGTACAATGGCACTAAACCATCACAATGTTGACATAATGTACAATAGTCAATAAATTACATGAGATATTAAGTGCTTTATTATAAAAAAGGCTTTGTGTTCAATGATCTTGCCCAATTGTAGGCTGATGTGCATGTTCTGAGAATGTTTAATGCTAGAATAACCTATGATGTTTGGTAGGTTAGGTATATTAAATGCATTTTTCACTTACAGTATTTTCAACGTACAATGAATTTACTGGGATGTAACTCTATTGTAAGTTGAGGGGCATCTGTATATATAGGCATTGGTACTATCCATAGTTCCAGATATCTACTGGGGGTCTTACAATGTATCCCCCAAGTGTAAGAGAGCACTACTGTACTCAGATAATCACATACTGGAGTAAGAAAAATACTAAAATATTTTGAGGATAGTTGGATACTAGGTCCAAATCGGCACTGATACTGTGGAACCCAAAGTGTTATTGTGGCCGCTGTTACTGTTGGGACCTGCAGTAGCCAGATAATAAATGGAATCCTGTCACAAGATAAAAACGAGATGGATCTGCTGGATCCATGGACATAACTTTAAATATTTCCCTTGTCCCAAAATGCAGAATTGGAAACAACATACTTGTAATAGTACAACTCAGGAAGACTAAGTGGAGGCCCTATTATTGCACCTATCCCAACCAAGATATTAAATCCAAAATAATACAATATCCCTGGAACATGAGGTAATAATTAGTGTCACCCATAAAAATTTAAAGGATGTAACCTTGATCGTCACCATCATGTCCCCATATAATTCAGTATTCTGGCCTCTCCAAAAAAAAAAAAACAAAAAAAAAACAAAAAACAACAGTTGGATACTGGAAGATGACTTATAGATGGTTATAAACTTAAACAAGTATGAGCCTTGACTGGAACTGATGTGACAAGTAAGGTATCTTTGCTGAAACAGAGGGCAAGGGCATTGTAAATGGCCATTGATCTGATATATGCATCATTTTCCATCCATATCAGCAAAAAGGATTAAAAGTAGTTTATATTCACATGTCTAGAGGTACCATAACAAGGTCATATTGGTTCATATCATTTTAATCAGCCGACGTGATCATGAAGTTGTAGGTTCCTGCAGGACTTGGTAAGATACATGGTGCTCTAGACAGTAAGACGTAATTCCTACAAATATTCAGTGAAGATTTTAGGAGTTTGCTGGTCTGGGACATAGTAGGATATTTCCTCCAAAGTAAAGGACAAAGTAATACATTTCAAAACAACCAACAACACACAACAAAAGGCATAATACAATGGCACAACACTATTCACTCTTGGGAATGCTGCTGTGACCCATTTACAGAGTCAGATAGAAAACTACCAGATTTCATTGGGATCCCAGAGATAGAAAGAGCTCTGTTTCTGTGATGCAAGCAACCCTGTCATTTGCTCCCTATGACCCATCTGGTGTCTGTGTGAGAAGAGATGCTGTATAGGGTTTACGGCAAGCAACCCTAAGTTTCTAGAGCAAGGCCATGCCATCTAAAGCCCAGAAATATGCACCATTTTAAAATCAGGTCCTGGTAGCATCTGGTCATGGGGCACCAAATGGCCACACTGGCAGAACTATATATCATGATTTGGCTTCTGTCAGATTCACCAAGTCATAAAGAATGAGGCTAGACACGCTTCATCGTAAGACAGAGTGGTACATTCAGGAGAAGACATAAGCAGGTCCAAAGTAAGCTGCAAAAGTAGGTGCCACAGAATTCCAAGTCATCTACCATCACTGCACTACCTCCTCACCATCAGGTCACACTATGGCCAAGCCGAGAATCCCATGTGAGTAGCTCATGAAGGAGGAAAATGGTCGAGCTTGGTTTAAAGATAGTTCAGCCCAGTGAGTGAAAGCTGAAAAGGAACTCTTCCTAAGCCACAGTCCTACCCAGGGAGGGCCTTGTAAGGTGGCAATAAGCAGAAATCCTCACAATAAATAGTTTTCAATGGTAGATATTGTCATGCACTTTGTGTGAGAAAAGAAGTGGCCTTAGGTAAAGAAAATATATGGCTACATGATCCAGGTCCTGGAAGGAAGAAGGTTAGAAGCTCAGAGACCAGGAGGTCTCTGAGATGGATTTATAGGTGTGAGCATGGAGTATAAGTACCTTGGTATCACATGTTAACACTTATCAAAGAGCACATGTTAAATAACGGGCCCTGAACCAGTAAGTAGATGAAATGGCCCAGTGACCTGATGTCAACTAACCTCTCCTGTCCTGGCACAATAAACTTGTGAATGTAGTAGCGAGGGCAGCAGGAATGGAAACTACATATAAGGTCAAAAGTAAGAGTTCTCACTGGCCACGTCCCATCCAGCCTTTGCCTCTGCCTATTATCTAACCTGTCAACAATAAGGACCAATGCTGAACTCCCATTATGGCACTATCCATCAAGTTCAATCAGCTACTTATGGCAAGTTCATTACATTGAACTCCTTCCACTCTGACAGAGGGTGGCAGTTTATCTTTACTGAGATTAACACTTATCTGCCTTTCCTGCCCACAGGATCTTTTCCAGCACCTCTACTCAGGGACTTAGAGATTGCTCCACTGACACTGGTTTCTTCATAATGTTATCTCAAAACAAAGGACCCACTCTACAGTAAAAGAGATACAGAAATTGACATAAGACTGTGGAATTCACTGGTCCTATCACACTGCTCCTGCATCACCCAGAAGCTGCCAGCTTGATATGGCATGAAAACACCTTTTGAAGATTCATCTGGAGTGCCAACCAGAATATGCATCTTGAATGTTTGATGTCCTTCAGGACAGCACATACACTCTAAATCAATGACCATTTTATGGTACTGTGCCCCTAATAGGTAGAAAATATGGGCTTGGGAACCGAGGAGTAAAAGTATAAGCAGCCCTGTTTATCATCATTCCTATGGTACCCATGTGAGGGACTGGTGTGTCCTGTGCCTAAAACTTTAATCTCTTGTGGGTCTGGAGTTCCTTGTTCCCAGAGGGGAAATGCTTCCACCATGGTATACTTATACTACAAAGAGAAATCCACTAATTGGTGAATGTTTCAAAATTTTTAAATGACTGTTCAAGGCTGTGAATTTTATCCATTCATTGTTCTCCAGATTCCAAAATACGTAAAAGCTCCTAACCAAAGTGAACATTAGTGAAAAAAATTCTGAAGATTCCTTACTTTAGTATCCAAGTTCTAAGAAAAGATTCTAGCATCTCATAGATTATCAGTATTGGATGAATGAATGAATGAATAAATAAATGAATGAATGAATCATTTGCAATAAACGTTTAAAGTGGGTGAAAAACACAAGTATAGAGTGTTTGACAGTCTTTTGGAATGTTGAACTTCTATTGGAACTAAAAATACAGATTGCTACTCTATGGTCATAAAAAATACATTTACTTTAGTGAAAAAAGGCAGAAATCGCAAATGAAATGTTGGCTTAAAAATGCACAATTCACTAGACTAGCTCAGGTGCTCTGTTGTCATTCTTATTAGCAGTAATAATAGTGTTACTACTAATTAGTATTAGCAATATAATTAACATTGATATTTTAGTGTTAATGCTGGATTTTTATGGTATTCAACTTAATAAAAAAATCTGTAAGTAGAAAAAATACACAATTCATTAAATGTCCTCATTCAATAAAGTAGTTGTTACAGATATCATTATTATAAATTGACATTTTGGAATACTATAGGATGCAAAAACAAAGACAAAAAGTAGAAACTGGCCAGGCGCGGTGGCTCACGCTTGTAATCCCAGCATGTTGGGAGGCCAAGGCAAGCTTATCACGAGGTCAGGAGATGGAGACCATCCTGGCTAACATGGTGAAACCCCGTCTCTACTAAAAAAAGTACAAAAAATTAGCCGGGCATGGTGGCAGGCGCCTGTAGTCCCAGCTACTCGGGAGGCTGAGGCAGGAGAATGGCATGAACCAGGGAGGCGGAGCTTACAGTGAGCAGAGATGGCGCCACTGCACCTCCAGCCTGGGCGGTAGAGCAAGACTCTGCCTCAAAGAAAAAAAAAAGTAGAAACTGGACTGGGCATGGTGGCTCACGCCTGTAATCCCAGCACTTTGGGAGGCCAAGGTGGGCGGATCACGAGGTCAGGAGTTCGAGACCAGCCTGACCATCATGGTGAAACCACATCTCTACTCAAAATACAAAAATTAGTTAGGCATGGTAGCACACACCTGTAATCTCAGCTACTGGGGAGGCTGAGTCAGGAGAATCGCTTGAACCCGGCAGAGGCGGAGGTTGCAGTGAACTGAGATCATGCCAATGCATTCCAGCCTGGGTGACAGAGCAAGGTTCCGTCTCAAAAAAAAAAAAAAAAAAAAAGAAAACTTCATACTGTGTATGACTACCAATCAGGCTTTAGTCAATACAATGCTCATGCCATTGAAATCGTAAGGTATGTCTTTCTTTTTTCATATCATTGCAGACAAGGCTTACCATTTGTTTTCTTCTAAAAGATATAAAGTTAAACTAAGTATTTGCTGTCACCGTCAGGACCTTTAACTACAATTTTATATTTTTCAAATGGTTTTTTGGGGGATGGGGGACGGGGACAGAGTCTCGCTCTGTCACCAAGGCTGGAGTGCAGTAACGCAATCATGGCTCACCACAGTCGTAATATCCTGAGCTCAAGTGATCCTCCCACCTTGGCCTCCCAAGTAGCTAGGATTTCAGTCATGCACTACCCTGCCTGGCTGATTTTTGTATTTTTTGTAAAGATGAGGTTTCTCCAGGTTGCTCAGGTTAGTCTCAATTCCTGGGCTCAAGTGATTCTTGGCCTCTCAAAGTGCTGGGATTCCAGGTGTGAGCCACCACACCTGGTCTTATGCTCATGTTTATTACCTCTTAATTCTCACAGCTCTGTAAGAGTTAGTTCCCTAAAACAAATCCTCCATTTTATAAAGGAGATAATTGAGACGGAGACAGCATCAGTGACTCTCTAAAGTCATCCAGGTGTGTCTGACTTCCAAATGGCTCTGTCCTCCTGTGCTGGCTACCATTTACGCTGCTGAGGAAATTGATTTCACTGTGGTTTTGTTACTGTCTCCTCATGGCTCAGCCTGGCTTTTGTTGGAGTCATGCTTTGGTTTGGGTTTGTCTTTTGCTCTGTGGTTTTGGCACAGTCCCTAAATATGCCCTGTTTATTCTATCCATATGGCAGTTTTCATTTGATGCCACACAGTTTGCAGTCTTAGAGGATGGCTCACGTTTGAATTTCATGTTACTCTTCCAGGTCAGTCTGATATCCACCACCCAGTTCTCCAGGTGGGAGAATAATCAAAGAGCCTTGGGGGAAAGAGGGATTCTCAGGGTTGGCCTTGTGGCCTTCCTACATGATGAAGATGTGAAGGCTGGATTTGATAGTGAAGAGTCTTCTTTGTGTTCTCTCATTATTTATGCCACATCTGCCTCTCAGTATTTGTGTCAATGAGTCACTGTAATTACAGCCGTTGGATAATTTCCCCCGTTTTACAACACAAACCCGACTGTGTGAGTGCTCCATCAGAGAAAAGCATTTATTTCCTTGCAGTACCGTCAGGCAGCAAGGTCTAGCTTTCTTGAGACGTGGTTATTAGCCAAGTCAGATGAAATGGCTTCTGTTCTTACTCAAGCTAACTGAAAGTGAGACTTGAGGAGCTTAGCTGATTACGGAGACACAAAGGATCAGAATTCTTTTTTTCCTATATAAAATCCCGAATTTTGACTGAGGATCCTGCTTAAAAAATGATTTATGGAAAAATAAACTATGCTGACCCTGAAATGGAGGGGTGGGGGTGAACTGGGGAGAATCACACTTCACTGTTTCTGTTCACTAGTACCCCCACCCCAAAACAAACAAGTAGCTCGTACCATCTAGGAAGATGTTATATGGCAAAAATATCTGGTTTAATTAAATACAAAAATAATTCTTGAAAGTTGTATGTATGATAGAACCTAGGTGTTTTCAGTTCCTCCATCCTGTTGCTTGTTCATAGCCTAGTTCCCATGATGAATTAAAAAGTACTGGGTCTGGAGCAGAAACTCTACTGTGCCATAAGACAGAACTAATCTTGTAATTCTACCACATTGCAGGAGGAGAAAAAAGACCTTGTATATTATGACATTCTTTTTTGATTAATACTATGGGTGTTCATGACTGAAGTGCCATTCATCATTCTATTTGTGAGTCACTAGGTGAATCGTGAGACACTGTAAACCAGGCCTTATTTAACTGTGTTTTATGTTTTCTCCAGGAAAATACAAATTTCCATTTCTACCCCTAGCACTGTACTACACCAAAGACTGCAAAAAGCAAATGAGGCCACAAAGAAATGGAAAAAGAAAAATAATGTTAAGATATTTTTGAAGATATCCAGAGAGAATGTTTTCCTGTTGCTAACATGGAGGCAATGCTTATCTTACACATCTAAGTTGAAGAGGCTCACTGTCCATGTGATTTGAGGTCACATAAGAACTGACCATAAATGTTGAACCTTTGCTTTCACTTTCTTAGTCCCACAAGGTTTTGCCTCTAGAATGTCATGGTTAAAATTCAACCTAGGAGGATTCACAGACTAATGCCTCCACTTCCATTAGTATGGATAATTTCTGTAATTTTCCAACTTTTTTTTTTTTTCAAAACAGATCACTTTCTCAAAAGAAAGTATAAGGCAGAGCCTTAACATGGGTTGAGTATCCCTAATACAAATATGTGCAATTTAAAATGCTCCACAATCTGAAACCTTTTGAGCACTGACATCATGCTAGAAAAAAATTGCATATTGGAGCATTTTAGATTTGAGGTTTTGGATTAGGGTTGCTTAACCAGTAAGTATAATGCAAATATTCCAAAATAAAAAAAAAATTGAAACACTACCGATCCCAACATTTTGGATAAGGTATACTCAATCTGTATTGCAAAATAAAGAGGGACGGAGATGTTCTCTGTTTGAAAAGACGAGATTGGAGAGTTCCCAGTCCCTGAAAAATTACTTCCCAGATGTGACTGTGAGACCCATCCATGAGACATTACTGCTCTATGAAACATACTTTTAACAGCACTGAAATACCGTTTGGCTTGGGAAAAGACAACTGAACGCTGTGAGAATCCAAACTAAGTGACCATCTTGTGGCGGGGCTAAAAGGCAGGTAGACAGCAAGGAAGGATGAGCAGTGGAAGGTGATGCCAGTGCAGACAGTTCTCAGTGGGAGCCACAGTAAGGCCACTGGAGTTGGCATTCAACCATCAATGCAGGTATAAACAGTGGGTTTTCACTAGCGTCATGGGAATCCGGAAGCATTTCCAACTCCTAATCTCATGCCTAAGTTTTGGATGCCAACGATCTCTAACCCACATGTGATCATCTTCCCAGGGTTGTATGTGGTTTTTTTCTGATGTGCTATGCTTGGAGAAATTGAGAAAGCAACACAGAGCAGCTGCACCCCAGGGAGGCATATTATAAAGTAGTTTAAATGGGAGTTTATCCTAGCCTCAGGCCATGCCTCACTAACGGAGAAGCAGGAAAAAATCAACAGAGGTATGGTATTTTTAGGGTGTACCCAGACAACTTTATGTCTGAGATAAAAATAAAATCTCAGAGAACTCTAATAACCCTCAGCAACGCTCAGCAGAGCATTAAGCTCTAAAGACCAAAATCCTTATTTGATAAGTAAAGGATATCAGTAAATATTAAAATGAGTAGGTGTGTTAAATAAAAACTGTGAACAAACAAGTTTGATTTTTTTCTTTGAAAGTGGTTTGGCTTTTCTTGTTGGGAGCTCATAAAAGCTTCCTTGTGATCACCCCCTTTTAGGTAAGAATTATTCTTCATGGTTAAAAAACAAAAAATGTGTTTTAACTGGGGTGATGTAGGCTAAAATTGCTCCAAGCAATTTTGTATAGTGGAATTTCAGAGTAAAAAATTAACTACAAACCACTGACCGGGTCCATTGTCTTTCTCAATGCTACAATTTTGCTGCTGGAAAAGGGGGTTTGCTATTCAAGGATGCAAAAGTGTGATTCAAGAATCAAGCCTTTTCATCTCTCATGGGATATTGTCCTTTATCAGAGCATTCTTGGTGGATAAACATGTAAATTATTATGCAAAGCAGGATGGAGTAATTCAAATTGACAGTTGCCCTATTTAAAAAAAATAAAAATGTAGAAGCCTTGAACATGTGTCTGCTGACAACAAAGGAGGTTCTTGTTAAAATCAACATTGTTTGGTGTCATTTTCACATATATTTCAAGCAGATAAATTTGCTTTCTTTACTTCCTATTATAAAATTGCTTTTTTTCTACCAGTGTGTTTAACAGAGACAATTTCAATAGGAAATATTAAATTGTAGTTATATGTATATATATAGCTATATATAAAAATATGTATACGTTTATATACTATATATAAATTATGGTTATATATAACTACAATTTAATATGAATAAATTTAATAAATAATTTAATATAAATACATTTAATAAATAATAAATTATATATATAACTATATATGTATCACAGAGAATAGATTATTTCCTATTTCCTTTACCATTCTCTTAACAACTATAAAGCTGCTATATTGCACCTTCAGTGAAGATCATTCATCTATAGCTAGCAATTACTTCCAAAGAATTAACTGATGGCCACATTTAAAAGAGAACACCATTACAATTTTTTATTGAGCTACCACCAATTCTACCAGTTTACCTGCACCTACACCCATCGAGTCTGCCTTTCTTTCCTACTGGGACAGCAGATGGAGTTGGCCTTGTTCTTATCTACGACAAATCCTCCACTTGTGCCCTGGTTCCTTTGCCCTCATAACTGCCCTGTGGCTTTTATCCAGCAGAATTTCCTTTTCTCTTTGGTATCGTTACTTTCTCCCTATTTACCTTTTTATCATTCCCACCACCATGAGTGCAATATCACTGATCTTAAAATAAACAGTAAATGGTGTTGACTCCAAATCCTTTTATTGCCACATTTCTCTACTTCCCTCCACAGCAAGACTCCTTGAGAAAGGTTCTGTATGTATTTGCTGCTTTCACTTCACCTCCTATTTTCTCCTTAACCAATTCAAATCAAGCTTACATTCCCATTTCATCCACTGGTATGGCTCAGTGTGTTAAGATTTCCAATGACACACATCTTTGCAAAGATAGTGATTAATTTTTTTTTTTTTTTTGTCTTCCTTTTACCTGATTTCCTAGTGGCTCTTGATTCTTTTTTCTTAGATAAGTTCTTCTCTACGCTTAGAGGAAGCTTTTGCTTCCTTCAATTTAGGGTCTTTTCCAACTGTTGAAACATTGATGTCCTTTAGGTATCTCTCCAGCCATCTCCTCTATGACTACATTCAATCTCTAAGTGATTTATCTAGTCTCACGACTTTGAAAATGAATTCCATCATGGTAACTTTTAAATGTTATTTTCTAAATCTAGCTTCCTTGCTGTACTCTGTACTCATTTAACTGCCTTTTTCACGTCTCTAGTTGGAGGTCTAATAGTCACTACAAACTTAACATGGCCAAAAAATAACTATTGATCCCCTTGCCAAACACACACACATATACAAGTCCCAGAATCTTCTTCTTACCAAGTTTTCAACATTCATATAAACAGCAATGTTATCCATCTAGCTCTTAGGGTCAAAATTCCAATTGTATTTATCACTGTCCAATTCACATCCAGTGCATCAGTAAAAGTTGTTCTGCCTGCAGTACTGGTTTTGAATTTGAACTCTACACTACAAGAGTCAAATATATCGTCTCTAGACTGGCCTTCTATAATTGTCTCCCCCACCACAATTTTTTCACCTCATTATAGTCAGGGTATTTAATTTTTTTTTTTTTTTTTGGCTTGTGATCTACCCACATTGTACATGATCTGGCACTTGTTACCTCTTAAAGCCATCTCCCTGTACCCTTCCTCATGTTTGTTACTCTCAGACACACTAGTTGGAATATTGACTTCCCAGCACACGACTGCTCCTTCTCCGTATTCAAAACGCAGCTTAAATGGTACCTTCTCAAGAGAAGCTTTCCCAGGCCAGTGTGGGTAAGCAAGAACTATAAACCTTCCCTTCTACAGCCATTTTTTTTCTCTTTCTTATGAACTTATTTGTAGCACTTAATATTACTACAGGGTACTGTTTTGAATGTTTTTATTTTATTTTATTTTATTTTTTCATTGTCTGTCTCATAAATGAAACAAGATTCTTGGGAGCAGATACTTTGTTTTGTTTCCTGAAATCTTAACTAGTGCCTAGCACACAGTATGTTCTAGTAAATATTCGGTAATGTATTGCTTGACTACATCATCATTCACATAGGGATTTTACCTCTGCTGTTGTATCTTTTGTACCTGAATAAAGTTCATGAAGCTTCATTAAACCAAAGAAAGGTAATTAGCTTTTTTTTTTTTTTTTTAGTGTTACCCAAGACAGAGCTAGACAGAAATGGTTTTAAATTAGAGCAATCTTTAGGAAATGTTCTAACATATTAAGTAAGATTTTTAGATGATATAACTACCTATATAATAAATGAAAGTGAACTAAATATATGAATAAGTAAAGTGAAGCAACTCATACTATTAATAGATTTAAGAGATGTTGAATCCAGTAGTTGCCAACTCAATTTAACAGTGTGCACAATTGACTGGTAGTTGACAGCATTCTCCTATTGGGCACATCACCTTTGCCCTTTCCACTCCCACTCTTTTCAAAGCATATGCATTGTGCAAAGTGTTTTTTATTTGTATTCTGTCACTTATGGGTAGTTAATGGAATGGGTACTGATGGTGTCAGGCAATACAGCCTATAGCTATAAGATCCACTATTATTGCTCAAGATAAATTACAAAAACGCATTTGATACTTGGAGAGGATTCCTAGGAAAATACCCACAACCTATCAAGGATGACTGTAGAAAAATAATGGCAGTAAACAGAAAGAGTCATGCCTTGCTTAACCTTGTTCAGTCCCTTATGAAACATAAACATAAAATTATCTGTAGTTGTTTTACAGGGATGGAGAATATATATTTTCTTTTTTTTTTTTTTTGTCTTTTAAAAACTAGACAGCTTCTCCTATGGAACTGTTGAGCTAAAGACAAACCTTTCAAGGTGTTTACTATTTCCAGGAGAATCAAAGAATTTTACAAGGTGAAGGATGGATTTCCAATGTTTCTCGAACCAGTTTTCAGAGATAAAATTGGAGCCATTTATCCCCATTATGTAGAGACACTTCTTTTGTAGGTTTTTCTTTCAGTGTTTATCTTTCTCTTCTGTCAATACTGCTGACTAATCCTGCAATTTTCTAAGAATCAGTTTTTAATTGCAGGCAAGAGACAGAAAACAGAAACACAGGAAATGTGGGTGAGGACTCCATCTTATAAAGATTTTGCAGAATAAACTCATATGGTTCTCTTATGTGAGTGCCACAGCAAAGCCCACACGGTTTGCAGAGCCAAGCTAGGATCTGTTATGCCTGATGATTTGAACAAATCCTCACAATCCTGAAATGGTGGTTATTTTATATTTCTTCTTCTCTTTTTTACAGATAAACTAAGGCAAATCGGGTGTGGGAACAAGCAACTAAGCTGCCAGAGCTAATTCCCCGGCACATTTACACCACCCACTTTTAAAATAAAAATGCCAACCTGTTAATCAGTTTACTGTTAAGCCCTTCGTTTTAGTAACAAAATAAATGCCAAGCCCATGTTAAGTGGACCAGAGGTCTCCTAATGCTATGCAGGACATAGAGCAGGCGGGCAACCGTCTGCTCTGAGGCAGAATTCAATTTGGAGGATGAGAGGGGGATGGAGAAGAGTACACATTTAAATAAGAAGAATGGACATTAGAAAGCATTTTAGAGTTTTGAAAGCATTTTTATATGTGTTATCTCATGAAAACATTAAGAACTCTGTAAGATACCACCCAATTAAGAGCTAAACTCTTTAAATGGCAGAGAAGTAGAGAATAAACTAAGGTTGAAAATAAATGGGAAATGAAGTATTTGGGGCTATGGTGCTGAAACATCTGGGCAGGAGCCTCTGATTATGCATTCAAATCTCAAGGAAGGGTATAGATTTTCCAAGGCTCATTCAACACAGTATTTAGTTGCCACATGATGCTAACCAGGGCTGCCAATAATTAGAAGTGACTTAGAAAGACAGACTCTGAAGGTGAAGAAATCTTGGGATCAAGGTTAATTATAATAGAAAAGATCAAAGTGGCATGCAATGTTGTGGAGAAATCTATCTTAGATTTGGTACTAGAAATACTCTGTTTATATTCATGTTGAAATGTGTGTTTTTTCCAAGAAATGCTGCCATCAAATATTTAGCATGTTTCAAAATCAAGGGCATGTTAGAATTGAGGAAATATGGAATATTCATTTAATTCAAGATAATTTTAATTTAATACAACCTCCTGCTTTTTCTGTTCTGCACACCAAAGCATCCACGAAGCACTGAAATGATATGTACATGTGGTATTTTTAGGCACTGTTTATTGCTCTTGAAAAGTGGTGCCCATATATTCTAGAGCTGAATGTTGGCAGCAGTATGGCTCTTTTGGTAGAGTAGCCCTACCTCCCCTGGTTACCTGACAGGTGTATCTGAACTTAGGGCCAACCTCAAGAGTCAGAATTACACTCCAATGTTATTTCCCTTTCCGTTTCCTTTATTTGTTCTTCACAGGTAACCTGTTTCTATCACAGCAAGTCCCTACTCAGTGTTGTCCATAGCTTCTAGGAAATTGACTGTAAGCAAAACAGCTTAGAACAAAACCAACTCAACCATAGGCGAATTGATATAAACAAGAGTTGAGTTTCTATGGCATATTTCTGATCACAAAAACATCACCACACTTCACAAAGACGCCAAACAGTTCTCAGATTAACCACTGAAATAAATGTGAGCTGTACAAACATTTAAGAGCAATTAATAAAAGCAAGAATGATAATTACTGACCTGCCTATTCTAGTTCAGGATCACAGGTAGCCAGAACCTATCTCAGCAGTTTAGGGCTCCAAGCTGGAACCAGCCCCGGACAGGACACCAGCCCATTGCAGGGCACACTGACACTCACACCCACACTCAGTCAGTCTGGTTCCATGGAGACACGCCAATTCACTTAACGCGCACATCTGTGGGGTATTGGGGGAGACTAACTACCTGGAGAAAGCCCACGCAGACATATGGAGAACGTGCAAACTCCACAGGGAGTGGCCGCAGCTGGGAATGGATTTATTTTCTCATCAATGTTATAAGGAAATGACGTTGAATGAAATGCCATTATTCCAGGACAGAATGAGATACTTGAAAAGAGCTGATATTTACCATGAAATGTCAAAATCTTTTTTATTTTATCATGAAATTCGAATCTTTGCCTCAAAAGCAGATGCAAAGTATCTGAAATCAAACCACCGTACATTTTTATTAAAACTTGTACTAATGGATAGTCTCAATTCAATGTTTAATTTAAAAAGCAGTCTTCTGTTGAAAACAAAAGTTTGGGTCATTCATTCAAGGGCTTGGAAAATGTTTTCCAGCTAGACTTGAACTGTTTAAATTTAGAGGGAAATGTGTTGAATTTGGATGGGTATGGAAATAATTCCTAAGCAGGAGGTTCGCATTTTCAAGAAAAGAGGAGCATAAATTAATGATAGGTGCATTCTGTCAGTGGTATACAGTAGCTCTCTCTCTCTTTTGTCATAGTAAGCTATCAGTGTATTTACTTTTGTCAAAAGACAAAATTATAACAAACTTTGTTTAAGAAGTTAGTTTACTTTTATTTGTGATTCTGAAATTGGGCAATACCTTATTCCGTAAAATCGCATGAGTACTCCAATGAGCTGAGCAGAGGAAGTTTTATAGTCAGAAAAGGGCTGAAGGAAGCAACAAGGGACAGGGATTGGTCATTTCAAAGTTACTTTTCTTATGGCATTAAAACAAAGGAAGGGGTTGAAATAGGGAGAACTTCCTTGTCATACTGTCTCAGGAAAACTAGGCCCCATCTGATTGGTTACTGTGAATCTCTTGTTTTTGGGAAGTTGGCCTGTTTCAAAGTTTAGTTTGATTACTTGGCACTTAGCACAAGTGACTAGATTCTGGTTTTGTCTGATCTGTTAGGACCCAGATGGCCTCCCATACATTTTAACACATTTTTTTGTTCCATATCTAGTGGCAATCTAATACTGTATGGCTGAAATAAGACACGTAAGACACTATGCACACTATAAGAAATGTAATCCCTCACTTCATTACATGTTGTTTTACCATTTAATTTCCACAACAAAAGTAGCAAGTAGTATCCTTATTTTTCAATGAGAACACTAAGGCTCAGGAACTAAAGTACATTGCCTGTGATGCTGTGAGCAGTGAGGAGGGGTGTTACAGGTAGATAGGCATGAGCAGGGCAGGAGAGAGTGCTCCTCCTACCCACTAGAAATGTTGGGTGAAGGTTTGGCAATTATCACATTGCCTCTCTAAAAATGATAATTTGGCAGCCCGGGAGGGACCATCTCCTGATGGTCCACACCTGTTAACATTAAAAGTGTTAATTGAATGCCGGCCCCAGGGAGAAGCAGCTTCTTGGGCATGCATGTTAAGAGACAAAATGGTGAAGTACGATGTTCCAGGAGCACACACCACCAAAAGAATGAAAAAAAAAGCCACAGATGGGCATGCGTATAATTCCCTAAACACACGGCGTGTGCTCACTTCCAAAGGGTCAGGAAAGCACTGCGAATGCAGGAAGCCCACCCTAAGGGAAGAATCATGGGAAGAAGGTGAGCCTTTTTCCAAAGGTCAAGTTTAAAGACCCCCCCCACCTTTTTTTTTTGCTGTCTTCTTCTTTCTCTTGGACCTTCAGGCACCTGTTCCCAATGAATTTTCCTTTCTTTCCTGTTCTAAAGCCTTTCTAAATAAACTTCCACTCCTCAGAAACTTGCCTCGGTCTCTTTTTCTGCATTATGCCTCGCAGTCAAATTCTCTCTTCTGAGGAGACAGGGACTGAAGTTGCTACGGACCTCAAAGGATACGCAGCCGGTAACTCAGATCTCTTCCACCAGTAACAGCAGAACTGAGATTTATGTACAGTCGGATCTCTCTGGCCCAGATTGATTCATACACCTTAGAGAAAAGATTGGAAAGTCTATGGAATCCATTTTGAGAAATGCTGTATTGGGACAAACACGCTGGTTGTATCATAATTAAATGCTTGTGTTTGCATTTATCTCCCTAAACTCAGAGGTCCTTGAGAGACAGACATCTGGCTTCTTCATCTTTGTATCTGTAGTTCAGTACAGCATTGTTAAATTAACACATGAAAGTGGCCTGAGGAGTCTGAGAGAGCTCCACTGGATGTACTTGGAAAAACAGTCATTACTTTTTTCCAAGCAGATTAAAAACAGCTGAGACATGATAAAGTACAAAAATGATAGACAATACAGTGTTCTAGAGCTGAAAGATGTGGTCTTCCTAGAAACACTATCACTCCTCGAATTCTTCCTTGACCTTTTGAGCCTTGGGTAGATCTTCCTTGGAGGAAGTGAACAGGGAGATAAACACCGTTGCATACGCATACACCCCCTACTCTCCACTCACTCAAGGGCAGTGCTAGACATATGCATACTACTCAGCAATGTTACTTAAATAGATGGACGAATGAATGAACAGACGATAGTCCAACCTGTAAGTTGTTAACCACACCACATGGGAGGGGTATCCATCACCTGAGAGCAGAACCCACAGGCCACTTCTCACAGCACATCAACAAACTATCGCAGTCTAGGGTGTTGACTTGAGTGATCTCTGGCTTATTTTGGAGTCCTCAAGGGTGGACCTACTGACAGGTTGGTAAGGCAGACTTAGCAGATGGCTTTGGTCTGGACTGTGGGGTAAACGCGGTGGCCTAACATGTCCATACAATTGGCATAATGCCAATGCCACTGCCAAATCATTGGAAGTTATATGGTGAAGAAGACTGGATCCCCAAGAATTTGTGCTTTCTTTCTTGTTTTCAGGTTGGGAATCCTCAGAGATGTGATATATTCTGGGAGGCAGCTCAGGCCTTTTCTTACGCAGTTGCCTCCAGCATTAGAATTACTAAAAGAGAATTTTACAACAACAAAAAGTAAATTCTACCGTGTGAAAAATTCTATTGCTTGCCTCCAGTGACATTATAGAAATGAAATCTACTTCCCTCCCTTATTAGAGTACTGCATACACAGGTAGACAAATGTGACAGATATTGTAATTTAAATACAATTGTTCACTTAGCAAGACCCCTGGACACTTGTCTCGTACAACTTGCCTTTGGGTGGAGTCCTTAAGACAGCTCTCTAAAAGAACAAAGCTCAACAAGGTTTCAAAACAGAAAATTACAGTGATCTCATCAAACCAGCTTCCTCTAAAGTTCTCTCCTGCCCTTGCCTGTTATCCCAGGCTTAGAATTCTGCATCAAGAAAGTCTGAAGCCTGGGCTTATTTGTGGAGAAGAAATGGTGAGGCCTCAGGCTCTGTATTGCTAAAAATAGAGTATGCACATTTTGTCCATTTTTCATTCTTAAATCCCTGTGTTGTATTCAGGAGAACAAATATTTCTTCTTATTAAAGAAACTGTATTCTTCATTATGGGTTTTGCAGATTCCCTGGGTCGATCTCACTGAAAGGTCTGGCAACAAAAGTCATTGAATAAATATTATTCTTTTGTCTTTATGAGACACCTTGAATTTGATTTAATACTTTGCCTAAACACAAAACATGGTTATTTTCCCAAACCTCTCCTGGCCTATGGATAGTTGAAGAGGTTATGGCCAAAATGTGGGGAAGGAAATCTCTAAACCAAAGCCTGAAGATCTGAGCTTAGCTGTAGCCTTCGTGTCGTGCTTGGTTGAGGCAGGGGCTTGTTACCAGGCCTCAAGTTATTCCTCTTTAAACTTAGAGAAAAGCCCTTCGGTCATTTCTGAAAACTTTCTCACCAAAAATGTTTATAGCTTCTCTTCAAGCTATTTATTTATATACAATAATCTGTCTTTTCTTGTGGGATAATTTCAGATGCTCTTTTTATTTTTAACAATCCCAACAGGGTTAAATGTATTAGGAATCTTTTGTCCTCAACTCACTGTGATTTGTGTTCAAGGAATATTACGGGGAACATGGGGCCAAATGAAAGATAAAATTGATTCTCGCTTCCGTGTAGGATGGGCTCAGTTTTTCCACTAGAGAATCTTTCAGCGGGTCGTACACATCCCTCCCCAGCCCCCACCCATCTCTAGAGACTAGCAAGGCACAGCAGCTATTTCACACATTTTTATCTTTGAAAGCTTGAAATCAGAGCCTGGGGTGTAATGCAAATAAAGACCTAAGCACATATTAAGGAAAGCAATTTGACACTTTAAGAATTTCATCTCCTCCAAGCCAGCTCACTGACAGATTACATACGGAGAGGAACAGGTTAATACTTACATAACTGATTGAAAATTGGTGCTAATTGGCTTGGGGTTTAAATGAGCAAGCTCCGTCAGGCAGCTGGGCTAGTTGACAGTTCCTTATATGAAAGTACTATGTGGAAATATAATTTATCTCTATGTAATGATGTTTATTCTCTGAAAATTAGGTTAAAATTGAAGAAATCATTTCCCTCATCCTTAATTAAAACAAATAGCTCACATTTAGCTCAACTTTAGCATTCACGGGCCTTGGGGATAAATTTTCCCCATTTTACAAGTAAGCCACTGCCTACATTTTCCTGGGCCGAATGGCCTGGAGGATCAGAGTATTTTAGCAAAGGTTAAAAGAAATTGTACCACATCCAGGAAGGCTAATTTTCATGCATCAAGGTTCTTTGAGCTGAATTTGTGTAATGAGTGCACTGGAAATTGAAAGACGAGATTAAAGTGCTGTTTGTCGTGTACAGAGATTTCAGAAATGCTTATCAGCCCTTCGCAGCTGAACACAGCCCAGATTAAAAACCGATCTGACAGAAAGGGAGGCTGACTGCAAATGTGGGGCCTTACATCCACACTAATTACAAAGTGCATATTAAACATGAGGCCGACGATGAGAGCAGCTGCAAAGGTCTTTATCTATATTAAGAGACTGTCCACCTACATAATAAGAATAATTACGAATGAGAGAATTCTTAAAAAGAAATTGCATTTAATGACACATCATACAATTTCTCCTAATTTCAGAAGTCTGTTCCACCATCCCCCAATAAGGTGTGACTTTGTCTTCTCTGTGGAGCCAGGTGATCTGTCAGATTTTGAAGAAAAGATCTATTCACATATATTTTACTAATGGAAGTCCCTTTGCTTTTAAAAGTGTGAGTGCGTAAACCTTATGGAGTTCCCAATGCTTGTCTCTGATGAACTGACAGGAAGTAACTGTAACTTCTTCAAAGGCCACTTTAATTGGAAGGTTGTCGATACACCAAAGGTATCTAGATAATCTCTAAGATACCTTTAAATCAAAAAATTCTAGCCTATTAGTAGATGGTGGATAGTCTGGATCCTAAAATAGAGATTTTGTTTTTCATATGAGTTTGATATTGGGTTTTTATAATGAAGGATAGAAAAAATTAATAAAAAGCAATCAAGATTTTTTTAGAAGAATGGAAACTTAGGAATAATCAAATCACACTCATCAAACAAAAAACAGCAAGTAAACAAATAACACATTCAAATTTATCCCCACTTATATTTTTATTGTATTTGGATTATTTAGGAGTTCCCAAATATTTCGGCATTGTAAGTTGATGCAGGGATGGAAATAAACATTTTCTTCAGCACCTACTATGTAGCAGGAATTGTGTGCTAAGGTATTGGCCTCTCATGATCCTTGAGAAGTAAATGTAATGCTACCAATGAAGGCATCCAGCCTACACTGAGCATTCCACAAGCAGTAGTTTATTTTTTCTTTTCCATTCATCTTTCTTTTCTTTCTACCATCTCTTTCTTCCTTCCTTTTTCTCTTCATGTTTTTCAGTTGGTGTAAACCTGAATTATAAAACTTCTTTTTAGCCTAAGTGTCACTTTTCATTATTTTATTTTCAAAATAAAATCGGTAAACACTGTTGGTTTGCTTCCTAGAGTTGTTCCGGAAAACCTAGGCACATAATAAATGACTAGAATCTAATAAATGATAATTGTAAGATATTAAAAAGAACACCTAAGAAATTCAGCTTTTTGGGAAGAAGCAAAGTGAGAAATCAAGGGCCATACAAATGGCAGAAATGTGGTATTGCAAGAAACGTTATTTTATCTGTATTACTATTAACATACTCCAATCACATTCTTCAGGACTTCAGACAGAAATTCCAAACATCTAACAGACATTTAATCTCTGTTATAAGGCTCTAAAAATATTATGAAATGTACATACAAAACAGTACATAAAACATTTTTTATCATTTACCAATAGTTCTAAGACAAACACCCAAATCCATCCAGGATAAGAAATGGAATGTAGTGACACCTAAAACGCCCCGTCTCTCCTGTGTGTGTGTATTTCCATAGGCTCTTTTCTCCGTCAAGAACGACTTTCTCATGACTTTTATAACCATTTCTTTGCTTTTAAGAGGCTCTTCTGTATAGCTAAATATACCTTTCATCTTGTAATATACATCAATTTATTTCCTATGTTTCCTCTGCAGTTAGTGTGAAAATAAGTCAGTTTTTAGACTTATTTTCTCCAAGCTTCTTAACTTCAGTTACTGTCTTAGTCAGTGTCGGCTACTATAACAAAAAATTTATACTGGATGGTATAAACAACAAAGATTGACACAGTTTGGGGAAGCTGGTAAGTCCAAGGCCAAGGTATTGACAGACCTGGCATCTGGAAAAGGTCCTTTTTTTGGTTTGCAGATGGCCAACTTCTCACTGTATTCTCAGATGTTAGAGAGCAGAGAGGGATTTCCATGTCACCTCCTCTTTATAAGGGCATTAATCACAGCACGAAGGTCCCTCCCTCATGGCCTAATCTAACCCAATATTAGGAGTTCACCATACGAATTTGGAGAGAGGAGGCGTAAATATTCAGTGCATAACAGTCCCTTTAGTTTTTTCTCTTACTCAGTCTGGGAATCTCAGTGGTTCAGAATCACCGACATAGACTATGACTATTAAATAGTCTTTTTTTTCTTTCCATTTGTTTTATTATCTCCTCCCCTAAATGCCAAGAACCTTAGGGACATTGATGGTAGTAGGGATCAACATATCCAGACTGAACCTTGCTATGTTCATGAATAGCTTTAATGGTAGATTAAAATAGTTTAAGCAAGAACCCAGAAAATGGGCAAGTAACAACATTAAAGGATATTTCCCACCTACTGATGTCTGAGATTCCTATCTCCCGTTTTCTTTCTGTGCCGTAATAACTGGTAATCACCAGAGGTACAAGAAGAGACAAAATAACAAGGTGGGTGTTTTATGAGAAAACGTATCACAGGAGTGTTGCTGGGAATCCCTGAAATTTCCAGTCTTTAGAAGAATCTTTACTTCAAAGAAGCGTTATATCATCAAAGTAGAAGTGATAGAGACAGGAGGCAGCCAAGGGTCCCCCTCCCTCGCCAAACCCCCTTCTTCAACACTGAAACAGCCTGAAGGCTGAAAAACTGGACTACCTGCTCCAGATGAAGCCCGCCCTTTCCCAACTGATTCTTGCTGAGTATTGCCCACCTGCACACTGGGAGGACAGGGTGGGGTCTCGGGAAGTTTGCGCCATTTGCAGAGAGGAGGAGCCTGGTCTCTCCTGTTCTTGGGTGGTGATCTGAGATTCAACCTGTGAGACGGGGACCTGCTAACAGGAACCCCTCTTGCTTTGCTGAGTTGTTTTTTTTTTTTTGGCCAATAAATTTCACTCCCCCTCACGCTTCAAAGTGTGTGTGAGCCTAATCTTTCCTAGTTGTGTGACAAGAACCCAAAAGTGTTTGCAGAAGAATTCACAGTATAACTCAGCATTATTTATAAAAGAGCCACTGTACTTTCTTCCCAAAAGCTAAAGTTTTTCTAATGGTAATAAAGGCAATGATAAGCAACAGTGTTCTTTTTCCTGAAGTTAAGAAGAGATTGCGGATTTGAGCCAGTGGAGACGGGCCTGCGACCCGCCACCTCCCCCACCTGCTCCCACTGCTGGAGTCTGTGCCCTCTGGGAAGTGGATACTAGAGCACCATTTCCTGCAGCCTGGAGGGAAGGCAGAATGGTTGACAAGAGGCCAAACAGGCACCTGGAGAAGATATGGTGACCGCAGGAGGCCAAAGAGGATTTTTCACCCAAGCACCTGCCACAGGAGGTCAATCAAGGCCCCCTGCCCTGGTGGAAGTGAATGTTCTCCCACACCCAGGTCCTCTAATGCTCTCTCAGTCATCCCCTAGGTACCAGGTTGGGTACCCTCCCCAACTCTAACCCAACAGCTCTAGTGATTAGAGCTGCTGACTCCACCTTCCATGGCTGCCCCATGGCAGGTTCCTACAGAGGCCAGACATAATTACTGGGATTCAGGCACACTGAAGCCAGGCCCTGATCCTGCCTGCTTCCCCTTCCTGCCAATTTATTATTTAATACAAATATTGTTCAATCGTAAAGAAGAATGTTGTGAAGTCTTTTTCAGGAAGTGACCAGATTCAGGTCACTCAGGTCAAGCCTAGTGGCCCGAATGACCTGAGGTCCAGTCACTACTACATGACTTTATGGCCTTGGGTAAGTTTTCTCATCTATAAAATGGGCAGTTTTGGTGAGATAATATCTAAGATACCTTTAAATCAAAAAATTCTAGCCTATTAGTAGATAGTGGATATTCTGGATCCTAAAATAGAGATTTTGTTTTTCATATGAGTTTGGTATTAGATTTTTACAGTGAAGGATAGAAAAAATTAATAAAAAGAAATCAAGATTATTTTTTAGAAGAATGGAAACTTTAGGAATAATCAAATCACACTGATCAAACAAAAAACAGCAAGCAAACAAATAACACCTTCAAATTTATCCCCACTTACATTTTTATTGTATATGGATTATTTAGGAGTTCCCAAATATTTCAGCATTGTAAGTTGATGCAGGGGTGGAAATAAACGTTTTCTTCAGCATCTAATATGTAGCAGGAGTTGTGTGCTAAGAGTATTTGGCTTTGTAGTAAGACTGTAAAGGTAACGGCATTCCCTTTTAGAGATGTGGAAGCTGAAGCTCAGCTAGTTAAAATAAATTATCTAGTGATCTATGGCAGAAGTTCTCAAAGCGCCCCATTCCCCACCCTAATATCATTGGCATCACCTAGACATTTGATAGAATTGCAAATTCTCAGGCTCCACCCAGACCTACTAAATCACAGACTCTGAAGGTGGGGCCAGAGATGACTTTTTAACCAGACCTCCAGTTAACCTCGGAAACCACCAGACAAGGGAGTTAAGAAACTAGGAATCAATCTGATATCCTAACTTGAACTCTCCACTACCCAGAATTATTACAAAATTCCAATTTGCCCAACTCATTTCTGATTGCTTTTCTTTATATTGCTTTCAAAGGTGATTTGCAGGTGGCGAATATTGCAATCTTTTTTTTTTTTTTTTTTTTTCCAGATTCATTGGAGGTAGATGAGAGACTTGAAACAATCATTTCAAGTTTGGGAGTCAAAAGGAAAAGTGAAAATTTTCAAGCAGACACATGACAATAATGTATATAATGCTAACATATTATGTCTGCAGGTGAGGAATGAACTGGATGATCTATGAGGTCTCCCTCATCCTAGGAATTGACGGATTTGATTTTACCAGTGGCTTATCACTCCTTTATATCTACAAATTTGTATCAGCATGTTTCTTCCAAGATGTAGATTTGGGAATATCATACATTTTTTTACACACAAATCTTCATAGAGCTTTATTTGTAATAGCCAAAACCTGAGAACAATCCAAATGCCCTTCAATGGGTATACGGTTAAACAAACTGGTACATCCATACCATGGAATACTACTCAGCAACAAAAAAGAATGAACTAGTGACACACACAACAGCTTGGATAGACCTCAAGGGATTTATGCTGAGTGAAAAAGCCAACCTGGAAAAGTTACATATTAAATAACACATTTATACACCACTCTTGAAACAGTAAAAATTATAAAGATGGAGAGCAGATTAGTTGCCAGGGATTAGAGACTGGGGACAGGGGTAGGGAGGGAGCTACGTAGCTGTTGGTAGCATGATGTAGTCTTGTGAACAAACTATCTGTATCTTGACTGTGGTAGTCACATGAATCTACATATGTAATAAAATTACATAGAACTAATTACACACACATATATGTAATTGCATGCTTTCAAAATTGGTGAAATCTTAATAAAGTTGATGGATTATCTCAATGTCAACTTCTTGATTGTAATGTTATACTACAGCTAAGCAAGATGTTACTACTGAGGTAAACTGAGTAAAGGGTACACAGAACCTCTATGTAGTATATCTTACGGTTATATCTTAACTGTATCTAAATCTATGATTATCCAAAAATGAAAAAAATTAATGGTAAGGAAGTTCAGAAAAAAAGAGTATATATTACATCCACTTGAGGAAGTCAAGACAGGCTTTGGCGAGGAGGCAACATCTGAACTACACTATAGATCTCGATATAATCCAGTCACTCTATGGTTAATAAGGTTTATCATTTTTTTAAATTGAAGTGAAAAGTTAGAATAAACTCTCACAGTGACAGGCCACCTTGACAAATATGTTTTGGAATGATCCCAATGAAACTTTTTGTGTAGAATCAGAATATTTTTAAAAAACTAGCACAGAGAATATGCTACAATTGTAAAATCTCACATATGCAATCAAAGTGAGGGAAGGTTTTACTTATTTTACTTACTTCCCCACCTCCAGTCCCACCACAACGCTTAGCGGTAGGTGATTAACAATATTTACTGGACAAATAAAGTTAGATCCTGGAATTATTTGGCAATTTTCCTTCAGCTTTAAATTTTATGTGTGTTGATGTAAAATTAACCTACATGAGGTTGAAACCGTAAGACAGTTTTATAGTAGCTTTGCCATAGAATTACATTTGTAAACAAGGAAGCTTTTGACTTCAATGTTATAGTACTTGCCACTTGCAAAGGTATCAATAAGAATGTACTTTTCCTTTCTATTCTGCTTTCAGAATACAAATTTACATACTTCTTATCCTTTCTCTGTCTTTTCCCTATACAGGAAATTGAGGAGAATACTGATCAAATTCTTCAGTCCCGTGGATAACAGTAGACAAAAATGTGGTGATGAGGTCCTCAGTTAGTCCTACACATTCGTAATAGAGTTTCATCCTCATTGCCCTGAGATGATGTCAAATTCTCATGACTTTACAAGAACTAAAGTTCAGGTGGGTGTAGGCTGTAAGTGTTGACTGTGGTCACATTTTTAGGGATGATGAAATTTGCCATTTTTCTTCCAGAAATGTTTCTCTGAGGCAAAACAGTTTTATCTAGAATTTGTAGCTGTCTGAAATAATTTTTTATTTATTGAAATATGTTACTTGACTCAGAAGTTTCTCTTAGACTAGTACATACTCTAACTCAGCCTTGATATTCAGTTCACTAACTGCTGTCTTTCTATGAAGTTGTCAGTTCTGGAGAATAGGATATTTGGGTTAAGCGTGGTGGTGGGGCCTCGTTACAAGAGCAATTACTTTACACAAAATGTATAGTTTAGTGATTTTTTTTTAATTCAGAGGGAGTTTGCAAACTTATAAGGCTGCAAACTATCTCAATCTTATATTTCCTGTGTGCAACACAATGTATCATATTTTTGTTATTCAATATCTCTTGGGATTTTTTTGTATTATACATATGTGAAATTTATTTAGAGGATTCAATAAGATATTCATTATACAAAATCACAAAAGAACTAGGATGTAATCAGCCAATGTGGTTAAGGATTGTAATGCAAACTGCCCCTAAACATTTAGCATTGGCTGATTGGCATACTGGATACACAAACACTGGTTTAAATCCCAGTTAGTTCGAACACTTACCAACTGTTCAGTTATTTAGCCTTTGAGCACCACTTTTCACTCCCATGAAGTGGAGATGTAAATAAAGCCTATGCATGCAGAGCATTTGTGAGAGAATTAAATTAGACAGTCCATGTAATATACTAGCCCAGTGCTTCATACACAGTTAGGGTTCAATAGATGGTAGTCATTATTCTTACTAGTTTATATATAGTGTGACATAACGAAGCACTAGAACACTAAAATATTCAAAGCTAAATATATGACTAAAAGGCAGCCCAGTGAACTCCCAGTGCAAATGAAAAATAATCTCAGAATATTAGAATGGTGCTTGAGCTAGCAAGGAAGTCTCTACTGCTCATCCTAGGATTGTGTGGTTCCTGTCTACCAAGAACTTACCTGAAACTAAGAGAAACCCTGGGAATGAGGAAGGACTGTTGTTGTTTCTTTATAGTTTAAGGAAAGGAACACTTCTAAAAAGAACACAGAAACGGAAGGCTTCCAGCTGTGAGGAATTCCCTCCCTGGTTTAAAAGGTCATTGACTGTTTGCAAAAGGAGTTGTTAGATACTGTTTGCACAGCGCAAATCAAAAGGAGTTGGGAGCAAGTCCATAGGTTAATGAGACATTAGGCAGCCTTATGATGTGAAATAGGAAATACACTTTCCCCTTCCATCCTCAATTTTCCACCAACTTTTATGTAAAGAAGTGACTTAGGCAGACAAGGAGTCTCAAAAGCAGGCAACTGGGCAGAGAAAATCTTATCTTGGATTTTCCAAGGAGCATCCATTGCACTATTAAAATTAATACTATTTCTTGGTGAGGCCAATTTAATGCATCATTGCTTCTAATTGTGTGCTTAACATACACCTCTTTGAACATTTAGACTGGGATGTAAATAAATGTTAGCATTCACACATCTAATTAATTTTCACCAGAAAATTCATTACAATATCACTCCATACAGACTTATCTTCATTAACTGTTATGCAGCCCTTCATAATGCAATGTTTCCTGAAATATTATATATTGGGCAGTGGCAGTACAGCAGGCTGAAAAAGAAGTAACAAAAAGCTGTCTTAAACGAAGAATTAGAAACTTCACATGGATTTGTAATTTAAGCTTTACTTGCTTTGATTATAGGAAAAGATAGCCCATTAGAGTTTGTAGGCAAACTTCTAGAAAACCTGCAGTTTTGATTCATCTAAGTCTCACAAACATGGTATAATTTTTAGCCTTGCTCTGAATGTTTACTACATCTACAAAATTCCAAGAACTCTGTTGAAATTTTATCTTTAAATTTGTTTTTCTTTTAACTTTGTGTAATGTTTCTTTAAACCACATCTTAGTGGTTATGCCTTAGAAGGCTACGAGCTAAAATAAAACCCTGAAATGGTTTAGCATCCTAAGAATACATGCAATTTAAGATTTCAAGTCTAAGCCATGATGTTGAGCATGCCATCTCCTCTGGGCAGAGACTCTTTTTGACAAAGGCTCAATTAAAATGTGGTTGTAAAATATATACCATGCAATGAAAATGGCGAGACTGAATGTCATGGCCTAGCTGAGAGAAAGGGGGATGTCTTAAATTCAGGCTTCTGAATGTTATAGAAGTTTTTTTTAAATTTTTAAAATTTTTTTTGAGACAGAGTCTTGCTCTGTTGCCCAGGCTGGAGTGCAGTGGCGTGATCTCGGCTCATTGCAAGCTCTGCCTCTCGGGTTCACGCCATTCTCCTGCCTCTGCCTCCCGAGTAGCTGGGACTACGGGACTACAGGTGTCTGCCACTACGCCTGGCTAATTTTTTGTATTTTTAGTAGAGATGGGGTTTCACCGTGTTAGCCAGCATGGTCTCGATCTCCTGACCTCGTGATCCGCCCGCCTTGGCCTCCTAAAGTGCTGGGATTACAATGCGTGAGCCACCGTGCCCGGCCTATAGAAGTTATTCTTAAAAAAATTTAATTTCACATTTTATTTTGCCATTTTCACTGAATGTAATTTAGGTCGTGGGTCTTAAATTATTTGTTTTTCTTAATGAATCATAATCATTCTTTTCTGTAAAAATTCAAATTTCCAGCTCTACACAGTGTTTAGAAAAATCTCTGGATATTCCTTAAGCATCATTTTAAGTCCTTCATCAAGCATTTATTTATAAAAATAGCACTGTACAATTGTTTTGTGCTTTTTACATTAAAACATTTTCATATGCATTATTATGTTTTGTTGAGTTCAACAGAGGGTCAAGCATTGAACAGGAAAGAAACAAAAGAACTAACTGCTTTTCCTATCAGCATCTATGGGCAGAGAAAGTCTTATGTTGGATTTTCCAAGGAGCTTCTGTTGCACTATTCAAATTAATACTATTTCTTGGTGAGGCCAATTTAACGCCTCACCAAGGTATGAAGAAACAAAACATACCTTCTACTAGATAATACTAGACCATATATAATCAGCGCAGACAGTGTGTGATAATCCTGTTTGCTTTGTAGAAATGGAAACATTCTTCTTTGCTCACTAGAAGCATATGAGGACCTATATTCAGCACCATTCCAGCACAATATTGAACAAATTATAGTTCTCGTGTTTGAAGCAGCAGCTGCCTTTGGCTGGCTGATTACTGGACAGAAGGATTAAGTATCATATCGCACATGCCTGTCTTATAACAGACTCTTAAATGTTTGTGTTCATGTATTCATTCCGCAAATCTTAGTCACAGAGCAAGTTTTTCCTGAGAAAGTGAGATTTGAGTCCAGATGTGAAGATGTGGAGTATGTGAATAGGATGATCAAGCGTGTGTGGTGTGAGGAAGTTTTTCTAACAGAGGGAAGGGCGTGTGCAGAAACTCCCAGTGGGAGGGAGCACGATTCTGCCGTTGCCCAGAAGGAAAGTCAGCGTCTGGATGCAAAACGTTCTGGGCAGAGGGGCCCCAGGCCAGGCTCCACCAGTAAGGCAGTCACGTGGGGTTTTGGTGCCATTAGAAAACTAGATCTTCATGCAGTAAGCGAGCAGAAGCTACTGAAAGGTCTTAAGCAAAGGAAACACATATTTAAAAGCTCTTTGCTGTAATCTTAATCTTTTCTAGGGCCTTGTCTTAGTCTGTTCAGGTCGCTAAACTACAATACCACAGACTGGGTGGCTTATAAACAAGAGAAATTTATTCCTCACATTCCACCAGCCGGAACTCCCAGATTCCAGAGTGTCAGGCATGGTTGGGTTCTAAAGAGGTCCAGTTTCCTGGTTCATCTTCTTGTTGTGTCCTGCATGGAGCAAGGGGCAAAAATTTCCCTTGGGCTTCTTTATTATTATTATTATTATTATACTTTAAGTTCTAGGGTACATGTGCATAACGTGCAGGTTACATATGTATACTTGTGCCATGTTGCTGTGCTGCACCCATCAACTCGTCAGCACCCATCAACTCGTCATTTACATCAGGTATAACTCCCAGTGCAATCCCTCCCCCCTCCCCCCTCCCCCCTCCCCATGATAGGCCCCGGTGTGTGATGTTCCCCTTCCCGAGTCCAAGTGATCTCACTGTTCAGTTCCCACCTATGAGTGAGAACATGCGGTGTTTGGTTTTCTGTTCTTGTGATAGTTTGCTAAGAATGATGGTTTCCAGCTGCATCCATGTCCCTACAAAGGACACAAACTCATCCTTTTTTATGGCTGCATAGCATTCCATGGTGTTATGTGCCACATTTTCTTAATCCAGTCTGTCACTGATGGACATTTGGGTTGACTCCAAGTCTTTGCTATTGTGAATAGTGCCGCAATAAACATACGTGTGCATGTGTCTTTATAGCAGCATGATTTATAATCCTTTGGGCAGAAACTACCATCAGAATGAACAGGCAACCTACAGAATGGGAGAAAATTTTTGCAATCTACTCATCTGACAAAGGGCTAATATCCAGAACCTACAAAGAACTCAAACAAATTTACAAGAAAAAAACAAACAGCCCCATCAAAAAGTGGGCAAAGGATATGAACAGACATTTCTCAAAAGAAGACATTCATACAGCCAACAGACACATGAAAAAATGCTCATCATCACTGGCCATCAGAGAAATGCAAATCAAAACCACAATGAGGTACCATCTCACACCAGTTAGAATGGCGATCATTAAAAAGTCAGGAAACAACAGGTGCTGGAGAGGATGTGGAGAAATAGGAACACTTTTACACTGTTGGTGGGATTGTAAACTAGTTCAACCATTATGGAAAACAGTATGGCGATTCCTCAAGGATCTAGAACTAGATGTACCATATGACCCAGCCATCCCATTACTGGGTATATACCCAAAGGATTGGGCTTCTTTTATAAGGGCACTAATCTGTGCATAAAAGCTCCACCTTCACGACCTAATTTCCTCCACAAAGCCTGCTCTCCTAATATTGTAACACTGTGGGAGAGAATTTCAACATATGAATCTGGGTGTACACAAATATGCAGACCATAACAGTCACTAAAAGAGAAGCACAAAATTATAAAAACATTTTAAAATAGTTTTCACTAGTCCAGCACAGTGGCTCACATCTGTAATTCCAGCACTTCGAGAGGCAGAGGTGGGAAGATTGTTTGAGGCCAGGAGTCTGAGATAAGGCTGGGCAACAAGAGAGACATCTGCTCTACAAAACATAAGAAAAAATTTAGCCAGGTGTTGTGGGCGCATGCCTGTAGTCCCAGCTATCTGGGAGGCTGAGACAGGAGGATTGTCTGCACTCAGGAGTTTGAGGCCGCAGTGAGCGATGATTGTGCCACTGCACTCCAGAATGGGCAACAGAAAAAGACTTCAACTCCAAAAACAAACAAAAAAACCTCATTTTTTCCTTTAAAAATTTATTAAATGAAATTGATACACCTCTCAGAATAGTACCTGACCATAGTGCCAACTCGAATTGTCTTGGAAAATGTAGCAAGTTTCCAGTGACAGGGATCTCCAATCTTACTGCTTAAACAAACGTCTATTATTAAAACTGGACTAAAGAGATGGTTTAAATTACTGCATTTGGTGTCAAAAAACAAACTGTTTTCAACATGTGGAGAGTCTATACATCATCTTTTTATATCCCAAACAACTTAAGTTTTCCAATGTTTTCAGTAATATACTTTCCCTTGAATAGAACAGCTCAATTTACACAATAGATATCTCAATTGCAGAAATGTGAACTGCAACTTTCTTAAAATTCGGCTAAAGTTTACATCTCACATGTACACTTCAAAGATAATTCTGAAGACTATTAGACTAATAGTAGCAATAACTTTCAAAAGATGTTTGAGGCCTTTCTTGTGTAACTTGACAGCGACATGTCTTAAACAGCAAAGAATGTCTTCAAGGCTAATCAGACATCTGAATGCTAAAGAAAATGAAAAACTGACTCACGGAAAGAAATGTTTCTAAAATCTAAAGTAAGGTTTGTTCAACTCTCACAGTAATCTTAGCCAATCAAAGGTTGCCAATTTTTTGTTACATACAACATCTTAAAGATGGTGCTTTTCAAATCCGTCACCAGCATTTCCACAATTGTTAGAAAAATTCCAAGGCTCTACCTCACACCTCTTTAATCAGCAAACTCTGGGGTACAGCTTGCAATTAACGAAAGTGTGTGTTAAAAATCCCTCCAAGTTCTCAAGTTTGAAACTCATTGACCTAGGAGAAAATGCATCCTTCAGAAATTATACTGTGTCCAGAATTGCTGGATTCTTCGTCTTGCTTATTTCAAGAACGAAGCCCCGAACCCTCGCGGTGAGTGGTACAGTTCTTAAGAATGGTGTCTGGAGTTTGTTCCTTCAGATGTTCAGTTGTGTCTGGAGTTTTTTCCTTCTGGTGGACTCGTGGTCTCACTGACTTCAAGAGTGAAGTTGCACATCTCCACGATGAGTGTTACAGCTCTTAAATGCAGTACATCTGGAGTTGTTTCTCCTTCCTGGTGGGTTCGTAGTCTCACTGGCTTCACACGTGAAGCTGCAGATCTTTGCTGTGTTAGGACTCATAAAAGCACCGTGGACGCAAACAAACAAAAAAATTCTGCACGAAAAGCAAAAAAACAAACGTTCCACAACATACAAACCTATTGGATCAGCTTCTCACTGCTGGCTCGGGCAGCCTGCTTTTATTCCCTTATCTGACCCCATCCACATTCTGCTGACTGGTCCATTTTACAGAGAACTGATTGGTCTATTTTACACAGAGCTGATTGGTCCGTTTTGACAGAGTGCTGATTGGTGCATTTACAATCCCTGAGCTAGACACAGTGCTAGAAAGAGTTCTCCAAGTCCCCACTAGATTAGCTAGATACAGAGTACTGATTGGTGTATTTACAAACCTTGAGCTAGACACAGGGTGCTGACTGGTGCGTTTACAAACCTTGATCTAGACACAGAGAGCTTATTGGTGTATTTACAATCCCTTAGCTAGACATATAGGTTCTCCAAGTCCCCACTAGACTCAGGAGCCCAGCTGGCTTCACCTAGTGGATCCTGCACCGGGGCACAGGCAGAGCTAGCCGCCAGTCTTGTGCTGTGTGCCAGCACTTCTCAGCCCTTGGGTGGTTGATCTTCTCAGCCCTTGGGCAGTTGATGGGACCAGGCACCATGGAGCAGGGGGCAGCGCTCACCAGGAAGGCTGGGGCCCAGCAGGAGCCCAAGGCAGGGCTCCGGCATGGCGGGCTGCAGGTACTGAACCCTAACCCGAGGGGAGGCAACTGAGGCCTGGCGAGAATTTGAGCGCAGCGCAGGCAGGCGGGCACTGCTCCGGGACCCCGTGCATTCTCCGCGGCTGCTGGCCTGGGTGCTAAGCCCCTCACTGCGCAGGGTGCGGGGGGGGGGGCCCATCAAGCCCACGCCCACCTGGAACTCGCGCTGGCCTAGGAGTAGCATGCACAGCCCTAGTTCCCGCGGGTGCCTCTCCCTCCACACCTCCCCACAAGCAGAGGGAGCCGGCTCCAACCTTGGCCAGCCCAGAGAGGGACTCCCACAGTGCAGAGGCAGGCTGAAGGGCTCCTCAAGCGCAGCCAGAGTGGATGCTGAGGTCAAGGAAGCACAGACAACAAGGGCTGCTAGCACGTTGTCACCTCTCAATATCTTCAGCTGGTCAAGTCCTACTTTACTGAAATAGCTTTTAGTGTTACAAAAGATAAAGAGGGAAACATTATAGCCCAGAACCATTTCCCTCTTCTTGCCTGATAGAACCCTTCTCTGAAAAGCCAATACGCTTTGGGGAATTCTAGTGGGTTCCTGCTGCAGAGATGGACCCTGATTAGGCTAAGCCAATGATGGCAATCCCAGCCCCTTACCAGATAATGGTTCAGAGATATTGTAGGTCTGAACCAATTTGAGCTATTGAAATCCATAAAAGATGGTTTACTATTTGGGCAAGGAATTTCATGATTCTTAAGAGCCAAAGGGAGCTATTTGTCTCTTCCACTGCAAGTAAATATAGATGCTACCAGCAGACGTCCTTGAGCTTAGGAAAAGCAGCCACAAGATGAAATGGGCACACCATGGGTTGTACAGAGCTGAATGTCTGAAAGGACCTGAATTCTTGATGACATTATGACCACTGGATTCGCTCCCCGTGAACAGCCTTATGTTGGGCTTTTCTGTAATATATCTCAATGCCCTTCCTCACTCTTGAAGACAGCTACAGATGCAGCTTGCAACCAAAAGCATCTTAACATATTAGATCTTCCCTAATAAACAACGAGCCACCCAGAGACAGGTCATCGATTTAATTTTCTTTATATCCTGAGAGTCCAGATCAACACTTGGCAGATAGTGACCGCCTAATAGACTTTTGTTGAAAGAATAGAAATCTGAATACATTTACATTTTGTAAGGATATTCTACTTACCAGAGCATCCAAAGAGGTAGAAATGTAATGGGATTACTTAAGAAATAGTTTTCTTCAGAATGCATTTATTTTGTGCTAGTTTTCAAACAGATTGATATTGAAAACTGTAATGAGGAGGCCTTTTATCTGGGATAGAAAAAAATAGGTCTACCTATGTTTTACTTTTAATAGGTTAAAACTTGAACATGAGATGAAAATAACCACTGCTTTTAATCATTAAGAATGTGTTCCTAATAAACCTACAGCTTAGAAAACACGAACAACTCCCTGCTTTGCCATCAATTCCATTACTCACTTTCAGTTTTTCCTTTCTTTTCTTGGCAGATGCTCTTAATTGCTCACAAGTATGGATGAGAAGTGATTATACATTTCAGATGTAATAACATCAGAGAAAAGGAGAAACAGACTGAGCTGCTCTATCACTTAAGGGGTTTTGTGACTTCATTTTTCCTTTCTACCCATTCTCATGTTAGTGAAAACCTCCAAATTAGAGTGATCTTTACCTAGCTACTCTTGTGTGCTATGGGGCCCTTCCCAGGGCAGATAGAAAATGAAAGACTTGAACCCTCCCTAAAGTGACCCCTATAAGGGCACACAGGGGTAGGACTAAGACTGAAACCCACCTCCTCATCTGTGGAGAGCCAGAACCCCAGGTCCTTCAAACAGTGAGGTGGCATCGATTCCTCCAGCGAGCGTGTATCGAGCACTTGGCATATCGCAGTCATGACTTTTAGGCTCAAAATTTTCTCCACCTACCAAATATGCCCAAAATGGTGAGTTTTCCCCTTTTGATAAGATGTGACTCTAATGCTTCCTGAATTGAAATTTCAGCTTAATTTCCAGCTACAAATGGCAAATCTTGTTATTCGAATACTTTTGCTCCTCCTTAGCCACATGTGATTTCAATGCCACTTAGCAGTGAAGTTATTCCTTACATGTGTAGGCATAATAAGAAGCTGCTTTTCTGTGTTTAATTACATAAATGAGTAAATCACACTTTCACTACCTCAGAACAGTGGAGTGTAATGGCTTTGGGGAAAGACTCCCATCTTGAGCTCTCTTCCTTATTTAGACCTGTCCATTATATCTTTTTGTTAGGAGCTCCTTTAGAGTGTTTACCTCATGTCCCTTTACGGCATTTTAAACTCAAGCATATTAAGATGTGAATGTATGAAAGTTTACATGAGCACTTTGTGTGTGCATGGGTGGGGGCTATTTGCATTTTGAAGGGGTGAAGCCCTTTCTGCAGAACTTCTAGCATTTGCAGTCTGACAAAAGGGCTAATGGAGGCAAGGGTGGCTGTACTCTCCTGAGTCGGCTGAACAGTCGTTGGGCACATTTGCACCCAGCCACGAGGCTGCCCTTTGGGATGACATACCTCACTAAAAATAAAATGAAAACACCCAATGGCAATGAAGACAGGATCAAGATTTATGTATTTGGGACATGATAAAATAGGAAGGCAATTTAAATTTTGCCATTGTTATTACACTTGTTGTTAGACACCTAAAAGCAAAGCTGGGTTCTGCCAGTTGCAAATACAGCTGCCCTCCAAGCAAGTGAGGACTCTTGCTTGCTCATGGATTGTTCTGGGAGTTAGTGAAGACTGGCTGATAAACCTTCATGTGTTCTCTATAAAGAGTTGTTTACTGTGAATGATTGTGTGAAGAGTTGTCACCCCAGGCTAATCAGAGGGGGCTTCTTACCACACCCCACTATTCTACAAGACACCAGGGTCATACATGCACTGCAACTGTCTTGCTCTGTGTGTCATACCTGAACCACTGAAAATGTAAGAATCTAAGTGCTCCCAGGAAACCCAATGACTTTGACTACACACCAGCAGTACAGTGGGCCTCTTAGCCATAAGCCAATTAAGGCAATTAGTGCTATTTAATGTGAAATGTTCTCCAATACACACACTGGCAGGAATATTAAAAAATACAAGCATCAAGAATTCTGATTTATTTTCCTGTTGCTCGGGCCAGCTGCTGAGTGCCAAGCAGCACTGTATGTGCTCCTGGCATAACTTGATTAATAATCTTGGCAAACAAAGAATCCTTCAACAAATAGCAGTAGCCTTTTGATTATATCGTGCCAGAGATAATAATTGCTTCAAATTGACTGTAGTGGAGTCTATTTGCTCATGCATAATGAAAAAAAAAGATCATATAACAGCTTGATTATAAAAATGAACGACATGCTGGAAACCTACCAAGAATTCTCCCAAATTGGATATTTTAATTGTTTTACCTCACTTTCTGATCCAGGCCAAACTCATTTAAGAAAAATTTTACATACCAAAATCTCTATGAAATAGGGAGATTTCCAAGCCTACTGGCAATAATTCACTTAGAGTTAATGAATGTGAAAATGTTTTTTTAAGCTACATAAAAATATAATATTATTATTATTATTGGAACAATATTTAATTCATCAAAATTCCAGTATACTGAAAAGTTTAAATTGGTTCTTACAAGTCTGGAAAAGGAGACTTGACCTGTCCTTTCTGTTAGAAGTGGGAATTGTGTGGACTATACCTTTGCATGTAGGTATTCTACAGTTATTTCAATTTAAATATGGATTGTGCTTAGGAATGAAAATATGGAAGTGTGCCTTTGATTATTGCCATTAATCTCATAGTTACCATTTGCTGAGCAACTACTGTTTCAAACACTGGGCTATACAGTTAACAAATATTATCCAATTTAATCTTCACAACAATCCTATTCTTTCCACACTTTGCACATAGTAGGTACAAGATAAAGATTTGTTGCATGAAGAGAGTTAAGTAACTTCCTTGACATCACAAGCAGGTGGACCACCATTTCAATCAACTGCAGTGCCCTTTCAGTAGCTTTTCTCTGAAATTCCTTGTCTATGCTTATTTTTTCCCTTTTCAGGAGTGACACTTTGAAGGTTCTAAGTTCTAATGGTCCCCAAACGGGGCTAAATGCAGCCATACTAGGAGTTCCTCCAGGTACATATTCTTCAGGCATCCAGGCAATGTGAAATCTTCTGAATGTACCACTGCACCTATAGGTAATGAAAATGGCTAATTGTCCTCAAGACTCAGCAGAAGGAACTGCTCTGGTGACATTTCAAACATGCTCAGTGTGAGGTCGCTAACACCACAAAGGACCTGATGGCAGAAGACAAGTCAGCTGGGACACAGTTTGAATTTAGCTAAAAGGATCCAACACTCTTGCCCAAACAATTTTCTTTTTTCCTTTTTCTTTTGAGATAGAGTCTCACTCTTGTCACCCAGGCTGGAGTGCAGCAGCACGATGTCTGCTCACTGCAACCTCCACCTCCTGGGTTCAAGCAATTATCCTGCCTCAGCCTCCCAAGTAGCTGAGTTTACAGGGGTCCGCCACCACCCCTGGCTAATTTTTTTTTTTTTTTGTATTTTTAGTAGAGACAGGGTTTTGCCATATTGGCCAGGCTGGTCTCGAACTCCTGACCTCAGGTGATCCACCTGCCTCAGCCTCCCAAATTGCTGGGATTACAGGCGTGAGCCACTGTACCCAGCCCCAAACAATTTTCTTAATGAACATTCTACTTAGAAAAGTCTGTCATTTTGAATTTTCCATATTTGTGACCGAGTGACCCACATTCTTAATGCTGATCATGGCCAGTCCTACCTAGGTCACATTTGGAAGGGAATTAGGTTTCCCTATGGCATCTTCTCTACACCGTTTCAGCACCCCATTTTCTCTCCACCTGCTGCAAGCACCACCTTGCCCCCATCTATCACCTTAGCAGCCTACTTTATTAAAAATGAAATTAAAATAATTATTTAAAAATATTTTAGCCATGAAATCCTTGCCCAAATATATGCTTACTTGGAAGCTCAAATAAAAGAAACAAGCCTCTCAAGAGTGTGGGAATAAAGTTCCAGGATACTAACTCAATATCAACTCAATGATGCTTACACCTGAATAAGAAATCTTTCTAGATCTTATCTCAATGTCCACTTTATTTCAGAGTTCACAGATGAACACAACAACTCAGATGACCTGTTTTCTGAATCTCTCTGTGCTATTAGTCAAGGAGCTGGATCAAGTCTAATTCTTCTTTGCTTTTACATTTGGATTTACCTTTTCTGCTCAGATAAACTGTAAACTCCGTCATGGCAAAAATATGGCCTTTTACTTATTTTCTGTTCATTTAGGTAGAAGATTCTGTCTATAGTAAATGATTTACCAGAAGTACACCTTAGAAAATATTGTCATTAAGTTAAAGCAAAACAGAAAGATAAAACAGAGATATTCTGTTTTGATGAGACCTGCTGCTTTTACTTTTTTTTTTGAAACAGAGTCTCACTCTGTCGCCCAGGCTGGAGTGCAGTGGCGCTATCTCAGCTCACTGCAACCTCCACCTCCTGGGTTCAAGCGATTCTTCTGCCTCAGCCTCCCGAGTAGCTTGAACTACAGGCACCCGCCACCATGCCCGGCTGATTTTTGTATTTTTAGTAGAGACAAGGTTTCACGGTGTTAGCCAGGGTGGTCTCCATCTCCTGACCTTGTGATCCGCCCGCCTCGGCCTCCCAAAGTGCTGGGATTACAGGCGTGAGCCACCGCGCCCGGCCCCTGCTGCCTACTTTCTTGTACCCCTCTAGTTTGGGTGATAGCTAGAGCACTGGGTAAAGACAGAGAGCCAACCGAAGTTGAAACTGGACACCTCAACTTACTGTGAGACTGTGGGCAATTATATTTACCTTTCAGTGCCTCAGTTTCCTAATCTGTTAAATGGACATAAAGGCTTCATCAACTAATTATGAGGATTTAAGGATACTGCATATATGAAGCATATAGTAGACACTCAATAACTTTATACCCACTACACTCTCCTCTTTTGAATCCTTTGGGACATGTGACCCACTGTTTCAGACACTGGGCTATACAGTTAGCAGATATCCAATTTAATCTTCACAACACCTCTATCAGCTAGATATTCTTTCTGCACTTTACACATAGTAGGTATAGGGTAAAGGTTTGTTGTCCACAAGTTTCTTACTATAGGTTAATTGGGTAAACAAACAAAACTCCCTTTTACTAACAGAATTACAGGCTCCTGTTCTGAGATTCAGTGTCCTCTATTGCACTGTTCTGGATACAAGTGAGGTAGGAGGCAGGCGGGACTAGTTTCAGGACCAGATTGAAGACTGGCCAAAACTTGGAGGAGGGGCCCAAAGCACCTCTCGCTGCCCATCACCCTAAGACACTACCACCAGTGCCATAACAGTTTACCAGTGCCATGGCTGTGCATGAAAGTTACTGCCCCTTGCCATGGCAACACCTGGAAGCTACCACTGGTTTTCTAGCTATTTCTGAATAACGCATCCCTTAATTAGAATGTCATTTAGAGTGGGTTTGTGACTGGAAACGTCGTAATGCTGTTCCTCTCAGTGCACTGCCTGTGAGGTAACCCTGCTCTGCAGAAGCAGTCACAGAGCGGCAACACCGCCCATACCTTAAAAAAGCTGCTTTCTTCAGCCACTGGCTCACTCTTGAATTCTCTCCTGAGTGAAGAACCTGCCCTGCATGACAAACATTATGGATTGCACTACTCTACGTGGTTGTGTACGTGTATGATGAGTTGATTGTGTGTGTGGGTGGCAGTAGGGGAAATCTTCCTCTTTGGTGGAAGAGCAGGCAAGAAACAGAGCATTGTTTATTCTTCCTCATCTAGCCATCCTTCCTGCTCCCACTACAGAGAGTTGACTTGGTTTGACCTTTCCTCTATTTGATTATAGTAGTTCAAAAAATATTAAAATGAGACAGTTTCTCCTTAGTGAAGGATTTTAGCATGGTTTTGTAGAACAGGGCTCACACATTAATGTGCTTAAGAGTCATTGGGGATCTTGTCAGAGTGCAGATTCCAAGTTAGTAGGAGCTGTGGGGTGGGACCTGTGGTTCTCTTTCCTTCCTTCCTTCCTTCCTTCCTTCCTTCCTTCCTTCCTTCCTTCCTTCCTTCCTTCCCTCCTTCCTTTCCTCCTTCCCTCCCTCCCTCCCTCCTTCCTTCCTTTCCTCCTTCCTTTCCTCCTACCCTCCCTCCCTCCCTCCTTCCTTCCTTCCTTCCTTCCTTCCTTCCCTCCTTCCTTTCCTCCTTCCCTCCCTCCCTCCCTCCGTCCTTCTTTCCTTCCTTCCTTCCTTCCTTCGTCCCTCCCTCCCTCCCTCCCTCCCTCCCTCCCTCCCTCCCTCCCTCCCTCCCTCCCTTCCTTCCTTCCTTCCTTCCTTCCTTTCTTTCTTCCTTCCTTCCTTCCTGTTTTTTCTGTTTATTTTTTTCAGAGTCTCACTCTGTCACCCAGGCTGGAGTGCAGTGATGAAATCTCAGTTCACTGCAACCTCTGGCTTCTGGGTTCAAGTCAGTCTCCTGCCTTAGCCTCCTATGTAGCTGGGACTACAAGCATGAATACAGGCATGCATCACCATGCACAGCTAATTTTTTATTTTTACTAGAGACTGGGTTTTGCCATGTTGGCCAGGCTGGTCTCAAACTCCTGGCCTCAAGTGATCCACCCACCTCGGCCTCCCAAAATGCTGGGATTACAGCCGTGAGCCACCATGCCCGGCTGCATTTCTATTAAATACTCAGGAAATGCTGCTGCTGCTGCTCCACAAATCACACTTTAAGTAAGGATCCAGGTAATTGAATCAAGTCAACCAAAGCCAGTCACATAAAACACAAGGAAGAATACCACTAGAAACAAGAACAACAAAGCAAAGCTCAGATTGAAAATTCAGTTGGCACAATGTGTATTATGGGTCTAGAGGGAATCACATGCTTATTTATGCATTTGAATTTTAAAAAATCTTTTATTTGCTTACATATGAAGTTCAGACTCTCATTCTTGGTCTCATCTTATGTATCACTGGGAAAAGCTCTACTCATCTTCATACCTCTCACACATGACACCCACTTTTACATTCCACACATTTTAAGAAACGTTCATAGGTATCTTGGAAACCAAATGAAATGGAACAAAAATATATTTTAGAAAATTTTTAACAAGTATCTCATATCTATGATATCTGCTGATATACACACAGAACAAGCATATGAAAAATGCTGTTCATAAGCCTGTGTGAAATAGTCATTTCCAGCACTGATCTGGACCCAGATGGCCTGCATCTGAATCTTGGCTCTCTTACTCGCTAGCTTTGGTGGGTTATTTCACGTCTCTGTACATGAGCTTCCTCATCTACAAATGAGGATTATGATGGTTTTTTTTTTTTTAATCTCAGGTTGGCTATGAGGATAGATGAAATTAATTTAAGTATAGGACTTAGAACAGTGCCTCATACATAGGAAGCCCCGTATAAGTCTGTTCCTGTTGCTATTGCAAAGTACCTTAGACTGGGTAATTTATAAACAACAGAAGTTTATTGCTCACAGTTGAGGCACCAGCAGATTCAGTGTCTGCTGAGGGTTTGCTGTCTGTGCTTCAAGATGGTGCCTTCTTGCTGTGTCCTCACATTGTGGAAGGGCAGGCAGTTCCCTTGGGCTTCTTTGATAAGGGCACTAATCCCATTTATAAGGATTCCACTCTCATGACCTAGTTACCTCTCAAATGGCCGGCTTCCTAATACCGAGAGATTGGGGGTTAGATTTTAGCATATGAACTTCTGAGAGACACAAACATTTAGACCATACTAGGTATTATATATAACCACCTTTATGTAATTTTTAGCTTTATGGACTAGTTTAACTTTAAGAAAGGAGTACATGTAAGCAAGTCAGCATTTTGGGGTCAATCACTCCAGAACATGTTATCTGTGAATCATCACTTGTCATGTAGCCTGTCTTTTTATTTGAATATGTGTTTGCAATTTTAGTCAATATTTTACTATTTTAGTCATATAAATTCCAAATATTTTCTCTTATAGTAATACATTTACCTATGAGACAATAGTTGGAGTATACTTTAAGGCAAATTATATATCAGAAGCTCTTGGTGAAGAAAATCAATATGTTATATTTTTAAAAGTATTCTAGGGCCAAATACTTTGAGATGCATATAATACAGTGGGTTTTGTATTTATAGTCAAGGGTGTTAGTATGCAAGTCTTGGTTCTGCCATTTACAAGCTGTGTGACCTTGGCCAAATCACTTTTCTTTTAAGTTTCATTTCCAAAATAACTGTAATCATAGTACCTACCTTATGAGATTGTTGTGAGGTATAAATGAGAACAATACAAATTAAGTCCTCAGCACACTGCCAGTTCTACAGGAATTTCTCTATCAATGAAATGATAATAGCAACAATAATAAATACATTTAGAAATTACGAGCCTTGGTAATTAACAAATCTGAAAGCCAATGCAAGCATATCTACTATAGATGGAAAGGTCTCCAACATCAGGAGAAAGTCATATATTTTCCCTTACTTCAACTTTCTTCCTGCCTCTCTTCAACCTCCGAAGTCCAGATAATCTGATATCTCAGTTTGTCCAACAGAGTCCCATTTTATGTCTGTTGTTCCAGCATAATTGTTGATAGGACAGCCTATTACACACAAAGTGTACCACTTAGGACAATAAATTTTAAGTTCACCCACGTGAGGGACTTTCTTAGCTGATCATTCACCTCATTAAAATTACAAAAAACCCTGCATGATTTTCAGATAAAAAAAAAAAAAAAGGACTGATCTTTTTTTCCCCAAGTATTACAAGCCCCAGTTTCCCTGAAAATACAATCAAAAATTTAAAAATTTATTTTTCTTTTGATCGACCACAATGTGTCTCACTGGCTCTGTCCGGAAGACAATTATTTGAGATAGCTTGATTTCTCTGAGATGAACTTTGTTGGGATGTGAAGAACTAAGCATAAGAAGAAGCAAGAACAAATTGAGGAAAATCAGTGGCTGAAAATATGGGTGGGGCCTAGAATAACTGTTGTCAGGGGAAGGGGGAAGTGACTTAAAAATACTGTAAGAAATATACTTCAGGCATGGGTCAATTTTCTGCCACTGATTTTTATTTTTACCTTCTTTTTCCCCTTGTTAATTGCACCATGATTATCCTGCATTGCAGCAGCATGGTGATTAAGAACATAGAACCTGGCCGGGCGCGGTGGCTCAAGCCTGTAATCCCAGCACTTTGGGAGGCCGAGACGGGCGGATCACGAGGTCAGGAGATCGAGACCATCCTGGCTAACACGGTGAAACCCCGTCTCTATTAAGAAATACAAAAAACTAGCCGGGCGAGGCGGCGGGCGCCTGTAGTCCCAGCTACTCGGGAGGCTGAGGCTGGAGAATGGCGTGAACCCGGGAGGCGGAGCTTGCAGTGAGCTGAGATCCGGCCACTGCACTCCAGCCTGGGTGACAGAGCGAGACTCCGTCTCAAAAAATAAATAAATAAATAAATAAAAAGAACATCGAACCTGGACTGGGTGCAGTGGCTCACGCTTGTAATCCAAGCACTTTGGGAGGCTGAGGTGGGTGGATCCCTTGAGTTCAGGAGCTCAAGATCAGCCTGGGCAACGTGGTGAAACCCCAGCTCTCCCCAAAATACAAAAATTAGCCAGGGGTGGCTGTGCTAATTTTTGTATTTTGAGGAGAGATGGGGATTTCACCACGTTGCCCAGGTTGGTGTTGAATCTCTGAGCTCAAGTCTGTGCTACTCAGCGCAGGAGGCTACTCCCCAGCTACTCAGGAGGCTGAGGCTCAAGAATCACTTGAACCTAGGAGGCAGAGGTTGCAGTGAACCAAGATCGCACCACTGCACTCCAGTCTGTGTGACAGAGTGAGACTCCATCTCAAAACAAGACAAAACACAGAGAATCTGAAACCAGAGAGCTTCTGTTAATGTTCACTCTCCAACATGTACTAGCTGTGCAACTTTGGGCAAATTCCTTAATATTGCTGAGCCTCATTTTCCTCCTGTGGTAAAAATGGGGCTAGCAACCTATTTCATAGTGTATATATCAAGATTAAATAAGGTAATATGTGCAAAGCTCTTAAAATAGTACCTGGTGCTTAGTATGTGCTTTTGTGCAAACTTTTATTTTACTTTTACTTTTATTTTACTTCAGGACTATTATAATAACAGAGTAGATCTAGGATTTGCTCTGATTCTAGCTTTAAATAAAATTAATTGGTCCGTCTTCTGTAGCAATGTTACTGTTATTATTGTTATTACTATCATTTTCTTTTGATTCGTTCTACTGAAAGTTTTTGTAATGTGAATGTGTTGTCTCTCTGAATTTTCACTGTTCAATGTTTACTTTCACACATATGACTAACCATAGCTCAAAACACATATGTACAGTTGAAGTGAAAGATGGGTTTTTGATTTAATGGCAAAAAAATTAATCAGTGGTAAAATAAGAACTCTTAAATGAGTGCTATTCTTTAAAGGGATGGTATTTCTATCACTGTTATATGTTGATTTATAATCACTATTATATGCTGCCTTTGATGTAATTTATACACATTATGGTGGGCAGGAGAAGAAATGAGATGTGCCATTGTGAATCAGTGGTTTAGAAATAAGCATATGTCATGAATAGAATAATGTTCCTATTTCTCAAGGGGCACAGTATGAAGAAATAATTGTTTTGAAATATGAGATTCCAACAAGATGTCTGATTTAAATTGTATAAAGCTTATTTACCACCACTGGCAAAAATAAGAGGTGAAAGGCCTTCTGGGCCATGCATGTGTCCTTTTAACGGGGAACCATGGAGACAGGCACCATAGAAATAGGTAAATCTCATATTTTTAATTTTTGAAGCTCTCATACAATTCCTTTAGCTTTGTCCATGGAAATTCAGAGCAAAATATGAGATAAGTATCTAGATATTTCAAAATTTTAAACCATACTTCATTTTCTCTTTAAAGAGAATATGATTTTAAACATGATTTTAGGATAATTGTCTGAGTGCTTCAAAGAAGCTGTAGAAAGTATGCTGGCAGATGTTAAAATCGAGTGGTTTCTGTTGATTAGTCTTTAGGGACTGGAATGATGAAGGAGGCTCAAAATAAATAAATCATGGTAGTTAATGTGTCCCATTTCCCTCTTTAAGGCCTTATCTAATGCAAAAAGTGCCCCTAAAACATTGAAAAAGCCATATTTTTCTTCTATAGAAATACAAGATAGAGGTTATTGAACACAGAAGAAAATCTAAGATCAAAAGTACCTCCTGAATAATCAAAAAGAGAGAAAAGCAAATGTATTATGCTTCTGTAATGTTATTACATTTAGTCCCTCCAAAAAGTGATTATCCACAGACCATATTTGTGGAACCACAAGATAGTTTAAGTAACTAATATGTCTCACTCCCTAAGCATTCTGCACAAGTCAGACTTGTTTTACATTTCTTCAGATATGGCATTGGCTAGCTTTTATGTACTACACCAGGACTACAATCATAACATCAGAGCAGTCCTGAGATACCTTTTGATCCTACTTTTTGAACACAGTAATCAATAGATCCATGTACTGTATAGTAGTTAAATACCTGATGCTTTTGGGCCTCTGCTGATCGTGCTACCATGGGGAGGATTGGTTTGAGGAATCTGACTAAAATTACCACCCAGAGAGTTCTTAGAGTCATTCTCTCATGTTGCAGCTGCTGCCTCCATCTCAAGAATGGCGCCTGTTTCAACTCATCCTGGCAGAATTCTATGGAGAAGTGGTGAAGATTCATCTGTTTTAAGAGACTTGGCCTTAATTTTGCTTAAGTATGTTCATTGAGCATGAAAGTCTCTGAGTCTTGCCTCAAAAAATTAAGGGTAGTAATGAAGTTAAAGTGATGGATATTATGATGAGTTCTATCACACTCCCAACTCCTAATTTCCCTGGCTATAGTATCTTGGTGCCCTCTCAATGTGTTTCTGTAGAAGGTGTCGGGAAATACCTCTTTATACATGGCTTAAGCCATGTAGTGATCTGTCCTTCTTACAGGAAAGGAGTACACTGAGATAATCATCAGTGTTCTGAAGAAACTTGGCCAAGGGTCACTGAATACTTACTTATAAAATATCTGCTTTGTTTGCACTGAAGGAAGAGAAATAACCCTACTTGGAACTCCTTTGTTTAGAAAGCCTACTTTTTTTTCTTTTTCATTTTTTTTTTTTTTTAATACTTTAAGTTCTGGGACACATGTGCAGAACATGCAGGTTTGCCACATAGGTATACATGTGCCATGGTGATTTGCTGCACCCATCAACCCGTCATCTACATTAGGTATTTCTCCTAATGCTGTCCCTCCTCTTGACCCCCAACACCTGACAGGCCCCAGTGTGTGATGTTCCCTTCCCTGTGCCCATGTGTTCTCCTTGTTTAGCTCCCACTTATAAGTGAGAACATGTGATGTTTGGTTTTCTGTTCTTGTGATAGTTTGCTGAGAATGATGGTTTCCAGCTTCATCCATGTCCCTGCAAAGGACATGAACTGATCCGTTTTTATGGTTGCATATTATTCCACGGTGTATATGTGCCACATTTTCTTCTTCTTCTTTTTTTTTATTTCTCTTTTTTTCTTTTTTTGAGACAGAGTCTCGCTCCATTCTCCAGGCTGGAGTGCAGTGGCACAATCTCGGCTCCCTGCAAGCTCCGCCTCCTGGATTCATGCCATTCTCCTGCCTCAGCGTCTGGAATAGCTGGGACTTCCAGTGCCCGCCTCCATGCCCGGCTAATTTTTTGTATTTTTAGTAGAGACGGGGTTTCACCGTGTTAGCCAGGATGTTCTCGATCTTCTGATCTCATGATCCGCCAGCCTCGACCTCCCAAAGTGTTGGGATTACAGGCGTGAGCCACCGTGCCAGGCCTGCTACATTTTCTTTATCCAGTCTATCATTGATGGGCATTTGGGTTGGTTCCAAGTCTTTGCTATTGTGAATAGTGCCACAATAAACATACCTCATGTGCATGTGTCTTTACAGTAGCATGATTTATAATCCTTTGGGTACATACCCAGTAATGGGATCACTGGGTCAAATGGTATTTCTAGTTCTAGATCCTTGAAGAATCACCACACTGTCTTCCACAATGGTTGAACTAATTTACACTCCCACCAACAGTGTAAAAGCATTCCTATTTCTCCACATCCTCTCCAGCATCTGTTGTTTCCTGACTTTTTAATGATCACCATTCTAACTGGAATGAGATGCTATCTCATTGTGGTTTTGATTGACATTTACCTAATGGCCAGTGTTGATGAGCTTTCTTTCATATGTTTCTTGGCCACATAAATGTCTTCTTTTGAAAGTCTCTGTTCGTATCCTTCTCCCACTTTTTGATGGGGTTGTTTTTTACCTGTAAATTTGTTTAAGTTCATTGTAGATTCTTGATATTAGCCCTTTGTTAGATGGATCGATTGCAAAATCTTTCTCCCATTCTGCAGGTTGCCTTTTCACTCTGGTAATAATTTCTTTTGCTGTGAAGAAACTCTTAGTTTAATTAGATCCCATTTGTCAATTCTGGCTTTTGTTGTAGTTGCTTTTGGTGATTAGTCATGAAGTCTTTGCCCATGCCTATGTCCTGAATAGTACTGCCTAGGTTTTCTTCTAGGGTTTTTATGGTTTTAGGTCTTATGTTTAAGTCTTTAATCCATTTTGAGTTAATTTTTGTATAAGGTGTAAGGAAGGAGTCCAGTTTCAGTTTTCTGCATATGGCTAGCCAGGTTTCCCAACACCATTTATTAAATAGGGAATTGGTTCCCCATTGCTTGTTTTTGTCCGGTTTGTCAAAGATCAGATGGTTGTAGATGTGTAGCATTATTTCTGAGGCCTCTGTTCTGTTCCATTGGTCTATATATCTGTTTTGGTACCAGTACCATGCTGTTTTAGTTACTGTACCCTTGTAGTATAGTTTGAAGTCAGGTAAGATGATACCTTTAGTGTTGTTCTTTTTGCTTAGGATTGTCTTGGCTGTACAGCTCTTTTTTGGTTCCATATGAAATTTAAAGTATTTTTTTCTAATTCTGTGAAGAAAGTCAATGGTAGCTTGATAGGGATAGCATTGAATCTATCAATTACTTTGGGCTGTATGGCCATTTTGATATTGATTCTTCCTATCCATGAACATGGAAAGTTTTTCCATTTGTTTGTGTCCTCTCTTATTTTCTTAAGCAGTGGTTTGTAGTTCTCCTTGAAGAGGTACTTCACATCCCTTGTAAATTATATTCCTAGGTATTTTGTTCTCTTTGTAGCAATTGTGAATGAGAGTGAACTCATGGTTTGGCTCCCTGTTTGTCTATTATTGGTGTGTAGGAATGTTTGTGATTTTTGCCAATTGGTTTTGTGTCCTGAGACTTTGCTGAAGTTGCTTATCAGCTTAAGGAGATTTGGGGCTGAGATGATGGAGTTTTCTAATTATACAGTCATGTCATCTGCAAACAGAGACGATTTGACTTCCTCTCTTCCTATTTGAATACCACTTATTTCTTTCTCTTGCCTGATTGCCCTGGCCAGAACTTCCAATATGATGTTGAATAGGAGTGCTGAGAGAGGGCATACTTGTCTTGTGCCAGTTTTCAAAGGGAATGCTTCCAGTTTTTGCCCATTCAGTATGATATTGACTGTGGGTTTATCATTAAGTAGCTCTTATTATTTTGAGATACATTCCATCAATATCTAGTTTATTGAGAGTTTTTAGCACGAAGGGGTGTTGAATTTTATCAAAGGCCTTCTCTGCATCTATTGAGATAATCATGTGGTTTTTGTCATTGGTTTTGTTTATGTGATGGATTATGTTTACTGTTTTGTATATGTTGAATTATCCTTGAATCCCAGGGATGAAGCTGACTTGATCATGGTGGATAAGCTTTTTGATGTGCTGCTGGATTCGGTTTGCCAGTATTTTATTGAGGATTTTTGCGTTAATATTCATCAGGGATATTAGCCTGAAATTTTCTTTTGTTCTTGTGTCTCTGCCAGGTTTTGTTATCAGGATGATGCTGGCCTCATAAAATGAGTTGGGGAGGAGTCCCTGTTTTTCTATTGTTTGGAATAGTTTCAGAAGGAATGGTATCTGCTCCTCTTTGTACCACTGGTAGAATTCAGCTGTGAATCCATCTGGTCCTGGGCTTTTTATGGTTGGTAGGCTATTAATTACTGACTCAATTTCAAAACTTGTTATTGGTCTATTCAGGGATTCAACTTCTTCCTGGTTTAGTCTTGGGAGGGTATATGTGTTCAGAAATGTATCCATTTCTTTGAGATTTTCTAGTTTATTTGTGTAGAGGTGTTTATAGTATTCTCTGATGGTAGTTTGTATTTCTGTGGGATCAGTGGTCATATTCCCTTTATCATTTTTATTGAGTCTATTTGATTCTTCTCTCTTTTTTTATTAGTCTGGCTACCAGCCTATCTATTTTATTAATCTTTTCAAGAAACCAGCTCCTGGATTCATCAGTTGTTTGAAGGGATTTTGTGTCTCTATCTCCTTCAATTCTACTCTGATCTTAGTTATTTCTTGTCTTCTGCTAGCTTTTGAATTTGTTTGCTCTTGCTTTCTAGTTCTTTTAATTGTGATGTTAGGGTGTCGGTTTTAGATCTTTCCCACTTTCTCCTGTGGGCATTTAGTGCTATAAATTTCCCTCTAAACATTGCTGTAGCTGTGTCCCAGAGATTCTGGTACATTGTGTCTTTGTCCTCATTGGTTTCAAAGAACTTATTTATTCTGCCTTAATTTCATTATTTACCCAGTAGTCATTCAGGAGCAGGTTGTTCAGTTTCCATGTAGTTGTCTGCAATTTTGAGTGAGTTTCTTAATCCTGAATTCCAATTCGATTGCACTGTGGTCTGAGAGACTGTTTGTTATGATTTCCATTCTTTTGCATTTGCTGAGGAGTATTTTACTTCCAATTACGTGATCACTTTTAAAATAAGTGTGATGTGGTGCTGAGAAGAATGCATATTCTGTTGATTTGTGGTGGAGAGTTCTGTAGATGTCTGTTAGGTCTGCTTGGTCCAGGGCTGAGTTCAAATCTTGAATAACCTTATTAATTTTCTGTCTCATTGATCTGTCTAATATTGATGGTGGGGTGTTAAAGTCTCCTACTATTATTGTGTGGGAGTCTAAGTCTCTTTGTATGTCTCTAAGAACTTGCTTTATGAATCTGGGTGCTCTTGTTTTGGATGTATATATATATGTAGGATGATTAGCTCTTCTGTTGCATTCTACCATTATGCAATGCCCTTGTCTTTTTTCATCTTTGTTGGTTTAAAGTCTGTTTTATCAGAGACTAGGACTGCAACCCCTGCTTTTTTTTTTCTTTCCATTTTCTTGGTAAATCTTCCTCCATCCCTTTATTTTGAGCCTATGTGTGTCTTTGCATGGGAGATGGGTCTCCTGAGTACAACACACTGATGGGTCTTGACTCTTTACCCAATTTGCCAGTCTGCATCTTTTATTTGGGGCATTTAGCCCATTTACATTTAATGTTAATATTGTTATGTGTGAATTTGATCCTGTCATTATGATGCTAGCTGGTTATTTTGCCTGTTAGTTCATGCAGTTTCTTTATAGCATTAATGGTCTTTACATGTTGGTATTTTTTTTTGCAGTAGCTGGTAACAGTTTTTCCTTCCCATATCTAGTGCTTCCTTCAGGGTCTCTTGTAAGGCAGGCCTGGTTGTGACAAAATCCTTCAGCATTTGCTTGTCTGTAAAGGATTTTATGTCTCCTTCACTTACAAAGCTTAGTTTGGCTGGATATAAAATTCTGGGTTGAAAATTCTTTTCTTTAAGAATGTTGAATATTGGTCCCCACTCTCTTCTGGCTTGTGGGCTTTCTGCAGAGAGATCCGCTGTTAGCCTGATGGGCTTCCCTTTGTGGATAACCTGACCTTTCTCTCTGACTGCTGTTAACATTTTTTTCCTTTATTTCAACCCTGGTGAATCTGATGATTATGTATCTTGGGGTTGCTCTTCTTGTGGAGTATCTTTGCGGTGTTCTCTGTATTTCCTGAATTTGAATGTTGGCCTGATTTGCTAGGTTGGGGAAGTTCTCCCAGATAATATCTTGAAGGATGTTTTCCACCTTGGTTCCATTGTCTCCATCATTTTCAGGTACACCAATCAAATGGAGGTTTGGTCTTTTCACATAGTCCCATATTTCTTGGAGGCTTTGTTCATTCCTTTTCATGCTTTTTTCTGTAATCTAATCTTCAAGCTTTATTTCATTAAGTTGATCTTCAATCTCTGATATCTTTTCTTTGGCTTGATCGATTCAGCTATTGACAATTGTCTATGCTTCACCAAGTTCTCATGCTGTGTTTTTCGGCTTCATCAAGTTATTTATGTTCTTCTCTAAACCGGTTATTCTAGTTACCAATTCCTCTAACCTTTTATCAAGGTTCTTAGTTTCCTTGCATTGCATTTGAATGTGCTCCTTTAGCTTAGAGGAGTGTGATATTATCCACCTTCTGAAGCCTACATTTGTCAATTTGTCAAACTTATTCTCCATCCAGTTTTATTCTCTTGCTGGCAAAGAGTTATGGTCCTTTGGAGAAGAGGCATTCTTGTTTTTGGAATTTTCAGCCTTTTTACACTGGTTTATCCTCATCTTCCTGGATTTATCTACCTTTGGTGTTTGATGTTGGTGACCTTCAGATGAGTTTTTGCATGGGGGTCCTTTTTGTTGATATTGATTGCTATCGCTTTCTATTTGTTGCTTTTCCTTCTAGCAGTCAGACCCCTGTGCTGCAGGTCTGCTGGAGTTTGCTGGAGGTCCGCTCCAGACCCTGTTTGCCCGGGTATCACCTGCAGAAGCTGCAGAACAGCAAAGATTGCTGCCTGGTCCTTCCTCTGAAAGGTTCATCACAGAGGGTCACCCGCCAGATGCCAGTTGGAGCTCTCCTGTATGAGGTGTCTGTCAACCCCTGCTGGGAGGCATCTCCCCATCAGGAGGCATGGGGGATCTGGGGCCCACTTGAGGAGGCAGTCTGTCCTTTAACAGAGCTCAAGTGCTGTGCTTGGAGATCAGCTGCTCTCTTCAGAGCTGGCAGGCAGGAACATTTAAGTTTGCTGAAGTTGCGCCCACAGCCACCCCTTCCCCCAAGTGCTCTGTTCCAGGGAGATGGGAGTTTTATCTGTAAGCCCTTGAGTGGGGCTGCTGCCTTTCTTTCAGCGATGCCCTGTCCAAAGAGAAGGAATCTAGAGAGGCAGTCTAGCTATAAGGGCTTTGAGCACTGTGGTGGGCTCCGCCCAGTTTGAGCTTCCCAGGGACTTTGTTTACATTGTGAGGGGAAAACTGCCTACTCAAGCCTCAGTAATGGTGGACGCCCATCCCATAACCAAGCTTGAGCGTCCCAGGTCGACTTCAGACTGCTGTGCTGGCAATGAGAATTTCAAACCAGTGGAACTTAGCTCATTGGGCTCCATGGGGGTGGGATCTGCTGTGCAAGACCCCCGGCTCCCTGGCTTCACCCCCCTTTCCAGGGGAGCTAATGGTTCTGTCTCACTGGCATTCCAGGAAAGCCTACTTTTTGGATATATGTCCTCTACTCTATTTAGAAGGGACTTGTCCCTTTGTTTAAGACCTGGTGGGATTTCCTCCAGGTGAAGTTTAATGGGATTAGTTTATGAGAAGCTTGTGAGATTTCATCAGCAACCTTCTGACCCAGAAAGTCTATAAAAAGTATATGTCTTCCTTTTGCTGAGACACTTACCTAAGTGTCCCTACAGAAGACCAATTATGGGTTGTAGGCAATATCTGTCTTTGTCTCCTCCCATCGCCAAATAAATTATTCCATGTCTGATACTCATGGCTGCTTGAATTGATTCCTACTTTCTGGAGAAGACTGAAAGAAAGCAATATAGGGAATACTTAAATTTTTTGAGCATTGTATTTGATAAGAAAAAAAAAATGTGTAGGAAATCATTTGACCCACTTCCATCTCTCCTTACTCTTGTGAAATTTTCCCTCTCTAGGATGTAAAGAAGATAAATGGTCAATCTCTGATAAAGGAAGCATTCCTAATTTTCCAAGAACTAGTCTGTTTGTGTTGTTCCCTCTAGTGCATTGTTAAAGTTTTCCTCCACTGCTTTTCCAATTAATGATCTTGAGGACAATATCCCTTCCATTGATCTCTAGTTTGACAGCAGAATGAAGTTGTGTCTTCTCACTATCACCTCTAAAACCCACTGAAATGAACAGAGAGAGGGAAAAGGGGGGAAAAAATGCCGTCTTCAATGAAGCCAGGAAATGGCTATGACCACATACCACAAAATTGTTAGAATAACTTGCCAAGTCTAGTGGGACAATACCAAGGACAGACGCACATTCTGTAGAATTCTGGCAATGTTTCAGCAACAGCAGACACTGCTGGTTGTCTAATGGAAAACTATGTTTTTTGCCCATTCCCTCCTCAGGCTTTTTTCTTTGTCAACAGAGCCTTGGTTTTTGTAAGTATGAGGTGGTCATAAACTTCAGAGACTAATTATGATTATTTGTGATCCACGATCATAATTTGTCCTGGTTTGAGAATGAGAAGTGACACAATTCTGGAAAATGTATGCAACAGTGTGCTTCTGGGAAACATTTGCTCATCTTAAAAAGGGACACCGGGGCCGGGCACGGTGGCTCACACCTATAATCCCAGCACTTTTGGAAGCTGAGGCAGGTGGATCAGCTGAGGTCAGGAGTTCGAGACCGGCCTGGCCAGCATGGTGAAACCTCATCTCTACTAAAATTAGCCAGGCATGGTGGTGTGTGACTGTAGTCCCAGCTACTCGGGAGGCTGAGGCAGGAGAATTGCTTGAAATCGGGAGGCAGAGATTGCAGTGAGCCGAGATTGCACCACTGCACTCCAGCCTGGATGACAGAATGAGATTCCATATCAAAAAAAAAAAAAAAAAAAGGGACACAGATAAGAATAAGCCCCTTTAGGGCCTCTGAATAGCATTATCTGCATGTAAGGCTTGGAAATATGGCAACTGGGACCACAAAGGGAGCCAGCCTAAGGGGAAAGCGAGTGTGCCTAATTTGGCAGTCAGAAAAGATGCAGAGGATTTGAGTGTTTCATAAGGTCTCTGTTCCACTGAATAATCACCCTGAAAATGCTTTTCTCTTCATTCTTCAGTACACAAGATAATGCATGTCCTGGTGGTTTCAGCCTTACTTGTAGCTAAAATCATCCTAATATAGCAGGGTCCTCAAATAGTAGGGCAAACTCGAATGGATCCAACACTCTTCTACTATTATAATGACAAAATCTAGGGGTGAAGATTATCTGTGGAAGCATCCTTTAACCCTGGTTCTTAAAACATAACGGAGGAGACATTGTGGGAAAGGATTGGGTATACATCTATTCGGGTATAGAATTAACAATCTATTCAGATGTGGTATCAACAATAAGCAAATGTAGGAGTTATCTAGATCACAATAGAAATATTTAAAAATGTTGAGAATTTCAAAATAACAATATAATTAATATACTCTTGAAGGTGGACTGTGATAGAAAGAAATATAATTAGGTTAAATTTCTAATTTTTCACACTGGAAGTTGATTGATACAGTTTAAAGTAGGCAAATGAAGCAGCAGATGTTTAAATGTATTATTTGAAGACATATACATATATGTAATATATGTATTATTTTAAGAGATCTGTAAGAAAAATTTAAATTGACAACATAATAACCAATATCAAGAGATGAAGTAGAGAAGGAAAGTGAGAGAAAATACGAATGTTTCACTGTTTCATTCACTGTTTAAAAGGAACAATTCATATGCACTCTGTAAAAATGAAAAAAATAAGAAGCATTAAAATTATTGTTACAATTTGTAAACATCAACACTACAGGATCTCAAAATAGAAAATGTACTCTCCAAGCTACTGGTTGGGAAACATACCCAAAACAAAACATAGAGACAGATCATATATAAAAATTAGACAATTTAGAAAGCAGCAATGACAAATCATATAAGAACTAAGAACAAGCCTATCTGTCATGTCAGTAAATGTAAATAAGATGAACTCAAGTATTAAAAGAAAGAGACTCTCTGATTGGGAGGAAAGCCTCAAGACCTAAGGGGGTTGATGAGGTGCTGACAAGGTATAAGTGGGGGGAATAACCCATCTGTCCCCAGTTTTAAGATGCACTTGTTTATTTGTTTTTCCCAAGTGGAGCTTCTTGCACTTAGAATTTCACAAAGTCTTTTATGAAAACATGTTTCTTCGGCTTAAGGCTCTGAACCTTTCTGTTGATAATCAAAATTCTATTTCAAGCTGGATTAGAGAGATGCTATTCCATCCTCTCTATTGCTTTGACATTTCCAGTCTTTCTCCTGGTGAATACAAACATTCCTTTCCTTTTCTTGCACCCTTAAAGAAGAGTTTCTGTACACATCAAGTCATAAGCTATCAACTAGCTACCCTATTCAAGAACGTTAAGACCTCGTTTTTAACATTGGGCAGTTGAGATACTCTGTGATGCTAGTACCACAAGAATTCTTCCACATTAATTGAACATCCATTTGCTGTCATGAACCAATTGCTGGCACTACAAAGCTAAATAAGTCTCGATAACACCCCAGGCTGCACATTGTAGACTATGAGATTTGTGATTAGGTTCAGAAAATAACAAATATATGCCATCAATATGGAAATTAATGCCACTGCAGTCAGATGGACACATCAGCTTTCATGTTTCAACAGACTTGAGTGGGTGGATTCGTTAAAATAGCACACACTTCTAAAGAGTAAATCAGGTTGATTGACTACAAAAAATCTTTAAAACCTCAGTGTATATATTTTTAAACTGGCACATGATGGATGGGCAGGTCAAACTCCACTGCTGTTTAAAAGAGCAGTTCTCCACCTCAGTGGAAAAGACACCTGGATGATGCAAATAAGTATAGGGTGTGTTGCAATTTTGTTAGCTATAACAGTTAGTATGTGAAAGTTTGAGAATGGTATACTGAAAAAAAAAAAAAAAACAGAACAAATTCAAGGCTATCTACATAAAATCACACTCATGAGTATTTTGTTGTGCATTATTGAGCTTGAAATAAAGGGATTTAAGTATAATTACTCCTCCGAGAATCCCAAATAAATCTGTGTATACCCATGGGAATATGTATAAATCATTGGCTTAAATGCTGATGGTTGAAGAAAAACCTAAGAGAAGAACTTGCAAAGGTGCTGAAAATAAATAGTATAGAGAGATTAGAAAGATAAACTGAGAGCCTGCCCCAAAATGCTTGAATTTCCCTAGCAAGTCTAAAGTAGCTATGATTTTTTTTTTGGAAGGAAAATAAACACCTGGGAAAACTACCATGAACAATGTGTAAATCCCCTTCCTTTGTTTGTCCAAGGAACTACACTGACCCACCCAAAGAAGCATAAAATCTGTGGAATTTTTGTTTCCTGGGAGGTGGAATACAAAACCCTGAATAAGCTAGGACTGCCGTCTTTCATAACCAAGTATAATTTTATTGATTTTCATGTGTTATCCAAGTCTTATTAAGAGAGATGAGAAGTCTGCCAAAGCAAATAGAAAGATGCACATACTGCCATCTGAGTTTTATGTTCTGTAGGCTACACCTATTGATGGAATTTAAAATTGGAGGTTGCCAAGAAGCCAGAAGGAAAGTACAGGGTGATTTATGTTCTCAAAACAGAAATAATACTCTACATTAAAAATTTCTATTTTTTTCCATGAAACTATATTCATCTTTTGGTAATAACATACAGTACATTTTTCAATGCAAAATAATGACTTTTATCATTGTAGATTGTTATCTATCAATTATCATTGGCTAAATGCGATCAGTCCTTGACTTATGCTTTTCTTCCCCCATAAATTCCAGTGAAATAGTTTAGATTTTATTATAATAAAGTTACCCTTTCAGGATTTATGTAGAAAATAATTGAGACTTTTTTAAAAAGCTACAATTATTTAACATTTCATTGAAAAAATCAAACTTTCAACAGACAATAAAGTGGAATCATTTATTTTTGCATATCCTTTGATATTTCCTAGGAAACTAAGGGTCTATAGTTTTAGGAATCCTCTATAAACCAGTCTTAACTAGTGATCACTCCACTTCTGTCATGCTGGTTCTGTCTGTTCCTTTGACTCATGTATTTGCTATGTAATAGAAATCATATTTTCATATAAAGGATCTTAGATACTTTAAAGCATGGATCTTGATTCTCTTTGACATTTTCTTTCTTAGTCTAAATATTTGGAGGTCCTACAAGGTCCTCTATTTTTAAAAATGTGGACACTGTTTCACCTTTCAGTTTTAGGGATGTTTTATTTCTGGATCATGGTGATTGCCTTTTTTTTTCCTAAAAGAAATGAAAAACAATTTCAAGATGAAATGCTTAAATTTAGCTCAGTTTCTACAATTACAAGTGATAAAGGAATTATAGAATCTCACCAAAATTTTGCTGAGGAATAAGACAAAGAGATTCAACCAAAAATGGTTGAAAGTAGTGATTGGCAAAAACAAATAAATCATATTTATGTTTGTTTCACTTGGGATTGAATTCAGTAGTAGCTAACAGATATCCCTATAAACAAGGTCTTAAACTCAAAAGTATTGTTTAGTTTAAGAGGTAAAACGTTGTTGAGGATTGTGTTAGTCCATTTTTACACTGCTATAAAGGAATACCCAAGGCTGGGTAATTTGTAAAGGAAGAGGTTTAATTGACTCACAGTTCCACACCGCTGGGGAGGCCTCAGGAAACTTACAATCATGGCAGAAGGGGAAGCAGACACCCTCTTCACAAGGCAGCAGGAGAGAGAAAGAGTGTATATAGGAGGAAATGTCAAACACTTACAAAACCATCAGATCTCATAAGAACTCACTCATTATCATGAAAACAGCATGGGGGAAACTGCCCCCTTGATTCAATCACCCTCCACCATGTCTCTCCCTCAACACGAGGATTAAAATTCAAGATGAGATATGGGTGGGAACACAAAGCCTAACCATATCAAGGATAAATATTGCAGGGCTAATATGACACCTCAAAACTGTGATTAAAGACACAGACTTTTAGTGTCTTCCTGCTCTGCCTTCCACAACTTGTGGATTTTGATTTTGTGGCTAGAAGGCTTTTGCATGTCTAAGGTACAGAATCTATCCCCCAGGAAGGAAGAAGGGCACAGTACAAAAAGGCAAAAGATCAAATGGAACATGGCTGGAAGACTGTCCCTTTGCAAAACTTCCCCAGAGGTCCCACTCATGGACTTCTGCTCATACCTCATTGGCCAGAACTGGGTCACATGACCATGCCAAGTATAAGCAATCTGAGAAAGTGAATCCATCCCTTTAACTTAGCACAGTTTTGTGGTGCTCTAAGGTTCTCTTGGTAAGGAGGGAAGGGAATGACAGTCAGTAGTACCTGCCACAATGCTTACAGCATTGAAAGCCTTCAGTAACCTGGTAACATACATGCATACATGCACAAATCAAAGCACAAATGTTGCTAATCTTATTTGTATATTTCATTGAAAGGTGCTGTTTTCACCATCCATCCGTTTATATAATACTTAAAATATCAGTAATAATTACATGTATTTTTAAAACTTATAAGCAAACACATAGTAAGTTATTTCATATTTTTGTGTTGATAGCCTACTAGAGGATTTTGTTTTAAAATACTAAATGAAATACTTCAATATAAGTATCAATCAAATGAAAGGGAAAAAATGATGAATGAGTTATTCTTAACTTCCGTATCCTTTTATGAAGTTGTACAAAAGTGTGGAAAACAAGAGCATCAGCTGATTCAATTAAACCTAAATAATAATAATGGCCACTATATTGAGTCCTTGTATGTGACAGAAACTTTAGATATTTTAATTAACTTACCCTCACAGCCCTTTGAAGGGCCAAAATTTTTCACTCCATATTCTAGATGAGGAACTTGAGGCAGAGAAAGATTAAGTCAGTTGTCTAAAGTCATACTATTAAATAGCAGAGCTGGGATTTAAACTCAGGCTTTTTGGACACAGAGACCACACTTAACCACTATGGCATAATGATTAAATCCAAAATGTTATAGCGTTTATTTACCAACTCTTTGCATGCTTTGTGACAAATAAGTGTATATTAGTAGAGACTAAAATAAATAACTTTTAAAGTCTGTAAGGATCCAACCTTCCATTTCCAGGGCATATTTTTTTTTATCTGGGTTGTCAAAGTAGCATCTAAGATAGAACATTGATTGAAGAATAAAATGAAATTTAAACAGGATGAATATTATATTCCTGCATTTATGTTCAAACATCATGGCAGAAATATATGGAAAAAAGTCTGATACAATGCATTTATAAAATACATGTAGTATCTGCCTAAAATAACGTATGTGGGAGTGCTTTCAACATTTCAGTTGCTATATAAGTGATACATATTTTTAATAAACTTCAATCACTGTAAATCTAACAGGCTCATGCTTACCATGTAGATGGGAAGAGAGAAAAGGATAAGGTTGTTTTAGCAAGGAAAATAAAGGCTCCATAAATTTGTTGAGAAACTGCTTTGTTCCAGACACTCGCTGCGAATGCGAAGATCACAAGACGCAATCTCTGTCCCTAAAGTAAGCAGAGATTAATGGGACAGAAACCATTAACAGATAATTTCAATAGCCTAAGAACTGTGATCAAGATAATCACAGTCTTATGAGGTCACAGATAAGCCCGTACACCAAAATGAGGGCAGCAGATACAGTTTTATGACTGTCCAATGGTTTATTTCACATTTTGAACACTGGGTTAGAGTTAGGCAGAGGAGGGGGAGGTGGATGGGTGCCCTAGGGACAGAGAGCATTAAGAGCAGGGCCTGTGGAGATGCTGTAGCAGTTCTGAGTTCTTGACAAAATCATGGAGGGGAATGGGGTGACGAGGGCACAGGAAGTAAAGGAAGAGCCTCGCCAAAGTGCTTAATGCTTTATTCTGTTGGGGATGATAAACTGCAAGAAGGTTTTAATCCAGAAAAGGTCATCATTAAATTTTTGTTAAGCGTTTACCAGGCAAATCAATTTGCTATTTGGAGCCTCAGTTTTCTTACGTATAAAACAAGAACCTTTATAATGCTTATTTTAAGACATTCTTATTCTTTTAAAAATACGAATTAAAGAATTCTGCCTTCTGCAGCTTTTGGGTTTTGATTCACGGCTGGGAGGCTTTTGTATGTCTATAAAATGTCTTATTTTTAAAAGAAGGAATTTGTTGGGAAAGGTTAGAATAGATCATTTTGGAGATCTTTTCTGATTAGAAAATTTGGAAAAGGAGTTAAATCAAGAAAACTCTTACCCTTCTATAATTCTTAAAGTTTAAAAATCAGAAGGAACTTTAAGTTGTTAGGTCCTTATGTAGCACTCGAATTCCATTGTCCCCATGCTGCTTAGCTTTAGCCATGTAAATCAAGAGTAACTTTCGGAACAGGGGTGTGTGTGTGTGTGTGTGTGTGTGTGTGTGTGTGTGTGTTGGAGAGATGGGGGTGGGGAGGAGAAAGAAGAACTTGGAGTTTGCTGTTGAAGGAGAAGCCATATATAAGAGTATTCCAAATACAATTTCTAAGAAAAATACTCTTAATGATAAAATATTAGATAATCCAATGGATACTGATGACATGACTGACAGGAAAAATGGCTAGCGGTGTCCTTGAAATATATTTTTATGCAGCCCCTTGGTTCTAGAATATTTCTTCTGTTCAAACAACATCAAAAAATAATCGATCATCTGCTTGCTCTGTAGAATATATGTGCAGATCAACATTCTTGGATTGTTTCTCTTTTCTTCTGCGGCTGCTTGACAAGCTAGAGTACAGTCATAAGTATTCATCTTCCGATACAGCTCTGTCCTTCAGGGCAAGTTTTCAACAAAGTCCTGAAAGTTATTAATGCTTCAACTAAGTCTTCTTTACCTTAACAAATGAACACTCAAAAACGCCAAAGAATAACTTTCTCACTTGTGCATGTGTGTATACACACACACACACACACACACACACACACACACCCCGCCCTGTCTATGCATGCTCTCAACCTGCCTTTCCCAGTCCTTCCACCTAACCTTGCTTTAAAGTATAATGCAGTGGTTTATAATATTGTTTAAAAATGCCTTGAGGTCTGAGTTGATTGATATTCTTGAAAAAACAATCAAAATTGTTTTAAATCAAGTATGAATTGTCTGAACCACTGCTCTAAACCTGTTAATTTTGTCCCTTTTGCTTAGTATCTATTTTTGTGAAATTTTACTAGCGAGTTTATTGAAACTTAGTGTCAGCTATTGTTTCTTATCATATCTTGGTCTATGTGATTCTAGTGAAATGACTTACATAATTTCAAGGAAAATGCCAGTTTTACTGAAATTGGCAATAAAAACACCCATTTGTATTCTCCTTCTCTCTATCAGAGTATACAACATGTATGTGATAGATTTAATAGAGACATAAGTCATATATGTGCTCATATCATTGAAACATTATACATCTGCCCATTAACTATAGCTCATAATTTTATCTGCAGAACCACTCTGATGTGCAAATCAGAGTGATTGTGATGGAAGTAAGTGCTTTAGAGATACGTTTGTTATGAAGGCACTGTGATATTCAGAAATCATAATGGGAATATATAAAATGTTTAATCCTTGTGCAGATTGTTTTCTACTGTACTTAAGTTTCCATGCACACACAGCCTCTCCATTTGTATCTGAACAATGGCTGTCTGGTTATGAACTCAATATACAAATTATCAGCCATTCTGGGTCTGCCTTTGATCTCCAGTCTTCCACTTCAGGCATTCAGTGCAGTAGGTGCCTAGTGATATCAATCATTCTGTTTTTGCCGTGTCCCTGGTAAGAGATGGCATTCATTTCCTGATTCAGAAGATAAGCCAGACATGAGTGGAAACAAGTATAAACAGGAAAAATCAAGCCGTGTTGAGAAATGTTTGAACTAAACCCAGGACATGTTAAACATCTTTTATTAAGTGGAATTATAGTAAAATTTTAATTATCTGAAATTAGAGAAGGCTGGGCACAGTGGCTCATGCCTGTAATCCCAGCACTCTGGGAGGCCCAGACAGGCGGATCACCAGAGGTCAGGCAAAATTAGAGGAGGCCGGCACGGTGTCTCACACTTATAATTTCAGCACTCTGGGAGGCTCAGGCAGGAGGATCACCAGAGGTCAGGCAAAACCCCATCTCTCCTTAAAAAAAGAAAAATAACTGGGTATTGTGACATGCACCTCTAATCCCAACAACTAGGGAAGCTGAAGCTGGAGGATCACTTGAACCCGGAAGGCAGAGGTTGCAGCGAGCCGAGATAGCACCACTGCACTCCAGCCTGGGTGACAGAGCCAGGTTCCGTCTCAAATAAATAAATAAATAAAATGAAATGAAATTAGAGAAGAAAGGATAATAAAAATTAATATAGAATTGCAAAGAAATTTAAATTTTACTCTAAATCCAAGTGTGTTATTTTATATAGGCACCTGATTTAATTGGGAGATTGCTCATATTAAGACCTCCTATGTTACAATGGCATTAGATCTATTCTGCAGCTCTATTAAGGCTTTAAGGCTCAAAATGGGTTTGCATTAAGAAATTAAACACTGTTCTTTTTCATTTTCTTACATAATTGAAATCTGCAAACAACTTTAGTGGATTTTTTTTTCTTTTAAATAAACCAATATTTACAGAAGATATCAAGCACAGCAACTTCTCCTATTATCTGTTATAAACTGAAAATTACTCATAAGCAATCTGGGTTAGACTAAATCAGGTTCCCAAACAAAAAGTTCAAATGGTGTGTATGGGAATGTATGTGAAGGGGCTGTTGAATTTTTGGCACTAGAAATCCACCCTTGACCTACAGAAACAATATCTGAATATCTTATTTACTGACAAATCTCTCTAAAGCTTGGGTGACCATCAAGTGGCATCTGAACATGAACCATCAGCTCTTCCCAACCAGAGTGCATGGCAAACAACCTTTCTACCCAGGAATAAAACTAAAGTAGCACCACAGGAACATGGTAAAAGACATTTCCCCAATCCCAACAAAAGCCACAAATTGCAAGGAGCTAAAAATTACCACAGAATGGAATGTAAATGAGAAGTGTAAATAAGGAGTGATCAAAAGCTACAGTATTGGTGAATAAAACTAAGAAGGAGCGAACAAAGAGGCAGAAAGGGATTCAGGAAGTTACGCAATGGTGGATGCCAAAGACTGTAGAGTTTGAGGGAAGAAATGCCAGCAATGTGTAATCCACAAGAAAGATCATGTAAAATTAAGCACTGAAAGGAAACTGGATTTTACAATCAGGAGATCATTGTGACCTCAAAGAAGGCAAACTTGGACAAGAATTGGGTCACTGGAGACAGACAGAACTTCTTGATAAGCAAGTCACAAGTGCAGCCATATGCAAGACAAGGTAAGTAGACCATCTCTTAATGGATGGTTTGGCATGCTCTCAAGAAGAAAAGGAACTCTTAGTGGCCAGATTTGGGTCCTATTTACCACCAAGGGTAAGCAGGGCAGCCTTACAGAGATGTACTTCACTTGAACAGATTTTAAGCAAGGACTACAAGCACACAGGTTGTCAAGCAGTACAATCAAATTTTCTTAAAGATAATTTAACTGTACAACTTGCTTCAGACTAGTTCGAGAAGATAAGTTGCGAAAAGTTTTGCTAGCTCAATTATGATGCACCAAAATAAATAAATAAATAAATAAATAAATAAATAAATAAATAAATAAAAAGGCAACAATATAGCCTGTCACTGAGCATTTTGTACCTGGTGTTCAAAACCTAGAAAATGCATTCACCACAAGCTTCTCTAGCTGCAGTCAGCTTCTGCCTGCCTTCTCTTCCACACTTCCCATTTTCTCTTCAAACTGCAATAACTGATTTCAGCCTCACTGCTCAATTTTCTATAGGAAACGTGCCTGCACTCAGCAGCCTTTCTGACTTTCTCACAATCGAAAATAGAGACAAGATAATTAAGTAAACAAAGAAAAATGTTCCTCACATTTGCATTTCCTCCAGATAGTGTCAGTTTGCTATTTCTGTTAACAGCAAACACCTCAAAAAAAGTAATCAGTACTTGATATCTCTACTTCATCTTCTATTTACACTTCAGTCAACCGTGAACAAAAACATTCACCCCCAATTCTTGTCCAAGTTTGCCTTCTTTGAGGTCACAATGATCTCCTGATTGTAAAATCCAGTTTCATTTCAGTGCTTAATCTTACATGATCTTTCTTGTGGATTACATATTGCTGGCATTTCTTCCTTCAAACTCTACAGTCTTTGGCTTCCACCATCGCATAACTTCCTGAATCCCTTTCTGCCTCTTTGTTGGCTCCTTCTTAGTTTTATTCACCCATACTGTAGCTTTTGATCACTCCTTATATACTAGTGGTTCCACATTATTATCTTTCATGGTCTTCTCACTTTCTTCAATAAACTGAATTATTATTAACTATTATTATGTGTACAAGACACCCTATATCCACTAGGATATAAACATGTTATATATCCTGAAACTAAATGCAGTTATGCATTGCTTAATTATAGGGATACATTCTGAGAGATGTGTCATTAAGTGATTTTGTCATTGTGTGAACATCATGGAGTATACTTACACAAAACTAGATGGTACAGCCTACTACGTACCTAGGCTGTATGGCATAGCCTATTGCTCCTAGACTACAAACCTACACAGCATGTTACTGTACTAAATACCATAAGCAACTATAACACAGTGGTATTTGTATATGTAAATGTACCTAAAGGTGGTACAGTAAAAATAAGGCATAAAAAATAAAAAATGGTACATGTGTATGGGACACTTACCATGAATGGAATTTGCAGATGAAAATGGTTCTGGGTGAGCCTCTGGGTGAGTGGTGAGTGAATGCGAAGGCTTAGAATATTACTGTAGGCCGGGCGCGGTGGCTCAAGCCTGTAATCCCAGCACTTTGGGAGGCCGAGACGGGCGGATCACGAGGTCAGGAGATCGAAACCATCCTGGCTAACACGGTGAAACCCCGTCTCTATTAAGAAATACAAAAAACTAGCCGGGCGAGGTGGTGGGCGCCTGTAGTCCCAGCTACTCGGGAGGCTGAGGCCGGAGAATGGCGTGAACCCGGGAGGCGGAGCTTGCAGTGAGCTGAGATCCGGCCACTGCACTCCAGCCTGGGCGACAGAGCGAGACTCCGTCTCAAAAAAAAAAAAAAAAAAAAAAAAGAATATTACTGTATACTACTGTAGGTTTTATAAGCACTGTACACTTAGGCTGCTATACATTTATAATTTTTTAATAAAAAATTAATGTTACTGTAACTTTTTTACTTTATAAACTTTTAAAGTTTTGTTAACTTTTTATAGGTTAAAATACAAACACATTAACAGCTATACCAATTGTTTTTTTGTTTATGTCCTTGCTCTATAAGCTTTTTACTATTTTTAACATTTCGAAGTTATTTTTTAATTTTAAAACTCTTTTGTTAAACACAAAGACACAACCATTCACATTGCCCTGCGCCTACACAGCATCAGGATCATCAATATCACTGTCTTCCACCTCCACATCTTGTCCCACTCAAAGGTCTTCAGGGACAGTAGCACGAATGGAGCTGTCATGTCCTATGCTAACAATGCCTTCTTCTGGAATACCTCCTCAAGGCTCTGCCTGAGGTTGTTTCACAGTTAACTTTAAAAAATAGAAGGAGAATGTATTCACTTTAAAACAACATTAAAAACAATAGTATAGCAAATACGTAAGCCAGTAACATAGTCATTTATTATCATTATCAAGTGTTATGTATTGTACATAATTGTGCTATGCTTTTATATGGTGAGACTGGTAGCACAGTAAGTTTGTTTACGTCAACATCATCACAAATGCATGAGTGATGCATTGCACTATGATATTGTGATGGCTGTGACATTGCTAGGTGATAAAATTTTTCACCTACATTATAATCCTGTGGGGCCACCATCATATATTCTATCCCAATGATTGACTAAAATGTCACTATGGGGCTTATAATTATATATGCAATCTTTTCCTTCTCTGTTAATTTCTCATCTTATTTAATGACAAGGCTTCCCACACCAGATGCTAATACCAATATTTTAAATTTATCCTTTTCCCTATCATATTGTGTCAAGTCTAAGTGCTAATAATGCTAACTCTCTTCTCATCTTCACTAACTCTTCCTTAGGGCTTAGGTACCTATAATACCTCATCTGAACTACTATTGAATAAACTATTAATTGTCTTAAAATTATAACAGCAAATCCAATCATGGCATATCTCTGTGTTTAAAAGTTTTCAAGCAGCTTGCCATTGCTAAAGTCTTAAACCTGTGCCGTTTTGTAGTCAACAAGCTTCTCCATGACTTGAATCCTGACAGCTGGTCTCTCTTAAAGTCCTCTCCTTACTCATGCCTGAGGTTGCAGTCATGCAAAATGATTCCTTAGCTAATCACATTCAGTGCGTTTAATTGCTCTGCTCCCCTTGGATACATCAGTTCCAATTGGCTAATGGGTTTCAAGTCTTGTATCAAATATCCTTCTCCCTATGAAGCTTTTCCTGACTCCCCATCGTCCCTCCTTTAGGGTCCTGTGGCATATTGAACACAAAAGTAATGACTTCAAGACTGTAAGCATTTTGACAGTGTGGACTGAGTTCATCGTGCTTTCTCCAGCTCTTACTGCAATGCTGAATGTAAGACATTAAGGCCAAATAAATATTATTGAATGAATAAACAAGTTTCAGATGTTCCTAGAGAACCAAGCGGAAACAATTTGTCACGAGAAATTATGTTAATTCTGTTAAGTGATCTAATATTTAAAATTCCTAAAATAATTCACTTAATGCTTAATAAACTCTATGTGCCAAGTCTTATGAAATGTGGAGATACAGTGAAAGGAGTCCTTGCCCTCATTGAGAGAGCCACTCTCTTACATGGGGATTTAAATGCAAGCTCACAACATACTAGCTGGGTACTCTTGAGGGGGGTATTTAACTTTTCTATTTCTTACTCTATTCACCCATAAAACGGTCACAATGTAAAACCTACTTCAGATAACTGTTATAAATATTAAATGAAGAAACATCTCTAAAATGGCTTTTTAGTATCTGACAGATAAGTGTTCAAGACATATAATAGGCCAGACATGGTGGCTCATGCTGTAATCCCAGCACTTTGGGTGCCTGAGGCAGGCGGATCATGAGGTCAGGAGTCTGAGACCAGCCTGACCAATATGGTGAAACCCTGTTTCTACTAAAATTACAAAAAATTAGCTGAGTGTGGTGGCATGCACCTGTAATCCCAGCAACTTGGGAGGCTGAGGCAGGAGAATTGCTTGAACCCAGGAGGTGGAGGTTGCAGTGAGCCAAGATCATGCCATTGTACTCCAGCCTGGGCAACAGAGCAAGACTCCGTCTGGAGAAAAAAAAAAAAAAAAAAAAATATATATATATATATATATATATATATATATATATACACACACACACACATTTATACAAAATATTATTATTACAATGTTAAGTATAAAGTACTAAAATATAGTAAGTATCAGATATAGTAAGTATAGTATAGTATAATGTTAAGTAAAGAGATTTTATTCAACTATCAACAGAAAAAAATGATTTTGGTGGGAATCACATATACTAGTTTGAAAACAAAGACAAGTAAACATGTGGGATTTGTTCATGTCTGGAGCAATGAGAAGAAAGAGCTCAGCTCATCAGTTATCCTGAGCTGAGAAAAATCAGGCTGATATTTATTGCTCTTTTGTTCCAATTTGTTATTCCCTCTAATGGATAAAATGGAGCATGATGGTAGCTTTAGGGGCCAAAGAGCACAAGCAAATATATATTTTACCAACTGGACACCAGAATCAATCAGAAAAACCAGAAGATTGATGAAGAGTTAGAAAAATTTTAGAGCAGAGAGTGATCCTTAGTCAGCTGTACAAGGACATGCCGCCCCCCCCCACCCCCCGTCAGTCAGATAATACATTTTTTCCAAGTTTTATTTTCTCACTTCTAGTTACAGCCTAGCATTACTGATTAAAATTTAACAGCTTGTCCTAGTTCATATCCATTTGTTTATTGCTGAAACTGATAGTGGTGGTTACAATGGGTGGTATGTGCTATTATAAAGCCAGTTTGTTCCAGATACACTTTATTGTTTTTAGTGTGTTTATTGGCCAATTGCTTTATGGCCATTTTTAGTATTCTTTACAACAACCATCTGTAGCTAAAACTGAGTGTGAAGTTTCTCATTCCAAATATACCCTTGTGACTCTTAGGTAAAGAATACAAGATTTTGTTCTATGCTGACTATTGAGTCAGTCATACCTAAAGTAAAACTCTAAAGTATAAAATTTACAACTTTAACATTTAAGTAAAAACATCCTATTAATCTTTTGCCTTTTATTTTCTTATATAAACATTTCTTGGCAATAGTCAATGTTTCCCAAAAAATTACTTCCAGTTCCTGGCTTTATCTTTACATAAATTTTTTTATGTAGCTTAATGGACTTAAAACATATACAAGTAATAGATAAGGTGTTTAAAAAATTGATACCTATGCAAAGTTTATAGAAACTTGGATATTGCAAAGGTATGTGGTGTTCTAGCCAATATTTACTTTCTAAACAAAAGAGTATTATGCAAAGAGTAAGATAAATAGTATAATGTAGTTAGTGTCTAGAAAATTTGAGAGCATGAGAAGTTAAGATCACTGGGGCCAAGTAAAATTGGATAGTTAAAAAGTTATAAATATGCTATTATAGACCTATAAAATATTGGCATGTAAAACTGTAACTATTTCCAATTGAGGTCATGCTATCACCCTTCACTTTTTCTATAATAAAACAGACCTGTTTTCATAATTACTCAAGGCGTGCACTGGGAAGAATCAGAAAATACTATGAAATCATTCTTAATCAATAGACTCATAGGCATTATTAAACTCGTAACTATACGTAGTGGCAGTTCCAAATAGTGAATCATTGTGTAGGATTTCTAATCAGACATCCTGGGTTTTAATCCTACCTCTGCCATTTATAGCTAAAAAACACTGGACATATTATTTAACTTTTCAAGCCACAGTTTTCTAATCTCTCAAGTAAAACATGAATGCTTTAGAAGATGCTGTGATAATGTAAAATGCACATGTGTATGACACAGAGTCAGCACCTACGGAAGTTAATGTCTCACTTTATTAATATTTTAAATTTTAATATTTCTTAAAATATAAAATGATTTTACATATTTTATATTACTTCTATTTAAATATTTAAAGACATGCATTATGTTTTTATGTTTAAAATGTTTTTGTTTTGTTGTTGTTTTGTTTTTTGTTTTTTTGAGACTGAGTCGTGCCCTGTCACTCAGACTGGAGTGCAATGGTGCGATCTCAGCTCACTGCAACCTCCACCTCCCAGGTTCAAGCTATTCTCTTGCCTCAACTTCAGTAGCTACTGTTGCCCCAGTAGCTGGGACTACAGGTGTGCACCACCAAGCCTGACTAATTTTTTTTGTTTTTCGTTAGTAATGATAGGGTTTCAACATGCTGGCCAGGCTAGTCTCGAACTCCTGAACTCAGGTGATCCGCTCATCTCGGCCTCCCAAAGTGCTGGGATTATAGGGATGAGTCACCACGCCCGGCCTAAAATGTTTATTTTTGTAGGCAGCACATATTTGTATCCTGCTTTTTATTCAATCTGGCAATCTGTCTTTAAACTGGTACATGTAGACCATTTACATTTAAAGTGATTATCGATATGGTTGGATTAAAATCTAACATCTTGCTAGCTATTTCTCCTTGTTACATTTTTCTTTGTTTCTTTATTCTTCCCTATCGGCTTTTTCTTGGGTTAACTGGGCATTTTCATGGTTTCATTTTATCTCCTTTATTGACTTACTAGTTAAACCTCTTTTTAGAAACTTTTAAATGATTATCCTGCGGCTTACAGTATACATTTTAAATTAATCTGAGTCGATATTTCAATCACATTATACTACTTCACATGTGGTGTACGCGTGTTTACAACAGAATAGTCCCATTTCCCTCACCCATCCTTTGTTCTTTTGTTGTCATTTATTTCACTTTTATATATCGGTTATCTTTTAGAGCAATCTCAAGCAAGAAATAATTTTTTTTTGTCATTTATTGCAGTATCTGTTCTCTTCATTTCTTTGTGTAGATTCAAGTTTCTGACTGATATCATAGTTCCTCTGCCTGAAGAATTTTAAACAGTTCTTACAAAGTATGTCTAGCAATTAATTGCTTCAATTTTTGTTTGATATGTTTTTTGGTTTTCCTTTCACTTCTTTTTAATAAATATAGAATTCTGGGTTGACATCCCCTGACACACGTGCACTTTCAGATCCCCAGCACTTTCAATATGTCACCACATTTTCTTTCTTTCTGGATAGTTTCTGATAGGAAGTCTATTTTAACTTTTAGCTTTGTTCCTCTGTAGATAATATATATATATATATATATTTTTTTTTTCCTCTAACTTCACCATTTTCTGACTTTTGTTTTCAAAAGTTTAAATACCATATACCTAGATATGTGTGTGTGTGTGTATGTGTGTGCATGCATGTGTGATGTTGATCCTACTTGGCACTGTGTGAGCTTCTTAAATCTGTGGTTTTATGTCTGTTGTTAATACTGTAAAATTTTATGCCATTTTTTTTCAAACACTACTTCTGCCCCATTTTCTCCTTCTTCTCTTTTTGGGATTTCAATTACACATATGTTACTCAATTTAGAATTGTCCCACACTATTGGACGCTTTGTTCTTTATTCACTCTTTTCTTTTCTCTATATTCCAGTTTGAATAATTTTCACTGGCCTATCATGAAGTTCACTGATTCTTTCCTCAGCTGTGTTGGCTCTACTGATGAGCCTGTTGGAAACTTTATAGCTGTTACTGTTTGTTTGTTTGTGTCTTCTAGTTTCTCCTTTTGATTCCTTCTTAGATTTTAGACTCTCTGCTGAATTAATCTGATCTTACATGTTGTCACTTTGTTCCATTAAAGCTAATAGCCTATTAATCATAGTCATTTTAAATTCTCTGTCTGATAGTTCCAATATCCGTGGTGTCATATGCAGTCTGCTGCCAAGGATTACCTTGCCTTTTCAGTGTGTGTGGGCTGTGTGTGTGTATTTGTCTTTCTACATGCCTTGCAATTTTTAGTTGACAATTAGACATCTTGGTGTAGGGCTATAGACACAGAGATAAATCTTTTCTTGTGGTTGGAGATAAGCATGCCTTTTCTTCAGCTGGACCTTAACTGTGGGTTCATATTCATCTATTCAGAGTTGGACTGAGTTTGGGGGTTTGTTGATGTTATGTTACCCCAAGTGCCCCTCAGGCTTAAAATTCCCCTTGTGATACCATGTATTTAACAGAGATTATTTCCTCAATGTCTGTTGTTTCATTGGCTTTTAATCTGTCTTCGTACTGCCCCCCAATAATGATCTATGTCTTGCAGCTCTTCCAGTTGAATCTCACAGCTATTTTTACTGAACGTGTTACGGTGGCAGTGGGGGAAGAGAGCACTCCCTAATGCTCTGATTAAGCCTTAGTCTCAAGCTGGGCTTTGTCCTGACATCAGGAGCTACAACCTGCACAAGTGCTCTGCCTCTCTTTCACCACCAGTTTGCCATACTCTTTTTTTTCTATCATACTGGTTGCACCTTCTCAGTGTTTCCCGTTGTTTTTTTCCTTTCTTTAGATCTCTAAATATTAGGGCTTCCTACACTCTGAACTTGAGACTCTTTTCTTCTATTCCTTAATGATTCCCACATCAATTTTCCAATCCAGACCTTCCCTCTGAACTCCAGACTTATAGATCACTTGTCTTTGTGCGTCTCTCCTTTTGTGTGTAATTGATATCTCAAACCCTAAACCGCAAAATGAACCTTGGTTTAGCCCACCTAAAAATCTACTCCCCATCTGTCTTCTCCAGCTCTTTCAAAGGCAACTCTCATTTCATTGCTTATACCCCAAATTCATGGACACATCCTTGATTCTTCTCACGCTCTATATTCAATTAATCAATGAATTTATTAGCCTCTACCTTCAAAATATATCTAAAACTCAAGCCACCGTCATGTCTTTTGAATTGTGTAATACCTTTTGTGGCAAAGAGTACCACTTGACACCCAATAGATTCTTCTTTATCAGTAATAGAATCTGCCTTTCAGTTGACACATGACCTCCTATATAAAAACTATACTTTCCAGGTATGATGGTTAGTATTAGGTGTCAACTTGACTGGATTGAGGGATGGCTCGGTGGCAGTGAAGCATTAATTCTGCGTATATCTGTGAAGGTGTTGCTAGAGGAGATTGACAGGAGAGTCAGTGGACTGAGGGAGGAAGACATGCCCTCAGTGTGGGTGGTTACCCTGTAATGGGCTGCAGGAATACTTAGAACAAAGGAGGTGGAAGAAGGGAGACATTCAGCTTGTTTGCTTTTCTTTTTTTCTTTTTCTTTCTTCCTTTTTGGTCTCTCTTTCTCTTTCCTTTCCAGAGCAGTACCCCTTTTCTCCTCCTGCCCTAGGACATCCAGTTCCAGGTTCTTTGACCTTTGTACTCTGGTGCTTGCACCAGTGGCCTTCTGGGAACTCTCAGGCCTTTGGCCTCAGAGGGAGGGCTGTACCGTTTGCTTTTCTGGTTTGGAAACTTTTAGACTTGGAGTGAGTCACGCTACCAAAGGCTTCCCTGACTGCCAAGCTAGCCATGCTACTGGCTTCTCTCATTCTCCAGCTTGCAGACAGCCTACCATGGGACTTCACCTTTATGATTGTGTGAGCCAATTTGATTCTCCCTAATAAACTCCCTTTCTCATATATATATATACACACACACACACACATATATATATATTTATAATCAATAGATATTTGTTCTGTCCCTCTGGAGAACCCTGATTAACACACTCGGCTTTCTTGCATCTAAATGAGGCCAAATAACTAATTTCTGACCAACGGGAAGTAACACAAATATTATGTGAGCTTTGAAGGGGAGGAACATAGATAAAATGGCTGGAACAAAAATATCTCCATATGAGGAAGGGCAGGAGAACCTTATAAAAACACCGAAAACCTATCTTTGTGATTTGAATACTAATGATTCATATATTTAATGTTATTTATATCAGATGGTGCAATTAAAATTTGTTTAGGACCAAATTTGAGCATGCAGCAAATGTGAACATTCCTTACTCTGTCAAGAAGGGAAAAAGGAAAGAGAGCAAGTAGCATTTATCAAATACCAGGAGCTCTGCTATGGCTTTTTTTCATGCTATCAAGCTTACAACAACCCTTCTTGGCAGGGTTATTATCCATGTTTTATGCAGAAATATGATCAAGGCTCTGGAGGTTCATTTAAAAAGGTGCTGAAATGGCAGGGCATGGTTTGACCTCAGTGACTGTGAATTTGTTGATTTAAATAATAGATTGGTTTAGTGTAGAATATATTGAATTATCCCTAATGTCCCACATGGTTTTATTTAGCAGAAAAGCAGTTTCTACCCCTCAAAATCTCATGACTTTTTAGTGATGAAATCATATGTGTGGATTCAGTACAGGGCCTAGGACCTAAATAATTTTCTTAGTTCACTTTGACTACTATAACAAAATACCATGAACTTTAGGGCTTATAAGCAACAGAAATACATTTCTGACTGTTCTGGAAACTAGAAAGTCCAAGATCAAGGTATCAGCAAGTTTGGTGTTTGGGGAGGGCCCACTTCTGACTGTAATCTCACATGGCAGAAAAGGGGCAAGGTAGCTCTCTGGGGCCTCTGTTATAAGAACACTGATCCCATTCATGAGGGCTTATGATATAATCACCATCCAAAGACCCCACCTTAGACTATCTCATTGGTGTTTAGGTTTTCAACATATGAATTTGGATGGCATTCAGACCATAGCAAAGATGTTTAAGAGCAGCTAACTTTCTGCCCCTGCTACACCTTCCCCTTCTAAGGAAGATTGTGTAAGAGCTTTGTTATAGATTTTAAGAAAATATTTGAATATTTGAAATGTTTGAATGTTTGAAATATTTGAAATAAATAGGCGATACAGTATGCCCTAGAAATGTTTCCTTCAATACTCAGTGTTTGCAGTAAGTGTTTGATCTAAGTGTGTTTCGATTTACTGATTTGCACTGTAAGCCTGAGGGACAAATAATAAAGGTTCGTAAAACAATACAAGAAAAATGGAAAGCACAGCTTTCAGACAAGAATACTTGGTATGGCTCATATCCTGGTGGAATCACCAGAGCAGGCCCATTGTAAATTTCTGCCTGGAGAGTACACCTCCATGACAGCCTTTCCCCATCCTTAGCCTCAAATTACTAGTCAGTATAGTGGGCATTTTTCAGTTGTTTATTTGCAGGTGGCTTTGGTGAAGCAGCAGTATCCTCCTTGTATATGGCTTTAATTTGCATACTGATATATATGGCCTTCCAAGTTCCAAGGGGTAAATTCAACTATGTCTCTTTCATAGTAAAATTTTTTTAGATTTAAATTTCCTCAACCTGCTCAATCCTGTAAAGAAAAGCAACAGAACTGAGTTCTCAGTTTCCTTTTTTTTTTTTTTTTGAGACCGTCTCACTCTGTCCCCCAGGCTGGAGTGCAGTGGTGCAATCTTGGCTCACTGCAAGCTCCATCTCCCGGGTTCACGCCATTCTCCTGCCTCAGCCTCCCAGGTAGCTGGGACTACAGGTGCCCGCCACCACGGCCGGCTAATTTTTTATATTTTTAGTAGAGACGGGGTTTCACCATGTTAGCCAGGATGGTCTTGACCTCCTGACCTTGTGATTTGCCCCCCTTGGCCTCTGTTTCTAGTTTCTATTTCCTACGTGGAATTTTTTAAAGAACTATATTTTAATGATAAACAGGCAAATTCCATTTGGCAGCACTTAGGATACAGGGACCATACTTGGGAAATATTCATTAACATTCAGTAATTTAAGAATCCTTAAGGCCTAATTATCAAAGTGAGTTCAATTACCACAGGCACCCATTCATTTAATTGGCTGGAAACACAAAAAGAAATTAAATGATACCAATGCCAGTTTGGCCCCAAAGTCTCATTCCGTATTTATTTATCATGTTTATAAGAAGGGTGTTCATGGTGATTGCTGCTAGTTCCTCTGCTGAAACAAGCCCACAAAACCACGAGAGCAGCTCAGCATTCTCTGACCTACTCGGGAACCCAATTAAAATTAACAGGGCCTTGCATCTTCATATATCACATGTTGTAGGTTGTAAATACTCATCCCATTTAAGAGTAACAGGATAACTGGGTTCATAACAAATCTCTGTAAGTCTGATATTTACCAGTTAGGGAAATGTGACAAGTAGTGGAGAAGAGACTGAGAATAAAGGAGCCTCTGCAGTATGATCATTATTTCACTCTGCCTAGAAATACTGCTGTGTCATTGCTTTGCTCCTTCAGAAAGCCGGGGAGTTCCTGCGCCAGTTGTCACCGATGCTGCTTCCACTGGCTGGAGGTGCTGCCTACTTTGGCTTTTTCCCTTGGGAGGTCAGACAGAGGTCATGTGGGAAGCATGCCTTGTTTACCCAGAGAGGACCTCCTGTTCTGCCCCTTGGCATGTTTACTCTCCTGGTTGCCTACTTGGAAAGCCCTGTGACTGCTGGCAGGGAGAGCTCTGGTCACTTTCACCACCTTCTGAGATTTTCAATTATTGGGGCTTCAGTAGGACTTGCCGTTCAGTAACTTTCAGAGGCATGGGGAGCCCTTCCCTGAAAGAAGGGAGAAGGTAACATCTTAGAAATTGTGATAAAATGATCTCAGGACCCGAAAAGAAAATCGACAAGCCTGCCAATGAGAGTTTGCAATGTGATGCAATCACAGGCAACACCACAGTGGAAACTGGATGGGCGGCTTTCTTCTCTCTACGCATTTTTCTCTCCAAGTCCATTCTTTCTTTTTATATTTTCATGTAAGTGTGCCTTCTTTTTTGTATCTCTTCTTTATGGTATATTTACTACCCAATTTTATTAATGTCTGTTAAAGCTCCTAGCAGATGTTTAAGAAATATGAATTGGTTATGATTTACAGCCTAGAGAACTGATTTAAAAAAACACACTTTTTTTTTTTTTTATAAAGTGCTTTTCTGAGCTTTAACAAAAAGGCACAGGTTGTTGAAAGGGTATCAGACACTTAAATTGACAGAATTCTGAGGATCATCTCCTTCCTGCTGCTTAATATGAGTATAGTGTCACAATTTCAATTTCCAAGACTCAACATTTACCAGGGCCATTGCCGGCCTCATTGTGGATGCTGGTGTTCATTCTGTCTTCCAGTTGGCAAGCCTTTTGATTTATTCAGCATTGAAAAGTCAATGGCGAGACATTCTTTCTATCCCACTTTCAAAAACTTGGCAGTATGTTATTTTCAAAGTGGTCTGATGGAATGAGAATGGGGGTCCTGAAACTGCTTGATTTTCCAGCATGAATTTTGTTTAAACCTTAACCACAAATTAGTGAACATGCAGTATGTTGCCAAAGGATGCAGCCAAGTCTTTCCCTTTATTGTTCAGGAAAGTAAGACTTAACACAATGCCATCCCCAGTCCACCTCTCTTTTTAACCAGTGATCCACTACAGTAATTTATTTTGGGTTATAGGTCCCATGAGTTTACACATACATTTTATTTTGAAATAAGAACTACTTCAGCTAGTGCTTTAGCAGAAATTTTTAAAAGTAAAGTCAAAATTTATATAACAATCTTGGGTTAAGTGTTGTGTAATCAATCCTAACTCCCTTGAATAAAAGATAATAAAACAAACATACACAAGAAAAAAACAAGAAAAAAATGATTATCAAGAAGCCCATGGCTAAATTAAACCCACTAAAGCTATAACTGAAAGGGTTTGTTTGTGTAAGAAAGCCAATTTCTGTCTTAATGCAAGCCTTTTACATCCTTAGATCTGGGCATCCAATTTATTCTTATTGATCTTCATCTCCAACCTTAAAAGCATCTCTTAAAAGGCTGTTTGTACAGCCTAGAGAATAACATCTAAAAAAGAACCTTTGAATGCCAGTGTTGGGTCAAGCTAACTGATGTCTCTGACTGATCGACTTACTTTGAGTACCACACACAACTATGTTTTCTGAAATCCAGGGTAGCAGAGTAGGCAGGTATATTGTGAAGAGAGAAACTCAGAGAGAGAAGGAGCAAGGGAAGGTAGAGTAGTAAGCAAATTCTTTAATTACAACTTCCTACTTCAATTGAGCAAGATGACTATTGGTTCACCTAAGAGTCAATAGCGCTCCAAGACTACAGACAATGATGAACATCAGCAAAGATCACTATATTTGCCATAGCATGAATATGTTTAAGTTTTAAAGTTTATATATGTAAATCCCACCACAGAACAAAGTTCAGGAACTATATTCATGTGAAACATCAAAACATAAAGCAGTCATTGGAACATAATTTTATAAAAGAAGTAAATATATTTAAAAATTGGATTTTTAAATGTTTGCTGCTATTTCAGGCCGTCAGTCTAAATTTATGTGGAACCATCCAAAAAGCATATATATAAAAGTATATAGACTTTGTGTGGGATTTATTGGAAATTATCATATGTGTATGTATATGTAGTAATAGTAGTGAGTACTTACTGAATGTTTACCATGTACCAGGGGCATGTAACTTGTATACTATGCATGAATACTCACAGGGTAATCGAAAAACTTGTTTTGTTCTTTTGGTATACTGCTATTCTTTTTAAAAAGTTTAATATTTTAGCCTGCTCAGGCAGTATCATGACTTTCTTTCCCAGCATCCTATGTCTACTTGGGGTTGTACAGATACTTTTATGTGAACAATCAGAAGATCTAGTACATAATAAATCAGAGTCACCGTGTGATTTAACGTCAAGTCTCCTCCCCACTTTCCCAAGTGTGCAAACCCAAAGTGGGAAAGGGAGGTGTCTGGCTTTCCTCTTTCATTCACTTGCTCGCATACTCTTCCCTGCACCTCACCTGTGATGATTAAATCTATGGGTCAACTTGGCTAGGTCATAGTACCCAGATATTTGGCCAATTATTATTCTTGATGTTTCTGTGAAGGTATTTTTTTAGATGAGATTGACATTTAAAACAGTACATTCTAAGTATAGCAAATTAACCACCATAACATTGTGAGCCTTATCCAATCAGTTGAAGGCCCTAATAGAACAAAGACTGACCTCCCTCGAGCCAGGGGGGAATTCTGCCAGCAGACTGTCTTTGGATTCTAACTGAAACTCTTGGCTGAGTCTCCAGCCTGGCAAATGTTGAAAAAGCTGTCTACTTGTCTCTGGAACACGTGCTTGATTCTTCCCAAATCTCATTGCAGAAGCTAGGTGCACTCACCCTCTTACAATAACCTTGAACACACTGATGCATCCTTGCACTGGGTGGTTGCATGTGATTCCTTTCAAACACTGATGTTCCCCTCTGGCTTTAGCTGCTGGGGTCCTCCATCCCTTTCAGGCAACTCTATGTGACTGTACATGTACCAGGTAACTTTCTCTCTCCTGCATAGTCAGCATCTGCTCCTCAGAAAAGCAACTAAACCCTTTGCTGTGACAAATACTGGCTCTGCAGCCTGTCTCTAACCCAGCGAAATGGTCCTGCCTCTGTTTCCCAGGCACTGAGCCCATTTCTGTTTACTCAGCTCTCCTGATCCCTGAAGCAGGAGTGAGACCCACGATGTTCTTCAGCCCCAGACACGGTATAGAGAGGTCTCAAAATACTCCCATTGAATCCCTTTCTCAGTTCAAATTTACAAAACAGTGGGCTAAAAGGTAACAAGACCACCTATCCCAGCCATCTACTCCCAGACAAATTCTAGGGACTCAGTCAGTTACAGATCTTTCTAAAGAAATCTCTTCATAACTGGTTCTTTTTTTTCTCCCCTCTGCATTTTATAGTTTCAAAGAGGCTGGAACTTCTAGAGCTGTGTAACCAATTCATTGCACTTTTCTCTGTATGTTCTAAGTTCAGCTTTACCATTACCTTGAAACCTACCTCTGTCACACAGATACTTCAGTGAAAGCAGATATACAAAGCCATGTTTGAATTTCTTGCTATACACCATTTTAAGCATTACACAGAAATTGTCTTGTTTTATTCTTGCAGCAAACCCATGAAGCCGGTACTTTATTATTCCCATTTTACATATGATGAAACTATGCCAGACGTATTAAATAACCTGCCCTGGGTCACCTGGTACATGTCAGAGCTGAGTTGCAGACCCAGGGGGTCTGATTCTGATTCACAATTGTAACCACTGCAACATGATGCCAGTCACTGAATATTAACTTGGCACTCTTCCAGAATGCAAGTGTAGAGCATGATTGGCGAGTTTACAATTTAATTAACTTTTGTAAGGAAGAGAGATGCATATTTCTAACATTCAGAAATCAGTCAGTGTTTTATAAGACCCGCGCACTGAGCACCGGTTATCTGTTGAATACCTAGTACGAAGTAGGGGCTGTGGGCAGTTTGGAGGATAAAGAGAGAAGCACAGGCTTGAGCTATTAATCCAGTACTATAGAGGAGAAGAGGAAGGTATGACTTCACTAGGACCTCATCCATTTCAATTCTTCTGTTAAAGTAAGCTAGTGTATAAAAGGGAGGCATATAGAAAGATGGAATAGGAAGTCACGTTATACTGGACAGTTCCAGGAAGCTGGGAAGGCCCCTTTCCCCCAAAGACATATTCTCCCTCTGTTTTGGGATGATTAATATCTCACAGCCAGAGACACTCATTCTTCCTTTAAACTGTCTTGGCTTAAGGTTGTGTTGCACATTCAAATGCTGTGTTTCAGGGAGAGTTAACACCTTACAACAGGTCTTCCTTTACTTTTGTCTCCATAAGTGTTCATCGTCTTTATTAAAGAAAGCAGGTGAGGAAAAGGACAAGGAGCAAAATTCATGATAAAGCATGTTTTCACCAAAAGTGAACTGCGTCAAAGACCCCATTTGCCCACTCCCGAGTTTTACTGATGCAGAGATCAGCTGTTTCCAAGCTGGGGTGGCTGTAGATCTTTAACGGGGCATGTGAAGGGAGTTCTAAGAGGTGCACCAATGCTGCTGTAAGCCAGATAAATAGTTCTCAGTCATAGTTATTACAGGGAGAAAAAGATACTGTGCTACAATTGACTGAAGTATGGGCAGATTGCTCTTAAAGGGCAGGAAGAAAGACACATAATGGGGCTTTTTATATTAATCATAAAACACACAATAATAACAAAGAGATTGAAATGTTTCTGTGTAATGAAATAATAGAGATTTTCCATTTACCCCTGATGTCAGAGACAAGCTAGGCTGGAATCCTCATTGCTGTGGTGGAGGGTCTGAGGCAGGAGGAAAGTTTGTCGATAAAGGAGTGCTAGAGGTAGGAGAAATTATTGGTTAAAATAATTATTGGTTAGAAGAGAGCAGATCACTACTCAGGAGAGGCTGAGGTGGGAGGATCAACTGAATCCAGGAGTTCGAGACTGTAGCTAACTCTGATCTCCCCACTGTACTCCAACTCCTCCATTTGCCAAAAAGAAGACAGCAGATCCCAGCTAGATCCTGAGAAGAAAGGGGCAGGGGGTGGGAGTGGGAAACAATATTTGGAAGGCATGCTCGACACACGACTGGCCAACACAATGTGTGATGTTCAATTTTAAATGGCCTCCCTTGCTGTGGTGTGATAGCGCCCTGCTGTTACTTCCAGATTTTTGTTGAAAGTCTTATTTATGCACAACACTGTGGTATGAGTAACATTTTAGGCAATGAAGGGGAGAAATTTGTTCCATGCCTGGGGTGAGGAAATCAGATGGAAGGATGGTAGTCATGAAGGTCAGGTGAGGTGCAGGGAAAAAGAAACCGAGTCAGAAGGAAGAAGCATCCTACTCATCCTACTCAATAATCTTCAGAACATAGTGAGCGAACTGCAGACACCTAGGATGGTGACCTAGGGATGTATTTTGTTTGTCAAAGGAAAGAATGACTATTGACTACAAAATGGGGAGAAACTTAGGTGACCTTGTATCCACCACTATTTTTCAAATGTATGTAAATGCAATTGCACTTTAGAGTATATATAATATATAAATGTGTATTATGCATACATACATAACATAGGAGCTTTTGAGCATTGTGTATTTTTCTGAAGTAGAGAGACTACAATCACATAGGTGATGGCAATAATTTTTCATGTTAAAAAGGAATACACTTAAAAGGGATGTAAAGCCTGAAAAATCTCCTTTGAAGTTTTGAGTACACCAATAAGAAATCTACAAGAAAGGATCTGGATTTAAAATCCATGGGAAGGTTTTGTTTCCCCATGAACAGGATGGCTTCCCCCATGCTGACTTGCTATGATCCTCTTTCTTCTCAGTACACGTGCTTTGAGAACCATTGCATTTCATTTCTCTACCCTCATGGGCTTCAGGCCTTGACATTAAGAAAAAGATTGTCAGAGACAAGAAAAATGTATTAATCTGCTCGTCTTGTTTTGATTGCTCTGCTTTTAATTTTAATACATGTATTTTCTTACATAAATAGGGTGTTTAACCACGATTCTCATTGATTAACTTTTCCCCCCAATTACGACTATCCCATCAAGGTCGGGGTCCCTAAGGAAGCAGCTGAGAGAACATATACTGCACACATGTGCCAAATTATTCTGTAGGCTGAGAAATTAACTAAAAATGAGTAATATGCTCTCAATTTAAACCTGGCAGGGGGGAATTGTACTTTCATACCCAAATTGGAATCAGATTTCCTCCACTGGGACTTTTCCAGCTTTTGGCATAGCCTATGAACAAGGCAAGCTTCGTTCCTCATGGTATAACAAAACTGGGTTCACATTATAGCTTCATGTGGTTTAGTGAGAGCGGCAGGGACGAAGATAAAACTAATGGGAAAGCCCTGGATTCCTTTTTATCACCAAACACGTGAGCATCAACAGAGCCTTAAATAAAGCCAGCACAATCCATTCTTAATGCTCAGTTTTCACGATTAGCATACTCCCCAAGCATGTATAATTATAGTTGGACACTTTTTGGGCACACTTTTTGGGGATACTTGTCGGGCACTCTTTTTCAAAAAACTGTCCTTTCTGAATAATTAAGGGTATCTGCAACAAAACATTATTAAGTGGCCCTTGACATTTCTACAATTTATTCTAAGGTGTAATTTCTCTATGTCTCTGGCCTCCAATCATTTTATTGCTAGAGGGATAGATGAGACAGGAGAGAAAGGAAGAGAAAGGAATATGAAATTTATCAGCAATCAGGTCATTCAGCACCTGGTGAAAGTATATCAATAAATTTTTGAAGTATATTTTCCTTAAGCAGGATTTGAAGCTCCTTGTTGGGACATTAAATTTTGTTTTTTATTCATCTACCACAGTAATATCAAAGTAACTCTCAACCATGGCTGCAGACTAGAAATGCCTGAAGAGCTTTTACATCATATACAGTGTTTAGGCACCACTGCAGACCCATTAAGTCACCATCTCTTGGGGGTGAGTTGCAGACTTGAGTCATTTCTGAAAGCTCCAGATGATTCTATTGTTCAGGCAGGAGGGAGCTAGCTCATTGCTTTACCTAGAATAGGTGTCATTTGCTATTTTAAGGAACCATCAAATCTTTCTAATCACCCCACAACTCCCATGAAAATAACAACACTTCATAGATTTAACACAGTTTTTCTACAATAAATTATCATTAACCTACCCCATGGCTAATTGGATAAAGCCTTTGTTGAAAACAAGCAAACGAAATAAAGCTACTACCTTATTTACACCTCTATTTCATCCTGCTTGCAAAAGATCCCTGAGATACCTGCTGATTAAAATCTCATGAGGTGCCGTTGCATACATGACATATTCCTGCACACATACCTTTACTATTCTCCTTCTTTTTAAAGAAAGAGACACAAAAGGAAAATGAAAAAGGCTTACTTGAATATGGCACTTCTGACTGGATGGTCAGAGTATAATTTAAGAACATTTTGTTGTGATCAAAATTATAAAAATATAGTTCAAAGTCATATTAGTTTAAAATAGTTGAAACCAATTTTGGGAAATGTCTGAGACAGTCTTTAACACGATAGATTTATACAAGTGCAAGGCAAGATTTCTGCTTCCTGTGTATGAACTCCCCAGAGAGATTAGTTTTGGTTTTCTCTTCTGGAATATGGAAATATAGAACCTTGAGATGTCTGTGAACAGTAAATGACATAATGGAGGAAAAATTGATTTTTAGGTTGCAACACCATACTCTGGTATATGGTATTTTTATTATTGTTTCACCTTATTAAACTTAAAATTTTATATGCAAATGAATATTTTAGCTGGGAAATAATGTAAATATAATCATTAATTGTAACTTTTATTAAGCAATTACTAGGTATTCGACTTCTTGTTAAGTGCTTACATGATTTCATTAAACCTTCACAGCAACCCAGTAAAGAAAGTACAGTTATTATCCTTATTTTACAGATTTGGAAACTGAGGTTTATGAGTTTTAAGTCTTCCAGCAATTTCAAGTGAGGGTTTCCTGTAGATATAAAAATACTTAAATTTTTCTGCAATTATTGGTCTAAGAATCCAGACTGATTTGTTCTTCTTTATATCTTTGTGTATTCTCATATCCAAGACAATTTCATTTAGATGTAGATGCACAGTGAGATCACTGAGAAAAGAGATGCCATTGTTACTTGGTTCACCAGAGTCATGCACCTCAGATACGCTAGATTCCAGCTCCAGATGACAGTCATTCTCTCCATGGCCTTTCCTTGAACTCTACCAGACTCTAAAAATAAAATAATTGCCTGATTCTTATATGTTGATTATGTGATAGGTGTGCCATCCTAACTTGAAAGATAAACTCTAGATGTAGGGTTTCCTAATTCTTCAAATGAGGTATACTGTACTAAGGTTCCAACTCGTTTTCTTCTTGTTTTTCATTTGAATTGGAGAGATTATTTTAGGTGATGAAGGCCTGTGCAATTGTACTATGAAGGTAATTCTCACGCAGGGCTGAGGAGAGAAAAGGAGGTGACCTGAATGCTCTTTTACATATCCACGAGGTGACCAGTCCCATCTTAGAATAGGGAGTAAATCATGCCTAAATCCAGCATCACATGCAGCTTAATAGATAATAAGCAAACACCATTGCAACCATGCGCTCTTTCATTACGGTGCCATCTTTGATTTGTCTCTGTCTACCAGATTCTAGTGATCTTAACGAAGCTTTACCATTCTGCAAAATTACTTTGGCGTACATCTCAAGTGCATTGTGTATGATAGAATCATCTTGAAAAAGCAAGAGAAATATCCATCTTAATGCTGACTGGGACCTCAGTTTGGATTTTATTTTAGCTTGTATTTTATTTCAAAGTTACTTTATCAAAGCGTTTAATGGATGCAAACTTTACCTTTTGACACCGAAACTCAAAGTACTAATATCAGGAATGGTTTCAATAGACTTCTACAATTTGTTGAGGAGATCATAAAAAATAGCTTGCTTAAATTTGCAAAAGCTTTGAGGACAGAAATGAGGATGAAACAATGATATTTGTTCAGTCTTTTCATATATCCTCTGTTGAAACCTCATGAGGACCTGGGGCATTTCTTGGCAGAAGCAATATTGCAAATGGTCGATTTATTGGCATGGAGGGCAGCAATATGGAACAGCCGGGGTCAGCACACTACTTTCTTTAGCAGGAAATCCAAACGGAGATTGATTCTGTCTATTTATCTGAAATGATTTACTAAGTGATTCATTGTTTTGAGTTTGTAAAGAACTGAAGTTTGGCTAGGAGTGTGTAATATTTGGGGGGTTGGAATATCAACCACATGGAAGAGAAACGAAGGACTTTGCTAAGCAGTGCAAACCCTCATGAGCAATATTAATCTTGTCTTCTGACTATGCCATACGTACAAGCCTTACAAAAGACTAATGTCTTCAGATATACTGTGATTAGCTTAAACAATGTCTGTGTTCTGCACAGCCCGTCAGAGCCTGCTGGCTCACAGCCCACCATGACAGTCAGAGTATGAGACATTTGCATGAAATCAGTTAAGTACTGCAGAGTCTCCTGCCACATTTATGTGGATGTCAGTAAGTTTGCCGCAGAACCCCATTAAAGGTCATCAAATTCCACTGGGGAAAACTTGGTTTCTAATTCTGGCCCTGTCATTTCCCTAATTTGTGACTTTGCAGAAGTCCCTTAATTTCTCGACAGCATTAGCAATATCAAAAGTATAACAGCAGCAGTAAGGTGTTCTCACAGATCTAGGGTGAGGCTCAGGCAAGACCATGTGAAAATCCGTTCTGAATTGGTAAAGTGCTACATGTTAGCTGGCCTCTTTCCGCACCTACACCAATCCCCAACCAAGCTCTGTCACCACTTAGCAGCTTTGGGGGAGGTAGTCTGTGGTAAAGCTAAACCACATTCTCCATAGAGCCCTGACCCCAAGGTAACAGTTAAGATTTGCTGAGCTTTTTCATCATATTCCTTTCTTTTCCAGAACCGTGGATTTCAGTAGAAAATGCCTTGACAAGAGTTTAGCTGACAGACTGGAAACCAGAGCGGGAAAGATAATGTGAAAGAACCACATGAAAACATATACATTTCTTCAACGTGAATAGGAACATTTTATGCTTCTGCTGATATGTTTCATTCCTTTTTTACCCTTTATCATTTTTCAAAAGAATTATTTTAAAAATACTTTATATTAAGAAAAAGAATATAATGAATAAAGGTATAGAAAAAACATAAATAATCACGAAACCACCACCCAATCAAATAAAAAGAAAGTTACCAATGCAATAAAAGCCCACCCCTCCCCTCAGCCCTGTATATTTCTTCCCTGTCATAACCACTGACTTTCCCTCTTAGAGTTAGCTACTATCCTGAATTTTATATTAATCGCTATCTTGTTCTGCTTTATAGTTTTGCTACCCAAGTATTCATCTTCAAATAACGTAATTTACGTTTGATAACTATCTTCAAGATTTTATATAAATGAAATCATGCTCTCTCGATGTATATATTCTTGCCTTTGATTCAACATCATGTTTGAAAGAGTCATCCAGTTGGTTGCATGTAGCTGTATTTTATGAATATGCCCTGTAGAATAACACTTTATTTGTAAATATACAGTGTATTTTGTGTACTGTTATTCTGTTGATGGACATCTGGATTATTTCCAGTTTGTGGCTATCAGAAACAACATTTGAGAAAGATTCCTACACTTGCCAATATGTGCAACGGTTTCTCTACTGCAGTCATGTTCTGTGAAAGGATGTGCACATCTTCAGCTTTACAAGGTAATACCAGGTTGTTTTTCAAAATACTTGTACCACTATGCAATTTTAACAGCTCTTGGTTTTTCTCTACATGATATCATTTAATATTTGGCTTCTACCTTAAACTAGATTTACTTTTTTTTTTTTTTTTTTTTTGAGACAGGGTCTCACTTTGTTGTCCAGGCTGGAGTGCAGTGGCATAATCTGGCTCACTGCAGCTGCAGGCTTGATCTCCCAAGATCAAGTGATCCTCCCACCTCAGCCTCCTGAGTAGCTGGGACTACAGGCATGCACCACCACACCCAGCAAATTTTTTATTTTTTAAAATATTTTTGTAGAGAGAATTTGCTGTGTTGCCCAGGCCATCGTTCTGCCTCGTCCTCCCCAAGTACATGAGCCACTGCATCCAGCATGAAAAATTAGTGATCATAATTTTAGTTCTTTGCTCCTCTGACATAGCTTTGGGACATGGTCTAAATTAAATATTACTGGTGCTCTGGGTGCACCGATATAGGATTGTTCTGTATATTTCTTGTCCTAGGGCTGCCATAACAAATTTCCACAAACTGGCTGGCTTAAAACAACAGAAATGTATTCTCTCACAGTTCTGGAGGCCTGAAGTCAGAAATCAAGGTGACAGCAGGGCCGTGCTCCCTCAGAAGGCTCTAGGGGAGAATCTCTCCTGCCTCCTCCTAGCTACTGGTGGTTCACAGTGGTCCTTGGTGCTCCGTGGCCTGCAGCTGCGTCACTCCTCTCTGCCTCTATCTTTACATGGCCTTCTTCTCTGTGTCTCTGCATGTCCTTTCCTCTTATAAAGACACCACTCATTGCATTCAGGGCTTACTCTAAGTCCAGGATGATTTCATCTGGAGATCCTTAACTAATTACATCAGCAAAGACCCTGTTTTCAAATCAGGTCCCATTCACAGGTACTGGGAATCAGAACTTCAGTGTATCTTTTTGTGGCACACAATTCAAGCCACTACAGCTTGCACTGAGGGAAGGGAAAAGGAGGGGAGGAGAAAAATTATTAGCTTGTGAAACAATTGCTACACATGCTATATAATTTTTGATTGCTCAAGATGTTAGCATTTCTCACAGGGAGAAGTTAAAAAGCTGCCCACACAAAGTCACACACCTGCTTTAAAAAGAAACTCTTTTGATTCTACTAGGTTGCCTTTGCATATGGGCGAGTAGTTGAAAGAAATAGGTCAGGGTTCTGAGGAGGTCACCTGGGGCAGGTGTGCCCTACCTTTGCACCTGAGTCCCCTACTGAAGCACAAGATGACAACAATGGTAGAACTCAGAAGATGTCCAGCAAAGGTGCCATTTGTCCTGGGGACACTCTGATTTTGTGTGGGTGATTTTGCATTTGCTAAAAGTCGTGGTCTTCATTCTTTTACAGTTTGGTAGGGCTGACCTTACTGTTAGAGGGGAAAATATCTCATGGTTGCAGCAGCCAAGCTAAAAGCTCCATTGATTGAACTCATCCTGCCCTTCATCAGCCTTAGTGCCGTGACTCACACCTTTAGAGAGTTTGCAGTGTGGATTCTAGTAAATGTGGGAGCACCCTGTGAAAAGTCAAATGTCTCAACTGGGGTCGGGTGTTGAAGGAAGAGGACATTAAATGATTTTTAGACATCACTACTTGAAACATTGGCTTAACAGATAATATCTTACTATTTATTTGGTAGAGTTCTAAGATGGGTGTTAACCTTGGAATCTATATAGCTTCAGGGGCAGGGAGTATGGGGATCAGCTAAAGAAGGAATGGATCACAGAAAGCAACTTGGTGAGCTAACATCTCCTATCACGACTCCAGAACCTTTGAACACATCAGTGTCAGACCTGGTAAGTCGCCATCTCTTGCAGTTAAGACCAAAGATATCTTTCTCTTGATTCTGTCTTTCTGATATTTACCAGATAGTACTAAACCTTGGCTCCACCTTTTACTCCAACTCTTGCGTATGTTTCTCTCAATTCTTGATGATTTCTGTCTAAAATAGCAGGTAAATGACTCTTTAAAAGACTTTATTGCAATATAATTTATGTTCAGTAAATACAATTACGTGAGTTTTGACACCCATATACACTCAAGAAACCGTCACTACAATGGAGACAGCATTTTTATCACCATCTCCCTCCCCAAATCCTCTTTCCTCTCTAAAATTGACTTTACACATTGCCTTTGGCACCAGGCAACCACAGGTCTACTTTCTGTCATTATAGATTATTTGCATTTTCTAAATTTTGTACAAAAGTATAAAAATACAGAATGCACTGTTTCTTTCAATCAACATAATTTTGAGATTCATCTATGTTGCTAAATTAGTAGTTTGATCTTTGTGTTGCTAATTGTTATTTCTTTGTATGGACACATTGCAGTTTACACATTCATCTGTTTTATAGACATTTGGGTCCCCTCCCCCCGATTTTTCATTATCAAAAAATAATTGCCATAAACATTTGTGTACAAGTTTTTGTGTGGCTATATGTTTTCATCTTAGGCAAATATCAAGGAGTAGAATATCTGGGTTTAATGGTAGATATATGTTCAGCTTTAGCAGAGGCTGTCAAACATTTTTCCAAATGGTTTTACCATTTTATATTCCTAAGAAAATACCATTTTTAGTTGCTTTATATTCCAACCAACATTTGATGATAGTCATTTTAATTTTAGCTATTTTAATGAGTATATAGAGGTATCTCATTGTGATTTTAACTTTTTTCTCTGATGACTTATGATGTTGACTACTTTTAAATGTACTTATTGGATGTCATATGTTCTTCTCTGAAATGTCTTTTCTTTTTTATATATATATTTACAGCAACTTTGTTCATAATTGTCAAAACTTGGCAGTAACCATGATGCTGATGTCCTTCAGTAGGTGAACAAATAAATTAACTGTGGTACATACATTCTGACAATGGAATATTATTCTGCACTAAAAACAAATGTGCTATCAAGCCATGAAAAGCCATGGAGGAAACTTAAATGCGTATTGCTAAGTGAAAGAAGCCAATCTGAAGGGGCTACATACTCTTTATCCCAAGTACATGACATCTGGAAATGACAAAACTATGGACACCATAAAAAGATCCGTGGTTACCAAGGGTTGGGGTTTGGGGTATGGATACCTGGAGCACAGAGGATTTTTAAGGCTGTGAAACTGTATGACACTATAATAATGGATATGTGTCATTAGACATTTGTCAAAACCCATAGTATGTACAACAGCAATAGCAAACTCCAGTGTAACCTGTGGAGTTTGAGTGATTATGATGTGTCAACATAGGTTCATCAGCTGTTAACAAATGTACCCGTTTGGTGGGGCTATAAATGTGTGACAACTTAAATTCTGCTTAACGGACTTTCTTTCTTATTTCCTTTCTTTCTTTCTTTCTTTCTTTCTTTCTTTTTTTTTTGGTTTGTCTCTTGCATCTTATGTTATCTCTGCAGTAAGTTTAGCTAAATGAAAAATCCCCAGGATTGTAAACAGATTGATCAGAAATTATTTGATTTTCTTTATTTCATTTTATATTACTTTTTAAGACCCAGTCAAAGAACATTTACATATGATGTGTGTGTATCCATAGAATTATGTCATGGTTGCATATGCGGTTTTAGCCTATGCTATAAAATGCCTACTTTTTAAAAAAAGGCGTTATTTTCTTAGAGCAGTTTTAGGTTCACAGCAAAACTGAAAGGAAATTACAGAGATGTCTCGTATACCCTTTGCCCTCACATATTTGAAATGTCTTTTCAAATATTTTCCTCATTTATTAAGTAGCTGGTTGGTCTCATTATTAAGTTGTGATATATCTTTATGTATTCTGAATAAAGTCCTTTGTCAGATCTACATATTACAAATATTTCCGCTCACTTTGTGGCTTACTTTTTAATGTTCATAATGTTGTCTTACAAAGAGAAAAAGGTTTTCATTTGATAAAATACAATTTTTTTATTTTTACAATTTATTATTTTGTGCTTTGTGTGTTCTGTGTAAAAATCTTTGCCTATCCCAGGGATACAAAGATTTTGATTTTTATTCTTTTTTTACAAGAAGTTTTATAGTTAAGTTTTACCTTCAGGTCTGTGATCTATTTTAAGTTCACTTTTTAATATGCTATGATGAAAGAGATAATGATCCTTTTTATACAGATGTCTGTGTGCTTTCACTCCAGCAGTATATAATCGATAAATATTTCTACATATAATCTATCTCTATGTCTACATTAATCTAATGTGAATTCATATTAATGTCTCCTAATCAATTACCATATAGATCATTCTAGCTATTGTCAGTTTTTAGATTTTAGCACATATAATAGTATAGTAGTTGTTAGTGGATTTTACTTAGTAATTCCATTTGTTTAATAGCTATAAAACTATTCAGAATTTCTCTTTCATGTTGTAGTTTTGCTCATTTTTACCTTTAAAGGAATTTGTCCATTTTATTTACGTTCTCAGGTTTATTTTACTTCTGTTTTTTTGGTCCTTTCTGTGTTTCAATGTCTGTCCTGAAGACACCCGACTTGGAGCCTTTGCCTGACAACTCTTTAGTGTTTAAAGGCAGCGAAACCATCCCCAGACGTGAATTGGCATGAGCAGAAGAATCACATTAAAAGATTGGCTAGAAAACCTATTGCTGTTTAAAGACAGGGATTTATTAAGAGTAAGATCATCAAGGCCGGGCGCGGTGGCTCAAGCCTGTAATCCCAGCACTTTGGGAGGCCGAGGCGGGCGGATCACAAGGTCAGGAGATCGAGACCACAGTGAAACCCCGTCTCTACTAAAAATACAAAAAAAAAATTAGCCGGGCGCGGTGGCGGGCGCCTGTAGTCCCAGCTACTCAGGAGGCTGAGGCAGGAGAATGGCGTGAACCCAGGAGGCGGAGCTTGCAGTGAGCCGAGATCGCGCCACTGCACTCCAGCCTGGGCAACAGCGTGAGACTCCGTCTCAAAAAAAAAAAAAAAAAAGAGTAAGATCATCAGTGGTGCATCCTTACGTCCTCCCTTTCTTAGAAAATAACTTTTCGTAATTTCTCTTTGAATCTGACAGGCTTTAATTATATAACTGGCAGAGAAATTTAACTTTGATTTTCGACATGCAAGAAAAAGAGCCAGGAAAAAATATATATATTAACGTACTAGTTAATATTTATTTAATGCAGAGAAGTACAAAGGAGAAAACAAGAGTTGGATAATTTTCCGTCTCAGATAACTTTTTCGTATTTTTATAAAATCAACAATGTATGAGGCTAGAAATATACAAAAATGTACAAATCAAAAAAATAAAATTATTTTCTTTCATCCCCACCTCCCAGACTTTCTCCAAAGTGTAACGGATTGACAGTTTTATATATCTTACAGTGGGGTGCAGGAAGCCGGGGTATTGCATGTACCTGTATCTTTCTTTTCCCTGCACATTTGTATGTTGACTTTATAACAAAATGATCATACTAGATAGACTGTCCTACATTTTACTTTCTTCACTTGCATTATGTGATATTTCCAAATAATTTCATACAGATCTAATTTATTGTTTTTAATGACTTTACAGTGATTTATTATTTCACAGTCCCACAATTTGTTTAATCCCTGCAGATGGACTTTGGTTGTATCTAGTTTTAATGTTTTACAGACAGGGCTGCAATGGACACCCGCATGTGTGACGATAAGGCCATGCCACACACACATAATTAAACACACTTTTTTTTTTTTTTCTTTTGAGACGGAGTCTTGCTCTGTCCCCCAGGCTAGAGTGCAGTGGCAAGATCTTGGCTCACTGCAAACTCCGCCTCCCGGGTTCACGCCGTTCTCCTGCCTCAGCCTCTCCAGTAGCTGGGACTACAGGCACCCGCCTCAACAGGCTCGGCTAATTTTTTTGTACTTTTAGTAGAGACGGGATTTCACTGTGTTAGATAGGATGGTCTTGATCTCCTGACCTCCTGATCCACCCGCCTCTGCCTCCCAAAGTGCTGGGATTACAGGCGTGAGCCACCGTGCCCGGCCTAAACACGCATATTAACATAAACTTTTTTCATGTATATTCAGGGGCATTTTTAGAAGTAAACTTTATTTGAGTGTGTGTATATGTAGTAAAATGATTAGGTCAAAAGTATGTTTATTTTATAATTTGATAGGTATTGGCAAATTTTCCTGTTGTAAAATTATACCAAATTATTATCTCACAGTGTATGACAGTTGACATTTTCCAGATCTCTAACAGCACCAGATGACCTCAAACTTTTAATTTTTTGTCTTCCTGAGAAGTAAAACGTGATATCCCATTTATTTTTTTATTTGCGTTTTCATGAATGAGTGAAACTGAACATCTCTTGTATGATAACTATTTATATTGCTTTCTGTAAATTGCCACTTCACATTCTTTTGCCATTTTTTCTACTAGGTTGTAAGTCATTTTTCTTTTGGGTGATTTGAATAAGCTGTCTCTAAAAAAATCTATAAATATGGCAAAGATGTTTGTCCCTGATCTTTTGATAATGTTCATGTTTTGGTAGGTTTATAAATTTTCTGTTAAGGGGGAAAAAAAACCCCTTAACTATATAACTATGTACTTTCCAAGGAATATTTTTATTTTCCTCCTTAAAGTTATGTCTCACTATGAAGGTAGAGATTCTTCTTTCATTCAAAGAAAAGCTCAGTATTCTTTTATCAGAGAGAAGGGAAGAAGAGAGAGCCATTTCCGCTCTCTACGTGCAGGCTGCCCAGGTAAATAGCTTGGCCAAGAGTGTTTGGCTGTCTCCTTGTGGTTGGATGAAGCATTTTTAATTTTTTTATTTTTCCCTGCTTCCCAATTAATTTGGGGCAAAAGAAACCTGAAATAAGCACTAAGAGAAATATTGTTCTTGTGTTGCTTTCAGATTTAGAATGTATTCCGTAGATAACATTAAACAGACTTTAAAATTCTAGATTCTAAACTTTTGACACCATTTATATTGTATATGTGTTTAAAACACAAGTAACTCTATGAGTTTTCCCCATTTAAGCCAGCTTTAGTTTGGGGCATTTTTGTTTAGATGACACTTTTATCTTTTCTACTTTAAGAAGCTGTAAGTTGCAGAGAGAAGTTAATCTTAGAAACTCTTTAATTAAAAAAAAAAAAAAACTATTAAGATTTCCAGACTTTATTTGCTTCCTCTTGGCCATAGTTGTGATATAAGACCATGCCAAAATTTTTTTAGATATTGAAAGAACTTTAGAGACCACCGAAGTGAGATTTTTAATAGGGTCATTGCCGGAAGTGAAGATTATTGTTTTTCACAAGAGAGCAGAGAAATCCTTTGAGACCCAAGATTGCTTTCCAGCTGGCCATCTCCTAGGCATTCACATGCCTAGGCTTGCTGGGAAGTCCTCAGGGCTCTGGCAGTGCTTCCAATCTTTTCTCACAAGGTGTCTTGCTGTTGGACTCCTGAGTCATGAGGCACCAACAGTTTGACCAGGCTCTCTACCCAGCTTGGAGCCTAGTGAGCAGCTTTACTCCTCCTCCTCTTAGGATGGAGGAGTCAATCTGCAATTACAAGTTTCCAGGGGCCTGCAAAATCTGCAGTTTGCCTATGGTGAGCAGTCAATTGACCCACCTTAGAGAAAAGTTAGGCTTGGTGGTTTCACTCTTCCTCTTATAAACCCTCAGAACTAAGCAAAAGAAACAAAGCAGGCAACCTGTCATAGGATCTGGCTATTTTATATGAGCTCTGGGGTGACTTAGAAATGGTTGTGATTTTCGTAGCCGTTAGCGTCTTCAAAAGAGCTGGCTCGGCATAATTTCCAGGGAAGCAAAATGTTCCTTTGGATTTTTCCCATTTTTCCTTCTGATTTATACCCTATGGTTTCCTATGTCCCTGGTTTCCCTCTGACTGGATAAAGTCTCTAATCAGATGTGCTTTCCATGCTCAGAAGTGTTCTACAGTCAAAAATCACCTTCCTCCTTCTTTTTCCTTCAGAAAACAACATGAGCAAGGATAGCTTGGAGGTTAGAAGCAAGATGACGTTGCCCGGGTCAGATCTCTTTCACTGTCTCAGTTATAATTTTTCAGTGGTGGCTTCACTCATCCATAGAAATTGTGGGAGATAATATATGATTATTGCTGTTTCAAGTTATTACCTTTTGGGAAGATTTGTTATGGCACAATTTAGAGATCAATCATTTCACAAATATATTTGTGAGTCATATTTAGGAGTCATGCAACTGAATGATATAAGATTCTGACCATCCCCAGATGGCTCCTGGGGATTAACATCACCAATGTAAAACCTAAGAACAGTACTTGAGATATTTTGCAGACTCTGCACTTGATGGATCAACTGGCATCATCCAGATCGATAAAATGGCTCATTTGATCTTGTGGCCCTCACCCAGGAACTGACCCAGCACAAGAAGAAGACAGCTTCAACTCCCTATAATTTCATGTCTGACCTAGTCAATCAGCACTCCTGACTCACTGCCCCACCCCACTCCCATCAAATTATCCTTAAAAATCCTGAACCTCAAATGTTTGGGGAGACTGATTTGAGTAGTAATAGAACTTGGGTCTCCCACACAGCCAGCTCTGTGTGAATTACTTTCTCTATTGCAATTCCCATGTCTTGGTAAATTGGCTGTCCCTAGGCAGCAGGCAAGGTGAACCCCTTGAGCAGTTACATTAGGGTGTGGCTTGACCTATGACTGGTTTTGACTAAGTCTCTTGTGAGGTTGAAGTCATGAAATTGAAACCACCTTTGCATAAATTTTATTAGTGATAAAATTATGGTAGTAAGGGAGAGCTGATCTAGCCAATCCCCATCCTGCCTTTAGCCTTCAATCTGCCCTTAATTATTCTTAGGCTTAAGTCAAACTAATCTTGGGAGACACTTAGTTTCTAGTTTAAATGATGATAGCCCTTCCCCAAAACTCAACTGCCTTTGCAAAGCTAATGAAAGAGCACTAGGCTAGGAGGATAGAGGAGACTGAATTCTACTAAGGTGTAGACATAAAGAATTGCCAGCCATTATTCCTCGGGTCACAAGATATGCAAGTTCCCCAATTACTCCTGCAGATAATATCACTATTGTAGAACCTAAGATTGGCCTTCTGAGACAACCTTTTCAGGTGCTTTGCATGTCTGACTACTGATGACTCTACCTGGACCAGCCAACCATCCCTGTGGTCCCACCCAGAAGTGACCCAGCACATAGGAGAAACATTTCCCACACCCCTATAACTGCAGCCCCAACCAATCAGCAAGCACCCATTGCCTAGCAACCTCCATCTCTTCCCCCAAAATACCTTTGAAAAAATCCCTAGCCTCTGAGCCTTTGAAGAGACTGATTTGAGTAATAATAAAATTCTAGTCTCCCATCATCTGGCTCTATGTGTATTAAACTCTTTCTCTATTGTGATTCCCCTGCCTTGATAAATAGGGTCTACCCAGGCAGTGGACAAAAAGAACCCATTGGATGGTTATAGTATCAGCTAATGTTTACCAGGGACTTTTGGCTAGAACATCCACTTATGGCCTCTCCATGTGTCCTGGGCTTCCTCATAACATGGTGGCTAAAGGGCAGTATTGAGAGAGAGAGAAAGAGATAGGTAGAATATGTCCTGCTTTTAATGACTTCGTTTTGAAGTCATGCAGCACCACTTCTATGTCATTATATTGATCAAAGGATTTACAAAGATCCCCTCAAGCTCAAGACGAAGAAACAAAGACCCCATATCTTGATGGAGGAATGCTAACATCACATCGTAAGAAAAGCATGTGGAATGGAATATAAATACGTACGGATGTGACCACTTTTAGATAAAGCAATCTGCCACAGGGTATGACTCCAGTCGCAGCATGCACACAAGAACACACACATACAAATCTTCCCCCAAGCCCTGACAATAGTGGGATTGAGGCTAACTAGGGCTCATGAGTTTAGATTTCAATTAGCAAAGAAATATGGGGGTTCTTCTGAAATGTTCACCTATAGGGATGAGAATTGCTTTGTGCAACCTCTTGCAAAGCATTCTTTGAATTGCAGTCTGACACTCATTTGAAGGGTGTTTAAAGAAAAAGAAGTCTAGGAGTCAAAATTGAAAGTGCAAATTGCAAATGCTTCCCTTCTAGAGTGATAGGGCTATAAATACCGAGGCTGTTTCTGTTAAACAACAAATGGAAATGCTCCAGAATCAATGAGAGGTGTTAGCACCAGGGAAAAACAGCCTCTTAAATCCTTACGTTAACAATTAAATCAGACACTTTTGACACTTTCTCAGAGACACTCCTGGCAGTACTTTATTCTTCATGGCATGATTCAGAAACTCACAGCAGGTGACAAGCATATTTTGGAGGATCATCAGTTCAGCTTTCCCAGCACTCTTCCCAAACATAATTCAATATATTATATTCGAGCCAGTTTCAGGTTTTTTTGAAAAAAGGTGATGAGTAAAGGTAAGTAGGCTTCCAGAAATGTGCTCCATGGCCTTAAGAAGCTAATGGCTGCAGAGAGAGAATTGACCTTCTCAATAAGAGTTGAATATTAGAATATTAACACACTCAGAAAAAGAAAGTGATTTATTCATAAGATCCCAAGGACCCTGTGTTACGTCCCTATGAATCATGAGTAATCTTGTGTTCTGGGAGAGCGTGAAGACTTAGAGATTACTCACCCTACTATACATGGTCCTTATTCAATAAAATTGAAAGTATTTTTCTTGTGATCATTATAACTGAGCTATTTTTATAAGACATCTAGCTGCTAAAGGAATAATAAAATAGAAACAATAACACTTTAGAATTTTAAGAATCTTATTTTTCTATAGTGTTCTAAATGCTTTGAGTCTGTCCAATTAAAAGTCCTAGCTTGACTGAGACTCTTGCCATAATTGAAACATGAGGCAGGTTGCTGGGATATTAACACTAGGAACAGCCACTCTTCATAGCTTCTAGAAGCCTCGCTGCCAGTTACTGAACTGAGCAGCTGATAATGCGGCTGCCACAAAGGCAGAGGCTATGTGACAGAGCTCTAAGGAGCTGGCGGTAGAGTCAGACAGAGCAACATTTGAATCCTGACTTACCTATTAGCTGTGTGACTTTGGTGGGTTCCTAGTCCTGTCTGAATCTCAGTTTTAACATTCCCAAAATGGGGATGATAGTACCTGCCACATGTGTTTGGGACCTAGCAGTGTTAGCTCAAAGTAAGTAAGTGGCCTGAGACAGTGTTACTGGCAGTCTCTGGTCCTCTCTGCCTTTCCATATGCAGTTGCCCAGAAAGAGTCCAAAGACCTAAAGTGAGGGCTAGAGCAAATTACAGAAGTCCTAAAACTAACTTCACCAGGAATCTGAGGGCATTGCCCAAGGAAATATAGACCATGAGTAAACACTGGTCAGCATGCAAATAAACTTAACAATCAGCACACCCTTCATGCAACTGCCTTTGTTCCAATCAGCAGATGACAAGCACCCAGGCTTGTCTCTGGGATTTTGGGAAGACAAGAGCAAATCTATTGCGCATGACTGTGCATTCTTGTGCTCACTTCTGGACAGGGTTACGAATGTGCTTTCAGCAGTGCATTTGTCAGAAAGCTTGATGGGTTTTCGTGTGACCCCAAGGGAGGGGAAGGTGAGATTTTAGATCTAAGTAGTTCTTTGTCCATCTAGATGAGAGGAAGGAAAAGACAAATCCCAGACCCACATACACTGTTCTCCACACTCTCCTCTTTGCTATCTTTGCTGTCTGGCTATAACTTGAACTTGTTTGAGGAAGGGAATGGCAAGACCAGAATACTGGGAACTCTCTGTGTCTGTAGTAATTGTCTGGGAGTAGAGAGTAACAATCTCAATCCTAAATCTTATCTCTTGATCTCTGTGCTCTCTGCAGCCATTACAATGAAAGTCTCCAATCTCCCATTTTCTGCCCTTAGGATAAAAGACGTCTTTGGTGTTTGAACAACTCCCAGGATCCCTGGCTTCTCTTTGTTTTTGATACCCATAGTCTTCTTGCTTTCATGCTGCTTCAAAAGGTTTTTTGTTTTGTTTTGTTTTTAAATTATCCACAATTTTAGTTGACTTTATCAAGAGGTTCGTTAAAAGTGTTCAAAATGAGCACTTCATTTGCATTAATTTATATGTATGATCTGTATTAATTTATATGGTTTCCAAACTAAATACACTCCATCATGATGCAAACATTTAGACATCTTGAAGAATGCAACTCTTGAGCAGAATCCAGCTACTACTGACTCACAAAGCACCTGTCTCCTGTTTCCCAGCTGTCCCATGTCCTTTGTGTTACTGACCTCCTTCATTTGGCATCTTTTCTCAGACTGGAAAAGAATGAGATTATTTTCATACTTCTTTCCACAGGAATCAGCTACAAATACCTAATGCGAGTTGTCTGGAAAAGTTCTAAGAAAGCAACTCTCTAATCAGATGACCTCTGAATGACTCACAATGTCATGAATTAATGCAATAGAATGGTGAACATCAAAGTGAAACAGAGCTTAGGAATGTTGCATCCTCTTTTGGTCCTCTTGAACAATGCTTTCCTTTTGGGCCACCCAACTTTTCCACGTGTTAAGTATTACGATCACATATATCAGTAAGATTGTGAAGCACCACTCTTAGTTCCTTGTGCAAATGCTAATTCTACAGCCTTATGGCCAGATTTCCAATAGAGTTTCTGAACACTTATTGTTTTTTCAATATCTCATCAGCCCTAAATCTAGATGGGCTTAATTTTCTAGAATGTATTATATTACAACTGCCTCTTGCATAACCCAGAATTTGTTGAACATAATGTTTAAGAACACAGACTTGGACCCCAGACCTATATTGAAATGAAGACCTATCATTTAAGAGCTGTGTCATCTTGAGTGAAACATACTTTCCTTATATGTAAAATGGGAATAGTTATGGTACAACTCATCAGATTTTGAGGTTAAGAAGGTAATGCCTATAAAATGCTTAACTCATGACCTATACATACTACGTGTTCAAAGGATGAAGAATGTTTCTATTATGAATCATTTTTCTTTCTATGATATTGCTATAACAATGCGTATAATGTTTGCCAATGCTTTTATCCTGATTATTCTTTATCATCCCTGAGTACAGAGTAATTTTTTTTGTGTTTCTTGTGGGATTTAGAGCAGTTTCAGAAACTAGGAGGGCAGCTTCAGGTGGGCAGAGAATTTTGTCTGCTTTGTTCTCTTCTACAATTTACATTCCACTGCAGTGCCTTACATAGAGCAGATAATAAATATATCTGCTGAACTAATGAATAAATGAATTATATGTGGTCAAAAAATATAAATGGACTATGACATTAGACATAAAATAACAGAAAATCAAGGATGATGGTCTTACTTCATGTGATCAAACTCCATTTCAAAAATAAATGTATCATATTTTGGGAATTTTACATAACAAAATATTAATTTAATCTAACAATTACCACTTTTACAATTTAAAGTACCAAGTGAATACAATGTTTAAATAAAATATTTTCTTGTAGCAATCGATATTCATTCACTTCTTCTTAGAATTATGCTTTGCAATGTTCATTTGTAAGAAATTTCTAAAGTGTGGTTTTGATGTTGATCTATATAATAGCAAGCATTTATGATATTCTGAAAGAGACAAATGATTGTGAACGGAAACTTTTTGATATTCTGACAATATGAAATGTTAGTTCCAGATTGAGACAATAGGGACGCATTTTACAATTTGATTTCTACTTATGTTTCTGTATTTTTTGCGTCATGTAAGAGTACGTTTTACAGGACTAAAAATTGTCATTTTCTATTACAAACTAGATTCATTATTGGTAAAATTCTTCAATCATAAAATCTGACATCATTTAAACTTTTAAAGCTAGGGCAGGAAGCATCATGACATGAGTCAGTTACAGTTAGATAAGCAATCATCCTATGGGGAATATGAGCAAAAAATAGCCATAAAATGACATAATGGGCCATAGATGCATCGCATTTCCTCTCTGTGTGGGGAACCACCAACGGAAGTCTTTAATACAATGAAAAATAGAATTTTGTTTTTAATTCATGAAAACAGTAAGTGATAGGGCTTAAGCATGAGAAAATACACTGGAAAATCTTGGTTTACTTTTTCTATGATTCCACTGTTAAGGGCTGAAAAATTGAAAGACATTCTAGAGAGTTTTTAAACGTTGTGAAAATGTGACTGAGAAGAGAGAGTGTTTACTGAGCATGCATTGCTTGTCAGGCAGCACAGCCTGGCACCTGCCTACTTCTTACCAACCTACTCTTCCTAGGATCCAAATATCTGCCAGGAAATTTATTGTAAGAGCCTGAGGGCAGGGGCCTAGTTTTATTGTGCATTGTACTCCCACACGTAGCCTAGTACATAATTTGTAAAAACACTCTTGTACTAAATATTTGCGTATCTCTAGAATGTTAGCTTCTGATTGAGACAGCAAAGACACTGCCGCTGCCGGAGTTCCTCCAAGTTCATTGAACAAAAAGAGAGAATAAGATTGTCTGAGGTATGGTCACCTTTGTTTTTTACTAGAAAATGAGGCAAGTAAGGATGTGAACAAACTTTCATAAATTACTTCTTGCCTTCTTGTGAAACATGAAATAAGCGCATGAGAATAATGATTAGAGGAAAATGTCTTATTGAGCTAACTGTTTCATCATCTGCAAATCACAGTAGCTAACATTTATTAAGAGCTTACTTATTTAACAAGCATTGTCAGTGGTTTAACAAGAATTAACTCATTTAATCCTCAAGATAACCTCATGAGAAAGGTCCATTATTATTTCTATTTTACATACCAGGAAATGAAGGCACAGAGACTTGCCATGGTTTTCCCACAGCTAGAAAATTAGGAAGAGGTTGAGCCTGGATTCGTTCCGCAGCAGTCTCTCACTCCAGCCAGATCGCCGGCTCTTCCTACATGGTACTAGCTTTTTGTGTAGCAACTAATATTAACTTGTTCATCTTTCTCCCACAAATAAACTGAATCTGGAATTTTTTTTTTTTTTTTTTTTTTTTTGCTGCTTTTAGTTTAGTTCTAATTCTTAGAACATTAACAGTCATTTAGAATGTAGAACGTAGATGTTGATTACCTCTGTAATCTGTAACTCAATTATCACTTTACCATTGCAAACCCTGGTCCATGCCTCCTTCTATTCTAAGCGCTGAATATCTACATTATTTTTGCCTCCTTCCCTAAAAGAGTCTGGACTGAATTTTTAAGGCGTGCTCACAACATAAGTACACATCAAGAAACGACTGTCACGTGGGCTGTATGGTGCCATATGGCTGTTGCATCTTTTCCCGTTGCATTTGGGCCCTCCAGGCTTTCTGTATTTTCTATCAGTGGTTTCTGGTTTGCTCCCCTGGGTGTCTTGCTTAGCACTAGTGCCTACTAAATCAAACTTGCTTTTGACAGACAATTTGTATAATTTATTGGGATGTAGGAGTCTCAAAAATGTTTTTGTATCTCCAGTGACTTGGTGTAAACTGGCTGGTGATGGTCCAGAAAATTATCCTCCCAGCCCCGCAGAAATTACTGTGTGACTCCCGCCATGATTAACTTGGAGGCAGCTTAAATGTTGTATTTGACTTTCAATGCAGTTTGCTGTCAACCCATTCTGAAATAATTATAATGAACCTTCAAATTGGACGTGTACTCTATTCAGTGGGTGGCAGATCTGTTTCTAAACATATTTCTTCATGGAGCAGATTCCTAGTAGGGTTTATATTTCTTAACTATTGTTTATAGTAAACATCACCCCATAACAGTTGCATTTGCATGTCAGTAGCAAAGGTTCTGTGTGTGCGTGCGTGTGTGTGTGTATATGAGAATGGGTAGAACACAAGTGTACATATCTACTTTTATTTTTGTTTTCATTGTATCATCCAAGATTCATTTGTCTCAAAATAAAAAAGGATCAAGGAGGCAGAGTAATATATAATGAAGACACTAAGTGATTTAGTCAATTTCAGAGAAAATGGTTATCTAATGTATTTATAAGAATAAAAAATATGGTAATTTTGTTTTGATTACCTGGATAATTGCAATTCCTCTTGTTATAACTCCAAGTCCAGGAAAAAGAGTGTGACTTTGGGAGACGTGGGTGCAGATATATTGTCACTGATTGCTAACTAGTATATACTAAATTAACAAAGTCAACATGTGTAACTTGCCATACCCTTTAGGTATTAAAATGCTTGATTGGAATCTTCCTTTTTGATTACTTTTTCCAAAAGTCTGGAAGGCATAGATGCCTGTATTTTGTCTAATCACTTCAAAAGCATCCACATAAGCAGTTGTATAGCAGTTCTGTGAAAGATTTTGAACAATAATAAAATCTAGGCCAATCATGATTTTTAGGAAATAATTTTGATGGATATTTTCTCTGCTGCCAGAACTTCAGAAATATTCCACAGAGTGAATGCCCAATAGTGCTTCTGGTTACCATCAGACCTTTGGAATTTCAATAGAAACGAAAGACGGTCTGTGTAAAAACTTCTTAAGATTTTATGAGCCTGTTTAACTTCCTACAATTTGTTTTTTCAGAAGATGTGTTTATTATTTCCTATCTGATTTCCCTCAGAATGGAGCAGTAAATTCTGAAAATGAGAAAGGTCCATGATATTTATCCCCAGGTCGCTCCTCTCAGTCCCAGATGCATAAACACAGCTGACCAAGTGGCATGTCTACTTGGGTGACACTCAGGGACCTCAGTGCCCACACACCAAAATGGGTCACTTGATTCCTTGCCCTCACCTCCTCCCTTAGGCTTTCCCAACTGAGAAAAAGGCACTGATACCCACACGGTTGACAAGCCAGAAAGTTTATTTAAACATTTTTATTCCTGTGTTGTATAGCCTACAGAGCAAAAAGAGCATAAAGCACACGTATCTGATGCGTACAGTTCAACCTTCTACTTATGAATATGCCGTGTAACCACCAATTGGATCACTTCCAAGATGCCAGAAGGTTCTCTTGTGACCCTCTGGGAGTCATTGATTTCTTGCTTTCCACTCTTGCTATTCTTCCATAATTTATCCCAAGCCTTTTCACTTTTCTTCATTTTCTCTGCCTTCACCATGATTACCTTTCACCTGGACCACTCCAATAATGATCTCCCCACTTTTACTTTCACGAATTCATTATCTCTACAGAGTCGTTTTTTTTAAAAAACTACAACACTGATCATTTCATCCCCTTCATCCTTAATCTTGCCTTTACACTTAAAATAAGAGGGCAATGCAGTGCATTATTAGGGCTTACAATGAATGCCTTTAAAAAGTGGTCCCTGGCCACCCTCCAATCTCATCTCCGCTCTCTGCATCACTGCTTCCACGTGTCTGAGTTTGTTGTCGGCTGGTTTCGGTTGTTGTTGCTGCTGCTTCTTTGAGCTCCCGTGTAAAATGCCCTTAAGGCCTTTTGCACACAGTGTTTCTTTGATATGAATGTTTTTCATCTTCTTTTTCTCTCCTCCCACCCCACAGTCGTGCCCATACTTATATATTGTCTTCACTTGGCTAGTTCCTTCTCATCCTTCTTTCTCAGTGTAAACATCACCTCTCCATAAAGTGTTTTCTTGCCCCCAACCTAAAAGACAGTTTTCAATGACTCTCAGAAAGTCATGTCCTTTTTCTTTACGGCACTGAGCACAGTTTGCAATTTTTATATTTAAGGGTTGCTTCTAGTTGTGTATCACCTACCGTCTGCCAACTGAGGTCCTTAGGGAGGAACCAAAGATGTTATTTCCATTCCTGTGTCCTTAACAACTAGCACTGCACCCAGTATACAAGAAGTACTTAGTAAATAATTACTGAATGAATAAATAAATGAATGGCTGTGTGCTTGTCTCTGAGAAGAGTGCAAACAGGAAAAACCGAGCAGAAACAGAGGATGATGTAGACAGTGCTTTTGATAAAAGGTTTACCATGAGAAACATTTTTTTTTTTTTCCTCAACTGCATGTATTTCAGAAATGGACCCTGGAAGATGTCCGTTTTCCTGAGCCCAGCATTACTCTGAGACAAGCATGTCCTCCTAGGATATCCCTGGAGAAGAATTCAGCTGTCATAAGTCAGTTTCTCTCCTGATTAACTCACGTGTCCATTAATCACCACAGTCCACCTCATTCCATTGGGTTGGGGCACCACCTGGGGCAAGATGCTTGCAGACACCTCTCTTGTTTTTTTCTGTAATTCCTATAGACTTGGCAGATGACCTGATTCCTGGAACGTGGTACAAGCTAAAAGCAGGGGATGGGGTGGAGTGAGGAGACTTAAAAGAGAGATGGTAGGAAATCTTTTGGGGGAAGAATATTCAGTTGGATTCTCTGTGAGTAGTGAATTTTTAATTTTGTTTTGTTTTCTTTTTTTTTTGCATTGCAGTTCACCTCAGATCATCTCAAGCCATAGTAAAATGTCGTTGAAAACCATAACCTGGTGTTTGTTGTACTTTGGAAATTTCAAAGTGGATACTGGTTCAATGTTTGGTACCTAGCCATATAAGGCAGAATGGCAGCAACCCAGGGCAGAGTTATGATGTGGAAAGAGGTATCCAACAAAGATGTTCAGAGCAGCAGATCACAACAAGAGCTGACAAATCGCTACAGGATGGATTTGTCTAACATGTCAGCATTCCTTAGGATTTACAGAAATACAAGGGGGAGAGAGCTGACTTCCCATGGCTGTACAAGATAGGACACATTCCATGTCAGTTGGTATTAACAAGATGAGTGATCCCTGAAGCCTAGAAAACTTGGGGACATTTGGGTTACCCTCCTTAAGTCACATGGCTTAAAATTCTCTCCTTTAGAAATTGCTACCTCAATGTATACTACAACTCAGAAAAAATCTCCTATATTTGGGGGTTTAAATCTTTTTTTAAAAAGTAAAAACACTGGGTTGAATTAACTGGGCCATCCATCTGGTACATTTTGGATTGAATCAGCACAATTTTCTTTCTCAAAACTCCTAAAGTGATCAGCCAACTTAGGAAATGGGAAATTTAATGGACGTGCAGGGAGGTAGTGTAGAGAAAGGTCATTTTTGCCCCTGGTGGCCTGTCAGAGTGTATATGGGAGTGACAGAGTTAGGCTTTTAGGAATCCTAGTTACAAAAGGAAACAATGTTTAGGGTGTGGAGCAGTGAGAGAAGACTGGAGTATGAGAAGTGAGACACTGTCAAAGGGATATTCCGCTGACTTGTAGTTTTGCTTCTGCTTTATTCAATCATCTTTAAATGAGTCAGCAATGTAATTGGATGCAGTTGCTAAAATAGCCAAATAAAATAATCAGCCCTGTCCATTTGAATATTTTGGAGGGGTGAGAGAGAAAGAGAGAACATTTGTAATAGGTAGCTTTACTCCCCACACCACTGCTCAACCAATTTCACTCAAATTCTGAATAATAAAGATGGGATTGTTTTACTGGCTTCGTGGGATAATTGGCTCAAGCTATCTGTGTATTTCATGGAATATTATGCCTTGATCTAAGAGCAAATACTTCAAATATTTATTTTCAAGTAGAGATGTGTGTCATTCCTGGTTGAAACATGAATGCAGCAAAAACAGGCCGTAACTCTATATTCATGATTTAGGATAGAGGCTGACATTCATCGGGGACTTACTTTGTGCCAAGCCCTGTGCTAAGAACTCTGTCTGTATATTCCATGTCATCCCAGCAAGAATCCTTTGAGATTGATACCACAATGATCCCCTATTCCGCATATGAGGAAAGAGATGCTCCAAGAAGTTCCCTAACCTACCCAAGTCCTCACTGCTAGGAAGGAGTCAGAGCAGAAGCTGGGCAGCTCTGAGTCCAGAACCCATGATCTGCCCACTATGCCATACTACTGCAGCCAATCAGTAGCAGCAGCCATCACTGCTTTATTTCCTATTGATGCAGAGTAAAATGAATGAAAGCACAATAGGGTCTCTAGTGTTGGAAATACTAGTCAAGAGATTTGTAGTTCATTCACATATTGTCAACCCCAATTTTGGTATCCAATTATAGCAGAGGTGTGGAACAGTGGCTGAAACCAGGAGTCAGCATCCATGGTGCTGGCCTTGGCTCCTGCTATGAGTCCTTGGAAAAATCATTTAGGCTACCTGGATCCAAGTCTGCGATATGAAGGGGTTAAATGGTCTTCTAAGTAATAAAGCTTTTCCAGCTCTAACATTCCAAGAGTCTAAAAGTCATGAGAATATGAATCTTCCCCCACCCTCCCAGCAAATGGGATTAATTTTCAACATGTTCTGTGGCACACTCTAATGTTACCTGCCCAATGACATAAACCAAGATCAATGTAGGTCTTGTAAATGGACTTTGGCCAAAGGAAAAGAAAATCGTACCAGCTGGTCACTTGGCAGCAGACGAAAATTTGCAAAAAGGTGGGCAAGAAAACATTTTGCTACCATTGCTCCAGCATGTTTTCGTGCAATGTATTTTCTCTCACAGATTGTCTCAGCCTCCAAGATTTCTAGATGGAATTTTCATCATGGCTGGTTACAGCTCTTCCAGTGGCCTGTCTTCTGGACTTAGCAATTCCCTCAAGTAGGAAAGTTTGTTAAGAAGTGGAAGAGTGATTTGCACATATATGTGTTTGTTTTTCACAAATACTTTTATAAATGCTGAGATATACGGTTTGATGCTCTCCTAAATTGGGTTGCCTGATGAAACACAGGGTTGAAATTAAATTTAAATGTCAGGTAAATTAGGAATTACACGGGCTATCCTTATATTAAAAAATTATTCCCTATCTGAATTTTTATTTGATAAATATGGCAGCCTTACTCATGGAAGAAATAATATTTTATTTAGCTTTTTGAGTGGGATTTAGGTCAAAGGTTTCATAAGCTGGAACACTGACAGTTTGGACTTGCATCTATTACTTTGCCCGTTTCAGTGCTCTAGTGTTAAACATCAGCCATGCTATCGATGTGCTTTCAGTGGGTGTGTTTGTGTTTACATTTCTGAGGTTACAAGTTTCTTCTTTTTAAAGGAACACACACACATACATGCGCGCGTGCACACACACCATGAAACTCATTCATAAAATCAAAGAGATCCTATGCATTGATATGAGGATTTCTAAAGAATGTAGCATATTTTGGCTGACATCTGAGACTGTGTTCTTTGAACTAATTGGGAAATATTGCATGCTGGCAGGCTTTAATCGAGAAATATGTTTTCTCTTAAGGGTGATTTGTTTAATTGGCTGTAGAAATGCTTTCTCTCTGCTTCAGAAAACTTTTTGCCCATTTGCTAATGGTTCAGCTTCCCCACCCTTCCACCACTCCAAAGCTGATGTTACACAGGGTTCACTGAACTCTGTTCGGAATTCTGTCGTTAAGCCGCACAAGGTTTCAGACCTGAATCAACTTGAAACAAGGCATTTCACCTTTCTGCTTGCAATGACCTCCTTTAGACAAGGTGTTGGAAGAGATGATCTCTGAAATTCCTTAGTCTACCATTTCTGATACAAAGCAGGGAAAGGCCTGGGAAATGGGAGGAGGATAAATCAAGTAAGTACAAAATAGGGTGTTAGTTACAGTTTTATTTCAAAGCTCTCCCAGCCTAGGCCCTTTGGCTACAGTGAGACTAGGTTTCCCCAAAAATCTGTATTTAAAAAAAAAAACAACTTCTGTCTGTTTCTTAAATGCCTTCTAGATTCCAAAGAATTTAACATTTTGCTATAAAAACATAAAATTCAGCTATAATATTAGAGACTTCAAAAATTTTGTCTGTATGGTCCTAAATGTCAAGGTTTTGAATGCATCTTAATGTGTGAGGAAAATTTTCAGGTTGATGCTTGGCAAAGGAAAGGTGAAAACCTGGAGGTCACACACATGAACAGAGAAGCTGGTTCAGGTGACTGTTTTAATGTGGAGAGCCAGACAATTGGCTAGGTCCGGAAGCCAAGTGAGTCATACTGACTCATACTTTCATACCACTGCAAGGACAATGCCTATGGAAGGACTGCGTGATCTGTTCTCAGACTAGATTCATTTCTAGTTTCATAACCTTCATTGCCCTTAATACGGCAGACAGGACACTGATGTCATCGGCAGGATGCTGCAGAAAACAGGTGAAAATAAACATTGATGCCCTTCCTCCGCCAAACAGTCAAACCCTGAAGAAAAGAGAAGGTGCAAGCCTCATTATTTCCTTTCAAAGGGTAAAAATCAAGGTTACTTTTTGCAAACATTCATTTTGGTGAGAAAATTGGTTTGATTTCTAACTCAGAGACTCATGTTTGATGTTACTGCAAAATAGTTAAAGGTATAGAATACCTCCTAGAAAGAAAGATTCCACACTGCTACCTATACGGGAATGATTTCTAACTCATGTTTCATCTAAAAACTCAGCTTTTTATTATTATTTATTTATGGACTAAAAAGTGTGTGGCTGAACTATCCATTTAGGATGTAAACCTTTATCACAATAACTGTTCTTCCACCTAGTGAAATCTCAAATATTCCTTTTTTTAGAAAAGTACAGGCCGGGCACGGTGGCTCACACCTGTAATCCCAGCTCTTTGGGAGGCCGAGGAGGGCAGATCATGAGGTCAGGAGCTAGAGACCAGCCTGACCAACATGGTGAAACCCCATCTCTACTAAAAGTACAAAAAAATTAGCCGGGCGTGGTGGCACATGCCTGTAGTCCCAGCTACTCAGGAGGTTGAGGCAGGAGAATCGCTTGAACCCAGCAGGCAGAGGTGGCAGTGAGCTGAGATCGTACCATTGCACTCTAGCCTGGGCGACAGAGCAAAATTCTGTCTCAAAAAAAAAAAGTGTGTAGAGTATATTTGACTCAGTCCTCTCCTGAGGAATGGAGAAAAAACAAAATTCATGGCAAAGGATTCTTCTTGGTAGAGGGGACATGCATTGGACAGATTTACTATTGGGAGAAGTAGCTTTGAGAGGCTAAAATGTCATCCCTACAGGGCCCTGCCAGGTGTTTGAAATCCCTTCTGATTGAGATTTGTCTAATTTTTCATGACCCCTCTCTTCCCTTTTCTTCACTGAAAATAACAGCAAGTTGTTTAAAAGGCATAAAACTTGCCACTTCAGGAGGAAAAAATGTCTCTGGTTCATTCCAATGATCATTTATTAATTACTACATGAGTGGTTTGTTATTGGGATGGTCTTAGTTTAGTCTTCTGTATCTCTGGTAATTTCCTTTAGAGAGTCAAGCTAAAATTTTTTAAAAAGCAAATGGCTGATTTCCAAATAAGTGTGTTCCTATGAACTTTTTCTGTTTCATTAGTGTTCAGAAGATGTATCTAATGTAGTTTTTAAAAATTTAATAAACATACGTTTCTGATATCTGATTTGTGCTGAATTTCTCTCTTTCTTTTAAAGATAATCCCCTATCATATCCCCCACAATTTAAACCGAATCAACCTAAGGAAAAAGAAAAGAAAAAAAAAAAATAGCATTGCATTTGCCTTATGCATCTTTTCAGGTACTTATGACAGGGGTCAGAACTCTATGAGGAAGCCATGTTTTCTTATCTCTGTCACCAGTTAACTTTGTTTGATGAATGAAATTAGAAACAATGTGAACACAGTTTTTCTAATAGTTCATAAATTCTTGAAGAAACAACGACGATTTCAAAGGATTTTTATTTGAATGTTTTAAGCTGGCATGGTATTGAACTTTTAAAGTATAGACTGGCATATTCTTTATCAGCTAAACCAGTCATGACCATATAATTGTAAAACCCCAAAACATTCAGGATGAACCCAATAGGAAGAAAAACAAAACACAGCAGCATTAAACTTTGTCTTTATTGCGTTTATTTATTATTACCAGATACCGTGGTATTTGGTGATACAATTATGAGACTATGCCTAAGGAGAACAATGCAATAACTTGATAAATAAGAGATTATTGAAATTAAGTAAATCTAAAAAGCATTTAAATGATGATATTAATATTTTAAAACAAAAGATAGCCAAACCAGCAAGAGATTTAGAGTTATAAATAGATATCTGTTTTACATGTATCTTTGTCCTGGAAAATAGGGATTATCGCTAAAAAGTTTCTTGGAAAATAAGTATATCAGTCAGATGCCAACAAGGTAAAGTGGAAAACCCAACTAGTTACTGACTTGAATAAAGCCATTCTATCTTCTACCTCCAAGAATAAAAACAAAAGCATATAAACATAAGCATAAAAACAAAAGCATATAAATGCAAATACCAAATTTACATCTCAATCATCAAACATTTCCAGAAGACAGACATTTTTGAGGGGTTAGTGTTTATATTTACTTAAATAGGAAAATAAATGGCCTTTGAAATAAAAATGAAGTGTTTTATTTCTTATAAAAAAACATTCTTGTGATGACCAGAAGAAAGCTAGTGACCAAGTTCAACAAAGATTCAAATATTTCATGACACTTCTAGGTCCATCCACACATATTTTCATTTGCTTTTCTACAATAAGTAAATATGGAGTCGGCATGAAAGCCTGATGAGAAACTAGGTTTCAGCTTTATATTGCTTTACGTACTTTCTTCTCTTGATAAATGAAAATTCCCTTTTGCAATTTACATTGCAAATCTATTAACAGAATACAAACTGCTATACCTACATTATTATTATGTGCTCTCTTTCCTACCCAAGAACTCTAGCTTCCATAAATTTCTCACATTCTTCTGAAGAAAAAGAGTCAGCACTAACTATGAGGGAGAAACGATAATTTTTGTTTTTACCTCATCGACTTGAATAAATTTTCTGAATAAATAATTAGCAAATTAGAAATTCAGTTTGAATGATCATGGTTTCTACCTTAGGGTCATCCTCTGAAACACGCACTACCTGTACTTTATTCTCCCTTTGGTCTCTGTCTCTGTCCTTCATTCTGATAATTTCAGTAATGCACATAATGAAGACGCAATCCTCTCCCTCTCTTCTCATCTTGTTAATTTTCAGACCTTAGAAGTCTGCCATATTGACTTTAGTAAGTCCTAGCTTTGTATGCAGTTTGATCTCATTCTGGCTTCAAGCTATGTTAAACATCCTAGAGACACCCAGTTCTTGTCTCTCTGGAAGCCCTGGGTATAATACAATGCCTCAAGTCTCTTCTCACGTATCCCTGCTTTTCTAGTTCTGCCTCCACCCCCCAAAAATCAGAGAAATTCTAAACAAGATTAGAATTTTTGAACTAGCATTGGCTTTTTCCTACAAATTCCCTTCTTTTCTTTTCTTCAGACGTTAGCATTCTCTGTGTTTATTATGCTCCAGTGTTACGTCCCTCCCAATTTATTTACAACCCATTAAAAGCCAAACATTTGGAAGCAAATCCAGTGTAAATATTGGAAGGATTCCTGGTTCTAATTGAGATATATTGACTTAGTCTTCACATACTCAAAGCATGCATTTTAGCGTTTTTCTTTTCATTTACCCTGTGGATTCTATCTTAACTGCACACACACACACACACACACACACACACACACACACACACTCAATTTTAAAAAATAGGTCTGTGCTCAAGCAGGAATTGTCAAAATAAAAGTAGACTAAGGTCTTTGAAGAGAGGCCTTAAGAGCACACTGCTCCCCAGTGTCATTGGTTTCAGAATGGCTTTACTAGACTGAAAAGTAAAGTTTCTTCTTTCCGATTACAAAAGTAATAAATGACTGTGAAGAGGATTTTGAAAATACAAGGGAAACATATCAAGCAAAAGATAATTTTATGTACAATCTCGCCACTAGAGAAAACCACCGTTTACACATTACTATATTTCCCACATATGTTATGGCAATAAAAAAATGTAATCGCTCTAGATAATTTATATCCAGCTTATATTTTTCCTCTTAGTACTTCATAATGAGCATTACATTTACATGCTCTAAAAACATATGTAAACCATGGCATATATGTATTGGCATTCATTTAGCCTTGCTAGGAACTTCAAAAATCTATTCTTCTGCCTAAGAAGATAATTTCCTACGTGTTTGTAGTTCTCAAAGGGCTTTCAGATATTTTAAAAAACTTAGACCCTCAACAGACATGGAAATATATTATTGTCATCTCCATTTCACAGATGAGGAACTGAGTCCTGGAAGATTTGTACCTGGAGGCCAAGATGAGAGGGATCTGGGCCAGGGACCATGGGTATCTGCTTCACCATTGCTGGTGGTGTTAGAGACAGAGGAAAGCTGATGATGACAAAACCTGAGGGTTACAAACTGATCTGAGGACCATGCACAATCTCTCTCTTCATGTTCCCTGCTTCGGTTAACAGTGCCTCCTAGGATCTAAAGTTGAGTGTCCTCTTTAAGAAATCCCCCTTCTTTATGCTAATATTGAATGGCAGGAAAAGTAAGTCTCTCTGGCTCCTGGAAAAATTCTAAACTCTGTGACCTGAAATTAAAGCTGTCTGTGGTCCAGACCCTGCCACCTCTCCTACATCCACCACTGTACACTTGATGCAAGTTTTTCTCCAAGTATGAACTGTATTCCCTTCACAACAGAATCACTTGTGATGATGGTTCATGACAGGTTCTGGGGCTGCATTCAGACCCACTGAAATATAATTTCTGGAGGTGGACATGAGAACCTTCCATTTTAAATAGTTTACAATTCTTAAGTACGAGAAAGGAGCTATGTTCCAGGCAAACTGAACCACTCTCTTTCTTAGTATGCCCATATTCCCCACCCTCTGTGCTTTTCTCAAATGGTTCCTCCCTTCTCCTTCTATATGTTCAACTCTTGCTCATATAGGTTTGGCTGTGTCCCCACTCAAATCTCATCTTGAATTGTAGCTCCCATAGTCCCCACATGTTGTGGGAGGGACCTGGTGGGAGGTAATTGAATTGTGGGGGTGGGTTTTTCCATTGCTGTTCTTGTGATAGCGAATAAGTCTCATGAGATCTGACGGTTTTAAAAAGGACGGTTCTCCTGTACACTCTCTTGCCTGCCACCATGTAAGACATGCCTTTGCTCCTCCTTCGTCTTCTGCCATGATTGTGAGGCCTCCTCAGCCATGTAGAACTGTAAGTTCATTAAAACTCTTTTCCTTTACAAATTACCTCATCTCAGGTATGCCTTTATTAGTAGCATCAAAATGGACTAATATACTCACTCCTCAAAGCCCAGCTGAAATGCCACCTCTATGAACAGCACTACCTCGGTGACACCATCTCTAAATGACATCTCCTTTTTCTGAGCTCCTATGCACTCCGAACTTTTTGAAGGAACCCACATTACTCAGTCTCCTACTGTATTTTAGAAACTGCATTTACTAAGTAACTCTGCCACATATCTTTACATTAGTTACGAAACTTATGGCAACATTTTTTATCTGGAGGAATTATGATGCCTCTACTTGCTTTCAAGAGTCTTAATTTGCACACCTTTGGTCATTCTCTTTGCATACACAGATATTCAGCTGGAACCTGAGTCAAGAGTCTTCATGAAGAAGGAATGGCTCTACATCACTTCTTCTCAAAGACTACTCATGGATGTTTTAAGAAAATCCAGGCCAGTTATCATGGGCAGCAGGGGAAGTGATTCATAAAAGTAAACTGTGCGACTTGAAGTGGAGCTCACAAGTTCAAGTTTATGTAGCAGCGAGGCAGATAATGTAAGTGAATGAAGGAGATTCGGAGCAAGGTGCTAAATAGCTTCAGATATTAGACTTTATATTGGGGCACGGTGGAGGCCATGGTGGTCTAGGGGAGCCTGCCCTGTGCAGAGTCAATAGATTCCAGCTAATCTTCACCAGTCACGACTGCAGGCCCAGTGTTGCCAGATACTCTACATTTTTAAGAGAATCCATAAATTGATTTTTATGAGACAGCTCCTGATTTTTTAATATTGACAACTAATTCAAATTTAAAACACCAGGTAGGCAGTGCAGGCCAACACATTTACAGGTAATTTATTTCATGCAGCACAGTGCCATAAACCAGGATTTTACAGCTTTCTCTTTTCCTGAATCACTGTTTGAGTCAGCGCCTTCTATCTTGGGAGTCTGAGGGGAAGGTAGAAATGATTTCAATCCAGTTTTCCTTCCAGTCAAAAAAAAAAAATTTTGGCAGGCCTGAGATTTGGATATTCCAGAAATTCTGAGGAAGAACTAAGCCAAGTATAGATGCTGTAAATGGGCCCTGACTCCAGGCTCAGAGTCCCTGAGAGGGAGAGATGGGGTACAGTGTTGGGGGGTAGTGGGGATTAGGGTAGAGCAGGCTGCATATGTGACCTAGTAATATCTCACTCTCACGAGGTGTGAGTAATTAAGGAACTGCATGCTGCTTCTACTATCAGAAGCACAGGCTCTTGAGAACCAGTTTGAAGCAGGCTGGGGTAAACTAAGGTGGCTCTGACACTTTCTGATTTCAAGCTGTGGCCTTAGGACCTTGACTATAATTTTTAGCTTTGATGAAAAAAATGTCAGTCGTGGCAGTGACTAGTTAGGGCATTGTTATTTTATAATTTATAAAATTATTATATAATTTGATTGACATACTTATAAACAACATCAGTGTAAGTGATGCGCATTTGCTATTGCATTGGTGACATTTGTGAAAGGAAATGTTTTGTGGGCCTTTTAAGCCCAGGGAATCTCAGGAAAGCAGGGGGAGGAATTGCTTTCAGTTTGTTTGATGTCTGTAATTAGAGGTCATTAGAGGAGTTCCTGTTCTCTTAAGGGTTGTCACCTCTGTTTTCCGTGGCCACATACAGAGGCAGTTATAATTTGCACAAGGTCAGTGAGACCTGTCCCCTAAGTGACAGTGGTAATAAGTGATGTGTGTAGTGAGTGCAGTTAAGTTTGTGTGTGGTGCCATTACTATGGGAGCCCTTCCTTCTACAGTATCTGACCTCCTCAAAACACAGCTCACCTACGCTCAAGCGCCCCTTTCAGGTCACTAGGCTCAGCCTCGCACATTGTCTTTCAGGTTAGAAGGGGTCCAGGGCAGCACAGTGCAGTTTTGGCAGGCTCAGGATCTCACAGGAGCCTCGGCACTAAATCTCATACCCAAGTTAAGCAAGCCTCAGCTTCCTTATTCCATTTTTAAACCGTGTGCCCCACATGACATGCCAGGGAAACATGGCACATAGCTAAATTAAGCTGAGTAGCCAACCAAATCCTATGTGCTTTCCTATGCTGAAGAGAGAGGCCCTTTATTGTTCTACCTCATAAACCTGGGACCAGCCCCATGAACCAAGGGGCAGGAACAGGGGAACCTTGACAATTGCCTGGTAGTTGCCGTAACCTGACTTGCATTTTGAGCGCTTGACTCATCCTGACGTTAGTTGAACAACTGTCTGTTTCCTTTGTGGTTGCCTGGACGATTCAGATGCCCATTATTTTTAATAAAATAAAATAAATATACATATTTTAATACAATAAACATAATGATAAATTTACATTTTAATAAAATGCAATTAAATAAAATATTCTTTTTGATAAAATAAAATGTATTTAAAAATCTTATTTTCCATTAAATCAGAACTTTTCTGGGAAATTCTTCTGTATCAACTCTGTTCTCTGCAGAGCATCTAGTTAAGTGGCAGCATGAACCCGTTTATTAAGGAGCACCACAGGACAAGGAATCTGTGTCTGGCAGGAGTAACCTCAGTCTGCTCCTCTCACCTTTGAGAGAGAAGACTGGCCAGTTTTGCTTATTTTTTTGGTCTCATAAGCGAACGTGCTGCATATTTCACAGACGGCAGAAAAGAGGAAGCTCATATTCCTCTGGACACTACGAGGCGCCAGGGCTTAGAGTCCACATGTCACTGTGGGTGAGAGGCGCGATTCAAAGCCTTTGTCTTCCTAGTGGTTAACAAATGTCCTCTCTCCCAGGAGAGAGAGTGTGAAACAATGAGGGCGTGTGAGAAATAGCTCTTAGCTGGCCCGGGGAGCTCAAGCCCAGGTGCACATCAAAACGAGTACCACAGACACTTCAATGTCAAGCTTGCTGTTCTGAGACGTCCAAATGCCCGGCTGCTGAGGTGAACAGCGGCCAAATGGATTCCAGAAATCTCGTGGGAACAGTATCTGCTGCTGCGGCTTCTCTGTGGCTCATTCGAACCTCTGGTACATAAAAACGATGAGAAAAGATAACTTTTCAACCACCAGGGCAAGATGTTTACAAAGGCCTGGGCTAACCATTCAGGCCACATGTTTTTATTGTGTTCTACTCCACCCCACCCCCACCCCTACAATATCTGTGAGTGTAAAGAGCTCCACCCTTTCACGACATTCCCTCATTCTTTCATCAAATGTTCTGAAGCCCTTTGTATCCCAGCAAAACTGGCATGTGGCTGCTGAAGTCCGCGGCTACTGCAAATTAGTAAATAGTGCTTCAGTAGTCGGCCTACGAAGTGTCTGTTCTGACCACACGTTTCAACTACCCAGAGTGACAAGGGTAAACACAACAGACTGGGCATTAAGCCTGGGTTAGTGGTTTTCCATGAAGCCCTACAGAAGAGTGACAGGGCCGCCATAGGGAATTGGGTAGAGAGGCAGAGTTTTGGAACCCCCACGCCCACTTTAATCAGAACAACCCCGCTTAGCGCTTTCAAAATTGTTGCTATGAGTATTGTTTTAATATATATTGGACTTAGGTGTACGTTATCATTGAAAGAAAAAGAAAGCCTAAACAATACCTGAGTATTAAAAAGAAGTTATAACTTCTTTCTGCCACCTTCTAAGTCCCACCTTCTACAATATGGAGACAGCAAAGACACTTTGGAATTAATCATGGTTACTTGGAATTATTTGTAGTTTCTGAGTCATCACCTATATGCTAACTACTAAAAAGTACTATTTTTGGCCCCAATACAATTCTCTCAACACATTCGAGTAGTTACTATATACGAGACACTCTGCTACGTGCTGGGAATAGAAGTAACACACCCGTTTGGTGTCAGCTGCCTAGGGACAATTCAACTTCTATTGCCTTAGATGGTTTAAACCAAACTTAGCATCTTTTTCACCTTTCTTTTTTACTGCTCCAGCTACAGTCATCCAACATACACCAAGGTGGCTTTCCCTATTTATTGAAGTGTCAATTTATATGATCATTTTTCATACTTTGTCTTCTTTTGTTGCATGAATCACTTCTTTCAGATTGACTTCAATTCCTTGTCCTGATATAGTACTTTAATAGTTTATACCTGGATTACAATCCTCAGTAGATGTTTCTTCAGAGAAGACATCCGTGGAATAGCTGTAATGGCATTAAGGTTGAGGGGAGGGGAAGAGTATGCAGCCCTCCTGAAAGACTGCCATTCACTAACTCAGAGTCAGAGGAAAGGAGCCCAAGGTCCCCTGAGTGGTAGGGGAGGAGAGTCAAGATCCCCTGTGGGATATGTGGGACCAGGAGACCAACTTCCTCCCGTTCCGTGGTGGTAACCCCTCCAGGGGCCAGGAGGAATTTGATGAGAATTTGGTGTCTCAGCACTGTTCTTGGTAGGAAGTGATCCAGAGAAACAACTATTCTGGCATTTTGACCCAAGTCCTTAATAGTACCCCTCTAGTGCCATCCTTCATCATCTCATCCTTCAAAGCTCTGTTGAAGCTCTATTTCCTCCCCAGAAACGCCCCTGTAATGTTGCCATTTCCTGACTTCTTTCCCACTCGATAACTGCATTTGCCAAGTAGCTTCCCCTTCACACTGCTCTAGCCTTTCATTTCTTTGGCATTTTGTTATAGGTATTCAGTGCAGGCTTTTTACTAATTGCTTAATTGTCTTTCAAGGATATCAGGCAGCAAACAAGGCCTGCCTTTCCTTTTTTTTCCTTCTGTGCTAGAGATATCCAAGAAATATGAGTTGCTGGATTAATTTGTGCTCAACCCATTAATTTAGGGGGAATAGTGTATAGAGAATCTGGTCTTTGCCATGTATTGACTAAACCCATGTGCATATTCAGAAATACTGAAAAGCTTTTGTATAAGTGAGGGACTAGCCATCAGCAATAAAATCTACTTAAAGATTCTTTGTGATCATGCTCTGATGATTAGAGTTTGCTTAGAAATATTTACTAGTCGTGTGTATGTGTGGGTGTCACTGCTTCTTGAAGAGTTTCTTACAAGAGTAAAAGTCTCAGAATTATTTATGTTGTCTGAGAAGTAACCCAATACATTCATTCCTTTTCTTTCATTTATGTTTAGATATTGCATGCAGCAAACTGAATATGAAACTCCTGTCACTGCAGAAATAATAGAAACATCTTTCCATAGCTTTGACTTTCTTCCAGGGGATGACTGGGACATCACAACAGAGGAACACAGTCATGACCTTTAATGTTCCTCTTTAATGGGGTGGATGGTAGGAGGAATTTCAGGGAATGATATGCCAAGTGACTCCCACTGAGCACTCTGAACTCATGAGTTTTGTAGTCTTTCAAGTTAGATGACTCTATTTTGTTGACTACAAAATAATATATTTATTTATTGCAAAAAAAAGTCCTTTATGAGAAATGTGACTGGGGACTTAATCTGCAGTCTAATGCTGATAGAAGAAAACTTTAATGAGGATTTTGTGGTCCAATTGTTTCTTCCACTACTTCAGAATGTTTTCGGTCACACAGGGTTAAGATAATGGCCATCAGGCCATTTCATTCTTCACATTTCTGGTCACAGATAAATGAGAATACGCTTCCCTGCTGTGCAAACATCCTTTTTATTAATACTGGGTGAACAAGAATGTAAGCACATTTGGCTGCAGAGAAAACTAACAGAATTGGAAATGCAGAGTATTAAAGCTCAGAGTCTAAGATCAGGCTTTCAAAGTATAGGTGAGCAAAAAAAAAAAGTATCACAGAATAAGCAGCAAAGCTGAAATGAAAATGGCTCAGCATAATAAACCTGTAGTGTGACACCAATGGGTTTCACTGGTATATCCAAGGGACCAGCACATGTTTCACTCTTGTAGAAAATAGTTATCAGGCTGGACACAGTGGCTCAATTCTGTAATCCCAGCACTTTGGGAGGCTGAGGTGGGCGGATCAAGAGGTCAGGAGTTCAAGACCAGCCTAACCAATATGGTGAAACCCCATCTCTAGTAAAAATACAAAAAATTAGCCAGGCGTGGTGGCAGGTGCCTGCAATCCCAGCTGCTCGGGAGGCTGAGGCAGGAGAATTGCTTGAACCCGGGAGGCAAGCAATGTCCGAAATGAGGACAGCTCACACTGTCTCTGAGATACAATAGTTAATGGGTGCTCACACCATTCATCTGATCTGATCTTATAACACTCATTACTTATGCAGATATTTGACAATGAACCCCTAGGTGTCTTGTGACACATATTCTCATATATCATAACTTAGCTCTTAAATCACCGTTTTATTTTATCCTATTCATGGCATATCTTCCCGTATAGAGTCTAAACAATTTAAAGTCAAGGATCTTGCCTGCTTTATTGGTCTGGGGGAAAGAAAAGTCCTTAAACCTTAAACACAGTGCAGCTGCCTTTGAATAAATGCTCTTTGGATTCTAAACTAGTGAGAAAAGACATACATGTTTCTACTTCTGTTCATGAGCATAGATGTAGGCTAGATGTGCAAGGTAGTCTCTGCCTATGCATTCTATACCAACCAAATACACGAAACAACCACCAACCAGTCAGGCAAAGGACCAAGCCTAAGAGAGTTGCTCAAATTTTGAAACAGTTGTCCTTTCCATGTAAAAAAAAAAAAAAAAAAATACATGTAGCTAGCTTCTACATTACTAGGCTAGCCTCCCTGCCCTAAAGATCAGCTTGGACTGAGTGGAAATTAGATTGAATATAGATTCAGTGGTATAAATACTGCACCTGGGCAGAAATGACAACATACAGGTTTCCAAATAGGAGAATTCAGCTCATTTTTCACTTAACGATTCTTCGAAGCTTCAGACATTTCATTTCATCAGTGGGAAATGAGAAGAATTCTATGGATTCATAAAAACATGTAGTTCCTATTAAGTCATATTAACCATGTTCTTTTTGAAAGATAGCTCACGTTGAAACTACAAATGCCCACCTGTAACCACGAATTTCAGTGATAAAATCATTAATGGCCATCGACTTTGTAGGAATAAAGCAATGTGTTCAAAGTAGACCTTATAATTAGGAGAATGTGCTGTAATCAAGGGTCCATATCCAGACAACTGAAGGAAAAAAGGACCATTTGGTGGAGAAAGGGCCTTGACTCTTTTGATTTTGCAGGACTTTAATAATGTTGGCTCAGTTTGACTTCTCAAGGCTGGAATATGACCAATATATTAGCAATGCTGATTGGCTTTGATGAGAGGTTTCTGAAAAGAAATACATGCATAGAAGTAAATGAAAACCTTAAGCAAAATTTGGTTTCATAGGTCAGCTATCTGGATTTGAAAACATAATCCTACCTGATCATTCTCTTTGTTCATTTGTGTTTTCTTTGTTCTCTTTCCCCCTCCTGCTTTCTCTCTCATCTCTTTATTTTATTCTTCCTTTTTGTAATATGCTTCTCTTAGAATAAGATTTTCATCTTCAAATGCTGCATTTTCAAGAAAATGTTGAATTTTTAAAATACAATAAGCTGATTTGCAATCAGTGAATGTACACGGGTGCAGGATAGGCTTTGAATTGTGCTGACATCCCACTGATGTGAATGGGGACATGCAGGAGCCCCGTCTTTGTAGACTTCTGGCAGTACAAGGATAAGTAACAAAATAAAGAAAGACTCTCTATGAGCAGTGTGATCTGCGAAGATGAGACAGAGACCCTGGGATCTGAGTGACTGTGAAATACCCCTAATGAACTCTCTGGCTCCCTTCCCTCTGAGCTCCCTTCCAGAGTAGGGAAGCCTACTCAGCAAGCCATCACGCTTGAAAGTGCGGCAGTTGGAAGAAGAAAGACAAAAGTCTGAGGCTGAAGGGAGATTCTGAATTAGTGATGAGCTGCTGCATCCCACATGCAGAGGCTTCTTTCAATTCCTGGGGAAAGTGTTTTATTAAACACACCACACTCCTTTGCAGTGTTCTTCGTTAACTTTCTTTTTTGCTAATATGGTAGCTGGAAATAAGCAGATTGAGTTTTCTGTTTATCTACGAGCTATGTAAACAGCTACTACAGCCCAGTGAGGCAAGCAGCAGGGTGATATTTGAAGAGTCTTGTTATATTTATATTGAATCTGGCAAAACACTCATTGGCCACATTCAGGGGCTGTGGAAGCTACTTACAAAAGATGTGTCCTGGAGGAAATTTGGACCTGGAACACATTCGGTGCAAATTTGATTTTATCTCTTTTATCTTTCCACTATCCACACTTGATTTCCTCCCCCCCTCCCCTTTCTCTGTCTCTCTCTCTCTCTCTCTCTCTCTCTCTCTCTCTCTCTCTCGCCTGTGCTTCTGATTTTATTTTGATTTCTCCCAAGCGGTTCTTATACAAAGATAACATAATTAATTAATTGGATCAGTTCAGAATGAAAATGCTTAAATTGATTATTTAGACGTATGGAACAAAAAGCAAAACAAAACACCAACACAACAACAATCCTGGCATTTCACTGGGTTTTCTCTCTTGATAGTTGTGTCCCATGGTACTGGGAAACAGCCCTTTTTCAAATGTAAATTTTCAACCTCAGAAATGATTGATCTGGACCCACCTTCCTGGAGCAGCCCATTCAGACAGTCAGGCTCTTGCACATAATAAGCCACCCTCTGGGCAGCAAGAGCAGACCCAGGACTGGGGACCAGGGGTGAATTACCCACTGGAGATAATACAGTAGCTAGTATTCCGCCTGCAGAGATCAAGTGTCTGATGGTGGAGATCTGACAAATATCACAGGGACAATACAGTTTTGTTTTTACAGCACACAGGTATACACACACACATACACACACACGTATGGTAATTTAGAAAATAGATTGTTCTTGATAATTGAATATTCTGCCCAGCGAAATTTGTCCATTCTCAGATTCTCAATAAATTAAATACTATAGAGCTTCAATATCCAATACTACAATGCTATGAAAATAATTTGGTCTCTCTGAGGATTCTATTGTTTATGGAATTTTGTAGCATTTATTAGCTAAGTCCAGGAATAATTAAGGGAAAGGCAAGATGGGGAGTGGGTTAACTCAGATTTCTTTTACTGTTGTAATTTTCTCACCAACGTAATTTTTGCAAAGGGCGTTTCAACTGGTGAAGTTAACATTGATCACTGATTAAGGTAGTGTCTTTCTGATTTCCTCAGCATGAAGTTACTGTTTCCCCTTTTAATACTGTCTTCTTAGTAAGGAAGTCACTAAGTCCAGCTTAAATTTAAGGAGAGAACAATTATGCTCCACATTCTAGAGTTTTTTGTTTTTGAAATATTTTTTGAAATTCTTTTGTAAGGAAGATTTGTCACTTTCTCCCCATTTGTGTATTTATTTATTCAATGACTTATTTATATCAGTATAGATGCATATATGTAAATGCATATATTTTATACTTTGGGTTATAATCTAATACTAACTTATTTTGTTACTCAAATTGTTCTAGCCTTGGCCTTGGGAAAAATAGTGTTGATGTGTACAATTGCAACAACTCTAAGAGTGTCTTTTGTAGCATGGCTCCAATAATTGTAGTAACTGAAGTGAAGTGAAGTCAAAGCAAATTTTGAGCAAATTTCTATAAGAGAAACTCCTAGAGTGCAGCCAGGATGCTGCACAATAGGTACCACTCAGTGGTGGAGCAGCAGTTTGTGGTGACGGTTACATGCCTTAATGAAGGTAATAAAAAGTAAGATATGCAATGGAGAGCTGATGTTGCATCTGATCACATTGGAAGGAAGCTTTGTACCAACTGATGACAAGTTTGTGTTTTAGACTATACTGCTTTGAAGATGATGCCTACCTAAATGGATGAGAAATACTAACACAAAGAATATATAACATAAATTTCAATTTTACTGTTACTTATTGCAATATATTGAGAATGAAAATTTCTATCATTGGAACAATGAACACACTAACCTGTAACTTACAGTCCTACACGTGAACTACTAACTGTCACATAGTGAGCTAATCAAGTATGAAAATTAGGTCTTGTAAACAACATGGGTACTTGGTTTTTATGAGAGAGGGAAAAAGAAGAAATGGAAATAGTAGCATGGTTTTTGGCAGAAAAAATATTGCATTAAAGAAATGTTACCTGGGGAGATGAAAGTTAGTTACCAAAATCAGCCTAATTTTCATACAAAACGTAACAGAACATTATCATATATACTGGATATACACAATTTTTAGAATTGATTCCTATAAAATATGTTCCTCCACTTCCCTTTATTTCACAGGTCCTTTGTTATTTTGGAACATCTTAATGCAGCCATGTCTGGGAAGGTTCTTAAAATGTTCACACTCAAGAAAAGTATGTGCTCTATTTTTGTGTTTTAGGAAATCAAGAGCTTTCATGACTCAAACATGTTTACCCATGCTATGCCTCTGTCTAAAAAGTTTTCACACACACACACACACACACACACACTCACTCACTGGCCCCTGTTCATCATTCAGGACTCAGCTCAACCCTCAATTCTCAACAAGTGTTTCCTTGGCTTACTCTTATATTGGTCATCACACTTACTCTCTCTTAAACTCTGTCAAGAAGGAAAACTTTTTTCTCTCCCTCTTATGTTTAGTCCCTGGGGGCATGCAAATTAAAATTTTTGTTAATATTTACATGCATGGCAGTTTACAGAAATTCAAATAAATAGACTTAGAGGCTTATATACCCTTTTAAAAAAGGAAAGAAGGTTTGGACTTCAAGAGACCATAAATTATGCGGAAGTGACTAGGATATATGTGAAGGAACTAATTGAAGGTAAGGGCTATTTTAGTAAGGTCTATTTATGCATACTCGTCTTGGTATTGACTCCCTGTCTTTGATGATAAGAGTATTTCTTCTCTGGGTGATGTCGTGGGAGGAAGGAGGAGTAGTTCAACAATTTATTCTGTGGTTTCAGGCAAATATGGGAGGGCAGAGAATTCTTCCAGCCTCTGTTGATTCTTGATTGCCTTTAGCTCAAAATCATCCTATGCCAAGTGGCATATTTTAGGGTAGCATAGTCTGATCCTCTTCAATACCCTGTTCTTGACCTTGGTGGCATGTCTCACAATTTTTCAAATTTGTGTAATATTGGTCTCCCCTACTAGACTGCAATCTCACTGAAGGTGAGAGCCTTTTCTACTATTTACTTCTATACACACAACACTAACATAGGTCCTGGCCTCATATATTTATTGAAAAATATATAATTGTGTGAATGAGATAGCACTTAAGCAAAAAATGCTTTTTGATTCGTTAAAATACTTTGGGAGGCCGAGATGGGCAGATCACGAGGTCAGGAGATCGAGACCATCCTAGCTAACACGGTGAAACCTCGTCTCTACTAAAAAAAAATACAAAAAACTAGCCGGGCAAGGTGGCGGGCGCCTGTAGTCCCAGCTACTCGGGAGGCTGAGGCAGGAGAATGGCGTAAACCCGGGAGGCGGAGCTTGCAGTGAGCTGAGATCATGCCACTGCACTCCAGCCTGGGCGAAAGAGCGAGACTCCGTCTCTAAATAAATAAATAAATAAATAAATAATAAATAAATAAATAGCCTCTTTCTTTTATGAGGTTTTAGAACATAATTGACATACTTTGTTGGGAGAAATGCTGATACGCGTTAAATTGTTTATGCCAATAAAACTGCTTATGTACGAGACTTTAATAAGATGCTTTGTAAATTGTAAGTACTTTTCTATATACAAGTTCAACCTGCCCTAAATTTCTCTAAAGTAGTACCTTCAGTTCTCGAAAAAGGAAACTGAATGAGATGTCAAAAGGTGAAATGGATTAGCTGAACAATAAAATACTTGTGAGAACAGTGAGAAAATGAGCACTGCCTTCTGTTTAGACAGTGAGCAACCTCCAAGGGGCAGCTGGCATCTCACATGACTGATAAGGATGAGGCATCATGAGTGTCATCCCATAGTGTGTAGGTCTGTTGTTTATATTTTCTGGTGTATTGTTTTAGTTTTGCCCCTAAAGTCAGAGACACACTCCACAAGGTCATGCTAACGGTCCCAAGCAGCAAGAATTTTCCTAAATTAGATTTAATCCTCCTTCCTTTCTATGGTCTTAGAGTATGTTATAATGACTGCTATAAGAAATTAGTTTATTACCTTCTAGTAATTTTTTTTTTTTTTGCTTATATACGAGTTTCACAAACTCATAAGAAATAGTAGTTCTTTCTGTCTTTTAAAGGTATCTAAATTTCATTTCAATCCCCATCTGACCCAGCCAGTGTCAAGTTCTATCTCATTCCCCAGTGAAAAATCCTCCTTGCCTGTTACTGTATAGAAATCCCTGTGTCCTGTCCCTCTGAAGATGTAAAATGGGTTCTCTGGACCCTGGTTACCTCCCTGTGATTAATGTCCTGCCTACTGCTTGAGGTAGAAAGACTCTGCTGTTCCCATGCTGTGGTGAAGCTGGGAGCCTCACCGGGGGCAGCACAAAACCATTTGCTCTGGGATCTGCCACCTCCCTGGGGTGCTGCCAAAGAGAGGGCAAGATTGCCACTCCTCCAGGGAACCCCGCCCCAGGCACACACTTCCTCCCAGCTGTAGGAGTCTCTCTTCCTCTTGTGTCTTGTTTCCTCAGAGAAACACCCTCTCTAACTTCCCCTCTGGGACGCTCAACATCCCTTCCATGAGTTTCGGTCTTAGAAAAGGCAAAAAGAAACATTAACATCTGCTTCTTCTGTTTTCCACCCTGAAAAAGTCCACAAAGCAGAAAAAGGATAAGGAATGACTAAGCTATGTGAAACAGGCAAAGGAAAAATATGAGGAGGACAAACACTCTATTTTTAACATAACATCCTACTATAGCTCTCTCTGCCCTGCTAGACCCGGAGCATCTTGATAGTGGTAAATACATCTTTAAAATTGTTGATATGAAGGTGCCTCGTGTTGTCTTTCGCATAACAGACCCTTCTATGTTGTGGAAAAAAAGGAAGGACAAAAAGAAGGGGTAAAAGAAGGAATGAAGAGAGAGGCAAAAAAGAAAAAAGGTGGGAAAGAAGGTGAGAGAAATATTATACATATCAATGCAATATGCATTGAATATAGAAAATATGCCAATCATGCTGCTAAATACTACTGATAATATAAAAATGCATTAGTTCCCCAGGAGCTTAAAAATCGGAAGAGGAGACATGTATATAAAAATCTCTAAAACACAACTACTGTGGAGTCATAGTATATACAATACTAGGTATCTACCACATGCACAGTTCCTCTTAGAGACCACCCTGAGGCAGACATACTTTGTCATCGTGATTCCAAACATCTAGCCTGAGATAACTGCATTAGAAGAGGCGTTTGACCCAAAGGCATTTCTTCTGAGATGTAGCCTTTTGTGCAAAGATGAGTTGAGCCAGTCAGTCTCTCTAAAGGATGAAGTGGCTAGCATGGGGAGCTGAGGCTGACAGGACATTACAGCCAGAGACTGGGCAGGTCTCCTGGATCGGGAGGAAACTGCAGTTATGAAAAGCAGAAATTAAGAGGAAGTACAGGTTCCCACATATACCAAAAAGAAACCCCAAAACTGAGCAGATAAAGAATGAAGAAGCATTTCCATAGAGAATGGAGAGAAAAAGAGACATGCCACTGTGTGCATGGTTTTTTGAGAGAGATTTATAGAAACAGAGCAAGCATGTGTGGCTCAGGATAATGGAGGAACTTGTAGATGGCCTCCGGAGTGGCCTCATCTTGTGACAGTTCCAGCTCTGGCACATATGTATCCTTATTATCAACTCCCTTTCTTAATAAGGTATCAGGTACAAGGCTTTCTGTCCTTTAACTGAAGATACAGGCGAAAACAAGACCCCTAAAGAGAAAAGAGAGTAGAGTCCAGCAGTTCTTGCCCTTCCTCAGAAAAGACGACAGCAACAATCCCTTGCCAAGGGTCCTCACCTCTGGCCAACCCTCAGGGTTACTTGTCCTGGTGCAACTTTAAAATACACTGAGGTCTGGAAATTCTGATGAGTTTAAAAATCAGCAGATCTAAGGTGGAGTCCAAACATTCACTTTTTTTTTTTTTTAAACGGGATCAGAGGAATTCTCAGCATAGCCAGAGGTGAGAAGAATGCAGTAGCTATGTCTTTGTATATGAAGCAACTGTGAACGTCTTTAGCCTTTGCGAAAACTCCGTTTTTTGCTCTATTTTGTGAGCCTGGAAAGCTTCAGAGTCTCACTCTTTCTTCCAAGTTAAAAAATATGTCATGATGTCAGTTGTTGTGGTGTTTATCCTGTGATTAGGTATCTGAACAGCCCAACTTAGGAGCCACCATTGTTTTTAATCATCTGCTTTTCTCAGTATTCCATTCTCTCTCTCTCCCTCCCTCCCTCCCTTCCTTCCTTCCTTCCTTTCTCTCTCTCTTTCTCTCTTTCTTTCTTCCTTTTCTTTCTATTAACTGAATGTCTACTATATTAAAGGAATTGAGCTTGCAGCCTAGCTATTGGGATGAAGACACACCCACATATATACATAATTACAAGCTAAAGTTGTAGGTGACATACGTTATAAGCATAATGTCAACTTCAAGTTAATTATCCAGAAGTTACAAAATAATGTTTGGTAAAATGCCTGATTTCAAGATTGCTTCATCTGTTCACATGGCTCTCAATTTGTAACTTTCCCTTTAAATTCTCTCCTCTTTCCTGAACTGCTGCTTTCTGACCTCAACACCAGTTTGGTGATGTATGGACAATTTTTGCCACTCCCAAATACTTTCCAAATGATTCTGTCATCAAAATATTTACCTCTAGTTAGTGTAAGTTGAATAACAAAGGACAATAATATGCATCAGCATGTGTACCCAGCCCAAAAGACAGGTATATGTAAAAATCACACACTGAGACGGAAAGACAACCCCAGAAATCAGTAATATAGTCATACTATGTCCTGATTTAATTTGGTAAATATCATCTGGCTACTGGGAAATCATGAGACATGTTGTAGCAACAGAGTAGCATGTCTCCTACAAAAACCCTTTTATTTATTTAATCCAGTTCATTAATAAAGATCTTCTTTTCATTTTCCTGATGTACAAATACTCCAAAACCACGAGCTCACATTTTGACAGCTAATTTTGCAGGATACAATATTTCCTGCTTAACCCAAGAGGAAAAAGAGATGGATGATTGAGATTAATCATTTGTAAAATTATAATTCTGTCACAGATAATAATTTGCAAGAGCTTTCCCTTTTCTGAAATCCCCAGAATGCACTGTAAATTGTCACACTTTGTAACAGAATGTGTAACACATTAGGGGACTCCTAATAAAGCAAGTCTACAAGAAAAACAAACCAATTGCCTTATAATTGGCATATTCTCCCACATGACTATTCTCCTGTGAAGGAACATTGTGCCTTGGGTAAAGAAGGGTTTAAAAATTATTATTCAAGAGGTGGTTATTTCCATCTCTTATTACCATTTGAGCTGTAATGTATGGTATTTCTTTGCCTTGTGTAATTCTGTTAGAATGTACAACTGTGTGCCCAGAAGGTGAACTGATCCCTGTGGACAAATGAGCAAATTCAGAAAATCTTAATTATTTTCCAATTTAAGAAAGACCATCAAAATGGACATCTAAAATTGACTTTTTGAGAACGGCTATATGAGTCCATGATGGACAGGGCTTGCTGTTTTACAAGTAGAACTCTCTGTGAACTTTACCTTATTTTAAAAATCAGTTTTATAGGCACTTATACTGTTTCAACAACAAAAGCAAAGAAACTGTAAGGATTTTATCTAAGGTTGGCAGATAATTCTAAGGTTATATAGGATTTGATGAAGGAAGGTCTATGAGCCTCTATAGTTTCTTGGCCCATGTTTAGCTAAATTGATTAGGGCAGTAAGTATTAAGATCAAGGTTATGAGTTCAATTCCTGTGTGGGTCAGCTAGCTTTGCTACGTCCACATCTGCAGACTATACTCAAATCCAACAGTCTCAGGAATATATCCCAAAGGGGTGCAGTGAAGAGAGAGTTTAAATGAATTAAAATGCTGCCTAATTCTTAAGAAATATTACTCAAAAGGTCTGCTCTCCCAAGAGCTGAAGGTTCTCACCAACCCCACCGCCACCACTTTAGTTTGAGTCATTATTATTTCCTGCCAAGATTATTGCAATAGCTTCCAGCTCTTCTCCCTGCTACATCCCTTGCCTTCTTCAGACTATTTGCAACAAAGCAGCAGAGTGATCCTGTTAAAATGAAAGTCAGAACATACTACTCTTCTGCCCAAAACTCTCTAATGGCTTCCCAACCAACTCCAAGTAAGAGCCAAAGTCCATACTCTAGGCCATTTGCATTCCTCTTCATCTAGTCTCTCCAGTCTTTCCTGAACCCAATGGCAATCTCTCCTCCCACTCCCTCAGTGACATCTGGCATAAGCTCCACAGTAAACTTCAGCTTTCACAACATCTTAGGAAAAGGCTGTTTATCAGCAGAATTTGCTACATAACCTAGTACCTGAGAAAAGGAGGGCAAAAGACCTGGCTTCCTTCTTGAAATCAGGAGTGAGAGAAAAATGAGGACAAAAACATAAATAGATCCCATTGTTTATGAGCCATAAAAGCTCACAATATACACAACATAATATTTTAATATTTCATAAATACAAATTATCCCACTATGCATAAACAGAAGTCCCTGATTTCCTCAAAGAAAGAAAGAACTTCCCTAAATCTTTTGTAAGCACACAGCCCAAGGCAGTAGTGTGTGACACAATTTAAAGCAGGAGGTGATTTAGGAAGTTTTGCTCTGAGCCTCCATAAAGTAGGGTAAAAATACACAAGACCAGAAATAAGGTGCTTAGAAATATTGGAAGAAAATGATAAAAAATTTCTTTGACTATGCATTAGCGAACTTAGTGAGGGCAGTCACCTAAGATAATTTTTTTTAGCAGTTAACTCTCTAAGCGAAAATACAATTGAGAGGTGAAGCTGGCTGAGCTTCTGGGTCCGGTGGAGACTTGGAGAACTTTTCTGTCCGGCTAAAGGATTGTAAACGCACCAATCAGCACTCTGTATCTAGCTAAAGGTTTGTAAATGCACCAATCAGTGCTCCATGTCTAGCTAAAGGTTTGTAAACACACCAATCAGCACTCTGTAAAGGACCAATCAACACTCTGTAAAATGGACCAATCAGCGCTCTGTAAAATGGACCAATCAGCAGGACATGGGCGAGGCCAAGTAAGGGAATAAAAGCTGGCCACCTGGGACTGCAGCACTAACCCAGTTGAGTCTCTTTCTATGCTGTGGGAGGTGTGTTCTTTAACTCTTCACAATAAATCTTGCTGCTGATTACTCCCTGAGTCTGTGCCACCTTTAAGAGCTGTAATACTCACTGTGAAGGTTTGCAGCTTCACCCCTGAAGTCAGTGAGACCATGAACCCACCGGAAGGATCAAACAACTCTATAGGTGCCATACTGAAGAGCTGTAACACTCACTGGGAAGGTCTGCAGCTTCACTCCTGAAGTAAGCGAGACCACGAACCCATCGGAAGGAAGAAACTATGGACACATCTGAACATCTGAAGGAACAAATTCCAGACACACTATCTTTAAGAGCTGTAACACTCATCATGAGGGTCGGCAGCTTTATTCTTGAAGTCAGCGAGACTAAGAATCCATCCGAAGGAACCAATTGCGCTAACACAATGATTTACGTTTACAAACTCATATAATCTCACTCGAGCATGTGATGTGCATATGGCATTCATGCATTCACAAAATATTTAATGAGTACCTACTATGAGTGAGGCATGGTTCTAGATGCTGGTTTGTAAACTAATGAACAAAGTAGAGAAGAACCCTGCTTTCCTGGGGTCTACACTCCAGTGGAAGGGAACTGTTAAAGACAGTAAGTCTGTTGTATTCTCTGTTAGAAATTGGCACGTGCTATGGTTTAAACAAAAATGTGGACTTCCACAAGGGACACCAAGGATCCTGGGGGTAAGGTTGGCACTGGACGTGTGTAGCTATATGTTGTCCATATTTCAGAATAGCAAGGAGAACATTATTATCCCCATCCTATACATCTTGGAATTCTTAGCTGTTGGCTAGCAGAGATGTGCCTGAAGCTCAGCATTTTTTGTTGTTTGTTTTGTTTTAAAGATTCTTTAATATTCTTTAGTTTATTCCTTACTGATCCCTTAATGAAATAACATCATGTTGACAGGAAGTCCTTTCCCTCTTACTGAATGCCTTACTTTAAAAGCATTTTTGCGTGCCAAGCACTTGGGGCCAAGCCTAACCCCACACACTAGGGTTTGGTTTCTGTGTAGCCAGGAACTATCTACATACCCCCACGCTCCCATGCCTGCAGAAGCGGCAAGCATGGGCGGAGAGCCTCATGTTCTGTTGACACCAGGACATGGTCAGCTCAGTCTTTATGGCCACGTGGTTTATATAAGATTTCTTTAAGACAAAAAAATGAAAAATATGATAAATATATGGCAATATTTTATTAAAATGAAACATTTTTCAAAGATGTCCTTGGGATTTCTCACTCACTACCAACATTTCTCGGTAGCAAGTATTGTGACTGTCTCTAGAAAATGTGTATTCAAAGGTTGTTTCCAAGTTTAAATTGGTAAGTAAAAATGAAAAAAATAAAAATGAAAAGAAAGGAAGACCAGCATCTCAGAAATTTTTAATCTTTATGTTGATTTTTTTTTTTTTTTTTGTGATGGCATTCTCACTCTGTCGCCCAGGCTAGAGTGCAGTGGTGCGATCTCAGCTCACTGCAAGCTCCACCTCCCAGGTTCCCGCCATTCTCCTGCCTCAGTCTCCTGAGCAGGAGTAGCTGGGACTACAGGTGTCTGCCACCACTCCTGGCTAATTTTTTTTTTTTTTTTTTTTTTTTTTTGTATTTTTAGTAGAGATGGGGTTTCACTGTGTTAGCCAGAATGGTCTCGATCTCCTGACTATGATCTGCCCACCTCAGCCTCCCAAAGTGCTGGGATTACAGGCGTGAGCCACCGCAGTAAGGGAAAACTGGGGGGGGGGGGGGAAGGCCTGGAGAATGGCTGAGAGTCTTGACTTTCTATAATATACAAAGGCGATTTGTGTTTACCCTGTAAATGACTATTTTCTGTAGCCTTTTTTTTTTTTTTTTTTTTTTTTTTGCCTATTGCTTTTGGTGTCTCCCCTGTTATAAGAATATGAAATACTCCTGTATCTTTAAAATCAGTGATATTCCTAAACATCTGGATTTCTTGGACATCTGCCTTAGACTACTCACCACTCACGAGAAATAGGAGATCACCATTACCACAAATAACATCTAGCCCTGCTAGGAGTTAACTGATATACTGAGCTATGAAATTCATCCTGGGTTCAAGAGACATGAGCCTGAAGAGAATCAGATGGTGGGTCTAATGGAAACATTAACGAACTCTGCCATTCTTGTCTATATCTTCTTCATTTGGACTGTATGCAAGCCGCCGCGCTTCTAAACTAACAAAAGAGGCTGTGCCTACACACGATCAAAACAGGTAGCGGAAAACTGGAAAATCCAATCCGCCACGTGTTTTGCCTGCATAATCTCTTATGGCCAGTTTGACTAATTGTTTTCACTATGTTGAATCTTTTCATTTTAATACCTGCTTTTTTCTCTATAGGATAATGTATATTCACTGCGGAAAATATACACAATTTAGTACAAATGTGTTTTTTTAATCCAGAATTCCCATACTGTTAACATTTTTGTATATCTCTTTCAAGCCTTTAAATAAATGCCATATCTTTCTCTATGTGTATATGTATGTTTGTGTGTTTGTAGTTTTACATATATTCTCTCCATACTATTTTATAACCTATTTCTCTTGGCTAAAAATAAATTATAATTATTTTCCTAGGTTATTAAATATTATTTTCCAGCATGAATTTAATTATTGAATAGCACCATAATTTTGAATAATCACCTGTTGTTGTATAGCTAAACTGCTTCAAATTTTCAAAGCTATAAATACCTAAAATACTGATGAACAATCTTACACGTAAATTTTGTCCATGTCCTTATTTTAATTTTGTCCAGTTCGTGGCTACACAGAAACCAAACCCTAGTGTATGGGGTTAGGCTTGGCCCCAAGTGCTTGGCATGGAAAAATGCTTTTAAAGTAAGGTGTTCAGTATGAGTGAAGGGACTTCCTGTCAACATGATGTTATTTGATTAACTAAGGGGTTATTATACATTTTTATTATAATCCAAATGAATTTTTGCTGGAATTATATTGATAAAATTGACTAGTAATTGGGCTTGACACAAAAGAGCCTAGGTAAATTTGTTTAATAAATACTTGCTTTCTTTTAGTCTCATGGGATAAAAACCAGCAGAATAATACTATTTTAAAATTCAATACTGATGTATTCAGTGAAGTGCTTTTACATACATAAGCTCATTTTGATAGCAAAACTTGTGCTTTTACATACATAAGCTCATTTTGATAGCAAAACTTACATCATCTCTGCGTGCTTGCTGGGAAAAAAGGAAGAGAGCCAACACTTCCTGGCCTGTGCTAGTCTTTGCATATGTTATCTCATTATGGTGGGATTTAAACAGGTGGCTGAGACTTGATTAACGTATTGCTATTACTCAGGGTATTAGATGCATAGTGATCAGCAGCAATTCAGAGACAGGAGTGTTTGAAGCTCTGTCTTCTATTGAATGTAAGTCTAAAAGGAGATCTGCTATTAGACTTCCTGTTTGGGAAGTTAACTGCCTCTAAAGTAGAAGCATCGACATTAGTTGGGTGGATCTTTTTAAAAAATTGTCATTTGTTTATTTTTTAATTAACATTTTTATTTCTATAATTATTTATTTATGTATTTATTTTAGAGATTTGGTCTCACTATGTTGCCCAGTCATGCTGGAGTACAATGGGCACTCGCAGGTGTAGTCATAGCACGCTGCAGCCTCAAACTCCTGGGTTAAAGTGATCCTCCTACCTCAGCCTCTCGAGTGGCTGTGACCACAGGTGTACACCACCACAGCTGGCTGGTGGGCCTTTTATCAGATTATTACAAAGGCATCAGAATTTGTGTAGATCTTAAAGAAGAAAATTTCTTTGGGTTCTGTACCAGCCACTGTGCATGCCTCAAACCCTTTTGGTCATAACACACGAATCAAGAGGCACTTCTCCAGGTCATTGCCCTCAAGCACATATGGCAGCATGGGGCTTTCTGAAGGTCTCTGGGGTCTATCTGAGCTGGATTTCTAGAACATCATCCATTTGGGCATAGTTACTAGATGTCTCCTGGGTTCTAGCCGAAATCGAGCCCAGAAGGACCCAAGTCCCAAGGACTTCAGTCAATTTTTCTTTTCCTAATTGTTTCTCATAGTTCCATTACTTCTGATGAAGGCTATTATTTCCCAAGGCTGAAGTTACAATGTGACTTCTCCAGATTCTCTCTGGCCTTCTGCACTACACAGAACTTGAAATGTAAGACTTTTCTACTTGGTGGGAAGCAAGTTAGCTTTTAGCATACTTTAGCCTCTTTGCAGAAGTCTAGAGGAAATTGGGTTTATACTAGCAGTCCTTTGTGGAGAGGACTGCACGTGGAGAACAGCCAAGGATTTCCAATATATGTTCCTATAAAACAAATAATGTGCTTGGACATTATCTGTTGGTGGAGACTAGACTGTATGCAAACACAGTCTGCTATGGAAGACAACAACTGTTTTATTAACTATAGAAGATAATCAGTAAATTGAATCAAATGTCTATATACATTCTAAATCAGTACTAAATACTATAAAAACAGGGTAAAAGAGTGTGTTCAGAATTACCCAAGTTTACATAATATGTTTCTATGAACATGGCAGAATATTCAATGTTATTCACTAGCATTTTGAGGGGTAAAGATCTCAAAGAAATAGTTTTTTTATGCTTCAGATCGGGATTGTTTGGACTATTGCATGGAGAAAGAAAGGCTCAATATTTTGAGCTTTTTAAGGGCCAAGACATGTGAAGCATGCAAAGTAAGAAAATAACTCAAGTTTCTTTTCAAGTTTCTGCATAAATCTAAATGGCTCATTAGTAATTAAAGTGTACCCTAATTGCTCTGAGGCCATCCAACTGGAATAAACCCTGGCAGCCTTGTTCACTTGCTGTGGGAAAGAATCAGCTCCACCCCAGTGAGAGGGAAATCAAGAAAACCCATGAGGAGGCCTTTGCCTAGTAGCACAATGCGTTCACTCCTTCACATCCACCGATGCAGGCCACCGGGTGATTCAACAAGCCATTCTTGTTCAAAGAAGTGGAGATGTGAAACGGGTACAGATAAGCACAGCCACGATGCATTGTTCAAGTGAATAAAAAGTAAAACATTTCTTTGACTTGTTTCATGGTTTCTAACTTTCAATTTTATGCAGGAAGAACTGGCAATGGCTAGAGAATGAATATAAAAAACTAAAAATGTGCTATTGGATTTATGGAATAATCTCATATACAACATCCCAACTTTGGCAAAGAGTTAAGTTCCGCTGGAAAAGTCATGTTGCCCAATTGCTACCTTTAAAAGTGGCAGTTCACTTACTTTCAAATAACTTTTACAATTTTTATTTATTTATTCATACAAATACTGTTACGTTTGTATGCCTTAACTTGTCAGCACATCTCTGCTTGTATACCAATAGCTACAGTTGTTTTGTTTCACTGGTTTGGTCTGGGAGTCCTAGGATTTTATTGCATTTGCTGTTAAAACCAAAACCAAAACAAAAAAAAAATCAAACAAATAAAAATCTTAGTATTGCTTTAAGGGACACTGGCTGACATATAAAACCACTGCTCTGAGTATAATAAAAGACTGCACCATTTTAGCATCAGGTTTAGAAATTACATGTGTGCCATTTTAATTAAACCAATTAATATACTCTTAGTGCCCTTTAGAAGCTATACAACCAGGAAGCCCAAAATCTATTCCACTCTCCTAGGAAGGATGATATCATACCTCGAAAGTAGCTTATCGTATATTGATTTGATGTTTACAATCTCCAGGAGTGTTACCCTTTGTTCCAAAAAGCTGAGGCAGATTGGGACATACTTCAGTTGTGGATAGTATTAATTTGGAACAAATAGAATGAAACAATCTTATCTAACACTACTTAAGAAGTTAATTAAAGAAAGGAAGATCATAGATTTGGAAATTAAGTACACTCAATAACAAGGCAAATATCTCCTAGCGATTAGTGTAATACTTGTAAATGATGGTCACTGAATGGGTGATCTAAATACATTTATGCCTAGGAAATTATACCTTTACTATGATGTATCTGAGTCAAACAGTCCAAAACAAAAATGTGTTAGACTTTTAAGAATACTGTATCAGGGGCCGGGTGTGGTGGCTCACGCCTGTAATCTCACCTCTTGGGAGGCTGAGGTGGGTGGATCACCTGAGGTCAAGAGTTTGAGACCAGCCTGGACAATATGGTAAAACCCTGTCTCTCCTAAAAACACAAAAATTAGCTGAGCATGGTGGCAGGTGCCTGTAATCCCAGCTACTCAGGAGGTCACTGAGGAGCAGAATTGCTTGAACTGAGGAGGTGGAGGTTGCAGTGAGCTGAGATCACACCATTGCACTCCAGCCTGGGTGATAAGAGCAAAATTCCGTTTCAATTAAAAAAAAGAATAATACTATATCCATCTATTCTCAATCAATAAAAACGCTTTATGTGAGTTATATAAAATATAAAATATTCATCAAAATATTTATATCTTGCTCTCTCATGAGGAACGTAAATGTAGATAATTGGTTATACTTCTGTTAAAAAGGAGAGGAAGTCCTCATTTCAGGTCTTATGTAAGAAATAAGAGATAGGATTGGATATCATCATTGACACAGAAAAGGGATATGGGTTATCCGATCCCTAAGGAATTGGGACCAGAGGGACCTGTGTCATATTTATTTAGTGCTTTAACCTTTTTGATATAATTTAAAGAAGGCTTCCAACAGAAAGACGATTGAGACTCCAAAGTGAGAAATATGTGAATAATACTTAATATTATCTAGTGCAGAAACTAAAAGGACTTGAAAAATATCCCTTTTGTCTCATCCTGGAGTTCTGAATGTTTCCCTCAATGCTTAGAAATAATTAATTAACGTAAGGCCTGGCAAAGAGATTAATTAACGTAGATTAATTAATGTAGGGCCTGGCAAAGAGAAGGGAATTTCCCCTGACCTTTAGCCAAGAATGTTCCTCAGACACTTCCCAACAAGCTAGCAAGGTAGGCATTATTTCATCATCATTTTACAAACAAGAAAATTGAGTCTTAGCAAGATCAGACAACTCTTTCAATATCACCCTGACGAAGACAGCAAAGCAGGAGGCCCTGTGTGCTGACTCTATCAAATGCTTTTTCAAATAGAAGAATGGAAATGGCTAGGGAGGTGAAAAATGTGAGCATAAAGAAGGCATTGATTAAGCAAAACAGATGATTTGGAAACTGGAAGAAAAGTGACTCACATGTCACTGCTATAAACCTCAGCCCTTCTGAAGACAGAGAGGAGGCACTGGTCTCATCAGAAGAGGGAAGAGAACTTTTTCAGATTAGAGATGAAGATCGTGGAGTTGTTTCCCTACCCTTCTGTAAGTTAAGGTGGTGATACTTCCTGAGAATAAGCTTATCTCATGGCAAATTCCTGTCTGTATTGCTGAAATAAATACAAAGTTGCTTAGTTTCCTGAATTTGAACTTGTTTGAGTTCCAAGAGCCAAGTTCTTTCTGACTGTGCAAACTTGCTGTCAGGCTTTGATAAGCCTTTAATCATTGATGCTAACAAAGGTCTGCATATTTTAGGAACCTTTCTTTGGAATCAGCCTTAGGAATATTTGCGGAGCCAGACAACATAATTACTCTCATTATTTTTTAACCAACCACACCTGATTACTGAACAACAACAACAAAAAAAATGTTATTAGTCACATTGCAAATCTCTGTACATCCCAGAGTTTCAAATTATGTATATCTAGCAAAAACTTAGGACATCTTCAAAGAACAAATATCTGCCCTGTATGCATATTCAAAATTAAATCCCATAATGTAGGAAGATCATTTCTAAAACGAAAATCCAACAATTAGAGAGCAATGTCAGCATAATTTGAACCGTGGCCTCCAAATTCACTGCTTTAAGTGACTTTGTTCATTTGGATGCTTGGGTCCAGAAACATTTATATAATTTAAGGATTATTCTCATAGTAGACCAAGCACGGTGGCTCACGCCTATAATCTCAGCACTTTGGAAGGCCTCGGCGGGCAGATCGCCTGAAGTCAGGAGTTAGAGACCAGCCTGGCTAACATGGTGAAACCCTGTCTCTAGTAAAAATACAAAAATTAGCCGGGCATGGTAATGTGCACCTGTAATCCCAGCTGCTCGGGAGGCTGAGGCATGAGGTGGAGGTTGCAGTGAGCCGAGATTGCTCTGTTGCACTCTAGCCTGGGCAACAGAGTGAGACTCTGTCATAAAAAAAAAATTCTTATACTAGAACTTCCTTAGAATGCATTAATGGTTTGATGCATCATTAATTTCAGTAGTAATAGCAATTTCACACTTTGTGTATTATTAGAGTCCACCACTGCAATTTATTTTATTTTATTTTGAGACAGAGTCTCTACCTATCACCTAGGCCAGTGTGTAGCGGCACAGTTTTAACTCACTGTAACCTCTGCATCCCGAGTTCAAGCAATTGTACCATCTCAGCCTTCCAAGTAGCTGGAACTATGGTGCATGACACCAGGCCTGGCTAATTTTTTTATTTTTTTTTTGAGATGGAGTCTTGCTCGGTCACCCAGGCAGGAGTGCAGTGGTGCAATCTCGGCTCACTGCAAGCTCCATCTCCTGGGTTCATGCCATTCTCCTGCCTCAGCCTCCCAAGTAGCTGGGACTACAGGCGCCCACCACCATGCCCGGCTAATTTTTTGTATTTTTAGTTGAGATGAGTTTCACTGTGTTAGCCAGGATGGTCTCGAACTCCTGACCTCGTGATTCACCCGCATCGGCCTCCCAAAGTGCTGAGATTACAGGCGTGAGCCACCACACCTGGCCAATTTTTGTATTTTTTGTAGAGACAGGGGCTCACTATGTTGTCCAGGTTGGTCTCCATGCTGGGCTCAGGCAATCTGCACACCTTGGCCTCCCAAAGTGTTGGGATTCCAGGTGTGAGCTACTGCACCCTGCTCACTGTGTTTTTTTTTTTTTTTATTTCAAATAGAAGCATGCCTTACAATAAAGGACACACATTATACATGTACAGCAAGAACAATGTTAACATATGCATGTATACTCCTGTGTAATCAATACCAAGATCAAGATATAGAACATTTCAAGCACCTCACAAGCCCCCTATGTTTCTTACCAACCAGTATCTTGGCCACAGGATCACCACTGATCTAACCTCTAATCACAAGAAATTAGTTTACCCTACTTTCAAATTTCATATCAATGGAATCATAGATTGTACTGTTTCGTATCTGACTTCTTTCACTTAACAACACATCAACAAGACTCATATATTTTGTTGTATGTAACGGTGTTCTGTTCCTTATGTTACTTTGAATATTCTGTTCTTAACTATACCTCAATTCATTGACCCATTCTACTGATGATGTATGTTTGTGTTATTTACAGTTTGGGGCTGTTACAATACCTGCATTATTGTATATGCATCTGGGGTGTGTTGCCAGGAGTAGAATTCCTGGGCCATGCATATGTTTAGCTTTCATAAGCTCTACCAAAATGTTTTCTAATGTGTGTACCAAATTACGCTTCTGTGTTTCTTAAATGACATAAAAGGTAAGATCATCTGAGTAATTTACTATCCTATATTTATCATTAAAGTATTTCTTTACATGAAATTTTTAATGGAAGCTTTGACTTTGAGATTAAAACAAAATTACTGCCATTTTATTTTCCTCTTTGCTTTCTTGGACTACTTCTAGTCCATTGGACTTAGAGAGGCTCCATCTTTGTTCTTGCTATTTTCTCCACAGATACAAGATGATTCCTTTATGGCACTTCACTGTTGGCAATTCGTGTGTCTTGTATGTGCACTGGGGGTGAATTGCTGGCAAGAGTGTGCGCTACGCTCCTCTCTCTCCTACTTCGTGTGTGGATAAGACCCTGACCAGCATCAGAGAGGGAGGGCCATGACTTACCCTATGTGTGAGCAGACATGAGACCCAGGAGGCTTGATGAAGGCGGTGTGATGTCTTCAACAGCATCTCATAAAACTCAGAGATGTGCAGCAACAAACTCAGTTCCAAATTCCATGGTCACCAGTACCTGGGCCTTCACATTGTCACCTCTCCTCAGGATTTCATCATTAAATTTGCCCAGATAATTACCCGTGGATGAGGTCAAAGTTCTGATTCTTAGTCAAGAAAACAAAATGTCACTGGCAGCTCTGCCCAGCTGTATGTTTTAGCGATTCCAGATGTTCAAATCAAAGAAATAACTGGCAACAATGTGCTGTCCAAACAAAAAGGAAATGAAATGTGCAGACTGTTTTCCAAACATTTCAAAGACCCTGGAAATGTAGCCAGCACCAAAATCAATATTTGTATTTTAGTCTCTGCTTAATTTGAACTATTAGAGCCTGCATCAAAGATAAAAGCCATCTGAAGCTGAATTTGTTTTTTTTTCTCCATTATTATTTTTGTCCTTATTACTTTTTAAAAAAAAAAACACTTTGGAGGAAGCAGATATTTTATTTAAGTGTTTTATTTTCAAAATAAATATCCTTTTTTTAAAACTGGGAACTTATATTGGAAGTTCTGTTCAAAATATATCATCTTATTATTTGTGGTTTAACAGTCTTAATTTTTTTAATGTGATGAACCTAAACCAAAGGCAACTGGTACAAATTTGTACTAATTTGGTACTAATTTCATATATTTGTATGAATGTATATCCTTGAATAACAAAATAAAGCTATAATGCTTAGCAAAATGCTATAAGAGACAAGGTTTTACTTTTTTGACCTCATTAAAAACTAACAGTAAAAAACAATAAGAAGTTATATCATGTGATCATAACAATAGTCCATGTTAATTTATAACTTGGCTCTCCGATTATTTCACCCAACCAGAGTGTAAAAGAAAGTGGGAAATTAAGGGGAAATAAGTGGACACTGTGTAGACTAAATAGACATATCGAATGTCATAACATGTGCTTTTAAGGATCATTTCAGGATTTCACTCAGAGCTGATTTACTCTTAATTTATGTGTAATCCTAACTAATTTGCTTTAGAATGCATGGTGGAAGAGAAAGACCCTTAGGGGGAGTTAGAAATAGTGCCATAGGAAAGCATGTGAATAGCGGTGAGAAATGATATCTAACAGCAAAAATGTTACAAAAACTATAAAAGCAATAGTAACGAAAATAGCATACCTGCATGGGGCACATCTTGTATCCTGCCTGTTTTTTTGTTTTGTTTTGTTTTGTTTTTTTTGAGACGGAGTCTCGCTCTGTCGCCCAGGCTGGAGTGCAGTGGCGATCTCGGCTCACTGCAAGCTCCACCTCCTGGGTTCACGCCATTCTCCTGCCTCAGCCTCCCGAGTAGCTGAGACTTGTGGGTGCCCACCACCACGCCCAGCTAATTTTTTTCTTGTTTTGTATTTTTAGTAGAGACAGGGTTTCACCATGTTAGCCAGGATGGTCTGGATCTCCTGACCTCATGATCCGCCCGCCTCGGCCTCCCAAAGTGCTGGAATTATAGGCGTGAGCCACCGCGCCCGGCCGTGCCCTGCCTTTTTACTCTAGTAGTAGGCGTAGTGACTAGCTGCAGGCAGGTATCACCTGAAAGCTCCTTACCTGGGTTGTACTATATGGATCTCTCTTTCTACTCCAAGTCTTCTCTGGTGTTATTACCACATTGGATGCCAAAAGGAGCCTGCTTGGCCATTCTCATATGTGAGCAAATCTGGATTTAACAACATACCTGGAGGCCACACTTGACCCATGTGGCAGGAGCCAGTGGATATAACATTCCCTGTTCTGTTCCTTGGACAGAAGTTCAAATATTAAACAATATTGAAGTTCATCCTGAGAGGGCCCCTTGCCAAAATCATACCTACTTGCCCACTGTGGGGAGTAGCTTGAGAATGACCCGTGGGCTGCCTTTCTCTACTTCCCAGTTTCATTCTTTTCAGACTTCAACCTTCGTTTTCTAGGATTGCTTCCCAAAATTCACATCTACTACAAAGCTATGGTAATCAAAATAGCATGGTACTGTCACAAAAACAGGCATCTAGACCAATGGGACAGAATAAAGCGCCCGGAAATAAATTCATGCATCTATACGCAACCGATTTTCAACAAAGTTCCCAAGAATATATAATGGGAAAAATAACAGTTTCTTTAATTAATGGTGCTGGGAAAATTGGACCTTCATATACAAAAGAATGAAATTGGACCCTCATCTTATCCCATATACAAAATTCAACTAAAAACGGATTAAAGATTGAAACATAAGAGAAAACATAAGGGGAAAACTTCTTGAACTTGGCCTGGGAAATTTTTTTTTTTTTTTTTTTTAGATATAACCCCCAAATCACAGGCAACACAAACAAGAATATATAAATGAGCCTTCATCAAACTAAAACTCTTATGCACAGCAAAAGAAACAATCAACAGAGTGAAGAGACAACTTACAGAATGGGAAAAAAAATGCAAGTCATACATCTGTTAACAGGTTAATACTAAAAATATATAAGGAACCCAACTTAAGAGCAAGAAAATAAATAACTCAATTAAAAAATGGCAAATAACCTGAAAAGACATTTCTCAGAAGGCATGCAAGCCACCAACAGGTATATATATGAAAAATGCTCACTCTCTCTAGTCAGCAGAAAGCAAGCAAACTATAATCATTAGATATAACCGCACACCTGTTAGCATGGCTACCGGTCTCTTATCTCTTGCTACCGAAGAGATAAGAGATAAGAGTTGGTAAAGATGTGGAGAAACAGGAACTCTCTACAATGTTGGTGGCAATGTAAATTAGTGCAGCCATATGGAAAGCAGTATGAAGCTTCCTCAGAAAATTACAAATAGAACCACCATGTGATCCAGCAATTCCGCGACTGGGTGTATATCCAAAGGAAGTGAAATCAGTGTGTCAAGGAGATATCTGCACTCCCATGTTTATTGCAGCACTATTCACAATAGGCAAAATATAGAATTAACATAAGTGTCCATCAACAGATAAATGGATAAAGTAAATGTCGTACCTATCACAATGGAACACTATTCTGCCTTCAAACAATGAAATCTTGCATTTGTGACAACGTGGATGAACCTAGAAGATGTTGAATGAAGTAAATAACCTAGGCACAGAAAGACAAATACTGTATGATCTCACTTACATGTGGGATCTAAAAAAGTGAAACTGCTAAGAACAGAGAGTAAATGGTGGTTACCAGAAACTGGAGAGTGGGTGGCAACTGGCAAGATATTGTCCAGTAGACACTACAGTTCAGTCAGATATGAAGAATGAGTTCAGGAGATCTGTCGTATAACACGATGACTATAATTAATGACAATGTTTTGTATACTGAAAAATTGCTAAGAGAGTAGATTTTCAATGTTCTCACCACAAAATAAAATTGATAAGTACATGAGGTAATAGATATGCTAATTAGCTTGATTTAGCCATTCCACAATGTACACATATTTCCAAAGATCATGTTTGACATCATAAATATGTACAATGTTTATGTCTCAAAAAAAAAAAAAAGAGAATACCTAGCGTACAAGCCCTTGTTTCAGACTCTGTTTTTCCAGAAAAGCTGTACTAAGACAGTTGACACCTAGAAATGACCCTATAGCACAGCCTCTCAGCATGGGGATTCAACAATCAGGTCACTTGACTTCTAGCCGCAGTACAATTGCCCTGTCACTCAGCTCACAAGATTCAGCACATCTATTGGTATTAGAGGTTTCCATGGTGATGGGATGCCAGCCTCAATAAAAGAATCGTGACAGAAGCAAATAGCAATTTAGAGCAAGGCTGGTCCTTGCGTGACAGAAAACTGCTCATTGTTGGCAAAGGAACTCCTTGCCTATTAGAGACTGGACTTCTGATGATGGGATATCAATTAACTATGTAACCTGAGTCTACATGATCCCATCAGATCTCCCAAGTCACAAGGTTAGGCAGACTCCCAGCAATCCGTCGTTTGGTAGAAATGGCACCTATGCACATTGGACCCTGGAAGGTCTGGAGGACACAAGTAAGTTGAAGAGCAGGTGATCCTTCTCTTATGCCACTTCCCTGTGTTGTATTACTGCCTCCCTCTCACCTCACACCTCTGGCGTCATAGAGGTTCACAGCACCCAACTAACAGGGGAGGAAAGAAATGTGGGCCTGCAACAGAAAAGGGTCAGTTTTTGTCTAGGTGCTAGCTAGAAATAGCTGGTAGCTGCCTTACAGCCCCACTTAAGAATGGCCCGAAAAGGTGGTGAAGGTAAATCCTCCCTAGGGAAACTCAGTCGCTAATGAGAAGTATGGATTGGGGTGGACAACCAGCAGTCTTTATCAATTCCCCTCTCTGCCTCCCATCCCCAAGTTATTTGATACTGACTAAGGGAAAGGCATTATTCTAAGTAATTTTTATAGTCATCTCTGCAAATTAGGTATCATTCTGATAGGAATTTTTTTAAAGTGACTAGGATAGGTTATTTTCTTAAGATCACACAGCTGTTAAGGGGGCTGCATGCCATGGACTCTACACCCCATCCTTTTTCTACTGTATTGTATTAATTATCTAGTATTGTAACATATATTACAGTTTCCAAAATGTTAAACTACAATAACATATATTATAATTTAAGCCAAAAAGATTAAAATGTATTTAACACACCATTTAAGGGCATTAGGAAACATATATTTTACTTTACAAAGATTTTAACCCAATCTAACCCAAGAGGTCAAAATTAAAAGCTTGGTGTTTATAAATATGGGTCCCCTCAAATCAAGAAAAACTCCAACTGTTAGGAGTTTTAATTACTCATGGATTCAAGAGGATATGGATCTAGCAAGAGAGCTAAAAATAACACAGGGAACCTGAGAACACAAAATTAAATTTGGGTTTCATCTTGACCAGTGAGTAGCAAATTATGTTCTGTGGAGCTCCAGGATTATATAATTTTTACCTCAAAGTATATCATTGGGTCACAGGCTGTCTTAACATTTGGGCTTACTTATCTCCTTTAATAGAAATCCCACTTTTCTATTCTAAATGTGGAGATTCTACCTAAATTACAGCTCGAAAACAGATTTACTTCTATGAAAATAAAATTTATAAGGCACAGTTGGAGAACTTCACATATACCATAGGAGTATATCAAAATACTGGGTTCCCCCGTGCTTTAGAATAATTCATGAACTAGTACTCTGAAACACCAATGATTTCTAGTCCAACTAGAAGTTATTATTAGTTACCTGGCTAGTAGGATCCCTGCAGTTATATAAGCTACAACATTATAATAATCTTCTTTTCTAGTAATATGAACATAAATTTATCGGGGGCAACTTTATACCTAAGTCGTGACTTGGCCCTGACTTTCTGTGGTTGTGGGAGTGAAAAGAATCAGACAAATAATATTTAAAATTGGCATTAGCAGAGTCCCATCTGCCCTTCTCTGCCTGCAGTAAGAAGTGCTTTGCAGAGTTACGTCTGTGACATTAGACTCTGCTAGACAGATGGAATTTGATTGGCCCACAGGCCTAAAGCACTTAGAAAATGTTTCGGCAAGTAGAGATAGGAAGGCCTTTGATGTTGAGAGTGGTTATTTGGATAGAGAAGGTGATACACGGCAGAGTGTGTCTGAGCATCAAAGTGAGAGCTCAGAAGCAGCAAGGGCTGCCTACAAAATGAAGATCATTTTTCTAAGTCACATAGCAGCCTAAAGCATCCATTTGAATGCTGAGTAGTTTGAATAGCCATAAGAGTTGTTAGAAGACAGTCTTTAAGGTCATATTGAGTTACAGCAGACTTTAGGCTTATTTATTCTTTGGAAACATTACAAGAGCCGTAGCTTAACAATAGTGTGAACAAGCAAAGTTTTCAGGTGTTATCAGTGGCAGATTTTTTCCAAGGTCATTTTTCTGCATTTCTTTCCTCTCTTTCTGTTTAGGTTATAGTTTTTCTCTAAACCAGGTGAGCCTCTATTGAGTAATGTATCCTCTAATAAGATCAATTTATCTCGCACTGACTTCTGCAACCATTTATGCTATTTTTAAAAGCTTCCAAAGTTAAAAATTTTCAAGATCTGCTGTGAGCCTCAAGAGATAAATCCTTTCATTAAATAAAATCTTGTCTTGTAAAAAAAAAAAAAAAAAAAAAAAAAAAAGAGAGAATTTCTACCTAAAACACAATATGAGCACACAAAAGCAAAAATGAAAACAATATTTTTCAAAATATCCCACCCCTCTTCCTGGATAACTCACCCCTACCCGACAACTGCTGAGGAAAGTGAGCAATGCCAAGTAGGCAGTGTCTGCTCTACGCACCCCAAGCCCTCTGTCCGCATGGTCCTAAGTGTTATGGAGATGGGGTCATCAAGGGTTTGGTGTGGGGAAATCCCAGAAATGAGAAGAAGTTAATTTGGACTACTATGATTTACTTCTAAAACAGGGAAAGTAAATTGCTAAGAGAAAATGTCACGATAGGCAGCATGTGAGAAATCGTTTGAAAGTAAGAAAGGAGAGGGACTAGAGAGTAGCTGTGCCCCTTGAACCTGACAAGTTAGGGAGGGAGGGGACTGAAGAACGGGAAGAGAGGAAAGTTCAGCCAATGCATGAGGGTCTAGGCTGAAGAAGTTGCCACCTTTCATCTGAACCCTTATCTCCCAGGCCCCATTCCCCATGCTCGTGCTTCTCAAAGGCTGAGGCTTATTATAATGCAGATTCCAATTCCACAGGTCTGGAGTGGGTGGGACCTGGGTGTCTGCATTGCTTATACACTTACACTTGATGCTGCCCTGCTGGAACCAAACTTTAAGTAACAAATTTACACAAGCACTATTATCACACTCCAGAATGTCCTTCCAGAGACAGATGGTGACTACATAATTGTGACATGTTCAAGTTTTGTTAAAACGTACAATAACATACTATATCAATGTTCTCCAGAGAAACCAAATTGATAGGAGATATCTACCTATATAGAAAGATACTCTCTCTATATATATAAAAACTTATTATATACTATTTATATATAAAGTTATATAAATATATAAGTATATATTTATAAATAAATATTATATATATAAAAAATGTGTCACCAGGAATGTGCAGAAACAGAAATTCTTACCCGTTGTTACTGGCTGCATAAATCAGCAAGTTTATGTTTAGCATAATTTGTCAATTTCTATGAAAAGTAAAAATTTACATACCCCTTGACCAATATTTTCAGATCTCAGTATTTATACTACAGATATATGGATACATTGTCTTTGCAGTTCAATACTCTTTTCTCAAGAATGCTTACTGTAGCATTTTTGTAAGAGCAATGAAGTGCTAAATATCCAATAAGAGAAAAGAGAGAGAGAGAGAGAAAGAGAGAGATAGGAGATAGCTATCTACATAGAGAGATCTTCTATAGAGTTTCTCTCTCTATATAGATAGACATCTTCTATCCTCAACTCCCTCCACCTCTCCCTCTCTTATTATTATTTCTCTTATTATTGGATATTTAGCGCTTCTTTGCTCTTACAAAAACACGGGTGTGAGCCACCGCGTCCAGCCTGAAACATTTTCAAGTAAGATTAGATTTCTTATTTCTTACAGATTTTATAGATTCAACTGTAAAAAATGTCTGAACTAAGTACTTTTGTTTTCGATGTTCTCCTGACAACTTTTTCATTTTAACTTCATATTTTTACCAGGATATATTTTGGCAATTTGTTCCTTTGAACTTAGGTTTCAAATATTTTTCTACAGAGTGGAGCAAAGTAAAGTTTCTTAGTATCTGTGCCTATTTTCTCTATTCTAATAGAAAATTTTGTACATTCATGTTTTCTTTCTTTGTACACCATACCTTTTTTTTTTTAAATTAGGTTAGCCAACCGTTTGCTCTCTCTCTCTCTCTCTTCCCTCCACCTTTTGCTCACTATTCCTCTATCTCTTTCTCTCTGTTCCTCTCGTTTTTGCTCTCATGATGTGTCTCTGTTTTTTCCCTCCAGAAATCAAATCGTGGACTCAATTAATAGTTTTATCCTTTTCTTTCTGTTTTCTAATTTACTTATTTCTACTATTTTATTTTTCTTTCTTCCTTTTTTTAACATTTATTTTGTTGTCCTTTTCTCAACTTTAAAACTTTTATGCTTTATTCACTTTTTTATGGAAAAAAATGGAAAAATAGTTTTATTTTTGTAGAAAAAGAGGGTTGTAAAAATACGGTATGAAGTAGATTTTCTACAGTGTCCTTTGAGGTTTTTAAGTAAGGATTCAGAATATTTTATTTATTCCTGTTTGATGAACTGCTCTCATTTCAATGTACCACATAGCAAAATCAGACAGTGTGGGTTGATTAGGGTTTTTAGCATTATTCAAATTGACCTTAAGAAAATTATACTTTCTTCAACACGTATTGATATTTCAAAAAGAATATATAGTTAGGTGATCTCACAAGTCTCCTAACCAAATAGACCTTTCTTTCCAATCATTGCAGGTCACTTGACCCTTACCTCTGGCTGTGGGGTGGTAAGTGTACTTGGTTGGGGATATTAAGAAACTTTAATTCAATTCTTAGGGTATGCAGTAAGAAGTCCTCCTTGCCCTCTGCCACCTTACAACCCCATTCTAATGTGACATCTCTTGCCATGCTACATTCTTACGTTGTTCCTCAGACCTGCAAGCAGATCATTTTTAATGCCTGGACTCTAGTACTTCTGGTTTTTTTTTTTTTTGAGATGGAGTCTTGCTCTGTCACTCAGACTGGAGTGCAGTGGCGCAATCTCGGCTCACTGCAACCTCTGCCTCCCGGGTTGAAGCTGTTCTCCTGCCTCAGCCTCCTCATTAGCTGGGACTACACGCACGCACCACCACACCCAGCTAATTTTTGTATTTTTAGTAGAGACGGGGATTCACCATGTTGGCCAGGATGGTCTCGATTTCCTGACCTCGTGATCCGCCTGCCTCAGCCTCTCAAACTTCTGGGGTTACAGGCATGAGCCACCGTGCCTGGCCACTTCTCTTGATCCCATGTCTACTATCACTCTCCACTGAAGGTCAATCTACTTTGATCTCCATGGCCTTCTCCAAACTGCCCAGCAGATAAGAGACTTCTGCTCTTAACCCCATCCTGAAAGGCTGGGCCTTGTTATTTATTGACAGATTTTCATATGTTCATTTTTGCACATTACTCATTCATCAGGCATGTATAAAGTACCTATTTCGAGTCAAATAGTGTGCTAGAAAGCAGAGATAAAAAAAAAAAAAAACCCAAAAACCAAAAAAAAAAAAAAAACGAGCAGAATATGGTTCCTTCCTTTTAGTGACATACAATGTAGTGGAAGGTGACCCACTGACATGGACCTGCAATGACTGAATCTAGATTCTTGGGTGCTGAGTTCTTATATGGCATCCTGAAACTTCTTGATGGTTTTGCTAATTGCTTACCTTCGTGGTCACGTGTAGGATATTTCCATGATCTCCTAATTTTACTTTCCCTCTTGTTTAACTTGATCTGTCCCCCCGTTTTTGTTGTTGTTGTTTTTTCAACGCCTGCCTCTTTCCTGTCAGGTCTTGGTTTCTCATACATTGCTCCTTCTGCTGCAGTTCCCCCTATACCTGATTATACCACAGGCCATGTCTAGCCCTTTAACATATTAATTTCGTATGTGTTTTGCTCGTGCAGAAAAACCAGATCAGGAGCAAAGATAGCATATGCATATCTATTATTCATTAAATATATACCAAAGCTGCCCTGAAGTGGTTTTTTTTTTTCCTTGCTTTATTTTATTTGAAGCATTGAACTTGAATTTACAATCATGCTTTTAAAAAAAAAAAAAAAAAAAAAAAAAAAAAAAAAAAAAAGATCAAGAAAGACTTCCAGGAATCAAAAGAGTTATATCCTAAGATACCTGGAAATTTTCCAAATTTGAAATACTGTTAGTAAAGTTAATTTTCCCTAAGAAGAAAAAAAAAACAACAATCAGAGAACAAAACTGTGGCACCAAGATGGGAACAAAGGGCACTCAAATATGTATCACAACAAAAATGACAAGTGATCATCCACTGTGCTCCCATGGGTAATTAGCAAGTAGCAGAAACTGTGACAGTGAAATCCAAGGATGCCCAGCGTCTCCTGCACATTAGAATCTCATTGTAATGTGACAAAGTAAGGCCCAGGATGATTTCTAAAGTGGGCCAGTGGTTTAGGTTTATGAGGGATTTACTGTTGTGAATGAACATCAGAAGGAATTTATCCTGCTCTTTCCTCTATAACGTGGTTCCCAGCATGCATCCTAGGGGTGGCATTTGAGTGAGACTCTAGGGTATTATTATAAAGTGGAGAGGAAGTAACACACTAACTGGACTCGCTTTTTAAAACTTCTCAGAGTAAAACCTTGACACAATGCCAGACATCCAGATGAAAACTGAAGAAAAACAAAAACAATCCTCCAGATGTTTTCCCTAAGTAAATGAATAGTGATTACTGTTCTTATTCTTTCTTTTGGGGATTAACTCATGCAGCGTAAGAGGAAAAGAACCAGATGAAATGTCAGTGTCAACAAAGGCCAAGTTGTCCCCTTAACAGGAAGACAATATGGGTGATATCTGGGTTACCCGGACAGTGTAAAATAATGAATCACCAAAACCTCACCTTAGTAAGTATGGTAAATTACATTTTTAGCCCAAATGTCTTACCTCCCTCTACATCCATACCTTTAACCATTTAACTCATATAACCTTGTATTTCCTCCTACTATAGACAGAGTATATTTCCGATTCTTTTTTGTTGTTGTTGTTGTTTTTGAGACGGAGTCTCGATCTGCCGCCCAGGCTGGAGTGCCGTGGTGCGATCTCGACTCACTGCAACCTCCGCCTCCCAGGTTCACGCCATTCTCCTGCCGAGTAGCTGGGACTACAGGCACCTGCCACAATGCCCGGCTAATTTTTTGTATTTTTGGTAGAGATGGGGTTTCACCATGTTAGCCAGGATGGTCTTGATCTCCTGACCTCTTGATCCGCCCGCCTTGGCCTCCTAAAGTGCTGGGATTACAGGTGAGTCACTGCGCCTGGCCACTTCCCTGATTCTTGACTCAGAGCACACCATGTGACTTGCTTTGGCCAAGCAATGAGACATTAGCAGACATTATTTATGCAGAGGCTTGAAATGTGCTTCAGTAATTGGACTTACCCACTTGCACTTTCACATGGCCATGAGAGGAACTACCAAGGTAGCTGACTGGTCCACGAAAGAAGAAAAACTCATGGAAGAAACCTCGCCCTGACTTGAAGCTTAGAGCCTAGACCAGTCCAGAGCAGTTGGTTTCCAGTCAACTTGCAGATGTGTGAGAGAGAATAAATAATTGTGTTTTAAGCCACTGAGTTTTTGATTGGTTTGTTAAACAGAATTATTGTGGAAATAGTTGACCTCTACTGTAAAGCCAAATCAGATTGGAGTTGAATAGATGTCTGAAAGAATCAACACGAAGAATCAAGTCTCCACAAAGATACAGATCTAAACTTACCTGTCTCTCCAGCTTCACTGCCTAATAAGCTGCATTTAGGTTTTTGAGTCTGTCATAATATCCTACCTCTAGTTTTTGAATATCTCAAGCACTTCCATACACCAAGGTCAAAAAAGCATATACAAAAAGCATATGCTTAAAAAAACATATCTCTGAAACAACTTACTTCCCATTCCCCTCCATTTATTGAATGTCTTAACATAGCCATTACCTTCTCAGCTAATGGAATACCTTGGTCCTTACAGTGTGCCTCCAGTGGCATTAAGGGGGAACTCAAAATCTTTGGGCCTATAGATCAATAAAAAATATTCTATCAATGACAACACAATTCCCGCAATTTCCTGTAAGTTTGAACAGGTTGTAAATGAACATATATACAACAGCAAGTTTCTTGGTAAAAATACTCAGAAATACAATAAAACATTATTTTTTCTAGTAGCATTTTTTTTTTTTTTTTTTTTTGAGACGGAGTTTCGCTCTTGTTGCCTAGGCTGGAGTGCGATGGCGCGATCTCGGCTCACCGCAACCTCCGTCTCCCAGGTTCAAGCAATTCTCCTGCCTCAGCCTCCCGAGTAGCTGGGATTACAGGCATGTACCACCATGCCCAGCTAATTTTGTATTTTTAGCAGAGACAGAGTTTCTCCACGTTGAGGCTGGTCTTGAACTCCTGACCTTAGGTGATCCGCCTGCCTTGGCCTCCCAAAGTGCTGGGATTACAGGCGTGAGCCACCACACCCGGCCTTCTAGTAGTATGTTTTATTGAAACAAATATTTGTACATGTTAATGGGATACATATGGATACATACATGATATTTTGCTCTATACAGAGACTGTGTAAAGATCAAGTCAGAGTGTTTGGGATGTCCATCACCTTGAGGATTTACCATTTCTTTGTGCTGAGGTCATTTCAAGTCCTTTCTTCTGGCTATTTTGAAATATACAATATATTGTTAACTATAGTCAACCAGCTCTGCTTTTGAACATTAGAATTTATTCCTTCTAACACTATGTTTGTACCTGTTAACCAACCTCTTTTTATTCCTCCCTGCCTTCCTCTGCCCTCACCCACACATACCCTTCCAGCCTCTGGTGTCTATCATCCTATTCTCTACCTCCATGAAATCAACGTTTTTATCTGTCTCATAAGTGAGAACATGTGATGTTTGTTTTTCTGTCCCTGGCTTATTTCACTTAACAAAATGACCTCCAGTTCCATCTATATTGATGCAAATAATATGATTTCATTTTTTGTTGTGACCAAATAGTATTCTATTGTGTATATATACCTTATTTTCTTTATCCATTCATCCATTGATAGATATTTGTATTGATTCCATATCTGGGCTGTCGTGAATAGTGCTGTGATAAACATGTGAATGCAGGTATTCCTTTGATATACTGATTTCTTTTCCTTTGGATAAATACCCAGTAGTGGAATTGCTGTGTCATATGTTACTTCTACTTTTAGTTTGTTAAAAAATCTCCATACTGTTTTCCATAGTAGCTATACTAATTTACATTCCCACTGACAATGTACAAGAGTTCCCCTTTCTCCACATACTCAGCAGGATCCGTTATTTATTTTGTCTTTTACATAATAGCCTCTCACAGGACTAAGATAATATCTCATTGTGGTTTTGATTTGCATTTCTCTGATGATTAGTGATGTGAAGAATTTATTCATATATGGCCATTTGTATGTCTTCTTTTGAGGAATGTCTATTCATGTCTTTTACCCACTTCTTTTTTTTTTTTTTTTCTTTTTTTTTTTTTGAGACAGAGTCTTGCTCTGTCATCCAGGCTGGAGTGCAATGGTGTGATCTCAGCTCACTGCAACCTCTGCCTCCTGGGTTCATGCTATTCTCATGTCTCAGCCACCCAAGTAGCTAGAATTACAGGTGCTTGCCACTACGCCCAGCTAATTTTTGCATTTTTAGTAGAGATTGGGTTTTGCCATGTTGGTCAGGTTGGTCTCGAACTCCTGACCTCAAGTGATCCATCCGCCTCGGCCTCCCAAAGTGCTGGGATTACAGGCTTTACCCACTTTTAATGGGATTTTTTTTTCTGTTGACTTGTTCGAGTTACTTGCATATTCTAGATATTAGTCCCTTGTTGTACGAAAAGTTTATAGGTATTTTCTACTATTCTGTAGGTTGTCTCTTCACTCTGTTGATTTTTTTCTTTGCTGTGAAGAAGCTTTTTAATTTATTATAGCCCCATTTGTCTTTTCCTTATTTTTGTTGCCTGTGCTTTTAAGATCTTAGTCATAAAATCTTTGCCTAGACCAATGTCCTAAAGTGTTTCCCTTATGTTTTCTTCTAATAGTTTTATATATTTGGGTTTTATATTTAAGTCTTTAATCCAAATTGAGTTGATCTTTATGTATGGTGAAAGATAGGGGTCCAACTTTATTTTTCTGCATATGGATGTCCAGTTTTCCCAAAACCATTTATTGAAGAGGATGTCATTTCCTCAAGGTATGATCTTACCTCCTTTATTGAAAATCATTTGATTGTAAATACATGGATTTAGATTTATTTCTGGACTCTTTATTCTGTTTCATTGATATCTGGGTCTATTTTTATACCAATACTATGCTGTTTTGGTTACTAGAGACTTAAAATATATTTTGAAGTCAGATAGTGTGATGACTCAAGTTTTGTTTTGTGTTTGATTGCTTTTGTTATTTGGTCTCTGTTTTGGTTATATATAAATTTTAGGATTTTTTTTCTGTGAAAAATGACAGTATTTTGATAGAGATTGCATTGAATTTGTAGATTGCTTTGGGAAGTATGATCATTTAAATGATATAACTTCTTGTGATCCATGAGCAGAGGATGTTTTTTCATTTATTATATCCTCTTTAATTTCTTTCATCCATGTTTTATCATTTTTCTTACAGATGTCTTTAACCTATTTGGTTAAATTTATTCTTAGGCATTTTATTTTATTTTTTAGCTTCTGATATTATAAATTGAATCGCCATCTTGATTTCTTTTAAAGCCAGTTCATTATTGGTACATAGAAACACTACTGATTTTTTGTATGTTGATTTAGTATCCTGCCATGTTACTGAATGTAAACATTTATTAGAATTAGTAGATATAAAATCATGTCATCTGCAAAGAGGGACAATTTGACTTCTTTTTCTTCAGTTTGAATGCATTTAAAATAATAATAATCTAATCTCCAGGACTTTAAATTGACCAAATTTCTTTTGATGTTCCATAGTGAGTGATAAGAGGCAAATTACTAAAAATTAAATAACTAGAGTTTATTAAAATAGAACATTAATTTTTGAATAAGGCCTGAATTCTCATATTTAAGCTTTCTAGTACTATCCATGTATAGAAAATACTATGAATTACTTTATATATTATATATATTATATATATCTCTTCCTTACACCATATACAAAAATTAACTGAAGATGGATTAAAGACTTAAATGTAAGCCCTAACACCATAAAAACCCTAAAAGAAAACCTAGGAAATACCATTCAGGACATAGGCATGGGCAAAGACTTCATGACTAAAACCCCAAAAGCAATGGCAACAAAAGCCAAAATAGACAAATGGGATCTAATTAAACAAAAGAGTTTCTGCACAGCAAAATAAACCATCATCAGAGTGAACAGGCAACCTACAGAATGGGAGAAAATCTTTGCAATCTACCCATCTGACAAACGGCTAATATCCAGAATCTACAAATAACTTAAACAAATTTACAAAAAACAAACAACCCCACCAAAAAGTGGTCAAAGGATATGAACAGACACTTCTCAAAAGAAGACATTTATGCAGCCAACAGATGTATGAAAAGGCTCATCATCACTGGTCCTTAGAGAAATGCAAATCAAAACCACAATGAGATACCACCTCATGCCAATTAGAATGGCAATCATTAAAAAGTCAGGAAACAACAGATGCTGGAGAGGATGTGGAGAAATAGGAACACTTTTACACTGTTGGTGGGAGTGTAAATTAGTTTAACCATTGTGGAAGACAGTGTGGCGATTCCTCAAGGATCTAGAACTAGAAATAGCATTTGACCCAGTGGTCCCATTACTGGGTATAAACAAAGGATTATAAATCATGCTACTACAAAGATACATGCACACATGTGTTTACTGTGGCACTATTCATGATAGCAAAGACATGGAACCAACTCGAATGTCTATCAATCATAGACTGCATTAAAAAAATGTGGCACATATAGACCATGGAATTCTACACAGCCATGAAAAAGGATGAGTTCACATCCTTTGCAGGGACATGGATGAGGCTGGAAACCATCATTCTAAGCAAACTATCACAAGGACAGAAAAACCAAACACTGCATGTTCTCACTCACAGGTGGGAGCTGAACAGTGAGAACACATGGACACAGGGTGGGGAACAGCACATACTGGGGCCTGTTGGGGGATGGGGGGCTGAGGGAGAGATAGCGGTAAAAGAAATACCTAATGTAAATAATAAGTTGATGGGTGCAGGAAATCAACATGGCACATGTATACCTATGTAACAAAACCTGCACATTGTGCACATGTACCCTAGTACTAAAAGTATAATTAAGAAAAAAAGATGTGCTATAAATGTAGAATACATACCAATTTGAAAATTTAGTATGAAAAATCTAAAATACCTGTGATCACATTTTAAGACAATTACATATTTAAATGATAATATTTTGGATAGTTTGGGTTAAATATATTATTAAAATTGAAAAAATATATGAATTATTTAAAAATTCTAAAGCAACACCCAAACATTTAAAGAAGATATGTTTTTGTTATTTAGACTTCACATCCTTAAGCAGAATAATGAGCTATAATTTATAACAATTTTATACAGTTAGTACAAACAAAAGTGAACTTTATATATATATATATATCTCTTTATACTAAAAAATTTCTGTAATGTTATTAACTTGCGTTTTGATTGTAGGCTAGTGATGCTGGGTGTGCGTGTGTGTGTGTTTGTGTGTGTGTGTGTGCACTCATGTGCAAAAATAAGGATTCATATTTGGGGCAAATAAGGATTAGTATCGTATTTTTACCAGAAACTTTGCTGAGCAATTTGCAGACATTATCTCATTTGACTCTTAACTTTGCAAGATATCAAAAAAATAAATAAAAAAAAAAAGCTTGTCAATGTATGTAGTAAACATGCTTATTTGGGCATGAGCAGTTTATACACAGCACTCCAAGACAGTGGGTCTCAGTGGTGACTGCATAGTAGAGCCATTTTGGAATTTGCAATAATCTCTCTATCCAGGCCCCACTCCAGGATATTTAAATTGGAAGGTGCCAGAGAAGAATGCAGGCATCAGTATTTTTTAAGCTCCCTGCGTAATTCCAATAAGCAGCTAAGTAAATTTGTGAATCGGTGGATTTATAATACCAATGATAAGTTGAGAAGCTGAACACTCCGTGATGTATCTGTTTGGTCTTAAACAGGGCTGCACTTTTTCTACACTGAGAGAGAAATTAACAACACAGTCGTCATCTGCAACCATGTCAGAGTAAAAAGATCATCTGCTGTGCTTGCTTTAAGTAATTCAGACTTAGACTGTTTCCCTCAGGAGATCACTAACATAAAGATACTTGGACACATGTTTTTATGATATCCTGAGAACAGAACAAATCCTATATCTCTTAAACCCGCTATCCCAGTTAGCATTTGCCCTAAGTAAGCAGAAGAAATGCTAGTCTGTGTTTTATATTATCTATGTATTAGACAGTGGCATAATGTCAAGGCTGAATCACTTTACCAAAGACGATGTGTAGTTTCAGAGTTAGAACAAATACATTTAAAACATTCAGTCACTGCTGCGAGGGTGCTGTTCATCCGCTGAGTCATCTGAACGGCTTCCTTGACCATTCTGGGGATCTAGTACTTTCTATGAACAACTCTGGCTTCTGTGTTGCTCTCAGAAGCAGGCATGGATGAAGTCCACAGTGACCCTGGCCTTCCTGCTGCCTGCAACAGTCATCAACGGAGGAAGGGGAAAGGAAAATCCAGAGAACTGGTTGTGGTTAAGTTTATGTGTCAACTTGACTGGGCCACGGGATGCCCAGACATCTTATTGAACATTATTTCTGGCTGTGTTTGTCTGTGATAGTGTTTTCAGAAGAGATTGACATTTGAATTGGTAGACCCCCAATGTGGGTGGACATCATCTAATTCCTTCAGGATTCAAATAGAATAAAAAGGTAGAAGGTGGAAGAAGGGTGAATTTGTTCTCCCTGCTTGAGATGGGACACCAATCTTCTCCTTCCCTTAGACTGCTGGTTCTTAGGCTTTTGGCCTTGGGCTTAGTCTGTATCTCCAGCTTTCTTGGACTTCCTGTTTGGAAGGCAGATCATGAGATTTCTCAATGTCCGTAACTGAGTGAGTTAATCCTTCATAATAAATCTCTTACAGTATATCTCTATCCTTTAGCATCTATTCTATCTCTCTATCCTTTATCCTCTAATCTTTTGCATTCACTGCACTGCCTTCAGCTGAATGTGTATTTGCTAAGAAATGCCATTACATAAGGTCCCAAAGTCTGAGTTGTGAGGTCATTACTTTTTAGATCCTGAATAATTTACGACAACTCTAAACAGGTTTTCTGTTTTGTTTTGTTTTTTTCCTTTTTAGTTTGGGGAAAAACTTGTCAACATAGTGATTAAAAACATAGGCTGTATATCTGGACTCTTGAATCCCAGTTTTCTCATTTGTAAAACGAAGGCACTTACATGTGTTTCTTATTTAATTTACAAATAAAAATGGTATGTATTTATGGTGTAAAACATGATGTTTGATATATGTGTACATTGCTAATAGCTAAATTGCACTAATTAACATGTTTATCTCACATACTTGTGGTGAGAAAATTTAAAATATATTTTCATAGCAATTTTAAACATGCAATATATTATTATTAACTATAATATCTATGATTTACAAAGATCTCTTGAACTTCTTCTTCCTAGCTAACTAAAATGTGTCCTCTGACCAACATCTCCTCAAGCCTCCACCCAATAACCTCTGGTATCCACTATTCTACTATCTGTTTTAGGAGTGAAACTTTTTTAGATTTCACATACACATAAGATCATGAGATAGTTGTCTTTCACCACCTGGTTTATTTCAATAGGCATAACATCATCCAAGTTCATCCACTTTGTCATAAATGGTACAATTTCATTTGGTTTTAAGGCTGAGTAGTATATCATTCTGTCTATATGCCACATTTTCATTATTCATTAATCTGTTGATGGATACTTAAGTCGATTCCATATTCTAGCTATAATAAATAATGCTGCAATAAACATAAGAGTACAGATATCTCTTTGATAGGCAGATTTTATTTCCTTCAGCTATATGCCCAGTAGTAAGATTGCTTGATCAAATGGTGGTTTTATTTGTAATCTTTTTGAGGAATGTCCAACTAGTTTCCATAATGACGATTTGAATTTACATTTCCACCAAAGTGTTCAATGGTCTTCTTTTTTCCCATATCTTTGCCAACACTTGTAATCTCTTGTCTTTTTGACAGTAGCCATTTTAACAGGTATAAAGTACCTCATTGTGATTTTGTGATTTTGATCTCATTGTGATTTTGATTTGCATTTCTCTGATAATTAGTGATGTTGAGCACTTTTTCAAATACCTGTGGCCATTTGCATGTATTCTTCTGGGAAAGACTATTCAGGTCTTTGTTCCTATTGTACTCCTGTCACACAGGTAGTGAGCTTAGTACCCAATAGTTTTTCAATCCTTGCCACTCTTCTTCCCTCACCTTCTAGCAGTCCCCAGTGTCTACTGTTGCCATGTTTATGTCCATAAGTAGTAAATGCTTAGTTCCCACTTATAAGTGGTAACGTGGTATTTGGTTTTCTGTTCCTGCATTAATTTGATTAGGATAATAGCCTTCAGTTGCATCCATGTAGCTTCTAAAGACACGATTTCTTTCTTTTTTATGGTTGTATAGTATTTCATAGTGTACATGTACCACATTTTCTTTATTCAATCCACTGTTGATGAACACCTAGGTTGATTGCATATCTTTGCTATTGTGAATAGCATTGTGATGAATATATGAGTGCTTGTGTGTTTTTGGTGGAATAATTTATTTTCTTTTGGATATATACCCAGTAATGGGATTGCTTAGTTAAGTGGTAGTTCTATTTAAGTTCATTGAGAAATCTCCAAACTGCTTTCCACTGTGACTGAACTACTTTACATTCCCACCAGCATTGTATGAGCATCCCCCTTTCCGTGTAGCCTCACCAGCATCTGTTGTTTCTTGACTTTTTTGTAATAGCCATTCTGACTCTTGTGAGATGCTATTTCATTGTGATTTTGATTTGCATTTCTCTGATAATTAGTGAAGTTAACCATTTTTTCATGTTTGTTGTATGCTTGTATGTCTTCTTTTGCAAAGGGTCTGCTCATGTACTTTCTCCACTTTTCAATGGGGTTGTTTGTTTTTTCCTTGTTAATTTGTTGAAGTTCCTTATGGATTCTGGATATTAGACCTTTATTGGATGCTTAGTTTGCAAATATTTTCTTCCATTCTGTAGGTTGTCTGTTTACTCTGTTGATAGTTTCTTTTGCTGTGCAGAGGCTCTTTAGTTTAATTTGGTCCCACTTGTCAATTTTTGTTTTTGTTGCAATTGCTTTTGAGAACTTAGTCATAAATTCTTTCCCAAGGCCAATGTCCAGAATGGTGTTTCCTAAGATTTCTTCTATGATTCTTATAGTTTGAGGTCTCATATTTGAATCTTTAATCAATCTTAAATAAAGTTTTGTATATGGTGAAATGTAGGGGTTCAGTTTCATTCTTTTTCACATGACTAGCCAAATATCCCAGAACTATTTATTGAATAGAAAATCTTTCCCTCGTTGCTTATTTTTGTCAATTTTGTTAAAAATCAGTTAGTTCTAGGTGTGTGGCTTTATTTCTGGGGTTCTCTATTCTGTTCCATTTATTGATGTCTCTATTTTTGTACTAATACCATGCCAATTTGCTTACTCTAGCTTTGTAATATAGTTTGAAGCTGGGTAGTGGGATGCCTCTGGCTTTGTTTATTTTGCTTAGGACTTCTTTGGCTGTTCGGGCTGTTTTTTGGCTGTTCATGAGTTTTGGAATAGTGTTTCCTAATTCTGTGAAGAATGGCATTGGTAGTTTGGTAGGAATAGCATTAAATCTGTAGATTGCTGTGGGCAGTATGGCCATTTTAATGATGTTGATTCATCTAATCCATGAATATGGAATGTTTTTTCATTTGTTTGTGTCATCTATGATTTCTCTTAGCAATTTTTTGTGGTTCTCCTTATGGAAATCTTTCACTTTCTTGGTTAGATATATTCCTAGGTTTTTGTTTGTTTGTTTGTTTTGTTTTGTTTTGTTTTGTTTTTGTTTTCATTTTTGTTTTTTTGCAACTATTGCAAATAAAATTGTGTTCTTGATTTGGCTCTCAGCATGAAAGTTATTGCTGTATGGAAATACTACTGATTTTTGAACATCGATTTTGTATCCTGAAACTTTACTGAAGTTGTTTGTAAGTTCCTGGAGCCTTTTGTGAAGTCTTTAGGGGTTTTCTACTATAGAATCATAACATCAATGAACAGAGACAGTTTGACATCTTCTTTTTCTATTTGGATGTCTTTTATTTCTTTCAGTTGCCTGGCTGCTCTCGGTAGAACTTCTGGCACTATGTTGAATAGGAGTGAAAAGAGTAGGCACCCTTGTCTTGTTCTAGTCCTCAAGAGGAATGCTTCTAGGTTCTGCCTGTTCAGTGTGATGTTATCTATGGGTTTGTCATAGATGGCTTTTATTACTTTAAGGTATGTCCCTTCGATGCATAGTTTGTTGAGGGTTTTGATTGTGAAAGGGTGTTGGATTTCATTGAAGGCTTTTCCCATATCTATTTAAATAATCATATGGTTTTTGCTTTTAATTGTGTTTATTTGGTGAATTACATTTGTTGATTTACACACATCCTGAACCAACTGTGTATACAGGAATGAAACCACTTGACTGTAGTGAATTGTTAACTTTTTCATGTGCTGCTGGATTTAGTTTTATAGTATTTTGTTGATTTTTATACCTATGTTCATTGGGATACTTGCCTGTAGTTTTCTTTTTTTATTGTGTCTTTGCCTCGTTTTGGTATCAGGTGGATGCTGACCTTGTAGAATGAGTTAGGGAGAGTCAATGATAGCATTAGACAGATCATCAAGGCAGAAAACTAACAAATATATTCAGGACAAAGCTGAAGGACACCTTTGCCAAGTAAAGTGTTCTAATTTGGTAATTATTTTTTTCTTTAGTGCTTCAAATATATTATTTCCTTCTCTCCTGGCCTATGAAATTTATGCTTAGAAATCTACTGCTAACCTTATCAGAACTTGCTTTTATGTGATACACTTTTTCTCTCTTGCTGCTTTCTTGATTTCCTTTTTCTAAATTTTTGACTGTTTGCTTGTAATATACCTTGGAATAGTCTTGTTTGGATTGAATCTGATTGGATAGTGTTGACCTTTGTGTGCCTGGATATTTATTTATTCTCCAGTGGTTATTTATTTAAATTAGTTATCTGTCACTTTGTCTCTTTCCACCTCATCATTCAAATGTTTGCTCTCTTGATGCTATCCCATGCATTCCTCATACTTTCTTCATTCCTTTTAATTTACTTTTTTATTTTCTCCGACTCTACATCTTCAGATAACCTCAAGCCTGTAGCTTTTGTTATTCTACTTTATCAATTTAGCTGTTGGTGCCATCTATGGCATTTTAAAATTTGATTTATTGTATTTTCTTATTATTTATTGTGTATCTTATTTTGTTCATTACTGTTTTCTTGATTTTGTTGAATTTTTCTTTTGTATTTTCTTCAAGTTTGTTGAGCTTCCTTGAAACAATCATTTTGAATTTTTGTCAGGTGGTTCATATATCTTCAGCTCTTTGGAGTCAGCAACTGAGCAATTATTGTGTTCTTTTGTTGGTAATATGCTTCCTTTTTTTTTTTTTTTGTTTTGTTTCTTGTTACCTTGTACTGATATCTGAACATTTGATGCAGCAATTATCTTTTCCTGACTTTACAGGTGAGTTTCAGCATGGAAAGACTTTTCTCTGGGAAGAAAAGCAGGGTTGCAAAGATGTTCACTGTGTGGAGGGCAACATCTCTGGCACCAGTCAGAATGCAATTATGTAGTTTCCATGCCATTCTGTCAACTAAAGCCAGTGTTAATAAAGATTTTAAGGAATCTTGGTGGTCATCAATGTAGATGGCCACAGTGATGTTGAGTGTTGTTGGGGTCTTTGATGACAATGGCTTCTAAGTTTCTCCCAATCTCTACCACCAAGGAAATTGTGGTTTAAGGAATCCCCCTAGGGTTTGGATCTCATTTGTAGATCCACTTGCAGTATCAATGGCACTAGTGTTTAATGAGTAGCACTCCTGGGGCAGTCACACGTCCAAGGTCTGAAGCACAAGCATGCCTGGAGAGTTCTAAGGTTCTGAGTTCTGGAATGATGATGGCAATGGTGTCTGGGATACAAGAATCCCAATTTCCTTGTTGGTAATGGAGTGTAAGGCACCTATGCTTATGAGGCAGCCAAGAAGCCATAACAAGAACACAAGTGTGTGCAGAGTTACAGTAGCTTCAGGATCATAGCAGAGGTTAGCTCTCTGTGGCAGCTGAGCTGGTACCTGGGGTGCAAACACGCTTAGAGAAACCTTGGATCTGGGATCCAGAGTGCAAACTAGCTTGATACGGTGATGGCCCCAGTTTTTTGAGACACAGGAAAGCATAGTACAGCCAGAAAACCCAGGTATAGAGTGTCAGCACTTGTGAGGTGGGCATGGCTTAGGGATCAGGGCATGTGCAGAGTTGGGAGAAGTGGTGGTTCCAGATCTGAAACATTTCAACAATGGCTGCTTCTTGAGCCAGGGGACGTACATAGCCATGTCTCTCTCGCTCTCTTTCTCTCTCTCTCTCTCTCTCTCTGAGTTTCCCCAGTGAAAATAACTGCCGATTATCTCACTGGCAAAAGATGCTGACATCTTCTGCAAAGCAGGCTACTGGGAACCACAGTGGTGTCTGCCACGTAGCTGATACCAATATCCTCCAGCTATCTTCTTTGTTCCCAGCCATCGCAGCATTTCATATCTCACTGGTGGTCCTTTCTGTGAGAATAATCTCCATTTTTTTGCTCCACTGTGTTGATGTAGATTATTTAATAGGCTCTTAAGCCCTCTCAGGACTGTTTTGGTTTATGAATAGTAGTCTATATTTGCTTTTTGTTGGGGGATGAAGGCTGGTATCTCTTACTCCATCTTGGTCGAAGTGTATCTATTTTTTTTTTCCATTTTATTTTATTTTATTTTTTATTTTTTATTATTTTTTAAGTTTATTTATTATTATTATTATACTTTAAGTTCTAGGGTACATGTGCATAACGTGCAGGTTTGTTACATATGTATACTTATGCCATGTTGCTGTGCTGCACCCATCAACTCGTCAGCACCCATCAACTCATCATTTACATCAGGTATAACTCCCAATGCAATCCCTCCCCCCTCCCCCCTCCCCATGATAGGCCCCGGTGTGTGATGTTCCCCTTCCCGAGTCAAAGTGATCTCATTGTTCAGTTCCCACCTATGAGTGAGAACATGCGGTGTTTGGTTTTCTGTTCTTGTGATAGGTTGCTGAGAATGATGGTTTCCAGCTGCATCCATGTCCCTACAAAGGACACGAACTCATCCTTTTATATGGCTGCATAGTATTCCATGGTGTATATGTGCCACATTTTCTTAATCCAGTCTGTCACTGATGGACATTTGGGTTGATTCCAAGTCTTTGCTATTGTGAATAGTGCCGCAATAAACATACGTGTGCATGTGTTTTTATAGCAGCATGATTTATAATTCTTTGGGTATATACTCAGTAATGGGATGGCTGGGTCATACGGTACATCTACTTCTAGATCCTTGAGGAATCGCCATACTGTTTTCCATAATGGTTGAACTAGTTCACAATCCCACCAACAGTGTAAACGTGTTCCTATATCTCCACATCCTCTCCAGCACCTGTTGTTTCCTGACTTTTTAATGATTGCCATTCTAACTGGTGTGAGATGGTATCTCATTGTGGTTTTGATTTGCATTTCTCTGATGGCCAGTGATGATGAGCATTTTTTCATGTGTCTGTTGGCTGTATGAATGTCTTCTTTTGAGAAATGTCTGTTCATATCCTTTGCTCACTTTTTGATGGGGTTGTTTGTTTTTTTCTTGTAAATTTGTTTGAGTTCTTTGTAGGTTCTGGATATTAGCCCTTTGTCAGATGAGTAGATTGCAAAAATTTTCTCCCATTCTGTGGGCTGCCTGTTCACTCTGATGGTAGTTTCTTTTGCTGTGCAGAAGCTCTTTAGTTTAATGAGATCCCATTTGTCAATTTTGGCTTTTGCTGCCGTTGCTTTTGGTGTTTTAGACATGAAGTCTTTGCCCATGCCTATGTCCTGAATGGTACTACCTAGGTTTTCTTCTAGGATTTTTATGGTATTAGGTCTAACATTTAAGTCTCTAATCCATCTTGAATTAATTTTCATATAAGGAGTAAGGAAAGGATCCAGTTTCAGCTTTCTACTTATGGCTAGCCAATTTTCCCAGCACCACTGATTAAATAGGGAATCCTTTCCCCATTTCTTGTTTCTCTCAGGTTTGTCAAAGATCAGATGGCTGTAGATGTGTGGTATTATTTCTGAGGACTCTGTTCTGTTCCATTGGTCTATATCTCTGCTTTGGTACCAGTACCATGCTGTTTTGGTTACTGTAGCCTTGTAGTATAGTTTGAAGTCAGGTAGCGTGATGCCTCCAGCTTTGTTCTTTTGACTTAGGATTGTCTTGGAGATGCGGGCTCTTTTTTGGTTCCATATGAACTTTAAAGCAGTTTTTTCCAATTCTGTGAAGAAACTCATTGGTAGCTTGATGGGGATGGCATTCAATCTGTAAATTACCTTGGGCAGTATGGCCATTTTCATGATATTGATTCTTCCTATCCATGAGCATGGTATGTCCTTCCATTTGTTTGTGTCCTCTTTTATTTCACTGAGCAGTGGTTTGTAGTTCTCCTTGAAGAGGTACTTCACATCCCTTGTAAGTTGGATTCCTAGGTATTTTATTCTCTTTGAAGCAATTGTGAATGGAAGTTCATTCATGATTTGGCTCTCTGTTTGTCTGTTACTGGTGTATAAGAATGCTTGTGATTTTTGCACATTAATTTTGTATCCTGAGACTTTGCTGAAATTGCTTATCAGCTTAAGGAGATTTTGGGCTGAGATGATGGGGTTTTCTAAATATACAATCATGTCATCTGCAAAGAGGGACAATTTGACTTCTTCTTTTCCTAACTGAATACCCTTGATTTCTTTATCTTGCCTAATTGCCCTAGCCAGAACTTCCAACACTATGTTGAATAGGAGTGGTGAGAGAGGGCATCCCTGTCTTGTGCCAGTTTTCAAAGGGAATTTTTCCAGTTTTTGCCTATTCAGTATGATATTGGCTGTGAGTTTGTCATAAATAGCTCTTATTATTTTGAGGTACATTCCATCAATACCAAATTTATTGAGCGTTTTTAGCATGAAGGGCTGTTGAATTTTGTCAAAAGCCTTTTCTGCATCTATTGAGATAATCATGTGGTTCTTGTCTTTGGCTCTGTTTATATGCTGGATTATGTTTATTGATTTGCGAATGTTGAACCAGCCTTGCATCCCAGGGATGAAGCCCACTTGATCGTGGTGGATAAGCTTTTTGATGTGCTGCTGAATCCGGTTTGCCAGTGTTTTATTGAGGATTTTTGCATCGATGTTCATCAGGGATATTGGTCTTAATTTCTCTTTTTTTGTTGTGTCTCTGCCAGGCTTTGGTATCAGGATGATGTTGGCCTCATAAAATGAGTTAGGGAGGATTCCCTCTTTTTCTATTGATTGGAATAGTTTCAGAAGGAATGGTACCAGCTCCTCCTTGTACCTCTGGTAGAATTTAGCTGTGAATCCATCTGGTCCTGGACTTTTTTTGGTTGGTAGGCTATTAATTATTGCCTCAATTTCAGAGCCTGCTATTGGTCTATTCAGGGATTCAACTTCTTCCTGGTTTAGTCTTGGAAGAGTGTAAGTGTCCAGGAAATTATCCATTTCTTCTATATTTTCTAGTTTATTTGCGTAGAGGTGTTTATAGTATTCTCTGATGGTAATTTGTATTTCTGTGGGGTCGGTGGTGATATCCCCTTTATCATTTTTTATTGTGTCTATTTGATTCTTCTCTCTTTTCTTCTTTATTAGTCTTGCTAGCGGGCTGTCAATTTTGTTGATCTTTTCAAAAAACCAACTCCTGGATTCATTGATTTTTTGGAGGGATTTTTGTGTCTCTATCTCCTTCGGTTCTGCTCTGATCTTAGTTATTTCTTGCCTTCTGCTAGCTTTTGAATGTGTTTGCTCTTGCTTCTCTAGTTCTTTTAATTGTGATGTTAGAGTGTCATTTTTAGATCTTTCTAGCTTTCTCTTGTGGGCATTTAGTGCTATAAATTTCCCTCTACACACTGCTTTAAATGTGTCCCAGAGATTCTGGTATATTGTATCTTTGTTCTCATTGGTTTCAAAGAACATCTTTATTTCTGCCTTCATTTCATTATGTACCCAGTAGTCATTCAGGAGCAGGTTGTTCAGGTTCCATGTAGTTGAGCAGTTTTGATTGAGTTTCTTAGTCCTGAGTTTTAGTTTGATTGCACTGTGGTCTAAGAGACAGTTTGTTATACTTTCTGTTCTTGTACATTTGCTGAGGAGTGCTTTACTTCCAATTATGTGGTCAATTTTGGAATAAGTGCGATGTGGTGCCGAGAAGAATGTATATTCTGTTGATTTGGGGTGGAGAGTTCTATAGATGTCTATTAGGTCTGCTTGCTGCAGAGATGAGTTCAATTCCTGGATATCCTTGTTAACTTTCTGTCTCGTTGATCTGTCTAATGTTGACAGTGGAGTGTTGAAGTCTCCCATTATTATTGTATGGGAGTCTAAGTCTCTTTGTAAGTCTCTAAGGACTTGCTTTATGAATCTGGGTGCTCCTGTGTTGGGTGCATATATATTTAGGATAGTTAGCTCTTCCTGTTGAATTGATCCCTTTACCATTATGTAATGGCCTTCTTTGTCTCTTTTGATCTTTGATGGTTTAAAGTCTGTTTTATCAGAGACTAGTATTGCAACCCCTGCTTTTTTTTGTTCTCCATTTGCTTGGTAGATCTTCCTCCATCCCTTTATTTTTAGCCTATGTATGTCTCTGCATGTGAGATGGGTCTCCTGAATACAGCAGACTGATGGGTCTTGACTCTTTATCCAGTTTGCCAGTCTGTGTCTTTTAATTGGAGCATTTAGTGCATTTACATTTAAGGTTAATATTGTTATGTGTGAACTTGATCCTGCCATTATGATATTAACTGGTTATTTTGCTCGTTAGTTGATGCAGTTTCTTCCTAGCCTTGATGGTCTTTACATTTTGGCATGTTTTTGCAATGGCTGGTACCGGTTGTTCCTTTCCATGTTGAGTGCTTCCTTCAGGGTCTCTTGTAGGCAGGCCTGGTGGTGACAAAATCTCTAAGCATTTGCTTATCTGTAAAGGATTTCATTTCTCCTTCACTTATGAAACTTAGTTTGGCTGGATATGAAATTCTGGGTTTAAAATTCTTTTCTTTAAGAATGTTGAATATTGGCCCCCACTCTCTTCTGGCTTGTAGAGTTTCTGCCAAGAGATCTGCTGTTAGTCTGATGGGCTTCCCTTTGTGGGTAACCCGACCTTTCTCTCTGGCTGCCCTTAAGATTTTTTCCTTCATTTCAACTTTGGTGAATCTGGCAATTATGTGTCTTGGAGTTGCTCTTCTCAAGGAGTATCTTTGTGGCGTTCTCTGTATTTCCTGAATTTGAATGTTGGCCTGCCCTATTAGGTTGGGGAAGTTCTCCTGGATGATATCCTGAAGACTGTTTTCCAACTTGGTTCCATTTTCCCCCTCACTTTCAGGCACCCCAATCAGATGTAGATTTGGTCTTTTTACATAATCCCATACTTCTTGCAGGCTTTGTTCATTTCTTTTTCTTCTTTTTTCTTTTGGTTTCTCTTCTCACTTCATTTCGTTCATTTGATCCTCAATCGCTGATACTCTTTCTTCCAGTTGATCGAGTCGGTTACTGAAGCTTGTGCATTTGTCACGTATTTCTCATGTCATGGTTTTCATCTCTGTCATTTCGTTTATGATCTTCTCTGCATTAATTACTCTAGCTATCAATTCTTCCACTCTTTTTTCAAGATTTTTAGTTTCTTTGCGCTGGGTACGTAATTCCTCCTTTAGCTCTAAGCAGTTTGATGGACTGAAGCCTTCTTCTCTCATCTCATCAAAGTCATTCTCCGTCCAGCTCTGATCCGTTGCTGGCGATGAGCTGCGCTCCTTTGCAGGGGAAGATGCACTTTTATTTTTTGAATTTCCAGCTTTTCTGCCCTGCTTTTTCCCCATCTTTGTGGTTTTATCTGCCTCTGGTCTTTGATGATGGTGACGTACTGATGGGGTTTTGGTGTAGGTGTCCTTCCTGTTTGATAGTTTTCCTTCTAACAGTCAGGACCCTCAGCTGTAGGTCTGTTGGAGATTGCTTGAGGTCCACTCCAGACCCCGTTTGCCTGGGTATCAGCAGCAGAGGCAGCAGAAGATAGAATATTGCTGAACAGCGAGTGTACCTGTCTGATTCTTACTTTGGAAGCTTCCTCTCAGGGGTGTACTCCACCCTGTGAGGTGTGGGGTGTCAGACTGCCCCTAGTGGGGGATGTCTCCCAGTTAGGCTACTCAGGGGTCAGGGACCCACTTGAGCAGGCAGTCTGTCCCTTCTCAGATCTCAACCTCCGTGTTGGGAGATCCACTACTCTCTTCAAAGCTGTCAGACAGAGTCGTTTGCGTCTGCAGAGGTTTCTGCTGCTTTTTGTTGTTGTTGTTTAGCTGTGCCCTGTCCCCAGAGGTGGAGTCTACAGAGACAGGCAGGTTTCCTTGAGCTGCTGTGAGCTCCACCCAGTTCGAGCTTCCCAGCAGCTTTGTTTACCTACTTAAGCCTCAGCAATGGCGGGCGCCCCTCCCCCAGCCTCGCTGCTGCCTTGCCGGTAGATCACAGACTGCTGTGCTAGCAATGAGGGAGGCTCCCTCGGCATGGGACCCTCCCGACCAGGTGTGGGATACAATCTCCTGGTGTGCCTGTTTGCTTAAAGCGCAGTATTGGAGTGGGAGTTACCCGATTTTCCAGGTGTTGTGTGTCTCAGTTCCCCTGTCTAGGAAAAGGGATTCCCTTCCCCCTTGTGCTTCCCAGGTGAGGCGATGCCTCGCCCTGCTTCAGCTCTCGCTGGTCGGGCTGCAGCAGCTGACCAGCACCGATTGTCCGGCACTCCCTAGTGAGATGAACCCAGTACCTCAGTTGAAAATGCAGAAATCACCGGTCTTCTGTGTCGCTCGCGCTGGAAGTTGGAGACTGGAGCTGTTCCTATTCGGCCATCTTGCTCCGATGTGTATCTATTTTTTGACATATGATTTATGTGAGTAAATAGATAAAAAGTGTTTAGATTAATATCTCCACATATTAAGAATATGTAACTGTTAACTCTTATTATTTCTGTATTATTTTATCCATGCAATTGTTTATGTACTTCTTTTGCTAAGTTATTTAGAATGTTCTACTACGTGTCTGACACTATATTAAACTCTGATAACACAATAGAGAATAAGATTAATAGCATCCGTGAACTCTCGGAAGAAGAGAAAAAAACTGACATAAAAATTATCTAGCATTATGTAAGGTGTTTAGTAGTCACTATAAGTAAAACATACTTTGGAGGCTCAGAGAAGGAGTTCCTGCAATCATTACTTCTCAGGTTCCCATGAGAACAAACTGATCCTTATCTTACAATTCCCTTATATATATGATGATGGACAATGGTTTATTCTTCAGATTGTTCACTTAGAACTTAGTCTGGAACAATAAGGTAGAATTATCTTCTCTTTATTGTGCAAATGATAATGATTCCAGTCATACCCTTTATCTGTTTGGCTTAGGAAAATCACTGGCCTCTTTTTCCATCAGTATTTTCCACTGTAAAATGGAAGCAGTGCCACCTGCCTAGCAAAGTTGTTGCAAGATTGGTAGCTATCATATGTAAAAACCTACAGCTCCTTTTATATTTTCAGCTTCCACCAGTTTGAAGTAATTACCCAGAGTCATCTAACCTGGAACTCACAGTGTCTTTTCTCAGGAAACTGCTACATGGATATTTACCGAGTGAAAAATTCTCAGACCAAGGCCTGCATTGGAAAGGATCTCCTTCTCTCCTCTACTTCCTGTTTTGCTGTCCCTGAGATTATCTTACCTTACTTACACCAGGACCTATAGGTTGAAAATAGTGATGCATGTTTTATTGGTGCTCTGTAACATGAAAGATTGATTCAACCCCTTCTCTGCTGGAGATTTATAGGATGACTAGGGCAATATATGATCTCTCCATTAACATCACTTCATTGTCATGGACTAGTAGGAAAATCAATTTAAGATAGTCTAGAATTATGTTTTAATGTGTGCTACTATTAGATACACAGATCATCATAACTATTTGACTCTTTTATCAAGGCTGAAATGTGAACATTTTTGTCCTTTGTAGTATGTCTATGTATTGATGTCCTTTGCTAGGATGTTATGTATATAATCCAAAGAAAGAGAAAGTTGAACATAGGCCTACCTCAGCATTTACCAAGGTATTTAAAAAGATTGTTTTATTGTTGTCAACTGTAATTGGAAAATTTGTGATTAAATATAAATTAATACTTGTTAAAAATCAACTACAAGATTATACTAATAAAAAAGTGAAGCTTGGTGCTATGGCTCATACCTGTGATATCACCACTTTGGGATGCTAATGCAGGACCATAGCTTGAGCCCAGGAACTTGAGACCAGTCTGGACAACATAGCTAAACCCAGTCTCTACGAAAACATTAAAAACAAAAAAACCAAGTACAGTGGTGTCCTAGCTACTCGAGAGGCTAAAGCAGGGGAATCCCTTGAGCCCAGGAAATCAATGCTACAGTGAACCATGACTGTGCCTCTGCACGCCAGCCTAGGCAACAGAGTAAACACCATCTCTAATAAATAAATAAATATGTAAAATAAAATAGAATAAAATAATAAAAAGTGAAAAGACAACTCATACAAAGATAAAATACTTGCAAGCCATATATTTGCTGAATGTCTAGTATCTACTACCTATAGTATATAAAGAACTCTTATAATTCAGAATAAAAAAGACAACCCAATTTAAAAATGAACAAAGGATTTGAATAAATATTTCTGCAAAGAAGATATACAAATGTCCACTAAGCACATATAAAGGTGCTCAACATCATCAGCCTTCTGGGAAATGCAAATCAAAGCCACAGTTATATACCAATTTATATCTACCAGAATAAATGTGTGTTGGAGAGGATGTGGAGAAATTGGAACCCTCATACATTACTGGTAAGAATGTAAAATGGTACAGCTGCCAGGCAAAAGTTTCCAGTTCTTTAAAAGTTAAACAGTTACTATGTCATCCAAAAATTTCGCTCTTAGGTAGAAACTCAAGAGAACTGAAAATATGTATTCACGCAAAACTTAGATGTTCATAGCAGCATTATTCATAGTAGCCCAAAGGTGGAAACAACCCAAATCTCCATCAAATGATGAATGGCCAAACAAAATGTGATATATCCATGCAATGGAATATTATTCAGCCATAAAAAGGAATATATTATAATACTAATACATGCTACAACATGAATGAATTTCAAAAATATTATGCTATGTGGAAGAAGTTATACATGAAAAGTCACATATTGTATGGTTGTATTTATATGAAATTTCTAGAATAGACAAGTCAATGGAAAGGGAAAGTAGATTAGTATTTTCCATGGGATGGGGGAAAGGGATGAATGGGGAGGGATGGCTAAAGTGTGCAGATTTGTGAGGTGATGAAAATATTCTGAAATTAGATAGTAATGATGGTTACAACCTTGGGAGTATATTAAAATACACTGAATTGTATACTTAATAATGGTATGTTGATAGTATATGAGTTATATCTCAATGTTTAAAAATTTCAGGATCGCTTTAATGAGTTCTTTGGCTAATGCGCATTGTAAATTACTAAGATACAGATACAGAATTTTATAATTTCCATCTTATTTAACAATAAAATATTTTTCATCGGGTAGCTCTATGGGAACTGCTATAAGAAATTATTGCTCTAGTGAATTCATTCCAAATAAATATTCATGTAAGAGCATTCAGTACCTAGAGTAGATGGTTTGGCTTAAATGATTCATCACTGTTGATTCTAGGTCATTGCCATTTCTCCATTTCATTTTGGCTCTATTGACGGTATTCTTCATTATATATTAAGATTTTGTTGCCTTGCTTTTAGTTGCTCCTGTTGTGAGAAATGTGAATTCAAAAGCCTCTTTTAAAGATAAGGTAATATCCTAAAAGGTGAGCACAAGGTAACTAAGATGATTCTACTTTAATAGGGTATATGGAGCTTTAGATACACAGAGCATTTTTTAATCCAGCTAAGGCTATAATGCACAAAGCATGACATTTTAAGTCCATTAAGTAATTCCAACAAGATTAGTCTTCAGGTTAGGTGCATTTCTCTGTAGACTATTATCACAATGTCATGGAGATATTTATGAAAATGGATCTTATGGGCACATACTGTTACAAACTGTTGTCTATATCACACTAATCAGAACCTCAAGAAAAACCATACATGTTGTAAGTCACACTTACAAACAAGCAATATTGATCCGTGTTCTCTCTTTCTTAGTTATGAAATAAATACATGCACCAAGATTAAACAAATGACAGGTAACTAACACACTGTAAACTCAGATTGCAACATTGTTATCTATGATGGCTTTGCAAAATGCAAAAATGTTGAATGACAAAAGCAATAGAAGAAAAAGTGAGGAAAAGCAGCAAAAGAAAATATACAAAAAGGGAGAATGAAAGTTGAGGGGAAGAGGAAACAGCAGCACAACAACAAAAACATCAAAGTTCAGTATTTTTGCTTCATTATATGATGCTATCATGAGCATTAGTTTGATTATGTGAACAACTCAGATATTTGGGGACAAATATAATTTCTAACTGTGTGTTACTCATTATTTTGTCTTCTATTTGCTAGTAGCCATAACTGGTTTTATTTTTAGTAGGTTTGGATTCCAAACATATTGTATAACAGAAAAAAAAAACAACCTTTTTTTTCTAATGGTGTGGAAAGCAAAGCCTGGTATCATATAAACCAGATGTACTCGTTTGGATGGAGTACAAGAAAACCTATGAAGATTAACAGTAAATCTTTTTTCTGTGCTTACAAACTGTTAAGAAAAAAATGGAATAAAATGTGCTACTACTAAATAAGTAATGTATGCATATCTTGCTGACTACATATGTGTGAATGACCAAGGTAATATATGCTTTTTAGTAAAAAGAGACTTACAGCCAAGGGTATATATCGCATCCCAAAGCATGCCTTCCATTTTCCTCAGAATGTAAATTACTCTTAGATAGAAATTAGCTGGTTCAGGTGGAGCTACCCTGCCCCCACCCCCTCCAGAACATTCCCTAACAGGCGTTATGTAATAATCTAGAAACAAAGAGATTTCTTTTTTCTGATCTCTTGTCATGACTATTAAGTGTCCAGTCAGAAATTAATTTCATGTAGTATGTGTTTTAATGCGTTGTGTTTAATAATGTTCTTCTTGTTATGAGTGTTCAACATTTCATAGCTGTATGTCCTGCTTTCCAACTAGACTCTAATTTCTTTGAGAGCAGAGTCCATTTCGTATGTCTCCCTACACATCCACAACAACAAAGAAAAATATAATAAACGCTTGAATTCAGAGAGGCTTTTACTCTCAGAGAATGTATAGTAAAATATTGGAGAAGTATTTGATGACTCCATTATTTAGTAATCAAATATCCATATAATTCTTACTAGGTGTCAACCACTAATGTGTTAATATATTTGAAAAATAGACTAACTCATATAATCTTTGTATGAATCTAATTAGATAAATTCTATTACTAACATTCTTATTTTACAGAAGAAGAAACTGAGGCACGAAGAAGTATTATTGTTAACAGATAACAAATAACAGATCCCGGATTCAGACCCAGGAAATCTGGCTCTAGAATCTGTACTTGTTTCAACCACTACACTCTGTTTTGTCAGATGGCCATGCCATGATGACTGCGATAGTCTTGGTGACTGTCAGTGTCATGTCATATGTACTTTTATCTATGGAATTGATTGTGAGATGTCTTAGATCAGTCTGTTTCTCATTCAATATGGAACATACTTGCAAAAGCGTTTCAAATGATATCTTACCACCTGTCATGACAACTTCTTGCTATATATCCCATTGTTGCTTTGATTCTGCTAAACTATTACAGTGCAACTTACATCAATACTACCTACCTTCTTCTTTTTAAATTATTGTTTAGTCATTGAAGGTAAACACTCTTATTCCTATTTATTTTCCTCTGCCTGGCTACATGTACAGCATTGATGCCATTTGACGGAAAATAGAACACCAGGAACTTCTATCTTGGCATCAGTTTTAGGCCCCATAAAAACAAACCTGCATCAGGCTTTCCCCGTCTCTACATTACAGCCAAGACGGGAAATCATCATCATATCCTCAATCTGCTCCCAGAAGCTTCTCAGCAGCTCCAGCCAAGCTGTCCTGAAATAGGAGTTCACCCTGAGAATCTGCATCTATTTAAAGCAGTCTTTTAAAGTCTCTTCTACGCTAATTGACAAAGGTCCATTGGAAAGACATTTGCACTCGAAGCAGAGGCACAGCATCCTATGTAAATGCTGCCATCTCATTCTCCTAGGCCTGCCCACCAGCCACAGGACGTCTTTCTCTGCCTCCGATTGCCAGAGCATCTGTATAATTCAAGTAGATTTGATGCGAGCCACAGAGGAAAGGGGCCAGGGGATGGGAGAGCCATTGTGAAGAAAACCTTTTAGTGTGTACCCCCTGTTGAGGGTGGAAGAGAGAAATGATCAAACAAGTCTCCTCTAAGAGAACATGTAAAGAGCAAAGATTGCTATATTGAAATATCTAAGCAACTCTGAATGCAGCGTGGAGAAACAGAAGACTAGCACAATGCCTCATTTATGCAGGCCAGCCTACTTTGTTTAACAGTGTTACATATGCATTTAAGGTCAACCAGTCATTCTCGCCATCATCCCAAAGCCTATCTGGAGGAATCATAGAATACATGTGAAGCTCTTGCCCAGGCAAACCCTATTTTTGGTAGCCCTTTAAGGCAGTGAGAACACTTTTCAGAAATCTCATGTTGCTGAAAATTCTTAATGACAATTTATCGTCTTAACTTGAAGTCTCTCTGCTGTCTACTATGTGCACAAGACATGAAGTTGAGAATAGACATGACAACACATCCTATTCACTCTACAAACATTTCCTGAGCCCAGACAATGGTTGGTAAGGGAGTAAGTCATAGGCTATGTGGTCAAGAATCATCTGTCAACATCTAGTAAACAAGACAAGAAGCATAAGCATAAGTCACAATGCAGTGTTAAAAATGGTGTCTCTTATAGAAAGATATATTCCCAGAGTATTATGGACAAATAGAGAAAGAGTGTGCATCTAAGTCTTAGAAGAGGTAGGGAGATGAGGGTGAGCTTTATGAAAGAGTCAACGTCTATCAGTTTACTGTTAGTGGATATATATTTATCACGGATTCCCTGCCTGGAGAAATTATGTTACTGATAGTGTGACATGTTTAACATTGAGCCCTTGCTACCTCCTTTGCTTTTCTGATTCTGTGACTGGCAATGCTCTTCTGTTGCCAAATCTCGTTGGAACTATTGCCATCAAAACCTCAGTTATAAAAAGGTTAAAAATGGGCCAACTTCGTGACACCAATTTTCCAATGAGAAATATTCAGGTCACATCTGTTTATCTTCCCCCGTCCTCAATACTTACTTTGCCTGGCTGTCTCACCTTACTTCTGTTTTTATGTTTATTTCTTTTTGTAAAAACTTTTCTTCCTCCTACCTCTCTCTTCTCTCTCTCTCTCTCTCTCTCTCTCTGTCACACCACACACACGCACACACACGTGCATGCACACACACACACACACATATATTGCATCTGGGTAATTATATCTAAAGCATTTTCTACTCTTCTTTTGAACAGTTGTTAAACATAAAAAGGTAAGTTAGAAAAAAGAGTAAAGTCAATAGGGTTATTTTAATTTGGAAAAAAAAATAGTTCTGGAGACAGAAATGACAGCTGCATTTGTATTCCAAATCCCAAAAGTTTTTGGCTGCTGTGTTTATAAAAAACCCAAGCTGTGGTTTCCACTGTTGTCCCTGGTGAAATGAAGACATCAACTTGAAACAGAAACCAAGGACACTAGGGCCAGTCCAGGAAACAGAGGAGAGGTATAGTTCATGATCCAAAAAAAGCACTGTTCACAGTAGTAGTCCTTTACGTACATTTCATCCTCACAACTGCCTTATGAGATAAATACTATCATGATCATCTTCATTTTGCAGATGATAAAATGGAGGCATAGAAAGATCAGGACATATGCTTGAGGCCAGGCAGCAAAGAATTGGCAGTGCCAGGACAGATAGGAGCCAGGCAGGCTCTGGGATCTGAGGAGGTGAATACGGCACCCAGTGGTCAGTGTGGCAAGTCATCTAGGGGCACTGATAGAACTTCACACCACAGGTTTTTGTAGGGGACCCCAGAACCTTGGTTCAGGAAGTGAATCTAGATCAGAAATGAGGGGGAAAAAATGTATATTCTGATTTCAGGAGTTTCAAAGAATTCTACCAAGGGCTTTTCTCCTCACTGGGGGCCATTTTTGTTACTTGAATCTACTTTAGTTTGCTTATGCTATTAGATTTCACCTTACTATTAACCTTATTATTATAATGATACTGCTAGGCTTTGACACACACTTCATTGTAAAATCAACTGTATAGCAAGTAGGATGAAAAAAAAGAGAGAAAAAGGACAACCTCTGAAGGTGGAGGAATTTGCTACAATTGCAAACTTAAAAACAGGGATCTTTAATCATCTACATTTTTACAGAAACACCCTAACCTGCTTTGTGAAAATTGGCTTAGCGCTCAGAGAGTCAAAGTAATACTTCTGCATATCACCCCATCTTACAGTTTTTATAAAATTTAAGGAGTTTTTTTATTGTCTTCCTCAAAGTTAGGTGGAGTTATTTCTCAAGATAATTTATTTACTTTCTGGACATTTAGAATAATTAGAAAACTTACGCCTATATTGAATAAACTCTAATAGTGCACTTAGAAGAGCAGCTGGTACATTATAAGACTCAATATGTTCACTTTATTTCTATTATTACTAATTATGTACAGTTTTGATTAGACGACATCATATAAACATACCTTACGTTTTCTAGGGGAAAAAATGGTGTATTTCTTAATCTCTTGATTGTTGACACACTCTTGTATTAACCAGCTTTTATACCATAAGGAAAATTATCTGAACGACACACAGAAAAAAATTGTTTGCTGTTGAGTGACAGATGCTGCAATAAAGTTTCTTCTAATTAACTAATATCAAAATCCACTCATTCATAAACTGTCGTTATCACCAGCAGGACAAATATGTTTCTCAAGCATAATGTTGACAATATGCCAGTCAACAGTACTGGCATAACATGACCTTACCTTGATCAAACAGCCTCCGCTCAATTCAGAGCAGATGGAACTGGAATTGCACCCATCAGGGCCATTGGGATCCCAGACCAGGATCCAGAGCTATAGAATACACAACATCCCTCAGGGTTTTTGAGAAGAAAAGATAATATCTTGCAAAGGAATTTGGCATTCTTCAAAAAAGGAAGCTACTTGGAGAAGAAAAAGAATGACTGGAGTTGACTAGAGTACAATTGCAGGATTACTGCCTGATGATCCCACAGAAATAACCCAGGAATCTGAATTATTTATCACCAGCCCCTCTGTGCCCCAGCACATCCCTACCAGCTTTGTTATGCAATGATAGTTATTGTGTTGGTTGCTAGAGAATCAGACAAACAAGCTTCTATTCTTAAAACTAGTCTGGAAAATATTCATTTCAGTTTAGGGAAGGCCTTTAAATGGCTGTCAGAAATGCGTTTGAAGTGGAACTAAAGGATAAATTGAATAGAGCTTCAATTTTCACAGTTTCCTATCGGGATAGGGAAAACAAAGGAAAACATTGTTTTCTAGAAAACATTATTTCATTGTCATTGTAATGAGCAATTCTGGCCTTTTTTTTTTTGTTCTGCCTGGGGCCACCGTTTGTCACAGTACATTTTGCATATTAAATAGGAAAAAATTAATCTTACATTAATAACTGTACAAAAGGATATGTTTTTGATAGGAAAGGAGCTTTCATGCTTAGAATTGATCATGCATTGAAAATGGATATTTAACATTTACATCTAAAGCTTTTCTCTTTTAAAAAATCACCTAGTTCCTTATTCTTTTCCCTTACTTCCAAATTGAATTGCAAAGGAATCTATATATACAGGACAGACATGCAGAAGTATAGATCCATTATAACTAGTGGCATTTGAGGAAAGCACACATCACTGTAATAAAACTGAAATGTTGCTGGCAAGATCTCACTAAATATTTACCTTGTCACCAGAAATGTCGCAATTTAGTGATTATTATTTAGGGCCTTTAATTAATGTATTTATTTTAGCATTTGCTGTTAATTTTTATTTCTATTTATTTTATTTTTTTTTTCAGACGAAATCTTGCTCTGTCACCAGGCTGGAGTGCAGTGGCACAATCTCAGCTCACTACAACGTCTGCCTCCGGGGTTCAAATGATTCTCTTGTCTCAGCATCCCAAATAGCTGGGATTACAGGCACCTGCCACCATGTCTAGCTAATTTTCGTATTTTTAGTAGAGACGAGTTTTATCATGTTGGGCAGGCTGGTCTCGAACTCCTGACCTCGTGATCCGCCCACCTCGGCCTCCCAAAGTGTTGGGATTACAGGAGTGAGCCACTGTGCCCATTCACATTTGCTGTTATTAATAATTATAACAAATGCCATTTATTGGGCACTTACTCTGGGTCAGGCACCAAGATAGACTTTTCACGCATTTAATAATCATGATAGTTGACAAAATAGGTGTTATTAATCCTCACTTAAGAGTTGAGGAAAATAAAGCTCAGAGAGGTTATATAAGCAGCATAAGGCCATAGAGCAAGTTAACTTTGGGGCTAGAATCGACACACCTACCTTGATGTTTGTCTAACTGATGCCACGTCACTGCATCCCCATCTCTTCTGCCCTCCGAAACAGTCTGGCAACGCTGTGCCTTCTGTGAAAATGGAAATGTTCTAAAGCTGCACCAGCCAATGTTGGGTACTCATCGCGTGTGATTATTGAGCATTTGAAATGAGGCTAGCGCAACTGAGGAAACAAAGTTTTACTTTTATTTAATTTTAGTTAATTTAGATGTAAATGGACACACACTTGGCTAGTCAATACTGTATTAGTCAATACTGTATTAGACAATATGACTCTAAAACAAAAAAGAATTAGAAATCAGAGGAAACCTACCACAGTATACTTAACAAAGATGGCACTTGGACTGAATGATTTTTGATGGGTATCATCTTTTATTCTTTTCTGATGAAATTCACTCGTGGTTGGCTGTGAGGCTCAGACCCGAGTGCCTTTCAAGTTTGAAGAGTGAGTGTACTGGAGGGTGCCTGCCCTCCCCTAAGTCTGCAGTAGACCTGGTTTACTTTGCAGCATTCTCCACCAGTACTCACGCTCATTTGTGGAACAATCTTTTCTCCTGTCCACCACAATATTGTATATACATAAAATTAAATATCCTTACTCACACACATCATTGGTTTTCCAAATACTAAGGAAAGACACATCAGAATTCCTTCTCTAAAAAATTATCATGTTTTCTTTGAAGCGTTATTAAATATTATCTACTAATACCAGCTTAACATCAGCATTCAGACTTTAGAACCTCATAATGAGAGTAACACCCATTTCTCAATGTCTGCACTCTGTGTCAAACTTCCATCTCATTTCATTATCACTGCAGTCCTATTAGGTAAATATTAATATACCCCCATTTTACAAATGAGGTACTTGACTGGTTCCCTTCAAGGTCGTCAGCTCTTTCTACCTCTGTACCCTGTCATTAGCTTCTAAACCTGTCATTGCCTCCTACCTATGCTGCATATTCATCTTGTTTATGGGGCACATATATAGTACATAAAAAGTAGCAATTAAATAATATCAATACAAAAGAAGCCTTGTAGGAGGCCCTGGTAGAATCCTAATCATCTCTAGATCAATGTTGGCAGAACAAGAAAAATGTATAAAAGTTAAAACCCAATTGAACTTATTTGGATTATAAATGAAACCTGATTACGGCTACAGATAAACTGCTGAGACCACATCTATAACAATAAAATTAGATTAATGAAAAGATGAGATTTGATTAAACACTTAGGATCATCCATCAAGATTTCGTGCATTAAACTCCATTCTATTAGGTAAGAAAAAAAAAAAAAACACCAACCTAGTATAAAATTATGCTCTTAATACGCTTCCTTGTAGTACAACTTTTGTTGAACACTCTCAGTTAAACCTAAAGGTCCAGAAAAATGCTGTCTCAAAAGACCTACAAGAAAAGAAAGAAAACCAAAACAACATCACACCAAACCACCATATAGTTCTCAAATTTATCTATCTGAAGCTGGATATTTGAACTTTGCCAGGGGCAAACTTGCATTTGCATTTGGATTGATATCTAAGATTTCCAAGTTCTTTTAAAGAGAAAGATATCAAGAAAATATATCTCCATCTTCAGAATTTCCATGTCTTCATGAGAAAGTTGAGGACAGAAGCAATTAGTTTCTGGGGTTTGTTAAGTACTAGTAGATCTGAAGATGCTTTTCCATAATTGATGTTTTACCTACACAATATTATTTAATGTGAAGTGTGTGTGTTTGTGTGAAAACCTTTTGTTCTAACTGCCGCCCTCCTTCTCCCTAAAAACTGACATGTTTGCAACTATGAACAGGAACTACATTTTTAAAAAATTAACAGGCAAATAGTAAGAGATCATTCTGTCTTGATCATCCTTGCATAATTTTTCCTTATGACATTTTTAAAATGAGTATAAAATTACATTATTTCTCAGTCTTTTAGATTACATTTCCAAAGTGTAAGACTGCTTCTCTTGATCCTAATTTACTGAATATTGATAGGAAGGCATTTCCAAGTATTACTGTCCTATTTTCTCTCAACACTTGTGACATTGATTTCCCTACATACTAACTAATCTTATTTTTCCCCAAAGACTGGATTTAACTACATGGTTTCAGCTAGTCGTTGCTTTGTACCCTTCTACAAATATAAAGGCTCTGTCTCTAGGAGTGCTCAGCATCTGTCCAGGGAGCTATTGCAGATGAAGATAAATTGACACTGTGCCTTGGGAACTCTGGTCAGAAATGCAATTTTCAAGAAGGTGGTGACTAGCCTCCAAAAGTATTCATATCAATGAAACATGACAGGTGTCACCAGAAACAGAGATCCCAGGCAACAGGAAATTAGAGCTTCTCATGTCCTTACTCATCTGTGGTTTTCTAATTGCAATTGTTGGCATTAATTGATGCTGGTGCCATTTTTGATCATGTGAGGCTGTCTTGAGTGCCTTGCATTTCCAAAGGGCTTGACATTCTGAGAGCCACAGCATGTTTGAGTCAAATTTGCTTTCAATATGCCATGTTCAAGGATCTTCTTCCTGAAGGCCATTAGTGAAATCAGCCTGGAAAATCCATCACCCCTTGAAATTATACATGCCACTGAGGACTCCATTAATGGCCTATCTTTCCTATACCTGTAAGAGTTGCAGGGAGTGTAATAATTCACCAGTATGGCTGTGAAGTTGTGTAATCACACCTATATATTTAATAGCAATTTCTCTCCCAAATGATATTAAAATACTCTTCTTTAGGTATGCTCCAGGGGGCAATTGCATTTAATAAATGTTTTTATTGGCTTGAATGAGAAAAAAGTATTTGGAGTTCAAAATAAGATTTCTTATTTAAGGGCAGAGTAAGTCTATGGTTTTTTTAGATGCAGCATACAAGTTTGTCAAAAAGAAAAAAAGGAAGCCCACCTAGCTTTTTCTATTGGTCTTTGATGTGTTTAAGCAAAGGAATTTATCCTCAAATGCACTTGTTTTTCAGGAAACATATAAATGCAGATCTCATGAAATACGCAGCTCCACTAACGATGGGTGACCTCCTATTGGGTCTATTGAAACTTATACAGTTCACAGGACTCAGGGCAGTGGCTTACTTTCTTCTGTCTGAACCAAGAGCTTATGGATTAACATTGTTTCAGCACTGAATGCTGCATAATGCAAATAAAAAGTTGGGGTCCTGGGTTACAATTGTATGTTCTCCTTGCCAGTGGCTCTGCATTTCTAATCTGTTATATCTGCCATTTAAGATAATAAAGAATAACAGCTACATCCATCAGTAGCAGTGAAATTAATTACCAATGTACTTTTACTACCATTATCATCATTATATTATTACCAGCATCATTATATAAAATATTACATATCTTTAACACATTTCATTTAGTTTAATTGGAAATGTAATTAATACAAACATAACATATCTTGTGACACTTTGATTTGAACTCAGCTGAGATTTTAGTTGTGTGAGCAGTCACGTTAACACAAGTTTTAATATATCTTTATGTCAGAATAACTAGGTGTTTTAGCAAATCTGCTCTTTTAGGACTGTACTTGTCCATTCTTGCACTGCTGTAAAGACATACCTGAGACTGGGTCATTTATAAAGAAAAGAGGTTTAATCAGCTGATGGCTCTGCAGGCTGTATGGGCTTCTGCTTCTGGGGAGGCCTTAGGAAACTTACAATCACGGCAGAAGGTGAAGGGGAAACAAGCCCGTCTTACACTACCAGAGAAGGAGGGGGCGGTGGGAGCTGCTATACACTTTCAAACAACCAGATCTTGTGAGAATTCTGTCATGAGAACAGCAACGGGGAAGTCCACCCCCATCATTCAATCACTTCCCACTAGGCCCCATCAATAACACTAGGGATTACAATTCAACATGAGATTTGGGTGGGGACAGAGAGCCAAACCACATCAAGGGCAAAGTATATATTTCATGAATATATACAGCAACAAAGATTTAGTATATACATAATTTAAAAGAGTACAAATACAGAATACTGTTCTCCTGGAAGAACAGATAGAAACTGTGAATAGATAGTTCAGTAGTGATATGGTTTGACTGTGTCCCCACCCAAATCTTATCTTTAATTGTAGCTCCCATAATTCCCACATGTCTTGGGGGAAACCTGTTGGGAGGTAATCGAATCATGGGAGTGGGTCTTTCCTATGCTTTTCTCATGGTAGTGAGTAAGTCTCATGACATCTGATGGTTTTATAAAGGGGAGTTAGTTCCCTTGCACAAGCTCTCTTGCTTGCCACCATGTAAGATATGACTTTGCTCCTCATTCACCTTTGCCATGATTATGAGGCTTTCACAGCCATGTGGAACTGTGAGTCAATTAAACCTCTTTCTTCATAAATTAGTCACTCTTGGGTATGTCTTTATTAGCAGCATGAGAACAGACTACAACAAGTATGAAGAACCAATTCTCCTAGAAAGAACAATCTGGCTGACATGGTATCAATTACATCTCCTTTATAATTAAATCTATAATTTTTTTGAATACCCTCTAGGTCCCATCCTTCACCACCATGGATGCATTTATGTCTAATATTAGTGATTGTTTCAACAGAATTTCAGCCCTTTTTCCTGATCTCTCTTCCTCCCCAGCAGTAGTTGCTCTTGAGGATTTCCTCCATCCTTTTCTTCCTTGAGGAACTGAGCTGGAACTTGTAAATTCTCTCCAGGAAGAGGTTTCCAAGAGACAATGGAAAAGCTGAGTGGCATATGTGAAAAAAAAAATAGTGACAATTTTACAGGTACCATTGATTGGGGAAATTAGACTCTCAAAACATTAATAAAATTTAGAATAGAGATATTGGGAAAATGTAAAATTGTGTACCTCTCCAAACTCTTTCCATTGTCCCCTCTGCCCTGAGATAAGGCAAAAATACAGCACACGAAAGTAGTTAATGTATATCTTTGTTTCAAAACTGACCAGGAAGAGAGGAAACTTTCAGGCAGTAAATGCCATCAAAGGAATAACCTCATCACTCAACCCTGTGGAGCCAAATGAGTTTTCAGATGAGGCAGCAAGTGCACACCTGGGTCTACCAGATGTACTTGCCAACCCTTTTCTATCATAATATAGGAAGCCCATACTTTTTGAATGTCCTTGTTTACACAAGATGTCCTTTACTGGCGTTATGTTTTTACATTTTAAAACATATATGCACGAAAGTGAGTTGTAAAAAGGTGAGGTAAAGATAAATAGAAACTCATCTTTTACTGCTGCAACTAGATGTATCATCTGATGCAACTCGGGGACACGTACATCCCACGTACTTTGGAGCGTGGATTCCTAAATGTTTCTATGCCCATGGCACCAATTTTAACTTTGAATAGTTCTTGTTGCGCTATTACTGTTTTAGTCTGTAGGCAATACTAGATGTACAATGATTGCTGGCACCTGATCTTATGATTGTTTATTTCTTCCAAATGGTTTGGAAGCACAGGCTCAACCATGAATCTTTTACTCTCTCCTAGTGATAACAAGACTCCATAATGTAACTTATATAAGAAACACTGTAGTTCTTCCTCTTGCAGAAAGATATAAAACTAAATGTCTGGGAGTAGAATACAAAGACTCTGACCTTTGCAGTCTGGAAGGAGCCTCTGGTGAAGTATGATAACTCTCAGAGAGTTTCATTTCCCACCCACTACAGGATAGTTACCCTTAGAAATGTCCTTGACAAGACAGGAGTAGCAAAGTCAAAGCAGGTGCCAAACTGTATCAATGTATTTTTATTACCATAATCATAATTTTATTATTACCAGCATCATGATATAAAATATTACATATTTTAACACATTTCATTTAGTTTAATCAGAAATGTAATTCATACAAACATGGTATATCTTGTGAGAACTTTGACTCAAACATGCTGTGGCTCTCAGAATGTTGAGCTCTTTGGAAATGCAAGGCACTCAAGACAGCCCCATATGATCAAAAATGGTACCAGCATCAATTAATGCCAACAATTGCAATTAGGAAACCACAGGGTAATGCATGAGGGAACTCAGGTGAGTAAACAGAGGCCTCAATTGACTTTGCCAAGCCTGAGTAAGGGTGAGCACATAAAACACTGTGTGACATACACATGATATTCTGGCTGGCCGAGTCAGTGCACAGGAAAAATCAAGTTGTGGTGACAGAATCACAACAGTGACAATCTGAGGGGGTGATGACTTGGAAGAGACACAAAGGAATTTTCCCTCTTAATAGAGCTGTTCTATTTATTGATTAGGTTGGTGGTTAGATGGGTATATGAATTTGTCAAAATGTGTTGGACAGTACACTTAAAATACATGCATGTTATTTTATGTAAATTATGCCTCAATGAAAAGTTTAGCCAAAGCAAGCAAACAAAACAGGCAAGTAAAGATGGAAAAAAAAAAATACAAGATACAGGAATTAGGAAGTAAAAGTGGGTGGATCCAGATGAAATTTTTTAGGCATCATTTTGCTGTGGTAAAATTTGTCCTTTGCTCTCATGAACAAATAGCGTCTGGTTTTAGGGCTGAGTGTTCGGCATTTTAAAGAGACTGTGTTAGCACAGCAGGAAGACTGTTATTAGGATATTAGTGCTTTTTCAGTATTTTGTGAAATGCTCAATGCTCCAAGATATGTGGGATGTGTGTATCCTTAAGTTGCACAAAATGATGCACCTAGTTGCAGCAGTAAAACTTCAGAGCTTCTATCTTTATTTATCTTTTATATCATCCTTTTACAACTCACTTTTGTATTATAATTTATATGCTTTTAAATATTTATTATAGGTGTTCTTATTGTAATTGTGAAAATTATTAACTATGAAAAAAACAACTGAAATATGAGTGCAAAAAACAGGTAGCTTTTGTTCTTTCTGTCAAAAACACATCAGTTGCTTTGTTAGAGCCTCTATCCAGGTAAACCACTTAGATGCTGTGTCTGTGTATATCAATAAGAATCAATATGACTCAATGAGAAAAGACAGAAAACTAATTAAAAATGTGTGACATTATTGGGCATTTAACAAAAAGAGAATAAAAATATGAAAAGGTACTCAACCACATTAATTATCAGGGAAATATGAATTCAAACCACAATGCTATACCACTACATATGTATCTGAATGACTAAAATAAAAATGACTGACAATACATAGAGCTAGTGATGGTGGATACAGGGTAGCTAGAACTCTCACGTGCTGTGGAAGTAGAAATTAATGCAATTACTTTTGAAAACGGACAGCATTACTGGTCATGAAAATTATATACTCTGTGATCCAACAATTCAACTTCCAGGTATGTAGCCAAGACAAAGATATCGTGTGTTTACTAGCAGACACATACTGGAATTTATATAGTAGAACTATGATAATAGCAAAAGATTAGAAGCAACCTAAATGACTATTAGAAGTCAAATGAAATGGTGGGTTAGTTATACAATAGCATAGTTCAGAGCAATAACAATGAGCACATGATGTTGACACCTAACCACCTGGATGAATCTCACAAACAGAAAGTTGAGCAAAAGAAGCAAGACACAAAAGAGTATGTTCAATACAATTTCATTTAAGTAAAGGATCAAAAACAGATTATCTCTGATGACAGAAGTCGGAATATTGATTAAATTGGGGGTGGATGGTAGGAAAGTGACTGGGAGGGGCTTTGGGGATGTTGACAGTGTTTTATTTCTTGATCTAGGTAGCAGTCACAAAGGTGTGTTCACTTGCAGAAAACGTATTCGAAAAATTATACTCACACTAAATTGAGTATAGTCTATCCACGTATTCAATTAAAAGGCTTACTTAAAAAGAATTACTTTCACATAAGTTTTGTGGAAAACAACCACCAAGAAAAGAACAAGCAGAAAATATGAACATAGATGGTTGCAACACTCAGATTGTTAAGCAAGTATCTGTATCTTCTCACTCCACTTTAAAGCCACTGAAACTGAAAAGTAATGTATTATGAATAAAATTTGTGTATAAAAGGAGGCTATGAAACCAATCCGAACTCAAAGAAAAGGCTATGATGCCACCTCAGAATATTGTCAAACGCATATGCAGGTATATATTTTACATTAATATAAAATAATTAAGTGACTTAAAGCACATATGGCACACGTCTATTTATATCTCATGCTTTATAAATATGCATTAGTATTGACCAATTAGCTACCAGACCAAAAGCAGGGTATAAAATCTTTTCTGGTATTGACAAACAGAAACCTATAACCTCTAGCTTCTCAGAAATACTGACTCTCTAGGTTTCTCACCAATTAGACACTAAACACCTTCATAGATTCAATTGTTCTCTTTTAACGAGGGGGAAGTGGATCTTTGCTTTGGCCTGGAAAATGACTAGGTATACTAGTAACTTAAAATTACCAGAGTCTTGGCATCTTCCTTTCCTTCCACATCAAGTTGACATCTGCTAGCTTTCATATTTCTTAAAATGGTAATCTATCTCTTGGAAATTTACCCAGAAAAAAAAGTTAATAATGACCTAAGACTTTATTAATAAGCATGAAGTATGATAGAATTCTCAATAACATATTCTGTAGTGTAGGGATAGAGAGAAGACTTCCGTTCTACCTTATTTGAAGATCCCTTAAAATGAATGATGATACTCAAATTAACAGGAAAAAAAAACATAACAAATGTATTAATGTGAATATGAACATGGAAGTCACTCAAATGTGAGACTCCAAACAGGCCAGATGGTTGGGGCTTAAATACCTTCTTCAAGGAAGAGGGAAATGGTGGGGGGTTGCAGGGTAGGGGGGCGCTGTAGGCAATTTTTAGAGGGCTAGTAAATAATTTTTAGAGGGAACGAATGGATCCAGAAGACCAGACAGTGCTTTGTAAATGATTCTCTTTGGAATCGGAATGGGACTTACAAGTTATGCGAAGGTGAGGAGAGGAACTGCATTGTGAACAAAGGTTGTCTTATTATGCAGATAATGTCTCCCAGGCGATCTCTCAGAGCTGCCCTCGGAAGAATAGATGGAAAGTCTGTCTGGGTATGGTGATGACTTTTAGTTTTTTCTCTTTTCTGTAGTTAATCCTCTTCCTGTTTGCCCTGAGAATACTTGCCGGCAGCCCTTGCAGCTGCAGCATTTATCCCGACATAACTTTGCCATGAAATATCTCACTTTTTTTTATTTTTGCATTGCTGTAGTGTATTGACTTAAAACAAAAGACATCATACTATTTATAGTATTCTGTTTTTAGTAGTGGTATTTCCATTTACAAAATATAGTAATTCTCGATTGCTGAAAATGTCAAATCCTAGAAAATGTAGCATGCCCACGTGTGATGTTAACATTGTTCTCCAACAGTTGTTGGCCAAAGATTCAGTCGATGGATCCAATTTTTCTGAAATAGATGATTCTGATGGTTCAGATGATGCTGATGTTAGTTCTGTTTAGAAATAACTCCAAGAACAGTTTTTGTATTTTATTTTCACTTTGAAAATCAGTCAGATTTGCTTCTGCCTCAAAGAGCGTGTTTATGTAAAATTAAATGAGTACTGGCAGCGAGCTGCACTTTGTTTTTCTAAATGAGAAAAGGGTTAATCTTTCTCGGTTATTTAATACGATTCTCAGGGAAAGAGTCTTAAGACAGTTGCTTTCTTTTTTGGGAAGAAATTATCTTGGTCAGGAAATAAAACTCCAGAGAGAATCCCTGTGAATCTCTCTCTGAAAAAGAAAGAGGATTCAGAAAGACAGGGGCTGGTAGACCTTGGTTTTGGGACGAATTTCTGAGTCCTTCCAATTTCTTTCAATTTCAAGTGCTCAGCATACCAATGCACCATAGCTTGGAGTATCATTCTCTCTATGGCATCCCTGCCTACAGCTCCAATCCCATGTCTACAAAAAGCTTTCTCAGAATGTGAATTTCTGAGGCATATTTTGTGACGATCATCTCTCTCTCATTTCTGCCTCCCCCATTCTCTTAATCTTACCTCTGCAGCTATTCTCTTTTGTGTAATACAAACTGGTGGAAGAGGCTCCTTTCCTAATTTTCCCTAAAACACACTTTAAAAAGTCTGTTCATAACCTTAAACATCCAACTCTTGGCTCTCAGACATTCCCAACTCAGAGTATTTCTCACTGGCAGGTTTTTCTACTAAAGCCTCCGATTCTCCAGCAGTGTGACTTCTCCTACATCTCCCCAAGTTGGCTTCATGTCTATCACTCTGGTATTGCTCCAAAACTACTCACTTGCCAGAGAGAAAAGTTCAACTTTCCATTTCACCACCTCTTCCCCCAAAACTCATTTCAGCATTGTCCAGAGAGCTTTAAGTAAGAAACTGAATTCACCCTTTAATGTGTTCTTAAGCTGACAATTTACTTCCTGAAAGTCTGTTGATAGCTCTGAAAGTTAAACTTCTAATAAAAAAAAAAAATAGGGATGACATTATCTTTGCAATTGTTCTATAGTGCCTTAGTTCCATCAATTCTCAGGACTCATTTATTTTCACCAGCTGTTCACAAAGTGGTCGGCTGTCTCTGCTGACCTTCCACATCTCCCATCTCCGTTCTCCCTCTTGCCTGTCTCTCTCTCTCCACTCCCCATCAAGCAAAGGCCTGACATTTTCTTCATTAGTTTAGCTGTTTAGTTGCTTGATCAAAAAGAAATATAATTTGCATATCTTCCAGACAAAGGTTAAAAGTGTCCTGTACCTGGGCTTCTTCCTGTCTGTGCCCCAGGCTTTACCTGACTGCTCTGTTCATAGGGGAAGGCATGAGAGATGGATGCACCACTGCCCAGTTCTAAACTCTGACAGAAAGGAAACTAGCTGTTGAGTGTCTGATAGTAAAGTGATACATCAAAATAAGAGATAATCTAAATTCTAAAAATCCAGATATGAAAATGGACTTTGCCAAGTAGGAAATTCTACTTAATTCAGGCATTTAGATTCAGATTACTCAAAACGGCATTTCATATAATAATCATCTTCAGCATTATTAGCTTATCTGGAGACAGAGTGATTTGGGGATAGCACATTAATGGAATGTCTATGGAAATCCCGAAGGGATTTTACACAGAGGGACATTACGCAGACACCAGAAAGTCTCTGGTCCCAAGAGACTTTCAAATCTTTCAATTATTTTCTCTGAGGTTAAGGCTGTATCACCACTATGAATTCTCCGAGCAGTAAATCTTTGCATCATACTGGTAATTCATCACCTTTTTGGTTCATCTTGGAAGTTCAGAAATCGTTTTCCTTCAGCTTTGTCATCAGTTACAGTTGCAGTTTTGCTGTTTTGCAATTATATGTTATCATCTGTTCATCATGTCACCCCATCTTCTGAACTGACTTCCAAGCCCCATACTGAAAGCCACGTGATGTTTTCTGGTCCACTGGTATGCCTTGTTTATGCCCTCCTACTTCCTAGTTCCTAGTTCCCTTCAAATAAGGCTGAAAGCAGGCAGCTATAGTATCATTGCTCAGAAAACTACCATCACTGATAACCAATCACAATGTTACAAGCCAGATCTCCTAAGCTTCCCCATCTGCCTCACAGCCACACACAAAAAAACCTTGATGCGCAGAAGCAAAGCAATTACTTAAAATGTAACAAGGCACATTCCCAAACTAAAATCATGACTCACTCTGCCCAGGCAATATTGATACTTTATATTTTATATATTTGAACTGAGGTTGCAGTTTATTTTCCAAACGCAAACATGTGTTTAATTAGAACAAAATGTGCATCTCTGTAACACTGAATTTTAAGTACCAAGTTCCAAAGTTTATTGATTGATGATTATTGTGGGGAAACATGAGCTCTTATGCATAAATCTTTTGACAGGAGCTGTCTGTCAAAAATAATGATCCTTTTAAAACTCATGAATAAATAATGATGCAGGTCCACTTTACATAAAAATACATACTCATTTACACTCTGTCCACTGAAATGAAATATGGTGATTTAAAATAATGACTCTGTGATGGGTGAGTAATGAAACATTATTAATTCAATACACATAGTATTTTATACTCATTCTCAAGTTACATGCATCTATTTTCAATATTAACACATTAGGCTGTTTTTTAAAGACCTTTAACAAAATGTCTGGTACAGAAAATCCTTTCATGGATGAGATTGTGAATTTTAGTTCTGCCACACTAGGGTCTCGTTTTGGTCACAAGCTGGAAAGTAATAACCCGGCTGTCACTGTGGTGATGTTTTATTGTCTGCCTAGACTTAGAGCATCCAGAAGAAACCACCTCCTTTTTCTCCCATAGGAAAAGGTATGAATAGTTGAGAGGGAGAGCCCGAATGCCATTTGCCTTTCTCCATTCTTTCCCATCTGGAATTTGATTCTGTTAATCTGCCTTTTCTCTCTTCTTCTCTTCCTTTATCCCGCCCTGATTTTCCATCTGCAAGCTGTGTAAAAGGATCATAATATCTGGGACGTCTCCGAGTGCTTTCACCAGTAACTCAGGAGCAGACGGTTAGGAAATTAGGACAATCATGTTCCACTTTTTCTATTAGGAGATTTAGTTTCACTCTTTGCTGTTGGATTTTTCCGTTATTTCTTCCGGCTTTCCTTTTTTTTTCCAGTCATGGTCCAACCTCAGAAGTGGAAATTATGGGAAAGGGGATCTGGTCGGGAATGGGTGTGCTCAAGCTTGGAAACATGGGAAAAGAGACATAACAGCTCAGTTTCATTTTTCTTTATACCTCCAAGCCCCACCATTTACTTTGGAATCCTTAGCTGGTTTTCAAAAGCCTAGGTTTAGGAATTCGAGGAATGCTCACGGCAGTGTCTGCGACCATCTCATAGATGAGGAAATTGAGACACAGTGAAATGATGTGCAGTATACACACCTACACGGGGCACTCCCACAGGGAGGCAGATACACTTTTTGTTAAAAAACACAACGCACATACAAATGGCCTGCTTTCCAAGACCGGTACTGGTGTCTTCCTAAGCACTGTTCCTTGACGCCACTGTTCTTGTCATACCAAGATAGGTTCCGCTGCCTCAGTCACAAGCCATTTTCCAAAATGGGCAATGCCCATGAGTGAAAAAGAAAAGTCTTCGTTCCATATTTTAAATCAACTTGTTTAAGTAACTCAGTGCTGTGCAGCCTAATTAAAGTTTTCACATTCAGAAGATAAAGTATTGACTTTTTCCAAATTCAAATCAATCTGGATTTTAAATTTTGTGAAACCCTTGTGATAATTTTAGATCTCCTGTCATGTTTGAGTAGAAAGTCTGGACATTCTGAGGTCACCATGGGAGCTTCAAAGACAAATAGCAAGTGAAATTAATTTTAAATCTTTGGTTAAAGTCAACCACCTCTTAAAATGGATTTGAAAATCTTACCTTAAATGCCTTTCAAATGAATGTTTCATACAGAAGAGTGATTCAAAGTGATTCATAAAAATATACATTTGAAAACTTCATGTTTAAATATGGCTTTCACATAATTACAATGTGTCAACTTAGACATTACACAGACATGGTATGTGGGAAGGGTTAACTTCAACTAGCAAACAATTTTCTTTTTAATAATCTTTCACATGTGGCCTCTGAGCTGAGAATTGGAAATGATATTGTTTCTATATGTGTCCTTTTTCACTTGCTTATATATCTTACGGGGGTGGCTGTTTTTTTAGATATCAGCCAATTGCTTGCTAAAGTTACGCTTTTCTACATTTTATGCATGTGATACATGTTTGTTCCTTTTCGAGTTCTAAATTTTTATTTGGAAAAAGGACCTATAGATTTGTATGGGCCTTTGCTAAATTTATTCCCCTAAACTTGAGTTGTTAGATATAGAGAGAACACAATTTTTATTGCATTTTATTATGCAATATAATGCCTATGAAATTAATTTAAGTCAATTAGTAATAACAATTTGTAGTTCATGCTAAGTGCAGCATTACATTAGACCAGATAAAAATAAAGAGCATTATAAAAACTAATCACAAACCTAAAAAACAGCATTGCAGGACATCATGTTGACTAATTTCCCCAAACAGGAAATAGAAACGCTAGGGAAAATGGAACATTATTAATTCAAACATTTTTCTTTAAGAATTTTAGGGATTTCTAAATATGTATGCCATTTTGGGATATTTCTTTTTCATAAATAAATCTGTTTTATTTATAGACACAACTAACTTCTGTTACTGATTTTAGGTTGTCTCCAAAATAATATATTATCAATAGTCACTAAAGAAAAATAACATAACTTTCAGGCCAAGACCAAGGGTTGGGGGCATTCAGCTGGTGAGTGAGCACAGGGATTTAGCTGGCCAACCTCCACGCCTCTAGTGAAGGCATACTTAATCTCTGATGCAAAGGACCACGGCATTAGTATTCTGGAGTCAATCCACTAATTTTTTTGTTTGTTTTTTCAGCCATTTTTACTTCCACATTGATCATCACACATCTATGCAAAGATGAGAATTATTAAAGTTATCTATTCATAGAGATAGGTTAACCTTCTGAGAATTGGCCAATTAGGTACAATTAATTTTGTGGAGGCATAGAGGAAATAAAAATAAAGTTATTTTTCAAAACAATAACTTATTTATATCTGGACTACACATGAGATAAAGCAGACAAAATTTGACACTGCAGCTACTCATTTTGCATATAATAAATTATTTACTTAGATGCTTAATTTTATTGTTTTTTATATCTTTATTTCTTTGTTGAGTCATATAGTTGAAACATCTTTTAAGATGAAAATGTGTTAAAGTCTTTCTTATGGAGCAAAAACTTTCTAAAAGAGCTAGTGAGAATTGTTTTACTCCAAAGATGAAGACCTGTGGCTTCTTGTATTCCTTGCTTGGTCATTATTTGTGTGACCGTCACATCCTGGGTGTCATTATTTTTTTAAAAAGTTAAAATAATTCAGACACAAAGTAGAACAAGGGTGCATACTGTATTTATATAAAATACAAAGGCAATGCTGTTAGAAGTAGGACAGCAACTATCTTTGGGAGGGTGGGGAATGTGGTGATTGAAAAAGGGTAAGAGAGTTACTGGTTTCTGGAAATAATCTTTCTTTCTTTAATCTGGATGCTGATTGCAATATGCATGGTGTGTTTTTTTTAACGTAGTGAGCTATACACTTTAATTTGATAGTTTTTTGCATGAATATTATATTTCATTAAAAAGTTAGAAGAAAGGAAAGGAGGTTAAAGTAAATTTTTCTAACAGTCCCTTTTTTAAAACCAAATTCTACTATTCTGTGAAAACTGCCTTTTTATAAGAGGATGCCCACCATCCATCAAACATGTTTAAGCAACTCAGGGACATCGTTTCGAGCATTTATGAATAGACCATGCAGTAATAGCTTTCTCATCCCCACTTCTCATTTTCTCCTAATCTGCTGGAGGCTGGAAAAAAGACAAATAATCACATTTATTAATCAAGGGTTTGGTAAGCTTGATTATTTGTTACTGTCAAATTTTGCAGTAAAATCCACTAAATATCTGAATGACTGCATTTGAAAGCTTAAAGTTGCCAGAAACCTGAATTTTAGCTAAATGAGGCTGCTCTGTACCTAGTTTCAAAGACCTTCACCTCAGAAAGGATATCAGATTTCTTTAATAGCCCTCCTTTTGTACAGGGAATTTTTTTTCTTTTTTTCTTTTTTTTGGCAGGATCCTCAGAAGATTTTGCTGTTGCTGATGTGGTCTTTTCTGAATATTTCCAAAGCTTTGCTAAAACAACTTTGTTGCCAACCTAGATCTTCTATTGTGGAGTATTTGTTAACAATATTATGTATTATTTTTAAAGCTTATATCCATTCTGCTACAATTTGTACACATTGATCTTAAGACTTTCAATTACAAAAACAGATTAGGTCTACATCAGTGGTTCTCAATGCTGATTTTGCATTAGAGTCATCTGGTGTGTTTGCTTCGTGCAAACACACAGCTCCAAGTATCATCCTGAGAGTTTCGACAGGTCTGGAGTGGCCTGAGGACCCAGTATTTTTGCATAGCTCCGATAGGGGACATGGCTACACAGTCAGGTTTGAGATGTATGACTACATCTTCTCCTCCATGGAAGATGACCATTTTGTTCCCCCTCCTTTCCAAGGCACACAGCTCTGGCTTCTTCAACTGACTGTGGGGTTATTTTACACATCTGTTATTACTCTGGTCACCATCCCTGAACTTAACTTTCTTAATGTGTTGTTTAAATGTGGCTACTGGGTGTGGAACTCAATGCTGCAGATGTGATATGACTAAAGTGGATGGAAACTTTTTTCTCCCTCATTATCTAGATTGTAAGCTTCTATTGCTGCAGTCTAGCAATATGTTTGCTTGTTACATAATCATATTCTACTGTTGTCTTATGGCAAAGGTATGGCTAGTCATAAATCCTAGGGCTTTTTATCTGGATTTTCCGTCCTGCCTTTCTGCCTGAAAGCATTGTCTTCTTCCATCAAGAATCACAGAGTGTTACTTGGGGTTTGGCCCTAGAAATCCAGCAGGAAACATGTCAGACCCCGTCCCTGCCTTACCTGCCTTGGGGTTCAGACAAGCAAAGCCACAGTTATACTTTTAGACTAGTTCTAACCTAGGCTGTTCCAGCATAATGAATGATTTAGGAATACCCCTAACTTGATCCAGAAATGATTTGGGGCTGTGGACAGGATTCTTGAAGGTGTACAGCTGAACTCATCTTGCTCACCTGGAGTGCAGGAATCTTGCCTGTGTTAATGGGGTAGGTTCTGATATTTATATTTAACACCATCTGGAAGGGTTCTGTAAGTTGGAATGTTACAGGTATAGCAATAGGATTTGATGCGAATGACTGGACTTTGGCTATGTAGTGAGATCTATAACCATTTCATTATATGGTCTTATACTCTGCAGTCAGGATTTCAGAGTGGTGGAGGTAACCACTTCTCTTCTGGTTTCTCTGAATCCTCTTTCGTTTGCTTCCTTTCCCCCATGACTGTAATGAGGTGTCTGGGATGTGATTCAGCATATATGACTGTTCTCAGTGAGCTGTTATTCATGCAGCTGCTTAAAGAACCATTCTGCAGTACTGAGCCGTGCTTTCCTCCCAAGCTCGGGTTGTCTGTTTGGTCAGATAGTGGGAAGAAGTGTGGGCTGCTGCTGCTGCTTTTTCTTTTTAGGTTTTGAAGACCGTGTTTTGTCTGTTTCCTTTGCTGACCCTCTCTGTTGTATGTGCTCCTGCATTTGGGTGGGTTTTAAAAATTCCTTTTGGATGCCAAGAGCCATTGTTCAATGGCATCCCAAAGCTAGGCCAACTCATGGAGCTCTGTCTGACATTCTCACGGGGACCTTGTGAAACATTTCTTGGCAGCGGGAGCCCTGGGGCCTCTCTGCCTAACCCCCTGACAGCCAGTGTTTGGTATGCTCTGCGTATATTATCCCTGATACATTTCCTTTTGTTGATTGGGGGCTAGAATTAAAAGTCCATCAAGACCATTTTAAATCTCAGTTCTGTCATCTGTCTCAGCTATAAACGATCTGAAAATTTCATAGTCGTGGCTCCTTCAATATCATATAAATCCTGAATCAAAACACTGACAGATTCAAATTAACACAGAAAATTGAGAAACTTTCAGACACCTCTAAGTGACTATCAATACACTAAGTAGTTCTGTTTTGTAGTGACCATTCAGCTAGTCCGTATGTTTTGATTGTTGTTTTTAGCATCTTATATTGTAAAATATAAAATATATAAAAAGGTGCCCCAAACAAAAACAAACAGCTTCATAAATTTTCACAAATAAACTGTATAGTTTCTACCCTCCTCAGGAAATAGAAACTCTTCTTCTGACAGAACTTAGTCATTACTCTTCTTCCTCTCACACCAGATTTTTATGCATGTCACTGTTTTTGCTTTATAGTTTTAACCCTTAGGTACAAGAGTTTAATTTTGCTTGTTTTTTGAAATCTATGTAGATGAAATCATTATCATGTCTTCTTACTCCTGGTGGTCTCTTCTGGAAAACAGAAGTTCTTTATTTTCATATAGTTTAATTTATCATTCTTTCTTACATGCTCCTCTTACGTAAGGAACATTCTTTCTCTACCCAGATCATGAAGATCATCTCCTATTTTTTCTTTTAGAAACTTTACCTAGCTTCGTTTTTCACTCACAACTTTCCAATGAATCTGAATTATCTTTTGCATGGTGTAATGTAGGGGACCAAGATTCATTTTATCACTACGGAGAACCAGTATCCCCAGAACTGTCTATTGGGAAATTCTGCTTTCTCAGTGCTTTGTATTTGCCCTTTTGTTGTTAATGAAGCATCCGTGTATGAGGGTATTGCTTTTGATTTCTCTGGTCTGTTATACTAGTCTACTTATCTTTGTACTAAGATTACAGTGTCATAGTTACTACAACTTTACAGACTCGACACTTGAGACAACAAAACTCCCCACCTTTGTCTTCTTCTTCAAGAGCAACTTGCCTACCCTTGATCATCTGCATCGACATACACATTTTAGAATCAGTTTTTCAAAACAACAGTGTTTAAAAAAAATACAAATATGCAAACAAAATTATGTTGGAATTTTATTTAGTATTGTGTCGAATCAACATAGGTGCATTAATATCTTTAAAATATTGAGTCTTTCAAACCATGAATGTGGCATATCACTTTATTTAGAACATCTTTGATTTCTCTTATTAATATTTTATGGTTTTCCATGTTGGAAGTTGCACACAGGTTGTTAAATTTATTTCAAGATATTTGCACACTCTTTTAGGGGTGCAAGTAATATATTTTTCTAACTTTTGTTTCTTTCTTGTATATAGAAATGCAATTGATTTTTGCAGCACTACCCTTTCATCTGGAAGCCTTGCAGAATTCAATTCTGAATTCTAATATTTTTTTGCAGATTTTTTTGGGAAAATATGTTCTAATTTTTTAATTTTTAACTCCTATAATTAATTGACTTTTCTTGATTAACTGACTGGGACTTGCAGTACAATGTTGAATAGAAGTAGTAATAGCAAGAAACGTTGGATTGTTCTCAATCTCAAAAAAAAAAATCCTCCAACATTTTCACGGTAGGTATAGTAAACATTTTTACTATAGCCTTGTAGTATCGTTTGAAGTCAAGTAATGTGATGCTTCTGGCTTTGTTCTATTTGCTTAGGATTGCTTTTATTATTCAGGTTCTTTTGTGGTTCCATATGAATATTGGAATAGTTTTTAATTCTGTGAAAAAATGACATTGGTAATTTGATAGGAATTGTTTTGAATCTATAGATTGCTATAGGTGATATGAACATTTTAATGATATGAAATCTTCTAATTCATTAACATGGAATGTTTTTCCATATGTTTGTGTCATTTATGACTTATTTCAGTTGTGTTTTGTAGTCCTTTCTGTAGGTGATTAGATGTAGGCGATTCCATCTAATCATCTCCGTGATTAGATATATTCCTAGGTACATGTAGCTGTTGTAAATGGGACTGCATTCTTCATTTGATTCTCGGTCTAAACATTTGTGCATAGCAATGCTACTAATTCTTGTATATTTATTTTGTGTTCTAAAACTTTCCTGAAGTTGTTTATCGGGTCTAGGAGTCTTTTGGTGGGTTTCAAGGTATAGAATCATATCATCAGTGAACACAGATAATTAGGCTTTCTCCTCCTATTTCGATGCCTTTTATTTCTCTCTTTTGCCTGATTACTCTGGGTGGGACTGCCAGTACTATGTTGAATAGGAGTGGTGAGAGTAGATATTCTTGTCTTGTTCCAATTCTTAGAGGGGATGCTTCCAACTTTTGCCCATTCGGTATGATGTTGGCTAAGGGTCTGTCATAGAGGGCTTTTACTATTTTGAGGTATATTCTTTCAATGCCTAGGTTTTTTTTTTTGTTTTTTTTTTTTTGTTTGTTTGTTTGTTTTTTAAATCATGAAGGGCTACTAGATTTTCTAGTTTTTTTTCAAGTCTCTTAAGATGATCATATGGCTTTTGTTTATCATTCTGTTTGCGTAGTGAATCACATTTATTGATCTGTGTAAATTGAGCCATTCTAGCTTCCCAGGAATAAAGCCCACTTGATTGTGATGAATTATCTTTTTGATGTGCTGCTGGATTTGGTCAGCTAGTATTTTGTTGAGGATTTTTGGGTCTATGTTCATCAGACATATTGGCCTGTTGTTTTGTTTTCTTGCCTCCTTGCCAGATTTTCATATCAGGATGATACCGGTTTTGTAGACTGCCTTAGGGAGGAATCCTTCTTCCGTGACTTTTTGGAATAGTTTCAGTAGGACTGATAACCAACTGTTTTTGTATGTATAGGAGAATTTGGCTGTTTATTCATCTTGTCCACTGATATTTTTGTTTGTAGATTTTTTATTAGTGATTTGGTTTTGTAACTCGTTATTGGTCAGTTCAGAGTTTCAATTTCTTCCCTGGTTTAATCTTGGGAGGTTGTATGTTTCCAGGAATTCATCCATTTACTCTAGACTTTCTAGTTTGGGCACATAGAGATGTTTATAGTAGTCTTTAGAGGTTTTTGGGTTTTTTTTTGTTGTTGTTTTTGTTTTTTACGTTTCTGTGGGATCAGTTGTAATGTCACCTCTGTCATTTCTGAGTGTGCTTCTTTGGATTTTTTTTTTTATTTCTTAATCTAGCTAAGAGCCTACCAAGCTTGTTTATTCTTTCAAATAACAAACTTTTTGTTTCATTGATAGTTTGTATGGTTTTTTTTTTTTTTTTTTTTTGTCTCAATTTCATTTACTTTTGCCCTGATTTTAGTTATTTCTTTTCTTCTGCTAGGTTTGGGTTTAGTTTGTTCTTGTTTTCCTAGTTTCTTTAGGTGCAAAGTTAGGTTGTTAATTTGAGATCTTTATGTCATCTTGATGTAGATTTTTGGGGCTCTAAACTGTCCTCTTAACATTGTTTCCGCTGCTTTCAGAGGTTTGATATGTTGTGGTTCTAATTTCATTAGTTTCCAAGAATTTTTTAAATTTTTGCCTTAATTTTATTATTTTCCCAGTTATTAAGGAGGAATTTGTTTAGTTTCCGTGATTTGCATGGTTTTGAGTTTTGCTTAGTATTGATTTCTATTTCTATTTCTATTCCACTATGGTTTGCAAAGATGCTTAGGATGATTTTGATTTCTTTGAATTTATTGAGACTTGTTTTTTTAATCAAGCATGTAGCCAATCTTAGAGTATGTTCCATGTGCAGAGGAGAATAATGCATATTCTGTGGTTGATGGGTGGAGTATTCTGTAGATTTCTATTAGGTCCAATTGGTCAAGTGTCCAATTTAATTCTAGAATTTCTTTGTTAGTTTTCTGTCTTGATGATCTGTCTAATGCTGTCTAGTGGGGTGTTGAAGACCCCCACCAATATTGTGTGGCTGTCTAAGTTTTTTCCTAGTTTGTAAGAAATTGTTTTATGAATCTGGGTGTTTCAAAGTTGGATGTGCATATATTTAGGATAGTTAAATATTTTTGTTGAATTGAACCCTATTTCATCATGTCATGCCCTTTTGGTCCTTTTTTGTTGTTGTTGAAGTATATGTTATCTGATATAAGGATAGTGGCTTCTGCTCTTTTTTGTTTTTGTATTTGCATGACAGATTGTTCTCCAACCCTAGGCTCACGATAGGTTTTATTACATGTGAGATAGGTCTACTGAAGTCAGAATGAGGTTGGGTCTTTTTTTTTTTTTAATCCGATTTGCCACTCTGTCTTTTAAATGAAGAATTTAGGCTGTTTACTTTCAAGGTTAATATTGATATGTGAGGTTTTGTTCCTGCCATAATGTGGTTAGCTAGTTGCTTCGTAGTCTTGATTGGGTAGTTGCTTTATAGGGTCTTTGGGCTTTGTATATATGTGTGCTTTGTGGTATCACATAGCAAGTATCATTCTTTCCTTTCCATGTTTAGAGCTTCTTTGACTATTTCTTGTGGGTTCAGTATGGTGGTGATGAATTCTCTTAGTGTTTTGTTTGTTTGTTTTGTGATTTTGCCTGGGAAAGACTTTATTTCTCCTTCATTTATGAAGCTCGGTTTGGTGGGATATGAAATTCTTGGCTGGCATTTTGTTCAGAAGGCTCAAAATAGGCCCCCAGACTCTTCTGACTTGTAAGGTTTCTGCTGAGAAGTCCACTGTTAATCTGATAGGATTCCTTTTATAGTTAGTTTGGCCCTTTTCTCTAGCTGATTTTAAGATTTTTCCTTTCACTTTCACCTTGGATAGTCTGATGACTATGTGCCTTTGGGATAATTGTCTCATGTAGTATCTTGCAGGTGTACTCTGAATTTCTTGTATCTGCATGTCAACCTTTCTTTCAACATTGGAAAAATTCTCCTGAATTATGTATGACCTGAAATATGTTCTCCAATTTACTTACTTTTTATTGTTCTCTCTCAGAAATGCCAATAGGCTGTAGGTTTGGCTGCTTTACATAATCCCACAGTTTTTGAAGGTTTGTCTTTATCTGACTGGGTTAATTCAAGAAACTGGTCTTCAAGCTCTAAAATTCTTTCTTCTGCTTGGTCTTGTCTGTTGTTAAGGCTTCCAACTGTATTTGAAATCCCTTTCATGAATTTTTCAATTCCAGAATTTCTGTTTGGCTCTTTCTTAATATAGCTATGTTGTCTTTCATATCTTGGATCTTTCCTCTGGCTTTTTTTTTTTTTTTTGTATTGGATTTCAACTTTCTCTTAGATCTCATTGAGTTTCTTTGCCAACTATATTCTGAATTCTATATCTGTTCATTTCAGACATTTCAATCTGGTTAAGGTCCATTGCTAGGGAGCTAGTGTGATCCTTGTGAGGTGATGAAACACTCTGGCTTTTTGTATTGCTGGAGTTCTTGCACTGATTCTTCCTCATCTGAGGAAGTTGATACTTCTTTTTGTGAATATGCTATCACTTGGATAGGACTTTTTGAGTTTTAAATTCTTTTTCTTCCCTTGAGTTTATGACTGTGGTGTACGTTGTGCATGATTGATTGGCTTTGTTTCTGGGTGCCTTCAGAGTGTCAAGGCTCTGTAGAGGCTCCTTGGTTGCAGATAAGTTTGCGCAGTAGCTTTTTCAGGTACTGCTTGTTGAGGTAATGCATTTTTTTTGGGGGGGTGGGTAGTGTAATTCAGGATGCAGTTCAATAGATGACCCTTAATGTAACCACCGTCAGGTAGACTCTCAGCATATGCTTGCCCTCAGTGAGGGCAGAGCTGCTAAAAAACGTCAGAAAATACCCTCCTCCAGTGTGCCCTTGCTTTCAGTGGGTGTAGATCCACTGGAGAAGTACAAAAAGTCCCTCCATCCAGCGCATGCTCAATAGTCCCCAGTGGGAATAAACACTGCCATGTCTGCAACAGTGCACTGGGGTGGGGCGCGGGAGGGAAGAGATGACCCCCTCTTCATGTCTGTTCCTGGGCTTTGGGGGCAGCAGTTGGCATCGCATCCATGTTTCTTGTGGCCCAGGGGGACTTTTGTGGGCTGCAGTCCGCCTCCCTTAGGGGCAGTTCACACTAAGTGTTAGATCTCCAAGGGACACACAGCTCCCAGAGGATCCGCTGCTTCTCTGGGCTTGCCAAAGTCAGAGCGGGTTGCGGTATGCATCTGTGGGTGGCCGGCTGGTTCTATGGCTCAAGAGTTCCCAGGGAGGAGAGTGGCACCAAGGGTACACAGCCAGTATGCTGCCCATTGTTTCAGCCTGTGTGTGACAAGAGTGTGGCATGGCTACACGAGCTGGTCACCCAGTTCTCTGTTCCCGGGAAGATCTCTAATTGCCACCAATAGTGTTGCCCTAGGTTGTAGGCTCCTCACTTAGCAGTTAGCAAGCAGAGTGTCAGAAGGGTGAGAGAAGCAGAGAAGTGTTTCCACCTACCCTTTCTACTGGGCTCTGAGCTTCTCGGGGATCTATCTCAGCAGACTGCTTTTTTTTTCTTTTTTTTTTTTTTTTCACTGTTTATCCCAGCATCTTTGCATGGGCTCTCTGGTGGGTCCTGGCTCTCCTCCCTCCATTTTCCACTCAAACCTTAGCAATTCACTAATAACTTTAATCTTCCTTCTGAAGAACTAGTATATAATGTCCCTCGTCATTGTATAGTGTCCCACTAGTATACTAGTCATCTTGAAGGGGGAAAGAAAGTATAATTGTTTTAAAGCCTGTTTTTGATGACTCTAATATCTGGAGCCCCTGTGGTTGCTCAGTTCTGTTTCTATTTGTTGTTTACTCATCTTGGCTTGTTTTTTAAAAAGTGTTTTGTTACTTTGGTTTGTTGTTAGTCATTGTATTAGCAAAATATTTTGTAGAAATAATTTGAAGCCTAAATGACATTATATTCTACCCTGCTATGTCCCTCTGATTCCATCAATCCAATTTCAGGAATCGAGATGATTAAATACTATGCTGTGGTCTTCAGTACAACCTGTCTACTTGCAATTTACTATAATTCCCAGGATTCTGATGTTTCTGATTCCAACAGTATGCAAAGGACTTTCATCAGGGCTCCCGGTGTAGCCTTGAAATCCAATCCCTTTCTCACTAATGAGATGGCCCTTTTAGGGAGGCATTAAAAGCACCATGAAGTCTTTTACGCTCTCACCTACTACCATTGAAATGAGAAAGTGTACTAAGAGAAAAACAGCTCCAAAATACTCAGTAGTTCTTTATCCTTTTGTTAACTTCCCAGTGTCATCAAAGATATTTTAAAAAATATTTTGTCCAGTTTGATAGCAGTCTTTGGCAGGAGTGCTCATTGAATTACCTACCCTGCTATTATCAGATATAGAAATCTCCCAATTTATATATTTTTCTCTATCCATGGGTACAGCTAGAGGCATTGCCAACTCCTTCCTGAAATCAAGAGACTTATTAATGATTTTCCCAATGACAAGTGAATAGTTAGTTTTCACGAAAAGAGAAAATGATTAAATTCACTTGGCTTTATTTTAGTGATTTTATTCAAGTCCCACTGATCACAATGTTATAGAGTGTGTGTGTGTGCAGATATATAGTGAAATGGTGCTCTTTCACAGGTTTTTAAGTCGTTATTCATGTTATTCACACTTAACCAATTGAAGCTCATTTTTCCTTCAAGTGGTGGTTTTGATAACAAAAATATGCCATGTACCAAACGGCCATCAACAAGGATTCTGCATAATTCATAAAATTCACTTTTTCTGTCACCTTTGTAAAGCTTAGTGTTCATATAAGCAGTATTATTAGCTTCTCCTATGAAATTAAACTATAGCAATGTTTTTTAAATGTGTATCTTGGGGAACCATTACTGAAGAGACAGTATGTGGACACATGTGCTACCATGAGTTCCCGCTTTTCACTGCCATGGCAAATTAATGGAGAATACTACTTGTCAATTTACACACCACAGATTATTTTGGGATGGCTCTGATAAAGAAGTTTAAGCGTCACATGTGATTCATGGGCTATAACAGTGGAGAATGGTGGTAGGGTCAGTTGAGACAGTGGGATAGTACACCTTGGCAATGGGTATTATTTTAAAACTGACATTGTTTAGAATTGTTGTAGCATATGACTTATAAAAGAAAGACTAACTTGTAGTTTGATTTCTTATTGTAATCTTGTTTTAAGCCTTCCACAGATAATACACTCTCTTAATGTCTATCCTCAGAAATTTCTCTTGCCTTGAGATAAGGGGCTCAAATCCAGGCTAAAAGCTCATGAGAGGGTAAACTAAAAATATCTGAAGACTATGGTTGCTATTTTATGATATAATTTTAATGTTTTAAAAACAAACAGTAGAATGCATTAAAGCATAATTAGTAAGTATTTACATATTTTCCTTTAATACTTATGTGAATACATACTCTGATCTAATAAATAAAATCAGAGTAAATGATAAGTCAAGAGGAATATGAGTCCTTTCAGATTAATATCTCAGTGGTAAATGCAAAGAACTCTGTCTTAAGATTCAAGTGACCATTTAAAAATCCTTAACCTTTGAGCCTCAATTTCTTCATCTGAAAAAATACTTAAGACTTTTTAACTACTTCCCAAGATGGTTATGAGATTAAGAGATATAGCAAGTGAAAGCATTTTGAACCTTGTAAACCTGTGTACAACATAAGCCCATATTTTATAATAACAATGAGCAAAGATATAATAAAACACTTTTAACGGGACATTTTTACACATATTAAAATGTTACTAGCAGTTTCCGTAAAGGGATTTAGTTTTACATTATTTCCTCAATCTCAGACTATATCTGTTTCTGAGACTATTCTATTTTTATTATGGAACTAAATTTATACAAACAAAAATCCTGCTGTCTACATTCAGCCCTTTAGAAAATGACCTATTGTCAGGCTGAGGCAGGAGAATTGCTTGAGCCCAGGAGGCGGAGGTTATGGTGAGCTGAGGTCACGCCATTGCACTCCAGCCTGGGCAACAACAAGAGCGAAACTCTGTCTCAAAAGGAAAGGAAAGGAAAAGGAAAAGGAAAGGAAAAATAATCTACTGTCATATATTTGTTTAGTATCCTAGTATATACTTAACAACAACAACAAAAAAAATCCTGGTATAGAAAAAACAAGAACACTATCCGTTCCCCCTTTTATTCCTAATTTTATCTAATATATTTTGAGTTATATGATACAGATGCAACCATGATTATGCTTCCAAAATTAGTTCAATTTCATTGGCATTCTTATGTGATTGAACTTTAAATTTTTGACATCTTTTATTTCATATTTTCATTTAGAAAATAGCTTCATTTTTCATACTGTATATTAAGTTTTGTTTACATTTATCCATATAAATATTATTTTTATTCACTGTTTCATGATAAAATAATATTTACTAGAAATATTTGATAAGAAAGAGTATAGTAAGTTTAAATTATCTAATCAAAGTAAAAATGAAGAGAAGGTAGATAAAATGCATTGAAGTTTTGTCAATTTCTAAATTTTGAAGCATGTATGATGCTGCCACTATGATATAAAAAGGCATTGTTGATTTCTAATAATACACTATTTCATGGGGTGAAAAAATGGTGTACCAAAAATTTGGAACCAGTCATTTTGAAGAAGACGTACTGAAAACATTTTTTTTTGTACCCAAGATTAAAAAAAAAATGATCCTCATAGTTTTAGGTTACCGCTTTTTTGCAACTAAAGATGTGTGTGTGTGTGCGCGTGCACACGCGTGTGTGTGCGTGTGTGTGTGCGCACGTGTGTGTTTCCCCCAAATATAGTCATTGCAATAGCCAAGGCTTTTACGCTTTTAGTTAGGTTCTGGTATTATTTTCTTCAATCATTTCTTCACTAGTTTTCTTCCAACAATATTTCCCCCCCATCCCCTCCTACCCCCGTTTTTAAACCACAGCAACAGATGGATTTTGAGCAATCAAATTTTCTGCTTAATGTCTAGAGTGGCTTCATATTATGGAACAGAATTTTTTCAATATCTACAGTGTTTGGCAAAGTTTTTGTCTGACACATTTAGGAAAACTTGTTCAATACTTGGAATCACAGAATTCTTTTAGATCTCTACACTCTTGGTTAACTTATCAAATAGAGTGTTAACATGTTTTAGTTTAGTAGGGAACCAAACTTTTGTTAAAATTAACTCTAAGGGGCACTCTTACTGAAGTGGTTTATATCCGATCCCATATAGAGGTCCCTCAGATGAGCAGATGACATAGAGGAGTCTGGCATTTCAAGTAACCACTAATAGTTATTAATATAAATGAGAGAGAATTCACCTCATATTTTTAAACTTTACACTTTGGATTCAATGGGACAAGATGGAATCATTTTTTCCCATTGGAATCAAAGCCAAATCATTGAGATCAGTGTCATGGATTTCAGTTTTCCACTTACATATTCTATATTTTGAATATACAATAATTCTATAAGCATCTATTTTCCCATCTCTAAACCAAGGTTAAATTAGTTGGACACTCAATTCTTTCTTTGGGAAAAGCAACAAAATATTGGAGAAGGTGTAAAGGCCTAGACTTTCCCCCTCGTTCGTGTACAGTACTCTCTCTTAGTTGGCTGTATAAACCAGCAATCTAAAGGGCTTTTGATGACATAAATGGCTGAAAGCCACATGGTTGTGGAGTCAAATATGCCCTTAGGAGAGACATTTGACTTCTTTCATTTAAGAGAAATGGAGTACATTGAAAAGAAATATGCTAAACAAGAATTTTGAACATTAAGCACTGGCACAAATTCAAAATATTTAAGAATTGGAGATGAAGGCATTTCCTTTGAAATGTTCTCTAGAACTGTTTCTACTTTAACAACAATACTGTGCAATATTAAATGATGTTTAAGTTTAACTGCTATAAAGAATTTTATTTTTGTAAAGAAAGTTGTTTTACTTCTCTCTTCTATTTCAAAACCAAACATCTTGAAAGTGCTACATATCCTTACTGTCACTACTCCTGCACCCCCCACAGCTCAACTTCCTGCCATAGGGATTTTATTAAAACCACTTCACTGAGACTGCTATTGCCAAGGTGACCTATTTGTTGCCAAATGCAATCGACATATCTCATTCACAGTTTTATTTGACTTCTCTGCAGCACTAATGCTCTCTCTTGAAATGCCCTAATCTCTTAGCTTTCTTGGTACCACCTTCTATGCATTTTCAGATTTTTCTTCCATTTTTCTGACCTTTTCAGTCTCTTTTTTTGGGTTCCTCTTCTCCCTCCATCCCTCAATAGTCTGTTCAGAGCTGCTGCTTTCTCTCACCAAACACCATTTGTATAACTCCATCTAAGGCTCTATGTGAATTGTTCCCAATTATACAGCTTTTCACAGATTTGCCGCATAATTTGAGATTCTTATATCTAGCAGTCATCTAGATCGTTTCACTTGGATCTCCCACCAACACTTGGATTGTAACATTGCCACAACAGAACTCATCCGATTTTTGCTCAATCTGGGTCATCTTTCTGTGAGCCAACCAGGAACTTGGGGTTCATATTCATCACAGCTGCTTATTCACCAAGGGAATTAGTAATTCTGTATATTTGCTATACGTATCTAAGTAACCATTTAGTCCTTTTTGTCATCGTTGCCATCATTGCCTCCATTATCTCTCATTTGAATTGCTGTAATTGTTTCCTGTTTTGCCTACCATTGTTCTATTCTCTCTACACTAGTCATTGTGATATTTCAAAAATGCAAACATAATTGTATTAATTTTATTTTCAAAGCCCTTTTGGTGCTTTCCAGTTGCTCTTAGGATAATCTCCAATTTCACAGATAAGTTGAATACGTCTCTGCGTGATCTGTTTGGACTCTACCTTGCTTTCTAGCCTCATCTCTCATCACTTTCTCCTCTTCTTGCCCTGCAATTCATAATACTGAATACCTTTCCTTTTCTGGGACACTCCTGCTCCCTTTGGGCCCTGTACCTTTAACAAAAGGACTTTTCTTCCTAGAACTACCATTTCATTCCCCAGCCTCTCATGTTTGGCTGACTCTTATGTAAAGACTTCATGTCTCAAATCAGCAGCATTTGGGGAAGTCTTCCCTAATATTCCACCTGCCGAGCCGGAGTAAAGTGCCCTGCTATGTACTTGCACAGATCTTTACTTTCCCTAAATAGCCCTCATTATTCTTTCTATCTCTCCCAAGGGTACCTAATCTCCACAAAAACAGAGACAGTGTAGATTTTGTATAGCCTGGTATCTCACCCTTAGCAAGATGCCTGACACATAGTAGGTTTTCAGCAACTATGTTTTGTTTTGTTTTCATATCATTTCATTTGTTCCATTTTTATTTGTTGCATCCCACATAGACTATGTTTTTGCATAAAACATGATAGAAGCTTCAGTGATTACTAGGGGTCATTGACCCTAAATTATAAGATCAGTTTGTTAGAGTCGTGAAAACAATATTTGAATACTGAAACATAGGAACATGGATACAATGGTTTTCTGTTAATGGATAGGGGCCATTCAGCCTGGGCAAGGCCTAAATTGAGGTCATATAAAACATGTGCAAACTGTGATTTTATATAATGATGGTGATGATGATAATGATGGCCGTACTAAAATAAATGTCATTCTAGCACTAAAGACCAGACATAGGTTATTATTTTCAACCTGGCAATCAGCAACACTCATAACATATTATTTTCAGAATATAGTATCAATAGCATGAGGGTCATTATCCTAATCAAATCATAAATATTCAGAGGCATTTTAAACATCTAGTTTGTGGCTTCCTCAAGCACGTTCAACTCACAGTTTCCCTCTCTGCTTCTTGTTTAGTAGCTAGGAGCTAAGAAGAGCAGGAGAAATGAAAGGAAATGAAATTCGTGTCTTCTAATTTTGCTTACGGTAATTCTATTTTCAAAAAGATGAGGGTGAGGTGGGCAGGAATAAGATAATCAATAAATGAGTTTGAGAGACTCTTTTTGGAATTCAATTATGTTCTTCCTGTCCCCCAGAAGGACAATTAATCATGAATAAGTTATAAGTTAGATTTGCCTTTGTGTACAGGCAACCCTGACTCACAAACCAAATATACATATATCACTTGAGGGTTTTTCTGAAGAAATCCAGTGCCCTCTCTGAGAATAAAATATAAATTATTGCTCCCTGTCACATTCTTTTGTACAATGGAGATTTGTAAGCACCTTATAGCATGCACTACCCGAGGATTGTGCTTTTACGAACAGCAAATGTGAAAGAAAATACACAGTGAAAAACAGGCAAGTTCATGCCAGAACTGAGCATAACCCAGTTTTCCCAGGATGCCTGCAAAGGGAGTAATCTATTTATTCTATGATATTAGCAGATTTGCTCATTGAAAGCAAACTCATTTGACTTAATATGTGCATGGAAATCTTGATGAGATTGACCTGAGCCTCACTTGCTTGAAATCAGAACCAAGTCCTCACCTTGTATCTGTTGTCTAATGATAATGCATAGATATTTCAACGAAACTCATGCTATAGGCAAACCATTGTGATATTAGCTAAGAACACTTCAAGCTATGTTTTTTCCTTGGAAATTAGTGTTAAAATATTCATACGCAACCTCTTAGAGAAGCCATTTGGTGTTTATGCCCTCTTCTCACCAAACTATCTTTATCTTGACCTTGTAAGAACATGAGCCAAAAATTAAAAACAAATGCAGTCCTAAAAATGTTTTAGAACTTGGTTCCCAGTTTTTCATTTCTGTGACTTAGAACTGAATATAGATGAAGTTTTGAATTCTGAATTTCTGAAAAAGTCAACAAATTAGTTTTTATTTTAAAGCACCAATGAAATGTGTATAGAAGGATGTATATCATTATTCAAAAGCAACTTTTAATCTTGATTCTTACGGGGGACATGTTTAAGGCTCTTCTCAACCCTATTCACATGCTAATCTCTATAAGTTACAGAGGTTGCAGTGTGTGTGAGTTTTTGCTTCTTTGTGTGATGGTTTTTGTTTTGTTTTGTCTTTTTGTTTTTTGAGACAGAGTCTTGTTCTGTCACCAGGCTGGAATGCAATGGCACGATCTTGGCTCACTTCCATCTCCGCCTCCCGGGTTCAACCGATTCTCCCGCCTCAGCCTCCTGAGTAGCTGGGATTACAGGCATGCACCACCATGCCCAGGTAATTTTTGTAGTTTTAGTAGAGATGGGGTTTCACCATGTTGGCCAGTATGGAATCGATCTCTTGACCTCATGATCTGCCCGCCTCCCAAAGTGCTGGGATTACAGGCATGAGCCACCATGCCTGGCCATATGATTGTTTTTAAGTGTAATAAATGATGGGCTGCTGCATTCCACATCTCTGGGGTGGCATGACTTGGGAAGGGGAGGTTCTATCTTTGGGTGTAGTCATTACTGCCCCATTTTGAAACAACTTTTGTTCCTTTCTTATCCCAAAGCGCCTCTGTGCTGAGTTCTAACTTTTTGTGAACTTTCAAAAGACCTCTGATTACATTTATGATTGAGTCAAAATACAAGAATGAAAATTGATTTCTTAGAAGTAGCATTAAATAATACAGTTTAGTTCTCTTCCCTTCATAATACTATCAACATCTAATTTCAATTTATTATAATAACAAAAATATATCTTAATATATATTCTGGGTAGAAAAGTCATCTCTCATAGACAAATGCTATTCCATGTCTGTATTTTTATGTTGGAATTCTTACTTTTTTAGCTACTCTCAGTGTTAATAGGATATTAAGAGGATTTCAGAAAAGCTGATATTTTGAAGCAATAGTTTAGTTCAAATGTGGCACCAAATATTTATTTTCTTAGTTTATCAAAGCTAGTCATCTTATTGATTAACTAACTCATTTCAGGCCGTTTAAATATTTATTTTTAAAATGTTCCTCGTACTAGGGAATAGTGTGTGCCTCCCATACATGGGATAGGTAACTGGGGCACAGAGTGAAGAGTAAGGCTTTCTATAGAAATTTTGTGCTTCTGCTACTTGAACCATGTATATATGACCTTCTTAAAAGAAACATTACATGTTTTTAAAAAATGCAACACATTTTTCTTGATATAAATTATGCATATGTTCTGATGGTCAAAACTACTTTCCAAGTGGAGGAGGCCATTGACAATACAAAATTGTGAAGAATTCAGATTCATTTTCATTTTCTCAAAAGCCTATAAATAAAGTAGATCATAGAAGTAGTTTTTGTGATATCAAAAGTAAAGTTGTTTGGATCAGATTAAAATGTGTGGTTTGATAGGGAGAGGAAAATTACTCTATAATCTTGAGCCCAGAATCTTAGGAAGTTGTGGGGATTATCAAACATAATCCACAAAGTAGAGATAAAAGGATGGAGGTGCTCCTCCAGGACACATTCCAGAGAATTTCCAGGGTGCTCCTTGGCCTGCAGGTCTCCTACACATGGTCTGCATTAGCGATTGAGGGCCTGGAAGCCATAAAGAATAGTAACATATACAGGAAATGGTTGTAAAGAGATAAGCAAAAATGTCTTAACAAAAGAAAAATCAAATGCCCCTATTCATTATAATCATTTGGGGAAGGAAAAGGGAGAAGAAAAATGGAAACTGGCTCCTATAGATGAGACGCTTTCCATATGGGGACTGAATATTCATTTTCATGCTTTAGTTGACATGATTAGGGATGTTTGTCTACTCCTGGACCCCTTGTTAGATAATTATCATTTACAAGTTTGTATGAGGAGTACATGTGTGTGGCCTCTTCTATCTGGATTGCAGGCTTTTGGAAAGGAGGTACAATGACTTTTGTTTGGTAGGCATGGGGTTAAGAGTATGCACTTAAGATCAAATCCTTGCTTCACCACATGCAAGGTGTATATTTAGGGCAAGGTAAATAACCTCTCAGACCATCAGTTTCCTCTTCTGTAAAATTAGATAATGACACTATGTGCCCCAGAGAGTAATTTTGAGGATTAAATAAGTTAATATTTTTAAAGCAGTTAGAACAGTGATTGGCACATAGTAAAGTGCTGGATCAATGTTCGATAAAGAAAAATACATGTAAGTAATATAGTAGAAGTTGGCTTAAGTAAACTCCACTCAATTAATTAATGTCCTATTGGCTCTAAAAAGCATTAGTCAATGCTTTAAGACCCTAAATACTCATGGTTATTAGGCCATTCTTTTGTTTACCACTGCTCTCACCAGTAGAATTATTTGCCTGTCGAGACTTCGTTATGTTTATTCCCTATATATGACAGTTACTTTTGTTTTGTTATTACGTAACTGAATCTTATAAGTAAGCCTATTAAATATGTACTCAAAAGACAGTTGCTTGTATGAGAACTAGGTCAAAGGCTTTGGAGAACCTTGATAAAGATAAGTTGTTGCTGTTGTTGTTGTTTTTAAATGCCTTGGATTAGGTATTACTGGAGCAATGAACAGATTGAGGAAAAACCAGAAATTATTTTCCAGATGTCTATAAATTCTGGCCCCACTGAATAGAAACTGGAATTGGAAATTGTGGACAATGTACTGTAGAGGCGGCTTGTATAAGAAAGACAACATAGAATTCTAAGGGAATGATTCATACTCAATAGCAAGGCTTGGTTTTGTAGCAAAAGTTTGGCAAAATAATAGACTTTTATATTTTTAAGCTAAAGGAAAACATATTTAATCATTATGAATTTTTTAAATGGCTATTTGAATAAATAAAAATTTTAATACCAGGTAAGAGGGTTTCTGTCATACTAAAGACTACTTGAAATAGATTTGGAATGAATACCTGCCTTAGGTTTGAATCCAGGCTCTGCCACTTTACTTGCTATGGGACCCTGGGAAAATAGCTTATTTATCTTCTCTAGTAGTCAGGTTTTCTATACCAAAAATAAGGTATTGATAATACCTATGAGGTCATTAGGAAGATGCAATGCATCAAAAGAAAGCACTCAGCACAATGCCTGGCATAGTAAATATTGCTACTGTTGAAACTATGCTTTTCTGAATTTCATTCATTACCTAATTTAGTATCTTATGCATACTCTTATGTATGTTCATAATGTTTAGGTAATGATAATGATTAAATTATTCAACAGATAATTATTGGGTATACTATTTGTCAAACACTAATATATAGTAGGAACAGAGTCATGAATTAAGACATAATTTTCTGCCCCCTTTGAGAAGCTTTTGCATTATCCAGAAGTTAGATTAGAAATCACAATGAACCTAATCATTATTGATCTTGTCTTGTGGCCAAACACTAAATATATATGTATATAGTGTATAAATATATATATATATATTTAATGCAGTATTAATAATGATGGATAAGGATCTAACTGTTAGAGTTGCAGGTTTCAAGAAATGTTCACTCATCCTGTCACTCAACATACATTTATTTATCAGGAAAATAGAGTCAAGGTAGGCAATAACAGCATGCAAAGTAATAACTATACAAAAATAAAATATAAGCGAGCATCAAAAAGGGAGAGAAATGACAGCAAATTCATGTGGACATGCAACATATCTCTAAACACTTCTAAAATACTTTACCCATGTATAAATCTAAAGAGCCTGCCCATAAAACCACACATGATGTCAAGAAGGATAAGCTTCTACAAGTTGATGGAAGTATGTGCTGTGGATATGAGCATGGATGTCAAGAACAAGACTGAAGTCCTAACAACACCTTATTAGCTGTTTGACACTGAGAAAATTATAAATCTATTAAAATAGTAAGCTGCCTAGAACAGTGCCTGGCAGGGTAATGCCTCAGAAGGTGGCTGTTATTATGACAGGTAAGAATTAACACTACACTCAAGTTGCATGGAAAGTGCCAAAATGCATCTTCTAGACCACAGGCAGCACAAACACTTCTTGAGAACCCTTGCCTCGACTTTCATGGAGTTGGTGGCTTGGCTCTGTGCTATGCTTCTAGGTTGACTCACTGAGACAGCTGTTTGGTTTGTTTAATCTGGTCTACATTTTAATCAAAGAATGTCTGTATGGTGTATGGTTCAAGAAGTTAAACTCACTTAAAGACATTAATCCTGTATTTCCAAAGAAAGTCTTTTGCTGTTTTTGTTGTTTACATATTGTTTATTTGGTTTTGTTCAATTCTGAGGATGTGGGGTGACTCCTGATACTGGATTGCAGATTATTTTAAACTTATGTCTGTCACTCCACAAAACCTTAAAAAAAATGTTACATAGACCTTCCATAACACAGCCAACTCCTCTGATCACCTCCTAGATAATAATCTAGAATATTCGATCATTACTGAGAATTTTTGAGCTAAATTTTTTTCTCTGTGGATTAGCTATATATTCCAACACCAACTCTAGATACCTTGTTCTACCAACAAAGTCCATGTCTAATAAATATTTGTTAATTGATTTATTTTGCTGAGTGATTGCACTGTGAGGCCTCATGCAGTATCCTTATGCACAGCTGTGTAAACTCTATTGAATAAAACTAAAGCTTGCCACATTCCAGGAGTAATAAGGAACAAGTAAGCCAAGGACCTTGTCTCTAACATGTCATCCACCAAACAGTCGTAACATCTTACTAACATAAAAGAAGCTTCAGGAGAATATGAGCAATATGACAAAAAAGCGAAATCACTCAAAGTATTAAAAGAAATGGAATAGTAAAGTATCAAAAAGTATGCGTCTATTAATAAGGGGAGGAGAGAAAGAGCAAGAGAGATCATTTTCAAAATGTAAGTTAGAATTAAACGCAATTTCATAAAGTCCCCGTGGTTTCAGCTCCACCAGTGTAAAATTTCAAATCAACGTGCTAGGAGGCTGATGCACTTAAATTAGATCCCTAGATATGCTTCTGATTTAACAAGCGACCTTACTCCTTTAGACAGACACACTGGGAGAAGGAGGAATTGCTCTGCAGCGGCTAGTGTATGACAACTTTAACTATCTCCTATGTCCTTTAGGGAGAAGGAGGAATTGCTCTGCAGCAGCTAAAGTATGACAACTTTAACTGTATGTTCTCTGATCTGTACAACACAATAATAACTGGAGGAAAACTAAAAATCACATCTTACCATATTAATCTCTGGACAGACTTGTTCCATGAAACAATTTTGGAAAAATTAGCTTGCATGTTAGAGTTCTCAGAAAATCATCTGGTTTTCTTTTCTGATGTGGAGATGATTAGTTCTATAGAAAAATGGGTTGACTGGTTTTCTCACTTTCTTTCAATCCTAAGCATTTTCCAATTTAGGTCTAAACTCGTTCTTTGTACTTATGTAACAGACAGAAGCAGAAATGACATTATATATGCTCTTTCTTGTCTAAGCCCAAATAAGTAAGATGAAGTGACAGAAAAAGTAAGACACCTAAACTCTTTCTTGGGCTTGCTAAAATGCTATTTCCTGCAAATGATTTTGCATGGGGGTTCCCAAAAAGTTACTTCTCTGTCCCATTTTCTAGCTCTTTGCTTCCTTCAATTACTGCCCAGCCAAAGCCTTCCAACTTTGTCTCTTACCCAGAGGGAGAAAGGAATTGACCTGCAAAGGAAAGGTAAAGAGGAAGAGATGGAAAAGAGGGAAGTGGTTCTGAATGCCATATTTTCACAGGAGCTGTCCAGAGCAAGAAAGTAGGTCTTGCTATCATCAATGATAAAAGAAACCCCATTCACTGTGACTGTCAAGAGGCTTTGGCCTTGCTTTACAGAAATCACATTCTGGATGATTTTACAAAGCTTGAAATGTGGCACTGAGGAGGAGCACACCTTTGAGTTCAGAAAGAACTCCTCCTCCTCCCCTCTTGAGCTTAACTCAGCACAAAGGGAAAAGCTGATATTCTGGATTTCAGTTCTCACTCTGTGCCACTCTCACCTTACATGTGCTTCATTCACAGTGAACTAGACTTGCATGTCCTGAGGGAAGCACAGAGGGTGTTTAGTTTTGGGTTTTGCTTTTGTTTCTACTTAGTCTATTACTACTTCCCTGTTCCTCAGCCCATATAGAAGCAGATCTGAGAACCAGGATTTTAGTTGAGCCATTCAAAGACTTGAGCGGAACAATATTTTAGCTGCAAAGCTTAGACTGAAAAGTTTGCACTTATTTTTATTATTATTATTATTTTTTTTTGGTACGTGGTGAATGAAGTGAATACACAGCTGAAGTGAAAAAGATTCTTCCTTCAAACACACAAAAACACACATACACATGCACATACAAGTGGAGTATCTGTCTCAGCTCCCTTATGCCTTATTTCCTTATTTCCTTTCTAAATTCCTGATTTTGTGTATGGCATGCTCCCATTTTTAATCTTGCATCACTTTTTTGAGTCCTGAGTGTGCTTGATGAACTAGGCTTTCTACCCACCATCCAGCTGACAGTTCTCACATGCTGGAGCTAAAGGGACTGTTTTCTGGAGAATAAAGTAGAAATATGCTAAGGAGTCCTTTAGAAATGCCCATATGTGCCTTTAATATCCTGAGGATAGCTAATTAATTATAACGGGATAATTTAAGCAATAAAATATTAAAGTTTTTAGCGTGTATTATATTATTTCAAAACATAGAGAAAGATGGCTCTGTCAACATAAGAAGTCTGGAACACATCATGTATTTCTGTCCCTTCCAATGAGAAATTTGTAGAGAGGTCATTAGAAAAAGAAACAAGATACTCTCACAGTGATTCATTAATTTATTCACCACACAATGATTCTTTTAACAACTTCCTTCTTTTACTTATATGTAAGGCAGCATGCTAGTTAAGACCAGGACTAAGGTGAGTAGTGTAAGACATTCACCACAGTTCAAAGTTGAAGGGGGCACCAAAAAACTCAGTAATCAAGATAAATAATATTTCAATGCAATATTTAAAAAATAATGCAAAAGAATCCATGATTAACAAAATATCAAAATTGTACCTAAAAACAGGATATGGCAAGGCCAGAATTGAAGTGACACAAATGAGATGAATTCATGCAGGCACAGAGTCAGATCCTGTCTTCACCCAAAACATGAATATTTTGTTCAACATGAATTTATTTCATTAGCTTTTATTTTTGGAAATATTGCATCAAAATATTCTTTTAGCTTGATTTCTGAAATTTTGGTGCCTCTTCAATTTTGCTCTCAAAGTAAATACCTCAATTACTTCATTCTTGTATGGTGTCCCCTCTTAACCACCTCTTCCTAAAGTCTGCACCCCAGGATCCGTGGTAACAAGTGAGCTTCCCGACTGTAACGGGCTGCTGGTTACTGGGAATGTAACAGTGAAGAGGATTCACATCGTCTGATTTTCATTCTTAACAGCATTTTTTTTCTGAATTCTTTAGGCGATATCCAATTGTAACAAAAGATTATTTCTATAGTAAAGCAACTCCTCTGTCCTCAGTTGTAGAGGAAAGTTCTGATTCTCATGTATGGTCTTATTATAGCCTTAAATATATTCATTATCCTTCACAACATGTATCTTCATTTTGAGTTAGAAAAATCTTTGCCATACTCAGAGCTTCTCTCTAGTTCTTATACAAAGGACATTAGGAAACCTTGTTTACAAACTTGTATCTTCATACACTAAACATATGCTTTCAAATGGGCAACCTGCAGTGGCCAGGAGAATGATGCTGATTGGTGTTCACTGCACACTCTGCATTTGGTATTTGTCCCTCTAGAGCTCCCACGCCTCTCCAACAGAGTTTGCTCTGGGTAAGTCAAGAACCACATAAACTCTAACAAAGAATAATGTACTAATTTGAAAATACAGCTTTAAGGAGCTCTGCTACTACAAGTTGGGCGGTATTGAATTGCCACCTAATCCTGCTTGGCCTTGGTTATTACTGCGCAAAATGAAGGTATTATAATAAGTAAGTGCACAGGAACTGTGCTTGTAATATGGGATCTTGCAGGTGTTTCACTATTTATGGAACAAATTTTACAGAAGTCTGACTAATCATACTTGGGAAAAAGTCTTGTAAAGTCTGGGCTATTAACTAAGCACATTATGTTTAAATAAGAGTTTTGCCTAGCAAATGAAGGCTGCTGCTATTTTAAAAACTACTACCTTGATGTCAAAGAAAACTCAACCAAGCCAGATAAGTGTGTTGATCGAGACACATATTGAACCTCAGTGCCTCTCCTTCAATTTAAAAGGATAGAAAAACAAACCTGGAAAATGCTCCATTACTAAATAGAGCCTTTGCCTTTCCTCTTTTTTTCAAATTGTTTTTGGTAATACTATCAACTTAATAAAACGTACTGTTAGAATTTCTCCTATTTCTAGCACTTGTGATCCTATGATTCTGCAAAGGGTAATGGAACTTCAAAAGTAAAAAGTCACTGAATTTTAAGTCATTTAATTTGAGACTTAACTTCTTGCTAATTTATTTTTGTCAAAAGTAAAACCATCTGGGTGCGCACTAGGATGAATTAGGTACTTGTGACTATTTGAATGCAGGCTTTTGTAAATAAGGAACTCTTCTCAAGTGGTGAGTGACTTTTGCTTGCATACATATTATGCAAACCCATTATCAAGGCTCCATTATTTGTCTCAGAAGAGAGCATTTTCCCTTTCCTTATAAGTAAAACAATGATACATATGGCACCATATTAAAACTTAAATAAAGTGGTAGCCAGTGAAGTATGATCTCTAGAAGTACTCATTTGGAAGTAGGAGATCCAGACGCTTCATAGTCAGCACCAGGAGCAATGACTCCAGGGACCTGGTGTACTTCTCAGGGTACAGTGGTCCCTGTGTGTTTACTCTAATCTTTCCTTACTTAACTCAAGCTCTCCCAGTCCTGTGAAGGGAAGGCTGTCAACGAGCAGAGAAAGGACCAGTAGTCATGCACAAGAAAATCCTTACATTCCTGCGCAGAGCATGATTTCTCTTCCACCTGGGTTATGTGGCTGTCTGCAGAGGGAAACAAATACAAGTACAGGTACAGCAATGTCTAAAATGGGTTATTCTTTTAAATGTTCATAGGAACTCTTAAAAACACTGTTGGTTTTGCATTACAGTTTAAAGGGAAGGTGGCAATCGATAAAAATCTGTCACATTAAATGCTGGAAAGTAGAAGATATGCTTGGTAATTTCCTGGAATGTACTTTTGTAAAAATGGTTCCAAGGAATGAAACTTCCCTAAGCTGATCTCCTTCCTCTGTTGTTGGTGAAAGAATATTCAGTTAGGAAAGATCATCCTAATTTGGCATAAACAAGGTCACTGGCTTGCCTATTGCCTGAAACCTACAAGCGGGTGGAACTTTGCTAATTTTAGTTGCATACAGTGATGCTACTGTGTGAGGTATAAGACGATTCTCCCCTTCTCCTTTCCCTTAGTACTTTAATGGAAATAGCAACATCTTCTAAGGAAAGGTTTGATTTTTTAAAATCTACTATTCAGACAACAAAAATAGAAACCATGCTATTAAAAAAAATCAATGACTAAAAAGTACTAGAACAACCAGCGTATCTACCACCTGAATTGTCTGTCTTTGAGAGCTCTGCTGAAGCTCATGTTCTGGGCTATTTTAATCAAAGGCCGACCACCTTTCCAAAGTCTAAGAATACAAGGTGATTAGAAGGCTTCTCATTTGACAAAGACAATTTAAGTATGAAGGAACTTTCAAGCTATTCACACGCCGTCTCCTCTTCTTATGATTTGTATCAAACACTGTAATGTGGTTTGGATGTTTGTACTCTCCAAATCTCAGTTTGAAATTTGATGGCCCATTGTTGGAGGTGAGGCCTACTGGAAGGTGTTTAGGTGATGGCAGGGGGATCCCTCATGAATGGCTTGGTGTTCTTCCCATGATAATGAGCTCACAAAAGATATGGTTGTTAAAAAAAGTCTGGAAACTACCCCCTCTTTCCTGCTTTCTCTCTCACCACATGATATGCCGGCTCTCCTTCCCTTCCACAACAACTAAAAGCTTCCTGAGGTTTTGGCAGAATCAGATGCTGGCACCATACTTCTTGTACAGTCTGTGGAACCATGAGCCAAAATAAGACTCTGATTTACAAATTACCCAGCCTCAGGTATCTCTTCATAGTGGTGCAAAATGGAGTAAAACACATCAATGTAATTTCCTCAGATGAAAAGAGTAGAATCTGATTTGGAAGGCACTTTGTATTGTGAGATTTTGGCCAAATAAGTATATTCAAATCTGTGCTATCATCCATCAAATGGGTATAATAATATTTACCACAGGGTTATTTTGAGTAGAAAGCATCAAATAAAAGTTGATAATCATCTCTTATCTTTAATTTTTTCATTTGTACTGATACTGTAGTTTAAAGATATATCATATCATCTCAAAGAAAAGCAAGAAATATAATCTTAGTGAGCCTATCAGTCATGGTCTAGTCAGGAAAACAGAAATGTTCTGAATATTTCACACAGAGGTGATTTTCATACATGGAATTGGCTGCAAAGATTTTCATTGTGTAAAGGGGAAAAAAAGCACTATCTAAAGTCCAGAAATATGCATTTGCTATTGACAGTTGCCATCAATGCCACTGGAGCTTATGGTCACCTGCCATCCCCACTGCTCCTCCTGCTATTCCCAGATCTGCTGACTGCTGGAGATCATAGTCACCCTCAGTCACCTGTAATTGTTGACTATTACTCCTACTGTTGGCCAGAAGTAGAAAGACGTTCTCTTTCTTTGTCCTTGCAGTCCCACTGAAATACTTCCTACTGGAAACATTTAATAGGAACTAATTAGAAAGAGAGTTTTTAGGAATGCAATTTCAGGCTTCCAGCCCCCTCAGTACAGAATAGGGGACAAAAAGAGAGGAAGTAATGGCTGAGCACCAGCAAGCATTACCTAGAAGAATAAATAATCATGTTAGTTACGACTCTAGCACCAGGAAGCTGGCAATAATTCTGTTTCAAAGGGATAGACTGTGTTTATTTTCCCTCTCTTGCAAAAATCCCATGGAAATGTCGCAAAAGATATAATGGAGTTGAAAATGAGAACAAAATCTGTGATGGTTAATTTTATGTGTCAAGTTGACTGGGCCGCAGGGTGCCCAGATATTTGACTAGATGTTATTCTGGGTGTGTCTTTTAGGGTGTTTTTGGATGAGATTAACATTTGAATTAGAACACAGGGCACAGCAAATTGCCCTCCCTCATGTGAGTGGACCTCATTCAATCTGTGGAAGGTCTAAATACAACAAAAGGCTGAATAAGAGAGAACTGGCTCCTTCTGCCTGAATATCTTTGGGCTGTGACATGGGTCTTCCTTTGCCTTAGGCCTCAGACTTGGACTGGGACTGGAACTTATACCATCAGCTCTCCTGGGTTTCCAACTTGTTGACTGCAGTTCTTAAAATGCCACATACTCTATAATCACATGAGTCAATTCCATATATTTTATATATATATACATCTTCTTGGTTCTGTTTATCTGGAGAACCCAAACTAATACTCATACAGGATTCATCCATAGATTGGAAATGTTGGTAAGGTCCTAGAATAAATAATGTACATAGATCCATATTAATGAATCGACTCTACAGAGAAGATTGTACTTCAAGGTTGCTCACAAGTCAGTCACACTGGGAAGGACAGTTATCTTCACTTAGAAGGACTCAGCAGGTTCAGCTGATCCCAAAGCCAGAAAGCAGGAAGAGGCTATAATCAGGACAATCACTAATGGCATGTCTATGGAATTGCTTGAATAAATTATTCTTCCTCATCTTCTGTATGAAAGAAAGTAAAATGCTGTTCAAGAAAGGCATGGGCTAAATATGAAGTTAAGTAAAATTTCACATGACTTTACACCAATCATGGAGTATACAGCAGGAAACTTTATTTAACTTTAAATTTGGAACCTTGTTATTCCAGTGAAAAGCTGAATAACACCAATGATATTTATTTTCTTATGAGTATAATCACACTATTTGGTTCTTACAATGCAAACATGTTGTAAATACTACTCACTGGTTTTCAACTAACTTAAAGTAGAAAACTTTATTACAGTTACAGAGAAGAATACATGAAATAAATTTTTGGCCATGAAAAAGCAAAGGCACAACCAATCAAGGTTGAGACGGAGATATGGAAAAAGAGAAGTAGGAGTAAATGCTTGTGTATTTATTTTCTCATCTAAGACAGTGTGAAGGCAATAGAGTCTGTCTAAAATTGATGGGTTAAGAAACATATATTTATGTGTGTTTAACAATTGTAATGTTAACCATCAGAAGAACTAAAAGTAAAAAGCATGAGAGAATGAAAGGGGAGACTGAAATAGGGCTAGATTCCTGATCTTTCATATTTGGAAGTAAATAAAGTCTGAGGTTGACAAATTAATAAATTGAGTTATGAATACGTAATTTAGTGTTGTGAATCTAACCACAGAAAACAAAATCTGAAGTCATTATCCTTTGTAAGGCTGTGGTTGGTAGAAGAAGATTTTTAATTTTTTTTAAAAATTAAATCTTAATACTCTTACTGTTTGTTTTTCTTTTAATCCTGTGCACCTACTATAATTTTGGAATATAAATAAATAAAAAATAAATAAATAAATGGAAACTTCCCTGCCAGTGGAGGAGGTATAGGGCGGGGTCTACATAGAAGCAGCCTCCTTTGACCTAGCTCAGTATTAATTACAGTGATTTTAGGAATGCAGAGCAACCACAAATGTAAATTAACAATATAAGTAAACGGTACTGTCTGATGAAATGGAACCAACAGCATAGATGCTACTAGGTACACTGTCGTAACCACTCATTTGGGAGTGATATCTTTCCTAGGGTAATTAGGGGTTACAACAGCAAAGAGACTTCACGTGGTTTGACCGTTTTCTCAGTATTCAATTATAATATTTATATTCAAAAGAATTATTGGAAAGACAAACATGAAACTTTCTCAATAGGAAATACTCCTCAGCTTCTTGCAGCAAAACATCACTATCAATCAATCAAGTAAATAATCAATCAAACAAATACATTATGCCTGACAAGGCTATATGGTCGAGGCTATATGGCTAAATGGTTTTACATTAAGGAATAAATCAAATTGGTAGTGCTTTTTCCCACTTATAGTTGAGCATGCAACATAAGGGGAACATTCCCTTGTGTAACTCTCCATAAAAACGGTATTTGAAATGAAGTCTCAGCTTCTGCACTATGAGAATCAGTCCTTCATGCTCTGGCATTTGGGTCTTGTCTCTGCCAATCCCCAGGGTCTCGCAATAGCTCAATTTTCTAAGGCATTCACTTCTTTAATGTGAAGAAGAGTGTGAGCAGAATTGTCATGAGATCAGGGTCAAAATGTCAGGGCTCCAATGACAAGTCAATGTATTGTTCTTGATCATCGTCCTGTTCCCATTGCCTTTGTTTCCTTTAGTTAAACCTTAGCTCAGCAAGTTCTTTAACAGTTTATAGTTTATCTAGATCATTCATAATCAGTTGCAAAAATATTTTCAGTCCCTTCTTTAAGATAAAAGCCCATTACCTCCAGCTTCACCAAACTACTTTTCACTAGATGCACAGTGACCTTACTGTTTAGCTTTCCAACAAGATTCAGAGACCAGAACTCCCATTTCAAGTGGGTCTTGCCTGAAATTCTCACACAAGTATCCAAACCCATTAACGAAACTAACATGGTTAGAAAATCCTTGGAAATTCGTATGCTCTTTTGAAAAACGAAACAGTACATTTTTAACCTTTAAAAATAAAACAGACCAAAACCATAGCCTGTGCTAACCTATAAGCAAAATAATTGAATTGCCTGTGTGTGGAGAATTTCTAACTTCTGAGATACTTCATGTTCCCACATGGTCAAGATTAATATCAGTCCATTCGGATTGACTCCCCCTGTCCCCACGGGTGGAAGTGGGCTTGTAAATGTGTTGGATGAAGAAATTTCCCAGTGTATCACAGTTACCAAGCCAGCTGTGCAGTCATTTTTACCCAGCTACAGTAGAAATATTATAGATTTCCAGCAGGCTTAACCATTACATGTATCTTGTGAGCTCTGGGATCTGGGCCAGATTATAGAAAACATGATGAGTTTGCTGGGCAGTGGGTAAGGATGCTCTCATGTATCTTAGAAAACTTCTTATTTTGAAACTTACCAGTTCCAATTCCTTGTCAGCACAAACAAAAACCCTTGGCCTTTGTTGTTTATCAGAACGTACACAGCAGCAATAATCAACTGCAAAGCTTAGAGAATTGGGGGTTTGGTTTTCCATTTAATTTAATTAGATTTTCTGGTTGACTTGGTATTAAACAATCAAAGAAACAAAAGCACTTTCTTTATTCAAACTTTTGGAAAGTGGAGAAAAGAAACTAATTTACTGACTATTGTCTCAATTATTGTGGTGGATTTAAAAAATATTATTTATCTTTACTGTGTGTCTGTATTATTTTCATTTTTACAGAGGAAAAAACAGCCACAGAAGGATAAAGTAAGTTGCTCTAAACCACTATGTTAGTGTTCAGAAAATATAAAATGAAAACTCAAGTCAGTCTGCCTACAACAAACCATGTCCACCTAATATTTTTACAGGAAATTCTATTTGCTTGTATGTGTAGATTTAAAATAACTAACATATTTAAATTTTTCTCAAATCAGTATTTTTGAGCATCTGTTGAGTGCTAATCTCTGGGCTCACTGTAAAAGACAGAAAGGTGAATTTAATGGCTTCCAGAAACATTCAGCAGAATAGTTGTTACTTAGTCGTAAATGTTTAGAATACAGAGTGTTTATTTCTATGCAATAGTTGTTTTCATGGTACTATAGGGACGAAGTAGCAAGAGTATTACTACTAACTGCAAGTGAGAAGATGGCATGAAAACAAGCTTCAGGAAGGCCTTTTAGTTGAGTTTATCAGTGAGAAAGTTATCCCCCCCATTGAAAAGAATACATGCTTTGGTAAAGAGGGGTGGATGTGCATGGCGTATTTGAGATGCTACAATTGGTTTAGCACCATTAGAACAAATAGACAATTTAGAACACCAATGGAAAGTGAATCTAGGAAGGAAAAGACAGAGCCATAGCACATATGCAATATTGAGTCATCTGATTTGTACTGTGGAGGTGATAAACACGGTGAAAGAAAGTGGAAAGACATCAGATTTGCACTTAAAAATGAGCTCCTTAAAACAGAGGGGGATAATTTAAAGTTACGTAGGAAAATGCTAAAAATAAATCGGTGGAGGATTCCAGGTCTGAGAGGGGGGAGGCCTCTGGCTTAAATGTGGACTTTGCACATCTTCAGAGTCATCTGCAGAAGCCTCAGTTATAGATATGGAAGCCTCAGTTATCTTTGGAAAATGCTATACAGATGTAGAAGACAGATGATATTGGATTATCTCTGGGCCAACTCTTTTGAAAGTTAAATTTAAAAAAAAATCTGTCACTGATTTAAGTACCTGATATTTGCTTTTCTAATAAATGAGGAATGTGGACAAACTAACAGTGTTTTTATTAATAAAGGTTTTGCTATATTTCAAAGGAATCAGTTGCTATTATTTCTCCGGATCCTGTCAGTCAAATCCCCTGCTCTTTATCTGCAAAGTGTCCAGAGCAGGAGGAGGGTGAGTGGCTACAACAGACTTTCTGGCCAGAAGCCCATAGAAACTTACCACAACTTGATATTTATGTTTCTTAGAAGACATCTGTATTTATTTAAGACAGGCGAATCTTATATTCTGATTCATAATACATTCATTTAAAAAATTACAAAGTATTATTATGAATTCCTTAATTTTTCTCCCAAATCCTCACACACATCTGAAATACCAGGAAAATGCATCATGTTTTTCAGGTGAATTCTTGTTCATTTTCTGGCCTAACTCCAAGCACACTTTGCTTAACTCCAAGCACACTTTGCTTGGAGCCTCCAATACTGTTCTATTTTGTTAGCCAAAGGGAGTGATTTGGGAAATTACCAAATGGGTGGTCGTTTGTTATGTTAACAGTATAACAGAGGTTCTTTTTCTGATACTTTCTTATTCACAAAAATCACGGGTTATTAAAAGTAAAAATCAGATTCCCAGGATTCATCCACAGAGACTATTTTAATTTAACATGTTCATGGAATTGACATTAAAAACAATAAACATGAGTGATTCTGCTGGTGTTCTGTGGTGCCCACACTGAGAAAGTCCCAGGAAAACTCTAGACTATGGGCAATTCCACATGATTCACAATTCCTATTTTCTTCTACTACATTGTCTAACACACTAACTCTGAAGCTGCCTAGACCCTGCATCTCTGCAACATTTGATGTAACACAAATGGAAACACCTCCAGGTAAAGCAGCCAGAATTTTCATATTTTCTGGACTGTGAATATTAATGCACTCAGATTACAACCACTAGCCAGTGGAACTGTGTGTATTATAAAAACAAATTATACTAAATGCAAGAATATTTTAAAAACATATAAAAGTATATAATAAAATAGTGCTAAAATGAAAAAAGGCAAAGACAATAAAAGGAGCAATCTAAAAATAATTTTTTTCTGAGATAACTCTGAAAATATGGTAAGCTGAGCCTTCCAGACTTCCAGAATTATTTCAATCATTTAAGGAGTGTTAAGGAAACTAATAGCTATTAAACACCCACTGTCTATCAGGTAGACTCAGTAATGAGGTATGAATGAATAATTTCTCATTTTTTTTCCAAAGAGGAGACAAAGGCTTCTTGAGGTAAGTTAAATACAAAGTTAAATGAAACCTATTGGAACTCTTCCAAACTTATTAGACTTTCTCCAGAAACACAGAAACCTGCTTGTAATGCTGACGTTGGCAACATTTACTTCCTTTGGGGCTGTCTATTCACATCTCCTAGCCACAGTGTGGAACTCTAGAACAAAGTCATCTCACCCGTATATGTCAAAGGTGAGAAGGAAGATACCGGAAGGCAGCCATTTTTCGCTGGATATGCTAGCAGGGCCTCAGAAGAGACTGAGATCATGCCGCTCTCCCAACTCACTTTCCATGGACTAAACTAGGGTGGGCACCCCACCCTGCACCTCTCTGTGCCATCTCACCCCCAGGCCCAGTGTTTTCACTCTGCTTCAAGAGCCAGAGGTACTAACACATCACTTCAGCCCAAGTGTGCCAGAGAAATACCACTAGTTCTAGGGAAGAACACCAAGTTATTGGGATCCCAACCCACGTTCAAAATGAACGTAGAGAATTAATTAAGTATGTATTTTCATGCAAGAGTCTCAATTCCAATTTAGTATTCCAATGGGCTGCAATGGAAGTAAAAGCGAAGACCTTTTAAATGTCTTCCCTTTGCATCAGTAAACAGATTTGGGCATGAAAGCCTTCAAGAGAACATTTAGTTTAGTGCTGCCCTGGCTTTCTGAGCATTGTACTAAGTCCTATGGAAAGAAAAATCTTAAGACTAGTAGCCAGAGGCTGCATCCTCTAAAGAACTTTCAATTTAAGTGGTTTTATTATGAGCTACCTTCTCAGCCCCAAAGATATTTGTACAAATTTACTAAAATGGCAAGCTGAGAAATGCCAAAGTAATGCCTGATTGATCATGCCCAAACGTGGTTGCTTCCTGCCTTGGAAGTAAAATCTTGCTATTACATGATTAAGAAGCCTTGCAGTTCAGGGACATACTTGGGTTTTAAGTCCTGCAAGTCATGCACCTTTTTCATAAAACTGACAAGTCAGAGCTGCATTGCTCAGTACGTTTCTTGGGCCCTCTTGCTGCTAGCTGGAAAATGTTTGATGTTGAAGTCACATCCATTTCTCTTATCCCAGAGAAGAGATGTGATAGCTATTCTCTAAATGGCTAGTCTCAGTCCTCTCGTCTTATAACAACAACTGTCTGTCATTTGGGTATGAGAAGTCTTCAGGGAAATGAGAAACTGGATCTTTCACACTAGCATTTTTCAGTTCTTCAGAATCAATTACAATTTGAACCTGAAAGTATAGTTTTCTCAGTTTCTGATATGCTTTGCTGGGTTTTGCTGAACTAAGTGGAAGCATTTCAGTCCTGGAATATCAGTGAAACCTACCAGTTGCTTACTCCAACATAAGGAGGAAATTTCAGTAAATACAACAAGGATTTCACACAACTCTAAGGCATGCAACCCTTAACCCAGAGACCTTCAGAGATTCAGTAGCAGTATACCACACATGGGGCCAGGAGACCCAGGTTTTAGGTCTAGCAAGGTGACCATGGGCAAGCCAGTGTCCACCCTTATAAAATAAAGGTGAGAACTAAACCACTTCAAATGTATTTTTCTACTAAAATTTCCAAGATTCTGGTGAAGACGTGTATGGTGAAAAGAAAACAGGCTCAAAACAAACAAAAAATAATAATACTTTGCATGCAAACTTACTGCTTCATTGATTCCTCTCAGTAGTTTTATGAAGCAGATTTCAATGCTCCCATTTTACAATGAGAAAATAGAGATTTGGAGATGCTGAAGAGGCAGCCCAGAACCATATTTAATAGGTAACAGAGCAGAGGTTCAAACCCATATCTGTCTTACTCTGCAGCCCACTGCACTTTGTGGCCTCCTGCCTGGCTCACAAAAAAGTTGTGAGGCTCTGTGCACATTCCTCCCTTGGGCCTTAAACCTCTTTTATCTCTACCCTGAAGGAACCCAAAAAGCCTTACCTCAAGCATATCAAGTGTGAAGAGGGTCTGTGAGGAAGCAAAGGAGAAAGTGTTTAGTCCTTACTTTCCCTCACTCCCCTCCTCTATTTTCAGAACAGCTCAACTGTTAGATATTTAATATTGCCCTTCTTACTAAGTTTTTTTTAATACGATCAATGCTTTAAATAGGGAGGAAAGGAGGGAGATGGGGAGAATAAAGAAAGGAACAATTAAGGAAAGTGGAAGGAATAAAATAAATTGAAAACCACTGTGTGACTTTGTTATATCCTCTCCTAGGGTTTTGAGAGCTCTAGCACTCTTTAATGGGGCAAATCTAGAAGAGATGGCACATTTGTAAACCATTTTATAAATTACTTAATGCATCAGGTTGCATCCGTCAACTTTCATGATGCGATTTCCAAATCTCAGTAGCTTACAGTAACTAATGTTGTTTACTTCTTACTGATATTACTTGTTCGGCACAGATTTGGCAATGGTTACGCACAACACTGTTTTCGTCCTGGGACCCAAATTGAAGAAGGAACTCCTATCTGGGACATACAGTATTATGCCGGAAAAATAAATAAAATCAATGACAGATCCATGAGATGCTGTTTAAATCTTCTGGGTAGCAGTGACTTGTGTTAATTCCACTTCATTTCATTGAACATAAGAAGTCACATGGCCAGGCTTAATAGGCAAGGATGAGGAGAAATTATCTTTGTACATAAAGTGGCAACAAATAATTAGGAAGGATCATGTTCTTTACACGACTTACCCATTCTACTCTTTGGTCACAAATTTTTGTTTCTGTTTCTTCCTTAAATAAAATTTGCTCTCCCTCTTTCCAAGGAAGAAATTCCAAAATCCTATCCAACCCAATTATAGCATCAGTTCAATGTCCAAAATGTTACAATGTTATCTATATCAGGGACAGATGGGGGTTCTTTTGATCCAGAGACCTATGAGTTTCAAACAAAAATTGAATAATAGCTACCTATCTTCCCCATCACACTTGCACAACAGTTAAATAAGGGACAAAATAACCAAAATAAATTGTCTCACTGAAAAAGAGGAAAATGTGAGGCTCACAGCAGTCACTGTCTACAGCAATTCTGAAATTTTTCAGTAATTTTGGCTAAGCTTTGCAAGGGCCTTCTTCCTGGGTATGCTGCCTGGGAGTCACTTGCTAGACCATTTATCCATGGGTTCTTAACTCCACACTGAGAAGGCCTTCCTTTCCCATGATCATTCTTGGCCGCATACGAAGACAGCATTGGAAATGTGCCTTTTTGAAAGCTGTGTAACTTCCTCGACCTGCTTCCTGCTATTGAAGATTGGGAGAGAAAAGTTGTTTAAATCTCAAACAATTAGAGTGGGGTTTTGTTTGTTTGTTTGTTTGTTTTTGAGACAGGGTCTCACTCTGTCGCCCAGGCTGGAGTGCAGTGGCATGATGACCTCAGCTCACTGCAACCTCTGTTTTCCACGTTCAAGCGATTCTCCTGCATCAGCCCCCCAAGAAGCTGGGATTACAGGCACACGCCACCACACCTGGCTAATTTTTGTATTTGTGGTAGAGACAGGGTTTCACCATGTTGGTCAGGGTGGGCTCAAACTCCTGGCCTCAAGTGATCCACTCGCCTTGGCCTCCCAAAGTGCTGGGATTACAGACATGAGTCACCGTGCCTGGCCCAATTACAATCACTTCTAATGTGGGCCAGTGGCTCTTTTGATAATACAAATTTCTCTAAAACTTAAGTTTTAGAGAAATTTAATTTCAGCCAGTATCATGTACAGACAGCCACACCTATACATCTTTTTGAGACGTGTCTCTCTCATAAGACTTAGATAGAGCAAATAACTGGGGGCAATGATACAATGTGCTATGCAGAATAAGACAGAAGGCTCCAGAAGTCATATGGGGATTCAGATACTATTGTCTTTTTGTGGGTCTACATGAAGTTTAGAATAATTCTGAAACCCGGTATATCTACATGGTCAAAGTTAGATTCTGCCAGTGTTGTGGAGTGGTTCTTCTTAGGTTGTTTGTCCCTTTCTCTGCTAACACATTAAGCCACTTCTTTTCTGTTCTCTTTTCAGAGACTTTGATTCAAACGTTCTTAATGAGAGAGCAGCTGGCTAGACAAGAATATCTCCCTTGTTCAAAGTTTATTGAGCCAGCGGTAGACACCTGAACTGAGGAGTTAATCAAATTTCCTTCTGAGAATGTGGTGTGAACTCAGACTCTAGTTTAGGGGTTTGAACAAGGAGGGCATCCCTTGGGTTATGTTATCCTGGGCTTAGAGGCGCCAACAGTTCTGGAAAGAGAGAGAAAAATGTAATGAAAAACATATACTGTTGGAAGCAGGGAAATCTGTCTGCCCTTAAGGTCTGTAATATATTCCTATCCAGAAAATTCTTCCTTTTCTTGAGCTCTTTTATGTGTGTTTCTATAACTTGCAATGAAACGATACTTTAGACAACCTTTTAAACTTAAATTCAGTTTTCTTCAACAAATTCTTTGTAAATTTCTATGTACAAGATATTAAGAGTCCTAAAAGCATAAAAAGATGAATAAGACACAACAGGACTCATGGTATTTAAAAATTTATTAGAGAGATAAGTGTAAAAATTTCCATATGAAGATGTACATGATGTACATAAAATACTGTGGCAATTCAAAGGATACTGTGATCATATCTTAAAGGATCAGGAATTTTTTATGAAAAAAGATGTCATGGCAATTGAAATAAAGTTCTAGGACAGGCAAAATTTGAGAGGAAGAGATGACAGAAACCTTCAATTGAAGTATTAAATAAATGGCTGGACTAAGGAAACTTAGAATGCGTTATGGAACAGCATGGAGTATTATTTGGAGTATAGAAAACATTGGAAAGAGGAGTCAAATACTTAGCAAGGTAGTTTGGGACATTGTTAGAAAGGATTGTGGTTGCAAATATGTATCTACTTAACTAGGTAGAAAAACTATAGACAGAAAAATTAATAGTAATTGAAGGCAGTCATAACGTCTTGAGCCAGGCAGTCTCAGTGTTAATGGGGAGTGTGTCGCTGGAAAGAAAGTACAGTCAAAAGAAGATGGAGAGCCATGCAGTGGATTGGATATGAACACATAGGAGAAGGGGGATTCAAAGAGGAAAACAGCTTTCAATTCCACCAAAGGAAATGAGGACAAGACGGAGGTGTTGGAGGGAAAGGGAGTTTAGTTTGTATTTTGCTGAATTAAACATGCCAATGAGACACCTGGTGGAGACAGATATTTGGTAGGTCATTAGATGTAAGAGGATCCCAGCACTTCAATGTAGGAGAGTGCTCAGAAATCATTTTGTATGCCTCCCTCATTTTATAAACAAGAAAACTGAAGTCTTAGCTCTTTGCCCCATATGGCAAAGCTTATAAAGATAATCCAGAAAATCTGCCGATAGATATTTAAGCAAAGATAACTCGGGGTTGATTGACTGATACAAATATCCAGACTCAGCAAGATTTTGTCCATCAGTGTGGGAAGTGTGTAAATGCTGGCCACTGGCAACATGGCATGCCTGCTGTGTGCTAAGTACCACACTAAACACTGTGCAACGCTTCAAAAGACAGGAACAATGCAGACACCATGTGCCTGGGGAAGTGTCGTGCTCTAATTGGGAGGGCAGTCCAGTGCCATGTGAACAGACCTCACTGAGGGATTCCTTACTAGTGTGCAAACAGAGACCTGGAGCTCTTGGGATTAATCAAGGAAGAATCACTCTAAGTATTCTACAATCCAAAATCAGACAAAAGGAGAAATTGTATTAATCTTAATATCAAAATCAAGATTTATAATTTTGTAAATTAAATTCTACCAATGATTTTATTGTCAGAAGTGGAAAGTGACTTGCTTTCTTTATTCAGCATGGTTAGATTCTATTTTCTGAACTTACATTCAGGGAAGTTGGTGGTATTAAATATGTTCTGGGAATAACTACAAATATTCAAATATTCAATTTGAAATTGGTACAATAAGTATCATATATTATCTGTCTATCTTTAGGTTTTAGGGGCTGCTACACTATTTCTATAAGAAATTGGTTTCTTAAAGCAGAAGTAGAAAAAAAGAGCATTTACTAGAATTAAATTTTATTAATGTCTATGCATATGTTATTTTAAAATAACAAAGCTTAAATATATTTATTTGAAATATTTGGTTGTGATGTATAATTGGTTTAGATATATACACATTTATTTTTGAAAATCTTAAATTGCAAATGGAAAATATTTTGAGTGGTGCAGTAGTAGAAGCATCTGCGGAAGATTTGGGGCAGTTTCTAGAATAACATTCAGTCTTTTCATCTAGTCTCCTCTGACCCTCATCACATCTGAAAGGAATCAAGAAGACAAGCTAGATAAAACCAAAAATTAAAATTCTCATCAGTGACCGTGTAGGCACTCTTCCTGCCTTTTGATGTTTATTTCAACCTATTTACATGCAAATGAAGAGGGCTCTGTCCACTTTGGAACTTCTGCTTTGACAGCTGGGATTTTGCCTTCTTCATCAGGCAGTGTATCTTTATTCCCAGGGTTTGCACAACTAAATGGAGCTTGCCTCTTCTTAAGTCAGCCTCTCAAAGAGCGACAACCAAGGGCATGAGGAAAAATACCTCACACATCACTGTACTTAGGGGACTGTGGGAAGCCACGTTTTTCTCAGGGGACAAAGCTTTTCAGGGCACCCATATTTTAAGAGACACACAGATGGTGCCACTTAAGACCTGAATAGGGCATTCTTCATCGTTCTACAATGTATTTCTTTCAGAAGCAGTATTTCCAATCCTGTAGATTATCAGAATGTCAAATATGTTTGGGCCAGAAACACCTACACAAGCTCTCACACAGAAAGAAGAGCACACAAGCACAGCTCCTTGATCAAACATATTCTAAAGCACGTTTTTTTTTTTGTTGTTGTTGTTGTTTTTTACTAATACTAATGACTTATTTTTCCACATAAAAAAAAAAAATCCTATTCTTACAAAGACCAGGGTCAAAATATAGAGGTAGCCCTGCTAAATAGAAAATCTACACTATGAAACATCTTTATCTTCTTTGCAGAAAGATTTGCAGCTACAGAATAACATGCAACATGCTCCAAGGTCACCTGAAGGGAAAGCAGAGAGAATGATTTTTTTTTTTTTTTACCAGTACAAAGAAATCACCATGACATATGTCCAAAAAGCAGTCCGTTCTGTTTGCTAAGAGGTAACAAAGAGTGTGGCAGTTGGATTTTGGCTGGAGAACACTGACACGGCTCTCCTGTCTCTCAGTTAGTTGGTAACTTCATTATTGATGAGTGGCTCACAAATTCTGCAGTATTAATAATATGAAAACATGTTTTGAAAATGACTTAGTAATACAAAATAAAAACTGGTTTTGAAGCCAATGAACCAGAAGTAAAATTCTTCTTAGACATGTACCTGTTGTGCAAATTTGGGTAGTTTATTACACCTGGGAACCTCCAATTCCTTGTTAAAATATAAACCAGACCTGTCAAACAAACAGCACACAGCAAATTCAGTAACAGGGGTCAGAAATCACTTTGCGTAAGGGAAGGAAGCTCACAGACTAGAGTCTGGAGACCCATATTTGGAAACAGAAAGAAAGCAAGAAAGATGGGGTCTGAGAACACACATCAAACCAAGATATTACATGGTTGGAGGACTGTCAGGGTCACCACTGCTCCTGCACACTGGACATGAAATGCTGCCACCAAAATAATGTTCCACCCCTCCTGCTCCTCTGGGAGTGCTTAGTCCTGAAGCCATATTCCTGGCAGAGGCATCAGATTGGTCAAATTTAGACCACATGCTTCAGGCATGTAAATTCTAGAAGAACTCTTACCAGCTCTTCACAGCTATCTCAAAGGGAGGCCTAGGCCAGCCTTCCAATAAGAGCCACAGAAGGAGGAAATCTGAAAGATAAGTTCAGATGGCCAAGCCCTTAGCCCCACTCCAAACAAACCACTACATCATTTTCCTAAGACTGCTTTAAGAATAAAAATTAGAAAATGCATCCAAATTTCATAAATTGCTGATCCCAACTTGCTTTGATATGAAGGAAAGAAAACAAGTATTTATTCAATGCTGTCTAGCTGTTAAGAATAATTATACTTAGGAAACCAGTTGAAGGAAATATATATACATATATCATATTCAAATAGATAATATATATTATACATACATACATGTATATTATACATTCAGTAAGGCCAAAGATCAGCAAAGGCCAAAGACCACCATATTGACTTTTGAAAAAAACATCATGTAATGAGGGTCAGCATGAGAGAAGGCAATCAGAAAGTACCCACTTTAGAATCTTATCGTGAGACATTCATTGATTATAACCTCAGTAGAGATGACAGGTAATTTCTAATATATTGGAAAGTGTATTGCTTTTCTTAAACTTATACCTGCTCTGTCTTATAAAAAAATTTCAAAGGCTATGTGCCACTCTTATTTTTAACTTTTTATTTTGGAATATCAACCTTAAGAAGTGTTGAAAGAGTGTTCCCAAGAATGTTGTATGCCTTCACCTGAATTCACCAGTTATTACTATTTTAGTATTTGTCTATTCATCTATCATTAACTATCCATCTATTATCTATCTATATCAATCTATCTACCTTCCTGAACTATTTTAGAGTAAGTTCTATGTATTATGAGAATTTTTAAGAGTATTTCAACAAATATTTCCTAAATCAAGTACCTTTTATAATATAATCACAGTATAATTATCAAATACAGGAAATTTGACATCGATAAAAATGCCATTATTTAATATCCCATCCATATTCAAATTTTGCAGATTATCTCTATAGTGCCCTTTATAGCTATTTTTCTTTTCTTGAATTTCAGATCCAATCAAAGATAATACATCATACTTAATTATTCAGTCTCTTTTGTCTCCTTTTATCAGGAAAAGTTCCTGTCTTTCTTTCTCTTCTATGTACATTTTTTAGTTGGGGGGATGGGGTCTCACTCTGTCGCCCAGGCTGGAATGCAGTGGTGTGATCATGGCTCAATGTAGCCTTGACCTCCGGGGCCCATGCAATCCTCTCACCTCAGCCTCCCAAATAGCTGAAACAATAAGAATGGGCCATCATGCTGAGAAATGGCCTCTCTGTGTTGCCTAGGTTGGTCTCTAACTCCTGGGCCCGAGTGAGTCTCCCATTTCAGGCTCCCAAAGTGCTGGGATTACAGGCATAAGCCACTGCGCCCGGCCAATACTAATTTTTTGAGAACATACTGTGTCAGTTGGATTCATCTGATCCTTCTCATGCTTAGACTCAGTTTGTAGATTTTTGGCAGGTATTTAAGTGGTGTTTTGTCCCCAACACATCACACTGCAAGGCACGTGGACTGAGTTTGTCCCATGATTGATGATGGGTTAGGTAAATTGGAATCTCCCAGGTTTTCTGCAGATTGATCCCAACTTGCTTTGATATGAAGGAAAGAAAACAAGTATTTATTAAATGCTGTCTAGCTGTTAAGAATAATTATACTTAGGAAACAAGTTGAAGGAAATACATATACATATATCATATACAAATAGATAATATGTATTACACATACATATAATTCAGTAAGGCCAAAGACCAACAAAGGCCAAAGACCATCCCATTGAATTTTGAAAAAACATCATGTAATGAGGGTCAGTAGGAGAGAAGGTTTGGGAATCACCACACTACTGCTTTCCACAATGGTTGAACTAATTCACTCTCCCACCAACAGTGTGTAAGCATTCCCTTTTCCCTGTAACCTCACCAGCATCTGTTTTTTTTTTTTTTTTTTTTTGACTTTTTAATAACAGCCATTCTGACTGGTGTGAGATGGTATCTCATTGTAGTTTTCATTTTTTACTTTTTGCTCTCATGAATAGATATTCTGCCGGGAGATACTTTGAGAGTATGCAAACCCTCTGTTCCCCATCGAAATTTCACCTACTAGTTTTGGCACCATTGATGAGTCTTGGCTGAATCAGTTGTTACTATAATGTGTAGGAAACATTGATTTTTCTTTTGTGTTCTTAATTTTAATTTTTAAGTTCATGGTACATGTGCAGGTTTGTTATATAGGTAAACAATTGTCATGGGTGCTTTTTGTACAGATTATTCTAGCACCTAGGTATTCAGGCTAGTACCCATTAGTTATTTTTTTCTGATCCTTTTCCTCCACTCTGAGGTAGGCCCCAGTATCTGTTGTTCCCCTCTATGTATCCATGGATTCTTATCATTTAGCTCCCACTAATAAGTGAGAACATGCGGTATTTGGTTTTCTGTTCCTGTGTTACTTTCCTAAGGATAATGGCCTCCAGCTCTATCCATGCTCCTGTAAAGGAAAGGATCTCATTCTTTTTTATGGCTACATTGTATTCCATGGTTTATATTTACCACATTTTTTCTTATCCAGTCTACCACTGAAGGGCATTTAGACTGATTCCATGTCTTCACTAATGTGAATAGTGCTGCAATGAATATTTGCTTGCATGTGTCTTATGGTAGAATAATTTATATTCCTCTGGGTATACACCCAGTAATGCGATTGCTGAGTCAAATGGTAGTTTTGTTTTTAGTTCTTTGGGGAATCACCACACTGCTTTCCGCAATGGTTGAACTAATTTACTCTCCCACCAACAGTGTATAAGCATTGCCTTTTCTCTGTAACCTCACCAGCATCTGTTTTCTTTTGACTTTTTAATAATAGCCATTCTGACTGGTGTGAGATAGTATCTCATTGTAGTTTTAATTTACATTTATCTAATAATCAATGATGCTGAGTTTTTTTTCATTTGCTTGTTGACTGCAAGTATGTCTTCTTTTGAAAAGTGTCTGTTTATGTCTTTTGCCCACTTTTTATGAGGTTATTTGCTTTTTTCTTTTACATTTGTTTAAGTTCTTTATAGATGCTGGATATTAGACCTTTGTCAAATGCATAGTTTGCAAACAATTTTTTCTGTTCTAAAGGTTATCTGTTTATTCTGTTGATAGTTTCTCTTGTTGTGTAGAAGCTCTTTAGTTTAACCAGATCCCATGTGTCAATTTTTGCTTTTGTTGCAATTCCTTTTGGTGTCTTTGACATGAAATCTTTGCCAGTTCCTATATCCAAAATGGTATTGCATAGGTTGTCTTCTAGGGTTTTTATAGTTCTGGGTTTTACACTTAAGTCTTTAATCCATCTTGTGTTAATTTTTGTATATGGTGTAAGGAAGGGGTATCCAGTTTCAGCCTTCTGCATATGGCTAGCCAGTTTTACTAATCAGGATCATTTATTGAATAGGGAGTCCTTTCCCCATTGCTTGTATTTGTCAGCTTTGTTGAAGTTGTAGGTGTGCAGTCTTATTTCTGGGCTCTCTATTCTGCTCCAGTAGTCTATGTGTCTGTTTTTGTACCAGCACCATACTGCTCTGGTTACTGTAGCCCTGTAGCATAATTTGAAGTCAGGTAGTTTGAGGCCTCCAGCTTTGTTCTTTTTGCTTAGGATTGCCTTGGCTATTTAGGCTGTTTTTTGTTCCATATGAATTTTAAAATAGTTTTCCTAGTTCTGTGAAGAATGTCATTTGCAGTTTTGATAGGAAGAGCATTAAACCTATAAACTGCTTTGGGCAGTATGGCTATTTTAATGATATTGATTCCTCTCCGTGAGCATGAAATGTTTTTCTATTTCTTTAGAAACACTGATTTTTTTTCTACCTCCATTATTCTTTTCATATTTATTATGTGGTGTTCTCCCACAGGGAAGAACTTTCTCTCCCTCCTTTCATGTACTTGTGTATAGGTATATGTGTTCACTCTGTGGGTCCACACATTCTTATTTTATTCAATGGGTTATAATCCCTTACTGTCATTATGAGGAAAGATTTTTACATACTATATTTTATGTAATATAATTGTTTCTTGAAATATAATAACAAAATTAGTTGTGGAGACATTGCCATGTTTTAAATTAATTGTATAAGACAGATTAGGATGTGCTCAAGGGATAATAATAATGAACAAGACTACGCAGGATGATAGGAGTATCTACCTGCCTGGATGCCTTTCCCAGGAGAAGGAGGCTTTGCACATTGGGCTGCCATATGCTGGCTACAAATACAGTTCTAAGCAGCATTTTAATGTGTTTAAGAAGGCAAAGATCAAAAATGCCGCATTTTAATGTGAGTTACACCATACTTAATAGCTCCAGATGTGATATAGAGGAGTCTAAGCATGGAAATGCAGAAATAGTAGTTCATGTACCCTGCTAGATGAGGAGATGACACACTCCTTAAGCCAAGAGTCTTCAGCTGCTGGTTGGAACACCTCTGACACCTCACGGTGCCATTCGCACAGCAGATATATAGAACGCTCTTGGTCACCAGAGAAATGACGGCAAGCGGAAAGGTAACAATCCAAAGAAAAGACAAATGCAAGTAAAGCAAAAGATGAGAGGCATCTCACAACAGCCAAGGATATAAAAGAAAGGGGAGCAACTGAAGAAGATAAATTACTGTAAAAAATTAGCAAATGGAGAAAAGAATGAAGCACCAACTAAACAATGCTGGAATTGATGCTAATAGAAGTCAAGAAGTGAATTCAAAATAATCCACTGGGACAATCAGAGAGAGACAACCAGCCATTACCTCCTGTTTGGAGTCTTGAGGAAGGGTAGGCATGGCAAGAGTCAGATCAGCGGCTGAGATGCCAACGTGATGGAAGAGCAGCAAAGGAAGTGCCAGTGGCCTGCCAGCGAGTGCTGAGTGATTCCAGAACATACAGTATCTGGGCAGACTGGAAGATTAAAAAAAAAAACAAAACTGTATTCAAATATAATATACATACAGGAAAGTGCTCAGTGAATTTGCACACTTGAAATCAGTACCCAAATCAAGAAACAGAATATTACCAGCAACCCAGAAGCCTTCTTGTGCCCCCTTTCTAACACTACGCCCTTACTCACTAAGAGGAACTTCCTAGGGCATGGGAAATGTTGCCTTTACTTCAAATTATTTTATGGAAGTAATCCTACAGTACACTGTTTTTTGTGTCTGCCTTCTTCTGTCCAACATTATATTTGTGAACTTCATCCATGCTGCTAATGGATATGTGGTCTCTTTATTCTCAGTGATGCGTAGGTTTCTATTGTGTGAATCTGCCACAATTTACTTATCCATTCTACTGTTGATAGGCATTTGGGTAATTTTCAGTTTAAAGTATTATGAATAAAGCTGCCACAAACATGTTTTTTTGGTGAATATACGTGTGCGTTTCTGCTTAGCATATACCTAAAAGTGGAATTATTAAGTCAAAGGTATGCTTTATTAGATACTGACAGACAGGTTTTCAAAACAATTGCGCAAAGTTATACTCCTATCAGACGTATGCACTTTCAGAACACAAGGGTTAACAACAATAGCTATCCATGAATTAAGTTGCTTTCCTAGAAGTGAAAAAAATGGCATTGGGGGCAGCATTAATGTGCATGGGTTATAATGAAAACACTTACAAGCAAACACAAGAATATGCTGTAAGAAGGCAAAGATAAAAAATTCTTAACTCACAAGAAGAATTTCCTTGAATTCACTAATTTTTTAAATGCTCATGTTTGTACCTCCATAAGGCCTAGTGTAGAAAATTGATTCAAAAAATGTTTCTGTGTTGTTTGTAAAATGCTGTTTTAAAAAGGCTATGATTATATCGAATAATTTAAATTTCTAGTAAATACACAAACAGAGAAAGAGAGAGATAGAGAGGGAGAAAAGCTGTGGCTTAAAACAGTTAAGCAACTGTTTATGATTTAGAGAAGTAAAAACTGTGACGTCGACTTTATCATCAAAACTCTGCAATTCAGTAATGTCATATTTGGCACATTATTTGCTGGAGGAATTAATTACTAGATTCGGATTAAATGAATTTGATCCATTTGTATCATGTGATATTAAAGTAGTAATTAATTCTGAGGAATCAACAAATTTTACAAAAGGAATATCCAGATTTTGTTTTTTCTTTCTAGCCTCCTAGTGGGAAATACAGAGACTGTCTTTCAAACTATATTCAATGACCACCTACTCTGTGCCCAAATCCATACTGAGTGTTCTGATTACCAGAATGAGATAAGGTACTTAGCAAACCCTGAAGAGTAACACATAAACCAACTGTTTTACAACAGTGAACATAAACCATAATCACAAGAAAGGCCACATAAAAGTGCGAGAGTGAAAAATAAACAAGTAATCAAGCAAAATGGGAACGTAGAGAACTCAGCATTGAGACAGTAAGTGCAAGGAAGTTCTAGGAAGGTGGGACCCCAGTGGGTGGCATATTTAGGAAAGAACTCACAGAGGAAGTAGACCTGGAATTAGGGTTTGAAGGGACCATGGAATGTGGGCACATAGAAGCTGGGGATAACATTTTAGTTCAAGTGATAATGTGACCAAAAGCCAAAAGGGAGGTAGAGATGCATGTGGCTACTCAAAGAATGGTGGGTAATAGTTCTTTGATGGACAGGATGGTTGAGGCCAGTCATAGGCTGCAATTGTATAATCAACGCTAGGGAATGATGACAGGCTTGGAATGTGTGGCATTTTCATTATTGTTAGGGTTTATGGCTCAGGCAAGCCCAGGTTTCTATGAGCATGAGAAATGTGGTAGTGTTGCAGGCACACCCATGGTTTCCACCTTTGAAAACTGATCTTCAAAATGTGAAAGTTAATCCCAGCTGCTGGAAGGCTGCCATCGGGGTTGAAACACTTAGATGTATCACATGACAGACACCCAGTCAGCCACCTCCAGATCACACACAGCTCCAGAAATTGATGTAATATTGAGGGCAGGATGTGCACACTAATAAGCAAGAGCTGTAGATGGAAATATGGAAAGAGCGATACAGTCGGGAACATTCTTCATTTGGGAGGTGAGGCCAAGGATGGCCATAATAACCTCTCAGCGCCCCAAGGGGTGTCATGAATATTTGGAGGAAGAGCCACCCCAAGTAGGTGGGTGGCTGAGTGAGTGGGCGAAAACAATGGAGTATATAAAAGTCTAGTGGGTGTAGAGATTCACCACCTGGGCAAAGTATCATTATTCACTTTGAAAAGAAATTTCTTGAGCGTTTAACAGAAGAACCATTTCAAAATGTCACCTTACCAAAAGACTCTACCACTTACAATTAAAATAAAAAACACACAATATCCTTAATTTGCATATACTACTTGAAGCGATGTTCTGAATTGCTGGAATTTAATGTTCTTGCATTGGTTGGGTGAAGCAATGTTTCTCTATACTTTAATTAATGTCCTGTGCTATAAACACCATAGACAGACCATGTTGCTTTAGGGAAAAGCTTTGGTGTGTGTTGGTGGGGAGGGTGTTTTAGCATGTAAATGAGAAGAGGAACATTAACCACAGGATATTTACTCTACAGAATGAACACATGAAAGCAGACAAAATACACCTTCCATAGACTGTTTTCATTAAGATATTTAGTTTTAGTTTAAGTTTAGTGAGTTTTTCCCTTTATTTCGTTTTTCTTTTTTAGTGGCTGCTTAACAACAGTACATGAATCATAACTTGCAGAAAGTTAAAATTTCTCTTTTATTTGGGCAAAGTATTTTAAAATTCCTTTGTGGAGTTTAAGTCTTAATATTGCCAAGTATAACCAAAACTTTCCCAGAATTCTGTAGTCTGTGGCTTAAAATAGGAACCTATTGATATGAATGTTCCAGTGCTGCTGGCACCTCAGTCCCAAGTGTATAATGTAGGCTGGCCTTAGAGCCCTCTCCTTCCCAAATCCCCTGGTGCTCTGCCCCAAGCACAGATCTCTCACAAGGCCACAGGGACTGTAGATGCTGGCTTTCTCATGGGTTTAAGACACGCTATTCCAAAATATGGCAACTCAGCTTTTGAGGAAATAGCAGAAGCAGGAAGGCCACTCTCACCTCTCTTTCATCCTTTTTCTTCCCTAAAGCAGGTCATAAGACCCTCAATGGAGGGTGTCCTCCCTATACCCAGAGGAAAGGGGCATGCTTATCCTGAAGACAGAGGAGAATCTATACAAACAGGCCTTGCTATGATGCCCTTAGCTTTTTCCCATACCCTTCTGTCTAATCATATTTCTCTATGACTGTCCACTGTTCATCAAACCTTCTGTTTCCCTGTGTCTTTGTGTCTTCATCTCTGAAGGCTCCCATGTCACAGAAAGCTTCTATTAAGTAAATCTATATGCTTCTCACTTGTCAATCTTTTCTTTTGGGAGTTTCAGCTATGACCTTGAGATTGAAAGAAAAGACATTTTTTTTTTCTCCCCTACATGCTTCAAGCTCAGTTGAGTGGACACTTCACAGCTGCCAACAACTCTACGAAAAACAGCTTTTCTGCCTGCCTGCCATCTCCTTGGGCTACCGAGGCTTGCAAAACCCTCAAGGTTCCAAATGCACTGGGTTCTCTTGAACTTTCACAATGCTGAAGATAAAATGAAAGAAAGCCATTTTCCCCAATTCTGGACTTCAAGTTAGCACAGTTAACCCAAGTTTTATAAAGGCTTTTGTGAAAAAATCCTCTTGGCCTCTACCTGCAGAAAGCTCGTGCATTAGTCTAGGTGATCTAAGGAGACAGAGACAAATACAAACCTCTGTACTTCCTGTTTCCCCTCCAGGGAACTGCCCTCAAAACTTACTCTTCCCAAGTTCTCAATAGCACCATCTCTTCACAATGCACATCGACTCATGCAGAAGATGTACAGATCATTAGTTTTGCAGGCACAGCCAGATTTTCTTTCCCAGTTAAGTATTAGCCAAAATGTCCCTGCTACTTGAGAATGCATATATCCTAGGCACTAAGCCTTAACTATTTTCAAAGTGTGCATATAATTTATAACAAAGTAGAAGCAAATGTACTTGCATTCTATAACATTTCCTACCTTGGGATGTTGCACATGTCATTTATTCTGAGAAAAGAAGCCCAGTCAAGAACCTGACAATGAACCTTTACAAGGTCTAGAATGTCAGCTCTGAGAATCTGTCCTCTGAACAGCCTTCAGCATGACCCAGGAAACCTGGCTCTCATGGCTAGTCATGGATGATCATCTGCTATCTTGGACCAGATCCCTCGTTGATCTTTTCAATGTAGTTAGATTAGGTATTTTTATATTCCTTCCAGTGCTAAAATCCTATTATTCTATTAATCAAGAAGCTTTTTATAAAGCTTTTCAAAAAAACAAATAAAAATAAAGCTTTTCCAAAAAAATTTTTTTTGTTGTTGTTGTTGATACTGCAGAGGAACCAAAATGCTTGCATTGGAAGGGGTTAACAAAAAGAGTCACACAAAGATAAAGCATCAATAAATAGAAACCTTGCCAGCATAAAGCTAGAGAAATGGCCTTGGTATCTAAGGGACAATCACTTCTTTAAACATAAGCTCCAAGGTCCTGCCAGAAATTCAGTATCCACATTTTTGTGGTCTCATTTCTCATAGATTATTATCTTTGGATGCTCTTCTGGTGGGTGGTCCCTTGTGCATAATGGAGACTGTTGATTCTGCAATAAGGCTTAACTTAAAATAATTATGAGTTTGGAATTTTCTAGTACTTATGGCGGATTTCCTTTTCTAAGAACCTCCCTGTTTTACTTAACCTACAAAAGGAAGTTTGGAGTTCTGCTGGTAAATCAGCTTGCTTTTTACTGGGAAATTCCTAGTTTGCCATTTAAAATTGGCCATTTGCTTTAAAGTAAATTATCAAAGCAATGGGACACTTACCTGTATCTTGTTCTCTTAGTTTCAAACGACAGACAAGTTATGGATCTTCTCTGAGGATGCCGGTTCATCTTGGTTGTGATTACCATGAGAGGGATTTTATATACTGACCTAACTGAACTACGCTCCAGTCTTTTAAAAGTTAAGGTTGGTCAAGTTTGGCTGCCGAACAAAGTCACAATGACCTTCTGTTTAATCTTACGTGTACTTTTAAGGTATTAGATAACTGATTAGATATATGATATTAGATAACTTAAGGTATTAGATAACTGATTAGATATTACATATGAATTAGATAACTGATTAGGTATTAGATATAAATAAGAGGTATTAGATATGAATGAGAGATATTAGATATGATATTAGATATGAATGAGATATTAGATATAAATTAAATAACTGATTAGGTGTTAGGTATGAATGACAGGTGGCTGCCCCACTCTAAAAGAGAGGGTTGCAAATTACAACCTATGGCTCAAATTGAGTCTGTGGCCTGTTTTTGATAATAAAGTTTTCTTTGAACACAACCACACTCATTTGTTTACATATTATATGTGGCTAATTTCATACTACAATGGCACAGTTGAGTAGCTAGTTGCAAAGGACAGAGACTATATGTCTTGTAAAGCCTAACATATTTACTATGTGTCCCTTTACAGAAAAAGTTTGAAGAGCACTACTCTAAAATAATCCCATATGGGGACTGCCAAAAAGCCAAAGGCTGAAGTTTTAAGAACTCTGACTTCTGAACAACATTTGATTGTGTTTGCTATATTTAGAATAGTGTTGTCCAAGCTGAGTTTCCTAGAATGCTTGCTAGTTCTGCAGAATGTCACTAGATCTAACAGAAGAGAAGGGGAATTACAGTCAAATAAGTTTGGCAAATTCTGGAATAAGCCAAGTGAAACAGATTTAGTCTTTGTAGCCCTTTTCAGGTCACTAATACAAATGACAATTCTACAAAAGAGAATTAGATACAGAATTTCGTAAGTCACTTCATCTTAGAAAACTTTCCTTTTCATGAGACCTTATAGAGTTAATGTTCAAGGAACATACTGTGGGAAAAATGATTTGTTTAGAGTACCAAAATCTGATCATACATTAGATTACCAAATGTGTGTGTCTTCAAGAATGCTTAACTTCAACAATAAGCTGGTTAACACGAGAAAGGTGATTATCACAGATTTATTTTTACATAAAATTTGAAACTTTCAGTAGCAGTTAGCACCTCACTGAGAGTGCATTAGGGACAAAGTTACAGTGACATCGCTATGAAGACAGAGCAGACTCGAACTCCATACACGAGACTTCACCTCAATGCAGAGAAATTCTCAAGCCCTTTCTTCACCCCCTAAATTTTAGAAAAGCAGAAAGTTAGTGTTCTCATCACAGCCCCCAGTGAATGTTGCTTACTTCTGACCTGAGTGCTTAGTATATGAAGGTTATGTGGGCGTCAAAAGGTCTAGGAAAGCCTTATGTGTCCTCTGGGGAAAGTTGCAAGGAACAATAGAAAAGTTCCTGAATATCGGGAAATGTTTTCCCAAGATCAAGAGATGTATTGGTATGTGGGAAAGATTCCAAAGCAACTCTGTTGGCTGAAACATTTCAAATTTGACGGCTAGCTGCCAGTGCCAGTTTTGTTGAAGGGCAATTTCAGTGCAGTGGCACACAATGACCTAGGCTGCCTGAGTCACTTAGAACCAGTTAAATTGCGATGATGTTTCCAAAGGCAGAGTTTATTTTGCCAGCACACATATTTTTGAAATTCCTATTGACATTGTCACCTATTTGCCTAACTAAGAAAGTTATTGATAATAAGCCAGGTATGTGTTTCCTCAATCCAAGCAGGACTTAGAAACCAAAGCAATGATTCCCCAGTTCAAAGACTCAAAGATTTGTCAGCTCTAGTGAATGACTTCCACCTTAAAGAATACTAGGAATGTGCCTGCTTGCCTATCGAATGACTTCTCTTTCACTGGATGATGTTTTTGCAGCCATATAGAATAGTAACCTTTGCTTAGTATGGGGGAAGCAGCTGATGGGGATCAGGGTATGCCACCCCAGAATATGTCACTTTGGCATAAGAATTATTTTTGTGATATTTGTTGATTAGTAAATTTATTTAGTAAATATTTACTGAGGGCGGATGTCTGGGAATGCCAGAGGGATACAATGTCAAATAATGCCCTGGGAGAGGCTACCATTTGAGCAAAATCTGCAGGAGGCAAGAAAAAGAGCACTGAGACTGTCTAGGGGAAGAGTGATTCAGGCAACCGGACCAGCAAGGACAAAGAGCCTGAAGTGAGAGCATGATCAACATATTTGATCCTGAATGAGGAGGCTGGCGTTAGTGGAGGTGAGCAGGTAGACAAGTGTGGGTAAAGAAATGAGTGAGGCAATCAGTTTCTGTTCAATGCTGCTGTCCATCTGTCCTCAGGCTCCATTTTCTTTGGCCACCTCTCTTGTCAGTACAGGTGAGCAACCTTCCACTCTTCTAAGCTACCTTGCCTATATGCTGGCAGTAGAGTTCATGTTTCACCTTCTCACATGTATCTATGCTTTTTTTTTTTTCTAACCATGTTGAATGTTTAAAATAAATTGAATGATCATAGTAAAAAGACAAAAATATAGTAAAATACTCAACAGAGGGCACATTGGAGCAAATAGACCTGGGTGCAGTTTCTAGATTCACAACTTCCTAGATGGGTCATTTGGGCCAAATTATCCAAGTTGTCTGAGCTCATTTCCTCATCCAATGTCTAAATCAGGCAATATGCATAGTGCTTATCACAGGCCTTGGCACATAGTAGTGCTCAATAAATTTAGATTTCCTAAAAGAGTCAGGCAGGCTAAAGTTCTAGAATCATTTCCCAGCCCACACCACAACCACAACTTTACCAACCTCACTCCAATTGCTGATAATGCATACCGGTTCTACTTTGTGGTACTCTGCACAGGATGTGTGTTTACAAAGAGACAATTTGCATCACTCATGGTAGCACAGAAGTGCCTTGGCTAATGGAAACCCTTCATTATTCCAAAAGCAACTTATAGCCATATTTCTCTGATTTCATCATTCCTTCCCTACTCTGAACTCAATCAAAATCTTTGAAATCTTTGATATTTATGATGGCAATTATTTACAAGTATTTATTATTTGAAGAATTTTGAGATTGATTTTCCTGACAAATGTTCAAATTGTGTGAGTAATGCTGCACGTATAGAGCTTGCTGTACTGGAAACTGCACACAGGTTCTATGCAGAATCGTTCGTAAGCATTTGCACCAGGGCTGGTGGACATAGCCTCCATATAAAATGGACTGAGAGATAAATTGGACAAGTAGTGTTCTATGCAGATATTCTCCATTCTCCAGCAGTTGACTAAATCCTGCTATGTGGTCCTGCTTCATCGGTTAACCCATGCATGGCTTCTACTTTAGTCTTCCACCTCCAGTGTCATTTCTAAGTAATTTGTTCACCTCCTAGTTTGTTTTATAGATGATTAAAGTTCTAGTGTTGGTCCGGGGAAGCTACTCCGAAGGGACTGATATATTTAAAATCGGCCAGGATTATGATTGAGGTCATTTAATACAATGAGAATTTTGATCTGGTTTTAGCTTTGAACTTGAGAATGTCAGATACCAAAACTATAAGCTGCTTAGGAACAGGCTAGATGAGAAAACATACTACTTACTTCTCAGATGCTTTCTGTGAATATTAAATCTCAGACCTTGACACTGTGTGCAGCCTTCATGTTGGAAATTATAATTAGAAAATATCACCATAAGGGGCCTTTGCTGAGTTAGTTATACATTTGTGTCCTTTGGAATTATTGGCTTTGGCCTTCTCTGTGGAGGTAGCTGGGCTTAGCCTTTAAACTGTGCAGGGGCTCTGGGCACGGGGGTGCATACCCAGGACACTCGGGTCTGTAAGCTGAAGTATCCTCACCTTCACGCCCTGGTATTCTACTCCTCACAATGGATTGCTTCCCACTTCCTTCAAGAGAGCACTGGGTATCAAGTCAGGCTTGTTCTCTTAACACTTGTATTGCCTTAAAAATCTTCTTCAAAAATGCATTTTATTCTTAGGCATTCACACAGAAGTACATCGCACCCTCTGACTCGTAATTAGAATTCTTCCTAAAGACCCTGAGATTTCTGTGACTATATTCGTTTGCTCTACTGCTGCAGCAAAATACCATGGACGGGGTGGCTTAAACAACAGAAGTTTATGTTCTCACACTTTTAGAGCCTAGAAGTCCAAGCCCATTCTGAGGTCTCCCTCCTTGGCTTGCAGATGGCCGCCTTCTTGCTGTGCCCTCACACTGCGTTTCTTGGTGCATGTGTTTCTAGTGTCTCTTTTTCTTTTCCTAATCTCCTTTTCTTATAAGGGCACAAGTCAGATTGCTTGGGGGCCCACTTTAAGAGCCTCTTTTTAACTTAATTATCTCTTTAAACGTCCTGTTTCTAAATATAGTCTGTTACGTACATTCTAAGGTACTTCACAGTAAGGACTTTGAGGGGATACAATTAATTCCATGACAGTGACATTTTCACGTCATCAGCTTTATTAGTTGCTACCTGCAACTTGAAAAGGTACATTTTTTTTAAAATGGGTGGCAAAAAAAAAAGGAGAAAAAGAAGAAAAATTGATAGCTTGTTGCACATTTATTATTGTAATTATTTACAAATATTTATTATTTTTAAAATTCTGAGATTGATTTTCCTGGCAAATGTTCACATTTTCTGAGTACTGTCTCACATATAAAGCTTGCTGTATTGGAAGCCACATGCAGGTTCTACAGAGAATCATTTGAATTCCCCTACCAGTCTCAAACACTTCCAGAACTCAGGAAGAAATTCTGGTTGCAACTGGCAGTATTTTGAGATGTCTGCTCCGATTTACTGTTTACTATTAACTGAAATGATGTTTTTTGTTTGGTAGGTTTGTTCTTAAAAGCACATTAACTTCCAGACCTAACCTTTCATCTTTGGCTGGTTTCTCTTTATAACTGGCCTGGACAAAAGAGTAAGCACAGGAAATCAAGAATTAAATCTGTGAAACTCAGAAAAATCGGTGAATCCTTGGACACTTAAGGATCATCGAAAATACATGAAGAAACCAGTTTGCCAAATAGATGACTGACTGAGATGGTCTCGTTTGCTCAACTGATTACTTTTCTTGTTTGTTTCTGGAAAAGGTTTCCCAAGTCTATTTTTCTATAAAGTACTTTACACTGAATTCTTTTGCACAGGTATTTCATCAGGCTTGCCTAACCTCGTTTACATATTCAGTCATCCATCTACAAATCTTCCAATTATTATTTCTGAATTCTAAAAATGATGGATTTGATTTGGAGTATTGCCACAGATATTGGAGGGAGCTTCTGAAAAAGATGGAAGAGGCCGGGCGCGGTGGCTCACGCCTGTAATCCCAGCACTTTGGCAGGTGGAGGCGGATGGATCACCAGATCAGTAGATCAAGACTATCCTGGCTAACATGTTGAAACCGCATCTCTACTAAAAATACAAAAAATTAGCCGGGCGTGGTGGTGGGCACCTGTAGTCCCAGCTACTCTGGAGGCTGAGGCAGGAGAATGGTGGGAACCCGGGAGGCGGAGCTTGCAGTGAGCTGAGATTGTGCCACTGCGCTCCAGCCTGGGTGACAGAGGGAGACTCCGTCTCAAAAAAAAAAAAAAAAAAAAAAAAAAAAAGATGGAAGAGTGTCAGAAGTTAGGAATAAACTACAAATTGTAAGAATATTGTCCACATATCGTTTTAACGTTTATTCTTAGTTTTAAAATAAATTTTATTAGAATCTGAATTTGAATTTGGAGTGAAATTCAGCTTAATATTTTAAATGTAAGAAGTGAATTACTTTGAAATAATCTCAGTCCATATTTTTCAGAGTCTAGGGAGATATTGCTTTTTTAGAAGTTATAACCAATGTAAGGCATTTGAATTTTTATTAAAAAGATAATATATTTTTGTTAAATTGAAGCACTACAGGATGGTACAAAGTAATAAGTAATTATTCTCTTGTTCTTGCCTCTTTTCTAACCACAACTCCAACTTAAATGCTCTCAATATCTCCAGAGGAAAACACTGGTAATGGTTTGCTGTCTACCCCTGCAGATATGTCCTATGCATTCACACAGATATCTTTTTAGGCAGATGTAAACATACTCTGCATATAATTCTATGAATTGATCTTTTATCATCTCATCATTATTTTCAATATATATTCCTGTCATTATATGCAGATATACCTTATTTTAAACACTATGTAATGTTTATTAAATACATATGTTATCAATTTAACTAACCTCTTAGTGATGGGCATTATTAGTTTATATTTTTTTACTCACAAATAATACTCCAGTTAGGACACTTTTATATGTGTATAGACATATATATATACACATATATATAGTCATATATAGAGAGTCATATATTATATATACATATATAGAGAGAGAGGGAGTCATGCTTCGCTTACCATCAAAGACGTGTTCTGGGAAATGTGTCATTAGAAGATTTTGTCATTGTGTGAACATCACAGAGTGTACTTACACAAACCTACCTTATGTAGCCTACTACACACCAAGGCTATATGGCATAGCCTACTGCTACTAGACTACAAACCTGTATAGCATGCTATTCTATTGAAAACTATAGGCAATTATAACATAATGGTAACTATTTGTGTGTTTAAACATATAATATAAATAGTATGAATATAGTATCAAAAGATAAAAAAATGGTATGTCTGTGCAGGATACTTACCATGAAAGGAGCTTGCGGAGCTGGAAGTTCCTCTGGGTGAGTCAGTGGATAAATGGTGAGTGAATATGAAGGCCTAGGACATTACCGTAGACTACTATAGACTTGATGAACACTGTACTATTAGGTTACAGTAAATGTATTTAAAAAATTATTTCTTCAAAAAGAAATTAACCTTAGCTTACTGTAACATGTTTACTGTCTCAATTTTTAAAGTTTTTTTTCAAGGTTCTTGATGTTGTTATAAGAACACTTCAGTTAAAACAATCACATTGTACATCTGTACAAAAGTATTTTCTTTGTATTCTTATTCTGTAAGTTTTTTCTATTTTTACATGTTTAATTTTTTAAAACTGTGTTGTTAAAAACTATGATACACACATTAGTCTAGACCTACACAGGGTCAGGATCACCAATCTCCTTGTCTTTCACCTCCACATTTTGTCCCATTGGAAAATCCGCAGGGGATATAACATGCATGAAGCTGTCATCTCCTTTTTTTCTTTTCATTTTTTTGTTGTATTTTTTTTTTTGCTAATGTTGTTTCTTTTTTTTTTTTTTTTTAATTATACTTTAAGTTCTGGGATACATGTGCAGAACATGCAGGTTTGTTACATAGGTATACACGTGTCATGGTGGCTTGCTGTACAAATCAACCCATCACCTACATTAGGTATTTCTCCTAATGCTATCCCTTCAGTAGCTTCCAGTTCCCCAGAAGGCCCTGGTGTGTGATGTTCCCTTCCCTATATCCATGTGTTCTCATAAATCAACTCCCACTTTTGAGTGAGAACATGTGGTGTTTGGTTTTCTGTTCCTGTGTTCGTTTGCTGAGAATGATGGCTTCCAGCTTCATCCATGTCCCTGAAAAGGACATGAACTCATCCTTTTTATGGCTGCATAGTATTCCTTGGTGTGTATGTGCCACATTTTGTTTATCCAGGCTATCATTGATGGGTATTTGGGTTGGTTCCAAGTCTTTGCTATTGTGAACAGTGCTGCAATAAACATACATGTGCATATGTCTTTATAGTAGAATGATTTATAATCCTTTGGGTATATACCCAGTAATGGGATTGCTGGGTGTAATGGTATTTCTGGTTCTAGATCCTTGAGGAATTGCCACACTGCCTTCCACAATGGTTGAACTAATTCACATTCCCACCAACAGTGGAAAAGTGTTCCTATTTCTCCACATCCTCTCCAGCACCTGTTGTTTCCTTTTTTTTTTTTTTTTTTGAGACAGAGTCTCACTCTGTCACCCAGGCTGGAGTGCAGTGGCACGATCTCGGCTCACTGCAAGCTCCTCCTCCCTGGTTCACACCATTCTCTTGCCTCAGCCTCCCGAGTAGCTGGGACTACAGGGGCCTGCCACCATGTCCAGCTAATTTTTTTAGTAGAGACGGGGTTTCACCATGTTAGCCAGGATGGTCTCGATCTCCTGACCTTGCGATCTGCCCACCTCAGCCCCCCAAAGTGTTGGGATTACAGGGGTGAGCCACTGCACCTGGCCTGTTTCCTGACTTTTTAATAATCACCATTCTAACTGGTATGAGATGGTATCTTATTGTGGTTTTGATTTGTATTTCCCTAATGACCAGAGATGATGAGCTTTTCTTCATAAGTTTGTTGGCAGCATAAATGTCTTCTGCGTAGAAGTGTCTGTTCATATCCTTTGCCTATTTTTTGATGGGATTATTTACTTTTTTGTTGTAAATTTGTTTAAGTTGTTTGTAGACCTTAGATATTAGCCCTTTGTTAGATGGACAGATTGTAAAAATTTTCTCCCATTCTGTAGATTTCCTGTTCACTCTGATGATAGTTTCTTTTGCTGTGCAGAAGCTCTTTAGTTTAATTAGATCCCATTTGTCAATTTTGGCTTTTGTTGCCATTGCTTTTGGTGTTTAGTCATGAAGTCTTTCCTCATGCCTATGTCCTGAATGGTATTGCCTAGGTTTTCTTCTAGGGTTTTTATGGTTTTAGGTTTAAGTCTTTAATCCATCTTGAGTTAGTTTTTGTATAAGATGTAAGGAAGGATTCCAGTTTCAGTTTTCTGCATATAGGTGGCCAGTTTTCCCAAGACCACTTATTAAATAGGGAATCCTTTCCCCATTGCTTGTTTTCGTCTGGTTTGTCAATGAGCAGATGGTTGTTGATGTGTGATGTTATTTCTGAGGCCTTCATTCTATTTCATTGGTCAATACATCTGTTTTGGTGCCAGTACCATGCTGTTTTGGTTACTGTAGCTTTGTAGTATAGTTTGAAGTCAGGTAGTGTGATGCCTCAGGCTTTTTTAATTTGCTTAGGCTTGTCTTGGCTATACAGGCTCTTTTTTGGTTCTATATGAAATTTTAAGTAGTTTTTTCTAATTCTGTGAAGAAAGTCAATGGTAGCTTGATGGGAATAGCATTGAATCTATAAATTACTTTGGGAAGTATGGCCACTTTCATGATATTGATTCTTCCTATCCATGAGCATGGAATGTCTTTCCATTTGGTTGTGCCCTCTCTTATTTCCTTGAGCAGTGGTTTGTGGCTCTCCTTGAAGAAGTCCTTCACATCCATTGTAAGTTATATTCCTAGGTATTTTATTCTCTTTGTAGCAATTGTGAATGAGAGTTAACTCATGATTTGGCTCCCTGTTTGTCTATTATTGGTGTGTAGGAATGCTTATGATTTTTGCACATTGATTTTGTATCCTCAGACTTTGCTGAAGTTGCTCATCAGCTTAAGGAGATTTGGGGCTGAGACGATGGGGTTTTCTAAATATACAATCATGTCTTCTGCAAACAGAGACAATTTGACTTCCTCTCTTCCTATTTGAATACCCTTTATTTCTTTCTCTTGCCTGATTGCCCTGGCCAGAACTTCCAATACGATGTTGAATAGGAGTAGTGAGAGAGGATATCCTTGTCTTGTGCCGGTTTTCAAAGGGAATGCTTCCAGCTTTTGCCCATTCAGTATATTGACTGTGGGTTTGTCATAAATAGCTCTTATTATTTTGAGATACATTCCATCAATATCTAGTTTATTGAGAGTTTTTAGCATGAATGGGTGTTGAATTTTATCAAAGGCCTTTTCTGTATCTATTGAGATAATCATGTGGTTTTTGTCGTTGGTTCTGTTTACGTGATAAATTGCATTTATTTATTTGCATATATCGAACCAGCCTTGCATCCCAGTGATGAAGCGGGCTTGATCTTGGTGGATAAACTTTTTGATGTGCTGCTGGATTCTATTTGCCAATATTTTATTGAGGATTTTTGCATTGACTTTCATTAGGGATATTGACCTGAAGTTTTCTTTTTTTTGTTATGTCTCTGCCAAGTTTTGGTATCAGAATGATGCTGGCTTCAGAAAATGAGTTAGAAAGGAATCCCTCTTTTTTGTTTGTTTGTTTGAAATAGTTTCAGAAAGAGTGGTACCAGCTCCTCTTTCTACCTCTGGTAGCATTTGGCTGTGAATTCTTCTGGTCCTGAGCTGTTGTTGGTTGGCAGGCTATTAATTACTGCCTCAATTTTAGAACTTGTTATTGGCCTATTCAGGGATTCAACTTCTTCCTGTTTTAGTCTTGAGAGGGTGAATGTATTCAGGAATTTATTCATTTCTTCTAGATTTTCTAGTTTATTTGTGTAGAGGTGTTTATAGTATTCTCTGATGGTAGTATTTCTGTGGGATCAGTGGTGATATCTACTTTATTATTTTTCATTCTGTCTATTTGATTCTTTTCTCTTTTCTTCTTTATTAGTCTGGCTAGTAGTTTATCTATTTCGTTAATCTTTTCAAAAAACCAGCTCCTGGATTCACTGATTTTTTGAAGTGTTTTTCATGTCTCTATCTCCTTCAGTTCTGCTCTTATCTTAGTTATTTCTCATCTTCTGCTAGCTTTTGAATTTGTTTTTTCTTGCTTTCTAGTTCTTTTAATTGTGATATTAGGGTGTCCATTTTAGATCTGTCCTGCTTTCTCCTGTGGGGCATTTAGTGCTATAAATTTCCCACTAAACACTGCTGTAGCTGTGTCCCAGAGATTCTGATATATCATGTCTTTGTTCTCATTGGTTTCAAAAAACTTCTGTATTTCTGCCTTAATTTCATTGTTTATGCAGTAGCCTATCAGGAACAGGTTGTTCAATTTCCATGTACTTGTGCAGTTTTGAGTGAGTTTCTTAATCCTGAGTTCTAATTTGATTGCACTGTGGTCTGAGAGATTGTTATGATTTCCATTCTTTTTCATTTGCTGAGGAATATTTTACTTCCAATTATGTGGTCAATTTTAGAATAAGTGTGATGTGGCACTGAGAAGAATGTATATTCTATTAATTTGGGGTGGAGAGTTCTGTAGATGTCTACTGGGGCTTGTTCCAAAGCTGAGTTCAAGTCCTGAATACCCTTGTTAATTTTCCCATTTGTTGATCTGTCTAATACTAACAGTGGGGTGTTAAAGTATCCCACCATTATTGTGTGGGAGTCCAAATCTCTTTGCAGGTCTCTAAGAACTTGCTTTATGAATCTGGGTGCTCCTGTATTGGGTGCATATATATTTAGAATAGTTAGCTCTTCTTGTTGCATTGATCCCTTTACCACTATGTAATGCCCTTTTTTGTCTTTTTTGATCTTTGTTGGTTTAAAGTCGTTTTATCAGAGACTACGATTGCAACCCCTGCTTTTTTCTCCTTTCCATTTGCGTGGTAAATATTCCTCCAACCTTTTATTTTGAGCCTATGTGTGTCCTTACATGTGAGGTGGGTCTCCTGAATACAGCACACTGCTGGATCTTGACTTTTTATTCTATTTGCTTGTCTGTGTCTTTTAATTGGGGGAGTTAGCCCGTTTATATTTAAGGTTAATATTGTTATGTGTGAATTTGATCCTGTCATTATGATCCTTGCTGGTTATTTTGCCTGATAGTTGATGCAGTTTCTTCATAGTGTTGATTGTCTTTACAATTTGGTATGTTTTTGCAGTGGCTGGTACTGGTTTTTCCTTTCCATGTTTAATGCTTCCTTTAGCAGCTCTTGTAAGGCAAGCCTGGTGGTGACAAAATCTCTGAGCATTTGCTTGTCTGTAAAGGATTTTACTTCTCCTTCTCTTAGGAGGCTTAGTTTGGCTGGATATGAAATTCTGAGTTGAAAATTCTTTTCTTTAAGAATGTTGAATATTGGCTCTCACTCTCTTCTGGCTTGGAGGGTTTCTGCAGAAAGATCTGCTGTTAGTCTGATGGGCTTCCATTTTGGGGTAACCCGACCTTTGTCTCTAGCTGCCCTTAACATTTTTTCCTTCATTTCAACCTTGGTGAATCTGATGATTATGTGTCTTGGGGTTGCTCTTCTCGAGGAGTACTTTGTGGTGTTCTCTGTATTTCCCGAATTTGAATGTTGGCCTGCCTTACTAGGTTGGGGAAGTTCTCCTAGAAAATATCCTGAAGAGCATTTTCCAACTTCTTTCCATTCTCCCCGACACTTTCAGGTACGCCAGTCAAACGTAGTTTTGGTCTTTTTACATAGTCCATATTGGAGGCTTTGTTCATTCATTTTCATGCTTTTTTCTCTAATCTTCTCTTCACACTTTATTTCATTAAGTTGATCTTCAATCTCTGATATCCTTTCTTCCACTTGATCTATCCAGCTATTGATACTTGTGTATGCTTCACCAAGTTCTTGTGCTGTGTTTTTCAGCTTCATTAGGTCATGTATGTTCTTCTCTAAACTGGCTATTCTAGTTAGCAGTTCCTGTAACCTTTTACCAAGGTTCTTAGCTTCCTTGCATTGGGTTAGAACATGCTCCTTTAGCTTGGAGGAGTTTGTTATTACCCACCTTCTGAAACCTACCTCTGTCAATTCATCAGACTCATTCTCTGTCCAGTTTTGTTCCCTTGCTGATGAGTATTTTTGATCCTCTGGAGGAGAAGAGGTGTCTGGTTTTTGGAATTTTCAGCCTTTTTGCCCTGGTTTTTCCTCATCTTTGTGAATTTGGTCTTTGATGTTGTGACAAAAGACCTTTGGTCTTTGATGTTGGTGATCTTCAGATGGGGTTTCTGTGTGGACACCCTTTTTGTTGATGTTGATGCTATTCTTTTCTGTTTGTTAACTTTCCTTCTAACGGTCAGGCCCCTCTGCTGCAGGTCTGCTGGAATTTGCTGGAGGTCCACTCCAGACCCTGTTTGCCTGGGTATTACCAGTGAAGGCTGCAGAATAGCAAAGATTGCTGCTTCTTCTTTCCTCTGGAATAGAGGGAGGCACCCACCAGAGGGTGCACCAGAGGGGCACCCACCAGATGCCAGCCAGAGCTCTCCTTTAGGAAGAGTCTGTTGACCACTGCTGGGAGGTGTCTCCCAGTCAGGAGGCATGGGGGTCAGGCACCCACTTGAGGAGGTAGTCTGTTCGTTAGCAGAACTTGAGCACTGTACTGGGAGATCCACTGCTCTCTTCAGAGCTGGCAGGCAGGAATGTTTAAGTCTGCTGAAGCTGTGCCTACAGTTGCCCCTTCCCCTAGGTGCACTGTCCAAGGGAGAGGGGAGTTTTAGGTATAAGCTCCTGCCTGGGGCGGGTGCCTTGCTTTCAGAGTAGCCCTGCCCAAAGAGGAGGAATCTAGAGAGGCAGTCTGAAGCTGTCATCTCTTATCATAGTAATGCCTTCTTCTGGAATACCTTCAGAAGGACCTGTCTGCGGCTATTTTACAGTTAACATTATTTTATAAGTAGAATGTGTACACTTTAAAATAATGATGAAATGTGTAGTGTATTAAATACATAAAGCATTCACATAGTTGTTTATTATTATTATCAAGTATTATGTACCATTCATAATTTTATGAGCTATCATTTTATACTCCTGGCAGCAAAGTAGGTTTGTTTACACCAACATCACCACAAAGAGACGAGTAATGTGCTGTACTTGGGTATTACAATGGCTCAGTGTCACTAGGCAATAGGAATTTTTCAGCTCCATCATAATGCCATGAGACCATCATCTTATATGTGACCAATAATTGACCAAAACATTGTTATGCAGCTCATAACTATTTATAGATACAGATATCAATAATAAAGCTATCAATTCATCTATCTATCTATCATCTATCTATCTATCATCTATCTATCTATTTGCAAGCTTATGTACTTGATACATTGGTGGCTGTGTAATTGCTTATAATTTTGAATTTTTGAAACAAGTTCCAAATTGTTCTTTACATACCCCTATATGCCTACTATAATGGCTAAATTTTTTTTTTTAAATCAACTGGCAATACTAATGGCTGATGAAGATGTATAGCAACAGAAACTAATTTATTGCTGGCGAGAATGCCAAATGGTATAGTCACTTTGGAAGACAAACTGGCATTTTCTTACAAAGCTAAACATGATCTCACCATTTGATACAATTGTTCTATTAGGCATTTATCCAGTTAATTTATATCAATAAAAAATCCATATGTGAATGTTTATAGAGTCTTTATTTATAAAGGAGTATTATAGTAGGTGACTAGATACATAAATTCTGTCACAAAACATAAAAAGAAATGAGCTATCAATTAACTGTGTCACAAAAGATAAAAATAAATGAGCTATCAGGCCACAAAAAGGCACGGTTGAATCTTAATATATATTACTAAATAGGAAAGGTTACATACTATATAATTCCAGTTACATGGAATCCTGAAAAAGTCAAACTTCTAAAGAATACAAAATACAAAAAGAAACAAAGAATGTAAAATAATTTTAAATAATTTATGATATGTAGAGAATTTTCTATCAAGGAAGTGGAGCATATCTCCCAACTCATTAAGAGTGGGTTGCACATAGTAACTTCTTTCCAAAGGGTACAGTATGAAACTAGGGAGAAAAAGAGTGATTTTACAATCTGACAGGTCAGAAACCTGATAGTTCAACATCAACAGTAATGTTATGTTGATAGTGTGTCTCCTCGAAGTGATGTGTTGGAAATGTCCCTTTACCTCTGTGGTCCTCCTCCTAACACCAGTCTAATGATGGGACAAAAATCAAACAAATCCCCTCTGAGAAACATCGTATAATATATACCTGACTGGAACTGTTCAAAACTCTTACACCCATCAAAAACAAGGCAAGTCTGAGAAACTCACACCCAAGAGGAGCATAAGGAGACGTCATAACTAAATGTCATGTATCCTAGGTGGGATTCCGGAACAGGAAAAGTGCATTAGGTAAAGCTACGTTGTTGGCAAGTTGGAATATTTTGTCAATTCATGAATTCACTATTTTGAATATTGAACCCTCAGTAAAGACATTTTCAGGAAATTGATTTTCAGCAAAACAGCCATTGGGTATATTGATCAGCTATAATTCTGGAACTTCTGCTTTTCCCTGAGTTTTATAATTGATATCATAGTGGAAAGCTATTTTTTATTCATCAATATCAAAGACTTAATGGCATTTGACACTTGAGAATGTTAGAAATAAATGCAATAATTGAAAAACCCATGGCATATTGTGACTTAGATTTGAAGATGTATCCAAGTTTTCAAGAAGCATTGTTTTCAATATTATAGAATTTGACTGTAAAATCCATATTCTCTTAACATTTATGAATTCGAAATTTTTTAAACTCTAAATTTGAACTGCATATGAACCAATGTTTTCAAGAGCTGATTTGAACCTAACAACAATTCTATCGTAGAGCAATGACTGTGAATTATCCTTAGGTTAAATATAATAAAACTGTCTTTAGTGAATGTAAATAAATTGCCCAGCTCGCTCTTATTGTCAGTAGCAGCAGTGGAATTTCAACCTGGGTCCGAACGCTAGCTCTCTGGAGAATTTCTCATGATTCCTATGCCCTTGTATTATTTATTATTCTAAATAATATTATTACAGTAAAGCATTTTTTGTAATTTATTTTAAACAAGACTTTGAAATGTTTGCCTTTTGTGAAAGTATCATACATACAGAAGTTCTATAAAATTTATGTAGATTAAGTAATAATTTTTAAAAAGCTTATATGATTGCCTAACAGAACTTTAAAAAAAAATAAGATTGCATTTAACCTAACCAAAAACCTGTTTGAGTTAATTATTTCGTATTTCTCTTTACATTTTTACCACTTGTTAAGTATTACTATTTTCCAAGTTTATATGAATGGATTCGTATTGTATGTATTCTTCTATGACTTGTTTTTTAGGAAAAAATCTTTTGAGATTTATCCATGTTAATGTGTATAACGTAGGTCATTGCTTTTCAGCAATGTGTAGTTTTCTTTGAAATGAATATACCATTATTTTAATTTGTCTGTTTTCATTGTAAATGTATTTTGCAGTTGTTGTCAGTTTGGGATTAAAAATTTTTCTGTGGTTACGTGCCTGTTTATCTATCATGAACTGTGAAAATTTTTGTACATGTGATGGAGTATACACATGCAAGAGATTTTTAGAAGTTCTCAAGTGACATTTGAAGAATATGCTCAGAGCTTTCACTACAGACCATAGAAATCAATGATAGCATTTATAAATGTGACTAAACAAGTTCTTATATAAGGTCCATATGAATAAGTACTAGATGAGAGAATTGTAACAACCCTGTAACAGAAGATGCACTATTGTTCAAGCAAGTCCCTCGCTTGATTTTTCTGCATTCATCAATGACACGGGGTGTACAGCTAAGAAAGAATTTCATTTTGCCAGAGAGATAGTGTGTGTGCATATCTTTCTTTACTAGCATTTTGGCTTCTTCATCTCTTCTTTAAGAAGACTCTACTGTGTTTTCTTGTAATTTTTTATGTCAATATTTTGAGTCATTTAGAATAAAACCTACGTTTAAAATTTTGCTTGCAATAGCAAGAATATGAGTGACAATCTTCTTTCCCACTAGCAAAAATGTATTTTCGGTAAATTTTTAAAATTGAACCATAGGGAGCTATTCTGTCAAGGTCATTAAAAATTGAAGCTTGTGGCTATTTCTGTCATGGAAGAGTAATAGCCACTATAAACTTATCCCACTTGAGAAATGAGTAATTCTTTATTTCATTACATTCCCAACCAGAATCTCTGATCCATCAGTAATTACTCACATATTTTTTGGTTCATATAATTTCTATAACTGAAAGAAAAGATCCAAATATATATTTTATTTGCAGAATTATTTTCTACCAAGATAGGTTTTGGTGTAGTAATATTCTAGCACCAATAGTACTTTTCAACAGATTGGTCTCTGAAATATGAATACACATGAAATGGCCTCAAATAAAATAATATGGCAAAGCCATGACAGTTGGCCCTCTGCATATTATCAAAATACCAGGCTTTTTCTATGAGATATTCAAGGACAGTGTAAATCCTATATAGTAAAAAAAAAAAAAAATGATTCACTACCATAAATATACATAATCTGTAATACTTCTTCATAAAGATATGTGAATATTTATGCATCCTGATGAATTTTCAGGAGTACGAACATGGCCAGAAGAATATCTGAATAATTTAGTGGAGCAACATTTTGTTTACCTTTTTGTCCAGAGAAAAGTAGTTTATAACATGTAAATAATGCATGCCATTTTATGGGATTTTTGTAGTGATTCTTATATTTAGGAAACTGAGATCTGATTCTGTACTTCAAAGATCTTAAAATGAGGTGGGAAGATGAGTCATGTACATGCAAACCGCATATTAAAACATGACAAATAACAAAACTAATAAATCAGATGCATCTTTCTGATTTCGTTTTTTGAAAAACTTGAAATACAGAAAATGCACTCCGACTTGATACATCCAGAATCCTCATCATTGTAGATTTCTTGCTCTCATAATACATTTGTATTTCCAAATCACCAAGTGAGAAGATAGACTAATTTGCCAGAGTATAGTTATGATTCCATTCTCCAGAGAACTCCTCAACCAGGGTGCAAACTACTTGTTGCCACTGATAATTCTTCCTTCCCTTCATCAGGAGTAACCCCTGGACATAGGATAGGACTTAAAAGACTTAAAGAAGGATCTTTAGGGAGATCGAAGACTAGGGCTTCACACAGAGAAATAGGAATGTTATCAGAACCCACTGGAGTAAATGTTTGCCTATGATTAAACTATACCACTCATTTTTGAAGGAAGATAAATAATAAGCATTACTTCCTTTGAACATATCCAATCTAAAGGAGTCAGGTTGTGTGGTGAAATGAGAACTGTATTACGAGTCAAAAGGCAAACTTTGTAGACCTTGAATTTTACTCACTACTGGCTCTCTTAGTTGCCTTGTCAATTACATTGAAATTAAAATGTGTACCCGGGTTGGTAGTTTTGAATGTTAAGGAAAGATTTGTGGATATAAATGTCTTATATATTACTAGTGGAAAACAAAATGTAGATGTAATAACTATGGTACATTCAATTAATCTACTCTTTATACAGTTTTAAAAATAATGTTAACAAAGTATTTATTATAACATGAGATATGCTTGCAATATAGCATATTAAGAGAGAGTATTATACAAATCCAGATATATGCCATAAATAGACCGTGAATACATGAAGAGTATTGAAACAGCATGCATTGAAACAAAAACAAAAACATACCCTGGAGACTGATGCTCCCAAAGTGTTAGTAGAAATTGCTTTTGCGTGATGAGGCTATCAATGATCTTTTTTCTTCCACATTTCTCTGTTTTCCAAATGCTCTATACCAAAGAAAAGTTTCAATATTTTTCCAATGAAAGAAGAAATACTGTCATTTTGGTTATATACTTTATTTCTCCAGCAAACTTGTTTCTTAAGGGAAAGAGTTGTGCAATTTAGTCCTTTGAATCATAATGTATCAATATGCCTAAATTAAGTGTCCAATACAAATTTTTTCAACTGGCAGATGATTGATAGGTTTTTCCCTGTCAGTACTTTCTAGAACATCGAAAAGGGAAAAATATGACTCAATCTGTTTTGTTTCTAATTCACATCCAAAAGCTTCCATACATCTACCAAGTTATAAGGGTAAAAATCTAGGCTGTCGTAAACTGTTTTGAAAGGAATTTTTTTAAAAAAGGAAGAGTCAGTTTGTTAAAGCTATGTGAATAATGCAGCATGTGCAAAATTTGGCATCAGCTCGTATTCTGATAGCGCCAGACACCAAGAGAAAGGTCTTTCTGGTCTTTTCCTCACTCTAAGGAAGAAATATCATCTTCTTTTACTGCAGAATTAAAAGATGAGGTGAAAAAGAATTGGTTGGGTATTTCTACTGAAATGTCTGTTCCAACACCACAGTTGATAGTAGTACATAGTCTGAGAGCCTTCAATACTCAGTCCCATCTGTTAAAATGGCACAGTGCCTAAATGCCAGATGGTGTACTGGCTTCACAGGGACAGAGGCGCCAGAAAGAGGGCTTTAGAAGACATTTTTAATACCACCCTCTTGGGCCTCCTGCCTTGGTAACAACTCACCCATGTTGGCGACCCTGTCACATTTCACATTGCTTCCATAACATCTAGAAATAAGAGGTTCCAAACGCTTACTAAGTCACTTCCTTGAGCTGCCTACTGGTTTCTGATCTTTTAAAAGTTGAAAAAGAATACCAAAGTGGAAAAAAGGAAGGCCGAGAGAGGCCAACATTTAAAGTTTCCAACACCCACAGTTTGTATCTGAGGGTGATTAGGATTATATAACGTGTTTAACCCTATTATGTGAGTGTCAAATGTGTAGACACTGGTTGAGAAATTTACCTATTTTCAATGAGAAGAGAGGCACCCTGTTACATGGAAGAACCAGTTTATACGGTCCACTCCACCTAAAGACAAAAAGTGCTCTAGCTATCAAAAAATAAAACACTTTTTCTCATTTAGTTAATGAAAAATGATAATTCCAAAATACATTTACTAATAGCTTAACTATTTCTCAAAACTGTCATGCTAGATAAATAACAAAGAGCATAGACTTTCTAGAAATATAATTTTCAAAAAAAAATCAAACACAAAGTTATACAAATATAGAATGAAGATGTACCACCTATTTGTTAATTCACTTAATTATGTTATCAATAGAATGGCAAACCTGGTTCAAAGAATATTTCAGGAACTAGTTATTTGGACATTTAAAACATGAACATGTTGTTGAGGTAAAATTCAAAGCTTGTTCAGGTTCATCGGGCCAATAACACCACAAACTTTGGGCTGGACTTTTTATGGGAAAAAATTCTCCAGGTTAATATGTAGCTTCAGAAATTCTGGGTTTTAATCAAGCAGCAAATAGCAAAGTCGAACACAGGTACATTCTCCAAGGGAATTAATAATCTCAGATGAGCCTATTAACAAAATGCTCCAGAGAGTCATTGAACAACAATGCTGTACTCTCTTTTGTCTTGTCTCCAAGTCTTGACTACTTTTTCTTGACTGCATCAGAATAGAATCATGTGTCTGTGTATGTGTGTGTGTGTGTGTGTGTGTGTGTGTGTGTGTGTGTGTGTAAGGGGGTTGATTTGGCAAATCCCAGGAATTTTATTTAACTATAATAGTGATAAGATGGGTTCCCACTCCCACTCCCCTGGGTTTAAATTTTCTTCCTAGCAAATAATTTCTTTTTGTGGAACTCTTTTCCCATGTCATCCACATTCACCAAGAAGGTCAATGTTATTTCCTGATTTTTTAAAAAAGTAATCCTTTTCCCATGCCATCCACACTCAGCAAGAAGCTCGGTGTTATTTCCTGATTAAAAAAATAATAATAATCATTTACCCTAGGATCTTAACGACATTCTTGTCTCAAATGTTTAGCTATTCTTATCACACATTATTCCAAGCTAATTTAAACATTTTCTTATGTAATTTGTAAAGAAATACAACACTTAAACATAAAATAAAATAGAAATTTGCTAATTGCATTCAGTGCACACATTGGCCTTTCTCTGTCAACTACTCTTCTCACTATCTCACTCTAAGATCAAGTGGGGTTTGGAAGAGATCTTAACCCTGTGGCTGTTACACAAGTCTCAGGCCTAAATAAATCTGCCCTCTGCATTCCTGAATATCTATATATGTGCATGTGTGTGTGTGCACACACATATATACACAAATATGTATATATATTCATGTACATACACATACATATAAACATATATATACATACACATGTAAATATGTATACATGGATATGTATATGGACCAGGCATGGTGGCTCATGCCTGTAATCCCAGCACTTTGGAAGACCAAGGCAGGCAGATCACTTGAGGCCAACAGCTTGATACCAGCCTGGCCAACATGGCAAAAACCCATCTCTACTAAAAATACAAAAATATTAGCCAGATGTAGTGGTACACACCTATAATCCCAGCTACTTGGGAGGCTGAGACAGGAGAATCACTTGAAGCCAGGAGGTGGAGGCTGCAATGAGCCAAGATCACGCCACTGCACTCCATCCTGAGCAACAGAGCAAGACTCTATCTAAAAATAAGAAAACAAAAAAAGATATGCATATGTATGTAGGCATGTACTTAATTAGAGGGCATAGTAGTAATACATGATTTTGGGTTTTCATGTTTATTTGAATTTAATAATTCATTTATTTCATCAGGCAGTATTTCCCCAGTCAAGTGATATTCTTTCTATGCTAGACATTGGGCTAGGTGATAGCAATATAACTGAAAATAAATGTATACACAAAGCCTCCCTTCATGGAGCTTAACATCTTGTGAGAAAGACATTTAAAAAATTGTATATCGATTATATATCTCATCAATTTATCTATATCTACTATATATCTCATTTATCTGTATGTAACATGAAAAAGAAATACAAGGTTGTGAGAATGCAAACCATGGAAAACAAACTACTCAGAACATAAAAAGTTTTTTCTGAGGCAGTGACAGGAAATCTAAACAATGAAGAAAATGTAAGTTTTCTTCAGGATCTCATGGGTCATGTATGAAGCAACATTGGAAATAATTGGATACGGTTGTTATATCAGAAAGCAAAAAGCTCTGTCTTCCATTGTGTTCAAGATGACAGTGATTCATGTGTATCTTCACTTTCTGTTTTGAGTGATGAAAAACCCTTCAAACTTGTTTAAGAAACATGAAATATCTTGCTTTATATAATGGAAAAGTGCTTTCAGATATGGTTCATTCCAGGGTTCAAATAATTTATCTTTCTCTTAATTATCAAGCATTGCCTCCTTGGTATTGAATCCATTATCCAACCCCACATTGTTGAAAGACAGTAGCTTATAGTCCAGGGACAATATTCTTCCAGGTTTAAATCCTGCAAAAATGTCCCATCACCATTATGAATTCTTAGATTCAAATGCGACCAGCTGAGGTCACTTACGAATCTCTGAGAAAATGTTACAAAATACAAGAAAAAAAAAAACATAGGGGCCAAGATGGCCAACTAGAAGCAGTGACGATCAGAGGCTCCCATCGAAAAGATCCAAAACACCATGCAAATCCTGCACCAGAAACTGAGGTATCCAGGTTCTGTCGTTAGGACTGACTAGGCAGCTGGCATGACCCATGGAGAGGAAGGAAGAGCAGTGTGGTGCGGTGGCTCACCTGAGAGCCAGAGGGGGTAGGGGAGCCCCCATTCCCAGTCACAGGAGGTGGTGAGTGAGCGCACTACCCAGTCTGGGAAACAGTGCTTTTTCCATGAAACTGTGCAACCCACAGATTGGAAGATCCCACTCAGGAGCCCACAACACCAGGGTCTTCAGTTCCAATCACAGAGCCATGCAGATTCTCAACATTCACTTGCCTAGAATTCGCCTAAGCTTGCCAAGTTCCCAGGGAGAGGGGCAGCCATCAACACTACTGTGGCTGCCTGTGGTCTAAGGCATCTGAGCTTCTTGGGGGAGGGATGGCAGCCAACATTGGCTGCAGGGTCTCCCTGCAGGAACTCCAACTCCAGCCAGGGGCTCAGGGACAGAATGCTGATCTCCCTGTGCCTGAGGCCACAGAGGGCGGGGTGGCCATAGTCTCCATGGACCAGCAGACTTAGTCTTTCTTGCTGCTAGCTCTGAGGAATTGGATAAAGAGTCAAGACCCATCAGTGTGCTGTATTCAAGAGAGCCATCTCATGTGCAAAGACACACATAGACTCAAAATAAAAGGATGGAGGAAAGTTTACCAAGCAAATGGAAAGGAGAAAAAAGCAAGGGTTGCAATCCTAGTCTCTGACAAAACAGACTTTAAACCAACAGTGATCAGAAAAGACAAAGTAGGAATTACATAATGATAAAGGGGTCAATTCAACAGGAAGAGCTAACTATATATAGCTAACTATATAACTATATAAAACCTAAATGCATATGCACCCAACACAGCAGCATCCAGATTCATAAAACAAGTTCTTAGAGACCCAAAATAGAGACTTAAAGATTCCCACACAATAATAGTGGGAGACTTTAACATCCCACTATCAATGTTAGATAGTTCAACAAGACAGAACATTTAACAAGGATATTTAGGATGTGAACCCAGCTCTGGATCAAATGAACCTAATAGATATCTACAGAACTCTATACCCCAATATAACAGAATATACATTCTTCTCAGTGCCACATGGCACTTACTCTGAAATTGATCACATAATTGGAAGTAAAATGCTCCTCAGCAAATGAAACAGAATGTAAATAATAACAAACAGCCCCTCAGACCACAGTACAATCAAATTAGAACTCAACATTAAGAAACTCACTAAAAACTGCACAATTACATGGAAATTGAACAACCTGCTCCTGAAGACTCCTGGGTAAATAATGAAATTAAGGCAGAAATCAAGAAGTTATTTGAAACCAATGAAAACAAAGAGACAACATACCAGAATCTCTGGAATGCAGATAAAACAATGGTTAGAGGGAAATTATAGCACTAAATGCCCACAGGAGAAAGCAGGAAAGATCTCAAATCGACACATTAGCATCACAATTAAAAGAACTAGAGAAGCAACAATAAACAAATCCAAAAGCTAGCAGAAGACAAGAAATAACTAAGATCAGAGTGGAACTGAAGGAGATAGACACATGAAAAAACCCTTCAAAAAAATCATTGAATCCAGGAGCTGGTTTTTTGGAAAAATTAAGGAAATAGATAGACTGCCAGCTATACTAATAAAGAAGAAAAGAGAGAAGAATCAAATAGACCCAAGAAAACATGATCAAGGGGATATCACCACTGACTCCGGAGAAATGCAAACTAACAGGGAATACCATAAACATCTCTATGAAAAAAAAAAAAAACAAAACAAAACAAAAAAAAAACCCTAGAAAATCTACAAGAAATGTGTAAATTCCTGCGCAGATAAACTCTCCCAAGACTAACCTAGGAAAAAGTAAAATCCATTAATAGACCAATAACAAATTCTGAACTTGAGGCAGTAATTAATAGCCTGCCAACCAAAAAACACCCAGGACCAGACAGATGCACCACTGAATTCTACCAGATGTACGAAGAGGAGCTGGTACCATGCCTTCTGAAATTATTCCAAACAATTGAAAAGGAGGGATTCCTTCCTAATATATTTTATGAGGCCAGCATCATCCTGATACCAAAACCTGGCAAACACACAACAACAAAAGAAAACTTCAGGCCAATATCCCTCGTGAATATTGATGTGAAAATCCTCAATAAAATACTGGCAAACCAAAATACAGCAGCACATCAAAAAAGCACATCTACCATGATCAAGTTGGCTTCATCTGTGGGATGCAAGGCTGGTTCAACATATGCAAATCAATAAACATAATCCATTGCATAAACAGAGCCATTATGATAAAGACCACATGATTTTCTCAATAGATGCATAAAAGGTCTTCGATAAAATTCAACATCCCTTCATGCTACAAACTCTCAATAAACTAGGTATTGATGGAACATATCTTAAAATAATAAGAGCTATCTATGAGAAATCCACAGCCAATATCATACTGAATGTGCAAAGCTGGAAGCATTCCCTTTGAAAACTGGCACAAGACAAGGATGCCCTCTCTCAGCGCTCCTATTCAACATCATATTGGAAGTTCTGGTCAGGGCAATCAGGCAAGGGAAAGAAATAACGGATATTCGAATAGGAAGAGAGGAAGTCAAATTGTCTCTGTTTGCATATGACATGATTCTATATTTAGAAAACACCATTGTCTCAGCCCAAAAACTCCTTAAGCTGATAAGCAACTTCAGCAAAGTCTCAGGATACAAAATTAATGTGCAAAAATCACAAGCATTCCTATACACCAACAATAGACAAGCAGAGAGCCAAATCATGAGTGAACTCCCATTCACATGTGCTACAAAGAGAGTAAAATACCTAGGAATACAACTTACAAGGGAAGTGAAGGACCTCTTCAAGGAGAACTACAAACCACTATTCAAGGAAATAAGAGAGGACACCAACAAATGGTAAAATATTCCATCCTGGTGGATCAGAGGAATCAATATCATGAAAATGGCCATATTGCCAAAGTACTTTATAGATTCAATCCTGTCAAACTACCATTGATATTCTTTACAGAATTAGAAAAGAACTACTTTAAAATTTATATGGAACAAAAAAAGAGCCCACAGAGCCAAGACAATCCTAAGCAAAAAGAACAAAGCTGGAGGCATCATGCTACCTGACTTCAAGCTATACTACAAGGCTACAGTAACCAAAACAGCATGGTACTGATGCCAAAACAGACATATAGACCAATGGGAGAGAACAGAGATCTCAGAAATAAGACGACACATCTACAACCATCTGATCTTCAACAAACCTGACAAAAACAACCAATGTGGAAAGTATTTGCTATTTATAAATGGTGCTGGGAAAATTGGCTAGCCATATGCAGAAAACTGAAACTGGACCCCTTCCTTAGATCTTATACAAATCTTATACAGATCTTATACAAAAATTAACTCAAGACAGATTAAAGATTACATTTAGGCAATTACATTTAGGACATAGGCATGGGCAAAGATTTTATGATGAAATCACCAAAATCAATGGCAACAAAAGGCAAAATTGACAAATGGGATCTAATTAAACTAAAAAGCTTCTGCACAGCAAAAGAAATTATCATCAGGGTGAATAAAAAAACCTACAGAATGGGAGAAAATTTTTGTAATTGTATTAGTCATGGTTCGCCAGAGGATCAGAACTAATGGAATAGTTACATATATAAAGGGGAGTTTATTAAGTATTATCTTACACGATCACAAGGTCCCACAATATGCCATCTGCAGGTTGAGGAGCAAGGCGAGTCAGTCCAAGTTCCAAAACTGAAGAACTTGGAGCCCAATGTTCGAGGTCAGGAAGCATCCAGCACACAAGAAAGATGTAAGCTGGGAGAGTAGACCAGTCTCTCTTTTCACATTTTTCTGCCTGTTTATATTCTAGCCACACTGGCAGCTGATTAGATTGTACCCACACAGATTAAGGGTGGGTTAGCCTTTCCCAGCCCACTGACTCAATGTTAATCTCCTTTGGCAACACCCTCACAGACACACCCAGGATCAATACTTTGTATCATTCAATCCAATCAATTGACACTCAGTATTAGCCATCACAGCAATCTACCTATCTGACAAGTTCTAATATCCAGAATTTACAAGGAACTTAAAACAAATTTATGAGAAAAAAACAAACAACCCCATCAAAAAGTGGGCAAAGGATATGAATAGACACTTCTCAAAAGAAGAAATTTATGTGGCCAACAAACATATGAAAAAAAATTCAACATCACTAATGATCAGAGCAATGCAAATCAAAGCCACAGTGAGATGCCATCTTATGCCAGTGAGAATGTCTATTATTAAAAAGTCAAGAAACAACAGATGCTGGTGAAGCTGTGGAGGAATAGGAACGCTTTTACATTGTTGATTGGAATGTAAATTAGTTCAACCATTGTGGAAGACAGTGTGGCAATTCCTCAAGGATCTAGAACCAGAAATACCATTTGACCCAGCAATCCCATTACTGGGTATATACCCAAAGGAATATAAATTATCCTGCTATAAAGATACATGCACATGTATGTTTATTGCAGCACTATTCACAATAGTAAAGACACGGAACCAACCCAAATACTCATCAATGATAGACTGGATAAAGAAAATGTGGTACATATACACCACTGAATACTATACAGCCATAAAAAGGAATGAGATCATGTCCTTTGCAGGAACATGGGTGATGCTGGAAGCTATCATCCTCAGCAAACTAACACAGGAAAAGAAAACCAAACACTGCATGTTCTTACTCATAAGTGGGAGCCGAACCAAAAGAACACATGGACAAAGGAAGGGGAACAACACACACTGGGACCTATAGATGGGGGGTTGAGGTGGGAGGTGGGGACATGGGGAAAGAAAGCATCAGGACAGATAGTTAATGCCTGTGGGGCTTAAAACCTAGGTGATGGGTGGATAGGAGCAGCAAACCATCATGGCACATGTATACCTAGGTAACAAATCTGCACGTTCTGCACGTGTATCCCAGAACTTAAAAAAAGAAAACAAATAAATGGAATGGAATACGCCAGTTAATCAATTCAATAGAAGTGTCCGTTGTACCTGAAAAAAAAAAAAAGAAAAGAAAAAACAAATCTGTGCTCGACCACACGTCTATCACACTGTTACTCTTTTTGACTACATATTCTCCGATCACTTCTTCATATGACAATTTTGTAATATTTTCTATAAAGAAAATAGAAAAATTAATGTTTTCTCAGCATAATTGATGCTTTTTATTATTGGTAGATTAGAAAGGTATCTTTCGGCTAGTTATATAATTTATTCATAATGTTATGGCTTTTTTAGGATGGTTATCAAATACATGAAAACCTCTATCAAATTTCTTTTATATGTAAGTTTAAAAATTTGAAAGAATTTTCATCAGATCCATTTGTGTTTTGATATCTTTTAAATTTGCATCTTCTCTGCCACCCGCATAGTGCCAGTACCACAAGACATTTTCACATGCTAGTCCAACCTCTGACAGTCTGCCATTTTTGTGTCACGACTTTTAGTGGTTGAACAGATCACATGGCAAGAGTGTTCATGGAAACACTTTTTATGCCAGGATGCTTTACAGTAACATAACTATTCATGGATGGAACAGTTAATCACATAAATGTATCCCACTAAAAGCAAAGTAAATTATCTTAGCTTGCCTCAGCCATTTGGAGTAGCAGGAGTAGATATTAGGAAGGACAAAAGATTTCTTGTGTGAGTATGTCTCAGGTGGGGTCTTTGCAGTACCGGTAAACATGATTCTGACAGCAAGAATGAGGGTGCTTCTCATTTGGGCTCATAGGATTCTGGGCAATCTGAGATTTCAAGACTCTCCAGCTTGTCCATCTAAATGTCTTCCTCTCAGGACCAAAAGTCTTGTTCTTTTCCTTGCAAGAGATGTCTTTTATATACGTGACTTTTGAGATCATGCACTGATTCTTCTTTGCAGCTTCTCCACCCATCTAATTAAATCACAGACATGCAGACTTTTTGGCGCAATCTGCCACACAGTGGTAGGAGATGAGGGTTTTCCTTACCATAGAAGGCCTCTGGTTTTAAGGTATATCTTGAGTTAAAAGTTTACTAAACTGAGTTTATTATTTTCATTTTTCAAGTCTTCCAAACTAGAAAATAAAAATCAGCAATTCCATAATTTTATAATTACTGTCAGCTCCATTTCACCCAAGTGCCACAGCTCCAATGCAATTCCATGCTTTTCCTTCCACCAGGATCTCAGTGCAGCCCAACTCGGGTGAGATTCTTTGTCACTGTGATGCTACTGTGGGCTAGGAATGATGTCTGTCTACCTCAGTCATCATCAGCAATTTGTCCTTATTACCAGTTCCAAAATCCTATCCTGATAGCTTTCTGAAGTTGCTCTTGGTATCTCTATTTTCATCTGGGTTTCCCTGAAAGCATAGCTTGATATGCAGATATTTTAATGGAAAAGTAATCACAGAAGGCAAGAGTGAGAGAAAGGGAGAGTAAAAAAGAAAAGAACAGTGAGCAAATTGCATTGAATACCACTACAAGTGACTAGTGCTAATACCAATTAGACCCCTTGGGGAGTATAATGAAATGAGTCTCTGAACTGTCCTCTTTGGAGGAGAAAGGGTAACACACTTTTTGGATTCCATCTTCCATTGGTCAAGGATGACTTTTGGGTGTTAACACTTCATTGCACATGCCTGACTGTTAGATGAATTCCCACAGGTATCCCTCATCACTCTGTTGAAGAAGCCCTGGGGCAGAAAGCAATAAGTAGATACATCGTGTAGGCCCAAGAGAAGTTTTGTCAGGTTACACCTGCGCAAGATGCATCCAAGCAGGTGCAGAACTGGTTAGGGAAGCAATGGCTGGAGAAAAAGGAGGCTTGAGAGGATTTGAAGAATATGCAAACCCCATTTTATTTTGTGAGATAAAATACTTATCCTGGAGTTAAAAGGATTACCAATTTTCAAATATGAAAAGGTATGTAATATGCAAGTGTGTTTATATTTAAATATATGTCATATTTAAAAATACCTTTTATCTGTACAGAGCAGTATTACAGAAATAAGGTGTTCTTCCCCATCTCTCTGATATACTTCTGAATTATTGCTTCTAGTCACAGGTGAGAAAGTAAGGCCTTCACTGAGTGGGTCTACCTGACTCAGTATCATCTAAAATAAATAAGAAACAAGCAATATGTTTCAAGGAAAAAAAAATGGAATCTAGTTGGCTGTTCCCAGGTCTATATTTCTATGGGTCTTCTTACAGCAGTATTTTCTTGTAAATTTCCAGTTATCTAAACCATGCTAGATTGAAATATTCATACAATAACTCTAAGCACTTCTCTTTGTGTGTCTTTTCTAAATCTTCTAAATTTAAAATAAAAGAAAATATAATCATCCCCACTGAGTTAGATTTTTCTTAGACCTAAATGGACAATAAATTCCTAGTTGGAGAACATGATTTCCTGCCCTTGACTTCCTTCTCAGCTGTTATAATCATTTGTAAAACAGATTAAGAAATGTCTTTGACATTCTCCTGTGGCTTTGAAATTGCTATGTAGCTATTCAGCCTCTGCACAGAAATTGAATGAATGAATTGCTAGCGTTTGAGAAAAGAAGAAATCCCCATATGGAAAAAAACAACTGGAAAATAGTTGAAAAGAACTGCAGACTGTAATCTAGTTAGTAAATAATAATGCAAACCGTGGTGCAATGTAACTGAAAAAAAGAACAAATAGGTTGGCCTGATGAGATTTCATAAAATTTTTGGCATTGAACAGCTGGGAAAATTTCCTTGCCTATTCACATGAGCTAAAACGTTTCTTATTAAGAAAAGGGTAGAAAAAATGGAAACTTTCTGCAAAGAGTTCTAATGGGTTTATTTATTATGCAATTTTTTGCTTTGCCCATTGTAAAAGCACAATTTTAGGACACCAGGGTATTGGGTACATTACTTAATTTACCTTAGTACATTTTTATGTGCAAAGTAGGAAACTGAGCAGTTCTTAAAAACCATATGTATTTCTCTCAACTTATTTAGGAATTAATGTAAGTTGATACATTTCTTCTTTTAAAAAAAAATCTTCATTGCACAATACATGTTAATTTGAAAAATTGAGGAAAACAAATGAGAAAAACGTTCAGTTTGCCTATAACCTTAACACCTAGAGAGAACAATCCAACATTTTTATAATCTCCAAATGAAGAAACGTGCACACACACACCCACACACACATAAAATCCCAAAATAGATCATATTGTAGCTACTGTTCTATACATTACTTATTTGCTTCCAAAATCCTTTAGCATCAGCAAATGCTATACATTTTATATATATTTGTATATGTATATACAGTATACATTGTCATATATTCATATGTATGCATATGTACATGTACATGTGCCTATATACTCTGTGTTTGAATTTATAAGTAAAATCCAGGGATCTACGCTAACATTTCTGAGAAAATAATGACCTTGCTGGGTTTTGTTTTTCTTTTTTGGCTCTTTTGTTTTGTTTTGCTTTGTTCCTTTGAGACAGTCTTGCTCTGTCGCCCAGGCTTGAGTACAGTGGCACAATCAAAGCTCACATTAGCCTCAGCCTCCTTAGCTCAAGTGATCCTTCCACCTCAGCCTCCTGAGTAGCTGGAAGTACAACTGCGTGACACCACACCTGGCTTTTTTTTTTTTTCTGTAGAGACTGGGTCTTACTATGTTGCCCAGGGTGGTCTCAAACTCCTGGACTCAAGTGATCTTCTCACCTTGGCCTCCCAAATTGCTGAGATTATGGGCATGGGTCACCACACCTAGCCTTGTGACCTTGCTTTTGAAGTAAAAATGTTTCAGTCTCATTTGCAAGCTGCCCTATAGGGCACTATTGACCGTGAAGATGGACTCTGAGCAAAGTAGCATGTGTCAATCCTGAGCAAAGGCAATGAAAAGACTATATATGATTCTTCAGTCTCTTCTCATGCCATAATAACTGAGGAGGCTGCATGTTCACAGCTCAGCTATGAGCAGATGCAGCTTCTGCCACCCTAGGTACTTTATCTATGGATAACACCCATGTTTACCTGCAGAGATGTATTCTGTGGGGGAAAAAACTGACTTTGTTTTGCTAAGCTCCTGACATTCAAATATTGCTTAATACTGCAGCACAAACTAATATATCTTGATAGATACAACAACCATCCTTAAACCATATCTTTTCTACATTTCAATTTTAATATACTCTTGATGGACTGGATATTATCATCTTTTTTTTTCAAGAGAGCCTCATGGTAATTTTATTCCCTGACCTCAGCCATCCTTGGGAATGTCTTTCTGTTGCCTTTATAAATTTAACTGAGTACAAATTTACTGGGTCATGCTTTTTCTCATAATTTTTAGACATTAATATCTGTCTTCTGTTAGAAAGTATAGCTGTGGAGAAGTCTGAGAGCAACCTACATTTCTTCCATGTGTGCTATGGTTTGAATGTTTGTCCCCTACAAAACTCATGTGGAAATGTAATTGCCATTGCAACAGTACTTAGAAGTGGTACCTTTAGGAGATGATTAGGCCATGAGGGCTCTGCCTGGATTATTCCATTATTGTGGGAGTGGGTCAATTATCATGAAACTGGGTTCACCCCCTCTTGCTCTTTCCTTGCTCTTCTGTCATGTGATGCCTTCCGCCATATGATGATGCAGCAAGAAGGCCCATGCAAGATGCCAGCACCTGATCTTGGACTTCCCAGTCTCCCAAACTGTAAGAAAATAAATGTGTTTTCCTTATAAATTACCCCGTTTCAGGTATTCTGTAATAGCAGTACTAAACAGATTAAGACAGAAATGAATGCTAGAGAAGTGGGATATGGCCATAACACATACATAAAAATACGGAAGCAGCTTTGGAACTGGGTAAAGCATAGAGGCTAGAAGAATTTGGAGGAGCAGGACATTGATATCTGTCTTCTGGTAGAAAGCATGGCTGTGGAGAAGTCTGAGGGCAGCCTCAAAAGCCTAGATTGCCATTAATGGAGCTTTAAGAGTCATTCTGGTCAGGGTTCAGGAGAAGGGGAGAGATATAGGGAAAGTCTGAAACTAGCCAAGTGACAGCTTGATAAACAGATTAGTATAGACAGAAGATAGCCAGGTGCCATTCATAAAGACAAGAGGCGAACGATCCCAAAGGCATTTCAGATACGTTTGAAGCTGCCTTCCCATCACAGGGCCAGAATGCTAGGATACTGAGGGCAGAAAGGTTTCCAGAGGAGGGCTAAGGGTGTCTGTGGGACCACAGCATTCTCCGCCCTGTGATGACCCAAGTCTCTATCCCTTGTGTTCTGAAACAGCAACCCTTGCCCAGCTGTGGCTCAAGCAAGTCCAAATGCAGTTCTGGCCTTTGTTCCAGGAGGTGCAAGCCATAAACCTTGGCAGTGTCCATGTGGCACTACTAAATCTGCAGGCACAGGGTGTGTGAAAGCTATGGTGGCATGGTTGCCTCCACTTAGATTTTAAAAGCTGCAACAGAGACTTGCCAGTGGGGTGCAGCTGCTGCAGAGAGTATCCACTAGGGCCTAGTAGGGCTGTGGGAGTTGAGCCACTACTGAGATCCTAGAACTGTAGCAACATCAGCGTACAATGCCAGTCTGGGAGAGTTGCAGGCAAGAGAGACTCCAACTTGTGAGAGTTGCTGCATGGGCTGAGCCCAGAAAAGTCACAGAAGTGGAGCTACCTGAGGACATAGGGGCCCAACCCTTGCCCCAGTGTGCCCAGGCAGGACATAGAGTCACAGGACATTATTCTCAAGCATTAGAATTTAGTGTCGTTCAACCTATTGGGGTTAGGACTTATTTGGGACCAGTTATCCTTCTTTACTGTTTCTCCTTTATGAAATAGATATATCTATCCTATACGTATCTCACCATTATATTTTGGAAGGAGATAATTTGTTTTGATTTCACAGGCTCACACCTGGAGAGGAATTTGCCTTTGGATGAATCAAGCCTTAAGTTTCATTCACATCTAATTTAGATGAGACTCTGGATTTGGGACATTTGAGTTGATGCTCTCATGAGTTAAGACTTTTAGAGCTATTGAGATGGAATGAATGTATTTTGTATGTGAAAAGGAGATGAGTTTTGGGAGGCTAAAGGAGAATGATATGATCTGTATGTCTGTCCTCTCCAAAACTCATGTTGAAGTTTAATTGCTAATGTAACAGTATAGGGAAGAGGGACTGTGAAGAGGTGATTAGTCCACAAAGTCTCCAGCCTCTGGGTGGGATTAATGCCGCTGTAAAGGGGTGAGTTTTGTCCCCTTTGCTCTCTTTGGCTTTTTTTTTCTCCCCCACATGTAATGATGCAGGAAGAAACTCTTCTTAGATGCTGATTCCTTGATCTTGCACTTCCCAGCATCCAGAACTATGAGAACTATGTTCATTATAAATTATCCAGTCTCAGGCATTCTGTTATGGCAGCCCGCTAGTCTGTTTTGTGCTATTTTCTTTATATGTTTGGGTTCTTATACAACATCAAAAATTTTTAAAAAACAAAAAAACAAAAAACCAAAAAAAAACCTTTAAGCTCAGCAATTTCAATGCTCTGAGTTGTTTTTAAATGGAAGTCTTGGCCCTTCAGATTTCAAAACTCTTCTCTGTCTTTATTTCAAGAAAGTATTTTTTTATACCACAACTTGGATTATTTGTTTCTGTTTTGTTTTTATTGTCATTTTAATATTTACTTTGTCCCTTATAAATATTTACCATCTTTGCAATATCACTTTTGTTTGATTTAGCTTTAATCTATTCACCATGTCCATGGCATTTTCAATCAGGTTTATTGTATTTTTATTATTTCAAATATGTCTTTAAAATCTGTACTATTTTAATTTTTTCATTCTGTGTGCTTCCATTGTATTCTTCCATTTCTTTTCTAAGTTCTCCCAGTTCAGTTTTCTGATTTTCTCTTTTGTACAATCTTTTCCTAGACATTATCATGTGATCTTTAAGCTCTCTTTTAAAAAGCAATCATGTTGGGTATAGTTTGTTTGAGAATAGTGGAAATTGTTTTGTTGAACGCTTCCTTTTCTTTGGGAAACTCTTATATTCTTCTTGTAATGTGTGTTTGCATTGCCTTTTATTTAAGTTTTTTCCTTTCTTCTTTTTTTAAAAAATTGATTCATTTTCTGTGCTTTGTTTAAACAAAGAAGGTATGATTTAGCAATAAAGATGGTTTATAAATAAGACTTCTTCTGCAGCTACTACTCTTCTCTTGCTATCATACGAATGAACTGGGTTTTGACTGAGATATCTTGTTCTTCAATGGTTCATTCTTGGTTGAAAATTTTGTCATCCTATTCTATGCTTTTGTTTACTGTAACTTCTTTCACAAAAGCATGTAGACTTTAAAAACATATGTTACTTCTTTGTGTTCTTACCAAAGTTTGTTTCTATATGATCACTGATGCACAGATATTGTATGATTTATGATTTAAGGTTGGGACATTTTCTTGTTTCATTGAAGATCCAATGATTGTTTTTATTGTTTTTTAATTTCTTTTCTATTTGTTTATAGGTTAAGAAGAAGAGATGTGGAAGAGATGGCTAGTTATTCACCTATCCATTTCTTCTTTTTTCTGGGATAGCAGTTAGATAATATTTTTCATATTCATTTGAATTTAGGTGTAACTGAGTTGTCTTCATCTATTTGGGTTGCTGCAACAAAAACACCTTGAACTAGGTAGCTTATGAACAACAGAAATGTATTTCTCACAGTTCTGGAGGCTGGAACGTCCAAGATCAAGGAACTGGCAGATCTCATGTCTGATGAGGGTCCACGTCCTCACGTATGGCACCTTCTTGCTGTGTCCTCACATGGTGAAAGGGGTGACCGTTCTGTCTACAGTTTCTTTTGTCAGAATATTATTCCCACCCATGAAGGCTTTGCCCTCATGACCAGTTTACCTCCCCAAAGTTCTACCTCCTAACACCATTATCTTGGAAGTTGGGATTTCAACATATAAATTTGCGGGAGGGGTGGGGGATACAAGTATTCAGTTCATAGCATGAGTTACAGACAGTAAGATATAAAAGAGAGTGAGGGTTACCACTGACAGGCCTGGCCTAGAAAACTCTCTCCCACATTATCAGCTTCCATGTTCTTTTCTATTCTGTAGCAGTGCAGGAAGCTGTGTTTTGAAGATAATGAAGTCATGAGACAGAAGGACACTTGGTCCCTGTATCAATACTTGTAGAGAAGCTGTGGACCAATCAGGAATATCCATTTTGTTTCTGTGACTTTTCAGTGCCATTTTGCTCTCCAGTGCAACAATTTTTATTTGTATTTTTTCATGCATACCATTAGTGTTTATTGGGAAAGAGAACTAATCAATTTTACTTCATTTTCATAAAGTCTGTGACTATACAACCTTTTTTTGAATTTTATCCCCACAATATTGGAAATGTAATTTACAAAATTATTTTTATTTCTTGAAACTAATTTCAGCATAGGAAAAGAGGCCAGATTTTGCTTTGCCAAATGTCTTTCCTAAAGGCATGTGTAGTAAGCTCAACAATGGCTCCAAAGATATCCAGTCCTTATCTCTGGAACCTATCATTGTTACCTTGGAAAAAGTATCTTTGCAGATGTAATTAGAGTTAAGGACCTTGAGATTGGGAGATTGTTTTGAATTATTTGGCTGGGCCCTAAATGCTATCACATGTGTCCTTATAAGAGAGAGACGGGGAAGATTAGGCATACAGAGGAGGAGGCAATGTGACCATGAAGACAGAGATTAGAATGATGTAGCCACAAACAGAAGATTACCAGAAACCACCAGAAGCTGGAAGGGGCAAGGAACAGGTACTCCCTTAGGGCCTCCAGAGGGAGCATGGAGCTGCCGACATCTTGATTTTGGCTAGTGAAACAGATTTAAGAATTCTGACCTCCAGAACTGTAAGAGAATAAATTACTGTTGTTTTAAGCCACCAAGTTTTGTGGTAATACATTATAGAAGCCATAAGAAACTAATACAACATGCTTTCATTTAAAATGAGAAAATCATGAACTTTCATAATTAATAATGAATTTGCTTGCATGGAAATATTCAAAGAAATGCTGTTGAGGTATTACATTAAACTAAAAAAGAAAGTTATGTTCTATTTTTCCATTGGGAAGCTGAGGCAAGAACTTTCTTTGGAAGACATGAGCAAATTAATTTGTTTCAAGGGTTTAAAAAGCATCATCACCGTCTGTGATCTGGCTTCAATGCAACACAACTATCTACTCTACTGTGCACCTAATTCATGGATGGGTCAAGACATGGGAATTAATTCTATTTACAATGTTAACAGAATTATTATTATTATATTACATATAATATAATAATTATAGATGTACATTATATTATGTCCATTATGCATTCCATTTTATGAAATATTATAATGAAATAATATGTCCATTATTATGTCCATTATGTATTCCATTTTCAACTTTTTAGCACAAACCTATGTCAATAAATTTACCTATGTCATTTTTAAATTGAAGTTCTCTATTCTTGCCAAATGTACCAACTTGAATATAAGTTTTCTTACAGTTTTGAGATCAACAACTTCAGAAATATCCTTTATATGTGAACTTAATAATTTTGCAAGGACAACATTAAACCTTTTCAAAATTTTTAACACAAAGAAAGCATTTTCTAGAATTTTGCCTATCATAGCCTAATGTCCAAATGTATTTTTCATACTAAATTTTTTTTACCAAGGTTATAGATGTGGCTAACTCAGTGATATTTTTATATGTGTTTTCAACAGTTGCAATGGAAAATACCCCAAATTATTCACATTTTCTTCTTTAATTTTTCTAAACCATAGCTTAAACATTCTAATCAGTAGAATTATAATTATATTTATAAATGTAAATGCCTGTTCCTGTTTGGAAAACATGCCTTTCTGCATTCAATACATTTTAAAAAATAAACATAACATTGTGAGAAACTTTTAATTTGGGGGCAATTTTATTACCCAAAACATTTTAGAAATAAACCTTCTAGCATATTACAATGTGAATATCAATTTTTAGCTAAATGTTTTTTTAGCTTATTAAATTTTTCATTTGCTTTTTTTCTGTATTTTCTACCTAGTCTCTTTATGATTTGTTTTATAAAGATGTCTGAGCACATGCTCTTTAGGCACAGATAGTTTTTGCTTGCATAGGATCCATGAAGGACCATTCTTCACATCCACAGAAGAAAACATCCATTATCATTTATTTCTTAAGTAAGCAGCTCCTCACTCTGTCTTTCATCCCCCTCTCCTCTCTTTTGATGGAAATTTGAGTCCAAAATAAGATAAAAATATTTTATTTTCTATTTAGCACTAGCTTAAGAAAAAACTCACAAATATAATAACAAAATACAACTCAAACATAGTGTCAAGGAGTGGAGAGTCAGTGACAAATTGGAGAGGAAATGTTCTAGCTAAAGAGGGGGGCCTCAGCCAATGGTTACAGGTGGGATCTGAGATATAGTGTTGTCAGAGCTCTTACTTCCAAAAAAGCTAGAATATGAGATTTCTAAGAAATTGGTTTTCACATGTTGGCAACTGAATGAAAACACCTATAATCAGGGGTGGGGGGGGAAACTGATGAGAGAAGCAGGAAGAAATATATAAAATAGGAGTAGATAAAAATAGGCCAAAAAAATCATTAAAATAATAATGTCACTTCAAAGTTTAAGTAATTATTTAGATACAGTAAAGGACACTACTGTGATAACAGAAAATCTGAACACTGACCAGAAATTGTTCTGAAAATTTTTCCAGGAATGTAGAATACAAAGATAGGTGCAGGATGTGATTATAGAAAAGATGATGGATTTGGAGGATAGAGATGATAGGAGTCTGACTTTGGTTTCTGGGTCTTGATCATGGTTTCTAATATTGAAACAAGTGCAACAAAAAAAGATAATTGAAAAGAAATGATAATCAAAGGCTCACTGATGCAGGTATTGCCAGAATGGATCAACCATATCCCAGGCACAGTTGATAGAAATATATTTACATCTAGATGAAAGCATAAACTACATCAAAGAAAAAGTTCTAGAGGTAACCAGATGGGAGAGGAAGGAAGAAAAGAAAGAGGAAGGGAAAAGAAAGAGGAAGGGGAATGAGGAGAGAAAACATGCTATAATGGTGATAAAATGAGTTAACATATATTTCTCTTCTAAAAAACTAAGCACAGAGACAAATTCAAGATAAAAATGTGCAAATTTTAAAAATATGCTACAAATCTATTACACTTAATCAAATGTGTGCATTCAGATGACAGAAAAAAATGTTTATCTTTATCTGTGCAAGGATACAGAAATTCTACTCTGAATTTTACTTGGGAAAAAAACTTACAGAAGATGTATTTTTGATGTGATGAATTACAAATAATGTCATTAATAGTTTTTAAATAATAACTATTTTACTTACTTAAAATGTCTTCTCGGCTGGGCATGAGCCACCATGCCCAGCCGAGAAGACATTTTAAGTAAGTATATAGTTAGTAAGTAAGTAAGTATATAGGCTCATGCCTATAATCTCCCAAGGATGCCAAGACGGGAGGATCACGAAGTCAGGAGTTCAAGACCAGCCTGGCCAACATAGTGAAACCCCGTCTCTACTAAAAATACAAAAATTAGCAGGGCATAGTGGTGCACACCTGTAGTCCCAGCTACTTAGGAGGCTGAGGCAGGAGAATCGCTTGAACCTGGGAGGCAGAGGTTGTGGTGAGCCGAGATCGTGCCACTGCACTCCAGCCTGGACAACAGAGTGAGACTCTGCCTCAGAGAAAAAAAAAAAAAAAATCTTCTCATGCACTCCAAAACGTAAGGCTATAAATACAATTATTAGTTTTATTAAATGATTACTTTGTGCCAAATCTATATTTGCATTTCAACTAGAGAATCTCTAATGCTTACAACCCTGAAAATCAAGGTTAGCATCTCGATTTAATATGAATATCAAGAATAGAAAAGTCATAGCATAAAAGAGTTGGCAATCGGCATTCATACCAGCTAAAAACTGAGATGATAAAATCATTGTTGTAATTCAAATCCGAAAAGATTACTAATGCTAAAAAATGCTGCTCAAGGAGAGGATGTGGAATGTAACAAGGAGTAGTGGTTTAAAGCAAAGTCCAAATTATATTAAAACTACTGGGAGCTTGTACTGTAAGAAGAATAATGATATGTTAAATTTATCACCTTATAGTTTTCCTTCATTTAATAGGAAAATCCTTATTTAAAAATTCACAATTAATTAAAAGTATAACATATAATGCTCAAATTGCTGAATCGCTAGCAAATAAAATGATCCATATGGCAAAAGACAAAACAAAATGACAATATAAACAAATAAAGAAATATAAACAAAATTAGGAAAACATGGCAAAAGTAAAACTAAGTATATCATGTTAATAAATACAGAAAGCTTGAACTCCTCCATAAAAGTGAAAGATTATGTAATATCTTTAAAAATATTTAATCTATACCTGAGATATATCTAAAAAATAAAATAAAGTAAAATATAAAGCAAATAGGAAAATATTTATTAGACAAATATAAGTATAGTCACAGTATTAAGTTCAAGGTTTAATATTACATAAAAATAATATTTTCAAATACCACATAAAGTCATAAACTCTTGTGCAAACATGTCAGAGCATCTAAACACATGAGGTAAAAACTGGAACTATAAGAAAAATTGATAGCAGTGTAATTTTATAAGAAATGTAATGCTTTTATGCCTGGGAAGTCTATCATAGTGGTTACAGTCTTCTAAAAGTAAAGCAATCAGGGAGAAGGTATTTAGAAATAGTCCAGAAAAAGAAGGAGAATTTTCTGAAGATTGAAAATTAATTGTGGAAGAAGTTAATGGGCAAATTAATCATATGCATATATTGATATAAGGTCTTGGTAAAAGATAAGAAGAGATTCTAAATTACTAGGGATCATTCCATAAGGAAATGGTAAGCTCTGATGGCTGTTATCTCAACTCATATATCTAACAGTGGAGGTTGCAGAGCAGAAGGGAGGCTGATAGATCTTAGAACTCTAATCAGTAAATTACTAAGAAGCCGAGAGGAAACCTTGAGAAGACTGAGAGTAAACTCCTAGTGGAGTAGGAGCATTGGCATAGCTGGGGAACTGTGGCCTGAATTCCAGCAGGGGGTGGCAAGAGAAGAGTATTCTAATTGCATTCATTTCTTTACCCAGGCTAGGCCCATGCCACTGCCTTGAAATCCAAAGTCCTAGATTATTTTCCATCTATTTGGTACCGGACAAGAAAGCAACAGCAGCAGATGAGGATAAGAGAGAACACAAGGAAGTGCCACGTGTGAGCTTAAATTGGAAGCCTTATGCAGAGAGTCCCGATTGCCTAGCTGGCCTCTGAACAGCGCAACCCATTGACTGTTACAAGCAGCTGCCCCAGAAGAGCAGGGCTGAAGTCCTGGAAAGAGTTCTGGTGACTAGACTGGTTGGGGGGTGCAGGGGAACTGAGAGTGGAGGTAGATGGATGAACAGGGAATGGCAGAACTCAGATTACAAAATTATAGGTCTTGAGGTGCACACCTCTCATGCACATCTAGGGCATTTTTAAGAGCACAAAGCAAAACCTAAACTTTTGCTCTTTTTCTTTTCCTTCTCCAAAGCAATATTAGCACTCAACACACTTATGAAGCCAGAGCACAACAGGCAAAAAAAAAGCCACACTATAAATAAACAACTTATACTGGAAAACCAACTCTCGGAATGCACAGAACAGATATTCAAAATAGCATGCTATTCTCAGAGAAATAGGAAGAGATATTGGAAACATGATGAAATAGCAAGCAATTACAGAGAGGATCCAGTTGGAGATATTAGGATGAAATCTATTGTTACTGAAATAGAGAACGCAATGCATGGGTACAAGAGAAGAATGTAAACCACTGAAAATGATTTAAACTGTAGGCTCAAGTTGAAGAACTCTCAGAATGAATCAACAAGGGATAAAAATAAGGAAAAGCAGGAAACAAATGTTAAAGACACACACATATATTATGTATATATGGTTACACATATGTATATATGTTTATATATGTGTGTATATTTTATATACCTATATAAAACACATATGTATATATTTATTTAAAGTGTATATATGTTTAAAAACACACTTATTACAGAGTGAGAGACAGAAAGAGTGACAAATTAGAAGTAGTAGCATCAGCATTATTTAATATAAGTCTTACAAAAAGGAGGGAAGAGTTGAAAAAATAATTAACCAGAATTTCCTAGAATTAAAGATATATCAGACTTCTGGCTGAAGAAATTCATACAGGGCCAAACAGGATAAATTAGGAAAAAATTATATAAAATTAAAAATATTAAAACTTCAGCTAAGCACATTGTACTGTGGCTTGAAAACATAAAAGAGAATATTCTAAAATTTTCTGAAGAGAAAAAGGGAATCACCTAAAAATGAACAAGAGTATGACTTTTCAACAGCAACACTGGATGCATAAAGACAGTGGAGTAATGTCTCCGATAAACCCCTTACAATTATTTAAACGTTTTTTAATCTCTCATGAAACAAAGTAAAAAAACTGTTATTATTTTGAGACACGTTCTGGCTCTGTCACCCAGGCTAGAATGCAATGGTTGGATCTCAGCTCACTGCAACCTCTGCCTCAAGGCTCAAGTGATCCTCTCATCTCAGCCTCCCAAGTAGCTGGCATTACAGGTGCAGACCACCACACCCAGCTAAGTTTTATACTTTTTGTAGAGACAGGGTTTTGCCATGTTGCCCAGACTGGTCTCAAACTCCTGATCTCAAGGAGTCCTCCCGCCTCAGCCTTCCAAAGTGCTGGGATTACAGGCATGATCCACTGTGCCCAGTCAAAAGATAGTATTTAAATTACTTTTTTATTTCATTTTATTTCTTCAGTACTCTAGCCATCTCATTATTTCCTCCTCTTGGGGGTGATGCCAATAGTCTCCTGCTTCTCTTGGCGTCCACTATATCATGAGCCATTAATATATTTTCCACATAGTAGCTTAAATGTTATTCTCAACCCCCAAATCTGAACTTGTTATGTTTTAATAAAAACACATTGTTCTTAGGAAAATAACTAGAATCCAAACATGGCTGAGGGTCCTGCCTGGCTGAGTCAAGCATCTCTGAACCCTGGATGGACTTGGGAATCTCTGGGGCACTTTATACTAGTGCACAAGTCCTGCCCTAGAGGTCCTCCTTGACTGGGTCTGCGTGGCCTGCACTACCCAGGTGACTTCCAAGGCAACCCTGTTGCAGAAGTCCTGATCTTGTCCCTGTGGCCCCTTCAGCTCAAGTCTTCCCTGTTTTCTTTCACTCTCAGCGCTACTGACAGATCTACTGTGCCTCCAACCTGTCAGGCTCCTTCTCGTTCCAAGACTTTGCACAGGATTTTCCTCCGTCCTGGAACACTCCCCAAACACTTTCACTAGGGTCATCCTGCTCTGCCTTCAGAGTCAGCTCACTCTTCACTTTTTCAAGGAACCCCTGACCCACCTTCCTAAGTCTCTCCCACATGTCAACTTAGGGCAACAGATGTATCTTAATAGCTCTTATGATATTTGTGACAGTTTAATTATTGGTATGATTCTTCCATAAAACTCTTTCTTTTATACATTGTGTGCTCCATGGGATTAAGGAATATTTTGTTTTTCTTACTCAGTATCGCATGGTTTTCAACTAATGCAGTGTTGCCTAATTTGCCGAATGAATGAATAATTAACACCTAAAGACCTAAAACCAGCAAACATTTTAAAGTCACATATGCCTTAGTTGCAAGTCATGTATACATTTATTATACATATACATGATTGTAAATGTGTGGTAAAGCTAGTGGATAGATGAACTAATGAATGACATGAGGCTATATTCTGAACAGCAAAAATATTTCAACGCTATTGAAAAATTGTAAAATTATTTTTCCATGTTTGTTTAAAAAATACATATAAACCCTCCTTTCTTTTTTCCAGAGAGCAGTCATGATTACAAACCTAGCGATCTGTGAACTCAAAAATCTAGAAACATATCTATTACGAAAAATGCTTTCATCTTATTGAGACCCTTCTTTTGTTTTATCCTACTGTGATTTTCCAAGAATTGCTTTGATATAAAATGTCATTTCAAGATTATTTATAAAAGAGAGTAAAAATGCTAATACCTTTGTAAAAGATGAGTTAAATGAACAGCCTATTCATGAAGTGCTTTGAAGGATGATAAATAAGAAATAATGCAAGTTATCAAAATGAATCATTAACTTCTCCAAATCCAGGGGATTAAAATTGAACAAAAAATTCACAATTCAATCATCATCTCACTTTGAAAATTAAAGGTAATTGGCAGCCTGTTTAAATTGCATCTGTCTTAGATTGCAAGTGTTGTTAATGACAGGGAAAGCAGAAGGGTAATGAGTAGAGGATCAACTTGAGCAACCAATAGAAAAATAATATTTAATGAAGCACATTTTACGAAGAAAACTGAGGAGCACAGAGCTATACTGTTGTGTGAAAACTAAACCCTAAAATACCACTGCATCTTCTATTTTGAAACAAGTTCTTCAGAAATTTTCATCACATATGAAACTAGAGATTTGTTTGCAAAGGCAGAATACTTGTGCTATAAAGAGCTAATAGTCATGGAGCCAAAGAATGCACAATAATCTATAAATGCATTTACCCATATGGAAAATTGTGATGTGCTTGATTGTGTTTAGTTTTAATGAAAAAGAATTACTGAATATATTCATTACTACACCATCTGCTTTTCACTTAATAACATATTTTCCAATTATTAATGAACATACATAATTTTAACACAAATGGGACTGCATAAAATATTTTTATAAAGTCTTTTCTTTTTTTGCCTGTATCTCTTTTCATCTTGTCCCCCTCCTCCTTTCCACCCAGGGTTATCAGGCATGACTGTGCAAATTGCGAATTGCAAACATCAGATCACATTGAGATCTATGCATTAGTTATCTATTGCTGCATAAGAATATTTCCACAAACTTGGAGGCCCAAATACAAATTAATTATCTCACAGTTCCTGTGGGTCAGGAGCCTGGGCATGGCGTAGCTGAATACTCTGCTTTAGGGTCTCACAAGCCTGCAATCGAGGTGGAACACCCAGGGCTGCAGTATCATCTGGAGCTTGAATGGGGAATTAGCCACTTCCCTGCTTTCATGGTTGCTGGCAGCATTACATTCCTTGTGACTGTAGAACTGGGAGCTTTTAGTTTCCCAGGCCATTCCCAGCTCTCAGAGGCCGTTCCCAGCTCTCAGAGGTCACCTGCAGTTCCTCACCATGTGGGGTTCCCCAACAGGGCTGCTTTCCTCCTCACACTCAGTAAGGGCGAGAGAAATGGCAGAGAAACGGGCACTTCAACCTTAGGTAACGCAGTCACACACATTTCATCACCTTTGCTGTTTTCTACTGGTTAGAAGTAAATCACAGGTTCTACCCACACAGAAGAGGAAGGAATAGCAATCACTAAAAAGCAGGGATCATGATGGCCACCTAAAAATCTGTCCACCACAGTCTGTTGAAGTGAAGGCCTTGGAATTACACTGATCCGAATTTCATTAAATTCTCTTATTTTTTTTTTTTTAATTCAAGTTGTGTGCTGATCCCAGGGGCTTATTATGAGAGTTCTGGTTTTTTGCTATTGTTTTATTGTTGTTTGTGTGGCACTTTGACTACTTAGGTGAGTTATTACTCTTTGTGTAATAACTGGGGCTCACATTGTCAGGTTGGGTCTCTGAGTTATCTTAAATGTTGACATTACACTGGGTTTTGCTTCTAGGGACTGGTGTACAGAATTAGCCAATATAATAATCCCTTGTTTAGATAACAAGAGGCAATCTTTGTCATCCTTGCCTTGTTTGTTTGCTTGTTTATGCGTTTGTTTGCAGGTTTGAGAATTGAGAGGACTTGGTCCCTTGTTCAGTGTTTACTGTACAATTTCCAGTCCCATCTGTTACAGTTAAATGGATTGATGGCCTTCTCTCTGAGGAGCCATTAGAAGCCTGCCGTGTGCTGTGTTTAGCGTGGACTTTCTGACACTGGATGTCAGGTCCCCATTGAACCCAGAACTGAGACAGTCCTTCATGAGCTTTCTCCAAGGAGCTGCTAAAAAAGTCCAGGTCTTTGTTCCTGGACTTCAATCTCCATCAGCCTGCTGACTCCAACAACTGCTTGGCTGAGAAGAGTAAATTATTTACAGTTGGGAAATGATAGGTTCCTAGTTTTTACCTTCACAGAATGACCTGTACTCAGTTTTCAGTCTTTGAGTTATCTCTTTCTTTCATCAGCTCTACTGCCCCTGAGTCCTAAGACTATCCTGCTTAACATCCTAAATGACCTACAGCTATCTGCCTGGCATTCTGAGTTATGGGGCTGAGGGATGTTTGATAAGTGTTTCAAATACAGACATCCAAATCATCCAATTTTCCACAGCATTTCTCACCCCATGTCCCCATACCTTTTGCTTCCCATCACCTCTCTGTATTCCATATGAACAGCTGACTCTCGTATCATTTCTTTCCCCTCTGCACACCATTTAAGCTTTGGCTTCCTGTGAATGTGTCTTGTTTAATCAACTATAATTTCTCCATCACCTTTCAGTTTTTTCAAAGATGTATTGAAACTTCCACACCACTGATGTCTTCTCCCACCTTCTCTTTGCATTTGTAGAGTTATAACATTTGTGTTCCTCAATATTTTATTATGTCCTTGCATTTAATTCTCTTTAAGTGGAAATCTCCCTCATTTAAAAGAAATTATGTTTAAGACCTCAGATTTTCATGCAGAAATGTGAATGCTATTCTTGAGTTTGTTGCAATGTTGAACCAATCCTTGGTTCTAAATTTATTCTAGTAAGTAAATAAAATCAAGGAGGAAAGCTGCATCAAATAGTTTGCTAAAAATTGGAAGAACATATGTAATATGAAGAATGAACATATAGAACATGAAAAATTTTTCCATAAGGAAAAACTAATACTTTAATCTTAAAAGAGTGAACATGGAATTTTGTTCAAATAAGGTTTGCATACCTTCATAATGATAATAAATCGTTAATGGAAGCTATTGTACTATACTAAACTTTCAGAACCTTTTAGAGGTTCACATGGGGAAGACAACCATTATCATATTTGTGGTGAAAATAAACTCCCCTATCCCAAACACTTGAAAGAGTTCTAGGTAAATTTGAAAGTTGTCAGCCTATTTGAATCTAGAAGAGTTTAAAAATCTAGGAAACATAAGTTATATTTAATTGATGGGATGGGGAAAGGGGACAATATTTCCTTATAGAGGTTGTGTTGCAAGTCATGAAAGTGACTTAATTGGATTAGGCGTCAGAGTTGTAAAAAAAAGAAAAGATTGTGTTTGTGTGTGTGTGAGAGAGAGAGAGAGATTGAGATGGAGGTGAGGAGATGGGAGTGAGGCAATGAATAAAGAAATGCTTCTTAAGGATCTTGAGATCCTCTTATGGATCTTTCAAATATAAATATTAAGAGTACACAGAATTAGGTTAATGAGAGTGAGAAGGATTAGGTAATTAGCATATCAGAAAAAGGTATCAATATAAAAATCAGAAGAGAATGAGATGGATCTGGTCTAAGATGGTGACAAGTTCTTATTCTAAATATAAGAGAATAAGAAGATGAAGATGTTAACCAAGGACCAAGCTGTCAAGATGTGTGTGGTAGACGGTGCACTGCTATCAGCCATGTTAGGAAGGATAGTGGAAGAGTTTCAAAGTGGATAAGGCAGGAAGCAGAGAGGGGTTTAGGGATCCTAGGGCAGAGAAGAAAAAAAAAACAAGAAAGTTTCCCTTTTCAAGGATCTGGAAGCTGAGGGTGAGATGTACTAGATTAGGGAGAAATAGTCTGCGGGAGGGGAACAAAGGATAGTACAGACTGGGAGCTATTAGAATAAACCAATTACTGCTTGAAATCTATGCCATCTTAATTGCATCGAGTGAGATTGTGACTCTTCTCAGCTGATAGGTGTTCCCACGAGCCCTGGCTTCTGTACCTTTGCAGGTGCTATCTGTGCTGTACTGCCCAGGGCACAGTGGGAGGCCAGTGGTTACAGCAGCATAGCATGGGAACAAAACAACATCTGTCAAGTGTTCCTGATGGCGTGAGTCTCTGTGTGCTGGTGCAGAGAAATCATCATCTAAGTAACAAAGATTTGGGATCCTTTCTATGCATTTCTTTTTCTATTAGTTTCTAATTTTATTTTAGATTCAGGGGTACATATGCAGGTTTGCTAGCTGGTATATTGTGTGATGCTGAGGTTTGGGGCATGATTCATCCCATCACCCAGGTACTGAGCATAGTACCCAATAGTTAGCTTTTAAATCCTTGCCTCCCTCCCTCCATTCCCCTTCTTGCAGTCCCCAGTGTCTGTAGTTGCCATTTTTATGTCCATGAGTACCCATTGCTTAGCTCGCATTTGTAAGTGAGAACATGCAGTATTTCGTTTTCTGTTCCTGTGTTAATTCACTTAGGATAACGGCTTCCAGCTGTATCCATGTTAGAGCATTTCTTAAAAGTGATTTTATTTTGTCCAAAAGCTTCTTTTACCAAAGTTATGATGTGATAGCCTCAAGAAAATAGTAATAAATAGAAAAAAATCTCTTAGAGTACTTATGTAACATGACATTGAAATTAAGACTTTCTTTTTAAATTTTATTTTTAATGGACAAGTAATGATTGTACATATTTATGGGGTATATAGTGGTTTTTGATACATATAATGTATAGTGATCAGATCAGAGTAACTGGTACATCCAACATCTCAAAGTTTTGTCATTTCTTTGTGCTGGGCAAATTCAATATTCTCCTTCCAGCTATTTGAAACTATATATTATTATTAATATTGTCATCCTACAGTGGTATGGAACACTATAATCTATTCCTCCTACCTAGCTGTAATTTGGTATCATTTAACAAATCTCTCCCTATCTTTCCTTTCCCTCTACCCTTCCCAGCCTCTAGTATCCTTTGTTCTACTTTTTGATTCTATGAAATCAACATTTTTTGGCTTCCATATATGAGTGAGAACGTGCAGTGCTTAATTTTCTGTTTCTGGCTTAATTCACTTAACATAATGTCCTATCTGCACCCCATGTTTACTGTAGCACTATTCACAATAACCAAGATATGGAAGAAAGCAAAGTGTCCTAAAACAAATAAATCAATAGCGAAAATGTGAGAGATATATATATATATATCTGTATATATATGTGTATATATATATGTATATATGTATATATATGTGTGTGTATATATATATATCTGTATATATATGTGTGTGTATATATATATACACACACACAGTGGAATACTATTCAGCCATAAAGAAGAATGATATCCTGTCATTCCTGTCATTCATGGCAACATGATGGAACTGAAGGAAATTAAGACTTTAAAACAAATTTTATTCTATTTATAAGACTCTTAGATTTTAAAATTTTAAAAACATGTAAATAATATAGTTCAACTTTACTTGTGAACAGAGGAATATAATTCTTAAAATAGAACAAAGAGATGGTCAGTCTTCATGCCATAATGTACTTTGAATTATAACAGCTAAGATACTATGGGAATGTGGGAAATATTACAATATGTTGTGATTGAATATGTCTGCTCAGCTCTCCATATTTGATTAGATGATGCCTTTGCTTTGGTATATTCTCAATCACTGAATAGTATGCTGTTAGGGAGCATTTTCTCCCAGTCTTAGTCATAATTCCCTATTAAATTGGGAGAGATCAAACAGTCACATATTAGTGGAGTAGCTTGGCTTTCTTTAATACACGTTTCATGTTGTATCCTTTGTATATGTTTTAGCAATTTTTAAAATATATATTAAAAAGTTTCTTTAAAAATAAAATGTCCTAGCAGATGTAAAATAAGCAAACAGAATCAATGGAAGTAAATCTTCCTCATTTCTATCTACATTAAGGAGACATTGACCTACCCAAAAGGCCCAACAGACACAAGGGCCAATCTGGAAGAGCCTTCAAAGGCCAAAATTGGAACAATTTTTGTAAAAAAATTAAAATAATAATATTATAAACCAAAGAATAAAATAAATATATATAAATCTATAGTGATTTAAATTATTAAATAAATTGACAAATAAATAATTGACAGATAAGAGATAGCCCTTCCTTACCAAATATTTCTAATTAATATATAAAAAGGAACAAGGAGACATAGAAAATCATCCTTAGTATGCCATAGTAATAATTCCTGAAAAAAAAAATCCACCAATAAATGGTAAAATTGGTGGGTAAAAGTTTTGAAAGAGCAAGATATTTGCATATTCTCAAAACATTCCCTCCAAAACACTTACTAATTTCAAAGGGAAATATAGTCAGTTTGCAATGGAAAAAACTGTCAGATAAGCCCTTATTCAAGTAATCAAGGTTAACATCACCAATAAGAAGACATCCTGGCAACATGCACCCCTCTAATATGATGAAGTCGAAGGCCACATGACTTTTGAGTATTTTTCTTTAAAGTGCATAACTCAAACTAATCTTGAGAAAATAGCATGAAAACAACATTAAGAGGCATTCTATTAAAATATGTGGCCAGCACTCTTCGAAAGGTCAAGGTCATGAAAGACAAAGAAAGATTAGAATTGTCACAGATTGGAGGAGGCCAAGGATATATGATAAAGAAATGCTATGTGGGATCCTGGCACAGAAATAAAACAGCCATTAGTGGAAAAGCTTGTAAAATACAAATGAAGTCTATAGTTTATTTCATAGTAATGTGCTAGAGTTAATTTCTTAGCTTTGATAACTCTACTACGGTTATGTAAGATGTTAACATTTAAGGAAGCTGGATAAAAGGGATACAGGACATCTCTATTATTTTTGCTGCTCTATTATAGATCTAATACTATTACAAAATTAAAAGCAAGCAAACTATTCCCAAACTTTATAGCAAAAGGTTTTTGTATAGTCTGTAAGGGATCTTGCTATTCATATATTTTAAAAGTTCTCATTCAAATTCGATCCAATACATGCCCTGATTATCAAGAGAAACTATTGAAATATCAGTTCACTAGAATATAAGCTCCGTGAAAGCAGTACTTTTTTTCTTCTGTTTTATTGATTGTTAATGCTCTAAATGCCTAGAAGAGTACTTTGGACTTAATAAATACACATCTAATAGATGAATTAGAAAAATGAGCGAAATCCAAGACACTGGCATGGAATGGAAGGTTCTGGGTTCACTCAGCCTCTCAGTGCCTAAGCAGCTGAGCCAGGTTGATTGTCTGATGGGCAAGCCTCCAAATCACCATAGGAATGACCACAGGGGTGACGAGCTGAAAGGGCAGAGTTACATGATGCCAGCACCAAGCAAAGGATCTCCAGCTGCTGTGACACTCCTCTCACTTTGAAAAGAGGTGATGTGACACACCCTAGTCTGGCAGCTGGCAGTAATGACGGCTACACACAGCTTGTTGGCTGGGTAGCAGATGGGGAAATTTGCTTGGCAAAGGACTTTTTAAACGAGTTATTCTGTAATTGATGCATTTTGCTGGGCTTTTACAGTGTAGCAGAAGTGATCTCAGGTTCTGTAAATGTAAATTTTAAAGTCTACCAGCATTTAGGGATTTATTCCAGTGAGTTTACCAAAATTTCCAACCATAGTGCCTGCTATCAATGTCAACTGCCAATAACGAGAAATGGCCACTCTATGTTTTTTAATAACACATCTCAACTGAAGAATTGTGCCAGTCATGGCAAATCATATCACACTCAGATACATACATGCATATTGCATAGGAAATATTGTGCTCAATAACTCAAAGGCTAGGTTATCTAATATATAAGAATGACAATACTATTTTCTCTTATGGGCAAAAATGTAGGATCCTCCCCCAAGGAGAAAGGACTCAGAAGGGAGCATCCCTTGTGCCTTGACATTTCCTAGATCTTGCCTTTTGCAACATTACTATTTCTCTCCTTACCAAAAAGTATCCTCAGATCAGGTTAATTAGTTATATCACAAATAGTTACATAATCCCCTTTCTTTGAAGCAAAAACAACTATTTTTTAAACCTGAATAGCTTTCCGCCTGTATCAGACAAGAGTAACGTAAACAAGCCATTTTCAAAACGACTGAAAAGCTGTTGATGCCATGACTTGCTTTTGCACATTATAAAGGAAACAGATTTTTCTTTTCTATCCTTTACATGATATGCAATTGTCAAACAAAATGGTAGAATGACTATGAAATAAATATTCCAATAAATTAAACAAAACTGGTGTCTCACATGCAGGCTTTGAAGGTGAATGCTATGTCGAATGGGAAAAAAAAATCCAGACTACACTGAGGACATAACATCTAAAGTATATTTAGAAAGTAAACATTCATGAATGAAAACTAAGCAATCTTTTCTTATACTTAGGTCAAAAACCAGCATTAAACAAAATAGTATAAAAAAAGCATGTGCTATTTATTGGTGCTCATTCCTCCTGAAAAAGATTGGTGCAGTCTCAAACCTGATTTCAAATTTAGGTGTTTTGGGGGTTTTTTTCTTTTTTTTTTTTTGGCCCAAAAGCTACTGGATGGAGGAAATGGTAACAATAATTTTAAAAAATAGTGTTTTGTTTTGTTTTGTTTTGTTTTGTTTTTCTTTTTAGATGGAGCTTCGCTCTTGTTGTCCAGGCTGGAGTGCAATGGTGCAATCTCGGCTCACTGCAACCTCCGCCTCCTGGGTTCAAACAATTCTCCTGCCTCAGCCTCCCGAGTAGCTACGATTACAGGTGTGCACAACCATGCCCGGCTAATTTTTGTATTTTTAGTAGAGACAGGATTTCACCATGTTGGCCAGACTGGCTTCGAACTTCTGACCTCAGGTGATCCACCCATCTTGGCCTCCCAAAGTGCTGGGATTACAGGCGTGAGCCGCCGCACCTGACCCGCAGATTTTTCATTATTGGAATTTTCAAATCATTGTTAAAAATTGAGTATAAAAATATAAAACCCATTGCCAAGTTGAAAATAATTATAGCAATTAACATACTGCGTTTCTCATATGTGCTCAGTAGCGTACAAAACATTTTATATGGACAATGTTATTTAATTTTCATATGAATGCTAAGAGGCAGATGCTAAGAGTATCTACATTTTAGAGGTAGGGAAATTGAGGTTAAGTAAATGTTCCAGGTCAAACAACTAGGATGTAGTGGGGCTTGGATTTGAACTGGTCAGTCTAATTTCACAATGCTCTCTTAAACCACTGCAGTTTGTTCCCTCTCATGGGATTACAAATTTCCTAGTGAAACCTAAGACTTAAAATTCCCTTAACAGAAAAAGTCATCTGAGGAGCAGAGCTGAGCAAAGCAATACGGAGCAGAGCTCAGCACTTGCCTGCTTCCTCACACCACAGGACTGTGGGCTTTTCTTCTTTCTGGGAATGGTGTCTAATATGATGAACTCTTTATGTAAATAGAGACGCAATTATTATTCTCATTTTTAGAAATCCATGCAGTAGGTGAAATTGAATTACCTGTTTCCCACTGAGGACAGTAACTTGGAGATACTGTGACATTCAGGCCATGTGGGCTAGGGGTAGGGAAAGCTGATGTCTTTCTACGACTGCATTCATTGATCATAAGCATGAGACCGGAGAAAAGATTAAGCTTCTCATAGAAGTGCAAGCTCTATTTTCCACTCATTCTCGTAAGTGGAGAATAGAACTTGCACTTCTGTTTTTCCTGGTCTTGATTCCTTGGAGCATCTCTGTGTTTACCTGGTTACATTTCAGCCAAGATTTATTTTAGTCCTTCTCCTCTTTTGGAGCTTTTGAGGCAGTTTCATATATATGCCTCGTAGAAACTTCCTAGCTATCTGAAGAGGTAATTCATAGAGATGGCCATATTCTGGTCATTTGGGAAGCCTGGCACACAGAGGACAGAAACCCTGTCAAAGTGGGGTGCTAAGTCCACCTGAGAGTGAGTGTAACCACTGGTTACATACAAAAGGATGGCCTATGAAGATTACAGTAACTTGAAATACACTATCATGTTAAGCATAATACAATTATTGTGTTATTTTTAATTATTTAGGGCATTGTTCTGTAACATGTAATCCTGTATGCAAGTTCATGTTCTTTTACAATGTATAGTGCTGAACATGTACACACATGCACATACCATATAGGCTCATAGCAATGTTTACTAAAGCCTTTGTAGAAACAAATAATATATTACTGACATCTTTTATCAACTAGATATTGGAAACAGGTTGTATAGATTGGATATCAGATATACTAGATATTTCCCTCGTCTAGATGACATATTATCAAAATATTTATCCTTTTTAAAAGAACATGGTTAATAGAATCAGTGCCGGTATGTTTAGTGTGATGAAATGCAAATGGAAGTCATAACTTATCCAGAAGGAAACAGTCTGTAAATAGTGCTTTTTATCTGAGTTGTCTTTTTGGGGTGCTAGAACTCTAACTCTGCTAATCAGGGAGACTTCGCCCTGATCACACTGGACGGGATCTAAGCAAGACCTCTAAGAAATTTTTCACATAAAAATCTTCATGACAATGATCAAGTGTTTTCTGAGAGTGACTCAACCCAAGTTTTGCACTGAGAGCAGTTTGTATTTTCCATGGACTACACAGAGGCACATAGGTACCTCAGACAGACTAATGCCCTGGTACAACTTCAAGTAGATATTTTAAAAATATTTGTTCAACATCTTCCTTCAATATGAAGGAAGATTAGAGAAAGAAAACCACTGGTGATACCTTCTCTGTGATTCCTGCAATTTATCTCTAGCCCTGAATTCACATACTCATTTGCAAAACTAGAAAACAGCATTTTTATAACATTTATTGTTACTCAGGTATGCTCATGGGATGACTCATCTATACACAAAAACTCCATAGGGCTCATTTAAGAATGTCTGCCATTAGGTGGAACACAATGGCTCACATCTGTAATCCCAGCACTTTGGGAGGCCAAGGAGGGCGGATCGCTTGAGTCCAGGGGTTCAAGACCAGCCTGGGCAACATGGCTAGACCTTATCTCTACAAAAACATTTTTAAAAATTAGCCAGGAGTAGTGGCATGTGGTTGTAGTCCCAGCTAGTTGGGAGGCTGAAGTAGGAGGATTGTCTGAGCCTGAAAGTTCTAGATTGCAGTGAGCCATGGCTACATCACTGCACTCCAGTCTGGGGGACAGAATAATACTCTGTCTCAGAAAAAAACAAAACAAAACAAAAAACACGAAAAACAAACAAACAACAACAACAAACTGCAACTAGATATCCTTCTAGAATTGAATTACAGTTTCAGAAATCTCCCTCACATACAAATGCCTGATCTCCTTCCCCAGTGAGACCCGACTAGCTCTTTATTTTATTATTCATCAACTTAGTCACAATCACCATGACTAAAAATCTTATTCAATACATTGGAATGAATCTTTGCTTGCTCCTCGGTGGGTAAGGGATGGACTTTGTATGAAAACCTCCATACCTCATGTTCCCTTGTTTCCCTTGTTGATCCTCTTCTGTGAGTCCTCTACTGTCTGTAGTTTTTCATTTTGTGACAAGTCTTTGTTATCACGTTTTTGGTCCCTGGTGATAATATTTACCCAATCCTTAATCTTTGCCTCTGCCTGTGCTCAAAACTCACTGTGAGTGCTCTTTTTGAAGGCTTCATTTCTTCCTATCATTCTTATAAAAAATATTTTTGTAATTTTCCTGTCGATTTTTGAGAAAGTTTTTGTTATTTGATTTGACCCTGCAGATCTACCAGCTTGTAAACCGGTTTTTTGTTTTCTTGCTATTCAGTTGTATAAATTCCTTATATATTTTGGATATTAACCTCATTAAATTTTGGTAAATTTTGGTTCTTCTTACAAGTGACATTCTCTCTGTCCTCTGTGTAGTTGATGAAATGGATATTTTGAAACCCTTTCTTTTCTTTGTTGAGGTCAAACTGAAAAAGATTTCTCCCATTGTTCTGTACCACGATGTTTCCTGTGTGTCATTAATAAGCATCATTATGTCCTGCTAGCTAGTTAAGAGCACCATGATGTTACCATATAATTACATTATACCCAGTATTGTTTTTGCTACACATTACCGCATACCTCTAAGAGACTTTCTTCAGCTAAATTTCTGTAAACACAATGACAAAAGCCTTCAACTGAGAGGAAGATCCAGATTTTTTTACCTTATTTTGAATCTGTAATAACAACAGATACTTCTGAAACAGAGAAATCATGGCTTTTTTCACTTCCTCATATCAGATTTTCTTTGCTATATTCCATGCTCTTGTAAATTTTTTGGCTATTAGAGAAGTACATCGGTAACTAATCTGTATGCAAAGCGTTTAAAGACAAGTGATTGATTCCCTAAGCAGTAAAAGTATAACTCTGAGTTAGAGTCCCTGCAGACCATCTCTTTGAAAGTTTAGGAAAGTTGGATTTGACCAAGCTTTAGCTCACAGCCCCTACTGGAGAGTTCTGATGGTTTGCAGATCCCAGCTGAACCCTGGGAAGGGGCTTTTGGTCACTTAAGCTCATTCCTGAAGCTTCTCTTCCTTGTGCAGAAGAGCTCAGCAAAAGCAGTAGGTCATGTAAACTAACATGTTCTGAAGACTTCAATGCTACTAAGCTGGGAACTGTTATGGAATGAGAAGGAAAACAAGAAAGCAGAAGGGCTCATTTACTGAGTTCTCTGTGTGTTAGATCCGAATAAAGTCTTTAATAATCACAGAAAACTTCTCCTCAGTTCCATTTTCATTAAAATAAATTGATTTAAACCAAACTGATATAATCTTTCCTCCCCCCACTTTATTAAGGTAAAACTGACAAAGGTTGAACATACCTATGGTGTACAACATGTTTTGATATACATATACATTGTTAAATGATTCCCACAATCAAATTAATATATCCATCACTCCACAGTTACCTTTTGTGTGTGTGGTGAAAATACTTAAAATGTTTGCTCTTAGGAAATTTCAAGTATATAATACATGACCAACTATAGTCACTATGCCATATGATAGGTCTCCAGATCCTATTCCTATTAAAACTGAAAGTTTGTAGCATTCGACCAGCAACTATTTCCCCTGGTCTGTTTCCCCTAGCAACCACTATTCTACTGTCTGTTTCTCTAAGTTTGACTATTTTAGATTTCACATAAGTGAGATAAAGCAGTATTTGTCTTTCTGTGCCTGGCTTACTTCATTTAACACAATATCCTCCAGGTTCATGCATGTGACACATTGGTGTGCAGATCTCTGAGACAGTAATTTTATATCCTTTGGATATCCACCCAGAAGTGAGATTTCTGGGTCATATGGTATTTCTTTTTAAATTATTTTGAGGGAATTCCAAACCATTTTTCATTATGGCTGTACCAATTTAAATTCCCACCAACAAAGAGTTCCCTTTTCTCCACATCCTTGCAATAATTATTTATCTTTTGACTTTTTGATAACAGTCATCCTAATAGGTGTGAGATGATACTTCACTGAGGTTTTGAGTTACATTTCCCTAATGACTAGTGATGTTAGTCGCCTTTTCATATATCAGGCCATGTGTATGGCTTCTTTGGAAAACTGTTCATACAGGTCCTTTGAACATTTTAAAATCAGGTTATTTGTTGTTGTTCTTGTTGTTTATTGCTATTGAATTATATACAGTCCTTATATATTTTGGATATTAACCTCTCAACCAATGTATAATTTGCAAATATTTTCTTTCTTTCTGTAGGTTTGTTTTTTACTTTGTTGATTGTTTCCTTTGAGATACAGAAACATTTTAGTTTGATGCAGTTCCACTCGTTTATTTTTGTTTTTGTTGCCTGTGCTTTAAATGTCATATCCCCAAAAATCTTTGCCAAACCAATGTCATAGAGCTTTTTCTCTATATTTTCTTACAGGAGTTTTATAGTTTAAGGTACTATGTTTAAGTCTTTCATCAATTTTGAGCTGACTATTGTGTATAGAAGATGAGGATCAAATTTATTTATTTATTTATTTATTTATTTGCATATGGACATCTAGTTTTTCCACCAACATTTTTGAAGAGACCATACATTTTTCATTGTGCATTCTCAGACCTTTTGTCAAAAATTAGTTGACTATATAGGTGAGGACTTATTTCTGAGCTTTCTATTCTGTTGCATTGGTCTGTGTGTTTTTATGTCTGTATCATACTACTTTGATTACTATAGCTTTTTAATATAATTTGGATCAGGAAGTATAATGTTTCTAGCATTGTTCTTGCTCAAGATTGCTTTAGATATTCAGGGTCTTTTGTGGTTCCATGCAAATTTTAATATGTTTAAAATATTTTTGTGAAAACTGTCATTTGAATTTTGATATTGATTGTATTGAATCTGTAGACCACTTTTGGTAGTATGAATATTTTGATAAAATTAATTCTTTTAATCCATAAATATGGAAAACCTTTTCATTTATTCATGTCTTCTTCAATTGCTTTCATCAATGTTTACTGTTTTCAGTGTACAGATCATTCACCTCATTGGTTAAATTTATTCCAAAGAATTTTATTCTTTTTGAAGCTATTGTAAATGGAATTGTTTTCTTAATTTCTTGTTTTTATAGTTTTTGCTTGTATATAAAAATGCTACTGATCTTTGTATGTTAACTTTTTATCCTACAAGTTTACTGAATTCATTTGTTAGTTCTAACAGTTTTTTTGGTGAAGAGTATATCATAGCAAACATAGATGATTTACCTTTCTACAATATGATGTGGATGTCTTTTATCTATTGTATTTATTTATTTTGCCTAGTGGCCATTTTTGTCTTGCCCCTTGACCTTAAAGAAAACACTTTTAGCTTTTTGCCATTTGATAATGATGTTAGCTGTGGGCTTTCCATTATGACCTTTATTGTGTTGAGATACATTCCTTCTGTAACTAATTTTTTGAGAGATGTATCATAGAAGAATATTGAATTTTTTCAAATGCTTTCTCTGCATTTATTAATAATTTTTAAACTTTATTCTGGTAATGTGGTATATTACATCTATTATCATCTGGGTATCGACGTGTATTTTTCTTTTTTTTTTTTTTTTTCAGTGTTCTTGTCTGGCTTTGATAGCAGAGTAATGCTGGACTCATTAAATGAATTTGGAAGTTTTACCTCCCCCTCAATTTTTTGGAAGAATTTGAGAAGAATTGATATCAATTCTTCAAATATTTGGTGGAATGCAACAGAGAAGCCATCAGGGCTTTTCTTTGTTGGGAGATTTTGATTATTGATTCAATATTCTTACTTATGATTGATCTGTTCTGATTTTCTGTTTTTTCATAATTTAGTCTTGCTAGGTTAAATATTTCTTGGAGTTATTCATTTATTTTAGTGTATCCAATTTGTTGGCATAAAATGTTCAGTCTCTCATCCTTTTATTTCTGTGGTAGCAGTTATAATGTCTCCTGTTTCATTCCTAGTTTTATTTATTTGAGTCTTCCCTTTTTTTCCAGTCTAGCTGAAGATTTGTTGATTTTGTTTACCTTTGCAAAAAAACTGGTCTTGGTTTTTAAATTTTTTCTATTGTTCTACTAGTCTCTATTTCATTTATTTCTGCTCTGATTTTTGTTATCTTCTCCCTGCTAATGTGGGACTTAGTTTGTTCTTTTCCAACTTTCTTGAGGTGTAAAATTAGGATGAATGTTTATTTGAGATTCTTTTTTTTTCTTCGTGTAAGTATTAATTACTATAAACTTCCCACTTAGAACTGCTTTTCTGCCTCTCGCCAGTTTTAATATGTTATATTTCCACCCCAGTTTTTCTCAAAATTTAAAAAAATTTCCCATTTGATTTCTTTTATTATTATTATACTTTAAGTTCTAGGGTACCTGTGCGCAATGTGCAGGTTTGTTACATATGTATACTTGTGCCATGGTGCTGTGCTGCACCCATTAACTCGTCATTTACATTAGGTATATCTCCTAATGCTACCCCTCCCCCCTCCCCACAATAGGCCCCAGTGTGTGATGTTTCCTTCCTATGTCTAAGCGATCTCATTGTTCAATTCCCACCTATAAGTGAGAACATGCAGTGTTTGGTTTTCTGTTCTTGCAATAGTTTGCTGAGAATGATGGTTGCCAGCTGCATCCATGTCCCTACAAAGGACATGGACTCATCCTTTTCTGTGGCTGCATGGTATTCCATGGTGTATATGTGCCACATTTTCTTAATCCAGTCTGTCACTGATGGACATTTGGGTTGATTCCAAGTCTTTGCTATTGTGAATAGTGCTGCAATAAACATACATGTGCATGTGTCTTTATAGCAGCATGACTTATAATCCTTTGGGTATATTCCCAGTAATGAGATGGCTGGATCAAATGGTATTTCTAGTTCTAGATCCTTGAGGAATCGCCACACTGTTTTCCACAATGGCTGAACTAGTCTACAGTCCCACCAACAGTGTAAAAGTGTTCCTATTTCTCCACATCCTCTCCAGTACCTGTTGTTTCCTGATTTTTTAACGATTGCCATTCTAACTGATGTGAGATGGTATCTCATTGTGGTTTTGATTTGCATTTCTCTGATGGCCAGTGATGATGAGCATTTTTTCATGTGTCTGTTGGCTGTATGAATGTCTTCTTTTGAGAAATGTCTGTTCATATCCTTTGCCCACTTTTTGATGAGGTTGCTTTTTTCTTGTAAATTTGTTTGAATTCTTTTAGGTTCTGGATATTAGCCCTTTGTCAGATGAGTAGATTGCAAAAATTTTCTCCCATTCTGTAGGTTGTCTGTTCACTCTGATGGTAGTTTCTTTTGCTGTGCAGAAGCTCTTTAGTTTAATTAAATCCTATTTGTCAATTTTGGCTTTTGTTGCTGTTGCTTTTGGTGTTTTAGACATGAAGTCCTTGCCCAGGCCTATGTCCTGAATGGTATTACCTAGGTTTTCTTCCAGGGTTTTTATGGTTTTAGGTCTAACATTTAAGTCTCTAATCCATCTTGAATTAATTTTCGTATAAGGAGTAAGGAAAGGATCCAGTTTCAGCTTTCTACTTATGGCTAGCCAATTTTCCCAGCACCATTTATTAAATAGGGAATCCTTTCCCCATTTCTTGTTTTTGTCAGGTTTGCCAAAGATCAGATGGCTGTAGATGTGTGGTATTATTTTTGAGGGCTCTGTTCTGTTCCATTGGTCTATATCTCTGTTTTGGTACTAGTACCATGCTGTTTTGGTTACTGTAGCCTTGTAGTATAGTTTGAAGTCAGGTAGCGTGATGCCTCCAGCTTTGTTCTTTTTGCTTAGGATTGTCTTGACAATGTGGGGTCTTTTTTGGTTCCATATGAACTTTAAAGCAGTCTTTTCCAATTCTGTGAAGAAAGTCATTGGTAGCTTAATGTGGATGGCATTGAATCTATAAATTACCTTGGGCAGTATGGCCATTTTCACAATATTGATTCTTCCTATCCATAAGCATGGTATGTTCTTCCATTTGTTTGTATCCTCTTTTATTTCACTGAGCAATGGTTTGTAGTTCTCCTTGAAGAGGTCCTTTACATCCCTTGTAAGTTGGATTCCTAGGTATTTTATTCTCTTTGATGCTATTGTGAATGGGAGTTCATTCATGATTTGACTCTCTGTTTGTCTGTTACTGGTGTATAAGAATGCTTGTGATTTTTGCACATTGATTTTGTATCCTGAGACTTTGCTGAAGTTGCTTATCAGCTTAAGGAGATTTGGGACTGAGACAATGGGGTTTTCTAAATATACAATCGTGTCATCTGCAAACAAGGACAATTTGACTTCTTCTTTTCCTATCTGAATACCCTTTATTTCTTTCTCTTGCCCGATTGCCCTAGCCAGAACTTCCAACACTATGTTGAATAGGAGTGGTGAGAGAGGGTATCCCTGTCTTGTGTCAGTTTTCAAAGGGAATGCTTTCAGTTTTTGCCCATTCAGTATGATATTGGCTGTGAGGTTGTCATAAATAGCTCTTATTATTTTGTGATACAGTCCATCAATACCGAATTTATTGAGAGTTTTTTAACATGAAGGGCGTTGAATTTTTCAAAGGCCTTTTCTGATTTCTTCTTAGGTCCTTTGGTTGTTCAGAAGCATATTATCTAATATCTACATATTTGTAAATTTTCCAGTTTTCCTTAAGCTATCGATTTCTAGTTTTATATAATTGTGGTCAAAAACAGTATTTCATATGATTTCAATCTTCTTAAATTTAATACTTGTGTGATGGCTTAACATGTGATCTATTCTGAAAAAAACATTTTATGTACTCTTGAGAATAACGTATATTCTGTTGCTGTTGGATAGAATCTTCTAAATAACTTTGTTAGATCTATTTCATCTAAAGTATAGTTCCAGTCCAATATTTCCTTATTAGTTTTCTGTCTGGATAGTCTATCTAACACTGAAAGTGGAGAATTGAAGCCCCCTACTATTTTGTATTGCTGTTTATCCCTTCAGATCTTTTAATAATTGTCTTATTCATTTAGTTACTCAAATGTTAGATACATACATACTTAAATTGTTCTATCCTCATGATAAATGTACTCCTTTATAATTATATGATAGCCTTATTTGTCTTTTGTGACAGTTTTGAACTCAAAATCTTTTTGTCTGATACTTATATTCCTACCCCTGATTTATTTTGGTTTTCATTTTCATAGAATATTTTTTCTAGCCTTTTACTGTCATTCTATATGTGGTCTTAAAGTTCAAGTGAGTCTCTTACTGGAAACATATAGTTGAGTGTTGTCTTATTCTTTTCCATGCAGCCACTCCAAGTCTTTAGATGAGAGAAGTTAATCGATATACATTTAATGTAATGATTGAAAGATAAGGACTTAGTATTTTCATTTTATTTAGTGTTTTCTGGCTGTATTGTAAATCCTCTGTTCCTTTTATCTTCTTTTGCTGTCTTACTTTGTATTTTGATAATTTTCTGTAGTAGTATGCATGGATTCCTTTCTCTTTATCTTTTGTGCCTCTATATGTTTTTGCTTTGTGGTTACAGTGAGGCTTACAGAAACTATCATATGGTTATAACAGTCTATTTTAATCTAAAAACTTTTTAATCTCATCCCCAAACTACACTTTTAATCCTCCTCTTCCACATATTTTATTTTTTGATGTCACAATTTACATCTTTTTATATTGTGTATTCAGCAAATTATTGCAGCTAATGGTTATTTTGGATGCTTTTTGCTTTTAATCTTTATACTAGAGTTACAAGTATGTTTTTTGTTTTTTATTGTGGTATATATAAAATTCCAATTTTAATAATTATTGACTATTCAATTCAGTGGCATCAAATGCATTAACAATGTTGCAAAACCATCACCACCACTATTCATTTTCAAAACATTTTCATCATCCCAAACAAAATTTACATACCACTGTTACAGTATTAGAGTGCTCCAAATTTGACTACATACCTATCTTTACTAGTGAGTTTTATACTTCATATATTTTCATGGTACTAATTAACATTCTTTTATTTCAGCCTGAATAATACCCTGTAGCATTTCTTATAAGGCAGGTCCAATAATGGTGAACCCCTTGGCATTTATTATTTGTCTGGGAATGTCTTTATCTCCTTTATTTCTGAAGGACAGTTTGTCAGATAAAGTATTTTTGACTGACAATTTGTTAACTTCTAACACTTTGAATATATTGTCTCACTTTCCTATACTGCCAAATTTCTGCTAAAAAAATATGTTGCTAACCCAATGAAGTTTTCATTGTATGTTATAAGCCACCTTCCTTTCTTTGCCTTTGATTTTGGACACTTTGATTATAATATATCCCATCAAGGCTTCTTGAAAGTTGAATCTATTTAGAGACTTTTAAGCTTCATATACCTGGATGTCAGTATCTTTCCCCAGATTTGGGAAGTTTTAATCCATTATTTCTTTAAATAAGTTTTCTGCCCCTTTATCTATTCCTTATCCTTCTGGAATACTCATAATGCAAAAGTTAGCTTTGCTGATAGTGTATCATATGTCCAATAATCTTTCTTCATCCTTTTTCATTCTCTTTTCTATTTTCTCCTCTGATGAAATACAAGTGACTTATCTTCAAGTTCACAGATTCTTTCTTCTATTTGATCAAATCAGCTGTTGATTTCTATTGCATTTTTTGCATTAATCCATTGCATTCTTAAGCTCGAAAATTTCTGATCTTTTCAATAATTTATATCTTTTTATTAAACCTTTTACTTTCTATGTTTTTTTTTCAAATTATTTTGTTGAGATGTCTATTGATGTTTTCATCTAGCTCACTGAGTTTCCCTAAAACAATTATTTCGAACTTTTGGTCAGGCAGTTTCTTGATCTCCACCTCTGTGGGATTAATTACTTAAATATTATTTTGCCTCTTAGATGGTATCATGTTCCATTGATTTTTCATGTTCCTTAAAGTCTTACATTGCTATATTCATGTTTGAAGAAGCAGTCATCTCCTTCAGTTTTTACTGACTGGATTCAGGAAAGAAACATCTTCACCAATTAGCCCAGCTAGGGATTCTGAGACTAGATCAGATCTTTTCTATGAGTGTACCTGCTCCATACCTCTTCTTCCCTCTTGGGGATTAATGCTTTAGATTCTCTGTCTTGTTTAGGTCACACAAAGCCAAGCCAGGTGTTGACAGCCTCCTGTTTGCTTTCCCCGGTGGTGCCGTGAAATTCTTAAGTTTGTGTGGCTTTTTCCAATCCCATAGAGATGAGTTGGGTGTCTATAAAAGATACTTGCACTCACTGTTCATGAGAACACACTCAGGGAATAATTGTTCCTTGTTCATTGTTCTAGCTTTACAAGACATAAATGTAATTTCAGGGAAATTACACTTGAGGAACCAACCCGGGTGCAGGGGAAGTGAGACATAAAATATCTGGAGTGCCTGTGGGCCAGTTGGAGGGTCCACAGGTGAGGTGCCCCAAGTGACTTGTGAGTGAGCTTCCTGATGGAGTTGGTGGAGCAGTTAGGGTTTGTGTCCTGTCTGTCCTGTTCCCAGCATCTCCTAATTCACGCTCAGTTTTCTGGATGAGAGAAAAAAAAATGGGCCTCTTGGGGAGTGTTCCACACATCTGGGGAAGCTGGGTACTCACTCACGATGCTCTCACTTCCCCCTGTCAGAGAAATTGTAGGTCAAAGAGTTCTCTCTTGGCACTCAGCAAGCCACCTTGGGAGACATGTAATGCAGGTAAAGTGAAAATGTTCTTTTTACCCTCTTCAATGTATCTATTCTTTGATGTTTTGCTCCAACAGTGTTCTGGAATTTCTCTACTGGACTCCGGGAATCCCACGATGGCACTCTATGTGTGAGTAGTTGTCCAGATTGATACTTCTGCAGAGGAATGACAGTAATAAGTTCCCATATCATCATCCTGTTGAAGTCATTTCCTAGACATCCTCCTTACTGAAAATACCCTCTTTAGAACTCATTCAGTATACTTTTAACCACTGCATAAATATTCTCCAGCAAAACTATTATCTCAAACTTTGCTATACTAAATTAATACATTTCTATATAATTTATGTACTAATTTCAATTTCAATTTCACTGTCAATCTTATGTTATTGCTTCAATCCTAAATTAATGAAGCAAGTTAGAGCTGGAAAATGTCAGATCATCTGAGGGCATCATTCTTTGCTAAGGTCATATAAAATGAAAGAGTACTCTTGTCATAATTCAACAATCCATCTCTTTTTATAGAGTCATAACATGTTAGAGCTGGAAGGTTTGTAAAATATCATCAAATCCAGATTTATAGGTAAAAAACTAAACAAACAAGAAACTGAGGTCCAGAGAGGTAAAGCGATCCATCCAACCTTTTGTAGCCCATGGTTTCTTGTTCATTGTTTCTAGTTTTACATGATCTAAATGTAACTTTAATTCATTTGACTGCTACATTATCCCATTCTCCATAGGTGAGTTTAAGAACTTCCTGCCTTTCAAATGCCCCTTCTAGAATCAAGAAGTACTCAAGTTGCTTCAGTTACTCTTCTTAACATTTGTGGATATCATTTACTCAGAACTTGCCATTTGCCAATCATTGTGTTAATAGTTTCACATGTATTATTGCATTTAATCAATATACAGATTAAAAATTGAGGCTTTGAAAGGTTAATTACTTGCCCAAGATAGCATAATCATTAGAGTGGAAAGGTAGAATTCAGAGTCTTGGGAATTGTGCTCTTAGCCACTGGGCTACACTGCCTCACTCTCTGGGTTTGAATGGCTTTGCTGTGCTGACCTGGAATAGGAGCTTTCGAATTGACCTTTTCGCTCATAGCTCCACCCTCTTCCAGTACCCTTGTTTTATTAATGAGATTCCTGCTAAAAGTCTCTGAGCCAGAATTCTCTCTAGAGATCCACATTGTAGGACTCATTGTCTCTTTTCATGCCATTCTGAATTCCTTGCTAGACAATCTGTCTCATTTCCTACCAAGAATTCTGACTTGGCAGCTTTGTTTTTTCTGCCTTCCCAGGCTCTATAGCCTGGAGGCTGGCACACTGATGCTCTGAGCAGGGCCCAGGCAGGGCCGCTGACTGGGCATGTTGACCTATCGATAATTCAGGACATGAAGGTAGTGCTGTTGGAAGTGGACCTCAAGATGGACAGGAGCCAGGTCATCAGTACTGTGCATGCCATGCTAAGGAGTTTGGATGGGATCCTCAAGCTGATGGAGAACAACTGAATCTACAGTTGGAAAGGTAGAGTTCAGAGTCTTGTAGCAGGAGAGTGACATGCCTGAGTTTGTGGGATTATCAAAAGAGATCTCTTTAGAAGTGTGGAGAATATTTGGAGGAAGATGAGGCAGAATGATCTCTCTCCTCCACTTTGCCTCCTTGAGTCTTTCACATTCCTTAGAATACAACTCAAGTACATTTTCTGGACTGAAATCCTCTCTAGCACAGGGGCTGTGGTGATCTCTTTGCTCTGAACTCCTCAAGCATTAAGGGCCCATATGACTAATTTCTGAATTAACAATATGCTGCAATGTGACAACCCTTGCATTATTTTATCATCTGGCACATAAGGTGATATTTATAGGTAATAAATGTTTGTATAATATAAATGCGTGTAGTACAGGGCATATTTTTGACAATAATACTTGTATAATATAAGCATTTTTGAAAAATAAATACTTGCAAAATTCATCACTTTTATAAATACATAATCTTATATTTATATTTGTATAACCGTAATCAAGATAGAGAATATTTCCAACATCTCAAAAAGTTATCTCATGCTTCCTTGCAACAATTCTCTCCTCACCCTTGACTCAAGGCAACAATTTTACTCTAAAATGTTGTCTTTTCAACAATGTCATATAAATGGAATCATATATCGTGAAATCTTTTGGGTCTGGCTTCTTTGATTCATCCTAATGCTTGTGAGATTCATTTGTGTTATTTTGTCAACTAAAATTTCTTTGCATTACTGAGTAATATTTTATGGTATAAATAAACCATATTTTTAATCCATTAACCAAGTGAACATTTGGGTTCCTTCTGGTTTTTTCTATTACAAATAAAGTAGCTATGAACACTTGCATATAGGTCTTTGTATAGATATATGTTTCCACTTCTCTTGGGTAAATACATAGAAGTGACATTTCTGGATTGGATGGTATACATATTTTTAACTTTATTTGAAACTGCCAGACTGTTTTCCATGTTGTTATACTATTTTACAACCCCATCAGCAAAGTATAAAAGTTCCAGTTTCTCTGGATTCTTGTCAGCACTTGGTAACGTGAATCTTTAACTTTAGTCAGTCTAGTGGATGTAAAGTGGTAATTCAATTTAGCTTTAATTTGCATTTTATTCACGACTAATAACATTAACAACTTTTCAAGTGGTTATTCACATTCTTATACCTGCTTCTATGAAGCTAAATCTTTTGCACATTTTTGTTTTGTTTTGTTTTTATTTTACTTTAAGTTCTGGGATACATGTGTAGAATGTGCAGGTCTGTTCCATAGGTATACATGTGCCACGGTGGTTTGCTGCATCTATCAATGCATCATCTAGGTTTTAAGCCCCACATGGATTAGGTATTTGTCCTAATGCTCTCCCTCCCCTTGCCTCCCACCCGCTGACAGGCCCTGGTGTGTGATTTTCCCCTCCCTGTGTCCATGTGTTGTCAATGTTCAACTCCCACTTATGAGAACATGCAGTGTTTGGTTTTCTGTTCTGGTGTTAGTTTGCTGACAATGATAGCTTCTGGCTTCATCCATGTGCATGCAAAGGACATGAACTCATTCTTTTTAATGGCTGCATAGTATTCCATGGTGTATATGTGCCACGGTTCTTTACCCAGTCTATCATTGGTGGGCATTTGGGTTGGTTCCATGTCTTTGCTATTGTAAATAGTGCTGCAATAAACATATGTGTGTATATGTCTTTATAGTAGAATAATTTATAATCCTTTGGGTATATGCCCACTAATAGAATTGCTGGGTCAAATGGTATTTCTGGTTGTAGAACCTTGAGGAATTGCCACACTGTCTTCTTCAATGGTTGAACTAATTTATGCTCCCACCAACAGTCTAAAAGCATTTCTATTTCTCCAGTGCCTCACCAGCATCTGTTGTTTCCTGACTTTTTAATAATCGGCATTCTCACTGGCATGAGATGGTATCTCATCATCAAAATCATTAGTTTTGATTTGTGTTTCTCTAATGACCAGAGATGATGAGCTTTTTTCATGTTTTTTGGCCACATAAATGTCTTCTTTTGAGAAGTGTCTGTTCCTATCCTTTGCCCACTTTTTGATGGGCTTGTTTTTTTCTTGTAAATTTGTTGAAGTTCCTTGTAGATTCTGGATATTAGAACTTTGTCAGATGGATAGATTGCAAAAATTTTCTCCCATTCTGTAGGTTGTGTGTTCACTCTGATGATAGTTTCTTTTGCTGTGCAGAAGATCTTTAGTTTGATTCGATCCCATTTTTCAGTTTTGGTTTTTGTTGCCATTGCTTTTGGTGTTTTAGTCATGAAGCCTTTGCCCATGCCTATGTGCTGAATGGTTTTGCCTAGGTTTTCTTCTAGGGTTTTTATGTCTTACATTTAAGTCTTTCATCTGTCTTGATTTAATTTTTGTATAAGGTGTAAGGAAGGGGTCCAGTTTCTGTTTTCTGCATATGGCTAGCCAGTTTTCCCAACACCATTTATTAAATAGGGAATCCTTTCCCCATTTCTTGTTTTCATAAGGTTTGTCAAAGAGCAGATGGTTGTAGATGTGTGGCATTATTTCTGAGGGCTCTGTTCTGTTTCATTGGTCTATATATCTGTTTTGGTACTGGTACCATGCTGTTTTGGTTACTGTAGCCTTGTAGTATAGTTTGAAGTCAGGTAGCATGATGCCTCCAGCTTTGTTCTTTTCACTTAGATTGTCTTGGCTATACGGGTTCTTTTTTGGTCCCATATGAAATTTAAAGTAGTTTTTTCTAATTCTGTGAAGATAGTCACTGGGAGCGTGATTGGAATAGTATTGAATCTATAAATTACTTTAGGCAGTATGGCCATTTTTACAATGTTAATTCTTCCTATCCATGAGTATGGAATGTTTTTCCATTTGTTTGTGTCTTCTCTCATTTCTTTGAGCAGTGGTTTATAGTTCTCCTTGAAGAGGTCCTTCATGTCCCTTGTAAGTTGTATTTCTAGGTATTTTATTCTCTTTGTAGCATATGTGAATGGGACTTCACTCATGACTTTGGCTCTATGCTTGTCTATTGTTGGTGTAGAGGAATGCTTGTGATTTTTGCACATTAATTTTGTATCCTGAGATTTTGCTGATGTTGCTTATCAGCTCAAGGAGTTTTTGGACTGAGACAATGGTGTTTTCTAAATATAGAATCATGTCGTCTTCAAACAGAGACAATTTGGCTGTCTGTCTTCCTATTTGAATGTGCTTTATTTCTTTCTCTTGCCTGATTGCCCTGACCAGAACTTCTAATACTATGTTGAATAGGAGTGGTGAGACAGGGCATCCTTGTCTTATGCTGGTTTTCAAAAGGAATGCTTCCAGCCTTTGCCCATTCAGTATGATATTGGCTATGGGTTTGTCATAAACAGCTCTTATTATTTTGAGATATGTTCCATCAATACTTAGTTTATTGAGAGTTTGTAGCATGAAGGGATGTTGAATTTTATCAAAGGCCTTTTCTGCATATATTGAGATAATCATGTAGTTTTTATCATTGATTCTATTTATGTGATGGATGATGTTTATTGATTTGCATATGTTGAACCAACCTTGTATTACAGGGATGAAGCAGACTTGATCATGATGGTGGATAAGCTTTTTGATGTGCCACTGGATTCAATTTGCCAGTATTTTATTGAGTATTTTTGCATCGGTGTTAATCAAGGATATTGGCTGAAATTTTCTGTTTTTGTTGTGTCTCTCCAAGGTTTTGGCATCAGGATGATGCTGGCCTCATAAAATGAGTTAGGGAGGATTCCTTCTTTTTCTATTGTTTGAAAAAGTTTCAGAAGGAATAGTACAGCTCCTCTTTGTACCTCTGGTAGAATTCAGCTGTGAATCCGTCTAGTCCTGGGCGTTTTTTTTTTTTTTTTTTTTTTTTTTTTTTTTGGTTGATAGGCTGTTCTATTAATTATTGCCTAATTTCAGAACTTGTTATTGGTATATTCAGGGATTTGACTTCCTCCTGGTTTAGTCTTTGCAGGGTGTATGTGTCCAGGAATTTATCCATTTCTCCTAGATTTTCTAGTTTATTTACGTAGAAGTGTTTATAGTATTCTCTGATGGTAGTTCGTGTTTCTGTGGGATCAGTGGTGATATTCCCTTTATCATTTTTATTGTATCTATTTGATTCTTCTCTCTTCTTCTTTTGCACATTTTTAATCACATTATCTTCTTGAGTGGTAAATTTCTAAGGAAAGTTTTCCTGCACGATATACATATTACTGTGTGTTTGCTAATATTTTCCGCAATTCTAGTGGTTTGCCTTTTCAACTTTCCTTACAGTGTCTTTCAAGAGCTGAAGTTTGAATTTTGATGAAGTCCAAGTTATCTTTTTTCTTTAGTAGTCTTTTTTCTTTAGCATTTCTTGCTAAGGAATGTTTGCCTAACCAAGGTCACAAAATTTTTTGTGTGTATTTTCTTTAGGGAATTTTATTGTTTTAATTCTTATATGGTGGTCTCATTCATTTTGAGTTTATTTTTACATATGATACCAGGTAAGAAGGGAGGTCTTAATTTTCCAAACAAATGTCCAATTATTCCAGCACCATTTATTGAAAGACTATTCTTTTCCCTATTGAATCACCCTGAAGCTTCTCGGTCTATTTTTAGACTCATTATTCTGTTACATTGATCTACCTACCTCTCCTACTGCCAATAGTTCCTCATATATTTATCTTGCACTTAATTCCTATACACTTTTTAATTTTCTTAAATTCTAGGTCTTTTATTTTATTATTATTATTATTTGAGACAGGGTGTCACTTCATTGCCCAGTTGGAGTGCAATGGCGCGATCACAGCTCACTGCAATTTCAACCTCCCAGGCTCCTGTTATCCTCCCACCTCAGCTTCCCAAGTAGCTGGGACTACAGGCATGTGTTACCGTGCCTGGCTAATTTTTTGTATATTTTATAGAGACAGTGTTTTGTCATGTTGCCCAGGCTGGTCTCAAACTCCTGTGTTCAAGTGATCTGCCCACCTTGGCCTCTCAAAATTAAAACAATACGGTTTTGTGCAGAAAAGAGATAATATAGCAGACCTGAAATGGCTATCCTTAGAAAAACCTGCTTGCAAGCTTCGCCCTCGACTGGCATCTGGAGACTTGGATTTCAGAAACTGCCACCACTCCTAGCTGAGAAGAGTGGCTTACTGCACCCAAACTGTGCAAGCAGTGTGGTTAATACTGAACACCTGATTTCCTTCTGGGAATCAGGGATTTTGGAATGTGCTAAGCAGGGGGCGCCTACCTGACTTACGTCCGATGAAAATCCTGGGCACTGTGTCCTGAATGATTTTCCCTGGTAGGCATATAAGGCACATTGTCCCAACTTATCACTGGAGAAATTAAACACATCCTGGGTGACTGCACTAGAGAGGACTCATGGAAGATTATGTCTGATTGCCTCTTGACTTTGCCCCACCCACCTTTTGCTTTTGTAAATTTTACTTTGTATCCTTTCACTGTAATAAATCATAGCAGTGAATATGACTGTATACTGTGTTCTGTGAGTTCTCTTAGCAAATCACCAAAACTGGGAGTGGTTTGGGGAACCCCCATCATAGTGTCTACCTTATCTCCCTGTCTAAATTGTGAACATTTTCTAGGATAGCGACCGTGGCGTAATTGTCTTTAAATCTACTCATACTGCCTTGTACATGGCAGATATCTAATTGAGGTTTGTAGTCTGAGACAAAAGACCTAGAGAGATACAAACAAGAGAGTTTCGCCAGGCCCTCATGTAGATGGAAAACTTAATTCTAGTGAAGCATGTCTGTGACTCATAGAGGAAACTATTAAACCATTACTGCTTTACAATGATCTGGAAAAAATGTTTGTATTTTCTTTGTATACAGAGTACCTTTTCCCAGCAGTTGAAGGCTAAAAGCAGCAGTAAGTCAAGCTTCTGCCTCACCCTATCATGGTCTCTCAAAAGTAGTTACCGGTCATGGGGGCATCAATTCATAAAAGTCCGTGTCCAAGGATTCCTGCCTGAAGGTTTGGAAATGTGCCCATCATGCAGGAAGCTAATATATTTTGAAAATAAATGGGGACTGCTCTCTCCCTAAGCTCATTCCAAGTTTCTTCCACTTCAACTGATTAATGCATGGGCTCACCCACAGTAATTCCAGCCTAAGAGGTAGGGTTTCTAACAGTTGGTGCAAAGACCAGGATAGGCATTTTGCCCAGTTTGCAAAACCATAACAGTCCTGACTAACAGTCTTAAAATGGTCATGTCCTGGTTAAGACAAAGTCAGTTCACTTAGAGAAGATATTTCATTTTTATCTTATCTTTAGCTTGTTTAACAACATTTCTGATAATGATGCACAAATCAGGGAAAGACAAAATAAAAACATCCTGTTTATTGCAAAGCTAATGGAAACATGTACCAATTAGAAGATAAACAATTCACTCTATATTTGGAACTTATCAGATATTAGTAATCATTTGTTAAGAATTATATATGTGTCAGGAAAATATAAAATATTATCTCCTCCCTTTCCTCTTTCCTTTTTCTATCTCTATTGGCTTGTACAGAAAATTCAGTTCATCTAAACCCATTAAAACAGCCCTGTGTTGTGATCTAGAAACCTGTGAGTTTCTCATAAATCATTATAAACTCTGTCTTCCAAACAAAGAAACTGTATTTGCTACAAATAAACAAATCCCAGAAGATTAGAATCAGTGTATAATTCAGAAAAGCTGAACAAGGTTACATTACATTTTAAGCAAAGGAGAAATTTTTTTCAAACTTACACATTTCACAGACCTAGAAAATTTTAAAAAAAATTTGTTCTGACTTAAAGCTTCGCAGTTATCATTGTATCTATGATGTAAAAAAAAGTATTTTAAAACTTACGGAATTTACAAGATAAATTTTTTTCTAATGACATCTCAATTCAATGAGTATGAAGAAGCTTCTTATTTGAGTATATATTAATTTTAAAATGCCAATTTTAAAATCGACTCAAAAACAAATTTTTAAGTTAAATGCAAGCAGACTTTGCATTCCAAATCTGCTGCACCAACTGGCATAGAGCTTAGTTTAAAAACCAGTTTTGTGTTTGAGTAGTAGTTGTACTCTGGGTTTTCCTGGAAGCACTGTTTATTATCTCCCTTATATTCCAAATAACTACAGATGTTATTCACATTTAAATTAGCAAATATTTGCTATCCTGTAGGATTTCATAAATTGCCTGATTTTTTAAAAGAAATCTGCTCATTAGGAAAGCATGGTTGCATTAAGGATAATTGAAATTAAGCTAATTCTTTAATTATTTGTATCTAAAAATTAATATCAGTTCTTACAGATATAGAGAATTGACTCCAAGCCACAGAACATTTCTAAATAAATGTTGGCCAATATTGGTTGCACACAAAATTTCTTTTCTCATGAGGCATGAGGAATTTCCTTTCAATACGTACATAGCAATCAATGTCCGAGAAATGCATACGATTGAAACTACATTTTAAAAAGCCATGTTACTTTCAGCCTTCCCTTTATTAAATTCTTTCATCACACAGTTAAGGCATAACTTTGAAAAATTCAATCATTAAAAATACTGTGTGCAGTATTATTTAAGATAACCAAGTAGTTATCCTAAAAACTACTGAATTTATTCCATTAGTGTCAGCTTTCTGATCTCTGCAAACTATTCAGCTGTAATTCCATTGTACAGAGGACTTCTGAGTTGTAAAATGCTAAGAGTCTTTCTTATTTTGTTAAAATAAATAATACGATAACCACCTTGTCTAAGCACTTAAAATTTTCAATATGCCATTTTTGAACCCATGTTTAAAGCGCTCTACTTTCACAGTCATGGACTGTGTAAATGAGAAACAGAAGGTATCCGCAGAATTTCTCAGCATCCAGTGTCTCTGAGCTCAGGACTCCAGCCAAATTAGGTCAAACGCCACTAGACGCTAGCAAGGCTATGTACTAATGGCCCTGCAGAGGGGATTAAAATTCCAGCAGGAAATAAGTTGTATTTATTTTGGTTTTAAAGATTTTCCCTCCTCTGTTTCACGTGAATTCGCATTTCACGTGAATAAGCCGCATTACACAGGAGCCCACTGCAGACAAAGAAATTATTATCTTGTGGTGAATTGTTCTCTACCTTAGCAAGTGTGGAGAAAAAAATTGACTGAAGAGAAGGATAATGGTCCTGTTAATAAAGATGAAGCAAAACAGTGTTTCTGCATAATTGAGTGGCAGCTTCTTCATTGGGAAATTCAGAATTGATCTCAAAGTAAAACTGTTTTGTTTTGTTTTGTTTTGTTTTCTAGACTGGAGCATGCATGCTAGGGTATAAGATATTCAAACAAGATTCTGTTGACTAGTGGTGATCATTGGTGCCACTGTGGTTTTTAACCAAGTTAGCAATATGATATTTTATTAACTGGCATTGGGTTATAAGTTGATGAATTTTTTGCTTTATCAAAATAGAAGTAGTTTATTTTTTCTGATTAAAGCAACCTATGCATCCTGTAAAAAATGTAATTTAAACAAACAAAAACAAAAGAAATACATTGTCTATAAGCCCATTACCAAAAAATTAGCATTATAACAGAAGCACTAAATTTTTTCATTTTTCTGTGCATGGGCACACATTTTAGATAAAAAAGGACAATATTATACATATGACTTTGTAATATAATATTTTTTCATTTATTGCAGTAAGGCCTTTATATATCTATATATCTATATCGATCATAGTTGTTAAACTTGTACAAACATACCATAATTTATCCAATATCCCAATAATGCGCATTTAGGTTATTTCCAATTTTTTTTTAATAACTAAACAATGCTACAGTGAATACCCTTGTATAATTAGCTTTATATGTTAGTCCTATTGGTTCTTCTCTTTTTTTTGTTTTTTGTTTTTTGTTTTTTGAGACGGAGTCTGCCTCTGTTGCCCAGGCTGGAGTGCAGTGGTACAATCTCAACTCACTGCAACCTCCGCCTCCTGAGTTCAAGCAATTCTCCTACCTCAGCCTCCCTAGTAGGTGGGATTACAGGTGCATGCCACCATGTCCAGCTAATATATGTTTTGTTTTATTATTATTATTTTTTAATTGGAGACCAGTTTTCACTATGTTGGCCAGGCTGGTCTTGAGCTCCTGACTTCAGGTAATCTACTTGCCTCGGCTTCCCAAAGTGCTGGGATTACAGGCATGATCCACAGTGCCCAGCCCCTATTGTTTCTTTAGAAGAATTCCTAGAGGTGAAATTTTCAGGTCAAATTGTATGCAGATTTTCAAGACTTTCGATAAATGTTATTAAATTATCTTTCAGGAAAGTTGCAACAATTTTTCTTCCTGCTGGTGGTTTGTGAGTGTTTATTCTTCTGTTTCCTCTCCCTAGATGGGTATGTCATTAGTTTTTCTTCATTTTTTAAGTCAAAGCCAATTTATAGGAAAAATTGAAATGTCATTTTTGCTTTAATTTGCATTTCTTTTATTATTATTGAGAGTGGCTATCAGTTTATATGTTATATCTTCTCTTGTTGATTATTCATGACTTTTGTTTATTTTTCCCTTTGAGTTCTTTATTCTCTTATTAATTTGCAAGAGCATTTATTTATATTTTTATTTTTTTTACTTTTTAAAATTTTTTTTTACTTTTTGAAATGGAGTCTCGCTCTGTTGCCCAGGCTGGAGTGCAGTGGCACGATCCCCACTCACTGCAAGCTCTGCCTCCCGGGTTCACGCCATTCTCCTGCCTCAGCCTCCCATGTAGCTTGGACTACAGGCGCCCGCAGCCGCGCCCAGCTAATTTTTTGTATTTTTAGTAGAGACGGGGTTTCACAGTGTTAGCCAGGATGGTCTCGATCTCCTGACCTCGTGATCCGCCCATCTCGGCCTTCCAAAGTGCTGGGATTACAGGCGTGAGCCACCGCACCCGGCCACATTTATTTATTGATGATAGTTCTTTGTATGTCATCTATATCACAACAATTGTTCCTAGTATATCCTTCATTTTTTACCTTGACTTCTTTTAAATGCTACTTTGTAAGCTGCTTCTAAATCATTTCTGAATGAGGGGATAGGTTGGTAGACAGACACAAGGATGCAGAATTTTTAAATTGCAGAAGAGTAATTTGAATCCAGGTCTTTTTGCAACATCCACACTTTTACACTCTATTCTCCCCAAATTTTGATTGTCTCGAATTTGGCCTACGGAATATGGAAACAGTATTTGAAAACATGACCGTCTTACTCTCTAAGGACTATATATTATTCTCCATCATACTTTTCTAGAGTTCTGGATTATAATAAATAATGTAATATCTCTGCACATTCCATAAGATCAAAACTAAATGGGCTGAAGCTGAGCTACTTGCATCATCATGCCACGGCAGTCTCCTTTCTGTGCATAGCAGCCCTGAGTCCTGTAATAATAGCTGTGGGAAGATGCAGTTTTCAACTTCAGGGATCTCTTCATTCATCTAACATATTTGTGGATCTACCTACCTGCCCAGTCTTAGTTTTCACAGAGACAGAAAGTAATCCTTGGAACTCAGCAATTGCTCCTGTTCTCATTCGTTCCACAAATGTTTCCATAAAAACTTCCGTGTGGTGACAGCAACTAACAATTACTATATGTCTGATGTTCTTATATGTACTTTGTATTTATCATTCATCTAATCCTCACTCTAAGCAGCAGGTGCTCTTAGAATTCTCTTTTACGGATGAGGCACAGAGGTTAAGTAACTTGCTCAAGCTTGCAGTTTATAAATAGAGGAGATGAAAGGGACACAGGCTGTCCGGTTCCAGAGCCTGTGCTGTTTACCACTCGCCTGGGCTGCCTCACAGCATGCTGGACCTGCCCAACAGGAAGTGCTGGGTGTCAAGTTGAACGCATAGATATACAGGGCCTCACCATATGGTGGGGGGTGGGACACACAAACGCTAAGCAAATGCCAAGCAAATGCCAAGCAAATGCCCATACTGACTGCAGATAAATAATCCACATGGCCTGGGTTTTGGAAGTCACAGCTTTTAGAAAATATCTTCTAGAGAAGAGATTCCAAGGAAAATGAATGGAGAAATGTGGGCTTTATAATCAAACAGTTTTTTAATGCTGAAAATACGATACCTGAAAATAACACTTAAAAGTGTGACTCGGCTGGGCGCGGTGGCTCACGCCTATAATCCCAGCACTTGGGAGGCCGAGGCGGGTGGATCATGAGGTCAAGAGATCGAGACCATCCTGGCCAACATGGTGAAACCCAATCTCTACTAAAAATACAAAAATTAGCTTGGCATGGTGGCACGTGCCTGTAGTCCCAGCTACTCGGGAGGCTGAGGCAGGAGAATCGCTTGAACCCAGGAGGCGGAGGTTGCGGTGAGCTGAGATCGCGCCACTGCACTCCAGCCTGGGTGATGGAGCGAGACTCTGTCTCAAGAAAAAAAAAAAAAATTGTGACTTGTGTTTCCAAGTCTTCAGCCTCCTGGGGTTGCAATTTGCTTGAATGTCCAAAAGAAACTGGTTCAAGCCCATTCCCACACGCTATGGGAAGGTCAGTGTGTCAACACGCTTTCAGAATTTCTGAGGAGCTTGTATACTCCTGACTCATTCCAAATTTCTCTTCCTGGCTTATCTTCTATAACTGCTGTCCTTATTTCAGTTTCCTCTGACTTTCCATTGAGTTCTCTTAAAGAACCCCTACACAAATCTAGTGTATATAATAATCTTTTACAGAGGGTTTAATATAACCGAGGAGTAAGAAAGGACATTTAAATTTTAGACATCACAGTGCTAATATTCCACAGTCATCACAGCCTGAAATTTCGCACTGGCCATCTGTCTCCTTGGGTTCCAAATTCTGTCATAGTGCGGGCTTTCTAGTCTTTTCCGAGACCCTTTTCATGTCTCTCAGCCGTAACATGTGCTCATAAGCAAGCCCCTTCTTGCAATCAAAGTCCCACTCTCTAAGTGTAGACAGCCTCAGCCACATGTCAAGAACAACAATCTCAATTAGTTCACAGTAAAGAACAACTGCTAATATTGTCATTAGTCCACCAAGTATTTTCGTTTAAAAAATTAAATACTTTCAAACAAATTTCAGTATGATCAAATTTTAAATTGGAGCACAAAGTTAAAAATTTTCAAAAGTGCTGAAGGAGATGTTTTTCACAAAAGGGAGAAGAAGAGAGAAGAATAGAGACAAGGAGGTTTGAATGACTGGGATTTGTCCTTGGAATAAAGTTGGAAAATGTGTCCTAAAGCATCCAGTTTCATATTTATTTTTGCTTGTTTGTTTTATAATGGTTCTCTTAGAGAAATTCTTTAGATTAGTAGAGAAGGATGTTTCAGAATGTGTTTCTTGCTTAGATGTTTTAGAAGCATGTCTGTTGCCTAAAGTATACCTATCAATGGCAAAAGCTAGAATATTTTTACATAATTATTTCAGTTTTCCCTCTGCTTTCCTATATTTATGGTACACAACATACCAGAATACAGTGTAAGTGTGATGAGATAAAATTTTTTAAAAAGGGGTCCTAGATTATTAATCAGGAATCTTACTTTTGCTCTGCATGTGCCCCTAATCCAGAGGCTACAAAGTAAGGGAGATAGCACTACATGGTGGCTAAAATTCCTTTTGGCCCTGAAAGTCACCTAAGACTTGATCAGTCTCTTAACAGCACAAACCATGGCCAAAGTGAGCTGACTGATCCCCCACTTTAAAATGGACTTACTCATTTCCCTCGTGGGAATGGTGTCTGCTGAGCTCCACCCCGGGATAGGCCTCGGCCAAAGGGAAATACATCCTAATTCTAACAACCGGCCAGTGCAGGGGTGGAAAGCTTGGCCCCGTGCCTCACTTCAGGACTACCCTAAAGCCCAAACCCAGATCCTAGGGATCAAGCTTTTGTTGCAACCATATTTCAGTTTCGCTTCTGTGGAATTCTGCTTCCTTCACTTCCTCATGAGCATCATGGCTGAGGGTGTGCCAATAAACCTCCTGAAACAATGAGTGTGATTCTCCTCTTTGGAGTCTGCTTCCCAGGGAACCACTATGAAGGCTGGCACCAGGAGTGGCTCAAGGAAGCAAACCCTAAAATTAGACTTTTAAGGTGAATCCAGTTCTGACTGAGCAAGGAGGACCCCATTACTGGGACATTTTAAGTGTTGATAGTCAGTCCATGGCATACTGTAGCAGTGCGATTTGCTGCAACTTTCACTGGTGTTGGGATGCAACGCCTTCGAAAGAGAATGTGCTGGTGGGTGCAGTATCAGAGATATGAAGAGGTTTAAGGAAAGTAATAATTATGAGCACACATTTGTCCTTTAATTACTGAACAATCTGAACACTTTTGTAGAATGCCATCTATACATCAGAAAGACACAAATACAGGCTGTTCATGATTAATCACCAATTTAAAGCAAAGTGTGAAAAATCCAAGGGCCTTTTGGCAACATATAAAGACTCTGACCTCCAGAAGGGCATAACAAGCTGAGCCTTTGGCTCAGGGCTCAGTTAAGTGTGGTGGAGCACTGGGAAGGTTGCATTCTCATTTTCACTCAGTCTGCTGGCCAAAGAAGGGGCAGGAAGAGCCAGGGCCCTGAGACTGCAAAAGGAATGTCTGATTCATGCACTTAAGAGCTTTGAAATCCCAGAGTCTCCTCACCCTTTTGGACATATAGAAGTGGTTTGAGTTTTCCCTTTCAAAGGTGAGCACTTCCCCTGTGACTGAAAACAATACAGAGCCTCAGCCTTGCAAGACAACACAGCCCTACTGCTCCTACCCCCCTGGGATCAACCCACCTCTTTTCTCCCTGCTGCCAGACCAGTAACTTGCATCATGTCACAATATAACCAAGCTAGAGAAATGTTGGACACACTAAGGGAGAAAAGGAATGATACGTTGAAGGAGCTGCAGGACCTAGCCAGTGTGTACTAGTAGGAACTAGAAGAATATCCATGGAACTGGATCCTGAAGGTGTTGGGTCAATGTGGGGGAAAGGTGCATGATCTTGAACCTCAGTCCAACAGTCCTTGAAATGTCTGAGTATTGCTATCCCCCAGTGAATGGTTATCCAAATCACCATTTGGATATTTGTTGAATGAAGGAGATTTTATCATTAGGAGAAAAGTTTTCTCTACTACAGGTTTTAACACCCTAGCAAGGACAGCAAGGACCTCAGAAAATTACAATAACATGCTGCTGGAATATAGCTCCTAGAAGTTTGGAGGAAGGGATGGCTCACACTAAGTAAAGTAGAAATTTCAGAATAGCTGTGTAGATGGTAGAACAAACGATCAAATTACTCAGAGAAATGGGCATGATTACTCAGAGAAATGGGCATGATATTGAAGGCATGAAAAACCAATCAGCTGGATACATTCCTGCAGAGGACCTGGAGGACGTACTGTTTACCAAAGGGATGAGCAATGTTTTTGTAAGCAGAATGCCAGCATCGTGGAGAGGTTTACTGGTGTCTGGTAGTAGGATATTCTGTTACAAAACTGGGCTTCAAAACAGCAGTACGGATTACAGCAGGAGTTTACAAACTTTGCTGCACCTGGGCATCATTAAAAATGATTGATGCCTGGTTTCCATCCAAATATTGTGGTTTAATTGGGATAGGTTGCAAACTGGGCATCGGGATTTTTAAAAAATTTACCAAGTGATTCTAATATTGGCAGAGTTTGGGAACCATTGGATTATAGTATACAGACTAACAGAGGCTAAGTGCCAGTGCTTAGCCATCAGACAAAATGAATGCAATTATAATAAAGATATTAGAATAGCATTCAAGGGGGGCTGAACTAAAGAGAGTTATGGATATATTTAGTACAAGGCTTTCCTGGGGCAAGATGCATGGACAATCAACAAAGGTACTAATGGAAAACTCAAAAGAAATCAAGTGTATTAAAGAAGATATTGAGAGCAGCCAGCCCAATAAAAAGTCATAATTCGTACTTCAGTCTCTGAACCCGAACCAGTGTTCAGACCCAGAACACATTGACTGAAAGAGCAGCAGATTCCTTAAGTAGAAGGACCCTGAATCACCATAACATCTCCAGTCTTTCCTCAAGAGACCTGTGGCTATTTATTCAGATAAGTAATCACTGGGACCTACGGCTATTTATTTGGATAACCATTCACTGGGGGATAGCAATACTCAGACATTTCAAGGACTGTTGGACTGAGGTTCGAGATCATTTTAATTGAACTGGATGAGCAAGAAGCGACAAGTAAAGACTTTCATATGACATGTACGATGCAGAAAATAGAAAATAGACTCTCCAAAGACTCAGAGTCTCAATAATCAGTTAAGATTTTGAAGGTCAAGCAGTCTGGGTCATGCCAGGAAATCCACTCCATATTAAGGACAAAGTATTTCATCCCATGCCCCCCACCATGAAGAAGAAAACACAATATCTGGTAGGCCACTTTGAGTTTTGAAGGCAACATATTCTATGCTTGAGAATCCTCCACCCACCCACTAAGCTGCATGAAAGACTGCAAGCTCTATGTGGAATGCAGAGCAGGAAGGGGAGCTGGAGCAGATCTTTGCATGACAATAGGCTTTACTCCTCCAGATTAAAAGAAACGATGTGGGGATAATGGCAAATGTCAAGTATGTTCAATCTAATGATATACTTAGTGATTTATCTGGGATTGGCATACGCATGGCCAGAGGGGACAAATAAGCCAGTAAGCTGTACTGGCAGTACCCAGACTCCCATGACATCTGCCTCCAAGTCATCTACTTCAGCTCATACCTGTGACTGAATGGAGGATCCCTTATTACAAACCAATAGAAGGAGAAAAAATGCTAAGCTTGGTTAATAAATGTGTTGGTTCAGTACATTGGGTGCAAAGTGAGAAAGAACTGTACAGGAGTGGCCCTGACTAGCAACAGTGAGAGAAAGTCTTCCCATTGACCTAGCTCTGGGTGAGGCAACTGATCATTTAGTTTGGAAAGACAAGTAACCTATGAACGGATTGGGGCATATATGGGCAGTTCTCTGAATGACCTGGGTGGTTGGCAGAGCTTCTCTCTTAGTCTGCTTGGGTTGCCATCACAAAATACCACAAACTAGGTGGTTTAAACAAAAGAAATGTATTTTCTCACAGTTCTGGAAGGGTCTAAGATCAAGGTGCCGGCAGGGATGATTTCTCCTGAGACCTCTTTCCTGGGCTGGCGGATAACCTCCCTCTTGCTGCTCATCACATGGTTGTGCCTTTGTGCATGCACATCCCTGGTATTTCTGTGTGTCCTAATTTCTTCTTACAAGGACTCTAGTTGGATTGAAGTAGAGCCCACCCTAATAGCCTTGTTTTGCCTCAATCAACTCTTAAAGGCCCTATCTTCAAATACAGTCCCACTCATAGGTACTAAGGGCTGGGACTTCAACATATAAATTTGGGGGAATGCAATTCAGCCTGTAACGTCTTCTAAGGCCCTATAAGTAACAAGACTGAAAGATCAGGGACAAGAAGGTCTGGGGTCTGGGAAACAGTCATGTGGATGGACCTTTGCAAATGAGCACCAATTGTAAAGAATTTTGTTTTGCATTCACACACCCAGGAAATAGCTTTAGAAGGGTTATCAAACAATCATCTAGAAACATTGTTTTAGGTGGTTGATTTTCGCCAACCTCTGTCATTGCTGCTCTAGGGCTGGCACATGGATGAATGACTGCAGTAACCATGGTAAGGGATGGAAGCCATATATAGCGATATAGCATAGACTCTACTGGCTTAGCTACTGCTGCCACTGAATGCTCAACCTGCTAACCACAGAGATCTATGCAGAGTTCCTGATATGGCTACATTTTTTAAGGAGAGGAACCAGCCACTTAGTGACAAGTTGATTACATTAAGAACCTTTTACTCTGGAAAGATTAGCCACTTATCTGGATTCAACACATATTCTAGGTATCAATTTGCACTTCCCATCATTCAGTACCACGCTCTGAGGATTTACAGAGTGTTAACTTCACTAACATGAAATCTTGTCTAACAACACATGTAACCAAGGAATCTACTACACAGCAAAGAGGCAGGCAGGATCTAAAATTTTCATCACATACAGCACCATCTGGAAGCCATAGGCCTGGCAGAGCAAAAGAATGGCTTTTTGAAGGCACAACTGAGCTATCACCTTGGAGAAGAAATTGTGACAACTGGCTGCCTTTCTACAGGACCCTAAGCCAATGGCTATTGTATGGTACATGTCCCCAGTGGGGAGAAAACATGAGCCATGAAACAAGTGGTGAAAGTGAGTGTGGCCTCGCTTATCATTACTTCCAGTGACCACTTGGGAAATGTGTCCTCTCCGTACTCGCTGCTCTGGGCTCTATGGGTTTTCAGGGGAAAGCTTCTGCAGGGCACACAGAAAGAGTCTCATTAAACTTCCTAGCTGTCTCCTAGTCACAGAGGGGACCTGGTGCCAAAAGACCAGCAGGCAAGAAAGGAAGTTACCTGCAGTGATAACAAACCTTGATCATCAGAAGGAGATAGCGCTGTTGTTCATGAGGAAACAGATCTATTTTTGTTATCACAGTTTCCTTTAGTAGATACTATGGTCATTTATTGTTACTTCTCTGCCCTACTTTGTGATTAAATGGACAAATGCAACAGCTATAGCCTGAGAAGGGCCTGGGGATCAAGGGCACAGGTCCTTCATAGATGACACTCTGGGGCATCCCACCAGATAAGCCACCTGGACAGAGGAGGTGCTGCCTAAGAAGTGGCAAGGAAATCTAAAATGAGCAGTAATGTTGAGTATCAGTTGTGGTCATAAGAACACTGACTGTTAGACGCACTCTATTTTGCCCCCTGAACTTCTTTTTCTACTATGCGATCAGTTGGAGTGAGATTATTAAAGCAAGTGGATCCCAGCAGCACAGGAGGGACCGTGGTGGATGTCAAGGGGCCCTATCCACATTTCCTCTCTAAAGTCTGGGAAGCTCATTTGCCTGACAGGTGGGGGTGCTGCCCTGAGGGCTCATAGCTTGAATCTCTCCCCAAAACTGAAAGAAAGCTTCCTTGCTCAATTGTATGCCCCTCACTGGGGGCAGCTTACACCATGTCAGCACCACTTTGAAGGGCTATCTCATTCCAAGCCTCCTTGAGGGTTCAGCTTGAAGCCTTTATGCAACTGCATCACAGTTCAACTGCCCAGTGCTACTGCCCCTGCCTCCTCCCAGGTGCTGCTGCTGAGCACACCCTTCTGTCGGCTTTCTGCATGCCTGTTGCCATCAGAGAGCCTGCTTTCTGAGGAATCTAAGAAAGGCATACACTCACTTGGAGGAGAGAGGTTTAAGATAACAACCTGGAAAAAAAAAAATCCATGGATCAAATTGAGTTTAACAAGAAGAAGAGGCCTCCAAACCTCATCTCAGTCATGGCTTCTATATAAAACATCATCCAAAGCTTCTTTTCTACCATCACATTTTTTTAAGGTTTTCTTGGGTCTTGGGGCTTGAGTTACCCCAGGAGTTAAATTTAGACCCAGCCTTCTATGGGTTTGAGTATGCTAACGTCCTTTCTTACTGTGAGACACAGAGGGGAACTACATGTGTGTATGTGTGTGTGTGTATATACATGTATATATGAATGTGTGTGTGTATATATATATATGCATTAAATTATTTTGAGTTTTAAGTTCAGGGGTACATGTGCAGTTTTGTTACATAGGTAAACTTGTGTTGTGGGGGTTTGTTGTACAGATTATTTTGTCACCCAGGTATTAAGTCTAGTACTCATTAGTTAGTTATTTTTCCTGATCTTCTGCCTCCTCCCACCCTCCAACCTCCCACAGGCCCCAGTGTGTGTTGTTCCCCTCTATGTGTCCATGTGTTCTCATCATTTAGCTCCCACTTATATGTGAGAACATGTGGCATTTGGTTTTCTGTTCCTGTGTTAGTCGGCTAAGGATAATGGCCTCCAGCTCCATCCATGTTCCTGCAAAGGACACGATCTCGCTTATTACATGTATTTTAAATTTAATCTCACCTACGGTAATAAGCCCACCCAGTTGTACTCGGTAAGAAATCACTATTAGATTTATCAGAGTTGAGTATCAGTTGAAATCTGTACATAAAGGATTGTTTCATGAAAAAAAATTCAAAGACAGAATTAAACCACACAGGTTAAAACATATCCATTGTGTATTCCAGTGGATTTCTCCACCACGTCTCATTAATATCCCTATAATCGCTGTGCCTATGGAGAGTCTCTAAACTTCTATTTGCCCAAGAGTAATTCTGAAAGGTTGAGTGTGAAGTAAATATTCCTTTTTGAGGTAGTGAGAGGCACAGTTCAAAGAGGAGAGAGACTGAAAAGAGGATTGTTAGCTTGAGGATAGGAAGGTAAGGGGATAAAAGGGAATGGCTTGAAAGGCTCTTTCAGGGAGCATGACTTCATGCAACCAAGAGAAAAAGGAGGTTAAATGGTCAAGGTGCAGTGCACAGGTTCCATCACACCCCACTGCGAAGCCAGGTATTTCTAACATATAATTACTCTTGAATTCTATTTTCTGAGAGCCACAGCTTGAGGAGGCATGGAAGTGGAAAAGTCATCAATGGTCTGTAACCAGATCACTTGGAACTTAAATAACTACAAACTGTTTAGATAACTGCTCCTCAGCCCTGCCAATCCAAGCGTTCTTGGGCACCCTGGATTCAGCTGCATGTCTTGCCCTAGGAAATGACCTTTCCCCAGCCTAAAAAGCAAGGGTCAAACAGCTCTCAGGGTGTTACCGTCCACTCCACCTGCTCCATGTTTCTTCTCCCACTGCCCTTACTGGAAATGCATAAGAAGGAAGGAGACTGGATCCCTATTCCCTCTAGAACCTCCATACCACCCCTTTGTGCTGAATGGGAAATGGGGAAGTGTTTGGTTGCTGCTTGTGAGCCATTACACCAAACCTGCACCACTGGGATGTTTCACACACAGTGTTTCCTAGTTAGGGTAGCCGCAGTAACCACAGAACACGATTGATGAACCATAACCAAGCAGTTTTTCACATTCAAACAGCTGCAAGCTCTCTACAAGATTGCATTTCATCAATCACTTTCTAAGCATGAGCTGCTTCAGCCACCGAGTCAGGTGCTAGATATGTAAAGAAAAAGGAAGCACAGCACCTGCCTTCAAGGGTTTGGGTTTGGTGGAGGCAAAGAAGTGCTGGGAAAGGAACAGGAGGAACAGAATTACATGGTGTTTAGGGACTGAGGCTCTGGTGAGGCAGAGCTGGCTTGAAACCCTGCTCCCCACTGACTGGCTACAGAACATTTTTAAAGGTCCTTAACTGTTTGGGTCCTCAATTTCTTCATCTGTAAAATGGGAGTGATGATCTCAGAGTTTTTTTTGTTTGTTTGTTTGTTGTTTGTTTTTAAGGAAATAAAAAGGGCAAGGAAAAAGAGCATAGCACCATGCTTGGCATATAGAAAATACCCAATCAATGTCAGCTACTCTTATAATAATTATTCAGGATGAGAGTAAACAAGTACTAAGACACTGGCAAAACATTCTAGTCCGATGTACTGAAATGCACAATGCCAGTCATCTGAGTTAAAACCATGGAATGCTGTCATTACTCACTCATTCTCTGTATTCTGACGTCTCATATTTATATATTATCACTCCCATCACTTGTCGAGATCCCAGCAAGTGCAAAGCAGCAGAGGATAAGGAAAGCTCTCCCCTCCCCTTGCCCTACACCCACTGTGGACAGCAATAAGCTGCAGGTGGATTCCCAAGAACCCATGGGAGAGGGACAAGGCGAAGATCCAACACAGGAGGGGACAGCAGGGGCCTCACCTTGGCCTATTTTGTTTATTCTAATCTATAAACTGGATTTGTATTATAAGGAAAATAAGCAAACATGCTACCTTCTAAAATGAGAACGTATTTTAATAGTGACCTTCCTTGTATATGCTGTTTTAACTTAAAGTAAAAACAACTTGTTAATAGTTTGGGTTAAGATTTGTGACTGGGTGCGGTGGCCCATGCCTGTAATCCCAGCAATTTGGGAGGCCAAGGTGGGTGGATCACAAGGTCAGGAGATCGAGACCATCCTGGCTAACACAGTGAAACCGCGCCTCTACTAAAAATATAAAAAAATTAGCCGGGCGTGGTGGCGAGCACCTGTAGTCCCAGCTACTTGGGAGGCTGAGGCAGGAGAATGGCGTGAACCCGGGAGCCGGAGCTTGCAGTGAGCTGAGATCGCACCACTGCACTCCAGCCTGGGCTACAGAGCGAGACTCTGTCTAAAAAAGAAAAAAAGAGAGAGATTGTAGGAGACCTTCTTCCAACACTGTTAAAATCACACTAAATAGCCATTGCCTCTTTTACCTATGCCTTGTACTTGTTCACAGCCCCAAATACTTCCAAATTACCACATATGAAGACATTATCAAGTACATTACTTTTTTGAAAAATTTGAAGACTGCCAGAGATAATATTATGAGGTACTGCAGCAAATGCAGTTCTGATATCTCAGAGGTTAACCAGTCAGTGAGTATGTTTTAGTAGTTCATAGGCTATGTGATGCTTATCTTGGACATTATCATTTGAAAAAAAATGCATTGTAACAGAAGAAACAGTTCAAGCTACATGATCTACTCCATCTGGAATCAAATACTCTACAGGATAATTTTCCCCTGAAAAATTCAGGTGTTTAGGAGTGTTTTATTTAAATTCAACTCTGCCTTTATAATTAAAATTATCATTGTCTGGCCGGGCGCGGTGGCTCACACCTGTAATCCCAGAACTTTGGGAGGCCAAGGTGGGCGGATCACCTGAGGTCAGGCGTTCGAGACCAGCCTGGCTAACATGGTGAAATCCTGTCTCTACTAAAAATACAAGAATTAGTCCGGCATGGTGGCAGGCGCCTGTAGTCCCAGCTACTCGGGAGGCTGAGACAGGAGAATTGTCTGAACCCAGGAGGTGGAGGTTGCAGTGAACCGAGATTGTGCCACTGCACTCCAGCCTGGGTGACAAAGTGAGACTCCATCTCAAAAGAAAAAAAAAAAAAAAATTTGTCTTAACAAAACCAGTTTTGTTGTTGTTTGTTTGTTTAGGCTTCAGAGCATTTGTTGGCAAATGACTATCTGGTTTAGCAATTGTTTCAGACAGTTCAAGATGTATGCCTTGGGAAAGAGCCCCACGTCCAGACCATAACCTTTAAGAGACGAGAGGAATAATCTGAACCTGTAACAGCACTGACTGCTGCGTTCCTGAGCATAAATATTCCTGTCTTCAGCTGGCATTTAGCATTATAAAAGAAGAATGATGTCCTCTATTACAGCTAGGAAAGAATCATCAATTCAGTTTACAGGAAGATTTTCTAGGTCTTTGTGTCAATCATTTCATAAAATTATTGACTAAAAGAAATAGAAAAAGAGTGAAATGGCATAAATAATAGAAAAACATTGAAAACCTGCATACAGTCAAGTGTTTTTGAGCTTATGGATGCAGATCTCAATTCAAATTTAACCTTCAAGCACAAATGTCAGGGAATGTGCCATCACTTGACTGAACATCCAAGGACAATCAATTTCATTCCATCTACTTAGTACACAATTAAACACCCATTATACAAAATACCAAAATCTAGGATTCGGATATTGCTTTATCTTTTTACTTGAATATTAAATTATCTGAATATTAAAAAGAGTACGCCTTGTAAATATGCAGCTTGAAGACTTATCACATAGTGAACATGCAAAGTCGATTCCATCAGAAACAGAACATTATCAGCCCCGGCCGGGCGCGGTGGCTCAAGCCTGTAATCCCAGCACTTTGGGAGGCCGAGACGGGCGGATCACGAGGTCAGGAGATCGAGACCATCCTGGCTAACACGGTGAAACCCCGTCTCTACTAAAAAATACAAAAAACTAGCCGGGCGAGGTGGCGGGCGCCTGTAGTCCCAGCTACTCGGGAGGCTGAGGCAGGAGAATGGCGTGAACCCGGGAGGCGGAGCTTGCAGTGAGTTGAGATCCGGCCACTGCACTCCAGCCTGGGCGACAGAGCGAGACTCCGTCTCAAAAAAAAAAAAAAAAAAAAAAAAGAACATTATCAGCCCCCAGAAGCCTCTTCTGTGTCCCCTCTAAGTAATTCCTTCTCTCTTCAGAGGTAATAGTGTCTTATTTCTAATGCCATAGATTATTTTTGTCTCTCTGGGAACTTTCTATAAATCAAGTCATACAGTATATGTGATTGTGTGCTTGACTTCTATTGTTCACCAGTGTAGCTATGAAAATCATCTGTTTTTGTACATACATAGTTCACTTATTTTCATTGCTGAAAAATATTCTACTTTATAAACACGCAAAAATCTTTAGTCACTCCTTCATTGGTGGACATTTGGACTGTTTTCAGCTTGGGGATGCTACACAAATAGTCTTCCCCTGATATTCTTGTGCACGTCTTCAGAGGACGTGTGCAAGCGTTTCTGTAGAAGATATACCTAAACGGAAAAGTGCGGGTTCATGGATGAGCACATTCAACATCGTGAGCAGACAATGACAAATGATCTTCTCAAGTAAGTATACAAATTACACTCTCTCCAGCAGTTCACGGGCATTCCCATGCTCCACCTCTTCACCAATGCCTGCCAAGGGGAGTTTGGTTCATTCATTTCATCATTCTGGTGGTCATGTAGTTGTAACTCCCAGAGATTTAAGTTTGTGTTTCCCTGATGACTAAAGAAGTTGGGGGAGTTTTCCACATATTTGTTGACCTTTTGAATATCCTTCTAATAATAGTCCAGTTTCTCTCCCGTTTTTCTATTGGGTTATCTACCTTCTTATTGATTTAAAGGAATGCTGAAGAAGAGTCCTTTTTTAGATTACATATGTTACAAATATTCTCTCCCTCTCTTTGACTTACTTTTTCACTCCTTAGTGGAGTCGTTTGATAAAGAGAGGTTCTTAATTTTAATATATTGACAAAATGTCAGTCCTTCCCTTGATGGTCATTATATTTATATTCTTTTTTATCCCAATAACACAAACATATTATCCTAAGTAACTTTTTAAAGTCTGCATTGTTTTTACCTTTCTCAGTTAGAGTAAATAGAACTAATGTTTGAAACATTAGTTTCAAACTAGTGTTATGAAACAATGGTTAAATTTTATTTTTTCATTTGAATATCCAAATATCACTGAAAATGCTTTCCTTTCTTCATTGCTCTGCTGAACTATTTTGTCATAAACCAAGTATTCATGCACACTTGGGTGAGTTCTCATCCTCTCTATTCTGTTCCTCTGGGTCTTTGTCTATTCTCACACTAATAGGATATTTGTTTAATTATTGTATCTTCGTCTGCTTATCTATTTTCAAGTTCTGATTTTTTATTATCTTCTTCGACATTATCTTTGCTATTCTTGGTTCTTTGTTTTCCATATAAATTTTAGAATCCGTTTACTCATTTTCATTAAATAAGTCTGCTTAGATTTGTAGGGGGTTCATTAATTTCATAGATAGATTTGGGAGAGAATTCTCAAAATTTGACATAACTCTTCATTGACTGAGGTCATCTTTAATTACCTGTGATAATGTCTAAAATATTTATATAAAGACCATGAAACTGTTACAGTTAATGCAATTATATCTAAGTTATTTTATATGGATTTAACCCTAGCTGTCTAGATCATTTAATTTAGATTTACTCCTAACAAATTATGGAATTATAGTATTTTTAAAGTTTTATTTTTGTTTTTGGCATGTATAAATACAATTTTTTTAATAGATTGACTTGCGTCTGGCCCTACATTAACGTTATGTATTAATTATATTAATTTATCTATATATTTCTTTGGACTTTCTGCATGAACAATCATGCAGAAAATAATATATAAACTATTATCCATAAAATATCTACTACCTAATTTAATGGAAACTAAAGTTGCTTATGCCCAAAACCTCGGAGACATTCTTGACTCCTTTTATTTTTTACTTATATCCCAGATTCACGTTATTTTAAAAACCCTACCAGTTCTCCCTTGAAAATAGGTCCAGAATTATCCCACTTTTTATCACTTTCACTGAGGCACCATCATCTCTTACTAGATTTGTTACAATAGCCCTCTAACTGGTCTTTCCCCTTCCACGTGTGACTTCTCTTCAACCAACAAGCAACAGAGCCTCCTCAGTGATCTGCTAATTAAAACAAAAAATCTCACTTGCAAAAAGTAAGATTGTGTTACTCTTCTGCCCCAAATTTGCCATTCTTTCCATCTCACTCAGTAAAAGCCAAAGTTGTTAGAGCAGCAGTCCAGGAAACCTGACTTGATCTGGGTCCTTATTACTTCTCCTACCTCAGCTTCTCTCTCCTCTGCTCATTGCCCAGCCTTCCTGACTTGGCTGCTATTTTTTAGACAAGCAACAAACCCTCCTGCCACGGGATACTTGCACTTTTTACTTTCCCTGCCAGGAATATTTTCTCATTTTCTCCAAATATTTTCTCAGAGAGCCTTTCCCTGACCTGTTTAAGGTGTAAACTGTCCTTGGATCATCGGCTCTTTCTATCCTCCTATTTTTCCTTAATATTTTTCACAGCAATATAACTCACTAGCATATTTTATAGTCTATTGGTTGTCTCTCTCTACTAGAATGAAATATCCCTAGACTGTGATTTTTGTCTCATTTTTTTTTCTTTGCTGTAACTTCAGTGTCTTATGCAGTGCTGTGAACATATCTGGTACTCTCTAAATATTTATGTAATGAATTAATAAGACATGTACTTTTAAAAATGCAAAATAATTCAAGTATTAGTTCCAGCTGGATTTATCAGGGAAGGCTTCTGAAAGTAGGTGGGATTTGAACTTGGTAATTAATTGAAAAATATTTATTAAGCATTAAATATATACCAGAGACTATGACAGTCAATGACAATAATGGAAAAAAAAAAAGTCTAGTTTCTAATTTCCAGCAAACAAGCTTGCCTTCCTCTCCAACATATGTAGTCTCTAAGCCTCTTCCTTTACGTTAAAGAGATTTAGAAGAACAATTTTGGAAAGTCATGTGGCTTTCTTCGTTTACCATTGGAAGCTTAATGCCACTAACATTGAACTTATTTTGTATTTTTCCTGTATCTTTCCTCACTCTTCAAATTAGACTGTTAAAGAATACATTTTTAAAAAAATTACTGTTGAGTTTTTAAAAGAACTCTAAATACTATGCATTAAGTCAACTGCAAAACATCACTTCTCGGCCTTTTGGCTAAGATCAAGTGAAGTCAACTGAAAACAAATAAATTACAGGACAGCAACAAACATCAGATTTCAATGGATTTGTGTGGGACTAGTGTTCTAAGCATGGAAAGAAAGGTAAATAATCCTGCCTAACATTTACTATTCTGTACACAAACTTACTCATGGGGCAAAGAGGTTAGGAGTTATAACAACATAATTTGTTTCCTTATTCTTTCAATTTCAATAGAAAAGATGTACAGCATAACATAATTTGCAATTTAAAAGTCACAATAATATTTAATGGTTGTTCAAACAATGTGGATATTAAGAGTTGATCAGATTAGAGATTCATGATGTTGGAGAAAGATGTTATAGACCTTAGCAAAACTTGAGTTATCTACTCTTTGTATTACCAACTAACCATTCTTAGATCAATATTTTGACTTTTTCAATTGTGATAATATCTAAAAAATACGTTAGCATTTTTGCTTCTTTTGAGATGGTAACTTGTTAAATTCGTTGTGCTTTATAATTTACAAAGAAACTTTTCATGCATTAGCTCCGCTAATGTATCAATCACTCTCTGAGGTTGGCATGAGTGTCCTCATTCTACAGAAGGGAAAAATGAGTCTTACAGGAGTTAACTGAGTTTTTGGAGGGCAACAGCAACACATGTAAAAGCTGTGAGTTGAAATGAGGCCTGCTGGCAGTAAGACTGCATGTTTCTTTTTATTCTGCCCCATGGGACAGTTAAAATCCATGGAAGGTTTTAAGTTAAATACTATGATGCAAGAAATTATCTCAGGGTGTTGAGACTAGAGTTTTGGCATTGATAAAAATGACATTTTGGTGGTTAAAAAAAAAAAAAAAAAAAAAAAAAACCACAGTTGTTAAATGTATGAACAAAGGAAGCGTTACTATACTTCACCGTATCTTCATGTCTCACTTTTCCTCTTGTAATTTTGTTACCTTTGAGGATTGGTGTAATTACACGTTTTTAAAATTAATGTCAGTTTTTGAATTTTACAAATCTGTTATTTTATTATGACATAAAATTAGGGGGTCACGAAACCTTATAAAGTAGCCTAAGCATGTTTAAGCATTTTCTTTATTATTATCTTGTTTTTTTTTCCCAATTGAATAGACTGCTAGTTATCATAATAAAAAATAAATGATATCAATTGCTATACATGGAGTTCTTCCTGGTGAGAGTTAATCATTTATTTATTTATTTATTTATTTGAGATAGAGTTTCGCTCTTGTCACCTAGGGGCTGAAGTACAACGGTGTGATCTCGGCTCACTGCAACTTCCGCCTCCTGGGTTCAAGAGATTCTCTTGCTTCAGCCTCCTGAGTAGCTGGGATTACAGCCATGCACCATCACACCCAGCTAATTTTGTATTTTTAGTAGAGATGGGGTTTAACCATGTTAGCCAGGTTGGTCTTGAACTCCTGACCTCAGGTGATCCATCTGCCTTGGCCTCCCAAAGTGCTGGGATTACAGGCGTGAGCCATTGCACCTGTCCCATTTATCTTTTGCATAAATGGAAGCTCAGGAAATTATGTTGGCTGAAATCACTATGCTTTCATAAAAGCCTACAGAGAACTTAAGGAACTGTTGAAAGGTAACTTGAACCCCATATTTAGGGATGGAGAAGTTTGGGTAACATACTTGTTTCTAGGATAAGGGAATTAAGCCACATACAGGGCAAATCATAACCAACATCTACATATATACATTTGACTTAATTTTCTCTATATATTATATGAAAGCATGAAAGTAGATTTTTTTCAATTCAATTTATCAGGGAAATTTCCAAATTTGCGAAATTTTGGAAATTATTGCCATTGGCAACACTATTGTTTTAAGGACCCTTTAATTGGTATTTCAAAAGACTAGCTGTATGTAACCTGTGATTAAAATCACTGAATTTCTTCTTTATGTTTCTAGACCACTGCCAAAAACAACAATGACTAAATTTAATAAGCAACATGTCAGACTTGCATCAATTGTTAGAACAAGTTGAGACCCCAAAAAATATGACTTGTCATAGAACAGATTATATCATATTGTACTGCCTTTTATCCATTTAAGAAATCAAAATTTTAAAGAGAAGATCAGTAGTTCTTTTTACATCATGTGTCTATATATTCCTTTTCCCAATACAGATGGGATGAGAATTACTATATCTGTATTACTGTATCTATATACTTTAGAGACAAGGTTAAATTGATGAGTCATAGAAGGAAAAAATCACAGCTTTCTTAAGGGGCCTTAAAATTCACTTATCTCATTTATCAATCTGATAATAAATAAATCTCTCCCACAACCTTTTTTCTTTTTTCTTTTTTTTTTTTTTTTTTTTGAGACAGGGTCTCACTCTGTCACCCAGGCTGGAGAGCTGTGGTGCAAACACAGCTCACTGTAGCCTTGACCTCCCAATGCTCAAATGATCCTCTCACTTCAGCCTCCCAAGTAGCTGGGACTACAGATGTGTGCAACCATGCCCAGCTAATTTTTGTATTTTTTATAGAGACAGAGTCTCATCATGTTGCCCAGGCTGGTCTTGAGCTCAAGCCATCCGCCCTCCTTGGCCTCCCAAAGTCTAGGCATTACACGCATGAACCACCACGCCTGGCTCCCACATCCTTCTAATGATTTGATCAATGTGTGAACACCTCCACTGACGGAGAATCAGTGAGTAGAGGCACGTAATTGTCAGGGATCCACTGAGGATGGAAGGGAAGAGAGTTCCAGAACAAATGATAAGCATGTGGAAAGGAGGCAAGACTTCCAAGTGAGAGGCAGCATGGAGAGCAGTTCAAGAATCTAAACAATGCAAGTGTGAGTGGAACACAGCATGGCGGAGAGTGGGTTCAGCTGAGTTTGCAGAGGTGAACGAGGCCTGGCTATGCATAGACTTGACAGAAAGTCATGACAATAATATTGGCTTTCTCTTAAGAGCAATGTGAAGCCTTAAAAGAAGTGAAATCATGCTGTGGCATGATCAGCTTTGCATTCTTTTAAAACTGACCTTTTAAGTCATTCTGGAGGACAGATTAGAGTGAAGTGAGATGATTTAAAGAATCCCATCAGGAACAAATTGTGGAAGTCCAAGAGATAGGACGGTAACTTGCCCTGCAGTAATGGTGTGGAGGTGGGAAGAAAATGATGGGATCGAGAGGAAAAAAGGGAATATCGCCCTCCTCCCTGACCACATTCCAGGCATGTGCATCGTGGTCCTCCCAAATACAGCCACTAGCTGGTGTGTAATTCCCATGTAAGTCCAGCATCATTTTTCATGGTTATTAGCTATATGCAGGATTTGTTGGTTCGGGTTCATACCCCATGTTCCATGCTGTGCTCAGCTGATTTCCTAAGAGGTCAGGGAAGAACAGCTTGTGGTGTGTCACAACATGTGCATGTTGCCTCCTCCTGGAGCTGGCACATGATAGGCAGTGGGAGGAATGCTGAGTGCCAGCAGGCCACAGGTGCAGAATGAAAGACTCACCCACTCCCTGTGGGCCCTGGGTTTAAAAGCTTTAAACACCTGCCAAATCCGTAGACTTAACCAGCCCAGCCTAGCTCAGCAGCCCTTCCTCCCACCTGCCGGAAGAACTATTACCATCAATAAACAAACAGACTCAATCAATCAAAACTTCCCATAAACAGTCCCATGAAATGCACCATGTCCTTAGAAAGAATGCATTAACCTTTTTAAATTCAGTACCCATAGCTCAACAAAAAGCCCATTGTGATTGTCCTCTGAATAAATGATAATAAGGAGGATGGCAGGCATTGTCTCATGTTAGAGGAACACGAGAGTCTTTAGGCAAGAGAAGCAAGAGTATGATAAACAAATGTTTTGTACATTATGTTTACTACTTGTTGTAATTTACTTATTGATCTAAATGTGACTAGCAAACTGCAACCTGCAAGCTAAATGCAGTCTATCACTTGTTTTTGTTAAGTTTTACTGGAACACAGTCATGCCCGTTTGTTTATATGTTGCCTATGACTGCTTTCGTTTCATGCCACAACAGCAGGGTTAAGTGGATGCAACAGAGACTGTATGACCCACAAAGTTTCAAATATTTATTGTCTGTCCCTTAAAAGAAAAAGTGGCTGGGTGCTATGGTTCATACACTTTGGAAGGCTGAGGTCGGAGGGTCACTAGAGCCAGCAGATTGAGGCTGCAGTGAGCCATGATCATGTCACTGCACTCCAGCCTGGGCAACAAAGCAAGACCCTGCCTCAAAAAAAGAGAAAAGGAAAAAAATGTACCAACTCTGGTCTACCACTGAACAACTTGGTTTAAGAGAGCAGTAGACTTCTTTTAGCAACTTTTACACTGAGTTCTTGATGTTCATGTGTATAGTTACTACTCATATAGAAACTTTTGATTCCAAATTCTATTTGACTCTAATAAGGGATGAAAATAAAATTGTTGAGAATAAATGGAAAGGAAATTGTTATTTCTTTTTGAAGTAAAAAATGAGGCCAAATGTGGCTTTTAGAGCAGCTATTTTTGTGTGTTTGAACAGCATAAGCTTTAATTTTTTTAAAAAAAGAGTTATTAAATTAAGCCTCTGAAATAATAATGATCTGAGGAGAAAATTGCTTTTGAAGAACTCAAAAAAGGCTTTTTTAAAACCAATATTTGATAAAGAAAAGCCCTCAAATGTTCAAGGTCCATCCCACTGCCCTGAGTTCCCCCAAATTCACAGCCCTCTAATAGAAAATATGTTAAATAGTAAGAGGCTCATAGTAGAATGTGCTATGTAAGTGACTTTATAAAATCTGTCTACTTTAACATGAAAAACTCAGCTGCAATCAGCCTACTGCCTTAGGCATACTATAAATCCATTCCTACACAACTGTCCTGCAAAAACAGTCATACTGCTTAGGTTCCTTACTCAGAAACTGACAACTCAACTGCTTGGTTCTTTGACCAGTAAACACCTTGAACCAAGTTAAATCAAATAAATGTCTTCAGTGTTGGAGCACAGTAAATTGTGAATTTGATTTGTTTTCTAACATGATCTATCTGGTTTGAGAGAAGAGCTTGCTTGGGACAGTAGAATCTAAGACTGACAGGTGCCTTCGAGTGTTATGATTTAACGATGGCCACACAGCTAGTATTTAACAGAGCTCGTGAGAGAATCCAGAATTCCTATTTTTGACTAAAACATTGGCAGACATTAAAAGGTCTTACAAGACAAAAATGGGGCATAGCAGGGCACAACTCTCACCCAACTGTTGGTAGAAGTGTGAACTGGCACATCACTTTTAACAATCTGGAATTATCTTGTAGGTTAAATATGTGCATAGACCATGACTCAAAGTTTACTCCTAGATATATTCTAAAGAAACTCCCACAGGAACGCTTGGAGTCATAACCTACATTGTAACAGGAAAAAAAAGACACAAATATTTATCAACAGGAACAGGTGGATAGTGATACATTCATGCAATAGGATGCTCTTTAGCAGAGACATTGAAAGAACTGTAGTCTGTAAGAATAACAAAAACAAAATGTCAAATTTAAAAAAGCAAATCCTACAGGAATACACATGTGATATTAACATTACGTGATATTATGTGTGTTGGCTAATTTTATGTGCCAACTTAACTAAGCTATAGTAGCCAGTTTTTGGTCATACATCAGACCAGATATTCCTATGAAGGTATGTTTTAGATGTGATTAGTATTTAAATCCATACATTCCAAGCAATGTAGATTACCCTCCAGAATACAGGTGGACCTCATCTAGTCAATTGAGGGTCTTAAGGGAAAAGGCAGATCACCTGAGAAAGGAGGAATCCTGCCTCCAGACTGACTTTGGACTCAACATTAACTCTTTCTTGGGTTTTCAGGTGGTGGCCTGCTCTGCAGTGTTCACATTTCCCAGGCCTCACATTGTGTGCCAATTCCTTAAAATAAATCATATCTATACCTACCTATGTACCTACCTACCTACATGGTTTTATCCGATGCTTAAATTCTATACTGACCACAGTGAGGATTCCCAACTGATAGGTCTTGTAATTAAAAAAGAAAAAAAAAAACCATGGTTTTTGGATTAAGACAAAGTGGGATTGAACTTCCATCCCAGCTACCCCTAAAATCTGTATGTTTTGAAATTAATGACTCTGTGGATCTTTGATTTTTCCTTTACAAAGTAGAGATTATAATAGAGTTTTGAGGACTAGATCATATAATGAATGAATGTGGCCAAAATACTAAAAAATACGAATTTACTTTTTCTGTTAGGTGCTCTGAGGTCTTATTTAGCAGATGATAAACAAAATAATAGGCTAAAAGTCCCAAAGGCCTGCTTTAACTTAAACCTAGTATTCCTACAGAACACACTTCTTGCTATATCCTTCAAGAATGAGGTACTATTTTTCATCCATCAAATTAACAAAATTGAGAAAGACTGAAAACCTCCAGTGGCGGCAATGCTAAAAGGAAGAGGGCACCCTCATCCTTTGCTGGTGGAAGTGTGGATTCCTACAAACTTCTGGGAAAATAATAGGACTCTATCCACACACAAAACCAAAAGCAGTATTACATAAGTATATACATTGAAGGATATGTGTTATAGTAATATTTGTAGTAGCAAACAACTGCAAATAACCTCAATTTATTTTCAATTGTCAATTCGTAGAATGTTTTAAATAAATGAGAGTGCATAGACATAGTATGCAATAATCAGCATCTACCAATAAGCATGAGTATAATTACATCTATTTGTTGGACTGGATGGTCATGCCATAATTTTTTAGTGCTAAAAGCAAATCGCAGAGTAACCTGTTTAGCTGGATGTTATTTTTGTTTTTGCACACATGCACACAGAGAAAAAACACGTTTGCATATAATTGAATAAACCTGAAATATATATATAAATAAAGATACAAATTGTAACATTAGTTAGCTGAAGGTAGAACAAGGGGACTTAAGAATATTAACTTTTCATTTATATATTTGTACTGTTTAAATTTAAAAATTAATCATTCGTTATTGTGGTGAAGTAAAACAAATCCATTTAACCAGATTTCACTGGGTATCTAAGACCTTTAACTGTACAGTTAATCACTAATTATGTACACAAGCTTTGAGTATAATACTTCAATAGTCGACCTTAAATATGTAGTTGGTATCCAGACTCTTAAGTGGGTCTACCAACCTTTGTTCTTTACCTGAGCCCAAAGGTAAATTTTTTGTTTTAAATTCCTCCAAAACTTTTTATTTCATCTATCAATAGCACAATAAACAGCTGACAAGAAAAAGAAAAATCTGTTTATATTTTTGCCTACTGTTGAGTACCTAGTTTTAGCTTTGTTTCTCTTGATAGTCACCAAGAAAATATACACGTGCTTTTAAAAAATTAAGCAAAATACAGAATAATGTTTCGATTCCAAGATATTTACACTTTTTGCTTGTTTCTCTTCATTTTTAAGGGAGTATGTCAAACTTCCATCTCTCTTATTTATGCTTAACTTGTGTGTCACTTTATTTTGACAAAGTACTGTAATTATCCTTAAAGAAACTATTTCTACAATGTACAAGATTAGCCTAAATGCTATTAAATGACAATATTTAATGGTTACGAGAGGTGACAATGTGTTAGCAGCCCTCACTGTCAGCGCCTCCTCGGCCTCAGCGTCCCCTCTGGTGGCACTTAAGCAGCCCTTCAGCCCGCCATTGCACTGTGGGAGCGCCTTTCTGGGCTGGCGGAGGCCAGAGCCGGCTTCCTCTGCCTTTGAGGAGGTGTGGAGGGAGAGGCGGGAACCAGGGCCAACCGCGGCGCTCACAGGCCAGCGCCAGTTCAGGCGGGAGCACGCTCGGCGGGCCCCGCACTCGGAGAGGCCCGCCAGCGCCACCAGCGCCGCCAGCCCGTGGCAGTGAGTGGCTGAGCACCCGGGCCAGCAGCTGCAGAGGTTGAGCCCGGTCCCTCAGCACTGCCAGCTCGCATGCACTGCTCTTGAACTCTTGCCGGGCCTCAGCCGCCTCCACACCGGGCAGGGCTTGGGACCTGCAGCCCACCATGCCTGAACCCCTACGGTGGGCTCCTGCGCAGCCGGAGCCTCCCCTACAAGCACCGCTCCGTGCTCCAGGGCGCTGGATTCCATCAACCACCCAGGGGCTGAGGAGTGCAGGCGCATGGCGAGGGACTGGCAGGCAGATTGGCCTGTGGCCCCGGTGCGGGATACACTGGGTGAAACCAGCTGAGCTAAGTCTGGTGGGGACTCGGAGAACTTTTATGTCTAGCTAAGGGATTGTAAAGGCACGAATCAGTACTCTGTATCCAGCTAACCTAGTGGGGACTTGGAGAATTTCTATGTCTAGCTAGAGGATTGTAAATACACCAATCAGCACTCTGTGTCTAGCTCCGGGATTGTAAACACACCAATCAGCACTCTGTCAAAATGGACTAATCAGCTCTCTGTAAAATGGACCAATCAGCAGGATGTGGGTGGGGTCAGATAACGGAATAAAAGCAGGCCTCCAGAAACAGCAGTGGCAACCTGCTTGGGTCCCCTTCCTCACTGTGGAAGCATTGTTCTTTTGTTCTTTACAATAAATCTTGCTGCTGCTCATTGTTTGGGTCCTGGGTCAATGCTGTGTTTTAGAGCTGTCACACTCATTGCAAAGGTCTGCAGCTTCACTCCTGAAGCCAGCAATACCACGAACCCACCAGGAAGAACGAACGACTCCAGATGTGCTGTCTTTAAGAGCTGCAACACTCACCATGAAGGTGTGCAGCTTCACTCCTGACAGCGAAACCACAAACCCCCCAGAAGGAGGAAGCTTCAGACACATCTGAAAGTCTGAAAGAACAAACTCCAGACACACTATCTTTAAGAACTGTAACACTCACTGCGAGGGTCCACAGCTTCATTCTTGAAGTCAGTGAGACCAAGAACCCACCAATTCTGGACACAGTTACACACAAGTAACTACTACTACTGAGCAATCCTTTCTATGACAAATACTTGGAGTTAATTTCAAAAAGTAGAAGTGAATTCATGTCGATTCATTCACATTCTCTCACTAATCTGCATTTTAGATTTAAAATCAACATTTAGCAAAATAAGATGTACACCCAACCATTTTTGATACTCACGTACTTTTATGGCTCTTTGTTTTTGAATCCTATGACTTGGACAAAAAGCTGAGATATGTGGATGTTTCCTCTAATTTTATATATACCGTTGTGTCTTAAGAAGAATACCCCATTGTCATGATTTCTGTTATTATTGGCAAATGTCCCTCTCTTTAGGCTCCTTACCCATACCAGGTGCAGATTTCATTTGTGACTCTACCTCTATGACCTACTCTGAGCCAGTTGTGGCTACTTATTTAAAGCAACAGTAATTTCACATATTCATGTTTCTCTTCAGCTCTAGAATTTGGCCATTGTGAGTTGTCAAAGAGGTCAAACTACAAACTGCCATGGTCTGAGTTCAGAACAGAAGTTCTTCTCATAAGGGTGAGTTCAATTCACCATGCTCTTCGGGGCCGCACAACATAGACAAGCAATGCTTCAGACAATTACAGCTCAGGCAGACCTTCCACTTTCTTAAATTAATAGTTCCAATTTCTCTATGTTTATCAAATTGCATTGCTAATTTCCCTTTTTCCTCCAAAGAAGGAACTCTGTTTCCAATCTAGAGACAATAGAAGCCATCTGTATTAGTTTGCTGGGCTATCATTACAAAGTATCACAGACTGGCTGGCTTAGACAATAGGAATTTATTTTCTCACAGTTGTGGAGGCTAGAAGTTTGAGATCAAGGTGTTCACATGTTCAGTTTCTTCTGAGATCTTTCTCCTTTTCTTGCAGATGGCTGCCATCTCCCTGTGTTCTTCTGGTGTTCCTCTGTGTGTGTTCGTGTCCTGATTTTCTCTTCTTATAAGGATATCAGTCAGCATTAGGCTCCAACCATATCACTTCATTTTACCCTAATTACGTTTTAAAATACCCTATCTCCAAATACAATGACATTTTGTGGTACTGAGAGTAAAGACTTCAGCATACACATTTTGGGGTTGGGGGGGTTTCTGTATTAGTCTGTTTTCACACTGCTATAAAGATATACCTGGGACTGGGTAATTTATAAAGAAAACAGGTTTAGTTGACTCAGTTCCCCATGGCTGGGGAGGCCTCAGGAAACTTATGGCAGAAGGGGAAGCAGTTTCATCTTACATGGGGGTAGGCAGGAGAGGGTGTGAGCATGTGAAGGAGGAACTGTCGAACACTTATAAAACCATCAGCTCTCCTGAGAACTCACTCTTTATCATGAGAACAGCATGGGGAAACTGCCCCCATGATCCTATCACCTCCCACTGGGTTCCTCCCTCGACATGTGGGGATTATGGGGATTACAATTCAAGATGAGATTTGGGTGGGGACACAGCCAAACCACACCCAGGTCATAATTCAGTCTATAACTCACTTTCCACCTGCAAACCTACGCATGCACCACGTTCTCTCCTCCTCCCTCCAATTAGCTTATAACCAATTCTTCTAACTGGATCCTAAGTCCTCCCTCATTATCAGGAGATTTGCACTAGTAATTATTGCTTCTCTTCCTATGAAATCAGTCCTAAATAAAAGTAGTATTTCTCAAATATCTTTCATCTAAAAAAATAAAATAAAGCAACACATTTATCACGCCCCTGTTTCCCACACCTGTCCAAGCTGGACTCAGGTCATATATCATCAGAAAAGTGACCCCAAACATAAATACAAAGTTTGATAACTCAAACAGGTACCCACCAGCTAGGTGAGGAACCAGAGCACTGCTAGCTCGCCACAAACCCCTCACCCTGTTGTGGCCTCTTGCAATCATTATTTCCTTGCTTCTCCTTAAGGGAGGTCACTCTCCTGACTCAGAACACTATGGTTTAGATTTGCCTGTTTGTATAACTTGATCATATGCATTATTTTATTACTATTTCTCAACATCATACTTTAAAAGTTCATCCATGTTAGTGCAGCGATTCATTCATTTCCATTTCTTATCATTTTTCATGGTATGGATAAATTCAATGAGTTTTAACAAAAATAAGTTGCCATGTAACTACCACCAGACAAAAGACATAGAACATTTCCAACACCCCAGAATGTTTTCTCATGTTCCTTTGTAGTCAATCCTCTCCCCAACCTACAGACCCAGAAAACCATTGATCTGCTGTCACTACAATTTTACCCTTTCTAGAATTTTACAGAGATGGAATCGTACAGTATATAGTCATTTTTTCTGTCTTATTTCACCCAGCATGATGCTTTTGGAGTTTGTCCATGTTGTTGTAGGCATTGGTAGTTTGTTCCTTTTTATCACTAAACTATATCTCATTGCAGGAATGTACTACCATCTGTGTATCCATTGGCCAGTTGGACATTATTCACTGTAGTTTTCATTTGCATTTCCTTATTACTGATGGGATTATCAATCATTTATCTATGTTCTATTGTCTGTCCAATATTCTTACTCCTTGTCCTATTACAGACTTTCTTATTCATTTGCTTTCTTGATTCTCTCAATTGTATGCCTGTTTTCTATTTTGGTAATTTCTTTTCCCATTCTTTTCTACATTTTACTTTATTTGCATTCAATTTGCTGTTCTATTTCTATAGTTCTACTCCAAACATTTGAGGGTGCTACAGATTTAAAATTTATGCATCATAAATAGCTGTTTATCTATTGACTAACATATAGCAACTGAATTATTATATTTTCTAAAGGATATTTTAAAATATTTATAAAACCATAAAACTGTGGTTTTTATATGACTGAAATTTAGCAAAATACAAAGATGCCTAAGTTTATCATCACACATGACCTGGACATTCTGTTTTGGACCAATAATTTTTGGAATAGAAATAAAATTAATTCATCCCTCATACTTCATTTATAAGTATGATACATACTATCATACTTCATTTATATGTAGGATACATTTTTTCATAAAAAATTTGCCTTTTCAGCAAAATTATTATAATAATATAATTAAAAATTTTATAAAATTAGTTGTCTATTGACAAATTTAAAGAAATATTATGGGTCTTAGATGATTTTAATATCAATTTGGAGAAATTTTGCTCTGCTGAGACTATAGCAAATAGAACAACCAATTGTCAAATTTATCTAAGGATTTTATATATAATGTTCAAGCATTATAATGAAGTTATATTTAATAGATTATAATTGGAAATCATTAGAAAATATTTTAATTTCTTAATGTAAATTGTTATCACACACATTGCAATTTTCCCTATCTCTTAAAACTTTCTAGATCCAAATAGTAGTGTAAATAATCAGCTTCCCCTTTCCTAGGTTATACACAAAAATTAACTTAAAATAAATCATAAACCTCAATGTAAAAGTTAAAACAATAAAGCACATAGAAAATATGAGTAAATTTTTGTGACCTTGGGTTAGGCAAAGACTTCGTACTTGTGGCACCCAAAGCACAAGCAATAATGAATTATTGATAAACTGGCCTTCAGCAAAGTGAACACTTTTGTGCTTCAAAGGATACCATCAAGAAAGTGAAACAATAATCACAAAATGGAAGAAAATATTTGCAAATCATATGTGTGCTAAGGGACTAGTATCTAGACTATATAAAGAACTTTTACAATTCAATAACAGAAAGACAAATAGCTCAATTTTTAAAGTAGACAAAGGCTCTGAATAAACATTTCTTCAAAAAAGATGGACAATAATCACATGAAAAGATGCTCAGCATCATAGCCATTAGGAAAACACAAATCAAAACTACAGTGAGATACCACATTATACCTACTAGCTTGTCTATAATCACAAAGGCAGAAAAATAACAATTGTTGGCAAAAATAAGAAGAAATTGGAACCCTCATATACTGCCAGTGAAAACATAAAATAGTGCAGCCACTTTGGAAAACAGTCTTGCAGTTCCTAAAAGTTTAACATAGAGATGCCAATGACCCAGCAATTCTATTCCTACGATATACCCAAGAGAAATAAAAGAATATGTCCACACAAAAATTTGTATATGATTGTTCATAGAAGCACTGTTCATAACAGCCAAAAAGTGAAAACAACTCAAATGTCTATCAATTTATGAATGGATAAATTAAATGTCATTTATCTGTGCAAGAAAATATTATCCAGCAATAAAAATGAAGCACTAATACATTTCAAGGCTAAAACTTGAAAACAATATGCTAAGTGAAAGAATCAGTCTCAAGCTTTATGTATGTTTCATGTGCAGTATGGGGGAAGGGCACTCCCCCAGGCTCTAAGCTTCAAAGATTCTTGTGGTCATTTTGGCCTTGTAAATCTATTGAAATCTTTGCTCAGTATTTCAACTCCACAGCGGTTTTGTTTTTCCAGAATCATCAGATGTTTCTGTGGAGTTTTCCTTCTTCTCCAAGATGTTGGCCCCTTAATTTATTACAGCCTTGTCATCATTCCAATTATTTTAGTCAGATTTTTTTTTCTACTTTTGTACAGCTTTTATGAGCAGTGGGAGGATTTGTCTAAACTGCCCTGAAGGCTGGGTGGGCTGACTCATGCCTGTAATCCCATCACTTTGGGAAGCCAAGGCAGGAGTATTGCCAGATCCCAGCAATTCAAGACCAGCCTGACCAACACAGTAAGACCCCCATCTCTACAAAGAATAAAAAAATAAACAATTAGTTGGATATGGTGCTGCATGCCTGTAGCCCTAGCTACTTGGGAGGCTGAGGCAGGAGGACCATTTGTGCACAGGAGTCCAAGGTTGCAACAAGCCATGACCATGTTACTGCATTCCAGCCTAGGTAACAGAGGGAAACCCTCTCTTTATAAGAAAATTAATTAATTAATTAATTGTTTATCCTGACCACCATTACTGAAAGCCTCTCCTGTGGCATGATCTTTTTTTTTAAAAAAAAAAGATGAATTTGATTATTTTTGTTATGTCATCAACCTGCTTTCACTGTCCTTAGGATTACTTTAAAAACCTTCCATCTGGTTTATAGTGCCCAGACTGTTTTGTCCCCTGCTCCCAACACAGGCTATCACACATGCCCTTCCTTACCTGCTACCTTTTAGTGATCCTGGCCTTTTTCCAGGTTCCCCTGGGTGACATATCTCCTCTCAACTCAGAACCTGACCTTGAACCTCTTCAACTTTTCCAACCATTTTGTCAAAATTCTGCTCATTGGTCAAGTGCTACCCAGAGCCCTAAGGCTCATTTTTCATAAATGTCCCATTGCAGATTAAGACATAAACCAGAAATTGTGTTTTTAATTTATAAATTTCAGGCTAGTCTCATCCTGTATCACATATTCCCGTGGCTCCTGGGAGCTGAAACATGTGTTTACAGCTTCTTAGGGCAGTAATCTTCTCCGCACAGTGGCTCCCAGAGTTTGAAGTTGGGGTGGTGGTAAACCAGTGATGGTGTTCATCTAGGGTGTCAAACATGTGCAGCAAGCATTTATCATTTTTTTGATTATGCAACATTCATTTCCCTTTCTGGTGGTACCAGAGTTAGAGTTTCCTTTGGAGAAATGACCTCTCTCCCATTGCACACATTCTTGTGGAACTGCAGCTCAAGCACCCTTCTATCACCACTCAAGGAATGGACACATGCTCTAAGCCCATTAGGCTTCCTGCTCTGAATCTTTCAGTCTCCCCCAGACAGCTGCAAACTGTGCGGGGAGGGCTGGAGCGTGGAGTTGGTTCACCACGTAACGACCTAGGAAATGACTCATAGTGATCAGTTCATGTCACCTACTTCATTTCCTCCTAATATTGGTTTTTATTGCTTGCAGCTAAATAAATCAAACAGCAACCGTAGTATTTATTAGCATTCATTCACAAAATAAGAATACCCATAAATTTACAATTTTCCTTTCAACTATCAGATAGAACCACTTTTATTATGACATAACTTTAAAACTCTCCCTATACTTGTTAATCTCCCTTTCCAACAACAATAAAAATAAGGCTTCAAGCTTAGAACTTTGAGTAAACAAAATCGTTTACTGCTAGAATTCAATGAAATTGATTGTATTATATTTCCTTTTACACTGATTTCTATTTATGACTAGTGCTGTTGGTTTTCCATTTATGGTGTGTCATATAAAATGTTTAAAAAGAAACATAACTTAAAAATATTTTAAAAATTGAACAGTTGGAGGCTGATATGGGAACAATCAAGAACACATGAGAATGACTGAATCTTGGAAAATGCTGCGTAAGCAAAGGGATCTGGGCAGTGGCCAGTTTAGTGGTTAGTCTAACCCACTCTTCATCATACTCCCACGACCAAATCTTCCTTCTTTTCCAATATCCCTTAAAAAAAAATCACAACCTCTTTTATTAAACCTTGTTCCCTACTATCTTAAATGTATTTTCTGATTATCTTCTTTGGAGTTCTCAGGTTGACTTTGTCTAAGTCCTAAGTATATCAAAGTCCAATTTTGTGTAACAGAGCAGATTCTGCTGTGGTGTGGTTAAAACCAAAAGTCATCAAAAAAGCAAAGATTTCTAAGGCAGTTTATTTTTAATGCATAAATTAGTCAGAGTAAAAAATGATTTAAAATGTTTTTGTGTGCATAAGACCACGTTGCCATGCTAGATGAATCCAATCAGCCAGAAATTGCTCAGCTTACAACCAGGTCATTGTGAAGCCCTCAAGCTTACTTCAAGACAGGCACTTGACTTTGAATCCAAGGGAGCTTTTGAAATCCAAGTGGCTGTAGGCTCCATCTTTCCTAGTTCCAGAAAGCTTTTCCTAAGGTGGTTGTTCTTTAAGCCCCTTGTATACAATTTCCCTACATTCCTTCTACTCTCTCCCTACTTTTTGGTGTATTTTTGTTGGCTCTTGCCTTCCTGCAGTCTTTCTGTTTTTCATTTGCGGTGATGAAATCAATAATTAGACTATAATGTGAATCCAAATGAAAAATGCCTTCTTAAAATTAAAAGAATAAAACCAATACTTTGTTTTCATTTATATTCTTTCGCAGACTTTAGTTGTTATTTATCAGTAAAATTTTATCAGAATATTCAATACTGATAATGCTGCCAATCTTATTTTCAAAGTTGAGGCTTTTCATGTGGGCTGTGGTTGGCACTGCACTTAGCCTGATTTGGATTCTATTTAATCTCTTTGGCTTCAACTGACATTGACAGGCAAAGAAAACCAGCAATCAGCCTGCCATGAATTTGCCGTGGGACTACATACTGTTGCAGAAACTACCATATACTTTTGCTGAGGAAAGACAAATTCACAGCAGACAGACTGCAGCAGCCTGGCCCCCATGAGGCATGAGCACAGAATAAGGAAGGTGCCAAAGAGACGGTACGTATACTTTTCCTGAGATATCCCTTTCACCACGGCAAAGGCCACTGCATTGCCATCAGTATGGAAAGGAAGGCAGCATGACAGGGTAAAAGTAGCACTTTGAAGAAATGATGAAGACTAGGTTTGAGACCAATCTTTGCTGTAGAATAGTTGTGTGCTTTTGGGTAAGCCACGCAGCCTTCCTGAGCCTCAGTTTCCTTTTCTGCAAATAGGAGTAAAAATTATTGCTATGAAAATTCAGAGAACAACTGTGAAGGTCAAACATAAAAATGTGTATGAGTACTGTCTTATGAAATATAAATGAATATAAAATGGTCTGATTAATCATTATCTTAAATTTATTAATAATAGGAGTAAACACTTTGCCTTTGAGTCGGGCAGGCAACTATTAGCATTCAAACAGTGTAAGCATGAAAATAAATTTAAATGGTATCTAAATCTCAGAGGAACTTTTTGTGCTTTCATTTTCAAATAAGCTTTCTTCATGATGGATCATTATTGAAGAGTGTCGCAGCAAGGGAAAAAAGTTATCCATGGGAGAGGTTGAAATGGAATAAGCTGATTTTAACATGCAAAATGGCTATTTCTATTTCTACATATGGTTATGAAGACTCTGTATTCCCTTCTCTAGCCACCCACTGTATATTCTTCTTCCCAGAGAGATCCATTTACTTTCCGTGTTTTAATAATACTGCCTGTTTTCTGAGGAGTTTTATGATGCTGGGAGAGTGATGTACAAAATCAATTGAGATATTTATGAAATCTAGACATGGCTACTAATAAAATGAGATAATAAATAGGCAACCTTAGAAAAATAGGATATATACTAATCAGATAAGAAAACAAAACAAAACAACACCAAGTGTATATAATAAGTTGGTGAGAGTGCCTGCAGTAGTCATGAGATGAACTACAAAAATGTACTACCATTTTTAAAAAGTTACTTAAATTAAGTTGATGTTAAAGTAAATTTTTGCAATGTGGGGTGTGTGTGTGTGTGTGTGTGTGTGTGTGTGTGTGAATGCAATGGTTCTATTCCATCATTAATGAGGTATAAATTTTTATTTTGTCTTTATCTCAGTTGTAGTGATATTCTGGTTTGGGTGATTCTAGCACACTAAGAAAATACTCAAAAAACAGACCTCCCAAACCATGTGATAGTTCATAAACAGTATTGGCTTCAATCTACTTTGTTTGATATTAGTATTTTTATAACACCTTTCATTGGTTACCAGTTCTATCATTTTTTATTCAAACTTCCTATATCCTAATGCTTTAAAAACATATCTTATAAACAGAATTTGGCTTTTAAAAACAAAAATCTAATCCGGTAATCTTTGTCTTATAATTGGAGCATTTACTCCATTTACATGTAATATAATTACTAATACATTTGTGGAAAATGTTTATATTTTAAAATAACAATAGATTCACAGAAAAATACAAAGATAGTACAGAAAGAGCTCCTGTACTCTTCACTCAATTTGTGTCTTATATAATTGTAGTCTAATACCAAAATCAAAGATTTGACATTGGCACAATGTGTGTCATAGTATATAACTTCCACATATGTGTATATTTGTGTAACCACTGCTACAACCAAAATAAAAAACTATTCCATCATCACAAAGATTTCCCTCATGCTACCCCTTCATAATCTCACCCCACCATCCCTAACCCATGACAACCACTAATCTGTTTTCCATCTTTATAATTTTGTCATTCTGAGATTGAAGTGAAATTATACAGTATACAATCTTCTAACATTGGTTTTCTTCTATCAGCATTTTTTGTTGTTTTCAGTTTGGTGTATTACAAACAAAATTGCTATGAACAATCATGTAAAGTAGTTTGTGGACATATATTTTCATTTATCTGGGATAAATGCCCAACAATGCAATTGCTGGTTTGAATAGTAAATGTATGCTTAATTTTTTACAAACTGCCAAACTTTTTCAGAGTAGCTTCACCAGATTACATTTCCATGTGTAAGAAATTTTATTTCTCTGTATACTAGCCAACATTTGATATTGTTACTATTTTTAAAGTTTTTATTCATGGTGGCAAGAACATTTAATGTAAGCTCTACCATCTTAACACCTTTTTAAGTGGACAATATAGTGTTGTTTTCTATAATGTTGTACAATAGATCTCTAGAACTTATTCAGGTTTCATAATTAAAGCTTTATGCCCATTGATTAGCAATTTCACACTGTGCTCGTCACCCAGGCCTTGGTAATCATCCTTCTACACACTGATTCTATGAGTTTCATTATTTTAGGTATCTCATAGAAGTAGAATTATCCAGTATTTGTCCTTCTGTGACTGGCTTATTATGTTTAGCAAAATGTCGACAAGGTTCATTTATGTTGTCACATTGAAGGATTTCTTTCTATTTTAAGACTGAATATTATTCCATTGTATGTATATATCACATTTTTCTTTAGTCATTCATCCATCAATGAATATTTAGGTGGTTTCTAATCTTGGCTATTTTGAATACTGCTTCAGTGAACAATGGAGTGCTAATATCTCTTTGAAATTCTGATTTCATTCCTTCAGATAAATAACCAGAACTCGGATTGCTGGATCATATGGTAGCACTATATTTAACACTTTGAGGAACTTCCATACTGTTTTCCATAGTGCCTCACTATTTTGCATTTCCAGTAAAAGTGTACAAGTGTTCCAATTTCTCCACATTCTCACCATATATTTTTTTCTAATGGTCATCCTAACAGGTATGAAATGCTACTTTTAGTTTTGATTTGCATTTCCCTGATTATTAGTGATGTTGAGCATCTTTTCATATATTTGATGGCCATTAGTATGTCTTTTTTATTTTATTTTATTTTATTTTATTTTATTTTATTTTATTTTATTTTATTTTTTAGAAGAAGTTTCACTCTGTTGCCCAGGCTAGAGTGCAGTGGCGCAGTCTTGGCTCACTGCAACTTCTGCCTCTGGATTCAAGAGATTCTCCTGCCTCAGCCTCAAGAGTAGCTGGAAATACAGGTACATGCCACCATACCCAGCTAATTTTTGTATTTTTAGTAGAGACAGGGTTTTGTCATATTGGCCAGGCTGGTCTCGAACTCCTAAACTTGTGATCTGCCCACCTTGGCCTCTCAAAGTGGTAGGATTATAGGCATGAGCTACCATGCCCAGCCATATGTCTTTTTTGGAGAAATTTCTATTTCAGCTTTTATCCCATTTAAAAAATGGCGTTATTAGCATTTTACTACTGTTTTTTAATTTAGCAATACTAATAGGTATACAATAATGTACCATTTGCTCTTAATGTTCATTTTCCTAAAGGATAGTCATGTTGAACATCTATTCATGTGCTTACTTGACACTTTTATATCTTCCATGGTGAAATATCCCTTTATATATTTTTCTCATTTTCTAATTGGATTGTTTATTGCCATACTGTTGAGTCTGGACAATTCTACACATATGTGATTTGAATATATTTTCTCCTAGTCTGTCCTTGTCCTTTCATCTTCTTCACCATAGTCTTTTGCACAGCAGAAGTTTTTAGTTTTGATGAAGAACAATTTATGAATACTTTCCTTTCATAGATCTTGCATTTCATGTCATGTCTAAGAACTTGTCACCAAGCCATGAGTCCTGAAGAGCTTATCCTGTGGTATCTTCTATAAGCTTTATAGTTTTACACTTAAAATTATGCTCCATTTTGAGTTAATTTTTCCTAAGGTTTAGATTCCTTTTGTGGAGGCAGGGTTGTAGAGGTTAGCAGGGAGGGGAGACAGCTATGGATATCCAATTTTTCCAGTAACATTTATTGACAAAATTATCCTTCATCCTTTAAATTGCTTTTGCACTCTTATCAAAAATCAGTTGGCTGCACTTGTGTGGAGCTGTTTGTGGGTTCTCTATTCTGTGCCACTGACCTATGTCTATCCTTTTGCAAATGCTACACAGTCTTGTTACCTACAGCTATCTAATAATTCTTCAAATTGGGTAGAATGATACCTCCCACTTTTCTCTTTCTGAGAAGTGTTTTAGCTATTCAACTTAACCTTTCCAGGTAAAATTTAAATCTACTATACTATTCATTTCTTACTATTTATCCCACACGTTCTATTATTGTTCTGTTTGGATTTGGGTTTTTCTTTTTTCTCTTTATATTATTTTGTACTACTTTCTTACCTCCTTCATTAGGTTGAAAGTTAGATGCTACTTTACTCTTCTTTTAGTGCTTACCCCAGAGCTTAAGAAGGCTAAATTCACTGGTATTTTGACTTATTGCCTAGTCAATGTAAAAATCTTTTTTTAATTATACTTTAAGTTCTGGGGTACATGTGCAGAACGTGCAGTTTTGTTACATAGGTATACAATGTGCCATGGTGGTTTGCTGCACTCATCAACTCATTATCTACATTAGGTATTTCTCCTGAAGCTATTCCTCCCCTAACCCCCCAACCCCCTACAGGCCCCGATGTGTATGTTCATTGTTCCACTCCCACTTATGAGTGAGAACATTCAGTGTCTGGTTTTCTGTTCCTGTGTTAGTTTGCTGAGAATGATGGTTTCCAGCTTCATCCATGTCCCTGCAAAGGACACGAACTCATACTTTTTTATGGCTGGATAGTATTCCATGGTTCATATATGCCACATTTTCTTAATCCAATGGGCATTTGGGTTGGTTCCAAGTCTTTACTATTGTGAACAGTGCCACAATAAACATACGTGAGTATGTGTCTTCATAGTAGAATGACTTATAATCCTTTGGGTATATACCCAGTAATGGGATGGCTGGGTCAAATGGTAGTTCTGGTTCTAGATCCTTGAGGAATCACCACACTGCCTTCCACAATGGTTGAACTAATTTACACTCCCACCAACATTGTAAAAGCATTCCTATTTCTCTACATCCTCTCCAGCATCTGTTGTTTCCTGACTTTTTAATAATCACCATTCTAACTGGGATGAGATGGTATCTCATTGTGGTTTTGATCTGCATTTCTCCAATGACTAGTGTTGATGAGATTTCTTTCATATGTTTGTTGGCTACATAAATGTCTTCTTTTGAGAACTGTCTATTCGTTTCCTTCACCCACTTTTTGATGGTTTTTTTTTTCTTGTAAATTTGTTTAAGTGGTTTGTAGATTCTGGATATTAGCCCTTTTTCAGACAGATAGATTACAAAGATTTTCTCCCATTCTGTAGGTTGCCTGTTCACTCTGATGATAGTTTCTTTTGCTATGCAGAAGCTCTTTAGTTTAATCAGATCCCATTTGTCATTTTTGGCTTTTGTTGTCATTGCTTTTAGTCTTTTAGTCATGAAGTCTTTGCCCATGCCTATGTCCTGAATGGTATTGCCTAGGTTTTCTTCTAGGGTTTTTATGGTTTTAGGTTTTATGTTTAAGTCTTTAGTCCATCTTGAGTTAATTTTTATATAAGGTATAAGGAAGTGGTCCAGTTTCAGTTTTCTGCATATGACTAGCCAGTTTTCCCAGTACCATTTATTAAATAGGGAATCCTTTCCCCATTGCTTGTTTTTGTCAGGTTTGTCAAAGATCCGATGGTTGTAGATGTGTGGTGTTATTTCTAAGGCCTGTGTTCTGTTCCATTGGTCTATATATCTGTTTTGGTAGCAGTACCATGCTCTTTTGGTTACTGTAGCCTTGTAGTATAGTTTGAAGTCAGGTAGCGTGATGCCTCCAGTTTTGTTCTTTTTGCTTAGGATTGTCTTGGCTATGCGGGCTCTTTTTTGGTTCCAGATGAAATTTAAAGTAGTTTTTTCCAATTCTGTGAAGAAAGTCAGTGGTAGCTTGATAAGGATAGCATTGAATTTATGAATTACTTTGAGCAGTATGGCCAGTTTCATGGTATTAATTCTTTCTATCCATGAGCATGAAATATTTGTCCATTTGTTTGTATCCTCTCTTATTTCCTTGAGCAGTGGTGTGTAGCTCTCCTTGAAGAGGTCCTTCACATCCCTTGTAAGCTGTATTCCTAGGGATTTTATTCTCTTTGAAGCAGTTCTGAATGGGAGTTCACTCATGATTTGGCTGTTTGTCTGTTATTGGTGTATAGGAATGCTTGTGATTTTTGCACATTGATTTTGTTTCCTGAGACTTTGCTAAAGTTGCTTATCAGCTTAAGGAGATTTTTGGGCTGAGATGATGGGGTTTTCTAACTATACAATCATGTCATATGCAAACAGAGACAATTTGACTTCCTCTCTTCCTATTTGAATATCCGTTATTGCTTTCTCTTGCCTGATTGCTCTGGCCAGAATTTCCAATACTATGTTGAATAGGAGTGGTGAGAGAGGGCATCCTTGTCTTGCACTGGTTTTCAAAGGGAATGCTTCCAGTTTTTGCCCATTCAGTATGATATTGGCTGTGGGTTTGTCATATATGGCTCTTATTATTTTGAGATGTGTTCCATCAATATCTTGTTTATTGAGAGTTTTTAGCATGCAGGGCTATTGAACTTTGTCAAAAGCCTTTTCTGCATCTGTAAAAATCTTAATGTATATTATTTCTATTTGATTTCTCCCAACTTAGATGTTGTATTATTCCATTCTTTCACTGCTATAAAGATACTACCTGAGTCTGGGTAATTTATAAACAAAAGAGGTTTAATTGACTCACAGTTCTGCATGGCTGGGGAGGCCTCAGGAAACTTACAATCATGATGAAAGGCAAAAGGGGAAGCAGGCACCTCTTCACAAGGCAGCTGGAGAAACAAAGAGAAAAGCTCAGGGGAACTGTCGTGTATAAAACCATCAGATCTCATGAAAACTCCCTCACTATCACAATAACAGCATAGGGGAAACTGCCCTCATGATCCAATTGCCTCCCATCAGGTCTCTTTCTCAACAACTGGGGATTACAATTCAAAAAAGGCTTTGGGTGGGGACACAAAACCTAACCATATCATATGACATGGTTTCATTTATTTTTAAATCTGTCACGTATAAATATTAAATGATAGACTTTATTATTATTTTGTATGGAGAGTATTAATTTATTGAATGATATATTTGCCATTTTTGTTGCTCTTGGAAGCACCTCTGAGCTTCCAGATGGAGTCACTTTTCTTCTGCTTAAAGTATACTCTTTAATATTTATTTCATTGTGGGCCTGCTGATGAAGAAGCACCTTAATGTTTTCACTTTACCTTCTTTTCTTAAGCATCATTCCCACTAATTATCAGTTTATGGGTTGAGAGTTATTTTCTTTCAACACTTTAAAGGTATAATTCCTCTTGGCTGCATTGTTTAGGTAGATCAGCTCTTAGTCTTGTTGTTCCTTTACGTTTACTTTGTCTTTTTAGCACCAACAATAACAACAATCCTGCTCTAGACAATTTACATTTTTTTCTTTGCCTTTTTATTCAATACTTTTATAATTACTCATCTAGATATGCCTTCTTTTTATTTATGGTACATTGGGTTTTCAGGGTTTGTGGATGAGGCTTGGTATCTTTCATCAACTTTTTGACAATTCTTAGCCATTCTTTTTATAAGTATTTATTTTCTCATTTTCTCTCTCTTTTTCTTCTAAGATTTCAATTACAAATATTTTACTTTCTCATTGTGTACTCTGTTATTCTCTTTTCTCTATATTCTGTTCCTTTAGTCTCTCTATTCATTCTGAATATTTTCTCCTGACCTGTATTTCATTTTACCCATTCTTTCTGTAGGTGCATCTAATCTGCTACTAAACTCATGTATTGAGTTCCTAATTTGGATTACTGTATTTTTAAAATTTAAAACTTCACTATTGTTTCCTTGTAAAGTTTTTTATTTTTTACTTTTGCCATAATTCTGCATATTGTCTCTTTTTTCCTTGAGCAATAGAAAGCATAGTTATGCTAAGGTCTGTATCTGATAAAACCAATGTCTGGAAACCTGAAGATATACTTATATTGTTCTGTGTTCCAGTTAGTTCCCATTCATGTTATCTTGTCTCTTTGTATTCGTGTCTCTTCCCTTGCCTCATATTTCCATGAATGTTTTATTATCAACCAGAAATTGTATTTGTAATATTGTTTGTGAAAGTAAACTCAGGAGTAATATGGTGTTATCATCCATAAGGGAGTATTTTTATTTATTTCTGCCACATGCCTGTGAGCACGTGCAAATTAAAATCATCTCAATTTAAGTATAGGAATTAAGAGAATTCTAAGATAAGCTGCAGTTTCTGTGAGAATCTGTTTACTTTTAGTTTATCCTTTCTCCTAGGGTGCAGCCCTTCAGGGATTTCAAACCTGAAGAAAGCAAGGACTACCTGGATTTGCCCCTCAACAGAACTTGGACTCCAACTTCTGTACTCTTAGCCCCTTAAATCTATCAATCACTTCAGCCTCCTACTTGCCCATCTGAATCAGCAAAGGTGGTGCTAAAAAGTGGCCTTTATTCACCACCTTCTGTTGTCTTCCTTCTCTCTCTCTCTTTTTTTTTTTTTTTTTTTTTTGAGATGGATTTTCACTCTTGTTGCCCAGGCTGGAGTGCAATGGCATGATCTTGACTCACCGCAACCTCCGCCTCCCAGGTTCAAGCCATTCTCCTGCCTCAGTCTTCCGAGTAGCTGGGATTACAGGCATGCGCCACCACACCAGGCTAATTTTGTATTTTTAGTAGAGATGGGGTTTCTCCATGTTGGTCAGGCTGGTCTTAAACTCCCAACCTCAGGTGATCCACCCGCCTTGGCCTCCCAAAATGCTGGGATTACAAGCGTGAGTCACCACGCCTGGCCATCCTCCTCCATTTTTAACCTCCTTACCTAGTAGGCTCATTGTCTATCTCACTCCTAGAACTTCTAAGACGCTGACATTTTTCTCCCTTTACCAACTATAATTCACTTCTATCTTAATGCTGCTAATGAATATTTAAAGAGTCTCAACTTCCCTTGCCTCATATTTCCATAGTGGACTTTCTATGGTTTCCTCTGACCTCTGTTCCCAATCTTTTCCATACTTCCTTGTGGAAGAATGAGTTGATGTGATGTGAGTTTTAAGGAAGGCTTTGTGGGCTTTGATCTCTTATAGGGATGGGCTATGTGTACAGAGGGGGCACTGTGTCCTGCGCTCAACCATGTGGATTGCCCCCATTCCTGCAAGAGGAATGCCTATAGTTCTGAGTACTAGACTGAATCCATTATGGAAAGTACAGAAAATATTAGATATCCACTTTGCTACATATTAAATTGTATTTTCTGATGCAATCTTTATTAATAATGAAAGTAATTTTATATTCTTCTTTTATTTGGCTTCTGTCTTATTTTTCCAAACTCAGGAGAAAAAAAAGGATGTTATTTATCGATTTCAGTACCCATTCATCAAAAATTTTACTCTTATTATTGCATATTTTATGGAAGAAGCTTTTCATCCTCTTGTTCTTGGGTGTCATCATCCTAAGGTCATGCCTACAGCTTGGAGAAATAATAGTGATGCATCCAGTTAAATACATTTTTCTTCCCCATTCCATACTCCATTTATAGGCTGGGATTAATGACATGTTTAGAGTCAAAGTAAACTGAAGACATAACCTTGATGTCACAAGTGGAAACAAAGACTTGTTACAGGTCAAGATCTGAAGAAATTTTTCCAGCAACACAGAGATATAACATCATGGATTAGAGCAAAACAACTGAACAACCTGTATATTCTAACCACAGCTATGATATCAAAGTTTACCTTCTCTATAAAAAGTAACTGACATGGTTTGTAATTATGTCCCCTCCCAAATCTCATGTTGAATAATAATCCCAATTGTTGGAGAGGGGACCTGGTGGGAGGTGATTGGATCACAGGGCTGGACTTTCCCCTTGTTTTACCCATGGCAGTGAGTGAGTCCTCCTGAGATCTGGTTGTTGCAAAATGTGTAGCACCTCCCCTTTCTCTCTATTCTTCCTGCTCCAGTCAGGTAGGACATGCTGGCTTCCATTTTGCCTTCTGCTATGATTGTTAGTTTCCTGAGGCCTCCCCAGCCACACTTCCTGTACAGCCTGTGGAACTGTTTGTGAATTAAACCTCCTTTCTTCGTAAATTACCTAATACCAGGTAGTTCTTTATAGCAATGTGAGAATGGACTAATACAGTAACCAAATTATTAAGTGCCGCTTACCTTTTTATACTTTGTGCATTTTAAAAATAAAATACTACAGAGCCACCAGTTAAGACCTGATGTCATCTAAGCCAAGAGAAAAAGTTTCCCTAATCCAGCTAGAACAAAGGAGCCTGAACAGTATGAACAAAAGTATGGCCTTGGTCTCCAAACCCACAAACTGTGTTTGTATATACATAACCACAGATAAGACTCCTTTTATCTTAAAATATTTCCATGAGCTTTCAGTTTTCTTTTTTCTTTTTTTCTGAGAACTTCTCATTATTTGCAGCTATTTCTAGGCCACAGCAGCACTCCAGTAGAGTGTTTTGGCAACAGACCCTGTTGTGGTCAGCAGCTCCTCTGCAGCTGGGATTTCTTAAAAGAAGTGAGTAGCATTTGCCTTGTGGTGCTCCAGCAACAAAACAAGGAACACTTCCATGGGAATCAGATAATCACAGAGCCTTCCCTCTCTCTCCCCTTCCCTTCCCTCATGTGATTAAAGAGATCAGAGCCACTGGTGCACATTTCAGTAAGCATGCCACTCACAGAGGCTAATGTAGGAACATAGTCCTAACTACCAGGCCCTGAAACACATTGTGGAGAACTCCATCAACTAAAGTGATTGTGGGACTCATAACCTTGATGTCACGAGGGGAAAGAAAGACTTGTTACAGGTCAAGATTGTATCACTCTAAAGTAGAGACATGCTTCAGGTGGATATATACAGGTTTGTGCATTTGGTGTGGAGTGATTCAGCCAAAGAATTTACCCCAAAACAACAAGGTTATACATTGAACATCTAGGTTTGTCTTAACTATAGCAAACAACACAAAGTAAAACCAAACAACAACAAAATACCAAACACACAGTATTTTCTGGCTAAGCAGAAATTCATGGGCAAAAGTCAAAGACAAAGAGACTTACAAAGTATAAGTCAAAACCAACATCTTAAAATGTGCAAGTCCTGTTTGGCTCATCCAACTTGAACAAAGCCACTGTCTGATATCAATCTAAATATCTAGAACATGTTTTGATACTTATAAAAACGGGATGATGAAAATATACCACTGACTAAAATTGAACCTAATATACCAAGATGTTACCATTTTCTAATAACCTTCAAACAACAAAACAACCAAAGAAATGTCATTGAGTCACCATAACTTTAAATAAGGATCATTTTAGAATCATTGGGATGGAAACAACTGTGAAAAATACCCTTTGAAATCTTATAAACAGCCCTCACTGAAGCCTGAAAGATCAGTTGTGGACTTTTTGTTTCTTAAAAAAGTAATATTTTATTAACAATATTTTTATGTGATCCTAAAACACTTTCTCAATGTTGACTCCTCTCTGCAAACATCTGCTTTCACTTTGCAAAACTAGTCACATTCCCATCACTAGTGCTCACCCATGAGGGGCAGACACTTTACTTTTGATGAGCGACAGTTTCAACACCCACATTAGGCAAAAGGGCATTTCTCACGAGAAAAACAGGCTGCTTGTTTGACAAAGGGCTATTTGTGAGGTCACCTTTTGTTTAATGATCCCATCGCAAGGCAGATGTTGGAGGGGGAAGTTTGAGAATCCTTCTAAACCAGATGCACTTTGGGTTACTTCCTCTGCTTGATTCCAACACAGCTGAACAGAATAAAACAAAAGAGGAAATGGGGACACCCAAACTGAACAATATGACTGCCTTCAGCAATAGTCTTTAGAAACCCTCTCAGGATCCTCTGACAGCACAGAGGTGTGTCATCTTCTTATAGAATTTTGCTCCAGAAGCAGGATTTATACAATTTCTAAATGCAATTAATGGGGAAACACAGCTAGCATACATAGCAATAACTCAGGCAAAAAGGCAACACTCAAGCAAAATTCTTCCTGGAATTAAAATCCTGTTATTAAGTCAACCAACTTTTCTTTTAACTAACTAAACAACAGCAAGACATGGTAAGCTTTGACTCAGAGAAAGTTTCTGGGTTGACTCTCAGAAGCTTCGTGTTTCAATTCCAGTTCTGTAAGACTTTGGGTGATCTTTCTAAATTTACTTCATTCCTCTTAATCCTAGTATTATCATGCATTTAATGAAGAGCATTTTACTTGATGACACTTATTAATAAGTTTCTGGACATCTGTGTCCAGTGTCATATGAATAAATGAAATACATTCATATTTAACTTACTATTTTTACTCATTCCTTACCAATAGTCCCTCTTTCTTTAGTAATCCTTACCTCGGTTTAAAATGCCACCAACTGCCCTCTTTCCATAGCCAGAAATCTGGTAGTCATCTCCTTTTCTATTTTTGGTAATACAATGCTTCCTTAAGTGGTTCTGTATAGTTTCTATATTTTATAAACACACACACACACACACACACACACACACATATATATTGCAGAAACCTAGACCTATAAGTTTAGTACCTGAATCTCTTGCTGATTCATGCATTTCTATCAATCTTGTCAGTCAGATATTTAGCTCAGATCTGTCCTCTTATCCAAGCTTTGCCAAGAGCCTCCTAGCTACTCTTCTGGCATCATGTTACACCCTACAATCCAGCTCTTCAAAGTCACCTGACTTCTTTTTAAAAGGTGCTTACTATATATACATCTCTCTCTTGCTCAACATTCTTCAGTTATTCCCTAGTGGACACAGAATAAAGTCTAGCTCTTTAGCATGTTACTCGGGCTCCTTCAGTGCCAGTCCTCACGAATTCCTCACCCATCCTGCAGAAGCTCCCAGTTTTCAATATTCTCCTAAATGCTGTGGAACCTCTGTCTATGCAGTATTCTAAAGATGAGGAAAATTAGTCCCTTAAGACTCAGCTTAAGCTTTGAATTTGCCCCTTGTGCCTTTACTCTTAGTCTGCCCCTCTGTTCTTAAAAGTTTATTCCTGGCATTGCTCTTAAGGGAAGGAAGTTTGGAAGGGCCAAGAGTCCTAAATGTTAGACCTTTCTCTCTGAACACTAACAACATTAAACTCCATTCAAGAAGGAGAAAAATAAGCCATCATCTAGAAACAATGTTGATAACCACAGTTCCTTAACTTGGGCTTGTTAAAAGACTTTACCTCCATGAGTATACTGAAACACATATTTAGTTTGTCTCCTATTATCAAGAAAGAAATATTAAAACTTCATTGTTGAGGATCACTCTGAATATGACAGTGCTCAAGACGATCAGGTCTTGAGATCTAGAAATTAGTATAAGTACTGAGCACTAGGGGAAAAAAATTATACTCTTCAAACTACATCCCTGGGAGTGTTAGTGATGTCATAATTCATGTCAGGGGAGCCATGGGGAACATTCCTGAGGATCTAGAAACTCTAGGATGGATACTTATAAAAGATAAGGGAAGTATAGCGCATAGGTTGCTGTGAGGTGGAGAGAAAGTTGCTTACTTTTCCTGAGCCTCAACTTTCTGAAAATATAGAAACACATTTAGATGATGAGTTATGAAGTAAAGGAGAGGATGACTCAGCAGCAATGTGCCAGTTCCATAGTGATTTCTCCACCAAGCTGGAGAAGGATTTGTAGCAATGGTTCCAGCACTAACTGTGCACATCTATAGGATGAAGGTAAGTAGGGCGGCTATACTTCTAGTTATCTAGTTTGCTTAGGACAGTTCTAGGTTAAGCCTGTTGTTTTAATAGATGTTTTAAAAATTCCCATTTATATTTTTTAATGTCCAAATTTAGATAAGTTATATAACTGTAGTATGAATTTTTATTTTTTCTCTGAAAATATTAGTAGAAATTATGTATGCTTCTGGCTTTTGGTAAATGTGTTGACTATGGAGAAGGGCAGGAGTTGGACTAGACAATGTTTCCTCCTTTTAAATCTCCCTTAAAAACATGTTTCTTCATTATGATTCTCAATCTTTTAGCATAATTTAAAAATTCATGTAGCCCTTTAAAAATAACTTTCAGGTAATATTTACTTGGACTTAAATGTTCAGATTTCAGTGAGATCCTATTGAATTAAATTTACAGGTTGCAGTGGGGAAAGGCTACCAGCAATCCTTTTTGCCTATCCCTCAGGGGACTTAGGAAGGACAGAGAAGAGACAAAAATCAATGTAACACTTAAACAACACTGCAATCGTGCTATAGCCATCTCAGTGTGATATCATAAGTAGCCAGTGTTCTTTTTTCCACCAAAGAATATCATTCTTATTAAACTCCCCCAATGAAAGCGTCCTTGCTAAGGGAATTCCACAAAATACATACATAATTTTACCATCTGCAGAGGTGATAGCACTTCGTTAGGAAAGCCAAGAATATTAGAAGATGTTTTCAAAGCAGCACCTCAGGTAAGAGACCCCCTCCCCACCTTTGTTGCTACTAATGGTTCTGCAACTCATTTTATGCTCATTGCATCACAGAATTTCCCCTAGAGAATATGGAATTCAAATTGGATGAACAGATGTTCACAAATTAAAGTACTCTATGTGTATACCTGCAGCAATCATGGAAGGGTAGGTGGAGAGGAGACAGGATAAAAGAAGAAACAGACAAGACATTTGGAAACGACCGAATTCTTGTTTTTCTTTTCTCTGATCACTTCTTATCTCTATGAACTGCTCTCCTCCTTTCTGCCATCTTGTTGCCCATCATCACATTATTTTTCCCACAACCTCTCAGTTTCCATTGACAGAGAGTTGTTCTCTCTGAGCAGTCACAATTGAGTAGTGGGAGACATGTGTTTTTAGATGCCAAAAGGCAACCTCTGTCTTTCTCCCTTTCTTTGCAATCATAGAATTGGGTTTTAGTAGTTTGACTGGGAAACATAGCTTGCAAATAACTGAATTTGCATTTTTAGGCTGTAATTCAGCAGGCAGAGAAATTAGCTCTATCCTGGACAGGAGGGTTTATACAACGCTGGTCTCTAGTTGCTTCTCCTTTGCAGTTTATTCTCTCTACAGATCAGAGTCTTTGACTCAGGCTTGTTAGTTGAGGATCATTCAGGTTCACCTTCACTCAATCCTAAATCCCAATCATTTTTTCCCAATCAAAATGTACTCCCTCTACTCCTGCATCCCACCAAGCATCTAATTTCCTCTAGGAAATAGTCCAAGCCGTTTGTGCTAATGTGCCTGACAAGGACATACATTTAGAGCTCATTATTTCATGTTTCTAAAAAGCTTTCCTTCATAGAAATTAATCCTTCCTAAGTGAAAAATATTGCCAAGATCTCATTGAGCATTGCCTTTGAGGATTTTCTTTGTCTGTGTATTAGAATAGATGTCAGTGGCTCATGAAAAACAGCCACAGCTCACCAATAAACATTTTAATGAATATACTTACTTCTTCCCATCCTCCTGCTCCAGTTGAATTTTTAAAAAATGCATCCGATTTTTACTAAACAATGATGATTTGTAATTTTTACCGTGGGGCTTAGAGAGGAATTATAAAACCCCATCATTCTTCACATCGCATTATTTTACTCATTAAACGATGTTTTAAAATCTCCCAGATTTATTTTTTCTACTCAGGTTACAACAAATCAGTGTTCATCTCTAGAGGGCCATTCCTCATCTGCCTTATCTGTTTTTGAGAACCTCGATGGTAGATTTGCCTGTGTGACCACATGAGGTAAGGTCAATCAAGCTCATCTTGTCAAACTTGTCATAACCCTGGGATTTCACATAACAGAACTTCCCCTCCTGCATTCTTAGCAATGCCACAGAACAGGGGGATTTTAGAATTCAATATGCAAGCTTATATTCTCTGCAGTGAGTAGTGTTTCAACAAAATTTCCAGCATCTTGAAATTGTGTAACATAGAAAATAAACAGAAGAAGAAAATAATGTCTCATTTCACCTATCTCCATGTAGAAAATTCATAGCAAAAAAAAAAAAAAAAAGAAAAAAAAATTTTTTAACCATGGTAGGGGCTTAAGGGCAGGGGGATGATCTGAACATAAAAATCACATTTGCTTCAGCCATCCAGAAAGCATCTTTGTTTACCATTGTCGTGTCGTGAAGGAAACACTGGCTACTTAGGACATCACGATGAGATGGCTGTCACAGCACGGTTGCACTGTTGTTTAAATGTTACACTGATTCTTGTCTCTTCTTTGTCCTTCCTAAGTCCCCCAAGGGACAGGCATAAAGGATCACTGGTAGCCAAAGAGTGTAAAAGAGAGAAACTAGACAGTAGTCTATCTTTAGCTACATTTGGATTATTATCTTATTTTTAGACCAATCATGGCAAATGTGCTTTGCGGTTCATAGTGGCAGTATTCACACATCTATGCCCTAACCTCCTCACCTGCCACCTCTTTCCCAAAACTCTCAAACAGAAATGGTAGATTTTGGTTTCATCAGAAGACAACAAGGAAGTATCCTGAACCTATGCCTGGAGCGTCTCAGGTCTTTAGGACATAGCCTTGCACTCAGCTGTGTTAACATGAACTTGTTTCTTTCCATTTCCAACCAGCCCTGACTCCCTGTGACCACGGAAACCCATCAATAATAGAATGTGACCCTCCCCATATATATTACTGTCCCCTGCCAGCTTCCCTACAATGTTTCCTGAGAAAAACTTTCTGCCCACCACCCTGAAAATGTAGGAAGGATTTCAGTCAGCTGTTAGAAAGAAGTACACAAGTACGTGAGTGCAGTAAAATCCAATGGTCTGTGCATGAGGATGAGGGTCAGGAAGAGAAGCAGCAAGGAAATGCTGGTAGGCTATGGTACAAGGTTCTGCAAAGGAGGGACTCTACAACTGCATGCTTTCTGCACATAGCCTTTAATGCCTTGAGATTGTTTTGGAATTTCTGGCACATTTTGAGAAGAAAACTGCCTACGTCTCTACTTGGCTCTCTGAGAAAAAAATGAGTATGTACTAGAGGGACTATACGTTGTAGGCTTGGAAACAGGCCGGCACACTGAATAATTGCAGGCTACCCTAGGGGTTCAGAAAGGGAAGCAGAGCTGTACTGTCTGCTACCTGCATGTGTAATGAACTTCATAGCTTGCTGTGGTGGCAGGGAGATCATGCAGAGTGTTCAGCTTCAGACGGAGCCTGGGAACAAGGTCCAGGGGAGAAGTATCTGCAAAAACAGAAGGAAAATGAGTTACATTGTTTCAGATAGACAGGTGAAACGGGCTTTGAGATCTATTGCATAGCGCGGTGACTATAGTCAAGAAGAATGTCTCGTATATAGTATTTCAAAATAATAACAGGATAAATTTTAAATGTCTCACCATAAAAAAGGACAAGTAAATGAGGTGCTAGATATGTTAATTAGCTTGATTTAATCATCCCACATTGTATGTAGACATCGAAATATCACATTACATCTCATAAATTTATGCAATTATGATTTGACAAGCAAAAACAAGACCAGATAGTCCCGATGTTCTTTAAATTGTCTCCGGGTATTAAAAGCCAAGAAAAACTGTTCAATATTTTTATAAGGCAGGTATAACTTTGATATTTATGCCTAATAAAGATGGTAGCAAAAATTTTAAGATGTGATAGGAAGTTTAAGGAGAAAAAGTTGACAGGACAAGCATTTGAAAGATAAAATACTACTTCTGAGAGGCACATGATGTTTTAGCAAAGCATCATGCACAGTAGGCAATGTATTTACAACGGTGCCAATGTTTCATGAGTGGTAGCATCTGACTACATGATTCATGAAAGCACAAAAGTTGCTGGATGTGGGGTGTCTCTGTTCCACAAGCCCTTCAGTAGGGCAAACCCTGCACAAATTCCACCTCCATCTTTCCTCACTGGGTTCCTCCTGGCCAGCCTGGACATTCTGAATTGTCCTCTTGCTGTTCACATACTTCACACTATTGTCACATCCACCCATCCTGCCATTTCTGGATACCCTCCCCCGTGTCTAATTTTTACTGCGTCTCCTTCTGCATTTAACTCCCCAAGGTCTCAGACCCATGAAATAAAACTCTTGTCTGTTGCAAGGTGATTGGAAGAGGAATGCAACATAGGCCATATTTGGGGTAGCTGAGATCATTTTCAACACTCAATTCAAAAAGTAGCTCACTATTTGCCAAACCTCCTCAATAGCTAACCCTGCACTGAGCGCATAGCATTCAGGCCCTCAGGACAATACAAGGGAGAACTGTATTTGAAACTATTGACTTAAGGGAAAATCTAGAACGATCATTCATTTCTCCTCCTAGGGAGGAATCAATTTTTTCAAGTAGTCCACCATGTGTGGGCATAAACATGATTATCTGTCGCTCATATAAATACTTCATTTAATACATATATTCTATGTTTTTAAGACCCAACACATTTATGTGAAATAGAAAATGTGAATACATATATTCTTGTTATTTCAAATTCACGTATTTTGAAAACACATAGAAAATAAACCTATGGAATTTTTTAAGTCATTAAGATTTTGAAAAAAGGTGAAAGTAAGCCCCTATTTTTGTATGTTATTGTTTTCTACAGAAGGAGAAAAAAATGTTTATATTTTGGAAGAACGGTGCTTTATTAAGAATTACATTTTCAATGAAAATAGAAATATGTGAATAATCACATTAAGACTAAACAATGCTGCCATAAAGAAATATTGTTAAGTACTAACTGATGCCTTTAAAAGAAGATCCAAAAATTGTTACTAAGTTTAATTACATTCACATATACAATTACATATATGTACATTCACATGTACAATTACATATACGTTTTAATATTTTATATTGCATTTGTTTATCAACTCTGATTTTTCAGGTGAGCAGTTCTTAGCTATCTTTAATTTTGTTCCAAAACAATTGATTTTTTAAAATTCAAATACAGGACTTTGTATTTTTTATATTAAATTATATCTTATAAAAATGTTGCATTATTCATGTTAACCTAATGTTACAGATGCTGAGAACCTGAGGACTTTCAGATTTTTATTTTTTGAAAGTCAGAAGATTAATTACCATTTTCAGAAAGAAGATTAAGTAAAATGGAGAAAGCTTGCTAACTCCCTGGATAAGCAGTAATAGGTTGATTAATGAAGGATAATAAGAATCTACCTTGTAGCTCCAAGAATCCTTTTGAATAAAATTTTTTGTATCTTTTAGTTTGATGTACAAGGAAATCCCATTACACTCATTACCCAGATTCTACAAGTATTTACATTTTGCCTAATTTCTTTTTTTCTATTTGTGTATGTATATGTACATTTTTTTTCTGAACCATTTGATAGTAACCTGGAGACAATATGTTTCTTTAACCCTAAAAATTTTAGGGTGATTTTCTTAAGAGCAAGGACATTCTCTTACAGAACGCCTGCAAAGTTATCACAATCAAGAAATTTAACTTTGATACCTGAAGATTATATACCGAATGCTTGTGTCCCCCACACAGATTCATAGGTTGAAGTCCTAACCCTCAATGTGATGGTGTTTGGACATGGGGCCTTTGGGAGGTTATTAGGCTTAGATGAGATTATGAGGATGAGGCCCTCGTCCAATGAGATTGGTGAACCAGGACTCTCTCTCTCTTGCTCTTGCTCTCTCTTTCTCTCTCCTTGTGTGTGTGTGTGTGTGTGTGTGTGTGTGTGTGCGCGCGCCTGTGCATACAGAGAAGAGGTCATGTGAGCACACAGCAAGATGGTGGCTGTCTGTAACCCAAAGGCAGAGCCCTCATCAGAAAACAACCATGTGACACTCTAATCTTAGACTTATAGCCTCCAGAATTGTGAAAAAAAAATTTCTGTTGTTTAAACGACCTAGAATATGGTATCTGGTTCTGCAGCCCACAGATACTAAGATACCAATCCACAATTCATATGCAAATTTTTTCAGTTGTTCCAATAATGTTCTTTACAGTCATTTTTTTCCTTAAGTTGAGAATCCAACCGAGGAACATATATTTTATTTAGTTGTCAAATCTCTTTATTTTCCTTACATCTGGAAGCTTTCCTCTGTCTTTTAATCCTTCATGACCTTGACAATTTTGAAGGGTACTTGTCAATTACTTCATAGAATGCTTCTTGCTTTAGGTTCGGTTGATGTTTCCTCATGATTAAATTCAGGTGATTGACTTTGGCAAGACTTCTGTGGAAGTGATGGCTTGTCCTTCTCTTGATCATATCTGGAAATATTTAATGTTCATGGGCCCAGTAGTAATGAAACTTGCTTTGGTATACAGCACTTTTTCCACTGAAAAGCTTTTTTGTCGTTGTAATTAATAAAGAATTTGTTTGGGATACTTTAAGCCTATGCAAATATAACAGTTCTTGTCAAAATTTTATCCACCAGTTTTAGCATCCACCATTTCTTCTACATTAATTGGTTGGCACTCTACTGTCAAGAAAAGCAGCTTTCACTTATCTGTCTGCGTGTTTTGAAAATTAATATAAGAATGGACTCATGAATTCTTATTTTATATAATGGATTGTAATTATTACAATTATTATTGTTGTTGTTATATTCTGAAGCTGAAGTAGTTCTCAAATCTGTCCAGTGGAAGTCTCTTCAAGCTGGTTCCTATGTTCTTTTGACATGGGTCTGTCATTCCTTGGACATCTTACTTTCTGTCACAAAATATTCCAGACTTATCTTGCTCTTTCCTTCCCAAATTCCACAAGCAGCCATCTCTCCAAGAAGCCCTAGATCTGATTCCTTTTAGTGGAGATTATGATTACAGATCAAGATCATCTGGGTTCTAAGTGTATGCTTTGCTATAGGTATAGCATTGTTTCAAGGTCTCTAGGCAGACAGAGGTAGGCTACTTGTGCGCACACACACACACACAGACACCACACATATACGTATATACACACAAACATATAATTAGTTTTATCTATATTTTTCAGAAGCTGAGAGTTAATCTATTTTCTTTCTTCCTTTTCTTTGTTTTTCTTTCCTCTTCTGGCCACCATCTTCTCCTTCTCTTTTTCCATTCTTTCTTCCTTTAATTTTCATTTTTCCTCCATGTCTACTCATAGTCTCCTTACTTATAGTCAAGAGAAAAGGGTCTCTGAATTTTCTGGATACAAAAATCATGTACCTCTCTCTGGCACTGAACCAAAAATGGGATAGATAGGAGAGGGGCTGCAGACTGAAAGTGTCCCGGGAAGAGATATAGACCTATCAGCCCTCAGCAGCATGCTATGACCTAACAAGCCCCTTGTTCTCTAGCCATCAATAAAGGCCAGCTTAAAATATACCTTTGAGTGTTATTTCTGGCAACTATCCTTTGTAGTACATCTCAGTCTGGTCAAAATTCTGTACAGAGAAATGAGAGGAATCAGGGCTTAATATTTAAAACATCCTAGGTCTAAGCCTCTAAACACTTAAACATCATCTTAAAAATAAATGCATAAAAATGAAAAACTTCACAATTAAAAAATTATACTAAACACTTTAACTTTTAAAAAGATACTTGAATAAAAGATTTATAGGCTAGAGAAGTACTGCAAAAGAAAATATTTGGAGATTCATAATTTGACACAAATTGTTTCTCTACCTTAACTTCTGAAAGATCTAATTAAGGAAGGTGTTTTTCTTTTCTTTTTTATGAAATAATATGTCCTGACAAACTGCATGAATATAAAATATATATGTTTGGTATAAGTGTAGGACTCACAAATTAACCTTTCTGGTACAAATGCAGAGTTTGTTAAACAAAATCTTCCCAATCCAGTACTTTTTCAAGAATATTCTCATAAAAAAATTTGGGAATAGGTTGAATTATCTGTCACATTCTTAACCTTATGGCTTTTAACCAATCATGGACTCAGAATTTTATAGTTGGAAGAAACCTTCCAAATTACACATTCCCATCTTCTTCTGACTTCACTTGTAAAGGAATTACTTATTTCGATAATTTTTTTTTTTTTTTTTTTTTGAGGCAGAGTCTCGCTCTGTCGCCCAGGCTGGAGTGCAGTGGCGCGATCTCGGCTCACTGCAAGCTCCGCCTCCCGGGTTCCCGCCATTCTCCTGCCTCAGCCTCCCGATTATTTCGATAATTTTAAAAGGCAGAGACTACTGAGAATTTTACATCACTTTTAATCAAATTCTCTTAGTGCCTATCATATGGTTATACATAAATTAGCTTCCAAATATTCCAGTCAAACATCCCTTTAGTTTATGTATTGAATTCTTACCATGTACCAGGAATTGTGTGGGTGCTGTGCATGCAGCACTCTGGCTAGTGTGTGGGAAGTCGATGGTAGAGGATTGTGGACAGAAGAAGGAAGACCAGTTAGGAGGTGCCTGCAATCATAGCGTAGGAAAGAGATCATTATGATACAGAATAGCAGAACAGGCAAACTGATGGGTTAGCTGGATTTAGATATATGTTATAGAACTCACAGAACAGGCTAATGGAGAGGACATGAAATATGTGAAAAAGAAAGAGGTTACAGATGGAGATTGTAGGATTGTATTTGTTTTTTAGCCTGAAGTCTAAAGCTTGTCTTTATATCAGGATGGGAAACACTAAGGGAGAGTAAGTTTGGGGTGGAAAAGAAATTAAGTGAGTTTTGTGGGCATGGTACTTTTGAGATGGTATTTGATTTCCAAGTGGAGATGTGTAAGTATTCCAAGTGGATAACTTATGTGGGGTTCACTGGAAAGATCAGGACTGGAGAAATCATCAGCTTATAAATAGGATTTTATAGCCTCAGACTAGGACCCAAAGGCATATTTTTAACTGGCATTTATCTAAGGCTCACTGTGTATTAGCAACTGTTCTGAGTGCCTACATGCATTGATTCATTCAGCTCTCCCAGCAGTCCAACTCAGTCAGGTAGATACCTTTATTATTATTGCTATTTGCAAATAAATAAACTAAGGGCAAAGAGAGACTACATAATGTACTCCAGATTGCATTGCTAGTAAATGCCAAAGCAGAATGTGAACCCTAGCAATCTGAGTTTACAGCCCTGCTCCTAACCATCATGTTGCTCCTATTTATGTAACATGACCCTGCCCAAAAGAAACTTGTGATGTAGTTGAACAAATGAAGGTAACACACATGAAAAACACAAAGATAAGTTAGGTACTAAAATGTCATGGTGTTGACTGTGAGTCAAAGAAGTTTGGAATGGGTTTGAACTTCTTAGATAATAGCACATAGCAATAATTAGCTACTTCATTGTGATTCAATTACACACTGGAGATCTGAAATAATTTAACAGATTCCATAAATATCCAATTTATAGCCACAAATTAGCTTAGTCATGGGTATTATCATGCTCATAATAGCTAATCATTTAGATATTGTGCACAACTTGCCCTACTAACAGCACTTTTGTAAAACCTCACTGTCATTTAAGTCTTTCTTAATCAACCTTCATCAAGTAGCAGTAAAGAGTGCTACTAAAAGGCTCATTAACACTTTTTCTTCTAAACAGACAATTATAGTCTATATTCACTTCATTCTACATTATAAGCAAAAACTTAGGAACTTCATGGGAATTCCAATTCAACAGAAACTTATTGAGGACGAAATCGAGAGTGGAAATGCACTAAACCTTGTGAGATTGTTAAAGCCTTGGCTCCAAGATTTTGCCAGCTCTATGCCAAATTATGCTCAATAATCTTTCTCTTTCGAAAGTAAAGCCAGGATCTCTAACTTACTGACAAGGAGATACTGCTACTTTTCTTACGACAAGATGACTTCTAGACCCCTACTTTAAAAGTATTGCTTTTGCTGACATCAGTGCTGAAAATTTGTGTTGTGAGAAAAAACTCCCTAGAAATGCTTTTCCAGCTCCAAGAATCACTGGAACTGAGCAGTGTCTCCAGCAGCAATGAGTGTTTGGTGCTTTAGTTTGGTGTTGAACATGGCCCATGGGCCAAATCCAGCCCATCATCTGTTTCTGTATGATCATAAGAATGGTTTTTCCATTTTTAAGTGGTTGAAAAAATAAATAGTATTTCATTACATATGAAAATTTTATGAAATTCACATTTTAGTGTTCATAAATAAAGCTTTTTTGGAACACGCCCATTCACTCATATATTTCGCATGGCTATTTTTACACTCTGCAATGGTAGAGATGATAATTCTTGACAAAGACCATATTTCTGGTCCTTTACTGGAAGATTTCTCTAATTTATGCTCTATATTTTGAAAACAAGGCTCTGGGCATAACCAATTTTGGAATATAAAATATCTGTTTATTTTTGTACTTCTTAAAAATCATAGTCCTATATAGCAGAACTAATTCAAAAGTAAGAGGGCCATATTTATCAATGAGTGAGAAAATAGAACTACATTCAAGCAAACCAATCATTCATTACTAAAAAATAAATTTGATCACAGTCTCTGTAGAAAGTCAAATCGGATTTACTATTTGGTTGCTTTTTAATGACCTTCCATTTTTTCTTTAAGAGAGTTTATTGCTAAATGTTGTCACATGGGGAATTCCAGAACTCTGTACACATGCATCGGTTTTGGCCATTTTCTATTGAAGAAAGTAGAGGAAGACTTTTTGATCTGAAAAAACGATCCCTTGAATTTGACAAAAGCAAGAAAATTATTTCACAATTACATATGGCTTTGATTAGTCATAGTTCTTTAAACTCAACAATGTCTTGTCATTCCTACAACTTGCTAAGTTGGCAAACTAGGTATATTTATCATTGGTTTGAAGTAAGGAAACTGAGGCCTAAACCATCATTGCACTATAATGAAAAAAGAAAAAGAAAAAAAGCGTAGGGCTTAGAGTCAAAACCCTGGGCCCCCATCCCACTCAACTCCCCAGGAACTGTGTGTCCCTTATCTAAAAATGGAAGTGAGAACCTTGACTAACTTTCTTCACTGAGATGTTGTAAAGATCAAATGAGATGAATATGAGCATGCTCCACAAACTCCATAAAACACTTTATTAAAAGGAAAAAGAGACCTCTCTAGATTCCTCCTCTATGGGCAGGGAATCTCTGAAAGAAAGACAGCAGCCCCAGTCAGAGGCTTATAGATAAAACTCCCATCGCCCTGGGACAGAGCACCTGGGGGAAGGGCAGCTGTGGGCACAGCTTCAGCAGACTTAAATGTTCCTGCCTGCTGGCTCTGAAGACAGCAGCAGATCTCCCAGTACAGCATTCTAGCTCTGCTAAGGGACAGACTGCCTCCTCAGGTGGGTCACTGACCCCCGTGCCTCTGGACTGGGAGACACCTCCCAGCAGGGGTCAGCAGATATCTCATATAGGAGGGCTCTGCCTGGCATCTGGTGGGTGCCCCTCTGGGACAAAGCTTCCAGAGGAAGAAACAGGCAGCAATCTTTGTTGTTCAGCAGCCTCCACTGGTGATACCCATGCAAGCAGGGTCTGGAGAGGACTTCCAGCTAACTCCAGCAGACCCGCAGCAGAGGGGCCTGTTAGAAGAAAAACTAACAAAGAGAAAGGAATAGCATTAACATCAACAAAAAGGACATCCACAGAAACCCCATCCAAAGGTCACCAACAACAAAGACCAAAGGTAGATAAATCCATGAAGATGAGGAAAAACCAGCGCAAAAAGGCTGAAAATTCCAAAACCCAGAAACCTCTTCTCCTCAAAAAGATCACAACTCCTCGCCAGCAAGGGAACAAAACTGGATGGAGAATGAGTTTGATGAACTGACAGAAGTAGGCTTCAGAAAGTGGGTAATAACAAACTGCTCTGAGCTAAAGGAGCATGTTCTAACCCAGTGCAAGGAAACTAAGAATCCTGAAACACATTAGAGGAATTGCTAATTAGAATAACCAGTTTAGAGAAGAGCATAAATAACCTGATGGAGCTGAAAAACACAGCACAAGAACTTCATGAAGCATACACAAGTCATCAGATTCATCAAGGTTGAAATGAAGGAAGTATGTTAAGGGCAGCCAGAGAAAAAGATTGGGTTATCCACAAAGGGGAGCCCTTCAGGCTAACAGCAGATCTTTCTGCAGAAACCCTAGAAGCCAGAAGAGAGTAGGGGCCAATATTCAACACCCTTAAAGAAAAGAATTTTCAACCCAGAATTTCATATCCTGCCAAACTAAGCGTCATAAGTGGAAGGAGAAATAAAGTCCTTTACAAACAAGCAAATGCTGACAGATTTTATCACCACCAAGCCTAACTTACAAGAGCTCCTGAAGGAAGCACTAAATATAGAAAGGAAAAACTAGTACCAGCCACTGCAAAAACATACCAAATTGTAAAGACCATCAACACTATGTAGAAACTGCATCGATTAATGGACAAAATAACCAGCTAGAATCATACTGACAGGATCAAATTCACACATAACAATATCAACCTTAAATGTAAACAGACTAAATGCCCCAATTAAAAGACACAGATGGGAGAATTGGATAAACAGTTAAGATCCATCAGTGTGCTGTATTCAGGAGACCCATCTCATGTGCAAAGATGCACATAGGTTCAAAATAAAGGGATGGAGGAATATTTACCAAGCAAACAGAAAGCAAATAAAGCAGGGGTTGCAATCCCAGTCTCTGATAAAACAGACTTGAGACCAGGCATGGTGGCTCATGCCTATAATCCCAGCACTTTGGGCGGCCAAGGCAGGCAGATCACAATGTCAAGAGCTAGAGACCATTCTGGCCAACATTGTGAAACCCTGTCTCTACTAAAAGTACAAAAATTAGCTGGGCATAGTGGCATGCGCCTTTAGTGCCAGCTACTCGGGAGGCTGAGGTAAGAGAATCGCTTGAATGTGGGATGCGAAGGTTGTAGTAAGCCGAGATCATACCACTGCACTCCAGCCTGGCAACAGAGTGAGACTCTGTCTCAAGAAAAAAAAAAAAAAAGATTTTAAACCAACAGAGATCAAAAATGACAAAGAAGGGCATTATATAGTGGTAAAGGGATCAATGCAACAAGAAGAGCTAACTAGCCTAAATATATATGCATCCAATACAGGAGCATCCAGATTCATAAAGCAAGCTCTTAGAGACCTACAAAGAGACTTAGACTCCCACAGAATAATAGTGGGAGACATTAACACCCCACTGTCAATATTAGACCAATCAATGGGACAGAAAATTAACAAGGATGTTCAGGATTTGAACTCAGCTCTGGACCAGCAGACCTAATAGTTATCTATAGGACTCTCTACCCCAAATCAACAGGACATACATTCTTCTCAGTGCCACATTGCACTTATTCTAAAATTGACCACATAATTGGAAGTAAAACACTCCTCAGCAAATGAAAAAGACAGAAATCATAACAGTCTCTCAGACCACAGGGTAATCAAATTAGAACTCAGAATTAAGAAACACTCAAAACTGCACAAGTACATGGAAACTGAACAACCTGCTCCTGAATGACTACTGAGTAAATAATGAAATGAAGGTAGAAACAAAAAGGTTCTTTGAAACTAATAAGAACAAAGACACAACATACCAGAATCTCTGGGACACAGCTAAAGCAGTGTTTAGAGGGAAATTTATAGCACTAAATGCCCACAGGAGAAAGCAGGAAAGATCTAAAATTGACACCCTAATATTACAATTACAAGAAGTAGAGAAGCAAGAGCAAACAAATTCAAAAGCGACCAGAAGATAAGAAACAACTAAGATCAGAGCAGAAATGAAGGAGATAGAGACACAAAAAACTCTTCAAAGAATCAGTGAATCCAGGAGCTGGTTTTTTTGAAAAGATTAACAAAATAGATAGACCACTAGCCAGACTAAAAAAGGAAAAAAGAGAGAAGAATCAAATAGACACAATAAAAATAAAGAGTATAACACCACTGATCCTACAGAAATACAAACTACCATTAGAGAATACTATAAACACCTCTACACAAATAAACTAGAAAATCTAGAAGAAATTGATAAATTCCTGGACACACACACCCTCCCAAGACGAAACCAGGAAGAAGTCAAATCCCTGAATAGACCAATAACAAGTTCTGAAATTGAGGCAGTAATTAATAGGCTACCAACCAAGCAAAGCCTAGGACCAGGCAGATTCACAGTCAAATTCTACCAGACGTACAAAGAGGAGTTGGTACTATTCCTTCTGAAACTATTCAAAACAATAGAAAAAGAGGGACTCCTCCCTAACTCATTTTATGAGACCAGCATCATCCTGATACCAAAACCTGGCAGAGACACAACAAAAAAAGAAAATTTCAGGCCAATGTCCCTGATTAACATCAATGCAAAAATCCTCAATAAAATACTGGCAAACCCAATCCAGCAGCATATCAAAAAGATTATCCACCACAATCAAGTCCGCTTCATCCCTGGGATGCAAGGCTGGTTCAACATATGCAAATCAATAAACATAATCCATCACATAAACAGAACAAATGACAAAAAAACACATGATTATCTCAACAGATGCAGAAAAGGCCTTCGATAAAATTCAACACCCTTCATGCTACAAACTCTCAAGACACTAGGTGTTGATGGAACGTATCTCAAAATAAGAGCTATTTATGACAAACCCACTGCCAATATCATACTGAATGGGCAAAAGCTGGAAGCACTTCCTTTGAAAACCAGCACAAGACAAGGATGCCCTCTCTCACCACTTCTATTCAACATAGTATTGGAAGTTCTGGCCAGGGCAATCAGGCAAGAGAATGAAATTAAGTCTATTCAAATAGGAAGAGAGGAAGTCAAATTGTCTCTGTTTACAGATGACTTGATTGTATATTTAGAAAACCCCATCATCTCAGCCCAGAATTTCCTTAAGCTGATAAGCAACTTCAGCAGTCTCAGAATTCAAAATCAATGTGCAAAAATCACCAGCATTTCTGTACACCAATAATAGACAAACAGAGAGTGAAATCAGGAGTGAACTCCAATTCACAGTTGCTAAAAACAGAATAAAATACCTAGGAATTCAACTTATGAGGGATGTGAAGGACATCTTCAAGGAGAACTACAAACCACTCCTCAAGGAAATGAGAGAGGACACAAACAAATGGAAAAACATTTCATGCTCATGGATAGGGAGAATCAATATTGTGAAAATGGCCATACTGCCCAAAGTAATTTATATATTCAATGCTATCCCCATCAAGCTACCATCGACTTTCTTCGCAGAATTAGAAAAAACTACTTTAAATTATAGATTAAACCAAAAAAGAGCCTGTATAGCCAAGACAATCCTAAGCCAAAAGAACAAAGCTGGAGGCATCATGGGCTACCTGACTTCAAACTATGCTACAAGGCTACAGTAACCAAAACAGCATGGTACTGCTACCAAAACAGATCCAAAACAGATATATAGACCAATGGAACAGAACAGAGGCCTCAGAAATAATGGCACACATCTATAAACATCTGATCTTTGACAAACCTGACAAAAAAAAGCAATGAGGAAAGGATTCACTATTTAATAAATGGTGTTGGGAAAACTGGTTAGCCATATGCAGAAAACTGAAACTGGACCCCTTCCTTACACCTTATACAAAAATTAACTCAAGATGGATTAAGGACTTAAATGTATGACCTAAAAACCCTAAAAGAAAACCTAGGCAATACAATTCAGGACACAGGCATGGGCAAAGACTTCATAAATAAAACACCAAAAGCAATTGCAACAAAAACCAAAATTGACAAATGGGATCTAATTAAATTAAAGAGCTTCTGCACAGCAAAGGAAGCTATCATCAGGGTGAACAGGCAATCTACAGAATGGGAGAAAAAATTTGGAATCTATTCATCTGACAAAGGGCTAATATCTACAATCTACAAAGAACTTAAAGAAATTTACAAGAAAAAAAACAAACAACTTCTTCAATAAGTGGGTGAAGGATATGAACAGACACTTCTTAAAAGAAGACATTTATGCGGTCAACAAGTATATGAAAAAAGCCCATCATCACTGATCATTAGAGAAATGCAAATCAAAAACAAAATGAGATACCATCGCATGCCAGTTAGAATGGCCATCAGTAGAAAGCCAGGAAACAACAGATGCTGGAGAGGATGTGGAGAAATATGAACACTTTTACACTGTTGGTCGGAGTGTAAATTAGTTCACCCATAGTGGAAGACAGTGTGGTGATTCCTCAAGGATCTAGAACCAGAAATATCATTTGACCCAGCAATGCCATTACTGGGTACATACCCAAAGGATTATAAATTATTCTACTATAAAGACATATGCACACATATGTTTATTGTAGCACTATTCACAGTAGCGAAGACTTGGAACCAACCCAAATGCCCATCAATGATAGACTGCATATGGAAAATGTGGCATGTATACACCATGGAATACTATGCAGCTGTAAAAAAGGACGAGTTCATATCCTTTGCAGGTACATGGATGAAGCTGGAAACCATCATTCTCAGCAAACCAACACAGGAACAGAAAACCAAACACTGAATGTTCTCACTCGTAAGTGGGAGTTGAACAGTGAGAGCACATGGACACAGCAAGGGGAACATCACACACTGGGGCCTGTTGTGGGGTGGGGGACTAGTGGAGGGATAGTGTTAAGAGAAATATCTAGTGTAGATGATGGGTTGAAGGGTGCAGCAAACCACCATGGCACATGTATAGCTATGTAATGAATCTGCACATTCTGCCCATGTATCCCAGAACTTAAAGTATAATATAAAAAGCAATAATAAAAATAAATACATAAAAATTAACCCAAACAGAAAAGAAAGATAAAAACATAAGACAAGTGTATTGCTTAGATCAAGTTACTCTTGGATAGCTAGCAGGGTTCACCTGCCCTCTAGTCATATATTCATTCCATTAACCGAGGCTAGCAGAGGTGAAAATGAGAACTATTTGCCATGGAGGCTCATGCCTTTGGCTATCAAATGTTTTAAGCTCAGTTAGGATGAATTTCACACCAGAAGGACCTGTGATTCACAATTGCGTTGCTCTCATCTATTTCCTCTAGTACGTAGACAGACAAAAACTGTACACTCACTGTAACAAAACGCCATCCATTTAAGATTTTCTTTTATAGCATGGCTGCTAATATTGTGAGTGTCAATGCACCAGTGTTCCAGATGTCACCCAATTGATGTATTTTTAAATAAATTGCAAATTTATTCTACTGAATAATATAATTGATAAAACCACCATATCTTTGGACTTCAATAAAGTGTTTGTCTGATAGTGTTGTTCTTCATTACATGCCTGAATGCACTCATTAAGCTCAGAGTGAACAATAAGCATAAAGAAGCACAAAGATGGTGATACTGAACCAGCAGGAAGCATGCATTTCAAGCACCCCAGGATCTGGCAGGTCTGTTCCTTCAGAAGGAGAGTGTTCCAAGCACTGCATCTACATTTCATATTCAAGACATGATTTAGCTTTTTGCTTTTTAGTGAGAAATGAAAGCTGCATATCCTTGGTTATCAACATAAAACTGAGATGGGAAGATTTTTTAATTGAGAATTGTCTCTTTTTCAAGTTATTGACACTTTTGACTACATTACTTAAAACTCTAAGCTTATTTTCAATCTCATTTTTCTATGCCTTTGCCTTAAAATAGCACCATATTCCTAAGGAACTTCTGAAGCATTTTCATTCTCTCCTTGCTGTCTGATAGCAAAGGATGCACCCAGCCAGTGTGACAAAGGCTCTGCACAAGTTCTATCAGCTTCATTCTGGTCACAGAGACAGTTCCTGTGCCTGATTTGGCTATTATAGTGGATTCAAGCAAGAGTTTATCTTTCAGGGTTCTCAGGGTTTAAACAAACAAACATTCACTAAGCCATTCGCCAAATGTGTACAGAGCCTAGAATATCCTGTGTTCAGGGGATTAAAGTGGGGATATTATTTTGGGGATAGAGATAAAATTCCTGTTCCTGTGGTGCTCATATTGGTGTAGATGGGAGTGGGGAGACAAGCAACAAACAGAGTATCTAGCATAATAGGTTTCTTTGTAATATCCTACGGTAAAATATGGTATTGTCAAATGCCAGGGAGAAAATATTACAGGATAAGAAAGCAAAGTGGTAGATCGAGTTAGCAATACCCTATATAGAGTCCTCTGCTCAACTTTAATAATGTTCCCCAGCACTTCTTGTTCTCTTTTCCCACAAACACAGGAGGGTTAGATTACTCACACTTTAAAAATTGGATGTTACAATATGACTTACTTTGGCCAATGAAATATGAATAGAAATGATGTGTCACTGTCAGGCTAAGGAATTTAGGAGCCAGTGTGCAGTTCTCTAAGGTGTTTCCCCATGCTGTGTCAAAGCTTTCAGTCCCATAGTGGTATTACCATTTCTGGTTTCTAGTCCAGCAGGAAAGGATCTTGAAAGTCATTCCTCCTGTCCATTCAGCAAGAAGAAAGCTGACCAAACTAAAAACCGACAACTATTTTTAGATCCTTCAGAAAACTGAGGTCACAAGGCAAACACCTGTCCCCAGAACTTGAGAGACAGATGATATAGAGAACTACAACTTACAGAAGGTGTACAAATCTCCATGTGAACCAGTACTGGGGTAGGGAAACCTGAATGGTAATTGATGGAATTGCTGGAGGCACAATGTAAGCAACTTTTAGAGTTAAAAACTCCAGCAAAGCTCGGTCTTAGGGGCACTCCACACTTCAGGGAATTTTACCTACAAGACTCACCAGGTTTTCACACTGAATATCTAAGAAAAATCCTCTGGTGCTTCCTGCAGAGGAAGAAGAGAGTAGCTATTTTGAAATATACTGAGAGCCTTCTGCTCTTATTAACAAGGCATGCCCTCAGGAGAACATCTTTTAGCAGGGCCTAACTGACTAAGGTTTTACCAGAATCTAACTGACCTGGAAAAATGGAAATACCCAACCCCAGACCCCTTTATCTTTCCCACATCCACTAAAAGGAAGGGAGACTGGGAAGCACTTGCACAGGCACGGGCTCACTAAAGGACTGAGACCAAAGCATAGAGTTAGAGAATGCTTCCTCTCTCCACATACCTCACCATCATATCAATAGGACTCCCATATAACACAGGGGAATACAATGGAAAGAGCTGCATGCTTCTGACCTCATTTTAGAAGTTTCTAAGGAAACGCAAAGGCAACAGGGGAGAGAAAATGAGAACAAAGAAAATTTGAGCCTCCGACACTTACAGCTACAGCCAACAGTAAATACAATCTACCTCTTAACTAGATAAACCTTTCACTAAAAGAGAGTTAACCTCAGTGTCTTTTAGTCAGCGCATCATGTTTAGCTTACAACAAAAAAATCACAAGACTTGCTAAAACAGTTTGAAGAGACAGAACAAGCATCAGAACAGATGCAGACATGCCAGGGATGTAGGAATATCAGACTAGGGATTTAAAACTTTGATTTATATGCTGAGGGCCATAAGGGAAAAAAGTGTACAACCTGCAAGAACATATGGGCAATAAAAGCAGAGAGATGGGAACTCTAAGAAAAAATGTAAAGTAAATGCTAGAGATCAAAAACACTATAATAAATGAAAACGTCTTTTATAAGCTCATCAATGGACTGGATATGTCCAAGGAAAGAATCATAGGCAGGAAGAAAGTGTCAAAAGAAACTTCTAAAACTAAAATACAATAAGAGAAAAGAATAGATAAAGATGGAACAGAATATCCAAGAATTGTTAAACTATTACAGAATGTGTAATATACGCATAATGGGAATATGAGAAAGAGGATAGAGAGAACAGAAGAAAAAATCTAGGTAATAATGACTAAGAATTTTCCCAAACAAATGAGAGAGACAGAATCAAAGATCCAGAAAACTCAGAGAACACCAAGCAGGAGAATACACACACACAAACATGCACACACGCACACACACCTGCATCTGTGTGTGTGTGTGTGTGTGTGTGTGTGTGTGTGTGTGTGTAGTCACATAGCTAGGCATATCATATTCAAACTACAGAAAATCAAAGACAAAAAATCTTGAGAGAAGCCGAAGAGAAAAACATCCTATCTATACAGGGTGAAGGGCAATAATCATAATGGACTTGTTTTCAGAAACCACACAGGTATTAAGCAAGAAGAGACTGGAGTAGAATATTTAAAGTGTTGGAGAAAGTCTCTAGAATTCTGTATTTTATCAAATTATCATTCAAAAGTGAAGGAGAAATGAGGACTTTCTCAGACAAACAAAAATTGAGGAAATTTTTCACCAGTAGACCTACTTTCCAATGAATATAAAACAGAAATTTTTCAGAAAGAAGGAAAAAATATGTCAGAAACTCAGATCTACATAAAAAAGGAAGCACATTAGAGAAGTAATAAAGGTACAGTAAAATTTCTTATTTGAATTTAACAAAAAAGCTTGTTTAAAATAATATCTACCATATATTCAGTAATTATAGCTTATAGACAAATGAATAGCAGTAATATTACCGTGGGAGGAAGAATTTGAGAATATTTTGCTATAAAGTACCTGTACTGTCCACGCATTGTTATTTAAAAGCAGACTTGTATTAGTTATAAGTGGATACTACAAACTCAAGGAAAATTACTAAAGTTAAAAAAAATGATAAAACTGATAGGCTGAGAAAATCATATATTAAAAGCAGAGGAGGCAGAAGAAGATACAAGACAAATATAAAAAAGGAAAAGAAACACAGAACAAAGTCATAAATAGACAACAGTAACAAACATGGTGGATATTAATTCAATTATACCAATAATTGCTTTAAATGTCAGTGATCTAAATATAACAATTAAAAGAAACTGTCAGAGTGGACTTAAAAAGGAAAAAAAAACTATTTTTTGTCTATAAGAAATCCATTTTCAATATAAGGACACAAATAGATTAAATGTAATGGGATCCAAGAGAGTAAAGTGATAGAGAAATATATACTATGCTAACATTGATCAAAAAAATCCATTACAAGATGGGAAGCCTCAGTCAGCCCGGGACCCTTGTGCCTGTGATGAGGAAAGCCATCTTGTTGATCTATACTAAACATATAGGAAAAAGGAATAACCAACTTTTAAATAACTTTTGTTGTTTTAAGTCATTGAGATTTAGGGATTATTTATTGGCACAGCAGAACTCCTGCCTATCCTGACTAGACAAGTTAGCTTATTCTTACTAATCTGAATGATGTGTGATAGGAAGCCATGTGGATGCCCTGATGCAGGGGGGCTCCAGGAATAGGAAACAATAAGAACAGAGGACCTTAGGCAAGAGCACACCACAGTGTTCCAAGAGCTGTGAAAGCAGTGTGGCTAAAGCAGTGTGAACCATGGACAGAATAGAAGATGATGACAAAGAGAAGGCCAGAACCCAGAATAAAATCCAAAATCCTTACTAAAGCCATGCATATATTCTTCTGTTAGAGACAGAAAGTATATTATTTTTCTACGTAACAAATTACTACAAACATAAAAGCTTAAACCAACACAAATTGATTATCTTACAGTTCCTATGGGTCAGGAATCTAGCATGACATTGCAAGGTTCTCTGCTCAGAATCTGGCCAGGCTACAAGCCAGGCGTTGGCAGTGACTATGCTCTCATCTGAGGCTTGGGGTGCTCTTCCATCTTATTCAGGTCATTTGTAGAATTCATTTCCCTGTGGTTGTAGGCCTGAGGTCTCTGTCTTTTGGTTGGATGTCAGCCAAGGATCACTCACAGCTCCTAGAGGCTGCTCTCAAACCTTTGCCAACTGTCTCCTCCTCCCCTCCTTCCATCAACATGACTGCTTTCTTCCAGGACAGCAGGAGAACATCTTGCTGACAACAAATCTCTCTGACCTCCAGGAAGACCTGGATCCCTCTGAAGGGCTCATTCGATTAGCTCAGGCCTGCTCAGGATAATGTCCCTTTTAATTAGCTGAAGGCAAGGTTTGAATTGGGACCTTAATTACATTTACAAAATCCATTTTGTGATATACTGTAACAATCTTGAGTGAAATCCCATCATATTTGCAAGTCCTGTTAACGTTCAAGAGGTTATTCTTCCAAACAATTATACAAGATGTTTTACATGAGGGTATGGAAATCTGAGGGCCATCTTTGAATTCTGCATACCACAGGACATCATTTGATGATTCAGAGCAGCAAAGAACATGGTCTGAATTCATTTATGCTTTAAATTAATCCCCCTGGCTGCTGGGTGATGAATAGGCTGTAATGTGACCTGGGTATAAACAAGGAGACTAACAGGAGGTGATTAAAATTGTCAGGAAAGAGATGATAGTAGCTTAAGCTAGGGCTTAGCAAATGAGATGATAGCATGGATTAAAGCCAAATATTTATATGGATTATAGTTTTCAGTATATACCAATCAAATAATAAATATTATATGCTCTAGTTTAAAAAATAATGTCAAATAAGCAGCTTTATTTTCATTTACATGTATAATCCTCAAAAAATGTTAAAATGCAATGAACAATTCTTAGCCCATTGGGCTATGACTATCTCTATCATCAAAGTATCTAAAGACTGAGGGGCTAAAACTTAGAGATTGGGCACCTCCATTTGCCTAGTTTATTTTGACTAACACAAAGCTTAATGTATGCCGTGAGTCATATGGAATCAGGTTTTCTTTCTTCTTTCTAGTGGAATCAGGTTTTCTTTCTCCTCTATAGTGGGAATCATGAAGCCATTTTCAAACTTTTTAATAGGCAACATGGTGGAAAAGTATGATCTTACAATGGTTTTGAAATAAAATGGTAATATCACTAGTTACTCAAATGAGAAAACTCCTTCCCCCATGTCCTCTTTTCCCAATAAAATATCATGGAGGTGGAAAGACCAGGAAGTCTAATGCCAAGGATGCTGGACAGCTCTCCAGGTGGCAGGGACCCAATCCAGTTCTCCTCCCTTTTTCTCGTGTAGTTCTCAAGAATAACTGCAGTATGTGCAAGAATGCAAAATCCTGAGATAAGGAGGAAATTGGCTGGAACAGTCTGGGCTCTGTTCCAGTTCCCTACTACCCCCAACCCTGAAACAGGATGTCCTTCAATGCTTTAGCCCAGCATGTCATATTACCCAGGATGGGCTGCTTTTTGGGGTCCACCAGCTGTGATGCAACTGGGACACATGCTGTAAAAACTCCATCTACCCCAGGCAGCTTTCCTGAGGCTTCTGGGATTAGTTGGCAATGAATACTAGAATTCTGTTGTCTCTTGCTGCCCATCTATATACAATAAACCCACTTCAATCAACTTGCTGTGTGTGTGGGTATTGGGCCTCACCAGACTCAGACAAGTTGGTAACCAATGCACAGTGAACCTGCTTCATAAATATGCCTACATATATCAGTAGAGCAAACACACTGATAAATCCTACAGTAAAAAATTCTGTTCATTTAGCTCATGATTGCCCAAATATTTGACAATCATTTTTTTTACTTTACATCTATTAAAATTCCACATATCATGAGAGATTTCTCCAAATTTTTTTGTTGGGCATTTTTATTTCATGTGCCATCATTTTACTTATTTAGGCAGTGTAGACAATTTGGCTAGAGCTAAAAAAATAACTGGAAAGGTTTCTGGAGTAGAGAAAGTTATTCAATTCAGAACAGTTAGCAGAGAACTTAGCTATTGAAGGGCAAGAAAATGGAGCCCAACAAAGGTAGAAATAGGCAAAAATACATCTATCCAGAACAAAAGGAATATTTGCCTTGGGAAAATGCTCTCATAACTGGAAATTAGCCTTCTCTTTTTGCTGGCTAACTATTGTACTTTAAAGTCTTCTCTTTTGGATTATTGGAATAATTATGGCTACTGCATCCTTATGATGAGGAAATGGCTCCTGGAAAATTAAAGATGAAGAGTTAGCAAGCTGCATGATCCTATCTAATTAAAGCCTGTCTTCTGATTAAACACATTTTCCAGCAGTAGGAGGATCTCTGGCTAGTTGCCTGATAGGAAAGTGCTGTTCTAAAGCATGAGTCACATAACCAAATGTTCTCAACAGCACCATCAATCCTATATTGATTCATAATATTTATTTTTATAGAAACAGGAACCCAAAATTAAATGGAACACTTTTCCTCATGTACAGGATGCCTCCTAAAAATATGCTATTCTCTTTTCTTGTAGAATGTATTGGTGATCTTTGTCACAGCTGAGCATCAAATTATGAATCTAAGCTTTAACCATTTTTCCATGACTCATCTTTTTTTTTGCCATTACAAGAATGACTTTGTCCTCATTGCTCCCTTCTAAGACAATACCATGCAGCTTGAATTTTTAAACTTTTAAATCCTGAAAATTATTGTGTTTCAGTTTTAGCTTGTCCTACGGCTGCAATCAAATGAAGTTAAAATGGCATATACTTATCAGTAGCTTTGACATCAAGCTATCATTTGGCTATCAAACATTCATAGCACTGTGCTCTTCTACTCATTGCCTATTTATCCACATACAAGGCACAAAGATTCAAACTCTCTTGATAACAAACATTCTGAAATAATTTATTCTCCACCACTAGCTTTGTTTCCATTATAACCTTCCCTTTCCCAAGGTGAATGTGAGCTGGTCCCAAGTCAGGGCCAGCCATTGCTCCCCTTATCCTCCTGTAGAAACATTCTGCTAACATATCTTAATTATATAGTGTCCTAAGTCCAGTGTAGCTCATCCAAGTGCTGGCTACATTTTCCTTACTGCAATTCACACTACCTGCATAGTTTACCAAAGAGTTCATAAAAGAATTGAATCCCAAAGCTATTATTTCTCCTTTCTGATTGCAAGATAAATTACAATGTTAGTTCCACAGCATTTTCCATTTAAGAAAGGGAAACGAGGCCTTTAACCCACTCTCCTGAGGGCCCAACTTTGTGCCCAGCTTGATCCCGCTGGGCTATTGCCTGAAAACGAAGTGGACATATATATGTGCATTTGTGCAAGAGGGAGAGAGTTCTTAATGCTGTGGAGAACTATGGTTTCTCACTTACTAGGAAAATGGACTTGTTCTCATGTTCCTTTGTAATTACACATGTAAAATTCTCATGCTTCTCTGTTTTTTTCTCCTCTAGCAATTATAGTCTGAGAAGAAACTTTTCAGTTATATAAAAATCACCACCTGCTTTAGTTATTTCTGTAGTTGTGACTGAGAATCTCATCATCAGTGCAAGGTAATGAGATTGAACTGGACTAGGTACGTTGCATAAGCCCACACCCTAGTATATTAGTCCATTCTCACACTGCTATAAGGACATCGTTAGACTGGGTAATTTATACAGGAAAGAGGTTTCATTGACTCACAGTTCCGCAGGCCTCAGGAAATGTACAATCATGGCAGAAGGGGAAGCAAACGCATCCTTCTTCACAAAGTGGCAGGGGAGAGAAGAATGAGTACTCAGCAAAAGGGGAAGACTCTTATAAAACCATCAGATCTTGTGAAAACGAACTCACTATCACAAGAACGGGATGGGGGAAAACTGCTCCCATGATTCAGTTATCTCCACCTGGTCCCTCCCACGACACGTGGGGATTTTGGAAACTACAATTCAAGATGAGATTTAGGTGGGGACACAGCCAAACCACATAGTCTGCTTCTCTATGCTGCCTTTTGTTTTCTTTATTTTACAAGTTAATATTCTGCCTTTTAGAAAGAGAAATAAAATAAAACAGCACAGCTTTCATAAAATCTAAACCTACGCATACATTGTGATTCTGAACAAAGGCGTGTAGGTTGACAGACTTAGAGTTTACTTCAGGTCCATTATCTGTTGTTCAGCTACATAGGCAAGGGCTCTTGCTAACTATATATCCAAATTGTATTGTTTCTTTTAGATAAGAATATCAATCAGCTAAGTGATTTGCCTAAAATTCCACAGAAGAATAAGGACAAAGCAGGGTTGTAAAGCAATTTCCAATAGTTTATTTAATATTCATGTATCTGATCAATCTCCCACCAGGAGCCAATGAAGTACCTACCTGAGAGCAAGTAAAGAATCAAATATAGAAAATGAGCATATTAATTCAGAAAAATGGCTATAGTTATTTATCTATTATGTTGGCTATTTACTGTTTGTCTATAGATATGGTTGGGTATGCCATACTATATTGTAAGTTTTTGATCCGTTAAGAGACAAAGTCCCTCAGACAAAAACATGGCATGGCCTTGTTAGATCCCAGGGAACTTAGCAAAAACTCCCATTCTTCCCCATGGTGATTCTCTGGTATTAGTAAATTGAATTTTTATAGCATACTTCACAGGTTGCTTTACAACAGTTCACTAAGCAACGACACAGGTAATAAAGATGGAACCAACGGTCAAATCACAAGTGATAACAAGATGCTGTATCCTTTCAAAGCAAATGTGTGGGGTTTTTAACATATTTTTCAGTCATCGTTCTTGTTTTAATGTCCTGGATTCAAACACATCATCTTGACAATTCCTCAAACCTTGTTCAAGTAGCAGATAATCCTACTGAACAGCAAATATTTTGTTTTCTGCATTTGATGTTCTAGTCTAATGAAATGTGACATATTATTCTGGTGATGTCAAGTCTGTGGAATACGGGGTGGTATTTTTCTATTTAATGGCAAATGAAATAGCATTAATGTGATGGTTTATTTGCAACATTTTTCTCTGAGCAAGATTCCTTACTTGCTTACTCAGGGTGATAAGGTTGTTTTTTAAAGACATTACATCAGAATTATAAGCAATAAGAAATAAGCTTCAGGAAGGCACCAGAGTGGGTGCTGTGCAGAAGAGAGACATTAACAAGAGCTTCATGCGGAGAAAATGACATCAACTCTTCCCACCTCCTCATATTTACAGCTTTTGTCATGTAATGTGCAGTACTCACCTTGCATGAGTGGGCTTTTACCACATGACTTGCTTTGGCCAATGCAATACAAATAAAGGCTTGAAATGAGATTACACATCTGCATTTGCCCTCTTGTCCTCCATTATTGCCAAGACAAAATTTGCATTGACTAGCCTTCTGGTCTCAGGAGGAAGACCAAAGTCACATGGAACAGTGTCAGCTCACAGATACATGAGTGAGCTGTTGAACAGCAACATTTAGGTGGGCCCAGCCAGCAGTCAGCTGACCCCACAAACACGTGAGAAAGCCCAGCCAGGATCAGCACAGGTGCCTAGGTTATTCCTGCTGATTCCAGAAACATGAATGAGAGTGCCTTTTTGGTATATCACTGAAGATTTGTGGTTATTCAGGACATAGTATAATTGTGGCAACAGTTGAATGATCTACCTGTGGCTCTCTTTGTCCCTCTCTGATATGGTGTGGCAGTGTCCCCAACCAAATCTCATCTTGAATTGTAGATCCCATAACTCCCACGTGTTGTGGGAGAGACTCATTTTGGAGATAACTGAATCATGGGGGTGGCTTTCCCCATACTGTTCTTGTGGTAGTCATCGAGATCTGATGGTTTTATAAGGGGTTTCCCCTTTTGCTTGGCTCACATTCTCTCTTGCCTGCCACCATGTAAGATGTGCCTTTCACCTTCTGCCATGATTATGAGGCCTCCTCAGCCACATGAGTCCATTAACCCTCTCTTTCTTTATAAATTGCCCAGTCTCAGGTATGTTTTTATTAGCAGCTTGAGAACTAATACACTCCCCAACCCATTGGCAAGGCATAATCTGGGTGCCACTCTCAGAGATCTTACAATGAAACATGAAAGAGGACTGTTATTCAGTAGTGGCTATGTTTACATAAGAAAAACAAAGCATGGTCTATGTCTTCAAGATATTTATATTTGTGTTGATAAAGAAAATCTACATACTGGCAACAAAAGATAATTTTGATCAGTGTATCTTGACTAGTGGCTTATATTGGCTTCGCTGAAGAACCCTATCAAAATGTGCATGTTTTGGTGCCAGGCAGGACTCACTGACTCTAAAAATCGTAGGGGTTTGACCTAGGGATATACATTGTAGAAAAGCAACCCAGGGAATTCTAATGTCCTTGCCTGGTTAACAACCAATGGTAAAGGCTAAATAAAGCAAACAGGATATTGGTGCAGAAGTGCAAATGACTGAAGGAGAAACATGGTTAGCAGAGTCCAGAGCTGTCTGTCCTGAAAGGCTTAGACAGGTGGGATCTGCACAGTCCTTGAATAATAATAGGATTTGAATAATAGAAAGAGAGGTGGGGAACCAGGCAGAGAGAATATCATACACTCTAGCATGTGGATTGTAATTAATATGGCATGACTTGAACAGAGATCAACTTATTTATGAATGTATTTATTTATTCTGTAAGCATTTCTTTATTATTTACTATGTGTCAAACATTAGTCTGAGTTTAATAAATGTTAACTATCATAACAAAACTGTGAGATAAGCAGCAGTATCAGTCTCATTCCGTAGAACAAGCTGACCAGAGTGGAGGAACTCCTATACACTCTATTGATGTATCTCACTCAGAATTTTGTATTGGATAGAAAAACTTTTAATGCCAAGAAATATTTTTCTTTGCAAAGAAGTCTACAGACTTCAATGTTGCAGTCCACTGCCTCGAAACTAGATCTTACTATTATTATTAGTTTGTTCGAGTGTATATGACTTACAAAAAGAGATGGAAAAAAGCTAAGAAAGAGAGAGAATAAAACCATTTTAAATATCACTGTGGTTGGAATTTTTCTTACTATAATTCTAGTTAAAATAGTTTGATTTCAATAAACAAGATCACTCTTCCTAGAAAATGTATTCATGCTTTACTCCATTTATAAAGGCATGAAGGCACCGACTTCTCTTAATAAGTGAAAAAAATCGGGAATTCTGTCTGGACAGGAAGCACTTCTAAGCAAGGTAATTATCTAAGGAAAGAACTGTTCAATGTGTTTCCAAAGCTCCACACTGAATTTGATGAAATCCAACCAAGGCTTAATTTTAATCATTCAAACTTCATAAAAACTCAGTATATCATATTTTATAGGATAAATCTTTTCTTATTAAACTAATAAGAGGTATATTTTTCCTAAAAATAAGTACTGAAAGTCATTCTAATTTTATGTTTTTCATTCTGGAAATCTCTAGACAGGTTACATTATATTAAGAAGGTAACAAATCCAGACTTGTTTCATATATATTTCTTTATTTTTCAGAATACTTTCTAACTCCTTTAGGTCTATCTAATTGATTCCTACCTAGAAGTAAAGATCTAAGAATCATCAAATTACAAACTTATATTAGTGGATATAACATATGTTTGTAGTGCTAGAATGACCATCTCTGAAGATCAGTTGGATTCTAAGTAGAATTATATTTAGACTGCTTAAACAAATACCTCTGTAACTTTTCTTCTAACATCTTCAGAAGAAAAAAAAAATTAACACAGTTTCCACAGAAATACATTCTCTGAGTTTTATGTTCAGCTAAGAGATGCTGTATTAGAAAGTAGGTGAATAAAACCTATTGTTTACCTGTTAATAATTTGAGACTACAAGATTGTTGTAATCTAATCAAAGGAATCAAGCTAATCAAGGAATACAGTGCTTGTTTTTTTATTAGCAATTATCAGTTTATTTTCTTTGGGGGATACCATGAATATGAATAAAAGATTATTTGTCTTGATTGCTTGACCCATATCTCTGTCTTTGTCCTGTTTGCTTACAGAACCATTGCTTAGTCTTCCTCTGCTCTGTTCTGTGTCACGTCACAGTCGACCCCAGCAAGACTCTGTGTGTGCTAGTTTCTTGCCAGACTTTGTCAAAAGGAGGTACTGGAAATGGATTAGGGAGTTAGGGAAGGGGATAGTGGGAAGACGGGAGAAATCAGGATATTTTCCTCTCTCCATTCCCAAGAAGAAATTCTGGCAACCTGCATTGCTTCAGATTCTACTAGACAGGTTTGCCAGATGGCTTTGGCACCTGGATTCTGGTAAACCATCCCCTCCGTGCATTTTCACCCTTCAGACCTAGGCATGGTAGCTACTTCCTGCTGCTGCAAATTCTTGGGTTTCCTCTGTTCTTTGTTTGGCTTTCTAGTTCTTTTTTCAACTGTGTTACTAATTGCCTGGAAAAAGGCCCTCTCTTTGAAATACCTAGAGTACTGTGTGTTTTCCTGACTAGACTCTGACTGCTGCTACAAATAAATAACCTCTTCCCCAAAGGGATTTGCAGCAGCTTACAATAAAGGCAAGGACCATTCTACCAAAAAAAATTGATATATATTTAAGTCAAGAGGTAAATAAGGTGACTGAAAAACAGACATATACAAGGTTTGAAATTTGCAAATTAAATGGGTTTTGTTTGTAAGGGGCATTTTTAACTCTGAATCTGACTAGTTAATAAAAATAAATTTTTAAACTCTTAAATTTAATTTAAATAATTAAATTTTTAACTCTGAATCTGAATATTTAATGAAAATAATTGAAATACATTTGTCAGAACAATATGAGATGAAAATATGTTGGTGGAGGTAGAGGCTGTAGGACAGTCAGAGAAGCAGATCATTTAGCACTAGGCTAAGATTTGGGCCAGGCCAATGTCTGCCTGGACTAAAGGCTATCATATGAGTATCCACCATATACATAGGACAAATGCAAGTCACATACACATGCACTCCCATAGGCATTCCCAGGTTTATAAACAATTTCATTTCTGCCTCTTCAAGAAATACATCATAATGCATAATGTATAGCAATTAGTGATATTATATGGATAGCCTTGAATTCTTCTAATTTGTCTTAAAGATTAAATATTCACAACTTTCGATATTTCATTTTAGTAATTAGTAGCATCAGAGGTAACAAGTAATCGAAGACTCATTTATGTAGTATAACAGAGAATATCTGGCTTACTCTAGTTGTGGGCACCATATAATTGTCAGAGTTGTTATCTCACTTTGAACTCATAGATGTAACCTGTGTGTTTTTTAAACAGCATCATAAAAATAAACTAGAAGTACAATAATTATATGCTAATAGCCATGGTCACATGTGTTTTCAAGAGTAATAACATCTGGAAATTAATGACCAATAATGCTAAAATGCTCTGCAAACTATCAAAACTTAGCCTTTCTTTTGAGACCTAAACAAATTAATTGTGTCAACTATTTGACTAATAAGTTTCAGATTAGTAAGAATATCCACAATGAGTAGATACAAAATGCCTGATTGTATCTCCACAAAAGGGATAATATAATATTTAAAGAACAGGCTGATATACTTTTGTATAATCATGAGTATCTAGTAAATTCTAAATTTCACTGGGTCAGGAAAGAAATCCAATTAGTACTGCAAGTGAGTAGCAACCTTAAGTTAAATCTTTTGTAAGTAAGTTAACATTATTGCATTCAAGACTAACGTTAGGCAAAGTCTGCCACCTGTCTCAGAAAGGCTTTATGTTATCACAAATTTGCAAAAATGAAGAACATGCAGGAATCAACAAGAGTATATCCCAAGCAATACAAAAATATCATGATTGCATGATCTGCTGAAGTTATCCAAATACTTTCCTTTTGAAATATAAAGTATAACATTAAAAAAAAACACATTTTCCCATAACGTATTACTTCATTAAAGTGAAAGTTTCATGAAAGTAGAAATATGTTTATCTTGGTCAATTTTCTCACTGTTTCTGCCCCTTGCGAGGTGCTCAATAAATATTTGTTGCATGAAATAAATACATGAATTAGTTAACGCCATTTTTTTTTCACTGTTCAAGGTTTATTGGGGGTTTTAGTTGGGATAACACTTGGATAGTTGGTTGCATTGTTTATATGTGGATCTTTTTATGTTATATGGTAATGTACACTACTGATATATACAGTTCACAAAATAAGATCCTTTGGAACAATTATGCACAAGACATACGATATTGGATTTATACACTGGATCCCAGGATGTGACTGACTGGGAAAAAATGTTGGACTAGGCATGTTCAGTGAAGGAGCCAGGAAATTATATAACACACAGTAAACATCCACCTGGCTCAAGGGGCAAATGCAGCATGTACAGAATCGGCAGTGGTGCATCAAAACTATTTCACACTAACCAGTTTAGGCACAAGATTAACACCATCTAGCATCAGGATATAGCTGTGGATTTTACAAACCATTCCTATTTCTAACTTCAGGAGTTAATGTTTTTCCTGGTCCATCTTAAAATATTACTGCTTTAATCACAGATCAGATAAAAAGGACAACATGCACAACCTCCAACTAGAATCCTGTTGTAGCTAGACAGTGAAATGGTATGACATCAGAAGACTTTAAAATTGCAGCTCTTTTTGGATCCCCCAAAGTATATCTGCACTCTTCTTCAAACGGGCCTCTTCCTCAGGAGTCAGAGTCACCTTCACAAGGTCTGAGATTCCATTCTGTCCCAAAATGCAAAGAACACTAAGGAAGACATCATCCTTTATTCCATAGAGACCCTTAATCATGGTGGAAACTGGGTGCACCCGCCTAAGATTCTTCATTATACTCTCTGCCAAATCTGCTACAGAGAGTCCAGTGGCCCAGGATGTGCAGCCTTTGAGTTTGATCACCTCATAAGCACTCTCAACTACCTGCTTGTGAACCTCTTTCCACTGTTCCTTTATAAGTCCCTAAATCTGGGTGCAAAGTCTTCAGGGAGACACCAGCAACATTCATTCCACTCCATACAGGCACACTGGAATCTCCATGTTCCCCAAGGACCCACCCATGACAGCTTAATGGGTGAACTCCCAGCCTTTTCCCCATCAGGTAACGGAATCTGGCTGAATCCAGATTGCAACCACTTGCAATAACACGGTTTTTGGGAAAACCACTTATCTTCCAAGCCACGTAGGTCAAGATATCCACTGGATTTGAAACAATAAGCAACTTGCAGTTTTGGCTATATTTTATAACATTAGGAACAATGAATTTAAAGATGGTCACGTTACGCTGGACCAAATTAAGACGGCTTTCTCCCTCTTGTTGACGTGCCCCAGCTGTGATAATGACCAGCTTGGAGTTTGCAGTTACACTATAGTCTTTGCCAGAGACAATCTTTGGTGTTCTAAGGAAAAGGATGCCATGTTGGAGATCCATCATCTCTCCCTTCAATTTGTCTTCGATGACATCAACAAGAGCAAGTTCATCTGCCAAGTCCTTCGTTAAGACACTGATGGCACAGGCCATGCCAACAGCACCAACCCCAACAACTGTAATCTTATTCTGGGGGGTCTGTTCTTCCTTTAGAAGATTATGAATCAGCTGATCCTTGAGAGTTGCCATATTGGACTTGGAACCAAAAGGAATCGGGAATGCACGTCAGGCGGTCATCGGCGACACGCGGCAATGAGATCCAGAATCGGCGGCAGCGACTGCAGCACCGTTAATGCCGTTCTTATTTTAATTGTAATGTCTCAGGTGTTAAGTGACTATATAAATGGCTGATTTGTTAAGAGTATCATTTTAAATTAGTATATATTATAAAATATCAAGTCCAGCTTCAGCAGAGACCATTATGAGGGCTGAGTCACCTGCACAAAGTCTCTCTCGTTTTGAGAATGATTTTCCAACCTTCTAGCATATCCAATGGGGATAGACCTTCCACTTATGAAAGACAGTGTTTTTCATTTGCTGGATCTCAGGAGTTATATCTTTTCAGACTTCTCAAAATTTTACTCCTCTTACCATGAGGAGCTTACAGATGCCAATATTTAAAAGGAAAGTGTAATAATTTCCGTGGGTGGATGTCCCTTTTGGCAATTTACAATAGAGACCAAGAATCCATGTGGTTTGGCTAACCAAACTTTCCTGGAAACAGTCATCAGACATAACAGAAAACTGACCTTGTTTCTGCCAATTTCATTCCTTTCCAGGAATAAACTCAAAAGTAGCCCTTAAGCAAAAGATCCCCAGTGACATACCCTAACAATTAATCTAATTCTCTTTCCATAAAAAAGTGGAAAATGTCAGCCCCATAACCTTTAAGAGACTGAACACATTATCAGAGTCATTAAAACTTAACAGTTTTTGAAACAAGGCCAAATCCTAAACTTCTGCACTTTTTGTTCCCACTGTAACAGTCACCTGACTCCTATTCAAATATTTGGTAAGGACTACAAACAAATCCTGTTGGTTTTTCTTACTAATTGTTCTAAGTAAGCACCCATGTAATAGCAGCAAAATATATCGAAAAATAACACATATAACAGACACCAATGCATGGAATTTCAAAGCATTGGAATGTGTCTAATCCAAGCATTTGCATGCTGTCCATCTTTCATCTGCTGCAAAAATGAATCCTTTGGTTAGAAGTGACTATAACAGAACAAATATCATTTGAGACTCTGCCAGCACTACAAACAACTACCAATTCTATAATGTAGTCTTCTTCCTCCTTTATCTCCTTCCATAAAAGAAACTAAGGCAGCAAGCAGGATACATCCAGCTGAGCTCCCTGGGAGGAGACCTCTCTTCTATAATCAAACTCAACAGAAACAGGCCCTTGCTTCTGGGACATCAAACATGAAGAGGCTCCTGTTCTGCAGAAAATAAATAAGCAGATATCAAAGATTTGTAGAAATTTTGATTAAGACACTTTCTCAGTCTTTCCACATAGCAGACACTGCACTACTGACATGTGCTGTAGCTAGAATTGAGCCTGTGGACTTTTATCTTTGCCTTTGAATTCTGTTATATTGACATTAATTTGGACACTCAATAAAAAATTAAAATAGGGATCCTTGCACGAACCTAATCTTTGACTCAGAAACCTCATTTATATAATATTATTTTTTTTTTCTGTCACCTCTTTCCTCAAGAATGAGGCTCAAATTCCTTGCAGAAATTGAGAAATCAATAATGCCTAATCAATAATTATTTTACTCTGGTGAAATAGCAAGGCAATGTTTCCTTGCCCAAGGACATCATAGCACATAGTACCATAATGAAAAGAATGTCTGGTAAAAAAAGAAAAAAGAAAGAAAAAAATACAATTTGCCTTATTCTTTCAACTATTCATTTAAGTTTGAAGAGTCAATCAGTGAGTAACCAAACCTGAAAGTTATGCAGAAGAATTCAAATGATTAACATTAGACCTATCAGGGCACACTTCCAGCCAAAGCCTCTTGGATAAGAGTACAATAAAAAGTTAAAACTTTTCATGGAATATAAAAGCCTATATAGAAACTGAAGAACTTGAGTAATATAATTTCATTCCATTTATTAATTTCTCTAATTTCCACTTTGTTTTGCTGGGGTTGATTTTGCTGCCAGATTCTTTTGTCTCTTTCTTATGGTTGTCATCTTCACTCCCATGGCTCTGTACCCATGTAACATAGCAAGCAGATCTTTGAGGAAGAAATTATACCATGCTTCTGAAAGCCCAAAGACACATTTCAGTGTACAGGCATGTTGACCAACAGAAGTTCCCATCCTGAAAATTTTAGTCTTGATTACCTAACTATTCCTAAAAAGTATGCTCATAATTTTCCCCCCAAACTCATCCATTTACCTGCCATAGTCACAATCTACTTGGTCTACAGATCTAGTATCAACTAGAAGATAGAGCAATTATGATAAGGAAAAGACCCAAGTGATTACTACATGCTCATAGCATCTTAGTAGCCTCACTATTAACAAGTGTTAAACAAAAGCCACCATCTTAGTGTTTTACCATGACTCACACTATGAAAACTACAACTTCATTCAAGACTGTCCTCATAATCATGTTTTAGGTGACACTGATTACATGGTCTTTGATTTGATCCATGTTAAATGCCAATGTTGTATTCCTTAATTAATCTGAAGATAACTAACATGATGGATTCAATAACATACCTTGTAGACATAGAAATGCTCATTTCGCTCTTAGTAAGCACGATGGATATCCCTAAGACCTAAAGCATGATGACATTTCTCAGATACTGAATTGGACATTGTCAAGTGAAGCAACCTAACCCAGCTGAATCCATTTGCTGTATGTAAAGATCTTCCTACATAGCATGTGAATGCTGATTTTCCCCTTGGAAAACTCCTTAGAAATTTCAAAAGATTGAGCGGTTCAAGAGTCCTCCCTCTAGCCAATGCCTGGTTTTATCTGGTCAGTCAACCTTTCACTGACACAAGAGTGGTCACCAATAAATCTCAGATTGTAATTATCCACCGGCACTTCATAAGCCCTGTATACTCCTTTTATATCATCAGATCTCTTTGAGGTTTCATGAGGGTCCATGTTTAATTTAGATAAAAGATTTCTCTCTGTAGGTTTTTGAAATATGCTCGGGAGAAGGATGAGTTCATTTACTCCTAGAGCCATTCTTCACTCACTTCTTTGTTTTTCAAGTGGCATTTAAACAGTCTTTTGAGCTCTAAAGTCAAGGGCAAAAAAGCAACTTCACTTACCTCTGTGACTATAATTCAGAATCTGGCACTTTTGGGTGCCTACAAGTATAGAATAGTGAGTCCTGGTATCAGTCAGAGCCAACAATAACAACACAAATCACGCACTCAAACTAAAAGGACCCAAAGTATAAATTCAAAGAAAATTGACTGGGTTGTAAGCAAAGGAAAACTTCTCATAAAGAAGAAAATCAACGTTCAGCCAATACTAATAGCATGCCAATAGTTAATAAGTATGGGAGGTGTTCAAGGACATTTCAAGACTGGTTGAATGCTAAGGCAGAATTCTTTTTCAATATGTGCCATTTTCTAATAAAAGACACTTTTCTATACCTTGACACTGAATCAAAAGTTGTTTCCTAGTAGACTCAGCCTTTGGGTCTACACTTAAACATCACTTTCTTAAAGAAGCCTTCCCTTACCCTCCAACCTATATTAGAGCCTGTGTAATATGTTGCCATATAATCTTTATTTCTGCATCATGCTTACTACAATTACAATTATTTATCCAATCATCTGCCTAATTCTTATTCCCTCTGCTGGATGTAATGCTTCACTAGGCAGGAACAATGTCTCTCTTGTTTCCTGACACACAGAAAGCTGCCAATGTTTATTTATTGTATAATCAGTATTTGGAGACCGAATTTCAAGATTGATGTATCTAAAAACTTAAGAGTATTAGACCTTTATCAGACTTTAAATCCAAACTGGTCCAACTTCAATTCCAATGCAAGAATCCTCTCTTAAAGTGCTTAATTGAGGATAATCTGGTTGTTCCTTGAACACTTCCAATGAAGGATCAGTAATTTGTGAGACATGATATTCTATCATTCACTACTTATTAGAAAATACTTCTGTTGAATGCCTCCTATAACTTCTATCCATGTACCAGTTCCAATCTCAGAAACAATCTAGAAGGAATACATTCCTTTTCCTACATTAAGAGTACTTAAAATACGGCAAGATAGCCATAACGTGCGGTAGTAAGCCCTCTCTTCCTCCAGGCCTAAAGCCTTGGTCCTTTCACCTATTCCTTATACAGTCTGGTTTGGTTCTCCTCAGTCATTGTTTCTCAATCAGCTTGTGTCCGCATATGACATCCAAATCCCACAGCACTCCAAATGTGGTATGATGCAGGCAAAGTAGAGTGAAACCATTATCATCCTTGATCTGGACCCATAATTTTTTAGTGTAGCTTACCTCTGCATTGTTAGTGATGTCCTACTAAACCTATAAAAAATTGAATCCTATTGGGCTAGGCACATGCCTATAAAAGCTATGATAGCTCCTGGAAATCTATGACTTTTCTTTGCTGTATGTAAGTAACTATATTTAATTCCTATTGACTCAAAATATATGTGTGACATAGTATATGTGTAAGTGTCTTAAACAGGGCCTATGTCATAACAAAATACAGGATTTTTTTTTCCCTCTTCTTTTCCTTCTGATTTTTATTTGCCTTCAAAGCTTTTCCAAATAAAACCAGTTCTATTTTTTGTTTGTTTGTTTTAGAGATGAGATATTGTTCTGTCTCCCAGGCTGGAGTGCAGTGGTGCAATCATAGCTCTCTGTAGGCTCAAAAGACCCTCCCACAGCCTCCCAAGTAGCTGACACTACAGGAGCACATCATGACACTTGGCTGATTTTTACATTTTCTTTTTAGAGACAAGGTCTCACTTTGTTGTTGCCCAGGCTGGTCATGAATTCCTGGCCTCAAGAAATCCTCCTGCCTCAGCTTCTCAAAGTTCTGGGATTACAGGCTTGAGTCGCCATGATCAGCCCCAAACTAGGTCTTTCTATGATGTTTGATGATCGCTTCAGATGGTGGAAGTCAAAAGAATTGCCCTGGTCTGCAAAGTGTCACAATGTCAGTCTGCAAATTGTCACAATGTCATTCTTATTTTGGTAGTGGTATATTTTCCAGGCTCTTAAAACAGTGTCCAAGAAGGATGCAATAGGTCGGGTGTGATGGAGAGAGCCAGACCCTGTCTCAAAAAACAAAAACAACAACAACAAAATGAGGAGGAGGAGGAGGAGGCGGCGGCAATGCATCAACCTCTGGATCATAAGTGTCTATGGCTATTACCACAATAGCCTTGTGGTGCCTCTCTGCTCCCAACAGGGATCTGTCATATAAGCCTGTCACAGCTCCCCTCAAAAGCTTTAGGGCTGTGAACACAAAGAAGAAACCTGCCTTGTCTATGGCTCACCTCATGTTTCTAATAAGCTTGCAAATTATACTATGAATTGTTCCAGATAGCTATAAAATGTCCATGTGTCCACACTTGGAGCTACTCTGATGCTTTATTTTACTGGGTTTATATGGCTTAATTGGTTTCTTTTCTCCTTTTCTATAAAAAAAGAACATGTAATACTTCCGTCTATTTGTTCATGTATATTATATATTGTATGTTATATATTATATACATTATTTTAATGTATATAAAATAATAAATGTCAAATACCTTTACAGGTAACAAAAGAAAAAAGTTGACTTCTGCTCCACCCCTCTCTTATCCCAAGTCCTGATTAGTACAAGCCATCATTTTCTTTGTTGGAGTTGTTTTTTCCTGGCATTCACTTTGTGTTAGTCCATTTGCATTGCTATAAAGGAATATCTGAGACCAGGTAATTTATAAAGAAAAGAGGTTTATTTTGGCACATGGTTCTGCAGGCTGTACAGGAAACATAGTGCTGGTATCTGCTCCTGGTGAGGGCCTCAGGAAGCTTCTAATCATGGAGGAGGGTGAAGGGGGAGCAGATGTAACACATGCTGAGATAGGGAGAGAAAGAGAGAAGGGAACGGTCCCAAGCTCTTCTAAATGAACAGATCTTGCATGAACTAACTGAGCAAGAACTCACTCATCACCGAGGGGATGGCACTAAGCCACTGATGAGGTGTATACTCCCGTGATCCAGTATCACCCACTAGACCCCACCTTTAACATTGGGGATCACATCTCATCATGAGATTTGGAGGGGACACATATCCAAACCACATTATGCCTCTTCTTTACAAACAAAATATGTACCTATATCTTGATTTTTCAGTTTTTTTTATATTGTCTAAGGCCTTTCAATAATGCAAGAGGAGGATTTGATTCTGTTATGCAAACTTTCACTTTTATCTCTCCCTCTCTCTGACCTTCTCAACATTTTTTCAATCTAGTTATATCATCATTTTATCAAATTAGTATTTAATTTATAATCAGTTCTATAAATACTTTTTTTCTTGAGATGGAGTCTTGCTCTGTTGCCAAGGCTGGAGCGCAGTGGCACGATCTCGGCCCACTGCAACCTCCACCTCCCGGGTTCAAGCAACTCTCTGCCTCAGCCTCCCAGGTAGCTGGGATTATAGGCACCCACCACCATGCCCGCTAATTTTTGTATTTTTAGTAGTGACAAGGTTTCACCATCTTGGCCAGGCTGGTCTTGAACTCCTGACCTCGTGATCCACCCACCTCGGCCTCCTAGAGTTCTGGGATTACAGGTGTGAGCCACCACGCCCGGTCATTTCTATAAATATTTTATAGCTCATACAGACAACATACTATGTATGTATTTCCTTTGTTATAAACTTTTTTTTTTTTTTTTTTTGAGACGGTCTTGCTCTGTCACCCAGGCTGGAGTGCAGTGGCTTGATATTGGCTCACTATCACCTCTACCTCCTGGATTCAAGTGATTCTTCTGCCTCAGCCTCCCAAGTAGTTGGGATTGCAAGCATGTGCCATCACACCCAGCTAATTTTTTTGTATTTTTGGTAGAGATGGGGTTTCACCACGTTGGCCAGGCTGGTCTTGACCTCCTGACCTCAAGTGATTTGCCCACCACAGCCTCCCAAGGTGCTGAGATTACAGGCATGAGCCACCCCACCTGGCCAACATTTTATTTGTCTTAGAGTTAGTAATTGCATCTTTTTTTTTTTTTTAATTTCATTTTGCTTTTAAGTAACACTAGTTCATTCACAAATTTTCAAACAGAACTTTAAAAGTATACCTTAACTATGAGAGTCGCACAAATTAGGTAAGCTTTCTTTTTAAAAAAATAATTATTTAAATTGACAAATAAAAAATTATATATATTCATAGTGTACATGATGTTTTGAAATATATATACAGTGTGGAATGGCTAAATCAAGCTAGTTAACAGATAAGCTTTCAATACCTACTAGAATATTCTCCCTTGTTCCAATTTGGACTTGCTAAAACATTGTTTTCCTCAGATTTTCTTTCATCATTATTCTGGAAATTCTCTTCCTCTTCCTTCTGTTTGGCCCGTGTGTTTCAGATCCCATGTTTCGCTCAGATCCCATGTTTCACTCTTTCTTGGTTTATTTCACTTTGTTGCTAGCACATCTTTCAATGGTGTCCTGGAAAAGGTTGCATGCTAAGTACATTTCTGAGATGTTGAATGACTGAAAAGTTTTCATTTCTGTCACTTTTTTTTTTTTTTTTTTTTTTTTTTTGAGACTGAGTCTCGCTGTGTCACTTAGGCTGGAGTGCAGTAGCGTGATCTCAGCTCACTGCAACCTCCGCCTCTCGGGTTCAAGTGATTCTCCTGCCTCAGCCTCCGGAGTAGCTGGGTCTACAGGCGCGCGTTACCACACTCAGCTAATTTTTGTATTTTTAGTAGAGATGGGGTTTCACCATGTTGGCCAGGATGATCTGGATCTCTCAGCCTCATGATCTGCCCACCTTGGCCTCCCCAAGTGCTGGGATTACAGGTGTGAGCCACCGCACCTGGCTTCTGCCATTACCCTTTATTGATAATTTATCTGAATATGGCATTCCAGGTTGAAAATTATTTCCCCTCAAGATTTTTAAACATTGCTCTACTGTTTTCTAGGTTTCAATATTTCTGTTGAAAAGCTAACGCTATTCATACTTGAATTGATATAATTCTCTCCTCCACCTCTTTTTTCTTCTTCTCTTTCTGTTTATTTCTCTCTCTCCCCTCCTCTTTCCTTCACTGTTTCTCAGAACTTTAAAGATTTATTTTCTTCTTCCTTGATGTTTTGACATTTCATGATCCATTTCTCTAGTATTGGTTTTTTTCATGGATTTTTTGTTTCTTCCTAAACTCCTGGTAAACTCTTTCAGTCTAAAAACTTGTGTTCATCAATTGTAGGAAATATATTACTGCTTCGAAAACTTTTCTCCTTTGATTTTTTGGTTTCTTTTTTGGAATTCGTATTATTCAGTTTTTGTATCTTTATGAAAAATATTATTTTCCTAAGTTTTCCTCCAAATTTTTTATTTTTTGTCTTTTGATTCTTCTTCTGGGAAGATTACCTCAAATACATATATTCTAAACTTCTAATTGATTTGAAGGTTTCGCTTAGCCTGCATGTAGTATGCAAGAGATCTATCTTGCTCAGGAATGCTCTCTTGTTAAAAGATCCTGTTCTTGTTTCGAATGCAGTATCTTATCTTACTGATAACTTCAAGTTTGTCTTGAAGTTTTAAGTTTTTTAAGTTTTATTCTTTTATGAACTTTGTTTCCTCTGAGTCCTCCTTTTCCACTTTTAAATTTTGGAGTTTGTCTTTCATATTAGAGGCTTCAAGTGTCTGGTTTTCCCTGGCCAGCAATCTATATTTAAGAATGCAGTCCTTAAAAAAAAAAAAAAAAAAAAAAGAATCGAAAACTCTGCTTGGGTAACAAAAGTTGTGGATTGATAGGTCTCTCCATGAGTGATAAGGTAGGGACCATGCTATTTCACTTGAGGAGTCCCATTGACAGTTTTTATAAGCTTTTTTATTTGATCCAATCTTCTGAGGCAAGGATAGGAACCCTCCTGCTAAATTATGCTGCCATCAGCATCCTGATAGTGAAAAAGGAAAATGGGACTCTCCAGACAGAATACAGACTTTTATTCAGTCTTCTTTCAAATTCAGGGTGACACCTTGACCTTAGCTTTGTCTGCTGTCCCTACAATAAAAGCCTCCCTGTACTGACTTTGCAAAAAAGAAAGAGGAACTTCTTTTTCTCTGCTAGGGTGGGACTTAGAATTCTACCTAGTTGTGAAAGCTTGGGGAAATAATCTGAGAGTCTAGTTCCTCCTTATATAGAACTTTCCACCAGTCTTCTGGATTTTGGCTTCAGTGTCTAAGCTCAGTTTAGAAGTATCTAAAATATCCTAAGACTTTGGGAGTTATGTAACATGAATTGGTGGACTTGTTTTTAACATACCTCCAAAGAAATTCTTCTTTCTTAGGTGTAATTCATCAAATATTGCTTATCTATTTATTATTTTCCAAATGAAAATATTTGAATGTAAGTGTATGCCATACAAAATTAAGACATACTTATCTAAAAAATTAATTGTTTATCTGAAATTCAAATCTAACTGGGTGTCCTAAATTGTTTTCAGTGACCCAAATATGAGGGAAAGCAGGGTAAGGAAATGTTAGGAATGCTGATATTCTCATCTTACAATGTGGAGAATCAAGAGATGGTGTCTGGATTTGATAGAACAAGGAATTGATATTTTAAATATAATATTTAAATCAGGTAATAAAGATATTAATCCAGAGTTTTTTTTAGAAATAGAACAGGATGTGAAAAGTGCTTTGAATAATATCTTCAGCTATTATAGCAGAAAGTCACTAACTTTCCGTTAGCATCTAAAGTTTAGAAACAAGAAAAGCAGCCCGAAATCATGGCAACCATCAGGAAAACTTAACGGAGAAACAATGGAATAATAATTGTTTCTGGGCACCAAAAAGTTGGTTGAAATGACATACAGAGAAGAAGACTGTGGATTTTTCATGCTACCCTTGCTGCATATTTTGCTTTTTAAAATATGCTATTAACTTAGATTAAAAATTTTACATTTGCTTTTTAAAAATGTCTTGACTGAATAATTTTACTTCTAGTACACTGTTGTGAAAGGAAAATATTGTGGACTCCCGAAATCACTAAGGAAAACGCAAGCTGGAAACTTCTTAGGGCAAATCTGCCTCCTATTCTATTCAAAGTCACCCCTCTGCTCACCGAGATAGATGCATATCTGATTTACCTCCCTTGGAAAGGCTGATCAGAAACTCAAAAGAATGTAGTAACCGCTTGTGTATCACCTGTCTGTGACCTGGAAGCTCCCTCCCCTCGTCTGGTCTTCCTACCTTTCCTTCAACTTGTCCCACCTTTCCAGACCCAAGGAACGTACTTCTTACATATGTTGATTCATGTCTCCTGTCTCCCTAAAATGTATAAAACCAAGCTGTGCCCTGACCACCTTGGTCACATGTCGTCAAAACTTCCTGAGGCTGTGTCACGGGTGGGTCCTCAACCTTGGCAAAATAAACTTTCTAAATTAATTGAGACCTGGTTCAGATTTTCTGAGTTCACAGTGTTTATTGTTATAAAGTGTCAGAAGAATCGTGCCCATAATAAGTGTATATAACCTCGGCTTATGAATACTTTCATATATATCTTAAATTTTGAAATGTAAGAGTCAGAATAGCTTAAGTTGCATGGAGAAGTGTCTACTGGAAAAATTGGATTTCTCTTTTTACTAGTAAGAAGAGACTTTTTCCTAGGGAAAATGTTGCATATGAGAGCAAAACTCCCAACAAGTGATAATAATCTTACTTTCATGAAAGAGCAGTCAAAAAAACACATTCATTTGTCTACTTCCAAAGCTTGTTACGCTTACTGTCAGATATCTGAGCAATATTCCTATTTTCATTAATGATTAAATAAGTGATTGTTTCATTAGTCTTAATCTTAGGGTTTACGATAATCTAGGTTTCATGAATAAGCATACTAATTTGTCTGATTAATTTCCTTCCAGGAGTAATTTCAGTTAATAAGAGTGATAAAGGCAATACACAGAAAACCTAAAATTCCTGTAATTACTAACTAAAGTTATGAATATAAAATTATGCAATTTCCAAAATGGAAAGGATGAAAAATAATGGAGTTGCACACATCTGATAAATATGCATAATATTAAACAAACTTAATATGTAATATATGGTCAATGAATCTACTTCAAGTAACACTGGTTGACCTCACACACACAAAACTGCTGATGTAGCCTTTGTGTTCAATAATGTAAGGTCTCTGATTGCATTTTCCTGGTAATAAAGCAAATAAAATTACTGCATGCCCACTACATATGATGATTTTATAAGTAACTGGTGCTTCCTAAAAGCAAAAACATTTGCTTTGTGGACATTCAAATCTATGATGGAAGGCATATATATATCTATAAAATATTGAAACCCATTTCCACAAAGCACATATAAAATTCAACCTCTTTACCTCTGAGCCACACGTTGAATACTTGCTCTTCTCCATTGTATTTACAAAGATACACCTCAATGAAAAGAAGGAAATGATAGCAATGCTGTGGCTCCAACAAAAGTCAGAATTTGCATGAATTATTTATGCCTAAAGGTTGATCCTACTTAGGATTCATAATATACTTCACCTTATTTTACAACAGAAAGAGAAATTATGGCTCAATTTACTAAAATAATTATAATCATAATCACATCTGCTCTTGAAGACTGTCAAACAGCTCCGTAGTGTAGCACATACATTCCCTCCACTAGATTCCCTCTTTTATGAGTTAATTAAACAATTTCACAGCATTATTTGTACAACTATTCTGTATGGCATATTGTTTGTGCAGAACATTCCCTTTAATAGCTCTATTCTTCAAACAGATGTTCACTTAAATTTTTTTCTCACAGATTTTATTTACAAAACAATCAGTGAATTTATCTGACTATACTGTCACCTTTCTTTGGACTTAAAGCAGCTCTACCTCTACACTAGGAAAATCCTATGTGGCTTTTTAATTTTGGAGGAAAAAAAAATAAACACCTTAGCAAATGTCTATGGTTAGTGGGCAAGTTTGCCAGAGCAAATTGCCCCCAAATGATGGCTACTCAATGTTACTTTGGTACTACAGTACAAAGTCATTAAGAACTTCTCTTAAAAGCATAGAAAAATAAAAATGCATGATGACACATGTCTCCACTCTATTCCTTTTGTTTTTATAAATTTTGTCTTATACCTCCAAGCATTGGACTCACTATAAACCAGAGTAAAATGACAGATTAAAGGGAATGAAATGGATGCAAGATCACTTTTTATTTATCAAAAGGCAACTGAATTAATCATATCCCAAGACATATTTTCCTGGGAAAGTGACATTGAACATTGTTATGAATTGGCTTATCTTACCAAAACATTTGAAAGGAAGAAGATACCATCTACCATATATTTTGAGGTGGAAGTTTCTCTCCCTGCATGATTCCAATGAAATTTTACAGGGTTTGAGTCCCTGACCAGGTTTGTTTTGTGCAATTCACTCAACATTTTTATCTCTTTATTATCTCCATCTTAGAGAGGTGCAAGGAGTCAACCGCATTCACGAGTGTGGATGTTGCATCTCCAGTGAAGAAGGACCATTCTGTTTTCCTTTCGTGAATAATTTTACTGCAGTGAGCTCAGAATTGCCCTCTTTTACTCTCATTTACATATATAGTGCTGCAGAAATAAATTTTGCCCTTGCTTTTGAACTATAAAGTAATAAATTATGAACATCTATCTAATACTTTGAAAGTTTAATCTGCATTCAGTTAGAGGTAAGTATAGTGTTGAGAAAAATGAAGAGCCCATATGTTTTCAGACATTTGTTTTTCTTTCTTTTCTTAACCAGAATCTGGTGGTTCTATTAGAATAAGAAAACTTGAAAACTTTAAGCATTAGTAAATATTTAAATTATACTTACAAAAGGAGCATCTTACAGTTTTTAGGTAAAAAATGTACAAAATATTAATTACTTTCAAGTTTTAGAACAACTGCCCCATGGTTTCCTAGCTTCCTCAGTTAATACAGAGGAAATTAAATGATAAATCTTTAATTTTTTTTAACTTAGACTTTCTAAAATTTCTGAACAGGAATGGTCTCTAGGAACATGATTTTAGAACAAGCTTATGAAATGCCATCTTGGGAAAAAGGATTTCTCAGATGAGTAACATCCTTGCATGTATTGGGAGGGCATTTCTCACTGTCATGTGAATAGTGTGCAACTGGCAGGGAGTGATGGTGGAATGGAACATGTATGACAGCCAGCCAGAAGCAGAACACCATAGTCATTTTAAAGGGAGCCCATGTAGGTACTGTTTAGAATGGCAGCAATTTGAAAACCACCTAAAATGTCTTAGTGAAAGTGGTTTTTAAAATGGCTTATATCTAATAATACATATAATACTCTTTGGATATTGAAAATGATAATATAGTCATGTGCTGCATCACATTTTGGTTAACAATGGTGGTCCCATAAGATTACAACCCTGTACTTTGACTGCACCTTTTCTATGTTTAGACAGAGTTAGATACACAAACACTTGCCATTGTGTTACAACTGCCTACAGTAATCAGTACAGTAACATGCTGTACAGGTTTGTAGACTAGGAGCAACACACTATATCATCTGGCCTAGGTGTGTAGTGGGCTCTACCCTCTAGGTTTGTTAATATACTCTTTGATGTTCATGCAATGACAAACTTGCTTAATGATGTATTTCTCAGAACATATTGCTACCATCAAGCAATGCTTGACTGTGTATTTTTACTTATTAGCACTAAATAATGATTACTTTAGTGATTTCATAATGATTAGTGATCTCATAATGATCACTAAAGATAATAATATATTCAATTTCCTCAACAGATCATTTAGACTATGATCATTGAGACTGTATCACTTTTGGTAAGTATTGTTTTTTGTAAAATTTTTCCGCTTCATCGACACAGTAGATGACTAAAGTTTTTCAATATTGTCTTTTTAAATGTTGTTAGTATTCATATTAATAACCACTTTTTAATTTCTGAAATTGCTAATTTTTTCTCTCTTTTCTCCTGGTCAGTTTTGTTAAGGATTTATCAATTATATTAGCCTTTTCAATAACTCTAATTTGGCTGTCGATTTTCTGTTTCATATTAGTTTTCTATTTCATTGGTTTCTCAAATTTTATTTGATTGTTATAAAAACACTACTTCATTGATTTCTTATTTTTAGAATTTCCTTTTTTCTATTTCCTTTGGCTTTACTTTGCTTTTCTTGTGTTCCTAACATAGAAGTTTACAGAATTCATTTCCGGCCTTCCATTTACTCGGTAACTTTCTGTTAAGAAATATCGCTTATGTTTTTATATGATTTGCATCTGTATTGGAAATTATTTAGTTAATGAATTTTAAACACAAAGATAACAACAATATTAACATTAGGTTCCTAATAGCTGACACTTCATCAAACTATACAACAAATATTTATTGTCTGTCACAGGCCAAGAGCTGGGGACACAGTGGTTAATAAGACACAGGCCTATCCTCATGAAGCTTGTACTAATGGGGGACAAAGGATAATAATCACATAAGCAAAAAAATACATACATGAGATGATGCTACACATGCAAATGTTTATTGATTATCTACTCCTTGACAACCAGTGTTAAACGGTTGTGACTTTTGTTTAAAATTAGGAAGTGCCAGAAGAATCCTGAAATAAAGCTGCACACCTACAGCCATCTGATCTTAGACAGTCATCCAGAATAAGAATGGGAAAAAGACTCCCTATTCAATAAATGGTGCTGGGATACCTGGCTAGCCATATGCAGAATGAAACTGGACACCTATTTTCACCATATAAAAAAAATTAACTCAAGATGGATTAAAGATTTAAACATAAGTCCTCAAACTATAAGGCTCTTAGGAGAAAACCTGGGAAACACCACTTTGGACAACGGCCTTGGAAGTCCTCAAAAACAATTGCAACAAAATCAATAACTGACAAGTAGGATCCAATTAAACTAAAGCACTTCTGCAGGGGAAAAACAAACAAACAAACAAACAAAACTTACTGGCCAGGCCCAGTGGCTCAGGCCTGTAATCCCAGCACTTTGGGAGGCCGAGTCAGGCAGATCACCAGGTCAGCAGATTGAGACCACCCTGGCTAACACGGTGAAACCCTGTCTCTACTAAAAATACAAAAAAAAATTAGCCGGCATGGTGGCGGGCGCCTGTAGCCCCAGCTACTCGGGAGGCTGAGGCAGGAAAATGGTGTGAACCCGGGAGGTAAAGCTTTCAGTGAGCAGAGATCTCGCCACTGCACTCCAGCCTGGGCAACAGAGCGAGACTCCATCTCAAAAAACAAAAACCAAAAAAAACAAAAAAAACCCTACCAACAGAGTGAACAGACAGTCAACAGACAACCTACAGAACAGAAGAAAGTATTTGCAAACTACACATCTGACAAAGGCCTAATATCTAGAATCTATAAGGAATGTAAACAATTGGACAAGCAAAAATCAAATAACCCCATTTAAAAAAACGGACAAAAGACATGAACAGATGCTTCTCAAAAGACATAAAAGAAGCTAACAACATGAAAAAATGCTCAACATCACTAATCATCAGAGAAATGCAAATCAAAACCACAACAAGATACCATCTCAAACCAAGCAGAATGGGTTATCATTAAAAAGTCAAAAAATTACAGATGCTGGTGAGGCAGCAGAGAAAAGGGAATGCTTATACGTTGTTGTTGGGAATGTAAATTAGTTTAGCCACTGTGAAAAGCAGTTTGGAAATTTCTCAAAGAAATTGAAACAGAACTATCATTCAAGTCAGTAATTCATTACTGGGTATGTATCCAAAAGAAAACGTATCACTTCACCATAAAAGACACATGCACTTATATGTTCATCACAGCACTATTCACAAAAACATGGAATCAACCTAAGTGCCCATTGACAGTGGATTAGATGAAGAAAATGTGGTACATATACACTGCGGAATACTACACAGCCATAAAAAAGAATAAAATAATGTCCTTAGCAGCAACCTGGATGCAGCTGGAGGCCATTATCCTAAGTGAATTAATGCAGGAACAGAAAACCAAATATCACATATTCTCACTACTAATAGGGAGCTACACACTGGGTACTAATGGACATAAAGATGGCAACAATGGAAACTGGGGACTATTAGGGGTGAGAGACATGGGGGAAAGGGTTGAAAAACTCACCGTTGGTTACTATGCTCAGCACCTAGGTGATGGCATCATTTGTGCCCCAAAACTCCATATCATGCAATATACTCATGTAAAAACTTGCATGGCAAAAATATATATATATAACTATGCTAGAAGATAGGCATTATTATCTACATTTTACAAAGGAAACAGCTAAGACTCATTAAGACCAGGTAATGAAGTTTATAAGCAAGGGACAGGTAGAGTCTCCAAATATCATATTCTTTCCACTTCATCACTTCTTTCCGAAAACCATGTATTTGCTTAAGGGCTCCTCCCTACATCCTATTATTTTCTATGATTCAAAGATAGTTATAAACAGCAGGCAACAGCAGATATTTCCAATGAACACTGTAATAATCGAATTGGTCTTTTGGTAGTGGGACTAATATTCAAGGTTTGATTTGTGGAATCAAAATGGTGGAATGGAAAAACCGGAGGACATTCGGTTATTTTATTTACTTCTATTATTTATAGATTGGTCACAAGCAGGATGGGAGGCAAATGTTTAAATGATTAGTGTAAAGCTATAAGAATAAAACAAATCACATGCCTCAGAGAGCAACTATATTTTTACAGAAGACTCACATTAAATAAACGAGCATTTCTCTCCACCTTAAAATTAAAAATATTGTTGTCAAACATCTTTTCCTCCTTTCCTAAATGGTTACTTGTTTCAAGCTCCTTTTTATGCATATCCCAGCTCTTCCCTACCGAAAGCTCCACAAATAAACAAAAGACACTGTAGAGGCTCTATCTCCAAACAAGCTCCTAGCAGGAATTTCAAACTGCTCTGTTGTTTGTTTCCCTTTGCTTCGCTGCTGCAAGCAGACAGCAGACAGTCGGCCCAGCTTTGCCTGCAGCAGAAGAGATTGAACAAAGAAATCCCAGGGTCCAAACTGTTCAAAAGACTTTCTGCAAACACTTCAGGGCCAGTGAATTTTCAAAACCTGTGCCTTTTGCTTTAATATTAAGAAGGGTCAGGATGAACATCCAACTGGATGCTGGAGGGTTGACAGAATGACAATGACTGAAGACAGAGGAGGATTCCTATAGCCTCTTGAGAGGGTCTGAAATGCAGGTGGGGGTGCACAGGTCAGCCATGAGGAATATTTGTGAATAGAAAGAAAAAATATGGTATTTCTTTGTCACACACATAGTCCCCTCTTTCAGATTTCTATTACATAGGTAACTAACCTAATTCAACATTTATCACCCATGGCTGCAACCTAGCTTCCTCTCTGATCGGTTTAGTCTATAGGGTGAATGCCGCTTAAAAACCATCAAGGTGACAGAAGAACTGTGCCTAATTAACACTCTCCTAATACTTCAGCAAATAACAAGCCTGCTGTGGGGGAAAAATGCATTCACACTTCCTTATCAAATTAGGGCCAAAAATGCTCCTAATTAGCTAAAATCAATTAATGTGACAGCAAAATGAATGTATTTATACTGTCAGCTAAAGGTATAGCCAGACAAGTGGGAAATACATAAAGAAGCTGCTGGAGTTTCTTCAAGCAGTTATGAAGGGGCTGATGCTTTGAGAATTTTATCAATGGCACCCAGAATCTGATGGAGATTTACCTTGGAGGCAGCCTCTGTCCTGTACTTGCAGACACCCTCGGGTGTTGTAGAACTTGGATGATTCTAATTGTGATTATTCATTAAAACATGTAGTTAGTTGGTCAACAGTCATCATGTAGATCTTGGTGCTTATTTGCAAACACATATATAAATGCATTTATATATACACAAATAAAATAGGTGCCTTAGACTACTTACTAGTAAGCTGTTTATGAGTTACATTAGTTATATATTCTATAAAGCAGTCACAGCTAGTCACTATTTAGCAAACTTTTTTGCCAGGATTATACTCAGTTCAAAATGTGTTGAAGAAAAGTAGTACTTGCTAAATAACTTAGGCTGGGGGTCTTGGCATTACCTCATTTTGATTCTTCTCCCCTTCTGGTCTTTTGATTCCAATGCTGAACATATTAGTTAGCTTGAAAGAACTTGTTATTAACAACACAATAAATTGTTAACAAAAATGCTCATATTACCATATGGGGTTAAATGTGATCTAAAATAGGCTTTATAGAAAGCCTAACAAAAATGCTCATATTATGATATTGGGTTAAATGTGATCTAAAATAACAATCATACTTACCATGACATCCTTCCATTCTGGACCAAGTTTTTTTTTAATGGATATTTGGGCAGGTTTTACCACAAAGGTTAGCACCTTCCTTAATTATAGCTGATTCTCACTGAAATCATCATCAAAGATTTCATTTGCGCTCTGCAGAGTCAGTGGACACAACGGGTGTCAGTTCTTCCCTGTTTGTGAATGGTGTTATCATCTTGGTACGTTTGTTTACTTAATGAAGTGTCTGGAGGCCTCTACTGGTGTTTAGGAAAATATCAACTGAGACAGAACAATAATCGTAGAAAGATCCTAAGCAGGCAAACCTCCTTTACATATGAACTTTATTCCAAAATTTCAGTTCTCCATTCCTTGTCACTCTTTCATTACCGTAAACATTGGTAAGCTGATTATTATTTCCCAGTGTCACCTTTTCTAAGTATGCCGTACACCCACAGGATACCCTGTTTTCTCTGCTGTGGCAAATGCCACCCAGTCCCGCCCATCATAGCTGCACTAAATTGTCAGCCTGAAGATTATTTTTCCACCCTCTGTCAGTTGATATCACGTCTGAACTTCCCATTCTCCAGGGATTAGGGCAGCTTTTCCATCAAACCAGCTGTTTGCTTTGCTTTGCTTTATTTATTTATTTTTTTCCTCTAGTAATGGCAAAACAGCTTTCCTATGAATTAACAGTGCCCATATCAGATGGGAAAAACATAGGCTTCTGTCTCTTATCTGTTGTATTTCCAGTCTGGTACAACCGACAATCATAAAACACAGTGAGATGCTGCCAAGAGGAGAGATGGGTGGGAGACAATAAAATCTGGAGCAAAAAGACATAAACGTGATTATAAAATTATTTCCAAAGCGTACAAGAAGGGAAAAGGTGATTAGAATTGTGACCTTCCAATGCATCATACTTTTAGTAACTTTTCTCAAATACCAATAATAGGTCATTTCTTTCCATAATCAACTGTTTATGAAATTTATTATAATGTTTACAATATATAACTCTAGTATTCCTCCACCACTGGAAGAAGAGGGCAAAGAAAAGAGAACTATAGAGTTAAGTAACACACCCAGCAAGCTAAATTAATATATACTCATCAATGTAATCCAAAATTCAACACAAGCGCACTCTTGAAACACAAGCAAGGGAGATAATTCCTGTTGGTTAAATTGTGACATGCCTTAGGTCTACTTCTCTAATAGCAGGTCCTGAGGCTAGGATTCTTAGGCAGGATTTTGTTTGTTTGTTTGTTTGTTTGTTTGTTTGTTTGTTTTTAAGAAAATGCTCTTGAGGGGAACACAGGGAGTTAAAGAAGTAAGATGTAAAAGCTAAGCTAAGCAGGGAATTGATTTCTGGTGCACCTAGCCTCAGCCTGCTTCCATAATTGTACCAGGCTGCTATCTCCCTCCTGGAGGCAAGGCAGTAGGTATTTACCAGTCAAGAAACAACTCTTGGATACCCCTCAGCCTCCTTTGAATTAGATGGCTCCAGTTGTCCAAAGGATTTCGTGTGAGGTATTAGCAGCAGCAACAACAGCAGCCTTCAAAGGAAGCCCCAGGTTCTGAGAGAGACGTCAACAGAGTACACTAAACTATAAGATTCTTTTATGGCATTTATTAAGAACCAGTGTTCAATCTATATCAAACAAATTTTGTGACTGCCTGGGAAACTTAAAGGCTAATGAGAACCTTTAGGCCATTTGAGACATGTGTAGACATAAAAGGTTGTAACTTTCTTGACGATCTTGCCAATCCTATTTACAATCCCATTTTTCTACAAGATTTTGGGTAACAAAATCAATTGTCTAATGATTTTAAAATGACGGTACAGTTTTCTTTCAATAAAGAAGAAAGGCTGGGCACAGTGGCTCAAGACTGTAATTCCAGTACTTTGAGAGGCTGAGGCGTGTGGATCACTTGAGGTCAGGAGTTCGAGACCAGCCTGGTCAACATGGTGAAACCCTGTCTCCACTAAAAATACAAAAAAAAAAAAAAAAAAAAAAAGTTAGCCACACGTGGTGGTGCATGCCTGTAATCCCAGCTACTTGGGAGGCTGAGGCATGAGAATCACTTGAGCCTGGGAGGTGGAGATTGCAGTGAGCAGAGATCGTGCCACTGCACTCCAGCCTAGGCGACAGAGCAAGATTCTGTCTCAAAAATAAACAAATAAATAACACAAAAGCTTTAAGTATAAGAAATACAAAACTATCTATTAATATGAGCCATGCAGGTATACTTTTTGACAAGAAAGAGATTTTCAAGTTATAAATGATATTTGGGGGTAGCTTTTACTATTTTGTAAGGGTTTCAGACTATTCTAATTCCATTTTAATTTTACTACCTATTCATGTAAAAAATAAGGTATTGGCTATTTATGAAATTTTAAAGCTGATGGAATTTTAATTAGGTAGAAAAGGAAAGCTGAGATTTCACTTACATCTCTCAAGTTCTGCTAAGGAGATCTGCTGTAACTCATGCAAGTAGCAAAATGGCACTCACTAACTTTATAGTCAATTATGTATCTGCCATAATTGAACATTTGTTATTTTAGGTAATGTCACAAAGGATTTCTGAATATGTCTTCACAGTCTCTTAAATGTTAAAGCATGATCCCCACCCTCAACTAAATGTTCTTCTGAATGGGCACTAGACCATCCTGGCTGTTGCTCAAGAAAAGATCATAGGCTATAGAATCAAGTACAGCTGGGATTTCAGATATGCTCTGCTGTCTTTGAGCTGTGTGATCTTGGATCTGTCACTTTCATCTCTCTCAGGTTGTAGAAAGCCTAGATAATATAATCTACCATCCAGAGTTACGGTCAATATTAAAGAAGATAAATATTTTATAATGATAGTACATATAATGACTCATCTTCTCGAATACCATGAAAAGACAGAAAATACATTTTCTAAAGACTTAAAAATTATTTGAAAACAGAGTTTAATGAGAAAGCCCAAACTCTGGAGTTACTCTTAAAAAGCAGAAAGCTTTCAGGGATCTGTTACCTTGAAAATTCAGTCTGTGGGAACAAGTTCCCTCACTCAAAGCCAATGAATGGAAGGAATTGGAAAGGCCTTAAGGAAAACTTCCTTCTCTCTGTGTTTCTATTGAAATACCTGAGAAGATCTACAGAGATGCAAAATTTCAATAACAGCTTATTTTGTGGTAATGTTCTCATTTAAGTTATCCTGTACTGTCACATAACCTTGCATAAGAGCATTTTAAACCTCATGAAATATCTGACACATTTCAAAGCATAGAATGGAGATGGAAAACATAGTTATTGGGAAATGGAAACATTTCAAATAAGATTGTTTCTGGAAAGAGTAGCCCTGAAATTATCGTCATTAAAACTACCAGAATTTTTAAAATTGCATTAATCTTTTCATGAGCAAAGAAAAACAATTAAAAATGTTGAAGATTCATTTTCTACTTATCAAAGTAGAAAATGTTCAAAGATTCATTTTCTACTTATCAGGTAATGTTATACCTAGTTTTTATTTTTAAAATAAAAATTGAATTTCTAACAATTGCCTGATTTAAATATAAAATGTAAGGCGTTGCCGCATTTAAGGATAAAGGGAATTGCACCATTTGGAACTAGTACAAGGAAAGTATACACCAGTATCTCCTTGTGGTGACAGAGTCAGGGTCAAAGAATCGTATTTGCATTCTTTTGTTCTGCAAACCCCATATTTCTTCTAATTATAAGGACTCATTTATTTTCTTCCTCCATCCTCCTTAGAAATACCAAACATTAAATAACTATCCTTTGTAAAAAGTTTTCACTTGTCTAAAGATGCAAACTGATTACCACCACTTTGCATAATTGACTCACGATAGTTTGGTAAAGTTAAACCAGAAAAAACAGCAACAAGTTTAAAAGTGTTCCATGTTTGCATACTTCATAGCCACTAAAGTGTTTCAGAATGGAAAATAACTTTAAAAAATGATTTGGTAATGGTAGTTAGAGTTCCTACAAAAACTAGTTTTTTATTTAGATGAACTACTTAAATATATATCCTTAAAGATTTGATCAGAGATTATGGCTGTAACATTTAATTACCTTCACTTTAGGGTCACCATAAATCAAAAGATTGTAATTCAAGTGTATACTAATTTATTCTTGACCTTGGAGTTAATTACTAACCATCAGATTCTTTCATTACTGTTGGCAAGGGAGGAATATATCAAAAGAAGACCTGCTGAAACAAAAAATATACATAAAGTTTATGGGCACCAAGAATATCTAGAAAAGTTAGCAAATGTTTTACTAAGTTACATGTTTATGAAAACCCTGATACCAATACCAAACATAGAATTACAAGAACAAATGAACTCTAGACCAATATCCCTAATGAAAATGCAGCCAAAATTCTAAATGAAATTTTAGCAAGTTGAATCCAACAAATACAAAAAGTATAATTGTAACTGAGTTTTGCACCAGAAATAAAAGGCTAGTTTAACATTCAAAAATTAATAAAAGTACTTCAGCACATTAAAAAACTAAGAAAAATTATATAATCATCTCCATAGATGTAGAACAAAAAGGTTGACAAAATTCAACATACAGGTATTTTTTTAATGCCTGATTAAAGAAAAAAAACAAAAACAAAAAACTCACAACAAAGAATGAATAGAAGGAACTTCCTCAACCTGATGGTGTTTATAAAAAATCAACAGGCCGGGTGTGGTGGCTCACGCCTGTAATCCCAGCACTTTGGGAGGCCGAGGCAGGCGGATCACGAGGTCAGGAGATCAAGACCATCCTGGCTAACAGGGTGAAACCCTGTCTCTACTAAAAATACAAAAAATTAGCCAGGCGTGGTGGCGGGTGCCTTTAGTCCCAGCTACTCGGGAGGCTGAGGCAGGAGCTTGGCGTGAACCCGGGAGGCAGAGCGTGCAGTGAGCCGAGATCACGCCACTGCCCTCCAGCCTAGATGACAGGGTGACACTCCGTCTCAAAAAAAAAAAAAAAATCAACAGGTAACATATTTTTTAGTGGTGAGACTATGATCCAGCAAGGAAAAAAAAAATGAAAACTGGAATCTCTTAAACTTGAAAACTTTGACTCTTCAAAAGATACTGTTGGTGACTTTGAGTTCTGACCAAGATGAATTAGCCCATTCCTCCCAAGTCCTCCATCTTACCGTTGAATCACATAACGAATAATTATAGACTCTGAAAGGTGGAAAGAAGAAAGCAGAATGTCTGGGAATCCTGAGACTTAAGGAATCACAGGGAGATGAGTTCCCTGGGTCTTCATACTACCTCCCATACATCCCAGAAAAAGCACTGCAGAAGCCTCCAACCCAGAACTGCTAACAGGCACAAACCCAGACAAAAAGGTCCAGGAGAAGGTGATACTCACACTCAAAACATCAAGTAAAGAGTGACTTAACAGAACAAAGAAACTTTTTGACAATATCCACTCCATTCAAACCAAATACCAATAAAAAAGCCAACTTTCAACACACACACACACACGTGCACACACACACACACTTCCATGTTGGGCTAAGAAAGCAGTTTATCTTCTCTCCATTTGCTCATCACTTCACTCCCTCAGCTCCTTGCACAGTGAAATCAGACACTCGTTCTCCAATCTCCCGACGCAGTGGTGCTGGCAGGGCCAAGCTTAAGAGCTGTTCTTCCTAGAGCAGGCAAAGCCCTGACTCTCCTGCCATGTTAGTGGTGTCAAGGCCAATTGGGGAGTTGATCTTTCCTCTCCTGCCCAGCAAAAACGGGAAGTGCTCTGATTGCCCCATCCAGGGAGCATCAGTGGGATCTAGAATTGAGCTGAGCCTCCATTCCCACCTGGCAACAAAGAGACTTAATTAGGTGGTGGGTCATAATTAGAGGTGGGTCGCATCACCCCTCTGCTGTACACCTCCAACCCCTGTACCTGTGGGACCCGAAAGGGAGACCAGCTTCTCACCTCCACCTGACATCAAGTGGTGGAAACAAGTGGTGGAAGGTGGCACAGATCTGCCCTTTCCTGCCCCTTTTTCCTTTCCCTGGTGTCAGCAAAACTCAGCAGGAGCTGATTTTACTCTCTCTCGGGGGCAAAACTTGGTCTGAGCCAATGCCCCCTTGCACTGGCAAGCTATCACGGGGAACAAGGGAGGAGCTAAAGTTGTACCCCACTCATTTGTGACAGAGCAGTGTGAATCAGTGCCCCACATTTGCACAGTGGGAAGCTGAAGATGCGTGCCAACTCAACCCTTGTGACATATCTCTACAGAACAGAATCCAGAGTTTCAAAATACAACATCCAACATGTCCAGGATACCCAAATGTTATTCATCACACCAAGAATCAGGGAAATCACAACTGGAATGAGAAAGAGAGTCAACAGATGCCAACATTGAAAGGGATGAGATGTTGGGATTATCTGACAAGGATTTCAAAGGCATAAAAATGCCTTGAAATGCATTTAGAAATTCTCCTCAAATAGAAAACAAGAAAATCACAACACCAAAAAAAATAGGAGTTATAAAAAATAACCAAGTGAAAATTATGTCTCTATAAAATATAACAACCAAAATTAAAAAGAAAATCACTGGATGGGCTCAATAGTAGAATGGAGATAACAGAGAATAGAATCAGTAAACTTGAGGTCAGATCAACAGAATTAACCCAACCTGAATAACAGTCACAAAATAGACTGAAAAAGCTTAACAAGTTCTCAGGTACTTATGAGATAATAACAAAAGCCAATATTTACATCATTGGAGTTCCAGAAGGAAAAAAGAGAGTGAGCAAAACTGAAATTAAAAAAGTATTCAAAGATAATAATGGCTGAAACGTCTCAATTTTGAAAAGATATAAATTTAAAGATTTCAGAGGCTGAAAAAAAAACTCAAGGTAAACAAACACAGAAAATATGTATTCTGAGACATATCATAATTAAACTTCTGAAAATTAAAGACAAAACAATTTTTAAATGACATATTACTTATAGAGGAGCACCAATTTGAATAACAGCAATTTCTCATCTAAAGCCAAAAGGCCAGAAGAAAGTGGCACCACATTTTTCACACTCTGAAAGAACAGAACTGTCAGTCATGAATTTTGTATCTGCCAAAAAATATCCTTCAGGAGTAAAAGGGAATTAAAGACATTTTTAGGCAGAAGAAAACTAAATGAATTTGTCACTAGTAAATCTACCCATAAAGAATGACTAAGGAAATTTCTTTAAACAGAAATGAAATAATTTGAAGAAATGAAATGAAGAAACCTTCAAACGTCAGAAAAGAAATAATGACTTTGCAATGGGTAAAATCAGAGGTATAAATAAAATAAATATGATATGTTCTCCTTACGAATTTCTTGATGACTGAAGAAAAAATTTTAACATTTGATGGCATGCTCAATGAATGTAGAGAAAATTCTTAAGACAGTTGTATTTTAAAAGTGGTGAAGTAAAGGAAATTAAAGTAATAATTCTACACTTTACTTGAAGTGGTAAAACATTGATAACAGCTGACTGTGACAAGCAAAACATGTATTGTAATAGCTAGAGCAACCACAAAAAAAAAAAACTGTACAAAGTGGTATACTTAAAAACACTATAAATGAAAATGGGATCCAAAAAAAATTCATATAACTCCCAGGAAGGTAATAAAAGAGAAACCAAGGAACAGGAGACAGAAGAAACAAGTCGAAGAAAAATAATAGAGTGACAAATTTAAATATAAATTTAAATTATATATTTATCAAAATGAGTTCATTTCATTATGTGTAAATTTAAAACATATTAGTTTAAAAGTAGATGGACAAGCCACAAACTTGAAGAATATATTTCCAATATCTTGATATGCCTGTATGTGTATTTGACAAAGCTTCACATTCATTGTATTCAGACTACAAAGCAGTCCTACAATTCGATTTTTAAAACTAAGAAAAAAAAGAAAAGCAATAAAAATGGATCAAAGACTTGAACAGACACTTCATAAACAAGGATATACAAATAGCTAAATAGCATGTAAAAAGGTGTTCAACCTCATTACTCATCAGGAAAAGAAAACTAAAATCCCAATAAGATTAAAAAGACTGATAGCACTCCAGGAGCAGCAAGCACCCTTACCACCTGGATCTTGGTTTTCAATGCCATTTCCCATTAAAAGAAATGAGGGCTTATTAGAGAAATGGCTGATTCGAGGACTGAGGCAGGAAATACGCAAAAATGAGTCTGGAGCATCTTATAATGCTGGAAAGTAAGAAATGGCTGAAAAAACAAACAAACAAATATGGAGGCAGGTCAAAGGGACAGAAGTGCCAACTGAATGAGCTCCCAATGGTCCAAAGCTGTAAGAACTGAAGCAACAAAATAAAGTAGAATTGGATTATCACTCAAAGCATAAAGTAAATATTTACGAGTTGATACTGATATAAATGAATGAATGAATCATTGAAAGAAAAGAGATCATCTCCCATGCAGATGAATTATTAATACAAATTGTTTATGTCCATCTTCCACTCTCAAGGAGGTAAAGCATAGCTCTCTACACCTAAATGTGGGCACTGCAAAATGACTTTCTTTTGACAGCTTGGAAAGGGGTCAGCACTAGGCTATTGGAAAGAAGAACTTTACAGTGGAGAAACCTGACAAACACTACCTTGGCCAAGCAGTCAATTTAACATCAACTGTGATAAGTCAGGTTGATAATACATACCCTTGATATGACGTGAAGACATAGGCATTTCATCTCTGTGGTCTCCCTCTCCAAAACCTGTAACCTCAGTATAATCATGAGAAAAACAGCAGAAAATTCCCAGGCAGAATACATTTAACAAAATATCTAAGCAGTATTCCTCAAAACTGACGAGGTCATCGAAAACAAAGGCCATGGATTGGTGACCACCGACTGAAAGTCTTGCATAGGTGATGGATTTAGCCAAGTGGCTAATTATGGACTAGAGCTCCAGGCAGAGGGAACTGGCAGACCAAGATCCCGGGGAGAGACAAACATACCTGTGAGGTCTGGGAACATCAAGGAGGGTAGGCTAGCCAGAGCAGAAACTGGAGAGTGTGGCCCTTGGTCAGGGAGCTGTCCATAAACTGTTCTATGAAAAGCTTAGTCCTGACATTGGGGGTAAGCATTTGGAAACTTCTATGACAGTATGACAGAGTAGTTTTAGGTCTGTTGAATCAAATGACACAAAATTGGGGCATGCATATTTTATATCTATTTCCTGTGTTTTAAATTTTATTTTTGGGTAACTCATTTTTTATAACATTTTATAAAAGTTTTGGTTCATGATGATTCAGAGCGTTTTTTTTTTTCTTTTCAGTTTTCTTAATGATCTTTCACCACAGATAGTCTTATGGTACCTGAAGGTCTTATTACGAGGCAGATTCTTATTCAGGTCTGGAGTAGAGTCTGGGATTCTGCCTTTCTAATGAGCTCCCAGGTAAAGCTTATGCTTCTAGTCCATGGAGTAGCAAATCTAAGAATCACTGTAGGGCTGGGCTGAGAAGAGAGAGCAGGGAAGCTTAGAGAGAGGCAGGGAGGCTAGTTAGAAAGTGATGGTAAATATGCAGGCAACTGCAGGCAATGCTTCAGATTACAGTGGCAACAGTGATGGTGGTAAGAAGTGGCCAAATTGTAGGTTTTTACATGAAAAGTAGAGCTAAACAATTTCTAGATGTATTGGGTGTGGGGTAATGAGTAAAAGAGATCAGTCAAAGATGATGCTAGGATTTTGGGGCATAACCAAATGAAAGGATTGAATCCCGTAGCTCATGAGTAGAGAAGCTGACCCTGACAACAGAGCCTGAGCAGGTGACCATCTCATCCCAGCCATTTTCTGTGAGTGCTCTAAAATGCTGGGAAATGCCCATAAGACAGATTGATCTTTTAGATCTCTCTATATATAGAAACACACACGGTAAAGCCATGATATGTAGAACTCTAATCTGTTTCCTCGAATCAACAATAATGGCAGTACTGGCAACAAGAAAACTTGAAAATCACTACAACTGAGAATATAAGGACAAAACAACACCACAATCAGATAAGTTACTATAACCTGTTAACTTCATCTGCTGAGTCATCAAAGCAAATGGATCAAATAATCCAGGCCTGAACTACCTGGCAATCTCTCAGGAATTTTGATCCATAGAACTCCTTAAGAGTTTTTTATGAGCGAGAGAGATGGTTAATAGCGTTAACAGTAAGATATACAAATGAATCAATGCTGTGTTGAAGCCTTATTATGAATAGCAAGGTCTGATTAAATGATATGTGTTGTGTCTGGTGTTTGTGTGTGGGTTTTTTAGGGGTGGGGTGTGTGTGTGGTTTGTGAGTTGCTAGGAAAAATAATGGCTAGAATGTTATACCCCATATTGTTCACAAAGATCACTTCTGGGAAAGGAAAAGAAGTTGACAGAGAAAGAGGGAGGGATGATATGATGGTATGATATACCTTCTGAGATATGCCTCTGATTTATTTGAATTATTTTATAACATTACATTTTAAATGTTGGAGCACTATAAAGACAGAGATTATGTGTGCAGTCCTTTCTACCATCTTACCTCTACTTAAGAAAAATGGAACACAGCCTTCTCAGGAAATCTAAACTTTTCCTAAAACATTTTGCTTATGAGTATACAGAAGGAATTTCCTTGAGCTATACACCGCTATACAGATTAAGCAAGCAAAACCCATGCAAACACCTACAACTTTATCTCTAGCAAACATCAGTCCCCAAAATAAGAATATGTAAAGGCAAGTGGAACATGAGAAGGCTAAAATAGCACCAAGATTTCTTCATGCAGTGAAAATAGCACATGCTCAAGAAGGAAATTGAATGCATTCATGAACAATCACGAAGTCATCCTCTTGTAATATTTTTACTTACACTAAACCACCCCTTCATTCTAATAAAGCTTGAATTCTATCACCAATATTCTCCCTTCATATCTAATTTTTAAAAGTTTACTAACATCACCTCTCTCTCTCCATATTTACCTCCAAGTACATGTATGTCTCACATTCTGCTCTGTGGATTCAGTGAAAGTCTTTCCTTTGCTAAGATCAAAGCACTACAAACTAAGTAGTTTGATCTCTGTATGTATCTGACTGCAAACTGTGTGTATAATCCTGTACTTTATAAATATAATGATCTTATAACAGACCTGCTGAGCGTAAGTGGCCAGCTTAATGCATACAGCCTGTGAATCTTCATATTAATTACTTTTGCTCCCAAACTCTGTGTAGTGGAAAGAACTAGATGGGGGTTGGAATCATGGTTCTATGACTTATAAGGAGGACGTTGACAACCACTTAACCTCTTTGAGTGTCAGTTTTCTTATCTATATAAAGTGAGGATTAAAGTATTTACTTCACAAAGTTGTCTTTGTGGCTTAATGAGATATAAGAGCTTGTAAAACTACTTACTCAGTGCCAAGCACATAATAAGCCCACAATAAATGTTGATTTTAAAATATTATTCAGAAAGGAAATATATGTGAGATATCAGAACACATTTTAAAAACTGCCAATAAAACCAAGACTGGCCTTCCATGTGGAAATAGTAGAGATGGCACCTACTTTGCTAAAGTGGAATGTGAGAAAGATCTTAGCCTGCCTCTTGGCCTCCTTAAGAAATGTTCCCTTTAACTTATTTCAATGTGTCACCTAGTAAAGGTAATCTATTAAGTAGGTAACATACAAACAGGAGTTAGATTTTCCTCCATAGTGAATCCGTCTCTAAACGCTATAACCTAGCTGAACTAAGACCTGTGGCAGACAATTAGCAGAGGGAAGCACTGCACATTGCAGGTGAAGGTGGGAAGCATGCTGAAGCCAGAGGGAAGAGAAACAAGAAAGGAAATATCAACTCACTTTTCAGTCTCATGCAAGGGCCACCTGCACCTATGTGGTAATGCCCGTAAGTATGCATGTAGGGAATTTCTATAAGCAAAAAGGCCTGTTTTGGATTTGAAGGTATCCAAGTCCTGGTTGTCATCCCTACAAAGTTTGAGTGAATGGACTTGGCAAAGTATGCATTCAGGTGAAGGTACAGGCAGGTGTGCTGTGCTTACAGCTATCCTAGAAATTGGACTGGGTTTGCCAAACTTCAGGTTGCAAGTTGGAACTCCCTGGTCTTGCATAACCTTGATTTAAAATGATGATGATAGGTCTGTTTCTGCATCAGAAAGGAAAAAACAATGGTAAGAGAGAATAAACTCTCTTAAAGGAGGGATTAACTCTTTTCTTGAACTAGCTTCCTTGAAAAACAGCAGCAGGGAATAGTGTAAATGGGATCCAAATAGTTGTACCATGAATGCACACTATTTTTTTCCTTGTGGTTTCTCACCTCAGATTGTCCTTGAGGTAATTTTCATATCATGATGCTCACTTTTCTGATGTAGAAAATCAAAGCATATAAAGACATAACTATAACTTTGTTTACCGTCAATTCAGTAGCAAGCATTATAACAACTGTCATATATGAAGCATTGATCCTCTATTGCAGGATTTTACATGAATATCAATGAAAATAAAATAGAGATAATGCCGCCCATCTAATAAGGTTGTCATGAAATGTCAATTGATAATGTATGGAAGAGCTCATGGTGCAGTCCCTAACAGATGTTGTGTGTTGAATAAATGTTGGCTTTCTTTCTAAAACATTTTGTAAGTTATGTTTTTTTTATGGCTACAGTCTGGACCTGTGTAACAGTTTAGATGGATCATCTCATTCACTAAGGATCAAATGAAGCTGAGGTTTCACGTATTTGCAGGAGAGTAATAGGTGAATGTTCTGTAGTAGTTGAGGAAGAGAAAGGAATGGGACTATCTGCTGTCAATACAGAAAAGTCTGTGTTACAGGTCAAGTGCATGAAGACTTCCATTCTTTCAAAGAACTATGACTTCCCTTAGAATACTTGCTACTCGTTAATAGGTGGATGGATGATTCCAAGTTAGTGTAACACAGAGACATATGTTAGATTTATTTCACTTGTAGAAAACAGAAAAAGGTACAATAAAAAGGAAAACATTTGGCATCTGCTTCCAGCCAAAACAGATAAAAGGAACCAGATTTACGTGTCAGCCCTAAACAAAGCAAGCAACAAAAGAAACAGTAAAATATATGAAACAATGCTTTTCCCAGACAGCACAAAATAATCATTCTCAAGAGAAGGGAGACATAAGAAGTCAGTCCTATGATTACCCTCTTACAGCCTGAAAAGTTTCCAGGCTACAGTGCAGGTAGGGGAGTCCCAAATAGTCTCCCTAAGTTGAGATAACATGGGAGTCCAAAGAGACAGTTGAGATGACATGGGAGTCCAAAGAGACAAGGCACTGTGATTTACAAGGCAAGGTACTGAAGAAGAAAAAGCTGGCCAGGCACGGTGGTCCACACCTGTAATCCCAGCACTTTGGGAGGCTGAGTTGGGTGGATCACCTGAGGTCAGGAGTTTTACCAGCCTGACCAATATGGTGAAACCCTGTCTCTACTAAAAATACAAAAATAAAAAATAAAAAAATTAGCCGGGCTTGGTGATGGGCATCTCTAGTCCCAGCTACTTGGGAGGTTGAGACAGGTGAATCACTTGAACCCAGGAGATGGAAGTTACAGTGAGCCGAGATCGCCTGGCCTACAGATGGGACTCCATCAAAGAAAGAGAAAGAAGAGAAGGGAAGGGAGGGGAGGGGAAGGGAGGGGAGGGGAGGGGAGAGGAGGGGAGGGGAGGGAAGGGAAGGGAGGGGAGGGGAGGGGAGGGAGGGGAGGGGAGGGGAGGGAAGGGGAGGGGAGGGAGGGGAGGGGAGGGGAGGGAAGGGGAGGGGAGGGAAGGGAAGGGAAGGGAAGAAGGAAGGAAGGAAGGAAGGAAGGAAGGAAGGAAGGAAGGAAGGAAGGAAGGAAGGAAGGAAGGAAGGAAGGAAGGAAGGAAGGAAAAAGAGAGAGAGAAGAGAGAGAGGAGAGAGGGAAGAGAAGAGAAGAGAAGAGAAGAGAAGAGAAGAGAAGAGAAGAGAAGAGAAGAGAAGAGAAGAGAAGAGAAGAGAAAGAGCTACACAGAGAGATAGCTCCCCATACCAGGAGAGGTTCTCCCCTGGGCCTTGAACTAAGTGTTGATCATTGTATTTATGTAAGGAAATAATCCATGGCCAGGGAAAGAACCACTCAATAGGAGAAAAGGAAAAAATCTTTGAAACTCACACATAAATAGGAATTGTTTGTATTCCAGTATTGTATTCCCACCAGTCAATGAGAATCAGAAAATCTCATAATTCAGGGATTTGCCTCAGTAGTAGTCTAAGCAAAGCTAGATTAAAGACTACTTTGGTCCTGCATCACAAAGCTTAAAGGCAAGCTTCAAAAGGATCAAATAACTAACAACTTATCTTATCTGTGCCCCAGAGCAAAGTTCAAGAACATGTATAGGAATACAGAAATTTCTAGTTCCTCAAAAGGAAAAATGTATAATGTATTACATCCCATTAAAAATTACCATGCATGCAATGAAGCAGGCAAATACTACACATAATAAAGAGAAAAATCAATCAATTGAAATTGACCAAGAAGTGACACGGATGATTGAATTCGTAGTTACAGGATGTTAAAACATTCATTTATTATAATTGTATTCTATATGTTTGAGGAGGCAAAGGACTTCTTCCCCCTAGACAATTAAGATGCTTGAAAGAGTTCTTTATACTTGTCATCCTTGCTTTCTCTCCTCCTGCTTCTCTCAAACCCACTCCAATCAGTTTACATAATCTCTATGTTGTCATGCCCTTGGTCTGTCCTCCATCTTCATTCTCTTTGACCCATGAGCAGCAGTTGACACATTAGTTCATTCCTTTATTTCTTGAAATTCTTCACTTGCCTTCTAGGACACCACTCGCTCAGGTTTTCTCCTATTTTCTTGGCTACTGTTCTTCTGACCTTTTTGCTTGTTTCTCTTCATCTTCCTGGCCTTTAAATTTTGGAATATTCCATGGTTTAGTTGTCAGGTCTTTTTTCTTCCCTATCTATATTCATTCCTTAGATGATCTTATCTGGTCTCAGTACTAAATACCATCCACAAAACTCCCAAATGTACATCTCCATCTCCAGCCTAGATATCTTTCTAAATTCCTGAATTCTCTAATTAAATGTCTAATAGATATTCCAAACTTCACAAGTTGAAAGCACTTGATTTTTCTGACTTAGCTTTGCCCAACTTTTCTTCCTATAGGCTTTCCCATGTCAATACATGTCATACGTCTTCTCAGCCACAAGTCTCAGTTATCCTTGAGTTTTTTCTTTTACAACTCACATCTGCTCCACCAGGAAATCTTGATGCTTCCACTTTCAAAGAATATTGAGAATTCAATCACTTTCAACCACCTCCACTGTCCCCTTCCCAATATATAGCATATGGATTACTGTCATTATTTCCAAAGTGGTCTTTCTCCTTACACTTTTGCTTATTTCCAGCCTGTTTACCATCCAGCAGCCAGAAAAAGTATTTACAAATTCAAGTCATAGCTCATCACTGCTCCACTCAAAGCCCTCCAACACTGTTTATTTCATTGACAGTAAAATCTCACTGGCTTTACAATGGCTGACAAAGTCCTGCTCAATCTCAGAGCACGAGTTCCACCCAACCCAACCTGCCTCAGCTTCCACCACTTTATTCCTTCCTCTGTCTGCTCCAGTCTCGCTGGCCTCCTCACTGGTCCTTAGACATACCAACACACCCCCACCGTTGCACCTTCTGTTCCCTCAGCTTGGAATCATCCTTCGCTGGTAAATCTACACCATTTCCCTACGTCCTGCAAGTCTCTGCTCAAATATCTTTTTATCAGAGAAGCCTTTCCTAATCACCCTGTAGGAGCAGGACATCCTATCTTCTTTTTCCCTAGATTATCAGCTAAATGAATGAATGAATACTCATCTTCTAATGCAATTATCTCTTTAGAGTAGACATATGGGAGTGGGATCACTGACTCCAAGGATATAAATATTAAAGATATATTTGACACATTTGAACAATTTATATTCCTATAACAGAGTACAAAACAATGCCATTGCCCCAACCCTCACCAAAAGCAGTCTTGTCAATTGCTTTTATTTTTAATGAACTGATAGGCAAAATATTTTTTATTCAATTTTTATTTTTTATTCAAATTTTGGGATTAGTTGCATGTTTTATGTATATTTTATCAAGAATTTGTACACCCATCATTTATGTTCATACCTAGATTATGTTCTTTGTTCACTTTTATATTATGAATATTTCTTTTTTTGACTTGTTCAGTGTATTAAATATGTTTAAATTGTAAAAGGAAGAAAAAAGTGAAAAGAAAACTTCAGATTACAGGACATGGAAGGTATTTTTCAAAAACAGACAAAAATTGAACTTCTAGGGATTAAAAAAATATATATATTATATATATAGAGAGAGAGACACACACACACACATATTTTGTTTCTAAAACATTGTGCATTTAGGTGACAGGGCATAAATAGTGAACTGAAGACCAAATTAATGTCGCTTTCTGGCCCGATAAGTGTACATTTCCATTTTGCCTTTTCTACAACCTGCTTAGAGCCCACCTTGTATTATAGAACACTGAGGAAATCGCTTAACTTCTCCAACTGTACTTTCTTCACTCATGAAATGGTGGCAACACTAACCTGAAGAAATGTTGAGAGAATTAGAAAAAGTCTGCACAAGTCATGGGTCAGTAGTCCTAACAAAGATGCCTGTTTGGTGCTGCCTTTGCTGTCCACCACTGCAGGTGCTAAGGAAGCATCTCTCCCACCAGCTTACGCCCACCTGAGCACCAGAACTCCCAGTGGGCTGGGGACAGAAGTTTCCCATTCTCAGTGTCTTAATTTCAGTATCCAAGGACTTCTTCTCGGCTGGTCCCAAGATGTCTAGTAGGCTTCTGAATTAGGTTATCTCACAACCCTGAATAATACATTACTAAATCAAGTATTTAAATTATAAGCAAAAAGAAATAAAACATGGAAACTACAAGGAAACAAAACCTGTCCCTTAGTATATTTTGAAAGACACCTAAAACTATTTTCAATGTAGTATTTTACATTTTTTATTGTGGATTATAAAGCATTTACAGGAAATACCACAAAATTAAATGTATCATTCAATACATTTTTGTAAAGTAAACATGAATGTAGCCACCACCCTGGTCAAAGAAACAGCTGGATGCTGAATGCTGGGTGCTGGGTGCTGGGTGCTGGGTACTGGTGCTAGTGCTGTAGGAGCTTATAGGCACCACAGGAACTTCCCCACATAGCCCCCAGCTCTATCTTCCTCCTCTACAAAAGTAATCACTATCCTGAATTCTGGCATTATAAGTTAGTTTTGCCTGTTTTTGAGTGTTATGTAAATAGAATCTATAGTAGATGTTCCTCTAAAATTGACATTTTTCTCTCAATATTGTGTTCATGAAATATATGCATGTTACAGTATGTAGCTATAGTTTTTAATTTTTATTTCTGTGTAACATTTATTTGTGTCAATATTCCATAAATAAATAAACTAATAGTTTACTGATCCAGGACACTGTTGATTGATATTTGAGTTATTTCTAGTTTGGGGGATTTTAAAGTAATGTTATTATAAACCCTCACGTATCCAACTCTTGGTGTTTCTTTTGTATAACAATCTGACAATAAAGTTTATTGTTCATGGTATATATGTATTATCTATTCTTAGTAGATAATATCAAACAGCCGTTTTCTAGGTGGGTGTGCTAATATTCACTCCCACTCGCAACCAGTTCCAGGAACTCTACACTCTTGCCAACATTTGGTATTGCTGATATCTTGATTTTTATCTACTCTAATACATATGCAGTGGTACATCATTTGCTATTAATTCACATTTTTCTTAAGACTAATAAGGTTTTCTGGGCATATTGGCCATTTCCTAACCTTGCTGGCCATTTATACATCTTTTATGAAATGTCTGTTCAAGTCGCTCCAATTTTTTCACTGTTACCTATGTTTTGCTTACCAATTTGTACTCATTCTATATATATTCAGGACACAAAAGCCCCTTATCAGATATACTTGTGGGAAATATCTTTTCTCCTTTCAGAACTTACATTTTCCTGTATTTTTTGATAAATAAATAATTTTAATTGAGATAAATTAATAAGTATTTCCTCTGTGGTTATCTTTCTCTACTGAAGAGAATAAAACACTTTTTCCTATTATCTTCTGGAAGCATAATTTGTTTCTTACAATTAAGTTTACTATCTTTCTGAAATTAATGTTCATGTATGTTGTATGGTATGTGGTAAAGATCAAATTTATATTTTCTATATGATATTCAATTTACTCAACACCATTTAAAGAAATTCTGTACTGCTCTGCACTAGCGAATTTGTCATGAATTAAGTGTCCATTTGTGTTTCAGTCTGTTTCTGAGCTCTCAATTTTATTCTACTAGCCTATTTATCAGTACTTGAATAAATACCACATTAGCCTGAAATTGTATACTAATTCTTAATATCTTCATGAGAAAGTCCTTCTGTCTTGTTTTTCACTATGTAAGTCTGTCAGCTAATTTTAGTTCTGTATGTATGTATTTCCAATTATATATGACAATTAGCATGTTGAGTGACATACAACGTATATACAAACATAAAAATTATTGAGGTATTTTATGGGAATACATACAAACTATAGATCATTTTGAGAAGAAATGACATCTTTACAATATCAAGTCCTTACAATGACATATCGATTTATTTATTTAGGTCTTCTCTAATTTCTATGAATAATGCTTTACAGTTGTCTTAGAAGCAATCTTGTACATCATTAACTCAATTTATTTCTAGATAAACTGTATTTTAAATTTCATTGTGGAAAAAATACAACATAAGCAACACCATTCTGAACACAGGAACTGGCAAACAGTTCATGACAAAGATGACAAAAGCAATCACAACAAAGGCAAAAATTGACAAATGGGATCTAAATAAACTAATGAGCTTCTGCACAGCAAAAGAAACTATCAACAGACTAAACATCAACCTACAGAATGGGAGACAATTTTTGCAAACTATGCATCTGACAAAGGTCTACTATCTAGCATCTATAAGGAACTTAAACAAATCTACAAGAAAAAAAGACAACCCCATTAAAAAGTGGGCAAAGACCACAGACAGACACTTTTCAATAGGTGACATACATGTAGCCAACAAACATATGAAAAAAAGCTCAATATCTCTGATCATTAGAGAAATACAAATCAAACCACAATGAGACACCATCTCACACTAGTCAGAATGGCTATTATTTAAATATCAAAAAATTACATGCTGACAAGGTTATGGAGAAAAGGAACGCTTATACACTTTTGATGGGAGTAAAAATTAGTTCAACCATTGTGGAAAGCGCTGTGGTGATTCCTCAAAGAGCTAAAAAGAGAACTACCATTCAACCCAACAATCCCATTATTGGGTACATACACAAAGGAATATAAATTATTCTACCATAAAGACAAATGCCCAAGTATATTCATTGCAGCACTATTCAAAATAGCAAAGACATGGAATCAGTCTATATGCCGGACAATGGCAGACTGGTTAAAGAAAATGCAGCATATATACACCATGGAATACTGTGCAGCTATAAAAAATAATGAGATTGTGTCCTTTGTGGGAACATGGATGGAGCTAGAGGCCATTATCCTCAGCAAACTAATGCAGGAACAGAAAACCAAATACCACATGTTCTCACTTATAAATGGGGGCTAAATGATGAGAATACGTGGACACACAGAGGGCAGCAACAGACACTGGGGTCTAGTTGACGGTGCAGGGTGGGAGAAGGCAGAAGATCAGAAAAAATAACTATTGGGTACGAGGATTAGTACCTCGGTGATGAAATAATCTGTACAACAAACCCCCATGACACAAGTTTACCTCTGTAAAAAACCTGCACATGTACCCCTAAACCTAAAATAAAAGTTTTAAAAAATGAAAAGTCAAAAAAATTTAAAAAATAAAACTTATTTATCCCAAAAGAGAGAAATGTAATTAAATTTTTATATTTAACAAATATTCAGCAAGTAGCTAAACTCACTAATTCTAATAACTTGTTTGTAATTTAAAGATTATTTTTGTATGAAAATCATGTCATCTGAGAATAATGGTAGTTTTATTTCTAATTTTCCCAACCTTATATATTTTCCTATTTTTGTAAATTTATTTATTGCATAAGATCTCCCGTATATAGTTGAATTGTAAGGGTGATAGTAGCCATCTTTGCCTAATTTCTGATAACAAAGGGAAAACTTTTAACTACATCATTTAGTATTATATTTACAATAGGTTTTATTCAGACCCTGTTTATCAGATTAAAGATGAGATCTTCTGACCTCAATTTGCCAAACCGTTTTTTTTTTTTTGTCATAAATGAATGATTTATCAGAAATCTTTTGCATGTTTTATGGTAACATTATTTTTCTTCTCTACTCTGTTAATGTGGTAGTTTATATTGGCTACTTTTCAAAAGGTAAAGAACTCAACTTGTTGGATTATCTGTTTTCATAGTTGCTAGATCTTGTTTACTAATGTTTTGTTTAGGATTTTTTCATCTACATTCAGAAGTGAGATTGTGCTGTAATTTTTCTTCCTTTTATTATTGCCAGATTTGAGTGTCAAAGATACATTCATAAAACAGGTTGTGAAATGTTTCTTTTTCATTATTCTTAGACATGTTTGTGCAAGCCTTTTTATATCTTGTTTTAAATTTTTAATAAAATTAAGTGGTGAAACCCTCTTGGCCTAGCATTTTATATGTGGAAAAAGGTTTCAGTTTTTAATTAAAGATTCAAGGTACTTAATAGTTATAGGATTTACACATATTTTCTCTTTCTTTCCTGTCACTCTTAGTAAATTATGATTTTCTAGGAATATATACATCATCTCTATATTTTCTATGGATTCAAATGTAGTTGTTCTTGACGGTTTCTTATTTTTAGTATATACAGAGTATATAGTAATGTTCAGTTTTCATTCCTGATATTGGTGATTTGTGTTTTTTTTCTAGAATTTTCGTGACTTCTTTCCTAATTGTTTTCTAAAAACATGATTTTGATCACTGTTATCAATGTTATTAATCTTGCAATGAGTTTTATTTTTATGTATAGTATATATTATAAAACTTATCTTTGTAAATTTTCTTTAATGAATGTTTGCTTCTAAACTAATTTCTGCCCTTTATTATTGTCTTCCTTTTTTTTTTTTTTTTTTTTTTTTTTTTTTTTTTTTTTGAGACAGAGTCTTGCTCTGTCACCCAGGCTAGAGTACAGTGGCATGATCTCAGCTCACTGCAGACTCTGCCTCCCAGGTTCAAGCAATTCTCCTGCCTCAGCCTCCAGAGTAGCTGGGATTACAGGCACCTGCCACTGCACCCAGCCAATTTTTGTATTTTTTAGTAGAGACGGGGTTTCACCATCTTGGCCAGGCTGGTCTCAAACTCCTGATCTCATGATCCACCCACCTTGGCCTCCCAAAGTGCTGGGATTACAGGCATGAGCCACCGTGCCCGGCCTATTTCCTTATTTTCTAACTTTCAGCAATACATACTTAGCTTGTTGATTTTCAGTCTTTACTTTTCAAATATATCCATTTAATGCTTAAATTTCTCTTCAAATATTCCTTATCTGCAATCTCATAATATTTAGATAAGTTCTTTCACTGTCACTTGATTCAAAATATTCATAATTTTCATTTGGAATCTTTCTTTGATCCATGGGTTAAGCAATCCATTTTTTAACTGCTTGATTTCTTAACTATTGAGAGCAGTGTCTAAAAATACATCTCTATGATGATATGTTAGGCTATTTTTCCTTTTATACTGTCAACTTTTTCATATATTTGAGGCTACATTTTTTTAAATGTATAATAGTTACATTTTCTTAGTGAGTTCCTTTTATCACCATTTATCATGACATTCTTTATCTCTGGAAATGCTTTAGTCTATATAGTCTGTTCATTGTCAGACAATAACACCAGTTTTTGCTTCGTTGACATTTTTTGGTATTAATTTTTTAAAATGATTTTGCCTGTATTTTAAGTATTCTTATATTTTTGAGGCATTTCTTACAAACAGCACATATATAGGGTTGCTTTTGTTTTATCCAACTAAACTCTATATTTTAATTATAGAATTGGGCCCATTTACCTGTGATATAATTACTAATATAATAGAGACTAAATCTACTATAATTTACCATGATTTCCATTTTTCCCCACCAGTTTTTGTAATGTAACATTTTCATCTCTTTTCTTCCCTTCATCTAGATTGATCTTTTTCACTCCCCCTTCCCCTCCCCTTCACCAATAAAAGGCTTCCTTTACTGTATTTTAGTAGTGAACAAAGAGATTATAATCTGCTACTTACTAGAATGTGATGGTAGCTGTTTCCTAAGTAAGGCAAGGTTAATAAAACTCTTTGTTGCCATTTACCCACCTCCCAACAATCTGCTTTAATTTTATATATATTTTAAATCACCAAGACATTATCATTTCATATAGTCAATATTCAGATAGTGTTTTATACAGACAATTGTCATTTAGATTTGTCCTCACATTGAACAAACTTTTGTTCTTTATTTCTTCTATCATTTTTAAACTTCGGTCTGGGATATTTCTCCTACCAGAAATATAAGTTTTAATATTTCCTTTGGTTCTTTAGTGTGAATGTTTCCTTTTTATATATCATTGATAAATTCTCTTACTCTTGTTTGACTGAAATATATATATTTCACCTTTATCCATAAAAACATTTTGTATATGCATAAACATCTAAGATGTCGTGAATTTTCTTTCTGCAATGTAAAGATGCTTCCTTGTATTTTGGCTTCCATAGGTTCTGGTGAGGAGTGTGTTCTGAGTGAAAGTCTTTTGACCGTAATCGGTCTCTTTTCTTTTTCCTCGTTTCTTGAAGTTACACTCTGAGGTACCTAGATGTAGCTTTCTTGCCACTTTCACTCCTTATATAAGTGTTCCTCTGTTTGAATCCTCAAGAAGCAGACACTGTGGCACAGACGAATGTGGCATTACTTTATTTGAGAAGTGCAAACCCAGGGTAGTATAGGTGTGGAAAATGGGAAATGAGACAGAAAATATGCAAGGAATGTCATAAAATGTGTTACTATACTATTACATCAAGCTGCCAAGAAACATGGTAGCTGCTCAGTAGCTGAGTTTACTTTCTGGCATACATAACGTCTTAATAAGGGGTGCAAAAGGGAACCACACCTAGGAATATTCCATGGAAGAAAGAACAGAGCTAACTCTCTATGACTAGGTAACTGTGTTACCTTATCCCTTGATAGCCATTCAGGAAACCAGACAATGCTTGGGAATATAATGTATACAGCTTGAAACTAAGGATTCATGTATGTCATTAATCTAGAACATTCTCAGGCATTACTTCTTCAAATGTTGCTTTTGCCTTATTCTGCCTCTTTTTCTAGGATACCAGTTACATGCATGTGAGACTGTCTTACCATATCCTCTACATGTCAGTCCTTCTCTTCCATTTTCCCATTTTTTTTGCTTATCTGGGTTTCATTCTAGATATTTTACTCTAGTCTAACTTCTAGTTGCTACATTTTTAAAAAAGTTCAGTTGTATCTGCCTTTAATCCCATACATTGAGTTCTAAATTTCAGATATTAGGTTTTCCAATTTTATAACTTCTCTTGGAAGTTTTAGAGTTACTAGGCCTCTCCCAAAATCCTCAGTGTGTTCTTTTATCTTCTTAAATACTTTAAGCATAGCTATTTTAAGTGTTACGTCTGATTGCTATATTAATTGGAGGCCAATGGGTCTTTTTCTATTGTGTTATTATTTTCTTTTCTTTTACTGTTTCATTACTTTACATGACTTGTAGTTTTAATTGAGGATTGTGTATTGCATATATTACCTTTTTGTAAGAAGAATTTGCCTCTAGCAGATACCTATAAGCACATTCAATCTGAAATAAACAATTTTCAAGGAGGAGAAGGCTAGAAATGGTCCTCTAAAAATATAGCGGCAGAAGTAAACTTTGTTTTTTCTTTATATAGATTCTTGTTATGTTTCCCAGGCTGATCTCAAATTCCTGGACTTAAGTGATCCTCCTGCTTCAGCCTCCAGAGCATCTGGGATTACAGGTGTGAGTCACCATCTCCTATATACCTTATTCTGCATACATTATTTCTTGTAATTAAATGGTATTTTTTTAAGTAAAGTAGTTTTATCCTCTTATTCAAGAGGAGAAACCAGAAGATCAAAGTGCCAATAATTTAATTAAAAATATGCCTCTAGTATGCAGCAGAGAAGAAATTCAAATCCTGCTCTGTGATGCCAAATATTCTACTCATGCCTCCTCACTACAAGACTCTGCTAACCCTCTCTACACATAATTGAACCAGATCCCGTTGTAGCTACAAAAGTAGTCAGGATTGTCTGAAATTTAGTTAGAAACTCTTCTAAATTGCCTATGTACAATAGTCAGCAATCTGCAAGGAAAATCTGTAAGATAAATAAAACCTGGCGACTGAGTTTTTAAAAAGAAACCACCAACCCAAAACTCTGACATAAGGAAAACAAAATCAAAGGCTGACTGACCAAACCTTTACTCTGGGACTGATTTGTTTAATGTGTCAGAGTAAAGCCCCATCCAGTCAACTGTCCCCTGATGAGTACTCTTGGAAACTCAATTCCTTGTATGCTTTGGGCAGCTTTATGCCAGCTTGAACTCTTTAGCCAGACATTCTCCTCTAGATCCAGGTCCTCATAGTTAAAATTACAGGGGAATTTACAGCACCACATTCCTCCTCTCATGTGGTGGGAGGAAAGGGAAAAGAGTTTCACCATCCCTTTTTAAACAATGATTTAAACTCTTTCAAGACTTTGTGCTTTTTATTGAACCATTTATGGAAAATTTTGAAGAGGTTCAGTGAATTCCATTGAAATGGAACTTAAATTAAAAGGAATTTCTTCCTCCTGGAGTTCCATGGTATTTATTCGACTCTCACATCAATTAGGCTATGAGTCACTCTTTTTAAGAGGCAGTTTGGTTAGGTATCTTATTTGGCCTTAATTTAATAAAACGGAAGCTGTTGAGCTCAGTAATTACGACCTTGCTGGGAGACACTTCTGCTTTGAATGCTTTGACTCTTTCGCAAGCACAGCTGAAGGTCTGAATGCTGCCATAACTATTTGTCTTTATTCTCAGAGTTTGTATTATTGAAGGTTTGCATAGCTTCCAAGAACATCACTGTATTTGAGACTTAGATATTGAGTATAAAGGCATTTCAGTGTAATATTTGTAATAGAAACTTTCTAAAAAAAAAAAAAAAGAATTCAAGTGATTGTAAAAGCTCAAAGGAACTGAGTAAAGGAAAAGTTCAAATTTGAGAAAAGGTTGGAATTTCACCATAATCTGAAGGGCAATAAAGAACCCATTGAACATGATTCTTAGAATCAAACCATTTCTCACGTGGAGGCTGAGCACACATATTTCATGGGCTAAGGTAAAAGCAGGGAAGGTTGAAAATGTTTGTCTCTGTCATAGCTGCTTCTTTTTGGCTCTCCTCCCAGCAGCTTCAGTGCTGAGGCTACTGGCAAAGGAAACACCAGGGGATCGGTGAGTAAGAACTTGTCAAAGGAACAAAGTCTGAAGATGGAATGGAGGAAGAGGAGAAAATCTTCCACACACACAAAAAAATATTAAAATCTCATCTTCAAGGAAATACTGAATCCACATAGCACTCCCCTCCCCTCCCCTCTCAGCCATGGCATTACTCACCATCTCACAGAGGAAAAAGAGAAATATAAAATAAAAAGTGGAAACAACCATTAAAAATACTTAGCCACTCCCATGTGTCCTGGGAAACTGAGAACACAGTAACTACCAAACAAATTACATGATGTCACATGCCAGATACTTAAAGGATAACATCACCCCATCTTTAGAAACAGAAAAAAATAACAAAAGCAACAAAGCCATAACTACATCATGTATATCTTTCTCCTCTCATATGTCTATGAAGTATTTCATACAAATATAGAATGTATGTAAACGCCAATGAGAAAAAAAATGCAATAGCAAAAGAATTTGTATACAAATGTTCGTGTCAGCTTTACTCATAATAGCCCCATACTAGAAACAACCCCCAAGTCCATCAATAGGTAAATGGATAAACAAATTATAGGACATACACACAAGGAAATATATACAGCTAATAAATAAATAAAATGAGGGAGTATGCAAACCACTGATACATGCAAAGACGTGGATGTATTTTAAAATTAGTGTACTGAGTGAAGTAAGCCAGACAAAAAGATTACAAAAGAAATATCATTTACATGAAATTTTAGGAAGAAAACCATCTTTAAGAGAGAAAGCAGATCAGTGGCTGGTTGGGGAGAGAGGGTAGCTACTATTCATTACAAAAGCACATGAGATAATTTTGGGAAAGCTGATAGAGATGTCATACATATGATTATGGCAGTGGTTATAAGAGTATAAACATTTGTCAAAACTCAATTTCACGTTTAAGAGAGGTGTATTCAATTGCATGAAAATTAAACATACTTCAATAAAGTGTATATTTAATGTGATGCATGCAGGAAGGAAAAAAAACAAGCCTAAAACTTGGATATTCTCTTTAGAGCCTATGCCTATACCAACAAGTATAGGTAAAAATATAAATATAGTCAGAATATTGGTTTTATAAAGCCACTGGGATGTTGCTTTATGTGGAGTTTTTTATCCAAAAGAAAGAGGAGACTCCCTTCTCTTCACCAGGCTCCAGATGGGCAAATAGCTTTTTTGTAAGGCAGGGAATAAAAGATAACGGAACTTCCAGAGATAGTTTTCAGGCAGAGACCGTCCTTCATTTTCTACTCAAGATATTATTAAGCAATAATTAGATGTTACACACATTAGTTTCTCAGCCTTCTCTTGGGACACGCCTTTGCTCAAACTGTCGAGAATATTTGGAAGCACTGAAACCGGCCCCACCTCCCATCTAACATGTGTAGACAAAAACACATGCATTCATAGTCAGCTCTGTGGACACTGTAGCCACACTTTCCCCATGAGATTATCTGTTTCTTTTGTTAGCAAAAACAAATAAACAAAAACAAAATAGTTGACAGTTATGATGTTAAATTACATAAATTTCTTTTTCAATGTGGACATTGAAAGGCAAGTTGCTCCTATTCTCTAATGAAAATACAACAAAGGAGCGAGCATACAAAATTTAGCTTCACCTAATACAAAATATAAAGGCTGTAGAAAGGTTTTTTCTTTCATTCTTTTTCCCCACCAAGTTAAAACTTAAATAAATTATCTGATAGGCCTAGAACAGCCTAGGCTTTGCTGTAACATTAAACTCTGTGTAGTCAGAGTTAAATAGTAAGTAATAATGTTCTACCAACTTAATATCCACTATTTGTTTCTAATATGCATAACAACCATAAGAGATAGGTTCTGTTACTAACACCATTTTACATATGTAGAAACTGGGATATTGAGAGTGAGGTAAACTTATCTGCAGTTGTACAGCTAGCAGTAGGTATACCTAAACACAAATGTAAATAGTCTGTCCTTAGTTTACACAGTTTTACCCACCACACTACAGTGCATTGTCATTTAATAAGTGAACAGGCTTTGACCTGCCATCAACAGGTGTCTCCCTTGCCTGCCATATGTCTTAATTTGTTTGTCTTTGCAGAATTATGGGCTACCTTGACTCAAAGTGCCAGGCATGGTACTAATATGTGAGTCTCCAGGAAAGTGGGTTCAATATCAATGAAAATTTTCAGAAACCAATCTGTAGGGGCTATTTTTCTTTTACCTGAAATTTAGGAGATCCCAAAGAAAGGTATATTCTAAGCAAGACAGTCATTTTTTCCTTTGTTCTTATAATAAATAAAAAATAAAAAGCATCACATAGTATGCTAAATGCAACACTTCTCATGTTTTAATTATTGTAACATTTAATTAAATATGGTAAGCCTCATTTTAGATGAAAAATGGGTTTTGACGGACTAAATAAGTTATTGAAGGTCAAGCATCTACTAAGTGTTAGAATTCAGAATCAAAACAAGTTTTGTCTGTTTCCAAAGTCTGCATCACTAATCACTAATCTGTAGAGATTTAACAACATAAGGTGATTCGCTTTTCAGCCAACTATGACTGACCCTATATGGGGATAACTCTAGGAGAAACTTAGGAGATGGGGAAGAGCACTAAATGGCTGAATCTGGCATCGATTGCTGCTTTTTTCCTACCTCAGAGAATAATCTTAAAGTTTTCTGTTTGAATGAGTCCTGTATGACTAATATTTTTAAGTGCTAGCTTAATTACCTATTGCAGAACTTTTGCTACCTGAAAATCTAAAACAAATACCTGAAAAGCATGTAATTCATATTTGAGAATACCCTGCTGAAAAGGTTCTTATAAACATGGTATGAGGTGATATGCCGTATCTTTCTACCCTCCATATGTTCTCCATTATCACTTATAGGATCCTGGAGCTCTGTTATAAATATTAAATGAAAAGAATAATTTTATTTGGCTTCAAGTACTGAATCCAAGAAGGTTTTTATTATTAGGTTGCCTTATTTCTTTCATTATTTCTGATGTATATCAATAAAGTTTCTATAATAATTTATATAGCATTATATGCTTATACAGTAGGGGTAAGAAAACAAAGACTTTAGAGAATCCTAATGACTCATGGACTTAAAATAAAAAGATGGTATTCATTTTAACATAAAATAGAAGGATTTGATCCTAGTAAAGTTTTGTCTTTCAAATAGCTAAGATCGTTGACAACTTTTTGAAAACGTTTTCTTTAGCTTTCCATAACAACATTAGAAAAAAGCTTTTTTTATTTTCAATTTTTAGAAATCTATGTTCTAAATATTCAAGATCTAAAGTGATAACAAGTTTTGGGGGATAAATAAAACGAGCGATCTACAGAGCAACCTAGCATACCAACAGCCACAAGCAACAGAGTCTCAAGAAAAACCTGCTCCCCCTAGCCAAGTGATCGGGACAGGGGCAGCCTAACAATACAGCAAATGTTTAGACAGTAAACACTCTACTCAAACCAAACACCACAGGAAAACCTGAATTTCAACGCATCCCTACAAACACAGACTAATTGGTGAGCATAGACTTCTACCCGCACACAACCATAACTAAGTGTCCCTCCAATCCCCACCAGAGTGGTGCCCAAGGAGGCCAAGGGGTAAGCAGAAACTTCTATTTCTACCCCTGGTAGCAAGCCCTTTTCCAGTTGTGGCGTCAGTAGAGACCACAGAAGGGCAAAGGGTGATTGTGTAATTCCACTCTCACCCATCCATAATGAAGTGTCCTCCCAATGGGGTTGGTATCAGAAGAGGCCTAGTGGAGAATCAGAAATTTCACCATCTCCCAGATATGATAAAGCTAACCTCCCCATACCCTCAACCCACCAGTGTCAGTGGAAGCTAGAGAGAAGCAGTAATAAAGCACTTTTTCCCTTCCCAGGCAGCGTGGTATCAGTGAAGACTTAATGGAGAGCCAGAACTTCAAACTCTGCCTAACAATAATGAGGAATCTCTCTCCAACTGAGCTGTCACAAGAGGTTGAAGAGGGAACCTGGACTCTACTACCATTTGTCAGTAATGATGTAACACCTTCCTTTAAAGGACGCCAGCTAAAACAAAATATTTAACTAAGATCCATGGTCTCATAACGAAATACCCAAAATGTGCCAGTACAATAAAAATATCACTTTGATGTCATAACAAGAACCAGACAAATTGCAACTTAAATAAGAAAAGATAGTCAATAATTCACCAAGATGACATAGATGCTGAAAATCTCTGACAAGGATTTTAAAGCAGTCATTATAAAAATGTTTTATTAAGTAATTTACAAGCATGTTTGAAACAAATGAAAAAGTATTTCCTTTGCAAAAAAAAAAAAGAAATGAAGAACCAACAACCAAATTAAAAAATAATAATAACCTCACGGGATAGATTCAATAGCAGAATGGAGAGGACAGAGGAAAGAATCAACGAACTTAATATAAAACAATAGAAACTGCTCAATCTGAAGGACAGAGAGAAATAGACCTTTAAAAAAACCTAAATAATCAGATACCCAGAAACCTATAGGACCATAAGAAATATCAAATATATGTATTATAAGAGTAGCAAAAGTGGAGGAGAAAGAGGGTGTGACTAAAAGATATTTGAAGAAACACTGGATATCCATTGGCACAAACATGAATCTTAACCTAAATGACAACCTTATACAAAAATAAACTCAAAATGGATTATAGATTTAAATGGAAATTATAAAACTACAAACTTTTAGAATATAATGTAGAAGAAAATCTGTATGACCTTTAGCAGGGAGTTTTTAGACATGTTATCAACAGCAAAATTTATTTTTTAAAAATCAATTGATTAGATTTCATCAAAGCTAAAAGTTTTACTCTAGAAAGACCCTGTTAAGAGTATGAAAACACAAACTAAAGACTAAGAGAAAATATCTCACAAGACCTGTATCTAGAGCATATAAAGAACTCTAACGAAACTTGAAAATTAAGAAAACATAAAATTTTAAAATGGACAAAAGACACGATGAGATATTTCTTCAAAGAAGTTGTACAGATGTCAAATAAGCACATGAAAAGATACTCAACATCACTAACCATCAAGGAAATGCAAATTAAAACCAAAATGAATTATCATTATGCATTTATTAGAACATTTAAAATTTATTTAAAAAAACAGTGACAATACCAACTTTTGGCAAGTATGTGAAGACATTAGATCTTTTTTTTTTTTTTTTTTTTTTTTGAGATGGAGTCTCGCTCTGTGGTCCAGGCTGGAGTGCAATGGCACGATCTCAGCTCACTGCAAGCTCTGCCTCCCGGGTTCATGCCATTCTCCTGACTCAGCCTCCTGAGTAGCTGGGACTACAGGCACCTGCCACCACGCCCGGCTAATTTTTTGTATTTTTAGTAGAGACGGAGTTTCACCGTGCTAACCAGGATGGTCTCAAACTCCTGACCTCGTGATCCGCCTGCCTCGGCCTCCCAAAGTGCTGGGATTACAGGTGTGAGCCACCGCGCCTGGCCGACACTAGATCTCTTATACATTGCTGGTGGGAAGGTAAAATGGTAAACTACTCAAAAAAATATGTTAGCAGTTTCTTCAAAACTAAACATATACTTAATATCTAACCTAGCAATTTCACAACGGGGCATTCATTCCAGAGAAATAAAAACATATGTCCACACAAAAATCTGTACACAAATGTTCCTATCAGCTTTATTTGTAATAGTAAAAACCTAGAAACAATCAAAATATCCTTCGATAGGTGAATGGCTAAACAAAGTATAGTCATATTATAAAATGCTATGCAGCAATAAAAAGGACATAATTTACAACATGGATGAACCTTGAGGGAATTATGCTAGGTAAAATAAGTCAGTCACAAAAACACAAATATTGTATAATGCCACTTACGTGAGGTTTTTAAAGCAGTCAGATTTATAGAAACACAAAGTAGAATGGTGGTTACCAGAGGCTGGTGGCAGAGAACGGGAGAGGGGAGTTTTGTTTAATGGGTATAGAGTTTTAAATTTGCGGCCGGGCGCAGTGGTTCACGCCTGTAATTCCAGCACTTTGGGAGGACGAGGCAGGCGGATCACGAAATCAGGAGATCGAGACCATCCTGGCTAACACGGTGAAACTCCGTCTCTACTAAAAATACAAAAAATTAGCCGGGCGTGGTGGCGGGCGCCTGCAGTCCCAGCTACTCAGGAGGCTGAGGCAGGAGAATTGCTTGAACAGGGAGGCAGAGCTTGCAGTGAGCCGAGATGGTGACACTGCACTCCAGCCTGGGGGACAGGGCAAGACTCCATCTCAAAAAGTAATAATAAAATAAATAAAAATTAAAAATAGATTTGCAAGATAAAAAGTTTAGAGATCTCTTTCACAGCAATGTTAACGTTTGTAACACTACTGAACTGTACACTTGAAAATATATACTTAATCCTGGCTGACATGGTGAAACCCCGTCTCTACTAAAAAATACAGAAAACTAGCCGGGTGAGGTGGCGGGCGCCTGTAGTCCCAGCTACTCGGGAGGCTGAGGCAGGAGAATGGCGTGAACCCAGGAGGCGGAGCTTGCAGTGAGCTGAGATCCGGCCACTGCACTCCAGCCTGGGCGGCAGAGCGAGACTCCGTCTCAAAAAAAAAAAAAAAAAAAAGAAAAATGTATACTTAAAAAAAGTTGCAAGGAGGATTCAATATACACAAATCAATAAACAAAATAAATCATAGCAAGAGAATCAAGGACAAAAACCATATGATCATTTCAATAGATGCTGAAAAGCATTCAATAAAATTCAACATCCCTTTCACAATAAAAACTCTCAACAGACTGGGTACAGAAGGAACATACCACAACACGATAAAGGCTACATATGACAAGCCCACAATTAATATCATATTGCATAAGGAAAAATTGAAAACCTTTCTGCTAAGATCTGAAACAAGACAACGATGCCCATTTTTACCACTTTTATTCAACATAGTTCTGAAAGTCCTAGCCAGAACAATTAAGCAAGAGAAAGAAAGAAAGAGCATCTAACTTGGAAAAGTAGAAGTCAAATTATTCCTGTTTGTAGACTACGTGATTTTATATTTAGAAAGGCCTAAAGACCTCACCAATAAAAACTCTTAGAACAGAAACAAACATTTACTAAAGTTGTAGGATACAAAATCAACATATAAAAATCAGTAGCATTTCTATACATTAACTGCAATCTATCTGAAAAAGAAATCAAGAATGCAATACCATTTATAGTAGCTACAGAAATAAAATAAAATACCTAGAAATAAATTTTACCAAAGAAACGAAAGATCTCCACATGGAAAACCATATATCATTGATGAAAGAAATTGAAGAAGACACAAAAATGGGAAGAAATTTCATGATCATTGATTGCAAGAATTAATATTCTTAAAATGTAGGCCAGGCACAGTGGCTCATTCCTGGAACCCCAGCACTTTGGGAGGCCGAGGTGGGCAAATCACCTGAGGTCCGGAGTTCGAGACTAGCCTGACCAACATGGAGAAACCCTGTCTACTAAAAATACAAAATTGGCTGGGCATGGTGGCACATGCCTGTAATCCCAGCTACTCAGGAGGCTGAGGCAGGAGAATTGCTTGAACCTGGGAGGTAGAGGTTGCAGTGAGCCAAGATTGTACCACTGCACTCAAGCCTGGGCAACAAGAGCAAAACTCGCCTGGGGAAAAAAAAAAAAAAGATGTCTATACTACCCATTCAATCCCATCCCTATCAAAATACCAATGACATTCTTCACAGAAATAAAAAAACAATTTTAAATTTATATGGAACCCACAAAAAACTTCAAATAGCTAAAGCAATTTTGAGCCAAAAAACCCAGGCTGAAGGCATCCCACTACCTGACTTCAAAATATACTACAAAGCTAAAGTAACAGAAACAGCTTGGTACTGGCATAAAAACAGAAACATAGACCAATGGAACACAACAGAGAACCGAGAAATAAATCCTATAATCCAGAAATTAATAAATATAAATAAAACTAGAGCTCCATCTTTTACCACAAACAAAATCAAAAATGGATTAAAGATTTAAATGTAAGTCTTTAATGTGAAGGAAACTTCGAAACTATTAGAAGTAAAACACTGAAGAAGTGCTACAAAGACACATGCACACATATATCTATTGTGGCACTGTTCACAATAGCAAAGACTTGGAACCAACCTAAATGCCCATCAGTGATAGACTGGATAAAGAAAATGTGGCACATATACACCATGGAATACTATGCAGCCATAAAAAAGGATGAGTTCATGTCCTTTGCAGGGACATGGATGATGCTGGAAACAATCATTCTCAGCAAACTAACACAGGAACAGAAAACCAAACACCACATATTCTCACTCATAAGTGGGAGTTGAACAAATAGAACACATGGATATAGGGAGGGGAACATCACACACTGGGGCTTGTCAGGGGGTGAGGGGCTAGGGGAGGGATAGCATTAGGAGAAAGACCTAATGTAGGTGATGGGTTGATGGGTGCAGCAAACTACCATGGCATGTGTATACCTATGTAACAGACCTGCACATTCTGCATGTGTATCCCGAACTTAAAGCATAATAATAATAATAATAATAATTTTTTAAAAATCATTGATCTGGGCCAAGACTTTTTTGTATAAAACCTTGAAAGCACAAGCAACAAGAGCAAAACAGACAAACGGGATTACAACAAGCAAAAAGCTTCTGCACAGAAAAGGAAACAATTAACAAAGAGACAACGAACAGAATGGGAGAAAATATTTGAAACTATCCATCTGACAAAGAATAAATAATCAGAATACATAAGGAACTCAAACAACTCCATAGAAAAAAAAGCAATAAGCCAACTAAGAATGTACAAAATAAACATTTTGAACGCCTGAATAGACATTTCTCAAAAGAATACATACAAATGGTAAACAGATTTGTAAAAAAAAAAAGTTCAACATCGCTAATCATCAAGGAAAGGCAAATCCAAACCACAATGAGAAGTCATACCACCCCACTCAGAATGGCTAATATCAAAAAGATAAAATATAACAAATGCTGTCAAGGAAGGTGAGAAAGGGGAACTTTTATATGCTGTTAATGAGAATGTAAAGTAGTACAGCCATTATGAAAAATAGTAGGAAGGTTCCTCAAAAAACTAAAAATAGAACTACCAGATAGAACAATCCCACTGCTGGGTATATGTCCAGCAAAAAAGGAAATCAGTACATTGAAGAGATATCTGCATTTCTATGTTTATTGCAGCACTATTCACAATAGCCAAGATATAAAATCAACCTAGGTGTCCATCAACAGATGAATGGATTAAGAAAAAATGGTATATATATATACACACAATAGAATATTATTCAGCCATAAAAAAAGAAACCCTGTCATTTGCAGCAACATGAATGAAATTAGAAGTCATTATGTTAAGTGAAATAACCCACTTATTGTAATACAAGTTTCACATGTTCTCACTCGTATGTGGGAGCTGAAAAAGTGAATCTCATGGAGATAGAGAGTAAAGTGGTGGTTATTGGAGGCTAGGAAAATTAGGGAGGAAGGGATAAAAGAAGTTATTTTGGCCGGGCGCGGTGGCTCACGCCTGTAATCCCAGCACTTTGGGAGGCCGAGGCGGGCGGATCACAAGGTCAGGAGATCGAGACCACGGTGAAACCCCGTCTCTACTAAAAATACAAAAAATTAGCCGGGCGCGGTTGTGGGCGCCTGTAGTCCCAGCTACTCGGGAGGCTGAGGCAGGAGAATGGCGTGAACCCGGGAGGCGGAGCTTGCAGTGAGCCGAGATCGCGCCACTGCACTCCAGCCTGGGCGACAGAGCGAGACTCCGTCTCAAAAAAAAAAAAAAAAAAAAAAAAAAAAAAAAAAGAAGTTATTTTGTTTTGTTTTTTTCTTGAGACAGAGTCTCTGTCACCCAGGCTGGACTGCAGTGATGCGATCTCTGCTCACTACAGCCTCTGCCTCCCAAGTTCAAGCGATTCTTATGCTTCAGCCTCCTGAGAAGCTGGGACTATAGGCACATGCCACCACACCCAGCTAAGTTTTGTATTTTTAGTAGAGATGGGGTTTCACCATGTTGCCCAGGCTGGTCTCGAACTCCTGACCTCAAGTGATCCACCCGCCTCAGCCTCCCAAAGTGCTGGGATTACAGGGTGAGCCACCGTGCCCAACCAAAGAAATTGTTTCATGAATACACAAACACAGTTAGAAGGAATATATTCTAGTATTTGATAATAGAGTAGAAAAATTATAATTAACAATAATTTATTATATATTTCCAAATAGCTGGAAGAATTGTAACATTCTCAATATAAAGAAAAGATAAATGTTTGGGATGATGGATATCCCAGTTGCCCTGATTTGATCATTATACTTTATATACATCTATCAAAATATTACATGTACCCTCAAAATATGTAAAACTGATATATCAATTTAAGAATACAAAAATAAGGTTAAGATGGTACATTTTATTGTGTTTTCACAGTTAAAAAAAAAGTCATGGTAGGAGGAGTTGTGGGAGGCAAGAACTACTGATACGTGCAGCAAATTGAATAAATCTCAATGGCATTATGCTGGGTGAAGAAACCATCCTTAAATAGTCACATATTGTATGATTCTATTTATATAACATTTTCACAATTTAAAACTAGTAAAAGTGGAAAAGAGATTAGTACTTGCTAGGGATTAGGAATTGTGTGTGGGAATGAATTGTAACTATAAAGCGGTAACATGAGGGACATCTTTGTCATGATTGACTAGTTCTGTATCTTGATTGCATTGGTGGTTCTGTGACTCTCTACACATGTGATAAATGGCATAATACTATACACATACACAGTCCCAACACCATTTTTCCAGATTTGATATTGTACTATAGATATTGTATTAGTTTTCTATTGCTTTGGCAAGAAATTCCATAGATTTACAGGTCTTAACCAGCTCAAATGCATTATCTCAGAATTTTGTAGGTCAGAAGTCTGGGCATAGAGTGGCTCAACTGACTATTTGCTCCTGGTTTCACAGAGCCAAAATTTAGGTGACAGCAGGGTTGCATTTCTTTCAGGAGGTTCTGGGGTTGAATCTGCTTCCTAACTCATGTGGGTTTTGGTAGACTCCCAGTTCCATGTGGTTGTAGGACTAATGTCTTTGTTCCTTTGTTGGTTGTTGGCCAGGCTCATTCTTAGTTTCGGAAGGTTGCTTGCATTTCTTGGTTCATGACCTCCTTTCTCTATCTTAGCTAGCAATAGCAAGTCAAGTCCTTTTCATATTTAAACCTTAGACCTCTCCCTCTGCTTCATCTGTCCTCTGATTTTCTCTTCTACCGTATCTCTGCTCTCAAGAGCTTGAGTGATTAGATTATGTCCACCTGGACAATCCAGGATTTTTTTTTCTATTTTAAGGTCCATAACTTTTATGACATTTGCATAGTTCTTTTACAGTAGTAACTAGTGTTTGACTGAATAATCAGAGAATGGGAATCCTGCGGAGACTGAGAATTCTGCCTATCACAATTGTGCAAAATATAACCATTGGAGGACATTGAGTAAAGATTACATGAAACCCCTCCGTACCATTTTTGCAACTCCTTGTAAATGTGTAATTATTTCAAAATAACAAGCTTTTAAAAATGCATGGAAGAAAAAATAAAAACAATATAAACAAATATATTTTCTATCAAAATTATTTTGTACTACCAGAAGACCCACAATGAAAGAAAGACTAAGGAATATCCTCCAAATAAAGGAAAAACTATTTCAGTGGACACATGGAATTGGAGGAAACAAAGAACAAAGGGGTAAATATATCAAGAAAATCTAAGTTAATATTACTTTTATCATATAATTAAAATAAATAATTGGGTTTAAAAACATATATATAATTGAAATGCATATCAAAGATAGCATAAGAAGGAGGAAGGAATTAAATGGAGTTCAAGAGTTTTAATGTCTTTGCACTGTCAGGAAGTTTTAAAAGTATTAAATTACAGATGACTCTAATAAAGCCTAAGGATGTGTATTATTTCCAGTGCAGTTACTAAAGAAACAATGAAAAAAGATGTAATTAACAAGCCAACAGAAAAAAACTGGAAAAAGAAAATACTGCATTTACTGAAAAGATAAATAGAAAAGACTAAATATCAGATGCGACAAAGAGAAAACTCAAAATATACCAACAAATATATTAAATATAAACAGAACAATATTCTAATAAAAAGATGAGGACCATAAGAATGAAGAAGAGAAAACTATATGCTGCTTAGAAGAGACACATTTAAATATAAGAAATCAAATTTAAAATAAAAGAATGGGCCAGGTGTGGTGGCTCACACCTGTAATCCCAGGGAGACCAAGGCAGGAGGATCACTTGAGGTCAGGAGTTCAGGACCAGCCTGCCCAACTCAGCGAAATCCCATCTCTACTAAAAATACAATAATTAGTCAGGCACAGTGGCAGGCGCCTGTAATCCCAGCTACTCGGAAGACTGAGGCAGGAAAATCACTTGCTTGAACTGGGGAGGCAGAGGTTGCATGAGCCAAGATCATGCCACTGCACTCCAGCCTGGGTGAAAAACTGAGACTGTCTCAAAAAAAAAAAAAAAAAAAAAAAAAAAAAAAAAAAAAAAAAAGGAAAGGAATGGAAATGAAAATGAAATAGATAAAATTACCTTCTCACAAAATAAGAAACCCTAATATAGCTATGTTAAAATCATTTTTTAAAAAAGAGGTTATACTGCCCTGGATGCTGGGTCAGAGGGAAAAAAAAAGAAGAAGAAAAAGAGGTTTAAAAAGTGGATAAAGAGTAACATTTCATTTTATGGTGATGAAAGTGCCAACATTCTCAGGAGACAACTTTTTTTTTTTTAGGTTGTGAATATTTTTTTCTATTTCTTTTTTTATATGTATACTTTAAGTTCTGGGATACATGTGCAGAAAGTGCAGGTTTGCTACAGAGGTATACACGTGCCATGGTGGTTTGCCGCACCCATCAACCCACCACCTACATTAGTTATTTCTCCTAACACTATCCCTCCCAAACCCCCCCACTCCCCGATAGGTCCCAGTGTATGATGTTCTCCTCCCTGTGTCCATGTGTTCTCTTTGTTCAACTCCTACTTATGAGTGAGAATATGTGGTGTTTGGTTTTCTGTTCCTGTGTTAATTTGTGAGACTGATGGTCTCCAGCTTCACCCATGTCCCTGCAAAGGACATGAACTCATCCCTTTTCGTGGCTGCATAGTATGCCATGGTGTATATGTGCCATATTTTCTTAATCCAGTCTATCATTGATGGGCATTTAAGTTGGTTCCAAGTCTTTGCCATTGTGAATAGTCCCACAATAAACACATGTGAGTATGTGTCTTTAGAGTAGAATGATTTACCATCCTTTGGGTATATACCCAGTAATGGGATTGCTGGGTCAAATGGTATTTCTGGTTCTAGATCCTTTAGGAATTGTCACACTGTTTTCCACAATGGTTGAACTTATTTACACTCCCACCAACAGTGTAAAAGCATTCCTATTTCTCCACATCCACTCCAGCATCTGTTGTTTCCTGACTTTTTAATGATGGCCATTCTAACTGGCATGAGATGGCATCTCATTGTGATTTTGATTTGCATTTCTCTAATGACCAGTGATGATGAACTTTTTTTCATAGGTTTGTTGGCTGCATAAATGTCTTCTTTTGAAAAGTATCTGTTCATATACTTTGCCCACTTTTTGATGGGGTTGTTTTTGTCTTGTAAATTTAAGTTCCTTGTAGATTCTAGATATTAGCTTGTCAGATGGATAGATTGCAAAAATTTTCTCCCATTCTGCAGGTTGCCTATCACTCTGATGATAGTTTCTTTTGCTGTGCAGAAGCTCTTTAGTTTAATTAGATCCCATTTGTCAATTTTGGTTTTGTTGCCATTACTTTTGGTGTTTTAGTCATGAAGTCTTTGCCCATGCCTATGTTCTGAATTGTATTGCCTAGGTTTTCTTCTAGGGTGTTTATGGTTTTAGGTCTTACATTTAAGTCTTTAATTCATCTTGAGTTAATTTGTGTATAAGATGTAAGGAAGGGGTCCAGTTTCAGTCTTCTGCATATGGCTAGCCAGTTTTCCCAACACCATTTATATAGGGAATCCTTTCCCCATTGCTTGTTTTCATCAGGTTTGTCAAAGATGAGATGGTTGTAGATGTGTGGCATTACTTCTGAGGCCTCTGTGCTATTCCGTTTGGTCTATATATATTTTTTGGTACCAGTACCATGCTGTTTTGGTTACTGTAGCCTTGTAGTATAGTTTGAAGTCAGGTAGAGTGATACCTCCAGCTTTGTTCTTCTTGCCCAGGATTGTCTTTGCTATGCAGGCTCTTTTTTGGTTGCATATGAAATTTAAAGTAGTTTTTTCTAATTATGCGAAGGAAGTTACTGGTAGCTTGATGGGAATAGCTTGAACCTATAAATTACTTTGGGAAGTATGGCCATTTTCACAATATTGATTATTTCTACCCATGAGCGTGGAATGTTTTTCCATTTGTTTGTGTCCTCTCTTATTTACTTGAGCAGTGGTTTGTAGTTCTCCTTGAAGAGGTCAATAATTCTCAATGCAATTATTCTCAATATGCACTCATAGCACCATAACAAAAAGCATTAAGTAAAAATGGACAAAATTAACAGGAAAATTTGACATAGCCACACTATCGTTCAAGGCTTTAGTAATTGTTGATACAATAGTAACTGATTTTAAAACCCTATAATACATCAAAAAGGATGTAAAATATTTGAATGACACGATTAACAAATTCAATCTAATTTACATGTGTATATATAAAAAACAGTACACACATTTGAAAATATGCAGTTTATGCACATCAAACATTCACAAAAATGGAAATTTGTGCATATAGACCATACTGCTATTCTTAAGAAACCATATAAAGAATATTCTCTTACCACAGAGGAATTAAAGCTGAGATCAGTAAAAATGGTAACTAGAAAATAGCCAAATATGTGAAAACTAAGCAACACATTTCTAAAGAACCCATGTGTCAAAGATAAAAACTAAAGTGGAAATTTAAAAATATTTTTGAAGTAAAAATAACTAAAATACAGCATATCAAAATATGCAGGGTATAGTAAAATCTTGTGCTTAAAGAAAAATTTATAGCTTTATATACATTTATTAGGAAAAAATGTAGGGCTAAAGATTCAATTACATTTCTCAAGAAGTTAGAAATAGCTGAGCAAATGTTATTCTGTTCTTTTGCAAGTATTTCAAATCCTTGAATTTTGAAACAGCAGCCTTCTAAATTCACCTATGTTTTCAAGAGATGTTGTTGTTGTTGAGTTTAGAATGATGGGTTCTTCCTGTAGGAATTCACCATTAGTCAGTTAATTGGGTTTAATCAAAACATCCAATTCGTATTTGAAATTTTTGCTGCATATTGTAAAACCACTGCAGCATCCGTGTCTTCAAGGAGATTTAATGTGGATAATTTTTATAGGTTGAAATGCTATCATAAATATTAATAAATGCCTTTAAAGCTCTGAGAAATCTGCTGATAAAAAGAGCAATATAAATGCAAAAGTTTGGTTTTTCTAACCATTTACAATATTCAGAATAAAAGAAGAGAAAAACTGAATTATGAACTGAACAACAAAATTGGAGTGTTTACTTCTGTATTTTAAAAACAACTTGGACTCAGAGGAATAAAAGATAAGGGTTGGTATAAAATTGATTTCTCAATTCATGTATGGGAGTTCTAAAAATAAGCTAACTGGCTGAAGAGAAACATAGGAAGCTCTTAAAACAAGCAACTAATACTCCTCAAACTTGATCATGAGAAAGTAGATAACAAATATGGCCCAAACTCTGGTGATAGCATTGCTTATTGTTCATTCACCAATTCATTCATTGAACATTTATTAATTCAACAGATCTCCATTCAGTGTCTATTCTTTGTCAAGCATTGTGCTATTGCTGAGATGCAGCCATGAACAAACCAATTATTTTGTTTCCTCCTGGTGTTTATAGTCCAGTAGAAGACAGCATTTAAATAGTCATATAAATAGATACGTAGGCACAAACTGAGATTCAGTCTTAACAGACAGAGTTGTAGGTCAGGCGTGGTGGCTCATGCCTGTAATCCCAGAACTTTGAGAGGCCAAGGTGGATCACCTGAGGTTGGGAGTTCAAGACCAGCCTGACCAATATACAGAAACACCATCTCTACTAAAAATACAAAAAATTAGCCAGGCGTGGTGGTGCATGCCTGTAATCCCAGCTACTCAGGAGGCTGAGGCAGGAGAATCACTTGAACCTGGGAGGTGGAGGTTGCGGTGAACCCAGATCATGCCATTGCACTCCAGCCAGGGCAACAAGAGCAAAACTCCATCTCAAAAAAAAAAAAACAAAGAAAAAAAAAAAAAGACAGACGTGTAGGTGTTTTGTGATCATATATATATATATATATATGATATATGATATATATATATGATCATATATATATATAAATCCCATATATATATATGGGATTTACTCTAGGGAATCAGGGAAAGCTTTCCCTAGCAAGTCTTATGTGTGCTGTGAGCTGCAGCTCATGATAAAGACCAACCAATTAGGTGAAGGTGAGAACTGGAGGGGAAGAACGTTCTAGCACAAGTTAAGGCTTTCCAGTAGGTGTGGGAGGGATCACTGGGGGACAGAATCAAAGTCAATGTGGCTGAACAAGGAGCTGGAGTGGGGAATGTGCAGATAACAAGATGAAGTTTAAAGGTCAGCAGAAACCAGATCACAAGCATCCAAAGCCTCATAGGCCATGTTAACAGTTTTGAATTTCTCCCTGGGAAAGGGTTGTAGCAAGGAAGTGACATGGCTAATTCAGCATTTTTAAGAGTATCACTTTGCCTGCCATAAGTCGTGCAAACTGGATTCAGGAGACAAGTTATGATCTTCTTGTATCAGCATAAGTGAGAAGATGAGAACCTTGGAACAAGGTTCAGAGGACAACGCAGCCTTCTGGAAGCCAAAACCCACTCCAATCTGAGTATACTTCTCTTTTCCAAATCTACTTTCAATGATTACCACTCTGATAGGCAAATATTCTATCATCTACCCAAATTATTCCTAGTCTTCCTTCTACCTTTGTTCCTGTTGCTCCTTTCTTCACAAATGCCATCTTCTTCATTTACCTATACCACAATCATTTTATACATCCAAGCTCAAGTTCCATCTCCCCACTTCTTTAGATCATTCCCACCCATAGCCACATCGTTCCTTCTCTACATTGACCATATGCTAGTACTTTCTTTTCCTCTTACTGATGAAATTATAAGCTACTTAGGGAAGGAAATGTGGCTTACATTTCTCTGAATTCCCCTATAAGACCAAGAACAAGGTTGGGATTAAGTGCAAAACACCCTTTAAACCTAATCAAATTTCACTGCAATGAAAAATGCCTAGTATATGGATGATAATTTGGAAAAATACTATGTTCCAAGGTGTACTAAAAACAAAAAAGGTACTATATTAATATGAAGGGTATTAGAGAAGAATATTTTATAATAGGTAAAAATCCAAGGCGTGCGCAGCTGGCTCCCTTAATTTCTAGATTACTCTGTGAGCTTGCCTTTTAGTAGTTAAACATGTCCTTTCTGCCTTTTGTTTAATCCTGCTCATACCAAAATGCAACAGCAGCGCCCATGAACTTGGTCCTTAGTGGGAATTCCATTGGAACATCTTCCAAAGCAGGAGGAAAGCAGGTCTTGTTCCACACATGCCAGAGTATATTTCCACTGTGGCCCTACTATCACTGTTCTTCATCTCTTGCTCTTATAAAACTCTGACAGCAGAGCAAGAAAGAGTTTGAGAAGGTCTTATGAGGACATACATTACCAAGAGTGCACCTCCATATTCACTCTCTATATGAGCCCCATAAATCTTCAATAAAGCAACAACATGCTTGATATGCTTGAATTTTTTTGTGGAAGCTGGTGAAGAGGCTCAATTTTGTAGGGCCTTAAAAAGGGTCAGATCATGTGTGCCCAAGATACAGTTCCAGGCTTCCCTGATACCAGCTAATGTACATTGAACATGTCAGGTGAAAGGCAGTTATTTAAACCTGTTAGCTCTCCTAATCTTTATAACAACCCTGTGAAATAACTTGAGTTGCTAGAAACAACATGCCTGAGGCTCAGAGAACGGAGGCAACTCACTCAAATCCAAAAAACCTAATCATGGGGCCAGGACTCTGCCCAAGGTTTGTCCGATTACTGAATTGGAACCTGAATTTCAATTTTAGAGCTCCCCAACCAGTGACCATGCATTGACTCTCAGTGTACTCAGAGCGTCTAAGCAGGGCCTTGGATGGCTGAGCTCCTCTGACATTTCCAGACCAGGCTTTGCTTACAGTGTAAACATTCTCTTCTTTCTTGTTAGTGTCACCAACCTGAGGCATCTCTGTTGTACCTCAGTTGCCTCAGGAACTTCCATGGTTGCTCAGTGTTCTCCTAGGTAAGTAGAAATTTTCCAGCCTGGCATTCAGTAACCCCAACAACATTAGGGAGGTGAAGAGCATTGGATTTCAAAATCAGGTTTCTGCATCTCAGAGATCAGAGTTCGATTCTGGTTTCCCCACGTGACAGACGTGTGATCTTGAGCAACTTAGTTAACCTTTTGGTGCCACTGATTTATAGTTGTATCTAACTCATAGGGGTTTCTTGATTATTAAACGAGATAGAATACATGCAAGCACTTTACACAATTCCTGGCACAGAGTAAAATGCCAAAAACTTTGCTGCCCCTGCTATTATTTTGTCCTATAGACCTACCCCTCTTTAAACAAGCTGGGCAGTTTGCTGGTTATGTATCATGGCTTGTGCTTCTTCATTGTCATAGATTGTATTTGAGGGCAAATAGTTTATTTGGGAAGTGATCCCAGGAAGCATCCATCAGGAAAACATAGAAATGAGGCAGAAAAGGGAAAAGAACCAATATAAAGTTAATGAATATTAGCCAGTCTGGGTAACTGAGGTGCAGCCCCACTGAGTATCTTCAGGACATTGGAATAAAGCACACCTTGGAGTTGTCCCACCTGAGGGACAAGGAAGCCACTGTTTGTCACTGATTGGGATTGCATTCAGGGGCATCAACTCCCTGATCCCAACAATCTCACCCTGCATGCCCACTGAGCACACCTCTATAGCCAGAAAAGGCTATCTGGTAGAGTTGCCATGCTTGCAGCAAGAAGCAACAGGTCTATAGGATGGTAGGAAAACCTTCAGTATCTCCCACACCCACTTCTATGTGTTTGTTGTTGCACTTATTTCTACTTGCAATTCCCTCTTTTCTATCTTTTAAAAAGCCTACTCAGGCCAGGCATGGTGGTTCATGCCTGTAATCCCAGCACTTTGGGAGGCCGAGGAGGGCGGATCACCTGAGGTCAGGAGTTCAAGACCAGCCTGGCCAATATGGTGAAACCCTATCTCTACTAAAACTACAATTAGCTGGGTGTGGTGGTAGGTGCCTATAATCCCAGCTACTTGAGAGGCTGAGGCAGGACAACTGTTTGAATCCGGGAGGCGGAGGTTGCAGTGAGCTAAGATCACGCCACTGCACTCCAGCCTGGGCAACAGAATGAGACTCCATTCAAAAAAAAAAAAAAAAGTTTACATAGACATTCTCCCCTCTCTATGAAGACCTTCCTTATTGCCCCTGTAATGTGGTCTTTTTCATGTTGGAAGTTCTGTGCATCACATGTTATAGTCTTTCTTGGATTATGTTTACTTATATGTTGATTTCAACAATTGACCCTTGAGATGAGGGGTCCTCACTTCCCTTTCTTTTCCAGAGCCAAACACAGTACTTTGCCCATAGTAAGTGCTCAATAAATATTTGTTAAATTAAACTGTGTTTCACACTAAAAATGATTAAACATAAAATGTACTTATCTTCTCCACTATGCAAGTTTTATACTTTTACCTCCTGGGAAATGTTTGCTGGAACATCTCTTTGCCTTCTTTAATGAATTTTGATCTTACATCATGTTTAAATGCCTTGGAGTTCCAAAAGACAAATATATCCTCATGTAATTTAATGGCAATCAGTAGGCTCCATTTTTTCTTATCAATATACAGAAAGCTGGTGGTCACAGCAGGTAACTGATGAGACTAATCTGACAATGTTCTAATAATTCTCTGCCTGATTGCACCCAGCCCAGGAGCCTGAATAATCACAGAAGCGGCAAGTGATTTGATCAGGACTAGAATAGATCATCGATTGTCCTCAAGTGAACTGGGTGTTTGTACAGGATGGGGTTAGCATGATACCTCAAGGAAGCCCTTCAGGCAGAAATCAATGTTGAGAATTCAAAGTGTTATAGGAAAGGCCAGAGGAAGCTTCTATGAGGTGCAACCATAGGAGTACTTGGTATAGCAGAAAAAGAATTGAAGCAATGAGCTATCATACTGTTAACTGGGATGCTAGGCAAAAGCATTCAAAAAGATTTGAGGATTTTAGTGGATGACTCGGTCCTTTGATTGATTTGACCTCCATGGTTCTTTTTAGTTTTCTAGATACTTTGAACTATTTCTAACTCGATGTTAACAAGACAGAAAAGGAAAATCATGTTTCTATTGTGGTGTCAAGAAATAAACAGATGGCAAGACCTTAGCAGTGATTAAAAGGTACTTCATATTTTTGACAATGAAATAAAAATGCTGCATACATATTAAAACTTTATATTTATTTTGATAGGACTTTTATATAAATAGCATTTACACAATTAGGTAGTTCTACTTTGTGGGTAGACTCTCTCCAAAGTTTGGTATACATGCCTCCCTGACTCCAGGCCTTGCCTTCATGCTTTGATTCTTTGGAGTCCATATTGCTCTCTTAGTTTGAAAAGTTTTAGTAGTCAAGATTCTCCTCTTTCCTATACATTTTGCTAACTGGCTTCTGATATTTAGAGAAGGAGCAGCCAAATAGAAGAAAGGCAAAGGGGCACAGGAATGTTTATGTTTGATTCGTACTGTTGTGTTTATCCAGCATCAGAGCTTTTAAAATGCAGTAGGTGTTGAAAACCAACTCTCTCCTATGAATTTAACTTATGGTTTCTTTGTAGAACCCAGTTTCTGATGTTCTTCCACCTGCTATATCTTTGCTGAAGACAAATGATATGTTTGAAAACTATTAAGCCTATAAATGTAAATTTCCCAATCGTGTTTGATAGCACAAAATATTATATTAAGGAAAACGTTTTCCATCAAGTAATGTACATGCCATGCAGAATGTTCTTTTCGAGAGTAAAGTTAGGCAAAGGCAGGTAACCTAGGGCCCCAAACACCAGGGTGAGGAGTATTTTATTGCAAGAGGGAAGGAAGGATTTGGACGATTTCCAGCAAGAGGCCTCATAATCTGATTTACACTTTTAAAAGCTCCCTATTGGCTGTTAGATGGGGGACAGGATCATAGAAGGACAAAACGGCAGACAGAAATGTAGTCTTCATAAAAGATGATAGCTATTCAGACATGGCTGCTGCCACTGAGGGCCTGGCAATGAATCCCTGCAGGTCCAAAGCTAAAGACATTGTCAGGTCATGAAGTGCATCTCTCACTAAAATCGCCAGGAGTGGGTCCTCACTCAGGCATGTTTCCTGGTTTTCTCTTATCTTCCCTGTTTTGTGCCTTCACAGGGCACATTCTTGCCCATCTCCACACACCAACCACTACTCCCTCCCTAGTTGGGATCACCTTGGTCTCCCCTCTCTCTTCAGCAGTGCTAATGTTGGCTACTCAGAAGACAAAAACTTTGGGTATAAAGTCTGCAAACACGGTGCACATCAAGTGTCAGGCATCCTTTAACCCAGGAGAAATAGCCTATAGCTTTAGTGGTGGTTACTACTATTTGGTACCAGCCCCAGGGTTCAAATCATAGGTCCTCTAACTTATTAACTGTGATGTTGAGCAAATTACTAAAATTCTCTGTGCTTCAATTTTCTCCCATGTGAAATAGGAATACTGGTAGTATTTATCTCACACGATTGTTACAAAGATTAAATGGGTTATCATTTACAAAGTGCTTAGAACTGTACTTAACACATAGTAAATGTTACTTGAATGACCGCTGTGGTCGTCATTAGCTACCATTTAGAGCTGTGTGAGGAATAGATAAATAACGCCTGTAAGGCACGTATCATGGGGGCACACACATAGACAGTAAGTGCCCAATTAATGCTAAGCTATTATTACTTTGCTCAAATATGACACGTGTGTCAGAAATGACCGCTGTTTATTTATTTATTTATTTATTTATTTTTGCCTCTCTTGCTGTTTCTAATTTCTTTTTCAGCCCCTATGAGGTCACCGATGTCTGTACCTGTGTCTGTGATGAGTATATTTAACCTCAGGGCCAAGACAGAAGATATTGGAAGAGAAGCAGAAGCCGCTGGCTCATTTCCCAGTTTTTCTGTTTTAATGGAAAAAATTAAAGCATTTCCTGTCAGAACTAGGTACTACATTTTTGAGACTCCAGCTGAGTTTGAATAGTTCATTAATTTTGGCACTCTTACATGAAATGAAAGCAGTTTTGGAAAGTATGCCTCTATCTGGGTTAATTAGTATACGAGAACATTGGGACTTTAACACTTTTTTTTTTTTTTGCTTCAGCAATTCTTGTAATTATTTTGCTTAGGTTCATGCTGTATATAAACATATAAAAACAGCTTTATGTATCCATCCTGTGATAAAAGATAACTGGAATATTCATGGTGTTGAACGGACATTTTGGGGAAGGGGAAATATACAGACTGTATTACAGAGAAATTTGAAAGAAACAGAAGAGATGGAGGTTGGGGAAAAAAGATGAAGCTGTCTGAGTAAGAAAGGATGTCTTAAAGAATGAACAACAGCAAAAGGAAGCACCATGAACAGCCTGTTCCATTTTGATGTCTGACTACACATACCCCAGCTTCATTTATATCATCTTAATGTTCGTGTCGTTACTGACATCCCTGACTTCTGTAACTTCTGAATGCCTCTTAAGGAATCTCTCCAACTATTTGAGTTTTTTGCAGATATTTAAAAGTATCTGGCTTTAAGGTTATGTTACATGACAGCAAACAAATGCTTAGTCATGCCATGAGTAGTATAAATACTGGTGCTGCCTGCAGCATACATCAGTTCCAAGTGGATTATTTTTCCCTCTTTGTTTCCACCAATTTGTTACAACACAACTGGCACTCGATGCCCAGATTGAAGGGTATATCATACCCTCTCTTTGGCTCTAGAAAAATTACAGAACCCTCTTTCCTGCTGACATCCTCATAGGTTTAATATTTCAGTTTAAACTTCAGGGTAATGTGTAGACGCATTCTTGTCAGTTGTCTAGTGCTGGCTGTGTAAAAGCATGAGATGGACAAGAGGAGGGTTGGAAAGTACCTACAAAAGGCAAACTTTTAAAAAACTATGTAAGTTAATTTAGTCAGAAGTATTTTCCTTATTTCAGGTAATTAATTATCTAGGCTGTCTGGCTAGATGGGGAATTAAGTATTTAGCCATGAAATGTGGATCAGATACTTCACACAATTATTTTATCCATTCTTTCCTAAAACATTATAAAGTAATTATCATTATCCTTTTGCAGACAGGAAAACTGAGGTTAAGAGAAGTGAAATAAATAGCCCAAGGGCATGCTGTATGTTAGTACATTTATGAAATTTAGGAAATTAATATTCATGGAAGATGAGTCTAAATCATCTGAGATTATATTTTGTACCCTTCTTCCTATATGCATGTGATCACCAGAGCCAGTCCTGGCCCCAGGCTGCAGGGAGATGGAACATATGTGTTTTAATTAGTATTACTCAGGCCCTTAGAATGTATCACAGAGAAAATGGCATCACAGATGCTCCAGTGTGTCATACACTCTGGTTATTTAAGGTTGTGTAATAGAATCCTACTCCAACAGGAGTTTGGATGCATATGGCAAAACAAATCCCAGAATTCCTTGTCAGTTCAGTTCAGGTTGGAAGAATTCTCCCGCAGGACCCTGGCAATGGGCACTCTGCCCTGTCCGAGGAATCCTCGAGGATCCTGAAATGGGCTGCCCTCGATCCAGTGTATCACCATGTCTCCCTAACTCTAACCACCCCAGGAGGTAAAAGAGCTTTAACCTCTCTATTACACACACACACACACACACACACACACACACACACACTCCTTTCCTTCGACTCTTAAGAGTTCTTTCCTTCCTAATAGACACTCTCAAGAGACTACAGAAAAGTTGGAACTGTTCCACATCCATAGAAATATGCAGAAACATGTGTGGTTATCCCAGTGACTGGTGGGCTCTTCTGGCATTCCCAACCAAAGATGCTAACTGCCCTACAATGTGTGGGGCCATCTGCATAAATACAAAATGTCCCTCCCCAATATCACTGAATCCATGAAGTCTTCCTCCATCCCTTCTTTTTTTCACTTACTTCTCAATACTCCCTCTCACACCAATTTATTCCATCAGATGCCCTGTGGGAGAAGAGAGGAAGTGGATTAACATATCACCCCTAAAAGACAATCTACTGTTCTGGGTTGTGATCTCTTCTGATCCAGGTTCTCCCAATTTCTTGGCTCACAGTATTCAGTCAACCTGCTGAATACTCTTTATTGGCAGCTACTCAGAAGGCCACTGCTTGAAAATTTCAGCCCTTGGGGTTGATTTTTGCTGCCAAAAACGGCAGTTGTTGAAGTGTGCTACATATTACTGGGTCATCCATAAGGGTTTTTTTTTTTTTCCAATATGGAAAACATTTGTTCTGCCAAAGTCATGCCTACCCCCAGCATGGGAGTTGACAGGATTCCATTTGCTTCTAGCAGGGGAAGAACTGACCTCTATAAATTACATTCTTTAATAATGGCTTTGCCCAGAGAAATCTGGCATTACCCCAGGTCTTTCTCCAGATTCATATAAGCTAAATGAGGTGAAGATTTTGACCTGAGCACCTGGGTGGATGTTATGCTCCATATTAAGATGTGAAAAACTGCCAGGGAAAAAAACTGTCTAGAGAGAGAGAGGAACATCAGGGGTTCAGGTTTGGCCTTGTTAAGTTTGAGATGCCTCTTACACATCTAAATGGATTTGTCCATATGACAGTTGATGATAGGAGTTAAGATTCCAAGGAGTGACCAGGGTTAGAAATGTACATTTGGGACAGGTAAATAGTTCTAAGTCCTCGGCCCGGTAGAGATAACTGCTATGGTTTGAATGTGTTCTCTCTAAAATTCGTGTCGAAACTCAATTCCCATTGTTGTGGTATTAAGGGGTGGCACCTTTTGGGAAGTGATTAAGTTGGGAGGGCTTGGCTCTCATAATTGAATTAGTGCCTTTTAAAAAGGCTGGGAAGAATCAGCTTAAGAAAAAGCTTAAGCCCTTTTGCCATTTGTCCTTTCATCACGTGAGGGCACAACATTCATCACCTCCAGTGGATGCAGCAACAAGGCACCATCTGGAAAGCAGGGAACGGGGTCCTTGCCAGACACCAAACCTGACAGCACCTTGATCTTGGACTTCCCAACCTCCAAAACTGGAGAGAATAAATTTCTATTCTTTGTAAATGCCCTAGTCTCAGGTATTTTGTGATAGCAGCAGAAATGGATTAAGATAATAAAGAGAAAGAGAGTATAAATTTAGGAAAGAAAGTCATCTTGGATTAGATAGCTCTAGCATTTAGAATTGCTGAATATAAAATCATCAGTAGGTTCTGAGTCTGGTGAATGGTACTAACAGGCAGATTGTCTAGTTATGATGCTGACACTAATGGTTGGAGTGTCAATTTTATTAATCCTATTGTTTTTCCCCAACCATAAAATAAAGAGTGAGATATATATGGTTACTTTAAGATGGTAAGATTATAGATGATTTTTCATTTCTTTCTTGTCCTTTTTTATATTGTTCAAATTCTCTACAGTGGACACAGGACAATGTTATGAAACAAATACAATAAACATTTTAAATCTTAATAGCCTATATATTGTTTACAGTGCATCTCAACCATCATAAGAGCATGCACACCCCATCACATTATGATGTGAACATACACTGTAAAGGTGAACATCTTTTTTGTGATATTCAATGAATTATGTCTATAGGCATTTAAGTGGTTCTAAAAGTCTAGAATAATGATGCTTTGGCAAAAATCATAAGGCCAAGATGTCAATGTGGCACAGTGTGGCATTTTGGACATAATAGAAGCATATTTATCAAATAAACGAAAGGTCACAGTTAAAAGTCACCCTATAAGAGCCTATTCGTTAGCTTGAGAAGTGATTTATAAGCATGTTCCTTATGTTTCTGTATACTTTCCAACTCTCCAAATGTGTAGGGATAGCAAAAATGCAATCAGGGAAATAATTCTTGGCCACAACTCACATTCCAAAGGAAAGAATAACAACAACAAAATACCCAAGCAAAACCATCAAACCACATCCTGGTAAAAACCTTTAATGTGCTGCTAGGGCATCATCTGGTCCCCATCATTACCAGCTGTGACTTGCATACCCGGGAAAGGCCAGACTTCAGCAACAGGAACTAAAATCAAAGGCCCATGATATAGCTTTGAAGTTGAATATGTGTAGCAGCATTTTTAACTAAGGTGGTGACTACAGAATTAGAAGAAGGGATGGACAGGGCCAGTATAAGACAAAGTTGCCAGGCACTATTTATAAAAATATGAGGAATCTTTGCAAATCAAGACAGGATAGTAACTTCCAGGTCTATCACAATTAATCTTCCATTTTTACATTCAGTCAATGTGAATTAAAAGTCTACTTTGAGCAGAGTATATATGGGTGCTTGGACAGATGAGATAATAAGACTGAAGCACTTTACATAAAATGGAGGAGAACGCTAGGCACAGTTGCTTATGCCTATAATCCAAACACCTTGGGGAAGCCAAGGCAGAAAGATCACTTGAGCCCAAGAGTTCAAGACCAGCTTGGGCAACATAGTAAGACCTCAACTTTACAAAAAAAAAAAAAAAAAAAGTTTAATTAGCTGAGCATGGTGGTGTGTGCCTGTAATGCCAGCTACTCAGGAGACTGAGGTGGGAGGATTGCTGGAGCCTGGAAAATAGAGGTTTCAGTGAGCTGAGATTGCACCACTGCACTCCAGTCTGGGTGACAGGGCAAGACTAAATAAATAAATAAAATGGAGGAGAAATTAGTAAATAATCTGAAAGTAACATAAGCAAACATAATCTTAATATCAAGTTATCACAGCTAGAGTACATAATTCCTAGAACACTTATTAAAAGTTCTGCTGTAAGAAACTTATCTTGATTAACTTATTTGATCACACATTTCCCTGCCTAGGAATCACTGTTCTATGGAATGTGCTCTAGGCCTACAATAAAAGCAACATTTTCCTAAATTCTTTGTTTGTGAAACCCTTTACCCAGAGCATTTCAAAAGAGTTGCATTTCAAAAAAAACACACTTGCTAAAAATCCTTCCAGTAAAGATTAGGCTCATCTAGGATTAATTAGGAAACAGCTTTGGAGAAGCTGGAGCAGAGTTTGGAAAGAGAGAGGTAAATAATTTGGTGGATAAGTGAGTGGAAGGCATGTTAGGCTGAAGGATCATGCCACGGCTTGGAGGTTGAACTCGTTTGGCATGGATGAGAACAATTTACATTCACAGAAGAAACACGAATTCCAAAGTAGGCTTGGTTCAGGGAGCTTTCTCTAAGAATACTGCAGCAGTCCTAGCATATTGGGTAACTAGAAAAGTCAACCAGCACTTTGAATCATAAGTACTAAGAGGTCAATGAGAAGAGAGCAGGTAAATCTTGAAGAATCCATTATCCTTATAGATAACACATCACAGAAGAGAATTCTTAAATTGGTTTTTGAAAATGTTGTCCTGAATAATTCAAGAGTTGCCACAAATTTTTAATGACCTCAATATTTCAAAGCTAGCATATTTTTAATTCATTTTTATTCATTTGTCTAAGTTTTACTTCTCCCTTGTAAAGCTGTATGCTTTACTATGAGACAAATTAACAGTACCATTTAATGCATTTTTTCCTTCTAGAATCCAGAATTATCACCCATAAGGCAGAAACTCTGCCAATTATAATCCTATCCTCAAAAGACATCATCAAAACGCTGATTCATACTGACTAAACAAGCTGCATATTAATTACTCATTTCAATGTCAGCATGTTCATTATATATTGCTCTTTCCAGGGGAAGGAAAGATAAGGAGATGCTAATGCTTCTAGGGCATTTCATTAAAATGCACAACGCTCAAAAAATAAGTTGCTTTTGCCCTTTAACTGAATTATGAAGAACAAACTTATGAAAATTATAGTGGAACTGAAGGCTTTACCATTTAAAGACAACAGCACATTTTTTGTCACTTTTCACACATGTTTTCAGTGGCTCAAATCTATTTGAGTTATGCAATGGTCTCCCCAGTCCATACTACTACATCCTATGCCTCTTGTTCCTCACTGTAAGCCCTGTCTCACCAGAATGTCATGTGCTGGTAATGCCTGGGGTGACAAAGAGAATTGGACATAGTAGAAATTCATCTTGGACTGTGTTCAACTGCTGGTCCAATTACAAAGACTGTTATCAGAGTCGGGTGGGAAGCCTGAGTACATTATGGTAAACCTTCTCAGAGCTGCTCCTGCCCCAGCCTCCCGGACACATGTATAAGCCCAAGAGAGGGAGATAGAGCTGTAATTGCTAATCAAAATAATTATGTTTAGTAAATTGTGTAGTCCTTCTGTTCCAATTACCCTACCAGAACATGAGGCAAAGGGAAGAGAATCCAGCTCTCTTTCATTTCCTACCTCATCCCACTCCCCTGACACAAACCCCAGGCAGGTTGGTTATGATGTCAGCTCAGGTCTTCCTTGATGGTGAATCAATCTAGCTGCCAACGGTGCTGAGCAGAGAAACAGGAAAGACTGAAATGGCCAGTGGGGGAGCAAGGAGCAGGTGGGTCCAAAACCAGGAAAGCAGATACAGAGCAGTGTCAGGGGGACAGAGCTTACAGAAGAGCAATAAGAGGATCAAACTGAGCAGGGCTGCTGGGTGCCTCCAGAGTGAAACTGCTTGCAAGGACATTTGAGGCACCCTTTAGAGGGCCCCAGAAATGCTGGTGGGTGGTCTGGCAGGGGACCCAAAAGTCCTTTACCAACAAGTAGGAAAGGCTAGCAAAACTAGTGGAATTTGAGCTGTTCTTATTAGTGTGACCTTATGTGGTCCTAGCTGATGAGTCCTAGGAGAAATGTGTGGTATATATGAATCTGGGGAGAGCTCCCCTTTCTCTAATATAAAACAGATGTCTGTAAACTAACATTGTAGGAGAATAAATTTGAGGATTCCAAATGACTAATGAAATATACCAAGTTACTTTTTTTTTTTTTTTTTAATATTTCAAGCTTAAGTACAAAGCATGGGGTGTGAGCTAATCATGGTAGGCAAGAAAGACGGAAAAAAGGTAGAGAGAGAGAGAGAAGTAGTTCATGGTTCAATAAACACCTACTGTGCTCTTGGCTGTTTGTTGGATTTTTTGTTCATGGCCATTGTTTTAGCTGATCTTCAAAAGGAAAAAAAACTGAGTCAAGCATTATTATCATCATCTTACAAGGAAGAGATGAGTTTCAGAGATAGGAAGCAACTTGTAAGGAAGACCACACGGTTTCTAAGCATTGGAGGTAAAATTTGAATCAAGGTCTATGTGATATCAAAGCCTATGCCTGTACCCCTAAGCATGAGCAAGACAACACTCTGGGGTGCAGAAAGAAAACATTAAAATTTCTATTTAGATTTGTTATTTTTGACCTTTGCTTACCAGTAAGATCATTTTAATCCAATCCAGGGAGTGACATACCACATCCGGTTCACAAACTATCCTGAATTAAGAGGGGTTGACAGAAGGATGGCAGCATCCTCCTCATTCATTGGTCAGCTTTTAGTGTATTATGATGTGCTGTAGTTTATGTGGCCCAGTAAAGTCTCTTATATTGAGTTTTTAACTAATATACCTCAGAGAATAGACTAATGGCTCCAAAACATCCCTCTAAAGAAGCAAGAGATTGATGTAAACGTTAATGGTGTATACACATGTGAAGAGTGTGAGCGTGATCTCTTTGACAGTCACAAAAACAGAGAAACAATGATGACACAATAGACTCTGACTCAAAGTCAGGCAAAAAAATTCTTTTAATTATCAAGCCTATTTGAGGTATGGGTTGGTATTCATTATTTAAACATTGCCTTTGCCTGTGTTACATATTTGCATGCACTGTGTTTTTGGAGGTTTTTTTTTTTTCAGTAATGAATATTATTGAAACCAAGTATATCCACTTGGAAGCCAATCCATGAAACACTGTTTCAAATTTTAAACAAATAATTTCAAATACAATGAACTATTTGGAATAAATTTAATATTAATAAAGTTTAGTACTAGTAAGTTTAGTATTTTATGCAGAACAAAATGATTAGTCATCAACAAATATAAAGTTTTAAAATATTATATATTTCATCTTTGTTCTGTTTTGAAACTTTTTTGGAATAAAATAGACATAATATATTAATTCAATGGGATATATATGAAATTCATAAAAATAAATTTATTTCTATTAAGAATATATGTTCAAAAAATCTGATAGAGTGTGTTATCAAAAAAATTGCTGGCTGCTCCACCACACATCAGAGTGTAGTGAATATGGTGTGGCATATTAAAAGTTATTGATAAGTATTTTTAAGCAAATAAATAGAAGAAAAAATACTACATAGGCATGAGGTATACCTCATAGAGTGAGAGATGTTTGGAAAACAAAGAGTAGGGGAGACAGCCTTAACTTAATTTTAATAAGAAGGTTGAAGTCATAGGAGTGTGACCATACATCACTGTTAGCCTTGGCTTATGTCTGCTCTTCCACATCCCCCCAACGTCCCTTTCACCTTCAAAGTGATCTGGTTTAAATGATAAACTTTACAATCATTCTAATTATACAGAAATTTAAAAAAATTTTAACTTCTTCACGTGACTTTCTCTCACTCTTTCTTTTTACCCTGACCAAGAAAGAAAAAAAAAAAAAGTATCTTTTTTCATGGCCAGTCCTTTCATCTGTACACAATATCCTTTAAGCTATGACAAATTTATGTTACAGTTTTTCTTCCTTGCAAAATCCATCTCTCTCCCTCTCCTTAGGATCCTTCTTCCCGTGCCTATGAATGTATCCAGGTCTTGCAAAATCTAAAATTAGAATTCAGAAAGATTTATTTTGAGATGCACGTCTCCCTTTGAACACTTTTCCCCCTTTTATTTTATTTGGAAAACTTTCTAAAGGAAAGTCCTTACTTGCTACATTTTCTTCCTTCTGTACTCAACACTGTATTGTAATTGCTGTCTTGGAGTTTCCCACTCACGATGCCACATCAAACACCCTGTTCTTTAGCTTATTCCACAGAAAGTTATTGAGAACTTATTGGAGTACTATGCAGGAATCCCACCCCTTTAACAAAAGAATCGTCCTTCTCTACTTTCAGGACAGTCAGAGAGAGTGTGAAGGCAGGAAGCTACCACCTGCCTACTTAGCCAGATAGACTGAATTGATTGGTCTTCAAATGGTCACAACCACTCCATCCCTCTCTGCAAAGGCATTTTCTTAACCTCTCTCCCCCTGCATCCTTACCTCTCTGAATACTTGAAATTATTGACCAGCTTCACCATCTTAAAAGTTTCTATTATTTTGGTCTATTCTAGGACACTGCAGAATGTAGTATAAGTAATATGTAATTTGGAGTCCGAAGGATCTGGATCTGAATTCTAGTTCTGCCCCTCACTATTGCTTGCTGAAGCCATCCAAGTCATTAATCTCTCTGAGTTTCAGTTTCATAGTCTATCAAATGAAATTATGATGCCTAAATCACAGGCTGTTTGCAGCTAATCTTACTAAGACTATTTTCACATGAACATTGGCTAATTTTTTGTTATTATACTTAAAGTTTTCAACTGCCTTAACAGCACAATTAACTGGACTGATAGTGCTTTAATCCACATTAACTTTAGAATCAAAAGCATCTTGATTCTATTGGTCACTTTTGATCCAGTGTTTACTCTTAATATACTTGAGTCCAGGCTTTAGGGCAATGACACTGTTTTTATGAGAATGAAACCAGCCCAACTGTCCCACAGAAATAATATTTACAGGTTTTTAACAAACATAGAAATTGACCCTCCATATTAAAACTTGACACTTATATTTGTCTTAACTGAGTTTCTTCCTCAGGAAACCAACCCTTAGGCAAGGGACTGAAACTCACTAGATCACCACATCCAAACAGATGCCAGACACCTCGTTTAGCATGCTTGCTTCCTGACTTCTTCCTAATTCCTGTTTTCCTCTTTCCCCAGTATATAATCACCCCAATTTTGGTCACTCGGGGAGACAGATTTGAGAATAACCTCTCATTCTCCTTGGCTGCAGCACCCAATTAAAGCCTTCTTCCCTGGCAATACTCATTGACTCCATGATCGGCATGCTGGGTAGTGAGCAGCAAGACACAGACGTTGGAGGTACAACAACAAGAATTCAAGACAATTAAATGTACTGAGACACTTTCTATATTGTGCCCAAGAGCTGACTTATTTTCCTATCATTTATGTTGAACATTTTGTTCTAATTCCATTTATATAATGTGTAAATAAAAGGAAAAAAGTATGAAATAATGTAGGGTTAAGAGTATAACAGAAACATTTTGGAGCCACCACCAAATGCCTGAGGAAATGGGGAGGGGATTTCTAAAAAGCCTTTAGAAAGGAACTATGGGAATCAGCGTCTAGACATCTGCCAAGTCCAGAATACACTGGCGCCCTTCACAGAAGTCAGTATGTACTAGTAAAAGCATTATTCTCTATTCTTTCTCACCTTTACCCAATTTCAAACTCTGTGGGAATATGGGGCAGTGGAAAGACTAGAACTACTAGTTTTTAAAAAGTAGCTAAACATAACCACCCTTCCCCAACCATAGACTTTCCACCTGAAACACAACCAAACTGGAGAGAAAGACAAGATGCCTCAACTAACAATCAAGTTGGGAGTGTTAATTATATGTGACTGGACATTATACATACTTATCCCAGGCTATGTTTTATGTCTTGTTCATAAGACATTTTGCTACTAAGAGTGACCAGAAAAGTCAAGGGACTGCCTAAGTGTTCATCCAGAGGCTGGGGCTGCCTCAGGAAGAAAAAAAGAAAAAAAAAAAGGAAAATATAGTTAGTGGGAGGCAGAAATAAAACTGTGTAACTGATTTAGTTACTTTCTAATATAGTCCTCTGCTCTGCTGTTCCTAGCCCTTTCAAGTATCTCCCCTCTCATTAAGACACTTGTCCTTAGCTATGCCCAAAACTGCAGGTGCACCCTTCAAATTCAAAGCTAACAGGATATACGTTTAAGCTTAAGAAGCCCATTGAGAGAGACACAGGAAACTGGAAAGGTGGAAAAGTGCATTGCGTGGAGCCTCCAGGAGCAGGATGCTAGGTTTTCATTTTGACAGTCAACGCCATGAACCAGGGCATAAAAAAAGGAACTGCAGTCTGCTGTGTTGACTGGAATTTGAAGTAAACATGAGGAAGAATAATGGGAAGTAGAGTTAAGACAGGAATTCTAGGAGCAGGCACAAAGACAAAGGATATTAGTTTGACTTCATGGACTTTTACTACCAAGAGTCTCCATGTTAACATCACTTTCCAACATCCCTCAGCACATAGCCCAACTAGTCCTGCCATTGCCAAGCACACATGTTGACTTGCTGCATTTCAATTACTTAGATAAAAGAACCCTTTTGAAAGTTATGCCCTGAGAAGTTAAAATTTTATCTCAACTTGGTTCTTTGTAGAGCACAAGAAATTGTTACCGAAAACTTTCCATCCTCTGATAGAAAGGTCAGGCAAATATAGATAGAAGGGAAGTTAGACTCAGTCTGAGAAAGTGACTGTAAGCAGTGATTTATGAGCAGAATTCCTAGGGTGGGGGTAAGGGCAACAGCCTCAACACTGTAGACAAAGGAAACAATGCTTTATAATCTACTGAAAAAATGATAAGTCAAATTACAGAAAACATAGAACTGCACAGATAAAAGCACATTCCCCCAGGGCAGGAAATGTAAAGCATTTAAAATGAGAAAATTTCCCCAGGCCCACTCCCTTTATTTATCTTTGTTTCTCTCCTTTTTCTCTCTTCATTTCTCATTTCCTGTATTACTGACATTTTAAAATAAATCTACAGGAGTTATGTCAGAATTTTACATATATATGAACTAGTTTGAATATCGAAAAGTTGCATTTTTCTCTAAATAGTGATACAAATTTAACATTTGCCATCTAGAAATAAACAAGAAACCATAATCCATAAAGCTTTAATTAACTGAAATACAGAGAGCATGATATGATAATACATTTAGTGTTGTGGCTAAGAATAAATCATTATTATTTTAATGGTTGTTTCTGAAAAACTTCCACTTTTCCATACTTTTCTATTTAATGGGAAGCTCTATTTTCCTCCTCATTAAATCTACTGTGCTTAATGGGTTTAAAATTCAATGTATATCGATCAACGACTGCTTCCTTAAATCATCTTCCTACACTGATTTTGCAAGTTTTCATATTTACAGCATAGGTAATACGAAATAGTCATGCAATGGTTTATAGTTTTTTATTAAAACATTAGAATACATTTCAAATATAAGGCCCCTTAGGCTACTCTGTATAGCCATTCTTAAATGCCCTTATTTTGATTACTTTTCCTATGTTTTGACTAAAATATTCTTTCATTTAAAAGAATTCAGTCTAGTTTGATTACTTTCATAGTGATCGTATTTTAAAAATTTACCCTCAAATGTTGAGCATTTCTATTTGGCAGACGCTATACTAACAGCTTTACATGAAATAAGTCATGGAATTCTTACAACCACTTTACAAGATTAGTATATTTGTATATTTGCATATAAGGTAACCCTCAGAATAACCCCATAAGATTCTCACATGTACTATCCCACACATTCCCATGAAAAAGACTAAAATATAAAGTGGTGGAGAGTCCTGGGACAGGGCCCAAGAGGGCACAGCTGCCCCACTGAGATGCTCAGCAGCTCTGCATGAAACTGCCTGTACAAAATTATGACAGTGAGAGTAAATCTAACATAGTGGACTCCATCTTGCTTCTGACCTCTGAGCTGCCTTTGCTCATTCCTGGGCATAGACCAAGCTAACCATGGGAGGAATTTAGCTTATACTTTAACTTTGAAGCAAGTATGATAGTAGTCCCTCCTTAAAACTAACTCTATTCCCCACTCCAACCCCCGCCACTGTTTGAGGACTGAAATTGACTTTGAAACTGACTTGGTAAGACTAATGAAAGGTCACAAGATGAGGATTCTGGGAAGAGCCTGAGTTCTGCTAAAATGTAAACAAAGTTTCTGTAATCCTTTACTGCTCAGGGGTCATGTGGCCAGAGGTCACAAGATCTGTGGCTTCCCCAATTGCTACGGCAGAAAACATCACTATTGTAGAACCTAAGACTGACTTTTTATGAGATGTTTTTCAAACCGACCCTACCCAGACTCGTGACTCATGACTCAACTGGTCCTGGGCCCCCACCCAGAGGCAGACTCAATGTATGAGAAACGTTTTCCACACCCCTATGACTCCATTCCCCACCCAATCAGCAGCACCCCTTCTCTAGCATCCTGCCCACCAAATTGTCCATAAAAACTAACCTCCAAACCTTCAGGGAGACTGATTTGAGTTAAAACTCTGTTTACCATGTGACCTGCCTTGCATTAATTAAACTCTTTCTTTACTTACCTTTGGTTTTATCATTGAAACGGGCAGAAAGAACCCATTAGGTGATTTACATGTGCAGCCTGGTTCTGTCAGGTGGGCTGTGTAGTCACAGCAGCTAGGATGGTATCTAGATTGCCCCCACACTTAGGCATTGAGGTGCAAAAGACAGGCTAACTCACTTAATAGAAATATGACTCATCCTGCCTGACGTTAAACCAAACATTTGTGTCTCTTCACTGAGGACCATTCAAGAGTAGTTTCTTTCCTTTGCATCCTAGTATCCCAGAGTGCAAGCTGACTCCTTTCATTATTGGTCATTCCTCAACATTTAATTGGAAGGAAACATTACTGAGCTTAAGTGTTATGCTTAATGCAGTAAGCATGACCCCTTCTTGATATGCAAAAACTTACACTTTGTCTTATCAACTGTTATGGGTTGAATTGTGCACCCCTCTCAAAGAAAAGTTTCTTGTAGCCGTAACCCCCAGTACCTCAGAATGTGACTTTACTTGGAAAGAGGATCTTTATAGAGGTAACCAGTTAGTATGGGGTCATTAGGATGGGTCCTGATCCAATATAACTGGTGTCTTTGTAAAAAGGAGAAAGTTAAACACAGAGACAAACACAGAGGAAGATAACAGGAAGACACACAGCGAGAACACTGCATGAAAATGGAAGATTGGAGTGAGGTACCCACAAGCCAGGGAATGCCAGAGATTGCTGGTAAACCCCCAGAAGCTGGGAAGAGGCAAGGAAGAATTTCCCCTACAGATTTTAGAGGGAGTATGGCCTGCTAGTATCTTGATTGGGGACTTCTTGCTTCTAGAATTGGGAGACAGTAAGTTTCTGACGTTTTAAACACCCAGTTTGTGCTACTTCATTAGGACAGCCCTAGAAAACGAATACATTAACCAAGCCTCCTTCAGGTTTTCTTTTTTTCCCCTTCATTATTATGTTGAGTTTGACTGGCTGCAGCTGAATGGCTGTTCTGACATTCTCTTTTGGCAAATTATCTTTTCTTGGCTTCAAAGAGGGAATTTAATCTTAGTTCATTGCTGCTACAAATGAAGCTGTAAGAAAAGAGTTTCACTGTTAAAGGAAGTCCCCATTTTGTGTTTCAAGACCTAAGGAAGTTTAGTGATAAGATCCACAGAACTCTGGCTCATACAATGCCTTGGCATTACAGCTTTAGTGCAAAAGGCAATTCTTCCTCCCTCTCCCTCAAAATGAATGAGAGTTTAAATGACAAAAGACATTGTTTGGATGACAGCTCAGCCTCTGCCAATACCATCTTGCATCTGCAAATCTGCTTGTCACTGACTACATGCAGAGGAGAGCAAAGGATATCTCTATGCTTCAGAGATACTTCTAGCAGCAGTAAGATCCATCTCCACATTGTAACCCATATGCCTGCAGGCATGACAGTGTTCCCAGCTACCCACAAGTCTATGTGAATTAAAAACGTGGAGCCCTATTCCCGTCTTTTCTAATAATATAGGTGAAATGTGACTCTCTGGGATAGAGGACAAAACCAATCTTACAGCCTTTAATTATAGTGAGACTTTTAAAAAATTTCTAATTATTTCATTATTTTCAGGGACCAAAATATTTATTGAGACCACTTTATCACAGAATGCTTCCAAACCATTCATCTGGTCATCTATTATTTTCAACAGCAGATACTAATATAGAAAATAGAAAGCTATGCTTCACTGAGGGCTTGCTATGCTCTCTATGCATACTATTCTAGGTGCTCTACCTTATCACATTGACTCCTCATAACGACTATATAGGGTGCATGCTACTATTACCCTACCTTACAGCTAGGAAGACTGAGCAATGGTCACCTGCCCAATGTTCCTCACCCAATTTTGCAGAGTCAATACTTGAAACCAAATCTCTGACTTCAGAGCCAGCTCAGCTATCCTGCCTCTGTTGAGTACTCTTAGGTGTCATACATTGTTCTAAGAACAAGGGAGAACAAGATTTGTTTTTAATGACTATATTCCTTGTGGTCAAGGAACTTACAGTTTAGGAAGGAGAAACAATAAATAACCATCTCATTATAAATAAATCTATTAATTCAGAAACATAGCTGTTATTACACTGCCATACCTCATCATATCAAACTCTCTTAATACATGATGCCAAGGACTCTCCCTCTATAGAATGTATTTAAAACAAGGATCTTCAGAGGAAATAATCTAAATGGATAACAGAAAATGAGATAATTAAAGTATATACATATGCTGACTTGAAACCCAAATTGAAATAATCTAGAAGACCAGCCAAACTGCCCTCTCTTGATAAACTTAGTGAGCAGTCATAGATAGTCTGGCAAAGATGGCCTTCCCTTTCTCTCCTGGCCAAAAGCTTCCGGAGGAGAACTTGCTGTCTCTCCTCTCTTTGAGGCAGATTCCAAATATCTTTCAGGAGTCCCCTTACTGTAATCATGTACGAAAGCTTCTGCTATCGTCCAGAACAACATGCATTCCCAACATTCAAGCTTCATTCAAATCCTTGCTTGTTCTTGGCCTGATTTCTTGAAGCTCCCTAAGATTACTAAGTGCTGCCTTATCCAATTATCAGTCCTATACAGCCTCGTGACATTTTGTAGCTGAAACAGACCTTAGAGATTATTTCCTTGAACCTGTTCATTACTCCGTCACCCCTCAGCATTTATGCAATTACTTTGCTCTGTTTAATTTGTATTTATACAGTTGTTGCTTTGGTAGAATAGTTAGGAATGTTTCCTCTATATATTTTCCCTCAACTAGATTACAGGATCCTCAAGGACAGGGAGTGTGTAAGTACACATTATCTTTGTTTTTGCTACTTTTTGCATTGGTTTGCGGATAACGGGTGCTCAGTGAAAGTTGTTGAATGGACAATCCACAAAATAAAAAGTAGAATAGAAAGTATGTTTATGTATCTTTTTTTTCTTCATTTAATTGAGCAAGACCACCTACTCCACAGTTTTTCGAAACTAATTCAAGTAGGATTTAAAATCAGTTTTGGATTTGGGTTATCTTATACAGTGTTTATGATATCTATGCACTTTAAACATCTGTCCTTATGTTGCTTTGAACTTTTTGGTTATCAACAGAAACTCCTTCATAATTAAATAAGAAAAAAACATAATAGAATTACTATGAGGTCCCAAAAACAGGGCCTCTGATACCATCAGAAAGGCCTGCCACCTCTCCTCTCTGCCCGCTTTACACACAGACTTGATTCATTTCTAGCTCTATAGTTCTCTCTCCTTCAGAGAGCCATATGAGTAGAAAACAAGGTGGCCAACAGACACCTAGTTTACACGTCGCAAGAAATACAGTGAATCTCTTGATCCCAATTCCAAATTTCCTAAGTAAGGGAATGTGATAGACCTAGCTTGAGTCTTCTGACAACCCCTAGACTGTGACCAGAGGCTCATGTAAAATATTGGTTATTTTCATTCTAAAGAGGAGAGAAACTGATGAAAATAATTTCCCAGGGGAAAAAGAAAATCAGATCTAGACAGAAAAAAAAAAATCAATGGGAATCTAGTATAATATCTATGACTATACATACTCAGTTCTCTACATTTTGATTCAGAGACTAAAGCCCCAACAATTTATTTCCTGCACAAAGAAGTGTTCAAATGTTAGCTGTTACCATTGCTTATGAAAAGAAACTATTTAGTAAACATATGCAGGTCATTACAGTCTTAATGAACAATCAGGTTTTTTTGTTTTGTTTTGTTTTGTTTTAGACTTTTGCCCTCCAACATTTTATTTCGGGGTGGAAATGTCTGCAAATCCTAACCCTAATTAGCTTTTCCTTTTTAAACTAGTTGATTGCCCAATGAGTAATTTAATTCTCTTCTAGAACCCTAAAGATAAAGTCTAATCCTGGGAAAATCACTAAATTCACCAGAGAATTAGATAATATCATCAGTGTAGATGCAGCCAGAGAGCAAGATTCACAGATTGCTATCAGAGGGTAACATAGAGAAAAAGCCATTGTTATATTTTCAAAGCCACGTGAGCAAAGAGTTTTATAAAGGCCCCATGAAAATATCCTAATGACAAATGCCAGGTGAATTCTAAGGACTTGTCTTAGAGCTCACCTCACATATATTAGCATAATACATTCCACAAGAAACACAAAGATAAACGGACAAGAAGCGAGAAATATTCTTTGTGAGACCAGGAAAATACACACATGGGGGAAATAGCTAAATGAAACTGAATGAGTGTTCTGCAGCAAGATACTCACTGTGAACAGCCTGACCTAAACCTTGGGATACCAAATTTTGCTTCCGGCAGAGACTTATATCTGCCCATTCATTATCTGGAGCAGGGGCTGCCTGACGGTGGGACCCTCAAAGCATGTATAATACAAAGAGACTTACTTCCCTCAGGCTTCCAGATTGTCAGGCAAGGCCACCCAGGGCATGATGGCATTAAAATCCAAATAGTCACTGAACAATATAATGCTTAATAATGTGATCCAGTCCAGGCGAGTCAAGGTCTCATTATACAGGCCCTCAGGGCTGAGAAGAGGCAGGAGAACAAAGACGGAAATGTGTGTTGTCATGGCGTCCCTGCTGCATCCCCTTGTTTCACAGGAGTGGAACAGAGTCTCTTTGAAACAATTTGGTGGTAAACATCTTCTAGTTAACTTTCACAGGACTCAGATCAAGAGTGGATGCTCCTGCATCTCACACTGGTTATATAAACTCTAACTCTCCAGTTTTCCCATGTGGTCTTTTCCCAGTCCTAGGTTGGAGTTGGCTTATTCATTGCAGCTGAGGGGGAAAAGCAATTTTACCATGAAGTATATACCATTTTGATGTGTGGAATTTTTAAGAAAGAGAAGGAAGTATAGGAGCAGAGCCATGACCTTAATGTGAGATTAGGGCCCTTCGTACCAGATAAGCACAATTTCCAAATTTTAGGATAACCTTTGGCAAATCTCTAAATTAACTGAGGGCTTCGTTTCTTCATCTTATGCAAGATAGAATTGATTAAAAGACAAACCACGATTTTACTGATCATCAGGAAAGAAAAAATAGTCATTTAGAATTGCAATATGCATTAATTATAAAATGCATTCTGATTGCAGAGATGTTTAAAGTATGAAAAAAAAAGTACATCTTAGAATCAATGATAAATGGTATAATTGAGAGGTAGGGGCTTAGCAAAACAGATATTTCTGAAAGTGATCCTGTCTGGTTGCTCGCCCTTTTTAAGAAATGACTATTTTTATTGTTGACTTCTTTTTGCAGTTGTACTTAAGCACTGAAAATAACTGCAGAAAAGAGAGGAGTAGGGCTTTTAAAGAAAATGCACTTCTAGTAGCTGCAGACTGACTCTGAATCAATTAGGTATTGGAAAGTTAAATTATTTGCCTGTTCCAAACAAAACCCAGTGATAGGAATTTGCAGGTCAGCTTTCACTCCCTGCTCACCAACTCTCTCTCAAAGCGTTTGTCTTCATTGGACCAGAATCTTCTTTCTTGCAGCTGATTGATTAGTTCTCTTCCCTCCTTCTTTCTTCCATTGTCCCTTTTTCCTCTTTTCTTCCATCTATCAATATTTAGTAAGCACCCACTCTGTGCCACATCCTGTGCTAAGTGCTGCGAAGGCAGCAGTGAATAAAATGGACACAGAATGAGCCACTCTCAAGAAACATACCTGTCTAGAGTAGGAGATAGTCATGGGGGAAAGCAATTGCAATGCAACATAATAGGCGTACATACACAGACTAGCCTTAGAAAATCCGGAAGGCTTCCCTAGGAGGTGACACCAAAACCAAGACCTGAAGCACACCCAGGAGAGTGCCAAATTTTACAGTAAATTCCCTCACACCAGATAACTGAGTGCATTTGTGAACACAATTTTCTGGTTAACTGCAATAACTTGAGTATCTGACCTACACATTTTCTATTTCCTCCCATAATCTGACCTTATTTGCACTTCTCTCTAGATTACCTTTCGCAATCTCCAATCAGTAACCGTGCTGCTACCCCACAGACTTATCCCCTCATGCTCTGCACCTTTGCTCAGCTCCTTCAGTTGCCTTTTCTCCATGCCCTCCACCTTGTTAAGTCTGACTTACAGTGTGCCCATTATGCATGTCAGCAGAGTTCGTTCAGGAGAGAACTGAGATGCAGAAAAGTTTAGCAACTAGTCTGAGGTGACAAACAAAATTCAAACTTGGCCAGTTTGTTCCAAAAGTCCCTTCTTTTTCTGCTACACCACACTGGCTCCTTGTAGTTGGAGTCCTTCTTTATTTCAAAACACCAAGCTCAGGTCTTACTGTCCTCATGAGGCTTCCATCTGATAGTTGCAGCCCGTACAGATCTTACTTGCTCTAATTTTTCTGTTATTTATTCCCTGAACTTTGATATAGACAATGACGCTCACCAGTTGTTTTACAACAAGCATATGGGTTTCTTCAACTCAACTGTAGAAAATTTGTGTCCAGGAATTGCACCTTATATTGGAGCTGGGGTTTGGGATTACCAATGCATGACAGACCACAGGCTTTTTTCTTCATAGATTAGGATACTACCTATTTGAGTGAACCCCTTAGCTGAGTTCCAGGTAAGGGACATTTTTGGTGATTATGGGCCATAAAAATCTCAGAGACACCAACCAGACCAGTCTTGCTCTTAACTTGGCTGTTCTTGCAGGCAGTGCCATGAACTTAGTGAGCATTCACTGGTAATGGGAAATGAACAAAAGTTAAGGACTTAAAAGGTTTTCTGAGCTCTCTGCTCCCTCCCTGAGCAAACACACCAGAATAGTATCCCTCTTTGAATGCAAATCAAATGCCATTGTGGCTTTGAAATTACATTTTTTTTTCCATTGAAATTTCTCAAGACATTAATTCTCAAGTGGATCAGTGCTGACATGTATTATTGAGTTTTGTTCTTCTTAGTATCTAAGCCACTCCCAGCACATTCTCGAGGCATTTAGAGAAGTGCATTCACCCAACCAGGCTGCCAATGGATCGTTTAGTGCATTATTACGTAACTTATTACCACACAGTCACAAAAGCACAGAGAGGAATTTGATTCCTTATCATTATTTGCATAACACACACAGCACTTTTCCACTAAAGAGCTCTAAACTCTATGCAGAGAATATCTAACAAGTCATGCTAACTTTTAGGCATCTAGAATTATATAATCAAAAACAAGGGAAGCAGGAGAACAGGAAAGGTAAAGAGTAGGAGAGGGGAAGATCTGACACAGAACCAAAAAAAAAGCAAATAAAAGCAAAATCAAGCCCCAAAATGAATAAGTGTGCTCTTGCTATTTGGGAGGGATGGTACTAAACAGACTGCATAACAAACCACTTAAAGGGTTCTACTTGTGTCTAAGTCCTCTAGGCCAGAGGTCAGTTTATTTAACTGAATAAAGAACTATTTGGTCTAGGAAGTAGAGTGCAAAGTGTTTCCACTTTGTTATGAATGCGTTAAAAGTTGAAGACAGAATGAGCGTAAGGAAATCTTCATGTGGAGCCTAAGTAAAGTCTATTATCTAATAACATCTATAGGAATCATCCAGAGTAAAGAGCATAAAGCCCTGAAATTCTATTCTTTCTTATCTGGAGAATAAGGAGTACCCAGACTAACCGTTCACATCCTCAGTCACCCAAAAATTTTACTTTAGAGATATCAGCCTCTGTCAGTTTTCACCAGGATAGGCTTTTCTCTAGAATGTTTCCTTATTTTCAACCTTATTTTCAACATTTTAATTGCTATTTCACATGTAAGACAAACACACACACACACACACACACACACACAGACTTTGCATTGGACCAAGTTTAGATGTTGGACATTTCTCATTTATCACATTTTAATATACATTCTGGATGTGTTTCAAATGCTATTTCAACTTCCAATATCCCCACATCACTAATTGTGGCTATGTAAGGCTGCATCAGTTCATAAAGGTCTCTTTAATCACATGCACTTCTGATTACCAAGATGTACTCTTTCCAAGAAAATGCCAAGAGAAAAGAGACAACTTGAAGAGATTTGGCAAGACTTGTCTGGTCATTTGCAAGAGATAAATGTTTCCTTTACCTCATTAATTCACATCTTTTGGCATAGAAAATACGTATTATCCTTGCCGTTATCACCAGCCTCAAAAAAAACTTGGAAATTTTGTGAAAAAGCTTAATGGCTCATGCTATAAATGGCAAATTCTCCCAGCTGGCATCTGCAACTTGCTAGAGCCATTCATGGACTATTGCCTTCCAGATGAAAATTAAGCTGGAAGATAAAATGGGAAAAGCATCACAAAGTGCCTTGTAATCTCTAGATATATTTGGGAACAGCTTAATTTCCATTTGTCTAGGCTTTCAGATGTTTACCATTAAACTTTCACTTGACAACAGGAAACCAGTCTTGTGTGATAAATAGTAGACATTTTTCTCTCAAAAGATAATATGCATAGTGTCCACTCTTAGCCATCCATGTATCCTTTCATTGTAGAATATATGTAGAATATTTGGTGTGCTCTTCATGTTTTGGAAGATATAAAGAAGAATAAGTTTATATTGATGTCTCCAAGGAGCTCATGGTTCTGTTTCTTTTTCTTTGGAAAGAGACAACATATACAGAAGAAATATGATTATGATCAAAGACAAGCAAGTTGCAAAAGTTATAATAACAAAGATGTACCTACCCACTCAACCTTTTTTAACCTATATTGATAGTTTAGAATTATATATCATCCCTTGGTTCATGAACTCAACTAACAAAGGTAGATTTACTTATCCACTTGTTAAATTTACCATTTTTCATCTCAGTTTATTGAAATGGAGATGAGGGAGAACAATTCATAGAACCATAAGTTGTCAGTTTTGTCTATAGCATAAGGAATACGTAGAGTCTGTCCAGATTGTAGAGAAGTCTTAAAAGCAAGGCTCTGACTGGGTTCAATTCAGTAGGCAAAAATTGCTACTGTGAGTTTCTAAACAGAACCAATATTTGAAGGAAAATTCATCATTAATAAATATATCCACATATGTTAATTATGAGCAGGTGACCTGGGAATTAGAGCAACCAGGTAGGAAGGTGCTGCTGTATTCTTGATAAGCAGTGAAGAAGGACTGAAGTAAAGTAGTAATAGGGAGAAAAGAGTGAGTTTAGTTTTGATCATGTTGAGTTTCAAGTTGAGTCCACAGGTCATCTTTCGGGTGAAGCTCTGTTGCAGACAATCAGAAATGCAGGTCTAAGAGAGGTCATTACTGTGACATAGAATCTGGAGGCATTTTCCAAAAAGTGGTTTGTTAATTCATGTGAATAGATATGATCACTTAGAGAAAGACTATGGCTAGGGGAGAAACAAGAAGGACCAAAAAGAGAAGAAAGAGCTTCCCCATTTAGGAAGAAGAAAGAGGACCAAAGGGCAAATGTTAATAGTCACCAGAAGACCCAGAGGAGGACAAGGAATGTGCAGCATCACCAAATCCACCTGAAAATTCAAGGTGTGGGTGGTCATTGTGCATCACATGGCAGAGACAGTAATGACGTCAGAACTAGGATGAGGTCATTTGAGTTGCAGACCATGAGATATCGGTAACCAAGAGGGGAGTTTGAGCAGAATGTTGAGGTTGGGAGCCAAATCCCAGGGAGAGTGTGAGTGCTAAGGAGATGAAGACAGCAGATGCAGACTAAGATGTTTGTTACCAAAAGAAAACAAGAGAAGTGGTGTCTGGGGCAAGGAGTCCAGAGAAACACGTTTCTTTGATGTTTGTTCACTTATTTTTTTGTTTTAGTTAATGAGAACATGTCCATATTTGTCAGGTAAAAAGAAGAGTCCCATAGTTCTAGAGATACTTTTATTGACATAAAATGTAAAGGGAATAAGCAGGAGAGCAAGATCTCAGGAGAAGCAGAAAGGCATAGAGATTAAGGAGGCTAATAAGGAAGTAGAGTAATGCCCCTTTTCTAGGGACTAGAAGACAAGAGCAAAAAATGGGTGAAGATGATGGGAAATACTAGAGAGAAGAAAGTCCCTCACTCATAATGGTAGAGAAGGCTCAATTCACCTCTAGAGTCAGAGGTTGATGCCCAGGCTCAGAGAGCTCACAGAGCTTTGAGATGATTTAGAATCAAGACTCAGCAGAATGTGAGAAGGAGTGTAAAAGAGACGGCAAAGCACTGTGCAGCAGCACAGAAGGCCCAATGACAGACTATGTATTTAACACACTTTCATTTAAGCTCTGGGATTTGCTTTGTGACTTAACTCTGGATTGTCAGCAGCCTGCAAACAAAAGAGAATAAAAACCCCCAAACTGACAAGGCAGAGCTATTAGCTTCTGTGTGCTGCTGTTTCCCAGTGTCCTTTTTAGCTGGTGGGAATAGCGGATGGTCAACGGGTCAGGGAAATCAAAAGTGATAGCAACAGTGTTGCTGAAATTCTTAGCCTTGAACTACCTCTGGATAAGGAGGTGAATGAGGTCCAACACACAGGACCTGATGGCCAAACACCGTTTCTGAATAATGGTAAGGGGAAGAGGTAGGTGCACATACGGTCAAGTCTCTGCACTTCATCCATTCTAGAAATACGGGGTTACCGGCACGAGAGAAATTTTTCATTTCTTATGGGGTAGACCGGCCTTTGATATTTGAACTCATCTGGGGAGCATTCCTCCATCTCACCTAAGACAGCTCAAGAGGACTGATGTGGCCTCCTGAGGTGTCCAGGAAGAAGCTTCCTCATTAAACACTGATTTTTGCTGCTCTAAGACAGCTCAGGCACAAACACTAACTGTGTTGTTATTGAAGAGGCAAAGCTCCCTAGGACACTGGGAACCAGCATTCATATACCCAGTGAGAAGGATTTTTTGACCCTACGGGAAACTTATTTTGTTCTCTTTGTATGTCTGATTTGCAGCATTTTCTACAATATCCCTTGATTTGCAGCATTTTCTACAATATCTCTTTAAGTATGAGGGCTGTGATACATACTCCAATTAGATAAATCTTCCACCAATTAAAAAAAAAAAATCTTGTTTCATTAGTTTTGAGTTTGTTCTGTTGCCAATAATGTTTTGTTTTTCAGCTGAATAAACAATAAATCTAGGAGGCTATTTAGATGTGTAATGTTCCTGAAAGAAGCTTTTTAGGACATAGAAGACAAAGTTGCTTACTCCAACATTAAAAAGATAATGTAGCTGAGTGGAATTAACCCATTTAGGGATGCATTTCTTCCCAAGGGAAGCTGCAAAGTTATTCCTCACAAAGAGACTTCACTGCATCCACACAATTAAACACTGGGGATCAGATAACATGTGACTGAACAGCCTTCAGATAAATCCAATTACCACTTAAATTACCAAAGAAATGTGCTTTTTAGGGCAAATAACCTAAACACAATGACTTTTTTTGTGTAGAAAAAGTTATTGCATGTAAAAAATGCTGTATGAAAGGATGAAATTAGCCCAGTTTTCTCTCCCTCCCCACCCATTCTCTCTCTACCATATGGAGCAGACTGTTGGTAGGAATCTTTTCTGGGGAAAAGAGTATGGCTGCCTTCCAAACGCAGTCCTCGGGGCATGGCATGGATCAAAGGCTACAGCAGAAATTGTGCAAACAACACAGGAGTCAGTGGGGTCCAGTCTCCTGCTCTGCAGGCATGAATGTTGACTGATCCTCAGGCCAGATGAAGCAGTTACAGCCCAGAACCAGCTGATGGCAGTTTTCTGATTGTAAGAATTTTGGAGAAAGAAAATTACCCAAAAGTATTTCAAAAGAAAAGCCAGCAGTATATTACCGTGCCTGAAGGGAGACTGACCACATGACAGAGGTCTAATGATAAGGACTTTCCCTGTCTGCCTGGCCCACCGTTGGTCCCCAGTAATCACTGTTTGGTCCAACTTCACACCTTGGTTTGTGCTGTTCTGTTTATCAAGGAGGGCCCTCTTCCCCAACTTTGGCTGCCTTCCCTGCCCACTTGCAATGCTCATTTCAGAGCTCAACATTTCCAAAGTACCTCCCTGGACAACTCCTCTCTGTTCTCTCTTCCCCTCTGGAACCTCCATATCATTCATTGTCAGCCACTCATGTGTCCCATGTTTATTCCACAAAGCACTGTAACATCATTTCAAAGTGTGTATCTTGACTGCTTAATTGCATGACAGTTGTATCACAGACTTTGTCCCCATCCATTCAGATGCGGAATACTACTTTTAAAGTCACTAACTAGAGAATGGAAAATCTTCTGCGTTAAGACCCATGCTTATATACAGGCCCACGGTGTAATAAGTGCCCTCCTTGATATGTGGATGAATCAATTCAACCTCAAACCCTGTGTGGTATAAAAAGGTACAGTAGAAGAGCCATGGAGAAACATGAGCCACTGCTCTCTTGCAAAGATTTGCATGTGGTTGCCCTAAAACTGAAGTCAGCTTTGTATGTAGCAGGACTTGGAAGGGTAGATGTTTGCTGGAGGTCCCCATGAGGTCAGAAACAGAAGCCTGAGGATATATTGAGACATTCTTTGAACAAGATTCACACTGGCCAAATGTTTGTTTTGTCTCAGCCTCATGTAGAATTGGCTGGACCACAACCCCATGTTCCTGCCTTGATTCCCAGAGGTATGGTGACCAGGCCTGTCACTGCCCTGATGAATCTATGAGAAATAGAATATAGAAGTGTGGCACAGAAAAGATTTTTACTAGAAAGGGTAAATTCTTGATGTGGCATAAACTGCAGCTAACTCTTTGTTCTGGGCTTTTCTTACATGTCAGATTCCTCTGTGTTGACTACTGAGTCCTGAGTATGTCTTCACAACTAAGGGGGCTGTCCACTCACTCATATCCTCATTCACACATACTCCCTTTGCACTATCTGTAGGTTTGATCTAGCAAACAGAAGCAAAAATGACCTTAACCAAGAGTTGGGTATCATCCACAATAATCTTTGAAACTGGATTCGTGGTTCTCAGCCAGCACAAGGTGACATACCTACTCTGGAGACCAAGTAAGTTCACTTGCTCCGACCCTCCATGGTCTTTAGCCTTGATCTGGGAAATTTGGTGTTGTGGTTCCAGTCACCAGGTACTGCCCACTGACCCAGGGAAACTCAAACCCAGAGAAGACAGGACATCAGAATAGATAATAACAGATTTTATTATAGGACCCAAAGTCCTTCACATGAGGGCTTCCGTGTGTTTGGAGAGTCTCTAAAAAGTCCTAACAGAGTGAAACCACCAAACCTCTTACAAAATAGAAATCTTTTCAAAACTGGGGGAAATATTTCTTTCATCTCAGTTTATGGAAAGGCATCAAATACAAGAAAGCAACTTTCTCTTTAGGTATGCCCTCTTAGATTTTATTTTTAATGAAACATTTGGCTTCAAAACATACTTTCAAAGTCTAATGCCCCATAATGGCAATTACTATTTTAAAAAGCAAAGCTTTTATCCTCCAAAACCTAAAACCTTCAGACCTCGCATGGCATTAGCCAGCTCTTCAAAGTATACTAAAATAAATCTTAAGAGCTTCTTATGTTTTATTTTGAATTGTATGTTGACTTGGAAACAGCAGAGAATTTTTGCCCCTCTCCTGTCTCCTGAGGAATGGTTCTCAAGAGCAAAAAGTTCTCCATATGCAAGAACAAAAAAAGGAAAAACAGTACTCCATACCCCATAAGATTTGCAATTCAACCTATTTCTTTTCTGATGGGAATTCTTTGGTTCCGTCTTCCTCATGCAACCCCTAAAATGCCTAGCTGTCAGACAATGCCACTTTTGGCCTGTGCTCTGGAAGGCTCCATTCTGGCCCTCCTCCAGCCTGACCACTCCTCACAGAGCAAGAGAATATTACGACGTCTTTGGGTAGATGCCCACTCCATCCTTCCAGACTACTCTTTAGGCACTTTGAACTCCAGAATTTCATGCCCAATAGCTCAAGCCATTTTTCTTTCTTTCTTTTCTTTCCTTCCTTCCTTCCTTCCTTCCTTCCTTCCTTCCTTCCTTCCTTCCTTCCTTCCTTCCCTCCCTCCCTCCCTCCCTCTCTCTCTCTCTCTCTTTCTTTCTTTCTTTTCTTTCTTTCTTTCTTTTTTGAGACAGAGTTTCACTCTTGTCACCCAGGCTGGAGTGCAATGGCATGATCTTGGCTCACTGCAACCTCTACCTCCCGAGTTCAAGTGATTCTCCTGCCTCAGCCTCCTGAGTAGCTGCGATTACAGGAGCCCAGCACCACACCCAGCTACTTTTTGTACTTTTAGTAGAGATGGGGTTTCACCATGTTGGCCAGGATGATCTCGAACTCCTGACCTCATGTGACCGACCCTCCCGGGCCTCCCAAAGTGCTGTGATTACAGGCTTGAGCCACCGCGCCCAGTCCTCAAGTCACTTCTGTGGCAGCATGATGCAGTCCTGTCTTGCGGGTCATCAAGTAGATATGCTCCATTAGAAGAATCAGTCTTGAAGAATGCCAGCAATTTTTAAGAGATAAAAAATTATTTTTAAATCATCTCTGCTCATTGTCATAGAGTTAATGGTATTTTAATACTTGGGAGGATCTTGGGGACCATTCACTTCATCTCATCATTTTATGGTCTAGCTCTGTGAGTAAGAGCAGAGGCCTGGCCTCAGGTGGAGTCAGCTATAACTGTTACAGGTCCACAGCTCCTTTTCTGAAACCTTTGTGGCAAGATACATTTTGAAGTTCAGAATTGGGGGCACATTAGGAAGCTATTATAATAGAGTACATACAACATATTAAAAAAACCACGCCTCCAGTGGGGTCTGGAGCCATACCCCATAATCAAACTCGGTAATATCTCCGCAAGAAACACATTATTATTCCCATTTTTGTGGCTGAAATGTGTCCTCTCAAAATTCCTATGTTGAAGTGCCAACCCCTACTACCTAGAATGTGGTTGGTTTTACAAACAGTCTTGAAAGAGGTGAGTCAAAATGGGAACATTATCATGGGCCCTAATTCAACATGACTACTGTCCTTATAAGAAGATGAAATTGGGGCACAGACAGGCAAGAGGAAAGACCAAGTAAAAACACAGGGAGAGGATGCCCATCTCCAAGCCAAGGAGAGACCTCAGAAGAAACCAACCCTTTCAACACGTTGATCTCAGACTTCCAGCCTCCAGAAATGTGAGAAAATGAAGTTCTACTGTTTCAGCCTCCCAGTCCGTGATGCTTTGTTATGGCAGCTCCAGCAAACTAATGCACACACTAAGATGTTAAATAGCCTCATGTCGATTCAGGTCGGGTTCTATCCCCAAACATGTTATGAAAAAACTGTGTTAGCAGAGAACAAAGTGTTGCCCTGTACTGTCTGTGGATCATGGACAAATTACTTAACCCTGCCAAGAGCCTGGAATCACAAACCTTTTCCAAGAGCACACAGTAACCTGTGAGTCCCTTTCATCCTCCCAAAGCTCTGTTACAGCCTGGCTGCCCAAGTTTCTAGTTGCTCTATAAACAGGCTTCAGATGAATACAAAGTCGGCCAATGAAATAATTGCTGTTATACAAGGTCGCTTTGCAAGGAAATCCTGAATTAGCCTCCCACCAGATCCTCTAAGTTGGCTGAATGCTTCCGATTCTTTGAATGCTATAGCCTTATGACTCCTTCCATTGTAGCACCATTGAGGTAACTGACATTCTCCTGCCTCGCTGCCCTACCAACATTTTTGTTTGATTTCTACAGCGAATCAAAAAGGTGGGAAGGGCGGAATCACCTCCGAGGTTCTGTCAGGTAAAAGCCACATATGTGTCTATCTAAGGGAAAACTAAAGCATTTGTAAATAGTTTTATTTAACAACCAGCTGTCTTTACCACACTTTTCCAAATCTTTGATCAGGGCAGGCAGCCAGTAGCAAAATTTGACAGTTTATTATTCAGTAGTGAAAAAGCAGCTCCATTTCTAAGCCATTTTACAGTAAGTGACATTTTTAGTTCCAAAATCCTTTCTTTGGCACCCACTGGCTTTGTTTCTTAAGTTTCTTGTGTTTTTCCTAAACTGAATGATCAGCCCCTTCATGAACTTCTACTTTGCATGTTCTTCACTAAGTGACAGAAAACCTTACTTTCAAAGACCAGCCTATTTCCTATTACACACTCATACGACAAAAAGCAATACAAATAGTGACAGTGATGATAATGATGACAGAAGCTAGCACTTATGCTTCCTCAGACCAGACATTCTTACATATGTCACTTAATAATCAGCAGTCTGTTGTTGTTATCAAGCTCTTTTCATGGATGAGAATGCAGGGGTAAAGTATGTTGTCTAAGGTCACATGCTAACAAATGGGAGAAGTGGAACTTGAACCCAAGCAGCCTGGCTGCAGAGTTCAGTCCAGGCTGTTACTCAACTACCCTGAACTCATTCAGCTGTTCACCATTTCCAGAGGCTAAACATGGATAATCACAATCCCAATGAGGAATATTACTCTCAGTGCAGGCAGACCTTTCAAATGTCCTATTTTGTTCTTACAGTAAACCGTGTTTATAATGTGGTTATTGCAAAGAGCACTGGGTCCCAAAATTTAAAACACCAAAGGTCTGGTTTCACTGTCGTGACCTTGGAAAATCACTTATATACCTAAAAAAAGTTAAAGTCAGAAAACTCAGGGGCATGGTTGTGGAGTGAACATAGACCCCTGCATCAGAGATCTGTTACAGTACATAAGCTCCATGAAAATCACCTAAGATCTATGTGGCAGAGGAAAAAATCTGCGTGCCGCCTACCCCCCAAATATATGCCCACAATCCTCATCACTGGGACCTGTGGATGTGACCTTGTGTGGAAAAAGGGTCTTTGCAGACGCAATGAAGGATCTCAAGATGAGGAAATCCTTCTAGGTTATCTGAGTAGGCCATAAATCTAAAAACAAGTGTACCTATAACACACAAGGAGAGACCCACAGACAAGAGGAGGAAGCAATGTGACCATGGAGGAGGAGGCTGGAGTGCGACACAAGCCAAGGAAGGCTGACAGCTACCAGAAACTGGAAGAAGCAAAGTATGCAATCTCCCTTGGAGCCTCTGGAGGGAGCCCAGGCCTGCCAACACTCTAACTTCAGACTTCTGGGCTCCCAAACCGTGAGAGAATTCCTGTTATGACAAGTCACCTGGTTTGTGGTAAATTGTTACAGCAGCCACAGCAAACTCATATAACGGGCATTGTAAAAAATGACCTGACCATCAAAGGGTTGGCAGGGGCCACATGCAGTTTACTCTAACATCCACATAAGTATGAATATACCAATTTTACAAGAAAGAAAATGAAGTCTTAGAGAATGTATCCCTTCAGTTTACTTCAGAAAGCGAACATGAAAATCAAATTAGATAATACAAAACAGCTCTTTGAAAATTGTGAAATGTTGCCATAAAAGCTAAGATGATCACGATGATGATTACAATCATGATGATGATTTTTATGATACAGGATGGGGAAAGCATGCTTTCATGGATCAAATATTAGAGGCAATAGACAGAAAAATTACTAAACAATTATTTCTAGTTTCCAAAAAATACAATACAGTACAAATAATAATAAAATATAATTAAATCTTTTTGATGATTCAGAAGAGTCAGTTCCTCAGTTTGCATTATGATTGTTAATTATTATTGCCTTGGCAAAGCAATTTAAAGAGCTTTTCTCTTTTTAAAAAAATTTTAATTTCTATTTTTATTCTTTAAGTTCCAGGGCACGTGTGCAAGATATGCATGTTTGTTACATAGGTAAACATGTGCCATGGTGGTTTGCTGAACCTAACAACCTATCACCTAGATGTTAAGCCCAGTATGCATTAGCTCTTTTCCCTAATGTTCTTCTCCCTTGCCCTTCCCCGACAGGCCTCGGTGAGTGTTGTTCCCCTCCCTGTGTCCATGTGTTCTTATTGTTCAGCTCCCACTTAAAAGTGAGAACATGTGGTGTTTCATTTTCCGTTCTTGCATTTGTTTGCTGAGGATGATGGCTTCCAGCTCCATCCACGTTCCTGCAAAGGACATGATCTCATTCCTTTTTATGGCTGCATAGTATTCCATGGTATATATATAGCACATTTTCTTTATCCAGTCTATCGTTGATGGGCATTTGGGTTGATTCCATGTCTTTGCTATTGTGAATAGTGATGCAATGAACATTCACATACATGTACCTTTGTAATAGAATGATTTATATTCTTTTGGGTATATACCCAATAATGGGATTGCTGGGTCAAATGGTAATTCTGGTTCTAACTCTTTGAGAAATTGTCACACTGGTTGAACTAATTTACATTCCCACCAACAGTGTAAAAGTGTTCTTATTTCTCTGTAATCTCACCAGCATCTGTTGTTTCTTGAGGTTTTTTTGTTTTGTTTTGTTTTGTTTTTTAGCTGAAGTCTTGCTCTTGTCACCCAGGCTGGAGTGCAATGGCATGATCTTGGCTCACTGCAACCTCCGCCTCCCAGGTTCAAGTGATTCTCCTGCCTCAGCCTCCTAAGTAGCTGAGATTACAGGCACCTGCCACCACGCCAGGCTAATTTTTGTATTTTTAGTAGAGACAGGGTTTACACCATGTTGGCCATGCTGTTCTCGAACTGCTGACCTCAGGCGATCCGCCTGCCTCAGCCTCCCAAAGTGCTGGGATTACAGGCATGAGCCACCCCGCCCGGCTTTCTTGACTTTTTAATAATCACCATTCTGACTGGCCTGAGATAGTATCTCATTGCGGTTTTGATTTGCATTTCTCTAACGATCAGTGATGTTGAGCTTTTTTTCATATGTTTGTTGGTCACATGTATGTCATTTTTTGAGAAGTATCTGTTCATATCCTTTGCCCACTTTTTAATGGGGTTGTTTCTTTTCTTGTAAATTTGCTTAAGTTCCTTGTAGATTCTGGATATTATTAGACCTTAGATGGATAGATAGCAAAAATTTTCTCTCATTCTGTAGGTTGTCTATTTGCTCTGATGACACTTTTGTTTGCTCTGCAGAAGCTTAAAGAGCTTTTCATTAGGACTTGAAACTATTTATGGAGTGCCTCCAATGTGTCAAAAGTATAGAACCACCGCATCCGTAAGCATTACCTGACACAAAACAACTTTCAGTTTTCTTTTAATGCTCTCAATATGTGGTCAAAAAAAGGACAGAACCCAAATGTGCAATGCTGTTTCTGACAGCATTGGTATTCTTCCCTAATCTAACTGAAGAGTCCACTTTTCAAGCGTCATTAAATACAAAATTATAACAGTTCTTGGGAAGATGTTATTCCAGCACTTTATCCAACATAACACAGTCAAGAAGGAGTGAAGTCCACTCTTCTGAAACTTCCTTTAACCATTTAGACCTTTTTTTTTTTTTTTTTTTTTTGAGATGGAGTCTTGCTCTGTCTCCCAGGCTGGAGTGCAGTGGCACAGTTTCAGTTCACTGTAACCTCTGCTCCTGGGTTCAAGCCATTCTCCTGCCTCAACCTCCTGAGTAGTTGGGATTATAGGCATGCACCATCACACCCGGCTAATTTTTGTATTTTTAGTAGAGATGTTTCACCATGTTGGTCAGGCTGGTCTTCAACTCCCAATCTCATGATCTGCCCACCACAGCCTCCCAAAGTGCTGGGATTCACAGGCATGAGCCATCATGCCCAGCCTAGACCTTCTTAAACATTCTCACTCTAATCAGTGTTGAACAGCCATGCCATGAGTTCAGCTGTGCCCCAGTCTCCAGCACACTAGCCCCTCTCATATTTGAGTTTGTCACCTGTCAGTAGGACATAGCACAAGCTTGAAGGGAAAGGTAAAATGAAGACCATTGGTGAAACTAAAAGGAAAGTCGCACCTAAAAGGATTGCTTGGAAAAGCACAGTGAAACAGAAAGTAAAGGACCTTTTCTAATTCTCATTGTCAAACTAGAAGACGGGCAAAACAAAGTAGTAATGGGAACTTTGGTGCTCATTTGTAACTACTGCGTCTTGTCATTACATTTCTGGACTTTTGTTCCTATCACTGTACTTGTCATATTGCTTATGACAATGGTTTGGTCTTCTCCATTAGATTGAGATTTCCTTGAAGGTAGTCTTATTTGTGTCTTCATTTTTACCAGAAGGTGTGCTTTCTGTAAATATTTCTTTATTGAGTGAGTGAGTGAATGAATGAATGAATGAATGAATGAATGAAGTGAGTGCTATGTAAAAGCACTGAAGAAGGGCACCTAACAATAACTCAGCTAATAAGGGCAATAGGCAGAGGTGATGTTGCCTGAACTAAAGCTCAAAGGTTAATAATAATAGTAACTAATTGAGAATTTATTTCTTAGGCATGACTCTAAGTATTTTGTATTTATGATCTCAATCTTCATTACAACTTATGAGATAGGCACAATTATTATCTCTTTCTACAGAAGAGGCGGTGAAGACAAAGAGATGTTGAGTGAATTATGCATTCCAAAACAGCTGGTCTGGCTTCAGCTTCTGCCCCTTTAACCACTGGGTTACATTCTCAGAGCCAACAGCTTCTGAGCATGTGATATGCCAGCTCCTATTCAATGTGTTCCAAGTATATGTATTACCTAATTTAATTCTCACAACAATAGAAGTTGGGGGTGATATCCCAGTTAAGGGACATCATTAAGCAAAGACACGGAAATTGCAAAGGTGTAGGAATGCTACCAAGTACTGAGAGTTACAAGCCATGTGGTGTTCTGAATGTGAAAGTCCAAGACAGGAAAAAAGCTGTTTGCAAAAAACATGAAAAGGTCAGGAAAAAGGTCATCCACAAGGCTAGATGATGTCCTAGAGAGATACACAAAAGGAACTTGGACTGTGTCCTGTCCACAGTGGGGAATGACAGAAGGGTAGGAGGGTGAAATGGCTAGACTTGCAGTGGTGAAGAAGAGAATCAATGAGGAAATTACTGTGGCACCCAATTAAGAAATGATAAAGACTGCTACTACAACAATCATAACAGCAGACAGATGGGAGGCAGCATGGCCAGTCTGGTAACTGATTGGATGGAAAGGGAAGGGCTGAGAATAAATCCCCAGCTATTATCCTGGAGAATGGGTGGTTGATGGTGGAGTCACCAGCTACAGTGAGCTTCCCAGTAGGAGGCCAGGAGAGCCAGCACAGGTGTCAAATGAATGTGAGTGAATACGTGAGTGAATGAATTTTCATTTCTGTTTGTATAAAATTACTAAGCAGTAAGTCAGGAAGTTCCATAGATGTGGTTTATTTGGATCTTGACAAACTTTCAAAGCCTCTAAGTCAGACCATATCTGAAGATTCTCACAGAGTTCTAGGGAATACTCACTAACGAAGCCCATTCAGAAGAGGATGACTAGGATGCTGAAGGACGATACGAAGATCATATAACTGTGCGTACTTAAGACAGAGCATGCAAAACATAAGGAAGACAAAAGGGCCACCTTCAAAATAGAGGCGGGAGCCATTCTCGATTTCTCTGGCACATGTCACTCTGTCCTTCTCATTCATAGGCAAAATACCAGACTGACTAGTAATATATTACAACCCAGACTGAGCCATATTTCCTGGAAGGTAACAACACTGTAGTGTTAAGGGTTACTGCTCATATAGGGCTTGTCATTCCTCATGCCTGCCTGCCATCAAAACTGAAAGTTCCTCATAAGCAGATGCAAGAAAACCAGCTCTGGCTTCTTTCTCTGCATTCCGTGATGGCTTTCCAGCAGCATCCTGCCCTAAGCAGTAAAACAACCAGCACCATCGTGCCCTCCAGCACTGCTGCCCCAGTTCTCCTTCCTTGCTCAAGTTCTGCCATTCTCTCCTCCTCTCTCTTTTGTTCACTACTTGTAAGATTTGGATTTGGGGCTTGGGAGAGGGTGAGGTCTCCTTATGCCTTTGGGCCAAATTACTAGAACTTTCCAATAGTGTTTTGGCAAGAAGCAAAGCTAATAATAAAGCAGCTCACTGTTCTATTTTCTTATATTTATCTCCTGAAGACTTCACAGGGAGGAGAGCTGACTGGTCCAGTCCAAGGCTGGACTGGGGTATTCCTGAAATCCCGAGGCCAAAGTCTATCCAATGACACCTCAATCCTGGCATTGTTTCCAACACAAATACCTCAATGACACTTCTATAAAAGAGAAAGAAAACAGACAATGAAGCTTTAGCAGACAGAGTGAGAATATTTGAGTGGATATAGGGGGGCAAAATTTACTCATTGTGAGGCAAAACTTTCTACAAATCACAACTTTTATTGTAAAAAATAATCACTCCAAATATGGCTTCCAGCCATCAGAAATGCTACCATGGATGTTGAAGAGCAAGGATTGAGTTAGAGGCATAAGCATCAGACTCAGTTTTGCCAATAATTAGCTTCATGAATCACATCATATCCCTGCTTTTTGGTGCTTGACGACCACAAAGAAACCTTTGGTTCTGCATTCTGCAGTGCATCTAAGATTTGCCTGACACAGGACGCAGTCAGGGACTTTTAACTAAAAGGGGCATATTTTGTTCATTTTTCTAAAAATTATCCTCCTAAATAATCCTTCCTTCAAACACTGTCCCCTTGCTCACTTTTCCTTTTTAATTTTCTTTTTCTTTGCTTGTTTGTTTCTGGAAGCTAAAGACCTAGAGATGCCTTTGGCCCTCCAACATCCACATTCCAAACAAATGTAAGAATAAATAGCCGTTAAGTAGTATTTCCTGTAGTTTCCTCTGAGCAGGGGTAATACATCTAGTTTAAATGGTTTTAATTTTGTTTCTGTCATTCATATATGTTTTAATCCAGGAATGAACATAAACTGGTGGACATTTTCTTTTCCCTATGTGACTACAGCTCAAGATATATGTTTTTTTATAGGTTGTAATGTTATGCATAGGAAATATTTACAGTATTCTTTTCATTGAATTCTAAACTCTCATTTCCAGAATTTTTAATGTCATATGCTTCTTCAGAAGACAGGAATAAACAACCTTGTAATACATGATGGTTCAATACAGTTGAAAGGGCTCTAGGCTATTTATAGCAATTAGGCCATAAAGAGGGAAACAGGCCATATGTGCATTTATTATGTCAGTAAAATATAACATATGGAAATAAATTCTGACAAAGATGGTGGAAATATTTGGGTGTCATGTTTTATTATGCACAACTAGAGTTAATGAATAGAATTTGCCACAGTGCCTTCCTTTTGTACCTGGGAGAGTCAAATTGTCATAATAAATATTAGCATGGCTAACAGTGGCTGACATCTTAGGGACAGAGATACATTTGTCCTTGTCTCACCTTCCTTAGTCTCCCATTCCTTCATGATAATTCTCAAGGGATGCAGAGCATCACATCTCACTCAAACTTTGGTATGCAGTCTGAGATACCAAAAAAAGCTTCCAAGGGTCTCCCCTAAGTCAACAGAAGCAAACCCGATTCCTGGGGACTGGGTGTCCAGCTATTATGTCAGCAGCAACAACACCACTTATTTGCAGCTACTGATTCACCTGGCAGAGTAGTGCCCAAGCACTATGGCCCTATACAGTGACAGGAGCTTTGCTTCTCCTGTGCACATAGCATCATGCCAGGTATTATGAAAAAAGAAAGAGAGGGCTTCCAAAGAATTGGAAGATGTGGACCATGAGAGAGTTAAAATGCGATTGAGAGGCAGAACATGCACACATGAAATAATTATAGGATAACCAAAAATTGTGTTATTTATAATCTCTCACTGAATTGTAAGGAGAGGATGCTGAGAACCATTGAGTGCCATAAAATCTTTACTCTTATAATAATGGCCTTTGACAAATGTAGCATTAAGTAGCGGGTAGGAACAGTTAAAGGAGAACGGTAGTGCTTTGTGAGAAGGGGAGATGGGAAAGCAGTAGGACAGATGCAGGGAGACAGGCTAGAGCCAGCAAGGCTGGGTGCATCAGGAAGGAGCACTTGAGGAGAAGGGACCTTAGGGTAAGAGAGACAGGAAATAAGACAAAGAGGATGGGCTGGTGGGACTGAAGGAATCTCTTTGACTGTGCAATGTAAAACCCACCTCCTTCTCTGCTATGTGACTATTGGTATAATTTTCATTTCTCAAAAATGCTTGGAGGAGTAGGTTTTCTTTGGAGGAATTACAAAGACTTTGCTAATCATATAGATTTGTTCTCTAGTCTACAATGACTTATAAGAAAGCAATAAGTTAACAAATGCTCAAATTCCACCTGCCCATTCAAATTACAACCCAATCCAATAATATACAGTTTACACTAGGTTCTCTTTCCTCTGAGTAACTGTATTGTTTCATTTATACCTTTATTGTGGTTCTCATCTCTACTACCTGGGCACACAGGTGTGTTTAAGCTTTCATTCTAAGCTGTACATTTATTGAAGACATAATGTGTCTGAGGCATCTTAGTAACTTCACCTTCACTAATATAGGGCTTGAATGTAGTAAATATTTGCTGAATGACCAAGTAAACTTATGAATATTGAAATAATATACTGTACATGACCTACATAAATACTGAAGGAACTTTGGGTACGTAGGTGAACAGGCTGGAAAAGCATTTAGGCAGAAGTAACTTTTGAGCTGGTTCATAAATAAAATGGCGGCCTCAGATCAGTGTGGCACATGGCCAGTGTTCTAGGAAAGAAAAATGGTCTTGCTGGAAACAGCACTGAGTACCATGATATAAGAATGTAGCTCTGTATTTATATTTAAAAAACTCTACTCTTCTATCATGCACAGAAAAAGAACTGCGCTGTACTCTTGGTTGAAACAGGATACTGTGTGATGAGGATAGGGAATACAAATGTCACTACTTTGTAATAAGAAACAATTTTACACACATACATATGTAATATTTTTGGGACAGAAGTAAAACATATACTGAAAAAATGGGTCACAAACATTATGCATTATTCATTTCTCATGGATTTTTCTTTACTCCATGAGTAGCTGGGGGCATTTAAAACAGCAAAATCAAGACCTACGCAGGGTAAACAAATTATTTCCTGGATCAGACCAGTTCATTAGAAAGCCACTCATCTGTACAGTCAACAAATACTTATTGAATCTCCAAAGCATATAAGGCACTGTGCTAAGCCATTTGGGAAATGCAGACAAGCATAAGACAAGAAGATCTCTGTCCTCACAGAAATTACAGTTTATTTGGAAGATCAGAATTGTATGCAGATATAACAAATAAAAAGTTTCTGTAATGTCTGTTACATGTGAATCCAAGCAAACCATTTTGAAAGGATTCAGAAAAGGGTCTAATAATTATTCTGTTTAAGCACTTCATGGAAGAGGCAGCATTTGGTTTAGGATTTGAAGGAGGGTAGAGATTTCAAAGGGGCACTCCAGATCAGTAGCAAACTTTAGTAAAAATATACAGGAGTGCAGAAGCTTTTTAGCTTAGTGTAATCCCGTTTGTTTATTTTTGCTTTTGTTGCCTGGATTTTTGAGGTCCTATCCAAAAAATCCTTGCCCAAACCAATGAAGTATTACCCCTGTGTTTTCTTCTAGTGTTTTTATAGTTTATGATCTTACATTTAAGTCTTTCATCCATTTTGAGTTGATTTTTGTGTAAGGAGAGAGATAAGGGTCTAGTTTCATTCTTCTGCATGTGGATATACAGTTTTCTCAGCACCATTTATTAAAGACTTGTCTTTTCCCCAGTGTGTATTCTTGGTACCTTTGTCAAAAGTTGATTGGCTGTAAATGCATGGATTTCTAGACTCTCTATTCTATGATCTATGTTTCTATTCTTTTGCCAACACCAGATTGTTTTGGTTACCCTAGCTTTATAGTATATTTTGAAGTCCGGAAGTGTAATGCCTGATGCCTTTAGCTTTTCTCATTCTGCTGAAGATTACTTTAGTTATTTGGAGTCTGTTGTGTGCCACACAAATATTAGAATTGTTTGTTCTATTTCTGTGAAGAATGTCATTGGTGTTTTGGTAGGGATTAGGAAACAATCAACAAAGCAAAGAGAACCTACAGAATGAGAGGAAAGTATTTGTAAACTATGCATCTGACAAGGGATTAATACCCAGGGTATGTAAGGAACTCAATAGCAAATACATAAGTAAAGAAATAATCCAATTAAAAATAGGCAAAATATCTGAATAGTCATTTATTAAAAGAAGACATACAGTCAGCAGGTATATAACAAAATGCTCAACATCACTAATCATCAGGGAAATTCAAATCAAAACCACAATGAGATGTTACCTCTCCTCAGTAAAAATGTTTGTTATCAAAAAGGCAAAAAATATATACAAATGCTGGCGAAGATGAAGAGAAAAGGGAGTTTTTATACACTGTTGGTAGGAATGTAAAGTAGTACAGTTATTATGGAAGACAGTACAGAGATTAAAATCGAACTACCATATAACCTAGCAATTCTACTCCTGGGCATATATCCAAAAGAACTGAAATAAGTTAAGTCAAAAAGATAACTGCACTCCCATTTACTGTAGCATTATGAATAATAGCCAAGAGATAAAATCAATCTAAGTGTCTACTAACAGATGAATGAATAAAGAAAATGTATAGATACACACACAATGAAATACTATTCTGCTATAAATAGAAGAAAATCTTGTCATTTGCAGCAACATGGATGAACCTGGAGGATATAATGTAAATGAAATAAACCAGGTCCAGAAAGACAAATGTGCATGATCTCCCTCATATGTGAAATCTAATAAAGTTGATCTCATAGAAGTAGTGAATAGAGTAGTGGTTACCAGAGGCTGGGAAGGGAAGGGAGGAGGGGAAGATGGATAGAGACTGGCCAATGAGTACAAAGTTACAGTTAAATAGGAAGAATGAATTCGGGTATTCTATTGCACAGTAGGGTGGCTATAGCTAATAACAATATATTGCATATTTCAATATAGCTAGGAAGGAGGATCTTGAAAGCTATCACCACAAAGAAATGATAAAGATTTAAGGTGACTGACATGCCACCTACCCCGATTTAATCATTATACGATGTATACATATATTGAAACCTCACGCCGTATCCCATAAACATGTACAATTATGTGTTAGTTATAACCAAAAAAAAAAGCAAAATAATTTAAAAGATTAAAAACAAAAATACGCAGTGGCATATAGTTTTTTGTTTGTTTGTTTGTTTGTTTTTCCTGATGCACCAACTATTCCAAATTCCAGATTCACTGAAATGGAAGGTAAAAATGAAAACCAGAAAACAAAACAGAAAAAGAACAGTGGTTTTGGTCTAGATTGCATAAGGGATTTCTCTGCTAGTCTCAAGGCCTGTTTAATGCACAAAATTTTTCCAACAGCTCAGGCAGTAATAGAGATTTTCCCATGACTAGAATTTACCTGCGTTATTGAAAACAGCTGTTTGGTTTCTCTTGGGTAACTTCCCAATCTATTACCTTGCAGTAAGGATTGTTTTCAGTTTTAAAAAAATCCAAAACCACACAAAATTAGGTATTATGATATATTCCTTGAAGATTTTGATATTATCTTTTAGATATTTAAAAGCAATGAAATTCCATTTAGCTACATCAAGTTAATTTATTCTGAAAATAGCATAATCCTATAGCATTTACAGCAGCAAAAACAGAACCTCTGAAGTTGATAAATGAAGTCTAGAGTATCAGCCATAATTTACATCTGCAGGTTGTAACTACAGTAATGAAGCCCTTTAGGATTATTAAAATGCATTTTGTATAGTGTATTTACTACTTGGCATTTCTTATTTATGGTTCACAGAAAGATGAAGCTAAGTGAAATAAAACACAAACTAAACTTTTGCTAGAATAATGAGGTTCTATTCCCTGTCTTAGTCAAATACATTTTTATTAGGTTTTAAGTGGTTGTGTTGGTTTGATTCTTGGGAGCAATGCTTTTCACTTTACCTATCTTGGACACTTCTTAAACAAACTAATTTAGCATAAAGAAAACATTGTATGTAGACCTTGGAGTCAAACTAAGTTATTTAAAACACCTGATGGGAAAAGTTTTATTTGCTATGAAATCACAAACAGCAAATGATTTCAAGCTTTTCTGATAGAATTATTATTGACTATGCTAGGGCTAGTTGGCTTATTGGTCTGGCATTGTCTCAATAATTAAGAACTCCCCTCACTTAAGTCAGAATGATGCCTCAGAGAAAAGACACATGATCCTTCCAGCCAAGTCACTAAATCATTACCATTTCCCTCCTACAAAGGATAGCAGAATCCCCATTATAATTTTTCTACTCTGAGAAAAATTTTCTTCCTGAAAGTAGAAAGATATACAGGATGTGCCCTCTTTAAGTGCTTCATCTACTGATGACATGGCCTTGAGGAAAACAAAAGTATGATTATCCATGCACAACCTCTGACTAAATCATTTCCTCTCTAACATGTTTCCTCAAGCCTCACCACCTTGGAATGGAAGAGAAACAAGGGAAAGTTTTATTCAGCTCATTTAGTTATTTCTCTTACTGATAAGACCTCAGAATGTGCAAAACTTCCCCACCTCCATGTCAATTCCTGGCTCTTGCAGAAAATTCCTTGGAATGCTTGCTTGGAAAAGTCATGTCCCTCATGGCATGGTTGCTCCGATGCTTTGTGGTCCGGGTGGCTTCCCTGTGCCATCGTCACATTCACAGAAGTGGAATGCACTCTGGAGTCTGTCTGTCAAGACCCTCACTCCAGCGCTGTGACCACGGGCATAATTTTAAATTTTTCTGTGCCTCAGGTTTCCCGTCTGATAAATGGGTACAAATATAACAACTACTTCAAATGCTTGTCATGATAGTTACATAAGATCACTTATATGGAGCTGTAATAAATGTGAGTTGTTAATCTCATTGTCTTATATGGTCCCTACTTCCCATGCAGGCACTAGCCCAAGCTAAGTCAGGGAGAATTCCACTTACTTGACACAATAACTCTACTCAAAATTTTCCTTCCCTAGTGGTCACCAGCTTTGGATCCAACTTGTGTTTCATGAATTCCCCCATTTTTCGTTTTTCCAACAGGAGGGTAAATTCTTTCTGTTTCCTAAAAGAACCCTGACATACCGTCCTGCCAACTCGAGGCCTGCTTACTTGACTCAAGCTCCCACACTGCAAGTCCCCATCATGCTGCACGGAAACCATCCCTACTTCAGGAAAGAATTCTGAGCAATGAAGTGTCCAGTCCGAGAATGGGCCTCACAAAGGTGGCAGAGCACTGCAAGTGGCTCAGTGCGTGCATTCTCCAGGCAGGTGGTGGCTGGCTACTGCCACTTACCAGCAGGAATCTTGAGCAAGTTACTTAACCTCCCTGAGCCTCAGTTTCTCCATCTCCAAATATGGAAAGTGATGACAGTTATACCAGTCTCATAGGGTTGTCATGACTACAAGAGAGGTTAATAGGTTTATGTGCTTACAATAGTACCCAGCAAGTCTTTTTAGAGCTCAATATAAAACGTTAGCTCTGATTCACTGTTGTCTTCGTCATAAAACACAATTCCAAATACATAAACTTAGAAGTTAGGACAGGGTTTGAATCCCAGGAATCCCGCTTCTCAACTCTGTCATCTTAGGTGATGAAGATGATGATAACTATCATTTATTGACTTATCAGACACTTTACGTATATTATGTATACATTTCATGTATATTATCTAATTTGTATTTCACAACCATCCTATAATTTATTGTTAATACACTCATTCTACAGATGAGGCAACTAAGATTTAGAAGTGTTTGCAATCATCAAACGGTACAGAGTGGGCGGGTGACAAAATTAGGATTCTTCCCCTGTGTCCTTAACCACTAGAGCAAACTACTTCCACACATTACATATTATCAAACTTGTCAGGTTAGGAGAATCAAAAAGAACCCAAGTGGTCAAGAAAGGTAGCTATTATAATTAAAATGCAAACCATACTGCACTTCATGAGACGCCTACTATTGAGAAGTCACTGTTGTGAGCGTGAGCAGCACAGAATTAAAAATGTTAAAGCATACCGCAGGAGTCAAGGAGGGAACATTCGTACCACGGTCAGTTCTTTATAGACTGCACTAGGCCAGGCCTAAAGTGCCTCGGGCTCCACGTGCTAATCAAAAGATCTTAAGGACAGATAAGCTCATACCCCTAAAAAAAAAAAAAAAAAGGTGCATCCACGGGCCCTATAAACATGGTACAAAATGTCTTTTTCACACTCTGGATTGTTTGCTGACATCACTCTGTGGAAAGTGGAACGCAGACTCTATGCTCTAGGAGATACTTCCCTTCCCCGGAACACACTCCTGCGCTACATATTTCCTTTGCCCCGTTTCAACACTGCTAAACAGGCTTTAGTGGCCCTAAGATGTGAGGAGGCAACATAAGGGGGCTTCATGGTGGGCTGAGTGGCGATGAAGCAAAATTCTGGGCAAAACATGTCCTGCGTGAGGAATGAATGCTCTATCGTTCTGAAATTTCTTGCCTGAGGGGAACTAATGAAATAACTCTAGTTCTGCTCTTTCACACAAGAGTAGTTCCATGGTTCCAATGGGCATTTATGAGCAACAATTTAGTTTTGCTGCAAGGGTGTGGACCATAAATAAATAGGATTTTTGAGGCCTTAGAAAAGTAGGAAAGTGGAAAGAAAATCAAACAGTCAATGGAAAATGAGAAAGGGAAGAGAGAGGGTGGAGACAAGACTGGCAAGAGAGAACAGTGTTAAAGGGAAGCTTGCCTAAACTCTGCCTGTGACTTGACAATCGCATCTCCCTGTAAAAACTGTAGTAATATTTGCATACCTGCCATGATTTTCGGTATGAGCTTTTTATTTTAAGAAGAATGGGGCACAGGGAGAGTTTTGTGACCAACCTCAATTCAGCCGACTGGCTGCCCAAGGCTACAAGGGGGCTCAGCAGTTTTGAGTTGCTGAAAGTCCCCTGGCTGAATGCTTCCATAAAAAGAGAGAAAGAGACTTTCAAGGTATTCCCAACATTGTGAATTGATCTGCACAGCCAGTAGATTCTTTCTAGTGGATATCTTATTCCAGGTTACCATATGGTACAAACAAAGCAAGGCTCAGACCAAATTCAGCAATCCTTCCAAACAGTTATTACCAAATGGCTACAGAAACCATTGTAAAACCTGTCATTGGAAGATTGATCTTGTCCCAACTCTGTACCCATTAGACTCTTAAGAGTGGGCTTTGCATGAAAGAGCCACTCCAGACTAGTAAGGCAATACCACAGAAACAGGATTCAACTAAGCTTCTATTTTCATCGGGTGCATCAGGTTTGGATCAGGAATTCTCAACAGTGGAAGGCACAGAGAAGAACTGGAGAACCCAAGCGCCTCTAAGTCTGCATTGAGGGTAAATGTGCCAGAGGGCTCTCATATATCTCACAGTATACCTATCCACATATCTACTACAGTATCTGTTTATCTGTTTCACCAATGGAATAGAATTTCTACATTATTATATTAATTGAAAACACTCTAATGTGAATTGAGATAGTGGTAGTTGAAGGCTTGTAACCAAGGCCTTCAGAAAGTGAAATTCTGGCTACAGTTTTTCACATGCTAACTAAGCATCCCTCTGGTGTGTACTCTGAATTATAATATTTTAAATGTTAACTAAGCATGGATTAAAACCAATTTACACTCATTCACACATGGTATCCATGCTATCATCTATGCTGAAGTATCTTAAAGATAAATTACAGCTACTCTAATAATCCATTGCCTTCGGTTCTACAACTGTCAAGTAGTCCAAGCTGGGATGGGAGTTTGGGATTGACCTAAAGCATACATTACTACGATTGCAAGAAGCTTATAGTCCAGTGAGAAAAATGGACCTGTACACAGAGAAAATGAATGAAAGAAGTCTTAAATTTGCAAAGAGTAAAATTGATAATTGTGTTGCTTTAAAATTGCACCCTACTTTTTCAGTGAATAAGACAGTTGACTCTTCATCTACAGAAGAAAAATATCTGATTCTTCTTCACATGATTTCCTAAGGTAAATTCCAGATGACTGGCAACAGGCATGAAAACCTCAAATGCACAAGTTCCTTAATCCAGCATTTTCCCTTTTAGATGTTTGCTTTAATTACATAATTGCATACACGAACTATATCCATGCACAAAAGAGGCACAAGGATGCTTCACCACATCAGTATATTAGCAACAAATAGGAAAAAGCTGAAAGACATCAATAGGGAATTGACTAAACCAATTAGAGTAATTCACAGCTAAGCATCCATCAGACATATTGATGTACCTCACTGTTGTCATGGAAATAAGACCACAATACGTGGAGTTTTTATTCAGGTCAGTGGAGAATAAAACAATATAATTTTGATCATCCGAATATAAAATTGTAAGCATGTGTGCAAATGTTACCAGTGATTTTCTCTGAATGATGGGATTCACAATGATTTTTTTTTTTTTTTTTTTTAGACAGAGTCTCGCTGTGTTGCCCAGGTGGGAATGCAGTGCATGATCTTGGCTCACTGCAGTCTCCACCTCCTGGGTTCAAGAGATTCTCTTGCCTCAGCCTCCCAAGTAGGTGGGATTACAGGTATATACCATCACACCTGGCTAATTTTTGGAATTTTAGTAGAGATTTGTTTTTGCCATGTTGGCCAGGCAGGTCTCGAACTCTTGGACGCAAGTAATCTACCCGCCTCAGCCTCACAAAGTGCTGGGATTACAGGCGTGTGCCATTGCGCCTGGCCTGGTATTCACAATTTATTTTGCCTTCCTTTGTGGACTTTTGTAAATTGTTTGAATGTTTATGATGAGTATCTATATTTCCACAAGAGTCATTAAGCTACTAAATAATCCGTATTACAGCATGACTGATGATATGGCTTATATTTAGGGCTTATACTCTTTTAAACATAAATCAGCTTGTGTCACTCACCTGCTCCAGATATTGTAATGGCCTCCAGCTGAATTTGCAATAAAACCCAAATCTTTAATATGGTCTAGACTATGACTGTCTTTGCAGATTTATCCTTTGTCATTCAACCCCCGAGCCCCCTCTAATTCACTATGCTTCAGCCACTCCTGCCTGGCTGCCTCTGTATCCCTTCAGCCTTTTAAACTTGCTTTCCATCCCAGAGTAATAGCACTTGATGTTTCCTCCAGTGAGAAGACATTCTGCCTGCTCTTCATCCACCCAAGGCTTCCTTATAATCCAACATCAAATGCAATGTCAGTTCCTCAAACAGGCCTTCCCTGACTCACAATCCAAATTAAGTCTCTATTATACTCTCTCCTAAAACTGATCACTTTTCCACCTCATCTTCTATCACCAGATGTGACTACGTATTGGCTAATGTGTTTCTTTACAGTCAGATTTCCCCCTGGACCATTAGCTCTGGGTTGGGGGTGGTCACCACAACCCAGGACCTGCTCAGGGTCTGCCACTGAGTAGAAATTCAATATATCTCTGCTGAGTAAATGAATAGAAACCAAACAGGGCCAATGAAGAGGTGATATTACATTTTAAAACAAAACAAAACAAAACAACATCTAGCATCTTTGGAGAACTTTAGAATACTTTTACCACCTTTGTTTCACACATTCCTAATAAAATTCTGTGCAGTAAGTCATCATTATCTATGCTTTATGGAAAGTTTTATTCAATTGAAAAGAAATAAAAATAAGTATATTTTCTAAAATATGTAAATAATAAAAATGTTGATGCAATTCTCAAAACCAGGCCTTCAGCTCTAAAGCCAGAGACTACCGCACTGCTTCCTTCAACGGGCTGGCTGAAAATGGACGCCTTTCTGAGTCTGAGGAAACTCGGTGCCTGATGGAGGGGCAGGTTTCATGTGCAGACTCACTTTCAGGGTTTATGACAGAGGTTCCTTGGTCCACTTTAGGAGCCTCCATGACCTTTCTGACTAGATTTTCCGTTGACTAAACCAGCAAGCAGAAAACCTAAATATTGAGCAATTTGAGAAAAAGCTCTATAGTTTATTGTAAAAGCTTTTAACTTACATACAAAAGTTTATAATTCAAAAGACTTGGCCATCCACCTGGCAGCCAATGGATATCAATAAATATAAAACCCAGCACTTTGGGAGGCCGAGACGGGTGGATCACGAGGTCAGGAGATCGAGACCATCCTGGCTAACACGGTGAAACCCCATCTCTACTAAAAAATACAAAAAAACTAGCCGGGCGAGGTGGTGGGCGCCTGTAGTCCCAGCTACTCGGGAGGCTGAGGCCGGAGAATGGCGTGAACCTGGGAGGCGGAGCTTGCAGTGAGCTGAGATCCGGCCACTGCACTCCAGCCTGGGCGACAGAGCGAGACTCCGTCTCAAAAAAAAAAAAAAAAAAAAAAAAAAAAAATTAAATTTTCCACTTTTGGGCTTTAGCTACCAGAAATCACACACACATACACACACACACACGCACACATACATACCCACAAACACACATTACATACACACACACATCATAGATCATTTCAGATTTTTGTTTATGTAATATCTTCTATAGGCCCACTAATAACACATCTAGTAGGAATAGTGATAGCAAACAATTTTTCAAAATCATCTAAGTAACAAAATTTTTTAACAAATCTTAAAATAATATAACATGTGCTTCAAAAAAAAAAAAAAAAAGAAAAGAAAACATTAAAGAAACCAGAGAGGACTTAATTATGCTAAATAAAAAGTTAAGAAAACAAAACACAAAAAACAAACCCTGCATTTGCCTTCTCCATTTTTCCCCCTTTAATGTCCCAATTGGTGATGATGATAATAATCTATAATCTGAGCAAAAATCACAACTTTAGGGCCCCAGTAATACTGGACATAGATTTTAATAGTCTTGTTTAAGCAAAAACAGCAACCATATTTATACCAAGTAAAATTTAGTCTCTTCGCACTCAGAAAGATTTTATTCTGAATTTTACTTTAGATTTTAGAAAGGCTATTCTTCACAAAAAGAAAATAAAAAATCCCTTGCAACAAAAAAAATTCCAATGGAAAACATTTATCATTTAATTTTTGACAGAAGTAGCTGCAAGTTGCCAACCTTTATATTATTCCAGTATGAAGCCATTTACCACGTGATTGATTTTCCCAAAATACCTAAGAAACATCTAAGGATTTTAAATTTTTTATTGGAAACATCTTTTAAACATCCCAGGTACTGGAATTCCCATTTCCCTCACTTAAATATATTGTGTGTGTCTGTGCGTGTGTATGTCCCCATATAGGTAATAAAAGTAGTTGCAACTCTAGAAGCTACAGAAAAAAAGTTATTTCTCTGGAGATGAGATGTAGCCCAAAAATGTTTCCATTAATACCAGACATAGTCTTATCACCTTTAATATTCCACAGATAATCTATCTCATTCCTTACAGATGGGCATCTTTTCATAAATGATAATTCCCATATATCAAAGAGACAAAACTCATGATGAAATGTTAATAGTTAAGCTATAGTTTCATTCATTTCTGGCTTTTCTGAAAAAGGGGAGGTCACCACCATCTTAAGGTCACTTTTGCAGAGGGCTTCTTTTTTCTAAGGTTTGCTTATTTTGCTTGAACTCAGTGTCAGCTGAGAACGTCAGCAAAGTTTGAGGTCACTGAATTCTTAATATTTAATTTTTTTTTATTCTATGGTGATTCCAATTGTACACAGCAAGGATCAAAGGCTCTTGGGATTATTATTGTAAATTTAGTTTCTCATTTGGTCCCAGAGAGAAGATTCTCTAGCAATCTTCGTAGATTCCAATTTTGCCTCCAGGCTGCTGGGACCTCAAGAGAGAGTCGATTAATTTTGAATTCAACATTACAGATGCTTCCACCCACATCCCAAGCCCCTTCACCCTGGGGAGCCTGGACACAGTCAGGAAGAGTCTGCAATAAAAGGCAATCTTTCCCTTATTATATAGTTACCTGGGGATGTCTCCTCATATCCGGGTACCTCCAAAAATAAAAGGCACCAGGCACCTGAACTGCTAGCCCATTCCCAAACTTGTATACCTAACTGGACTAATACAACCTTCCCTGTTCTAATAGTGAAATCAGACAGTAGAGTTATGGGCTGTGGAAAAATGTCCTTGAATCCCTTCTCACACTGGGGTATTCCTTGAGCAAACCTCACCTAAAGCAGTTGTGGCGGATTGTGTCTGGGGCAGATGCAGTCATGTGAGGCTTCTTAGCACCTGTGCTAGGGTAGGAGGCTGACTGGCCCGTTCCCAGATAGGCTTTGTTCTGCCAGAATCACCAGTAGGCTGTCCCAGCAGTTTGAGTTATTCACCTCTTAAGGTTGTTTTGTGCAAGAAGAGGCCCAAGTTACAGAATAGAACATTTTTTATATGTTCACAGTAAGAGTTATAAAGGGAATAGAGTAAAAGGATTTTCATTTAAAAATACTTATCAAAGGGTATAAAATGACACAATTGGCTCAAACTCAACTCCAAGTAAAGACAACCCTCCATTTCCACTAATAATCCCTACAGAATGACAATCATCTACTACATACTCTGAAAATGATTGAGTCTGGAGAAATGGAAGAAATGGCAATAGAGAAATATAAAATTAATTAAATAACTGAGAAATTATGATGAGAAGTGACAAAGATATTTAAAGGGAAGTCAAGAGAACATTCTTCATGTGGCATTGTACTACCCAGAACTACCACAAAAGTGCATCTGGATAGTTTGAAATTATACATTAATTAGCATATGTCTCTGCCATTAAACTGTTAGCTTGATGAATTCAGGAACTATGACCATCTGGCTCACACTGGAGCAGTGCCTAGCACAGTGGCACACAGCAGACACTCAGTAAATATTTGATGAATAAATAAATGAATGAACCTATTGTACAAAGAGACTTCATATTCATAACAATAGGCACTGTAAAATCTAAATATTAACTATATCTTATATTGTCTTTAATGTCAAGTTCCTTTCACTCCTTTAGATTTATTTGAAAATTACTGCATATTGTGGCAGAGGGTATTTTCTTCTGGTCCTGCTGTCAGACTATATTCCTACCTCTTTTGAAATTAGAGAAAATCATTGAACAGAGTTCCAGGCCATGAAATGTAAGTAGAAGTGAAGTGCATCATATCCAGGGCACAGCAGTTAAGAGTGAATATGCCTTCTCCACATTCCATCACTCTCCCTATATGTGCAGCTGAATGCAGAAGACGACAAGCCCCTAGAAAATGGTGGACACACAAAGGAATGAGCCTGGGTCCTTGAGTGACCACATGAAGCAAAGCTCTACACTGATTCATATAGAACTATGAAACAAAAGAAAAATAAACTTCTTGGATGTTAAGCCACTTAAACACTGGGGCTATTTGTTATAGCCATTAGCCTATATTAACTTAATGCTTGTGGATTTGGAAGAAAAAGCTATTGTGGACTAAGTTTCCACATTCTCTCAAATATTATAAAAAACACATTTAATGTACTTAAATGTTAAATATAAAAGCAGAGAATATTAGTAATCTTAGAAATGATGAAACCCAAGTATCTCCACTTTCCCCTACTCCAACCTCATTTGACTTTCACAGATCAAGTAAAGGGAATGAAATATGTGGGAAAATGGACGACTGAATTACATGGCAACCTCAAATTTTCCCGTGGTGGATTTTATACTATTGGGTTCTCTAATTATTAGGTTCTTCTAAGGCAAAATAGAATTCCTTTGCCTGAAAGTTTCTATCACACTACTTCACTCATACACCTTCCTTTACCTCTATATTTAGCTATGGAAATAATTATTTTTTTCTTTCAGAGTTTATCCCATAACAGCAGATATTTAATCAGCCCAAGTTGAATTTATGGCTCATGTGTCACTCTCAAATTCTAAGCACCAAGCAAAATGATTAAATTGGTTCCTTGAAATTGTGCTTACTCCAAAACCTTCCTTAATTTCCTCAGAGCTGGCCATGAAATTACATCTCCATGGACTAAGCGAGCCAAGAAATAAAAATTCTATAGTTACATAACTTCAGAGATGAAATAAGAATTACTCTAACGTTGCACAAATTATTACTTATTTTCTGTTCTCCCATTATTATAGGTTGATGATGTAAGAAAGACAATTAACATAAGCCCAGATTTTGCAAACTGGGCTTGCAAACTTTACAAAATGCAAAAGACTTAGTTGGCTCAGGCAGTGACACATTCAATGTTCCCTTAGCCTCTTGGCACTAGTCTCCTTAAAAGACCTTTCTCTCCTTCCCTACAGAAAACCAAATCCATAGTTGAGAAGTTACAAGCATCACAAAGCCTCACGTAATGAATTTTCTCCCATACACAATATATTGAGGGAATAAAAAGGGAAAAATAGAGTTTTATGTGAAGTACCAGAAAGTCAAAGAAATTCCTAGAGTGTGGAAACTCCTTCACTCTTCAAATGTAGTTGCTTATTTGTTTGAATTTGGTTTTGTTTTGTTTTTTTTCCCCTAAAAACTGAACAGAGACCTAGCTAGTCAGCCAGTGCTTATGTTATTCATATCACATAGACTGTGGGGGAGAAAATGTTTTTCTCCTACAGTAAAGCTCTGTGCATGCTGGTATCTGAGGGGCTTCCAGGAGTTACCCAGTGAAGAGCTGCCCTGAGTCCCTGCCCACCATGCCAGCACCCATGTTGGTCACATCCCATAGCCAGAACTACTCCATGACTTCTACAGCTTCCTGGACCCAACCTGTTCCAAGGAAGGGGGCCTTGGGCAGCTCCAGCTCCACATTCCACTTGCCTGTTCACAGCATGGCAATTCCCTTGTTTAAAATACATGATCTAAAGAGATGCTCATGACATGTTAAAGTGAACAACACATATCACAAGACAATTTCTACAATATGACCCTATATTTGGAAAGCAGATATATTAGTCTGCTAGGGTTACCTTAACAAGGTACCACAAATGGAGTGGTTTAACAAGAGAAATGCATTGTCTCATTGTTCTGGAGGCTATAAATCCAAGACCAAGGTGTTAGCAGGGTTTGTTCCTTCTCACGACTGTGAAAGAGGATCTGTTCCATGCCTCTTGCCTGGCTTCCGGAGGTCCACTGGCAAGCTTGGCATTCCTTGGTTTACGGAAGTATCACCCTTATCTCTGCCTTCACCTTCACAGAGCTCTCTCCCTGAGTGCACATCTCTGTGTCCTAATTTCCTCTTTATATAATGATACAATCACATTGAATTAGCACCCAGCCTGGTGACCTCATCTTAACTAATTACATTTACAACTCTACTTCCAAATAAGTTTACATTCTGTGGTACTGAAGGCTAAGACATCAACATGTGAATTTTGGAAGGATATAACACAATCTACTACAGTAAATGAAAAAAGAAAAAGGTCTTTCTATTTGTATACAGTTATATTTACATAGAGAAAGAGGTAGAAGTATACACAGGATGCACAAACTGTTAACTTTCATTTCATGGGCATGTGATTAGCTAAGGTTGAGGAGTACTTCTTACATATTTGATTACACATTTGGCATTGCATTAATTGTTATAATGAATAGCTATTAAGTGTAATGAAAAACTTATAATGAAAACTTAATAAAATAATATATTCCTGGAAAGCAGAACATTTCCTAAATTATTGAATTTCTTCTCTTCTTCTCAATCCATTTCTGTTTAACTTAAAATAATGACTATTTTCAAGAGCCTAAAATGCAGAAGCCATACACTAATGAAAATGGAAAAAAAAAGGAAGGTAACAATACCAGTTGGAGGAAAAGTAGAAACAAAAGCTAAATATAACAGATATGGAAATGATATATGTAATCACAGATTAGGTAAGTATGAAAATTATTGGTTTGAAGGGAAAGGAAAGGAAAAGTTGAAATAAAGAAAAGGCATTCGTGCATGAAAAGAGAAGTCAGCTATGAAGACTGTTGCATGGAAACAAAGATCTGTCAAAATGTTGAATGCTCTGGGGATAAAAAATGAAATAGAAAATGAGCACTCCAAGATGAAATAGTAAAAGGTCTCATCGTAAAGTGCTTCCCTTAATGTGAAAAGATCAGTGTGAAGGCAGAGTAATGCCCCTTCCCCAAAGATGTTCATGCCCCAGTGGACATCTTCCATGGCAAAGGGACTTGTGGCTGTAACTAATACAAACTTTGGAATGGAGAGACTATCTTGGATTATCTGGATGGATCCAGTCCAAACTCATCAGTCCTCAAAAGCAGAGAACTTTTCTAGGCTGAGTTAGAAGGCAAGACAGAAGAGAGAGAGATTGGAAGCAAAAGAATTCAACTCATGGTGCTGGCTTTGAAGATGAAGGAAGGGATGTAAGAGCCAAGGAATGCGGGTGTTTCCTCAAAGCTGAGAAAGGCCCTCAGCTGACAGCACACAAGGACAAAGGGATTTTCTTTCTACAACCACAAGAAAATGAATGCTGCCAATGACCCAAATAACTGGGAAAAAGATCCTTCTCTAGAATCTCCATAAAGGAACACAGGCTCTGTCAACCCCATGATCACAGCTTTCTGAGACCCGTACTCTATTTATTTTTCACTTTTTTATTTTTTGAGACGGAGTCTTGCTCTATCACCCAGGCTGGAGTGCAGTGGCATGTTCTCAGCTCATGACAACCTCTACCTCCCGGGTTCCAAGTGATTCTCCTGCCTCAGCCTCCAGAGTAGCTGGGATTACAGGCATGCACCACCACACCCTGCTAATTTTTGTATTTTGAATAGAGATGAAGTTTTGCTATGTTGGCCAGGCTGGTCTCGAACTTCTGACCTCAAGTGATCCACCTGCCTCAGCTTCCCAAAGTGCTGGGATTACAGGCGTGAGCCGCCACACCTGGCCTGAGACCCATATTCTAATCTACAGAAATATAAGATGACAAATTTGTGTTGTTTAAGGCCATAAAGTTTATGGTAACTTGTAACTTAGCAGCAATAGCAAGCTGATACAATAGTATTGTAGAACCTATTATAAATATTTAGATGATACCCTCTGAGTGACCGCTATGTTCAAAGCACTGTGCTAAGCAATTATGTACTGCATTCCGTTTAGTCCTTGCCATAGTGTCTCCTCTGTAGATTGTGTAATCCAGTGTCTCTATTTAAATATGATTGAATTAAGCCTAGAAAAACAAAATAACCTGTTACACAGCTCATATCACATAGTTCTTTGAAATCACAGGTTTGGATCTGGCACTATCAGTGGAGCAATCCAGGAGAAAACAAGTGGTATTTTTCACTACGTCACTACTACTGCTACTTTCACTACTTCACTACTAAGTGGGGATAGATTGCTCTGTCATATTTCCATCTCTGCACGGTGCCGAGGGCTGGTTTTCAGGGAGTGACTTCTTAGAGTCAGTAGTGTGTACAGGGAACAAAGAAGACCTGGTCCTCATCAAGATTGAGTCTGCCCCTGAAAACCTAGAGGGTAGGCTTCTCACAGAAGGTGAACCACTACCAAAAGGAAAGCCAATGTCAAAGCAGGACTGGAATAACCCAGGTCAAATGGCACCTCCTTCTTGAAGTGGTTCCCCATCCTCTTTTCAGAGGCTCCTTCCTCTGAATTCATGCAGCATTTTTTCCTCTGCATCTTATGGTGCGTACTGCCTGCTAGCTTGTTATAGTTGCTTGTGCACGTACTTAAGCTCTGAGTAGGGTTGCCATTTACTGAAAAATTGTCATGTGCCAGACACTCAGCTAAATGCTTTGCCTGCATTATCTCATGGAATCCCTATAAACAACTGTGTGATGGGTGTTATAATTATTGATAATTTTGCATAAAAAGAGTCTAAAGTCAAATGGATCTCTTGACTTACCTGAGACCTCACAATCAGTGGCAGAGCCAGTATTCAAAACTCCCTGTCTGTCTCCCAAACCTGTGCTCTTAATTTAAAATTAAACTCTTCAAGAATAAAAAGGAGACTCCTATATTTGTGTCTGGCTTATTCAATGCATTCCCAGGGCATAGCGAAATGTCAATAAATATATGCAGACTGGAATAAGAGGCCATGAGCAGGAAAAGTTTCAGGAAAAAAAAAAAGCACCTGACTAGTGAAGAACAGTACCTAGTTAACATCTGGCTCATGGTCTCTCCCAAATACTAATGAGGAATAACTAGAGGTAAATATTCCTGTACTTGACATACTGTTTCCTGGGAATTGCATTTGTATCTTTATATCAATATATTTTGATTTTTATTGTTTTACCACCAATTAACCAGTCCAAAGGGCAAAAATGGCACATGAAAGTGCTGTAAATTAGTAAACTGGACAGAAGAAAGTATGAAACTGCATACCGGCCGGGCGCGGTGGCTCAAGCCTGTAATCCCAGCACTTTGGGAGGCCGAGATGGGCGGATCACGAGGTCAGGAGATCGAGAGACGATCCCGGCTAACACGGTGAAACCCCGTCTCTACTAAAAAATACAAAAAAATAGCCGGGCGAGGTGGCGGGCGCCTGTAGTCCCAGCTACTCGGGAGGCTGAGGCAGGAGAATGGCGTAAACCCGGGAGGCGGAGCTTGCAGTGAGCTGAGATCCGGCCACTGCACTCCAGCCTGGGTGACAGAGCAAGACTCCGTCTCAAAAAAAAAAAAAAAAGAAACTGCATACCTAGTGACCACTCTCCTCTTATCACCCCATAGCTCCATCTGCGAAGCCTAGGAATCGCTGCAGTACAATTACAGGGAGGCCAGATTCTCTTTGACCTTTAGCTGTGGCTGTAACCGCTTTGGCTGAGTGTGCATCCTGAAATGCTAGATGCTAATGCTTGCAGGTCAAGTCATCATTGAACCCACAAGGTATTTTGCTCTAACTACACTTGTTCAACATCTTTACTTCTTGCTAGATTATAAATTCCATGAAAGGAACAACAATGTTGATTTGGTTTATGACTCTATCCTCAGTTCTTGGCTCATAATAAAGGCTCAATAACTGTTTATTGAATGAATTCATGAATGAATGAGTATCTCTAGACCAGTGTCAAATGAATTAATTAACTTCAAGAAAACAGACTAGTGATTATATTTGTAGGTTTCTGATTTGATTTTAACTATGGAATATATAATTTATCTCTAGTAATATTTGCATCCGTTTTGGCAAAAAAAAAAAAAAAAAAAAGACAGGAAAAAAAAGATGAAGAAAACCCAACTAAATATGTTTAAAACATCAGGAAATTTGTTGTCTGATGTAACAAGAAGCTGGGAGGCAGAGTGGTTGTGGGGTTGGTTATTCTGCTTCTGCAGTGACATCCTCAAGTTAGCCATATTTTGCTTGTCCACTCTGCCATCTTGAACATGCTGTCTTGGCTCTCTACTTCCTCCTCATAATTACAGGATAGATTCAGAAGATCCAGCATCTTCTCCTCACCCTAATTTAACTAGAGATAGCTAAGCAGCTAAACTTTCTCCTGAGACTATTTTAAAGATCAAAACATCTTTCTCCCAAGCCTCTGCAACAGATATGTACTCATTGTCCAGGACAATATCACGTGCACTATTTCCAAACTGAACAATGGCAAGGTGGATGGGCTTATAATGACAGGGTTAGATTTATCAAAATTCCCTCCTTGGGGATGTGGAAGGGGCTAGACTCTCCTGGTGACATGCCCATCTGATTGCTGAACCATATTTACTTACTGTGAAAAGAAGTAAAAGAAATGGCTGTTGAATAAACCACTATGAAAAGTTTTAGCTCTATACAGCCACTTTTCTGCATAAACATCTGCTAAGTGTCAGATGACTCCCCCAAACCTTCTCTCGCTATTCTGAAGTTTATTTGCCACATGTTTATGACAGATACATTCTTTTTCTGGCATAAATGTTGTCATCAATAGAACTAAGAAAAAATAATTCCACTACTACAGACCCCTCCCTCTTTTGAAATAAATCAGATTCCAGTTCTGCCTGAGTTCCATATTCCTGGCCATTTAAGATCATATCCTAGATTCTAATCCTACATTATTTTGATGGGTAAAAATAACCCTGAACTTACAAAAAAGAAAACACACACACACACACACACACACACACACACACACACCCACACAAAATAATACCAGGGTGGCCCAGTAAGCTTGTATTTCTAGAAATTTATTAAAATCTAAATTACCTTCTCATAGTGAAGATGGGGGAAGGATAAACAGAGGGAATGTCATATGGCCTGCCTCTTGCTACTGGTAGAAATAGCATTGTCCTTTACCCAGGCTATTCCTCTTGAAAATTCATACTTGCCCTTTATTTCTGAGATCTGATCAGCTCATCTTTGATTAGATTCTATGTCACCAGCTAACTGCACACTTCGAAGAACCTGAACCAAAGTTTGAAGACTGCCCTTCTCATTTAGCAGCAGGTACAGCAATAATAGCAGCTAAAAACATTGATTGCGAATAACGCCTCAAAGACATCCAATAGCACTCTCGCCTCTTCAGCTCTAATCGAGTCTGCATTTCCTCATGTGTTTTCGGGCTTCATGGTTCATGATGAGTTTTAACACAAGAGAAAAGAAAACAAGATGATTGCTATGACACGCTTTGGGCCACCAATCCAGAAAAAAAGAGTAGCTTGAGAAATCTGTGACAAAAATAAAACAAAATAATCATGAAAGTTTAAGAATCTCAACAGGGACACAGCAAAAACCGTGTGTATTCAGACTCTCATAGGACATATTAAATTTGGCTGCCTGTTGCAAAGAAGTCTGTGGATAGGCAAACATTCTGTCAGTCCTAATTACCTCACTGGGCCTGTTTTTGTTACTTCAGGCTCTCTGCCGTCTGGCATGGGCGCCCTGCATCAGCCAAGATCCTAGCCAGCTGAAGAAGATTGAGAGGCAGGCCTTGCATCCGCGCCTGTGAACTGTCACTCTGTGTCTCTTTAGACTTGTGATGGGGTATGCCTTTCCAATAGGCTGTCAGTTTGATTCCTGACTTGCCAAAGCAGCTGTGTGCACTGAGATCTTTAAAAAAATCATAGAGGGAGACCTGATCTAGTCCAGCAAACGATGACAAAAAACAGTCATTGCTTAAGAAAGACAGACAGAAAGAAAAGTATAGCAACCATTAAGTGACAAAATTAATTAACTCATTTTGTGACCAATAACTGTGAAGCAAAAAAAGAATAAAAAAAAGCAGTCATCATCCAAACCCACAAATTAACACTGTAAATGATCCATGCAGAAATGAACTTGAAATGAATTCTCCTGGCTCAGTTAATGTGTTGAAAAAGCACATTGAGTTGGTAGAGTCCTTTGGCTTCCACTACATTCAACTCTGTTGGGGAAAAAAAATGCTATAATTGGTACCAACACATCCTGTGAACTGCAAAGCCAAGAATGTTTTGTTGTCCATGACATTTTCCCCAGGGTTAATACCTTTCTTACTTCAATTAGAGAGACATTTAAAAGATCAATTCAAGGATTAGCACCAAAGCATATTTTTCTTTACTGTTTTAATGTCAGGGATGGAGAACAAAGAGTTTACTTCACTGTAACTATAAAGCATTTCAAAACACAGAGAAAAAGGAAAAATTCCCTTCTTTGGTCATAGCAGTGATGAAAGTGTGGTCACAAACTCATTATCACTTGATATCACCATGGCTTTCAGATTTTTTTGATTTTTTATTTTTTTAATTTTTTGTGGGTACATAGTAGGTGTACATATTTATGGGGTACATGAGATGTTTTGATACAGGCATGCGATGCACAATTATCACATCACAGAAAATGGAGTATCCATATCCTCAAGCATTTACAAACAATCCAATTACACTCTTTGTTATTTTAAAATGTACGATTAAATTATTATTCCCATAGTCATTCTGGTATGCTATCAAATATTGGTCTTATTATTTCTATCTTTTGTACCCATTAATCATCCCCACCACCATCTCTTACTACCCTTCCTAGCCTCTGGTAACCATCCTTCTACACTGTGTCTCCATGAGTTCAATTTTTTTTTGATTTGTAGATCTTAGAAATAAGTGAGAACATACTATGTTTGTCTTTCTGTGCCTGGATTAGTTTTCTTAACACAATGACCTCCAGTTATATTCATGTTGTTGCAAATGACTGGATCTCATTCTTTTTCATGGCTAAGTAGTACTCCATTGTATATACGTACCATATTTTCTTTATTCAGACATCTGTTGATGGACACTTAGGTTGTTTCCAAATCTTGGCTATTGTGAATAGTGCTGCAACAAACATGGGAGTACAGATACCTCTTTGATACACTGTTTTCTTTGGGGTATATACCAGTAGTGTAATTGCTGGATATGACAGCTCTATTGGTTTTTTGAGGAAGCTTCAAACTGTTCTCCATTGTAATTGTACTAGTTTATATTCTCACCAACAGTGCACAAGTGTTCCTGTTTCTCCACATCCTCATCAGCATTTGTTATTAATTGTCTTTTGGATATAAGCCATTTTAACTTACATGGTGAGATTATATCTCATTATAGTTTTGATTTGTATTTATCTGATAATCAATAATGTTGAGTACATTTTCATATGAGTGTTTCCCATTTGTATGTCTTCTTTTGAAAAATGTTTATTCACATCTTTTGCCTATTTTTATATCTGCTTTGTGTTTTTAGTCCACTTACCAAAGAAATTATTCTTGTAGTCTCCTCCCTCAAAGTGGAAATAAATACTCCCACTCTTCAATCCTAAATAATTCTCCATCTTACAACATGGGATAGTCTGAAAATGCATACAGAGAAACATCCTTCTTTGAAAAGAAATGGACAACTGGGTGTGGTGACTTGTGCCTGTAATCCCAGCACTTTAGGAGGCCAAGATGGGTGGATCACCTGAGGTCAGGAGTTCGAGACCAGCCTGGCCAACATGGTGAAACTCCATCTCTACTAAAAATACAAAAATTAGCCAGGCATGGTTGCACGTGACTGTAATCCCAGCTACTTGAGAGGCTGAGGCAGGAGAATCGCTTGAACCTGGGAGGTGGAGGTTGCAATGAGCCGAGATCATGCTACTGCATAACAGCCTGGGTGACAGAGTGAGACTCCATCTCAAAAAAAAAAAAAGAAAGAAAGAAATGAACAGGAATATATGCAGTATGTCTGGGATGCTAGCTCCGTAGTCTTGTTTCAGCTTCTTGTAATGGCTATCGTTATAACTATTTGCACCCTTGCTGGTGGCTTTGGCTAATTATACTTAACCTCTCTCTGGGTCAGTTTCCTCATCTATAAAATGAGGATAAATAATAATACCTACATAAAAGGATTGTTCTGAATATTAAATGAGTTAATATTTGTAAACCACTTATAACAGAGCCTTGTACCTAGCAAGCTCTATATAAGTATTAATCTAATGACATATACTATCTTAATCTTTTATTTCTTTAATCAACATCTATTTCCTGTTGTAAATGATTTTAAAAACTCCTATTACTCTATTTCCTTGCAGTTGCCTTTTTTCTTTTTGATCTTGGTTGTTATTACATTCCTTATACCTTGAAATAATTCATTTTTGTAGTATTATATAACATTTTTATATTTACCACTTTATCAGGTTTAAACAACTTACACTGGTTTATGATGCAAAAAAAAAAAAAAAAAAAAAAAAACACTGAGTATCTTTAGGATAAATTCAGATAATTTTCAAAACATGAGCTCACTGTTAGGTGAACTTGAGTCAATACTATATTTATCACCTGGTATTCAAATGGAACCACCGTGGCATATTGGGTCCTTCAGGGAATAGTGTTACCTCAGAGCTGGTATCCAACAATCTCTTTTTTTTTTTTTTTTAATTTATTTATTTATTATTATTATACTTTAAGTTGTAGGGTACATGTGCATAACGTGCAGGTTTGTTACATATGTATACTTGTGCCATGTTGGTGTGCTGCACCCATCAACTCGTCATTTACATCAGGTATAACTCCCAATGCAATCCCTTCTCCCTCCCCCCTCCCCATGATAGGCCCCGGTGTGTGATGTTCCCCTTCCTGAGTCCAAGTGATCTCATTGTTCAGTTCCCACCTATGAGTGAGAACATGTGGTGTTTGGTTTTCTGTTCTTGTGATAGTTTGCTAAGAATGATGGTTTCCAGCTGCATCCATGTCCCTACAAAGGACACAAACTCATCCTTTTTGATGGCTGCATAGTATTCCATGGTGTATATGTGCCACATTTTCTTAATCCAATCTGTCACTGATGGACATCTGGGTTGATTCCAAGTCTTTGCTATTGTGAATAGTGCTGCAATAAACATACGTGTGCATGTGTCTTTATAGCAGCATAATTTACAATCCTTTGGGTATATACCCAGTAATGGGATGGCTGGGTCATATGGTACATCTAGTTCTAGATCCTTGAGGAATCGCCATACTGTTTTCCATAACGGTTGAACTAGTTTACAATCCCACCAACAGTGTAAAAGCGTTCCTATTTCTCCACATCCTCTCCAGCACCTGTTGTTTCCTGACTTTTTGATGATTGCCATTCTAACTGGTGTGAGATGGTATCTCATTGGGGTTTTGATTTGCATTTCTCTGATGGCCAGTGATGATGAGCATTTTTTCATGTGTCTGTTGGCTGTATGAATGTCTTCTTTTGAGAAATGTCTGTTCATATCCTTTGCCCACTTTTTGATGGGGTTGTTTGTTTTTTTCTTGTAAATTTGTTTGAGTTCTTTGTAGGTTCTGGATATTAGCCCTTTGTCAGATGAGTAGATTGCAAAAATTTTCTCCCATTCTGTAGGCTGCCTGTTCATTCTGATGGTAGTTTCTTTTGCTGTGCAGAAGCTCTTTAGTTTAATGAGATCCCATTTGTCAATTTTGGCTTTTGCTGCCGTTGCTTTTGGTGTTTTAGACATGAAGTCTTTGCCCATGCCTATGTCCTGAATGGTACTACCTAGGTTTTCCTCTAGGATTTTTATGGTATTAGGTCTAACATTTAAGTCTCTAATCCATCTTGAATTAATTTTCGTATAAGGAGTAAGGAAAGGATCCAGTTTCAGCTTTCTACTTATGGCTAGCCAATTTTCCCAGCACCATTTATTAAATAGGGAATCCTTTCCCCATTTCTTGTTTCTCTCAGGTTTGTCAAAGATCAGATGGCTGTAGATGTGTGGTGTTATTTCTGAGGACTCTGTTCTGTTCCATTGGTCTATATCTCTGTTTTGGTACCAGTACCATGCTGTTTTGGTTACTGTAGCCTTGTAGTATAGTTTGAAGTCAGGTAGCGTGATGCCTCCAGCTTTGTTCTTTTGACTTAGGATTGTCTTGGAGATGCGGGCTCTTTTTTGGTTCCATATGAACTTTAAAGCAGTTTTTTCCAATTCTGTGAAGAAACTCATTGGTAGCTTGATGGGGATGGCATTGAATCTATAAATTACCTTGGGCAGTATGGCCATTTTCATGATATTGATTCTTCCTATCCATGAGCATGGTATGTTCTTCCATTTGTTTGTGTCCTCTTTTATTTCCCTGAGCAGTGGTTTGTAGTTCTCCTTGAAGAGGTCCTTTACATCCCTTGTAAGTTGGATTCCTAGGTATTTTATTCTCTTTGAAGCAATTGTGAATGGAAGTTCATTCCTGATTTGGCTCTCTGTCTGTTACCCTTGTGATTTTTGCACATTAATTTTGTATCCTGACTTTGCTGAAGTTGCTTATCAGCTTAAGGAGATTTTGGGCTGAGACGATGGGGTTTTCTAAATATACAATCATGTCATCTGCAAAGAGGGACAATTTGATTTCTTCTTTTCCTAACTGAATACCCTTGATTTCTTTCCCTTGCCTAATTGCCCTAGCCAGAACTTCCAACACTATGTTGAATAGGAGTGGTGAGAGAGGGCATCCCTGTCTTGTGCCGGTTTTCAAAGGGAATTTTTCCAGTTTTTGCCCATTCAGTATGATATTGGCTGTGGGTTTGTCATAAATAGCTCTTATTATTTTGAGGTACGTTCCATCAATACCGAATTTATTGAGCGTTTTTAGCATGAAGGGCTGTTGAATTTTGTCAAAAGCCTTTTCTGCATCTATTGAGATAATCATGTGGTTCTTGTCTTTGGTTCTGTTTATATGCTGGATTATGTTTATTGATTTGCGAATGTTGAACCAGCCTTGCATCCCAGGGATGAAGCCCACTTGATCATGGTGGATAAGCTTTTTGATGTGTTGCTGAATCCGGTTTGCCAGTATTTTATTGAGGATTTTTGCATCGATGTTCATCAGGGATATTGGTCTAAAATTCTCTTTTTTTGTTGTGTCTCTGCCAGGCTTTGGTATCAGGATGATGTTGGCCTCATAAAATGAGTTAGGGAGGATTCCCTCTTTTTCTATTGATTGGAATAGTTTCAGAAGGAATGGTACCAACTCCTCCTTGTACCTCTGGTAGAATTCAGCTGTGAATCCATCTGGTCCTGGACTTTTTTTGGTTGGTAGGCTATTAATTATTGCCTCAATTTCAGAGCCTGCTATTGGTCTATTCAGGGATTCAACTTCTTCCTGGTTTAGTCTTGGAAGAGTGTAAGTGTCCAGGAAATTATCCATTTCTTCTAGATTTTCCAGTTTATTTGCGTAGAGGTGTTTATAGTATTCTCTGATGGTAGTTTGTATTTCTGTGGGGTCGGTGGTGATATCCCCTTTATCATTTTTAATTGCGTCGATTTGATTCCTCTCTCTTTTCTTCTTTATTAGTCTTGCTAGTGGTCTGTCAATTTTGTTGATCTTTTCAAAAAACCAACTCCTGGATTCATTGATTTTTTGGAGGGTTTTTTGTGTCTCTATCTCCTTCAGTTCTGCTCTGATCTTAGTTATTTCTTGCCTTCTGCTAGCTTTCGAATGTGTTTGCTCTTGCTTCTCTAGTTCTTTTAATTGCAATGTTAGAGTGTCAATTTTAGATCTTTCCTGCTTTCTCTTGTGGGCATTTAGTGCTATAAATTTCCCTCTACACACTGCTTTAAATGTGTCCCAGAGATTCTGGTATGTTGTATCTTTGTTCTCATTGGTTTCAAAGAACATCTTTATTTCTGCCTTCATTTCGTTATGTACCCAGTAGTCATTCAGGAGCAGGTTGTTGTTTCCAGGTAGTTGAGCGGTTTTGATTGAGTTTCTTAGTCCTGAGTTCTAGTTTGATTGCACTGTGGTCTGAGAGACAGTTTGTTATAATTTCTGTTCTTGTACATTTGCTGAGGAGTGCTTTACTTCCAATTACGTGGTCAATTTTGGAGTAAGTACGATGTGGTGCTGAGAAGAATGTATATTCTGTTGATTTGGGGTGGAGAGTTCTATAGATGTCTATTAGGTCTGCTTGCTGCAGAGATGAGTTCAATTCCTGGATATCCTTGTTAACTTTCTGTCTCGTTGATCTGTCAAATGTTGACAGTGGAGTGTTGAAGTCTCCCATTATTATTGTATGGGAGTCTAAGTCTCTTTGTAAGTCTCTAAGGACTTGCTTTATGAATCTGGGTGCTCCTGTATTGGGTGCATATATATTTAGGATAGTTAGCTCTTCCTGTTGAATTGATCCCTTTACCATTATGTAATGGCCTTCTTTGTCTCTTTTGATCTTTGATGGTTTCAAGTCTGTTTTATCAGAGACTAGGATTGCAACCCCCACTTTTTTTTGTTCTCCATTTGCTTGGTAAATCTTCCTCCATCTCTTTATTTTGAGCCTATGTATGTCTCTGCATGTGAGATGGGTCTCCTGAATACAGCAGACTGATGGGTCTTGACTCTTTATCCAGTTTGCCAGTCGGTGTCTTTTAATTGGAGCATTTAGTCCATTTACATTTAATGTTAAGATTGTTATGTGTGAACTTGATCCTGCCATTATGATATTAACTGGTTATTTTGCTCGTTAGTTGATGCAGTTTCTTCCTAGCCTCGATGGTCTTTACATTTTGGCATGTTTTTGCAATGGCTGGTACCGGTTGTTCCTTTCCATGTTTAGTGCTTCCTTCAGGGTCTCTTGTAAGGCAGGCCTAGTGGTGACAAAATCTCTAAGCATTTGCTTATCTGTAAAGGATTTTATTTCTCCTTCACTTATGAAACTTAGTTTGGCTGGATATGAAATTCTGGGTTTAAAATTCTTTTCTTTAAGAATGTTGAATATTGGCCCCCACTCTCTTCTGGCTTGGAGAGTTTCTGCCGAGAGATCTGCTGTTAGTCTGATGGGCTTCCCTTTGTGGGTAACCCGACCCTTTCTCTCTGGCTGCCCTTAAGATTTTTTCCTTCATTTCAACTTTGGTGAATCTGGCAATTATGTGTCTTGGAGTTGCTCTTCTCGAGGAGTATCTTTGTGGCGTTCTCCGTATTTCCTGGATTTGAATGTTGGCCTGCCCTACTAGGTTGGGGAAGTTCTCCTGGATGATATCCTGAAGAGTATTTTCCAACTTGGTTCCATTTTCCCCCTCACTTTCAGGCACCCCAATCAGACGTAGATTTGGTCTTTTGACATAATCCCATACTTCTTGCAGGGTTTGTTCATTTCTTTTTCTTCTTTTTTCTTTTGGTTTCTCTTCTTGCTTCATTTCATTCATTTGATCCTCAATCGCTGATACTCTTTCTTCCAGTTGATCGAGTCGGTTACTGAAGCTTGTGCATTTGTCACGTATTTCTTGTGTCATGGTTTTCATCTCTTTCATTTCGTTTATGACCTTCTCTGCATTAATTACTCTAGCCATCAATTCTTCCACTTTTTTTTCAAGATTTTTAGTTTCTTTGCGCTGGGTACGTAATTCCTCCTTTAGCTCTGAGAAATTTGATGGACTGAAGCCTTCTTCTCTCATCTCGTCAAAGTCATTCTCCGTCCAGCTTTGTTCCTTTGCTGGCGATGAGCTGCGCTCCTTTGCCGGGGGAGATGCGCTCTTATTTTTTGAATTTCCAGCTTTTCTGCCCTGCTTTTTACCCATCTTTGTGGTTTTATCTGCCTCTGGTCTTTGATGATGGTGATGTACTGATGGGGTTTTGGTGTAGGTGTCCTTCCTATTTGATAGTTTTCCTTCTAACAGTCAGGACCCTCAGCTGTAGGTCTGCTGGAGATTGCTTGAGGTCCACTCCAGACCCTGTTTGCCTGGGTATCAGCAGCAGAGGCTGCAGAAGATAGAATATTGCTGAACAGCGAGTGTACCTGTCTGATTCTTACTTTGGAAGCTTCCTCTCAGGGGTGTACTGAGAGGAAGGTGAGGTGTGGGGTGTCAGACTGCCCCTAGTGGGGGATGTCTCCCAGTTAGGCTACTCAGGGGTCAGGGACCCACTTGAGCAGGGAGTCTGTCCCTTCTCAGATCTCAACCTCCGTGTTGGGAGATCCACTGCTCTCTTCAAAGCTGTCAGACAGAGTCGTTTGCGTCTGCAGAGGCTTCTGCTGCGTTTGTTATTTTTTACTGTGCCCTGTCCCCAGAGGTGGAGTCTACAGAGACAGGCAGGTTTCCTTGAGCTGCTGTGAGCTCCACCTAGTTCCAGCCTCCCAGCGGCTTTGTTTACCTACTTAGGCCTCAGCAATGGTGGGCGCCCCTCCCCCAGCCTCGCTGCTGCCTTGCCGGTAGATCACAGACTGCTGTGCTAGCAATGAGGGAGGCTCCGTGGGTGTGGGACCCTCCCGGCCAGGTGTGGGATATGATCTCCTGGTGTGCCTGTTTGCTTAAAGCGCAGTATTGGGGTGGGAGTTACCCGATTTTCCAGGTGTTGTGTGTCTCAGTTCCCCTGGCTAGGAAAAGGGATTCCCTTCCCCCTTGTGCTTCCCAGGTGAGGCAATGCCTCGCCCTGCTTCAGCTCTCGCTGGTCGGGCTGCAGCAGCTGACCAGCACCGATCGTCTGGCACTCCCCAGTGAGATGAACCCAGTACCTCAGTTGAAAATGCAGAAATCACCGGTCTTCTGTGTCGCTCGCGCTGGGAGTTGGAGACTGGAGCTGTTCCTATTCGGCCATCTTGCTCTGCCCCCCCCCCAACAATCTCTTAATAATATGGGTGTCTCTATTATCTTATTCATATTTACCTAATGTATATGTTATGTATACGTCATAATATGCATTATGTTAAAGACAAGAGTTTTCTTAGGGAGAAGGCTAAAGGTGAGGGAAGGGTTTATGGTGTCTACTTGGTCTAGGTATCTATGGCTGTGTAACAAACAATTCCAAAATTTAGAGGCTTAAAAGAGCCAAATAAATTATTCTCTATTTCTGTAGTTAGAATGGGCACCAGTGGGTAAGGTCTTTCTTAGAGTCTCTCATGCATAACAGTCACATAGAGCTTGGACTGGACTCAACTGAAAGCTTAACTGGGTTGGACATTCAACATGGCTTTCTATTTACAGGCCTGGCACCACCATGCTCCCTGACCTTTCTTGGTTTTTCATAGCATGGTTGTCTGAGCGTAGTCACATTTCTTATACCGTTGTTGGCTTTCAAGAGGTAAGAAACAGGTCGATGAAGGACTATACCTAGAACTGGCCGAGGGACACTTTCACTTTATTCTGTTGGTCACAGAGTCCACCTAGATGAAAGGGGCCAAAAATAAGCTCCATTTACTAATGGGGGAGTGGGCCCTTGATGGGGAGGTCAGATTGCAGAATAACACATGGGTTGGGAGCCATTGGAGGGCAGCCATTTCTGGGAAATGCAGTCTGCAACACTATTTATGATGTTCATAGCATCAAGTCTCTCCTCCGTTCTAGGGGCTCTGGGTTTGTGAACTTACTCAAGAATGTGAATGACTATGAAGAAGGCTACAACTCTTTTGGGGGATAAAGTAGAGCCTTAACCTGCCATGTGTGAATTGTTTTTCATCATACAATTCGTTCTTAATGAGTTGCCATATCTAAGAATAATAAAATAGACAATCTTTTGACAAGACTGATTAAAAGTAAAAGGGAAAAGACACATCAATGTCAGGAAGAAAAAGTGGAGTACAGTCACAGATAGATTAATGATTCTTAAAATTTGTAAAAGAAGTACTGTGAAAACTTTTCTGCCAATAAATTAGAAAACTCAGACAAAAATAGAAAAATAACTAGGAAATTGTAACTTACTATTGATGACTTGATAATAATTAGAAAAACTTAATAGCCTTATAACCACTTAACAAACAGACCAATAATTGAAAATTTCCACTGGCAGGCACCCCCCACCCCCGCCCAGATCTTGCCCCAGTAGTTTGACAGGCAAGTTCTACCAAAATCTCAGGAACTATTTCAAAAGAATAGAAAAAAATTAAGTCTCCAACTCATTCCATAAAGCTAAAAGCTTTCATATCAATAATGTATAAGATAATTCAAGAAATAATTATAGACAAACCTCAGTTTTGAATATGGATGTAAAAAATCTGAATAGAATATTAGAAAACAATACCAGCACTGCCAAAAAATAAAATATCATGACTAAATATGTGGTGCCACAGAAATACATAGATTGTTAAACTTTAGACATTATGCTATGTGATGCTCCACATTCACAGGTTAAAAAAGAAAAGCGATGTAATTTCTCTTAATGGTGAAGAAAAGCATTAAATAAGATTTAACAAATTTCTTAGCAAAATAGTACTAGAGAAAGCATTCTCAATCTGATAAGGGGTACTCACTGCATATGTACAACAAATACAGACGCTTAACAATGCACACTTAATAACAACCCATGTGCTATTCTGCAATCTGACCTCCCCATCAAGGACCCACTCCCCCATCTGTAAAGGGAGTTTATTTTTGGTGTCTTTCATCTGGGTAGACTCTGTGACCAAGAGAATATAGTGAAAGTGTCCCCAGGCCAGTTGTAGGTATAGTCCTTCATTGCCCTCTTTCTCTGCTCTTGAAAGCCAACTACCATGTACATTTTTACCATGCACACTTACAAAGTACTCTTTTTTTAATCATGAAATAGACAAGTATTCTCTCTGTCACCATTTCTCCTCCATATTGAACCGGGTGTCCTTGCCTATGCAGTGAGAAAAAAAAAAAAGAAATGAAATATGTAAAGAATGAAAGGAAGAAAATGGTTATTCAACTGTTACAGAAAATATAACTATCAGCAGAGAAGAAAAAATACAGATAATTAGAATTTATAAGAAAGTTTAGAAAAGCAATGAGAGCTGTAATATTCATATATATTTTTCCATATCACACAGAATATAAAATGTGAATTATTTATAACTCAGTAATTCAACTTCTATGTAACCACTCTAGGGAAACTCCCACCAACAGGCACGAGGAAATACATAAAGGACATTTAAAGTTCTGTCTGCCAATAGGAGAACAAATAAACTATGACATTCATATACTGGAATACTATACAACAGTTAAATTGAATGAATGAGAGTCATACATATCATTATGGATAAATAAAAGAATAAGTGGGAAAAAAACAGAAAGTGGTACAACCCTATGTAATTTAATTACCCTCTCTGTACTCAGTTTTCTTGTCTATAAAATGATGATAATAGCAGCACCCACTTTCTGAGGGTAATATGTGTAATATTCTTTAGAACACTGCCTGAAAGACAGCAGGTACTTAATGTGTTCACCATCAAAATCCCAATGTTGAAGGCGGTGATAATAACATTTACTTTTCAAACATGAAAACAGTACTATATATTGTTTATAGATAATACACAGTAAAATCACAAAACAGAAATTTCACAACAGTTAATTCCAGAAAAAGGAGGGAGGAAAAAGAAGCAGAGCATTTATATCTGTAATCTACTTATGTGTGAATAAGAAAGGTCAGAAGTAAATATAGCAAAAAGTTAACATATTTAAATCTAGACTGTAGATGTGTATGGCTTTCTTATATTGTTTTCTATTTCTATTTATCTAAAATATCTCATCACCAAAAAAATTCAAAGGGAAGGACCTGAACTAGATATTAATAGTAATATATCAGGGCTGTTGGATGGTGAGTATCCTTTGTTGTCTTGAATAGAGTTTTCTAAATTTTCAAAGTTTTCTACAATGAGAAATGTATTTATTCTGTAATTAGATTAAAAATAGTTTTCAAAGCAAAGATAAAATCCTTTTACTATTGAAGCCTCCAGAGGTCTGCTTTATCTAAATTAATAGGTCACTTAGATGTCTTCTAATCCAAACAAAATCTCTCTATATTGAAAATCACATAATTTTAAGAGTACAACATTTATTACATCAAAATTTATATTTACAAATTATGTCTCCCTTTTTACCTATAGTTATAATTCACGAATAACTTACTGGCGTTTGTCACTATCTTTATATAGGAAAATATCATTCCCTGTAAATTTCATATTGCTGGTATAATGGTGGAGGGGTTACAGATGATCTGTGGATATATTTCTCAGAAAGCCCATGGAATGATACCACCAGAGATCTCCTCTAATCTCTCTATTTGGTGTTTCACATCTACTCTGAAAACAGAACTGATCTGCAGAGACCTTGTAATTTACTTTTTACCATGATTACAATTCCCAATCTAACCAGCAGCAGTTTAAATTGAACTCTGATCCAAATGATCAATAGCCATGTGCAACCCTTTAGACATGCGAATATTAAATCGTTTTTGGATAAGGGCTGTCCAAATTAAAAGCATATAATTATCATCTATTAACATATATTGAAGCAAATGACACGTAAATGCAAAATGTCTCTCACAGAACCTATCAGAATCTCAATGACTATAATGTTAAGGTTAGACTTTATATTTTACATATGGATTAGTAGTGTATTATGATTTATGTCCTTAAGTATTTATTATTAATCATGTTACTCTAATGCCACAAAATGGGTAAATTTGTGAATAAAATACATTTAATCTCCTATTCCACCCTTTCTTTTTTTACTTCCCTAATATAAACATTTCCTTGCCTACTACCTACTTGCAAGTAGTAGCCATGAACAATGAATAAAAGGATAATTAAACTCAGTTTAATAAGAAAATAATTTCAAATAGCTAGCTTACTTTTCATGCTTTCCCTATAAAGCCTATACAGTAATAAAAGCATAACATTGTATATAAAGAGTAGAACTTAAAGATGAGTCTTGTCTCCTATCTCTAGTGTCTAAAATAGCAGTGAAGTTTCCAAACATCCCCTGGTAACTCCTTCTGATATTTAATAGTGCAGAAAAAAATAGAGAAATTTTTTCTTTGGGAAAACTTAAATCTCTGGTGTTCTAACATAAACCTAGACAAATCACCTTTTTATGGGATATTTCCCAGTCTCCCTAGCAGTTGGTTGAGGGCCGTGTGACTACACCCAGACCAGCACGATGTAAGAAAGATGATGCAACCCACTTCCAGATCTGTCCTTCAAGGTAGCTCATGAAACCTTCCAGGCATCTCCTCATAGCTGTGGTAAGGCCACATATTCTAAATGCCAGAGGTATAAGATGAAGAAGTGTCACCCAACTGCATTGGACTTTGCATGAGCCAAAAATAAACTTGTATTGTAGTAAGCCTCTGCGGTGTGCTTGTGACTACATTATAGTCTAGTCCATCTAGTTTCAGACACTTACTACAGGTCTTTTTAAGCTGTGAACATTGTGATGGTTAACTTTAGGTGTCCACTGGACTGGATTAAAGGATACCTAGAGAGCTGGTAAGGTGTTATTTCTGGATATGTCTGTGAAGGTGTTTCCCAAGGAGACTGGTGTTACAAGTTGGCAGACTGAATGGGGAAGATCCCTCACCAGTGCGGGTGAGCACCATTCAATCGGCTAGGGGCCCAGATAGAACAAAAAGGCAAAGGAAAAGCAAATTCACTCTTTCTCCTGACACTGGGGGCACCCTCCTTCTCCTGACCTTGGACATCAAATCTCCAGGCTGTCTGGCTTTTGGATTCTGGGACTTGTACCAGCAGTCACCCTCTACACCAGGTTCTCAGGCCTTCATCCTTGGACTGAGTTATGCTATTGGCTTCTTGGGGTCTGAGTCCTTTGGACTTCGACTGAACCATACTATGGGCATCCCAGGGTATCTAGCTTGCAGACAGTCTGTCGCAGGACGTCTCATACTCACTTGAGCAAGTTCCCCTAATAAATCCCCTCTCGTGTGTGTGTGTGTGTGTGTGTGTGCACGCACATCTATATGCACACACATATATATTTCCTATTGGTTCTGTCTCTCCGGACAACCCTAATACAACCATAATGAGAAAAAATTTCCAACATGCACTCCCACTTCCACCCCCTTCCAGGCCCCTCCCTGTGCCAGCCTAGTCCCTTCTTCTCATTCAACAGCAGTGTATTTCAGGATTCGCGTTGTGTCTTTATGGTCCCTAGATCATTTTTCTCTCTCCACACTTACACATATTTAGCCTTTAGTCCTTCCTCACTTGCACTTGCATCTTTGTTTTCTCAGGGTTCTAAATTTCAGCTGTCAAACCTTGTTATCTTTTTCAGGCCAGAAATGAAGTTGGGCAAGCCATTCTTAGATATGTGTGCATCTCCACGTGTGCTAGGGATAATTCCCTCGTTCCCCAACATCCTGGGGATACAGAAGCCATGTTGTGAGAGGCAGTGTTATGTCTGTTTTTCACCTAGGCAGGACTTGGTCAGAGAAGTTAGGTTTGCTACTTCAACAGATTCCGGTCTTGTTGAGAAGAGAGGTGTGAAGCTCTCTTTGTCTGTTCTCAAGGATCAGGGAAGAGGGTGAGATTATCTAAAGTCACTACCTTTGCCCTGGTACTTCTATGATTCTTTCCCTGGTGAAGGTGTTTCCTATAAAGCCTACCAAAAAAATAAAGGGAAATCTAAATAACTTCCCCCTTCCAGGTCCCATGTTAGTGCTTCGCCTTTCTGAAATTGTTTAACAAGATTTCTCTATTTTCTTTGCACAAGGACTCTTTTCACTGCCCTTCTTCTGAGTGATGTTTGATAAGATTTTCCCCATTTTCTCTGTATTAGGGCTCCATATTTTCTTTTTTATCTTTTCACGCAGGAACACACCTGCCATGTAGAACTAGAGTCTTTCAAGCAAGATAAAGATTTGCCTGACTTTCCTACCTCAATTAATCAATATGGTTATGCCACAGACTTACCTTTTAACCTTGGTGTTTCCATAGTGCAATAGTAAAACATGATTTGTGAGACTGCTTTGTTTCATATATAGTTAAGAACATCCCCCTGTCTGTGTGCTTTGATAAAGTGTCAGAGCGCAAGGCAACACAGGAAGGAAAGGAGGCTTTTATTGTCTTCATCAGAAATGGCTTTGTAAATCTAAGATTGGAACAGTTATATGGGCAAAGCTGGGAGACTGAAAGTAACTGCTGGACTCTGTTTGCAAAGAAAAGCCCCTGTTGGAGAATTCTCAGAAGGGTGGAATCATTTGATTTGAATTTCATTTAGGAGTAGATTTTCTTTTGCTGGTATCAATACCCTCTGCCTTATCACTGAAGCTTATCTCTAAGAGAAACAAGAAGGGTTTGCTCCACGGTATCCCAAAACCACAAATGCCACTTTGCTTTCTGTTTTAGCTTGTCTCCCAGATGAGGAATCTACAGAACGCAGAGATGTAGAAGTATCTCAGAATATGAGCAAGTCATTCTGTACTGAATCCATTTCATGTCAGACAACCCTACCACTGTGTGTCTGTGAGGGCGTGACAGAAAGATCTGCCCACCAGACTACAGTGTACACGTTTGTCTTATAAAAGGATTGTAGAATGTCTTTTTGAGTATGTCATCCATCTCTTTTGTTTTAAGGAAGAGGAAACTGAGCCCTAGAAAATGACATGTTTTGACTCAGATTCCACAGATATTTAGTGGCAGACTCAGATCTTAGAAACCAGTTTTCTGAAACGAGTGTAGTTTCTACTCCAATGCCAAGCTGTCACACTAGTTCTTAAGGGTATATTTAATTTTGTGATGTTTGCAAACATACTACTTCCTCATAGGCCAATCATAAAACTCCCTGGTGATGTTAATATATTTCCTTGTGGGCATGCTTGGCAGTACTGTTTTAACCTGGGCATCTAGATGTACTATCTTAAATCAAAAGAAAATTCATATTATAGCTCTGCCACTTACCAGCTGGGCAATCTTTAGTAAGTTACTTAACCACTCTGTATCTTAACATTATCTTCTGCAAAATAAAATAACTACCTCATGAGGCTGTTTGGAGGGTTGAAAGAATTAATGCATAAAAAAACACTTAAAACAGTGTTTGGCACATAAGAATTGCATGATTCTATATGCCATATAAATGTTAGCTAATATTCTTCCTTCCATTTCTTTCTCACTGTCTTCAAGGAATCTGAGGTATCACCCTATAATATGATATTTTGTTTCTTCATAAATCCTGAGTGTTTTATAATCCTTTACCCTCTTACAGTGTACATATTGTAGTGTTTCTCTAGTTCATTTGAATGTTCTCATTGGGAGTAATTGGAAGAGCTGCCTTTTTTCATATATGAAAAACAAAAACAAATCACTGTCTACCATCTCACTCACATTCTGATTCTTTTTGAGTGGATATCAAAGAGTGAATCTATCTCACTTCCAAGACATGGTGACAAAGGTTGTTGAACAAATTTCACTTTGCTGTCAACTTTTAAATTATGTGAAACACCACTGAATGCCAAGATCAAGTGCCTTGTGATCAGTGCATAATGTGGATTTTGTGACGTTCCCAATGGCAACTCAATCATTAAAGTTTCCTTGTAATAACACAGCAGTACCTTTCTCTTGAACCAGATTTGACCAATCATTAAAATGTATCTGGTTTAGCCAAGGAAGGCTCTCAGATAATGTGAGAGGCCAGGCTATAATCACAGATTTGAGCAGATTCTCTCCATTTCCTTACATTTAGTTAAATAAAACTTGCTATTTTAAGGAAGTCTCTTTAAACAGTACATGCTTCTTAATAAATACAATTCTGTTTATTCAAGTAAAAATTAATTTTTGATATGAAATTTTAAAATTTATGTTGGTTTAAATAATACAGAGGGACAGTTAAATCCAGTAGAAAACCATGTGGAGCCAAACATAGCTTGGTCTTGCTGAGTTTCCAAATCGAGGATAGTTGTTTAAGGAATTAACAGACCCTAAAGGTTATTATCTTCTTAGTGCTATTTGGATTCCATCAGTCCAGGCTAGAACATAAAAATCAGGACATGCCAGGCTTAGATGTCATAACCTTCTCCACTCCTCTGTTTTGAGATTGAGATTCTGCCTAGAAAAGTGTTGCCCTCAAATAGTCAAGACAAGGTTACCCCAGCAGATGAGTTCTGAGGACAATGAGCTCGAGGTTTAAAAACAAAATTCAAGCATATTTTTAATAAGGCTGTTAATCCATGGTTTTCTGCCATGTAGTGCCTCAAATGCCTCTTTGGGGGGTTATTCTATTTTAGAAGGATGGCAGATATAAATATTTCATTATTTTGAGATTATGTCTTTGACCTAAGGAAGTTTACATTTTGTTTAGATAGTAGTCTGAGAAATGTGATTGTTTTATAGAATGGATAGACATAGGAATGTAAAGAAAAGCAATAAAGTTACTTTTTTTGTCTAATGGAGTTCTCAAAGATTAAAAGGAATGATAATCATTAGTGTGGGAGTGTGAAACTGGGCATTCTCATACATTACTAGAGGGAGTATTCATTCTTAAAAGGAAAGGAATTTGGCAATATATATTTAAAGCCAGAGAAGTGTGTAAACAACAATACATAATTTCCACTTCTAGGGAATTATCCTAAGGAGATAATTGGTCGAGGGTATAAATATATATATACACACACATACATACATACACATACATATGCAAGAGTATATAGTTTACAAAAGCAAAAAATTAAAAACAGTATAAGTGTCCAATAATAAAAGTTATTTTAATCAAATGCTTCTATATAATGGAATGTTATGTAGTCAATAGAAATAATTATCCAGATGCATATGTGCCAACTTGGAAAGATATTTTTGAATGATTAACTGATAAAGGCACATTATAAACCTAATTATAATATGATAGTGTTATAAGAGGAAAAAAATTTATATGGATAGCTATGAATTGTAGGAAATACAATATAATGTTGCCTGTGATTGAGTATTTGGTATTCATGAAATTTATGTTTATTTATACTTCCTAATATCTGAAATCAATATGTATTACTTGAGTATGCATTTTTAAACAATAAAAATAATGGAAATTAATGGCATTATGAGATATAATGATGGCATCATATTTGTTTTAATGTACTAGAATAAAAATATTGTTTCATTCCATTTGATTTGGTATGCCATGATTTTTAACTCTTTAAAAAATTCTCCAAAGAGATAGAGACTCGAAAAACCCTTGAAAAAAATCAATGAATTCAGGAACTGCTTTTTTGAAAACATCAGCAAAGTAAATAGACTGCTAGTCAGACTAATAAAGAAGAAAAGAGAGAAGAATCAAATAGATGCAATGAAAAATGATATAGAGGATACCACCACTGATCCCACAGAAATACAAACTACCATCAGAGAATGCTATACATACCTCTATACAAATAAACTAGAAAATCTAGAAGAAATGGATAAATTCCTGGACACACACACCGTCCCAAGTCTAAACCAGGAAGAAGTCGAATCCCTGAATAAACCAATAACAAGTTCTGAAATTGTGGCAGTAATTAACAGCCTACCAACCAAAAATAGTCAAGGACCGGCAGATTCACAGCTGAATTCTACCAAAGGTACAAAGAGGAGCTGGTACCATTCCTTCTAAAACTATTCCAAACAATAGAAAAAGAGGGAATCCTCCCTAACTCAGTTTATGAGCCAGCATCATCCTGATACCAAAACCTGCCAGAGACACAACAAAAAAAGAAATTTCAGGCCAATATCCCTGATGAACATCAATGTGAAAATCCTTAATAAAATACTGGCAAACTGAATCCAGCAGCACATCAAAAAATTTATCCACCACAATCAAGTCCTCTTCATCTCTGGGGTGCAAGGCTGGTTCAACATATGCAAATCAATAAATGTAATCCATCACATAAACAGAACCAATGACAAAAATCACATGATTATCTCAATAGATGCAGAAAAGGTCTCTGATAAAATCCAACACCCCTTCATGCTAAAAACTCTCAATAAACTAGGTATCAATGGAACATATCTCAAAATAATAAAAGCTATTTATGACAAACCCACAGCCAATATCATACTGAATGGGAAAAAACTGGAAGCATTCCCTTTGAAAACCGGCACAAGACAAGGATGCCCTCTCTCCCGACTCCTACTCAACAGAGAGGAAGTCAAATTGTCTCTATTTGCAGATTACATGATTGTATATTTAGAAAACCCCATTGTCTCAGCCCAAAATCTCCTTAAGCTGATAAGCAACTTCAGCAGTCTCAGAATACAAAAATCAATGTGCAAAAATCACAAGCATTCCTATACACCAATAACAGACAAACAGCCAAATCATCAGTAAACTGCCATTCACATTTGCTACAAAGAGAATAAAAACCTAGGAATCCAACTTACAAGGGATGTGAAAGACCTCTTCAAGGAGAACTACAAACTACTGCTCAAGGACACAAACAAATGAAAAGACATTCCATGCTCATGGATCAGAAGAATCAATATCGTGAAAATGGCTATACTGCCCAAAGTAATTTATAGGTTCAGTGCTATCCCCATCAAGTTACCACTGACTTTCTGCACAGAACTGGAAAAAAACTACTTTAAACTTCATATGGAACCAAAAAAGAGCCTGTACAGCAAAGACAATCCTTGGCAAGAACATAGCTCAAAGCATCACGCTACCTGACTTCAAACTATAATACAAGGCTACAGTAACCAAAACAGCATAGTACTGGTACCAAAACAGATATATAGACCAATGGAACAGAACAGAGGCCTCAGAAATAACACCGCACATCTCCAACCATCTGATCTTTGACAAACCTGACACAAAAACAAGCAATAGGGAAAAGATTCCCTATTTAATAAACGGTGTTGGGAAAACTGGCTAGCCATATGCAGAAAACTGAAACTAGACCACTTCCTTACACCTTATACAAAAGTCAACTCAAGATGAATCAAAGACTTAAATGTAAGAACTAGGACCATAAAGATCCTAGAAGAAAACCTACGCAATACCAATCAGGACACTGGCATGGGCAAAGACTTCATGTCTAAAACACCAAAAGCAATGGAAACAAAAGCCAAAATTGACAAATGGGATCTAATTAAACTAAAGAGTTTCTGCACAGCTAAAGAAACTATCATCAGAAAGAACAGGCAACCTAAATAATGGTAGAAAATTTTTGCAATCTATCCATCTGACAAGGGGCTACAAAGAACTTAAATTTACAAGAAAAAAGCAACCCATCAAAAAGTGGGCAAAGGATATTAATAGACACTTCTCAAAAGAAGACATTTATGCAGCCAAAAAAATATGAAAAAAAGTTCATCATCTCGGGTCATTAGAGAAATGCAAATCAAAACCACAATAAGATACCATTCTCATGCCAGTTAAAATGGTGACCATTAAAAAGTCAGGAAACAACAGATGCTGGAGAGGATGTGGAGAAACAGGAATGCTTTCACACTGTTGGTGGGAGTGTAAATTAGTTCAACCATTGGGGAAGACAGTGTGGCAATTCCTCAAGGATCTAGAACCAGAAATACCCTTTGATCCAGCAATGCCATTACTGGGCATATACCCAAAGGATTATAAATCATTATCCTATAAAGAAACATGCACACTTATGTTTATTGTGGCACTGTTCACAGTAGCAAAGACCTGGAACCAACTCAAATGTCCATCAATAATAGACTGGATAAAGAAAATGTGGCACATATACACTATGGAATACTATGCAGCCATAAAAATGGATGAGTTCATGTCCTTTGGAGGGACATGGATGAAGCTGGAAACCATCATTCTCAGCAAACTAACACAACAGAAAACCAAACACCACATGTTCTCACTCATAAGTGGTAGTTGAACAATGCGAACACATGGACACAGGGAGGGGAACATCACACACTGGGGCCTGTTGCGGGTGGGAGGCTAGGGGAGGGATAACATCAGGAGAAATACCTAATGTAGGTGACAAGTTGATGGGTGCAGCAAACCACCATGGTACATTTATACCTATGTAACAAAACTGCACTTTCTTCACATGTACCCCAGAATTTAAAGTATAAAAAAAAATCCAAAGATATTGAAGAAGGTTGAACTGCAGAGAACAGGAAAGGGGGAGATAAAGAAAACAGAAGAGGGAGTGATTGAACTTAATGCAGCCGCATGTTGGAGGCTTGGCATTGCAAGGTCAAAATTAAACTCCTCGCTTTTATTCTTGAGTTGGCTTAACCTTGTTGAAATCACTTTACTCTCTTGGGTTTCAAGATTTTTATCCATAAATTTAGAATCATAATAATACTCACAGGATGACCACGAGGATTACATGAGAAGCATGAGTCAAAGTGCCTTTCTCATAGAGGGTGTGCAACACTGGCCAACAGTGAGCATGTAATATGTGCTAGACACTGAGTTACATGTTTTCCATACATTATCACAAACCTGTCACATAGGCATCTTATCTCCATTTTGTAGATGAGAATATCAAGTTGTAGAAAATTTCATTAACTTGCCCAAAGCCAGAGGGCTGGAAACAGCCAGATGGGGACTGACATGAAAGTACCAAAAAGGATATTCCTTATGAGATAGTGACAAACCAATCCTTCCAACCCTCCCACTTTCTTCACCACCACCCCGTCCAGAAAAGAAAGTGGCTGATCAATTGAACTGAAATTGTATTCTGAAAAATGCTGGGTTGTTTGAATTATCTGTGAAACCCACTGCACTCTATAAGCTAGTTTTGAAAAACATGCAGGTCCAAAGGAAAAAAATGGGTGAAAGATAGTATGTGCTATTTCCAGTGTATTCTTGTACAGCTTTACCTTTCTGAAGTTACTGTGTGTGTGTGTGCGTGTGTGCGTGTGTGTGTGTGCGCGCGCACGCGCATCCACTGTTGCAAATTTAATCTGATCCTCATACCGGCATACCTACTATATTTCCCTATAAATACTAACTCTTTAGACACACAAACACTATAACTTATTGGGGTTTTTGTGTGCTTTCTCTTTCAATTCAGCCTGTGCTATATTACGGTAGAATACTATTTATTCCAAATCTGCTCTGAAATAATGATATTTCTAGATAAAGAAATTTGAACTCCAAAAGTACATAAAAGATTTCATTCAGACCCAAAATATTCTGTATGTAGCCTATCAAATTTCCTTCCATTATAAATCATGTGTAAATACATATATGCATAATCATAATTTAGTATTTCAAAGGAGCCATTATACATCAGACAAATGACCAAGAACAATTACAACTAGCATGTTACCAGGAAAGACAGCTGTAGCATGACTTCAACATTCCATTAGGATCACAGCCACTGCACCATCATTGTAAGACTCAATCAGGGCAACATGGTCCTATCAAACAGTTCTTCACAGCCCACAAACCCCACCATCACATCAACCACAGGAATGTGTGTTATTACCAAGGAGATCAGTTAAAATCTTTTTAGGACACTCTCCAGTTAGGTTGCTTCTGATTTCTCCTAGAGAAATGTGTACCATTTTTACTCAGCTTCTTTGCTCATACTCTTTATGCTGACTATAAACTCTGTCTTGGTCTATTCAAGCTGCCATAACAAAATACCTTAGATTGCAGAATTTATAAACAACAGAAATTTATTTCTCATAGTTCTGGAGGCTGCAAAGTCCAAAATCAAGGACCAGCAGATTCAGTGCCTGGCGAGGGCCTGTTTCTCTTAATGGCACCTTCTATGTGTGTGCACAAACAGGATGCTTCAAGTCTCTTTTAAAAGGGGCACTAATCCCATTAGGTAACCTAATCACCTCCTAAAAGTCCCACCTCTTAATACTATCACATTGGGGGTTAAGTTTCAACATATTAATTTGGGGGAACGTAAACATTGAAAACATAGCAAACTTCACCCTACAGTCCCTTATGATTCCTGCATGTAAAGCTATACTCATCCTTTTCCAAATAGCACTTTTTCCCCCCCATGGAGACTGGGCTGTTGTCTTATGACTCAGATTTCTTCCTCCTGTGTACCCATGCAGCTTTTATCTCCTAATGTGACTTACTGTATTCTACTTACCCTCTAAGTCCAAAATTCCTTAGCTGGAAATTTTTATACTTTATATAAGTAATAACATAGCATAAACCATATATTACACAGCACCACAGACAGTGCAGTAGGTGACATATGACCCAATTAATAAGATGTATGTGTAGAAGTATGCGATATTAACTCCTTATCAGCTATATGGTTTATAAATATTTTCCCCCAATCTGCAGGCTTCCTTTTGATTTTGTTAGTTTTTCCTTTGCTGTACAGATGCTTTTCAGTTTGATGGATTCCCACTTGTTTTTTATTTTTATTTAGCTTTTGGTGTGATATCCAAAAAAATCATTGCTACAGCCAATATCGATAAGCTTTTCTCCTGTCGTCTTGTAGGAGTTTTGCAGTTTCAGGTCTTACATTTAGGTCTTTAATCCATTTGAGTTAATTTTGTCTTGGAAGATAAAGGACCAGTTTCATTATTTTGCATGTGAATATCCACTTTTCCCAACTCACAACTCAAGAGCAAAAACCAAAACAAAATAACCTGATTTTGATATGGTCAAAGGATATGAGTAGACATTTTTTCCAAAGAAGATACACAAATAGCCAACAGGTATATGAAAAGGTACTCAACATCACTAATATCAGGGAAATGGAAATAAAAATGACAAGGAGTTATCGCCTCTTGCCTGTGAAGATGAGTCCAAAAGATACGAGCTAACAAAGTTGGCAAAGGTGTGGGGGAAAGGGAACCCTTGTACACTGTTGGGGGAAATGCAAATTGGTACTGCCACTATGGAAAACAGTATGGAACTTCATCAAAAAATTAAAAACAGAACTACCATATGACCCACTAATTCCTCTGGTGGGTATATATTCAAAGGAAATAAAATTAGCACCTGATTGAGATATCTGTGTTCTCATGTTCGTTGCAATATTATTCCCAGTAGCCAAGGTATGGAATCAACCTGTGTCCATCAACAGGTGAATGGATAAAGAAATTGCAGTACATATACACAATGGGGCACAATTCAACATTAGCAAAGAAGGAGATGCTGCCATTTGTGAAAATATGGATGAACCTGGAGGGCATTATGCTAAGTAAAATAAGCCAGACACAGAAAGAAAAACATTTCATTATTGTATATGGAATCTAAAATAAGTTGAAGTCATAGAAGCAGAGTAGAATGGTGGTTACCAGTAGTGGAACAGAAGTGGGGATAGTGAGATATACCAAAGAATACAAACTTGTACTTAGAGAGATATATCTAGAGATATTATATACAGCATGGGGATTAAAATATCATACTGTATATTGAAAATTTGCTAAGAGAGTAGATTTTAAGTGCTTTTACCATGAAAACACAAAGAAAACGGTAACTATATGATGTGATACATATGTTAATTTGCTTGGCTGTAACAATTATTTAAGTGTATGTATTATCAAAACGTCTTATTGTATACCTTAAATATATATAATAAAAAATGAAATTTGAAGAAAGTACATGAAAAGTTGCATTTTCACCTCATGGAAGAAAGGAATCCTTGCACAGATAATCAAAGAGAGTACACTTCTTTATCTCAAACTAAACTCTCTTACGCTAGGAGAAAAGATTTCAGAGAAATCTACTTCATTATGAGCAGAGACCTGGTATGCAAAGACTCTAGTTTCTTCCAAACTAATCACTTGAGAAGAGATTTTCTAAATTGAGGATCAAGGGGCTATGAAATCCCTTAGATCACACAACTGTATACAACAAAATAAACATGAGGCGAAGAGCTCCATAAATACCTAGATTAAGTCTTGCAACCAACTGGCAAATCACTAATAACAAGCCCTTTGTTCCTTTGGAAGCGGTCAAAAATAATGAATAATTGAAACTGTGCCAAGTCGACTAACGGCAAGTTCACGTGAGATCATTTAAAACAGGAGAAAATGATGCTTGAAAAGGTCCCTGATGAGATTTTGCTTTTTCCTAAGAGACTCTAGATAGCATTCTGCAGCAGCATTTTAAAAACCACTTTCCAAAATTGGGCACCTTCATTATCATGCATTACATTTGCACTCTCCACTTAGGGTGCTTTGAAAAAGAATGGCACCCCAGTTGTTTTTTACATTAAATACACTTTCTCTCACATTTGCTGTCTGTCTGTGAAAGACATTTTATTTCATAGCTATTACATTTCTTTGTCTCTATTTTACTGAATGTGTCGTTTTCAAATTAGGCAGATATGGCCACTTTTAGTGGTGGTGGCAGAGAAACTGAGAGGCTGACTGTATGACCCACTTCACTAACCATCTCAACTAGCACCAAAGTAAATAAATAGACACAGAGGCTTTGGTTTGGGTTATTTCCATACAGGGCAAAACAGAGACACTGAACACTAAAGCCTGATGTTGTTTATTTACATTGTTTTTGCTTTAAATGAGAGTGAGATTATACTGCAAACAATAGATTACTTTTGCCAGAGTTGAAATGAGTTGAAGTTATTCTATAAGTCCACGGATAAAATGCCACCTCTAGACAGGAAACAGTGATGCCTAAGTGTTAACTTAAGAGAGCCTAGAACTATACAGGAATGGATGTATATGCACTACATTGAAACGAAGCATAACTGTAACTAAAACATTTAATTCTTAGTAATGTGAGGTTATTTTGGAGTTTATCCTGGGCCCCCCCCCCAAAAAAATAGTTCTAGTACATTGACTCATCTAGAGCAAGAATTCACAGAAGGGAGAGAAAAATATTTACAGAAGTGTGTATATATATATATTAGTCCATTCAAATATGTTTTATATCTTCAAAATAAACATAAAATGTACTATTATAATGCCACAATTCATATTTATAACTAGTGAATAATGACAATATGTTATTAAACAAATATGTACACAAATGGTTGCATCTGTATTGTTATGCAAACAATTAGAAATTAGTTGGTTTATCCTTTAATGCAGTCTAGAATGTGAGCTACAATGGCATTCCTCACATACTTACATCATCAAGAAAAAAAATCCAATGACAAGGACAACAACAAATGAAAAGCAACAAAACTGGGACTATTAATATACGGAGACAATTAATCTACTTGTGTTAGCAGGCTCTGAGGGAGTTGCTGTGTTCTATAACATAGCACAGCAGTTGATTCATAGTTATTAAGAAAAGTTTAAATTATCCACCCTCTAGAAACACATCTAAGAACTCAAAAGAACATCTAATACAACTTATGGCCAATTCTATGAAATTATTAAAGTAAAACACAGCAAGGGGCCAATTTCACCTGGAAAATCCATTAGTGTAGAATGCCTCATTCTTCAATAATCTGTCATTGCACTTACGTTATTTTACATATTTAAGATAAGTCAGGGGAATTCTGAGAGGTTAAGGAAAATGATTAGTCTAAAATCCTTGAGGAAAATGGGGTTTCAGGTTTTCAAATTAGAAAAGTGAAATCCTAAGAGTCCCCTTGAGGTAGATACGAAGTGGGCACTTAGATGTCATTCACAGGCTTCTGAATGGCTAGAGTCAACCTGATCTTCCCTTCTGGAGACAAGCACCTGGGAGAGTGCTGATGCATGAGCCCTTCATTCTTGGTCCAGAGTTGGAGACAGGTGATTCCCCTTGTAACCAAGAGACAGCACACTGCTCCCCACCAGTGCCACAGTGCTCCAATTATCCTTCCCTGCCACAGAGCACAGACCAGAGGGATCAGGAGGAAGAAAACCAGAGACCCTGGGAGCCTGTGCTGCTTTCTCCACTAGTTATTGTTAGGAAAGAGGCAACGCCAAAGTACATTTACTAATTCATCTGTGAAAATGGGTCTTACACTATTTCTAAGTGGGAAAGAGAAAAAGAAAGGAATTAACAGTTTTCTATCAAGTGTCTACTATAATAACATTTATAGAAATGGTTTTGGCTATTCCCACATACTTTACATGGTGCTTTAAATGCATCATCTAATTTAATTTTTAAAATAATTCTCTTAGGTATTATTGTATGCCTTTGTACATATAAAAAAAAATGAAACTTAGAGAGGTTAAGAATTTTTTCCCAAATCAAAACCACAATGACATATCATCTCATGCTAGTCAGAATGGCTATGACTAAAAAGTCATAAATAAATAAATAAATAATAACAGTGGCAAGGCTGCAGAGAAAAGGGAATGCTCATATACTGTTGGTGGTAATATAACTTAGTTCATCCACTGTGGAAAGTAATTTGGAGATTTCTCAAAGAATATAAAGTGGAACTATCATTAAACTCAGTAATCCCACTATGGGGTATACACCCAAAGGAAAACAAATCATTCTACCAAATAGACACAAGCTTTCATATGTTCATTGCAGCACTATTCACAATAGTAAAGACATGGAATCAACCTAGGTGCCCATCAATGGCGGATTGGATAAGAAAAATGTGGTACATATACACCATGGAATACTACGCAGCCATAAAAAAGAACAAAAGCATGTCCTTTGCAGCAACACAGATGCAGCTAGAGGTCATTATCCTTAGCAAAGTAATGCAGGAACAGAAAACCAAATACTGCATGTGTTCACTTATAAGTGGGAGTTAAATATTGGGTACACATGGACATGAAGATGGAACAATAGACTCTAGGGACTACCACAGCTGGGGGAGAGAGAGGGGACAGGAGCTGAAAAACTATTGTGTATTATTCTCACTACATGAGTGACAGGAACATTCATATCCCAAATTTCAGTGTCACACAATAAACCTGTGTAACAAACCTGTACAAGTAACTCCTAAATCTAAAATGAAAGTTAAAATTATAATTAAAAAAGAATGTTTTCCCAAGATCACTTAGCTAGTAAACTGAAAAACAGGATTCAAACTAGCTCTAACTGCAAAGGCAGTAATGAAGAGATGGCTCAGTAAATGGCAAGTTAAAGATGTGAATCCCCATTTTTCAGTTATCTGTGTTGCTTTCTTTCTTTAACACTTCAATGCCAGCACACTAGTCCCAGTTTCTATGTGGTGGGCCTAGGAGTTTAAGAATGTTAGCATGGAAACAACTCTTACAAAGAAATAATATTTCTTAACCCTTGGCAGAATTGCAGTCCCCACTAAGAATCTGATGCGTTTATGCCCCCTTATCCCCTCCAAAAAACATTTGTACATTCAATTCTGGTTATTCATGGTAGTTATGTTCTTTAAAGTCACCATGAACACTAGGACAGATAATATGGAACCTCTGCTCCTAGGGGAAATACAGGGTTAGGTTCCTACGAGCCACTGGTCACATTTTCATCAATGCAGTATATAACCTTGTTTTATGTGTGTTTCTGTTTATAGACACCTTATTTAATATACATTGTTGACTCATTAACATAGAACTGATGGCCAACAGCCCTGTAACTCATACTGGAACAAAGCTTACATGACACACATTTTCTCTATATGATATAGCACAATATTTTTTGTGGTTAGGAACACTGGACAAGACATTAGCACACATTTGGGGTTCACTTCAAACATGGGAATCACTAATAAAAAGTACAAACTTGTGAAAAATGTGTCAGTAAAGGGACTGTGAAAGCACACTTGTGTACAGTACATGAGCTGAAACGAGGGCAGAGCACTGCCTGGTTTAATCTCAGCTGGGAAGGTGTATGTCAGGTAACTCAAATTTTTCACTGCTCCTCACATGTCTATAAAGGCCTGCAAAAGTGCTGTGAGTATTAATTTGGGCATTACCCATAAATTTTGACATGTAGGCAAATTTGCATATACATAATTTGCAAATACTAAGAATCAACTATGTGTACACAAGGCTTCATGTAATTCCAGAGGATATATGAACTTCTCAAGTCCACCTATCGTCCCTTTTAAAAAGCCTGATCTAGATCAACTCATTTTACAGATAGTTTCCTGAATATTGGGAGAATACTTGAACTCTAAAATAAGCAATAGTTTTGAATAAGAAAGAAAAGGTCAACAAAACTCCTAAATGACCGATAAATACATATTAGTAAAATTGATCTGAAAGAAATTAGGTGGACAAATCAATTTTACTTTCATATGAAAGCTCAGGGGATGCATGATACTTGCTTGGTACTGCATTAACTCTTTAGAATTACAAAATTACCTTCTATAAATTTCTATGTTTTTAAATGATACTTTTGTGCTCTAAGACATAAGGTTCATAAATAACATCCGAGAGTAACATTCTTACTTAGGAAACTGAATGAGGTTCTGATTAGTGGTTGATTTTGGTGATATCAGAGTGCAGAAACAACTAAATGTCTTTAACTTTGGTCTCTCAGACAATGCACCATTATACCAGTTAGCTGCACTCTCAATCAGAACAAGTTTGCCATTAAGTTCCAGAAACCTGATCATGAGTGTGTACTGATGAAGGGCAATGTAGAAAGCAAAGATGAAATTATTCACCCCATGGGGCTCCAATCTCAGTAAATAGGAGAATAGAATAGTAGAGTGCAAACATGGAAAAAAAAATATTTCTTTTTAATTTCTCTTGGACCATGTGTCTCTTTTTTTCCCCCATTTCCTCTTCTCTCTAGTCAAGTGTACAAATACACACACACACACACACACACACACACACACACAGAGTTCTTGCAATATTAGGAAACTCTGTGTCACCAACTTTACCTTCCAAATGCCTACCTATCCTTGAGCCCTAGCTACCTCTGTGAAGGCTTTTTTATCCCTTAGCACCGTATCATATCTTCCCACTCTGACCATGTTAGTCTGCACATTATTCAATTTTGTGAATATTTTTGTGCTTGCCTCAAGTCAAATACAGAATGGCAACACCAAACAAGGCAAGGCAAGTACCTCATGCATTGTGATATAGCTCAGAGGCCTAGTCTATCTTATTGCTGTATCTTAACTCCTAGTGAAATGCCAATCATGGCCAAGATAGTTAATAGATATCTTTTGGATGACTGAATGAACAAAAATGAACAAATGGCATTGTATGATTATTCAGAAGACATAAACATGGCCAATTATGAAGACCAAATGTTCAGTCTGGTATGACTTGGCTACATTTACATCATCCTAGACTTTATTAATCAAATTTCAACTGAGGTGAACCTGAATTCATTCATTCAACTTGTACAGTTAATATTCATTGAACACCTGGTCTGGGCAAGATGCTATGCCAACACTGATACAACACTGAACAAAACGGGCATCAGGGTCCCTGGTTAAAATGTGATGAAAAATAGGTTTCAATCCATAAATGCCAATAAATTTAGAGCCATGCTCTTTGGGATATTCAAGATATAGTTTGATAAAACTGCCAGGAAATAAGTATTATGACATAAACTTATTTCATACTGGATTCCCCTCAAGCCTTATCTGTAAGACACGATGAAATACAGTACATGCCAGAAGGAAAGTGGGAACACTCCACCTGAGAAATCGTCTGTGCCATTCTTTCAGCCTGAGCACTGTTTATCTTGAAAACTTACTGCTCCTGGCCTTGCTCCAAGGCAAGCAATCCAATGAATCATGAGGATTTTCTCTTTGGGATCAGTTTTAAGCAGCAATGGCAAACAGGCTGTCCCAGTAAAAACATGTCTTAAGGAAAGAAAATTCCATATTTTTCTTCTAATAGACAGAAGTCTCATAAATTTTGGAGTTAAGAAATTCCTATTTTCAAGTGGTATTGCCCCAGATTTCTTATGAATATAATGTCTGAGTTGAAAAACACAGACCTGCTCTTTAAAACTCAGAAATTATTCTAAATCTAGATTTGGACTTATGCTTAAAACATAATTTGGGGGTGAGCAGAGAAAAGGAGCATTAATATTCCCATACTGAAGGAGATTGAGCTAAATCAGGATAAATTATAATTCTGGCTTCACCAGTCTTCTTTCATGAGAATTTTCACAAACCTTCTCTGTCCTGTGTCTTTTCCATGCAAATTGAATTGATCACTTGAGATACATGGTAAGATTCAAATGAATGAGCAGCTATGACCTGGTCTTTAACAAATTAACAAATTAAGTGGACTGAATCTTTTTAAAGCAATGGTATCAGGGGTCACAGATAAAACATTAGGTGGACTTTCATACAGTAAAATGAGGACTGCACTGTATTACCTACCATTGCCAAACCAAAGTACCAGTCTAAACAATTCCATTTTATGCTAGTGTAAAACTTCTCTTATGCTAAAAATTATATTGTGAAACACAGTATAACGACAATCATTTTTAAAAGTTTGACTCCCTTATATGACATTTTCCTCAACTAGATTAATTACAACATTTTAAGAACAAATTTCTTGGTATCATTTAGATTGTAAAACAGTAAAAATAAATAAATGAAATAACATTATGCTGAGTATTTACTGCTGTCAAATATAATTTATTTACATATTAAAGATCACTATTCTTACATTTGTCACTTGAATCAATGAATCTACAAATACATTTAGTCTGACAGTTCTTTAGAGATAAATATCACTGTTTTTACTCATATTAATAACATGTATTCCACTTATAATATGTAGAGCAGTTGACTCTTGAATAACATGGGTTTAAACTGCACAGATTTACTTACATATAGATTTTATTATGCCTCTGCACTCCGAGACAGCAAGACCAGGCCCTTTTCTTCCTCCTCCTCCTCAGCCTACTGTACATGAAGATAACAAGGATGAAGACCGCTATGATGATCTACTTCCACTTAATAGTAAATACATTTTTTCTTCCTTATGATTTTCTTAACATTTTCTTCTCTCCTGCTTATGTTATTATAAGACTACAGTATGTAATACATATAACATATAAACTGTGTGTTAATCAATGCTTATGTTATTGGTAAGGCTTCCATTCAACAGCAGTCTATTAGTAGTTACTGTTCTTGGGGAGTCAAAAGTTATGCACGGATTTTCCACTACACTGGGGTTGGTGTCCCTAGAGTTGTTCAAGGGTCAACTGTAGTATGCAGTTGTAGAAAACACTGGGAAAGAACAAATGTATATGACTAAGAAATGGGTAAATTATAAGGTATGACTGACAACTTTTAAGAATTCAAAATACTACTACACATAAAAGAATCATTTCCAAGCTTAAGTGTGAAACATCATAGAAGGTCTAAATTCATCTCAAACACTCAATTTATCTCAAACACTTTCCTAATATCCTAATATTCTCAAATCCCACCTCAGATTAATGAGTTTAACTTAAAGAAAAATAAAAGGCCAGAATGACATTTAAAGCTTTTGATGGAAAGGGAAAGAAAAAAACAGAGTAAAACAAAATGTTCTAAATGAATATAGATGTTGAAATGGTCAAAAGTCAATCAAGAATCACAGGCGAACATGCTTAAATCAGTTGTCATTTATTTCTGTGGAGACAGAACCACAAAATGGATCTGACTTAAATGGATGTTATTTATGAAGATTTTCCAGACTATGAGATTAGCTAAACCCACTCAAAGTGGGGTTACAGAAGGCAGAGCTTTGCTAGAGAAAATTTAAAATTGGGTAATATCTCACTGGTATTAACTAACTTATGTGAATCTCCTTGCAGGGTGTGAAATTGACGAGATGGCCATTCAGGTTTTCCTTTGGCTTGGAAGCATATGGTAACATATGGTAATATTTTGAGATTCCATAGAAAGGCTAGTCATTCACCATCTTCAATAATGGACATACATAGGGATGGGAAACAAATGCATTAAATGTCAGTTCTAAGACCTCCTTGATAGTATCATGAAAATTATTTATTCAGGTTTTCCAGTGATTATCTTTTCTATGATTTTGCTTCTATAAAAAGGGAAAACCTGCTATAAAGATCTGTGGGTTCACTTCCAATATTACATGGCTCAATTTTGGAACACTTAAGATAATTACTACTTTATGTGGTTAAAATATGCTCAAAGAATCTCTTTTTGGTGATGTTTTTAAAAGTCATTCTTAAATCAATGGGACCCTGTTGTCTTGTATTTTTGCCACCATTTCTACTATTATGGCAACTGGTCATCTTTTAATAATAATACTCACTAACTTCTTGCTTGAACTGATCACACTTTAGGGACGGATTATGTGAAAGATTATTGTGCTCACTACCTAACGCTTATTGTTAGTAATATCCAATAATGTTTCAAGTGGCCTCTATAAACCTTGCTCAATTTTTCATCTAACAATTTATTTTGATAAAATACAGAAAACTGTCCCAGTGATACATGTTACTCATTACTTTAATTATTCAACAGAGCAATAACAAATACTCTATGAAGTGTAATCTAAATTGAACTAAACACATCAAAATAAACGAATAGTTCATCCTTGATTTTTATTGTTTATTCAATTGCTGCTTAATTAGAAAAATGCTATTATTTAGATTACAGATCCCTATCACTGTAAAATTCCACAAGACTCTACTATAAAACTATTATTAACTTTAGAACCAGTGATTACTTTCCTCAAGCCAACAATAATGAAGACTAAATTAGTATTTCAGCAAAATTGAAAGTTGGGCTGCCCAAGATAAAACTTCAATGGGGGCACCAATAAATATGTAAATGGTTTCCAAATTTTCAGCATTTACTTAAATCCTTTCAGAACTACTATTATTTTACTTTGATAGTTATTTGAAAGCAAATAGAAATTCAATTTAGTTATATATAAATTCCAAAGAGAAGAAAATGTTTTAGTCATCACAATTTTGTGCAGACTATCTTAAAATCACGTGAGTCATAGAACCCATCAGAACTTCCAGAAATAGAGCCATAGAAAAGAATAGTATCAAAATAAATTAAATTCACTTTTATACAGCTTGATTCATTAGCTCAGTCATATCAGCATAACTTTTGCCTATTAAACTCAACAAATTAATTTTATTCAGTTCATCCCACAACTTTGTAATACTCAGCTTTTTTAATCTACATATGAGCAATGAGAATTAGTAATGAACATATTTATTGAGTGCTTAGCAAAATTACAAAGTGTCATCTTAATGACAAGTAACCCCACTAAGAGGGCATCACAATCCCCCATATTCATACACTTATCCATAGTATTATAATCTAAGCCTAACAGATTGAGCTCTTCTTTCTTGAAGTCCAGTGCACATTGTACACAAGCATAAGAAGCTAGTATGGAATAAACCAAGTGAAGGTTAAGACATATATGGAAAAGTCAAATGTAGTCAGCTCCATGTTCAGGAGCCATCTTTATAACGAATGCCACAGGACCGGTCCTTATAACTCTGAAACGTGTTGTTCAGCTATAACACATGCTGCTGCACTCCCTGCAAAACCTAAAATTTTGGGCTTCATACGCTTCCATTAAAGTCAACTAGAAGCAGTTGTGAGCTATTGTTATATCTAGGACCAAAATAGCAGCAAAAATCCAACCAAGAAGATTTATCCCACCATCATCTAGCTAACATGCACATTAACAACATATGAACGACCTGTAATTCTGTATGTAAGAATCAACCCAAGGAATGATCCCCACCTCCAGAAGGCTTAGGTGTCACTGAGTGGAAAGAAGCATAATTTCATTATTTCCCTTGTTTAGCTTTTGTTTGTTGTTCCTCTGTCATGGAGGCAGCAAAAACAAATTATTTGGGGGAGCCAGTTTGGCTTCTACAGCAGCTGTACCAGTCACATGCGTCATGATGCATGATGAGATTGCCAAATGTTCATTGTTTAAATATGGCCCAATTTACTAGGGTCCAAGTTATAATTTGGTTTTTTCTTTGAATTTTAAAAGGAAAAAAGTAAAGACACAAACTCCTAATACATGTAATTAAGACTAGCAGCCTTAACCTAGCAGGTTTTTAGAGACACTCTTACTGTCACTCTAAATATAGGTTCCCTGCTGAGAGCATAATTACAGTTTTTGTTGCACTTCATACTGTCTACCTCCTAGAGAGCTAACACTGTTTGTTATTAAAAGAAGACTCTGTCATATCAGTGTTCACCTCTGCATGTAATGTCTCTCCTTGTTGCTGCTTACCTTCTACCTACTCTTTTGGTGTGAAGAGGGGAAAAGGGGCTAATAAAATATAGAGACTTCGTAAATTTTAACAAGTTGCCGTTAATGGGGTGATTTTCCCCTCTCCTTCTACCAAAAGGAGGCCTATCTCCTCAATTTGACACACTTGCATTGTAAATCCATTGCTTGCCTTTTCTTTATTGTGCCTATAAACCAGGCTGGAATGAAAAGCAAACTTACAGAATCCTAACTACCTAAGCTAGGATGGCGGGAAATTCCATTTCAAATTAAACAGCACAGTTTTAATCCATTAAACCTTTCGACTACATTTATATTTAACACAAAGGTGGTGGCCAAATCTTTTCTACTGATTGACAGCAAGTGCTTTGAGTAGGGCTTGGGTAGCAAAGTGCATTCAGTTTCCAAAACAATTCTATAAAACCGTAGTCCTTTTTTAAAAGAAAGAACTTGACCTACAGGGAACATTTATCAGAGCTTTGATAACTACATATTTCCAGTCATTTAAATAGAATGGCAGCCAATGGATTTCTTTTTCCCCAGATTTACTATCCTCAGTATTAAAGTCACTATGCAGTCATTGACAGTTTTTCTGAACCTGCTTTGCATATCTCACCAGGCTATGACATCTCATTATGTGTTGTAACCTGCTCTGACAAGTCTGCCTCAAAAAAAGACTGTTTTCTGGGTGGAATTTTTTTTACTATTATTTTTAATCTGTTAAAGCTATATATAATCTATCTGCAAATGAAATACACAGTTGTTCATAAAACTTCAAGATTTTAAAAAAATCATAAATGAAAATCTTGGATCAGGGAGGATTTGTTAACATTGCTTTCTCCAAGGTGCATTCAGATGTAACCATTCATTTGAGAGAAATATAATATTTCCAATGATGATCATGTACAGTTGAAATTGGGTTTTTAATATCCTGAACAAAAACTTAACTATGCTTTTCAACCAGAAAGGTAAATTTCAACAATTTATTATAATTTAGTAATTATATAATTACTAAAATGTAATGTAAATTATGGAAGATCCATAGAATGGAAGAATCAAAATGTAGTTGAAAGGAATGAAATACGTTATAATACACTGATTTTAAAAATACCCAAGAAACAGTGATAAGGGAAAAAGAAAATTACAGAATATATATGCAGCAAAATTTTTTTTAAAAATCATTCAAAAACCAAACTATTTACACATGCACAGGTATATGTTATTTGTTTTTAAAAGCCTGGAAAGATACACACCACATTAATAACTTTGGGATATATTTGGTAGAGTGAAATTGAGAGACCATATTAGTTTCCTATTGCCACTGTTGTAATTTGCCACAAACTTAGTGGCTTTTAAAAAAAATGAATTTGAAATACTATGCAGCCATAAAGAAGAATGAAATCATGTCCTTTGCAGCAACACAGATGCCGCTGGAGGCCATAATCCTAAACAAACGAAATACTGCATGTTCTCGCAAGTGGAAGCTAAATATTGGGTACACATGGACATAAAGACAAGAAAAACAGATAATGGGGACTACTAGAAGGGGAGAAAGGTAAGGCGGTGAGTGCAGAAAAACTACCTATTGGGTACTATGCTCACTACGTAGGTGGGTTCAATCATATTCCAAACCTGAGAATCACACAATATACTCATGTAACAAAACTACACCCATATGACACCCACTAATTCTAAAATAAAAGTTGAAAATGAAAAATCAAAACAAAACATGAATTGATTATCTTACACTTAGAGGAGAGAAATCCAAAATCAGTTTCACTGAGCTAAAGTCAAGGTGTTGGCAGAGATGGTTCTTTCTGGGGCTCTAAGGGAGAATCTATTTCTTTACCTTTTTCAGCTTCTAGAGGCTACCTGCACTAGATGATTTGAGGCCTCTTTCTTGCTTCACTCCCACCACCTGCTTCAATGGCCACATCTTCCACTGCTGACTTAGATCCTCCTGCCTCTTTTCAGAAGGACACTTGTCACTACTTTGAGCCTGCCTGGATAATCCAAGAGTATTTCTTCATTTCAAAATCTTTAACTCCCTTTATCATGTAAAGTAACATCCACAGGACCCAGGGATTAGGCTATGAACATCTTTAGAGAGGCCATTATTCAGCATACCACAAAGTACTTTAGCTCTCTTGAATAGTGCTTGAGTTGTACAATTGGAATGCATTTATATATTAATAATACAATTCAAAATAGAAAACAAAAAGACTGGGCACCGTGGTTCATGCCTGTAATCCCAGAACTTTGGGAGACCAAGGTGGGCAGATCACCTGAGGTCAGGAGTTCAAGACCAGCCTGGCCAACCTGGTGACACCCCGTCTCTAATGAAAATACAAAAATTAGCCGGGCATGGTTGTGTGTACCTGTAATCCCAGCTACTTGGGAGGCTGAGGCAGGAGAATCACTTGAATCCAGGAGGCAGAAGTTGCAGTGAGCCAAGACTGCGCCACTGCATTCCAGCCTGGGCGACACAGCAAATCTGTTTCAAAAAAAAAAAAGAATTTTATTTCTTTCTCTTTTAAAAATATTCGAGGTAGTCAGAAGATCACAAAAAAAAGTGTTACTTTCTACAGAAATTTCATTCTTTTTTTTTCCTGCCCCTTCAAGTTCCTATTCTCTCCACTCCCTCTCCTTACTTCCTGGTTCTGCACCTACATTACAGGATTCTATACCTATATTAAAAGTTTATACCTCATATCTTCCCCTGAAAGTATTATACAATATGAATCGTGGCACAATTGGGCCAAACTTAACTGCACATACATCTCTGCCAACACCCTGACTTTAGCACATAGGATGAAGAATATATCTTAATGCATCAAACAAATGTTATTTGCACTCTTAGTATATGCAAGCAAATGTGCAAAGCACTAGGAATATTGGTATTTAAAGCCCTACCTGTTGGAGAATTCATAATCTAGTGAAAAAGACCCACATGCAAATAAATCACCACAATGTCATATAATGTGGCATCACAGAAATGTGCACAATAGGCTATAGGAACTTGACAGAGAGAAAATATTTCTATCTGAAGTGCCAAGTGATAATGGTGAAAGAGGTGATTCAAAAGAATTCATGGAGGAGGTTGTCTGACCTGGGATTTCAAGATAAGGAACGGGTAGGAATGCACACTTGGTAGGAGCCAAGTGTGGTTAGAGGGCTGAGGTAGAGGTAATGGCACAACCCAGCCAGGAACAGCCAGATTCAGGGCAAGGCCAAAGATTGGCTGAATGTCTGCTTTATCTCCATTGACTAAAAGTTAGTCTAAAAAACTACCTAGAGGACACATCATAAAGGGTTACACAAATTCTGCCACAAGGTTTTCACATTACCCCTCAGGTCCAGGAGAATTCTGGAAAGGCTGAAGTCAGGCTGTGACTTCGTCACATAGAATTTCAGCAGACAATCTGACAGCAGTGAGTGAGGTGGATTGAAGGTGGGGAAGACTGGAGGCAGGCTGCCCATAAAGATGGTGTCACAACAATCCAGGTGGGAGATGATGCTGGCCAGACAAAAGACCCCTTTCATGACACTCAGGCCTCAGGTCAAATCTTACTCCTTAGACTTCAGTGAGATCTCTATACCCCGCTTTGTCTCCCTATTCTCCTATCTATTTCCCATCTCTATCACATTGCTAGTGTTACAGTTTTCAGAATAGTCATTACTCTCATAAATTATTCCCTGTGTCTACTTGTCTATTTTCTCCCTCCCCAGTAGGAAAAAAGCTCAACGAGGGAAGGGAGGTTGGCTATCTTGCTTTCTTCTGTAATTCAAGTGCCTAGAACAGTACCTAGCATGCAACTGGCATTCAACAAGTATTTGGTGAATGAATGAATGAGTTATTCAAAGAATAACATGGTGCATTTGATGTTAGCCCATGACGGAGATATCTGTGGGCTCTCACTAGCCCATAGTCATAGAATTATAAAATCAGCTGAGGCACCAATGAGTAATCTATTCAGCAACTTCCTTGTATACAGCAAGGTAGAAGAGTCCTACTGGAAGAGTTTAAGTTAGAATTCTCAGCTGCGGTCCAGTATGTCCCCCAGTTATTCCTAACGGAAAAAATCCCTGTTCCTTTGTCTTCTTTCCATGATTATAAAACTGCAATTTTAAAACTGAAAAATGTTTTTATTTTTGTAAGTTATTGGAGTGGAGGAAGAGCAAGAAGGAACCAGCACAGCTAAATTGCTACATAGCCAGATCTGATGCAGACCTGATGATGCATGGCCGATGAGGCTCTGGTGGCCGCTTACAAAATGAACATTGTCATCAGCACCTCGGCCTCAACTCTGAGCATTCTAGGCTTTCTGGGGCCCTTGCTATTATGAGGCATACTACAGGCAAATGTGGTTAGGAGCTACTTTTGAGTAAAGCATGCCAAGGAGCATGAAGAGAAATGAAATGAAGTCAAAATGCACAGAACAAAGAGATTGCAACCCTCCTCCCTCTTTCCCCTTCTGAACTAAACATCTGTGCTATCTAAAAGATTTCTAGTTACATTTATAATGTCCTGTGTTTTAGATAGGATGCACTGTGGTCTAGTGGAATAAGTTATATCCTGTGTATCATGAGGCCATAGAAAGAACTGCCTCTTGTAACTTTCCCAATAATGTTTCTGCCTCCTAAAGAATTTGCTCAAGAGGTAACATAAGCAAGTGGGAGAAAAATGGGCTTTGGAATCAGAAAATCTTGATACTTGAAAAACTGATGATCTTGCACAAGCCAGTAAGTCTTTCTAAACTTCCTTATCTGTAAAACAGAGATGATAACAACAGTGTGTACTAGCTGAGAGAGTGTATTTAAAAGCATCTGGAACCGAGCGGGTACATGATAAATGTTCCTCCTTTCAGGCCCTGGGTGATTCAGCTAACATTAAAAAGCTGCAGCTGAAGTACCTGGACTCACAGAAAGTTAATTTTACTAGGGCAGAAGAGGAGAAGGTAGGAAAAGTCAACGTTCATGAAACTGCCAGTGACCATTCTGCTGCTGCAGTTGCAACTCAAGGCTGGTGCTGGTAAGGAACAGTGGAGTTGGCCTGGCACCAACAACCCTCTCCCAACGGAATCTTTTTAACAAGCTCTCATTGACCTTTTCTACCTTTCCACACCAAATGCTATCCCGAAATAAATTAAAGGGGTCAAATTTCAGGAAAAAAAAATTGATGAGGACAAAATTGTGGATTTCACGGGATCATTAGATACTTTGTGGAGCAGGATTTTTCTTTTTGGGGACACTTTGACATGTCTTCACTCGAAAACAGTGAAAATTTCCCATATGACTATTATAATTTTGTTTACTATATGTTTTTAATTTCACTATTTACTTTTTTGTTAAAACATAATCACAAATTTAACAGGCAAAGAAGTTAGCAATTAGGGAGGTGTGAAAGAAGCTTCTTATAATTGAATATCTGAGCACAAGCATCTCATTTTTGCAAAAATATCTCTACAGAGTAGGCTGATAGGTTTGCCTGACAATTTATTCCATTACCAAGCCAAATTCTCCATCCCAATATAGATACATAAAAGTTAAACATTTGTTTAATCATAGGTGTTTTTGCTAGGTTCGCTCAGTTTATCTTAAGTAAAAGGTGGAGTTATTTTAGAATAAAAAGAGAAAATGAGGGATTGCAAATCTCATAGAATACAAGAAGAATGTGCAGGAGATCACTCAAGGTGGTGGGAAAAGTTACAGGGAAAAATGCAAACCTTCTTGGAAGGCTGGGAGGGTTTTGCAAAGATCCAGGAGAGAATAAAAGCTGAAGGCAGTTAATTCTATTACCCTGAAGCAGAGGGCAAAAAGTAGGTACAAGGGAATGTAAGGGAGTTTATCTAGATAAGTTTATTTACTTATGTTGTCTGGAAACCAACCTTTGATCATTTGCAAGACTGTTCCCTGCAAGGGGGGATGACAATATTAATTATCCACAGGTTGTGTTGGCTCCAGGCCTTTGTCATTAAATCTGTACTAAATAAATACAAACGGCTCCAGTTTATTAGGGCTGCACTCTCATGGGCAGTGCTAGGCCGTGCAGTCCTCTAGCCGCACTGTCAGGCAAAGTACCTGTGTCTGTGTACTACTTTCATCTGTTGCTTGGCCACAGTCTGCGGGACAGACTCGGCAAGAGAATACTAGCATGAGGCCTCGTAGAAACTGGAGTTCTAGAGCAACAGCATTTCTCAAAATCTTAGCAGGGAAAGTTCATGAAGTTCTTATCTACCATTGAAGGGATTTGGCTGTACCACAAGTGCCCATCTGCTCCATTCTCCAAACCACATACGCTGAAGTCCTCACCACAAATGTGCAGGTTTTCTCTGTCTCGTATTCCTGCTCACTGATAGTTTCTGCTTCCTCATAGTCTCAGCTTCTTAAAGACCTGCTTTAACCTTCAGGGCCACTTCACCTCATAACTTCTCTCCATTGGAAAAGTTACATAACACACTTACTGTCACACGAACAATGAGTGGTAGGGCTAGGATTAGAATCCTGACAGTCAGCCACCAGCCAGTGCCTGACAGACGATTAATACTTGAGTTTGATAGGAACCCAGTAGCTGCTTGTAGTTGGCTTTCTCAATTTTTTAAGACCTCAAATTTCTAGACATTCTTTATTACCTTTATTTATACTGGAGATTTGCAAATTTTCTCCTGAATTCATCTATCTCATAATACAATACTAAACAAAAAAACTAAAACACAATATACACTATTATTCTGGCATTTCTCAACACTCCAGGTTATAGACTCAGTAGGTTTGATGGGGCTTTATTTGCAGATTATGGAAAAGAACAGATTTTCCAAATGTTTTGAAGCTATGTAATGTGGATCTTCATTTTCCAGGCTTGATATCAATTCCCTCACCATCCCCACTGCTCAAATACATTTTAGTTTAGTTTAGTTTTGGTTTTGTTTTGCAGCACTCCACTTCCAATAACAATTTCAGGCATTAAAATAGTATCAATTGACATAACAAACATGAGCCTAAAAGCATACAATGGCTCACACATATTAAAAATTTTCTTTATTCTCACAGGAAGTCCAAAATCAGTATTCATTATCAGCAGGAGCCTCTCCTCTAAGCAGAGATTTAGGATCACAGGCTCCTCCCATCTTGTGGCTGCATCATCTTCACCTTTGGCCCAAGCTCATCATGCTCGTCTGCAGATGACCAAGAGGGAATGGGTAAGAATGTTCTATGAGTGAGAATAACTTTGGGAGACAGGTGTCTCTGCTATAGAGCATGACAACTATTAGCCAATTATTCAATCTTATTATTAAAGTAACTACCCAGTCACTTCATTCCCAGTCACCCAACTATAAATTAGCTAAGCCATGATGACATCTTAGGGCTTGCTTTGGGACATTTTTCATCCAGCCCCTGTTGAACAAAAAATGAACGCCATCCTGCTTTCTCTTACAAGCCCAGCCAGATGTATCCCGCTCTTCTAGAAAATCATTTTTGGTGAACACTATCCCATGATGACTCCCCTCCAATTCTGTGTTCCTTTAGTATAAAATGCATCCCACTAGTATGTACTTATTTTTTATACTCTATGGAAGACATTGGCAAGCTTTGTCTTTTTCCATAAAAGGCCAGATAGTAAACATTTTAGGCTTTGTAGTACATACAATCTCTGTTCCAACTACTCAAGTTTGACAAAGCAGCTATAGATAATATGTAAATGAATGAGAATGGTTATGTTCCAATAAAACTTTAGGTGACAAGAGAGACTTGGCCCACAGGCTGTAGTTTCCTGACATCTGCTCTATCAGTAAAAAAGGTATTCTAGGGTTTGTTTGTTGTTGTTGTTTCTGGTGGTGGTGATGGTGGTGTTTTCTTTGGTTTAACCCTTTGCAATGCACAGAGTAAAGTTTATCTCAATAAAAGCACAGATTCTAAGTGTGGGGATGTAGACCCGTCTCCCACTCTGGCAACATCCCTGCTTTAAGTCAGGGAAGCAATACTTCTACTTCGTAGTGAAGTGATAGGGAAGCTGTTTCTGTCAGAAAAAGAGAGATAACTGTCAGTGTCACAAAGTTACTCCCTCTAAAACCACATGTACAAAGAAAATCTACATCATTTGGGTTACAACTGCCTGGATCTTCTTCTTAAAGCCTGTTAGCAACAGGATGAAGTTAACATTTAGTTCAATCCAATAACCTTATGATATGTTAAGCGCTTTTAAAAAATAAAGTGTAGTCTCTATAGGTAGAATGCACTCAGTCGATTAGATTCCTAGCCTCCTACCCCAGGTTTCACACCAAGATTGCTATCTAAAGCTTTAGGGCCTTAGGGATAAAGAAGTTCTCATATCCATAGATGTCTTCTATGTCCCCTAGTCTCTTCAGCAATGTTGCTTGTCTTCTCAGTTGCTATTCATCTTGCTGGAATTCACAGATAATGGGAGGCTCTGGTGAAGAGCAGGTCTTTCTCTGCCCAGTGGTTTGGCACCAGCTACTCAGCCTCATCTCTGATTCAGCCTCATCTCAGCTTTCCATGACACTACGCATCCCTCTAAATGTCTCTACAGTTTCCATACAGTTCCATGGCCTGGGTTGTCAGCTCTCAGCTCTGCTGAAGGGTGACTCACTCCTTGTGACTCTGGTTAGTGTGTCTGCTGATATTCAACATACCTGCCTTTCATATCCTCTCCACTCAGGGCCACAAAGGAATCTGGTTTGCACAACCACACAATACACAGAAATGCAATGTCTTAGGAAAGCTGTACTCCAGCAGTCCCTCAGCTTATCCATGCTGCCCCACTGAATTTATTGGGTGAGAGAGGAACCTGCTAGGAAGTCAAATCCCAGGATTTCTCCAGTTTGGTTCTAACAGTGGAGAAAAAAAAAATGATCCTGACATCTACTTTCCTCTACCTCTCTGTGACTCACTCCCCTCTCCCTGTCCTTCCATTATATCTGCCTTCTACAATGGGTCTGAAGTTTTTATTGTTGTTCTTGTATCTCTGCCAGGTTTTGGTATCAGGATGATGCTGGTCTCTTAAAATGAGTTAGGGAGGAGTCCTTCCTTTTCAATTGTTTGGAATAGTTTCAGAAGAAAGGGTATCAGCTCCTCCTTGTACCTCTGGTAGAATTCAGCTATAAGTCTGTCTTGTCCTTGGCTTTTTTTTGTTGGTAGGCTATTTATTACCACCTCAATTTCAGAACTTGTTATTGATCTATTCAGGGATTCAGCCTCTTCCTGGTTCCATCTTGGGAGGGTGTACGTATCCAGGAATTTATCTATTTCTTCTAGATTTTCTAGTTTATTTGCAGAGGTGTTTATAGTATTCCCTGATGGTTTCTCCATTTCTCTGGGGTCAGTGGTGATAACACCTTTATTAGTTTCTACTGTGTCTATTTGTTTCTTCTTTCTTATTAGTCTAGCTAGAGGTTTATCTATTTTATTAATTTTTTTTTCAAAGAACCAGCACCTGGATTCATTGATTTTTTGAAGGGTTTTTCCTGTCTCTAGCTCCTTCAGTTCTGCTCTGATCTTGGTTACTTCTTGTCTTCTGCAAGCTTTGGAAAGTTTTTCCATTTATTTGTGTCCTCTCTGATATCCTTCAGCAGTGATTTGTAGTTCTGCTTGAAGAGGTCTTTGGGGTTTGTTTGCTCTTGGTTCTCTCATTCTTTTAGTTGTGATGTCAGGATGTTGATTTGAGATCTTTCTAGCTTTTAGAGGTGGGCATTTAGTGCTATAAATTTCTCTCTCAACACTGCTTCAGCTGCATCCCAGAGATTCTGGTACATTGCCTCTCTGTTCTCATCAGTTTTAAAAAACTTCTTGATTTCTGCCATAATTTCATTATTTCGCCAGGAGTCATTTAGGAGCAAGTTGTTCAACTTCCACATAGTTGTGTGGTTTTGAACGAGTTTCTTAATCTCGAATTCTAATTTGATTATGCTGTGGTCTGAGAGACTTATGATTTCACTTCTTTTGCATTTGCTGAGGAGTGATTTACTTCCAATAATGTGATGAATTTTAGGGTAAGTGCCACGTGATGCTGAGAAGAAAGTATATTCTGTTATTTTTGGGTGAAAAGTTCTGTAGATATCTATCAGGTCCACTTGATCCAGAGCTGAGTTCAAGTCCTGAATACATTTGTTAATTTTCTGTCTCGACAAACTAATATTGACAGTGGGTGTTAAAGTCTCCCATTATTATTGTGTGGGAGTCCAAGTCTCTTCACAGGTCTCTAAGAACTTGTTTTATGACTCTGGATGCTCCTGTATTGGATGCATATAAATTTAGGTTAGCTCTTCTTGTTGACTTGATCCCTTTACCATTATGTAATGCCCTTCTTTGTCTTTTTTGATCTTTGTTGGTTTAAAGTCTGTTTTGTCAGAAACTAGGATTGCAAACCCTGCTTTTTTCTGCTTTCCATTTGCTTGGTTAATTTTCCTTTATCTCTTTATATTGAGTCTGTGTGTGTCTCTGCATATGAGACAGGTCTCTGGAATACAGCACACTGGTGGATCTTGACTTTTTATCCAGCTTTCCATTCTGTGTCTTTTAATTGGGGCATTTAGCCCATTTACACTTAAGGCTAATATTGGTATGTGTGAATTTGATCCTGTCATCATGATGCTAGCTCGTTATTTTGTAGACTTGTTTATGTAGTTGCTTCATAGTGCCATTGGTCTGTGTACTTCAATGAGTTTTTCTAGTGGCTAGTAATGATTTTTCTTGTCCATATTTAATGCTTCTTTCAGGAGCTCTTGCAAAGCAGGTCTGGTGGCAATGAATTCCCTCAGCATTTGCTTCTCTGAAAAAGATTTTATTTCTTCTCTGTTTATGAAGCTTAGTTTGGCCAGATATTAAATTCTAGGTCGGAAATTCTTTTGAGTGTTGAGTACTGGCCCCCATTCTCTTCTGGCTTGTAGGGTTTCCACTGAGAGGTCTGCTGCTAGTCTGATGGGCTTCTCTTTATAGGTGACCTGGCCTTTCTCTTAGGCTGCTCTTAACGTTTTCTTTTTTATTTCAACCTTGGAGAATCTGATGATTGTGTGACTTGGAGTTAATCTTCTCATGGAATATCTTACTGGGGTTCTCTAGATTTCCTGAATTTGAATGTTGACCTGTTTTGCTAAGCTGGGGAAGTTCTCCTGGATGATATCCTGAAGTGTGTTTTCCAACATGGTTCCATTCTCCCTGTCTCTTTCAGGTACCCCAGTCAGTCGGAGTTTCTGTTTTTTGTTTGTTTTGTTTTCACATAATCCCATAGTTCTTGGAAGTTTTGTTCATTCCTCTTCATTCTTTTTCTCTAACCTTGTCTGCTTGTCTTATTTCAGCAAGATAGTCTTCAAGCTCTGATATCCTTTCTTCTACTTGGTCTATTGACTATTAATACTTGTGTTTGCATTGTGAAGTTCTCATGTTGTGTTTCTCAGCTCCATCATGTCATTTATGTTCTTCTCTAAACTGGTTAACAGTTCCTGTAATGTTTTATCATAGTTCTTAGCTTCTTTGCAATCGGTTAGAACATACCCCTTTAGCACAGCAAAGCTCATTATTACCCATCTTCTGAAGCCTACTTCTGTCAATTCATCCATCTCAGCCTCAGCCCAGTTCTGTGCCCTTGCTGCAGACATATTGCGATCATTTGGACTTTTGGCTATTTGAGTTTTCAGTGTTTTTGCATTGATTCTTTCTCATCTTCACAAGTTTATCTATCTTTGATCTTTGAGGCTGCTGACCTTTGGATAGGTTTTTTGTGGGTTCTTTTTTGTTGATGTTGTTGTTATTGCTTTGTTTTTCTTTTAGCAGTCAGGCCCTTCTTCCACAGGGCCACTGCAGTTTGCTGGGGATCCACTCCAGATCCTACTTGCCTGGGTCCCTCCCACACCTGGAGGTATCTCCAGTGGAGGCAGCAGAACATCAAAGATGGCAGCCTGCTCCTTCCTCTAGGAGCTCTGTACCAGAAGGGCACCAACTTGATGCCAGCCAGAACTATCAATATGAGGTGTCTAGAGACACCTGTTGGGAGTTCTCACCCAGTCAGGATGAATGAGATCAGGGACCCCCTCAATTAAGTAGTCTGGCTGCCCCTTAGCAGAGCAGGTATGCTGCACCAGAGGGAATCCCCCTCATGTAGGCTCCCCTGACTCTCCATAGACAGCAGGTAAAAAAGACTAAGACTGCTGATCCATTATACTACCACCGCCCTTCCTCCTAGGGGCTCTTCTTAGGGAAAACAGAATTTTGTCCATAAACCCCTGTCTCACAATGCTAAAAATTCCATAGGGAAGCCCCACCCACTGAGGAAGAATGGGTCAGGGTCCCACTTAAAGAAGCAGTCCGGCCACAAATTGTCACAGCCACTGTGCTGCACTGTAGGGAATTGCTCCCAGTCCAAACTGCCCAGTTTCACTGGCACCAGCCGCAGAGGAAAATGGCCAACTGGGGCAGCAGTGATGGCTGCCGCCCCTCCCACTGGAACTAATTCTTCTTAGGCAGTGCCCAGCCTGTTGCCCTGGCCGGCAGGGATTCCAAGCCACTGCGTTTTTGCTGGTGGGGTTCCATGAGAGTGGGGCCCACTGAAAGAGGCTGCTTGGCTCCCTGGCTTCAGACCCCTTCCCAAGGGAGTGGATGGATCTCCTGCCTCACGGGAGTTCCCGGAGCCGGGGTATGCAAAAACTCCTGTGTCTCAGTGCCTGCCCACCTGAGCAGCCACCGTGAGTCTGCAAAGATCTGTGTTTGGGACCCAAGGCCCTGGTGACGTGGGCTCACGAGGGGACCTCCTGATACACAGGTTGCAAAGATCCTTGGAGAAAGCATGGTTTTCAGGGCAGAGTAGCACAGTCCCTTACCGCCTCCCTTGGCTGGGGGAAGGAACTCCCTTTGTCTCGTGCAGCGTTCAGGTGGAACCTCACACCACCCTGCTTTTGCTTGCTCTCCATGGATAGTGCCAACCACCGAGTCAGGTACAATGAGAGAACATGGGTACCTCAATTGAAGATGCAGAATTCACTTGCAATTTTCATTCTTTTTAGTGGAAGTCACAGACTTGAGCTGTTTCTATTCGGCCATTTTGGCTGCTTCCCCCGTTTTCTCTCCTTTTTCCCCCTCTTTTGGGAGACTGGGTCTTGCTATGTTGCCCAGACTGTAGTACAATGGCTACTCACAGGTATGATTATAGTATACTACAACCCTGAACTCCTGGGCTCAAGCAATCCTCCTGCCTCAGCTTCCCAAGTAGCTGGGACTGTGCCTAATGCTAAAATTTTAAATAACTTCTAATCCTTTAAGACTATTGCTTTGCTAAACACATCAAATACCAGCTCCTCCTGCCCTGCCTGTGGTGTTAAGCTTCCTGCATCCTTCTGAGGAAAAAGGCTGATAGGAAACATGACTTTCTGGATGATGAAGTGATTCATTCAACTTCCAGTCTAAAAACATTAGGTGTTAGAAAACTAAAATCTACATTTCCCAGACTCCCTTGCAGGTAGGTTCTGGATGAGATCTGGCCTCTGTCCATCAAATGTGCTGACACAAAACTTTGGTTCACACTGACCTGCCTGGGGAGAGAGGCAGAGTACAAGGCATTCATTTTTCCAGCAGGAACCTTGGAAAGGAAAGTATGTACTAGAGCTGACAGCTGTAGAAGTAGCTCTGATTCGGTAACTTCTTGATGGTAAATTACCAGAGGTGGTAAGGTTCTGGAGTTGGCAGCTGGCAACTTCCTAATCAAGCAGGGGAAGTAGCTCCCTGGGCAGTCTAGGAACTTTTGAAGTCAAACCTGGAAGCTGCTTCACTCTTCCCCAAAATTCTTTAAGCTGTCTTCACACTCAATAAATCCTTTGTGCTTAAACTAGTTAGATAAAAATTCTATTTTCTGTTGCTAAAAATCCTTATTAGTATAAGCGTGTGTGAATGACGAACGTGGGGCTAATGTCAAATACTTCCATTTAATTTGGAAAATATTGCCCCCTCACGTCTACTTTGTGAGGCCAGTGTGAGCTTAGCGTGCTCTGGGTGGTTGGTGTTTCTCTTCTGGGTGAGATTCGGAAGAAAAGATCATTCTTGTTTGTTCATTTGTTTTGTTTTTGAGACGGAGTCTCACTGTCACCCAGGCTGGAGTGCAGTGGTGCCATCTCGGCTCACTCAAGCTCCACCTCCTGGGTTCACGCCATTATCTTGCTTCAGCCTCTCCAGTAGCTGGGACTACAGGCACCCACCACCACGCCCAGCTAGTTTTATTGGTGGTGGTGGTGTTTTGTGTGTTTTTTTGTTTGTTTGTTTTTTGTATTTTCAGTAGAGACAGGGTTTTACTGTGTTAACCAGGATGGTCTCGATCTCCTGACCACGTGATCCACCCGCCTTGGCCTCCCAAAGTGCTGGGATTACAGGTGTGATCCACCACATCTTTAAGTACAGCTAATTTATTTTTTCTGTATTTTTCTTCCACCTGTCTGTATTCAAGTTTTATAGACTTTGCACTTATACTTTTCACATAGGGCCTCCTCACCTCATCATGTTCAGCTTGTTTTGGCTTTTTTTCTGGGGCAGTCACAGGAGTAGGGAGTAAGTCTAAGGGAATGGTTCTTGAGGTCTCCATTCGGAGAGAGAAGTAGAAAGCCCTTCAGTGTCCTCTATCTAGCCACTTTCAAAGACTTCTGAATAAAGCTGATATTTTATTTCCATTTGGCTCATTGTGATTTTCCTCTATGATTTAGAAATCTGTAGGGTAGAGGGCTGAGGTGATCGTTGTCCACAAACTTCCATCACTCAAAACTGGAAGTCACCTTAGAGAGCGTGTAATGCAACACGTCTTCATGTCAATGAAGACATTGATATCCGAAGTTATAGAGCCAATAAGTGAAAGAGCTCAACCCAAAACTCAAATCTGTAGACTCTGAGGCCATTGTTACTTTTACCACACCAGCTAGATATAGGTGAATGAACATATGAGACTAGTTCTAGCAAGTGGATTGAACTGTTCAGTTCTCCATCCAGCCCCCTTTACTTACTTATATATTCTGTCTGACCCCTATAAACACTTGGGTTTGTGAGCCTTGATTTAAAAGAATCCTACATAAAATATTCTAGTGAATAAACACTCTTATGGTAAAGCAAATCACTCATTCTTTATATGTACATTTTGTAGATGATACTCCGAAAAGTGGAGGCCACTTTGAGATTTGGAACAATGTAGAAGGGGTCTAAAAATATTTTTAATATAATCTTGTATTTTTAGCTATCCCAGTTTATTAAAATATGCTGAGTTTGTCCTTATGGATAGTCCATAACAGAGGATCTCCAGGACTGAAAAACTCTTCCTACTGAACTAGGCCACTAATGCCCCCCACTGGCAGAACCTGCCTGGTCTTCCATCTGGAATTGCACACTCGTTTTGTCATCCCCAAGGGCACTATTCTGACACATCTCATTAATTTTTACAGGGTCTTGACCTGTAAGAATAAATGGTCTATGCTTCAATGTCTAAGCATGCACATAAAGAGAATAGAAGTTTAACTTAAGTGCTATATAGGTAATCTTGGGTCCAAGAAAAAAATGGATGCTGAAAAGATATAAATGTCCTGTGGTGGTTATTTATTAAGCTTCCAACCAAATACAGTGTAGCGAAGATAACCCAAATCTATGTGGAAGAAAAGTATTTAAAAACTACCAAGTATTATTGCTAGTTTCTTATGCAAAATGTCATTATTCTAGCCCTTTTCATGCTGGTGTAGTCCTCATTTATTGTAAGTGGATCCATCTGTGGATAAGAAGCTCAAAGGTAAAGTGGTTAAATAATTCAAAATCCTCTCCCCAGTAAGAACATCAAATCCTAAAAAATTCCAAAATTCAGTATACAATAAGATTAGTTATACGGCCATGATTAATTTTTCATGAGGAAAAAATATAGCAAAACCACAATTACTTATGTGAAAAATGGACACCAAAATTAAAAAAGAAAATCCAGATATATTAATAAACTAGATCCTAGCTCCAAAATATTTTTTTCAAATAACTTTTTTTTTTTTTAACAGAACTCTAACAATTAACCAGACCAGTTAGCACTTCACTACTTACTTATACCTTCCAGAATTTTATTTCTGGTAGGATTGATCAAGGAAAAATGTGAAATAATAAAAGCTAACATTTATGAAGTTCTTACTAAATTCCAGTGCCCTTATTATCTAATTTTATAACCATTAAGAGCTATTATTACATTCATTTTACAGAGGATGGGAAAAAAATTAGGGGCAGTTTAAATGAATTGTCCAAGGGCACTCAGATATAGTAAGTGGTGAACATAGTCTGTCTTCTTCAGAGCTCATGCAAGGAACCAGGAATCTTGACTGCCATCCTAGGAAACAACTTCATTCTATGGCATTCCTCTAGAGCAGCTATTTTAAGAAATACTCTGGTTGTTGGATGATTACGGTTTGTGAGAAAAGCCTTAATGACATTTGAGTGATTTTTCACAGATATGTTCCCAATAAGCATGCAAAGTTCTTATTGTGTATCTTCACTGAGAAAGGCATCTAATAAGAGGTCACAGGAGTGGAAATGTTAGGAAAAGAGCTAGATAGGCCTCACTCCTCAAGTGTCCAATATGTTATTCATGAACCTCTAGAGGAACAAAGTAATAAAAAGAAAGTGGGTTTTTTTTTCTCATAAAACTTAACTTATTCACTTCTACATTTTACTTGAAAATAATAAATAAATAAGTATCAGTAAACAGAGACACATTGGAGTCCATCTATACTACGTATATTTCCTCTTATAGGTGAAATTGTCATAAGACAGATCATTAGCCATAAAAACATGTTGAACTATAAAACAACTACTGCCACATCAACTGGTACTCAGCAGAATAAATACATGTCCACCAAATCAGTCTTCCTCAGCTTGGGAGGACAGAAAGCCGGAAGTGAAATAAACGAAGTAAAGAACTGATGAGGATTGGACAACCATGTAGCCACTAATCTGGGTAGAAGCACTGACAATGGCCTTGTCAGGGCTGCCAATCTTTCATAAAATTTAAAGCTAATGGCACTTTCAGCCTGAAATCTGCCAAAGTCTAGGAATCTCACCTGACTGAAAAATAACAGTAATTAAATCAGAATCATTTGCTGAAATTCCCTGTTGATTCCTAATACAGAGGTTCTCACCATAAAAAAGGATAAAACAAAGTCAAATAAAGTTTCTAATTCAATTCTGCTTCAAACAATAATTAGCTCATAGGATTAGTCATCAGTTCAAGTATAATTAAGTGTCTACTGTAATGGGAAACGGTGTAGTTTGTTAGAAAGAAAAGAACATGGGCTGGGGAATTAAACCTGCATTCAAATTCTGATGCCACTACTGAGTACATCAATTTATTTCATTAAACTATCTGGGTCTCAGTTTGTATATCTGCAAAATGGTAAGAACTTCATAGGTTTTGTGAAATAGTAAATGAGAAAATGCATACAAAAGATGAAGTTCAGTCCAAGGGACATACTAGATTCCTTGGTAAATAAAAGTTCCTACTATTCACAGAAATACATCTGGGACCCAAGACGTATCAGATGTACGGCATTATGTTAGCAGTATGGGGGTTAATGAATGAATAAGATCTGGTCCTGCCCTTAAGGAGCTTAGAGTCCAGGTTAGGAAACAAAGCTAGCTGGTATGAAAATGTAACTATTAATAATCACAACAATATTTGGAAGGATAAATCAATTGTTGTGGGGTGGAACCATTAAAGAGGATTTATGGTAAAAACACATTGACGGGTCTCAGAGCTGAGGAAAATCAAGGATCTGAGTACTAATACTCAGCCCACATTTTTAAACAAATTTTTAGAGGTAGTGCTGACTCCATCTTCAACACAAAAGACTCAGTGAATAAGAGAACAATGTTCAATGCAACAGAATTCTACAAATGACAATTTCTAAATCTTTGCTACTAAAGCATGGTTCATAGACCAGTTGCATGGTGTTGAAAGGACACAAAGATAGATGTGTACCCGCCCCCCCGCTACACCCTTTTGTTCTGCTCTCTAATCTTTGCACATACCAGAGATTTCGTAAGTTCTGTGAGCACCTGTTTTTCTGCACGTACCAGAGATTTTGTTTTGCACATACCAGAGATTTTGTAAGTTCTGAGGCAAGGTCACAAGACGTGTTTAAGTAAGATAAACTCTTGCTGCCATAAACCTGCTCTCCCGCCTCAAAGGTTGAACCGAAATATCAGAAATGGCGGGAACCAATCATAGTTAGCCAAATCGCCTTGTTCAAACACTAGCCAATCATATATCTGATTTGTATAATAACTCTATGCCCACTTTTCTTAGACTATGTAACACTGCTCGGAGCTCAGTGGGGGAGCTCTCCTGCCCGTCTCGTTTCGCAAGCAAGGGAGAGTTCCAGGTTCGAACCTGTAATAAAGATCCTTGCTGCTTAGCTTTGACTCTGGACTCTGGTGGTCTTCTTCGGGGAATAAACGGTCTGGGCATAACAAATGGGGGCTCGTCCGGGATTTCCCCCAAGCCCACCAGACCCCCAAGTCAATGGATCTTAATCTGTAGGTAAGCCGGCTTTGTCACTGTCTCTGTCTTTGTCTCTGTCTGTCTCCCTGAAATTTCATGAAATCCGTAATCTGTAATCTGTATTGGTCTGTTTTGTAAGTGGCACGGTCTTGGCGGACACACTAAAAGACAGCCACTCGGGACTGGTGGGAGACGTCCCCCAGTGCCCATCTGGGGGCCTCCATCCTTGGTTGCCCCGTCTGACTCAGGTCGGAAGTCCGACACGCGCTCGCGAAGGCTCATCGTTTCTCACTGTCTGTCCGTTATTGTTAAGTGTTAAGTGTAAGTCCAAAACGAAACATAAAACCTTTTCTTCCCCTTCCAGGACCGGACCTGTCAGATACTCCCCTCTGCTTCACACTCATTTTCGTCCCTCCTTCTCTTTGTAGGAGCAATCCAAAGATGGGCAACAACCAGAGCTCGCCGCTCTCACTCCTTGTTACCAATTTTAAGGATGTGAAGGCTCCGGGGCGTAACTTAAGCGTAGAACTAAAGAAGGGAAAGCTAGTTACTTTCTGCCATTCGGAGTGGCCCTCTTTCAGCGTAGGGTGGCCCTCCAAAGGAACTTTCTGTCTCTCTATTATTACTAAGGTAAAAACTAAGATTTTCCTGCCAGGGCAGTCAGGACATCCTGATCAAATTCCTTATATTCTAGTGTGGCAGGATCTTGTGGAAAACCCACCGCCCTGGGTAACTCCATTCATCCCTGAGCCCTGCAAGGTCCTAGTAACGTGACCGACAAGACAAAGGACTCCCTCTGCTCCCTCGGCCCCTGTGCTGCCAGACAGCCAGGACCCCCTAACGTTAGAACCCACACTTCCCCCACCATATCCGCACCTTATCCCGCAGGACCCAGTCCCCCAGGGTGGTGCTTCCGTAGAGGGAAACTGAGAAGCGGAAGCAGCCGAGAGCGAAAGTAACCCGGGGGGGCCGGCCGGCCGAACGCGAGGCCGCGTACAGCAGGACCAAGATTCCTGACTCCCTGACTCCACCGTAGCCCTGCCTCTCAGAGAAATAGGATCGCTCGATGATACCGGGCTCTCCCGTCTCATGTATTGGCCTTTTTCCACTAGTGATTTATACAATTGGAAGTCCCAAAATGCCGGTTCTCTGATAATCCCAAAGATCTAACCTCGTTGTTAGACAGTGTCATGTTTACTCACCAGCCGACCTGGGATGACTGTCAACAACTCCTCCGAATCCTGTTCACAACGGAGGAGTGGGAAAGAAGCAGCTTCACTGCTGCCAAATCCAGACTTGGACGCCCCATCCCATGAGTGCACTGAGATACTGGCTCAGGTGCATGGGGTGCGGGAGGACCTGCAAGATCATCCGCTCCCCGACACAGAACTCATCTGGTTCACTGATGGCAGCAGCTACGTCCACCAAGGCCAGCGGTATGCAGGAGCGGCTGTAACGTCAGAGACTGAGGTAATCTGGGCGGAACCCTTGCCTCCAGGGACATCAGCCCAAAGAGCCGAACTGATAGCACTCACACAGGCCCTCAACCTAGGGGCAGAGAAAAAACTGACAGTATACACGGATAGCCGCTATGCTTTCGCTACTGCGCACATACATGGGGCCATCTACAGAGAGAGGGGACTATTAACAGCTGAAGGCAAAGAAATAAAAAACAAGCAAGAGATCCTAGCTCTATTAACTGCTCTGTGGAAACCAAAGAAATTGGCTATCGTACATTGCCCTGGGCACCAGAAACCAACTATGCCAATTGCTCGAGGCAACTTCTTAGCCCACCAAACCGCAAGGAGCATAGCAAAAGCTCCCAGTCAGCTCTTCGCGCTCCAGCTCCCTGATCCGGGCCCGCGAAATTTGCCAAGTTTTCCCGACTATACCGAACAGGATCGCGAATGGATGGACACGCTTCCCCTAAAACAGGTTCAAAATGGGTGGTGGACTGATGTAAATGACCAAACCATCCTACCAGAAAAATTAGGACGGCAGCTGTTGGAACATATCCACCGGACAACCCACCTGGGTGCCCGGCGAATGATAGACTCAATCAGGCACGCCAAGTTCAGAATCAGGCGCATAGCTGAACTGGCCAGCGATGTCACAACAAATTGCAAAGCCTGCCAACTGAACAACGCTTGCCCCCAAACCCAGACCGCCGCAGGAATTAGGTGTAGAGGAACTAGGCCTGGTGTTTATTGGGAAATAGACTTTACTGAGATAAAGCCTGGAAAATATGGGTATCAGTACTTACTTGTCTTTGTAGATACTTTTTCAGGATGGACAGAAGCGTTCCCAACTAAGAGAGAAACTGCTCAGGTTGTAGCAAAGAAAATTTTGGAAGAAATCCTCCCCAGGTATGGCTTTCCCGTCCAAATAGGGTCAGACAATGGACCAGCCTTCGTTGCTAAGGTAAGTCAGGATTTGGCTTCCATTCTTGGGGCAAATTGGAAATTACATTGTGCTTATAGGCCCCAAAGCTCAGGACAGGTAGAAAGGATGAATCGGACTCTAAAGGAGACCTTAACTAAATTGACCATGGAAACTGGCGCTAATTGGGTAGTACTTCTCCCCTACGCTCTGTTCCGGGCCCGAAATACCCCTTACAGACTGGGCCTCACACCATATGAAATCATGTATGGCAGACCCCCACCCCTGGTCCCCAGTCTAAAAGATGACTTACTCAAACCTGAAACTGAAAACGTCTCTGAGCTCTTGTTCTCCTTACAAGCCTTACAGAAAATTCACCAGGAAATTTGGCCCAGACTACGAGAACTGTACGAAGCAAGACCTCCGCCGACGCCTCATCCGTTCCAGCCGGGAGACTGGGTCCTAGTCAAGCGCCACCGGCAAGAAACTCTTCAACCCAGGTGGAAAGGACCACTGCAAGTACTCCTGACTACTCCCACCGCTCTCAAGGTAGAAGGCATCGCTTCGTGGATCCAGTACACACACGTCAAACCAGTGGACCCAACATCCGACCTTCTCAGGCCGTCTGGAGCACCGGTTACATGGACTGTAGACAAAGCTAAGAACAATCCCTTAAAGCTAACCCTGCGCCGTCATCCCCATAGCCGTAACCATGTCTAGCTTACCTATGCTTTTATGCCTTATGCATCTGACTCTCCTCGCTACTGCGCCGTCTAATCCCTATGTCTGGAGGTTCTGGCTCTATGAGAACAAAACTCATCCTGGGGAAACCCCCCAGGCGGGTAAACTGCTGGCTAGTGCAGACTGCCCCCCCTCAGGGTGTAATACTATAGTTTACCTCAATTTCACTAGGTTCCAGATTGCCCAACCAGCAATACCCATGATCTGTTTTGAATATGATCAAACTGAATATAATTGTAAAAATTATTGGTGGCACCAGAGTGCAGGTTGCCCATATAGCTACTGTAAGACGCACTCTGTCCGATACTGGAGAGAACAACAAGGGTGGTATTTTTACCAAACTGAGTCTCCCGTCACTTACACTTGGATAATTAGAGACCCATGGGACTCTCGGTGGACAACCCCACAACATGGGGGAGTATATTACTCATCAACTAGTACCTGGCCCAGTAGCCACTTATATCTGTGGAGAAGTCTAGTCCAGATTCAACCCTTAATCCATACACAAATCCACAGGCAAGAAACCAAGCTATCACAAGACTTGCAGCCCTTCTCCTGGCTAACCCTACTACAGGAAGGGCTAGCATTCGCCAACCTCACCGGTTTAGGCGACCTGTCCTCTTGCTTTATGTGTGCAACCCTAGGAAGACCACCATTAACGGCTGTTCCTCTATCCTCCCCTCCCACAAACTATACAGGTTTTAACTCGTCAATAGTCACGATACCCGATGTGGCCCTGTACCGTGACCCATACCAAGAGAAATACCCCTATTGTTATTCGGCATTTAGCAACAGCCTCTGTAACCAATCGGCTACATACCCTAATAGTCCCATATATGCTCCCCCTGGTGTGTTCTTCTGGTGTAATATGACTCTGTTAAAGACTCTGTCCAAAAGCATCTCTGACGGACAGTTGTGTATCCCTGTTACCCTAGTTCCCCGACTGACACTGCTAACCCCGGCAGAGTTCATAGGCTGGGCAGGGACCGCCCCAACTGAAACTGTGCGACATAGACGAGCAGTTTTTCTACCACTAATTGCCGGAATATCCTTAACCACCTCTGTCGTCGCAGCGGGGTTAGCAGGAGGGGCCCTACAACACTCCATGATAGAAAACGACAAGCTGTTACAACAATTCTCTGTTGCTATGGAAGACTCCGCCTATTCCCTAGCCTCCCTTCAGCGGCAGCTCACCTCCCTAGCACAGGTCACCCTTCAAAACCGCAGAGCCTTAGACTTACTCACGGCTGAGAAAGGAGGTACCTGTATGTTCCTCAAAGAAGAATGCTGTTTCTATATAAATGAGTCAGGGTTAGTTGAGGAAAGAGTCCAAAGCCTACACAAACTAAGCTTAGAAATGAAAAAGCAACAATTCACTACAGCTTCTAACAATTGGTGGAGCTCTTCAATGTTTTCCCTTCTGGCACCCCTTTTAGGCCCCCTAATGTCTTTACTGCTTCTATTCACTATAGGCCCCTGTGTGGTAAATAAAATTTTACAATTTGTCAGAGAAAGGTTTGATACCATCCAACTAATGGTCCTCCGTAGCCATCACCAGCCTCTCCTGCACCCAGAAAGTGAGGCTATATTATAAGACTCTGGAAATCCAAGATTGGACATCCAGTTACTTATGAGAAGGGGGAAATGAAAGGACACAAAGATAGATGTGTACCCGCCCCCCCCCCCGCTACCACTACACCCTTTTGTTCTGCTCTCTAATCTTTGCACATACCAGAGATTTCGTAAGTTCTGTGAGCACCTGTTTTTCTGCACGTACCAGAGATTTTGTTTTGCACATACCAGAGATTTTGTAAGTTCTGAGGCAAGGTCACAAGACGTGTTTAAGTAAGATAAACTCTTGCTGCCATAAACCTGCTCTCCCGCCTCAAAGGTTGAACCGAAATATCAGAAATGGCGGGAACCAATCATAGTTAGCCAAATCGCCTTGTTCAAACACTAGCCAATCATATATCTGATTTGTATAATAACTCTATGCCCACTTTTCTTAGACTATATAACACTGCTCGGAGCTCAGTGGGGGAGCTCTCCTGCCCGTCTCGTTTCGTGAGCGAGGGAAGAGTTCCAGGTTCGAACCTGTAATAAAGATCCTTGCTGCTTAGCTTTGACTCTGGACTCTGGCGGTCTTCTTCGGGGAATAAACGGTCTGGGCATAACAGTGTCTCAGAGTTTATTGGCTATGCAGAATCTCAGATCCTGCCCCAGGCCTATTGACTCAGGTCTATATTTTAAAAAGATCCTGGGATGACATATGAACTTACAGTTTAAAAAACCACCCCAACAAAAAGTAGGCAAAGGATGTGAAAAGCCACTTCTCAAAAGAAGACATTTATGCAGCCAACAAATACAATGAAAAAAAGCTCATCATCACTGGTCATTAGAGAAATGCAAATCAAATCCACAGTGAGATAACATCTCATGCCAGTTAGAATGGTGATCATTAAAAAGTCAGGAAACAACAGATGCAGGAGAGGATGTGAAGAAATAGGAATGCTTTTACACTGTTGGTGGGAGTATAAATTAGTTCAGCCATTGTGGAAGACACTGGCAATTCCTCAAGGATCTAGAACCAGAAATACCGTTTGATCCAGCAATTCCATTACTGGGTATATACCCAAAGGATTATAAATAATTCTACACTAAACACATATGCACATATATGTTTATTGCAGCACTATTCACAATGGCAAAGACTTGGAACCAACCCAAATGCCCATCAGTGATAGACTGGATTAAGAAAATGTGGCACATATACACCATAGAATACTATGCAGCCATAAAAAAAGGATGAGTTTGTGTCCTTTGTAGGGACATGGATGCAGCTGGAAACCATCATTCTCGGCAAACTATCACAAGAACAGAAAACCAAATACCACATACTCTCACTCATAGGTGGGAATTGAACAATGAGATCACTTGGACACAGGAAGGCGAACATCACACACCGGGTCCTATTATGCGGAGGGGGAGGGATAGCATTAGGAGATATACCTAATGTAAATGACGAGTTAATGGGTGCAGCACACCAACATGGCACATGTATACATATGTAACAAATCTGCATATTGTGCACATGTACCCTAGAACTTAAAGTATAATTTAAAAAAAAAAATGTGGCACATATACACGATGGGATACTACACAGCCATAAAAAAGGATGAGTTCATATCCTTTGCAGGGACATGGATGAAGCTGCAAACCATCATTCTCAGCAAACTAACACAGGAACAGAAAACCAAACACTGCATATTCTCACAAGTGCAAATTGAACAATGAGAACACATGGACACAGGGAGGGGAGCATCACACACCAGGGCCTATTGGGTGTGGGGGACTAGGGCAGGGATAGCATTAGGAGAAATACCTAATGTAGATGAGGGGTTGATGGATGCAGCAAATAACCATGGTACGTGTATACCTCTGTAACAAACCTGCACGTTCCGCACATGTATCCCAGATCTTAAAGTGTAATTAAAAAAAGAAAAAATATACCTGCCATTGTAAACTATAAGAAAATCTCCAAAACAAGAGACTTGCACATTTTATATTTGACAAACACGCGCATTCTAAGACACTTTTGAAATTATAAATACTGTTCTGCAATATCCTCATTTATAAGACAGAGATAATAATTGCCTGTCAGGCTGTTATGATAATTTAGATAAATAAAGCCTATATACTTTCTAATTCCACAAGGGGTAAACCATGCTTTTATGTCTTTAAGTCCTTCAGCCTTAGCATAGTCTTCCACATTTAGTGCATATTGAATAAACATGTATTAAATAAATGAATTAATAAACAAGTCAAGGAGCTTTAGAATGCTAGCAAGTGCATTTTGAAACAGATGACCAAAGGATCATAGATCATGACTAAAGACCAAGAATGCTGAAACAAGAGAGTATTTTCCAGATTGAAATGTGCAAACTCAGTAATAAAATCTTTTTACTGTTAAATAAAAATGCCAATATAATAGTGAAACTTTAGTTACAAAATATATGTCATAAGAAATTGGATTTACCACTTAAAATAACCTCACTAGCTTTGAGTTAATGATTCAGTGCTAAATGGACTGTGAAGATTCTGCTATTATTTACAACACTAATTTTCTCTCAGCCAACTCAAATTATAGTTTAGTTTATCTAAAGATTCAAATCCAAATATAAAAGCTGCACCTTCAAGAAGCATATAGTCTAATGGGATTAGAGACATATGTGATTAGCAATTAGAGTGAAGAAAATGACTTAGTGGAAGAACGTTCTAAAGCATGATGGCATTATCAAGTAAAGAGCTGCCTCAGGCTGCCTAGGCAAGGAAGGGTAGCTTCAAATAGAAGATATGGAGCTGAGACCTGAAGGATGAGCAATGTATCAGGTGAACTAACTGGGCAGGGTACCACATGGGCAAAAACAGAACACTATGGAATGGAAAGAGGGACAACAGCAGGAATAAAACAGGAGAGGTAGACAGGAACCACATCATGATGGCTTTGAATGCCACCACCAGATGTTACTTGAGCCTATAGAAGACATTAAAAGAATTTGATTAGGGAAGTAAAATCATCACATTTGCATTGGAGATAGGCCAATTTGGCAGCAGTGAAAAAGATGGATTAAGGGCGAGGAGGAGAGAGGGGCAACTGGAATGGGACTAGAGGTTGGCAGATAAGTATAGGAATTAATGCATTAGTAGAGATGGTAGCTTGAGTTTTGTCATTGATGATCAAGATAGAGAAAAGAGGATGAAACAAATTAAGATGTGGACAAAGAAATAGAATTGGAGAATTAAGTGGATATAATGGTTTTCTAATCATCAAGAGAAACTCCAAAGAGTTAAAAATTACACAGGACTAGTGAATTCATTTTCAGTTTAAGTAAGTATGTTCTGTGTCTCATAACAACAACTTTTGTAAATTTTAGGATGAAACTGGAAGGTTTAAACTTCAGCATAAGGTGGAATAGCGATGCCATTTACTTAGATAAGGAATATAGCATAACAGGCAGATTCGAATGAGTTAGAAAACAGTTCAGTCAAGGATTTTGGTGTTGAAGTGCCTGTGGTTCCCTTTGTAGTGTCTGGTCTCCCTTTACAATGAGAGTAGATTGGAATCACGGGTCAAATCTTAGTCAAAGTAAATTGAGGCTTCTTTAGCAGGAGTCCATAGAATAAACTCTTAAAAATCTAGGGTACAGATAGTAACGGTTTAATCTCCCTTCCCAGATTTGTGGGAGACCAAGGGGAACAAAGGCTGGTTTAGTCTGAAGTTTGTTTTTTTGTTTGTTTTGAGACGGAGTTTTGCTCTGTCACCCAGGCGTGTGCAATGGCACAATCTTGACTTACTGCAACCTCAGCCTCCCAGGTTCAAGCAATTTTCCTGCCTCAGCCTTCTGAGTAGCTGGGATTACAGGCATGCACCACCACACCCAGCTAATTTCGTATTTTTAGTAGAGACAGGATTTCACCATATTGGCCAGACTGATCTCAAACTCGTGACCTCAGATGATCTGCCTGCCTCGGCCTCCCAAAGTGTTGGGATTACAGGCGTGAGCCAACGCACCCAGCTGTCTGAAGTTTTAAGGCAGACTTGGAGATGAAACCATGTGGGGCAGGCTTACATCACTAGATGTGTTACAATAGCAAATATATTTGTTCTGGGTCCAAATATGGGTGAATATGATGGAAATTCACAATAGAGTCTAAACATCAACACCAAGGAAGTAGAGATCAAGTAAGAGAAACTCCTGGAAAATACAAACAAGCATCCTGAGTTTTAGAGGCAAATCCCTCCATCTGCCACCCTTCCTGCTTTTGTATTCTTTCACCCAGGTTCTCCAGTGCAGTGATTCTCAGAGCTACTCATTGGAACCACCTGGAAAGCTTTTGAAAAACAGTGATCCTGACCGCACACTCTGAACTTCTAATTTAACTGGTCTTGAGTGGGAAATTACCACCTTAGAATTAGGTTGGTGCAAAAGTAATTATGTTTTTTGCCAGTACATTCCATGGCAATACCATACTAGTAGATTCTCAACCCTGGCTGCACATGAGAAACTTCTGAGACTTCTAAAAAACACCAGGCCTTAGTCCCACCTTCCAGAAATTCATTTAGTCCAAGGTGGGGTCCTGACATCTGGTGTTTTTAAAAGGTCACAGGTGATTTCCAGAGTTCAAAACCACTGCCAAACCTCCCAAACAGAGAGGCTCTCTATTTTCTCCATTTGTTTCAGAACTACTTCTCCAAACCCACTCTTTGTGGGTTTTTTTGTTTGTTTTTTTGTTTTTTAAGGTGGAGTCTTGCTCTGTTGCTCAGCCTGGAGTGCAGTGGCACAATCTCAGCCCACTGCAACCTCTGCCTCCCAGGTTCAAGCAATTCTCCTGCCTCAGACTTCTGAGTAGCTGGGACTACAGGCACGTCCCACCACACCTGGCTAATTTTTTGTATTTTTCAGTAGAAACGGGTTTTCAACATGTTAGCCAGGATGGTCTCGATCTCCTGACCCTGTGATCCACCCACCTCAGCCTCCCAAAGTGCAGGGATTACAGGCGTGAGCCACCGTGCCTGGCCTCAAACCTACTCTTAACTATAACCATGTATTTTACCTAACATAGATTATGGGAGTGTGATATAAGTTCTATCATCTTTTTCTTTTTGTCTGCTATCACTTTGATTTTTGATCAAGAAACATCTCTATCATCACAACCTCACCATCATTCTCACCTGGGTTACTGAAAATAACGATGATAAAACCATCATCTCCTCTTCTCAGTGGACTTTTCTTTCTGATCACAACCATGTGAAGTCTCTCTCACCATAAAAACAAAAACAGAAGACCTTCCAAAACAAAAGGAACTTCCAAGAACCTTGTTAACCCTAGAGGTAACTCTCCATTGATTTCTGCATTAGTCTGTTTTCATGCTGCTGATAAAGATAAACCTGAGACTGGAAAACTTATAAAGAAAAAGAAGTTTAATGGACTTACAGTTCCATATGGCTGAGGAAGCCTCACAATCATGGCAGAAGGCGAAAGACATGTCTTACATCACAGCAGGCAAGAGAGAGAAAGAGAGCCAAGCAAAAGAGGAAGCAGGTGATTATAACACCATCAGATCTTGTGAGACTTATTCACTACCACGAGAATAGCACGGGGAAGACCCACCCTGATGATTCAATTACTTCCCACCTGGTCCCTCCCATGACACGTGGGAATTGTGGAAGCTACAGTGCAAATGAGATTTAGGTGGGGACACAGCCAAATCATATCAATTTCCTACCTTTCAACAACAAACTTCTTGGATAATAAGGTCTTTTGGGGGCCAGGATTGCTGCAGTGATTCCTGATCGTCCCTAATAACTTTGGAAAGTAGAAAAAGCCAAAGAGAAATAACCTGTCGAACAAACTCTAGTCAGGCCCCAGAAGAAGGACCTCATTCCCATTAGAGTCAGAGAGGGAAATCCAGTATTTTTGTACCAAAGGAGAGACTTTCACACATTATATAAGAACAAACATTTCACTGAAAAGATGACAAATTCTTGTAATATTAAATACATATGTAAAAGATGATAGAACAAATTTCAGGCACCTTTATACTACTAATACTGTATTATTTGTTTAAACTTGTAATACAAGTCTGGCACAAAATACATAGTCGTGCACCTCATAACATTATGAAGGACAGACCTCATATACTATGGTGGATCCCTAATATTAAAATGGAGCTGAAAAATTCATATTGCCTAGTGATGTCATAGCTATCTAGTGTCATAGCACAATGTATCACTCATGTGTTTGTGGTGATGCTGGTATGAACAAATGTACTACTAGTTGTATACATGCATAACACATGCGATTATGTATAGCATGTAATACTTGATAATAAATGACTACATTACTAGTTTATGTATTTACTGCACTATTAATCATTGTTTTACAGTGTACTCCTTCTACTTATATAAAACAGTTAACTGTAAAACAGCGTCAAGCAGGTCCTTCAGGAACTATTCCAGAAGAAGGCATGGTTATCATAGGAGATGACAGTTCCGTGCTTGTTATTGCCCTTGAAGACCACCCGATGGGATAAAATGTGGAGGTGGAAGACAGTGATATTGATGATCCTGACCCCGTGTAGGTCTGGGTTCATTGTGTGTTTGTGTCTTAGGATTTTAACAAAGACCTTTAAAAGTAAAATAAAATAAACATTTTAAAATAGACAAAAGCTTATAGAATAAGGATATAAAGAAAATATTTCTGTATAGGTATACAATGTGTTCATGCTTTAAACTAAGGGTTTTTACAAAACAGTCAAGAAAAAGAATTAAAAAGTGTATAAAGTAAAAACGTTACAAAAAGCCAAGGTTAATTTACTATGAAAGAAATAAATATATTTTTAATAAGTTTAGTGTAGCCTAAGTGTAGCGTTTGTAATGTCTACAGTATTATACAGTAGTGTCCTAGGCTTTCACATTCACTCGCCACTCACTCCCTGACACCCAGAGAAACTTCCAGTCCTGCAAGCTTCACTCATGGTAAGTGCACTGTACAGGTGTACTTTATAAAAAAATCTTTTATGCCGTGTTTGTACTGTACTCTACCTTTTCCATGTTTAAATGTGTTTACACACACAAATATTTACCTCCGTGTTATAATTGCCTACAATGTTCAGTACAGTAACATACTCTATAGGTTTGTATTATAGGAGCAACAGGTTGTACCATATAGCCTAGGTGTGTAGTAGGCTGTATAATCTAGTTTTGTGAAGTACACTCTGTGATGTTCAAACAATGAAATCACCTAAGGTTATATATCTCAGAACATATCCCCATTATTAAGTGACACATAACTATATAGATCAAGCTTGTAAATTTGGTTAAACAATAGTTAGGCACAATTTGAGAGAATAATTAAGGTGAAATTCTTGCCCATTTTACCATATGGCTTTAGAATGAATTTGCTGCCAATTTGAGTAACTACATCATATATTTTAGTGGTTTCTGGGGGCAATAAAAGTAGCACACTTATAAATAGCCATATGGATAAAAATGCCTATCATGTTTTTTTCAAGATAAATAGAAGCAATGCCAAGGACTGCAGAAGTCACACACACACACACACACACACACACACACACACACACACCTGACAAAAAAAAACCCACTCATCTCTCTTGAAAGAGGTAGCAACATCTTTGGTTCACTAGATTTGGAAGTTAAGTCAATTGACTCAAGGGAAGAAAAATACAAGATTGGGAATGCTTTAGTTACATACTCTGCTCTATCTCATGTTAAACTCTAGGGAGAATTTCAGGTGGTACCTGTCTTTTCACAGTCATTGTCACCATCACCCACACAGAACATGTGTACTTCCTGAAAGCAGAGCTCTGACATGGGTCCAAGAGTCTTAAAGATTAAGTACAGCTTTGGCTGGAAAAATGAAGAGTCCAAAAGCAACTCATTCTTAATTACCTTTTATCTTCCCCTTAGAAAGCTGATAGGAAGGCTAAAAAGAACCCATAAAAAGAAAAAAAAAAAAAAAGTTTTGGTGGCTCTACCTCAGCCTGAGAAAAGGATTCCTTGAGGCTTATGCATAGTAAATCCAGTTCGCCAGGATAAAGAAGTAGATAGACTTAGCTACACAGCAAGATTTGGGCATTTGCCTGAAGGAGACCTGAACACATTACCCTGAAACCAAATGATTCAAAAGGTCATTTTCAGGACTTAGATATATGAGATCTTATATATCTATATTCTCAAGTAACAATTACCATTATCTCTTGAAGCCCAGCATAATTCCTTGCTATTAATTGCTCAATATCATTTGTTAAAATGAAATTTTGGGGCCTTAGTTTCTTAGTGTGCCATAATTAGTAAAACCTGCTTTTAAAAGTTGCAAAATAATAAATGGAAATGCTCTTTAAAAGAATGAATGCTGAATAAATACAAGCTATTTCTACTATTAACTGGAATATGATACTAAAATAGCCCACCATACGTCCACCAGTCAGTCTGCCTGTCAGTTCACCAGGCTTCATTAGGAGACTAACAGATGGGCAACATATAAAAGCTTATATTTGTAAGAGCTCACGTTTGCCCTTTGGCTCTCTGCCCTCAGGCCTAGAGTGTGGCCCTTAAATCCATCTCCCCAAGAGACTGCAGGAAAGGCTTGTGTGGTCAAACTGGTTCCGCCATTGGTCTCATTCCAACCAAAGCTCATTAGTTTTACTTTTCCCTTCGGATTTGTGGGTTACAGTTTTATTTGTTGCATAATAGAAGCCACTAACTAGCAGCTTGTATGTTTCTTTACACCTTGGCATTGAATCAACAATGGATCCATTGCACTTCCTTTATTAAGATTAAGTGGTGGTTTGCTGTATGTCCTTAGACTTGGTTGTCATTTTAAGCATTTATTAGTTACTCTAATTATAACCTACTAGCCATTCTATTTCTTTCATTAAGATAAAATAAAAAGGAACTTGTGCTCCAGCTTCAACTTTAAAAACCTAGACCTGCACTGTCCAATATGGTAGCCTCTACATATGGCCATTGAGCATTTGAAATATGACTAATCTGAATTCAGAGATGCTGTAAGCATAAAATACACACCACCAGATTTCAAAAAGTTATTATTAAAAAAGAATATAAAACATCTCTAATTTTTAAAACTGATTGCATGTTGAGATGATAATATTTTGATTATATTGAGTAAAATTAAATATATTCTTAAAATTAATACCAATTGTTTCATTTTATTTTTAATGTGGTGACTGGAAAATTTTAAATTATGAATGTGGCTTGTATTATATTTCTACTGGACAACTTTGATCTAGATGTTCAGAAGTTTTCTGAAGATTTTTATTCTTAATGACTTGGATTAGTCTTGGTTATTTAATTCTAATGTATTCTTTCTTACTGGGTTATTTAAAATTTGTGTATTATCTTACCTCTAGGATTGACTAGAATATAATAGTAAATTAAATAAAACTAACTAATGGCTATTAATCATGATTAAAAGGCACTGACCTGCCAAGTGCTTTCAAAGCCCTTTAAACACCTGCATTAATGGCTCTGTATCATGCCAAATGATACTGAACCAGAGAGGTGACCTCCTCAGCTTGGAGCTTCACTGAGCAGAATAGACAGCAAGTTATACATTATAACACATGCATTGATAGATGTGTTCGGCAAATGTCATAGCACTTTCTTCAAAACTGCATCATGAAATACAATATAAGACATTTGGAAAGTAGATTTGATGCTAGTACTTGTGATCTATTCTCAAGCTCAGCTTTCATTATGTATGTAATATATGACGTATGACCAACCACCTACGTATGTGAGAGGTATTTTTAAAATGAGTGACCACTATAATTGTGATGTACAAACAAAAGAGAAAATTCTCATAAGGAAACTAAGGGAAAAATGGGAGATGAAAAGGCCAAGTATAAAACAACAACAACGACAACAAAATTCAGTTCACCAACCAACCCTCCATGGCCACTTATTCCAGCCACTGCATTGAAAAGTAAGAAGTATTAAAAAACAAAACAAACAAACAAACAAAAAAAACTTTTTAACCATAGAAAAGAACTGTCCTTCTGATCTGGAATATACAGTAAGACCTTTATTAAATATCACTGAGTCCAAAGGACCTACAATCCCAAGATGATCCCATTTGGGCAAAGGAAATGGAAACCTGCAAAAAGACAGACAGCATGCAAGAGAGGGAGTTGATAAAGACCCAAAAAGAGAATAGCTGCATTAGGAAAGTTGTTCTGCATAATTTTCCTACCCTTCCCTAAGGAAGTGTACCTTATAGTTGTGACAGGATATTAAGAAAAGGAGAAACTTATTTTTCTCCAAGACAAGCTTCAAATAAGAAGAAATTTAATAAGAAGAAACCATTCCATGAATTTAATAAAGCAAAGATAGTGTGCCTAGAATAACTTAATCTTAAAGATACCCATGTTAAAAAAACTCACAAAGAAGAAAACGAAGAGGTAAATAAATATTGCTCGACATTTATATACAGAAGCATTTAGAATTACTCAGTTTCAGTTCATCTTTAAGCTTCCCATTTTCCAGATAGACAAACTGAAGCACTGAATTTTGTTGATGCGACCTAAATTATAAATAGCCTGTGTAAAGACCAGAACTAGAAGTAAATTTATCTCCAATTGCTTTTTTAACTAATTTCTCAGGCAATTTCTTCTCGATACATCCTGGATGTAAGACTCGCTATTCCTAGGACCACATGAATACTTTTAAGATACCTAACATGAAAGAAATACTCTTAACAGAGCCTTTACTGGATACATGGTCCTCAAATCGAGTTCTTTTTTTTTCTTTTGGGACAAGGTATCCCTGTGTTGCCCAGGCTGGAATGCAGTGGCACAATTTTTGTATTTTTTATAGAGAAGTGGTTTCGCCATGTTGCTCAGGTTGAGTTCAACTTTTAAGACATTGTTTTATAAAATCATGCTGAACTCCAGCTCCAAAATGTGACTACTATTAAACAGTTAATGATATATCCTTCAAAACTTTTTATAAGATGGATACAGTCATATAATTTTTAAAATCAGAGTGAGATTGGGCTAGGCATAATATTCTAAATTTTTCTTTTTTCAATATATTATAGATATTTTCATTTTCAGGCTTTATTATATTTTTAAATCCACATAATTTGCCATTCTAAAAATGTCCCATAGTTTTCTCAACCACATTGTATCAATGATGATTTATTTAGGTTATATGCAATTTTTCACTATTACAAATAATACCACAGCAATATTCTTTGGTTATATTTTGGAACTTATGTAAGAATTTCCTAAGGATAAATTGCTAAAGGTGAAGTTTCTGAGTCAATGATCATTACATTTTTAGGGCTTTTTACAGATACTTTAAAAATTACCTTCCAAATCACTTGAGTCAATTTACACTCTCATCAGAAATAAATGATAAGGCCTGTTTTCTTATACCATTACCATCACTGAGTGCTATCAATTATTTTAATAATGCCTGACCAGAGAAGAAGAATATATCTCAACTTTTATTCAATTTGGATTATTTTTAACAAATCAAAGTTGAGGATTTTTCTTTTTAAGTTAATCCTGTATTCTCCACATCCTTGTTTAATTAGTCTTTCCTGATACTATTTGTGAAAAGGAAAATAATAATAATAAAAGTTTTCTGTCTTGAGACTTACAGGTATATTTTAAATACTCATTTGATTCCAGGGATTGGCAAATATAATTCAGTGCTCTTGGGTAGACAATTCATTCTAGCATTTTTTCTAACATCTTTAGTTTAGCTTTCTCTCATACAAAGCAGAAATCAATCTTATTTCATATAAAGTACTGGGATTAGGATACATTTCAGTTTGGCCTGTATTTGGCAAAAATTCAAAACTTTCAGTATTACCCAGTTCAAAATTTCAACTCACTACTTACATGATTTTTCTCTTTGAACAACTTCTGACTTTCATGAACATAGACTTAATTCCAAATAGAGATTCTCTCATAAGTTTATACAAAAATAGGGGAAGTGCTTCGAGACTACTACAGAAATGTACAGTCCTACTGGGCATCTTAAAGACAAGGTGTGTGAGCTTTAATGAAGCCTTTGAAAGCTTAAAATGCATCAAATTAAAATTCATATGCATTAGAAAAAAATTATTTCAGCAGCTATTCTGTCAACATTCCTGGAAGGAAGTAAAAGGTTTTTATTTAAGATATGAACACAGTCAGAGATAAACACATTTTCTTTGTAGAGACTAGATATCTCACTGTTGGGTATTAATGTTAAGATAAAAGTAAAGCAGATTTATGCCAGTGGACATGACAGAAAAGTGAACCACAAAGAAAAAAACAATTTTCAAAGTGCAAGTAATTGGACTGTTTACAGAGTATCATGAAATTCTGAGGATTTGAAGACAACTTTAAAGACATAAAGTTCAACCACTTAGCTATCTAATGTTTAAATCTTCTCCACAGTAAATTGGTCAAATGCTCATTCACCCAGTGTTTAAACATAGGCTCTGATAGGGAATGAATTACGTAGTGGGGAGCCCGTTTCAGTTCTGGGCAGCCGTGATGATTAGTTAGTCCTTCTTGGTATGTTCTACTAAAGTTTGTTTTCTTAGATTTAATATTTATAGATCCTACTTACACATTGGCATTACATAGGAACTCTTGGCTTGCTAATTCCATACCCTCTCCTAACCTCCATTCCTTTCACCTTCCACAATACGAGCAGAAAAACTTTCCTGGTCTCTGTTTCAGCAAGGGCTTGCCAACGTAACCCAGTTCTGGCTAATGAGACATAGGAAAACTTCACATGTGGGTTCTGGGGAAGTTTTTGTCATCCATTCCCTCTTCTTTCTGCCTTGAGTATAAACTTGATTAAGCCAGGATTGCTACTTGCAACCAGGAAGGAGAGTTCTCAAGTCTAAACCCCTAAATGCTCAGAGTCACCTACCTTCAGACTTAGTACTATTTAGAAAAAGTACACCCCATTAATCCTGAGGGATTTTAGTCAGGTTTTCTGATGTTTGCACCTGAAGACAAACCTATTTAACACCTATATCATGTGGTCACAGTGAAAAGTCAAATACTTATTCCATTTGTTAACACTTCTCATCTTAATGAAGAGAAAATATTTTACTAAACTGCTACCTGACCCAGGTTGGAGATACTCTCACCTTCAAATGTCAACAACTAGACTTTATCTATAATATTATCACAACTGCAAAACTATCAGAGTAAACACAAAAGAGAGAATTTAGTTAATGAATGTTGGAGACTCCTGAATTCTGATGTAAGAGAATGTAAGCAGTATATTCACTGTTCCCAGTCGATTTCTTCCCTTTCCTATCTTCTCATTCTATTCCTATCTTAACTCACCTTCAATTTCATTATAAATCAAAATTTCTAGACCCTGGCAAAGCCTGATACAACAATTTTAATTTGTTTCCTCTTTCTTTCTTTTTTTTTTTCTTTTTCAAGTCTATCAGGATGTCAGTTTTCTACAAATTACTTGCAGCCATAGTTTTAACCCCAAAACAGGGCACTAAATTTCAACTTTTCCAGGATCATCAAATTTGAGCATCAAGTTGCAATATCATTTAAAGATAGTGATCTGCTATACTCCTTGTAGACTAATAGCAAAATGCGCCACCAGAAATACATCTAAAACTTTGACCCATTTTTCTAGCTCTTAATGCATAATAACAATAATGCTATGCAATAATTTTTATGAATGGTCTTTTCCAAGAATTAAATGATGAAACAGAATAAATCTGAATTTATTCTGCAATTTATATCCAGCTCAATCCTTTTTAAAGAAAAGCTATAATCATACACCTTCAGAATGATGATTTGATCAATTGCATTTCAGAATCAGTAAGTAGGATTGATTACGTATCTCCCATCTACTTCAAAGAAAACTTACAAGGAAGACTGTAGACTAATTAAGAGAATGGACTTTGACACGAGTGAGATCTTTAAATGTGGATTTTGCCCATTATGAGCTGACTGATTTAAGGCAAATTACTTTGGTCCATTCATATTCATCATCAGTAAAAATCGAATAAATATATCTACCTCGTAGGTTTATTATAAACTTAAGTAACATACACACATAGTTAAACACTGTCACTAGCACATAAGTGTTCAATAAATGATAAGCTATTACCATTCCTAAAAATACTGGTACCCTTTTCTACCTCCATCCTGGTTTCACTGAATTCTTTCACTTGATGTGGTCAGCCAACAACCTTGGTGTCTAATGATTTAAAAGCACTGAATAGCTAGCATAAGTATAAATTATTTGGACATTTCTAGAATTTCCTTTTTATCTCGAAACCATTGCCCATCCTTTTGTAGAAACAGAATCTAGGTGAGTCAGCAAGAGGTTTTTTAAAAAGACAGAAACGGCAAGGGAGTAGAGGTAGAGCCCCTAATGTTAGACATCTGCCGGAGTTTGTATTGTTCCAGAGCACCCTGAGACAAGGATTTGAGTGCAAATAGCAATTTTAGGAAATGCTGGGTGTAACGGTAAAGAAGAAAGGAAGGAATACAAAAAAGGGGTTCCTCACCAGTCCCACTAGTATTGTATGCAACTTGAGTTTAATCTCACTGAGGAAACTCTGAGCCAGGGAACATACCCCTTCGAATTACTGCATCCAAGAGGCAGGGGAGCTGGGGTATTTATATCTCAGGAGTTGTCCTGAGATCATTGTTGAAAGCTGCTCCCAGGGTTTGTTAATTCCCAGGCACTTCTGGCTCACTGATCATGAATCATAGGCAGAGCTGTTTTCTGTGCTTCTGCTGAAAAAGAAATGAGATACTGAGATGAAAATACTGAGAGTTGGAAGTCAGGGAAAAGCCCACTGGATGATGACAGAAAGGAAAAAAGGGGACACTGATGGCATGTGCTTCAGGGCACTGAGGACTAAATGAAACCAGAAGAACAGGACCTAAAACCAAGTTATGGATTGTGAAAGGGTAAATCCCAGGATAAAAACATTACAGGGTAATATCTCAGGGTAAAAAAAAAAATTACAAAATAGTTTTTTTACAGGGTAAAAATTCCCAGGGTAAATCCCAGGGTAAAAAGAATCTGAGCAAGGGAAGTGAAAGGCTGAAATTTTTGTGAAATGAAAAAGCTGGCAGTCCAGAAGAAAGTCAGAATTTTGACTTGGAGAGTGTAGTACACATCTCACACCAAACACTTTCATTTTGGTGTGCCCTAGCAGGAAGCTCATGGTGCTATTGGTCCTTCTCCCATGGCACATGGGCAGCTCTGGGCCTATGGGCTCACCTTTTAATCTGACTGGCTATTGTTGGACATGCAGTACTTCTCAAAGTACATCCATGCATGTTGCCATCCCAGACACACTTTTCAGACACACTTTGGGAGGAGGGGTCCAATTTGGAACACCTACTCAGGCCTAATCTTTCCAAGGAAAATTCAGGTATTTCCAGATGCCACAAGTCCTTTGTACACAGAACTTTGCTCATGAGCATGACATTTTCTGCACTCTCCTGGCTTTCTGCACAGAATTTGTTGAGTGCCGTCCTCCTCTGCAGCAGAGATCCAGAGAGAAACCTGGGGCTATGGGCTGAGGCCCAGAGTCTAGGCTGAAGTAGACTGAAAATTGTGAGAGAACTTGTACCACCTCATCTCTCAGTTCCTGACTCCTTCAGCAAACAATTATTAAGCACCTACTTTTTTCTCATTTATATCTCTAGCAGAGTTATAGGGGCAAGCAGGCCAGGATCCCCAAACCCCTCTAATACACTCTGCCAGTTAGTCCATCTGTGCTAAGGAGGCTAAAGTTGTAGACTAGATTATCATGATCAGATTGTCTCTTATTTTCTGACGACTGAATGCCAAAATCGGCGTCCATCCTACCCTTGCCCTTCTTCTGACCAGCTCATCCCAGGGGGCACCTCAGTGAAGTCCATCTTTGAGGCTAGAGACAACATGTGCCCCTGGCAGCAGACATCAGTGGGATCCTTGTCAAACACAATGGTAGTCATTGTCATTAGAGGGGCTTGCAGAACATGTTCAAAGAGCAATATTTTTTCTTGTTAGGCTTCTTGCAGTTGCAATTATAATTAGGGAATTTTAAGAATTTAGGACGTTTTCAGACAAAAATTACAGTATTTGGTTTATACAGAACAACTTTTCACTAGGAGTCACGTCATTCATTTTATTGATTTTTTTCATTTTTTATAAGTCCCTGTGGATTTAATGTGTTAGAATAAAGATATCTCTGCAGAAGGCAATTCTCATTTTTAAAAAATGACTGTTGATCAATGTGGAGTTATCCTTACAGATTAATGTAAAAAAGAAACATGTTTAAAACACTATTTGAAATTAACTTGGGGACACTTTGAAAGGAAAAATCAATTAAATAATGTGATTCTAGATCCTTTCATAAAATATATAAACTTTCCATTTTGTATAGTGACATTTTTTTCAGATACCTAGAGATATGAAGGAACATCCTTAGAAACATGACTGAGTCTTTATTTCTTTGGGAGTATCACTACCCTTGAAACAGGATGATAAAGCTGAGAATAGCACCATAAACTCAACTATAAATAACCCACACTAACAAAGGAAAATGCTGGTTGAACGACTTTTTACACATACCAAAAAGCAATAATTTACAGATATTTCCCAGTGAAAACATGGAAGCAAAGTAAGAAAGAAAAGAGAAATAAATTAGGATGCTAAATGTTGCCTTCACTGTGTCAGGGAAACTAATGATCATTTAAGAGGGAAAATGATAATCCCTTCTCAGGGCCCTATTTGATGTGAACTGCTGTCTAGGCTTACTCTTGTTAGTTCTTTACGGGAAAGTCAAAGTGGGTAGAATACAGCAAGTTTTTTTTTTTTTTTAATACCTTTAGGGAGGCTTTTACTTTTCACTTTACCACAGACTCCTCATGCCCTAATATTCATAACTCTACGCTGATTTACACCTTTATTTTTTCAGCCTGGTCTTTGCAGGCATGTGATTTAGGGATTCCTGTCCTATGTTCCCCCACCCCACCAAATTTCTCTATTTGATATCCCAGAATTATGTTCATAATTCCAATCTCAAATAGCCTCCGTCATTTCCCCTTTCCCTGTCTAAAGTTCATTTCTCCACAAAATCCATTCACGTGACGACCACTTCATGAGGGAGTGTCTGAGCTTATCACATTTGTTATTTATAAGCAGTGGTATGCTGGTAAACGTTTAATAACTGGCTCTCCCTGGAAGGAAGAGGATCCCAGATTTCTGGTGTTTGTCCATTTCTGTGGTGTAAACTCTCTTACCATGGCCAGTTGAAAAGGTGCTCACAATCTGCTGGTAAGAGCTGGTGAAAGCTGGCTCCAGCACACAATTGTTTTTTTAGGAACAAATGGCCCATAGCTTTGTAAGATTGTATCAGGTATTGTACTTTTAAAAGAGGTGTGGAAGCAGCACTGAGCAAAAGTAAAAAGAACCAAGTTCTAGACCTCATTCTGTCATTCCATAACTAGTTGATTCTAAGGCCACTGAACCTTCCTGGATCTCAGTTTTCTCATCTATACAATAACAGAAGCACATGAAATAACGTTCTAATGCTAACAGGCCTATAATTCTGTGTCATCCTTCATACAATCATGCAACTACATGCAACTACAACTTCATACATCCTCAACTACAATCTCCTTGAGAGTGGGTTATGCCATAACATACTATATCCTCAACACACCAGGCACAGGCCCTTGTACTTAACAGGTGCCTCCTATATAGCTGTTTTGCTGAATAAATGATTCACCTGGGTAACACTGGCAGTAGCCTGGGCATATGATGGGTTAGTGGTATAGAATAGGGTATGAGATTGCATTAGAACAAGGAGAAAGAATCAAGAGATTAATTTGAAGAATAGTTTTCTCTATGAATAAAGAAAATTTCCAGGTTGGTAATAGGTAAACTGAACGGTGCCATTTGTATACCATTTCTGCTCCTTCTCTCCCCTGGAGGCGCCAAGACGTCCTCCATTTGACCTCGTCTCCTAGTGGAAACTTCCCTTCCTCACCACCATTTTTTTACATTAGAATTCATGCTAGACTACGTTTTTAGCATTTCTTTGCCATTTGCATTTCTTCCTGTCATATATCACTGTCAGATTTATCTCAGAGTAAACAATATCTTTTTTACCAATACCTTTCTTTTCGTTTTTCTTATGACGCTATTTGCGAGCATAAAAAACTTGAATTTGGGCTGATTGGGGCAATATTAATAATACAGCAAAAGCCAAGAAGACTTCATGTATTGAAGTAAAATTGGACATTCAACAGAATAATAAATAAAATTCTTTCTACTTCAGCTTTTTCTAGGCTCATAAGGCCTAGATATCATATGGCAGTGAGGTAAGAAGAGAGCTCTGTGCAGAACTGCTAAGATTCTTGTAAAACCATTTTTATCAGCATCAATGAACCCTAACCAATTAAAGAAAGAAAGAAAGAAAGAAAGAAAGAAAGAAAGAAAGAAAGAAAGAAAGAAAGAAAGAAAAAACCTCCAGAGTTGGAAGAACTGGAGAAGAATCCTGCTGAGTTATTGGCAGTATGGCTCCCCCAAGGGAGAAAACCTACTTCTTTGCTTTAAGCCAAGTGAGAGGAACTTCAAGAGGAGGAGACACTTGAAGAGTTTGATAAATATCTCCCAGAGTTTAAAAAAAATGTTAGTGCAGGTATAAGACAGTATGGCTAGACTGGCCTGAAGGAGCAAGGCAGAGAACAAGGCAGGAATCAAACTTTCTGCAGACCAACTGTGTGCCACACAGGAGGGATCAAACCTGGAGTTCTTGAAAGGACTGCCTGGAAAGTCAAAGCAAATGGCCAGGAATCAAAGACTGTGTCAAAAGTAACAAACTGCATGAGGTGTCACCTATCTTACAGGAATTATAGTTGCAGTTGAGGCTCCTGGGGCAAAATCACTCCAAAAACACCCCTGTGATAAAGTCAGCTTTGAGCGTCTATGACGGCAAATCCAAATCACATCAGTAAGGTATTTGCTGTCCCCTTAACTCTTCTCCCTCATCCCCCTCCAGTGCTGAAGGCACTAGAAGCCATAGTTAGTGATGGAAGAGGAGATGCCACGTCTCACACACACCCACACACTTTACATTCATATACATACACTCTCATACACACACATTTATACACACATTCACACGCATTCACACACATGCGCGCACACACACACCACACACACACACACCAGGCCACCAATTCTTGGTCAGGCCCTGGCTGGGAAATGGGAGAAAATTTAAAGAGGACAATGGGTTTCTATTATTATACTGAACTGAACTGCTTAAAGCTTTAAAGTAACTGGAAGATTACTAATTGCCAGAAAATAGAGAGTAATTTTTAAAACTCTGAGATCTGCTCAAAATTTCATCCAAGAATCAGGAAAAAAGCTATTCAACCCAATGTGTTAAAGAGACAATGAGAAAAAAAAAAAAAGTTGCTTCAGGTTTTGTTTGTTTGTTTGTTTGTTTTCTAATGAGCTTCTTTATAACTATAATGGTCGCAGACTTAATAGAAAAAGATTGGCCTCCAACCCTTCAAGTCCTTGAATGTTTTCAAAACCACTTTAAAACACCAAAAGGCATTGATTCATCTGCCCCTAATCAAACTGCAAGCACCCACATTTGAGAAAAGCAAAAACTATTTCTTCTTCGATTATGTTGTTCCTCTGTTTTGCCTTATTTATAGTATTAAAACTGTGTGTTTTCTATTGTTTTTCATTGAAAGTGCACTATACTTTTACTCCCCTATTGATTTTTAAGTCAGATAGACCTAGGATCTGAAACACTACTTATAACATTCTTCATAAAGGAAAATGTCTGCAACATTCCAAAATTAATGGTTAGAACTCAACCCATTTGGAGAATAAGCTTCCCTGTAATATGTGCATACTCCAGTGATGACTGTATATGTAAGAGTAAAATAAAACCTTTATTCAACATGATCATCTCTGTATAGAACTTGTTATACTAATTTCAAATCTCTCAAAGGATATAGATGTTTTCCCCAGTAGGTCTGGTCTCAGGGATAAGAGAAATTCATTATTCCGCCTGTATTAATTTGTCATGGTGTGTACAGCCAAGGATCCAGCACAGAAATGGCACAAGCAAAGACTTCCCGGCTGACTGTCTCTTGGGGGTCCAAGACACAGTAAGTTGTCAGGGTTGATAAAGATATGTTCTAAGAAATGTGAACCTGCCCATTATTTTTCTGGGAATAGCAGCCAAAACCAATAACAAAAAAAAAAAAATGACCCAACACCGCCAGGCTTGCGGGCATTCTTTACTACATTTCATGCCAATTATTCCTTCTCACATGAAAAGCAGGCATTAATTTCCAACCCCTGACCTATATTTCACATACCAGAGTTTCAGACCAAAAGAAACACTAGCTATCATAAAAATGCTACGACAGCCTGCCACATGAGGAGGAATCCCTTTAGGCTTCCAGCCAACAAGTTTGGTTTGAGTCTGCCACACTTTTATAGGGTGGAAAGGTGAGGTGGGGGAGAAAGAGAATAATTGTCCTCCCTTCCTTGAGAGGTCTTATCACAATATCTACTACTTTCAGAGAGGTAGTGAAAAAATGATGGAAATCATAACTAATATCTGCTTGTCTTCATGGCATCTAGAGTCCCAGTAGGCTTCGTCCTTAGCTGCTTCTCCTGTTTCAAGCACAAACTAATCATTCCAGTAAAACCTCCAGAAAAGATCTCCTGCATGCCTGAAATATTCCAAAGACATGGGATTGGAACTAGAAAGCACTTCAGACAGAAACGTATGCTGGAGCATGGTTTTTGTGAATGGGAAGTCATGGGCAATGGTTCTTCTAGTGGCTGAACAGGGATTTGAGTATAATGGTTCATTTTTACTAAATGGTTCCCTGGGGGGTCCAAGAAAAAAAAAAGAGCAATATCCAAAAGTGCCCAACATCTTCCCAGGGGCAGCTTTTTCAGGGGGAAGAATCTAACTCTGTGAAGACTCACAATGTGTTATACTGAAAAATGGAATGAAAATACATTTCCAGCCTTCTCAAGCAGACTCCAACAGTGAAGAAAAAAACAGAACACAAAACATTCTCAGGTTATAGCCAAGTTCTAGATGGATCTCAAGACCCAGCAGAGAGATTAATTTAATTTTCTAAGATAGCAGAGTAAGTCAAGAAATAGGGGATTTAAATGAAATTATTTTTGCCTGACTACCATATCAAATCCTTAAATAATAAGGCAGCATCTAACTCCATTATTTCAAACTTCAAATATTGTTTCTAGCATAAGAGAAGCATGCAGAAATGGGATGGGAGGCATACTGCATTGTTATTCATAGTAAACCCTCAGCATCTTTTGTACTTCATTCATTCACATATATGTATTGACATACATGTATTAACTATTCCATTCAAAGTTCTGTGCAAGGTGCTGGGGCTGAAATTGGGAACAAGATAGATAAGACTACTGTCTTCACACAGAAGCAGAGAAGAGAGAAAAAATGCATTTTGAACGACAGACAAGCTCTAGCTATGCCAAAGCTCCAGCTAAGCTGATATACTTGGTCAAGGTGTCCGGCCTTTGTGGAGAGAATTTCAATTTGGGTCCTGGCTCTGTCACTAACCTAATGTGTGACCTCAAACAAGTCATGAATACATTCTGGCTCCCAATTTGGAGACAACGGCACCTGTTTTAGGGAGCTGAGACTCAAAGAAGGCAATGAAGTTTTATGAACTGTTGTATAAATAAAGTGTCTTATTACAAATATTAGAAAACACTTATAGCGGCCAAGCATGGTAGCTCACGCCTGTAATCCCAGAACTTTGGGAGACCGAGGCGGGTGAATCGCCTGGAGGTCATGAGTTTGAGACCAGCCTGGCCAACATGGTGAAACGCCGTCTCTACTAAAAATACAAAAATTAGCTGCACATGGAGGCAGGTGCCTGTAATTCCAGTTACTCGGGAGGCTGAGGCAGGAGAATCGCTTGACCCTGGGAGGCGGAGGTTGCAGCAAGCCGAGATCCCACCATTGTACTCCAGCCTGGGTGACAAGAGCAAGAGTTTGTCTCAAAAAAAAAAAAACAAAAAAACAAAAAAAAAATACTTACAGCAAAAAAAACTTAAGAGTTATCATTCTATTTGTTGCCTAATTCAAATCTAACAAAAATATCTGCTGTCAGAGCCAAAAGAGTAGGTTGTGATTGTAACTAATCATTTACACAATACATTATGAAGAACACACAATACTCAGATCTGTACAAAGTCACAAGCTAAAACATAATAACGTTTTACAGTTTTCTTTAAATGGTTCACAAACTACGTAAAAAAAAAAAAAGAAAGAAAATGCATATTTTCCATTCAATACTCTTCAGAATTAAAGAAAAATAAGAAATACAGAAAAATAGGCTTTTTAAAATAGGCAAATAAAATTTTCTTTAATGAATGGATAGGTTTATTTCAGTTAGTAGTGAATGACTCCAGGGAAAGAAGTTAAGGGAATAGTCCATGAGGTTTCGGTGTGTGTGCGGTTTTTTTTTTCTTCCTTTCAACCCTACCTCTCTACCAAAGGAAAGGAGCCAAGAAGAATGGTGAACTGAAGGTTTCTTTTTATTCTCCCATAATTCAGGTGCATATTTTTTCCAGCTGAAAAGGGGGTAAGTACTTCTTCAGCTATGACTCAGAATGATCAGTTTCCATTTCAGAAAGAATGGTTAAAAACAAATACACACATAGTGGACTTGCAATTGTAGTCACACAGAGAGATTTTTTTCTACATCTAAAACAAATGAATCTAAATATTTTAAGTGGCTTTACCAGTTGGTAGAAAACATGCAAAATATAATTCACAGGTGTGTCTACTGGGTTCCTTTTATGGCAGTGAGCATGTAGGGGTTCCCATTATCAGAAAAAGAGGACAACAGGTTTAAATCCAAACCTACTGCGAAATCAAAAACTGCCATAGTGGGAGCAGTCAATCAAAAAGATTTTCATCGAATGCTTTAGCACTGGAGGCATTGAGAGTGCAGTGCAGCTCATCAAGACAGACTCCCTATCAGCAGATCCTGGCACACATATATGGGAAAGCTGTGACCCTCTGGCAAACAGACAGCTTAACTCCCTCACCTTTGGTGTAGTGGGGTACACCCCAATACCTATAGCAAACTTCCCAGAGGGCAGCATATTAGCTTGGCATGAGATGGCTTATCACCTAGTTATTCTAGGCATGGTGGGGTAGTTACAATCTGTAAACCTTCTAATGTACTTTCATTCCAGGAATGCATAGACAAGGTAGAGAGGACAAGTCTATTAAAAGTTTAAATACTTAACAACTTAGCGGGGTAAAGATTTAATACCAGCGTCTTGCCAGCAGAAGTTAAAGATGGACAGAAAGAGCCACAAAGAAATGACAGGAATCCCCGCTCCCCCCACCACACACACACATACACACACACACACACACACACACACACATATCAGAATTTTGCCTATTATAGAACGCAATTCTACAAATCCCACAAAAGCTGCAAGGGAGTAAGTTTTCAGTAAATGTCAAAAATTAAAAGCAGTGCTATAAAGGTATTGTAAAAAAAAAAAAAAAGAAAGAAAGAAAGAAAGAAAGAAACTACACAAGGGAAAGAAAGACACTAGGAAGTTGGGTGATGACTGACTCACAAAAATGTCTTATAGAAACATCGGCATGAAGAGAAACTACATCTTAACCAAAACCATCTGATGGCTGAACTCTAGGTGCCTTGTAAACAGGATCTTTGCCTTTATTTTTCTCTCAGCAGCTGACTGCAATTTTGGTGGTTTAAATAAAATCTGGAATTTTTTTCTAAAGATGAAACCTACATGTTTGATATTTAAATTTCTGTAATTTTTCTTTAGCCATATGAGGTTCTGTGATATGAACACAAGTTATACTAAACACACACACACACACACACTAAACATTGATATATATATTCATATGTCCAGATCTTGGGACAGGGAACATACTTTCTGACGATACAGAGCATAATCTTTCTTAGGGAAAATTTATTGTTTTGATACCATAATTTTTTCAGTTGGTGTCTCAGCTAGACAACAAAGAAAGTTAAGCCTGATTTAGCTATATTAGATTTTAAATCTGCTGCATTCACCAAAGTTCACCCTGAGCCCAGCAAACTGTTTAATACATTATAGACACCAAGCAAATGTCTGTTAAATGAATTAATATAGTAAGACCAATCAGCAACCTATCATTAAAACTGAAGTTTTACCTTAATTACATAAACTAAAATAATTTCCATTGTAATATTGCTAGTTATGAGCTAATAAAGATCTACTCAGATTTTAAAAATGTGTTTGGATTTCACACTCTTCTACCCAGTAGCAGCCAAGTCTCTGTCAATAATCATATAGTGACATTTCAAGTCCTCATGTCTTAAGCTAACAAATAAAACCAGGGGGATAAGAAGCAAATTTATGGAGTATTATTTGAAGAATACTTAAATGATTGCCTAAAAGTATTTTTCCTTCACCAATTTACCATTGGTATGATCTGAAGTTGCTACCATCAATCATGTATTGGATGCAAAACATTCAAAGGTTCTGGTAAAAGGCAAATATGCTACAGGTACCATCTGAATTTCCTTAGACCTTAAAAGTGTGGGTTAAAATGAAGTTTTATTTAATGGAATAATTTAAATGTTTCTAGTCTGTATAACCATTTGTGTTTGACAGGCCTTCAGGCCTTCAGCCTTCCCCACCCCACTACTCGCCCTGATCCCTTCAAAAACTTTTTTCCAATATTTCTGAGTCTGAGACAGGCTGCTAAATAATCCCATTCCTGCTGGCTCCTGTGATGACCTCAGCTTGGCTTAGCCATCATTCCTGCAAGTACCCCAGTTCCTCCTAGGGCTCTCCAGAAATCAAATCTATGCAAGAACTCTGTCACAAGAAAGAAATCTTACTTCCATTTTGCTTTGGAGAGATTTTCAAGCATGATCACTTAGGTCTCAGAACTTACTTTACAGAGTTCTCTATCTCTCTCTCTCTCTTCTCACCCCTAACCTCCCTTAAAATTTTAGAATTCCTCTGCTCTCCACAGAACTCAGATATGTTCCATTAGGGCAGGGAGACAGCTCTAGGTGCCTGAAACCATGGCACATGCTGGCTCAGGCAAGGCCTGACAAGCAAGGCCCTCTGCTGAGAGCTTATCCAACCTGGCTTCTTCTTCTCCCAGGACATTCCTGAGTATTTGTGCAAACATGCTTCTGGCAAGCACAAGATAAAAATGTGCCAAGTATGCCTGAATTTCAGTCTCAGTTGAGACCGCTTCCACATATGGAAAGATGAAAAGATAAGTATTAGCACAGTATCATCTACAAACATCTTCATGAAAATTAGATTCTGAGATCAGTTGATCCTGCAACAGACAGCAGATCTCTGAATGATAGCACAAATGTAATTTGATGAAAGGGACAAAGGGGAAAGAGACATAAAGGCTAAGAAATTCAGAATCTGGAGGTTGTTCCCAGGGTGATGAGCCCAGGAGCCAGGTGCCTTAAGGGTGAAAGGCCAAGGGCACCTGAGGATATTGGGTACATGGGCAGGGGACACTTGGGTACAAGGAGATGAAATGGGAATGAAAAGACACCAGAGATAAACTCAGCTAGGTCTCAGTGTTTCTGAAACTGTCTTGGAAACAAATAATTATCTTTTCCAGTGAAATTCCAGTGAGTTTCTGAAACTCAGTCTTGGAAATAAATAATTATCTTTTCCGGTGAAATTCCATACAAAAGTTTGATTTCACAAATTTGTCATTGATCTTCCCCGTAACTGGCTCTGTTCCGTTGTTAGCCAGTCATAACATCAGTCTATGTAACACCAAACATCCAGCCAATTCAGTCATAATCAAAACTCCAGTTAACCAGCCAGCTGTTGTCTGTACATAATGCCAAGCAATCAACTGGACTAACTTCAAGCCCGGGTTGATGGGAAAGACCAGATGTTTCAGCATTATGTAAATGCTAAGTGCCAATTGAAAACAGGAGTGTTCACTGTCATTTTGCATACAATCTTAGAATGAGCACTTGCACTTTTCTCATAAGCAGGACGTTAGCCCAACCAAGATCTCAGAGATATGCATACACAAACACAGATACACACACACGCTGAAAATGCTTGGGTGCGTGTAGGTATGTAAGAACATGTCAGAGGTGCAGACGTAGTAAGTTAATTCATACAATCTCAACTTCATAAAATGTACTCAATGTGCCTATCCCTGCCAGTCTGTGCTCTTCCCTGCCTTGCCCTGCTCTGCTCTTCATCTCAGGGAACGACACTTCCAGGCTCTTTTGCCCTCTGGCTTCAGCATATGGGAGGCACAGCTAGAAGATGAAGGCCACAAGGAAGGGCATGGCAAGCGAATTTTCTCCCTTCTCTCTCTGTCTCCTTTGATGTCTCCAGAAGCTCCACCTCCTTCCAGGTTATCCTTTCTTCCACAGTTCTGGTTCCCATACAAAAGCCCTATCTCTGGCCCCTAAACTCCCTCTCCATCATCTGCAAAATCTATTTCCTGGACTAAATTTCATCTACTGAAAGACCTAGAGTGACTTATTTTTCTGGCTGGACCCTGACTGATACACAGGATAATCTGGCAAAGTAAAGTACCTCTCATCCTGGGGTTTCAAGGGCAGCCTGAGGCCTATTAAAGAGCAGCTGAAGTGCTGAGCCAATGAAGGACGTGACCAGAGCTCTCCTCCTCTTCCTTGCTTCTCCCTATCAAGTCTTCTAACTAGTAAGAAAATAAATAAATAAAAATGATTTAGGCCGGGCACAGTGGCTCACACCTGTAATCCCAGCACTTTGGGAGGTAGAGGCAGGTGGATCACGAGGTCAAAAGATGGAGAACATCCAGGCCAACACGGTGAAACCCTGTCTCTACTAAAAATACAAAAAAATTAGCTGGGCGCGGTGGTGCGCGCCTGTAGTCCCAGTTACTCAGAAGGCTGAGGCAAGAGAATTGCTTGAACCTGGGAGGCGGAGGTTGCAGTGAGCCAAGATCGTGGCACTGCACTCCAGCCTAGCAACAGAGCGAGACTCCCTCTGAAAAAAAAAAAAAAAAAAAATGAGTGCTTGCTTTGACAACACATATTCTATAATTGGAACAATACAGAGAAGATCAGCATGCCCACGTGCAAGAATGACATGCAAATTTGTGAATGCTCTATATATCTTTTTACTATCCATGTATCTTATAAAATCATGTTGTATACCTTAAATATACACAATAGAATTTATTTCTTAAGTGATTTATCAAACACAACTCCTGCTGTTTCCTCCAGTGATTCCTATGAGACAGAACCCCCAAATCAAATGTTCGGAACCCTTTCCAAAATCAGCAAGCAATCCTGTCTTCCAGCCTCCACTCTATATGTCTGCCAATGGACTTACTATAAAATGATCCTATCATTTCTTCTTTTGTGGGCTAGGAGGCAGCAATTTCTTCAGATGGCCCTCTAAACAGTAACTCAGAGTTGATAGCTTTTCAATTTTAAGTCAAACGTCATTTCAACAGTCTTACTTATAAGTTTAACACATTGTTATATCTTTTGAAAACAAGCTTATATCAATTTTGTCAAAAGTTTCATCAGACCACTTCAACAAATTACATTCACACATTCCCTTAGCATTCACACTGATGAGGACAAAAGAAAACAGGAACATCAAGGTAAAGTAGATTTCACTGAATACGGGAGAAATTATTAACATGAAAGAAAGCAAATGGAATGAATTCCTTACACACAGGTTTGGTGAGTACTTAGGTGCAGGCTCTGTGCTGTTTACTTACAATACATGAGTTCAAAAGTGATAGTTCCTGCTTAAGAAAGGAGCTCACACCTGTGAACTGAGAATTACACTTTACAAAAGCATCATTTGTCAGTAACTGATCTGTCTTGTAGAATAGTATGAAATACAGCTAAAAATAAAGGGGACAAAATCATATTCACCTCTAATTCTGGCATATAGTCAACTAGCATTAACATATTGGTGTATATTATTTCAGACTCTTCTCTATGCATGCATGGAATGCATTATATGAACATTTGTATACATTTTTACATAAATTGGAGCATGTTATTCCAATTGTTTTATATTAGCAATATTTTATGAACTTTTTTCCACATTAACATACATTCTACCTAATCTTTTTTATACTATATCTTACTGTATGGAATGTGTATATTTATCTTATTGCTAGAAATCTAGATAGTGTCCAATGTATTTGGATTATAAATAATATTGAAATGTTATTTGTACAGGTGCAAAACTATATGTGCAAGGTTAGATTGCACCAAGTGCAGAACTATATGTGCAAGGTTACTATATGTGTGAAACTATATGTACATAGTTTTACACTTGTACAAATATTTTATACAAGTTGCTTATAAATAGTTAGAACCCTAGATCTCCTCCCCATTCCTGTTGCTGTGAAATTGACCCATCACCTCTCAGAAAGGAAACTGGGAATTTATTCTCTGACAGATAAAGTCCTTGGACTGGGAATTCACTGGGCATAGTTGAATGTGTGGTACCAGACCTGACACAGGAGGCTTAAGTAACAGCAATCATACTAGAGATGGAATAATGAGGCCCCTAACTTCTTCCCCCACAAAGCTTCCAGAATACTGGCAGCCAGACCTTTACCCTCCTGGAAAGAGAATAGAGGAATATTCACTGCAGAACTTGACCAACCCAAGAAAAAAGACTTCACATATACTGGCATCAGCATTTCATCAAAAAAACCCCACTCAAATCACCCTACAATTGAGCTCACAAGCCCCCCAAATAAGACACCAATATTAGTCAAGAACCAGGAACCAAGGATTACCAGATAGCTGAAGAAATATTGTAACATGGGAGATGTGACCAAAAAGAGAGTAGAGGAGGGAGATTTTTAAAAGGGAAACAAAAGGTTTCTGCGGAGAGAGTCATATCAAAATACCCTCAGAGAAGACCCTCAGAGAAAACAAGAGAAAAACAAAAACAGGATATTACCAAATAGGACTATTCTGAAAGGAAAACAGAGTTCTTGAAACTTAAAAGTGATTACATAATCAGAATTTCATATATTAAGTTAATTCAATGTGGAAAAAGCAGTCTTTTCTATAAATGGTGCTGAGATAACTGGATATCCTCATGTAAAATAATAAAGTTTGATCCCTATTTCACACCATACACAAAAATTAACTAAAAATGGATCAGACACTGAAATGTAAGAGCAAAAACTATAAAACCCTCAGAAGAAAACATAACAGCAAATCTTTATGACCTTAGATAACGGTTTCTTTTAAAAAAATTGACATATCATACTTGCACATCTTTTGAGGATACAGATGGCATTTTGATAGATGCATACAATGTGTAATGATCAAATCAGGGTAATTGGGACATCCATTACCTCAAATATTTATCTCTTGTGTTTGGAACATTTTAATTCTTCTCTTCTAGCTATTTTTTGAAATATACAATAAATTATTGATAGCTATAATTTCCCTACTACTCTACTGATTTTTAGAACTCATTCCTTCTAGCCAACTGTATTTTTGCAGCCATTAACAAACTTCCCTTCATCCTCTTCCTCTTCTTTTCCCAGATCCTGATAACCACCATTCTACTCTCTATCACCATGAGCTCCACTTTTGTAAATCCCAACCTTTGTGTTAGTGTGCCCTGGACATGGGACATGGGACATGGTGTCAAAAGAGATTATTTTTGAGCTTTACAATTTAATGGCTGTGCTGCTGAGTTTCAGAGTTGCTTGAGGCCTGTAGCCCCTCTCTTTTGGCTGATTTCTCCCTTTTGTAACAGGAATGATAACCCAATGCCTGTACCCCCATTGTATCTTGGAAGTAAATAACTTGTTTTGATTTCTCAGGCTCATAAATAGAAGCAAATGAGTCCAGATGAGACTTTGAACCTGGACTTGGAACTTTTGAGTTAATGCTGGAATGAGTTAAGACTCTGGAGAACTATTGGGAAGGTATAATTGTATTTTGCAATTAGAGAAGGACATAAGACTTGGGGGACCAGGAGCAGGATGATATAGTTTGAGTATTTGTGCCCACCTGTATTAGTCCGTTTTCATGCTGCTGATAAAGACATACCTGAGACTAGGAAGAAAAAGAGGTTTAATTGAACCTACAGTTGCACATGGCTAGGGAGACTTCACAATTATGGCGGGAGGTGAAAGGCACATCTTACATAGCAGTGGCAAGAGAAAATGAGAAGAAGCAAAAACTGAAACTCCTGATAAAACCATCAGATCTCATGAGACTTATTAACTATAACAAGAATAGCATCGGAAAGACCGGCCCCCATGATTCAATTACCTCCCCCTGGACCCCTCCCACAACATGTGGGGGGGGGGCCTGGTGGGTGGTGACTGGATCATGGGAGTGGATCCCCAAGACTTGGTGCTATCCTCACAATAGTGAGTGAGTTCTTGTAAGATGTGTTCGTTTAAAAGTGTGTGACACCTCACCCCACCCCTCTTGCTCCTGCTTTTGCTATGCGATGTGCCTGCTTCCACTTTGCCTTCTACGGTGAGTAAAAGTCCTTGAGGCCTCCCCACAAGCTGAGCAGGTGCCAGCACCACACTTCCTATACAGCCTGCAGAACCATAAGCCAATTAAACTTCTTTCCTTTATAAATTACCCAGTCTCAGGTATTTCTTTATACCAATGCAAGATTGACCTAATACAGCAATAAAACAAATAACATGATTTTAATATGGGCAAAGGGTCTGAAAAGATATTTTTGTAAAGAAGTCATACAAATGGCCAGTAAGTACATGAAAAAAAAATGCTTAGTATCACTAATCATTAGAGAAATGCAAATTAAGACCACAATGAGATATTACCTCATACCTGTTAGAATAGCTTTTATTCAAAAGATGAAAGATAAGTGTTGGCAAGGATGTGCAAAAAGGGAACTCTTACACGTTGCTGGTGAGAATGTAAATTAGCAGAGACATTATAAAGAAAACAGTATGGATGTTCCTCAAAAAAGTAAAACTAGAACTACCATATACTCCAACAACCTCATTTCCTGAGTATATAATCAAAGGAATTGAAATCAACATATTGAAGGGATCTCTGCATTCCCACAGTCATTCCAGCATTACTCACAATAGCCAAGATATGAAATCAACCTCAGTATCTCTTAGTGAATGAATAGGTAAAGAAAACGTGGTATGTGTACATGATGAAATACTATTCAGACTTTTTTTAAAAAAAGGAAATGCTATCATTTGTGACAACAGAAATGAACCTGGAGGACATTATGCTAAGTGAAATAAGTCAGGTACAGACAGACGTGTAGATATGTGGAACCTAAAAAAGTGGAACTCATAGAAGTAGAGAGTAGAATGATGGTTACTACAGATTGGGAGATTGAGAGAAGGAAGGGAATGTGGAGTTGCTGGTCAAAGGGTACAAAGTTTCAGAAAGGCAGGATAAATAAATGTTGAGATCTATTGCACAGCAGGTAACTACAGTCAATAAAAATGTATTGTGTATTTCAAAATAACAGTAAATTTCAACTATCTCACTGTAAAAAACAATAGGTAAGTAAGGTGATGGCTAGGTCAGTTAACTTGATTTAGTCATTTCACATTGAATACATATATAAAAATATTACATCATAGCCCACAAATATATATAATTACAATTTTTCAAGTAAAAATAACATTTAAAAATACAAATATATTTTTGAATAAATAAATAGAAGTAGATAGTAATGATGATTGTACAACAAACATTGAATTAAACAACTTAAAATGGTGAATTTCATGGTATGTGAATTATAGCTCAATAAAGTTTGTATTTAAAAAATAAAATCACCTACAGGGTTAATAAGAAAAGAGGAGGTGGTCTAGGATTAAATTCTCAGCACATTATTAAATTCTCCATTATCTAGAAATTCAGCAGAGGAAGAGAAGCCAGCAAAAAATACTGAGCATGACCAACCAGTAAAGTAGAAGAAACCACCAGAAGACTGTGGTGTAATTGAGGCTGAAGAAGAAAGTGTGTCAAAAGAGGTATGCAGTGGTCACCGCTGTCAAATGCTGTAGAACAGTTGAGTAAGAGGAGATAATAAATCGACTGCTGAATCTGACAAGTAACGCCAGTAGCAGAAAAATATACTTAATTTGCCTTTATGATCTTTATTAATCTACTTTGTTAATTCAAATTACCAACAAATATTATTGAAAAGCATAGCAAAAAATAATGTTTATAATATTTGTCACCTTTTTAAAATTTGTAATTGGTGGGAATTTCTTAGCCTAAATAGACATTCGTTTCATACCTAAACAAAACAAAGCAAAACCTTAATAGAAGGGCTGCAAGAAAAAATTGAGTACATATTCCAAAAATAAGACAAAAAGTCAAAATACGGAAAACAGGAAAGAAAAAAATAGAACAACAATACAACTCCTATTTGAATAATAGGAGTTCAGAGAAAAATACAAATGGAGAGAAGAAAATCATCAAGGAAAAAATCCATGAAAATTTTATAGAGTTGAAAGACAAAAGTTTCCAGATTGAAAGGATCCAGTCAGTACTAAGCATAATGAAAGAAATTAGGCCTACACCAAATGCCATCACTACGAAATTGTAAAACACGTGGTCGGGGGGAGGGTGAGTAGGAACTAGACAATCCAGTAAGAGTCCAGAGAAGCCAGGCATGGTGACTCACACCTGTAATCCCAGCACTTTGGGAGGCCAAGATGGGAACATTGCTTGAGCCCAGCAGTTTGAGACCAGTTTGGGGCAACAAAGGGAGAGCCCATATCTAAAAAAATTATTAGTAATAATTAAAATAATAAAATGTAAGAGTCCAGAAACAAGTTTAAAGGGAAGGAGTTTCAAACAAAGTTTCAAGAATCACAATGGCAGAGATTTCTCTAATTCCAATCTGAAATCAGAGAACAATAGAAATATGCTTTCAAAATTTTTATGGAAAATTATTTGCAACCTAGAATTCTATATGCAATAAAAATTAAAATCATATGTGAAGGTAGAATACTAGGACTAGTTCAGGATAGGACTACAGCATCTCAGCCTTTCTGATGGAATTTGAAGTGCAATGACCATCTGAGTCATTTCTGTTTCTACACCCTTGAATCCTTTCGAAATTCTTAACTGTCATCTTTCACTGTCCCATAGCTTTCCACTTTTCCCCCTAGCAAAAGGAAAGTCTGCAGAAATTTGAGAGAAAGAGAAGATACAAGCCGAATCAAAGGAAGATTGATTGCTTTCCTGGTATTCTGTAAATCTTGACATTCTATAAAAGGAATGATAGCATCTTAAGGGCTAAAAAGCTTTCCTTATTCATTCATTTTTAATATAAACCTGTAATTGGATCATTTGGTTTTAACAGGTTCTTTGATTTAGAGAACCATACTCATTATAATTGGTATTTATAAATTCATGTCAAAGAGAAATGTATTAAGAATTGTGGTTAAATTTGAAATTGGCCAATATAAGAAATTTTTTCTATTAATCCTGAGATATATTTCTTCATAACAGTTTTTAAATAATTTAACGCTAAGATATTGCAACTGGAAATTTTAACCATTTTAAAAAGATAGTTAAAACTGCCACAAAACAGAAAAATCTTCCGAATATATTATTCCATGGTACAATGGGAAACCATAGCACAGCTTGAAAAGGCAATGAAATTACATATTATTGCCTGGAAAAGTATTTCTAAGTGCACAATAATAAAGAGTGATTTTATTTGAAAACTCAAAACACCTTAAAAGATCAATAAAAAGAAAATGTTAAAATTATAATTCCTTATAGAGATTGAAGCTACACACATATTCCTGTGTGTACATTTATATCATTTCTGAATATTATTATTCTGCTCATAAGAATGCTGTATTTTTTCTAAGGGAGATTATATACTAAATTCTTCATGGAATCTTTGGGAATTTGTGCCCACACTAAGGCAATACACCAAAACAGAATTCTAGAAGAAGCTGTTTTCAAACAAAAATGAATTGAAAGGCAATAATATGTTTATCTATTAGGAAGTTAAATATATAATCTTGTAATTTGAAGTGAGAAGATTAAAGTTGCCTTTTCATTTACCTATACCACTACCAAAACCATTAAGGCAGTTGGCTTATGAGTTCTACTTTGGCCTTTCTGGTCAATTGTCTGCCAGAAAGCAATGTAATTACCTCTTTGAACTTTACTGCATCAGAAATAATGAGAACAATACTTTCTAAAATTCTATGACCTTACAGAGTCTTTAGAAGAAAAGACTCTGTATTTCATGATATTGCTTCAACATAGTTGATTCAAAGTTCAAATAGCTTTCTAATACTGCAGCTCTTTGTGATCATTTTATTTATCATCACCTGGGAATTACTGAAGTATTCATATATGCACTGATCTTATCATTAATTTAATGGCTATTCTCTTTTATCATAAACTCTGGAGTATTCTATTAGTCTTTAGGAATAAGAATTCAGGAAGTAAGAAACTGGCTCCATCTCCATGGACACTTTTGTTGCAAGTTAAAATAGAGTTAAATGGAATAGATTTAGCACTATCACCCCATCACATGCTGTAAGCGACTAGAAAAAATCGGACAACACATAGGAAACAGTGGTTTACAGGCATTTGAAAAGAGGCATTATAAGACTGTGATCCCTGAGAGAAAGAAACCAGATGATGAAATGCTAACCTGTACCATCTTACTTCCTGTAGGCAGTTTCCAGGCAACAGCAGAGTCAGGCAGTGTTTTTAAGCTGAAGAAAGAGAGATTAGAATTCAGGGATATTATGAAAGGTGGAGTTTGTGGGGCATAGCAGCACAGAGGAAGGAGCTGCATGGAAAAGGAACTCTGGAGATCTGCAGTGGGGTCTGGAGGACACTTTGCCTAAGTATTGATCTGTGCATGCATAAGAGGAAACGACTCAAGCTTGGGAAAGAACCACAAGAAAGGTGTAGTCAGAAATATTCCTGGAGCTCACAGCAGGCTAGGAATTGTTCATATTCCTACCAGCCAAGATGAAACAATAACAACCACAACAACATTTTAAAAACCAAAAAACAAATATATAAGGTATCAAGTAGAAGCCTGAAAATGGTATTGCATTCCAAAGCACTATATAATTAAATTGCCAAAAACTAATGATAAAAAGAAAATCTTAAGATCAGTCATAAAAATAAGATACATTGTGACACACTGCAAACAAAGCAATAAAGAGAAGAATGACAGTAGACTTCCATCATAAACTATGCAAGCCAGATGTATTGAGAGGGGGAAATATTGTCTACCTACATTTCTTTATCAAGAAAAATATATTTCCAATGTGATGAATGAACATTTCTGGAAGAACAAAATAAAGAGAATTCATCACCAAAAGAATTGCATTCCAACAGCGCTAAAGGAAATTCTTTAGGCAGAGCTGAAATAACACCAGGTGGAAAATTAAATCTACACAAAGGATTAAAAAAGCCAGAAATGGTAAATATGTAAGGGAATGTGAAAAAACAATTTTCTCATTTTAAAAAATATCATCAAAACATAATCGACTGTTTAAAGCAAAAATGAGAGCAGTGTAGTATGGGATTCACAGCAAATGTGGAAGTAAAATACATGAGAACAGCAGCCATCAGGATATAGAGATGGAAGCACCCTGTTGTGATGTTCTTATACTATATGTGAAGAGGTATAAGGTAGATTGGGATAAGGTTTTTCTAATAAAAATTATTTGTTTTTTTTTACATCAATATGTGACTTTTTTAAAAAAATTAGGTTTGGGGTACATGTGCAGGTTTTTTTCATAGGCAAATTGCAAGTCACAAGGTTTGGTGTACAGATTATTTCATCATCCAGGTAATAAGCATAATGCCTGATAGGTAGTTTTTGGATCTTCACCCTCCTTCCATTCTCCACCCTCAAATAGACCCTGGTGTCTGTTGTTCCCTTATTTGTGTCCATACCCAATGTTTAGCTCCCACTTATAAGTGAGAATATGCAGTATTTGGTTTGCTGTTTGGGTAACGGCCTCCAGCTTCATTCATGTTGCTGCAAAGGTCAGGATCTTGTACTTTTTTATGGCTGCATAGTATTCAATGGTGTGTATGTACCACGTTTTCTTTATCTAGTCTACCACTGATGCACATTTAGATTGATTCCACATCTTTGCTATTGTGAATGGTGCTGTGATGAATATATGCGTGCATGTGTCTTTATGGTAGAATGATTTATGTCCCTTTTAGTATATACCCAATAATGGAACTGCTGGATAAAAATCTTAATTCTGTTTTAAGTTCTTTGAGAAATTGCCAAACTGCTTTCTACAATGGCTAAACTAATTTACATTCCCCCCAACTGTGTATATAAGTTTTCCCTTTTCTCCACAATCTCTCCAGCTAGATTGTGATAAATTAAAGTCCTTCGCTCTGCTGAAAGGAAACTCCAGGTGATTTGGCATTTGACTAAAATTATTGGGCCACCATAGGTATGTCTCTGAGAATGTTCTGAGAAGAGATTAGAATTTGAGTCTATGAACTGAGTGGGGAAGATCCCCCCTCAATGTGGGCAAATACCTTCCAATTGGCTGGGGGCCCAGATGGAATAAAAGGGTGGAGAAAGGGCAAAATCTTGCCGTGTCTTCTAGAGTTAGGATACCTTCCTGCTGGTCTTGAATGTTACAACTCCCCTTCTTAGCTTTTGGACTCTGAGAAACACACCAGCAACCCCCAGGCTCCCAGGTTTTTGGCCTTGAACTGAGAGTTATGCTATTGGCATCCTTGGTTCTGCAGCCTCCACACTTCCCAGTGAGCCATGCTACCAGTTGCCCTGGTTCTCTAGCTTGCAGATGCCTGTCATGGGACTTCACAGCCTACATAATCAACTGAGCTAATTCATATATCTCATCAGTTCTGCCTCTCTGGAGAACCATGACTAAATTGATTACTTATCATATGCCAGAAAATGTTCTAAGTAATTTATATATATTAATTCATTTAATTATCATAGTTCCAATTATATGGGCACTATTATTAAACCCATTCTACAGATATAGTCCTAAGGCACTTGCCCAATGTAGATATGATAAGATGCTTTCAGAAACAGAAGAAGGAGAAAATCAGGACCAGGAGGAGCAATGAGGACTGTATTAGCCTAGAGAAGTTGTCATGGAAGGCATACGACTTGAGCTAGCTCTTGTAAAGGTATATGCTAATGACTACCAGGTTTGTCACACCAAATGTCACAATCTAATATTATCAAAGATCTAGTACTTCAGCAGAGTAGTTTAAATCAATTCCTCAGATCTCTCAACATTTATTAAATACCTATTATGTTTTAGCCTCCGTAATCAAAGAGATAAACAAAAAATGGCTATCTATTGAAAATGTATATATAATACCCACCATATTACTAGATGTCACTGCGGCACAGCCCCCACTTTTGAAAAGCTTGTAATCTAGTTGGTCGTGTGTGTGGGCATGTGTGTGTATATGTACATGTGAATAAAACTAATTAAAAAGTGACTGAGACTAGGTTATAATCATGAGCTAAACTGAGCAATGCTCTATGATTCAGGAAAGCAAATTACCACGAATTACCCAGATAGCTTCACGGAGGACATGGCTTGGAGCTGAATATTGAAAAAGCAGCTACATTTATATAAGTAAAGGAAGCAGGAAGAATTTACCAGCTGGTGATAACGAGATGAGAAAGACTTAGATAGGGATAAGCATAGTTCGTATGACTAAGAGTGAATAATATTAAAAGCTGAAAATAAAGTCACACATGTAAAGGGGGCAAGTGGGATACCAATTGGACATTAAAATTAACTCAAATCCCAGATTGTTGTTAAGAATATAGGCTTGATAATTTTCATCCTCAAATTCTAACCAAATCATTCTGTTTTACTTATGCAGGAGAAAGGGTAGAAATATAAGAGAGAGTGCAGAGAATACTAAAAATAATAGAAAAAAATGAGGTCTCAAAGATCATCTGATATGTATGTAATTTCCTTGGAATTCAGAAATATCAATAAAATTTAAAACAGAGAATATTACCAAGATCTTATTTTTAAGCCCAAATCTCCTGTAAGCTATTAACAAACAGGCATCACTGATCCCACTAAACATCATCAAACCATATAGAAAATGCGAACTTTATATCAAAGAGCAGCATAAACACTGACATTCCCATGGACTGGTGACGTGCCTGCACTGCTCAAATGACAGGGCACTGGGCCTTCCATGCGTCCAGGGGATATTCCCACTGTAATGTGTCAGCAGATTTGCAAATGTTCTCACTGACAGCAGCGCACAGTCCAGGAATATATCCTTACCCCTGTGCTCAGCTCAGATCGCCTCAACGCAATGTCTCTCTGCCCTGCAGGGTCCCTCTAATGGCTCCAACTACCAATGAAACACCTTCATCATCTCTGTATCTAAAATTGGACGAAGGTATCAAGTTTGGCTGCCTGATGAGACTAATTAAGTACTTTGCAGAGGTGTGAAGAAGTAATCAGTCCTAGTCGGTGAGAAAAGAAAAAGAAAATATGAAGGAAACCCCCAGAGGTGACTCTAACACAGTTCCTGTCTCAATTGGTGATTCATAAGATCACAGCTGAAAGAACCTTCTACCATAAATCGAGGACCTATGTTAACAGCAGGAAACGAAACATCATCTCACAACTCTTCCTCTACTAAATCAGCACATCCATCCCGTATCCTAAAATCGTTACATTGCTGTATACTGACACCTAGTGTCCGGAGTTAGGTGAGCCCAAAGGTGACATTTTTCTTCGAACCAACTGTGGGACGTGGCTCTCTCCCACATCAGGTTTCCTGGTGTGATTCCTCACTCTACTTCAGGGTATCCACGTGAAAGTGTCATTAAGAATTTATTTTAGTGCTGTTAAACTCCCATTTTGTGACCTACCCTCCTCAAGTACTTTGAAACTGCAAAGTGTTCCCCAGGACGACCCTTCTTTCTACTGAGCACACAGCAAACTCCCACCTTTCCTTCTTCCTCCTCTCCTTCAGTATCAGCATGTGGCCTTTCTTTATATAAAGTCTATATATTTTAATACCATTATTTGCTACACCAAAGATAATTGGAAAGAGAAAGCTGTACCAAAAATGCCTCAGAATTGTTCATAATAGCAACATGCAAGTGGCTTTCGCATTATTGCATTTTGGAGATTCACCTCTTCCCTCCTTCTACTCCCACAACCACACAGTGAGACAGAGAAAGAGATGTTAATGAATAACCAAAAGTCAACAGAATAACAGAATGTAACAAAAATCAAAAATAATCCCAAGGAGTAAGTACTTAAGAGACTCTATTTTATTCTAAGCAATCTTTAGAGATAAGCCAGAGCCATTTCTAGACAGGAAGTGTAAAAATTTTTTAAGACGTGCACTTGCAGATAGCAATAATTTCTCTCAAGAGCATTTTTAGATCTACATTACTGTCTTTGAATCAGAGTTTTTCAATACAGGCAAAATAGAAGATGTAAGTAATCAGATGACATTGGTGAGTAGAAGATGCATGAATGTAGATAGCATTTGGTCTTGGAGTTAGATTTTCCAGTTTGCTGTGCAATACATGGGACATAGTCATACTAAAAAATTATTCATTGTCCTCTCGGCCTTAGCACCATTTTCTTAGAAACCTCTGTGCCATGAAAGCCAAGTGGAGGAAGAAGCAAATGTGCAGGTTGAAGCGCAAAGGAAGAAAGATGAGTCAGATGTCCAAGTAAACCACTAGCTTCTTGCACCGTGGAGGCCACAGGAGCAGAAACATGGAATGCTAGACGCTGGGGATGCTGGTACAAGTTGTAGGACTGCATGCTACTGTCCAGAGCTTATCTCATGATCTAGAACTTCATTGCCCTCTGATCACCAATCACCTCTAAGACCCATGTTGCTCATAACCAAAACTGCCCTTGTTGGTCTTTTGCCCTGGACCTGTGACATTCTGGCCTACTTCTGTGTTTACTTGTGGCCGAGTGTAACAACCATACAACAAATCACCTCTTCCGCTGTCTTAGCTGAAGAATTAAAAAAAAAAAAAAATTCATTGTTTACATGAAATCAAACTTTACATCAAACTTACCTAGCTGTCCAGTATTTTATCAGGCAATGCTATTTGGGGTGGGGAAAAAAAAAGACCTAACTAGGAAAAGTAACTAGGCTCCTAGTGAAACCTGAGTCATTTTTATGGAAATGGGTGCTATAGTGGGGTTCCAAAGATCAAATATAAAAGTGAAGGCCCAACACCATAAGCATTCAACTACTACTTTGCATTTATTTAATGCTTCAATTGGTAGAGCATTTCATATTCCTCCTCATGACAACCCTTATGTGGGTATTTTTATGCACACTTAAAGGCTCAGAGATGTTAAGGAATTGTCATTGTAATCTGCATGAAGCTATAAGCAAAAGTCAGAATTCAAATCCAAGTCTGCCAGTGTGGTGCGGTGTCTACAAATACAGAAAAAGTTCCTGTGAATACTGTATAAGACAGACTTTTAATCCCTGAGCTGCACATGAAAATTAAGTATCTGAAAAACCCAGTAACATCATGACATAATGCCAAGAAAATGAAAAGATATTCTCAGAAAGTCACTGACCTGCCTTACATACTTTCAGACTGTAGAGTCCAGTTTGGTTTTAAACCACAAAAGCATTCACTTTATTTCCCCAAGTACAGTAAGACATTATTCTGACATGGACTTAGTCACACGTACCCAAAATCTCTAAATCTCCAACCACTACTCTCTGTAAACTATTTATATGTCTAGAGATCTTTAATAAAATCACAGGATAATTCAAATCTGTTTAACTTAGAGCTCATGTTCCCTAGATCTTTACATTTCAAATTTAGAAAATGTTCTTGTAATAATGCGTTTCACTGTTAACTATCAAGGTCATTTTTAAATTGTAGAGTAGTGACAGCTGGTGTTCACAGTGTATATCACACTTCTCCCCTGAGCTGTTTTTATTTCTTACCTGTGATCTTCAAATTCCAGTGTCCATAAAAATTCCCTGAGGAGCTTGTTAAAACATAGATTCCTAAGCCCCCACTCTTACAAATCCTGATTCGGTATATCTGGAGCTATGTACATTGAAAGCACCACTGCTACCATCCCTTTTCCCACCTCCTGGCCAATCTTATTCAATAGTCTGGAGCAGGACTTTTCAAACATTATTGAGCATGAGTCACTAGCAATCTTGTTAAAATGCATATTCCGGCACAGTAGTTTAGGGATAGAGCCAGAGATCTTGCATATCTAACAAGTTCTGGGTTGCTTGATACCCTGATTTTAAACCTAGGCATTTCCAGTTCTTACGTAGCTAGATCACCACAGACTACATATTTGTAAAATCCTCTGAGTTTACAAAATGAAACTTACAAGTGCTTCTTGCTCAGTGGCTAAAGAGATTTTGCTTAAGTCTTCTCCTTAACCCTGTTCTCGACTCTGTCCACATGCTTGAGGCCTAAAGGATAGCCATAGTCACCTCAAGAAGTAGCTAGGAACAAAGAAGGCCATTATCCTGGTGGGAGTCCCACTAAAACCTATGCTTGCTTTTCTCTGAACTAAATCATTTCCTGATACAAAGGAGACAGAAAGGCCCAGGTCAGGATCACTCCCTGTGAGTCACAGTCAAACTAAGAACTAAAATATTAAATCAAGGGCTTCTTTTCTATTGTATCTCAGAGGCATGTAACATTCACTCTCCATAACATTTCTCTATACCATTCATGCATTTCACCTAACAACGGATGGCTAGAACATACAGGACAGCCTTGGCTTTTCTGGAAATGGCCAGAGCATATGCCTGTCTTCATACACTAAATATTGAAGAACTCTTGGAGCAACCATGCAGGCAACTTTAAAAAAATGGATTCTCAACAGTAGAGTTGTATAACCGGGTCTAGTATGTTCACATAATTTTACTTATTTTTTATTCTTACTATTATCTTTTTTTAACGTGTTATTTTCTTACCACCAGGTAATAATGCTATAGAATCTTTTCTTAAAATAACATAGAATATTGTCTCCAAACTTCAAATGTGCTTTTAGATATGCTTAGTTGAGTAGAAAATATTCCCTCTAGTCTCTTGTGGTTTTATAATACTATTGTCTTTACAGAAAGAGCAGACTGCAATCCAATATTCTTTCCAGGTTGAGCATTTAGTGATAACTATATATGCCTTAGTTTGCTTAAGTATGCATCCTTTGTTATTCAGATCCAGTGTTTTCTAAAGTAAAAAGGAGACCATATGTTAATCAGAAAGCAATAATACAGGCAGCTGTAAGAGTGAGATGAGAAAGGAAACCCCAAGGATTACATATTAGTCTCTGAATAATCTCATAATCTGGTACTTTGATCAACCTTTATAGCTCTCTGAAGGCTCCTCTTTACCTCTGAAGGATAAGAACAAACCAAGAGAGTGAAAGGAGGAAAACATGTAGATAAGGGAAAATAGAATAACCACTGAGAGACAGCCATTCACCTCTGTCTCTTCTCCTTAGTCTTGTTGTAGTGGGAAAAAAAAAAAAAAACAGAAATTTTGGAGCCAGATTAATCCAAGTTCGAATCTCACATCCGTCACTGTGTTGCCATATGGCTTCAGGTAGTTTACTTAGCTTCTTTGAGTCTCAGTCTGTTTATGGAACACAGAAACTACTCCTTCCCTGGCAGAGCTCTTGAGAAGATCGATGTTAGGTAGGTATGGAGCCTGACAATAGAACAACAAAGAAAAGCTGTTATTAATGGTCGCTGCCACCACTTCTTCATCTGTTCAACTTTCAACAATATTTATTGATTACCTCTCTGTGGCAGGAACATAGTGAAGTCTTAAGAACAGTGAACAGATAAAAAAATCTCTGTCCTCAAGAGGTTTATGTTTCATCCTTTGAATACCACAGTAATCACAATTTCATCTCTTACTGTTCCACTGAAATTCCTCCAGCAAAGTCACTATTGCCCTATCAAATATGATTATCTCTTTTTGGTCCTTAATAAGACCATTGTGTAGCATCTAATAATGTTGAGCAATTATCTTCATGATGTTTAAAATATGTATTTCTCCTGATTTTTGTCTACCCACTGACTAAAGTTTTTCAGTCTCTGTTGCTAGTTTTCTTCTTCGGTTACTCCTTTAATTGATAGTTCCTAGAGCTCTGACTTTTGCCCTTTTTCTTTTACACTCTCCACTAGCAGCCCTTGATCTTTTCAGAGGCACAGACTCCTTCAAAGACCTAAAGAAGCTCGGCTCCCTCTAAGGGGGAAGAGAACCTACTTATAAATATACAGGAATTTACATGCATTTTCAGGAATTTCACAAATCTTCTTCACTCTCTGCAAAACCCATCATTGTACTCCAGTTGAAGGGATTCCAATGGCTTTAACTCTTTGTTAAAGACTCTCAAATTCTGGCTGGGCACAGTGGCTCACGCATGTAATCCCAGCACTTTGGAAGGCCAAGGTTGGCAGATCACTTGAGGTCAGGAGTTTAAGACAAGCTTGGTCAACATGGTGAAACCGGTCTCTACTAAAGATATAAAAATTAGCCCCAGCATGGTGGCGCATGCCTGTAATCCCAGCTACTCGGGAAGTTGAGGCAGAAGAATCACTTGAACCTGGGAGGCGGCAGTTGCAGTGAGCAGAGATCACTCCAGTGCACTCCAGCCTGGATATCAGAGCCAGACTCTTGTCAAAAACAAACAAACAAAAAAACTCAAAACTTGATCTCTCACATACACAAACCACTTTCTTTTTTTTTTTTTTTTTTTTTTTTTTTTTTTACTTTTTAAATTATATACTTTTTTTTTTTATTATACTTTAAGTACTAGGGTACATGTGCACAGCGTGCAGGTTTGTTACATATGTATACATGTGCCATGTTGGTGTGCTGCACCCATTAACTCGTCATTTACATTAGGTATATCTCCTAATGCTATCCCTCCCCCCACCCCTACCCAGCGACAGGCCCCAGTGTATAATGTTCCCCTTCCTGTGTCCAGTTGTTCTCATTGTTCAATTTCCACCTATGAGTGAGAACATGTGGTGTTTGGTTTTCTGTTCTTGTGATAGTTTGCTGAGAATGATGGTTTCCAGCTGCATCCATGTACCTACAAAGGACATGGACTCATCCTTTTCTATGGCTGCATAGTATTCCATGGTGTATATGTGCCACATTTGCTTAATCCAGTCTGTCATTGATGGACATTTGGGTTGGTTCCAAGTCTTTGCTATTGTGAATAGTGCCAGAATAAACATACGTGTGCATGTGTCTTTATAGCAGCATGATTTATAATCTTTTGGGTATATACCCAGTAATGGGATGGCTGGGTCAAATGGTATTTCTAGTTCTAGATCCTTGAGGAATCGCCACACTGTCTTCCACAATGGTTGAACTAGTTTACAGTCCCACCAACAGTGTAAAAGTGTTCCTATTGCTCCACATCCTCTCCAGCACCTGTTGTTTCCTGACTTTTTAATGATCACCATTCTAACTGGTATGAGATGGTATCTCATTGTGGTTTTGAGTTGCATTTTCCTGATGGCCAGTGATGATAAGCATTTTTTCAAGTATCTGTTGGCTGCATAAATGTCTTCTTTTGAGAAGTGTCTGTTCATATCCTTCGTCCACTTTTTGATGGGGTTGTTTGTTTTTTTCTTGTAAATTTGTTTGAGTTCTTTGTAGGTTCTGGATATTAGCCTTTTGTCAGATGGATAGATTGCAAAAATTTTCTCCCATTTTGTAGGCTGCCTGTTCACTCTGCTGGTAGTTTCCTTTGCTATGCAGAAGCTCTTTAGTTTAATTAGATCCCATTTGTCAATTTTGGCTTTTGTTGCCATTGCTTTTGGTGTTTTAGACATGAAGTCCTTGCCCATGCCTATGTCCTGAATGGTATCGCATAGATTTTCTTCTAGGGCTTTTATGGTTTTAGGTCTAACATTTAAGTCTCTAATCCATCTTGAATTAATTTTCGTATAAGGTGTAAGGAAAGGATCCAGTTTCAGCTTTCTACATATGGCCAGCCAGTTTTCCCAGCACCATTTATTAAATAGGGAATCCTTTCCCCATTCTTGTTTTTGTCAGGTTTGTCAAAAATCAGATGGTTGTAGATGTGTGGTATTATTTCTGAGGGCTCTGTTCTGTTCCATTGGCCTATATCTCTGTTTTGGTACCAGTACCATGCTGTTTTGGTTACTGTAGCCTTGTAGTATAGTTTGAAGTCAGGTAGAGTGATGCCTCCAGCTTTGTTCTTTTGACCTAGGATTGTCTTGGCAATGCAGGCTCTTTTTTGGTTCCATATGAACTTTAAAGCAGTTTTTTCCAATTCTGTGAAGAAAGTCATTGGTAGCTTAATGGGGATGGCATTGAATCTATAAATTACCTTGGACTGTATGGCCATTTTCATGATATTGATTCTTCCTATCCATGAGCATTGGATGTTCTTCCATTTGCTTGTGTCATCTTTTATTTCATTGAGCAGAACAAACAACTTTCTTGAGCAATAGACCTTTCAAATGACTTATTGGACAAAAACCCATGTGAATGCTCTCAGGCATCTTAAATTAAAATTCAAAATTCAAACTAAGCATATTATTCTCCTTAAATTTGCTTTCTTCCTGGGAGGAAGTATCCTATGAAAAAGGGAATACTAGTTTTAAACCAAACAGAACCCGATTTAAATCCAGCCCCAGAAGCTTCAGTAATATACTTCCTCTTTGTGCTTTCGTTTTTTCATGTATAATATGAAGATAATAATATCTCAATTTTCTGCATTATTGAGGATTAAAATAGATATTGAAAAAATGCCTATCCACATAGGATATATTCTACAAATATCCACTTTTTACTGGATTCCCAATCTCAGTAAAAGGAACTCCATTTGCCACATATCTCAAATCAAAAATGTAGACGCTGAAGATTCAACTTGTCCTCTTTTTCTCATCAGCAACCCATGGATAGCTATGCCATATTGATTCCTTAACTCTCCCCTTCCCTTAGTTCAGGCTTTTTGTGTTCTTCCTCATGGATACTACAAGAGTCTCCTAACTAGTTGATCCAATTGCAGCCCAACACCCTTCCCATCTATTCTCTGAGCTGTAGCCAGAGGATCTTCCCAAGACACAAATCTAATAATGGCATGACTGCTTAAACCTGCTCACTTACTTCTCATTGCTTCCAGATTATATCTGCTTTAGCATTGCACTAAAGACCAATTATGATCTGGTCCCCATCTACCTCCAACTCAATCCCTTGAACTAGTTGTGGATCTCTCCAACTGCCCACAGTCTTTTGGATTCTATTCCTCTATTCATGTTGCTTCCTTTGCCTGAAATGTTCTCAATCCCCTACATTTCTTCAGGCCACAGGATAATGAAGCACACAGGCCCTTAGAAGATTCTAGCATATACTCTTGGACTTCCAGCTCCATAACCATAAGCTAAATAAATTTCTTTATAAATTAGTCAGTCTGTGGGATTATAACAACATAAAATAGACTAAGACAATGACTCAACTAGAAATGTCAGATTCAAGAATCCAATCAGGGCCATATAGTGTTAGTCTATACCTGTACCATTACATACAACATTCTGCCTTTATAAAATAGCATCAGTAGTGGTGGTAGAGGTCTTCAGGCTAGTAACTCCTGGACATAGTTAGTTTGGAAGGATAATCTAGAATTCACTTTTCAAATTTAGAATTTCTTCTCAACTCTAGTTTCCTATGACTAATGTTTGCAAAGTAAAGGTCTCAAATCACCAGCTTCTTTGGCACTTTTCTGCTCTCTTCATCACTGAACAACTTGACACCCACAGACTTTAACTAGGAATCATGAAGTCACAACAGAGAAACAGAGCTGCCACCCCTTCCTTGGTTGTGCCTTATATCTAGCGTTTTCTGTAAGAAAATATGCTGCTCTCCTTCAATTTCACATCTCAGAAATTGAGAGAGAGTCTGATGACTTTAGTAATTGGCCTACTTTTGGAGCAACAAATTCCCAGCATAAAAAAGAATCAATTAAAGAAAAAGACAATTTGAAGTCAAAATGTTTTGACTTCCATCCCACAACTGACCGGCTGTCTCCTACTACATACAGGAAGAGGAAATAAATGTACAACATGAGGATTCTGGGGCAGGGATAATTTCCTAAGATTAAGGTTCTTTGAGTTATCAGATGGTTTCCAAGGAAAGTCCTAGAATTCCTTCTCTGAATATCCTTAACAAAGACATTCCAAGATATTCTCCTTTATCTGTGATTGAGTATTCATTGATTTGAACAGCTGCAGGAGTGTCAGCCTGTGATTTGTAAAGCCTACTCATTCGGACATCACCAATTTGTGGTAACCAGACAGGAGTGGAATGAAGTTTGCTCTATGTTATTAACATAGAACAGCATTTCTTAAATTAACTGTTTATATGATTGTGGGGAAATGCTCAAATAACCTAGCAGAACTATTTTCAAATATCTTATAAAAATACAATTGCCAGCAATTATGCTTCTAGATATCTACTCAACTGATTTGAAACATGTCCACAGAAAAACCTGAACTTAAATACTTAATAGCAGCTTTATTCACAATTGTCAAAAACTGGAAGAATCACAGTGTTCTTTAATAGGTATAAATGATGGTACATCTATACATTAGAATACCATTCAGGGATCAAAAAGGGAGAAATAAAGACCAGGCATAGAGGCTCATACCTGTAATACTAATGCTTTGTGAGGCTGATGTGGGAGGATCCCTTGAGGCCAGAAGTTTGAGGCCCCCTTCTCTATAAAAAAAGTTTTTACAATTAGTGAAGCATGATGGTGTGTGCCTGTAGTCCCAGCTACCTGGGAAGCTGAGGCAGGAGGATTGCTTGAGCCCAGGAATTTGAGGTTACAGTGAGCTATAATCGTGCCACTGGACTGCAGCCTGGGCAACAGAGCTATCAGACCATCTTAAAAAGGAATCCATAAAAAGACAGGAATGAACTGTTATGCCACACAAAAACATGGATGAATCTTAAATGTAGCTATTACTATGTGAAGAAAACGAGTCTGAAAATGCTACATACTGTATTATTCCATTTCTATGTCATTCTGGAAAAGTCAAAATTATAGAGATAGTAAACATATCAGTGGTTGCTAGAGGTATAGGAAGGTGGGAGGGTTTACTAGATGGAACAAAGGGGATCTTTTTAGAACTGTAACTTTTCTGTATGACACTGTTATAATGGTGGATCCATGACACTATGTATGGATTTGTCAAACCCTATAGAAAGAAAATTTAAAGTGAAAAAATGTTTTACATCTATCCCATTACTGACCAGCTGTCTGCTACTAGGTACAGGAAAAGAAAAAAAATAAATATGCAATATGAGGATTGCACAAAGAGAACTTAAATGGAGGAAGATTTTTAAAAAAATCTTAGGAACTCAAAGAATCCCAGTAGGTAATGCAGATTGTGGCAAAAGATTACAACTGTATTAGGAGCATATAAAATAACTTGACCGAAGCCAGGTAGAGGTAGGATGGAGGGTTGCTGACTTCAGTTGAAAATAAGTGGAGTCTATAAGATTAAAAGCAAAAGAACTATCCATAAGCATTGTACTCTAATCGGTAAATCTGTTTCTCACAGGTATACCTGATAACGATTCAGAAACAACTATACATGTACTCTGAATATGGGTTAACGGTTCTGAATCCATTATACATGTAACCTGTAATTGCACAATTAGGTAAATGGATGGCAGACGATGACAGCCAAGTGTCTCACACTGGAGTGGGAGGTTACAGACAAGCAAGGGGAGAAGGCTACAATGATCCGTGTGGTGCTGGAATTGCACTGAAGATAACAGCTCTAATACTTGAACCTAGAACTCCTGTGTAGCTGTCAAAGATACAGATGGATACATATATAAATACTTACAGATATGCATATTTAGTCAGGTTAGCATATGCACGAACATTTCCTTGCTCTGTCAGCTGAGAGGGTCTAGAGGCAACAATATCCCAAATGTCCAAATCTTTATTTCTAATATCATTTTCCATTAGAAGGACCCTTGGCTCTTTGGGGAAGTAGCTGATTCTAGGATTGGGGCAGGGAATATACAAGATGAGCCTGGAGCATCTTACAGAAATTAAGAAAATGCTCAAGAAAAAAATCTACAAACATAAAAAGAGGAGGGTGTGTCAAAAAGACACAAATGCCAACTAAAGGAAATCTCAATAGCCAAAGCTGGAACCAATATGAACAACAAAATAAAGTAGTATTGGATTATAACCCAAAATGTAAAATCAATATCCATGAGTCCATATTGACATAAATGATTGAATACTTAAAGAAATGCAGGAGTACAGACAAATCTCCCATGCAAAAGAATTCCAAATAATTTATGAAGATACTCTGTCCTCATAAAGGTGGAGTATAACAATTTCCCATTTCTACAGTTGGGCTGCACAGAGTGATGCCCTTCCAAAGAGAGAGTAACTTCACAGTGGAGAAACCTGACAACCCCTACATTAACAAGGTGATAAAGGTTAGCATCAACAGTAATAAGTCATGTTGATAGTATATACCCTTGACATGACGTGATGAGAAGATCACTTTACCTTACCTCTTAACAAAAAAACCTATAACCTCAGTCAATGCCTGAGAAAAATACAGGCAAAACCCAATTGAAGGACATTTGACCAAATGACCGATAAGTCGCTTCAAAATTATTAAGGTTATCAAAAACAAGGAAAGTCTGAGAAACGGTCACAGTCCAGAGAAGCCTGGAGCGACATGGTGACGTGTTCCGGACAGGAACCTGGAACGGAAAAGAACACCAGGCCGAAAACTAAGGACAGCTGAAATAAAATATAGGCTTATGGGCTTTAGTCAATTTTTAAAAAACGTATTAGATACATGAAAATGATATACGATTTACAAATCCGTCGCCTAATATTTATTTATTGAGCATATTGAGAGCCTGGCACTGTGGTAGGGATGGGAACACAGAAAGAGGTAAGTGTCCTACGCTCAAAAACAGCGAGTCATGAAAAATAAACAACTATGACAAAAAGAAGACTGTATCTCCTGGAGGCAGTAAGAAAGGCTTAAGATGGGAAGACTATCAAACGCATCAAGGAGTTCATGAAGGTTAATTGACCGCCTAACGCAGGTTGGGAGCCCTCCTCTCCATCCACCCAAATCACCCTCGCCCCACCTTTTCTCCTCCCATGCGTTTAACCCAGTGACAGGTCGGTTCCACGTAGGCCTACTTTGCGCGTGCGCATCATCGGTTCGGCGATCCTTCGCATCGACGCGCTCAGCAGCAACTTCTTCTGCCTGGTCACCGCCAGCGTAGGCGCTACCACAGCTGCAGTCGCCGCCGCCATTTTAACGGCAGGAAGAGTCTGGTTCTGGGACAGCTGGGGACAGTGGTGGTGCCTGGTACGGACGGTTTCCGCCCACGTTAGCCCCTCCAAACTTGCTCGTGTTAGGGCTACAGCCCTCGGTATTGCCTGTATTTTCACTGGGTCCCTGTCGTTGTCCCCAGCCATCCTGTCCCTCTGTCTTTAGTCCCTCTTCTGCTTCCTCATCCTTCAGCTTAGCCGGAAGCTTTGCCTGGAGCTGTTGTTATGCAGCCCCAACCTCTATTAAAGCAGCCGCTTCGATTCCCGGGACTGAATTGTGGCCGCCCAGCCCCCATTCCCCGCCCCGATCTGGTCCGAGTTTATTTTCCGCGGCTGTAAACCGGAAGGGCTCTGAGCTGCAGTGCCCGCTCCGGGCCGGGGGATCTGTGCCCGGTATGGGGGCGAGTTCTGGCCTCCTTAGGGTACGGGGAGAGCTTGGACTTTGGTCCTGACGTGGTGGAGGACACACCTCCGAAGAGTGGACGTTACCTCAGTTGTCTGTTGTTGGAGTTTAATCCGTCACTCGTCTGTTTTGTTGTGTTCTTTCCCAGGAATAACTTTACCAAAGGAAAGCTATTTTGCGAACTGCCCTCTCCAGTGGAGATGGCCAATGTGAGTACATTATCTCCTAAGAATCAGCATAGTAAACTAGTTTGGGAATGTTAGGAAATGAAAGAACGGGTTTAATTATGATGGCATTGGGTGGCATAGTGTTAGACATAATGTATCAAAAATGTCAGGGGAAGCAAGTGGTGTGAAATTGTGTTATGCTTTGAAGGTGGTAGCATTCTTTTCACTGCAAATACACTTATACAATTTGACTTGTACAGATGTGGAAATTCAAGCACCCTTTCGGTATTTTTAAATACAGCGTTTCAGTAACTTTAGGCCCTTTTTTATCTTTTAGATTAGCTAAACTGAAGGGTGTTTTTTTCTTTTCTTTTCAACAGTTTCTGTATTGGAAGTGACCTTCCAAATCCTACAAAATAAGAACAGGAGATACTCTCACACACCAAAGATATTTATTGACTGTAACTTTCCAGTGATTAGACACATCCTATCTATAGAATTCATATGTAGCGGTCATAAGACATATATAAAAACAGCTACAATTAAAGTATAAAGTAATAATTTTTTTAGAACGTACACAAAGGTGCAATGCAGATTCAAGGCTTTGTGGAGAGGAGTTTGGGATCACTTCATGAGGGAAACATTTAACTTTTGAAAGGTTTGAAAGATGGGTGAGATTTGTATAGTCTAAAATATGAGCGGGAAGGACAGGAAGGTATATTCATAGAACTCCCCACCCCGCCTACCCCTCTGAAAAAAAGTCATTGCTCCCTGCTAACCTAAATGTAAGATGTGTGAAAGAGATAAGTGGGAGATAAGGTTGAATTGTGAGGTTGGTACCAAGTAAATGAGAACCTTGAATGCCGAACTCAGTAATTTAGACTTTATTCCTTAAATTGTGATTATTCACTTAGAGCTGTGTACTAGGAAGACTTATATGGCAGCAGTTAGCCAGGATGGTATTTCTGTAATTGAACATGATATATTAAGTCTCAAGTGTGACTGTAGAGACAAGTCATAAGAGTAGATTACTAGTCTTGGCCAAGTTCTACGGTGAATTTTTGCCTGCCCGTAACCTGCACAGAAAAAGAATGCTGTAAAAGAAGTATGTGGCACTTTCAAAGGAGAGAAATTAATTGAAGTAGAATAGAAAGCTATTATTTGACCTGGTTTTATTTTGGTTTAAATGAATAAATTATAATAGTTCAGTAGGGAAGATCCTTTTGTAAGTCTTTTGTTAGAAAGGAGTTCATATTAAAGTAAATTTTAAGTTTCAGTATCCAAATGTACGTTAACAATTTTTGTGTTAATTTATATGGATTGTAAATTCTGGATGGATGTTACTAATGAAATATGCAGATAGGTGTTTCATAACAAGGGGCAAAAATGTTGATGTTTCAGAGTCTAGACAGGTAAATTAAGATGCCTTCATGGGGACTATGACAAAGCCTTTCTGTTAAAAGGGGAGCAGCCTTCCCTTAGCCACAGTGATTTGTTGCTAACTAATGCCATTTGGTTATGTGAGTCCAATACTGCCAGGTCTTCTGAGTTTTCAGGAAGAGCCAAATTTCTGGACCTTTTGTGTAAATATTTCAATTACTCAATGTTTGTATTTAATTCAAATATCTTGCAACACTGGGGGCTGCAAAAAATATCTGGATAGATTTGGATGCACTGCATAAACTACCAGTTTTTAGTTTTTGTACAGACTGTATTTTCTCACATGATCAAAAGCAGAACCTAGTCCAAAGGCAGTGCACAAAAGGCACTTTCTTTTTATATACTAATAAGGATTTTAAAGTTAAAACACAATAGCATGTCATCTTCCTAAGTCTAGAAGTTTGAATTTAATCATATATAAAATATGTACTTACCCTCAAACTAGAATGAAGTCTCTGCTGTAATTTTGTCTTGCTTTTTGGCAATTACTTTTTATTATGTTCACCAGCTAAACCAGTCATAAAATCTGTCAGGTGGTCAGAAAATACTCCACTTCCACAATTAGAGATTTGAGGTTTTGTTTTTTTTTTTTTTTTTTGAGATGCAGTTTCACACTTGTTTTCCAGGCTGGAGGGCAATGGCAGGATCTCCACTCACTGCAAGCCTGGCTCCTGGGTTCAGGTGGTTCTCCTGTCTCAGCCTCCCGAGTAGCTGGGATTATAGGCACTCACCACCACGCCTGGCTAATTGTCTTTTTTTTGTATTTTTAGTAGAGACAGGGTTTCACCATGTTGGCCAGGCTAGACCTCAGGTAATCCACCCGCCTTTGCCTCCCTAAGTGCTGGGATTACAGGCATGAGCCACTGCACCCGCCCAAGATTTGAGAATCTTACAGGTTAACGGGTAAGATTTGAAACAGATTAGTACTGTCATCAACTGTCCCTTTCAGTAGGCAATTTAGATACTGGTTTATTTTGCCATTAAAATGAAATTTGGTGATTGGATTTTCTTAGGCTAGGAACAAAACTAGTAATTATGTAACTTTTGTTAAAAGTTGTATCACCAAGAAAAGAATGTCAAAATATAATCTAATGGCCTTGATAGACAGGCTGAAATAATAATTAATAATAGGCAATTTTTGAAATAATTTGGATGATCTTCCTTTTGCTTCTGTTTTTTGCTTGTGAAACGATGTGAATGATCGCAGATTGTAGATTAATCATCCTGGAACTAGTGCTAATAACAGTGTATAGAATTGTTATGGAAAGTAAATAAAACAATGTATATGTAAAGCACTTACTATAGAACTTGGACCCATAGTGTCCAACATCAATTGATTATTACTGTTACATGCTCTCAAATATTGTCCCCTTCAGGTAATCTTTTATTTTGCTGCTGCTTATTTTGAGCCCTTGCTGAAAATATTTTTGGAATTTGAAATTTTAGATTCCTTTAGATCTTGGGTGCATTCTCTTAAATATCTTTAGTTGTAAAGGTAAATTTGTAATATATAAACACCCAAAAGTCTGAGTTTTTTGTAAGTAAAAAGCCAAGTAATTACCATTTTTGTTTTTTTGGGCATGTTGGGTACAGACCCCAAGAGAGGCTGCTTAAATTTTAGGCAGACAGAATTCTTTGGAGACACGTATCACCAAGGAGGTTATATTTATACAGGTCTTAAAAAGTAAGAATTTGCTAGAATTTTCTAGAATGATAAGGAAACAGTATCTTCTAGAAGAAATCTTACGGCAGTATAAAGAATGAAGAGAAATATGGGAAATGTCGGGGAGATATTTTTATGTGATTGAAAAGTAGAGTAAGGGAAGTGAGGGTAAATTTGTAGGAAATTATGTCAGAAAGACAAAAAGACCAGTTAGGATGCACTCTTATACTTAACGGTGAAAAGGTGGAAGGAAAAAATAGGTTGAATTTTAGAATACTGTACTTTGTGAAAGGGAAATAGAATAATTCTCAAGTGTCAGATGGCTGGATTTTTCCAATATCCTAGTAACTAATTTTCACACCACCTCTCTACTGCTCCTCCAGTCCATTTTTTATACCGCCCTTAGTGGTACATTTCTTGAAACAGCCTTTGTTTTTGTCAGTTTACTCTGACTCTTTCCTGCCTACAAATTAAAATTCTGACTATCTTGATGTAACAAGCCCTTTACCATCTGAGTTAAGTATACAGTCTTATATAGTTGCCCATAAGTTCAATTTCAAACCTTTTTTTTATTGCATTCTTATACCTACCCTCACTGAATTTGTCACTCTTTGAAATATGTCTCTATTCCTTTGTTCCTGAAAGTCACTGGTTGAAATGCACCTTTTCCCAAGCAAATTTTTATTGTCTTCAAAGCTTAGTATATCCTCCATGAAATTAATTACCTTTTCTCCCAAAGATTTCTTAATAATTATTCAAATCTTTTCATAGCATTTCACAGATGATTTGGTGTTTGTTCTTAATATCTTTTTCACTAAACTGAGAGTTGCCAGTGTGTGTGTGTTTTTTAATACAAATATCCGGATAGTGCATATTTTAGACTTTGTGGGCCATAGAATCTCTCTTGTAACGACTTAACTGTGCCATTGTGGTGGGAAAGTGACCATAGGCAATACATAAATTAGTATGGCTATGTTACAGTAAAACTTTATTTACCAAAACAGTGGGCTGTATTGGGAAATCATTCGCCAATCCCTGCATTAAATTGTTCTGACCCAAGTACTTTGTGAAAAAATTTATGAATGAAAGATATTTACACATTCATCCATTGTAATACGTGATCTCACAGTCTAGTAAGTGAACATACAAGTAGAAAAAAATGTACCACAAAGATATGTGCTGAAATGGAGAAAAGCAGACATTGCCGTGAAACTACAATGAAAGGACAGTATGGGAGAGAATTAGCATAATTTATAGCAGTAAAAGAAGAGAGGAAAGTTCGAAAGTGACAGATTTTGGTCCAAAGAGATGTTTTGAGAGTTCTTTATTGAGGATAGAAGAATCTTCTTCGTTGTGCTACCTTTTTAGTGTGTTTAAGTAAGACAACTTTTAGATGTCTGTTCTCTCATGTGTGACACTCTTGAATTCTAGCCTTTATTGAAAAGTACATAGACTTTTACCCAAACTAACTCATTACTTGTTTTTTTTCAATATTTATTTTTAGTTTTAAAATTACAAATATACATAATGCTTGTCATATAGTAGGTGTTCAGTAAAAGTAGAATGTTGGTTTTTAAAAGAACCTTGCAGTGTGAAGATTTGCCAGAGATTGTCTATGTAAGTATAACATTTATATTCAGAAGAAATAATTTTAATTTTGTGTCATTTTTAGGTGCTTTGTAACAGAGCCAGACTGGTTTCCTATCTCCCAGGATTTTGCTCTTTAGTTAAAAGGGTTGTCAATCCCAGAGCCTTTTCGACTGCAGGATCGTCAGGTTCGGATGAGTCTCATGTGGCCGCTGCACCTCCAGATATATGCAAGTGAAAGTTGTTATTGCTTTACTTATAATTGTTTCAAAACATTTCTAGTTGTATTTCCTCTAATATTTCTTCTTAAGGCTTAATGGATTTTTCTGAAGTTGTGTTTATTCTGTTGAAAATGAATCACAGCTCTGCCTAAATATATTTATGTCAGAAAGCTACAGTATAAAAAAGGAAGAAAGAATAAGTACTGGTTTCTAAAACTTCTTAAACTTTTTCTATCTTCAAACATAGAGTCTTCCCTGAAACAAATCTCCTTTTGGTCCTGTTAAACCATATTATTATTTCTTCCCATTCTTTGCTAAATTTCATAAGTGTACCTTGTACTTTTTATGTGTTAGTGTTTATTTAACTTACCTGCTTTCTACAAAGTCTATTTCTTCTCATCTGTTTGGTACACCGCTACCATGCTAATCATTCTAAAATATTTTAACCACATCACTTTCTTGAAAAACCTGTTACCTTTCATTGCTTTCAGCAGTAGTTCCCAGACTAACGTCAAGCCATGAAGCATTATTCAAGGTTAAAAAGAAAAAGTGGGGGTAGGGGGGATAGTCTCTGTGGTAGGTAAGTTTGAGAAATGCTATATGCCATATTCCTGTCTTGGAGGCTTATAATGCACACTAAAATATTAAAGACTCTTAGAAACTTAACCTAATGTGTCCCAAAGATATTGGACATGGAATCCTTTTTTCGTGGCACACATTACTTACAGTGTAATTTAAGTTCACTTGAGCATTCAGAGCCGTCCATCCTGCTCAAGTTTTCTAACTCTCTGACTACTCCCCAATTTACATCACCCGAAGACTAACCATATATTTATAATAAATGAAAGATTTGCCATTCAAATTATGTAAGGGATTGGTATCTGGAATATATAAAGAATTTGTAATAGATCAATAGGAAAAGACAACCTGAAAGAAAAATCAGAAAACAAAAGGACATGAATAGGCCTTTCCCAGAAAAGAAAACCTAAAATGACCAGTAAACATACGGTCAAATCCACTGCCCAAATCTACTATTAATATGGGACGTGTGTTTTCTGTAAAGAGAACTAGAGATTGTTAGACCTTTAAAAACCATCTTGTTCAAAAATAGCTAACAGGTTTTCTCTTGGGAAGTGACTTGAGTAGTCATTAGTGGCTGTCTATATAGAGCCTTGTTATTCAACATGATCTGCATCAGTATCATTTAGGAGCTTGTTAGAAATGCAAAATCTTGAGCCCCACTCCAGACCTGTTAAATCAGAATCTGCATTTAAACTAGATCCCAGATGTATCTTAAGTACGTCTTTAGAGTTTGAGAAGCATTGGACTAGAGTTTATGTTGAGAATCTTGAGACATCGTCTGGGTTCAGCAGGAAATGGTTCCATGATTGATGGGCGATGTATGCCCTAAGTGTGGAAGAGGGATATGGTGGCTCATGATCTAGGAATGAGGCAGCCATACTGACATAGCCATTTTCAGTTACTTAGTTCTCTGACAGGATATTTTTAAATATCTATTTTTATTGCTAAGTAATATGCATAGCAGTTGTCCCTGTTTCTGTAAGCCCAGATCGCTACTCTGAGTAATTTTTAGTTTAATTTTCTACTTTATTCTCTTCTGAATCTTTTTGAATTTTTTGTAAGTTAGTATTGTTTTTAAGTTTTAAGTGAATAAAGTAATGTGGTTTGTTCTGTATTTGCAATCCATGTTAACTCACGTGGCTGGTAAACAGAGCATTAGGTCACGTGATGCATAATTTTTTTCCCATTCATGTTTTGTGCCACCAGGTAACAGCAGCAGAATGACCCTCTCCAGACGACCATTACTAAGTTTAGCGTCTTTCATTTTAGATCTTCTCTTTACTTAAAAACATGGGCCTGGCACAGTGGCTCATGACTATAATCCCAACACTTGGGGAGGCTGAGGGAGGAGGAGACCTTGTCTCTACCAAAAATAAACAAAATTAGCTGGGCATTTTGGTGTGCACCTGTGGTTCCAGCTACTTGCGAGGCTGAGGTGGACCGCAGAGGTCAAGGCTTCAGTGAGCTGCGATCACACCACTGTACTACAGCCTGGATGACAGAGACCTGTCTCAAAAACAAAACAGAACAAAACAATACACAAATATGAGGATGTAAATGTTATTATACATGCTGTTCTTTGACTTAGCTTTTTCTTTTAATGCATTGTATCCTGGATTTCATTCAGTGTCAGTATGTAAAGGTTTATTGTCTTCTTTTTAATGACATTCAAGCATTTCTTAGTATGGATTATTTTATTCAGTCTTTCCCCTAATAACAGACTTGCCTGTAATCTGTCAATCAGTTGCTTTGATTAGTGTTTTGGAAACAATAGGAAACTATCTATATTCACACAGGAAAACAGATTTTAAAGATCTTTTAGATAAAAATATACATAATTTTAAGAAGAACATTCTTTCAGTCTACCAATATACTTGACTATTAAGGAGAAACTGTTCCTTTTGTTGTTTCTCTTCAGGCTCTCGAACAGTGTGGCCTGATGAAACTATGGGACCCTTCGGACCTCAAGATCAGAGGTTCCAGCTTCCTGGGAACATAGGTTTTGATTGTCACCTCAATGGGACTTCTTCACAGAAGAAAAGCCTGGTTCATAAAACTTTGCCTGATGTTCTAGCAGAACCTTTATCAAGTGAAAGACATGAGTTTGTGATGGCACAATATGTGAATGAATTTCAGGTAAATTGTTGGTAACATTTATTGTGGTTTCCTGATTGTTAATGCTATATTACTCTTGATTATTATAAGCATATTACTTTTGTTGAAAAAGTTAAAAATCAATTCCAATACCTGTATATACAAAAACAGCATATATAGCTTTGGAAGACTTGGCATTGTCCTCTACAAAGTGTTTGCTATATAATTTTTGTACTGTAGATTATAATATTTTTAAAATATTTCTTCAAAAATATGTTTTTAAGTATAGATATAATGTAATTATATCTATATACTGGAAATTTAGGTTTCCTGTTTTTCACTTTTAATAAATGGCAATTAAATTTGTACATGGAGCTGATTCCAACTGGTTCTGTATTCCTCTAGCCATTTAAAAGCTTAAGAAAAATTTGCGATCTCTGAAATTGTTCAGATATAATAATAAAAAGGACCCAGTTTCATAAGTTTATTTTTTCTTAAATAATTTCTTAAGGTTGGTTTTTTTTTCTTCATTTTTAAACATTTTTAACTTGCATTTGTGATTGTTTAAAGTGGAAAGCTACATGCAATTCAGGGTTCCTGTCAAACCCCTGATGTTTATCATTTTTCATATTTTTGCATAGTTTTAGGCTGAGTTTTTTTTTTTTTTTTAAATCAAAGCCATATTATAAGCAGCAGCAATTCCTTACTTTTGAGTTATATTAGATGACCTGACACTGAGACACAGTTGACCAGTCCTATGTTTTTATCAGATAATTCCTTCTCAGCCTTCTTGGCTTCTTGTTCTTCCTGTCTGTCAATTAAATTACATTTCCCCTAAGTTTCTGTCCTACAACTTCTCATTTGAATCACCCCTTGGACACTTAATCCGTTGGCTCCTCCACAGTCTATGTTTTTATAATTTCTAATTCAGTATTTCTGTTTCTGACATTTCCAGTTCTATATTTCTATATGCCTACTGAACCATCTTTGTTTGGATGTCTCGCAAGTCCCCAGATTTTGTGTGTCTAATACTGAAGTAATATTTTTTTTTTCCCTTAAAAACCTGTTCTAACTCCCGTATAACCAATACTGTTAGTGGAATAACCATCCTCCCCTTTCTCCTAAGATAAAACTTAGAGCACCAACCTTCTCTCTCCATCATATCACTATAAATAATATAAAAATCACATCGCTTTTTTCTCTCAAGTTGCTCCTAAAATATTAGTGTCCTTTCAATTCTTTGCCAGAGTTCAAGGCCTGTTTGTCTTACCTGGATTTTTAAGAGTCATTATAGCATGACACACAATGAAGATAGAATAAATCTGGGTTCAAAGATTGACTCTGCAGCTTACTTAATTTTGTGACCTCGAGGAAAATACTTAACCTTTCTAAGCTCCTGTTTCTTTTTTGTTGTTGTTGTCGTTTTGTTTGTTTTTTTGTTTCGAGATGAAGTCACCAGGCTGGAGTGCAGTGGTGCGATCTTGACTCACTGCAACCTCCGACTCCCTAGTTCAAGTGATTCTCCTGCCTCAGCCTGCTGAGTAGCTGAGATTACAGGCGCGCACCACCACACCCGACTAATTATTGTATTTTTAGTAGAGGTGGGGTTTCACCGTGTTGGCCAGGATGGTCTCGATCGCCAGACCTCGTGATCCGGCTGCCTCGGCCTCCCAAAGTTCTGGGATTACAGGCGTGAGCCACCATGCCTGGCCACTCCTGTTTCTTTATATGTCAGATGAGGATAGTAATAATCTCTAGCCCACAAGATTTTTTTTTTTTTTTTTTCCCGAGACAGAGGTTTGCTCTGTTGCCCAGGCTGGAGTGCAATGGCACGATCTTGGCTCATTGCAACCTCTGCCTCCCAAGTTCAAGCAGTTCTCATGCCTCACCCTCCCAACGAGCAGGGATTACAGGCATATGCTACCATTCCTGGCTAATTTTTGCATTTGATATTGCTATTTCTCATTGCCTGTAGACTAAAGTCCAAATTTCTTAATGCTGAAAAAATGGCATTTCACAATTTTGATCCCTTATCCTTCCCACCTTATCTGCCACTACTTCCTATTCCCTCTGTACTCCAGCCACAACATACTTGCCATTTTTCTTGAATACAACATTCTGTGTCTTTGCACTTTATTGTCTTTTGCTGCACTGTTTTTCCTCCTGAATTCATAATCTCTATACCATCTATTTTTTACCTGTCAGATATATTAACTTGTAGCTCAAATATCACCATTTCAATCATTTCCTGATTCTTCCCAGCAAAGTGTTTCTTCCTCATCTGTGCCCCTAGAAGACTTTATTCGTAACTCGATAGCACTTGTCATATTGAATTGCATTTATTTGCTTGTGCTTTTTTTTTTTATTAGGCCTGAAATCGCTGAAAGTAAGGACTGAATTTTTTACCATTGCAGTGCCTTCTCCTGTCATAGTGCCTGATGTATAGTAGGCTCTCAGTAAATTTCAGTTGAATAAAAGCCTCTAAGCTCTTCCTGTAGGAGAGGCTGTATTATTTAATCATGTATCTTGTAAGTTAGTATCATTATCCCCATTTTACAGATTATAGAAGAAAAGATAATTAAATATATTACCATAAAATAGAAGACGTAACATTATGAGACACATTATGGCATTTTAGTTACTTAGCCAATTTCTGTTCATAGCAAGTTTTAGAATATCAGGATATTTATATAGTCATGATCTGCTGTATTCACATTTTTTGAACTTCCAAATCTTATATTCATTGTAGAGAAAAGTTTGAGTAAATGAAGAAACATCATTACCTCACCTCCCAGATAGATTATAATTATTTGTAAAAACAAACAAAAAGCTTTCTAAGGAAGACAAGTTTATAACAGGCAAGATACCGTTCTATTTGAACTCCAGATTTTGTTGACTTACATCCTTGTTCTCCTTAGGGTAATGATGCACCTGTTGAACAAGAAATTAACAGTGCAGAAACTTACTTTGAAAGTGCCAGAGTAGAGTGTGCGATACAAACATGTCCAGAATTGCTGCGAAAAGGTATGTCATGCTTTATATTTTGAAACACTGTTACTAATTTTTTAATATGTTGAATAATGTCCTCTATAGAAATTGGAATGCTCTATACCTTAATATTATATTTTACTGTATCTGGCTGGAAGTGATTACATGACCAAGATAAAGGCTTTCAAATGTCCTGTGACATCTGACCTCATGCTGCCATTAGATAGGAAGAGTAAAATTTTTATAACTTTTTTCCTAAGGGTAAATTAAAGTCATTTTTACTCCTGGGTGATTATTAGAGTTATAATTTTATGAGTTAATATAATACTGAAAAATCTTAGTAGGCATTTTTGAAAATTATATTAACCCCAAATAATGTGTAATCCTACTTACCTTTCAGGATTGTTGGTAGTAATATTTCAGTTCATCCAACAAAAGCAGAAGTAAACAAAACTAAGTTTAATTTTACCCTTTTCAAAAATAATATACATTTATAAAAATCTAATGCCACAGTAATTTTACTTAATCAGCATTTTTCTAAAGAAGTACTTTTAACCTTCTTTAAAAATTTGTTCTTTAAAAATCAAATTATTTTCTACCTGGAATATTTATTCTTATTTGTAGATTTTGAATCACTGTTTCCAGAAGTAGCTAATAGCAAACTACTGATTCTGACTGTAACACAGAAAACTAAGAATGATATGACTGTTTGGAGTGAAGAAGTAGAAATTGAAAGAGAAGTGCTCTTAGAAAAGGTAATTCTTTCAATTGCTAATAATTTAATTTTATGGTCACTAAGTAACAGTGAACCAGTGTCTTAAAATGATGACTTTTTAAGGTCATTTAAAGGTCATTTCCACCCTTTATTCATTTTCCTCCAAAGTGTTGTAATGCTAAAGGACTTACATTTTTTTTGAGAATAAAAGTGCTTTTCTAGTATCCTTAAAAATTTAGATTCTGTTTATTACTTTCCTCAATTTATTTTTTAAAAGTCTATTTTGGAAAATTTGGAAAATGACAAAAAGGTAAAATTAACTCTTTATCCTTCTCCCCTCAGCCTCCCCCTCCCCCTCCTCCTCCATCTCCCCCTTTATCTCCCCATCTTCCCTTTCTCCTGGGCTTAGAACATGTCAAATAATGAGTGAAAATTATGCCAGCTCTCTCCAAGAGTAAACAGTAACAGTATGCAATACAATAACAGTATAATAATGTTTACCCACGTTTTTTTCTGTGTTTTGCTTTTAACCTAAAGTATGCTTTGACATGTTTCCATACTTACACATAGATATATTTCATTCTTTATAAAATCTGCATAGCATTATATCACATGGGTAAACCATAAACTTTTTAAGTTATTTAAGAATTTTAACCGGGTGCAGTGGCTCCCACCTATAATTCCAACACTTTGGGAGGCTGAGGCCAGAGGATTGCTTGAGTCTGGGAGTTTGAGACCAACCTGGGCAATGTTGTGAGACCCTGTCTCTACAAAAAAAAATTATCCAAGTGTAGTGTTGCGTACCTGTAGTCCTAGCTACTCTGGAGGCTGAGGTGGCAGATCACTGGAGCCTGAGAGGTCGAGCTGTAGTGAACCTTGATGGTGCCACTGCACTTCAGTCTGAGCAACAAAGTGAGACCTCCCATCTCTTATAAAAGAAGTTTCTTAGTCATTTATAAGTTTAAAATCCAACTTTTGCTATTATAGGCAACAAGCAGTGACAATCTTTTTACAAATACTTTTATGCATGCTAATATCTATAGATTCCTAAATAGAGAGTTGCTGAATCAGTGTGTATCTACCTTTTAAATTTTGATAAGACACTTCCAATTTGCCCACCAAAAAGATTGTTCTAGTATATAAACTGTCATGCTAGCTTACCCTGGGTGTTAGCAGTTCTTTCCAACTTAGGTTAGCTAAGGGGTTCAAGTCACTAACTTGAATTTAAAAATCCCATTAGTGATTTCTATGCAGGATATTAGGAATTATTTTATGTTTTCTTTCGGATTAGATATATGGTTTTTATTTGTAAAAGTATTGTAATTTACATATTCAGCAATATTATAATTTCACATTTAAATGTCATATAGCTGCTAATAGATTTTGTGTGGTTTTTAACAATCACAAGCATATTATATAGTGATTAACAAAAGTTATAGAGAGGCGTAGGATATTTTCTATTTACATATTAAAATAATGCTTAGTAAATATATACTCATCACTATCATTGAAGTGCTAGAATATTATCACATGTATATTGCATTAGTTTTAATTTTTGGTCAGTTTAAGATTCTGAACCTAATTTGATAGTGACTCCAGTATAGTTCTAAGTTAGTTTCCTATAACCAGTTTCAGGGCTTTGAATGGCAACATGCTTCAACTTGAGAGTTTTAATTTTATAATGACTGAAGCTATTTTATTTTCTGTGAAAAAAGATTTTTTTGATTAAAGATTTCTTCGTGATTATTTTGGAACCACACCTAGCTCTCCAAGTAAATATTTGATATTTTATGGTTTAAATCTATTCTAATTTTTTCCAGCAGATGTCAGTGTTGGTGAACAGAAATCCTAAGAAAAATACTTCAGCTTTGTGTTAATTTGAGATTCTTTCAGTTAACCTTTGTAAACATTTGATTGCATTGCATTGTTTTGCTCTCCTTGTAGTTTATGTATGATACATCTGTTCATTAAATTGAAATACATTCTAATGACTGTTTTCTAAGCCATATTCAGTAGTTTTCCTATTTTTAAGAATTGTGAGGATTAATAAAATACAGCAATAAATATTAAATATGGAAGATAACCTAAAGAATACAGTATTATCTTAATGGTTATTGTTAGTTTACAAGAAAGTATTAAGAGAAAAGTTACCTTAGGTCAACTAACTTTTTCTGGAAGGGGTGTTAAAAGACAAATTATCACAAATTTAAAGATCTAATTGGTTTTGATTTGAAATTCTAGAATCAAGCAACGCCTCATTCTGTAAAATAGATTGTTACAAACAGTTAAGCAGAGGAGGCTGGCTTTATACACGGCAAAGAGCTGGAGAAAGCAGCAATAGGAAACGAGAAGCAGATTATTCCTTTCAAAGTTACTTTCCTCATAGGGTTAAAACACAGGTGGCTTTCTTATGCTGGCTCAGGTAAACTAGGCCCATTCTGATTGGTTGCTGTGAATCTTGGTTTTTTTGTTGTTTGTTTGTTTGAAAACTAGTCTGTTTCAGAATTCAGTTAGATTAGGCAGTACCTAGCATGAGTGACTCCATTCTGGTTTGGTCTCATCTCCTGCGACCTAGTGCAGGAGGCTAGTCCAAAACAAGGAGCTCCCATAAAATTTGTTTAACAGGGGCCAAATAGTAAATATTTTAGCTTTTATAGGCCTTAGGGTCTCAGCTACCCAGCTCTACCCCTGTGTTGTTAAAGCATCTGTAGACAATATGTAAATGAATTGCCATGGCTGTGTCCACTAAAACTGTTTATCCAAACAGGCACCAGATCAGATTTGGCCCTTGGACAGTAGCTTACTAACCTCTGAATTACAATAAAGTCTTGATTTAAGGCTTGGACTTTTGGAGATCTCAGCTGAAATACCACAATTAGTCAGTAAGGTCTTTTCATTCTGGGTGGGTCGGAAATCCATGTCTCCCAGCACTGCATGACACATGATCTCTAGGCCTCTCAGAATCTTGCCTCATGAGTGCACAGCTCAGCCCTTAGCTAAGAAACTATGGTGAATAGTTCTGCAGCCTAACTCAGGAGCCCATTTTATGTATCTCCTTCATTTCCAGTACCTTGCCTTACAAATCCCAGGTGCCTCAGCTGTCTCGAACTCTTGCTTTCTACCTCCTCAGCTCCAGTGACAACATCATTTTGCTTGGGCTCTAGTTCTTTGCCCTGTGACAGGCAAATGTCCACAGACAGAAAGCTGGAGCAAATATGGGGATTTTTTCATTTGTTTCCCTTCTCTCAAAGGTCTTGTCTCACCTGTTGTTCAGGGTCTAAAAATAGTTACCTTGTGTATTTTGATCAGTTTTATAGTTTTACAACAGGATTGCGAGTTCAGTACCTGTTAACTCTGTTACGGCCAGAAGTGGAACTGTGCCCTTGATTTTTTTGTTTTGTTTTGTTTTTTGAGACGGAGTCTGTCTGTCGCCCAGGCTGGAGTGCTGTGGCGTGATCTCGGCTCACTGCAACTTCTGCCTCCCGGGTTCAAGCAATTCTTCTGCCTCAGCCTCCTGAGTAGCTGTGTGCCCTTGTTTTTAAACATTCATGATCTCTTCTTTATTTCAACATTGTAATCTGGTCTTAATATTTGTTACTGTCTTTTCACTACTTAGACTTCTGATAAAGCTAATAAAATAGCTTATAAATTAGGATGGTAAGACCACAATTTTTATACATGCACATGGTAGTAGTAATTGTACACTATACAAAAGATAGAGAAGAGTATATAATGAGAAGCAAGTACCTTGTTTAAGTACACCATTTACCAGGTTATATTATTTTTATGTGTTTTTTCAGAATGATTTCATGACTATGTGAGTAGATAGATGTATTTTGAAGGACACACAAACAAGTAAATGTTTTTAAACAACTTTCTTTCAAACGAATGAATGTTTCAGATCTTTTCACTAAGAGCATTTTGTTTTCCTTTACCTATTTCTATTAAAATACCTATTTAGTATTTTACCTGTATCTGTTATCACCGTAATAATAGAAAATAGCAACCATAGTTGATAGTTTATGACAGATTCAGAAGTTAGTAGCATAGAACTGATTAGAAGTAGTTCATAAAGTAAGAAAGAATTCAAAAGAAAATGTGTAGAATTTAGTCTTTTTAAAATAAAGTGTTGTATTTACAATCTTCTGGAATGGTCAAAATAATCTTATGCTTTTATAGTCTAATTTGCTATTGGTTTTTATTTTTTATTAATCTTGAGTTCTTTTCTGAAACAAGATAGTCACTTAAAATTTTATTTAAAAATAAAACAATCTCTAGTAATGCTATCTTTAAGCATATTATTTGTGACTTTCAATGCAGTTCATCAACGGTGCTAAGGAAATTTGCTACGCTCTTCGAGCTGAGGGATATTGGGCTGACTTTATTGACCCATCATCTGGTTTGGCAGTGAGTAATTATCATTTGAAAATCAAATTATGTGAAGTAGAGATGATTTTTATTATAAAATTTGTTTATAACTTTGGTAATAGATTAAGACTTTTTAAAAATCTCACAATTTTACCCAAATAAATACTACTGTGAGTCACTGGAATTCACAACTTTTGAGAGACCTCTATCACTCACAGTTAAGTTTCTCCATCACTTCAATTTTTTTGATTAGAAATGTTTTTACTTTCTGTTCTCACTAGTAGATATTATATATTTGAGTTGCATTGCATAAGTGTGTTTACTTTTTATAACTTGAAAACTATAAATTGGTACAGTCTAGTTTCTGTAAGGAAGAAATAATTATTATTAGAATTAATTGATTAAAATACAGGTGGTAAAAATAAATACTTAAACCAGTAAATTTTTGGAAATTAACATTTATAAGGTTATACTTTGAAGAAATAACTGAACTACTACTGTAGTCACATTTTAAATTCTGGATATATCTTTCAGTAACAAGTAGTAATCAAATCATTTTCTGAATCTTAAGATAGGAATATATACCATTTCTTCTCAAAGTCAAATAAGATATCGAGAAATGGAAAACTTGCTTGGTCTTTAGTTTCCTTGTCTTGAAAATGATGGTGAACTATAGATAATTGTCTAAGGTTTATTCCATCTTTAAAGGATGTGCAATAGTATGCGTTTGATTCTAGGTAACATGAAATTTGCTAGATCATTTCACATTTCCGGAATGCATAGGAATTGGGGAAAAGGGGTGTTAAGGCAGTTTAAGTGTTGCATGTGACTTTTTACTTACTTAGTTTTTTAAATATTTGGAATATTAAAGTAGATAGGTGTCATGTTTACCTAAAACTTATTACTAAAATGTCTTTCTTACTAATGAAAATACTTCATTTTTATTTCCTTAGTTTTTTGGACCATATACAAACAACACTCTTTTTGAAACTGACGAACGCTACCGACATTTAGGATTCTCTGTTGATGACCTTGGATGCTGTAAAGTGATTCGCCATAGTCTCTGGGGTACCCATGTAGTTGTAGGAAGTATCTTCACTAATGCAACACCAGACAGCCATATTATGAAGAAATTAAGTGGAAATTAGCAGAAATGTCCATTTATTTGCTGTACTATTTGTATGTGATCTTTGGATTGATCTATAAACACTGTCATACTAAAGTTTTTAAAATAGACTTATTTCTAAGTATTTATTTCAGCATTTATGAATTTACAACATTGGCAAGTGATTTGGGACTTTAACATTGCAAATCTTCGTTATTCATATCATTGAATACACATTGAGCACATCCACATTGTATGAGATGTGGTAATTAGCTTGTAACCAGGGTATGATCTGCTATTGTTATTTCTCCCCGTTTTTGGAAAAAGGCCTCAGTTTTAATTATTTTCTTCCCAAAATAAATCACACATTTGGTTACAATAATGTGTGTTTTCATTACAATATTTTTAAAATACCATCATTATTGATTCTTAAGTTTCTGTATTAATCTTTTTAAAGTTCTTTTTAATAATGCAGTTGAGAATTTTGGATTCATTGTAGACTTTACTTTTTCAAATTTTCTTTTATCTTTATTGTCTATTAAAGTGTTGTGGTACCAGTCTGAGTATTACTTTGAAATAATTTATGTTCAGGAAAAGAAGAAGGATAATATATCTTTAAACACACGAGTCTTGTCCTTATCCCTACTAAAAAAGGTAATTCTCTCTTAACTCCTAAGTTGAGACAGATAAATAAAACTATGCCTTAACTGCCAAATCTATTTTCAATTTTAGCAATAGGCAGAAACTGCAGTACTTTACAGAGGTGCCTCATTTGAGATGGGGCTTGTTTTTACAGCATTAGAAACTTCAAAAGAATTATCTTTCATTTTTGAACCTTTTCTAATAGAAATAGGCAGATCTAAGGAGTAAAAGTAACTTCTACAAAATGAATTGAAATAGATTTTTTGTCTTTTCATGAAATGCCTGTTTTGAAAAGGACTACATGGAGATAACTTTTTAATCACACCTTGTTTTAAAACCCCTAGCTTAGTTAACATGTCATTTGATAAGAGGTGTTGCTTATGATCTAGAGCCAGAAAGTTTTCATTCATTTTGAAATGATGAAGTGTAGTGATTGCCACAGCATTTAGAATAACATTAAAGTGTATGTATATATATGCACGTCATATATCCTCAATAAATTTTTGTCTATGTAACCAGCACCCAGATCAAAACACAGAATACCTCAGACATACTCATCCTGCTCCCTTCTAAGTACTTAACATGCCCCAGCCCTTGCCCTTTCCATGAGGAACCACTGTCCAGATTTCCTTAGTATAGGTTGGTTTTGCCTCTTTTGATGCTTTATATATAGATATACACACATACACATGTATATGTACACACACTATATATATATTATATATATATGAAACTGTATAATGTGTTCAGTATCTGACTGCTTTTACTCAACATTGTGAAATTATTTTCTATTATCATATATGGTATCACTTGTTTGCGTAGTTTTTGCTTCCTCATTGCTTCTGAATTGGGACAGCTTTGACCCTCAAGGGAAATTTAGCAATGTCTGGAGACATTTTTTGTTTTCACAATTTGGAGGGATATGGGGGAGTTGTGCTACAGAACTTAGTAGGTAGAGGACAGGGTTAGTGCTGAACATCCCACAGTACAGAGGACAGTTTTACACAATACAGAATTTGGTCAAGTACCTTGTACCACTCGTTATTTCTAATGTGTATTTTGCTTATTCAGCCATTTCCTACCTTGCACCATTCTTTAAGACAAGTTCCCTTGAAATTTCAACATTTGCTTTAACAATTATGAAATGTCACTTACTGATTGAAAATGATGCTTATTCCCTCTAGGTGGCTAACTCGGTGCATTCTGTTGTACTGAGAAAGGGTACATGGTGGTGGGACTCCTTATCAACTTGCTTTTTAACAGGATTTCCAGAAACAAACATCATGATCAGCAGTAACTGTTATAAAAACTTTTTTCTCTGAAGTATTATGGCAAGATTCAGGTTTTAGAAATATAACCCAAGGAACTTTTACTGAATGATAATAATACAAAGTGGTTGACTATTATGTACCACAGGAAAAAAACACCTGAGGTAACTTTGTTCACTTGATCAGGACCTCGTGGACAAGAAAGAATTTGCAAAATTATGTATCTTAAACATAAATTTGCTACCTTTTAAAATAAGACTGGAGCCATTGAAATTACTATTAGAGCTATCACTGAAGAAAAGTTTGTTGTTAAATTTATGTTTTCACAAGAACTTAGGAATTTTTGTTCTTGAATGCTGATTACATAGATGAAAATTTATCAAGCACATAGAAATTATGCTGAAAGAGATCTTTCAGATCATGTGATCCACATTCCTCATTTTATAATAGACAAAATGGGAAACAGGAGCATGCATCAGGTCACACAGCTAGTGTTAAGACCCAGCACTGGGACTTGACCATTAGTCCAATAGTTATTTTCCATATTCACTCTTCATGGTCATAATCAAGAAGTCTATTAAGTGTCTGATCAAAAATATCAAAGAGTTGAAGAATTTAAAGTGAAAGAACTTTTGGGTTAACTAATGCTGCCACTTCATAAACTTAGGAATTCATTACATTGAACTCTATCTGTTCCAAATTTCTTTGAAAATTTACTGAAACATGTATCTAAAAATTCAATTATAGAATGCTTGACTTCAAACAATAGTTCTCTAGCTTCAGGTTTAAAATCTTCGTGTCTTTCTTGGGCTTCTGTTACTTGTAATATCAACCTAGTCCTTATTGCTATTACATTTGAACAAAACTCTCTTTTTAGTTCCAACTCTGTATTGTCCTTGTGACTCTTGTTGCTCCAAAGCAGGGTTTATCCACTTCTGCACTACTGACGTCTTGAACCAGATCTTTGTTGTGTGGGCTGTCCTAGACATTGTAGGAAGTTTAGCAGCATTCCCTAGTTTCTGCTTACTAGATAACACCAATCCATGGTTATGATAAAAATGTCTTCAGTTATTGCTATATTTCTCCTATGGGACAAAATACTTGCTTATCAGAAATCAAATATAACCAGGTGTTCTGAATTTTATCTGACAACTCTATCACTGGGGTTGAGAACCACTGATTGGAAGTCCTCAACTTTAACTGAACATTTAGATCCCCCTGAGGGCGTTTAATACTGATGATTTGGTCTCACACCCACAGATTGATATCATTAGTCTGATGAGGTTTGGACATAAGTACTTTTTAAGGGCTCCCCAGGTGTTTCAGTGTGCATTGAGGGTTACAACCTCTGGTCTCTTCTAAAACTCAGTAGTGATTGGTGGATTAGCGGCATCTAAGGAAGTAAGAGTAAGATTTGGTCATCCAGTTCATGTATTAAGGAGCTATAGAAAACAAAAGTGAAGGCTCTAATATTTTGCATTAAGAGTGACCTAATCAGGCCTAAATCAGTTCAAGGATTTGAGTTGCACTCCTCTATGAAACCTTTCCTGGCTCTTCCATCCCTCACTGGTCTTTTCCTTCGTTTGTATCTTGGTCTCCACCACACGATTTTGTACACAGTTCCTTTGTATTTTTGTCTTAAATCTTGCCTCCCATACTTGGAAAGTAAGGACCGAATTTCCCACTAAACTTAAACACACCATTGAATATGCAGTAATAACTTTCCTCTTATCCTCTCATTACCCACCAGGATATTTTAAACTTTTTCATAGGGTTTTCATTGCCCTCTCAGAATACATGTAAACTATAAATTACCTAGACTTAAATTAAGGCTTTGAGCATTTTTTGTATTTTGAGACTTTGAGCATTTGACTTCCATTCATTACTGGAAATTATAATCGGTTAAAACCATGTCATTACTATAAAAAGCACATAAAGTCACTTGATTGATGACAAGGGTGACATTGCAGTGCAGTGAGAAAAGAATGATCTTTTCAATATATATTGCTGGGTCAACTGGATATTCATATAGAAAAAATGTATTTTTGCTTTTACATGACACATACATGAAAATTACTTCTAAATTGATTCCAAGTCTAAATGTGAAAGGTTATATATATATTTGTGCTTTGGAGTAAAGATTTGTTTTTAAGAGAACACAACATAATCATACAAAGGGAAAAATAATTAATTGGATCATGTTAAAACTAAACTCTTGGTCGTGCGCCATGTCTCACGCCTGTAATCCCAGCACTTTGGGAGGCCAAGGCGGGCGGATCACCTGAGTTTGGGAATTCAAGACCAGCCCAACCAGCATGGAGAAACCCCGTCTCTACTAAAAATACAAAAAAATTAGCCGGGTGTGGTGGTGCACTCCTGTAATCCCAGCTACTCGGGAGACTGAGTCAGGAGAATCGCTTGAACCTGGGAGGTGGAGGTTGCAGTGAACCGAGATCGTGCCATTGCACTCCGGCCTGGGTAACAATAGCGAAACTGTCTCAAAAACACACACACGTGCACACAAAACAACTAAGAACTCTTAATTCATCAAAAGACATTAGGAAAGAGAAGGCGGCTAACAGAGTTAAAGATAAGTACATATCAACAATCCGGCAATATACATATCCAATAAAGAGCTTGTATTCAAAATATATAAAGGCTCCTAAAATCAGTAAGCAAATAACCAGCAGAAAAATAAAGAAACGTTTACAAAGAAAGATACTCAAATGGTCGATAAACATGGTAAGGTGGAATACTTCATTAATCATCAGAAATGTAAATTAAACCTACAATGCCATACCACTACATCTCTCCCAGAATGAAAAATGAAAAAATAGATAACACCAAGTTATAGTATAGATGTAGAACAACTTAAAATTCTGTTGATGGGAATGTAAAGTGGTATAAATACTTCAGAAAACTGACGGTTCTAAGGCTTAATGCGCCCTAGGACCTGGCAATTTCACTCTGAGGTATAGACCAACCAGAAATGCATATATGTGTGTGTGTGTATATATGTATGTATATATTCACCAAAAGATGTTTACTCATGTAAAAATCTATACCGGTGCTAAATAACCAAACGTAAGAAACTACTCAGATGCACACTAGAATTTTTTTTGTCAATTTATATATCAGTTGTGTCTCATTCACATAATGAGATACTATATAATAATGAGAATAAATGTTTTATGACTAGCAACAAAATGGATGAAAGTAATAATATACCAAAGAAGCCAGACACAGGAGTACGTGCTATGTAATTCTATTAATATGAAATACACACACAAAAACAAAACTATGCTGCTAGAAGTCAGGATAGTGCTTACCCTTCAGAAAGGAAGAATTGACTGGAAGAAAGGACAAAGAGGATTCTAGAATGTTGGTAATGTTTTGCGTTCTGTTTTGTTTTTCTGAATTTGAGTATTGACCACACGATGAATATAGTTGTGCAAACTTAACGTGCACTTTTTTGTATGTATAGTATACTCCAATAAAGTTTTGAAAAATACAATCAAATCCACTCTTAAAATAGTGGGAGAACCTATTCACAAATAAATGATGCCAGCAAAGGGTCTTTAAACTGAATCCAGTTTTTAAAAAGGAACTAAAATTTATAGGTAAATGAAATTTTGAAGCAAAATTATCTTCTTATTAAATATTTAGAGTTTTAATTATACATTAATGCTTATAGTATATAAAACAAGTTTTCAAAGCATTTTATTTTTCTTACTAATATTGTTATTAGACATATTTTACATTCTTTATAGCATGATCATTTTTGCCAAGCGCTTTAAGAGTTTTCCCAGAACCTCTTAATCCTTGGATAGTTAAATCATGCTTAGGGTTCCTGACATTGAGTCATCCATGTAGATTTCCTCTCTATCAATCTAACATTCTTTCACTGTTTCAGTTATTTCATGAAATGTTGCATCTTGGGCACAGAGTATTCATATGAAATGGCATAGTCGCTAACTTTGTTTCCTTTAAATGAAAATAGGCTAAACTGGTAAGGTTGCAATGCTATAATCTGCTTTGATCTCATTGTTCTATATAAAAATAGAGGCTCTAATTGCTTTAATTTTATGTAGATAGGATTATATTTAAGTTACGACTTCTTATATCTTCTAGTATAAAGATTTTGTGTCATTAAATTGCCACTCTATTTAAAATGAGTGACAATTCAGTAGTACAAAAATAGACATTAAACTTTTTAAACACTGGTTTGTACTCATAGCTTATGTTGTAGCTGTATATGCCATTTTGCTAAAAATTTAATTTTTAGTAGTTTTTAAATAGTTTAATGTCATCCTTGTCACAGACTTCATGAAAAAGTGCCTGCCAGAAAGTCCAATTTTGTTACTGGAAGAATGGTTGAGCACAGTTCCTGTCACATAGATGTTCAGTAACAGATGTGAATTAGATGCTGATTAACTTAATGATGATTCAGAAGAGTAAATCTAGATTTGTTGAGGTCAAACTGGAGCTGTGTCATGTATCCGCTTTAATCCAAAAACCTGGTGTAGAGATCTTTAATTGAAGTCATGCACCATATAACAACGTTTCTGTCAAGTTTGAACCACAAATATGATAGTAGTCATATTTTTACTGTACCTTTTCTATGTTTAGATACACAAAAACGTATCATTGTGTCACAGTTGCCTATAGTATTCAGTACAGTAACATGCTGTACAGGTTTGTAGCCTAGGAGCAATAGCCTATACCATTAGAACCCAGGCGTATAGTAGCTTATACAATCCAGGTTTGTGTACACTCCTGATATTCACACATTGATGAAGTCTAACTACCCATTTCTCAACGTATCCCTGTAGTTAAGAGATGCATGACTGTAGTTTCAGACTGGTTTAGCCTGTTTTACAATTGTAGCACTATTTTATCGGCACAATTGTGATAGTATATTTAATGAAATACACTGTTTGTCTCCCAAATACTGAATAGCACATATACTAAAAAAGTTTTTTTAATCTGAAATTCAAATTTATCTTAGTGTCTTCCTTTTTGTATTTGCTGAATCTGGTGACTCTGTGTGAATGACAACATTGCTGTCAAATGACAGTTATTTTTAATAGTAAAATTGTAGAGGGACTCAAAAAAAAAAAAATTGCTAAAGCCAAAAAGGGTACAAGCTTTGAGTACTCTAGAAAATCAGCACTTTCTGGGTTAAACAGTGCCTCCATGGCTCATCATCAGTTTATAATTTCAGGTTGTTGCCTTTGAAGGTTCATGATTACTGTTCATTCATTGCTATTTTATGTCTCCTGTTTGTTTTAAATTTGTGACTAAGATCCTCAACATTGAAATAAACAATAATTGTATAAGAATTTTATTTTTCACATCCCTTTTTGATTGCAGAAGGACATGAGGTCTATTCCTTGTTTGCTTACAGTGAATGTGACTTCATTTACCCTTGTTTAAAGTTATTTTAAATAAGATGAACTCCATTTTCAGTGTCACACAATGTTGTCAGTGCTGGATCTGTGCCCATTCAAACTGAGTTAAGTCACCAGTGGTCACAGAGAAGACTTTCTTCTGGTACTAAGTAATCAAGCTGAGAAAGAGAAAGGGAAACTATGTTTATAGCAGTGTAACTAAGTTACAGTAACAAGATTTGTCCTGTACAAAGCCTGGATGAGTTAAAATACCTTCTGAGTCAAGTGGTCACTCATGGGAAATAAATTAACTCTCCTGGGACACTGGAGCATGAATTAGTGATCTGAAGAGGCAATTAATCTCAAATGAATGAGCACTTGGCTTCTAGATTGCTCTCTATTTACGTTACAGTTTTTCATGAATCAAATGTAGGTTAACCTACAGTGTAGTTTTATGTAGATTAGCCAAAAGTCCATATTAATTCAAGACAGTATCTCTAAGAAGCAAAAAATATTTTAGCATATTGACAAAAAAAAAAAAAAACCCTGCAAGTTGGTCATGGAATCTAAAATAGAGATACAACTAAAAATTCTCTCAACAAAGTAGGGGAGTCACAATAAGGCAAAAAACAAGCAGTTTATTCTTTAGGGCTATCAGAACTCGTGGCCTGCTTCTTAATTCTGGCTTTCATTTTAAAGTGACGTTTATTTTCACAGGCAAGTTAAAGACTCTGTAGAAGCCTACTATGATAACCCCTTTTCTGATACTGCATTATGAAAGATAACTGAAAATCACTGAGATTAACTAATTCCATAAGTTGTATGAAAAAAAAATTACAGTCATTTCAAATACTAGATCCCCAGTGTTGTGAGTACTGTTTAGTCTCAACCAGCAGAAAGAGCTATTGTAAGTCCAGGATTGCCTTTAGCTATTAGCTTTTCCAGAATGCCCCTCCATTTCAGAGTGAAAAATAACCTAATGCTGCAATGAGCATCCTTTTCATGAGCATATATATGTATTTCTTATACATACACACACCTTATGGACAAACCTTCTAACAACAAAAATAGTTATATATTTGAGATATGTTATCTATGTTGCACTAAAATTTACTCACAAATGTGACTATCTCAAATGGATAAGAACCTCTAATTTTGCACTTAGGATTTTGCCAACTTTATTGAACAACCTCTATATTTAAAAAGACAGGCTGCAGTGATACATTTGGCCAATAGGTGGCACCATTTAGTTACCTTGAAATTCCTCACATTTGAGACTTGTAGTTTGGCCAAGAAAAAAAAAAAAGTTACCTTATCAATTCTGCATGTTTGAAATGTAAACTATTAGAAAAGTTCCTGCACATTGATAATTACTTTTTTGTGTGGCTTTTTAGAAACTAGCATTTTTTTCTAGTGCTATTTCCTAGATGCCATTACTTGGGCTATGAAATAGAAAATGAATGCCTGATGCAGTGTCATGTTGTTCCATCATTATACATGTAATTTTTATCATTTTTAAAATTGTGAGTTTCTAGAAAAGTATCAGTCTGTTACAATACAATCTAGTGTCTTGAATCAGAAGAAAGATAAGGGAGCACTCCTAGGCACTTAGGGAAATAAGGAAAGAGGCAGCAAAAAGACCTGGTGTGAGATAGTGAATTTTTTCTCACCAGCAAAGCAGTCAAGAAATCCTGAATTGAGAGCACTGTGTTTAGTCAAAAGATCTGACATGATCTGATATTTAAAATTAATTTTTAGTTGTTAAGCAATTATTTAGTGCCTCCCATTCCTGGGGAAAAAAAAAAAAAAAAAAAAACCGGGACTGTGGCTCTGACATGAAAGCAAAATATGGTTTTACAGAGTCATTAAAAACATACTATGTGAAATGCAGAGAAAATGCATGAAAAAATGAATCAATTCAATTTTGTCATGTTACTATGGAGTATTTAGAACAGACCATGGCAAAATCCAAAGTGTCTTGTGAAAAGTAAAAGAAAACTCAAAATTTATAATTATTTTAATATTAAGAAATTATATTCTAATTATTTGAAAAATAAGTTATGTGGGAATAGACACATTGAACTTCAAGGTCAAGGTAAGTAAGTAACAGAACTTTACACAAATAATAGCCTTGTAGACAAGAAAAATAAAAGAGTATTGATTTGGGAGGTCTTAGAAATTGTGTAGTCCTGCCCTTTATTTTTTGGATGAGAAAACTCAAGCCTTGAAAAGTTTAATGATTTGCCCAAGGTTGCATTAGAATACAGCTTTTCTGGGTCTTAGTCCATTAACTACTTCTTGTCTAATTGGCAATTTCTGATAATTCAGGTAAGTGACTTTAACATTTGATTTTTTATGAAAAAAGATTTTTTAATTACAGTATAGACTTTTATAATTTCATCAATTTGCATTACATGATAATGTATTTGCAATGCAGTGTTAATTAGGAAGCTTAGAACTTAAACGCCAAGGTGGTAATATTAAGAGGTGGAGCCTTTGGGAGAGTGATTAAGTTATGAGGACTCTGCCTTGTGAATGGGATTAATGCCCTTTTAAGAGGTTTCAGAGAGCGCCTTGACCCTTCTACCCTTCCCTCCCTTTGCCATGTGAGGACACTGTTCATCCCTGCAGAGGGTGCAGCAACAAGGTACCATCTTGGAAGCAGAGAGAGAGCCCTTCCCACACACCCCATCTGCCGGCACCCTGAACAGTGAGAAAGTTCTATTACAGTGGACCCTTGAACAAGAGGGGGATTAGGGGTGCCGACCACCCTAAACCCATGCTGAGTCAATAATCCACATACAACTTTTGACTCCCCAGAAACTGAACTACTGATAGCCTACTGTCGACTGGAAGCCTTGTTGGCAACATAAGTAGTTAACATATTTTGTATGTTAAATGATTACATTCTGTATTTTTTTTTCCTCAGGCTGCAGTGCAGTGGCACGATCTTGGCTCACTGCAAGCTCCGCCTCCCGGGTTCACGCCATTCTCCTGCCTCAGCCTCCGGATTAGCTGGGACTACAGGCGCCCGCCACCAGGCCCGGCCAAGTTTTTGTATTTTCAGTAGAGATGGGGATTCACCGTGTTAGCCAGGATGGTCTCGATCTCCTGACCTCGTGATCCGCCCGCCTCAGCCTCCCAAAGTGCTGGGAAATAAACTAGAGAGAAGAACATGTTTTTTTAAAAAAAAATCATGAAGAAGAGAAAATATATTTACTCTTTATTAAGTGGAAGGGGATCCTCATAAAGGTCTTCATCCTCACTGTCTTCATGTTGAGAAGGCTGAGGAGGAGGAGGTAGAGGAGGGATTGTTCTTGCTGTCTCAGGGGTGGCAGAGGCAGAAGGAAATCTGAATATGAGTGGACCTGGGCAGTTCAAACACGTATTGTTCATATTTACCTGTAACTATAAATTACCCAGTTCGTGGTATTCTGTTAAACAAACCCAAACGGACTAACACTGTATAAGAATAATTAAATCACTTAAAATGTTATGATTCACAGAAGTTTTCTCAAACTCTACACCTTTCCTTTGCTTTTTACTTAATCATAGCCAATATACATCCACTCTGAATTAGTAAAGTTTGACGTTTGATGCTGACGTCCTTTATGTCTGCTCCAAGTCGTAGAGCTTATGGCATGTCTAGAGACTCTTGGAGGAGAGGAAATCTGAGCTGGCCCCTGAAAGGCAGGTGGGATTTGAATAGTGAGCAGAGGATATTCCAGGAGCTAGGAATGTGAGACTAACACAAGAGAGTGGACTGGTTTACCTAGAGTTTCCTTGACTGCAAGGACTTGGGAAATGAGGCTAGAAAGACACGTTGGGGCTAGATTGAAGGAATTTTTAGTTCCAGAATAAGGGATTCGCCGATATGCTATAGCATTAAACATTGAAGGTTTTCAAGTAGGAGAATAATTCGATTAAATCAACTTTTGCAAAGATAGCTCTCCTGGTGGTATAGGATATAAATTGTAGGCAAAAAGTAACTGGCAACAAAAAGACTACTATTGTAATGGGGTAACTCAAAGGTAATAGAGGCCTAAATTAGGGTGGTGGCCGTAAGAATGACATAAATATTCCAAAGGAGAAATTAAAGCAGGGACTGACTGCTCCCTAGGTCTTGCTGTCCAATCCCACTTCCAGCAATCCAAACAAAAGACTGCAGTTTTCAACATGGATGATTAAAAGAAGAATAATAATAGCACTGGTAATAATAATAACAGCCAACATTTTCATAGTGCTTACGGTGCCCAGCACTTATCTAAGTGCTTTATACTTAATGCATATAATCTTCATAACAACCCCATGAAATAAGTATTATTATTCCCATTTCATGGATCAGAAACCTGAAGCAGAGAGGGGCTGGATGATGTGTTCAAAGTCGCATGGATATTGAACGGCTGAGCCAGGACTGGAACACAAGCAACTGGGCCCTGGACCCTAATGCCTAGCCTGGTGGTCTCACTACCAAGTACTAGTTTGTAGCATATAGCCCTTTTAAATTTATGTGGTAAAGTTAAAATGGTGGTGAATATCTGCATATACCTAGAGTTGGGAACCTAGCGTTCAGAGAGTACTCAGGATAGAGGATATAAAATTGAATGACATGCATACTTCACTCAACTTGAATGTTTGAAACTCCATTACTGCATTTGATGATAGAATCTAACCCCCTGATTTTCCACAGCTCAGGACAGAGGGTGTGGTAGGGCTGGGATCAGAACAATAAAGATTTTCAAACCCATTGGAAAGAGTTTTGACAGGCTTTGTCATCACAGCTCTCAGTAGCAATGCTCTGCTTATCTTTTGTTCTCTGATGTATGCAAATAATTTGCTACGTCATCATGTACTGTTTTAATTTCCATTTGGTTCTAGGAAATCAAGTCGCTTATAATATTTTCATGCTCATTCTTATGTTCCAATGTTTAACAACTGTTTTAGGATTCTGAAATTTCTCAACATTACAACATGCATGAAATATCATGACTAGTTCAGTTATCCAGATACTCATCCAAAATCAAAGGGCTATACAGCATCGTTGAGAGACTGAGGTTTGGAAAAAAGCTCCTGAGTTTGGATCTCAGTTGTGCCATTTACAGGTTTCCTGACCTTCAGCAAGTTCCACTTCTGTTAATACCCATCTCATGAGAAGGCTTCAGGTTTAGGAGGGATGACATATGCAAGCCATTTCTTACTATTCCTGTGGAAGAGGTCAGTAAATTTTAACTGTTCTTATTATCTGACCTCTGAATGTGTACAAATTTTGTGGACATCTAAACAGTAAAAATTACCCCCAAATATATTTTCCTAAAATTATAACACAAACCTCTTCAAGAGGACGTGTTTGGCAGAACACTTTAGTATTTAATCTCACCACAACTTTGGAAAAGGAAAAGTAATACCTTCACAAACAATTCATCACGTCCAAAACAAATAAATGGAGCACCCCTACTAGCTGTTCATACACAGATAGTGTGTTAAGTAATCATGGAATTCACTGCTTTAGACTTAATCAGCCATTACATGCCCAGAGATGTTCTTTTGGAAAGTTTTTATTGGCATTTGAAATGGTTTCCTGTTGGCGAAGTGTACAGTACCTCAAAACCCAACAGGCAAACACTGTATCCAACAGAATTCCACCTCAATAGTTTAAAAACTTATATACATGCACTGTGAGAGAATACAGGTCTTCAAAGTATCAGCATTTATAGTGACAGATACTGTGTGTTTAGAAAGCTAAGTTTTTAAGAATCCTACGTTAGTGCAAAATAGTTCCCTCCATAGAGATTTTGCTAGGTCTTTGCAAAGGTCAAACTGTTCACATCTATTGTCATGATTCTATTTACGAGTCAGTAGGAGATTGGAAATTAACCATTTTTTCACATGCATTAACTGTTAAAATTTACAGAAGTACTGTATCTCATTTAATAGTCATAAAAACAGTATGGGATAAGTGATAGTATCTCCAGTTCTTGAGGAGGAAATCGAAACTCGGAAAACAATAAGTAAATGATTTAAGCTCACAACATTTCTAAGTAACGGACTAGGAATCCAAACTCAGGTCTTTTTGATATGAAAGTTCCAATCTTTCATGCCCTACTGCTTCATGAAAACCACTGATCAAGCTTCTCACTTTTGGAAATGACTTTTGGATATTTTATTGAAGGGAGGGGCTGTTGATTATAACGAAGTGATTGGAGCATGATTTAAAGTGATTTTGATAAATGATTTTTTTTAGGTATCCCAAAGTCATAAATGAAAAGCCTTGATAATACAAGTCTTTATATGGCAGGTGGCTCAGAGTATGTTCTGCCATGTTTGAAAATAAAAGTTCAAGAAGCTTTGAATTCTGGATTTAGAAAAAGTGCACTAGTATATTTTTAGACTAACAAAATTTAGATGAAATTTAAAATTTTAGTATTGCAGTCCCCAGCATGATTCCTGAATAAAGTGTCTATTAGCACCTGCTTTTATGGTTTGGTGAAGCTCAAGAATAGTGTAAATAACTTGAATTCTACTATTTATAAAGTGATTGTATGAATGAATTAGAAAGAAACATCCCAAAAGAAGTCTTAATAGGTATAATGGCTATGGTTGCCCTCAATAAAAAAGTTACAAACATGTATGTGCATATGTCCAAACATACACAGATATGCACAGGTTTTTAAAATTTTTGTTTATTTTATATTATTACAAATTAATATTATTCTGGTACTTAAGAAATACTGTGAGTTTTTTAACTGTTATAATTCTGTCTGTTTCTTTATTACATCTTAGTTATTATTCAAACTAGAAATATGAAATTTGGAGGCAGCAACCCTTGTTTTCATTAGCTATTCATTGCTACATTGAAAAAATATCTTTCAGGGGCTCTTAGCCTTTTTTATGCCATGGGCCCCTTTTCAGAATTATGTTTTTAAATGCATAAAATACATATAATTACTAAAAATCCAATTATTTTGAAACACATTTATCAAAAACATTTTTAAAGTTTGTGATATATATACTTTTTATTAATGCATTAAATTACAAAATCGAACAGCATTCTAATGCTGCTATAATTTTGAATTAGTGATGAGAAAGGATCTTATGAGATATCTGCAACGGCTGTAATATGATGGGGAAAAATCTGTGTTTTCTATTGGTGACAAGTCACAAGAACTGCTAATAACACTTGATTTGTTGCCTATATTCATAATGGAAAGGAATGCCAAAATAAAAATTTAATTTTCTTTCCAACCAAATTTTATTCTATGCATGGACCCCTGGAAGTCCATGGACCTCTTGTTAAGAAAGTAACTAAGATATCTGTTTTCCACAAGTTTGTATCAGCAATGATTATTTACTATCATTGCATACTTTGGGGCTCCTATTATAATAATCGCTGTCATATTTAAGGTAGACTAAACTACTACATTGGCCTGCACTGATATATATTCTGGCGTCCAACACAATGGAAGTCTTACTTCTCAGTCGTATTACAGGAAGGCAGGTGGCTCTCCTCCAGAAGGTAATTCAGGGACCCAGACTCCTTCCACCTTATATCTATATTAACTCCGAAGTTCTTACCGGTCTACATTCAACTGACAAGAGCGGAAAGAGTGTGGGGAAGGAAAAAAAAGCGGTGGTGGTGATGTGAGCCATTTCTGGGTCAAGCCAACTTAAAAGCCAAGACAAAATTTGGCTGGAAAATTAGCTTTTGCTCCTACAATCATTTTCTTTTAAAGCTCTTATGAGATAGATTTGAGGGAGTGTTTTTCTCATATCATCCCTCACATTCCTAAGATAAACCTTACTTGGTTGTGGCAGACTGGCTGCTTTTCTAAATGGTTGAGCTGGGAAGAACAAACAAAAAACTGAGCAGCCTTGGCTCTGTGAATGGGAGCAGCTAAACTGCAAGCATGCGAGCTGTGTAAAGTGTCCTTCTCTTTGACTCCTCAAAGGTGATCTATCAATTGCTGCTTCCTATTTATCTAACATCCTAAATACCACTTTAATCAGGACTGCCCCTGCCACTGCCTTACTTCAGATGCTCATAAATTCTCTCTTGCACTACTTCTGTAATAGCCTATGGATGGAATGTTTTGCCTTCAGTTTTGTTCTCCCTCCCAAGGTCATTTTTCTACCACTATTCTCCAAACTTTTAAAACTTCACACCCCTGTGGGTGAAAACATTGAGCACACACCTCCATGCCTGCACACGGATTTCTTTATAAGTATGTATACTTTCACTATTATATGCATATAATAAGATGTTTATACACATTAAAAATGTTTAAATGGACAGATTAAAAGATAAATGTGAATAGAAGTTCTAAGATGATCTTCCCCATTCAATGAATTATTTGACACATACATGTATCATCCTGTGTACTGTCAAGATAAAGGATGCTATAAGCATTGGAGGAGTCACTGAAGAATTACAGCTTACCTGAATGTGGGAGAAGCTAGGAAGCCCAGGTGGGTCTGGAAGGGGAGAGTCAGGACTGGAGAAACACTAACAACTTCAGCTTGAAGTAGAAATGCTGACGGAACAGTTGGAGTTTGTAGGTAAGTCTCAGAAGCAGTAGATCTGACCACAAATAAGGACAGTGAAGTGGGAGCTCCCACAGAATTCTCAGAAAACTGCTGTGTGGGACCATCTCTGGGGACCCCAGGACCTTCTGCATATGATGCTTTTTGCTTCACCTCTACCTTCTCAATTTCGCCAAGTTCTTCTCCTCAGAAAACTCTAAAACATTACTCTACTGAGAAGGCAATTCCAAGAAATGTATTTCCCAGCCTCAGAAGATACTGGAGCTGATGGTGCCAGTTGACAACAATCAATCCAATCCAATATACTTTGGGGAACAGCCACTTAAGATTGGAGACTAATACTCTAGTCTGGAATTCAGAGTAGTTTTCTCAAATTGCACCTGATTTTGTCTTTTTCAAAATCTTATAGCTTCCTTTTTCCTCCAGTGGTTTATAACCATTTTGGCCCTGAAAACTTTTGTTTACATACTTATGTAAGAGTATAAGCAAATAAAAATTCTTATATTAAGCACTGGTTGAGCAATGGGAGAGTGTCAGAACCCTCTTCCATTTCCCCACAACCTGCACTGTTCCCCATAACACTACACAGTGCCCCCTTAATAAGGAAACTTCCAGAACGCCATGGAACCTATATAGAAATCACCACCCTAAAAAGGTCACGAACAGGCCCTTCTCGAAAGGAGACATTCGTGCAGCCAATAAATATATGAAAAAATGCTCATCATCACTTATTATTAAAGAAATGCAAATCAAAACCACTATGAGACACTATGTCACACCAGTCAGAATGGCTATTGTTAAAAAGTTGAAAAATAACAGACGCTGGCGAGGTTGCAGAGAAAAGGGAACATTTATATTTTGCTGGTAGGAATGTAAATTAGCTTGGCCACTGTGGAAAGCAGTGTGGAGATTTCCCAAAGAACTGAAGACAGAGCTACCATTCAACCCAGCAATCCGTCTATTGGATATATACTCAAAGGAAAATAGATCATGCTACCCAAAAGACACATGTATGTGTTCATGTGTCCTATGTTCATGTGATCTATGTTCATGCAGTGCTATTCATCATAGTAAAGACATGAAATCGACCAAGATGCCCATCAACGCCACAAACAGACTGCATAAAGAAAATGTGGTACATACACCATAGAATCCTACGCAGCCATAAAAAAGAATGAAATCATGTCCTTTGCAGCAACATGGATGCAGCTGGAGGCCATTATCCTAAGTGAACGAATACAGAAAAAGAAAACCAAAAATCGCATGTTCTCACTTATAAGTAGGAGCTGAATGTTAAATACACATGGACACAAAGATGGGAACAATAGATACTGAGGACCACTTGAAGTGGGAGCGGAGCAAGGGGGATGGCTTGGAAGGCTGCCTATTGGGTACTATGCTCACTACCTTGGTGACAGGGTTAGGCCTCAGCGACACACAATTTATTCATATAACAAACCTGCACTTGCAGCTCCTGGACCTACAATAAGAGTTGAAAAAAAAGAAAAAGAAAGCATACAAATGAATAGCCAACAGGTATATGAAAAAAAATGCTCAATATCACTATCATTGGGGTAATGCAAATGAAAACTGCAGTGGGATATCACCTCTCACCTGTTAGAATGGCATTTGTCAAAAAAATGAAAGATAACAAGTGTTGGCAAGAATGTGGATAGAAGGGAGCCGTTACACACTGTTGATGGAAGTGTGAATTGAATTACTACAGCCATTACAGAAAACAATATGGAATTTTCTCTAAAAATTAAAAACAGAACTACCATAGGACCAGCAATTCCACTTCTGGGTATGTAGGCAAAAGAACTGAAATCAATATGTTGAAGAGATATCTGCACCTCTATGTTCATTTCAGCATTATTTACAATATACAAGATATAGAATTAACCTAAGTGTTCACCAACAAATAAACAAAGAAAATGTGAGACACACACACACACACATATGCACAAAGGAGTACTATTCAGCCTTAAAAATAGAGAAATTCTGTCATTTGCAAAAACATGGATAAACCTGGGGAGCATTATTTTAAGTGAAATAAGTCCGACACAGAAAGATAAATACTACATAATCACATTTATAAGTGGAGTCTAAAAAAGGTCAAACTTCTAACATAGAGTAGAATGGTGATTCCCGGAGGCTAGGGAAAGCGAATGGCTGAGGAGATGTTGGTCAAGGAATACAAAATTTCAGTTAGACAGTAGGAATAAGTTTAAGATATCTATTGTATATTAGGGTAGCTATAGTTAATAAAATATATTCTTGAAAATTGCTAAGAGAGTAGACTTTAAATGTTCTCATTACAAATAGAACTATGTGAGGTAATACATACGATAATTCACTTTATCCATTCCACAATGAAAACATCTATTAAAAAATCATGTTGCAAACCATAAGTATACAGAAGTTAGTCAATTAAAACATTTTTAAAGAGAAAAAAAATCACTGCTTTGACATTCAAAGTAATTAGCATGGTATGTAAGGCCCTTCGTTATCTCCCGCCTTCCTACTTTCAGTTTTGTTTTCTAGTAGTCTTCAGGCATCCTGAATACTGGCATTGCCCATTTAATTTTTCTAACCTCAAAGCTTTTCCTTGGCATATCTGCTCCCCTTTACTTGGAATGCCCCCTCCCCACCACCTTATCCCTCAGGTACACTCTTAGTCTTCAATTTCTGCAGGTAATTGTTCCCAGCCCTAACAATCCCTCCTTTTAGTAGAACACTTGGTACAAAGCAGGACGCCAGACTTGTTGATTCCATGAATTGACGAAGCATGAGTTGAGCTATCTCAGAACAGCATCCCTAAAGATACAGTATACATTATCTCCACTCTTCATTTCTCAATTCTATTGGCACTTAGACAAAATATATATAGTGCATAGTTTTATTTCTGGTGTTCTTTTAATAGCGGATCATTTTGTGTCTCTGTGTATAATTTTGTCAAAACAAAGAGCTGTTCTGAAATTTATCAATGAACGTGAGATATTCTGCTTTTGCTGGATAAAAACTGAAAATCATTGCAAAAAATGACGGAGACAAGCATTTCTTGACTCTCATATTTGCAAAAGCAAATGACAGCATTCAGAATTCTCCACTAACTGTCCTATGCTCTCCACTCAACTTTATCATCCACCGTTTCCTGATGCTAATCTCTTCCTCCAGGCTGGGCAGTTTTCTTACTATATTTATGAACAACATGTTAGGTTTTACTTCCAATTCTTTTCTCATACTATGTCTTTTCTTAGAGCATTCTGTCATCTCCTTCTGCATTTTTTTTTTGTTGTTGTTTAATCTCTGTCCTTTCCAGCAAGAAAGATCCAGTTCTCCATGTCTAAACAGTCCATATTGGTCTCTTCTGCTCTGAACTTTATTATCAACATTTTTATTGCATCATTTCATTTGGCAACTAATCCCCCATTGACTTGCATTATTATGTGTCTCCTTATTGTTGTCTTGTCCTGAATTATCAGAGATGTGGCATCGTACATTTATTCACATCATCTTCCTAAACTAGCCCATTAGTATACACATAACAGGGGCTCTACACTTATTAAAAGGTCCTACCGTTCAGAGCATGTCCAAGAATGAGGGAATTTTTGAGTTTTGTTTTGAGTGATTGATTCAGTGAATACGTTCACTGAATAAATTTTAAAAAGATTTGTAATCTCTTTGCTTGAATAAATTAACACTACTTTAAATAATGGGCTACAATGTAAATGAAACCAAGATTTGAATGTCAAGCATAAAAACAGAATGGTAGTGGCTAAGAACTGAATGGAGGCATAGGAGCAGTCTTCCTGCAAGTCTTCACTGCACTGGCAAGCACACTGGGTCGAATGTTGGAAAGTATAGGTTTCAGTCCTGGATACCTCACAGGGTGGCTACCTCACAGGTACCTTTGAGAAAATTGTGTGACCTCTCTTGGGTTTCAGATTATACCTATCTAAAAGAAGAGTGTTGAGCTTCATCATTTTTATGATGACTTTGTGATCCATTCCAGTCAAAACTAAAATTTATCTCATTTGCCTTTGGGCAAGTAACTAACCAACTGACTTAAAATAAGGAGACTATCAGTCTGGCGCAGTGGCTCACACCTGTAATCCCAGCACTTTGGGAGGCCGAGGCAGACGGATCACCTGAGGTCAGGAGTTCGAGACTAGCCTGGCCAATATAGTGAAACCCTGTCTCTACTAAAAATATAAAAATTAACTGGGCATGGAGGTGCATGCCTTTAGTCCCAGCTACTCGGGAGGCTGAGGCAGGAGAACTGCTTGAACCCGGGAGGTAGAGGATGTAGTGAGCCAAGATTGTGCCACTGCACTCCAGCCTGGGTGACCAATAGAGACTCCATCTCAAAAAAAGTAAAAATTTGAAAAAGGAGATGGTATCTAGGTGGTTCAATTAAATCATAAGAGGCCTTTAAGTGTAGAAGAAGGAGGTAGCAGAGATTCTGTCAGATGATATATGGTCAACAAAACTCAACCTTCCATTGCTGGCTCTGAAGAGGGAAAGGGTCATGAACCTCGGATTGCCGTCAGCCTCTAGACACTGGAAAGGGAAAGGAAACAAATGGTTTTCCAAAGCTTCCAGGAGGAACCAGACCAGGGACACCTTGATATTAGCCCAAGAACACTAACGTCAATAGTCTGACTTCCAGAATACTAAGTTACATAATTTGTGTAGTTTTAAACCACCAAATGTGTGGCGATTTGTTAAAGCAGTAACAGAAAATTAATACACATCCTACCCAACAAAAAAGATTTTTAATAAGAGAAAAAAAACAAACTAAACACTTTCTAGTAAAGTAATATGTGAACAAAATAAATCAACATGGCACGTATGAACTAGCTACAGTCACTTTAGGGACTGTCTGAAACCTTCATTTACTAAAAAGGAAGAAAAATTCAACCACTTATATACTTTATGAAGCACTTGTTTTCATCTTCCTGGTCTCAGAAGATGTATTTGTCGTATATGTACTATTTCCTGATTCAGTTCTTGAGTAATTACTTATGTGTAAAGCATTCTGTTAGGAATAATAATATGTATTCCCTCTTCTTACATATATTATAACTGAAGAAAGGGCTAAGCATGGGTGGTATTGGATAAGAGGAGTTCAAAACATGTCTTAAAATATTATGTCAAAAAACTTGAGCATAATAAATTACTATGGCATAGCACAACCAATTTTTTTTTACTGCTTAGCAGTTTTAAAACCGATTCCTACTAATAATCCATGCTGGCTATAGAGACAAATAACTTCAGGAACTCAGATGATAATTAAACTAAAAGAAGCATTTATGAGCCTTTAGTCCATACCCTTCATCTTAGAGATTGAGCCCCAGAGGTAAAGAGACTTGTCCAAAGTTATCATTTCTAGTAGCAGAATGGGAAGTAAAATATAACTCCTGCCTGGTATTCCAGGCCAGTGTTGCTGGCAGAGGTGAGAAGGGGGAGAATGCGAGGGGACAAGCACCTCAAGAAGAGAGGGACAGCCACACACAGGAGTTTGGATTTAACCTAAGTACAACAGACAGCCAAAAGTCTGCTGTGTGTTTTTAAATGTATACATTTTAACATAAATTTAATTTTGCATAGATGCACGAGTGAAAATAAAGAGACCAATTGCAAGGTTGTTGCAGTAGTTGGGGAGAGAAGCTATGGCAGCCTGGACGAAGGTAGTAGCCAAGGTGACTTTAAAAAAATAATAAATGGGTTCAGGATCCACCTTGGAGTAAATCAATAAAATTTGCTAAGAGATTGGATGTATGGATAAGAAAAACAGAGAAATCAAATATTATCCCCAGATTTTGGCTTAATGGTGCCATACACTGAAATGAGAAAACTCAAGGAGGGAAAAGCAGACTTCTACTGTATCTTCCGAGTTTTCCCCTCAGTTAAAAATCAGTGTTCTACTCCGTGATTCAGTCCTTAACTATTTACTTATGTGTAAAACGTTCTGCCTGGAATAATAATACCTATGTCTTCCTCTTCCAGGGATCATAACTGAGGGAGGGGCTAGGCCCAGGTAGTATTGAATAAGAGGAGTTCAAAAATGACTATGAGGAAAGACAGGCTAGGATTTGCCATGAGAGAGGTACTGATAAAGTGCTACAAGAGTAGTGCGTGAGACTGTTTCTCACTGGACTAGGCAGGAAGAAAGGCTCAATGGAGGAAGCTTTCTGAAATGGGTCTTATTGGAGAGAGATGGCATTTCAGGAAGAAGGAACACTGTTATCAAAGGCAAGGTGATGGAGAGGTTCAGACCATGTCCAAAGACCAGGACACAGTACAGTGTGGTTTTCATTGGTTGATTCATCCATTCATTCATTCAACAAGTATTTATTGAAAACTTAGTGTATGCCAGGTCATGTGTTACCTGATGAAGATTCAAAGATGTCTGAGATACAGCCCTGTCCCTCAGGAACTTTACCGCCCTAGAGTGATGTTGAATGAATTCAATGAGTATATGGGAGACAGATAAGAAAATGAATACTCATACATTTTAAAAATTCATTCAAAAAATTGTTGGATGCATTATTGTGCACCTGCTACATGTATTGCTCTAGAACTTGCACATTGTTCTAAGAAGCCTTTTACTGTAATACAAATGGATGTGCTTATGGAAGTATTAGGAAAGGATTAACAAAATTCACCTGGTTTCCACTTGGAATGTGATTGTGATTATTCAGGAAAGGCTTTACAAATAGATCAACTTTTATGCTAGAGTAGATGGAGTTAAGACCAAAACATCAGGCAAGAGGCATACCATGGAGGGCCCCTAATGCCCATCCAGGAGTCTGGCTTAATTCATTTGGCACTGGGAAGTCATTGAGGATGTTTTACCACTTGAGTGACAGAATCAGAGCTTTAATTTGGCCCCTATTAATTTGATAAAGGCAGAGCTAAAATAAGGAGAAACAGGGAAGGAAAGAGGAGTTTGCACACCTTTCAGTCTCCCAGAGGAAAAGTCATGAAGCTATGGTGTAAGGCAGTACCAGTGCTCGTGGAAAGCAGGAGGCAGATTCAGGAGACATTGCAGAGATTGAATAAGTGAGATGAGGCAGCTAATCAGTTACTCCTTCTTTGTTTCCATATCCAAGCATGACTATGGCTTCAAAAGTGCGTGGCCTTATTGGTAAAGATGTATAGAAACTGAAACCCTCCTACACAGCCGATGAGAATGTAAAATGGTGCAGCCACTGTGGAAAGCTGCTTGGCAGTTCCTCAAAAAGTCAGACATAGAGCTAGCGTAAGACCCAGCAATTCCACTCTCAGGGATATAGAAGAGAATGGAAAACATGCATCCACACAAAAACTTGCGTGAGAATATTTACAGCAGCATCATTCCTGACAGCCTTAAGTGGCAGCAACTCAGATATCCATCAACTGATGAGTAGGTAAAGAAAATGTGGTATATCCAGAGAATGGAATATTAATCAGCTTTAAAAAGTAATAAAGTACTAATTCCTGCTACAACATGGACAAACCTTGAAAACATTATGCTAAGTGAAGGAAGCCTGACACAAAAAGCTACAGATTCTTTGATTCTGTTTATACGAAGTGCCTGTCATAGGCAAATCCACAGAGGGAGAAAGTAGATTAGTGGTTCCCAGGTACTAGGGGGAGAGGCAGGTGAGAAATAACTGCTAATGGATTTGAGGTTCCTTTGTGAGATGATGATAATGTTCTAAAATCAGATATTAGTAATGATTGCACAATTCTTTGAATCCACCAAAACCCACTGAATTGGACACTTTGAAGGGTTTTTATATTCATGTAAATATAAATATATTTCATGGCACGTGAATTTTATCTCAATGAAGATGTTATTTTAAAAAGGGAGTGACTTTAAGACTGCTGATACCATTACCAGAATACAGTGAACACAAGGAGGAGCAGATTTAGGAAAAAAAGTGATTTTGAGACATATTAAATTAAGGCATTTACAGGACATGTAGATAGAAATATTCATTACTGAAAGTGTAATTTGAAGAGGTAGCTCTTCAAATGCACGTGGTTCTAAATGAGAAAAAATATAAAAATTAAAAAGAGGTAGATATGAGTATTGTTGACACAGAAATGGTTATTGGAACCACAGAAACTGATAAAAACTAAAACTCTGAGTGAGAAAGTGCAGAGAGAAGAGACTAAGCCAAGATAAAATCTTGAAAATTGCTATAGGAAGGCAACAAAGGAGAAAAAGAAATTCCAGAAAGAAGAACTATTTGAAAAAGGCCTGTGGAAAGAAGGACCCTAGAACACATGGAGACCTAAAATATAAGGCCAATGTGGCAGAGCCCAGAGGTATGTCAGGGGACAAGGTGAGACATGATGAGTCCTCAGAGGTGAGTTCCTACAACCTTTGTAGGCAAGGCTAAGGCAGGGTTCACCTAAGAACAATATGAAACTGTTCAGCCAGGAGCATCACAGTCAGATCTGAATTTCCAACAATCACTCTGGCCATAGTGTGGAGAATAATTTGGAGAGGGTTCAATCAAAATAATCCTGGTGGGGGATACTATTCATAAGTTGGACAAGGTTAGTGGTAGAGTAGTTCTGAGCTGAAGATAATAATTTAGGGGTCATCATCATATGGATGGTCAATGAAGCCTCGGAGTGAATGAGATTGATTGGGAAGAGAGAACAGAGCAAGAAGCAAAGAAGACCAGTTTAGGACTATAAGACTGAGGGCCACAGTGAACTTATAGAACATCTGTACTTAATGGCCATCATGAGGAGAATGAGCCACTAAACGAGAGAGAGAAGTGTTCATCATAGAAGTAGAAGGAACATCAGCATAATCCAGCGTCATGGAAACCAAGGCAAGAGAGTGTTTCAAAGAGAAAGGAGCCACCAGCACGGAAGAGTGGTTTGAGTGCTGCTGAGAACTCAGTAAGGATAAAGACTGAAAAATGTCCGTTGTGAAAACTTCATATAGTTCCATGTCAAAAGTATTTCATAAAGAGATTAAATTACAAACCTCACATCCAGACACAACCTTTTAATGAGGAGGCGTGACCACTGTTGAGTGCTGTTGAACACTGTTTGTGAATGTTAAAAGAAGTGCCTGATGCTGATTAGGGAACTTGAGACTTGGTGGCCTTCCAAGTAGCATTAGTAATAAGCCATGACTCACCCACCTGAAGGGTGTTCTAGAGATGAAGTTTCCAAACCGATAGTACCCTGGCTCCTAGAACTTCCACCCAAAGAAGTCCAGAAATGTGGACATGAGCTGGGAATGCCCATAATCCTGTTAATCTCTAAAAACAGAGAGTGTAAACACACACATTTGACTCATCAAATCTTTTGGTAGGGCAAAGCCATGTATTTCTTTTTCTTTTTTCTTTTTTCTTTTTTTTTTTTTTTTTTTTGAGTCGGAGTCTTGCTAGGTGTAGGCTGGAGTGCAGTGACACGAACTTGGCTCACTGCAACCGCCGCCTCCCAGGTTCAAGCAATTCTCCTGCCTCAGCCTCCCGAGTAGCTGGGATTACAGGTGCACACCACCATGCCTGGCTAATTTTGTATTTTAGTGCAGATGGGGTTTCACCATGTTGGCAAGGCTGAACTCAAACTCCTGACCTCAGCCTCCCAAAGTGCTGGGATTACAGGCGTGAGCCACCGTGCCTGGTCAACCATGTATATTTCTTAAATAATAAGTTCATCTTTCCCTCTTTCACATATCCCACTTCCACTTCCAACACCTAAAAATTCATGCTCTCATTTCTTTTTGCTGAAGATATAATTGGTCAGTTTTGGGGAATTTAACCAATTAGAACTATAACAATACTAGCAATGTAAACTATAGCATCATCCAACCATTTTTGCAAAATTGTCATAATCCAGTAATGACTTCAGTGTTGACTGTTATCAGTGAGGTAGGATGGTGATTTTCTGTTATTTAAGGTAATTCAATCCAAGCAGAACGTAAACATTATGAAAATTTATACTTTCAGCTAGATCTATTTTACATGCATTTGAAAGCTAGCTGTATTTAATCACTTTTTATTACATAAACTAATGATGTGGGTAATGTTGTTGATTTTTTATTCATCCCTTAATGGGTAGTTTCAGAGCAAAGGCACATAAGTATCCTGCTACAGTGCTGCTAACTGGTATGATCAAAGTCATATAGGAAGATGCCAAATCATTCATCAAGAACCACAACCCTAAGTTACAGGGAAGATAAAATGAAACTGAAAGGTATTTATAGGATCTCTTGCAATTGCTCAAGAAATATTAAAGTATCTTTCAATTTGATTGCAGGTAACTTAAAAGTATACTGTGGGTAAAAGCTCAGCTACCTTACTAAACTTCTCTTCCCAAATGTAATTAATAAAGTTTGGCTTACAGAATGTGTGCATAATTTCAAATTAATGTGCAGTGAGTCCTTACTTTTTCAGAGGCCATAGCTTGGCAGTAATGTTTTGGGATTGTATAGAGCCTCCATTTCCCTTCCCCTTTTTCTCCTTTGTTTTTCCTGCTGCCTACTTTCCAGATATGTCATCCCTTGTTAGTGCTTCCACTTGGCAAAGGAGCAGAGAAAGGAGCTGAAACTTAATTCCATTCATTTTACCTCTTGCTAGCAGCAATGGTAGAAGATTTATTACAGGAAGATGTTGAAAGTATTGGCTGAAATGAAGTTCAGGGAATATAGTATATTTCAATTACTTAAGCTCTCACTCTGTTCTTTAGCCAAATAATCCAGTCCCAGGCATGCAGTCAGCTGTTCAAGTTTTATTATCTCAAGTGTGGTGTGTCCACATACACTGCTTCCCCCATATTCGCCCACTCTATCTACCCAACTTTGTCAGCAGTCCTGTGCTTTAAATCCAACCTAAAGAAAGACAGCACAGTGAAGTCTAGCTTCCCAATGGGTTCACAGCATTCTAGAAAAAGCAAGAAATTACAGTATTAAAGACACAGTCCTTAGAGGTGGCTCTGAATCAACTGGGGATCTTGTTAAAATGCAAATTCTAACTCTGTGAGTCTGGAGTGGGGCCTACGATTTTGCATTTCTTTTTTTTTTCTATTTCTTTTCTTTTTTTTTGAGACGGAGTCTCGCTCTGTCACCCAGGCTGGAGTGCAGTGGCATGATCTGGGCTCACTGCAAGCTCCGCCTCCCGGGTTCATGCCATTCTTCTGCTTCAGCCTCCTGAGTAGCTGGGACTACAGGCACATGCCACCACGCCCGGCTAATTTTTTTTTTTTTTCATAGTTTTTCAGTAGAGATGGGATTTCATGGTGTTAGCCAGGATGGTCTCTATCTCGTGACCTTGTGATCCGCCTGCCTCAGCCTCCCAAAGTGCTGGGATTACAGGCGTGAGCCACCACGCCCGGTCCTATTTTGCATTTCCAACAAGTTTTCATGTGATGCTATCATCTTTGGTCCTTGGATCCAAACATTTTGAGTAGAAAAGGCTTAGGCAAATTGTGGTACACCTTGACAAGCAATAGATAAGAACTTATTCTACTTTTACATAAGGTTCAGAATATAGGTAATCAAATAAAGATCCTCCCTGTTACACTTTTATTCAAATACAGAGCCATGTATATTTTGCTATATATCAGCAGGTTTCAGACATGTTTTAAGAGCAGCAGAATTCCTTTCTCAAAATAAATATTTTATAAAACCGTAAAGTAAAAAACAGGCAAAAGTGGCTACATAGAAGGAAGATCCCCTAAACCCTGACTATTTGGCCTCCTTCTCAGCGTCCTGCAGCCAGAAGTATCTCAGCAGAACTCTCTTTTCCAAATGACATAGATACAATCCCATTGCTTTAGTTTATATATCTTGGCCAGTGTCATAAGGTAGTATACATTCATTCAGCACATATTTATTGAGCACCTGCTATGTGCCAAGCACATAGGGGAGTTTGCATTCTAGTGGGAAAGAGAAACAGTAAACAATAAACAGGATGAAAGAGTAAATCAGGTAATACATTAAGGAGATAAGAGCTAGAGAGGAAAATGGAGGACAGAGCCAGAGGAGTCAGGAGTTCTGGTGTGGGGTGGGGCAGGTGCAACCGTAAATGGGTGGTCAGAGGAGGCCTCATTGAGACGGTGATACAAGCAGAGACTTGAAGGTGAGCCAATGCTACAAAAATGGTGGATAGACTCACTGTAAAAGGTTGCTGCTGAGTCCCACCCTATGTGAGGCTGGCCTGGAGGCCATCTAAAGGCAATCCCTGATGGTAGTTGCTCTTGCAGACCACTTGGCCTGACTCATATTTCTTGGATCTCAAGAGAACATGAAGCCACACACTAGTTTTGGCACCCTGCCATCTTGCAGAAATCAATCAAGATCTTGGAGCTGGTATCAATTATTCACTTGTGCATTTGTCAATCATGTATTAATTGTCCATCATGCTGGGAGCCCTGTGCCAGCAGAGTTCAATCAGCTGAGGTCCTACCTGTTCCTCAAGAAGCTTGCAACCTGGCCACATGTGCAGGTGCATGAAATGGCAATCCCAAAACAATGCACTAGATGCAAAATAAAGTTATGTGCGTGGGTAATGAGAGGTCAGAGGGCACCAACACAGACCTGGGGGGGTCTCATAAGATCACGAGACATGAAGGATGAGTAGGCTTCAGTGCTGGCAGCCTGCCTTCCACCTTAACAAACTCACTGGCTAAATAATTGCACTGCACAAGTCTGAAACCCTTTATAAATATCAGGTTCTGACTTAGGGTTGTTGTTTTTTTCCACATAGTTGTTAATTGAAGTAAATTGTTACCTTCAGATATTTCTGAACCATGCATTGGTGAAATGTTTTTCTTCATTTATAGGGTAATTTATTTTGCTTTATGTTCATTGTGTGTGACACTTCATCATGCTGAAATGCATTTTCTTGATTGTCTGTGGAGTTACCCAGGGGTACTAAATGTGTTGCTACATTTTTTAGAATGAAAAATGTCTTGGGTGGGAGAGCAATAGAGAGAGGGAGGGCAGGGGAGAAGGAGGGAGAGAGAGACAGGTGTATAGAGAGAAAGGCAGAGAGCAAACCACAACGCGCCCAGAGCAGGGAGAGGAAAAGTACATTTTGTCCTCATGATGTAGCATCCAAGCCATGCTTATACCCAAGCGATACAGCATCGCTCATGCCAGGAAGCCCCAGAAGTCATCGTGCTGGCAGTCACCTCTGGCACTTTTGTCCTGAAACAAGTTGCCTGGAAGAGGAACTGGATGGATGGAGAGATAACCCAGCTCAAGGGACTTGTGTTTCCCGCAGATCAGACTTTTGAATGAAGAGATCAAAGAGGAAATCTCAGAACAGAAACCAAGTTTCAAAGGATGTCACCAGAGCTGAGCACATGGGCCTGGGAGACTCCTTTGTTTCACAGTCCCATCCTGGCCTTTCCAGGATGCCACACAGACTGCCTCTGGCTGTGGTCCTCTGGCATAAGGGCATGTGTGCTCCTATGGACCTAAGTGCTTTTTTCTGCTTGCAGGAAAAGACAACAAGTTTCCCAGGAGGCTAGCTCCCTGGCACAAAAGCTTTGTGTTCTGGGAGTGGCTCCAGGTGCTCTTCGTTGCTCTTTTCTGTCTACCTCCTGCTTCCTTGTCCATTCAGCCTCTACTCTAGAAGACACAGCAGCCAAAAATAGCTAGCACGCTTTCCACTTTTTTGAACATTAATTAATTGTTACCCTCACTCTTTCAGGCTGCAGAAACTCCATCACTATGATTCCTTGGACTGTGTCTTGTAACACAAGTGGGCACAGAGCCCTTTCCTGAGTGGCCACTCCTTTCTCGTGTCATGGATGTCTTTTTAGATAATGGCTGTCAGTCACAGAGCACTCCTCAGCATCTCTGAGCAGGCAGGCTCCATCTGCAAATGCTGTGGACAGAAACAAATGCCTGGGTGTTTGTTGTTGTTGTTGTTCTGGCTTTACTTTAAAAGCTTGTTTTTATAAAAGAAGAACCATACTGGACACATAGACTGCTCATCCCACTATCCTCTTTCCGATAGTGACATCCAGGGACAATTTATAGAAAAGCATAGTTTGGAGAACTTCCCCCAAGTTACACTATAGTTTAGCAACAGTCCCAAAAAATAATCCTCAAACATCCCTTGCTTCCCTTAGCAACCCATTAATGATATATTGTTCATGAATTTATTTATCCACTCTCAGTCCTACTGATTTTTTCGTGTTCTGCCTCTTAAGAAAACTTTTTCCTCACTTTTACACTGTTGGTGGGACTGTAAACTAGTTCAACCATTGTGGAAGACAGTGTGGCAATTCCTCAAGGATCTAGAACTAGAAATACCATTTGCCCCAGCCATCCCATTACTGGGGATATACCCAAAGGATTATAAATCATGCTGCTAAAAAGACACATGCACACATATGTTTATTGTGGCACTATTCACAATAGCAAAGACTTGGAACCAACCCAAATGTCCATCAATGATAGATTGGATTAAGAAAATGTGGCACATATACACCATGGGATACTATGCAGCCATAAAAAAGGATGAGTTCATGTCCTTTGTAGGGACATGGATGCAGCTGGAAACCATCATTCTCAGCAAACTATCACAAGAACAGAAAACCAAACACTCATAGGTGGAAATTGAACAATGAGAACACTTGGACACAGGAAGGGGAACATCACTCACCGGGGCCTGTTGTTGGCAGGGGGGAGGAATAGCATTAGGAGATATACCTAATGTAAATGACAAGTTAATGGGTGCAGCACACCAACATGGCACATGTATACATATGTAACAAACCTGCACGTTGTGCACATGTACCCTAGAACATAAAGTATAATTTAAAAAAAAAGAAAACTTGTTCCTTAGGTTTACTGCTCTTGTGCAAAGTTCTTCTTTGTTTTTTATGAGTGTGCTAAATTTATCTTCTTAATCCTCACTTCCAGCATTTGGCAAATACGTCTATGTTCTATACCCTATAAGATTTTGATTAATTTATGTATTTATTTGACAAATATTTAAAGATCATTTACTTTATACAAAAGTCCTTTTTATATTGTAGTTTACCTTCACAGAGCTAGATATTACTCTCCTTGCTTAGCCTCTTGTCCTTACCTGTGATACCTCAGGTAGCTTTCTGTCTTACTTAATAATTCACAGCTAGCGCTTCCCACAGAACCCAGCATTTCTGAAACAAAGATAGGAAAACATTCTGTTTGGTTCCCAGTATTCCTTCTAATCATGGCCTACATTTTGTCTTTTTGTTGTAAAATATACCTATTTAGTACACATTGTCAGTAGTCATTATTAGCATTGTTCCATGAGTAATGCTTGAGTATTTAGGGTTATATCATCCTTTGGAGTACAGTCATGTGCCCTATGACAGTGTTGGACCATGTTGTCAATACTGGTCAATGTTGGACCACATATAGGATGATGGTCCCATAAGATTATAATTCCATATTTTTACTCTACATTTTCTGTGTTTCAATACAGAAATACCACTGTGTTATAACTGCTTTTAGTGTTCAACATAGTGACATGCTATCTGGTTTGTAGCCTAGGAGCCATTCGCTGTACCATACAGCCTAAGTGTGTAGTAAGCCATACAATCTAGGTTTGTGTAAATACATGCTGTAATGCTTCCATAATGATGAATTCACCTAATGAGGCGTTTCTCAGAACATGCCTTTATCATTAGGTGTTACATAACTGTATTTTCCCCAGCGCCATCACCTTCCCCCTTGCTCATGGTGAAATGCATTTGACATTAAAAAAAAAATTGCAAAGCCTAGAAAAATCTCCCTAATTAGCTTCTTACTGTCTGAAAGATTCCAGCCTATCCTTCCTTCTCAGTTCAGGTCAACTCAAACGCAGCTACACCTAGTAGTTATTGATTTGCCTATTATGTATTATATCAAATATAAATTTAATTATATTAATAATTTGACCCCTATCAATTACCTAAGATCAGAGTGGTGTCATCATTAAATCTACAAGTAATTCATCAGCTTCAATTGAAACCATAATTATAAGATCTTTCACTATTGGACCTTCTGTTAATATGATTTTTTATCTTCTTTGCCATTGTTCTCCATCTTTCTATCAAAAGAGTTATGAATGGTCCAAAGCCTTGATAAAAATAGTAGTGGGCTCTGTGGCTCATGCCTGTAATCCCAGCACTTTGGGAAGCCAAGGCGGGTGGATCACTTAAGCTCAGCAGTTCGAGACCAGCCTGGGCAATATAGTGACATCCCATTTCTATGAAAAATAAAAAAATTAGCCCAGCATGGTGGCATGCATCTGTGGTCCCAGTTACTCAGGGGGCTGAGGTGGGAGGATCACGTCAGCCTGGGAGGTTGAGGCTTCAGTAAACTATGATTGCACCACTGCACTCCAGCCTGGGCAACAGAGTGAGACCCTGTCTCAAAACTAAACAAAACAAAGTAGATATGTGAATAGTTGCCTATGTTTAAGCCAAACCCTTGATAAGCAAAGCAGTTGAAAGTACCACTTGCTATTTTAAATGGTTTCAGAGCATCAAAGCTACTGCTGGTTGTGCCCCCAATTCCATTTTCCCCATCTTCCTGGGATGCACCTGGACTTGATATTACAGCCTCTCTTCTAGTTTGGTGAGGTGATGTGACTGAATTCTAGCTAACTTCTATTGTTTGAGCCATTACATGTTTGAGTCTATTTCTTATCTCAGTTTGGTCTAACTTATCTAATATAAAGATTTCTCTCCCTTAGAGTCAGGGCTTTCTCAGTCAAGAAAATAAGCAGATGTCCAGGCTGCCAAGATGAGAGGCATGATTCTGAGAGAGAAAAGGACACTGCTACCTATATTACCAGCCATAGAGTTTGTGATTTTAAGAGATGGGAAAGAGTTTTATGTGGATGCTCGTGGCTAAGTCTCCTGCTGGATATTTCTCTGAGTTTAATTCATTGATTTTTCTCCCCAGGCTGTTTCTCACATGGTTTTCATAACATATATAACTTCTACTGAAGGAGAAACCTCCGTGGAGTTAAGGCCACAATTCTGTGAGTTTTCACAAATAAACAGTCTTGTAACTACCATCACAATAAAGACAGAACATTTTCATCACCGCCAAAATTTTCCTCACACCTTTTGTAGCCAACCAGTTGCAATCATTGATCTTGTTTTCTGTGGCATGTCACAGAAATGAAATCAGAGTTTGTATGTGTCCTTTGGGTGCTTTGGGTGTGGTTTCCCCTACTAACATGGAGCACTGAAGCGCCACCTGTGGTGTTGTGTATACCAACGATCTATTTTTATTGCTGTGTTGTATTTCATTATATTGACATATTACAATGTGGTTATTCATTCCACAGTTGAGGGACATTTGGCCTGATTTTAGCTTGGGGGTTATTATGAATAATAATAATCATTTATGTATGGGTGTTTGTATGAACATAGGTTTTGTTCCACTTGGGTAAATAGCAAGGAATGGGATTGCTCAGTTGTGGGCTAAATGTATGTTGAACTTTATAAGAAACTGCTGAAGTGCTTTCCAAAGAGAGTTCCAGATGTTTTTAATCATTTGCTCATTCTAATAGATAGTGCCCGAGATTAATTTTGCCTGTTCTAGAAAGTCAAATGGAGTCATTTACGTGGCTTCTTTTGCTTAGCATAATGTATATAAAGTTCATCCATGTTATTGCACATACCAGTAATTCATGTTTTTTTACTGCTGAGTAGTATGCCATTGTATAAATATATATCTCTTCCTTTATGCATTCATCTGTTAATGGACATTTGGGTTGTACAGAAACAGGCAATTACAAGCTCTTCAGTAGTTTCTTGTCTTTTTGTTGTTGTTAGCCTTGCTGAATCAACAGCTTGCACAAGGAATGTGCTATATTCTCTGGATCAAAAACAAGTAAAGACTGTATAAAGTTGGCGGATGGTCATTTTTCCAGCTAAAAGCAAGAAAAATCAAAATTTTTGATTAAACAGAGGAATTGCATTAGAACCACTCTCTAAAGTGGAAAACTGATAGCCTGCAATCTCAAATAGCTAAAATTTCCGCAGTTTGGGGCCATTATGAATAAAGCTGCTGTGATCATTCTTGCATTAGTCTTTTTGTGGACATCTGCAAGAATTCTCTTGGGGATATAAGTCAGAGTAGAATTGCTGGGTCACAGAGTACGTGTACGGTTAACGTTATTAGAAACTCCTACACCCAATTTTGTATGCTTTCTCTTAAAGAAGACCCCTAAAAATGTGTAAGGTTAAGGTCTTATAAAGCTGAACATTCCCCCAACACAGGATGAGGCCAAAGACACACACAAATCCCCTTTCAGTGAGTTAGGTCAGAGTACACATGGCAATGGTAAATGTCATCAGTCTTGTTTTTCTTGGAGTGCAGCATCCTACTGGCAGTTGCAACAAGCTCTCCCACCAACACAGCAGGCCAGGGCTGGCTGTGCAGCTTAGAACCTGTGCCCTGCAATCAGCTCATCTGCACATCCTAAGAGAAGGGACAGTTACCCAGGACTTTTAGCCTACCTGGCTAACTCTCAGTTAATTGGATATTGCAATTAATAGACCTTTGGGGTCTTGATATGTCTGGATCATGGCATCAGTCCTCATCTTCACTTGAAGGGTGTTGACAGAGGCTCAACAAGTCAGTCACATATATTTGGGACCCACGTTCTTTCAATTGCCAGGAAATCTAGTGCTCACCTGTTTGTGCCCTGCAGGAGACGCACTGAGGTGTAGGGGGATGTGGGGAAAGGCCTTTGTGTGCAGACAAGCCTGTCTCCACCACCTCTGGGTGAAGCCTGGGCAACAGATTTGCCTTAGCTAGAGGCTTCTTGCATTTGCCAGAATGCTAAATACTTCCTCATCCCTGGCCAGGGCTAACCCACAGGTCAGCTTGTTTCCCAGCTTTGCTGGATCACTTTGCACATGGTTCATTTCAGAAAACGATCCAGCGATGAAAGACATGAAGTTCTCCTGTGATTATTGCTACCCCCTGTGCACAAAGAGAATGCTCACCCCACAGTGCCTTCCAGAGAACACACCTCTCATGCTTGGGAAGCTGATGACAATGGGTCTCATTAACCCACCAGGGGCTCAGATGGGTTTGAGTCAGTGTGAATTTACCTGGGCGCTAGTTTTTCAGTTAATCCTATCAAAACTTGTAGTCTGGGAGTGGGATAAGATTACAAATCCAAACATTTACACAGATGTCTGTTTTTTTTTTAGGCCTGTCACAAAGCCAGGATCGCATTTACATCTTGTAACAAAATCACAATTATCACAGACCAACCCTGTTAGAAATGTAAGACCAGGATATTGAGAAAGAGAAAAAGAGGGGAAAGAGACAGAGAGAGAGGATGAATGAATGGAGCTTAAGTGAGGAAAAGAAAAAGCCCATGGGGAAGGGCGCAGCAGCAATCAGCTGAGAACAGCAGGACTGTGTTCAGCCCATGTGGTTATTTTCTGATTGTGCTGGGTCGTTCTAATCAGATTTTCTGCTTTCTGCTATCCATCTTATTAGGCTCTTTCTATATGCGCGGCTTAGTGATTCCTAGCAGTCACGAGATGATTCAAAGTAACAACCAACAAAGCCACTTCCGTAGGATGGTGTTTATTAGGTTTATTCCAAGTCGGGGCTCTTTGACTCTGAATAAATGAAAGGGATAGATTTTCTTTCTCTTGAACTTAAGTCTCAAGAGAAGTCTAGTTTTCATGCAAATTTAATAATGAAAATAGTTTCTTGATTAATCAAAAAAGCTCCCCTGGGTAGAACCTGATCTAGTAACATTCCTTCAACATAAATAAATATTACTCAAACCGCTTATGTGCCAAGTGCGGGGCCAGCCAGTGGGCATAGAATAATAGAGGGAATGATGGATAGAGTGCATACAGGCTGCACCTATTAGCGTTCACGGTCTTGGCCACAGAGAAGAAAATGCTTTTCTTTCTTTGAAAAGTGCACAGGCAGTAGAGAGACAGGAAGCAATCTTTTGTATTGTCTTTGCTCTGCCAAAGGCAAAGTGATGTTAGGAATTTTTTTTTTTCTTGACAGCCAATGGTGGTTCCTGCTCGCCCAGTACACAGAACAGATTACTTCAGTGAAGTGTTGATGTAAACTACTTTTGAAGACAGTAAAGTGACACCAGGTCTTCACACAGCCTTTCTGTACCTTTAAACTGGGCTATTTGGAGCCATAGGAACGATGGGAACAATCTGTAAAAACAGCAGTTTAAATCAGATGTATTCGAGTCTAGGACGATTGCATTACACGTTGTACACACAGCTATCTTATTTCAGATTCCATGACAAGCAAAATGTGGCTATTTAGCACAGGAGGCAAATTCTACCCTATGGCTAAGAACTGAAGTCTAAATGGAATGTGAAAATGAAATTCAACTTCTCTTTCAATGTCATCTACAGATGGTTTCTAGCATGCCTTCAGCTATTTTACAATGTCATACACTGAACAAGGACTTTTTGAAGACCACGTATGCGTTAAAGTATTTAGATATACTTCCAAGAAAGATATCCTTATAAATATCCTTTACTTGCTACCGAATCCAGCTATTACTAAGACAGAACTTCTCATTATTTGCAAAGAGAAAAAATCCTGTTTACCCGTGAGTTCCTCTTGTTTCAGAATCTATGCCTCAGAAATAGGATTGCCTCACATCTAGCACTTAAGACTGTGGAGTCCGCATTTCTTTAAAGTAGAGTGGGAAAGAGAAGGGTGAACAGGGCCAGAAGCTGACCTGCTTTGGGAGTCAACCTTCCAGGAATGGCAACCTCATGCATTGATCCAGCTCTCTGTCAACCAGATAATATCTGTCAATGTCTAGTTACTATATTACAAGGATTGGGCTAGACCCTGGAGACACAAAACCAGAAAATTCACCCTCAAACGGTTCAAATGTTCTTTATAGAAAGGTTGCATGACTCTGAGAGTCTACGCTTCACATCATCTACCCCTGTGATGAGGGCACTTCCCAGCTCCCAGCTCCTCCTCCTTTCTCCAGTGTCTGGAATCTTCTATAAGGGGTTGCCAGAATGCCAAACCCCCTCAGGATATATTCTAGATTTTGTTCCCCAAAAAAGAGATTAGAAAAACAAATATGAACCCTGTAAAGGAGGAAGGAGCAGTGTGTGCACTCAGGATCTGTTCCAGTATTTACACAGGCCAAGAGCTCAGTGCACTCTGCAGGCTGGTGCAAAGTGATACCTCACCTCTCTGTTGCAGGAGAACTGAGGGTGACAGTGGGGGCGGGGGGGGGGGGTAGACAATGGGGAACTAGTCCTAGAGGCATCTTCATTAATTAAATCCTGCCTCTTAGTCCTTCTTTTCTTACCTACATGAAAGTCAGATTGGCCTTCCAACTCCTCCTTTCTTGTCATTATCTGTGTTTGCTGCCGCAATCCCTAACACTTCTCCCACCTGCTCCAGGACACTCAGGCTTTCCAAATCAAACCCACCCCTCTTCAGATCCCTCTACCACCCCTCCAGCTTCTTCCTGTTCCTCCATTTGATTACAAACAGCCTACTTGGTTATCAAACTTTTCTGTATATCATCCACTAACATGTGCTTTTATTTTTATCCTCCATGACAGTGCAGGATCTGTCTAGTGGTACCATTCTCTCCATTTCTCTCATCCTGTACCCCATCATCACACCCTAGGCACTGGTCAGCAAATCCCTTACAGCCACCTCCAGATCATTGTCCCATGCCTTCCCTCCACAACTGGAGGAACTTCCCTTTTTTGATGATCCCACCGTTTAACTATCACATCCTCTCATCCGCCTCTCCTCTGAGCCCGCAGGTTTCCATCACGCTCAGCGATGTCTGTCTAGGAACCAGCAATGCCAGACTCAAATTACTTATCAAATACTTGAATGACTAGCTCAAGCCCCAAGAGAGCAATAGAAAATTCACTACAGTGGGGTCAAGAGGGCTGATTAGAAGCAACTGGGTCTGCGGCAGGCACTCAAGGAGAGAATGAAAGACCCAAGTGAATTCAGCACCTTCAACTGAAATATCCAGGTTCTCACATTGGAACTGACGAGGCAAACAACTCGACCCATGGAGAACAAAGAAAAGCAGGGTGGTGGGATGGCCCACCTGGGAGCGCAGGAAGCCAAAGGGACCTCCATCCCCAGCCAGGGGAAGTGGTGGGTGATTGTGCGGCCCCGTCAGGAACCACAGATCTTTGCAACCTGCAGATCAGGAGATCCCCTCGTAAGTCCACACCACCAGGGCCTTGGGTCCAATACACAGAGCTGGTGGAGTCTCAGCAGAGCAGCTGTTCAGGCACACACAGAAACCAAGGAATTTTGCATACTTCAGCCTCAGGATCCCTGGCGAGGCTACAGATCCGTCCTTACACACCTCTAGGAAGGGGACTGAATACCGGGAGCCAAGCAGTGTCATTCTGTGTGCCCCACTTCAATGGTACCTCACAAGTTAAGACCCACTGGCTTGGAATTCCAGCCAGCCAACAGCAACAGGCTGGAGTCTGCCTGAGAGGGACTGACTTCCTGTGGGGAGGGGTGGCTGCCATCTCTGGGGTTTGGTCGACTCAGCCATTCTAGCCTTCTGGCTTGGAGAATCCAAATGGTCCAGACAAGGAAGGGCCCCCACAGCACAGCACAGCTGCCTTGCCAGATTGTGGCCAGACTACTTCTTTAAGAGGAACCCTGATCCATTCTTCTTCACTGTGCAGAATCTCCCTGCAGGGTCTTCAACCACTCCAGCCAGGGTTATATGCACACAGCTCTGATCTCTCCCTGGGATGGAGCTCCCTGGGAGAGGGGTGGCCACCATCTCCGTGGTTTGGTGGACTCAGCCATTCCAGCCTGCCAGCTTTGGAGAATCTAAACAGTCCGGATGAGGAAGGGTCCCCCTCAACAAAGCACACCTGCTCTACCAAAAAGCAGCCAGACTTTAAGAGGGTCAAACCACACAACTACATGGAAATTGAACAACCTGCTCCTGAATGACTCCTGGGTAAACAATGAAATTAAGGCAGAAATCAAGAAGTTCTTTGAAACTAATGAGAACAAAGAGACAACATACCAGCTAAAGCTGTGTTAAGAGGGAAATTTACAGCACTAAATGCCCACATCAAAAAGCTAGAAAGATCTCAGGTTAACAGCCTAACATCACAACTAGAAGAACGAGAGAACCAAGAGAAAAAAAAAACAAAGCTAGCAGGAGATAAGAAATAACCAAACTCAGAGAGGAACTGAAGCAGAAGTTCCCTTTTTTTTTGAAAAGCCCTTCAAAAAAAATCAGCGAATCCAGGAGATGGTTTTAAAAATAATAATAATAAAATAGATTGCTAACTAGACTAATAAAGAAGAAAAGAGCAAAGAATCAAATAAAATACTATTAGAAATGATAAGGGGAATATCACCACTGGCCTTACAGAAATAAAAACAACCATCAGAGAATTCTATAAACACCTCAGTGCACATAAACTACAAAATCTAGAAGAAATGGATAAATTCCTGGACACATACATCCTCCCAAGACTGAACCAGTAAGAAATTGAATCCGAATTGACCAATAACAAGTCTGAAATTGAGGTGTAATAAATAGCCTACCAACCAAAAAAATTCCAGGACCAGATGGAGTCACAGCTGAGTTATACCAGAGATACAAAGAAGAGCTGGTACCATTTCTGTTGAAGCTATTCCAAATAATTGAAAAGGAGGGACTCCTCCCTAACTCATTCTATGAAGCCAGTATCATCCTGATACCAAAACCTGGCAAAGATACAACAAAAGAAGAAAACTTCAGGCCAATATCCTTGATGAACACTGATGCAAAAATCCTCAATAAAATACTGGCAAACCAAATCCAGCAGCACATCGAGAAGGTTATCCACCACAATCAAGTTGGCTTCATCCCCAGGATGCAAGCTTGGTTCAACATACACAAATCAATAAATGTAATTCATCGCATAAACAGTACTGAAAATAAAAAAATACACGATTATCTCAACAGATACAGGAAAGGCCTTCGATAAAATTCAACATCCCTTCATGTTAAAAACTCTCAATAAACTAGGTGTTGAAGGAACATACCTCAAATGAATAAGAGCCATATATGAAAAACTCACAATCAATATCATACTGAATGGGCAAAAGCTGGAATCATTCCCCTTGAAAAACAGCATAAGACAAGGAACCCTCTCTCACCATTCCCATTCAGCGTAGTATTGGAAGTTCTGGCCAGGACAATCAGGCAAGAGAAAGAATAAAGTGTATCAAATAAAAAGAGAGGAAGTCAAATTATCTTTGTTTGCAGATGACATGATTCTATATCTAGAATGCCCCATCACCTCAGCCCCAAATCTTCTTAAGCTGATAAGCAACTTCAGCAAAGTCTTAGGATACAAAATCGATGTGCAAAAATCACTAGCATTCCTATACACCAACAACAGTTAAGCAGAGAGCCAAACCATGAATGAAATTTCATTCACAATTCTACAAAAAGAATAAAATACCTAGGAATACAGCTAACAAGGGAAGTGAAGGGCCTCTTCAAGGAGAACTACAAACCACTGCTCAAAGAAATCAGGGAGGTCACAAACAAATGGAAAAACATTCCATGCTCATGTATGGGAAAGATCAATATCACGAACATGGCCATATTGCCCAAAGTAATTTATAGATTCAATGCTATTACCATTAAAACACTATTGACATTCTTCACAGAATTAGAAAAAATCTATTTTAAAATTCATATGGAACCAGAATAGAGTCCAAATAGCCAAGACAATCCTAAGCAAAAAGAACAAAGTTAGAGGCGTCATGCTACCTGACTTCAAACTATATTACAAGGCTACCATAACCAAAACAGCATGGTACTACTACAAAAACAGACACATAGATCAATGACAGAACAGAGAACTCAGAAATAAGACTGCACACCTACAACCATCTGATATTCCACAAACCTGCCAACAACAAGCAATGGGGAAATGATTCCTTATTTATTAAATGGTGCTGGGAGAACTGGTTAGCCATATGCAGAAAATTGAAACTGGACTCCTTCGTTACACTGTAAATAAAAATTAACTCAGGATGAGTTAAAGACTTAATCGTAAAACCCAAAACTATAAAAACTCTAGAAGAAAATCTAGGCAATAGATTTTCCTTCAGGACATAGGCATGAGCAAATATTTCATGATGAAAATGCCAAAAGCAATTGCAACAAAAGCCAAAATTGACAAATGAGATCTAATTAAACTAAAGAGCTTCTGCACAGCAAAAGAAACTACCATCAGAGTGAACAGACAACCTACAGAATGGGAGAAAAGTTTTGCAATCTATCCATCTGACAAAGGTCTAATATCCAGACTCTACAAGGAACTTTTAAAACAATTTTACAAGAAACGCCATTAAAAAGTGGGCAAAGAACACAAACAGACACTTCTCAGAAGAAGACATACATGCAGCCAGCACACATGAGAAAAAGTTCAACATCATTGATCATTAAAGAAATGCAAACTGAAACTACAATAAGATATCATCTCATTCAAGTCAGAATGTCTATTATTAAAAAGTCAAAAATAACAGATGCTGGTGAGGTTGCGGAGAAAAAGGAACACTTTTACACTGTTGGGGGGAGTGTAAATTAGTTCAACCACTGTGGAAGAGAACATGGTGATTCCTCAAAGACCTAGAGGCGGGAATACCATTAGACCCAGCAATCACATTACTGGGTATAATCTCAAAGGAATGGAAATCATTCTATTATAAAGATACTTGCACATGTATGTTCATTGCAGCACTATTCAAAATAGCAAAGACATGGAATCAATCTAAATGCCTATCAGTGATACACTGGATAAAATAATGTGGTACATATACACTATGGAATACTATGCAGGCATAGGAAGGAATGAGATCATGTCCTTTGCAGAGACATGGATGAAGATGGAAGCCATTATCCTTAGCAAACTAATGCAGAAACGGAAAGCCAAATAGTGTGTGTTCTCACTTATAAGTGGGAGATGAATGATGAGACACATGGACACATGGGGGGAACAACACACACTGGAGCCTGTCCGGGGGGTAGTTGGGAGGAGGAAGAGCATCGGGAAGAATAGTTAATGGATGCTGGGCTTAATACCTAGAGGTGATGGGATAAAGTGTGCAGCAAACCACCATGGCACACATTAACCTATATAACAAACCTACACATCCTGCACATGTACCCCTGAACTGAAAAGTTGAAGGAGAAAAAAAAAAGAAAAAGAAAATTCACTACAGCAGGAGTCATACTTTCCATTTTCAAACATCTCTATCAATGAGAAATGTTTTAATAAGCTGAAGCCTCTGTTCTTATCATCAATGCTACTTGTCTAGTCCTGCTTTTTGAAGCTCTATAAAAGAAATTACATTGCTTTTCTTATATGACAGTCCTTGAACCATTTGGGAACTTTTATCATATTCCTGCTAAGACTTCACTACTGCAGGCTAACCAACTCCAGGGCCTTTTAGTTTTGTGAATATAACACACTTTAAGATTTCTTCACTCATATAATTGCTCTCCCCCAGAATAATCTCCAGGCTGTGCATGTGGTAAAACTGTATATTGTTCAGTTCTCTGTGTGATGTGATCAGTGGTGCTATCCCTTCCACTCCAGAAACAGTTTTTCCATGAACACAACCTAAGAACACAGCAAGTCCTTGTGGTGGTGGTGATGATGGTTGTGGTGGTGGTAGTTATGGTGGTGGCTGGGGTGGTGAGGAGGGTGACAGTAGTAGTGGAGTTGGTGGTGTGGTGGTGGTGGTGGTGATAGTGGTGTGGTGAAGATGGTGATAGTTTCAGTAATCATATAATACTCTTGATTTAGTGAATTAATTAAAACTAAAGGCGTGTTTTGCTGTTACTAAGTCATATTTCCATCATCTTTTCAATCTACTGTTGTCTTTTGGACCAAGATCAAAGCTACTGACCATATGTTGGTAGATTTGAGTCATTATTTCAACCTAACAAAGGTCAATTTAGATCCTGATTTTGTCACTGTTCACCATTCTTCCCAGCTTTGGTTTATCTGCAGATTAATGATCATGTCTTCTATATCTTTATCCAAGTTTCTGATTAAATATGAATCAAGCAGTGTTAAAGTTAGAGGCCTATGAAAAGACACTAAAGAGTGTCCTTCAGGGTAACATCTATCTATTAATCAGCATCCTTTGGATAAAATTGTTCAATTCATCAATTTTAATGTTCCTCATTTTTCTTCTGTTCCATTCCCAAGGCTATCATGAAATTTGGATGCTGCCTCTATATATTGCATTTCTTCTTTGTACCAATTTAATAATCAAGGCCCCCTTGAAAAAAAATTAGTTTGATATGACTTGTGTTGCTATAAGAGAATACCACAGACTGGGTAATTTATAAAGAACAGAAATTTAATTTCTCACATTTCTGGAGGTTAGGAAGTTCAAGATCAAGATGCCAGGATCTGGTAAGGAGTGCTCTCTGCTTCCAACATGGTATCTTGAATGCTGAGTCCTCTGAAGAAGAGGAACACTATGTCTTCACATGGCAGAAGGCAGAAGGGAAAAAGTGGCATACTTCCTCCATCAAGCCCTTCTACAAGGAGACCTCCTAGTCTCATTCTTGAGGGTGGAGCCCACATGACTCAATCATCTCCCAAAGCCCATATCTCCCAATAATGTTACATTGGGAATTATGTTTCAACATAAGTTTGGAGATGACCAAAACATTCCACCTACAGCAGACTTTTTTTTCTTTTTCCATAGGTTATTGGGGGCACAGATGGTGTTTGGTTACATGAGTAAGTTCTTTAGTGGTGATTTGTGAGATTTTGGTGTACCCATCACCCAAGGAGTATATGCTGCACCCTATTTGTAGTCTTTTATCCCTCACTCCCCTCCCACCCTTCCCCCCAAGTTCCCAAAGTCCACTGTATCATTCTTATGCCTTCGCATCCTCATAGCTTAGCTCCCACATACCAGTGGGAACATATGATGTTCGGTTTTCCATTCCTGAGTCACTTCACTTACAATAATACTCTCCAATCTCATCCAGGTCGCTGCAAATGTTGTTAACTCATTTTTTTATGGCTGAGTAGTATTCCATCATATATATACGTATATATATGTATATATATGTATATATGTATATATATGTGTGTGTATATATATATCACAGTTTCTTTATTCACTCGATGATTAATGGGCATTTTGCAATGGCAAAATGATTTTGCAATGGCAAATTGTGCTGCTATAAACATGTGTGTGCAAGTATCTTTTTCGTGTAATACTTCTTTTCCTCCGAGTAGATACCCAGTACTGGGATTGCTGTATCAAATGGTAGTTCTACTTTTAGTTCTTTAAGGAATCTCCACACTACTTTCCATAGTGGCTGTACTAGTTAACATTCCCACCAGCAGAGTAGAGTGTTCCCTGACCACCACATCCACACCAACATCTACTGTTTTTTTATTTTTTATTATGGCCATTCTTGCAGGGGTAAGGTGGTATCACATTGCGGTTTTGATTTACATTTCCCTGATTATTAGTGATGTTGAGCATTTTTTTCATATGTTTGTTGGCCATTTTTATATTTTCTTTTGAGAATTTTCTATTCATGTCCTTAGCCCACTTTTTGATGAGATTATTTGTTTTTTGTTTTTTCTTTCGTTCTTACTCATGTGTTTGAGTTCGTTGTAGATTCTGGATATTAGTCCTTTGTCAGATGTACAGATTGTGAACATTTTCTGCCACTCTGTGGGTTGTCTCTTTAAGGTCCTTAATTCATCTTGAGTTGATTTTTGTATAAGGTGAGAGATGAAGATCCAGTTTCATTCTCCTACACGTGGCTAGCCAATTATCCCAGCACCATTTGTTGAAAAGGGTATCCTTTCCCCGCTTTATGTTTTTGTTTGCTTTTTCAAAGATCAGTTGACTGTAAGTATTTGGGTTTATTTCTGGGTTCTCTATTCTGTTCCATTGGTCTATGTGCCTATTTTTATACCAGTAACATGCTGTTTTGGTGACTATGGCCTTATAGTATAGTTTGAAATCAGGTAATGTGATGCCTCCAAATTTGTTCTTTTTGCTTAGTCTTGCTTTGGCTATGCAGGTTCTTTTTTAGTTCCATATGCGTTTTAGAGTTGTTTTTTATAATTCTGTGAAGAATGATGGTTGTATTTTGATGAGGACTGCATTGAATTTGTACATTGCTTTTGGCAGTATGGTCATTTTCACACTACTGATTCTACCTATCCATGAGCATGGGATGTGTTTCCATTTGTTTGTGTCATCTATGATTTATTTCAGCAGTGTTTTGTAGTGTTACTTGTAGAGGTCTTTCACCTCTTTGGTTAAGTATATTCCTAAGTATTTGTCTTTTTTTTTTCAGCTATTGTGAAAGCTGTTGAGTTCTTTACTTGATTCTCTGCTTGGTCGCTGTTGGTGTGTAGAAGAGCTTCTGATTTGTACACATTAATATTGTATCTGGAAACTTTGTTGAATTCTTTTATCAGTTCTAGGAGCTTTCTGGAGGAGTCTTTAGGGTTTTTGAGGTAAACAATAATATTTTCTGTAAACAATGACAGTTTGACTTCCTTTTTACAGATTTGGATGCCCTTTATTTCTTTCTCTTGCCTGATTGCTCTGGCTAGGACTTCCAGTACTATGTTGAAGAGGAGTGGTAAGAGTGGGCATCCTTGTCTTGTTCCAGTTCTCAGAGGGAATGCTTTCACTTTTCCCCATTCAGTATTATGTTGGCTGTGGGTTTGTCATAAGTGGCTTTTATTACATTGAGATATGTCCCTTGTATGCTGATTTTGCTTAGAGTTTTTAATCGTAAAGCATTGCTGGATTTTGTTGAATGCTTTTTCTGCATCTATTCAGATGATCATGTGATTTTTGTTTTTAATTATGTTTATGTGGTGTATCACATTTGTTGACTTGCATATGTTAAACCATCTCTGCAACCCTTGTATGAAACCCAGTTGATCATGGTAGATTATCTTTTTGACATACAGTCGGATTCGGTTAGTATTTTGTTAAGGATTTTAGCATCTATGTTCATCAGTGATATCTATCTGTAGTTTCCTTTTCTGGTTATGTTCTGTTCTGGTTTTGGTATTAGGGTGTTACTGGCTTGAGAGAATGAATTAGGGAGGGTTCCCTCTTTCTCTATCTTGTCAAATAGTGTCAATAGGATTGAGGTCTTCATAGAAGACTTTTTCAATATTTATGATCACCAGATTCCTTTCTCACCACCATCCTGTTAATAATTAATACTAGAATCTTATTTGGAATCTATATAATTCCCAATGATCTTTAGTGAAAAAATGTTGCTACTTCATTTTGAGAACCAGAATCACATTTGTTCATTCCACTTTTTTAACACCTTTCCTCTCCACAATTCCCTCATTGGAGAAACAATTCATTCCTCCTTGGAGCCTCAGAGCTCATTGAAACCTCATGAAACAGCTCTTGCTCTGCCTTCTATTAGGGTTGTTTATTTAGATAGACATCATATTCCTTCTACCCCCACCCCTAAGATACTCACACTTGATTATAAATTCCTTGGTAACAAAAGACATTGCTTTTTTTTTTTTTTTTTTTTTTTTTTTGCTATCTCCTGCAGTGCCTTACACCATGTATTTGAAAGATTGAAATGAACTAAAGTGCACAAAGGAAGAAAATTAGTATTATCTATGCAGTCTCAAAATTATTTTTGACAAAATTGGATTTTTTTCATCTATCTTAATACCTAATTTGTTCATAGTTGAATCAGTCTTGCAGTTAATCTGATGTGGCCGTTAAGACTACTGAAGACCATAAATTCATTTTCCTGATCTGATGATTTTTAATCATATAGTCACAACCACTCACACGGAAAAATAAAACAGCAGACTAAATAGCAAACTAATAGCAGAATGATGAATGGAATTATCCCTAGGCCCAAAGGCTATTATACATAATCTACAGTCTCTGTCTAATTCATTCATTCAGCTTTGATTCAACACCCTTTTGTTAAGTGACAATAACAGTTACCAGTTACTGAATGCTTCCTATGGGCTAAGCACTTGAATAAGACTGTAATGTGGTGACTGCCAATATCGGGCTTGCCTTGAGTTCTGGCAACACCAGTTATTATTTGTGCAACCATAAGCCAGCTACTTCAGTTTAAAGCAAGTTATCATAAATATTAGTTATACCATTATTTTTAAAATGTATTATCTCATTGAATCATCACAACAACCTTGTGAGCCACTATTATTTCTTCCAACTTTAAAACTTGGCAAGATACTGGGTGCTGGATGCGGAAGGATTTATAGAAATGACCATGTCTATAAATGACCTGATCCTGCCCTCAAGGACTTTACAATGAAGTCAAAAGGACTGACTTTTAAATAATTAATTATAATCAAAAGCAGAATGAAATATTTCCCATAGCAATGTGAATGCAAAATGTTGGAGAGCACAGAGGATTCAACGGATGACTTTATTTAAAAGATAGAATTTGAGTTGAAACTGGAGGAGTGAAAATAATTTGCAGAGTCATAACAAAGGTACAGGACAATCCACAAAAGTGAGGGAACCACAAAAGCAAACCACACAGAAAAATAAAACAGCAGACTAAAAAGCAAAGCATGGCAGCATAAAAAAGCATTCGGGGTGCAATGCTGACCAGGGAGTGTTTCTCAACCTGCCAACTGTAAGAATTATTTTACTGCGGCCCTACCAGGATTATGTTTGTATATTGAGTATATCAGTGAGACAATCTTAGAGTATATCACACATAGAAAAGTTAAGGTTGATTTTGTGAAATTTTTTTCAATGATATGTATGAGTATTGGGTCATAATATAAAACATACTTCTCATTGTGGGTTGTGGTCTAAAAAGTGCGGAAGGTGCTCATCTAGAGAGGTTGGAACCTAAGTCATGAAGAGAGATGTACTGTGGGGACGAGGTTGGTGTCCTAGAAAAATCATGTCCAGAAAAATAACACTGTGGGATGATGTATTTACATTTGAGATGAGGAATGGAAGAAAGGAAACAAGTTAGGGGAAGCTGCAACAGTCTATGCCAGCATATCCCAAATTGCTGTGAATGAAGCCTATTCTGGGAGTTATTAGTAGGCGTGAAGAGGGGAAATTCTTCAGGTGAGCAAATACAGGCATTGTAACATGTAGACAGAAGTGGGTTTATGGTAAAGCTAAGGAAGCTAAATCTTCTGTTCTCATAGGTCCCTTCCAAGGCTCTGTTCTGAATTTTGTGTTCATAATTTTGTGTTCTTTTTCTTAAAAAAGACCTTCAAATTGTATAAACTTTGATACCCATCAAACCTGAATCTTCCTCAGCTTGTATATAAATTTAAGTAGGTGTCTTTTTCACAAAATAGGGCTTCTCAGAGACGTTAAGCTACTGATGTGCAGGTCAGGCGCTGTGGCTCAGACCTGTAATCCTTGGGAGGCCAAGGCGGGCAGATCACAAGGTCAGGAGTTCGAGACTAGCCTGGCCAACATAGTGAAACCCCGTCTCTACTAAAACTACAAACATTAGCCAGGCATGCACCTGTAATCCCAGCTACTCAGGAGGCTGAGGCAGGAGAATCACTTGAACTCAGGAGCTGGAGGTTGTGGTGAGCCAAGATCACCCCAGCCTGGGCAACAGAGCAAAACTCAGTCTCAAAAAAAAGATACTGATGTGCATTTTGAATCCCCCTGAGATAGCAATGTTATACCTTCTCCTCTTTCTTCAAACTCCCATACCTCTCTCCGAGCCCTTCCTCTAAACTGTCACTCACACCTCACATTTCATGAGCAACATAGAAGCCATTCAATGCAACCTCATTCATCTTCTCACCAATAAACCTACTGTATTGCTGTCAAAATTTATATCACAGGCTATGTTTAGGGAAAGGGTGACTTTTTTTCCTTATCTCTAATTGACCTCATCTTTCTCTGGAGTTCCCATTTCCATGAAAAAAAAAATGATAATAAGTTTACTAAGAGTAACTTGGTTTCTTTCCATTTAAAAGAAGCTGTTGGTTAAATAGTCTCTGTGGAGTTAAATACTCAATTTTTCAAAGTGTTTTCCATTTGTTGTTGTCTTTCTCTTCTCCTTCGGTAGCATCTGGACACAGTGGAACCCTGTGTGAATTCACAGCAGTGGGAGAGAGGTGTCTGGTCCACTTCCTCTCCTTTGAGCCCCCAGTGCCATTAGGGGATAAGTCATTCTAGTGGGCTTCTGGCCATCCAGCAGCCTCCACAGATGATACTCTGGTCCCTCACCACATCACAGACTTCCATCTCAACCTCAGCCTTATTCTGAGCCTTGGCTCCTCTCAGCACTTCCGCCACCAATGGGGGCTGGAACCAGCTGCTTTCTCAAATCTGTGGGAGTGGCTTTGTGTTGATGGAGATGTTTGTTGAAGCATCTCTCAAGCATCTCTTTCAGCCTTGATTTATCTCCCATTCCTTTGCCTTCTTGGAGATGATGCTGCCTCAAATGTAGGGCTCATTTGAGAGGATTTCAACCACCCCAGGTTGTGTCTCAGGAAAGTAAGTACTAGCCATATAAATTTTGTTTTCTACAAATCTATCTAGAACTTTCCAATATAACATACTCTCAAGTTAGACCTCAAGAACATTCGTGTGGCTGCTTCTTTCTTTCACACTTCTTCTCTCTGGCATCTCCTCTCTTTGTCCTCCCCTTGCCTGCCTGGCAGGAAGTCCCCTCATATCATTTTCTCCTCCTCTTCTATTCTTTGTGTTTTACTCAAGGCAGTACCCTCCACTTCTTCCTTGGGGCAATAATATGTGTAATTTTAACCTTATAGTAGAAGGTCAGCGAGAGAGAAACGCACATAACAAAGAAAACAAAAGTCAGGTTATGGTTTTTAGATGTCTATTCTCCTACATGACAAATATATTTGTTAATCCATAGTGTCTTCATCTTTTTCCATCACCACGGAGACTATTCATTTAAAAGGCTAACCTTCTACTTTGTCAACAACCACAAGCACCCTCCAGGATTTCCCTTTTAGGTTATCTCCCCTCACTCTGCCTCATCAGTCTCCTCCTCTGAGATCATCACCCTCCACATATGATCAGATTCCAAAATCACCCACCATTTGACTCATTCTTGACTCTAAATGCTCCTCCAGGATAGCACCATTTCTCCCGTCATTCCAAGCAAACCTCTCAAAACTGTCTCATACCACATTTCCATTTTCTTTCTCTCTCTATTTAATCCACTATAATCTGATTTCCTCCTGAACCATTCCACTGAATTTAATATTGTCAAGATCACCAATGACTTTTGTATTAGTCAGCTCCAGCTACCATAAGAAAATATCATAGACTGAGTGGGTTAAACAACAAAAATTTAATTTTTCACAGTTCTAGAGGCTGGAAAATCAAAGATCAAGGTGCCAACAGGGTTTGGTTTCTTGTGAGGGAGCTCTTTACGGCTTGCAGATGGCCACCTTCACACTGTGTCTTCACATGACCTTTTCTTGGTTTATTTGTATGTATGTGTGGTCGAGGGTTAGCCGGGAGAGAGATACAGAGGGAGAGAGAGAGAGAGAGAGATACAGAAAGAGAGAGAGAATCTTCCTCTTTTTATAAAGCCACCAATTCTATGGATTAGGATTCCACCATTACAACCTCATTTAACCTTAATTAGCTTCTAAAAGCTCTGTCTCCAAATACAATCACATTGGAAGCTTGAGGTTCAATAGATGAATTTTGCAGGGTTGGAGTGGTGTGGAGGAGAACACAATTTTGTCCATAGCAACGTGCTTATTGCTAAAGCCAAAAAAGATTTGGGTTCTCATGCTTGTCTTCTTAATGATATTTGAAATGTGAAGTTATGACTGCCTTCTTAAAACAGGTTGTTCTCTTAGTTCTCTGTTACCACTTCTGTTTTTCTGGGCTTTCTCCTCTGCCACTAGCCTGTCCTTTTCAAGCTTGCTTGCTAGGTCTGGCATTTGATTTTGGGGGCTGCTGAGGGTCAGTCCTGAATGCCCTCCCTCTCTCTATCCTTTTTTATGTTCATGACTCTCAAATTTATATTGCCAACCCAGACTTCTGGTTTGAGTTTGCTACCATAGCCATATGCCTACTTAACATCTTTTGAATATTTCATACACGTATTTTCAGCTTGACATATTTGAAAAATAATTTTTGATTTTTCATAACACACTGCCCCCCAACCCCAATTTCTTCCTCTCTTATTAAAAAGCATTATTATTTTTTTCTTTTTTTGTAGGTGGGGGGATAGAGTTTTGCTCTTGTTGCCCAGGGTGGAGTGCAATGGCACGATCTTGGCTCACTGCAACCTCTGCCTCCCGGGTTCAAGCGATTCTCCTGCCTCAGCCCACCAAGAAGCTGGTATTACAGGTGCCCACCACCATGCCTAGCTAATTTTTTTTTGTATTTTTAGTAGAGATGGGGTTTCTCCATGCTGGCCAGGCTGGTCTTGAACTCCTGACCTCAGGTGATCCACCCACCTTGGCCCCCCAAAATGCTGGGATTACAGGCATGAGCTACTGTGCCTGGCCCAAGAGCATCATTTTCTAACAGTTGCTCAAGCTATACATCTAGGAATTTTCCTTAATTTCTACCTTTCCCTTACCTTCTACATGCAATCCAAGAAAAAGTGCTTTCAACTCTCCAAATAATGTATTTTTCTTTCTTCTGCATGTACCTTAAATCATACCACAATTGTGCCACAATCACCTCTCACCAGACCTTGCACATTAGCCCCTTAACTAGTTTCCCTGCTTCAGTTCCTGTCTTCTCCAATCCATTCTCCAGATAAATCTAAGGGATGTTGGTTTAAAATATACCACAGCTCTTCTTCCTTCTCCTCCTCTTTTTCCTTTGTTCCTTACCCTTCCTCAACAATTCAGCCCCTAAGCCATTCACTAGTGTTAAACAACATAGGCATTCATGTTGTGGGGGATTGGCCACAATGACCCAGAAACGGGGGTCAGAACCCAGGGAGAGCTCAGGAGGGCATCCATGTGGAGAGACAGCTTGGCAGGTGTTGCCTAAGCCTGGGTGGGTGAGAAGGATATCCCCATAGGAGGGCGAGGAGATGGCAATAGCCCAGCATGGCTGTTGGAGCCTAAGTGGGTGAGATTGTCAATGCTGGAAGGTACAGAGGATTGGCAGCAAAAATGGGAGACTGATTATATGCAGGGATACTGATCAAATAAGTTAAATAGATTAAGGGTAATGGAAGCCATATTTCTCACTGTGGGAGAAAAGGGCTACAAATATGGAAAGGTATAAAAACAGGACTTACCTGTTGTGTTGCATTGAAATTGGAGATAGCAGTATGAATTCATGATTCCAATATATACCAATGGACATAAAAATCAACAGAGGTAAATATGTGTAAACACACACACATACTTACACATATAGCTCCCTAACTCTGTCCACTGAGAAAGCCTGGGAGCAGTGACACCTAAGTAACAATAAGCGCAAGTGTCTAAATACCATTTTCTACTAAAAAGAACCAGGGCTCCTAATTGAAATGGATCATCCCAAGTCTGGGGCAAGGGAAGTACTAGATGACTATGGAAAATGTTTTGTGTGGGAAATTGAGAAAGTGTTCATAAAATGATGGAAACATATCAAAAGAACACAGAAGCCACCTTGAAGGGGTTCCCACTGGTCACATCTGGAACTATTTTAGCACCAAAAATTAGTGATCATACTAAATATTCATTAAATAAAATACAAATTTTAAAGGTAACTTTTCAGCGGAGAGGTCTGGCTTCACCTGGCCATAATCAAGTGATCAAAGTTAAAATCACTGGCTTAAATAGGTTGCCCAAAACCATGCGCCACTCTGTAGGATGTAATGCATCACGCCTATGACATTCCTGCCAAGTATACATAACCTGAATTTAATCATAAAGTGACATCAGAAACACCACAATTGAGAGATGTCTATGAAGCAGCCTCGAATCTTGCAAAGTGTCAAGATCAAGGAAACGTGAGGCACTATAGCAGATTGAGGAAAACTAAAGAGACATGGTACCCAAAAGCAAAGCATGATTTTGAATGGCATCCTTTTGCCATAAAGGACATTATTGTGACAATTGGCAAAAGTTGAATAGGGTCCAAGGATTAGTTGATAGTAATTGACTGTAATCCCAGCACTTTGGGAGGCCCAGGTGGGTTTACCAGTTGAGGTCAGGAGTTCGAGACCAGCCTGGCCAACATGGTGAAACCCCATCTTTACTAAAAATACAAAAATTAGCTGGGCGTGTTGGTGCACACCTGTAATCCCAGCTACTTGGGAGGCATGAGGATCGCTTGAAGCTGGGAGGCAGAGGTTTTAGTGAGCTAAGAGTCTGGGTGACCGAGCAATACTGTCTAAAAATAAATAAATAAATAAATAAATAAATAAATAAATAAATAACGTATTGATTTAATTTCGTGATTTGTGGGATCGTGTTGTGAGAAGTAGGAGAATGTCCTTGTTACAAAGTGGTTGGGTTGATGAGTCACATGGTAGGCAGCCTTTAATATGTCTCCATGATCCCTTCCTCTTGACATTCATGCCTTCATATAATCCCCACCCGTTGAGTTACATCTATGCCTAGTGACTCACTTCCAAATAATAGAACACAGCAAAAATGATGGCATATCACTTATGAGAGTAGCATTTTTGGTTACAAAAAGATCATGGCTGCCATCTTGGGTACTCTTTCTTTTCTTGCTCACTCACACTGAGAAGTCAGCTTCCATGCTGTGAGCTTCCCCATAGAGAGAAGTACATGGCATGGAACTGAGGGAAGCCGCCAGCCACATGCCAGTGAGGAACTCAATCCTCAGAAAGCAACTGAAGACCTTAGTTCAGGAGCCTGAAAGGGGCTAAATCCTGCCAATGACCACCTGAAAGAGCTTGGAAGTGAATCCTCCTACAGTTGAGTATTTGAGTGAGACTGAAGCCGTAGCCAACACCGTGTTCAAAGACTTCTGAGAGTCTCTGAGGCAGATGACCCAGCCAAACCACACCTGGATTTTGACCCACAGAAACTCTGAGATAATAAATGTTGTTTAGTATTTACATTTCTTTCTGGATTTCCCCGGATTTTAATGAAAAGTTGGGACACAAGGCATCAGTCTTCAAACTACATTCTGCTGTCTGCAGTCAAATAGAACTTCCTTTCTCCCTTTATTTTAGAATTAAATACATTCTGAATACATAATCTCATTCCTAAAGCTGCTAAACTTTAGGGTAATTTGTTAGACAATAGATAACTGATACAGGATATCATATTGCAACTTATTCTCAGATGGTTCTGGGGAAAAGGCTGTACTTTAAGTTTTTGTTTTTTGTTTTATAAAGTGTGTGCCTGTGTGTATATAATGGATTATGTCACTTTCCAACTTAAATGTCTTTACTGGCTTCCCATCACATGTAGAACAAAATCCAAACTCCTTGCCGTGTCCTCCATATTGCCCTTGCCCATTTCTTCAGCTCCTCTGCCCCCTTACTCCTCCTAACTTCTGCCACACTGGTTTTCCATCAGTTCTTTGGACAGATCCTGCCCTCTCCTATCACAGGGCCTTTGAATTCACTGCTACCCCTTCCTGGATGCCCTTTCCCACTTCCTCATGTGAATATTCTAATCTCATCTTTAGAATCTCACTATAAATATTGGCTTCAGTCCTTTACCCCTCCTTCATATTCTCTGGTTCAGCCCCTCATTCATTTCTTTCATATACTTTATCAGATGTTGTAATTCTCCTATTTGTGTACTTGTTTTGATCAGTCCAAGCCTTTGATAAAGACAAACCCGATGGGAAACCCCCTCCTCTTCTACACCATTATATTCCCAGTACATAACACATAGTAAATACTCTTTCAATACCTGATGAATGAATTGATTAATGTAATGCTTGACCATCTGGGTAGAATTTTTCAAAGCAAAATTTGATTAATCCTCACTCCCAAAAAGAAATTTTAAAACTACACAGAGAGAGTTCAATTGTACCGATATAGGCAATCAAGACTGATCATAATAGATTATTTATCTTTCAACATCAAAATTAAGAGTGTCCTTTTTCTATATTAAGTTCTTGTTATCTTGGTTACCACACTACCTGTCTCTACAAGTGGGTTTCTTTTTCTTTCTTTTTTTTTTTTCATTCTTTCAATCCCTGTTTTGCAGATATCACAACAGAGTTGTATTCTATGTACAGTAAAATCCCACATTCAGATAACAGCGCATTCTTCCAAGACTTCCAGGAACAGCCTCCATGTGGATTTAATAGGCCAAGGAGCATGGCTTTCAGGAAGGCATTGATGGTGGGGCTGGGGACCCTGTTCTGACAGCTACGTGGCCCCATTCCTCTTCAACAGTTCAGCACCATCAGTGAGGAGAGAAAAAGGCAGAGAGAGAGAGAGAAAGACAGAGAGAGCATGCCTGAAATCTCCCAGCTTGTTTCTGTCAGAACACATCAGTTCCAGGTCATGTTTCTGCAGCAAGCATGTCATGGAGCAAGCACGAGCTGTCAATATGGAGAAGAGAGAAGCTCCTTTGACAGATCCCACATCTACATTCCAGGCCCATTATGTCAAGAGAACTTGTTGTTTCCCTTGAATGAGCTGCCTCTCCCTCTGTCGGGTCCCCAGCTGTGGAAATCCTCAGTGTCAAGCCCTGAAAGATGCCATGTCTCTGCTTGTCATACATATTTACAGGTCAGAACTGCTATATTCATAGTTGGGGGTAGGGGTGAGCAGGGACAAACAGGCAGGAACATGGCCAGTCTTCCAGAAGTGCCACCTGCCACTCCACATTCTCCCCATGGGAGGTGTATTCAGTTCAAACCTAGAATTATTAAAAAGTCAGCATCAGAGTTAACTTCTTTCAGTGGGAACCTCACACTTCTGAAAGTAGCTTTCAAGAAATGGGTAAACAAATATTTTAATGAAAAGTATACATTCTGCCTAATTCCTCATTACCTTTGGGTTCTAGTGTCTGGTGGATATGAGGGGGTTGGGGAAGAAGACAAATGTGTTTATTTGTTGACTGGGGCTGTATATTGTAAAATAAAGGAAGAAAGTAAGTTCTATTTGACAGCAGACTGTAGTGTGTAGACTGATGCCTGGTGTCCCAATTTTTCATTACAATCCAAGAAAATCCAGAATGAAATGTAAGTATTTACACTGGCCAGAGCTAGTACTGACAGTCAAGCTATTGCCCAACTCTAGGAGGAATTTTTATAAACTACAAGACTGGTGGAATTAGATTGAAAGACACATTTGTAACCTTCTCATTTTTTACCTCCAGAAAGGGAGCAATCTGACAGCCTTTCTCCTGTCCCTGCTGCTTGTCACTGGCCCAGCAGATAAGGTCTGAACCAGCCAGAGAAATGGGGAATTGTCTGCACTACAAAGGTGGAGAGGGTGAGTGACACTGCTGTTGACTAATGATGAAGAAGGACAGGGTAGGAGTGAATGACAGTGGGAAAATCTGGGAGTGGCAATATCACATGTATTCCAGAGGTTCTGAGTGTCAGAGCACCTTGCCACCGTCCAGCAGAGTCACGGCATGGAAACATGTGGGGTGAGAGGAACTGGCCTTGGGATTGTGTTTAAAATCCTTCCTTCCTTCTGAGGTAAAGTTATTCATTCACTCAGCAACTATTTATTTAGTGGCTACTATATGCTAGACACTCTTCCTGGCAATGGGGTAAACTCCTTGCCTTCAAGCAGCTTACTTTCACATAGGAAATAAAGAACAAATGTTGCTTTTTAACATTAAGTGCTATGAAGAAAATTAATCTAGTGATCTGGCAAGATGGCCAAATAGGAGCAGCTCCAGTCTGCAGCTCCCAGGAAGATCAATGAAGAAGGTAGGTGATTTCTGCATTTCCAGTTGAGGTACCTGGTTCATCTCATGAGAACAGGTTAGACAGTGGGTGCAGCCCAGGGAGGCAGAGCAGAAGCAGGGTGGGTGTTGCCTCACCTGGGAAGTGCAAGGGGCCAGGGAACTCCCACCCCAAGCCAAGGGAAGCCGTGAGGGACTGTGCCATGAGGGACGGTGCTATCCGGCTGAGATACTATGCTTTTCCCATGGTTTTTGCAACCTGCAGACCATTAGATTTGCTCAGGTGCCTATAACACCAGGTCGCTGGGTTTCAAGCACAAAACTGGGTGGCTGTTTGGGCAGACACTGAGCTAGCTGCAGGTTTTTTTGTGTTTTTTTGGGTTGTTGTTGTTTGTTTGTTTTTTTTTTTTTCATACCCTAGTGGCACCTGGAACCCCAGGGAGACAAAACCATTTACTCCCCTGGAAAGGGGGCTGAAGCCACGGAGCCAAGTGGCCTTGGTCAGTGGGTCCCACCCCTACAGAGTCCAGCAACCTAAGATTCACTGGCTTGAAATTCTCGCTGCTAGCACAGAAGTCTGAAGTCAACCTGGGATGCTCGAGCTGGGTGGGGGAAGGGAGATCCACCATTACTGAGGCTTGAGTAAGCAGTTTTCCTCTCACAGTATAAACGAAGATGCCAGGAAGTTCAGACTGGGTTGAACCCACCACAGTGCGGCAAAGCCACTGTAGCCAGACTGCCTCTTTAGATTCCTCCTCACTGAGCGGGGCATCTCTGAAAGAAAGACAGCAGCCCCAGTCAGGGGTTTATAGATAAAACTCCCATCTCTCTGGGACAGAGCACCTGGGGAAGGGGTGGCTGTGGGCACAGCTTCAGCAGACTTAAACATTCCTGCCTGCCAGCTCTGAAAAGAGTAGCAGATCTCCCAGCACAGCACTTGAGCTCTGCTAAGGGACAGACTGCCTCCCCAAGTGGGTTCCTGACCCGTGCCTCCTGACTGTGAGACACCTCCCGGCAGGGGCCAACAGACACCTCACAGAGGAGACCTCTGGCTGGCATCTGGTGGGTGCCCCTCTGGGATGAAGCTTCCAGAGGAAGGAGCAGGCACCAATCTTTGCTGTTCTGCAGCCTCTACTGATGATACCCAGGCAAACAGGGTCTGGAGTGGACCTCCAGCAAACTCCAGCAGACCTGCAGAAGTGGGGCCTGTTAGAAGGAAAACTAACAAACAGAAAGCAATAACATCAACATCAACAAAAAGGATGACCACGCAAAAACCCCATCCAAAGGTCATCAGCATCAAAGATCAAAGGTAGATAAATCCACAAAGATGACCAAAAAAACGCACAAAAATGCTGAAAATTCCAAAAATCAGAATGTCTCTTGTCCTCCAAAGGATCACAACTCATTGCCAGCAAGTGAACAAAACTAGATGGAGAATGAGTTTGATGAATTGACAGAAGTAGGCTTCAGAAGGTGGGTAATAACAAACTCCTCTGAGCTAAAGGAGCATGTTCTAACTCAGTGCAAGGAAGCTAAGAACCTTGATAAAAGGTTAGAGGAATTGCTAACTAGAATAACCAGGTTAGAGAAGAACATAAATGACCTAATGGAGCTGAAAAACACAGCACAGCACGAGAACTTTGTGAAGCATACACAAGTATCAATAGCCAAATTGATCAAGCAGAAGAAAGGATATCAGAGATCAAAGATCAACTTAATGAAATAAAGTGTGAAGACCACATTAGAGAAAAAAGAATGAAAAGAAATGAACAAGTCTCCAAGAAATATGGGACTATGTGAAAAGACCAAACCTACATTTGATTGGTATACCTGAAAGTGAGCAGGAAAATGGAACCAAGTTGGAAAACACACTTCAGGAGAATTTCCCCAACCTAGCAAGACAGGTCAACATTCAAATTCAGGAACTACAGAGAACACCACAAAGATACTCCTCGAGAAGAGCAACCCCAAGACTTATCAGATTCACCAAGGTTGAAATGAAGGAAAAAATGTTAACAGCAGCCAGAGAGAAACGTCAGGTTACCTACAAAGGGAAGCCCATCAGACTAACAGCAGATCTCTGCACAAGTCCCACAAGCTGAAGAGAGTGGGGGCCAATATTCAACATTCTTAAAGAAAAGAATTTTCAACCCAGAATTTCATATCCAGCCAAACTAAGCTTCATAAGCAAAGGAGAAATAAAACCCTTAACAGGCAAGCAAATGCTGAGGAATTTTGTTGCCATCAGTCCTGCCTTACAAGAACTCCTTAAGGAAGCACTAAATATAGACAGGAAAAACTGGTACCAGCCACTGCAAAAACATTCCAAAATATAAAGACCAATGACATTATGAAGAAACTGCATCAACTAATGTGCAAAATAACCAGCTAGCATAATGATGACAGGATCAAATTCACACATACCAATATTAACCTTAAATGTAAGTGGGCTAAATGCCTCAATTAAAAGACACAGACTGGCAAATGGGGTAGAGTCAAGACTCATTGCTGTGCTATGTTCGGGAGATCCATCTCACATGCAAAGACACACATAGGCTCAAAATAAAGGAATAAAGGAAAATTTACCAAGCAAATGGAAAGAAAAAAAAAAAAAAAGCAGGGATTGCAATCCTAGTCTCTGATAAAAGAGACTTTAAACCATCAAATATCAAAAAAGACAAAGAAGGGCATCACATAGTGGTAACGGGATCAATGCAACAATTAGAGCTAACTACCCTAAATATATATGCACCCAATACAGGAGCACCCAGATTCATAAAGCAAGTTCCTAGAGATCTACAAGGAGACTGAGACTCCCACACAATAATAGTGGGAGACTTTAACACCCCACTGTCAATATTAGATCAATAAGACAGAAAATTAACCAGATTCTTCAGGACTTGAACTCAGCTCTGGAACAAGTGGGCCTAATACACATCTAGAGAACTCTCCACCCCAAATCTGCAGAATATACATTCTTCTCAGCACCACTTAGCATTTATTCTAAAATTGACCGCATAATTGGAAGTAAAACACTCCTCAGCAAATGCAAAAGAACGGAAATCATAACAGTCTCTCAGACCACAGTACAATCAAATTAGAATTCAGGATTAAGAAACTCACTCAGAACTGCACAACTACATGGAAACTGAACAACCTGCTCCTGAATGAAATGACTACTGGGTAAATAATAAAGTTAAGGCAGAAATAAATAAGTTCTTCGAAACCAATGAGAACAAAGACACAACATACCAGAATCTCTGGGACACAGCTAAAGCAGTATATAGAAGGAAATGTAAGCACTAAATGCCCACATCAGAAAGCAAGAAAGATCTAAAATTGATACCCTAACATCAAATTAAAGGAACTAGAGAAGCAAGAGCAAGCAAATTAAAAAGCTAGCAGAAGGCAAGAAATAACTAAGATCAGAGCAGAAGTGAAGGAGATAGAGACATGAAAAACCCTTCAAAAAATCAACGAATCCAGGAGCTGGTTTTTGAAAAGATTAACAAAATAGGTAGATCACTAGCCAGACTAATAAAGAAGAAAAGAGAGAAGAATCAAATAGACACAATGAAAAATGATAAAGGGGATACCACCATTAATCCCACAGAAATACAAATTACCATCAGAGAATACTATAAACACCTCTATGCAAATAAACTATAAAATCTAGAAAAAACTGATAAATTCCTGGACACATACAGCCTCCCAAGTCTAAACCATGAAGAAGCCAAATCCCTGAATAGACCAATAACAAGTTCTGAAATTGAGGCAGTAATTAATAGCCTACCAACCAAAAAAAGCCCAGGACCAGATAGATTCACAGCTGAACTCTACCAGAGGTACAAAGAGGAGCTGGTACCATTCCTTCTGAAACTATTCTAAACGATAGAAAAATAAGAACTCCTCCCTAACTCATTTTATGAGGCCAACATCATCCTGACACCAAAATCTGGCAGAAACACAACAAAAAAGGAAATTTTAGGCAAATATCCCTGATGAACATTGATCGAAAATCCTCGGTAAAATACTGACAAACCAAAACCACAAGCAGCACGTTAGAAAGCTTATCCACCAAGATCAAGTCAGCTTCATCCCTGGGATGCAAGGTTGGTTCAACACATGCAAATCAATAAACGTAATCTATCACATAAACAGAACCAATGACAAAAAACACATGATTATTTCTACAGATGCAGAAAAGGCCTCCAGTAAAATTCAACACCCTTTCATGCTAAAAACATTCAATAAACTAGGTATTGATGGAACATATCTCAAAATAAGAAGAGCTATTTATGACAAACCCACAGCCAATATCATACTGAATGGGCAAAAGATGGAAGCATTCCCTTTGAAAACTGGCACAAGACAAGGATGCCCTCTCTCACCACTCCTATTCAACATAGTATTAGAACTTCCGGCCAGGGCAATCAGGCAAGAGAAAGAAATAAGTATATTCAAATAGGAAGAGAGGAAATCAAATTGTCTCTGTTTGCAGATGACATGATTGTATATTTAGCAAACCCCATCGTCTCAGCCCCAAAACTCCTTAAGCTGATAAGCAATTTCCACAGTCTCAGGATATAAAATCAATGTGCAAAAATCACAAGCATTCCTATACCCCAAAATAGACAAACAGACAGCCAAATCATGAGTGAAGTCCCATTTGCAATTGCTACAAAGAGAATAGAATACCTAGGAATACAACTTACAAGGGATGTGAAGGACCTCTTCAAGGAGAACTACAAACCATTGAAGGGATGTGAAGGACTTCTTCAAGGAGAACTACAAACCATTGCTCAAGGAAATAAGAGAGGACACAAATGAAAAAACATTCCATGTTCATTGACAGGAAGAATCAATAATATGCAGATGGCTATACTGCCCAGAATAATTTATAGATTCAATGCTATTCCCATCAAGCTATCACTGACTTTCTTCAGAGAATTAGAAAAAAAAAACTACTTTAAATTTCATATGGAACCAAAAAAGAGCCCATATAGCCAAGACAATCCTAAGCAAAAAGAACAAAGCTGGAGGCATCATGCTACCTGACTTCAAACTATACAAGTCTACAATAATCAAAACAGTATGGTACTGCTACCAACACAGATATATAGACCAATGAAACAGAACAGAGGCCTCAGAAATAATGCCACACATCTACAACCATCTGCTCTTTGACAAACCTGACAAAAGCAAGCAATGGGGAAAGGATTCCATATTTAATAAATGGTGTTGGGAAAACTGGCTAGCCATATGCAGAAAACTGAAATTGTACCCCTTCATTATACCTTCTACAAAAATTAATTCAAGATGGATTAAGACTTCAATGTAAAACCTAAAACCATAAAAACCCTGGACGAAAACCTAGTTAATACCATTCAGGACACAGGCATGGTCAAAGACTTCATGACTAAAACACCAAAAGCAGTGGCAACAAAAGCTAAAACTGACAAACGGGATCTAATTAAACTAAAGAGCTTCTGCACAGCAAAGGAAACTATCATCAGAGTGAACAGGCAATCTACAGAATGAGAGAAAATTTTTGCAATCTATTCATCTGACAAAGGTCCAATATCCAGAATCTACAAGGAACTTAAACAAATTTACAACAACAACAACAACAAAAAACAACCCCATCTAAAAGTGAGCAAAGGATATGAACAGACACGTCTCAAAAGGAGACGTTTATGCGGCCAAAAAAATATGAAAAAAAGTTCATCATAACGGGTCATTAGAGAAATGCAAATCAAAACCACAATGAGATACCATCTCACACCAGTTAGAATGGCCATCATTAAAAAGTCAGGAAACAACAGATGCTGGAGAGAAAGTGGAGAAATTGGAACACTTTTACATTGTTGGTGGGAATGTAAATTACTTCAACCCTTATGGAAGACAGTGTGGTGATTCCTCAAGGATCTAGAACTAGAAATACCATTTGACCCAGTAATCCCATTACTGGTATATAACCAAAGGATTATAAATCATTCTACTATAAAAACACATGCACAAGTATGTTTATTGCAGCACTGTTCATAACAGCAAAGACTTGGAACCAACCCAAATGCCCATCAATTATAGATTGGATAAAGAAAGTGTGGCACATATACATCGTGGAATACTATGCAGCCATAAAAAGGGATGAGTTCGTGTTCTTTGCAGGGACATGGATGAAGCTGGAAACCATCATTCTCAGCAAACTAACACAGGAACAGAAAACCAAACACATTTTCTCACTCATAAATGGGAGTTGAACAATGAGAACACATGGACACGGGGAGGGGAACATCACACACTGGGGCCTGTCAGGTGGTGGGGGGCAAGAAGAGGGATAGAATTAGGACAAATACCTAATGCATGTGGGGCTTAAAACCTAGATAACGGGTTGATTAGAGCAGCAAACCACCAAGGCGCATGCATACCTATGTAACGAACTTGCACATTATGCACATGTATCCCAGAACTTACAGTATAATTTTAAAAAAGAAAATTAATCTAAATAAGGAAGTGGAGATAGGGGTCTCAAAAGGCCTGAGGAAGTGACATCTGAAGAAAGACCAGGAAGAAATAGGCCAGTGTGAAGGTCATGGTGAGCATTACAGAGACAAAGAAAATTAAAGAAGTGGAGGCAGAAATGAATGCAGAGCCTGGGTCAGGGAAGCAGCACAATCAACTGAGAGGTTGTGGGAGAAAAGAGAACACAGGTGACCAGGGGGCAGGTAGTGGAGGGTTTGGGTTTTATTCCAAAGGGGAATGACATGATTGGGTTTACATCATCTAAAGATAATTTCAGTTACTGTGTTGAGAATTTATGGAATGTGAACAAAGGTAGAAGAGGCACACCAATTAGGAGGCTGCTGCACCCATCCAGCCTGGAGGTGGAGGTGCCATGGATAAGGGTAACAGCTATGCACGTGATTAGAAGTGGTCATATTCAGGATATAATTTGAAGGCCGAAGTGATAGAGTCTTCTGATGAATTAGATGTAGTATGTGAGAGAAAGAGTATTAAAGATGACTCCTCGGTCCTGCATCAGCACTACTGGATGAGTGACGGCGCCATTGTGATGGAAAAATCTGGGGAGGAATACAGTTGAGAAGGTAGAAATTGAGGTTCTGTTTTTTGTTTTTGTTTTTGTTTTCTGAGACAGAGTCTTACTCTGTCGCCCAGGTGGGAGTGCAGTGGTATGATCTCGGCTCACTGAAACCTCCACCTCCCGGGTTCAAGCAATTCTCCTGTCTCAGCCTCCTGAATTGCTGGGACTACAGGTGCACGCCACCAAGCCTGGCTACGCTTTTTTGTATTTTTAGTAGAGATGGGGTTTCACCATATTGGTCAGGCTGGTCTTGAATTCCTGACCTCAGGTGATCCACACTCCTCCACCTCCCAAAGTGCTGGAATTACAGGCATGAGCCACCGTGCCCAGCCTTGCATATGTTTACTAGAGCTAAGTTTTAGGCATCCAATCTAAGATGTGTGTGTAGCTCAGGGGAGCGATTTGGACAGGAGACATGAATTTGAAGGTCATCTGTAAAGAACTGTAATTTAAAGCTATGAGACTGCATAAGATCTGGGGAATTAGGGTAGATTCAGAAAAGTAGACAGCCAGGATCTGAGCCTGGGGCACTCCTGCATTTAGTCAGAGAGAGAAGGCAAGAAGGTATGAGAGGCACTCAGAAAAGGAAGATAATGGAAGACAGTTCAGACGCTGCCAAGAGATGAAGATGACTGGGAATTGGCCTTGGGAGCTGGCAAGATGGGGGCTGCTGACTTCGGGAAAAATATTTCATGTAAGGGTCGACCAAACATGGATAGGAGCGGGTTGAAGAGAGAAAGGGAGGAAAGGAAGTGGGGATATCAAGAACAGACCAACCCTTTAGGAAGTTTATTGTAGAGGGAAGTAGAGAAGTGGGGCAGCAGCTAGAGGGAGGTGGGGGTTGAAGTCAATATTTTTCTTTTCCTTTCTTTTTGCATCAGAAGTAGAGGGAGGATCAGTTCTCCTCACTCCTATCACAAAGCACTTTCCATCTGACCCCATGGATTCTCACTTCATTTGAACTGAGAGGAGAAATTATAATGAACCTCACAGTTGGAAGACTATTTGTTAAAATGGGTGGTATTGCAGCGCATTTGTACACTGAAGGGAAAAACCCTAGTAGAGCTGGAGAAATTATGGATGACATAGGACAGGAATTGACAAACAATTGTTGCAGAACAAATCCAGACTTCTGCCTATTTTTAAAAGTAAAATTTTATTGAAACATAGCAACAGATGTCATGAGACTTACAAAGCCTAAAATACGTATCATCTAGTCTTTTACAGAAAAAGTGTGCTGACTCCTGAGGTAGGAGGTCAGGGGAAATTGGAGGAACTGTGGACTTGAACAGATTAAGAGAGATGAGATTCAGGGTACAAGTGGAAGCACTGGCCTTAACTACCAGCAAGGACACCTCCCCTCTGTAACTGGAGAAGGCAGGTATGGTATACAAATCACACATTAGTGAATCTGGAGGTACTTCTTCAGGTTATTTTCTTTGCATTATTTATATTTTTTCCAGTAAATAAGAAGTGAAGTCATTTATTGAGAGTGTGGAGGGAAGAGAGTGTTGGATCTGAAAATATGAGAAATGCATTTAATAGCACCAAGGCAAGGGAAGGTGGTGAGGAGAAACATCACATCCAATCATTCAACAAAGAGTATATCTGCACAGATCTTCCCTCACTGGAGAAATTGCAAATTAAAATAAATTAACATGGGACCTCACACAATCACTAAAGATCAAGAGGAAAGAAATATTCTCACCAAGATTTCAAGAAGAAAACAAATGAAAACTAACAATTTGAGATATTAACATCTAGCAAAACTGAAAATGTGTGTTCTCAATGACTCAGTAATCACATTTTGAGATAATACCCCTTAAATGTGTAAACATAAGTAAATAGATAAATAGCCTCATTCAAACACTTTTACTGCAGTCCTCCTAGAAAGAAAACAAACTTGATAACAATCCATATTTTCATAGCAGTGGTACAGCCTAATTAATCTTGGTATATTTATATCATGAAGCTCAGTATATATGTAAATCTTGAAAACGTCATGTTGAGAAACATTCAATTTGCAAAATATTATGTACAGTAAATCATTTATGTAAAATTTACATACATAAAACAATGTTGTTTATTAATATATATTTAGTAAACGTATAAAACCAGACTCACAAAATTCATGATAGCATTTAACTCTGAGGAGAGAAGAATGAAAAGAAATATAACCAGAGAAAGGCTGATAGGGAACTCAACTTTATTGTTAATAGTTTATTTCTTTAAAAATCAAATGAAATATGACATACAAATATTTGCTAATTCTGGATGGGAAGTACACTGGCATTTATATTATCCTTTTTTAAACTTTTTGGTCTTTAGTTATTCAAAATAAAAATAAATTATAACAGTTTATAAATATTTTGGAAAAACACAAAAACAGGAGCTGAGATCGGTTTTTTATTGTTTAAAAAAAAAAAAAAAAAAGACTGTTAACAGGATGAGAATCACCATTATAAAACGCTCACCAGCCTGGACAACATGGCAAAACTCCATCTCTGTGAAAAAGTACACACAAAAAACCCAACCAGCCATGGTGGCATGCACCTGTAATCCCAGCTACTTGGGAGGCTGAGGTGGGAGGATTGCTTGAGCCCAGGAGGTCAAGGCTGCAGTAAGCCGAGATCGCACCTCTGTACTCCAGCCTGGGTGACAGTGTAAAACCCTGTCTCAACATAATAATACTAACAATCATCATCGTCATCACATTATCTTAGTGGTCAGGGATGCTGCCGTGAGTAAACTACAAAGCCCTTCACCCTTTGCTTCCTACTTAGGGGCGTGCAGCCTGAGTCCCAGAAAGGATTTCCTCTCCTCTCTATCACCTGGCTGGCTCCACGCATCCTTCATCTCTCAGTTTATAAATCATCCTCTCTAGGAAGCCTTTCCTATTTTGTAAAAGTGAGTTATACTTCCCTCCTTTGCACTTGAAAAGTTCTCTGTGTACCTCAACCTTGCAGCATTCATCACTCTAGTCTAATTTCTTGTTTACTTGTTTGTCTCCCCTCTGAGATTGCTGGCTGTTGAAGGGAGGGGCAGTGTGGAATCTATCGTTTCAGCTCTAGCTGGCATAGTTCCCAGCCCTGAGTACACGTGTCCTACATTTTTGCTGAATTTTGGAGATTCCTGGCCCAGAGTGCTGCAGAGGGCAGCATGAGGGTACTGAATGCCTGAAGATCTCAGCGGGAAAAAGGCAAGACAAACCATCCACTGAAAACCCTTTGCTGGAGCTGGACTTGCATTTCAGAATCAACATCAAAAACTGATTTTCATGAGGAAAAAAAAAAAAGTAGACTCATTTCATTTTTGAAAAGCAGCTGATCTTCAGTCTTGCTTTTTTTCCTTGTTTTAGCTAAACACACAAGTAGGGAAAATTGGCTCAGAAATGATTCAAAATTGGATTTTTCTTTTACAGCCACCACTCAAAATCACCCACTTAAACCATTTTTCCACATAAAAAAAATCCAAGGCTCAGCCATATGGAAAACATCCTAATAGACTTTTTCTGTTGTTGCCATCTTATCCAATTTTGGAAAACGTAGAAACCACATCAAACCTACCGATTTCAGTAAGGAGGAAAAGATGAGGGTGGGACGGGTGGGTAATGTGGGCTGCATAGAGTGAAACCACACCTCCCATGAACTTTGACCTTAACCCATCCCTACTTTTAGAATCATGACTAAATATTGATGCCCCTTGGCTTCAGAGCTATCGGTCAGAACACCCCATCCCCTCTGACTTTTGAGGAGCACAACGTTTCTGGGACTCAGCCTGAGTGGCAGGTTGTGCAGTTGTTCCCAAGTTTTCTCTGCCTTTTCCCCACTTGGCTTGCCCCTGCCACGTGACTTGCAGAGTCCCCAGTCGGAGAAGACGAGGAGTGTGCCGCTCTGCGCTGCCATATTGACAACAGCTTGGCTAAGGGACCGGCTTTGGCCAACGAAATGAGAGTGGAAGTGAACGTGTGTGTTCTAGCAGAAAGCGTTAAGAGGCATTGTGGCTTCCCCACAGCCATCTTGCTCTCCTTGCCCTCTATCGAGAGAATGACAAGCTCCAGAAAGAGGCTGCGCTTGTAGCCTGAATTCCAGAATGAAGGAGACCAGTGGTGCCAACTTGCAGTTGATAGTGTGAGCAAGGAGGGAAAACAATAAAATCCCTTTCTTTTTGAAGCCACTAAGATTTTAGTGTTGTTGGCTACCGTAGCATAACCTACTGAAAGATGACAGATAGTGAGTTTAATACTAATAATAAACTAAAACTGTGCCCCACACAGAAGGCACTAGGGTGTGGCTCAGTGGCTTCTCCGGAAGGTGGGAGGAAACTGTGCCCAGAGTTGGCCTCTTTTCTCCTGCAAGCCCACATGTAGTGAATGTTCTGTTTCTGGTACACAAGCCAACAAAAAGACTTTTAATTTAATTTTTTTTTTTTTAATCCCAAAGACCCAGAATTTTCTGAGTCTAAGACAAGCTGCCGTGTTCCACTGAACTTCCCAGGGAGAACTTTTATGTTTGGGCAGAGCAGATTGTTTCCTATCTTTCCGGTCTCATTGGTTGGAAGTGCTAGAATTTCCCAAATTAAAGTGTTTTTATTTTCCCCCTATTGATTTTGCCATTAGAGACAACAGCATCTTCTCCAAGAAGTTAGAAAACCTTTCATAAAATATTTCTAGAATGTGGGTGTAGCCTGGAGCCTGCCTGTGGTTATCTAATTTCAGAGGAGCAAGACAAGAGTTTCACAGTTGCAGAGAAAAAAACAACAGAGTTTCATGGAAACATGGTGCTCAGCAGGAGTGTTGTTCTGAAGGAAACAAATTCGACTAGAGAAGGTGATTAAAATGCTCTATTAACACTGGAAATGTAGAATAAACTGGATATTGCATCCATTCGGTTTTTGTGCATTCAATACATGACATTATTCAGCTCACATAGGAGCATTCTGTACATAAAAATAATTCCCTTTCAATGCCAAATGTACATGCTGTTGAGAATTCAACATGCCATTCTTATTTGCTATTATCACAGGTCACGACAGTGCCTCTAACATACTGTGTGACCTGGGCTAAGTCATATCTCCTCTTTGTGTATCCATGTTCTCATTCATCACATGAACTGAGGATGTTTCATTTAATTATTTCTAAGGTCCACTGTCACATTTCAACAGTATGAATCTTGCTGCTTCTGTGTACATTTGGTCATTTGAATCTGCTAGTTTTGAATCCTCTGCTAGTTTTCCTTGAGCCAGTTTTACTACTTCTTTATTATTACTATTTACTGACACGTGGGCTTTGAAAGTAGGTATTTTCTCTTATTCAACAGTTGCTGTTACATTGAAACCTAATACTGATTGTCCCTAAAATTATATTTCTAATTTGTAGATTTTCTTTAAAAAATTCAGAATACAGAGTTGCAGAGTCTAAAAGGTATAGGGGTGGGGTGGGGAGGGGAAGAGGATTTTCTTCTGCCTGAAGATGACAAGTGAGTTAATCCATGTTTCCAAAGAAAATGATCATGAAGCTACTCTTAAGAGAATTTCAGCATCTGTCCTGCATAAGGCAAGAGTGTTGATTTCCAATGTGCTCCCAGAGTCTCTTCTTCATAAGCCAGGACCTAAGTAACAGAAGATGGTGGTGTGATAGCGACCTCTCTGTTGGTGAATAAAGGGGAGGAAGTAAAATCAGTCACATCAGCATCAACATAGCTGCCTGTGGCAGGGCTGAGAAAGGCTATCTAGCCTTGCAGGTCATTTGATTCATGATCTGTCACATGGTGGATGCCTAGAGCCTTCAGAAAAAGTGTTTGCTGCACATATAGTCAATGGCCAGTGTGAAATCTCTCCTGGAAGGTAAAATGACTTGTCCCATGAGCAGCTTTCCTCCCAAATAATGCCTGAATGGGAAGGGGCATTAACCCCTCTTATCCAAATGTCTCCTACTTTTCTCCACTGAGTTAACATAAACATTCTTGTTAATATTTCCAAATAAGAAAAAAAGTGATCTCAAAGATAAAATATTGATGGAATACCAAGTTTAGAGAGGTTTTGCAGATATAGACATTCTCATACACTGTTGGTACAAGCGTAAATTAGCACATCTTTCAGGAGAGTAACTTGGTAACATAGATCACAACTATAAACACATAAAACAATTCCATTTCTATTAGTTATCCCACAGTTATCTCAAGAGGGTGCACAGATGTTTATGGCATAATTGTTTATCATAGCAAAATCTAGACACAACTTTTAGAACACACTGAATTTGAATAAGTAGGGGATGAGTTAAATAAATTATGGCCCATCTATACAATGGAATACATACAGCCACTTAGAAAACAAAATGAATCTACATGTGCTAGCAACAAAAGGTGTTCCAAATGTACTAATTTTAAAAGGCATATTGCAGATCTTGCTTTCTACATATATATATTAACTCATTCACATAATTATATAAATATATGCAAAATTGTATATGCATTAGAAAATATTTTAAAAGTATACTCAAGAAACTATTAATAGTAGTTATTGCTGAAGAATGGGAAGAGATGGAGTAGAAAGGGAGTATGGTTTTACGTTTCTACAGAACAATTTCAAATTTCAGTCCTCATGCATTGCTTTTATATAAAAAGATTTTCAAAGTAAAAAACTAGAAACACCTAAAAAATAAGGAAGAAATGATGAAATAAATTATGGTGCAATCATAAAATGTAATACTAACCAACCATTAAAAATTATTTCAATACAGTTCTACTTGCTGACAGAAAAATGTTTGTGATGTATTGGTAAATTTTCAAGGCAGTTTACAAAACAAAAAGAGAAAGAGGGTGAGCCTGAGAAGCACCGGAGCCCCTTAGGGGTGCATTCCAGGTCATGGTCTTTGTCACACCAGTGCCAGCACAGTGCCCAGCACACCCATCAAGAAAGTACTGCTTATTTGATGCTTGCCACACACCTGCACCTGCACATGCTATGGGCTTACATTGCTGATGGCTGACCCTTGCAACAAGCTCATTTATCCCATTTTACAAGAAGAAGATTCAAGAAAATTAGGGAGAGTGTTTTAACTAGCGAAGCTTGAATCTGAACCTAGATTTGTCTTTTCAAACAAGAAGATTTGTGAGACAATTAATCAACACATCAAAAAACATTCGAATGAACTGCAGAAAGATTACAGGACTACGCTTGAATTAGTACAAGTGTGAATGTGGGACTCATAATTCAGGAAGAGAGCATTACCTTATCAAAACACCTGAGCAGTGACAGGGCATGGTCTTTAGACCAGGTATTGAGTTCCTGATTTCTCGACTTCAGGTATGTAACTGGAAATAAATATTGAAAGGGTCATTAATAATCATATAGTTCACTGTTTTTCAAACTATAAGTTTTAACCCATTAGTGGAGTCATGAAATCAATATTGGTGTGTTGAAATTAAGACTCTAAAAAAATAGTAAACTGGAACAGAATGGAATAGAGACAATATTCGAGTGTAATATAATAATGAATATTGTGAAGGTCCATACCTTTTTGTGAAATGTATTTCAGTTGCATTTTTATATACATAGAAATATGTGCAATGAGTCACACTACAAACTATTAGTATGAATGGCAGCCAAAAATGTTTTAAAACCCCTGATTCAATGTCTACTACTTCACCAGTTGGTGACCCTGAGGTCTGGAGGGACTAGGTGGTTCCTTTAGGCCATAGTGTCTTTGCCTACAGAACCTGGCTCCATATTGTGCTTCTCATGTACATTTTGTGTTTTAATGTTCCCATCTTTCAAATGGGGCTAATTTTGAGCTCACCTTTCTGACAGGGCCATTAGGGGAATGAAATTATCTTAAAGTGCTTTGAAAAGATAAAACCTATAAATATGGAAACTACCCGCTAAGACTTGCCTTGCTATTAATACAGGATAAGCTGCTGGGCTCTGGCAGGATCCAAAGTCACTGGCTCAGCGTCACACAAACAGAGTAGATTTCATGACCTGGAGAGTGAGAATTCCAGGTCCACATATGCTGACAGCTTAGAAAAAATGTTTCCAATCCCTAAATGGCTCACAGGTAGAGAGGAAAGCGTGTGGCACAGCACCAGCAATGCAACATGGCAATGAGTACTTACGGAACATCCCACGTGACTGTCCTCCAAACGCCTGAAAGCAATTCCCTTTCAACTCCAATCCTTGCTCTACCTGCACCCCTGCAGCCTCAACAGGTGTATTAAATTGATAAGAAAGTTGTAATTGTGACTCAACTTAATGCTTTTTCCAATGCCTTATCCTACTCATTTTCATGCTGAGTAAAAACTGTTGCTTTTCTTTTATCTACCAACGTACCATTTTATTACAGAACTACAAAATTTTCTCCCCTCAGCAGCATAAGGTATGTCCTCCCTTTCTCCATCTCGAGATGTAAACACTTCATCCCTCCCTGGCCCTTAACTACAATCACTTGTGCTATGAATCCTTTTGACCTGTGCTGAGGGGCCCGTGATGACCCACTTAACAGGACTCGTTATGGAAGGATTAATATCAGGCACTCCACCTGCATAGTCAAAACACTGTGGCTGGATATCAGATATCCCAAGACAAGAAACAGAACAAGGCTAAGAAGTAGATATTGCTAGATTGCTAAGTTTCCAACTTTTGTTGGGTTTTGCCACCTTTGTTTTGGTATAGTCTGGACACGGGCAGTACTAAAGACATCCTTAGAGGGAAACGGGAAAAAAATAACACCAAAAATGCAGCACATTTTGCAGTTTTTGATCCCACCTTTTGTTTTTAACCTAAATTACTCATTTGCTCATTACAACTGGTTTGATTTAGGTGTGCTTCTTTTTTATCTTACCTTGTTTTGGTCCCACTAGGATTGGCCTAAGCTGGAATGTTCGTTTCTTGATTTGGAATTCTATTTCTAATCCTTGCTTATCCATTTGCTTGAAGAACAACCCGAAAGCCTTGACACATTAATTTCTAAGGAAAGCTTTACCTGCATCCACCAGGTTCTGAAGGACTGGTATGCATGGACTATGGGGGTAGCTATGGATCTATGAAGTTCTGTGTTTGTATCTGAATTTCTCTGCCATTTATGGTCTTTCCATAAGATCCAAGCTTTCTCTTCTCTATTCCCATGGAAGGCATTTTAAATCTATGCTTAGTGTTTAGTCTGAAAATGGATTTCCCATTGGACAGAAATCCTGGCAACATGACAATTCCTGTGTAAAATTAAACATATCCCAGCCATAAAACTGCAAGCTGCAGTCCTCTGGCACTGACACTAGATCACTTATTTTTCAATAAGGTATAGGTTAAGGATAATCAGTTCACAATACAAGAGTCAACATTGGGTCCCTTGCTATTCTAATCCATTTCTCTACGCTCTGAAATGTCAAACAGTTTGGTAAACTTCAACCTAAATCAGATGACAGTACTATAGGTTTATCCAATTCAAGTCAATGGAAACTGAATAAGCAGTTGAAAGAGAGCAACCCATACACAAATCTAGTAACATTTGTTGTGGGCTCACTGTGTGCCCAGAGTTAACAGCTTTCCATGATCTCTTTTGAGCCTCAACACAATGTGAAGAAATTTAACTGAGGCCACTTTTTTTGGGGGGCTGAGCCATGACTGGAGACCTAGCCTACTGATCCCAAGCTAATGCTCATTCCATTTTACAGTTCTCTCTTGTCACAACAATATACACTGCATTTTCTGGATTTGTTTATTCTGGCTGTAAAATGTGCCGTTAGGTTCAATAACATTTCAGAAAAAAGTATACTTCAAAAATTTCTAAATTTAATTCTATTTTTAATTGACAAATAATAATTATATAATTTATGGGCTGCAATGTAATGCTTTGATATATGCTTACATTGTGAATGATTAAATCAAGTTGCTTACCATATCCATCACTTAACAGACTTATCAATGTTTTGCAGTGAGAACTTTTAAAATCTATTTTTTAACCAACTGCAAATAGCATATATTCACCTCCTCAATTGCATTTATTTATAGTCAGAATTTGAGTCTAAGCCTTCTTCCCATTTAGAGTCTTCTAACTAATTCTTGACCAGTGAGCCAGAAACTTTTGAAAGAAGGAGGAGGTCAAGAGAAAGAGAGCAGAAGGAGAGACCTTCTCATGCTTTCGTATTCAATGGGAGCATTAAAACCTCCCTTCCTTCTTAGCACAATCCCACATATTCAATCAACATAGATAAGACAGTGAGAAGCAGAGAGGCAGAAAATGCATTTTTCAGCATCTTTCTTCCTCCAGGGAAATATGCAGCCCACAACTCCTGGAGTTGAGCAGACTTGCCCAGACAGAAGTTCCCTGGTCAAAGGTTTTCTTATCATGGAGCAGGCAAAAGCCCTACACTTGAATGCCGCAATGCTGGAATGCCAGACAGAGGCAGCTCCTGACATCCTGCCTGGAGGCTGGTGGATCCCCTGGGCCCGCAGACAACTGGTTTTCCTCCACTAAGACCTGAGGGGGTGTCCATGACAGGTGCGGTCTTGACAAACCTCCACAGGGCTCCCATCCAGAGGACTCTCCAGACACAGGGAACTGAAGCAGTCACCTTTGGAGTCCCATGTCTGCAGGAGGTCCCTGGCCATAGCTTCCTCTAGTCTTGGGATCAGCAGCTTTTAGCAATGCTTTTTGCTCACTCAGAGCCTCAGCCTTCTAGGATTTTTCTTAAGTCAGGATTTGATCCTTGGAGTCCCAGTCAGGTGTGGTCAGATCTCCTGTGGACAGGAATGATACTTGTCTTCCACCAGTTTCTGTATCCTGAAGCATTCTGTGTCCTAAAAAGGAGAGGAGGAATGTCCTAGAACAGCCCAATAAGCTTAAAGACACTCATGAAGAATTCAAGTATTCTAGCAACAGTCCCAGCTCAACTACTCTAAACTAGCAGGGTTCTTTGGTGGCAAGCAACAGAAACTGACCCTAGATAACATAAAACTTATTGGAATAAAAGGGGACTGGCTAGAATGATATATGGGAGCTCAGAGAATGGAAGGAGTCTGAAGAAACATGAGAAAGGACAGGTCTGATTCCTGGTATAAGGGCTGATTCCTGCTGCTTTGTAGCTGATGGTCTGTGTAGTCAGAGTAACAATGAGAAGAAAGCCAGTTCCTCCATAATAACTACCTTCTTTGTCAAATGCTTGTCTTAGAATTAGAATATGAATAAGCTGTTGTGTCTATCTTAAATTTCTTGATTTTTATAACTGCATTCTGCTTATGATAGAGAATACCTTTGTTCTTAGGAATGTTGAAGTATTAAGGGATAAGGAGGCATGGTGCTTGTAACCTTCCTTAAAATGGTTCAGAACACAAACTGTAATATATTATTAGAGACAAAGAGAATGATAAATCAAATGTGGTAAAATTTAAAAATTAATGTGTCTTGATATACGTTTGGAATTATTTTAAAGTAAGTAGTTTTAAAAGAAATATTTTTTAAAGTCATTTACTCCAGATTATCTCATCCAAGATCAGTACAATTTGCATCTCTGGGGGTAGGATTCCAACACTGGTAGATTTTAAAGCTCCCCAGGGACTGCACTGGGCAGCCACAGCTGGGAACCAGGCTCCCAGGGTCTGAGCCCTGAACTGGGTTAAACGCAACACTTCTGAGGAACCCCTAAAGTAATAACAACCATAAACTTAACATATATAGTCTTAAGCATTTATTATATTTATGTTTTTCATTATAAAAGTAATATAACTACACTGCATAAAATTGGAAAATTTTTTTTAAAAGAAAAAAGTTATTACCATAACATAAACAAAGAAAGGATTTTGGTTTATTTTTTCCGAGCATTTTTTTTTTGGTGTTTTTTTGTTTGTTTGTTTGTTTGTTTGAGACAGAGTTTTACTCTTGTTGCCCAGGCTGGAGTGCAGTGGTGTGATCTCAGCGCACCGCAACCTCCACTTCCCAGGTTCAAGTTATTCTCCTACCTCAGCCTCCCGAGTAGCTGGGATGACAGGCACGCACCACCACACCCAGCTAATTTTGTATTTTTATTAGAGATGGGGTTTCTCCATGTTGGTCAGGCAGGTCTCGACCTCCCGACCTCAGGTGATCCACCCGCCTCGGCCTCCCAAAGTGCTGGGATTACAGGCATGAGCCACCATGCCCAGCCTTCTCCAAGCATTTTTTAATGTACATATTTGCTTCCTACATAGTATGACATATTGAACATATGGCTTTAGCACTATTTTCATTTGACTTGAAAATGTCTGTAGAGCAATCATTTTTGTTGATAGTATATCAAGTGGATGTGCTGTTACTGACTTAACTATTCCCTTACTTTCGTGTATTTAGGTTGTCACAATTTGTCTTTTGTTTTGTTTTGTTTGGAATTACAAATAATGCTTCAAGGAACAAATTTGTCCATAACACTGTTTCTAATATTTCAGGCCACTTTACAGAAGTAGGATTATGGGGTCAGAATATGTCCATTCTCATAGCACTCAACACATACTGCCAAATTGCTTTGTGAAAGAGCTTTAACAATTTATGTGGCAACCAGAAAGAGATGCTAGTTTTACAGCATTTGACATTATACATTTTTAGTGCAAACTTAAATATATGAAGATGTGTCAGAAGTAGGCCAGGACTAGCAGAAACACGACCTCAATTTTAACTCTTGCTGTGTTACTTACTAGCTGTGATGCTTTGAGATAGTCCCGTACTCTTTCTTCCTCATTTTATGGGTCTACTTCACACGTTTACAGAGCACCTCCTCTGTTCCAGGCACTGTTCTCCATGCTGGGAATATGTATTGCTATAGGTCAGGACTCTTGAGAAGAAGGCTCTGAGATGGAGATTAGTGTGCAAGAGATTAGGGACTGTTCTTGGCATCGACACTTGTGGAAGGGAGGTGACAGATGCAGGCTTGAACAGAGAGGGGAGCTGGGCTGCAATGAAGTCTCAGTGAACCCCACGTGAGCTCTGAAGATGGGATATACCTTCAAAGGTGTCCAAGGGAGGTGATGGGGGCTGGGCCTTTATATTCTTACTTTGCTCCATGACTGCTGCATGTAGGGGCTGCCTAGGGAAGGGGGCATGGCCTTGGGTGAGGCAACTCTCTTCAGCTCCATGGCTTCACGAGGAGGACTACGATCAGAGGGCTGCTGGGGCAACGCTCCCCCAACAGCGAGGAAACAATCATTCCTGAAGGGAAATCTGGGTGGTGCACGGCAATACCACTGCAAGTGATGAGCAAAGCAGACAATGGTCCTGGCCCCATGGAACTTAGAGCTAGAAGGAGAGCCAGGCACTGATATTACAGACACAAACACCCCACACACACATGAAGACAAACTGAAAAGCACTGTGAAGGGAAAGTTCAGGGTCGCATAAGAGTGGGCAACAAGGGGACTTGATCTAATTTGGGGGGGTCAGGGAAGATGTTCTTGAGGAAGTGATAATGAGCTGAGATATGGAAGGTATAAAGGGGGTCAATGGAGAGAGGGTGAAGAGTACACCTGGCAGAGGAAAGAACACTGTGCAAACAGCTGAGGCTGGAGGGAGCACAGTGTTCAAAGAAAAGCAGAGGCCGGGTGTGGTGGCTCACGCCTGTAATCCCAGCACTTTGGGAGGCAGAGGCGGGCTGATCACCTGAGGTCAGGAGTTTGAGACCAGCCTAACATGGTGAAACCCTGTCTCTACTAAAAAGACAAAAGTTAGCCGGATGTGGTGGTGCATGCCTGTAATCCCTGCTACCTGGGAGGCTGAGGCAGAAGAATCACTTGAACCCGGGAGGCGGAGGTTGCAGTGAGCCATTGCATTCCAGCCTAGGCGACAAGAGTGAAACTCCGTCTCAAAAAAAAAAAAAAAAGAAAGAAGAAAAGAAAGAAAAGAAAAGAATAAAAACAGAGTGGCAGGTACCTTTCAAGTCAAAGGGCATGTAACAGGCATGAGGCCATGGAGGAAGGCTGTGTGGCCAGTGCAGGGGGACTTGCTGGCCCATAGGGAGGGCTTGTTTTCCACCCCATGAACAATGTGAAATTCTTGAATGGTATTAAGTAGATGGGTAACTTAATCAGGTTTGCATTTTAAAATCTACTTCTGGCTATGAAAAATGGATTGAAATAGGGCAAGAAAGGATGGGTGAGATCAGTAAGGATGCTGGGAAAGAGGTGATCATAGCTGGGACCAGAGGGGTGGAAGTGGACATGGAAAGGAGTGGGTAGACTTGAAAGAGAAAAAATGGACAGGATTTGACAGATTAGACCTGGGAGGTGAAGTAGAGGGAAGTGTGAAGGAGAGACCCAGGTTTCTGGTCCACACAACTAGATGTCAATGCTGTTCACTGAGATGGGGACACTAGACGAGGTGAGCCTGAGCGTGGATGATACATTTGGTTTTGGTCACTCTTGCATTTGAGGTGCTTGAGTTTGAGGAGTCATACAAATGAAGTGTTGAGTAGATGATTTGGGGAGAGCATTCTAGAATTCATATAAGGAATCTGACGGGGAGAGATTATTTGTCAGTCACTGACGAATGGCTGGAAACTTAAATAACAGGTAAGGAGGAATCAACCAGGAAAGATTATAGAATGGAGAGGAATCTTAGCAACAAACTTTGAGGAACTCTGACATTTAAATTTGTATAGAAAGAAAGCAGGTTTTCTAAGTAGGAAAGCTCCTAGGAGTGGCTTTTCCTAGGAAAGCTCCTAGGAAAGCTCATGGAAGTTAATGGAAGTATTTCAAGAAGGAGGAACTAGGTGAAGTGTTGAACGAAGCTGAGAAGTTAGGTGAGGAGAGGACTGAGAAGTGACCGTTTGGCTGAGCGACTTGTCCTTCATTAGTAAATTCGGTGAATTCACTGTGAAGCCCAAGGACAGACTGGAGTGGTATAATGAGTGGGTGGATTGTGAGGAAATGGGGTCAGTGAGCACAAAAGTCTTTCAAGAGGTTTGGCTGTAGAGAGTACTAAAGAGAGGGGGTAGCTGGATGGAGAAGTAGGGTTTAGGTCAATTTTCCTTTGTTTTCCTTTTATGATGTGTGAATGTGGGTGGGACAGATCCAGTTCTTTGAACTTTATTATTCCCTTCGAGTAAGTACCAGGGGTAAAACGCCCCAGGTAGCGGGTGGAAAAATAAAGTAAAAGTATCCAGAGTTATGCTCAAAAGAGGCATTTCCTAGACTGAATCAAATGTTCATTTCCAGAGCCAAGTGCAGTGCTTCACTGCTGTAATCCCAGCACATTGGGAGGCTGAAGCTGGCAGATCACTTGAGGTCAGGAGTTTTTGACCAGTCTGGGCAATATAGGAAGACCCCATCTCTACAAAAAAGTAAAAAGTTAGCCAGGTGTGGTGGCACACACCTGTAGTTCTAGCTACTCAAGAGGCTGAGGCAGGTGGATTATTTGAGCCCAGGAATTGGAGGCTGCAGTGAGCCATGATTGTGTCACTGTACTCTAACCTGGGCAACAGAGTTGAGACCCTGTCTTTAAAACACACACACACACACACACACACACACACACACACACACACACACACACACAATCTCTCTATATACCAAAAGGTGAATTCCCTGTCTTCTGAGAATTTGGGTATTTGTCTACCCTATTTGTTCAGTGGCTAGAACCACTGAACAGGGGCTCTGAGGACCCTAGTGAAAATCATATTCCTAGTAGGCTGCCTTGGTACTCCAGAATTCTCGAGGTGAGTACGTAGAGAAACCCTCGCTGTCCCACTGTCTTTAAAATTAAAGTGGTTATGAGCCCAGCTAATCAAGTTGGTCTGGAGTGCTCTAAAAACATCAGGTAGTTTTTGAAAGCTCTCCTACCCCCAGTTGATTCTAACAGGCAGATACTAGCTAACAAACTGGAAGGGCAACAACCATCAAAGATGAACAATAATAATCACAGAAGCAGCCTTAGTGAAGACCAATCTATAAAAATTAATCACGGATGAGTCTATTGGCAAGTTATATTTACCTACAGCTAATTACCGATTTCTCTCAAGACTGACCTCACAGCTTTCCTAAAATCCACATCCGTGACCTTTTGATGCCTGTCTGAGAAGGGGACTCTTTTCACTAGTCTGACACTTTCTCATTTTCCAAGTATTGGATTAAATATTATTTTCCCTGGGGAATCTTCTCTCACCTCTAATCTGAAGCCAGACCTATACTCTGGTTGTTTTTAAAATCCTCAGATCTAGCCTGGCTGAAACATCCACTATGTTTTTCTTCCTAAATACTCCAAATAGGCTTTTCAGGGTTTTTTTGTTTTTGTTCGTTTTTGTTTTTGTTTTTTTTAAGACAGTCTTGCTCTGTTGCCCAGGCTGGAGTGCAGTGGCACAATCTCGGCTCACTGCAACCTCTGCCTCCCAGGTTCAAGCGATTCTCCTGCCTCAGCCTCCCAAGCAGCTGGGATTACAGGTGTGTCCCACCATGCCTGGCTAATTTTTTTGTTTGTTTGTTTTTCTAGTAGAGACAGTGTTTTGCCATGTTGGCCAGGCTGGTCTCGAACTCCTGACCTCAGGTGATCTGCCCTCCTTGGTCTCCCAAAGTGCTGGTATTATAGGTGTGAGCCACCATGCCCGGCTGACCTTTCAGTTTTTTCAAGATGATGACTTTAAAGAAAAGGCATTCATGGGAGGTCTGATGGTACATCTCATGTGGTCTCAGGCTGTCTCACATCAAGGAGGATGTGTTTCTACACAGCACACTTGGTATTTAGGGAGGTGGCAAAACATACACAAGGTTATTAAGTAATTAAACATATTAAAGTCAAGGATGGGCCCAACCCTTTGAGTGTTTAAAGCCTTTAAAGGCAGGGACAAACCCAGTGCCGACATGTGCCAGGACTGAGCCAGGCTGAGTCATGAGTGAGTCCAGAAGTGTTCTCTCCCACCACTGACATCTACTCAGTCCCTTTCCACCCAAAGCACCTCAGTGCCAAGCTTCTCAAGCATGATCCCTCTCCCCAAACAACTGGTCTTCACATGCCACTGTGTGATGTGGGTTGCTCGCTGTTCACAGACCTTTTTTATGGTTGGGAGAAACTAGGGTCAGGGGAAAGCTTAGCCAGCAGGTAGCTGTGAAGCTGGACCACCAGCCATTGCCAGGGGCACACCAGTGGGGGGGGGGTGGCATGTGCTCAGACTCTGGGTGCAAACTCCATGGGACCCAGTCACGCTCCTCTGGAGATGGAAAAGCAGCAAGACACTAAGTCTATTTTGAATTCTTCTCAAAGATGAATGGATTTATTGAGAGCATGGCTTATTTTTAGCCCTTCTCTTTGCATCATGGCTACATCCTGGTGGCATTGTGTTCATTTTGCCTAAATCCAACAGTTGCTTTTCAGATACACTTTTTCCCACTTTGACAACACAAGCCCTGTCACCACCCCAGGACATCAATGGAGGCCTGAACTCTGAGCATAGAGACAACACATGGTTTTGGGAGGCCAGTTTCTGACATGGGACATGCCATAAACCCCGAGAAAACCACTTCTGAATAACTGATAAGGTCTAATTTAGACACATCATTCTACCTTTTTAGGCTATAATTCTGAAAATGATTATTTTCCCAGAATATTTTTCTTCTCAAATGAGAATGAAAAAGTCTGTTTCCATTAGGCTAGCTTGCTGTCCTGCAAAACTTTGCCCTTTTATTCTCTACCCTTCACTACCATGATGGTCCTCATGAGACTGCCAATCCCACAGTAAAGGGAGAGGAGGTCTCTAAATTGTTTTCTATCACTCATGTCTTAAATTACTCTGAGCATCAAAGAAGGGACATTTTGATGAGCTTTATCTTTTAACACAAGCAATGTGTCATTCTCAGAGACAAATGATCTGGGTTCTCTAGGGTTCTTTTCTCTCCTGTATAAATCTAAGGGGGTAGACTACCCAGAAAACAGATGTTTTCTAAGGTTCTACTTACTCTTTGTGACCTGAGAAATGGCTTTCTAGTAAAAGTGCCAGAGATGGATGAGGCCATTATGCATGTCACCCTGGTGACGTGTGTGTGTGTGTGTGTGTGTGTGTGTGGAACAGAGTCCTGGATCAGGGATCAAAATCCTTGTAGTATAAACCACCAGTGGGGCCTCCCAAAATCACTCCAAAGCTTTAGCTATGAAAGCTATAAACGGGGTCATGCTGATCAACTGAAGCAAGGTATATAAAAGTGCTTTGCAAATAGTCATATACAAAAATTATTCTTTTGGGGTAATAGAAAAGAGGACCCCAGATAAATTTCTTAGGCTCTAGATTTTAGGTCTTTACCCAGTTTAAAATACAGTTATGTAGAGGTCCCCCAATCCAATTCCAGCAACCACAATGGAGTTAAAATTTGTCAAAGACAATAAACAGCAAGACAATAGTAATTGCTAATGAGACAGGCCATAATTTTTTTAAATAGCTAGAGAGAGTAACTGCTAAAAGTGACGGCTTCATTTGAAAGACATTTTGGAAATCTGCATTGGTTTTGTAACACCAAATTATGTCAGAAATGTTTATTTTTTTTTTTAAATCATAGGCCCGTTTTCAGTAGACTCTAGTGACGAGTGCCCCAAGGTAGTCATGATGCTTCATGTCCATGCCTTACTCCTGCCCCAAGTTCAGGTGTAATCTTAGAAAAAATATCTGAATCTTTAAGTTCAAGTGCCCCCGGTTACGACGAGAATGTGTAACAGATTCTCAGTGTTTTCATGTACTTCACTCCTAGTAGGTAAGTTAAAGTTATAAAAACATTTGTAAGCACTCTTTAAGTATTTCAGATAAAAGATACTGTAACACAGCCAAGGCAGCACTTCTAACTTTTACAGAGCTGGCATGCCCTAAATCTTGTTTGTAAATAAAATAAATGTGTTAGGAAAGGGATATGAAATACATTTATAAAGTGAAGAATTTCTTTAAAACTCCTTTGGGAGGCTGAGGCAGGTGGATCATGAGGTCAGGAGATCGAGACCATCCTGGCCAACATGGTGAAACCCTGTCTCTACTAAAAACACAAAAATTAGCTGGGTGTGGTGGTGGACACCTGTAATCCCAGCTACTCAGAAGGCTGAGGCCGGAGTCTCAGTAAGTGTGAGATTGCGCCATTGCACTCCAGCCTCGTGACAAGAGTGAGACTCTGTCTCAAACAAACAAAAAACCCACATTAAGTAAACATGTAAGTCTGTATCTTCAAAATCAAATTTTCTAAAAGCACAGTCCACCTGCAGTACCATTGACATTAAACAGACATAACTATTCACGGAGATCAGCAATAAGAGCTATCTTCACGTAAGTACCACACTTTTAAGGAGCATCAGTGACCAACTGTGTCACTGATTCAGACCAAGAGAAAACATATTAATTTGTGGAAAAGATTTCCCTGGAAATTTCAAAACATAAGTAATTAAAGAACAACCAGAGGTTGGGCACAGTGGCCACATGTATAATCCTAGAACTTTGGGAGGCTGAGGTGGGAGGATTGCTTGAGCCTCAGAGTTTGAGGCCAGGCTGGGCAACATAGTTGGATTCTGTCTCTGCAAGAAATGTCATTAAAACCTAGCCAGGTGTGGTGGCACATGCCTATACTGTAGTCCAAGCTACTCAGAAGGCTGAGGCAGGAGGATATCACTTGAGCCCAGGAGTTTGAGGCTGCAGTGAGCCTTGATGGTGACACTGCATCCCAGCCTGGGCAACAGAGCAAGACCCTGCTGTCTCAAACAAAACAAAACAAAACAAAAACAAGGAGGAGGAGAATAATCAGGAATCACAAACAAGCTGACATTTTTCAAGCTTGCTTTTGATGTCTATCACTTTACTAAGAAAAATATAATAAATTCATTATATAGATAAAAATGACATGTACACTATTCCAGTATTTGTTTCTTGTTGCAGGAGAAACCATCAAGAGGAAATCTTTTCTGGTGTATCATCATTAACACAACCCCCAAAATAGAGTAAGATTTAAAAATAGTTAATAGGGTGGTATATTTACACATACACACACATAATTTTTATATTTCCTGATTTACCAAAGACATGCTCTTGGGAAGCTGTAGACCTTATTGAAAAGTCTGGTCGTCTTTCCTTCTTTTATTTTCTGCAGTAAACAGACTGTATGAATCATTTGGCATTGGTGAATTGTGTTGTATCTTCTCATGCATGTATTCTTGTCTATACAACTAGAAAGCGAGTCTCCGGAAGCAAGTTCCCTGTGGTGCTAATAAGCCCAGTGCCTTGTACATAACCTGGGTGCATTAATCATTGATTGACATGTGCATTTGCAGGGAGGAGCCTGGTAAGATACACTCAAAACCTTTATTCATTGATTTACAAAATGTACAATATTTACAAAGTTTAGGCATTAATCCCATATTGACATGAATGCTGTGGAGGGTCTAAAAATAAATATGTGGCACATAGCTTAATATACACATCACGGCTCTTTACACTTAAGCCATTACCAATGGTGAGATTTAATGGAGAATTTAATGTGTTAGAAAAGTCAGATGGCTGATCAGTCCTGGACCTTCCATGTGAATGACCTCCCTTGGCTCCTTGAGGCTGGAGATAGTGAGCAAATCATTTTCTTTCAAGAGAATTAAACACAAGCCATTCTGACAGGCACATGGGATGCATGCAGCAACATCTATGCAGAGTCTGCAAGCACTCCCTGGGTGGTAGTTGAATCTGCACCACTGTGGAACTGATCCCTGTACATCAGCCAGGGGGGCTTTGGTGTGGTCACTTTCTTGTTTCTTATTCAATCACATGCAGTACTTGGAAGATGTCAGTGGAGTGTAATCATGCACAAAAATGGTACTTGTAGGTATGTACAACATCAAATTTTCATTGTCTTATAGCATCTTTAGATGCAACATCAACTATCTCCTCTTTTAGCAAGAGGGATGAATGAGGAAGCCAAACCCCTACTCCCCAAAGAAAAAACATCATCTGGGGACACATGCAAATGGCATCCTGCAACAGCAGGGCGAGATAAACTCCACATGATAAGATAGATGAATTCCCATGAAGTCAGGCCTGAAAGTATTCCTACGGGGATAATTCCACCTTTCTTTCCTCTTCAATCCCACCTCATCCCACATAACCTAAATCTGAAGGAAATGGCTTCACAACATTGTGTTTGAGTTTGGTACCTCCATTTGGAAAGTGGAAATACTAGTAACATTCCTTATAGGATTCTTGCAGGGATTAATCCTAACTTATGTAAAGTGCTTAGCATAGTGCCTGGCACATATGAGGTGCTTAATAAATGTCTTGCTTTCTCTCCCTCTACTTTCCTACCCCAATTAAAAGTAACATATTGATAAGCCTAACAAACTCTGAATTAAGGCCATTTGATGCAATTTAGATTATTTTGTATCAGAGTTACTGCTGTCAGTTCATATTTAGTCCCTGAGGGAGTCTCATTTTATGAGCCAGAGACATTTTTCTATGGAGGGCAGATGGACCCTGACAACACTGTCCTCTTTATTAGCCATGGTTCTACCAAGTTTCACACAAACACATCCCAAAACCCTGCACGGAAACTTAGACCAGTGATGGTCACCACCTGAATGATTCCTGGACACCATCACTGAGGAAACCATGAGAAAAATCCTTGAGACATATTGCTCTTGCTCACGTTAACTTTTTCAACACTGGTGCAAGTATTATAGATAACTTTCAATAAACATATATTAAAAGCTCTACCACTGTTGAAAAATACGTATTCTAATTTGATCACTTTGTTCAGAATAATGAATTTTTTAGAATATATTTTAGTTTCTAGTTATGCCTTACAAAAATAAATACTGTTTAAATTATTTACAAGGAAGAAGAAAAATCATAACTTGGGGTACAAAAAATACAGGAAGGATGACAAAAACTTTACCATCTACTTCAAAAACAATATCTAAAAGAAATAAAAATTGCCCATTAAGTCTCCTTGTTAGTCTTGCAATCACCCCACTGGTCTACTTTCTCCTCATCGTCGCATTTTATGCCTTGCTTCCCTATCATTCTAAAGACAATTTAATGCAGATTCTTCTCCATAAAGTCACTGGGGATTTGGAAGTGGGAGCTCTTTGGCAGTACGAACTGCCGATGGAGTAAGAAGCTGGCTGAGCCACTTAGTTGGCCCTCAGAATGAACTAGGACTAATCTCCACACATTTTCCTTTCATTCTGAAATCCTCTGTCTAGATTACCTATGGCTGAATAGAGCCCCATAACTGGGGAAAACAACTCCATCCTGGTTTGGGGCTCTGGACACAATTGACTCAGGTGGAATCTAGGATCTCATGAAGCAGAATTAGGTGCCAAGTCAAGGAGAAGGCCGATCTCACCAATTACATGAAGTATATTATATGAAGAATATATTATAACACAGCCACTTTATGGACATTGGCTCCATTAAGTTGGGGAAAATCCTCCTCCAGGCACCCCCACAAATGTAACGAACTTTTATGATTGCCTTTTTGTCTTCTGCATGGAACAGAGGGAATGTAATTCCCAGCACTGGGAGAAGAATGTTAAGAAAATTAATTGAACAAATGGCTGGAATTGTTGGAATTACTACTCTTCCAGGGACTCAGTCAGAATTTCCAAGGAAACAGTCCATTCGTTTTGGAGTCAATGTTTTAAAATTCTAAAGCTACAAATGAATTCATGATTATATTTAAACCAATGGTTCTTTACTTTTCTCCTGAAAAGCCCACATCTATACATGCCCCTATAACATACTCCTAATATCTTAGAGTCTCAGGACCTACTGCATTTCATGCACGTATTCTTCCAAATTAAGAACCCCGGATCTCGATAAATGCAGAACTACTTCTTGGAATGAAAACAAAGGTTTATGGTATGGAACTTGGGCTGTACTGAGAGAAGGCTTTGATGGGTCCTGGTTAGACTCAAAATGGCTACAATGAAGCAACATTTATTCCTCATGGTAAATGGCAATGCTTGGCTGTGATGACCTCCAAGAGTGTTGTGTCACATGTGTGTAATTACTGTCAGGCCAATGACTCATGCAGGACTGTGGACCATCGAGATCCCCACGGATCGCTATTAACACATGGAGCCACTGAGCTGCTATAACATGAGCCCTAACCACAACCACAAGCAGGACACTATCACTGACATACAGCGTGGGTGCCTGTTTGTCTGATTTATAGGTGACGTCGTGGCAAAAGTGGCATCAGTTTCATTTCGGGGCAGCGGCAAGTTACAGATATTTCCTTCACAACAAGAAGTGCAGACCTGAAAGAAAGGAAGAAAAAAAGATCATGAGAAGCCAGCATGTCTTGGAAGGAGGCAGGGTTTTTGAAGGAACTGTCACCCACATGGCAAGATGCAAGTAAAAATTACCTGATCTATGAAGGAGATGGAACTCTACGTTCAGGAAGGCTGGGGATAATATTTCATCTAGAAGCAATCTGGTCAACAGGAAAACTCCCCAGGCTAAACTTCAAGAGATCTAGGTTTTGTTTCTGACACCCCTCTACTCATACGATTCTTAGAAAGGTGTGTAGCCTTCCTGGGCCTCAGTTATTTCACCCTTAAAATGGGAATAACGAAACTCGTTCTTTTTCCATGAGGCTCTTTCTGACTACTTGAGGAAGAGAGGGTAAGCCTTCATTTGCTAAGTTTTCAAGTGAGAGTCAAGTGGCAACAACCCAGGTAATTTCAACTTGTGTACTAACTTTCATAGAACTGTTTGCATAAGTGTCTCCATTCTCATTGGGTGAGTTAATGTTTGAAGGGTTTTCATTCATGCAGCTATTCCTGCTTTACACCACCTTACTTGTAGATCATAAGAAAGAAAGAAACCCACAGAGTTAGTGCAAAAATTGTCTTGGGGCTACACAAAGTATAGATCAGCCGCTCCAACATCAGCTGGGAGTTTGTTACAAGCGCACAATCTCAAACCTTGCCCCAGACGGAGAATTAGAACTCCATTTTAACAAGATTCCCAGGTGATTCCTAGTCATGGGATGGTTATTAATAATATCCTATACAGTCATTATCCTGCAGGGATTTGAGTCTTTAGTCACAGTTGACATGTGCCAGGAAGACAGTATAATGTTGCAGAGATAGACTCCAAACCAGAGGTGAGTTGGAATTCTGTGCCTGTTACTTACCAGCTGTGTGACTGAGCATATGACCCAACTTCTCTAATCCTTAACTTTCTCCTTAGTAAAGAGGCCACAGTAACTCCTCAGAATCAAGTCCAATTTGCTGGAGAGGTCAGGGAAAGCCTTTGGTTTTACTCAGTTTGAACCAGGAGCAGAGTAGGCAGATTATATTTAAAATTTTAATTATTAGTGTATTCAAGAGGTTGCTTGAAAATTAGGTGTCTGCCTTAAGAGAAAGAAGCCCTTACTGACAGTGCTGTTCCCAGGTATTGAGAGTGGACATTGCCCAAACCAGCAGGAAGGCCACCGGCAGGAGAAGTGTTCAGCTGCTAAATAAAGGCCAAGGCCTGATATGTTAAGGTCACAGGTACAGACAGCAGGAAGGCGAGGCTGCCTTTCTGTGATCTTTACATGGCCCTTCAAGGCTACCTCCCAAGCTCATTTTACACTGAGCGCTTTTGTACGTAGGCACCAGGTGTTTCCGTATACAGGCTTCTACAGGTACCAGGTGAAAAAGCTTAAGCAAACACACAAGATAGGTCTCTTGTCACCTATCTAATGACTCAAGAGCCAACGGACCCTCGCCAAACTAACATCCCAGTCACAATATGAGCCCTACTTTACAGAAAGTTATCAAAGCTGAATTGCCTCAGTCCCCTTGTGATGAATGAACGGGGTACATCTGCAAAGCTTCACCGTGATGGGCATCACTGGTCCCTCGCTCCTCTTTTTTCTAGTAGCTTTATTACTTTCCTCTGAGTGAAGAAAGGGTTTACAATAACACTGAATACCCTCTTGATGTGTGTTTACACAATTTATATCAGTTGCCCTATGCTCTGGTATATATGTGTATTCTTTTAGAGCAAACACGAAAGGAAGAGTCTTTTCATAGAGCATAAAGACAGTCAAAAGGCAGCCTTCATGGGGGAATAAGAATCTGCTCATGATTACTGGCAGATGTCTGAAGAGAAGCAGCTGGCTATGTAGTACTGGTCACTTGCTCTGTTGCCCAGACCTTGTGGCCTTCATGCTCGGAGTCTCTGCAGCCAGTGGATAAGCACTCTTCCAGCGGGACGCAGCGTTTGGTGACTGAGATACTGTTTCCTGTGACTTCCATTGTGTGCTGAGTGTAGCAGTATCTGGTCTCTGTCAACAGAGAAAATATATTTTATTTGAGATGGGAAATGTCGGCCCAACCTGCCTAAAAGGAAAATAACAGGAGTGTCAGCATTATCATTTCAGAAAAGACCTAATAGCACATAAGATGTGCATTGCTTTGAGTTTATGTCCACCCCCAAAGACCTCCTTGGAGAGCTCCACTGTGCCATGGTAGGATGGTAGGAGGACAGTCTTCAAAGAATAAAGATTTCTCTGCCCAGCATTATTCCCATAAACCAAGACACAATGGTTTCTCCTTGCCTTTCAACAAATTTTGCCACTGGACTGATTTTTATTTTTAGGGGATGAGTGGTTCGGGGGGGATGACTTAAGAGGTATAAGTCATAGCAATTTTAAGGAAGATGAAAGGACAAAGAGGTTCAAAGAACTCAGGGTTAAAATGAGTTAGGCAGACAACAGCGGTCCTCAAGGAGATAAAACACTACAGCAGTGGCTGGCGTGTGTGTGTGTGTGTGTTGGGGGAAGCAGCTATTCACAAGAGCGGAACAATTCAAAACTTTGTGCTATTGAGCATAGCTGGGTCCAGGGTGCATTACAGAGGAAGACTGAAACAATAACGAACATTTTTCCAAAACTGAGGAGCTTCGTTTCTCCCTAGCGTGATTTCAGTGTCTTCCTAGGACGACAGATGAAGGCCATGAAGGGAGTTTCCAGAGGTCCTTCTATGTCTAATGAATCTGAAAGCTTGTGATTTCTTCCAAAATTCTTTGGGGGAACTTTTTATGTGTAATTTAAAAACTAAAGAAAAATGGCTTTGTCAATGTAATTCTTTAAGACCTCCAGGCAATGTTCAGCTTTCTAAGTATGGGATTTAGGAGAATGTTCTTGCTCTCCTTTCACATTAAAAAAGAAAATGAATAATTCTTAAGAAATGTCACCGAGCTGTTTTTCATCCACATCTTGGACCCAACTTTGCATGCTTTATACATTTCAGATGTTTAGTGGCTAATATGGAATTATGACCTCCTATGAGATTATTTATTAGGCAATAAAAAATCCCCCCTACCAGATTCTGTCATGATTTTGGCAGCTTTTAACTGAAGAACTAATGTCCAAAAAATAAAGCATAAGAAAATTTTAGGTCCTGAGAATGAGCTAATACAGACCCATTAGCACATCCTGGAAGTCATCAAAACTCAGGGGTTTTAAGTCTTCCTAGAGACCCTCACCTGACAGGAATCCCAAATAGTTTCCAATTAAATCGTACTAAGAGCTGCCACATTCCCAGTGGTGATGCTATTGGTGGGTGTGCCTGGGCAGAGCGTGTGTCAACACCCTCCCCTAAATGCTGTCCCACACTGCATCCTGGCTGGAATTGTTAGTTGGATTGGGCTGAGACTTGCTCCAAGGTTGCTAAGGGTCCTACGGAGCTCTTTGGGAGTAGGGTAAGGTCATCTGGGGAGCTCACAATAAGAATAGTTGAAAGTTTTCTACCTGGCAATAATTCTCCCAAAGCCCTAAACTATGTTAACATTGGAGTGATAGCTTTTCTGATGAAGATGAGGCAGCAGCTCTCCACTTTTTTAAGCCTTTGACAGGTTTTGAAAAATGGAGGCCGGTGGCCTGGGAGATTTACCACATCTTCTAAAAGGACTGGTTTACTTCTTTGGTATCAGACTCGATGGACGCTTTATGGTCACAATAGGTTCATCTTTCCCACCCCCACCCCAACTTCAAATGTTCTAGAGAGCAATAAAATCAGGAATGTTCTTATCTCCTGTCTCCTCTTCATGCAGACAGCTAAGAGCAGCTGCCAGAGGTTTTACTGCTCCAAATGTAAATCCGAGCAGATAAGATCATAGGCTTATGGAATAAGTAAATCACTACATAGCTGCAGTTTTGGAAACTAGCCTTTTCCTCCAAGTAGTGAATTATCCTGTTTTAAGTAAGCCTTAAAATAACAATTGGTGAACTTGATATGACTACTTCTTTGTTCATACTTTTCTATCTTTAACAAAATATCTTATACATTTATTAATGGACAGCGTATTCCATTGAATGAAAGTAGATACAACAACTGATGAAAATAATTTTTCAGGAAAACATGCAAAAGCTTAATACCTAGTAAGCTGATGTTTTGCCATTCTGGGGGTAGAAGGGAGATCAGTGCAGTAAGAATTTTTTCTTTTACTTCACCCAGTCCAATTCATGAAACAAAAATATACAGAGAACACTGCCCTCACTTCCAGCAGTACAGACCTCAGTGCTGAAGCATCAACCCCTCAAAAGCATTTATTTCACTTCTTATCTTACAAAAATCCTAGGTGAGTTATGAAATGTTAATGTGGAAAAAGGTTCTGTGGTTTAAGAAGTTTTGAAAATGCTCAAAGTTGAACAGGTTTCTTCAGTGCACAATTTATGAGAACCTTCTATATGTGTTGTGATCTTGTGATCTCCAACAGTATATTGGGGTGAACAGGCAGAATTTCCCAAGTAGAACTAGGTGGGCCACATTTGGCTTATCACTGGACTGGAGTAAGGATAAAAACCAAGTTTCAGCCACAGAGCATTGTTCTCCATGCATTTTGAAAACTCCTTGGGTTAGTAATGAGGTAATATGAGAATCAAGCCTGCTGATAACTTCACACTAAAAGGATTTCAAAGGCTTTTATCTAAAAGATAAAAAGATGAATTTGAATTTCCACCAGGTTAGTTTCAGTCTCTAAAATCTCATATTCTGCAACTACACGGTATTCCCAGAGGTTGTGAAACAAAAGTCTTTTATTATTAGATTCACAGGCATTCAACTAAAATCAGAAATGGAAAAGAGAACTTCATCAACAATTGGAAAATGTAATTTTTATGAAATTCACACCCATGTGCACGCATGCACACAGAGTTCATAATCTAGTTCTGAAATTTAAAAGTAACCCAAAGCTAAATTGCAAACTTTCATTTACCTACCAATATTGTTTTTAATAACAGAAACTATATTTAAACAAAACATACATAAGATGATTTGAATTGAGACATTACAAATGTCCAACTTTCTTATAAAAGGTTTTCTCACCACTCAATTATTCTTCACAGTTCTGCTAGTTTTAGTTTCTTCATAAACATACAGGTTGATAAAAATGATGCTAGAGAATAATTCTTCACGTGTAAGAAAATTAATGGGTGGAGAATACTTTAATAGTAATACTAAGAATTATATTGAAAAATGAAAAGCCAGTCACAGCTGCCTGCTCTCTCCCTGCCACCATTCCTTACTGTTCACGCAGCTCTTCACTTCTGCCACCTACTTCCCTGCAACGACTGTTCCTTCTGAATCAAATTCCATGCCCTTTTCCCATGTCTGACCCTGCAGGATCTCTTTGTGACTCTGGGACTCTACTATGGATAACCTCATCTGTGGGACTCTTCATCCTAGACTTCAGAGTTCCATCTTACAGATGTTCTCCTCATCTCTGGTCTCTCCACTTTCAACACTTTCCCTAATATGAAAGTCAATATTCTCCCGTGTTCTGTCTTTGAACCTCTTCTCACTCAAGTGGTCTCGTCAAACTTCTGATGCCATGTCTTCAGTCTGACTCTTTCTCCTGAACTGCAGAACCAAATTATCAACTATTTTCTGGACACTGCCAGGATCACCTCACACTTAATGTGTCTCAACCCAATGCATTATCTCCCTCCCCTTTGCATCTTTTATCTTCACATGTATCTATCTCAGGAAGGGACCTCCTGGTCCCTTCTCCAGTAACTTGAACTAGAAATCTGGAATCAGCTCAGACTTCTCCCTAATCTGGGAGTCTCCAAGTCCTCTGAAATGTCTCCATTATCCATCTGATCTTTCCTATTCCATTTTCCATTTCCTCAATTCAGGACTTCATCGTTTCTTGTTTTCTTTGTCTCTAACATGCAACTCACCATACATGAAAGCATGAATGCCACCTAATTGTCAAGGAATCCTGATTGTTGAATTACTATGCCTATTTGGCCTACCTGAGTGGCTTGGGAATAGGCCATTGCTCTCTCTGCTCCTGAAGCTGTGTGTCAAGTGCATTGGAGTAACTGCTCTTCCCTGATAGAATCATCAATTAATTTCATTTCTAACTCAGAGCCTGGCATTTGAAACTTAGCCCTCATTACTCAAGGTTCTCCTTGATGGAGGCTCCAAACTATCTCATTGCCTCATATATACCTTGAGACATAGTACCACAACTTTTGACCATGCACGATGAAAAACGTGCATCCTTAGCTTGGTCTGCATATTTTTTCCTATCTTCTACTCCTGGATGCCTGATATTCTTCAAGGCTCAATCCAAATGTGATAAATTCTGCGAAACCTTCCTGATCTTCCTCCCAACCAGGTCAGTGTTATCTCTCTTCTCCATGTTGCCCCAGTCCTTCTTAACTTTCTCATTTGGGGTATCTGGCTTTCCTTTTAGATCAAAGTTTCTGATCAAAACAGTTGACCTTTTGTTTTTAAACTTTTTTTAAAATTTCACCTATTATTTTGAGATAACTGTAGATTCCCATACATTTGTAAGGAATACTAGTAACAGTGAGATCCTCTACACCCTTTACCTAGTTTCCCCAAATGGTAACAACTACAAAACTATGGTATAATATCACAACTGTGATACTAACATTAACCCAGTCAAGATAAAGAACATCTTCACAGCCATAACCATCCCTCATGTTGACCTTTTATAGTCACACCCTCTTCCCTCCTGCCCCCACCCCTTCCCTAAGCCTTGGCAACCACTAAACAGTACTGCATTTCTATAATTTTGTCATTTTGAGAATGTTATGTAAATGAGTCACACACATGTAATATTTTGGAATTGGGCATTTTCACTCAATCTCATTCACTGGGTTTGTTAATTTTTAAGAGTTTGTTAACTTTTATTGCTGAGTAGTATTCCACAGTATAGATGTTGAAAGGACATCCAGGTTTGTTTCCAGTTTAGAGATATTATTAATAAAGCTACTATGAACATTTGTGTAGAGGTTTCTGTGTGAATATAAATTTTTACTTCTCTGTATGACTGACCAGAAGTGAAATTGCTGGGTTACATGGTAGTTGCATGTTTCGTTGTTTAAGAAACTGTCAAGCTGCTTTCCAGAGTGGCTATGCCATTTTACATTCCTGCCAACAACGTATGAGTGACGTAGTTTCTCCTCCTTTTTACTAGCATGTGGCATTTTTCCTATTCTTTATTTTAGGTATTCTGATAGTAGTACAGTAATATCTCATGCTTGAAATTTGCATTTCCCTTATAGCTAATGATGTTACATATGTTTTCATGTGTTTATGTGCCATCTGGTTATCTTCTTTGGTGAAATGTCTGTTCATACTTTTCCTATTTTCTAATTATGTATTTTGTTTACTGGTGCGTTCTGAAAATTATTTATATATTCTAGATAGCAGTTCTTTGTCAGATATGTGATTTGCAAATATTTTTCCCATTTCATAGCTTGCATTTTCATTCTCTTAACAGGGTCTTGTGCAAAAAGTTTTAAACTTTGATGAAGTTCAATTTATTACTTTTTCTTTTATGAGTCATCAAGAACCTCACCTAGCCCTAGATTTATGAAGATTTTTTTCTATTTTTTCCTAAATGAGTTATGTTTTTATATTTCACATTTAAGTCTGTGACTTACTTTAACTTTTGTAAAAGGTGTGAGACTTGGGCTAAGATTCATTTTTTGCCTGTGAATGTCCAGTTCCGTCAGTACCATTTGTTTAAAAGGCTATCTTTTCTCCACTGAATTGCTTTTACACCTTTGTTAAAAATTAGTTGGGCATATTTTTAAGGGTCTATTTATTCTGTTTAACTGATCTATGTCTATTTCTCTGCCAATACTGCAGTCTTGATTACTACAGCTATATATTAAATCCTGAAATAGGGTAGTTTGATTCCTCCCACTTTATTCTTCTTTTTCAAAATCATTTTAGCTATCCCAGTTTCTTACCTTTCCACATAAACTGTAGAACACTTTTGTCTGTATCTTAAAAAAAAAAAAAAAAAAAAAAAAAAAACTCTTCCTGGGATTTTGACAGGAATTGTGTTAAACCTATATAACAATCTGTACAGAATTGACATTTTACTATGCTGTCTTTCAATCTATGAACGAGGTCTTTCCATTTATTTAAATTTTATTTTTTTCATTGATGTTTTGTAATTTTCAGCATACAAGTCCTATATATGTTGTGCTTAGATTTACCTGTAAGTATTTAACTTTTCTGAGCAATATAATGGTGTATTTTAAAAGGTATATATAAATGGTACATTTTAAATTTCAGTGTTCACATGTTAATTGATAGCATATATAAACACAATTGAGTTCTGAATTTATCTTATATCCTATGACCTTGCTAAACTCATTTATTAGTTCCAGGAATTCTCTTCAGATTTGTTGGAATTTTCTATATAGAAATCATGTTATCTGTGAAAAAGGACAGTCATTTTTTTCCTTTCCAATCTGTATGTCTTTTATTTATTTTTCTTGTCTTATTGCACTGGCTAGAACCTGCAGGACTGCACTAAATAAAAGTAGTGAAAGCAGACATAATTGCCTAGTCCTCTGTCTTAGCAGGAATGCACACTGTCTTTTATCATTAAGCATAATGTTAGCTGTAGGTTTTTTATCGATGTTATCAAGTTGAACAAGTTTCTCTCTGTTCCTGTTTTTCTGAGAGGTTTTAATCATAAATGGTGTCTAATTTTGCCAAGATACGAACATGTGATTTTTCATCTTTAGCCTATTAATACTGTGGATTATATTGGTTGATTTTCAGAGATTAAACCAGCCTTGCATCCCTGGATTAAGCCCCACTATGTCATGGTGCACAATTCTTTTCACATATTGCTATATTCTATTTGCCAATATTTTGTTAAGAACTTTAGTGTCTATATTCATAAAAAATAATAGATTGGAATTTTGTATTTTATTTTTTGGTTTGTTTGGTGCTGTCTTGATCTAGTTTTAGTATCAGGGTAACTCCGGCTCCATAAAATGAATTGAGAAGTATTCCCCCTTCTCCTCTATTTTCTGGAAGATTTTGTGTTACTCTATTAAAACGTGGTAAAATTCTCCAGTGAAATTATTTGGGCTTGAATAGTTCTTTTATGGGTGTTTTTAAGTTATATAAAAAAATTTCTTAGTAGTTATAGAACTATTTATTTCATTTTAAGTGAATTGTGGTACTTTGTTTTTTGAGTTATGGTCCATTTCATCTAAGCTGTCAAACTTATGTTTTTGAGCTGTTCATACTATTCTCTTATTTTCCTTTTCTTAGTACCTTAATGTTTTCCTCCAATGATTTTAACTGAAAAAATTGTATGTCTTTATAGTGTACAATGAAATGTTTTAGTATATGTATTCTCATTGAGTTTTATTCTTATAATTATTTCCTGCTTTTTGTTTAGGCTTGTTTTTACTTTTGGTTTTTCTCTTCCTTTTCTACCTTCTTGATGTGTGAGCTTAGAGAGTTGATCTTCCTGTTTTTAAATAAGTGCATACAGTGCTATAAATTTCTGTTTCAGCACTGTTCATTGTCTTTTTAATTTCCCTTAAGACTTTATCTTTGATCTGTGGATTATTTAGATGTGCATTGTTTAGTTTTCAAGTGTTTGGTGATCTTCCTTTTATTTTTCTGTCATTGATCTCTAGTTTTGTGTGTCAGAAAACACTCCGTATGATTTCAATTTTTAAAAGATTGTCGAGGTTTGCTTTCTGGCCCAGGATATAGTTTATTTTGGTATGTGTTCCATGGTCACTTTGAAACAATGTATATTCTGGTGTTGCTGGATGGAGTGTTCTGTAAATGTCAATTAGATTCTGTTGGTTAATGGTGCTGTTGAATTCCATATCTTTGCTTATTTTTTCTGTAGTTCTACCAGTTTTTGAAAGAGTGGTACTGAAGTCTCCAACCATAATTGCAGATTTATCTATTCCTGTTTTCATTTATATTATTCTGTTGCACATATTTTTCAGCTCTGTTATTTGATGCTTATATATTTAAGATTGCTGTATCTTCTTAGTGGACTGGCTTTTTTTATTATCATGCTATAATGTTCCTCTCTGACTCTGGTAATTTTGTTTGCACTGAAGTCTTTTGATTAATATTTCTACATTATCTTTTTCTATGCTTTTAATTTGCTTATATAATTATTTTGAAGTAAATTTATTACAGATGACATATATTTGGGTCATGGTTAAACATATTCTGTCAATACATTTCTTTTATTTTGTATATTTATGCCATTCACATTTAAGGTAGTTATTGATATGGTAAGACTTAAATTTTGTTGTTTTCTTTTTTTTGTTTTCTTTTTCTTACAGTTCTATGGGTTACATGAATGTTTTTTAGAATTCCATTGTGATTTATCTACAGTGCTTTTGAGTATATCGCTGCACAGTGCTTTTGAGTATATCCCTTTTTAAAATTGTTGCTTAGGTATTAAATTATATGCAAAACTTATCGTATTCTGCTGGCATTGTAATTTTACCAATTAAAGTGAAGTATAGAAAACTTACCTCTTTTAATGCCCTAATACCTTCCCTTGTTTGTAATAATTTTTTTTTTTTTTTTGAAACAAAGTCTTGCTCTGTCGCCCAGACTGGAGTACAGTGGTGTGATCTTGGCTCACTGTAACCTCTGCCTCCCAGGTTCAAGCAATTCTCCTGCCTCATCCTCCCGAGTAGCTGGGACTACAGATACCCACCACCACGCCTGGCTAATTTTTGTATTTTTAGTAGAGATGGGGTTTCACCAACATGACCAGGCTGGTCCTGAACTCCTGACCTCAGGTGATCCACGTGCCTTGGTCTCCCAAAGTGCTGGGATTACAGGCATAAGCCATTGTGCCTGGCCATAATATAATTATATTAAATAATCCACTACAATATATTTATTAGAACCACATCAGACAGCATTATAATTTTTGCTTCAACTGTCAAACATAATTCAGAAAACTCAAGAGAATAAGGACATTCCATTGTACTGTATTGTAGTATAAAGTATGTTTACTAAGTTTTTTCTCCCTTTCTGATGTTTCAAGTTTCCTTCTTTTATCATTTCCTTTCTTCATATAGAGCTTCCTTCAGCCATTCTTTTAAGGTAGGTCTGCATCATATAGAGCTTCCTTCAGCCATTCTTTTAAGGTAGGTCTGCTAGTGACAAATTCTCTCAGTTTTTCTTCCCTTGAAAATGTCTTAATTTCTTCACATTCCTGAGGGATATTTTCTCTGAATATAAGATTCTGCATTGATATTTTTTTTTCTTAACAGTTGAAAAATATTGTACCGTTGACTTCTGGTCTCCATAGTTTCTGATGAAAACATTTCATTGAACTGATTTTTCTCATATCAGATGTTCTTTTTCTCTTGCTATTTCAAGACTTTTTGTTTGTAGAAGTTTGATTATGTGTTTTTGTGTGGATTGCTTTAGTTTTATCTTTTTTGGGTTTGCTCAGCTTCTTAGAAAAATGTTTAACTGCTGTTTCTTTGAGTACTTTTTTCAGCTTCACCCTCTTTCTACTGTTCTCTTGGAACTCTGATGATGTAGTGTTAAAACATTTGTTACAGCTCCATAGATCTCTGAGGCTCTGTAGAAGTTTCTTTCCCCTCAGACTGTTTTCTATGTGTTCAGATTGGATAATTTTTATTGCTCTATTTCCCAAATTCACTAATTCTTCCCTTTATTCCTTTCATTCTGCTGTTCAGCCCATCTATTGAGATTTTTATTTCAGGTACATTATGTTACAATTCTACAATTTCCATTTGGTTCTCCTTTATATTTTCTATTTCTTTGATGAGATTTTAAAAATTTGTTTCAGGTGTGTTTGTAATTACTTACTGAAACATTTTTATTATGGCTGCTTTAAAACCCTTGCCAGATAATTCTAACATCCCTATTTATCTTGGTGTTGGTATATATTGATTGCTATTTTTCATTCAGTTTGAGATCTTCCTGGTATGACAAGCAATTTTTTAAATTGAAGTCTAAACATATTGTTATCATGTTAGGATACTCTTGATCTTACACTCCCTGTTTGAGAGTGGCGAGAGTGTCTCATTAATGCTTCCCCTGTGGCCTCTACTGATGCCATGGGGTGGGAGATGTGTTGTAGCCTCATTGCCAGTGGGTGGTGGTGAAAGGTAAAGTCCTTTGACACAACTGTGGTCAGGGGAAAGTAGAGGCATCTCATTGTTGCTGGTGGAGGTGAAGTCTAGGCTCCCTAACACAGTCTCCATTGACACTGTGGAAGAGACCTTGTTATTGCTTGGTGGGGAGGGATAAAAATCCCCTTTACTTGTCCTTCTCTGATACAATCCCAAGCAGAAAGGTTGGGACATCTCATTACAGCCTGTTGAGGATGAAGTCAAAGCTTTCCATTCAGCCTCTGCTGGTATGGGGTTGGGGCTACAATTTTTTCCATAGTGTTTTGCTGAAGTAGAACAGCTACTGTCTAAAAGTTACCTTTCTAGGCTTCCCCCTTCCTAGTCCTTTTGCCAAAGAGCAAACTTTTGTTGGAGGTTTATTTTGCCAGTGTCTATCGCATTTTTAGAATGCTGACTTCCTCAGCTTCAAGTCTAGAATATATGAGACTGAAAGAAAACCTAGTGAACTAAGCACTGTGTTGTTCCTTGAGTCTTGAAGTCCTAGTCTGTCATTTTCTTTACCCCTTTCAGTCTTTTCATGTTTTTGGTTTGTTTCTTAATAAATAATGTTCAGAATTTTTTGTTTTACTTAGCAGGAGGAATAGAAAAGTACATCTGCTCCATCTTTCCAGAAATGGAAGTTTTCAGCTTTTGATATTTTGGGCTAATTTTGTTTTGGGCACACTGCTCGGTGAATTGTATGACATTTAACAGCATCCAACAGCCTCTTCTCACTAGATGCCAATGTCATGCCGACAATAACAACTAAGAATGTCTCCAGACATTGACAAATATACTTTGGGCAGGGAAGAGGGAATTGCTCCTGGTTGAGATCTACTGTTGTGCTGTACATTATAATCTTGAGAATCAGGCCCATTCTTGTTGGTGTCTGCATTCCCTCCAACATATAACACAGGGCCTTGCACACAATAGCAGGCATTTAATCTCTAATAAACTCTGTATTACCAGCAGAGATGGATGGGTGCGAAGAATATATCTAGCTGAGCTCTTCCATTCAAATGTGAACCAAATTAAAACATTTTAATTTAGTTCTATGATGTCTGTAACATATCTCCTATTGCTGTATTTTGAATAGTCTCGTCAAATTTAAAAGAGAAATAATACTACACTTCTACCAGTAGTGCAATTTTCACATACTATCACCACCTCTCAAAATTATTTGCCAGGACTACCAAAAGTAAACCTATGCATATTCTATGAAGCTAAAATTCTACTCCTCAATATACATCCAACAGGAATGGTAAGTCCTAGAATGTGTATAGAAGAACTATTCATACAAACATAGTGTAAAAAATGTCAATTAGTGACAGAATGAATAAATGATGGCATCTGTTCACATAACAATGAGAATGAATGGATTCCAACTAAATCTAAAGAAATGGATGAATCTCACATAATATTGAGTGAAAGAAGTCGAACACGAAAGAATTGTACTGTATGATTCCACCTCTACAAAGAACCCAGTAAGAGGCAAAATTAACCTACACTACTGGAAATTAGGAGGGTAACTATATTAGTTTCCAGGGTTACCATTAAAAAAAAAAAAACAAAAAAAAAACACTGAATGAGTGCTTAAACAAAGGTTTTCTCAGTCCTGGAGGCTAGTAATTGAAAATCAAGGTGTTGGCCAAGGCTGGTTCTTCTGAGTCCTCTCTTTTTGGGCAGTCTTTTCCTTGTGTCTCCACATCAGCTTCCCTCGGTTCCTGTCTTTGTTCCCATCTCTTGTTACAAGGATGCTTGTCAGACTGGATCAGGGCTCACCTGAATGACCTCACTTAGTTACCTATTTAAAGACCCTATTTCCAAATACAGTCTCATTCTGAGGTAATAGAGGTTAGGACTTCAACATACGAATTTGAGAGCAGGTAGGGGGAAAAGTGGGGAGGACACAAGTCAGTCCATAACTGAGATGCTTGGTGGTAGGAAAAGTGACTGGAAACAGACATGCAGGGAGCTTCTAAGATGCAGGGCAATTTCTTAATCAGGGTGCTGCTTACATGGAGTGTTCAATTCGTGAAAGTCCATCATGCTATTTACTATTCTATATATATATATATATATAAAAATACTTCAAAGTTCAGTAAAATTGAAAGCAAAAGAAAAAAAGAGCCCAAGATGAAAGAAAAGAGACTCAAGAAAAGGATGAACTACAAATTGAGTTGCAGATAAACTGAATTATTTAAAACTTACCCTAATTAGGAATTACTACAGTCTCTGCTTTCAGGCACCAGATTGTTCTTTTGGCTTTTCTGCTCTTATCAATTACTCTCCATAGATCTTTTAAAAAGATGTGTTTTCTCCTCTTGTCCCAAGTAAAAAATTCCTCAAGGCAGAAATTAAAAACAAATAAATGCTCATCAACCTGACTAAATCATAGCTGGTTGGTCTCCTCTACCCTGAAGTCAGCACCTCTTGAGGAAGCTGCCAAATGGAGACTTCCCTATCTTTTTAAAAAAAACATTCCTCCACATTTCTTAATGAACTTCTCACTTGAGGAACTTCTTTTAAAACTAATCACTGAAATTCAAGAGGCAATGTACTTATTACCAAGGCCAACTCCAAAAAGGCAGTTGGGAAGGTATGCAAAGGTAGTGAGGATAGACAGGACTTCATGGTGAACAATGGTTAGAATAAAAGTGATGAGGCAGGCCATCAAATGGAAGCGTCCCAGTTGAGGCAACTGGATTTGTAAAAAATATTTGGACAAAACATTGTGAATTGGAGAAGGTTAGATGCTCTCAGTGTATGAAAAATGTCTTGTATAGGCTGATAGAACTTAAGGGTAAAAACTTGCTGGAAAAGTTCTAAGACTAATTCCGAGAATTATAAAGCCAGCTGAAATGGACTGGCTTACATTGTCTTACCAAGAAAGAGAACAAAATTTAAAAAGCCAATTAAAATGTAAACAACAAAAATCTGTGTGAAAGCACGGGACTGCCGTTGTGGACTGGATTTAAAGAGCAAGGTACCAGAGAAAAGACAAGCCCCCTGAGTGGTGCCTGACATTCTATACCTGTTCTCCCCTCAAGGCTTTTGCTGATTCAAAAACTGCACAGGTGGAGAGGCTGAGAAACCAAGCAGAAAGCTCTGCTAAGGGACAGAGAAGTAGGGCAGCACCTTCATCAGTCTCTAGGGGACTGGGAGCACAAACAGGAGATCAGAGCTAGCGGGGCAGCCGCAGGAGAAAGGAGGTTCAGAGAAGCGAGACTGATAGTCTCCACATAGAATTCCAGGATGGCAGTTATTTACTTTCATCACTTTAAAAATGTCATCTGGTTAACTTCTACCTTCTATTGTTTCTGTCAATACTAGGTGTTGGCAAGATTGTGCAGCAACTAGTACCTGCATGCACTGCTGGTGAGATTATAAGTGGTACCGTCATTTTGCAAACGGTCAGGCAGTATCTAGTAAAGGCAAGGCTTACATACCCCATGCCTAGCAATCCCACTTCTGGGAAAGACCCAGCAGAAACGCATATGAACATGTACCGAAAGAGATACAGAAGAATGTTCATAGTATTAAGAAACTGGAAACAATCCAAATGTCCTTCAATAGTGGAACAGATGAATTTTAGTATATTCATATAATGATCTACTACACATCCCTGAGAAAACATGACTGTGCTGCTCAAAAATCATAGAGGAATTTCACATACATAATGTCTGAAAGCAAGGACTATATTCTATACCACTCCACTTATATGATGCTCAGTGATAGTAGTCTCAACATTGTTACCTTTGGGGATGGAGTATAATGACTGGGGCACCCCAGCAGCCTCTGGGGTTCTATTGCTATGGGTGGAAACACGGCATGTTCACTTTGCAAAAATTCACAAATTGTGCACTTATGATCTCTTCACTTTGCAGTATGTATGTTCAACTTTACTTTAAAATTACTTTTAAAAAGGAGGAAGTCTAAGACTTTCACTGAGCAATATGACAATAATATGATAAGAGACATCATCTGAAAACATCTTATTACAAAGCAGCCAGAAGTGTTGGATAAAATGTAACCAACACTTTTTGTAAATGTACAAATGAATTCTCCCAAAAGGAAAGTGTCAAGGGCCAACACTGGATAAGTTACTGATTTCTCTCTCCTAGGGAAAGAACAATGTTAAAAGATAAGCTATAATAAATCGCAAGGCGCTGGGTCCCCATGGGATTCAGAGAGAGAACAGAGACTCCTGTATAAATGAAAAAAAATTGGAGGGCTATATTCTAATGGTAAAATTGCCTAAAAGGAAGAAAATTCCACCCTTAGGTTAAGTCAAACACAAAGGTTGTCTGTTTCAGCCTGGGCTATGTCTGAAAAAAGTCAATAATAAAGAAACCGTTCCTGAAAATTTGTAACCCATGGTCTTGTCCTCAGTTGAGCTGAGGATCACATTTACATTTCTTGCTTGTAGCAAGAACCATCAGGCAACTGATCTGGAAAAAACTATCAAGGGATATGTCCAGCTTTTTCTTTACTTTTACAGAAAAACAGTGAAGAGCATAGAAGCTGGAGCCAAAAGAGTATGTGTCCTCTAACTCAAAAATTTCCTTTTCCTGATTATATATCAGCAATACTTTCAAATGGAGATTTTGCCTTAGAGGGAGGCATCTGTACTCCATAATTAAGAAGGAACATAATGTCTTTGGCTTAGGTATACTCCACAAAACAGGCCTTTTTAAAAACTGTAATGTCTTTGACTTCACATTTAATTCCACAGACTTTTAATAACCATTTATACAGTCCCTCTCTCTAGGACCTATTCATCTTACAGCACAGAGAAAAGTCATGGGCAAACATAGATCCAAGCACATAACACTCTTGTTTTAGATCATCAGTTCCTTCACCTGGCCCCTCACATAATATGATTTCAAGATCTTTTTCCATTCTGGCTCACAAAGTCAAGAAAAATTGGACAGATTTATGAGTAGCTGATGAAATTAAAGTTGTTGCAAAGGAAGTGCTCAGAGACCAAAGATGAAATGGAAGCCAAGCAAGTAAAGCAACCAGAGTCAGTTATTGAGAGAATCTTAAGTTCCCGTTTCTGGGAAGGAGGTATGGTACTATGAATCTGGAAGCACCAGAGGCACAAATAATGTAATGGAGGAGAACGCACTTACATCACACACCTTCTGAAAAGAAGAGGGACAGGGAACCTGAGTTAGCTACAGGTGTGTCCAGCTGATGCCGCCACTGCCAAAAGAGTGATTCCAGTCAGGAGGAAGCTTTCCTGACACTTACTTGGCCAAACAATAACTCAAAACAAGTCTGAATCCCTGAATGTCAATTGCTAAGATACACTATGTCTCTATGCACATGCATGTGACTGAGGTCAGCTTTAGAAAATGCATGACATTCAGTGAATCCCCTAAGCAATTTGGGGTGTGCACTTATTCTGTGTATATAAGATTGAATACTTAGGTGAGATGATTTTTTCACTTTCAACAAATTATTTTCACATCAGGTGATAATTTAAACCTAGTTAACTATGTCACAAAACAAACCAAAAAACCAGGAATGTCTTAGAATTTCCATATCTCAGTTGCCCTTCCTAAGCCCATTGGTAGTCCTAGAGCTGCTTCAGACTACTAACAAGCAGAAAAATCTAGAGTTAGCTAGTAGTGAAATACATTTTCTATTTTAATTTATTAATAAAATGGCATTTTTCCATTGTTAGAAAAATCTGAAGAAAACCTGGAGGAAAGAGCAGAAGACTCATGGGAAATAGGGCTGGCCTAACAGGAAGTTGAGTGTGGCCTCACCCCTTCTCAGGTTACAGCTTTAAGTTCCCACTCCTTACCTGATGCTCAAGGCCCTACAAAAATCACCTGGCTCCACTATTTTGGGTCCATAATCCTCTCATACAAACTAGTTGCTACTCCCAGGTCAGGTATCTCCCCATCCACTGAGCACACCTGGGGAGTCTTGTCTCTACACCTTTGCTCTGAGTGAGCTCCTGGAAGACATGTTCTCTTCAATGCTGGACCTCCAGTTCCAAGTTGTTGAGCTACTGCAATCTTCCCAGCACGTGATGCTTTCGCTGGCCACCTCAGTCCCCAGTAGCTCTTCTTCCTGTAAACTCCCACAGCGCTTAATGCCAGGTTCCACTTGGCACTTACCTTTGTCCTGCTAATTCTGACATCTGATATGTTCAGATCCTATCGGCCCAACTAAACTGCCTGATCCCTGAAAGAAGAAACCAGATTCCTATCTTTCAATTTGTAATTCCCCAAGGGGCCTAGCATGGTTGTTTTGTATTTTGAACCTCAGTGCATGACTTTCTATTTATCCCTTTAAATTGAAGGACAAAAAGATAAAAGTAGAGGAGAAAAAAGAGAAAAGGATAAATTGTGTAGAGACCACTCTGCAATACCTTTAGGTATCTGGACTTTGAAATGATAGATTATGACCTCAAAAGAAAGCATCAAGATGGAACTTCCTCTTTTCTCTGAGAGGCATTCAAGCAGTGTTTCTGGTCCCTTGTTTTTTCTTTTTGACAGGGATATACTTGTATACCATCAAACGTGGCCCAGAGCCTACACAGAATACCAGTTCACATTCCTTTTTCCTCTGCATTATCTCCACTAAGGTTACCTCAAAGCTCAGTCAGTACCAGAAGCAGCACAGTCACATTTTGCTATGGTCTGAATGTGCCCCCCAAAGTTCATATGCAACTTAATCACCAATATGAGGATATTAAGAGGCGGGGCGTTTAAGGAGTGATTAAGTCATGAGCATGGAGCCCTCATGAATGGGATTAGGGCCCTTATAAAAGAGCTTGAGGGAGTGGGTCTGTTCCCTTCCCCCGCTTTTGTCTTCTGTCATGTGAGGGCACAGTGTTCCTCCCCTCCAGAGGATGCAGCAACAAGGTGTCACCTTGAAAGCAGAGAGATGATGCCCTTCTAGAACCTGCCAGCACCTTGACCTGGGACTTCCCAGCCTCAAAAACTGTGAGAAATAAACTTCTATTGTTTATATATTACTCAGTCTGAGGCATTTTGTGATAGCATCACAAGTGAACTAAAACACACTTCCCATACACTAGCTCTAACCAACAGGTACCAGCTTCAAAACCAAGTCAGCTAGCTTTATCGCCACAGGAGCCAGCCCAAAGACGACTATATATACAAAGCAAATCATCTTGGTTTTGCCTAAAGTCATTGTTCATAATGGTTCTGAAATTTAGTTGCATATTAGAACCATCTGGAGGGCTTTTAAAAATCCTTATGCCTAGCTGGACAATTTAATATGAATCGCTGGGAATAAATCTAGGTGTTAGAGTTTTCGAAAGTTTACCAGGTAATTTCAATAGACAGCCAAGTTTGAGAAGCAGTGGTTTAACCAGATCTATTAGCAATGGTCATTCCACAGTAGGTAATGTTAGAAAATACTGGCCCATTTGGAAATGAATAGTGACTATAGGCGACAATAAAACTTATTTTTGATTACTCAGATGGCTGGATATCTAGTTTTCAGTTAAGCCAATCTTTAGTGCTTCCATGTTTTTTTCTGTCCTGTAGACCCCATTATCATCTCTACCTAAAAGTAAACAAGAAGAGTCTAGAAATGACAACACTACATTTCTCTTATGTACAGGAGCTCCCTGTGGTTCTTGCCCGACTTTTCATTAGAATCAACTGCAATATTTAAAGTACCAATGCAGGGCCCTAATATCCGAAATGCTGGTTCAATTTGTGTACAGCTGTGATTCTTAACTCATCACCTGACAACCCTTTAGAAATACAAATTCTCAGGCCCTATCTCAGACCTACTGAATCAAAAATGTAGGTGTAGAAGGGTGTGGGAGCAGAAATCTATGTTTTAATAAGCCCTCTGGAAAATGATGCTGCTGCTGAAGCTTGAAAACCACTGGTCTAGGCAGGGCAAAGCTTTCAGTGATTTCTTTGAAAAGTTTCACAGGTGCTTCTACTGCACACCCTAGGTGGAGGTTCCTGGGTTAAAGAGTACTAGCTTGGATAGTTGACGTTTCCTGTAATTTTGGTTTCCATGCTCTCCCAATTTCCAATCCTCCATGAGAAGCAGAATACCACTCACTGGGCTGAATATGAGAACTCTTGTATAGTTCCCGTGTTATGTTGAAAAATAATGGATTTGGTGGTGTTGTGTCCAAGCCATTTTAACAACTGAATTAGATCAGCAGTGAAACCCATCTAACTACTCACTCAAACATTTGTCAGTAAAATTCCCTGTCCTCATTATCTCTACCCCCACCAAATAAATAGACTTTCCTCCAAAGTAAAATAGCCAGTTAACAGTGACTCTGTAGCCAAATATAACCATCTATTTTTTTATAGGATAAAAGAGACATGAATATAATGGGTATTTCTTTATTTTGAAACGGGCCTTTGGGTCAAAATTCCATGCTTCAGTTCAGTGTTCATCTCATCCTTCAAAAAAAAACTTAATAGTTTAAAAATCTCAAGGGATCTTATTTGTGCAATGATGACATTTAGAATTCTAAATTTTAGAGACTGCGTGAAAGTCTCTGGCAAGATATGTAATCAATGGAATCTTTATATGAACATCAATTCATACATTACATCAAAGAGGTTACTATGCACTGACTAATGCCTCAAAGAGTGGCAGACAGACTGGCTGTTGTCTTGTCCTACATTTCACTGGACCTGGGGGTACAGGGGAAGGTATCACCTCCTGTGGAGTACCAAAAATACTTCATGAGAAAGGAAACAATCCTATGGCTCAGTTTATGTCTCTGAGAATCTCTGATATGTTACTGGTGTGGTACAAAAGATCTAATAGCGTTAGAAAAGAGGAGCAGCTGAGATTGCAAGCATGCCTCTCTTTATACATGCACCAAAATCAAAAGGGCTGTTCACTCACAGACAGCCCAGGGGATCCCAATCAGTCTACTGAGAGTTTACCTCGAGGGCAGTAGATGTCTGGAGCCCATCGGTTGCACTCATAATTGTCTGCTGCCTTTTCACAGGTGAAACATTTAAATCCACCAGGATATGGTGTGGCTAAAAAAAAAAGGATTAAGAGAAAAGATTAATTTTTAGACAAGGCACAGAATCCTGTGAAGTTTGATGTTTTCTTCATTTTAAAGAAAGGATTCTCAAGACAACTTAGCAGTTTCTTAAACATTCAACTACCATATGACCCAGCAACTTTACTCTTGGGCATTTATCCCTGAGAAATGAACATTTGTATTCATGCAAAAATCTGTACACAAATGTCAACAGCAACTTTATTTGTCATAGCCCAAAACTGGAAATATCCTCGATGTTCTTCAGTGGGTGAATGGCTAAACAAACTGTTGGACATCCATACTATGGAACATTAGTCAGCAATAAAAACAAATGAACTGTTACTACTTTCAACAACTTGGGTGAGTTTCCAGGAAATTATTTGGAGTGAATAAAGCCCATCCCAAAAGGTTATATATTTCATGATTCCATTTATATGACATTTTTGAAATGATTAGTGGTTGTCAGGGGTTAGGGATGGCAGAGATGGGAGTAGGTGTGGACAGGTGGGGAGAGAGGTGGGTTTGAGGCCAGCAGGAGGAACCCTTGTGCTACTGAAAGTCTTCAGTGTCTCAACTGTGGTGGAGGATACACAAACCTACACATGATAAAATTAGGTAGAACTAAACATACACACACAGAGTAAAATCGGGGAAATCAGAATGACATTGGTAGATTGACTATATTGATATTAATATATTGGTTGTGATATTATGCTATAGTTTTTTGTTTTTTGTTTTTTTTCTTTTGGGTTTCACTCTTGTTGCCCAGGCTGGAGTGCAGTGGCATAATCTCAGCTCATGGCAACCTCCATCTCCCGGGTTCAAGCAATTCTCCTGCCTCAGCCTCCCAAGTAGCTGGGATTACAGGCATGTGCCACCATACCTGGCTAATTTTGTATTTTTAGTAGAGACGGAGTTTTACCATGTTGGCCAGGCTGGTCTTGAACTCCTGACTTCAGGTGATCCACCCGCCTCAGCCTCCAAAAGTGCTAGGATTACAGGTATGAATCACCACACCCGGCCTATGCTACAGTTTTTCAAAATGTCACCACTGGGACAAACTGTATAAGGAGTACATGGGATCTCACTGTATTATTTCTCGAACTCCTGGCCTCAAGGGATTTTCCAGCCTCGGCCTCCCAAACTGCTGGCGTTACAGGCATGAACTACCACACTCAGCATCACTGTACTATGTCCTAAAATTGCATATGACTGTAAAATTATCTCAATAAAAATTTTAATTAAAAAGGCATTCTCTGGATTTCTAATAACTTACTCATGTCAACTTATACACAGATGTCAACATGCAAATAAAAATATTGGGTTGAATCATCACGAAATTTCCTGATGTTTGAGCATTTCAATCTACAAAAGTGGCAATTTCTCTGGCACACTGTAAAATTTTTATCTGGTCAGACCTGATGTCGTTATGAATCCCTGGAGATGGTGAGCCTTAGCTAAGAGAAGAGTCTTCATTGCTCAAATATATGCTGCCCAGGCAGAGGTGACCCTCTTCAGGTGTGTTTTGGACCCATGTCCATAGAAGCCGGATGCTGAGGGGACGTGGGGATGAGGCACCAGAGGCTACCAGGTCTAGCCTGAGGACTAGGCCATTCCAGGAAACCCCACTTAACTCTTCCCACCACTCCCACTGGTGAGTTTCTTCTTCCTGCCTTCAGAAGGAACCATCCTCCAAGGGCTTTTATTCTTTACCTATAAGCTCAGGTGGGGAGGGGTCACATGAGATTCAAGTTCTGGAGATTGTCAGGGGCACACAGGACCTTCCCTCCACAAAAAGATGAGGATCACCGAAGAATGTCAGGCCCAGCTGTTCTTTGTCCTTACCACTGATGTGCATTTAATTGCTTCTTAGCTCTAATCATTTGCTTGCTTCACTACTTAGAGTTTTGCCTTTCATAAACAAAACTTGTTTTGTTTAATTTGTAAAATTACCTGGCCTATTTGAAAGCTGCAAACACTCAAACACTTCATCTGCAGGAGCCAACTGTTCTCCCTCGCAGATGGCTGAGCCTGCATATCCCACTGGCGGAAATAATCATCTCAGGGTAAATTGCTCTGCCCACATGGAACCAATTAGATATGTTATCAAAAATAAATGAAGGAGAAGGCAGCAGCTTAAGGCCAGAACGATGGACCAGATATCACTTTGATTTTCACCTTGCCAAGAATAGCTGCCCATCTATGCACATGCTTGCATTACTTCACAGACCTGACTGTGACAATATCAAATAATGTATCATAATCAAAAGTCATAAGCAGTCTAAAAAAGACAAGTAATCAGAACTTTTTATGGGCCCATTTGCATGCTCTAAGTCTCTCACATAGTAACTCAAATTTGTAAACAGAATGACAGAAAAAGTGCATAGATGATTTTACAAAATGATGGAAAGCAGCTCAGACACAGCCATCCAACCACTCCATTTTCATGAGGAAATTTTAATAGGGGGAAAATGTCATATAATTGTGATAAAGAGAAGTATTTTGTAAACTATAAACAAATACTTTTTATATCTTCACATTACCCACCTATAGAAAAATGGGTTACACTTGAATTGAAAGGTTCTATTTAGCTAAGGACAGGTATACCTTGTTGTATCACAATCCATTTTAGCACACTTTGCAGATACTGTATTTTTACAAATTGAAGTTTCATGGCAACCCGCATTAAGCAAGTCTATCGGTGTCATTTTCCAATTGCATGTGCTCACTTCATGTCTGTGTCACATTTCGGGAATGCTTGAAATATGCCAAACTTCTTCATTACTTTTGTATCTGTATGGTGACTTGTGATCAGTAATCTCTGACATACTATTATAATTGTTTGGGGGCACCACAAACTGCACCCACATAAAATGGTGAACTGAATAAATGTGTATGTTTTGACTGCTCCATCAACCTGCTATTCTTCCATCTCCCTCTCTCCCTCTTTCCCTGCCCCAGACCTCCATATTTCCTGAGATACAACAATACTGAAATTAGGCCAGTTAGTAACCCTACAAATGCCTCTAAGTGTTCTGGTGAAAGGAAGAGTAATACAATTTTCACTTTAAATCAAAACCTAAATATGATTAAGATTGGTGAGGAAGGCATGTTGAAAGCTGAGATAGGCTGAAAGCTAGGCCTCTTGTACCAGTTAGCCAAGCTGTAAATGTAAAGGAAAGGTTCTTGAAGGAAGTTTAAAATGCTACTTTAATGAATACATGAATGTTAAGAATATAGAACAGGCTTTTTGCTGATACAGAGAAAGTTTGAGTGGTCTGGATAGAAGATCATACCAGCCACAGCATTCCCTTAAACCAAGGCCTAATCCAAGGCAAGGTCCTAACTGTCATTAGTTCTATAAAGGCTCAGAGACATGAAGAAGGTGCAGAAGAAAAGTCTGCAGCTAGCAGAGAATGGTTCATATAGTTTAAGGAAAAAATCTATTTCCATAACATAAAATCATAAGGTAACATGGAAAGTGCTAATGAAGAAGTTGCAGCAAGTTATCCAGAAAATCTAGTTAAGATCACTGAAGATGATGGCACTGAGAAGATTTTCAGTGTAGACAAAACAGCCTTATATTGGAAGAAGACACTTAGGACTTTCATAGCTAGAGAGGAAAACTCAATGCCTGGCATCAAAGGACAGGCTGATTCTTTTGTTAGATGTTAATACAGCTGGTGACTTTTAAAATGAAGCCAATGCTAATTTATCATTCTTAAAATCCTTGAGACTTTAAGAATTATGTGAAATCTACTCTATCTGTGCCCTATAAATGGAACAACAAAGCCTGGATGACAGCACATTTATTTACAGAATGGTCCACTGAATATTGTAAGCCCACTGTTGAGATCTACTGCTCAGAAAAAAATATTTCTTTCAAAATACTACTGCTCATTGGCAATACAACTGGTCACTCAAGCGCTCTGACGGAGATCTACAAGAAAATTAATGCTGTTTTCATGCCTGTGAACCCAACATCCCTTCTGTAGCTGATGAATCAAGAAGTCGTTTTGAGTTTCAAGTTTTATTATTTAAGAAATATATTTGTAAGCCTATAGCTGCCACAGATCATGATTCCGCTGATGAATCTGAGCAAAGTAAATTTAAAAACCTTATAGAAAGGATTAATCATCTAGGTACCAATAAGAACATTTGTGATTCACAGGAGGTCAAAATATCAACATTAACAGCAGTTTGGAAATACGTGATTCCAACCATCACAGATGACTTTGATTTCAGTAGAGAAAGTAACTGCAGATGTGGTGCACACAGCAAGAGAACTAGAATTAGAAGTGGAGCCTGAAAAAGCGACTGAATTGCTGCAATCTTATGATAGAAGTTAAATGAATGAGGAGTTGGCTTCTTATGAATGAGCAAAAAAAGCAGTTTCTTGAGATGGAATCTACTCCTGGTGAAGATGCTGTGAACATTGTTGAAATGACAAAAAAGGATTTAGAACATCATAGAACTGTTGATAAAGCAGTGGCAGGGTTTTGATAGGATTAATTCCAATTTTGAAAGAAGTTCTGCTGTGAGTAGAATGCTGTCAAACAGCATCACATGCTACTGAGAAATCTTTTGTGAAGGGCAGAATAAGCTGATATGATAAACTTCGTTGTTGTCTTATTTTTAAAAATTGCCACAGCTACCCCAGCCTTCAGCAACCACCACCCTGATCATTCAACAGCCATCAATATCAAGGCAAGATACTCTACCAGCAAAAGGCTCAGATGATCCTTAGCATTTTTAGCAATAAAGTCTTTTTAAATTAAGATACATACATTGTTAGCGGAACATGGTGGCCAACAATGCAATCTCAGCACTTTGGGAGGCCGAGTCAGGTGGATAGCTTGAGCTCACAAGTTTGAGACCAGTCTGAGCAACACGGAGAAATCCTGTCTCTACTAAAAATACAAAAATTAGCCAGGCATGGTGGTGAACACCTGTGGTCCCAGCTACTCAGGAGGCTGAGGTGGGAGGCTCGCTTGAGCCCAGGTGGCAGTGGTTGCAGTAAACCGAGATTGCACCACTGCACTCCAACCTGGGCCACAGAACCAAACCCTGCCTCAAAAAAAAAAAAAAGGAAAAAAGATATGCACGTTGTTTTTTAGACATAATGCTATTCCACACTTAATAGACTATGGTATAATGTAAATGTAGCTTTTATATGCACAAGGAGACCAAAAAATTTGCATAACTTGCTTTATTGTGGTTGTTTTGTTGTGGTGGTGTGGAACTGATCCTGCAATAATCTCTAAGGTATTCCTGTACATGTCTGAAGAATTAAAATATCAAAAACAAAACAGGTTCTCAAACGCCAAAGTCATGCAATACTCTTGCAGATATTTTAACTAATCACGTAAAATATTTTAGGAAATTGTCCTGATTGGATACATTAAAAAATACTTTCCCTATCAGGTTTAAAATACTCAATACATAAACAACTTTCAAAGATTGGACTTTAAAATAGCTTGTAAAATTTGAAGTGGAATGATCAAAGTAGACATTTTGGGAAAAAAAAGATATAAAGCATTTGTCAAAGAACAGCATTTCTCAAAAAAATGATCATCATATTCACCAAGGTTTATGGCTGCAAGCTACCCGTACCACTTCAGTTTGCATGATTAATTCACTGGGGCATCAAATTTTATCTGTTCTGTCACTGCAGCCAGTAAAATTTTTGGATGGAATATTGAATTAGTTATTCCTGGAAACTTTCCCATCAAAGAGATAAATTAAGAATTCTGAATGAAGACTGACAATCCAACTACTCCAAGAACAAACTTATTGAGACCCTAACCCTAGTAAGTTGTAGTGCTCCCAAATTTGAATTACTTAATAGACTTTTCAAAATGATCTTCTGTGAGACAAGTGACATACTAAATCAAACACTTATTTCTTACATAAGCAGGCCTGGATTCTGAAATTAACCCAAAGTATACTGAAATTTAAACAGGAATGGGGACTAAAATACTATGGCAGCAAAATGAAGCTTTGCTTAAATTCATTTATCTCTGAGTTTATCAGCACGTATCACTGACAATTAACCAAATTATCTCATTTTGGGTGAATTTTCTTTTAGAATCTACAGTTCCATTATCTGTGCATAGTCTCAATGGTTAGAGTTTAATATTTGCTTGTAGGAACTTTTATTGACATCTTGGCAGGTAATACCAATTAGTGAATAATCACACCCTGATTAATGACAAATCTCTGCAAACATACTGCTTTAAGTGGATAATTAAGGTATAATACCAAGTAAATGGTTAAATTCTTCCCTCTTGAGATATTTTGCCAAAAATGAGGTCTACAGATGAACAACTATCACTATCTCCAGTAACTTGCTAACTGACACTGCATCTGATAAAGAGGTTTGTGTTTTTTTTTAAAAAAAGGACGGAAAGAGGTTCCTAAGAGATGTGCTATTTGCTTCTTTGTTACTTCAAAGCATTGCAGAGCAAGCGGAGTTTCAAATTGTTGTGGCCCCAGCTGTGAATGAATCTAATTTGGCTCTTGATCAGAGGTAATAAGCTCAGTACCCTGTATTTCAGGGCATAAGTCCTTGGTCCCTTAAGGGAAGGTGATTGTAAAGAAAAAAAGAAATGCCAAAGTGCCCAGTTACTTCCTGTAAAATAATCTGTCCATTAACTCTCATGGTCAGCCATAGTTCAACCGACCATAATTCATTTGTACGGTATCAGAAAAGATTTAGTCTTTGTTTCCACCTCTTGGAACTTTTGCCTAGACAAAGGCCTTCAGTTACCAAAACCGTGGTGAGAACAGACTTTTGTTTTGAAAGGTACGCTGATGTGTAACGCATCCAAACATTTTTTGATTCTTACCAAATTAACTTCCATTGTTTCTGAAAACTGGATGCAAATATAAAAATTCTAGAAATCTAATAAATGTTTTTTCTCAGTTCACTTGGCAACAAAATATTGTGAGTACAATTTTAACAGGGACATATTTCTAACAGAAAAAAATACATTATCTGGTACCTTCCCAGCAAGTCCCCTTATTCTCCAAGATTTACGTAATATAGTCTGAACAAACTTATCTGGCTCTCTACGTGGGCACAAACAAGCCCCCACAGGAATACAGCTCTTTGGTGCACATGATTAAGTAAAGATTCAAAACATGCAACCAGAGGAAAATTGGATATTCTTAGGAAAGGTTTCCTTCTATTCAAAGGAAAGAAACAGAGGCCAAGAATAGGTTGCAGCCACTTAGTATATTAAATTCTGCTATCTCTTATGATGTCTGACTACCAAATAAGCAGCTCCATTTCTCTTAATACTAACTCTTGTTTTGAAAGTTTTTATTTGATTTGGTATTTTAATCATAGGCTAGGAAGAAATTCATTTTTCACATAAAAACAAGCAAAGAAAAAAACAACAACAAATGACACAAGGATTATAGAAAAGAACATTATTGACGACACTGCTTCAGATTTGAAAGCCATGAAGTTTCTTTCTTTTAAATGTTCAGAAACTTCAAAGATTAGGAAACTAGAAAGCAAAAAAGATTAGTCATGGGAGGCTGAATTTTCCCAGCCTGGGTTCCAATCTCTCCCCAGTTATCGTCAGTGATGGCTGTTCTGGGCACTGGAATGAGGAGAAAATAGCTTCTGCTTGTCTGGTACAGAAAATGTGTGTGTGTTCTCATGCCTCCAGCATCACTACATTCCTCCTTCAGCAGGTTCTGAGCTTCATGTTACATATTGTAACATTAATGAAATGTGGCTCACTCACAAAAGAACCCTGTTTGTGCCTTCATCTACAAAGTGAGGTGACTACATAAATAATTCAAAACCAAACTAATCCCAGACTTCTCTCATATATTTTTTACCGTCTATGTTCAACAGATACCTGCTTATTTGTAGAGACTACATCTTACTACAGTCTATTGCTCAAGGATAGAGAACCATGCCATTTAAAAAATCAAAGTGTGAAAACACACACACCACAAACTTCTAAAATAGTTCAAAGAAATTAGAAGTTAACGCTGATTTAAAAGTGGACAGAACAGGCCGGGCGTGATGGCTCACACCTGTAATCCCAGCACTTTGGGAGGCCGAGGTGGGAGGATCATGAGGTCAGGAGATCAAGACCATCCTGGCTAACACGGTGAAACCCGTCTCTACTAAAACTACAAAAAAAAAAAAAAAAAAAAAAAAAAAAAAAGAATTAGCCGGGTGTGGTTGTGGTTGCCTATAGTCCCAGCTACTCGGAAGGCTGAGGCAGGAGAATGGCGTGAACCCAGGAGGCGGAGCTTGCAGTGAGCCGAGATCGCACCACTGCACTCCAATCTGGACGACAGAGCGAGACTCTGTCTCAAAAAATAAAAAAAATAAAAATAAATTGACAGAATAAACAAAGTTCTGGCCAAGTAGGAGCCATTCATAGTAACTTCACTCTAACAAGAATTTATACAGTATTCCCATAAGTTATGGAGGGAGACTCTAACGAGAACTTGGACCCTGATCTGCTGGTGAATCATCTACTTATAATCTCCCTTAGGAACAACTTCTGTCCTTCTCCACATCTCAAAATCATATCAGAAAACCTCACCAATTCTTTTTTCTTTTACTTTTATTTGTATTTGTTTTATGCTGCATTTATTCCTATGCCATATGTTTTTGTTTCTTCAGTTTCTTCCGGGATATCTTTTTCTTCTCTGCAACCTCTTCTTCTGGTTTAGGAACAATTTGATTCTTTTCAGTAAGGGTCACCGCGATGTGACAGGGGGAGCTCATGTACGGCTCTTTAAGTAAGTTCCGGTGGCTCACGCCTGTAATCCCAGCACTTTGGGAGGCCGAGGCGGGCGGATCACAAGGTCAGGAGATCGAGACCACGGTGAAACCCCGTCTCTACTAAAAATACAAAAAATTAGCCGGGCGCGGTTGTGGGCGCCTGTAGTCCCAGCTACTCGGGAGGCTGAGGCAGGAGAATGGCGTGAACCCGGGAGACGGAGCTTGCAGTGAGCCGAGATCGCGCCACTGCACTCCAGCCTGGGCGACAGAGCGAGACTCCGTCTCAAAAAAAAAAAAAAAAAGTAAGTTCAGCCATGCATCTTGGATCCCTTGCTCACCTGGATAGGCTCAATGACCAGGAAATCTACATCTAAACCCTTGAGTACAGCATGACTCTCTGTGTTTTTAAGCATGGGCGGCAAAAATTTAGCACTCTTTTCAGGCCACTGATCCTGTGTTCAGCCTCACTGTTTGGCCTGGGCCCACCTACCAACTCCACCATTGTAATGTTAGAATGGTAGACATTCGTTTTGTAAAATGACATCTTTCAGACAACTTAGTGGCTTTTTGCACAGGCATACACTTGATGGCCTGGGCACTTTCCCAGGCGTTCTTAAAGTGAACATGAAGATCTGAACCCTGATTTGCATGATTTGGTTTTCCAGGTCAAGTTTATAGTGAACCATTTTTACAGATCACCTCAGGCCAGTGAGGGAAGAGGAAGCCCTACTAATTCTTTACATATGGCGAGTTTCCTCTAATCAGGCCATGGCTTTATTTAATTAACATTGGTCATATGAGCAGAACTTTTCCATCAATTTTTCAAGAGCAGAAGTGATTTCCCTCGGCTTGCAAGACTCAGCCTTCAAGACCTCCTTCTGAAATTGACTTTCCAAATAGAGGCCCACCACACAGGGCACTGACCCACTACACTACTGAGGCAGAAGTGGTGTGTGTGTTGTTAAATCCAATCACCTTAATTCTCCTTCCCACTCTGTGTGTACAATCACAGCCTCCATGTAGGTCCCGTGTGGACCTTTTCTGCAGCCCAGTTACTACTGAGTCTGTCACTGAAGTTGAGAAAGAATCACACAGAAGTTGAAAACTGGCAATGAACCCTAAGAGACAGAAACCTAGGTTTTTGATTCACCAAGTCTAATAAAGTAGCATGCCTGTTTGGAGAAAACAGCAAAATGCAATCTAGAAAAGAGAACAAATATGAAAGCACCTTCTCTTCATGCATATTATTAAAATAAAAAGCCCCATGAAACAAGCAGTCATATAAGTCTTCCATATGATTAACCAGTGGGCACCAGACTATACTGGTAAGAGGGTACAGAGACAATAGAAATCTAAAGAAATTATTTGCTGCGTATTAAAAGTGTATGGGAGTTATACAACACTGGAGCAGTATATTCTCAGCACCCCCAGTTTACTAAGCCAATGATAATAAAAGCAACAATGTAAACAACCATTTGATTGCTGGTGTAGTATAGGCCTAGTGATTTACAGATATTATTTCTGTTCCATAAAATAAAGCTACAGAGTATGTACTATATTACTTTATCACTTTAGAAAAGACAAAATTATCACAAAGAACTCTCCTAACATTGATTGAGCATTTCCTATGTCTCACACTCAGTGCTAAGTGCTTCATACACATTTTAAATTTAATCTTCGCAATGACAGGGAATTTATTTTAAGTCAAAAGGCCACAAAGCAGCCAAGCTAGTTGCTGACCCTAGTGGGTGGACTCCAAGCCCCAGGGCATTCTGCATACCACCTCTCAGCTAACCCAGAACATGCAGACATTAAATATTCCAACCACGTGGATTGAAGGAGTCCACATGGCTGCCTTCACTTTGTAGACTATGCGATCCTCAAAAGCAAGGACTGTGTTTGATTTGCCTTTATGCTTTCAAGCCTATCACAATCCTTGACACAGTGGACACTCAAACTGTATGTGTTGAGCAGAGCATTTCAAAAGAGTCATGCACCTGAGGGCAAAAGCTGAAGGTCAGAACACACACAATACAACCAGCTCTCACCTCAACAGGGGCAATAGAGAAGACGATTCATACAGACAGACACAATACATACAAAGATAGAGAACGAAAGAGGAAGTCAAACTGCTGTGTTTCCTAAAGTGTGATCCTTAGAATATCTGCAGCAGAAGTACTTGAAGTTCTTGCTGAAAGCAAAAACCCACAGGTACAGCCTGAGATACATGCAAATCAGAAACTCTGGGGCAGGGATCCGGGCATCTATGTTATTATGCATTCCCTAGATAATTCTTAAATATAGGAAACCAAAAGGAGGCAGAGGGCATTGGAAGCTGTGGGAGGAAATTATGCTGAAATTGAGAATTAGATGCACAGAGAGGAAGACCAGCTATTATCTCACCTATAAAAGACTGATCTTTTACAAACAATCCTCCTTCTGGGATATGGTGGTTCACTTTAACAGCTGACTTAGGACCAGCATGAGTACAAGGGGAAGAGTGTTCAGAATCAGAGTGACTGTGTAGGGAACAGAGAAAACAAGCCCAATAATTTGCCTTAACACCACCAAGAATCTTCTTGTGAAAAGGTGAGGGTAAAGCATAAAACATCTTTTGTAAATTACCGCGCCCCCCTAATTAAATCACCAGAGGTTTTCACTATACTGAAGGATGCCTTCTCCTGGCTGGTTTTGGAACCACTTCTTATTTGAGATAAAGTGATATTTCTGCAGCAAAGAGAACAGTCTTACTTGAAGGGTGGAGGTAGATAATGTCTTTCACTGTGAAGTCTCGGGACTGAGCAGCTTTCAGACAATCCGCCAGCAGGCTCAGGAGCAGGAGCCAGGCCAGAGCAGGGCCAGGTTCCATGGCAGACCGAAGCGTCACTCATACAGAGGGCCTGGGAGCGGGCACTCAGGACGACAGCAGAGAACTTGCACCTGAAAAATGAAGAATCATCTCAGTGATTAACTGCAGAAAGCTACAGGAGGCTTGGCTGAGCTCCCGTGCTGGTAAGATGGGATGGAGGGGAACAGGGCATAAGGAAGTGGGTAGATATGGAGAGAAACTTTATCAACAGTAATTTTAGAAAACTTAGAACATTCCAGCCCAGAGACAGTCTTAATCAGGTTGCTAAGGCTCAATTGGTAGCAATCCCCTCTTACATCCAGCAGAGACTGTATCAAGACAGACTGAATTTTAATGATATCCAGCTACTTTTTGCCAGGAGGCCACGGGATGGCTGTCAGAGTACGATAAAGAAGTCAGAAGCAAAAGCTCAGAAGCATTTCCTTGAGAATGGTGCAGGTCAGATAGGGAGTGCAGCCGTACTGGGCCACGGTGCCATGCAAACCTGTACAGGGCAGACTTTCAGATTTGGGAAAACAAACAAATACAGGAAAGCTGGTCTCTCCAAAATTAAAAAGTGCCTCCGTAATACAAAATCTCCTTAATGTAACTAATATTTGTTGGCCAGGTACTACTGAAGTCCTTTATGTATATCCATTTATTCTCCCAGCAACCCTATGAGGTAGGCACAATTATTAACCCATTTTGGGTAAACTGGGGTTCAGCAAATAAATAGCAGATCTGACTCCAACCCAGGCAATGTGGCTTTGGAGTCTGCATTTTTAAACACTAGGCAATTCTGTGTTCTCAAGACTGACTTAAGGGGTATTTAAAAAACTGATTGGATGGGCGCGGTGGCTCATGCCTGTAATCCCAGCACTTTGGGAGGCCGAGGCGGGTGGATCGCCTGAGGTTGGGAGTTCGAGACCAGCCTGGCCAACAAAGTGAAACCCAGTCTCTATGAAAAATACAAAAAATAAGCTGGATGTGGTGGTGGGCACCTGTAATCCCAGCTACTCAGGAGGGTGAGGCAGGAGAATCGCTTAAACCTGGGAGGCGGAGGTTGCAGTGAGCTGAGTTTGCACTGTTGCTTTGCACTCCAGCCTGGTCAACAAGAGTGAAACTCCATCTCGGGGGGCGGGGGGGGGGGGGGGACTGATAAGATCCTGTTGTTGCTATAGCACGAAGTGATTATTATCTACTCTGTCCTTTATTCTGAGTGTCCTTTTTTCACTCAAAATTGAGGAAAAGACAATCTGTAATAAGGCTGAATTGCTCTGCTTACTGGGAATGCAGAGATCTGTCTTAATTTTTATATAGGTGCTATTCTCTTGCTATCTTCTTGGTTTCCTATAAAGCTTATTCCTCATGTTCTACTACTTTTCTAAGTACCATTATCTCTATTCCTCTGCCAGGAGTCAAGGTTATTCATTTTATTTTAACCTAGCTGATAACCAACAATTTTGATATTTTGTTTAATATAAATGTTCAACAAGATTTTTTAAATGCATAACAAAAGAATTCCAAAATTTGTAAAAATACGTACACAAGGAAATATATTATGAAACAGAAACTCAGTAGAAAAAATCAGTATGACCCAATCAGATCTAGAATATACTACAAAGCAAAATTAATCAAAACACAATGATAGAAAGTGTAAAAATGAATTTAGAAAGTAGAACACTCTAAGGAGGCCAGAAATAGACCCAACTGTTTATAGGGTGCAAGCAATTGTTCAAAATTACAGAACGGGACACAGGTTAAGTTAATAGTATTATAACTTTCTTAAATTTTTTTTTAAATAGCTGAAGCCATAAAATGCATAACATGCTAAATTACTTCCAGATGTGTTGATTATTCTTTTTTAATTGGCAAATTGTCAGAAAACAGAGTAGAGCTCTCTTATCACTTATAACAGCTTGCTAATGCCAACCTTGCTAATTTCACGCTCACTACGCCATCTTCTGTTTACAATTTAATTCCCCAAGCAAACCTGGCATTCAGAAAGAGAATGGGCCACTCAATCACTTAGTAAGTGTGACTGCCAGGCACTGTGCTGGGCACTTGGTTGAACAATATGATGAAAAAACAAATATCCACCAGTATCTTTCCCTTGCAAGTTAGCAGCCAAGTGACAGAGACAAACATCACTTCATCTTGAAAGAATGCAACAGTGCTTCTTTCCACATCCATCTGGCTTTTCTCTGCCAGCATGATGAGGTTGGTAAGGTGAGGCTGCACCTCTGGGACAGGTCTGCACAGCACCCCATGGAGACCTGGCAGCACCATGGCCAATACCCCCATCTCCTCCCAATCTGTATGTAGCAGGGCTCAGATTGAGAGTCAGAGATCAAAATGGCATGAACATTATGTGTGTAACTATAAACAAAAATGTGAACAAAAGCACAGACAAAAGACCAGAGAGGAAAATACAAAATTAAGATAGCAAAGACATGGTGTATGAGTTAGCCCAGGCTGCCATGACAAAATACCATAGACTGGGGGGCTTATACAACAGAGATTTCTCACAGTTCTGGAAGCTAGGAAGTCCAAGATCAAGGTGTCGGCGGGGCTGCTGTCTCCTGAGGCCTCTCTTCTTGGCTTGCTGATGGCTTTGCCCTGCATGCATAGTCCTGGTGTCACTTCCTCTACTCATAAGAACCCAGTCAGACTGGATTATAATCTCAGCTTTATGGTCTCAGTTAGCCTTAATTACCTCCTTAAAGGCTCTATCTCCAAATACAATCACATTCCAAGGTACCAGGGGTTAGGCTTCAACATATGAATTTTGGGGGCACACATTTCAGCCCATTGCATGCTTTGTGTTGTTGCTGTTGTTTTGTTTTTTAGGTAACATTTCCTCCCACATGACATGTCCCAGTGATGATAATGTTTCATAATTTTAAGAGAGTGTAATTGATCTGAGGTGACACAGAGTACTGTAAACTCCTTCCCAGGTTACAGGACCATGAGCTCCTCGTGACAGGAACTTGCCATGATTATCCTTACTTTCCCTGCCTCAGACCCTGGCCACAGAGAGGGCTCCGAGAGCCTCTGTGGAGTGGATGGGAACATTTATGTCAGACTATTCTAATACCTCAGGGGTGGCCTCTTGCCCTCCACTCCTTCTCTTTGTCAACTCATCCTTTGTTTTGCCATAAGAGATGAGTGATAAAAACATCATCACATCAGCTAAAAACAAAAATCCAGATCCATGCTATAGAAAAAGACTTAATTTGAAGCCATGTATACTATATCTTTTATGACCAAAAATATGAGCAAGTGGGAGTGAGAAATGTCTTGAAGGCATCATTAAAAATTCACAGTATCAAGAATATGAAAAATTATCTTCATAGTAAAGTGAACAGTAAAGCAAACTCATGGCAAAGTTTAAATGGATGAGGATTAAGTATAGCAGCGTTTTTGTTCTGGTTACTTTTTGGAAAAAAGTAACGACTTATAAAACTATGTGGCATCACTTCAATTTTTAACTTACTCTTCCAGGTAATCTTATGACGCATTTTCCATTTTTGTTGTGTTGCCTTTAATAGTGTGTTTAAATTGTCAAACATGCTTCCCCCCTCCCTCCACCATACCACTTATTTATCATCTAATTGGTTTGCAAATATCTATGTGCAGAACTAAGAGTGATCATGGTACCTCCATGGTGCCTAACATAGATGACGGGCTGATGGGTGCAACAAACCACCGTGGCACATGTATACCTACGTAACAAATCTACACGTTCTGCCCATGTATCCCAGAACTTAAAGTATGATAATAATATAACAAGAAATGGTGGGCGATGTCTTCACAACATATCATGCTTCCACACCCTTTCTGATGAAATTATACACTAATGCTAATGATATATTAAAGGACAATACCAAAAAGCCAAGGCTCAGGTCTAAAAGGAGATGGATATTTTTACAGAGCAGTCACAGAGTACATACACGGTGTGGGGAAAACGCCATAGGGCTGCAGGGAAATGGACCCAGTAGCAGGGATGTGGCAGCAGGAATTTGGCCTCTGTGGAGAACAGTCTTACATGTTTTCATGTGAGATAGGGAACTAAAACCAGGCTCACAGCATAAAACTAGGGACTGGAGTATAGCACTCTGCTTATAGAAGCTAAAAAACCCAAACGGCCAAAAATCCCAAACGGCTACAATTGCTGCTTGAAGCTGTGACTCATAACAAGCAGGGTGCCTCATGAGAAAACGAAGTTCCTGCTTTGCAGCCAGGAACTAAACCAAGTCCCCCACAGCTTTCCCGACTGTATGGCAATATCTCGACATCAAAAAAAATTTTTTTTTACTTGTATAAAAGATGCTGATGGAGGTCAGGAGCACATTGCCTTGTATCGCCTTCCAAGGCCACATCCTGTGTGTGCACAGGATGGTGGATCAGCGTAGATGAAATTAAAGCAACTACTTCATTCTTTACAAGAGATCCACCTCTACTCATCATGGGAAAGAGCAAGCTGAATTCTTTAGGCCTGATTTGTTTAGCACAAGTTTTCAAATTTGGGGGATTCAAATAATTTTTTAACATTGAATTTCATGTGTTTAATGCTGAATTTACAAATTCTTAAAGTACTTGAATTCTAATTCTCCCAATACCTTTTACTTGTAAAATCATTTCTTCTTTGGAAAAAAAAGAGTATGTCTTTTCTAGGTTTATGTATAATTAGAAAAGGACTGAAAGGATAGACACCAAAATAATGTAGGATTTAGGGAGTATTTTAATATTCATTTACATGTTCAAAACATCTTAATGAGCAAGTATTATTTCATAGAGAAAAAAACTTTTAATAACATTTTTCAAAGAATGAGTTTGACAGACTTTTTATGCACAAGTCAGATTTTCACCTAAAACCAATGAACATAACCTCAAAATAGTCATATGTCTTCTAAAATAATAGATTCAATATGAAACAGAATGTTCTCTCTTCTCTTACCATGCCCTTCCCTGGTATCCTAACACTATTTGGAAGATGCAAGCCTAGAAAACGGGAGGCAATGTGCTTGTAGGGTACTATGCTGCTCACCACCTCAAATCATGTCACAACGGTAGAAGATTAAGAGGAAGGGCTGCATCTTTGTGTAGCCCATGGAAGGAGAAAGGGAGAAGTCATCTGCCTGGTTCCTTCCTGCTTGATCCAGTTCCACTGATCAAGCTTCACTCCACAAGGAATTCCCTCCGTCCCCTACACTTCAGCAGCCAGAATGGACGGCCATAGCCCAGTGCGGATGGACCTCTGATCAGGAAACAGAAAGCAAGCACCTGGCACGGAAATCTGAGGTTTCTTTTATTGTATGAACATGCGATGTTTATCCATTATCAGATGATATACATTGGGTGATTTTCACTTTTTGGCTATTGTGAATACTGCTGCTGTTAACATTCACATACATGTTTGTGTGTGGACATATGCATTCTGTTTTTCTTGGGTATATATGCAGGAGTGGAACTGCCGGGTCTTGTGGTCTTATGTTTTACTTTTGGAGGAACTGCCAATTTTCCACTGAAGCTGCACCATTTTACATTCTCATCAGCAGTGTATGTGTTCCAATTTCCCCACATTCTCACTGACACTTTCCTTTCTTTTTTAAAAAAATTATAGCCATCCTAGTTGCTGTAAAGTCTATCTCACACTGGTTTTTCGAGCAACCTGTATTTTCCGAGCAACCAGTGATGCTGAACATCTTTTCATGTGCTTATTGGCCATTTGTACATCTTCTCTGGAGTGACGTCTATTCACATCCTTTGACCAATATTTTGCTCGAATATTGACTAATTATTTTTGAGTTGTAAGAGTTCTATATTCTGGATTCTAGATCCTTTTCAGATAAATGACTTGCAAATATATGCTCCCATTCTGTGTTGTCTTTTACTTTCTTGATGGAGTCCTTTGATCTATAAAAGTTCTTAATTTTGATAGAGCCCACACATTATTTTTTATAAACATAGATTTTGTTCCTTTATGAAAGTCACAACCAACACAGGACTAAAAAAATGCATACAATGCACAGTAAAAGAACTTGTCTACTTTATAGTAGACAAGACTGTATTTTCCACCTCTCTTTTCCATGAGAAAAACAGGATGGGCAGGACTGTTTATTCATATCACCGACTGTTTACATTCCTGCAATAAATCATGGAGCACCACTCACTCTATTAGTATTTTCTAGGAACTAAAAAATGAAAGATGAGTGGTATGCATTCACAATTAACCTAACAGCTACTGAAATACAAGCTCTGCTGAGGGGATGTATCTTTTCCTCACAGATTCTCAGTAGTTGATGGGGCTTTAATCCACAAACCTCACAAATGTGATGCTGGACATGTTCAGATATGAAGTCTTTCCTGGGACTTTGATGCTTTTCCACAGAATCTGCGGTGACTTTGGACTGTTTTAGACATTTAGAAAAGACATTGGGTTTCCATTTTATGATGTTGCTATTTGAATATGCACTGCGGATCCTGTCCCTGAATACGGTTCTCTTTATGAAGAAGTACACTTTCATTTTCACAGCTCTGTGACCTTTCATTTGTTATTTATGAGCTTTTGCAAATCTAATGCCACTCTGACAGATTTAATTTGTGCTCTAAATTACCTTTGCATGAGTTACTCAACTGCTGGTTTTATTCCAATGGATTACTTGCTACATTCCAAAACAGAAAAAAAAAAATTAGTTCAAGATCTATTGGACTTCCTCCACTTCAGAGAAAGTTGAGAAATGTTTCATTCTGAACCTTCACTCTGTGGATGGTACTAGACAATATAAAGGAGGATTTCTACATCAGTCACAGGCAAAGTGCTAGGACCATAACCCAGGTCAAGTTTTACAAGTCTACACCCTAATTACTACTTCATGTACAGTCTATAAAATGAGATACTTCCACTTAAACTGGTCACTAGGAGAAAATTATGCACTTTGGAAGCCATCTTAAGAAACAAGTACTAAATTCCAAAACCTCAGGACTAAATCAACATATAAGCAATTATAAAGTGGCAAACAAATACAAATCTAAATACTTCAATGCTATTCAAACAGAAATTTAAAAATGCCTAATACAAGAGCAGAATGGAAATCTGAAGCCTAAAAGATCATAATCAATCTTGATTTAATTTTTAATATGGTGGTACCTTAGTTACTTGAAAAAGTTAATACAGTTCCAAAAGTATAAACTAAAGGTAGGTCTTTCTAAAGCTAAGTCTCCTTAAATATATCACTCTGACCACAGGCACCTGTCTTGCAATTCGGGAATTGCTCAAGACATGCCCTGCTTTAAAAATTTGTCTGGGGGCTGGGTGTGGCAACTCACGCCTGTAATCCCAGCACTTTGGGAGGCCGAGGCTGGAGGATCACCTGAGGTCAGGAGTTCGAGGCCAGTCTGGCCAACATGGTAAAACCCAATCTCTACTAAAAATACAAAAATTAGCTGGGCATGGTGGCGGGCACCTGTAATCCCAGCTACTCCAGAGGCTGAGGCAGGAGAATTGCTAGAACCCAGGAGGTGGAGGTTGCAGTGAGCCGAGATCACGCCAATGTATTCCAGCTTGGGTGACAGAGTGAGACTTCATCTCAAATAAATAAATAAATAAATAATACATAAATAAATAAAATTGTCTGCAAATTCTTTCACATGTCTCCATTGAGATGTGAAGTCTACATCTTGTCATTTTTGACTCTGGGTCAACTTTTCTAACTAGTTGACCGAAGTGTGGTATAAATGATGCTATGTGATTTCAAAAGCTAGGTCATAGAGGGTTATGCAACTTACACCTGGTACTCTGGAATAATTATGCTGAAGTTCTGAGACACCATGTAAGGAGCCTAAGTGCCTTAAGGCTGCCATGCTATGAGGAAGCCCAAGTAGTCCACAAGGAGCTACTGAGACTTCATGAAAAAAGAGAGCTGCCCAGCCAACCCCCAGGGGCTCCAATCCCAGCTCCTCCCTTTTATTCCATAGCCACAGTTACCTTGCAACTGCATAGAAACTTCCAGAAAAGCCTAGCTTAGCCCTTCTCACATTCCTGACCCACGGAAATCATGAGAGAAAATAAAATGATTGTTACTGCCTTCCAGCCACTAAGGTCTGTGGTGACTTGCAAAGCAGCTACAGATACCTAAACACAAGGAAGTGGAGCTAAAGAGCTAACTGGAAATTACAGTTCAGCTCATGAAGACAATTGCATTTTTAAGAACACAATGGTTGTAAGGTACAGAAATCCCAATCAAATAGGCTGTAACTAAAACTGCAACTGGGATGGAAGGGGAAGCATTTTACTGTCTCACCTAACCATCTAGTTTAGACATGGCTGGACTTTTAGCCTTGTTTTCAGGAATTTTCATCCCTCAACTTTGCTCTGCCCCCTCTTTTACTTTTATTCTCATCAGCTCCTCCCAAACTACAGTCACCAGCAGTTCCAAAAGCATTCTCCAGAAGTCTCTTTCCAAAATGTTTCAAGAAAAGCTCTAAGAAAGGAGGGAGGCCCATCTTTGGACCAAGAATTGGCCAGAGGAATGTGTCATTCCACTTGCCCAGGGCTGTGTCACTAGCATGTAGCTGGAACAAGAGCAAAAGTGTAATTTTTATTGAAATCACAAGGTATGACAGTGCGGGAGGTATTGGTTTCCCACAGGAAAACCTAGGTGTTTCAAACTGAAGCAGAAGGACTGACTAGATGCTGGGAGAGCAAAACCACAGATGACCACTATAACAACAATACAGAGTCTGAATAACTTCCTTAGCCTAGGCATGCAAATGAAGCTAAAGGTTGCTCTGGTGAATATTTCTGCAAATACCAGAAGATAGAAGTGTTCTTTATTGACATGTTTCCTATTGATAAGTAGGAATGTTACCTATTTTATTTTCTAAAACTTGAATACCACTCCATTACAATTTTTCAAATCAATATATAAGGTTGAAACAATAAAACCAAAGTTCTAGGGGGCATTTGCAATTCATTCTGCTCTATACTTCCCCCTTCTTATGGGAATGAGTCTTCTGCTAACACCAATCATATGTTACTATTGAAGAGCTTCACATTCTTACATGGCCCATCTTACTGGCTACTGTTATTTGGGTCAGTGTTGGACGTTTTCGCCAAGTCTGGCCAATTAGAAGTCTTTCTGAGTATTTTTCAAGTGAGAATGGAAAAATAAACCAGTCTTCTCTGGTACAGGAGCCCCCAAGGTGTGTCATGCAGGAACATGTGTATGCCATGTTCCTCCCATCATGGAGGAGGAAGAAGAGAATGAAGGTCCTTGCTGGCTAAGAGAAACAGGGATGAGAAAGAGTCAGAAAAGGCCCAACTCTTGCATTCTGGCCGATTTTTAACTCTTCCCTTAATGATTATAGAAGCCTTAGTATCCATCCAATAAATCTCCCTTTTGCCCAAGCTAGTTTGAGCTGGCATTCTGTCCCTTGCAGTCAGGAACTCTGGCTCCAAAAGAGTCCTCCAAGAGGATCCGGCCACCAGCTTAAATTTGTTTTGTAGACAAATATGCTTTTTACATTAATATTTCTTTAAGGCGTATCAACTAAAGGTTAAAAGTGGTTTTAAAAATGTCAATAATAGAGAACTAGGCAGAGATGATCTCTCTTGGACTTCAAAGACACTGATGCTTTATTTCTACACCTAGAAGGAGAAAGTTATTCACATATACCCAATCTGAACTGAGAATCCATCCGCATAAAAATCAAGGTTTTTTAAAGACGTTCATTTCTCTTTCTGGAGCCCCTTGGCAAGGCTAGAGTTATAGGGAAAAGCTGTCTTGCCCCAATTTGATTTAAAGTTCAACTGCATCAAAATATTTCAATTCCTGAAGGGAAAATGATGTCTTTTTGTGTATGTCTAGTAATATACAATCATACATCATTTAACAACGAGGATAGGTTCTGAGAAATGCATTGTTAGGTGATTTTGGTGTTGTGTGAACATCATAGAGTGTACTTACAGAAACCTAAATGGTTGCCTACTATACACCTAGGCTATTCAGTATAGCCATTATAATCTTATGGGATTACTACTGGATATGCAGTCCATTGTTGACCAAAATGTCATTATGCGGTGCATGACTATATTCACAATTCTAAAGGATGTATTTATTCTAGGAGCTATTCAGCTTGTTGGTTGTATGCTTGTTTGCTTTCTCCATCAATCTGAAGGTTCTTGAGAACGGACAAGGAGACATTTTCAAGTGCAAACAGCCAGAAAGGAAAGGAGTCAAGGAACTCCCAGGCAGCAATGGAACACTAGGTACATTTCAGTTACAGCTTGTCATTTTTTATTTATTGGGAAGGGGTGGTTGTCCAAAGAAATTTTTGTTTTTGTGTCTTTTATTAAACCCTTCTTATGTTTCGGAATGCCATTTTTCATTTTATTTTTTTCAGGAATTTTTACCCTAGAGATATTCCAAAAATGTATAAGTATAAAACATACTCAGAAACAATATAATAGTTCTAAGTGAACTAAATCGCAGCCAGGTCTCTTCTTACATTCAAAATAACCTGGTTCCAAATCTAACATTAGATTATTAGGCATATGTTTTATATCCTTTAATCAAAAAAAAAAGAGTTATCTTGGCACTATACAGAGGTAGTCATTTCTGTATTTGGAGTGATGAATTTACCTTTCTTTTATTCATGTTTCCAAATATTCAGAAACAAGAAGTACTAGTAATCAATTATAAAGCAGACGCTGCCAGCCATGCACCCATGAAGATATTCTGTACTATTTGAACTGAGTTTTATTGGCAGTGCCCATTGAAAGGTGTTTTGGGCCACTTTGTCATCATTTTAGAGGGCTGGCATGAAGATTCTGTTTGAGGCTTTGAGGTCGGTTCATTCTCCCACCCCATCCAATGTCTTTGGCACTGCCCTGCTCGCCCACATTCTTAAGGGTTTTCTGCCCTTCCTGACACCCCTCGCCACACTGTCTGAAAGCCAAATGTAAACAAACCACCCTGAAATCTTTAACCTCTTCATGAAATGTTTCTTCCATTGCTTTGTGTTGACAGAAGCCCAGCTCACAGCAAAAAAAAAAAAAAAAAAAAAAAAAAAGGCTCTTCCTTTTTGAGCTATGTCCAGTAGAGGGTACTCACTCTTCCAAGTCCCATGGATTCTGGGGACAAGAGGAAGTCAGAATTCTCCCTCCCACCATAGTTTACAAATCATGCCCTTTCTTTCCACACAAATTCTCCTCCTTACCTCAAAGCCTACACCATCTGCCTTTGTAGCTAGCTGTCAAGAAGGGGTTAGAGAATGTGAACAATATGGCTCACCTTCAACCATTAACAAGCACTTAGCCTCATCTTGATTCCCACTCAAGACTGGGAAGAACCAACTCATGCTGAATCTTATGTCCCACCTGGCATGGAGTAGGGTTTTTCCCATGGTTCCAAGAATCCTGACCAAATGTTTGTCAAAAAACCTTGAGAGTTGTTTCCAACTGGCCTTTGAAATAATTTAAGTTCAAGAAAGAGCTGTAATTACTAATCTGGTACATGTGGAGAGTCCTTCCAGAATTTCTTACAGCAGAGAAAAGCCAGCCTGTGCTCTCTTTTCTTGCAGGAAAAAGAAAAAAAAAAAATCAAACAGCCAACAACAAAATGGCTTATGTAAAAACCCTATGGCTAAACCATTATTTGCAAACCACTGGGTTCATTAGCAGCCAACTTCTAAATCTTAACCAATATTTCTTACTTGATAATGAATATGTTTTAAAAACAAATCTATGCATGTACATATCCTCCAAATCTGTGATCAACCAATACCTTCAGCTACACACAGTATGTCTCCTGACAGCTCAAAGACCATCACAGTTTTATTTTTGTGAAAGGGTATAAGATTGGCTGAATCAATCTAAACTAAAATTTGACTTTTCAAACACATTTAACTAATTAGCACACTTATTTAGAGGAAAGAAGGATTTCCCTATCCTGCATTTGAAGGCAAAAAAAAAAAAAAAAAAAAAGTATCAAATAAGCTCACAACTCTGTATCATTGAGGCAGGAATTCGTCCTTTGTAATGCACCATCTTCATTTAAGTCTCTATAAATAATGACAGTTAAAGAAGTGTATTATTGTAGCAAAGCAGAATATAATAAGATTTTACATAGCATTCATTCAGGCAGAAAAGGATATAGGGGTTATTAATAAAAGACGGTTTTCCTTGATAACAGAAAATTTTTGTTTTTGCATCAAAATTAATTTCTTTTTTAGAGAAAAAAGTACTGAGTAGCCTCTTATGGATAAAAAAATTGCCCTCCTTGTTTTCTATTTTCCATGTTCACTCATTCACCCATTCATCATGCTCTACAAGGCAGGCATAGATAACATTATCTATTATATACATTATTGTTAATAGTTCTAGCATAATACTCAAATTCTTGAGCTCTCTTAGTAAAATCATTAATGTTATTCTTAAAATAAAAGTCCCCACAAAGGCTGCCAAAAGCATGGGAGGAAATGCTGGCCTCAGTCACTTAGTGAAGAGTAAGCATGCTGTGATGCTAATCCTTAGAACCAAGGCCACATACATGTGAGATGCAGGAAAAGGAGTCAGGTGACATGACTGCATCACCCCTACACAGGCATTATCCATGAAAACCAATAAGACATCCATATTCCTTCCTTCCAACTAAGGCAGTTTATCTGCAAGAAAAAAGGAAGGACAAAAGGGAGAGAGACAGTGATGACACATAACCTGAGGGGCAGGTGCGAGCTGTGGAATGCCCTGGACTCCCTGATCCAAGGTAATCCCATTGAAGCTTTCCAGTCTGGCAAGTAGGGCCCAGTTCTGTCTTCAAAACAACCCTAAGACGAACCTTGGGGAGGAAGTAAAGTGGGAGCTCCAGCAGCAATGAGAAGCATCGGTGTTGGGTAGAAGCGGAAGTCTACAAGCCTTCCCATGATCTGGCGCCTGCCTACCACTTGCCCCTTGACATCTCAGCTCAACTGACAGAGCCACAGTGCATTAGGTGTCTAGTGCACCAAGCTGCTTCTCATTCAGTGCCTTGGCTCCTGCTGGCACCCTTGGTTTCCTTCAATTTTCTACTGAAGGCTCAGTTCACTTTCTTTAGAAAGGCTCCCATCCCCTCTCCTCACACCAGATCAATTAGAAACCATCTTCTCTGCTGATGTTTTGGCCTCTACCTATCTAAGGTGGCTACAGGCTTTATTTCGTAAGGACAATGGGCTTTGTATTTTGACAGATTTGGGCTCAAGTACCAGCTCTGCCACTTATTAGGACTATGACCTTGGACAGGTTACTTTCTCTTTCCTCATCTCTAAAATGAGACTGATAGCTTCTATGCTGTAGGGACATGATACGAATTAATATACCACATATAGCTTTTAATAGTTATTATGATTGTCAACATGTAGTAGAACTGTTAAGATGACATACTTTTTACTAAATTTTGAGCTCCTTAAGGGCGTAAATTTTATGGACATCATCTGATTTATCTTTAGGTCCCCAGCCCCTATGACATAGGAGGTCTCTGATAGCAGATTTGTTGAAAACATGGATTTTATATAGAAGTAATCATAATAACTGCTTTTATAACAGAGGGATGTGTGTGTGTGTGTGTGTGTGTGTATTGACCTGTATATGCATGCTACAGGAACTTGAAGGAATTGAAGAATTTGGGGTGTTTCTGGTGAGGACAGTGAGAAGATAAAGCTATCTTGAGAGGATGGCATCTTTCAGGGAAATCTTCAAGTCTTTGAGTAATACTTTATCAGAGCTGGATGGACCAGCAACGTGTTGTGTCCCACATCTCCCAAATCAAGCTTACTCAGAGGTGTCCATGGGAAATACTCTGCATTAAGAGTCAGAATACACATGAGCATACTAAAGGCTCTGAAAAGTAGTGCAGTGAGGAAATCTCTTTGGTTTTGCTTAAGCCAGCATTTTCCCCACACTTATTTGAACAGTGACACCTGCTGCCCTGCCGGCAGAGAGCTTATTTTCTCATGAACATCTATTAACCAGTCTAGTTTTCTGAGGAGTAGTTTGGGGACTCAATATCCTATTCAAAGTGTGTCATTTTACACATGAAGGAATTGAGGCACAGAGTATTTCAGGTATCTAGCCACAGAAAAAAGCTGGCAAACAATTAGAGCTTCAAGGGCAGCCTCGTTTTCCTGCCACCCTGGCTAGGACACTTTTCAGCCCAGCGTGCCATGTCACAGTCAGCAGAAACATGGCAACTCTAAACCTTGCTTAACTTCAACAGAGAAAGTAGGCAATCGTCTCATTTTGCAATGTACAGGGTGGTTAAAATCTACCCCAAATCTGCATCCCACCTATCAAAATTTCCTCCCTTCATGATGCAGCTTGATATTATCACCCAATGGAAATGTATTTAAGGTTCACAAATGTTTTCTTTCAAAATTCAAATACCCCAGAAGCTTACTTTAAGAGAACCTTCCCTTAATGAATGCTTCAGGCCAATCTAATTCCTTGACCTCCACATCCCACCTGAGATACAGCTGCCCCCACGGTGCTGATGAGAGAGGAAGACAGAGGCTGGGAGATGGGCAGGGCAGTCCAGCTGATCCTCCAGCTACCTATGAGGTCACCCTGTACCTCCTTGCCCTGTGGGGGCAGGTGGTTATCTGTCTTGGTGTTGCCTCCAACTGCCAACTCAGCTCAGGATCCATTACATTTTATAAAGATCAGATAAACCTCTATGTTCATTCATACCAGTGGTATACTTATTTTATTATTGGACACTGGAAATAAAAGGGCTTAGAGAAAAAGATGTTAAAATTCAATTGCAGCAACATGGATGAACCTGGAGGACATTATGCTAAGTGAAATAAGCCAGGCACAGAAAGACAAACACTGTATTCTATGATCTCACTATATGTAGGATGTAAAAAAGCTGAACTCACAGAGGAAGAGTAGAATGGTGGTTGCCAGGAGCTGATGGGGGAAGATGGGTAGATGCGGGGGAGATGTTGGTCAAAGGGTATAAAATGTCAGTGAGATAGGAGGAATAAGTTCTGGGGATCTGTTGTACAGTATGGTGACTAGAGTTAATAACAGTGTATCATATACTTGAAAATTGCTAAGAGAACAGTTAGTTCTTAAATGTTCTCATCACTAAAAAATCTTATGTGAAGTGACTGATAATTAGCCTGACTTAATCATTTCACAATGTACACATATTGCAAAACTTCACGTTGTATACCATAAATATATATAATTTTAAAAATACTAATCCCAGCTACTCAGGAGGCTGCATCAAGAGCATCTGTTCAGCCCAGGAGCTTAAGGATGCAATGAGCTACGATGGAGCCACTGCACTCCAGCCCAGGCAACAGAGTGACATCCCTAAAAAATAAAATTAAAAAAAAATAGGTATTACATAAATAAATAAAAGGAAAAACTTCACAAACCCCATTGCTAGAGGTGGATGTATCATGGAGTTTAGTGGAATCTAAGCTTCAGGGTACCTGATTGCATGACAAGACCCTGCTCCTAATTTTATGGCTATAATTGTGTGTTCTTTTCCTTAAGGAGGGTCCTACTCTCTAAAAACCTGGATCCATCACCCCTGGCCAGAAAAATGCAATAACAATTGTTATGATTCATAATAATATTCTTTTCTCTGAGAAAGGATTAATAAGTAAGAATACATGCTGTCATCGTATTTTCATGGAAAGAAACACAGAGGGAAAGATGCCATACTAACAAAGGCAGGCCTTCTCAACATTGGGGAAGTAGAGTTACAGCTGGAGAAAACTATTAACCTACTGAATAACCCCATTGTCTCTGAGCCTCCTCCAGCACTGCCCTGGAACACTCAAAGGGGAGAGGGTGTTGGGGGCCCCAAGGTAAATACAGTCAAGAGAAGGCTCCAGCAGCAGATAACGTGTTTTTTAGTTATTCTAGGAAGGCTCCAAGAAACCATTTCATCTCATCACCCTAAGCAGGGCAGAGTCCTGGCCTTGGAAAGGAGTGCCTCTAAGGGTAATAGGGCAGCCACACCCAATAGCCACAAGCAGGCTGACTAGGAACCACTACAGCAAGGACATGAAGTGCTGGGCTCCAGAGCAGAGAGACCCCAGGCCCCATTACCCACTTGCTAGGATTACTGTGAAGGAGAATAGGTAATGCATCGAAAGCAGTGTGGTGCAGAACAGGAGCACAGGCTCTGGAGTGGGCCAGCTCAGCCTAGCATGCTGACTGCTACTGGGAAGGTTGCTTAATCTCTCCGTGCCTTAGTTTCCTCAATTGCAAAATAGGGAAATTAAAACCAAAGGGCTCTTAGGAGGTTTAAAGCAGACAGTACACTTTGAACAATGCTGGCACATGCTTGCTAGCTAATATAATATAGTCCTCAAAATCAGCTCACAGTAGGCAAAGAAGGCACCCAGTTACTCATCTGGGTCAAGACACTGCCCAGGAACATTTGCTTTCCAGTCAGAAACGCCTTTGAAAGGTCTTCCGAAAGGCGCCATGGCATGCCAAGCTCTATTATAAGAAGTCAAAAGCCTGGGTCACCTGTCAGACTTCCTAGCTGATCCCAAGCTAAGATCAGCATCTTGTGGTGAGGATAAAAACACAGGCAGAAGTGAGACAGATTAGTTAGGGGAGGTCTGGGGCAGACTTTCTCAAATTTGAAAAGTATTTTCTTCTATAAAAGGAGAAAACAGCTTCACAGACAGAACCTCTCCCACTCCGTTAACTAATGAATATTATGATACTACTTATGAATACAGACAGAAAACTGGGATTACGCTTTAAAGCCAATATATGGCTTTAAAACTAAATAAAAATTGCCACATACAAATATTATATTCAAATAAAATACATTGGTTACATGGAAAGTAATAACAACAATTAACATTTATTGAGCACTTACTATAGGACTGAACAATATAAGATTGCCACTATTCCATCATTTTTGACCTACAAAAAGAGCAACTTCATATGGCTTAACCTAGTATGTGCAAGATGCTTCCATAAGTGCTTTCTGTGAATCCCCACAACACTCAGTGTAGTAGGGGTAATTATTATTACTCCATTTTACAGATACAGAAACTGGGCATCAAGAAATAAAAATGCACATTTTTTTTTTTTTTTTTTAGATGGAGTCTTGCTCTGTCACCCAGGCTGGAGTGCAGTGTTATGATCTCAGCTCACTGCAACCTCTGCCTACCAAGCTCAAGTAATTCTCCTGCCTCAGCCTCCCAAGTGGCTGGGATTACAGGCATGCACCACCATGCCGGGCTAATGTTTTGTATTTTTAGTAGACATAGGGTTTTGCCATGTTGGCCAGGCTGGTCTCAAACTCCTGACCTCAAGTGATCTGCCTGCTTCGGCCTCCCAAAGTGCTGGGATTACAGGCATGAGCCACCACATCCAACTCCAAAACATACATTTTTAAATCTAAAAAGCTGGCAGGTGCCTGAGACTTGGGAGCAATAAAGCATCCTGGGGATGAGGTGATAGAGAAATAGACCCAGATGAAAGTTTGGGCGGTCCATGTGAACTGGAAGGACATGGAGACCCTGAGCAGTGTCTTCTGCTGGAAGGATGGGATCACTGAAGACCACCTTGCCTTGGTTTCCTTTTGGTTTTGCTTATTTTCCTGTTGTTTCAGGGTGGGGAAGAAAGAGGGCTTCCCTGGTACGTCCCAGGAAGACAAGTGCTGGTCCACAGTAGGGAACAACAGTTATGGGAAAACCTGCAAAGGGGAAGAGGAGGGGGAAAGGATGAAAGGCGAGAAGGAGATGAAAGAAAGAGGGTGTCAAAAAGGGCCAAGGTTTCTAAATTTGCTGCACATCGGAATCCACTGCGGATCCTGAAAAACTGATGATGGCTCTCACCTACTACCATTTCACTGTTATGGCATGCGACCTTGACACTGGGATTTTAAGAATCCTCCACATGATTCTAATTTGCAGCACAGTTTGGGAAGCCTTATAATGCTTCTGCAAAGTTGCCAGTGGGAAGAAACATTCCGAAATGTGTTCTGTTCTCCCACAGGCCGCGGCAAACAGCACTGAGAAGTTCTCCACATGGCCCAGTGAAGGGGCTCTTAGCAGTCCCGCATAATCAGAGCACGATGTATTCCACTAGGTCTCCTCTCTCTATCCTGCCTGTGGCTCTTCCAAGTCTTTGGGGAGAGGAAGTAGGCAGGCCCTGACCTATGAAACTACCATGGCATCTTTCCTGGTTTCAACAATGCTCAGCCCTAAACCTGATGGGATTCTCGTCACTTCTTTGGCAATAACTTCCCTAAAGTGTTTTTCACCCTCTTGATGAAGTGATTGTCCGGTGTTACCCTTGAAATACTCCAGGTGAAGTACACTCTCGATTTTTATGACAACAAAAGAGAAAATGTCCTGAGGCTTCTCCGGGGATGAACATACACTCACACCCATTACTCTAAAGGTAGCCAGTGGGACGGGTCAGATTTTGAGAAATGAAACATACACAGACACCAACATTTTCAGAGGCAGCATGCAGCGACCAGAAAAGAACAGCTTTTGCAGACTGCAGACTTGAACTTTGACTCCTGCGCTGCTACAAAGAGCAGGGTGAACTTGAGCAATAAAACTTCCCTGCAGTTCAATGTCCTCGTTTGCAGTGGCACACTGAGATGCCTTCAGCTCACTGGGACCCCCACCCTGACATCTGGATTGTGAGTAACTATGCTTGTGAGAACTAAGCCTTGATTACGTGACCCCTCTCTAACGGTGGTATACTTCCTGTCTTCTCTTTCTAGTCACTTGTTCTGATGTTATTCATACCGGAAAAGCAGGCAGGCCTGGGAATAAGGCAAAAGGGAATAAATACAAGTAATGTAGTCAGGAGTCAACAGGAAAGGTAATGATACATTCAGATTTCACTCTGTAACGTAGAATAACATAGTTCCAATATCAAAACCATACAATTTCTGTAGTTACGTTGTATCCTGCAAGGTCTTTTTCCTTATGAGCGGAAACACACACACACACACACACACACACACACCCCTGAGCACATGTTGTAGAGGATTATCCTACAAGAGGCAAAGGAATTTGATCAAGTCTTTGAAGGATTGGCATTTGATATGAGATAACTGGTTGTTCTAATTCCTGTTTTTATGCTTATAGGTATCTGAAGCTTTCTGCCAGCTTGTCTGTGCACAGGAGCACGCAGGTGGTGAGGATAAATGCTACAATGATTCTCTGTAACAAGGGCAGCAAAAGAAGGGGTCTAAGTCAGTGCTGTCCAATAAGACTTTCTGTAATGACAGAAATGTTCTATGTCAGTGCTGTCCAATTTGGGAGTCACTAGCCACAACTGAAATGTGTGACTGAGGAACTGAATTTAATTGTATTTAACTGAAATTTAAGTTAAATAGTCACATGTGGCCAGTGGCCACAGTACTGGACAGTAGAGTTCTTAATTAATGATAAATGAATAAAATTCAATCACTTAAAGCTGTGACCTCAGAACCAATTAGGACTAGGGTGAAGAAGAATGAGTATTACCCAGTGAAATACCAACACATCAACGTTAATTAAATCAGAAAATATAGCACAGCTGCTTCTACGGGAGATACTCTGGGCCCGATCATTAGAGCCCAGTAAAAGGGGATCAAAAGGAAATGAAATAGACCAGGCATCATACCTGCAGAAGTACTACACTACCCTCACCTCTTTTGTAGTTGATGGCTGACAGTGATAGATTATTTGAAAAGAATCATTCCATGCTTTACATTTGACTCCATCAATTACCCTCTGAGGTAGGTTATTATCTTAATCCCAGTTTTTACAGATGAGTAAGCTGAGATAATTGTCACCTGTAATTGTATTATAGAAAGTGGCAGACTCAAAATTTGAATTGAAGCTGCCTGGTTTCATATGCCAGGTGTTAAAAGTCTTCAGTCAGTTAGAAGATAGGGTGAACAAAAGAACTGCCTTTGAGAGGAGGCTGGCATGCTCAATGTATCCTGGACATGCTAAGACTGTGTCACTGTAGGGGAAAGTGATCATTTCGGTTTTAAGAAGTATAAAGCAAGCATGTGAAAGCTGGGTGCTGAAGAAGGGTTAAGAGAAGGAAGCAGACATTGAAACCTGGGGCTCTGGGGGACTCGCACTTTGCCAACTGGCCAATTGCTCTAGGCCTCCTCTGAATCTGCTAGCTTCTCCTCAAGCTATTAAAGTCAATGGGAAGATTGTGGACAGGTATCTGAGAAACAGCGCAAGTCTTGAGAGAATTAGAGGAAAGAAGTGTTTTTATATGTTAAAAAGTTGGTTTCTCTTTAACCCGGTTTGCTTTAACTATAAAATTTTATCAATACAAAACAAAATGTAGGTTATTTTAAAGGGCCATGTCCCCCATTTCAATCTCTTATTATTACTCATTTCAGAGAGTTCCAAATTTTTATGTTCTAGATAATGCATGAGCAACATCCTTGCTACTACATTATATGGTCTATGTCCCATTATTTTCTTAGAATAAACTCTAGACATGGCGGGGGAGAAAAGGAAATGATCGAATCCCAGTTTGCACTGGTTGGACCAGTAAGAATGTGGGGGTTTCCCTTCCCCTACAGTTGTGTCACAAAGAGATTTCCATATTGTCTGGAAATCTTTGTTCCCTTCGGCTTATAATCAACAGGAGTAAAAAGAGGATCTTTCTTGATCCCTTCCTGATGTAAAGATTTGATGAGGCCATAAAGATCTAGCCCATGCAAAATCAGAAAACATCCGAGTTGTCCGTAATTTAATACAACCAGTCCTACTTACCACAAGATGAGTGAACAAAGCATTTCTCTTCCAATATTTATTACACTGCAAGTTCAACATCTCCCAGTAGTAACTCAATGCTCATGGCAAAAATGAATCACAAATTTCGGATTATTGGTTTAGTTGGGAGAATTCATTCATTTAATAAATATTTACTGTGTCTAATATGTATTAGGTACTGCTATAGGTTCTGGTGTTACAAAAAAAAAAAACAAAAGAGGTGAAAACAATATTTGATATTCTGGTTCATTATATTTCTGGTTTATCTCAGCTCAGTATTTTTTGGAAGAAAAATTAATTCAATATTAATTAATACTGCGATTCACTTAAAAATCCAGCTGATTAAATACAGCTCAACACAGTTCAAGTTTCTTTTAGTGGTATAGTCCTTGGGAACTCTTTACTCTAAAATTCAGCATCAAAAATTTAACACATGAAATCCTTTCTGGTTACTTTGCAGATCCCCAAACCCCAGAATTGTTCTAGACAGTTTTTCCCTCCCAACATGCAATTTCCCCTTTTTACTGATCCTACTTTCTAAATACTCTTCAAATCACTCCCCTTTTCTTCATCATGCCTATGGCCTAAATTTTAGTTCAGACCCTTAATTTTTGCTGGTCTGTTTCTTTTCTTTCCAAACATTCTGTATTACAGTTCTCTAAAAGATCTAATAATATAGCTCTACAGTTAGAAACTGTCAATGGTTCCCACTGCTCACAGGATAAAGAGTAAATGCTTTATCAGTATATACAAGGCAGTATAGAGCTTGTGGGGAGCCCCAGTGGGAGAATCAAAAAATAGGCCCTGGGATTCTGGAGCAAGTCCATGCCATCTGCAGTAGAAGAGTAAAGCCCTTTTAAGAAACTACCCTTAGCATGTTACTGATTCCTGCCAACAATGGAGTGTTACCCATGTGATAATGAGTGATCCTGAATCTGGAACTACCCATCATGAGCCAGGTTCTACTGGGCAGGCCCAGTCATAAAGGCACTCACACCCAGCAGAGCCCCAGCCAGCACTGTTACCTGGGGGCTTGTGACTGCCTCATCCATAGGCATGAGATCCTGCACAGCATGACATCTTCCCCTGCTGTCACAGAAAAGAGATGCAGGATTGGACCCAAGACCATGGAATCCAGTGTTGTATCACATACCGCACCACCCAGGAGCGGCAGGCCTCACAGAACACTAGAACTGCCTTCTAAATGTGCAGCTGAAGCACTAGCTAGGAAGCGATCTTCTGAAAGGATGTGGTGCTGTACTTTAAGATGCAGCATATGCACTGCATCAGAGTCCTCCACAGGGTGCTATGTCTCGAATAGGAAGATGACATGGGCCCCCAAAGCAAGAACAGGAGTAGCCCTGCTTATTAGCACTCCTGATAACTCACCAGGGGATTCTATGCTTCCCCTTCACAAAACTCCGGGCTCTGTAAGGTGGGAGGTCCTAGTCTCCTTACCCTCTTGCCAAAGAACTTACCAAGGGTCCCACTGAACTACAGTTACAGCTGCCACAAGGGCACCTTGGACTCTTTGTGTCCAGGGACAAACTGGCAGAGATAACTGGGCCCTAACTGGCAGGAAGAGACAGGGCTGTTTTTACCCAAGTAAGGCAGAGAGGAATACATATGAAACCCATGTGGGTGCCTCCTGATACTCCCTTACCCCACTGTAACTGAACAGACACATGCAGCAAACCCAGCCTCTGAAGGGCATGACTACAAGATTTCATTCCCCCAGGAAAGAGGATTTGGGTCACATCATTAAGTAAGCCAGCAAGACCCACCAAGGTGATAATTAGGGATACAGAGAACTCAGAGTTGGTAGCTCAGGAAGGAGAAGATGAGTACCCACTGCAGACCCCAAATTAACTGTGGTGAGGAAGGGATATAGTTTGTTGTGCTAACTTTACTATTCTGAGTTCTCTCTTAGGAAAAGCAGTCCATGGAAACCATGGAGGCACTGCTCTTCAAACTTGAGTGGAGAAAGAGGTCTTTAAGGCACAACTGTGGCAACTTTGACTCGAGATTGTTAGCTTTGTCAAACTTTTTTAGAATTACAGGTAAGGCTGGGCATGGTGACTCATGCCTATAATCCTAGCACTTTGGGAGGCCAAGTTGGGCAGATTGCTTGAACTCAGGAGTTCAAGACCAGCCTGGGCAACCTGAAGAGAAACCCTGTCTCTACAAAAAATACAAAAAAAAAATTACAAAAATTAGCCTGGCACAGTGGTGTGTGCCTGTAGTCCCAGCTTCTCAGGAGGCTGAGGTGGAAGGATGAAGCCCAGGAGGTTGAGGCTGCAGTGAGCCATGATCATGCCACTGCACCCCAGCCTGGGGGAGAGACTGAAACCCTGTCTCAAAGAAAAAAAAAGAATTATAGTTTAGTGTAAGGCCCTTCTACCCAACCCTTCCTTCTTTCTTTCCTTCCTTCCTCCCTCCCTTCCTTCTCTCCTTCATAAGGGTGAGACCTGCATTGCAGTCTGATAGCTCTCCAAGCCTTCCCCAGCTCTAGCACCATTTCCCTTAGAGATATTTCTCCGTCAGTTGCTCTCAGCGTCTGCTTCGGTCCTTCCTAATTTGCCTGTACCATCGCTAGACTTAGCCCCCTTCTTTGCCCCTAGCAAGCCCCCTGCCTTCTGCCATGTGCTTCACAGACTCCACACTAAAGAGCCGTCCTCCTTTCTCAGCTAGGCAGAGGGGGATCTATACTACTCCCTCTGCTTTCTCTCCAGGAACTGAGGTTTGGCAGCCAGTCTAAGGACGAGAGTTGATTCTGGCCCAGCTTTCCGTATTTGTTTTTGCATGGCCATTCAAAAGGATCTGCCTGACTGTGGAGCACAGACTCCTCCACATCCTACACCAAGTTGTAGGGTTCTATATATTTATACTACACAGCATGCATCCCACAAAATGTCTCTTTCCCACTGGACAGTGATAAAATCTAGAGTGTGTGTCCATCTATAAGGAACACCCACTACCAGCTCTGGCTGAATGTTGCCACAAGTGCTAGTGAGGTTAACTCTGTTGAGTTTTTAAGAAACCTCAGAAGTCTGTACTTTTATTATAAGATCACTGCATTTTCAATGTTGTAAACGGATTCAAAATTAACAAAACATAACAGGAGGACAAATGCACCCAATGACTGTTTTTGTTCCTGCCTGCCAGCTGGTGTCCACCATTCTAAACGCTCCCACAGCCTCAACATGACCTCCACAGAATGCCTCTTAAGAAGCTGAACTGCCACAATTTTAAGAAACTAAGTCATTATATTTTGGATTTTGTCCTTTCAGTTCATGGGGTATTTCATAACCTCAGGCTACTACAGAATATATTAACCTCACCAAAGAGGCAATTAATTTATTGTCTTATTCAACAAGTATTTTCTGAGCATTCAATACGGGCCAAGCTCTGTGCTAGTTATGAAGGTTCAGATTTGAATAAGAGTTGATCCTTATCCTCCAGAAAATAATAATTTAATAGGAAAGACAGAAATGTTAAAAGTATAATTTTATATTATTTGAGGCGATTTTAATACATATATTCTCTACTAAAGGCCAATGTTTTGATTTTCAAAGAATAGTACCATCTCAAACAAACAAAAATATAATGCAAATTTAAAAATACTATTTTTTAGAAACACCTTTAAACATCAGCTATTTCCAAAGAAAGATTTTAATGGATGAGAAATCTTGTCATGACAAAATTGTAGAAAGTAAGAATTTGAGAAATATTAACAGTGAGTATTAAAAATATATTAGGGAACATTTAGTAAATGTTTTAACAAATGCTTTAATGAAATCACTTTAAAATTATATCTTATTCTAATACTCTGAAATTTCTTTTTCTGAATAGTGGCATAAAACACAAATTAATCTGAGGGAAGAAAACAGGTACAATACAAGTTTCTTAACTGAACATCTACTCTATCAAAGTTCCATTGCTTATCAAGTCCTATTTCTAATTATGTAAATTTGTAAAAATACACAAACACAACACCAACTAGTTCTAGGGAAAAGTGGCCATAGATTCTGGGATTGCTAAAGAATCACCTACACATTTTAAAGATGTAAGTGGCCCCCCTTTGGCCAGTATCCCTAACTTACGCACATTTTCAATAACCTGTAAAGGTTATAAGATATGTTCTTATTGACGGTGTTGTATGGTGCAGAATGCGGAGGGACCCCAGAATTAGAGTAGACTTGGCAATTGTTCCCAATACCTCTTCTCTTCTTCTTCCCCAAAACCCACAGTCACACAGCAAATCAACTGCCAGGTACTGGTGCCACAAAGTAGATATGTGAACTTCGCTTTTCTAATGACCCTGGCCAATACTTTAAAACACACAAATTGAAACTGCTCCATGTCAGTGAGCATTGGGAGAATTTTAACAACTAGATTAAAAGGCCAATCAATAGGTAAGTCCCCAGGGGAAGTGCTAATGCCAGAGAATAGATTAACTGTTAACTGATTTCAATAATAAATGGAAAGTGCAAATCTCACAGAAATGAGGTGGAAAGGAGAATAAAATAAGCGGGAGATGAACAACTAAAAGAATTTTGGGCCAGATAAACCGTAGTGTGGTAAGTCTGTAACATAGTAGAAAGATGAACTCTTCTTTTTTCTAATTTCTCTCTCTCTCTCGTCATTTCATTTTTCTTTACACATGAGAAAATTTGGGCTGGTTTATTTATCCATGTTTCTCTATCATGTTGCAGTAAATCAGAAGGCAGAAAATGTATCCAGTAACTCACAAACTCAACCTCCTCTTTCCCCCGTCTTAGTCTCTCCTGGGCAAGGAAAGGCTGCCTGGCAGGATGTTGGCGCCATGATTACTGAGTAACAGAGGGTGTCTGGAGGACCCAGTTGGGGATTCCCAAATATCCTCGGTTTGCCTTGGGTGAGGAAAAAGCCAACTGCAGACGATACTTAAAGATGTGTTAATCCTTTATAAAGTCAAGAAGAAGGGAAAACACAAGCCCCAGTGGAGTTTTGGAGATGAGTGTAACATTCTCAAAAACAACAGAAATTCAAAAAAACATATAAATATCAGAAACCTATCAAAGTACATGATTGGTCTTAAAATTCAGTTCTGGGCTTCTAGGCTCAAAAGGTAGTATGGAGAGCATGATGAGTTAATGATTATAAAAGGAAAACACTGAACTAGCACATCATTCACAAATGAGAATTCTCCTAGAAATAATTATTCTCTACTTTCCATGTCCATTTCTGCCACAAAAGACAGTTTGGATCCTAATACGAAATTACTTTTTACATATGCTTTTTTGGCTTAAAAAAGTTGACACAGTATTTTGGCTTCCAATGATAATATCGCTCACAATGCGATATTGAAAACTGATTTCTAATCAATTGGATATAGACAGCAGAGACACTGCTGGTGTGAGAAAGCTCCCTTAGATGTATATTTATGCTGCTCTTGGACCACAGCCTACACCTGACTGATTGGCAAAAGAATCTGTAAAAGCAGGCTATTCGAGTTGAGAAACAGACTCAAGAACTCTAGAGTAGAATCAGAAAATCTGTATCAAAAAAATAAACCAAAACAGCTTGTCCGGTGGATTCTAAGGATTTCCAGGTATGGGAACTTTAAGATTAGATCATGAAAAACACAGATAAGTGTCATCTCTAAAGACCAATCCACAAAAAAAAAAGAAATAAAATTAGCTAATAAATCCTTTTCAAATGCTCAACCTTATCAGAGTTAAGGAAACGTGAAAACAATTAGATTCGATTTGTACATCTATAAAATTGGTAAAAAGGTTTTCATTTGATAATATCCTATGGGAAAAGAGAGTCTCATTTGAAAAGCAAATTAATTTATATTTTCTGGAAAGTTACTAGGCAGTAACTATTCATTTTTTAAATGTATATACTCTTTAATCCCGAAATTCCATTTCCAACAATTTTCCTAGCTGATAAATTTTGAAAGTGTATCAAGATAATACAGGTGAGAATGCACATAATCTAAATACCTGATAATAGGAGGTAGGTTCATAAAGTACAATCATACAAAAGAATATCATATAGACTTTAATGAGAAGACCATACGCTATATTATGAGAAAAAAAGATGCAAACAAGAATGTACACTAGGTCCCTTTTGTGATTTTTAAAAGGCAAATGCATAAATACACATACATATATATGTGGGCTCTGTCTAACCTTTATTTTCTTTCTTTTTTTTTTTTTTACTTATTTATTTATTTATTATTATTATACTTTAAGTTCTAGGGTACATGTGCATAACGTGGTTTGTTACATATGTATATTTGTGCCATGTTGGTGTGCTGCACCCATCAACTCGTCAGCACCCATCAACTCGTCATTTACATCAGGTATCACTCCCAATGCAATCCCTCCCCCCTCCCCATGATAGGCCCCGGTGTGTGATGTTCCCCTTCCCGAGTCCAAGTGATCTCATTAACCTTTATTTTCTTTTTTTTTCTTTTTCTTTTTTTTTTTTTTGAGACGGAGTCTCGCTCTGTCGCCCAGGCTGGAGTGCAGTGGCCGGATCTCGGCTCACTGCAAGCTCCGCCTCCCGGGTTTACGCCATTCTCCCGCCTCAGCCTCCCGAGTAGCTGGGACTACAGGCGCCCGCCACCTTGCCCGGCTAGTTTTTTGTACTTCTTTTTAGTAGAGACGGGGTTTCACCGTGTTAGCCAGGATGGTCTCGATCTCCTGACCTCGTGATCCGCCCGCCTCGGCCTCCCAAAGTGCTGGGATTACAGGCGTGAGCCACCGCGCCCGGCCGTAACCTTTATTTTCTAAACTGCATTAATCTTTGGGGAAAGAGCCAACACCAGGGGAGTGAGGGAGGTTTTAAACTTCTCATTTCATATTTCTCTATACTGTATGCATTTTCTTACCATGTATAAATATTCAAGGGCATACACGGTATTTGCTGCAAAATATGCTCAATTCCATGCTAGCTTCCCCTACTATCATTTCTTTGTCAAATACTTCCACTGTCAATCATATCATGTGAGTCAATTTGTTTCAAATTATATCCCACCCTACACTGCCAACCCATTTACTAGCAAAATGGATTTGAGAAGGCCTATAATAAAAGATTCATAGAAAGCCTGTTAAATAAAACAAGCCAATAAAATTCATGGAAAGGAAAAGGAAATAAAAAGCCCAGGCAAATGGAATAAATGGAATGCCTATGATTAAGCAATAAGCACAGCTCCAAGTTTCCTGAAGGAAAAGGCAGAAATGGAAACATGATGAGTGATGTCACTCTTGTTGTCTGGAAAAAGACTTCATGCCTATTTATTTTTTTAAAAAAATACACACACATTTTTACCAGGTGTTGAATTCTGAGATGTTATGCAAGACACTTTGAAAACATCTTGATTTTACAGCTTAGCCAGTGGTTCCCAAACTTGACCCTGCATCAGAGGGCTTGTTAAAACAGACTGCTGTATCCCACTCTCATTTGAGTCATTAGGTCTGTGGAATGGAGCTTGAGACTACATTTCTTACAGTTTCCTAGGTGATGCTGATGTTGCTGATCTGGGACCACACTTTGAGACACTGGGACCTTAGACCAACCATTCCACTGTACTAATCCTAATAGTTGATGACTTCATCAGTAGTTCTGCTGAAGATCTGGAGATACTCTTCACATAAGCATTTCAGTAAAACAATGAAATGTAACAGGGTGAAAGCATTTACAAACCTAATGAGGCCACATAACTTTCCTGTGATCTAACCAGAAAACAAAGATGGAACTGGAGTACACCCATACATACAAATGTATTGTACTTGCCTGGGCCCTTCATAATGCAAATGTATTACACATCACCTGCCCCTGATAGGGCTTAGACAAGAGCTCATAATACAGATTTACTGAATACTGACTCGCATGAACAACAGCCTTGTTTTATCCACACAGAAGGCTGATTTCCTGCCAACATCCAAAATACATTATAATTCAATTCAAAATCAGGAATCAATGACCTTTAGACAATCTGCACTCTTTATTTTTTTCTATTGACACAGGGAATGGAGGATTAACTGTACCAGAAATTGGCATAGGACTTTTCTCCAGAGAAGCAAGAGTTACTTTTCAGGTAAATAACCTCATTTGTTTCCCAACATCCCTGAGGGGTAAACTGCACCTTAGTCACAGCACTAGAATCCTATGTCTGAGACCATCACTTCTAACTCCTACTTGGTTCACAGTTGTCAAAAGCACTTGATGCCATAGGAAATAGCTCATGTATTTAACAATGCACCTAGATACAAATCACACACACATACAAATATTCATGTATACTGGCACCAACAACCAGCATGTTTTACAAGATTAAAAACAACCAAAAATGTATCCAACAGATACACTTATAAATGTATGCATTACACTCAAAAAAGAGAAAAATGAGAAAAGAACTTTTACAAAACTAGAAGTATTCTGAGACCCCTAAATTTCAGTAAGTTTTACTAGTTTCTGACAGTTCAAGTCAACAAACTTCAGCTAAGCACCTACTGTATGCCAAGTGCAGTGTTAAGAGATAGGAACCGGGGATTAAGATGGCACATAGGAGGCAGGACTAGCTTGCAGCTTCTGCTCAGAGGGACACAGCAGTGTGTGGTGATGCACATCATGACCTTTTGCTCCAAGAACTACTGCAGGAACACACCAGGGAAGCCAAGAGAATCCACAGGCCCTTTGAAGGAAATGGAGAAATGGATCACTGCTGCAGGCCCCCTGAAATGCCGAAAAACTGTGAGTCTGCTGCTTGCTTTCTCGATGGCTCATGGTCTGGGGCAAGTTCTCAGCCCTGGTCACTGGCTGCCTGGAAATAGACTTGGTGCTATTGTTGGTGGGGGGCATGGTAGGAGTGAGACCAGCCTTTAGGACTGCCAGCCGTGTGGAAGCAGGGCGAGCTCAGTGACTGCCAGCTTTCCCCCACTTCCCTGGCAACCTATATGACTCAGAAGCAGCAGTCATAATCCCTCTGGGAATATAATTCCACTGGACTGGGAATCACACTCCCATCCCCCACAGCAACTGCGACAAGCCCCACACAAGGAGATGCTGAGCTCAGACACGCGTATCCCTGCTCCAACCTGGTGGTCTTTCTCCACCTGCCCTGTTAGCCAAAGACAAAGATCATAATCTCTTGGAAGTTCTATGGCCCTGCTCACCACCTGAGAAACCTGAATACGTAACCAGGTGTCCCTAGGGCAAGTGTGCATCCTCTCCCTATAGGACTGCAGCTAATGTGCTCTTGAAAGCGCCACCTCCTGACTGGAGGCCAACCAACACAAAACCAGTGCACTAAACAAAAACACAACCAAGGACTCTCAGAGCCCACATCACTCCCCTGCTACCTCCACCAGAGCAGGTGGTGGTATCCACAGCTGCAAGACCTGAAGATGAATTACATCACAGGACTCTTTGCAGACACTACATAGTACCAGCCCAGAGCCTTGGAGCTCTGCTAGGTGGCTAGACCAAGAAGAGGAAAAACATTTACTACAGTGTGGCTCTCAGGAAGCCCCATTCCAAGGGGAAAAGGGAGAGCACCACATCAAGGGAGCACCCCACGGGCCAAAAGAATCTGAACAGCAGCCCTTGAATCCCACATCTTCCTTATGACATCACCTACTCAAATAAGAAAGAACCAGGAAAATAATTCTGGTAATATGATAAAACAAGGTTCTTTAACACCCCCAAAAGATCATACCAGCTCACCAGCAATTAATCCAAACCAAGACAAAATCTCTGAATTACCAGAAAAAGAATTCAGAAAGTCGACTATTAAGCTAATCAAGGAGGCGTCAGAGAAAGGCAAAGTCCAACTTAAATAAATCAAAAACATGGTACGGAATACAAAAGGAAAATTCTTCAGTGAAATTGAAGAGCATAAATAAAAAACAATCACAACTTCTGGAAATCAAGGACACACTTAGAGAAAAGCAAAATGCACTGGAAAGTCTTCACAACATCATCAAATGAACAGAAGAAAGAACTTCAGAGCTTGAAGACAAGGCTTTCAAATTAACCCAATCTGTCAAAGACAAATAAAAAATTTTAAAAAATGAAAAAAGCCTCCAAGAAATTTAGGACTCTGTTAAACATCCAAATCTAAGAGTAATAGGTGTTCCCAAGGAAGAAGAGAAATCTAAAAGTTTAGAAAATATATTTGAGGAAATAATCAAGGAAAACTTCCCAAGTCTTGCTAGAGATCTAGATATTCAAATACAAGAAGCTAAAGAACACCTGGGAAATTCAACGCAAAAAGATAGTTGCCTAAGCACGTAGCCTTCAGCTCACCTAGAGTCAAGATGGAAGAAGAATCTTAAGAGCTGCGAGGCAAAAGGATCAGGTAACCTATAAAGAAAAACATATCAGATTAACAGCCAATTTTTCAGCAGAAACCCTAAAAGCTAGAAGGGATTGGGGTCCTATTTTTAGCCTCCTTAAACAAAACAATTATAAGGCAAGAATTTTGTATCCAGTGAAACCAAGCTTCGTAAATGAAGGAATGATAGTATTTTCCAGACAAACAAATGCTGAGAGAATTCACCACTACCAAGCCAGCACTACAAGAACTGCTAAAATGAGCTCTAAATCTTGAAATGAATCCTTGTAATACACCAACATAGAATCTCCTTAAAGCATAACTCTCATAGGACCTATAAAACAATAACACAATGAAAATAAAAAACAAGGTATTCAGGCAACATATAGCACATTGAATAGAATAGTACCTCACATCTCAATATTAACATTAAATGTAAATAGCCTAAATGCTCTGCTTAAAAGATACAGAATGGCAGAATGGATAAGAATTCATCAACCAAGTTTCTGCTATCTTCAGGTGACTCACCCAACATATAAGGACTCACAGAAACTTAAGGAAAAGGGGTAGAAAAAGATAATCCATGCAAATACATACCAAAAGCGAGCAGGAGTAGCTATTCTTATATCAGCCAAAACAAACTTTAAAGCAACAGCCGTTAAAAAAGACAAAAAGGAACATTATATAATGATAAAAAGAACTAGTCCAACAGGAAAATATCACAATTCTAAATATATATGCACCTAACACTGGAGCTCCCAAATTTATAAAACAATTACAACTAGACCTAATAAATGAGACAGATGGCAACACAGTAAGAGTAGGGCACTTTAATACTCCACTGACAGCAAGGACATCAAGACAGAAAGTTAACAAAGAAACAACAGATTTAAATTATAACAACAAATGGACTTAACAGATATTTACAGAACATTCTACCGAACAACTGCAGAATATACATTCTATTCATCAGCACACGTAACAGTCTCCAAGATAGACCATGTGACAGGCCAAAAAACAAGTCTCAGTAAATTTAAGAAAATCAAAATTATATCAAGTACTCTCTCAGACCACAGTGGAATAAAACTGGAAATCAACTACAAAAGAAACCCTCAAAACCATGCAAATACATGAAAATTAAATAAACTTCTCCTGAATGATCATCGGGTCAACAATGAAATCAAGATGGAAATTTAAAAATTCTTTGAGCTGAATGATAATCGTGACACAACCTATCAAAACCTCTGGGATACAGCAAAAGCAGTGCTAAGAAGAAAATTCATAGCATTAAATGCCTGCATCAAAAAGTCGGAAAGCACACAAATAGACAATCTAAGGTCACACCTCATGGAACTGGAAAAACAATAACAATCCAAACCCAAACCCAGCAGAAGCAGAGAAATAACAAAGATCAGAGCAGAACTAAATGAAACTGAAACTACAACAAAAAAACACAAAAGATAAATCAAACAAAAAACTGGTTCTTTGAAAAGATAAATAAAATTGATAGACCATTAGTGAGATTAACCAGGAAAAGGAGAGAAAATTCAAATAAGCTCAATTAGAAATGAAACAGGAGGTATTACATCTGATACCATAAAAATACAAATGATTATTCTAGGCTACTATGAACACCTTTATGGACATAAACAAGAAAACCAAGAGGAGACGGATAAATTCCTGGAAATATACAACTCTCCTAGATTAAACCAGGAAGATATCTCTGAACAGACTAACAACAAGCAGTGAGACTGAAATGGTAATAAAAAAATTGCCAACAAAAAAAAAAGTCCAGGACCAGACAGATTCACAGCTGAATTCTATCAGACACTCAAAGAATTGGTACCAACCCTGCTGACACTATTCCAAAAGATAAAGAGGGAATCCTCCCTAAATCATTCTATGAAGCCAGTATCAGCCTAATACCAAAACCAGGGAAGGACATAACAAAAACAGAAAACTATAGACCAGTATCCCTGATGAAGATAGATGCAAAAATCCTCAACAAAATACTAGTGAACCAAATGCAACAGTATACCAAAAAGATAATTCACCATGATCAAGTGGGTTTCATACCAGGAATGGAGGAATGTTTTAATATACACAAGTCAATAAATGTGATACACCACAAAAATAGAATTAAAAACAAAAATCACATGATCATTTCAATAGATGCAGAAAAGGCATGTGACAAAATCCAGCATCCCTTTATGATTAAAAACCTCAGCAAAATTGGCATAGAAAGAAATATCTTAAGGTAATAAAAGCCATCTACAACAAACCCACAACCAATATTGCACTGAACAGGGAAAAACTGAAGCTTTCCCCCTCAAAAAGCTGACTGAAACAAGACAGGATGTCCACTTTCACCACTTCTATTCAACATAGTACCGGAAGTCCTAGCAACAGCAATCAGACAAGAAAAAGAAAAGGCATCCAAATACAGTAAGTCAAACTGTTGCTGTTTGCTGATGACATGATCATATACCTAGAAAACCCCAAAGACATCTGAAAAACTCCTAGAAATGATCATGAATTCAGGAAAGTTGCAGGATACAAAATAAATGCATACAAATCAGTAGCTCTGCCACACACCAACAGTGACCAAGTTGAGAATCAAATCAAGAATTCATCCCCTTCCACAACAGAAAAAAAAAAAAACCAAAACAAAAAAAAACCTTAGGAATATACCTAACCAAGAACATAAAAGACCTCTACAAAGAAAACTATAAAACACTGCTGAAAGAAATCATAAATGACACAAGCAAATGGAAACACATCCCATGCTCATAGATGGGTAGAATCAATGTTGTCAGTACCATACTGAAAAAAGCAATCTACAAATTCAATGTAATTCCCATCAAAATACCACCATCATTCTTCACAGAACTAGAAAAAGCAATCCTAAAATTCATATGGAACCAAAAAAGGGCTTGCATAGCAAAAGCAAGACTAAGCAAAAAGAACAAATTTGGAGGCATCACATTACCTGACTTCACACTATAAGGCCACAGTCACCAAAACAGCATGGTACCAGTATAAAAACAGGTGCTCATAGACCAATGGAATGGAATAGAGAACCCAGAAATAAAGCCAAATACTTACAGCCAACTGATCTTCGACAAAGCAAACATAAACATAAAGTGGGAAAAGGACACCCTATTCAACAAATGGTGCTGGGATAACTGGCTAGCCACATGTAGAAGAATGAAGCTGGATCCTCATCTCTCACCTTATATAAAAATCAACCCAAGATAGATCAAAGACTTAAATCTAAGACCTGAAACCGTAAAAATTCTAGAAGATAACTTGGAAAATAACCCTTCTAGATACTGGCTTACATAAAGACTTCATGACCAGGAACCCAAAAGCAAACGCAACAGAAACAAAGATAAATAGATGGGACTTAATTAAACTAAAAAGCTTCTGCATAGCAAAAGAAATAATCAGCACAGTTAACAGACAACCCGCAGTATGGAAGAAAATCTTCACAATCTATACATCTCAAAAGACTAATATCCAGCATCTACAAGGAACTCAAACAAAACAGCAAGAAAAAAAACAAACAATCCCATCAAAAAGTGGGCTAAGGACATGAATAGACAATTCTCAAAAGAAGATACACAAACGGCCAACAAGTATATGGAAAAATGCTCAGCATCACTAGTCATCACGGAAATACAAATCAAAACCACAATATAATACCAACTCACTCCTGCAAGAATGGCCATAACCAAAAAATAATAGATGTTGGCGTGGATGCCAAGGTGAAAAGGGAAAACGTTTGCACTGTTAGTGGGAATGTAAACTAGTACAGCCACTATAGAAAACAGTGTGGAGATTCCTAAGGGAACTAAAAATAGATCTACCATTTGATCCAGCAATCCCACAGCTAGTTATCTACCCAGAGGAAAATAAGTCATTATACGAAAAAGATATTTGCACAGGCATGTTTACAGGAGCACAATTTGTAATTGTAAAAATATGGTACCAGCCCAAATGCCCATCAGTTAACATGTGGATAAAGAAAATGTGATACACACACACACACACACACACACAGACACACACACACCATAGAATACTATTCAGCCATAAAAAAGAACGAAATAATGGCATTTGTAGCAAACTGGATGGAACTGGAGACTATAAATCTTTTTTTTTTTGTCTTAAGTTCTGGGATACATGTGCAGAATGTGCAGGTTTGTTACATAGACATGTGCCATGGTGATTTGCTGCACCTATCAACCCGTCATCAAGGTTTTAAGCCCCTCATGAATTAGGTATTCAGAGACTATTATTCTAAGTGAAGTAACTCAGAAATGGAAAACAAAACATCGTATGTTCTCACTCATATGTGGGAGCTAAGCTATGAGGATGCAAAGGCGTAAGAATGATACATTGAACTTTGGGGACTCGGGGGAAGGGGTGGGGGGTGGCAAGGGATAAAAGACTATCCCGTGGGTACAGGGTACACTGCTCAGGTGATGGGTGCATCAAAATCTCAGAAATCACCACTGAAGAACTTACTCATGTAACCAAACACCACATGTTCCCCAAAAACCAACTGAGATTTAAAAAATTAAAAATTAAAATAATACTAAAAATAAAAGAGCTGGGAATAAACATTGGATACAAATCCTACTTTCATGGCACTTACAAGTATAATGAGGTAATACTCTTAAAGTAGAGATTTCCACCAGATATAGAAAATTTATATGTGGAAAAAGATAGGGAATATGAGATGCATGGATACAGAGTACCATCAATGCTCGAAGAATGGACACTTAACCCCACCTGGGGCTCACAGGGGGCTTCCTGGAGATGACACAGAGGCCTTCCAGATGAACAGAAATCAGCTGCAACAAAGACAGAGGGGAATGGTGAAGGCTCCTGTGCCTGGCACTTCTGCTTACATATCCCAAATCCAATCACTCCTTCTTTATTATGAATAGAAAAATTTTGTTCAAGGTAACAAAATTTTTACCAGCCTGACCCAAAATACACTTCCCAGAATTCCATACAGGTGGTCATGTGGTGCATTCCTGACCAATGAGATGTAAGAGGAAGCCACTATATGGATCCATACAGATGGTCATATGGTGCATTCCTGATCAATGAGATGTAAGTGGAAGCCACTAGCAGGCCTTCCAAGAAACCTTTGCATTGGACTTTTGCTTTTCCTTCTTTGTCCTCCAGCCTTCTAGCTGCCTGAAATACAGACAAGAAGCCCAAAGGCATGGCTGTCATTTGGGGGAGCATGAGGTACAGAAAGATGAAATGAGACTAGCATCCCAGAGCTTTCACACCTGCTTTTGGCTACCCACTACCAGTCTTCATATTAATGAGAAAAGTAAATCCCAGTTTAGTTAAGCCCCTGGAGTGAGGATCCATCTAGATATATACAAACAAAAACCCATCTCATATACATAGTACATTTAAGCATTACTATTTGGTGGCATATGCTGGAGAAGGCCCCAAGTTTTAGATAACTGAAAGCAAACTTTCTGAATCTTTCACTCTTATCAAAATGGAAATTAAGGATGCCCTGACACTTTTGTAAAATGCTGCTATAATTAAGTGGCAAACGCTATTACAATTGTGTTACCAGGAAGTTTATATACGACATTTAGTCAAGAACTAACACAATTACAATGGCTAGCAACATTTGCAGTTTCCTCCAAAAAAGTTCACATGACTATATAATCCCAGGGTTTAAACAGCATTCGTTTAAACAATACTTGTTCCTCTCTCATGCTCCGGAAAGACACTGAACTATAAACACACCAACGCGGCATTCACTCACACACACACCCTGCCCCCATCCTTTTATCGTTTTCTCACATACAGTCACCAGTCCCAACAACTGATGTTGCTCTCCATTTGCTACATAAACAGCCATCTGCGACCTATGGTCAGCAGGAAACAATTCAAGCATTCTCAAATCCACATCTTCACTACCCCTGTAACAATGGGAAGAGCCGGGTAACCCAGGAGGGTGGAGTAAGCAGCAAGAAGTGCTCAGACAGTGGACACACTACTGCTGCTTCTGCCCACGCAGGACACACATCACTAGCTGTTCTCGCAGGTGTAAAAGCACCAGGCCATTGTGCTGAGACTTCCCACTGCCAGGACACTCTCTCCAGCTGCAGTGTGCTGGGAAGGACCCAGCTGCTCCCCTCCGACAGTCACACAGGCTTTTCCACCCTGCGTCTGTGGGTTGTCAGCTGGAGGGTTTTGTGGACCAGTAAAAGTGTGGTCCAACAAAGCTTTGCCAATGCTGTGTTTTTCTTAAAATGAGCATCCAAATAAAGCAACAATAAAGGACAAAGCCTTATTAGACATAATGTTCCCAACCACCCTTTATTGGGAAGATTTATCCTTTTATTATGAAGGATTCTGTTCTTCCCATTTTGGGTGTGTTAGACTGTCCTCTAAGTCTCTTTATGTCCCTCTAATGATTTTATTTAATTTATTTCATTATGTACTTATTTTTATTTATCCACATACTTATTTATAATTTATATATTTTATAATTTATCATTTATTTTTTGTTTTTGTTCCACTTTTATTTTTATATTTTTTATACGTTTTTGGTCTGTATTTTAAATTTCTTTTTCCACTTGATCTTCTGGGCCAATAGTTTACTCCAGTGGCCCCTATATCCCACAGGTTTCTTGACCTTTTTGAGGGCATGATCCCTTTAGTGGTGTAATGAAAGCTAGGGACCCTATCCCAAAAATAATGCGTTTAAATGTATAAAGTGAAACCCATAGGATTACTAAGGAAACCAATCCTATTTAAGTATCAAAATACTAAAATGCACAAACTCAATGACATGTGCTTTTATTATGACATTAAATACCAAGCTCTAGTGGTGGTACTATGAACAATTATAACTTTAGGCTCTGATGAACATAAATGATATTCAAATGTCTGAAACGACTGTAATACTATATGAAAATATTTTTGATTTCTATTGCTGACAAAGTTACAGGTACGAATAACATTGTTGCAGTTTCATTAGAAGAAAATGAAAATAGCCGGGCACGGTGGCTCAAGCCTGTAATCCCAGCACTTTGGGAGGCTGAGACGGGCGGATCACAAGGTCAGGAGATCGAGACCATCCTGACTAACACGGTGAAACCCCGTCTCTACTAAAAAATACAAAAAGCTAGCCGGGCGAGGTGGCGGGTGCCTGTAGTCCCAGCTACTCGGGAGGCTGAGGCAGGAGAATGGCGTGAACCCGGGAGGCGGAGCTTGCAGTGAGCTGAGATCCGGCCACTGCACTCCAGCCCGGGTGACAGAGCGAGACTCCGTCTCAAAAAAAAAAAAAAAAAAGAAGAAGAAGAAAATGAAAATAAAGATGCATTTTTTTACTTCCAAATTAAATGTTGTATTCTACTATAATTCATAAACAGGAAATTTCCACCCCGGCCTAACACCACTGCTTGATTTTTTTTAAAACACCTTCCTCTTCATTCTCCATTCAACTACATAACTGCATACATACATGATATATCATTCTGGCATAGTGGCAAATGTCAATGAATAAAGGAAGTCATCTTCTCACCTTGGTCCCCAGCCGTCCCTCTGCCTCCTCTCTGGAGGTAATCTCTTAGCAATTTCTTGGGTATCTTTTCCATATATTGAATGTCTCATTTTTACACTATTTGTTTAAATTCTAGAAAACTTATTTTTTGCAACGGAACTATTTTATACCTTTTTGTTAGGATTAAACCTTCTCCTCTATCCATTCTGTTTGACTTGCACCACTTACCTTCTGCTTATTATTTTCTGGTGGCTGAGTTCCCCTTATGTTGGTTTCCAGGCTTCTCATGGTTCTATTCGCCCTCAGAGTTCAATTCAGGTCAAACTATTTGGGCACTCTGAACAGCAACAACCTCATGAGAGGGGCTAGGGCTGGAGCAGGTCTAGCTGCCTGTCCTTTGTTGAGGTCTCCAGGAAAGCTTCTCTGCTACCCCTATCCCTTCCCCACTCCAGCCTCCTCAGTAACAAGAAAGTAAGGAAAGCAGCCTCCCTCTGAAAATCTGCTGGAAACACTTTCAGGACAGCCAGGAGACAAAAACAACAAAGCGCATGCGCACGTACACACACACACACACACACACACACACACACACATACACACACACACAGACACACACACACACATACACACACACACAGAGCCATCTTTGCTATTCCCATCATCTCATAAAGGATAATCTTCTACAATAGGAAAAACAGAACTTTATAACAAAAGAACAAATCTTCCCATGAAAAGGCAATTTTCATATCACAGCCAAGCAAATAATAGAGAAAAAGGAGTATATGAAAGAGAGACAGAGAGAGTAACTGAAGAAATAAAAGAGGAAAAATTCCTTTTTTTTTTTGGAGACAGAGTCTCGCTCTGTTGCCCAGGCTGGAGTGCAGTGGCGCGATCTTGGCTCACTGCAAGCTCCACCTCCTAGGTTCACGCTATTCTCCTGCCTCAGCCTCCCTACTAGCTGGGACTACAGGTGCCCGCCACCACACCCAGCTAATTTTGTATGTGTGTTTTTTTAGTAGAAATGGGGTTTCACTGTGTTAGCCAGGATGGCCTCGATCTCCTGACCTCGTGATCCGCCTGCCTCGGCCTCCCTAAGTGCTGGGATTACAGGCGTGAGCCACCGCGCCTGGCCAAATTCCCTACTATTTAAAAAGACTTCAGTTGGCATAAGAAGTCTCATCCAACTGAACTGAAAGAGCTCATCCAGTTCCAGGTTAAGAATAGATTATAAAAGACTTCTATCAATCCAAACTATGGTACTTGCTAGAATAGGAAAAAAAAAAAAAAGCTATTGTGTTTCCATGTTTATCTTGTAATCTCTCATCTTACCATGTTCCCTCTTTAATTCTAGTTAGTTGTTTTTTTCTTAATGGAGTTTCCTGGGTTTGCTAAAAATAATCATCAGCACAGAGAAGAAATTTTATTTTTTTCAATATCGACTTCTTCCTTGTCTTATATTTTCTAGAACCTCCAAAGGTCTGTTAACAAATCGTGATAACTATCTTATTTCTGCTTTTACTGAAAAATCCTGAAAGCTCCTAGATAAAAGTAACAACTTGCCTACAACGGAAAAGTCATTAGACTGGCATCACACTTCATCTGCACACTACTTACAGAAAAGAACCGCAGTCCTAGACTTCTATACTCATACAAGACACCATTCAGCTCTCCGAGTAAAAGCAAATTCTGAAGGTAATTGAACAACTGCAATAATATCAGAGTTAATAATTCTATAGCACTTATTCAGTGCCAGATTCTCGTCTAAGCGCTTCACTTATTGTGGTAGTTTGTCTACAAATGTGGCTATGATTAATTCCTTCCCTCCCTCTCTACTTGTTCCAGTCCTCCAACTCAAGGTACAGTCTATTCTTCCACCTCATAGGATATGGCTGAAGCACTGCTATACCAGTTCTGGGCCAAGACATTATGAAGACCAGCAGTTTTCTGCCTCTGGGAACTCTGAGTTAGCAGGTAAGAAATCCAGGTTACTCTGATGGAGACAGAGGCCTCATTGAGGAACACTGAGACAATAAATAAAAAAACCATCTGGGACTCTCAGCCCAGCTGACCCTTTAGATGACTCCAGCCACTGCTGCTATCTAACTCCAACCATGAAAGCCCCCAAGCAAGAACTTCCCAGCTAAACCCAGCCAACTCATAGATCCATGAGAGATAATAATACATTGTTGTTACACTGCTGTTTTAAGGTAGTTCATTATATACTGTTGGCCCTCCATATCCACAGGTTCGACACCGATTAAGTCAACCAATCACAGATAGAATATATTTTTAAAACATAAAAAATACAGTATAACAACTGTTTGCATGGCATTTACACTGTATTATGTATTATAATATAGAAATGATTTAAAGCATATAGGAGGGTTGCAAAGGTGATATGCAAATACTGAGCCATTTTACATAAGGGACTTGAGCACTTGTGGATTTTGGTATGGGAGGGCAGAGGGTGTCCTGGAACCAGTCCCCCACAGCTACTGAGGGACAATGCAGCAATAGATAACCAGAATGCATATATTAACTCATTTCATCTTCATAAAGTTCCTGTAAGGTCTCTGTTCTTAGTATTCCCATTTTACACTTAAGGAGACTGAGGCCCAGAGAAGTTAAATAACATTCTCAAGATTATACAGTCAGAAAGAAAATCTTTGGAATAATGCAGAGGTTCAATAGTAAATCAACCCCAGGCTTCATCTGAGGAAAACATCAAGAAAGACTCTAATGCAACAAAAATAAATCAGGGCAGAGATCCCAGGGAGAGGGGAGGGGAAAGGAGAAAAGAGTGGTGAGAAGGGTATCTTGCAAATACATTATGAAATCTAAATGGATAATGATACCATGACTGAGAACATGTAAGTAAATATTAAAGATTTCTGAAATAAGAGGCAAACTTCAAGGATATAGTAATACTCAAGAACAAAGGAAAACATAGGCATTAGGAAGAAGCAGGGCTGCAGGCAGGAGGGGGAGAAAGAAGAGCATTCTGAAGTTCTTGGTGTGACTTTCCATAAAATATAAAGGAACAAAAGTGACTCAAGTAGAAAACTGAATAGACCAGTTACCACAGGAAAGACAGAAGAGATTTTCTACCACTAAGAGGAAAAAAAAAAAAAGCAGACAGCAAAAACAGTTGATTTCATGGATAGGTCTATATAACAAAGGACAGAAATGTTGTTTAAATTATTCAAGACAACAAAAACATAGGGAAAATCCCCGAGTCCATTTTATGAAACTGGTTTGGCCTTAAAACCAAAACTGGTAAAGGCAGTACAATAAAAGAAAACTACAGAGAAATCTCACTCGTAAATATTTGCTAAAATTCTAAATAAAACATTATGAAGTAAAACCCAAAACTATATCAAATGAATATCGTCAATGATCAAACGAGGACGACTCCAGAAAGGCAGTTTTCACATCAGCAAATCCATTACCATCATTCATGAGAGCAACAAATGCATGGAGTAAAAGTGGTTGGTTACATCAATAGGTTCTAAAAAAGCATTTGGTGAAATTCAACAGCCATTTCTAATGCAACTTCAAGTAAAATAGAAATAAAAGAAACCTCTTGAATATGGATTCATCAAAAATCAATTGCAAACATCATTCCAAACAATCAAATGCCAGGAATAAGATGGGATACCTGCTGTTATCATTATAATTCAAATTGAGGGGGAAAAATAGTTTCTATAAACAGAGTAAATGAGAAGACAGAATTTTCCCTTCTTGCTAATAATATATTCATACTCCTAGGAACACCAACTCTAAAAATAAAAAGTACTCAAATCAATGAAGGAATTTAATCAGGTGGCAGGAAAAGTTTAGGGCGTTTTAAAATATCTGTAATGCAAATTGAAAAAAATTACAATAGCATTATACTGTCATTGAAAAGGAAAAGAAAAATTAAAGCATACAAATTCAAATTTCACATATACATTTAATTAGAATCCCAAAATTTTTAATGTGGATATAATACATTTTTAGGTAACATCAAATATCCAAAAATTGGCAGAAAATATTTGAAAAAGAATAATGAGGGTAGTATCATATCAGACTGAAATCCATTAAAATGAAAACATGGCATGGGAATAAACAACAGAAATGACTGATGAGCGCAGAAATCAATTCCAGTACCAACAGAAGCTTCTAGGTGACAAGGTGAGTCTTGTGATCCAAGGTGGAGAGAACAGCTTATTGATAAATGGCACATGCACAACTGACTACTCATATGGAAAAGAAAATGGCTGGTCTCCCACCTCACATCGTATTCCAAGGCCATTAGAGAGTGAGTCAGCCCTAAGCCATCAGGAAGGGCAGTCCATGAAGTATTGTTGAGTGAGAAAAGTAACATGCAAAGAATATATGTTACAATAATCTCTTCATTTTTTGGAATATCTTGTCCACCATTTTGAATTGTGAATAATGGATCCTGGGCACACGACAAATACTGCTTTGGAGGGTGACTTTTTGTAGAAAACAAAACATAAATATATACATTTATAGATGGTTACAAAAACACGGATAGAAATGTGGACATCTACAAACCAGGCTGTTCAACACTGGTTGATGGTGGTGAGCGCAGAGTGAGTATCAAGGGGAGGAAAGGAACAACACATAATTTTTAAAAGATATGTACAATAAGTACAAAATGTATAATAATTTGTGAAAATCTCTTTATGCCCATGCCACACACCAGTGCATGTGTAGAGAGAGACAGAGAGAGAGACAGAGAGAGAGATGAAAGAATGAGTACCAAAATGTTATTTGTGGTCATTACAGACAGATGAAATGTCAAATAGTTTTTACTTTATATGATCAAAAAAACAAATTTCATTATCAAATATACTGAAATTATAAAATATAAATGCATGGGTGTAAATTTAGTTTTAACATATATCCAAAATGGATTCCAAGTTGGTGGGTTTTCCTATTATATTTTGAGGAGTTTAAATACGGTGGAGAGTAAAAGCCCATGGCACAGTGCCTGACACACAGAATAATGATTGCTCCTTTTACTACTATTTTCAGAGGTCCATGATCACCTGTTGACAACTCTGTCTACTTGTACCAAAAGTATCGCCTCAGGGACCCAGAGGGGAGGGAAGTTTCTAGAAGCACTAATGGCTCTAAAATCACCTCCATCCAGAGGAAAACAAGAATATGGGCTGATTTTCTCCACAGGACTGTGCAACAACAGGAGATGACATTATTGGGAGCTGAGAGTTGAAGCAAAAACATTAGTTTCTGACTTTCCAAACAGAAGGTCTTAAGTCCTCTTGTCATCCAGCTAGATATGTGACAGTGTAAGCTAATGACCACATTTTATATTTGAGACTGTCGAGCTGCCCAATTTGTAAGCGGGCTTTGTCTAGTATCTCCCTACCTCTATCAGCAGGTCTAGAGAGCCCTTCCAGTCTCATCTGGCACCTTGGGATTCAAACCCCACCACAAAGGACAGCAAATTGCCTTGTCACTGCCCTATCTTTTTGGCAGTCAGTGTTTCAAAGCTAATAGATGGTAATGGATTCCAGGAGAACTTAGAAAACCCTCTGGTTAAAATGCTTTGTAAAATGTCTCCAGTCTCTCTAGCTGGGGAAAGCTAATCTCTTCTTCTCTCACGGTACAGAGCAACCCAGATCCCTTAATCTTCCTCAGATTTGTGCATAATACTTACCCTCTGATGTTTAAGTAATACAGTCCAAAAAGGCAGCTCCTTAGTGCACCACGGAGTCAGTAGCCTGCGCACAGGGCAGGAGGACCACATTTGGCTCAAGCTCCATCTTGGTGAGGCTGCCCTGTCCACTCCGCTTTTATGCCCCTTAACTCAGTAGGCCTTAATTCTTGATAAATTGGCTCTTTAGTACCTGAAACAACAACTATGAGGCTATTTACTTTCAAAATGTATGCTTCTGTAATTGTGAGCAGAAAATACACTGTTACCGTCACACAGAGAAGAGCTTTTAATTCACACACTCACCCAAAGCCATTTATGACCACACTGACCTCAGCTGCCTGGCTGCCGAAAATGATGGGAACACAAGAATAGGTTCTAAATGGACCGTCTTCGAGCTAAATCAGCCCTCAAAATACTTCTGATGGCATCTATTTACGTGTAAAACTGAGAAGCTACAGATGCATAAATGTATTCAGATGTCTGATTATAATTACCATGAAAAAAAGCTTTTATAGATGTCACTGAGTCATTGTAACTTTGGAAGCAAGGAAAGACTTCTGTGAGATTCTGCTCAATCAGGTGAGTATATCAAAAGAACACAAGACCATACACTTCACCATGTACCTGGGCCAAAGTACAAGGATTAGTCTTTCTTTTTGAGATGGAGTCTCGTTCTGTCGCCCATGCTGGAGTGCAGTGGTGCGATCTCAACTCACTGCAACCTCTGCCTCCCGGGTTCAAGCAATTCTCCTGCCTCAGCCTCCCAAGTAGCTGGAACTACAGGCGCTCACCACCACGCCCAGCTAAATTTTTCGTATTTTTAGTAGAAACGGAGTTTCACCATATATTGGCCAGGCTGGTCTTGAACTCCCGATCTTGTGATCCAGCAGCCTCAGCTTCCCAAAGTGCTGGGATTACAGGCGTGAGCCACTGTGCCCAGCCAAGGATTAGTCTTTCTAGTGGGGTCATACATAAAGCAGTATCCTTTCAATTGACAGAAAACTTTCCCAGGGTGTCAAATTTGAACCTAATGTATTTCAAAAGAACAGATATTCGTATAGCCTCAAAAATAAATAAATAACACGTCTACATTCTGCTTATGGCAATGGGGACAACACTCTCCCATGCCATCACAGCTTCCCTGGTCCTCAGGGGGACTGGTCATCCTATGAGTTTCCAAGAGTTGAGAGAAGGGCTGAGGTATGCCAAGCATTCACAAGTCCCACTTTCCTCTTACTTGCAGTCCAAACAGAACACTGATTGATTGTTTTCTATAACCTTCTTGATTGTGCCTCTTATGGTCATGCTTAAAACACCCACACACTTGCCCTGAACATCTGGAGTTCGATCTTCCTCCACATGTTTTAACCTCTCCACCCTTATGCTATGTACTGAATTGTACCCCATAAAATTCATGGTGAAGCCCTAACCTCCACTGTGATGGTATTTGGAGATTTGGCCTTTGGGAGGTGATTAGGTTGAGACGAGTTCAGGAGAGTAGGACTCTAATGGTGAGATTAGTGCCCTATAGGAAGGGGCGCCATGGAACTGGGTCTGCCCTAACCACCCCGTCCCCATGGGAAGACACAGCTAGAAGGCAAAGGTCTGTAAGCCAAGAGGTGTGCCCTCACTAGGACCCAAATTGGCAGGCACCTTGATCTTGGCCTTCCTGGCCTTCAGAACTATGGGAAAATAAACGTCTATTGTTTGAGCCACCCAGTCTGTGGTATTTCATTATGGCAGCCCTAGCTGATTCAGGCACCAACTTCTATGGCTTCCCCCTGCTTTGTTTCTGGGCCGCAGGTGGCCCAACCATTTGTCCTGCTGAGATACATCAATTAGTTTCTATTTCCCCACCAATAGGGATACACATAGTCACATTTCCTTCTAATATACCTTCTATTCTTGCAGAAAGCTTCTGCCAGCAACACCTCTTCCTCTTATTGGAAGGGAAGTATATCACAGGCAGGGAGAACTCAGGGTCATGTCCAGCTCATCACATACCCTTGAGTGGCCCCTAAGTGTACCACAGTGAAACAGGGATCAAATATCTGCCCTTCTAGGAGCAAATCAAATAATGTATATGGAAGGCATTTTATAGATCGTGAGGGGCCCTATAGATGGGAAACATAATTACACAATCTTAGCTCCTTTTGTGGAATTGACCTCAAAGCAAAGATCGCACAGCTCCAGTAACAAAGTAAGTTTAAAGAAAAAAAAAAAAAAACCCACGAGCATATGAAGATTCACAATAGTCTATGCCATCCCTTAAGGTGTGTTTCTTTAGGGCAAGAAGTTTTCTCCATTATCAGGGGAAAATAAGGGAGTTGGAATAAGAAAAAGCTCAAAGGTAGTAGTTTCATGATCTTTCTACACCAGACCAAAAAATCGGTGACATTAAACAAGTGGTTCCCCCACTCAACTATGAAACGTTTGAGGTAAGAGCTGAAGTCTTACTTACATTTAAAACTTGAGACCATCTCAGCGCCTGGCACATAACAAAAAAGGATCAATCAGTCAATGAGCAAACATGGTGTACATTCAAGAGAACGCTAGTGTCTTCTCCTGCCAATAGTAGGTCACTAATTATCACCACTAGGAGTCTTCTTTGTGAATATATAGCCACACAGCCTAATGGAAAACTGACTTTGAAGTCAGATATACCTGCACAGTAACACTGATTCCACCTCAGGCAAGTATCTCATGTCCTTCCTCTATAAACTGGAGATACCAATGCTCACTATACACGTTGAAAGCGTTAGAGGAAATACATAGAGCATTATGCAATCCAGCATATGTTCTCAATAAATAAAAGTTGTTTTTATTATTGATGAATCTCTCCAAGGAAGAACCCAATTATATCTACTACATGATGTCATAATCTGTTCATCATCTATAAAGTGCATCTAGTAATATTTCCATTCAATTAACTGTCCATACTATTCTGTGCGTTAATGGATTGCAGTATTTTCTGCTGGACATCAAGAAGTCATAATACTGGCCGGGCGCGGTGGCTCAAGCCTGTAATCCCAGCACTTTGGGAGGCCGAGGTGGGCGGATCACAAGGTCAGGAGGTCGAGACCACAGTGAAACCCCGTCTCTACTAAAAATACAAAAAATTAGCCGGGCGCGGTGGCGGGCGCCTGTAGTCCCAGCTACTCAGGAGGCTGAGGCAGGAGAATGGCGTGAACCCAGGAGGCGGAGCTTGCAGTGAGCCGAGATCGCGCCACTGCACTCCAGCCTGGGCAACAGTGTGAGACTCCGTCTCAAAAAAAAAAAAAAAAAAAAAAAAAAAAAGAAGTCATAATACTAAGAAGACAGAATTGGCTATTATAAGACTTGAGGTACTGAGACTTATAATGTAAGCTAGGATATGTACCCTGATGTTCTAGGATAAGCAGTACAGACAAGGCCTACATAACTGAGGAGTGGGCACTGCTGCAACAAATCCCAAGGAATTTTCCAGAAAGCCAAAAAAGTTAGCTGTCTCTAAGTAGGACAGAGGGCCACTAAGCAAGGTTGAAATGACCAATATACAAATGTACAATTAAATGGAACCACAGTAAGTACTGCATGAGTGGAAGATAGGGACCTAGGACAAACCAGGCCTCCCCAAATCCCCTAAACCAGTAAGAACCAGTGAGCATTTAGCTTCATAGCTACAGCATGTAGGAGGGTCTCCCCTGAGGGACAAGGGCCACTGTCCTCCCAAAGGATGGACAAGAGATCATTCAAAGTAGAGATGAAGTAATAAGATGCTGAGGGTAAGAGGCCAGAAAGTCAAACTAAATGGTGGGGCTGAAGGACTAACCATTGCATGGCTAAAGATTTTCAAAACTGACCAAGACTTCTTTCAAGGTCAACATATGGCACTGTGAAAATTAATTAAGATCCAAAATACAAATGAACTACCTGTACAGAATATCTACCAACAAGGAACTGAATGCAAAATAATTATAGTCAACCACATCTGATTAGAAAACAGCATATAATGCTGTTCAATGTGCTTACACATATATCATTCCATTTGGGAAAATGCCAAGAGGCTGTATGCTGAAAGGTCAAGAGTCAGGGATAGGGAGGGGGTCTGCTAACATAATCTCAAGAGAGCCGGCTACCATGCTAACCATACAAATGACAGTTCAGTACTAAAGTGGATCCCTGCACTGCAGCTCAAAGAGAGAGAGGGCTTGGGGGTCCTGTCCTAACAGGACATCCATCAGTAGTCAGCAGCAGGGGGAGTGGCTGACTAATTAGAAACATGAAGCCAGTCCACCTCCACTCAAGGCCTGACTCAGGGAGAGATCAACTTTGCCTTGAACAAAAGAGCTTACAGACCAAAAATAAAGATACCAAACCTAAACCCCATTGCGGTGACAGGTCAAAACTCTTAATCCTGGTGACCCTCCATGCTATTCAAATGCAGCCATTGTGATGAAAACGTCCCTGGATTCAGTTTCTAAGCTAAGATGCAGACAATCACAAATGTTCCCTCAGGCCATTCATTAATGCATGGGGTCATTTTGGTTTCTCTAATTTTCATATATCTCTAATTTGGTTCTCATCATCTAAATGCCTAACTTGGTCATTCTCCCTGAAGCCGGTTCCATGCCTAGCTGTGACTGTTTTTATGCCACAAAATTTTAATCTCTTTAGGTGTCTTGATTTCAGTAAATTCAAGGAAGCAGTATCAAATCAACTAGGAGAGACAGGAATAGCTCCCGAAACTCTCCCCCACCCTGTATTAACTGGCCCCAACTCTCTCAGGCATCCACAGAACAGTATTTTTGCCATGAAAGAGCTTCCTAGGAAAAGGTTAGGGAGATTGTTATCAGAATGGAAATCAAGAAAAGTGATTCATCAAATGTCACAAAGGGAATACAATTTCATAAGTCTTTAAGCCAAAACTTAGGACTTTTTTTTAACCTTCTAGCCACTCTCCCTTTCCCCTAAAGTCATGGCATAATTGACCTTTAAATCCTATGCTGTAACCTGATCTGACAATGCCCACAGTAAAGCTGAATAAAGTGTGCAGTACAGTACTAACCTATTTTGTTGGGCAACTACTTTCCAGAATTTCCCCAGCCCATCCAGGAAAGGAGAGCTAATGTGTCCAGCATTAGGAAGGGTTAAGTATACCAAGCTGTTGGTAATTTTTTATCTTTCTTTTAATCTAACTCATAGTACTATTAACTTGAATGTTATTGAAAACAGGTTGAGTTGATCTGCTCATAAAATACCAACATAGAGAAGAGGAAAAGATATTACAACTCCAGTGAAATTAAGAATATGTAAAGAACAGTTTTTTAAATGTAGCTAATCATCTTGTAAAAATGAAGCCAGGCCTCGAAACAAGAATTACATGACTCTCCCTCCCACCACATCCCCTACTTTCTCAGCTCCTCATCCCCCTGGTGGAGTTGTGAGAGTTGCATGAGCATTAACTAACACCCAGACATGTTCTCCTGACACACCATCTCTGCATAAGGACCTCCTTGTGCGTGGCTTGGCTCAACAACAGAGCCCAGTGCTTCTCAGTCTTCTTGACAACCCTACTGCAGAGCACAGCAGGCGCCCACCCAAGAGGGCTTGAGATTCAGCCCAAAGTAGAAACTTCCTTCATGCCTCATGTTTGTTTTTAAAACATGCCAATTGCATTCTACTCCATAATATATACATTTTTTTTCATTTAATAGCAATGTTTCTGAATTCATGTGAATGAATCATCCCAGGTTAACCCTGTGTCCTTGTATATCCATGGCACACTGACAGTATCAAAGTACACTACTCTCTGCTTCTAAAGAAATCCACTCAACTCTTTCAGACACTGTAGACCAACCTAGACCAAAAAAAAAAAAAAGAGAGAGAGAGAGAGAAAGGTAGTTACACATATTTAATTACTTAAATGAAATTTAGGTTACTATTTAGAAGACATAGAGTATTTCAACTTAAAATTTCATTTTGGCATAAGGTGATTTAAATAAGGCTCGGTCATTTAGAACTGAGGGTCACAATACATTTTCCAAAATGAAAATATGGACATGTAAGTCCCAATTGCAAATCCTTCAGTGTTCCCTACCAAATACTTAGAAGTCAAAACTGCTTGGTATAACAACAAGGTCATATTTCACGTAGACCCCACCTTCCATAGGCCAAGAGTGACTGATGGATGAGCCTTGGTTTTGTGTACTACATGCAAAGACAATTGAGAAGATGCTCCAACTCTTGATAAAGTACATGTCCCCATTTTCTCCATTTATTTCATCATTTACACTCATAGCTCCCTCTATATTCTCTCACTCACCCACATTTCTCTGACCTATCCCCCTTGCTGGGAGCATCTCATGTTCATCGTCTGCCCTATCTCAGCTCAAGCAGATTCCCCCTCTAGAGCTCCACCCCAATCCTTTCCTGCTGAGTTGCTAACTTCTTTGATACTTCCTTAATTCCACCCAAGGAGTCACTCCAGGCTGCAACCTGTCTTATTAATCTTTGCATCACTAGCATCTAACACAGCGCTTCCCATGCAGTAAATCTTAGGTGCATATTTATTAAATGAAAAATGAATCAGTGAAATTAACATACCAGTCAGTGCTACCTCAAAAAAGGGCAAGGTGAGAAAGAGAATTGAATTGAATGCCAGTTTGCTTCTTTCCACCAGGAACTTAGCCAAGGACTTCTGTTACTCAAAGTGGTTTGGCCTAAGAGAAAAGTATCAAGAAAACTAAATTTATGGAACTAGAAGTACTAAAACATTTTCTTTCTCATTCTGCTATCCACACTCAATACAATATCTCCCCTTGGCTCTATTCATTTGGAAAAACTTTTTGTTTAGATGTTCACATTGAACTGAGAGTTAATATTACATGAAAATAGAGGATCACAAACTAAGGAAGAGGTTGGCTTTCCTAAACAGCACACTTCGATATTGCTAGAGGGAAGTGGCCTGCTGGGTGCACTGAGATGTTTTTTGTTTTTTTTTTTCCACTTGGTTCAATGGCCATTGCAGTCCCCAGCCTTTCCAGGAGACACAAGAGTCATGAGGGTCATGTTGGGGGTGAGGACAGAGTGCTCTGTTTTCATAATTGGGAAGCATGATAGCTGGTGTGACAGCCATGAATGTGTACTACATGTAAGGGTGGTTGAAAGATCTTCCAAGTCTTGATAAAACATCTTTCCAAGTTCTCAATTTTTTTTCATTGCTTATACTCAAGAGGTAGTGAAGGTAAAGCCCACAGGCAGCCATCTGCTGCTTGGCTACAGGCTGCCACACAGAAACTGTACATTCATTTTGGTCTACCAGAACTTCCCAGTGTTGATTACAGTATACTTTACATCCATTCTCTCCCTTTTCAGAAATTCTATTAGCATTCAGATTTGTTCTAAAATGTCTATTTTCTGAATATCTGTCTTTGTTAAATGAGAAGACGTGGTTCTTCACCACCAGCACCATCCTGTGCTCACCACACCTCCTTGTTTTCAGCAGCTGGGAATATGTCTACATGCATGGCTCTCACGGTTTCCATCTGGAAAGCAGGTCACAGGTCCCCACTCTGAGCCTCATATTCAAGAACCCATTTCCACCCTCACTGCTGAAGGCTTTAGGTTGCAGACAGGCTTACTGTGGAGAGAACAGTTTCTAGCAGCTGAAGTAAGAGGATGAGACTGGTAAGAAGCAGAAAATCAGGACCTTCCATGTCCGTAACATTATCAAAATTTAAAGCATGTAGTGAATGAGAAATCTAAAAATCATCTTACACAGAGGAAGAAATGCTCAGGCAGCTGTAATGGAAACCAAAATACTCTAAATCTAGGTACAACAGGATATAAAACCTAGCACCCTGCCATTGTTTTTCTAAAGATTCTCCTTTCCTTATAATTATAGCTGAGTTCAGGTTAATCATCATTCTTCAAAAAGGGGTAACTTCCCCCACATGCTATTTATCTCTTTACAAAAGATTTAAAAGGTTAAAATATGTGGATTAAATTTTAAGGAAATTTTCATTTTGGAAAACATAGGCAATTGTAATGGTTAATTACAGGTCTGGGGGGAAATTCTGAATCTTTTGTCAAGATGTATCTATTTAACCGTACTGGGGGAACAGTAGCAGTTTTCTAGACCCAAGTGCTGCCTTAATCTTCCAACTCCTGGAAAGGGTGTCCCAACCCCTGGAAAGGGTGTCCCAACCCCACTCCACTCTCTAAAGCAGGTAATTCCTGTTCTCTGCCTCACTCCTTCTCTGCCTCTCTCCTTCTCTGCCCCATCATTCTCTTTTTCCCTCTCTTTCTGTATACACAAAGACAAATGTGCATTTTGATTTCCAGTGCCAAAGAAAAGTCAACCCTTTTCCCCTCTCCCTTTGCCATAGCTGTTCCAGAATGAGCACAAACAAACAAGGCTTAATTACTCTGTTTGTTAATCATGGGAAAGGAAAATTTCAGTATCTATACAGAGTCAGTCTAATTGCTTTCACTGAATCCACTGGTCATTTCAGTCCCAGAAAATAAATCACTCCAAATGCCTGACTGAGGAGACCAGCCAAGTCCCTGAATTTTAGCAAAATTGTCACCAAGGTAGCCCTATGCAGACATGACTGACATTGGGACCCTGTTAGTTTTCCAAATGGCCAGTGTCTTTGGCACATCATGGCTGGTCTCAGGCTAATACCATTAAACTCAGATAAATCCAGTATGTCCTTGCTGGGTCTGTCCTCTTGGAGGCTTAGTGGAAGAAATGTGCCTTTCAGATTCTTCTGCTCTGAATGCCACACGTTAAATAGAGGATCTCAGGCAAAGGCGGTCTGTGAGATGGGTAGGCTGGGTTTACACACAGTGAATACATCACTGTATTCAGTGATAAAAACTGATAAAAAGGCACTAATGAACACCCCATCTTTCCCCATTTGCACTCTGCCACCTAGAGATTCATAACTTTCCTTCAGGGCAAAGGAGGAATCAGAAGGGAAACAAAGGGAAGAGAGAGGAAATGAAAGGAGAGGAAATGAAAGGATGGTCCCACGAAGCTACTGAAGGTAGAGAAATGCTGTCTACATCCACAAACAGAGCCTGGAGAAGAGTAAGGGAAGTCCCACTGTCTAGTCACAAAGATGCATGGTGACACCTTGAGTCAGGCTGTTCCCTCTGTGCCATTACCACTGTGGTACTATTAATAGCTATAGTGCCAACACGAGCACACAACTGTGGTAGGCGCCATGTCAGATGGAATGTTCCCCCAACCAGTGCCCATGACTGGGGCCAGTGCTGAGCCTTTGCCCAGGAACAAAGCAGATGATGGAGAGTTCATAGTCTAGCATAGGCAACCAACAAACACAGACATCCAGGTGTTTCTATTGCAGATGTCATTTGAGTTTTCTATAGGCACTGACAAATGCCCACGAGTTTGTAATAATACTACTTGCCTTCAGCTTATGTCACAAATGGAAATGTCTGCTGCCTCAATGCATACGATTGAATCCTATATATATTTTGCTAATTGCCTTAGTAAATAAACTATGAATATCTTATAACTGAGATAGTGTTTAAAAATGAAGACTCCAGTATGGATGCTTACATTGATCAGTTCATCCATTCAAATAGTGAGTCAACAAATATTTAATGGGATTCTACTATGGGACACAAACTATACTGAGAATATAAGCAGGAATAAGAGATAGCCCCCACCCTTGAGCAGCTTACAGTGTAGAAAAAACAGGAATTTAATGTGAGGTTTGCTATAATATGTATTTCTTGTAGCATATTATTACACCAAAGGAAGATTGATTGACTGTCTATGTGAGTTGGGGAAGACTTCACAAAACAAAGTATTTAATTTAGATCCTTAGGGACGAATATGTGTTTTATAGGTGAAGAAAGAGGTGTAGGTTATAATAAACACACCATATGTAGGAAAACTCAGTTTTATTACTTACTAGTACATATCATCCGTTACTAGGAAATCATCCCCACTATCATCTAAAAGCAAATGGACCAATGCTTTAAATTGAAAAGTTATAAATGTGCTCAATGTATGATCACTTCACTGGAATTTACCAAACTGGTTCTTTCTATGGTTTTTATACAGTACATGGAAGGCTTTGACCCATAATGACTCAATAAGATGAATGCTTCTCTCACTCCCATTTCCATGTACTGTTTCCTTTAGTCAGCTGTTTTTGGAGTCTCTTTAAACTGAACTGACTTTCATCTTTGGACTGTACATGTGGCAATGCACATGACCATCAAATCTCTTTGATGTTAAACAGATGTTGAGTTTAATTTTGTGGTACTCTGATAAAAAGGATTAAAAGAAGGCTCACAAAAGCAATCACCCTACCCCCAAAAAAACTGAATTTTAACAATAATCAATGAGCCAAAAGATGTGGTTAAGTTTATCCTAGTAAGAAACAAAAATATTACAAAATGAACACTCAGTTTTTGACCCAAAACATTTTTACTGACCTATTAAAACTCAAGGCATTATTCAGGGTTAGTCAACCGGCATAGAAAAGTTTTAACATTTTTCTGTAATTTCAAAAGCACTTACTAAGTTTGGGTAATGAAAAGGTTTTGGAAATAGTGGTGATAGTTGCAAAACGCTGAATTAATTAATGCCACTGAATTACATACTTTAGTTAAAATTGTAAATTTTATGCAATATATATTTCACTACAATAAAAATACCCTATTGAAATATTTTATTTAAAAAGCACTTATTAGAATTTTTTATAGAACAGATATTTGACATCTGAAGTTTTTATTCTGACCATTTTCCTTGGAGAGTATTGTAAGAGATCAAAGATTGTAGATATATTGCCTTTTATCCAGGCAAAACCATATATGAAGTACTATAAGAAAACTTTATCTATCTTAAAGAATTCTAGAGAAGAGCCCACAATATTTTCATAAATTTGTTACATTAATGAGCTAACAGAATTATAATAGCTATCAATTTGATAGCAAACATGCTATCAAAACTACTACTTTTCTAAAACTTTTCTATGTTCTAAAATGATCTCAATTCTTACAGTTTTTGTTTGACGAGAATTTGTGCACAGTTGAATTGTTCTGACACTAACTAAATCTTATGCAAGATTTGAATCAAGCTGATGAGAAATTTAGAAACTCCAGTGATTTATGGTATAGACAGTAATACTGAACTGAAATGCTGACTGATGTCAACATGAGGTTCACAAACATGATTTGGGGCCATAGAATCAAGTCTGGGAAAAAAGGGTGGAAAGAAATGGGCAAATACTTTTTGGTGGAGTATTTAAGGAGTTCATTTTAAGAGTAGGCATTTTGAGGAGAAGATGTACGAGTTGAAATTGATTAAACGACTTCTAATACAACAGGAAAATAATTCCACCTAAAAATTCTAATCATCTCTAAGGGAACATTAGAGACATTTTAACCCAATATTACTTATGCGTACAGCACAATTAGCATTGTATGAGATGTGACTGCAAGGTAAGAAGAGCAATTCCATCTACCTCAACCTTATTTATAATAATACTTAGCACTTAAGGAAATTATAACTTCTCATGTTAATTAATGTATTTCTAAAAATGTATTTTGGGGCTGGAAAGCAACCAAAACTTCCATTAACAAGGTTATGTTTTTCCTATTAAGAAGGTTTCATTTTTAAGCTCCACAAGGACTTTCTCCCCATTAAAACTTGCTATACACTGAACTATAACTGAAAAATGGTGAAACTCAACATTTAATAGTAATGGACAAAAAATACTTAATCTGATCTTGTCTCTCTAGGACTATTCAGAGCAATAAAACACATAAGGGGAAAAAAGAGATCCTATGAGTACATTCAGACCTGGAAATGATCACGAATTAACAGTCATTTAAAAAGAGAATATTAACAGAAGGAAAGAATTCTATACTGCAATTCAGATGACCTGGATTTGAGAACCACACTTTGACTTCAAGCTGTGTGATTTTAGAACACCCAACTCTCTGCCAACTTCACAGGGTTGTTGGGGCAACCAACATATGAGAAAGCACTTGGTAAATGGAAAAGCATTGACAAATGTAGGTTAATAAAAATCTACTGTTACCATTAAAATTTAGTCTGCAGTATTAGACATTAGTCCACTCATGCTCTCATTCTCTTTGATGACAATGTTCTATCTTCCTTCTCTATCTTCAAATTTCTATCATTTTCTACCCAAGCATCAATCTTTGTTGGTGACCTATTTTCTGACTGCACTAAAAAATCTGAAGAAATCAGAAAAGAACTTCCACATGGTCTCACCACCACCTCTATCTACCTGTGAGAATCTTGCCCAAACACTCTGCCTACCTCCTGTTACAGAGGATGAACTATATTCCTAAAACAGGGCCACCTCATCAACAGACCGCATCTCTTCCTCCCTACTCAGCAACCCAATAGCAATTCTCCCCTCCATATCATTAACTTTTTGTTCTCTACTAGATCAGTACCAGCAGTAAACCTTCACACTGTTGTTTTGCCCCTCTAAAAGCAAAAACCAAACCAAACAACAAAACAGAATCCTCCTGACTGAAGTTCCCCTATAAGGTACCAGACTATTCTTCTCTTCCTTTTGCAGCAAAACTCTTCAAGAGTCTTTACACTTGTCTCCAGTTCCTCTTCTTCCATTTTGTTTTCAACTCCCTCCAAAAAGCATCTGCCCCACCACACCACCCAAACAATTCTCCTCAAAACCACTGATGACATCCAGGGTGCTGAATATACTGCTCAGTTCTCAATTGTCATCTTATTTACAGCATTTGACACAGCAGATCATATCTTCTTCATATCCTCTTCTTCAGTTGGCTTCTGGGACTCTTTTCTGGGCTGGCTTTCCTTCTTTTTTAATGGTTGTTTTTTCACACCTTACTGTGCTATGTCCTTGTGTCCCAGACTCAAAATTGAGTATCCCAAAGGTCAGTCCTTAAACCCTTCCTTCAATACCTTCTTTCTCACTCATACCTTGGTGTGCTCATCCAGGCTGATGGTTTTAAATACGATCCGTATGCTCATGTCTCTCAACTACATATTTTTATCCCAGATGTCTTCATTGAGTTGCATACTTCTGTATCCAACTGTCTACCCAACATTTCCTCCTGGAGGTCTCATGCTCTTAGAAAACTTACAATGTCCAAAACAGAATAACTGGTCAGTCTCCAAACATCTGCTATGGTCACAGGGTACCCTCCCTGAGTTAATGGCCACTCCCATATTTCTAGCTGTTCAGGCCAAAATGCTTGGACTATCCTTGACTCTACACTTTGTCCCATACCCACAACTTACCATATGCAAATCTTTCAAATGGATCACCCCTTTACCACCTCCATCAATTCTTGTCTGGAATATTGCAATAGCCTCTCACCTGGGCTCCTTGCTTCACCTCTATAGCCTCTTCTTAGCATGTCATGTAGAGTGATTCTTTTAAAAGATAAGTTATGTTATAGCTTCGCTCTGCTTAGAAACCCCCTGTGGCTTTCTTCCTCACTCAACAAAATCCAGAAGTATAACAAAGGCCTTCAAGAAACTATATAATCAAGAGCCGCCCCCTCTCCCCCTTTCTGACCTTATCCCCTATTCAGGATCATTCCACTGCTCACTATTTCCCACACTTGCCAACAAGCTTCTGCCTCAGGGCATCTGCATGTGCTCTTTCCTCTGTCAGGAAGATTCTCCAGAGACCCGTGGCATTTGCCTCCTTACCTCCTTACCTCCATCGAGTTTTTCTTCAAGGTCACCTTCTCAGGGAAGCCTTCCTTATTGAAAACAGGGTACGCTGCCTGAGTTAAATCCTTCCCATTCCTCTGCTCTGTTTCGAGGGAGTTCTCTACAATACTTCCTTCTCACCTTCTGATATCTACTGTTGTTTACTGATTTATCTTGCTCACTGTCTGTCTCACCCATGCTGCAGATTGAAGCTTCTCAAGGGTAGGGATTTGGTTTGTTTACTGCTGTAAACCAGCACTTAGGAAGATGCCTGGCACTTAGTAGGTGATGCTTGATAAACATTTGTTGAATTAATGAACTAAATGATGGAATTACAGCTATTAGCTGTGAGTGATTTCAGATGTCTAGTCCTTGCCTTATTCTGTGGTTCTGAAGGAGCATGGCTGACATGAGACACAGCTGAGCTCAGAGCTCTTTACAGCCCACAGCCTTTCCTGACACAAAGACAGAACTGAAGCACCCACCCAAGATAAGTTCAATCATGATCATGAGAATAAATTCTTCCACTGCTGATTTTCATTGAATCTAATATGAACTAATCTGGAATTTTTTCCAAACATCAATTGTAAAATGAAGGTCTCTTCTACTTCAGGCACTGGGCATCCTTTGGTAAACTTTTAAAATTTTTTTTTCAAAATTTAAGTGTTAAACATTTAAGGTAAGTGGTTTGTAAACCTCAGGCTTCCAAAGGTTTAGCAGTTGTGTCCATAAAGACCTGAGGCAGGTGTTGATGCACAGGTCCTAGTGGTCTCTGAGCCATCTCTGCTTCAATTACCTTCCTCGTGGGCTCCAGTCTTCCAGTTCTTCTGACTCCCAATTTAAAGCTGCTCATCTGTTACTAAAACCAGCTGCAGCATAAATGCTGTTTTTTTCCAGCCTCTAGTTGAGGGGACTCCCATACCACAGATGCACAACCCTCCTGCCTGCTTGAACCAACACAAACTTTGGTTTATGTAGTGCTGAAGAATTATTTAGAGGGCAGGTTTCAGTCAATTCGGTGAATTCATAACTTCTTCAAATAGCCTGAGATGATCAGAAAAAAACGTTTGCTAATTCTTGGCATCCTCAAATATAATCTCTCTCTGTCAAATGTCAGTTACTATGACATTTGACAACCAGTACTTCTTGTGATCTATATTCTGGTCGAGGACCTTAGCTAAACACTGTATAGAAAACAAAGATATAGGTAAAAGTTTCCAGGATGGGGTAGTAAGGAGTACATTGCAAGATCATGCCCCAGAAGTGGAGGAGAAGAGTACTTGAGAGATACTGACACTGTGCGTTTCATGAAAGAAGTTTTCATGTGTCAATTGGAGGGTGAGCTGCAGGGCTATGTCATAGGAGGGGAAGACACAAGGTGCCTGGCTCATTAAATACAGGGCAAATTGCTGAATGCAAGACTCCCCTTTCAACTTCTGCAAATTCTCATTTTAAAAATCTGTACAAACAAAAATAACCACTCATCAAAAACATGAACCACATCACACCTTACAGATAAGAGACATCCGAAAATGTTTGCTAATACATTAGTGAGTATTAGAGTAAGTTAAAATATTGCTGTTAAACTGACTACTTAAAAACAGGAGAATGAACATGAAACGATGGGACAAGTCCTCTTAAAAGTTTAATTGGGCCGAACACAATGTCTCATGCCTGTAATCCTAGCACTTTGGGAGGCCAGGGCAGCTGGACAGCTTGAACCAAGGAGTTTGAGACCAGCCTGGGCAACATGGCAAAACCCTGTCTCCATAAAAAATACAAAAATTAGCTGGGCGTGGTGGCAGGTGCCTGTAATCCGAGCTACCCAGGAGGCTGAAGTCGGAGGATCACCTAAGCCAGGGAAGGTTGAGGCTGCAAGGAGCTGTGATCATGCTACTACATTCCAGCCTGGGTGACAGAGTGAAACCCTGTCTCAAAATATATGTATTATTAATCATAGATACTCCCTTGATTCTTACTATGAGTTACACATAACTAGGAAAGTCTTTCCAAGAATAGGTAAAATGGCATCTCCAGCTTTAGAGGGCACATAGAAAAAGGAAGAGACAATATATAGATAGGAACTATGTCTCATTACTGGATCCCCAGGGCCTGACTCATGCCTGGCACATTGGAGATGGTATATTTGCGATGAATACACATGAGGCCTGCAGGAGGCTCCAGGGCAAGGGTAATGATAAAGCCAGCAAACACAGATACAGACACTGGAAGGATCAGAGGTGTCCTAACAGTTTCCCTTGCTTTTTTTTTATTGGAGGGAGGGGTGTGGGGGTGGGGATGAAGTCTCACTCTGTCGCCCAGGCTGGAGTGCAGTGGCATGATCTCGGCTCACTGCAACCTCCACCTCCCAGATTCAAGCAATTCTTCTGCCTCAGTCTCCCGAGTAGCTGGAATTACAGGCATGTGCCACCACACCCGGCTAACTTTTGTATTTGTAGTAGAGACAGGGTTTCACCATGTTGCCCAGGCTGGTCTTGAACTCCTGACCTCAGGTGATTCACCCACCTTGGCCTCCCAAGTGCTGGGATTACAGGTATGAGCCACCACGCCCGACCACTTTGCTTTTTTATGCTCATGTTATTACCGGGCCTGTGAGAGCCACTGTTCCTTCAAGGTTAGAGCCTACATCCGGGAGAAGTACTCTTGCCTCTCGCAGCATCCCTTTAAGTCTGATAAAGCAGTTCTTGTACACAGTGCCCACTTCAACCTGGGACTTGCTCAGCAACTGTCTTTTTTTTTTTTTTTTTCCAGTGATTAAACCAAGCAGGCAGATTCCTGCATAGTCTCCTTGCAACAAAACCTGCCAGCAGACCTGAGAGACATCACTCAGCATGTTTCCCAGAAAAAAAAAAAAGAGTCATCTACTTCACCACAGAAAACCACTTGCCTATTCAAAGTCGTTTGTTGTTAGACAAAGTTCTAAACCAGGGGTCATCAATTTTCTTAGCAGCAACAGTCCAGACCCTGGTTAAGACGGCTGAGTCCTATAGTGAGATGGCTCATATATGTATAACCATATACAGCAGAAGTCTGTTTTTATGCTATCTCTTGGTCCCAGTGACAAAGGAGATGCAAAGGTTTGGTGACTGCACTGTCGACAGTTTACATGAAACCAGGAGAAAAGAACATGTGAACTTTGGATTGCTCCGTATTTAATTAAATGAATTTAGTCAGTACTACACCTACAAAATGCCAGATTCCAAATTAGCGAACAGTAGCAATGGTTACATGTGAGCTTTGCTATCAGTTCTGAGGATTTTAAATCTTTCTACACTTTATAAGCTTTATGTGCGTACCTGGATTAAGGTGCTTATCCCAAATGAGAAATTGCATATAAAGACAGTGAAACAGTGGGTAAGACACGATGAGCACCCAGTAATATATTTTTTATTAGATCTTCTACACATGTATGGCATCTAATGATAATGAATTTTATATTAAATTGCAACGTTATTAATTGCATTTAATTATCACAACAACCCTATGAAGTAGTTATTATTAGCAGCATTTTACAGATGGGAGATCAGGTTTATCTGACTTTGTTCTTTATCCCCTCCTATAGAACACCCAAGCAGTGGTTTTTCCAAACTAGGAGGGCCCCCCTACTGAGCAGAGTTCAGAAAGCAATGGAAAAAAAAAATGTTCTGGGTCGGAATGGGGTGGGTGAGGGACTTCTAACTCCATTTATTTTAATAGTATTCAGATGAAATGCAGGGCACACAAATAGATATGCACAGTGCAAGTTAACCACCAGAAAGCTCTTCAATCTTGCCAAGTTAGACAGAGCTGTTTCTTTTGTACCAGTTTTAGACCGCAAATCTGGAGAATTTATCTGTGGGGCTGTTTTCCCAAGGCCTCCAAAACAGACCCAGGGCAAACCACACATCCCGGGCTGACACTGTTCAACTTCAGCTTCTGTTGTTTCAGCTCTGAGGCGGTTTCCATGCCAGCATGCAGCCCTTTTGTGTTTTTGCAGCTTCATCCCAGGCCACATTTGTTTAGGTGCGTTCACTATCTCCAGTTCAGCAGCCTCCTCTCAGGCTAAAATAACACTTGGCATATGCACTAAGAAAACGCTGCTATTGTAATTTTGCAGTGGTAGCATTTTTTGAACCAGACTTGCAATTCTGTATGCTTTGCATATTGATGGCATTGTTCTCACTAGTCACATCCTGTCTAACTCTCTCAATATCCCAGTCCTCGGCTTCCCATCATCCCAGACGTACTCTTGTTGGAATTCCCCCTTCCACCTGTCAAACCCAGTTCCTTCCCTCCCTGCAATCACAGCAATAATAAAAATAACAACAAACAGTAACACTAACAACGCTGTCTCTGTATAGCACTTGGGAATTTCAAATGTCATGGTAACAGGTACAGCAAATGGGCGCACAAAAAAGCATAGTAGAAGAAACAGAGAAAGAAGAATATACAAAGAGAAAATGTTGGGAGAACCCCAAACATTTTTCTGATTCTCTTTAGGAAAGGTATTTTCTCAATCTATTTTCAGACCATTGGGATTTCAGGGTCAAAAAACACATAAGAACTTGCCGAGCTTTATTTTCATCATGCCAAGACAGAGGGCAGGACCACATCTGTGCCCATTCAATAAACAGTAGGCATCATTATCATCATCATCATTCCTTCAGAGGAAAAGAAACCTCTCACTCAAGTATTCCCCACTCACACCCCATCTACCTCCCACAGTCCATGACTTCATCTCACCAAGACCCTTTACAATTAGTTTGATACCAACTGTATATCAAAAATCACAGGGCCACCCATGGGCACTTACTTATTGGGTTCATTTATGCTGATGAAAAATACTCAAGAAATCAAGGCAAATCCTGGTTTGTCTACCTTCAAAATAAACCTACTCATACCTTCACCTCAATCTAAGAAAAATGTAAGAAGGCACTGTGATTCTAAACCAAAACAAACCCTGAGGTCTGTGAAACAGTTCTTCTGATGAATCATGGACAACTCCCAGTCTCTCTAGATCCTTGAAGACTGAAGATCACCTGGACCAAACGGAACATCCCATCTCCTCTGAAACCCTGACTTCCTGCCAGAATGAAACAAGCTCCACAAATAGTGGGAGTGAAGTTGTTTCCTTCATTGTTTTCTTTCCTGGTCATCCCAGCACATTTCCTTGCATGCGAAACGAAACAAAACAAAACAAAATGACTTTTTCCTCATAATTGTATTATAATATCATATTGCATAAATATGACTATGCTGTAAAATCAAACTTCATCCTGAAAATATTAACCATCTATAGTAAAAGCCTAACATGTGCTACCTTCCTATGAGGCAGGATGTTAATGCTCCCTGTTGACAACAGCATAGAGAAACCTAGAGATTATAGATTGAACCTCTTGATTCTCAGCAGAACCTCCTAAGTACAGGAATAAGAAGAAAATTAATACAGATCACTTCTCGTAAGAGCATGAGACTCAGCAAACAAAAGAAGGGAGATTGTCAGGGACAGACTTCCCTTCAGTGTAACATTATTCAACATAATATCACTCGGGCACCCACTACTTGTTGGGCTCTACCTAGATAATACTCAAATTGCTGCCTTCATTCCCGGTATCATGGAGCACCAGGATCCAGGGCTAGATGTTACTGTGTCCCGGGAAGTAGGAAAGTCACACATCTACTCTACATTTCAACCTTGACTAAATACTGAGTCGATATCAAATACAAACCTATAAGATGCATCGTATGCACAAAACACTTCCTACACTCAAGACCTGAATAGAATTGAGACTTTTTCCCTTTGTTTTTCTTTTTTCTCAGTCTATGTATTTTAGTCAACAAAACCATATGCTTGACTTCTGAAATAAAGTGATGTGAGACCTCCCTGCCCTGGTTTCTTTCCATTATTGGGATTTCCACGATAGGTTTCTTATTTTTTTATTTTATTTTATTTATTTTTTTTTTTTTTGAGCTGGAGTCTCGCTCTGTCACCCAGGCTGGAGTGCAGTGGTGCGATCTCAGCTCACTGCAAACTCCGTCTCCCCAGTTCACACCATTCTCCTACCTCAGCTTCCCGAGTAGCTGGGACAACAGGCACCCGCCACCACACCCGGCTAATTTTTGGGTTTTTTTTTTAATAGGGACGGGGTTTCACCATGTTAGCCAGGATAGTCTCGATCTCCTGACCTCGTGATCCACCCACCTTAGCCTCCCAAAGAGCTGGAATTACAGGCGTGAGCCACTGCACATGGCCCATGATTGGTTTAAGAAAAGATGATGGCCATTTAGCCTCCAGGGATACTTAGCCTCAGGATCAGCTAGAGAAATTCTAAATGTCCCAAAAAGTTCCCTCAATACCTTGCCCTTTAAAGCAATATGAATCAAGTATTGTCCAGTTCATTCCCGCATGGGGGCAGGAATGGACCATAAAATGACCTCTTTAAAAATCCAACTGAGTAAATACAAAGCCTCAAAAATAAGTTTCCCACAGCAATTTTCTATCTTCAATTTATTTCACTAAAACAGCTAAGGAAACTGGATTCCAATTAATCCCTTTACATTACACAATAGAATTAAGCTTATATAATTAAATGTTACATGCAGGATTGATATTCTGAATACACGACTAAAGCAACAAATAACCTGCAAGAAAAAAAGTACAGCTTTGCTTCACTGCAGTGTGGCTTCTACCAGCACACCTCCATATGAGCCATTCTTGCAGAGATGACGGATGGCCTCCATGCTATGAAATCCCACTGAGGATTTCAGTCCTCCACTTACTCGACTACACAACAGCACTCACCACAGCTGACCACTTCTTGTAACATTCTTCCCTTGGATGCCAGGACAGCCCAGTCTCCTTGCTCTCCTTGTACTCCCCTTTCACTCCTCTTCAGCCTCCTATTCTGACTCCTCCCCTACCTGACCTCCAAATGTGGCAGTTTCTCAGGACACAGTCCTGGAACCCCTTTCCTTCCTATTCTATGCTCTCTCTCAAAATGATTTCATGCATTCCCATTGCTTTAAATACCATGCCAGCAACTCCCAAATTTATAACTTCAGCTCAGACCGATTTTCTGACTCCAGACTCATCTACTTAATTACCTACTTGTCATCTTCAAGGGTGGCTCACTGGCATTAGAAACTAAACATGTCTGCAGCTGAATTCTTTATCTCCAGGCAATGGCCCTTCCCTCCACACAACTGCTCGTGTATGACTCCTGGGAGTCACCTTCAACACCTTCTCTTGAACCTCACAAAGCCCCTTGCCTGCACTCTAATCAAGGGCCCGCTCTCTCTTACTGACCGCAGCATCAGCCTCCCAGTCATGGCCACTGCTCTCACTCAGTCTCCTCCAACCCCTTCTCTAGCAACAACCAGAGAGAGCTCCTCAAAGCATAAATCCGATCCTGTAACTCCCTATGGGGTCTTAAAACCCCACAAAGATTTACACTAAGGACCTATAATGAAGCCTGCAATCTTAGGGAATGATGAGATCAACCCCTAGATGAAACTTTTTGTGTTCTTTTTCACTGCTATAAATAAAGCTCTATGAATTTTTATGTTTGTATAAAATACCTCACACCTGAACCAAGTTATAAACACTTCCAGCATTCTAGAAAGCTTATGCCCTGTCCTGTTCCCACCCTCTTCAGAGGAAACTACTACTCTAGCTTTTATTACAACGGATTAGTATTGTCTTTTCTTGACCATTATATACATTGACTCATAGAGGTCAATAATTTTTTTTTTTTTTTTTTTTTTTTTTTCGAGACAGAGTCTTGCTCTATCGCCCAGGCTGGAGTGCAGTGGCGTCATCTCGGCTCACTGCAAGCTCCGCCTCCTGGGTTCATGCCATTCTCCTGCCTCAGCCTCCCAAGTAGCTGGGACTACAGGTGCCTGCTACCACACCCGGCTAATTTTTTGTATTTTTAGTAGAGACGGGGTTTCACCGTGTTAGTCAGGATGGTCTCGATCTCCTGACCTTGTGATCCACCCACCTCGGCCTCCAAAGTGCTGGGATTACAGACGTGAGCCACGGTGCCCGGCCAGATCAATAATTTTTTAAACTGAACCAAATTTTTCGAATGCTCTGCAAGTGTATTAGACCAGCTTTAAGACAGAGATATCCTGGAGTCATCTAATGTCAAATGTCTCAATTCTCAAAATAGTTTGCTAATGAAAAAGTGAGAATTAAATGCACCCAACACTCCAGATGAAGGTGTCCTTGTGAATTGTCCCTCAGTGTTTAAGATAACAGTATTTAAGAGGACCTACTGCCTCTACTCACGGATTTTGAACCAATCTGGATATTCTGCTAGGGAAAGTTAGTCAAAGAGACCACTCTTTAAATTCAAACAGAGACTTCAAAGTGACAAAAATACAATAGCATGAGCAAAGTATATGGCTATAGTCTTAGGAGAGGAAGGGGACTTTACCAGGCATAAGGTCTCACTGATAGAGCTGTATTGCAAGTATTAGGAATCAATGAGGATGGGCTGTGGTGGGGCAGCTTGAAGTCTGATAAAGCCTCACCTGCACCCACTGAACATTCTATTCACCCAGGAAGAAGGCTAACAAACCTCTATTTCAAGGCACAGTCCTGTAGTCCTTCTGTCCAGAATAAGGGCCTATTCAAATAAATACCCCAGGGAAGCAAATCCCTGGAATGCCTCAGCTCTCCTACGAGTTATTCTGCCACCTGAAGCCCAAAGAGCCATCTCCCCTGGGTTTGGAATTTCTGAAGCCTCTGTGGATGAGCAGACAGAAGGGCTTAAGGACTTGTTTTTGCTCCCTTGATGGTCCAATACCCCTCCCTCAGATCAAGCAGAGAATCTCTAGGCCTAAAATCAGGATTACATAGGAGTACTATGGCCACTCCAGCAGAGTCTGGCAGATTTGACAAAGCTACTCTCACAGCTCATCCCTGGTACTAGAAAGTCTGCCCTCTGCATCTTCTGGTAACACAAACACTAGTTAAAGCGCATCAGCAGACCCGTGCCTCCTGACGCCTGCTAAGTGCCAGGCACAGGTTCTGACGACACGATTTCAGGCGCATGTGCGGCACTCAAAAAATGCTGGTGACTATCACCATGAAAGAATTCCCACAAATCATGGTTTCTGCTTTCTAAATACAAAAAATAAAAGTAAAAATAAAATAAAAAACCATGCTTGCTTCTTCCATTTGAAATATAAATTAACTTGAGTAAAATCACCATCATCCCATCCTCTTTTTGATAAACTAAACCAGAAGATTTCTTAGAGGAAAAAATATTGCTTTAGAATATTTCATGTTATATAACTCCACTTTCTCTTTTTTACTAAACCTAAGTTTCTCTTGAATCCTATGCAAGTAATTCTCACTTAGCCTGGCTAAAGATGCATGGAAGAAAACCTTCCAGGTCTTCCGGTAAATGGAGTGGTGGGTGGGAAGATGAGTCCAGTTAGGGCCAGACATCCTTAGATACGTGCTTTGCCAGTCAGTGACAGTTGACAGACTTGGGAGCAAGGCCATCTTGCAGAGGATCCCAGCCCTATACTGTTCATGCAACCAAGAGTCGGCCTCAATTACCTGAGACTGAGAGGTCAAGGCTGCAGTGAGCCATGGCCTCGCCCCCTGCTCTCCAGCCTGGGCAACAGAGTGGGATCCTGTCACTTATAAAAAGAAGTCAGCCTCAGTGAGGAGAGGAAAGTCATGGTGAGAAGACAGGAGAAAGACAAACTCGAAGTTTTCTAATTTGTGTACAGTTGTCATTAGCTACATTCATTATTTTTTAACAGACAGGGTCTTACTCTGTTGTCTAGGCCGGAGAACACTGGAGCAATCATAGCTCACTTATGTAACTTCGAATTCCTAGGCTCAAGCAACTCTCCTGCTTCAGCCTCCTGAGTAGCTGGGACTACAGGTGCACACCACCATGCCCAGCTAACTTTTTAAATTTTTTGTAGGGACAGGGTCTCACTGTTGCCCAGGCTGGAGTGATACATTCATATTTTTATGTTTGCTTCTCTTCGGATATTCCTGAACTTACTTAGGAATTGTCCAAGTCTGTTTGTTCTGCTGTAACAATATACCACAGACCGGGTGATATATTTATAAGCAACAGAAGTGTACTACTCACAGCTCTTGACGGTGGAAATTCCAAGACCAGAGCACCAGCAGATTCCGTGTCTGGTGAGGGCTGTTCTCTGCTTCCAAGATAGTGCCTTGTTGCTGCACCCTCACAAGGTAAAAGAGATGGGAGGGGAACAGGGATGAACAGCACCCTCACGCCTCTTATATAAGGTCATTAATCCCACTCATGAGGGCTCCACCCTCATGACTAAATCACCTCCTAAAGGCTCCACCTCTTAATACTATCACACTGGAAATTAAGTTTCAACATTATGGATTCTGGGGGAACACAGACCACAGCAGGAACACAGGAGCATTTACTTCAGACAGGGACACTGGGCCCAACTGGGGGCTCCTATAAAGAGTCCTGGCCTGGCCTAAGCTCTCTGTGTCAATCCCCCGGCATAGGAATACCAGATTCTTTCGTTGTCAAAGATCTTTAAATTGCAGCATTGATTCAATACATTTAAGGAGCAAGAGAAGAACTTAGAGTTTCGTCAAGAGTAAATAATTCCTGTCACCAGAATCTGGACTTACTTTCTTAGCAGCCCACACTCCAAATTATCTACATCTGCACCCCACTTTCCTGCCTGCCTTGGTGAGAACCGTGGCCTGTTCCTGTCTGCTGCTAATCCCTCCACCTGTGTTCCCTCTTGCTTCCTCGGGAATCTCATCCATCCGTTATGGCCTCCTTCATCTGTATTGTCTACCCTCCCAATTTAATGCCTGTTCCTCCTCTTCCCCCACAGAGAAGCATACTTATGCCTTACCAACATGAAAACCAACAATTGCCCACTTATTTTCACAAACTTAGCTACTCAGTCGTGGACTCACAGTCCTCTTCTTCCTGAATTCAATCCTTCTGTTGGGTCAGCGGCATCTAGCACAGTGGACCACTTTCTCCCTCCTCTTTGAATCTCTCCCTTTGTCTGGCTTTCTTGACCCCTCTTCCTGCCACTGTCTTCCTACCATTTTGGCTACCCATGGTAGATACAATTCTAACTACATCCTTCTTTCCCTAAGGGCTGACTACAGCCAGGGTGGGCCCTCATTAGCTACATTTGTACTGCATGACACCATGGGCACCTTTCCAAGATGAAATACTAGACTAATTCTCTCAGAAAACTGGAGTTGAGGTCAAAAGGCAGTCAATTGGATGTGTGACCTCATTATTCGGGGAAGGGGGGGCTTCAACTCAGGAGCTATGGGTTTGTCACTCACACAAAGCAGTGGAGGAAGATGGTGTTTAGACAGAAAAAGGAAAGAGCTTTGTTGCAATATGAGGACCTTAGTGTGACAGAGTGCCTGCTGTGCTCCTGGAGACTTTTTGGGTCCTAGTTCCAGAACCTTTAGTGCCTGATATCCTAAATTCTAAAAGGTGTGTTTTTGCTTGAGCTAGCTTGTGTTGGCTCCTGTGGCCTGTAACCCTGGGAACTTCGATTATCATACCACTCATTTCTCCTCCTCTCCTACAGTGTCCTCTTCCCCCTAACTGCAGATGTCACAGGCACTCACCCTTCACTCTTTTTCTCCTCTGGGTCTGCATACGCTCCCCTGGTGGTCTCCTCCATATTCACCTGAGCTCCAGATCTGGACACCCTGAAACACTGCTCATCTCTGCTCAGATTCCTACAAACTCCTATAATGCATAATTCCAAAACTGAACTCAAACGTATCACTTTCCAATATTTTGTAGACGGGCGAGTCACCCCACTGTCTACCCAGTCACTGAAGTCAGAAATCCAAGTCAAGCTTCCCTTCTTCCTGTTTCTCCCTTCATAACCAGTGCCATCACGCTGTCTTGAGGATTCTGCATCCTTAGGATCTCAAATTCACTGTCTCTTCTCCCTCTGACTTCGTTGTATTTTAGACCCCTCTCCCTTCGCCTACATACTATTTGGTCTTCTTGTCTCCTAACATCCCTCCAATACTTCTCTACTTCTAAAGCATAATCTGATTGAATTATCCCCTGATTCTTCTAAGGTAAAGTCCAAAATCATTGGAACAACATCCAAGAACTCTGATGATCATTTTATTCCTGCCTACCTTACCAGTCTCATCTTTTTATTTTTTATTTGTAGAGATAGGGTCTCACTCTGTCACCCAGGCTGGAGTGTAGTGGTGCAATCATAGATCACTGAAGCCTCTGACTCCTGGGCTCACGTGATCCTCCTGCCTCAGCCTCCTGAATAGCTGGGATTTCAGGCATCACCACACCCAGCTCCAGCCTCAATTTTTACCACTTCCCAAGAAGGCCCCTAAACTCCATCCACACTGAACAACTTGCAGTTTTGTGAGGTCCCAAATGCTCTACTGTTTCTAAGCCTTTATATCTAATACTCCAATGCCTCCCAGCAAAGCCTGCCTTCATTTCTTCAAAGGTTAAGTCCAACTAATTCAACTCTGTGTCACCTCTTCCATGAAGCCTTTCTTGAGTGATGTCTAATACTTACCCACCTGCAACTTAGGATTAGGTTTACAGCCTCTGTGCTCACACAGTAGCTTTCGCATAACTTTTTCTCAGGCTTTTTGATGATATTTGGTAATTGTCCACTTCCATCTGTGCCTCTTCCTTAAGACTGTAAGTTCCTTAAAGGAAGAGATGGTGTCTTTCTTCTATTTATATTCACAGTACCTGCGATTCAAAAAAGGCTTTTTGGATATCTTGTCCTGGAGCACCCAGCCAGGAATTAATGAGATAAAAAGAAAACTGAAAATCTCCAGAACCAGAATATATTCCTTTCCCTCTAACACAGCTTTGAAAATGAGAAGGAAAAGATAAGGATATGTTTTCTGCCATTGTTTTGCTGGCGCTCTGAGGCCTCTTCTTTCTCTTGCTTGATATTGCTCAAGGAGGTTGTTTTCTACGTGCATTTACAGAGTGGCTGGTCTTTAATGCCGCACACAGTCCTAGCCCAGGGCTCCACAATCCAGTTCAGCACAGAGTGCTAGCTACCACCTTACAAAGGTTTTGTAAATATTTTAACTCTGAAAAAAAGGTCTCTTCCCTCAAAGAATCTAAGATCCTGAAGGCTTGTTGGGATGGAGTCACGTATCTCCTTGGCCTAGGATCCTAAGGTGCCCCTCGATCTGGTGTTAATGCGCTTGTGTGATCTCCTGCCCTTTAGTGTGGGCTGGTCTAACGACTCTCTAACCAACATAATATGGCAAAGATGGTGGATGTCTTTCCAGCAGACTGTATCTCTTGCTGGCTTTGAGGAGGCAAGTTCCAATGTTGAGAAGGCCCACATAACCAGGAGGAACTGAAGGTGGCCCCCAAAGCAGTTAGGAACTGAGGCCCTCAGCCCAAAAGCCCTCAACAAACTGGATTATGCAACAACCATGGGAGCACGGAAGTGGATCTTTCCCGGTTGAGCCTTCAGATAAGATCCCTGTCCTGGCTAACAACTGATTGCAGCCTTGTAAGAGACCCTGAAGCACAAGACCCGCCTAACCCATACAACATTTGATATAATAAATATTTGTTGTTTTACTTCTGGTAGTTTGTTATGCAACAACAAATAATTCATACAACCTCCTTTATCCTGATTGACAGTCTAGCACTTGAAAAAAAGAAAAAAAAAAAAAACTTTGTTTTTCAGCAGGTTACATAGGAAACCATTATCATGTAAATGTTTCACTAAAAATGAAATATCCTCTAAAAGCAGGCTTGTAATCATTTTAGTATTCTACAAGCTAAGGCTAAAAGAATCACACAAGACAGTGTGTAAAATGAAGTTCGTGGAAAGGAAACAAAGTTAAAACTTGTAAAGGGGCCCTGGAGAAAATCTGTAGGCTCATTGGTTTATTTAACTTTTAAATCTTATTAAATTTGCAAGATGCGTGTTAGCATTCATGGTTCATTTACTTTTATTCTGACTTCTATAAATAGGTACTCTATGAGCCCTGATAAATGACTTAAAATCTTGCTTGACTTCAATAAAAAAAAAATTAGCAAGTTAATCTTAAAAATTCTACACATAGAAATGAATGAAAACCTTCTTCAGGGCCAACCTCCACTCCCTGCAAGTGTACCTCCCCCAGTCCCTGGGCTTTTCTTGCCATCCTTTTTCTTTTTCTCTGGCTCTGTGTTTATAGTATCTGGCATTCTCCCAAATCACCTAGATCTAGCTCTCTTGCAAAAACAAACAGAAGCTACCTGGGGCTCTTTATTCTCACTCATTTACATTCTTTCCCTGCCAAGGGGTCGGGGATGTCAGAGTTGGTGGCAACCAGTCAAGCCCAGCATGGAATGGCCCTTATCTACCAATGCAGTGCTTTCCTGCCTGTGAACAGGCCAGCATTTATTTATCTAAAAGTATAAGTAAAAATGTAGGTAACTGCTACAAATCAGAGACTAATGAATCTAAAAGTTCAGCCCAGAGCTGTGACCACAAGTAGCCAAAAGCCTCATACAAAGCTCATATTTAATAAAAAAGGCAGGCAGTGGGTGAAAGGTGGAGATATAACCTATATGACCCATAAAATATATGGAAAACAAAAGCAAATGTGAAATTCCATGTGGTTTAATCATACAGAATGCATGTTTGAATAATTAGCCATCCACACTGAAGCACAGCTTCCCTGTAAGTCATTAGTTGATGTGAGCTGAGAGTAATGTCAGTGTCATATGTTCCACTAGTTACACACATATGGTTATACCATCCATCAGTATGCTCAACAGCTCTCCTCTCTGCCCTGATAGCCTGGGTTAGTTATCTAAATTGGTGTGTCCATTAACAGCATTTCTGAACTCCCAAGAAGATTAAAATTGGTTGTTGAGGAACAAAGTATAAGACATCATAGTTTGTGGTCCTCCAAGGCTCAACTGTACCTGTCAAAATCTTATTCCTTAATATTTAATTTCTCTTCACTTCTCAGCCTTTTGGCTAAGATCAAGTACAGTATCTGTTCTTATCAGTTTAATATTTAATTTCTATCATTAGGAAGAATGTAATTTAAATTAAATTTTTCTCCTAGGGAAGGAGGAGCAATAATAAAAAAAAGTTGAGAAACACAGCTGTAAATATGTAGAATTCTAAATGAGCATACAGAGAAGAAAATGAGCGTAAGAAATGCAGACACCAAAAAAAAAACCTTAATAACAATCCAATAACCAGATCCATTTGCATATTTAAAAAGCAGCAGAACTAGAGAAGGCCAAAGACAGGTTCTGACACAGCATTGGAAACTCTGAACTTGAAGTCAGAAGACCTACATTGAGTCCTAACATGTGATTATAAGTTGCACAACCTTAGAGAAAAGCTACTTATTTGAGTTCCTTTTTGTTTTTCTGTAAAAATAGAATGAAGATGTCTTAATTCCAAGGTCCCTGCAATAGTGAAATGATAGTATTCGTGAAGTGCTTTGCCAACAAGATGATGCGGTTCAATTGAAAGGTAACATCATCCAGCAGAATTATTTGAACACTGGAGAGCTTTGCATGGGCAAAAGATTATGTTAATAAGCCTAGAGGTGACATTACTGTGAATTAGTGGTTCAAGAGAGTTTTAGACTGATGAAGGGGCTGCTCATTAGGAATAGTATGTCCTGTATAGCAAAACACACCAATGACCTAAAGCAACTGATCTATTTTAAGGGGATAGTGAGAGAGATTCAGACCACTAAGAGATAGTGAGAAAATACTTTTCTCCTATTAACTAAACCAGTGGTTTCAGCTTCAAATCACCTAGGGTGACTTGGAAAACTTCTGAAAAATGTCCGAACCTGGAAGACTGTGAGTACTCCAGAGACGCTACGGAGTAAGTGAAACTGACAAAGTTGCCGTGAGATCTGCATTCTCATACGCTACTGGTGGGAGTGTTCATTAGTACAGCCTTTAGGGAATACGATCTATTAATATGCATCTTTTTTTGGTTTGGTTTGATTGTAATGTTTTAAGTTGGTACCCTTCCTGGAGTAATTCTATGTCTAAGAATTCATATCAGGGAAACAATGAGAGAGGAACAAAAATGCATCCATAAGCATGCCCCTCAAAGTAGCATTTTATGTCTGTATGTTGCACCAATCAGGATAGCTTGACTTTCTTTGAACATGCAAGAAAAAAAAAAATCTACTCTGTAAATCCATGTTGTGGGCGGGAATATCTGACAAGTAAACAAAAGAAACAATAAATAAAAACAAGATGCTGCAAAAGTCAGGTGTGTCTCAGCCAAAACTCATTAATTTTTCAAAAAGTTGAGAATGTACCAATGAATTCAGGTCTGGTCAGGTCAGGCCTTCCATCATCCTGGTGATCTCAACTAACCTCGAAATCAAACAGCAGACAATTAGCAATTAAAGCATCTTAAAGGAATAAGTAACATTGCAGGCTAAGGCAGGACAGGGAGAATAAGAATCAAATGTATTTCACTGGCTTTCTTTTTAAATTCCCTATCTTCTTGAGTCAGGACTCCCCAGGATTTGCAACTCAACACTGGCCTAAGACTCTCCGCCACAAATGACTTTGCATTCTCAAGAGATTAACTGTTCACTCAAAGCCCTTCTGAAAAGCTGCTGAAATCATTGCAAATCTTCTGTAAGTCCCACCTTCCTATGGGCTACAAGATAAACATATTAGCTCAGGAGTGAGATAAGAAAGCCTCATTTTTTTTAAAAGTAGGAAAGAAAATAAAGTTCTATGAAGGAGACTAAATTCTGAGCTTTCAGATTTTTTTTTTTTTTTTTTTTTTTTTTTTTTGAGACGGAGTCTCCCGCTGTTGCCCAGGCTGGAGTGCAGTGACGCGATCTCGGCTCACTACAAGCTCCGCCTCCCGGGTTCCCGCCATTCTCCTGCCTCAGCCTCCTGAGTAGCTGGGACTACAGGCGCCCGCCACCGCGCCCGGCTAATTTTTTTGTATTTTTAGTAGAGACGGGCTTTCACTGTGGTCTCGATCTCCTGACCTTGTGATCCGCCCGCCTCGGCCTCCCAAAGTGCTGGGATTACAGGCTTGAGCCACCGCGCCCGGCCGAGCTTTCAGATTTTTAGTGTCAACAACCCAAAATATAAGAATGAGAACAAAAGAGCATTTTTATCAAATGCATTTAGCAAATATTATTAAGCCCCCAGTCACCAAATAAGTCAGACCAGCCAGGTAATCCTCGTATGAGGAAATCTGCAGAAGATATACATCAAGCAAATATATACTGATAAATAGCATATGTGTAGTGCCTGCTGTTTCTCAAAGTACTTTCTCATGTGATTTATCATTCAGTCTTCATATTAACCCCATAAGGTAAGCACAAAAAGAATGATTTAACAAAGACAGGCACACAGATCTAGGTTAGCTGACTTGCCCACATTTACAGAGTCAACTGATTACTGTAGGCATCAATATTCAAATCTAGCTCTTCCAATCTTCTTCACAACATACCACACTAGGACAGCACACATGAACTCTATATATGTGACATGAGAACATGACTAAGCAGGACAGAGTGCTGTGGCCACAGACCTGGGAGCCAGACTGCTCACTTCCAAGTCCCAGTGCCATCACCTGTTGGGTAGTGTGATTGGGGGAAAATTATCAAAACACTTTGTGCATCAGTTTCCTCATCTGCCAAACAGGGATAATAACGGTGCCATAGCGTGATTATGAGGATCAAGTATAAATGTTGACCACAGTGACTGGCACACAGCAAAAGGTTCAACAAATGTTAGCTTTGATCATCATGGGCATCGAGAACAATTCTCTGATTAGTCAAGGTCAGATGCAAATACACTGAGCCCAACTGTATGTTACATGTGTGTAAGTGCTGCTGATGGGGCTCAGACCATACTAACCCAAAACATGGCACTGTGGCGGACTGAAACTTTAAGGCTAAAGGAGTGTCAGAAAAATTCCTTCAGTAGCAGGAAGGTCTCTTTGACCTGCCCCCATACTTCTCCCCGAAAGCTGGTCAAGAAACCTAGGAAGAACTTACTGACCTTCCCTTGAAGGAGATCATTGACCCTCATCTAAGAGGTGCTTCCCTATACCAGGAGAAAAGGAACTTCCTTGTCTCTGAAGATAAAGGGTCACTGTTTTGAGCTGAACGTGTCCCCCAAACTGCATGTGTTGAAAACTTAAATCTCCCATGCAACAGTGTTGAGAGGTGGGATCTTTAAGAGGTGACTCGGAATGCATTAATGCCATTAGTTTCAGAGTGGGTTATCATAAGAGTACATTCCTAAGAAAATAATGAGTTCTAGCCCCCTTCACTTCTCACTCTCTCACAAGCACTCTCCTTCCATTCTACCTTCCGCCATGGGATGATGCAGCAAAAAGGCCCCCCGCAGATGCCAGATCCTTGATATTTAACTTCTCAGCCTCTGGAACCATGAAACAAGTAAACTTATATTGTTTGTAAGTTGCCCAGTCTCAGCTATTCTGTTGTAGCAGCACAAAATGGATTAAGACAGTTACGGAGCAGAATCTGAACAAACAGATCTTTCTAAGTTCTCCTCAATTTATTCCCATTACATTATGCCCTTTTTATCCTATCACACTTCTCCACTACTATCCACTCATTATCAAACCTAGCCTAGAACTACTCAGGTTTACCCATTTCTGTGGGTCTCAATTTCCTTATGAAGGCTCCCACATCACATAAAAATTTATTAAATAAATTTGTATGTTTTTTTTCTTGTTAATCTGTTTTTTGTTATAGAGGCCTCATCCATAAACCTACAATGGGTAGAGAAAAAAATATTTTTCCTCTCCTCCACTGCATTAGTTTCCTATTGCTGCTGTAACAAACTACCACAAAATTAACAGCTCGAAACTTACACAAACATGTTATCTCAAAGTTCTAAAGGTTAGATCCAATATGGGTCTTACTGGGCTAAAACCAAGCATCTGCACAGCTTCATTCCTTATGGCGGCTTTAAGGGAGAATGAGTTTCCTTGCCTTTTCTAACTTCCAGAGGCTACATGCACTCCTTGGCTCATGGTGCCTTCCTTTATCTTCAAAGCACATCATTGCAACCTCTGCTTCTTCTGACTATCCCCTCTCTTCCCCTGCTTCTCTCATCACATCATCTTCTCTGCTCCAACCCTGCCGCCTTTCTCCACCATGATAAGATAATAGCCCCATCTCAGGATCTTTAACTTAATCATATCTAAGAAATCCCTTTTACCAGGTAAGGTAACATACTGACAGGCTCCAGGGATTAGAACATGAAAATCTATAGGGGACCATTATTCAGTCTACCACAGGTACCAAGGATATAAAAATGAATTTGATACAACTGCTGAGCTCAAGGACTTCACAAACTATTGAGTAAAACAGACATATTCAAAAAGAAAATTAATTCTCATGCACATCAGACTACAGCACTCAGTATGGTTAGAGAAGAAACATAGTGCTCTGTGGGTAACAGAGGATCCATCTGTTTATCTCAACCAAGAAAGGAAAGGAGGCCTCATAAAGAAAGTGATGTGTTTAAGAGACCAGAATATGCCATCTCAAAGTATGCCTCTTTGGCATAAAGATTATTTCAAGCTGATTATTTTGAACACTGAAAACACAGGAGAAGCTCTAAAAGCAGGGCAGAAGTTACCCTTTTGTAGGAAAGTTTACATCTGTAAAGGAAATCTCTATTTGTAACTGTGTCACCTTCTCTGCATCAGGAAAGATGACTCTAAATCACTACAGACTCGTATTAATGGAGAAGGCACCAATTTAAATCTATATAAGGAATCTTACCCTTGTGTCTCATGCTTTTCCTGGTTACCTCCCATAACCGTATCCCTCAACAGCTTTCTTTGTTTTAGCTAAAGATGTAATTTAAGACTGAATTCAAATCTACCTTTTTGAGATTTACTCATTTATCTCCCATGTATATATGAACTATATGTGTTAATAAACTTGTGTTTGTTTTTCCCATCTTAATCTGTCTTTTGTTACAGGGGTCCACTCCAATTAAGAATTACGAAGAACAAAGGAAAACAACTTTTCTTCTCCTACACATGCAGAGAATTGAGCACTGATGTGTGCTCAAATTGAGGTGATGAAGGGCGTCCCAGGAAAGTACGTTGGAAAGTTAGGAACATTGAATGGGCTGGTGTGATCAGAGTCTTGGCAGATAAAAGGAGTAGAAAATGGTCAGAAGAAAATGTTGAAGAGGGACATCAAAGCTATATTGTGAAAGGCTACAGCTAGAGAAAGGGACTTTTCAATAGAATGAAAGGCCACTGAAGCCTGGTAAACCCATCATTCAGATTTATGTTTCAAAAAGAAAACTCCAGAGGCAGTGGAGACAGTGGATTGCAGAAGGCAGAACCCAATTAAAAAGCTAATTTAATAGTCCAGAGGGGAAAAAAAAAACAAAACAAGGAAAGACTAAATTAAGGAAGTAATGTAGGAAATAAAAGCAAATATAGATGTGAGAGACATTTCCAAAGTGATACCAACAGGACTCGATGACTAGCTGAATGCTGTATAAGATGGAGACAAAACTGATGCTGAAATGACTAGCTCAAGTGCATGGTAGATGCCTGATGCCACTGAGGTGTCAGAGGCATTTGAACCACAGTAACTCCATCTTGAATAGGGTCTGGATAAAATAAGGCTGAGACCTACTGAGCTGCATTCCCAGGAGGTTAAAATTAAGGCATTCTTAGTCACAGGATGAGACAGGAGGCTGGTACAAAATACAGGTCAAAAAGACCCTACTGATAAACAAGTTGTGGTAAAGAAGCTGGACAAAACCCACCACAGCCAAGATGGTGACAAAAGTGACCTCTGGTCATCCTCACTGCTCATTATACACTAATTATAATGTATTAGCATGCTAAAAGACACTTCCAACAGCACCATGACAGTTTACAAATGCCACAGCAACATCAGGAAGTTACCCTATATAGTCTAAAACAGGGAGGAACTCTCATTTCCAGGAACTGCATACCTCTTTCCCAGAAAACTCATGAATAATCCACCTCTTGTTTAGCATATAATCAAGCAGTAACTGTAAGGATTCTCGAGTGAGCAGCCCATGCTGCTGCTCTGCCTATGGAACAGCCATTCTTTTGTTTCTTTACTTTCTTAATAAACTTACTTTCACTTTACAATATGAACTTGCCACAAATTCTTTCTTGCACGAGGTCCAGGAACCCTCTCTTGGGGTCTGGATTGGGACCCCTTTCTGGTAATAGAGGGATACAAAAAGCAGAGAAAGAGGAAGAAGTTCATGAAGGGCTATGTTTTAGATATGCTGATTAGAACCTTTCATGGAGTTAACTCTACGAAAAAGAAAAAACAGGAAGAAATGCCATCTACATATCTGAGAGACATGAAGGAGTTAAAAGACCTGGCTTCTGGCCCTTCTCTGTCATTTAATAGCCTTGTGATGTCAAGTCACTCAACCTCTCAAGGCCTTGGTTTCACCATCTGTGAAGCAGCAGGTTGGGATATGAGATAATCATTAAATTCCCTTCTAATATTTATATGTGTCTAATATCTGAGTCATTATTTTCTCCTCAGTTTCAAACGTTTTTCTCAGCCACTCTTGACATTAGCCACTAACAAAATCCAGTGGCTCCTAATTTTCAACTAAAGAGCTAAAGTTTAAAAGGAGAAGCTAAAGACACTAGCAATCACTGTATGCCTACTGCATGCCGGGCACTCAGCCTGCCATACTCTCCTCCAGCTGCTTCTCCCATTAGCCTGGACACCCCCAAAGGAATCTCAGAAAAGCCCTAAGTCATGAAAACTGAAGACGTGCATGGAAATCAAAGATGTGCAGTCATGGAAATCAAAGATAGACACATATAATGTCAATTTTGTTTTCCATTTCTGTTTTATGTTCCATTCCCAAACACTCCTTTTAAAATATGTTTATGCCAGCAGCACAACAAATGAGTTTTTTTTTTAATTTGATACTGAAAAATTACATAGGGGATCATGGGAGCATAGAGATGGAGGAGGTAAGTATATTTTTCAATCGTTTTATTTAAAGAATAATAAATTGAGATAGTACTGTAATGAGGTCACTGATATTAAGGACTCCACTTAAAACTCAGTGGTTTCCACTACCAAAAGCAATAATTCTCAATGGGGAGGAAGCAAGGACTTATCATAATCACCTCGTGGGTTTTTTAAATTATTAATGTGCCCCTTTCCTTCGCCCAACAAGATTCTGATACTTCCCCAAGTTGACGATCACAGGAATATTCATCCTCCTGTTAAATTTAATATTGTAAACCAAAAACACTGCAATACTACTAATATCTAGAATAAAATTCAAATTCTAGTCAAATATATATATATATTTAGAAAATATATATATTTGCATATTCATCTCTGATTAGGCTCTATCCCACCTTTTTTGTGTCCCACTTCTAGATACTCACTCCCTTACACATTTGACTCTAAACTTCAACAACATCCCCCAGTTGCCCATGCTGCTTTATGCTCTAAGACTTGATTCACGTTCTTTTGGCCTTCCTTCTGGCCCTCTCTGGGCACTCCCAGTTAGCATAAGTGGCTTACTTCAAATGTTATCTTCTAGTTAAAGCAATCCCCGAATGGAACCAGCCAGTCCCTATCTTTGTGTCCCCACTGTACTTCATGTCATGATTTATCTAACTCTTTATTAAAGACTTATTACTTGTCTATATATCCCTAGTATGTTTTAGGTTCCCAGAGGTACAGTAATCAATGTTTGCTGATTGAGTGAATGAATATGATAATATAATAGGAAGAAACAGCAAGTGTATTATTTGGTCTCTTTAAGGCAAGGATATGTTCAAAATCAATTTATAGGTCCAGAAAACATTATTTTGTTTATTTACTATTAACAGTTAAAGGTAAGAACTTCGAAGGGTAGTACTATTTTTGAAATATAATGTATTTCAGCCGAGCACAGTGGCTCACACCGGTAATACCAGCACTGTGGGAAGCCGAAGCAGGCGGATCACCTGAGGTCAGGAGTTCGAGACCAGCCTGGACAACATGGTAAAACCCTGTCTCTACTAAAAATCTAAAAATTAGCCAGGCATAGTGGCACACATTTGTAACCCCAGCTACTCAGAAGGCTGAGGCAGGAGAATCACTTGAACCCGGGAGGCGGAGGTTGCAATGAGCCAAGATCGTGCCACTGCACTCCAGCCTGGGCGACAGATGAGACTTTGTCTATTAAAAAAAAAAAAAAAAAAAGTAAAGAAAAGAAAGAAATACAATGTATTTCATGATTTAGAGAGCACAGAATGAACCAGGCACACAAAATGGTCACGAAAATTAATTGAATAAAGTGTTTTTAAACTGTATTTATTGTACCATCATGTCAAAATCAAAGAGTAGAAATTGAATTATCACCACCTTAAAGTTCATGCTGTAGTGAGACTTTAATTTGTAATCCTAAAACAGTGGGACATTTGTTTTTGTTTCATCTGTGCTGAAACAGGTACAGTTTTAGCCTTTGGGGATATATTTATGGCCATGTCAGTCAACAGGCCCAGAGAAACGGCTCTCAGGGAATATGATAGTTACTGATGGCAAAAACAAAGTAACCATGTTAACATGTGCCAGGTGGGATTGTTATTGATGTGCCCACTATTAGATGGAACCCTGGAAAAAACTGTCAGGAGACTATGTGTCCAAATCCTCCCTCAATCCTAAAAGACAATGCCTTTTCCTGCAAAAAGTGCTTACTCAGTGTCAATCACAATGCAAACAAATCACACTGTGACACAGGCACTTGAAGTTAAAGCTCATAAAGCTCTCTTTAGTAGAAGAAAAATCTAATTCAATGGTTAAATGCCAATCAGGGTAGATAACTAGGCAGGAACTGAAAACACAAGGCTTAAAAATCTACTGCAACTCCTTTGGAAACGCATTACTACTGAATGGCTGTCAGAATTAGAACATAAGTGTGTTAGCATCATTAACCTGGGGGAAAAAAAAAACAGAATGGCTCCTATTTAAGCAAACACAAAGAATCCCATTAAAGTTTTGAAGACTCGCATGTTAAAATGGTTTGTAAAACCTTCTCAGCCTAAAAGTACATACGAGTGAATTTGGATAATGAAAACAAATTAGTAAACAAAGAAAAATCAAAATTGCTTTATCTACAACTATTACACAATGTTATACATACTTAAAGAATCAAATATCTCCTATAGTAGTCAAGAATATTTGGACTTGACTGAACCACTCATCCTGAAAAAACATTTAGCCTTTAAGAAAAGGGCATCATTTCCTTGGACAAGCAGATTGTGAGCTTTACCATTTAACTTTTCCATCTGCCTTCTCCTGAGTTGCCACTTCCTCCTGCATGACAAAAAGGAAGATGAGGGTCATTGGGCTCAGGAGAAAGGATCAGAAGAGATCTGCTCTAAATCACCAACACAGAAATTCTCCTCCTGTCTACAGTATGTCTTGCCCCAAGTTCTTTACCAAATCATGAAAAGAAATGGCACTCAGGCTAGAGGTAATGGGGAAGAAAGAAGATATCCAGAAGAGGCCAGTATCATACTTGGGAAGACTGAGGTGATGTGTCCATGTAGGGAAGGAAAACATCTCGTGTGTTTGAAGTTTCTCCAGCCCACAGTGATTTTTCTTTTACTAATACATAGAAATGGGGTCACCAATGACAAGTTTGTACAATGTGGTCCTACCTCCAGCCACAACTAATTGGTCCATGTTGATATCTGTCCCAAGATAGGCCAATGAGCTCTCTTCCCTAGGATTGTTGAGTCTGGTACTGGAAAAAGCATCAGTCAGTCCTAAATGGTGGCATAAACTATGACATTTGTACATTTCAGGAGCATCTGAGGATATCACTCCCACCTTGTTTGCATATTTGTTTTGCATTAAGAAAGAATGAAACCAGTAAGATGATAGAAAAAAATAAAAAGGTGGGGAAAGAGTATTAAATGCTCTCAAGTCCCTGCTATTGCCCTGTTCTTCCAGCATTTTGACTATTTAATTCTTCTTTCAATTTATTTTACACTTAATAACATAAGACAGGGGTGGCACAGTTCATCACCATAAAAATTTATTCCTAGGTAAGCACACAGACCCGGAGTACAAACACCAATCCTCACAGAGTCCACAGAGAGTAAGCCAAGTGAAAGAGAAAGACACATGAGATAAATGTTCCTAAGTTAATTTGAGCCACGTATTTGCTGCTTACAAACAAGATTCTAAATACTTGATAAGAAAAATAAAAAGATTTTATTCCTGGGTACCTCTGAACATAAGAGGAGACTTAAGGGGATGACTAGAGAAGTAAAGACCTCCATGACATTTGGGAGTATACACAAGTCCCTTGTCTTGCTGACCGCTGGGTTCCTTGGGAACTGATTACTCATGTATGTGGATATATGTGCATATGTATGTATGTAGGTTTATGACTATCGGGTCTTAGCACCAGAGGCTAAAGCCAACATCTCCTCTCTGATTCAATGCAATCTCAAGATAACATAAGATTATTTTGGAAGGGTAACAAAAACGATTTTGAAGTCCTCAAAGAAGTTCTAAAAGTTTCTAATTTTCTAAAACTGTATGCAAGACTTTGACAAAGTATATAAAATGCTAATGGTTATAAGATTAATTGAAGACCATGTCTCATGCAGCTGATCAGAACTGACAACTGAGGCTGATTTAATTCCTATCATATCAATGTAAACTATGCATTTTAGCAAAAGGTGATGTTACCAAAAAGATGTATGCTTCTACTGACACTAGCAAGTTTTGTTATTTAGAAATAAAATGCTGAGACTGATGGTAGTTTTCTTAGGCACATCTTGGTACACAACTCTATGAGCTTGCAATATTAAACACACTCCAGATTAACATTTAATGTAACTTTGAAAAGATTAAGCCATTTACCAGGAACAGTTTTATCCCACAGGAAAAAAATATAATTAATTAAACAACTTTTAATTACATAAATTCTAGTTTTCTTCATTTGAGTGTCTAGTGGCTACTGAATTCATACCACCACAAGTGCTCTATGCTTGTAAGTCTATGGTTCCTCAAACTCTTAAATGCCCCAACTCTCAGGGCTCACGAGCTTTCAAGGCAAACAAATCTGCACATTGTGAGAGAGTACACGAGACACAATTTTTGGCTAGCCCTACCATTATGTAAGCCAATATCGTCAAGGTTAGCTGCTTCTCCAAATTCTGCAGGTCATTAATATTCTTGAACTTCTATTCAAGCTTGAAGCATGTCGGCTTTTTCACACTGTATAAGGTCAACTGCATTCCACACCCCCTTATGCTGTACAGTGAAAAGAAAAGGTGAGCACAGGTGGTTGAGGGACTCGTCTCATGGTTTTCCAACAACATAGGTGCATTCCTTAATACAAATTAAATAATGGGGCCATAGAAAGCTGCTGTAGCTTGGTCTAATCTCTTATTCCTTCATGTGTTGATGCTCTGCGCTTCTGTTTTGAATGGTTTGCCTTTTAAAATGCTATAGGAGGCCGGGCGCAGTGGTTCATGCCTGTAATTCCAGCACTTTGGGAGGCTGAGGTGAGCAGATCTCGAGGTCAGGAGTTTGAGACCAGCCTGGCCAACATGTTGAAACCTAAAAATACAAAAATTAGCCAGGTGTGGTGGCATGCACCTGTAATCCCAGCTACTCTGGAGGCTGAGGCAGGAGAATTGCTTGAATCCAGGAGGCAGAAGTTGCAGTGAGCCAAGATCGTGCCACTACACTCCAGCCTGGGTGACAAAGCAAGATTCCATCTTGGGAAAAAAAAGAAAAGCTATAGGAAAGAAGCCACCAAAACGGCCTGAACTAACAGGGGCAGCCTCTACAGCCACCATCATCACTGCTCCCACCTCTCATGCCTTATCCACCAGTACAATCCAATGTGGGGGAAAGGATGGGTGAACTGGGTAGGAGACAAACACAACATCTTCTGTTTGTATCTTTCTGACACCAGACCCTATCCCTAGTGATAGGTTCTCATGCCAGACTTCACACACTGCTAAATTCACACTCAGTTTCTGAGTGAAGTTTCAGCCCCTGAATGGAAGGCAGAACCACCCTTTTGTGACTCCTCATTAAGCAGTGATCCTTGTTACAGGCCCACTGTTTCCACCATCATCTATCTGGTGCCAGAAAGATTTGATTTCATTTACAAGCTGGAGAGTCAGAGAAAAGAGCCTTAAAAAGGTTTCAAGGTGGAATTTTTTTTTTTAATGAGCACATTTATGATGTTATGAGCCAAGTTCAAAATTCAAGTCACATATGAACAAATTTTATAGGGGGAGGAGTAACCTGATGTTCAAATTCATTTGCCTCCCATTTTGAAGTAATTCATCTTTAAAATTTCTGTGAAAATTCTAGAGTTGCCCAGAAAATGGCACCGACCATCTGTAAGTAAAACAAAAGCTCTCCATAGTATATATCACAGGTTCAAAGCACTTTGGCATCGGCAGATTGAACACGTTATTAAAGGAATTTAACTGCAAGAAGAGCTACCATAATTACACAGCAGCTGGTCTAATGTTGACAAAACAACTTTTAAAGGCTTGCAGAAGCCTTAAAGGCTAATCAATTAAAAAGGCATGAATAGTAATGTGCATCATCCTATCCTTAACACTCCGAGTTGCATCTCCTGCAAATACAGTGAGGTTTTCATTTTGGAACCATCATTTCTTACATCCTACAATTAAGCAGAATATGTAAATAAATTCTAAGTTGTGTCTAGGTGAGACAATTACACGTAGAATAAAATAACTCTGCAAAACTCAATGATAAACATTGAACTTCATGAGCATTTTCATTCTGGCAAAGTTAGTATCAAAATGCCAACATCTCATGCCAGAATTTGTGCTTACTTTACCAAAAGCAGGCAAAGAAGTGTTTGTAGATGACTACATTGGCCTGCAATATGCTGGAGGCACAATGCATGAATGAATGCATGAATGTCGAATGTCGGAATGTGTCTGTACACTGCATTCAAGGACCAGAGATGTAGTCCTCTTGAGATCTGCCCAAGTGTTCCATGTAGACAGGCCTCCTCTGCCAGGACCAGCAAGTGCTTTCTTTTAAGGTCCAACAGAAAGTTCCCATCTTGCAAGAAACCTTCTTCAGACTTCCCACAAGGCTTTCGTCTTCTTTTCTGAATCCCTTACAACCAGAAAATTAAAAAGGATTTTACAAATCTTTAAATCTAATCCTATGTAGGGCCCAGTAAACTTTTTCTATTAAGGGCCAGATAACAAATATTTTAGGCTTTGTGGAACAAATCATCTCTGTCCCAATTACACACCTTTACCACTGTATTGCAAAACCAACCATGTAGGATATTTACACAAATGGGCAATGACTGAGTTCTAATAAAACTTCTTTTACAAAAGGAGGTAGCCAGCCAGATTTGACTGACCCCTGCTCTACCAGAATGAAACCCCTTTCTCAGCCAACAGGCAAGGTGTCTTTGTGAACACCTCCGAGGAAGGGGGATAACCTCCTCATAGCAGCCTGTTCTGTTTTCTGAAGCTCTCCCTTCTATTTACTGGAATGAACTTCCCTGTAACTTGCAACCACTGTCGTATCTTCATATCCTGCACATGCTGTCCTCTCCTAAATCACTTTCTCTCCCCAGAGTACTCTACACAAATAGGCCTTCAAAAATCATTTTTTTAGTTAAGGAGAAATACCACCAGTTTTGCCTTCCGGAGCCCCAGAGAGTAAGTCTAACACCTCTTCCACCTGACAGCCCTTTATGCATTTGAAGACAACTATCGGATATGGCAGTTACTGTCTGCACCACTCATTGGGGATCTATCTTGTAGCATTTTTTATCATTAGTTTTCTTCTTCCATGTACACATTTTTTTCTTCCTCATTTAGATGGCAAGTGAAGCATGGTCCCTGGCACATAAGCTCCATTTAGTTTTATGAGTGAGAGTGGCAGAATGTCCACAGAAATATCAACCAACAAATCTTTTTAAACACCTTTCTCAGCAAATTCAACTGGGACAGTTTTTGATACTGGGGCAGGGCAGGGGCAGCTCACCACAGCAGCAGTAAGACTGTGGCCAACTTCTTCAGTGTAAAGACTGACCACCGGGAAGCAAAAAGACCTCCTTTATCCTGCATCACCTATCGTGCTCCTGGAGTGTGATTTTCACCAGCATTTCTGTAACAGCAACACCCTTCTGGAAAATCCCAGGGCAGGGCCTATTGCCTGTCCTCGTCACACACTCAGTCCTTCCTTGGCTTACAGTAACCCAATCTTCATCATTTTTATGCCCTGTGCTATCTATGCCTTTCTTTAATAATCCCCTTCCTGGAACAATACATACACATTTTGTATTTACGTGAAGGCACATGGCAGACCTTCAATAATCCACTTTTAATTTTTAAAAATAATAACCTAGAGAATATTCCTTATGAACACACAATCTTCCTCCAGGTATGCAATTGGGTTCTTCACAGAATTCTTACTTTCAAGACACCAGTAAGATGAGAATATACTAATGTTTCCTCTAACATCTGCGGCCCAGGATAATTCTCAATCGGTAATAAAATAAACAAATAGGCTTGTTTTTCTTTTCTTTTCTTTTTTTTTTAGATGGAGTCTTACTCTGTCACCCAGGCTGAAGTGCAGTGGCATGATCTCAGCTCAATGCAGCCTCCGCCCCCCAGGTTCAAGGGATTCTCATGCCTCAGCCTCCCGAGTAGCTGGGATTACAGGTGTGCACCACCACACCCATCTAATTTCTGTATTTTTATTAGATGCAGGGTTTCATCATGTTGGCCAAGTTGGTCTCGAACTCCTGGCTTCAAGTGATCCACCCGTATGGTCTCCCAAAGTGCTGAGATTACAGGCGTGAGCCACCATAACCAGCCTAGGCTATTTTTAAAAAATATCTCTGTGAGAAAAAGGTCTTTAAGACCATAACAATGACCTCATCTCATCTAACATCATTCTGCCTTTCCTTATTCCTTCTCCCCACTTCTGGTAAGGACAAGAGGGAGGCATTTCAAAAAGTCCTGTATACTGTCCTGGAAATAATCAGGAGTGTCGTGTCCCTGTGTGAAAGATCTGCTGGTGGACACCCATCAGGATGGCAGAAAGGCCCCGGCAAGTGTAGCGTGGGCATCTGTCCACTCTGTGCTCCAGAAAACCCAAGATGAGCTGTCAGCTTTGGCTGTGCAGTCACTATTTTATCTACAGAATAAAAACAACTGCACAGGAGACACTAACTACATGTGGCTACTTGCATTTAAATTAATTAAAATGAAATCAACTTAAAATTCAGTTCCTCAACTATACTAACCACACTTCACGTACTCAGTAGCCAGTATGGGTAGCATCCACCATATTGGAAAGTACATAAGTAGAATATTCCTGTCACCAAGAATAGGACAGAAAATTCTACTGGGAACATTTATTGGGGGCGGAGCAAGATGGCCAAATAGGAACAGCTCCAGTCTCCAACTCCCAGCGTGAGCGACACAGAAGACCGGTGATTTCTGCATTTTCAACTGAGGTACTGGGTTAATCTCACTAGGGAATGCCGGACAATCGGTGCTGGTCAGCTGCTGCAGCCCGACCAGCGAGAGCTGAAGCAGGGCCAGGCATCGCCTCACCTGGGAAGCGCAATGGGGAAGGGAATCCCTTTTCCTAGCCAGGGGAACTGAGACACACAACACCTGGAAAATCGGATACCTCCCACCCCAATACTGCGCTTTAAGCAAACGGGCACAACAGGAGAATATATCCCACACCTGGCCGGGAGGGTCCCACGCCCACGGAGCCTCCCTCATTGCTAGCACAGCAGTCTGCGATCTAACCGCAAGGCAGCAGCGAGGCTGGGGGAGGGGCGCCCACCATTGCTGAGGCTTAAGTAGGTAAACAAAGCTGCTGGGAAGCTCGAACTGGGTGGAGCTCACAGCAGCTCAAGGAAACCTGCCTGTCTCTGTAGACTCCACCTCTGGGGACAGGGCACAGCTAAACAACAACAACAAAAAGCAGCAGAAACCTCTGCAGACGCAAACGACTCTGACTGACAGCTCTGAAGAGAGCAGTGGATCTCCCAAAACGGAGGTTGAGATCTGAGAAGGGACAGACTGCCTGCTCAAGTGGGTCCCTGACCCCTGAGTAGCCTAACTGGGAGACATCCCCCACTAGGGGCATTCTGACACCCCACACCTCACAGGGTGGAGTACACCCCTGAGAGGAAGCTTCCAAAGCAAGAATCAGACAGGTACACTCGCTGTTCAGCAATATTCTATCTTCTGCAGCCTCTGCTGCTGATACCCAGGCAAACAGGGTCTGGAGTGGACCTCAAGCAATCTCCAACAGACCTACAGCTGAGGGTCCTGACTGTTAGAAGGAAAACTATCAAACAGGAAGGACACCTACACCAAAACCCCATCAGTACGTCACCATCATCAAAGACCAGAGGCAGATAAAACCACAAAGATGGGGAAAAAGCAGGGCAGAAAAGCTGGAAATTCAAAAAATAAGAGCACATCTCCCCTGGCAAAGGAGCGCAGCTCATCGCCAGCAACGGATCAAAGCTGGATGGAGAATGACTTTGATGAGATGAGAGAAGAAGGCTTCAGTCCATCAAACTTCTCAGAGCTAAAGGAGGAATTACATACCCAGCGCAAAGAAACTAAAAATCTTGAAAAAAAAGTGGAAGAATTGATAGCTAGAGTAATTAATGCAGAGAAGGTCATAAACGAAATGACAGAGATGAAAACCATGACACGAGAAATATGTGACAAATGCACAAGCTTCAGTAACCGACTCGATCAACTAGAAGAAAGAGTATCAGCGATTGAGGATCAAATGAATGAAATGAAGCGAGAAGAGAAACCAAAAGAAAAAAGAAAAAAAGAAATGAACAAAGCCTGCAAGAAGTATGGGATTATGTAAAAAGACCAAATCTACACCTGATTGGGGTGCCTGAAAGTGAGGGGGAAAATGGAACCAAGTTGGAAAACACTCTTCAGGATATCATCCAGGAGAACTTCCCCAACCTAGTAGGGCAGGCCAACATTCAAATCCAGGAAATACGGAGAATGCCACAAAGATACTCCTCGAGAAGAGCAACTCCAAGACACATAATTGCTAGATTCACCAAAGTTGAAATGAAGGAAAAAATCTTAAGGGCAGCCAGAGAGAAAGGTCGGGTTACCCACAAAGGGAAGCCCATCAGACTAACAGCAGATCTCTCGGCAGAAACTCTACAAGCCAGAAGAGAGTGGGGGCCAATATTCAACATTCTTAAAGAAAAGAATTTTAAACCCAGAATTTCATATCCAGCCAAACTAAGTTTCATAAGTGAAGGAGAAATACAATCCTTTACAGATAAGCAAATGCTTAGAGATTTTGTCACCACTAGGCCTGCCTTACAAGAGACCCTGAAGGAAGCACTAAACATGGAAAGGAACAACCGGTACCAGCCATTGCAAAAACATGCCAAAATGTAAAGACCATCGAGGCTAGGAAGAAACTGCATCAACTAACGAGCAAAATAACCAGTTAATGTCATAATGGCAGGATCAAGTTCACACATAACAATATTAACCTTAAATGTAAATGGACTAAATGCTCCAATTAAAAGACACAGACTGGCAAACTGGATAAAGAGTCAAGACCCATCAGTCTGCTGTATTCAGGAAACCCATCTCACATGCAGAGACATACATAGGCTCAAAATAAAGGGATGGAGGAAGATTTACCAAGCAAATGGAGAACAAAAAAAAGCAGGGGTTGCAATACTAGTCTCTGATAAAACAGACTTTAAACCATCAAAGATCAAAAGAGACAAAGAAGGCCATTACATAATGGTAAAGGGATCAATTCAACAGGAAGAGCTAACTATCCTAAATATATATGCACCCAATACAGGAGCACCCAGATTCATCAAGCAAGTCCTTAGAGACTTACAAAGAGGCTTAGACTCCCATACAATAATAATGGGAGACTTCAACACTCCACTGTCAACATTTGACAGATCAACGAGACAGAAATTTAACAAGGATATCCAGGAATTGAACTCATCTCTGCAGCAAGCAGACCTAATAGACATCTATAGAACTCTCCACCCCAAATCAACAGAATATACATTCTTCTCAGCACCACATCGCACTTATTCCAAAATTGACCACATAATTGGAAGTAAAGCACTCCTCAGCAAATGTACAAGAACAGAAATTATAACAAACTGTCTCTCAGACCACAGTGCAATCAAACTAGAACTCAGGACTAAGAAACTCAATCAAAACCGCTCAACTACATGGAAACTGAACAACCTGCTCCTGAATGACTACTGGGTACATAACGAAATGAAGGAAGAAATAAAGATGTTCTTTGAAACCAATGAGAACAAAGATACAACATATCAGAATCTCTGGGCCACATTTAAAGCAGTGTGTAGAGGGAAATTTATAGCACTAAATGCCCACAAGAGAAAGCAGGAAAGATCTAAAATTCAACACTCTCTAACATCACAATTAAAAGAACTAGAGAAGCAAGAGCAAACACATTCGAAAGCTAGCAGAAGGCAAGAAATAACCAAGATCAGAGCAGAACTGAAGGAGATAGAGACACAAAAAACCCTCCAAAAAATCAATGAATCCAGGAGTTGGTTTTTTGAAAAGATCAACAAAATTGACAGACCACTAGCAAGACTAATAAAGAAGAAAAGAGAGAAGAATCAAATAGATGCAATAAAAAATGATAAAGGGGATATCACCACCGACCCCACAGAAATACAAACTACCATCAGAGAATACTATAAACACCTTTACGCAAATAAACTAGAAAATCTAGAAGAAATGGATAATTTCCTGGACACTTACACTCTTCCAAGACTAAACCGGAAGAGGTTGAATCCCTGAATAGACCAATAGCAGGCTCTGAAATTGAGGCAATAATTAATAGCCTACCAACCAAAAAAAGTCCAGGACCAGATGGATTCACAGCTGAATTCTACCAGGGGTACAAGGAGGAGCTGGTACCATTCCTTCTGAAACTATTCCAATCAATAGAAAAAGAGGGAATCCTCCCTAACTCATTTTATGAGGCCAACATCATCTTGATACCAAAGCCTGGCAGAGACACAACAAAAAAAGAGAATTTTAGACCAATATCCCTGATGAACATCGATGCAAAAATCCTCAATAAAATACTGGCAAACCGGATTCAGCAGCACATCAAAAAGCTTATCCACCATGATCAAGTGGGCTTCATCCCTGGGATGCAAGGCTGGTTCAACATTCGCAAATCAATAAACATAATCCAGCATATAAACAGAACCAAAGACAAGAACTACATGATTATCTCAATAGATGCAGAAAAGGCTTTTGACAAAATTCAACAGCCCTTCATGCTAAAAACGCTCAATAAATTCGGTATTGATGGAACGTACCTCAAAATAATAAGAGCTATTTATGACAAACCCACAGCCAATATCATACTGAATGGGCAAAAACTGGAAACATTCCCTTTGAAAACCGGCACAAGACAGGGATGCCCTCTCTCACCACTCCTATTCAACATAGTGTTGGAAGTTCTGGCTAGGGCAATCAGGCAAGAGAAAGAAATCAAGGGTATTCAATTAGGAAAAGAAGAAGTCAAATTGTCCCTCTTTGCAGATGACATGATTGTATATTTAGAAAACCCCATTGTCCCAACCCAAAATCTCCTTAAGCTGATAAGAAACTTCAGCAAAGTCTCAGGATAAAAAATAAATGTGCAAAAATCACAAGCATTCTTATACACCAGTAACAGACAAACAGAGAGCCAAATCAGGAATGAACTTCCATTCACAATTGCTTCAAAGAGAATAAAATACCTAGGAATCCAACTGACAAGGGATGTAAAGGACCTCTTCAAGGAGAACTACAAACCACTGCTCAGGGAAATAAAAGAGGACACAAACAAATGGAAGAACACACCATGCTCATGGATAGGAAGAATCAATATCGTGAAAATGGCCATACTGCCCAAGGTAATTTATAGATTCAATGCCATCCCCATCAAGCTACCAATGAGTTTCTTCACAGAATTGGAAAAAACTGCTTTAAAGTTCATATGGAACCAAAAAAGGGCCCGCATCTCCAAGACAATCCTAAGTCAAAAGAACAAAGCTGGAGGCATCACGCTACCTGACTTCAAACTATACTACAAGACTACAGTAACCAAAACAGCATGGTACTGGTACCAAAACAGAGATATAGACCAATGGAACAGAACAGAGTCCTCAGAAATAATACCACACATCTACAGCCATCTGATCTTTGACAAACCTGAGAGAAACAAGAAATGGGGAAAGGATTCCCTATTTAATAAATGGTGCTGGGAAAATTGGCTAGCCATAAGTAGAAAGCTGAAACTGGATCCTTTCCTTACTCCTTATATGAAAATTAATTCAAGATGGATTAGAGACTTAAATGTTAGACCTAAAACCATAAAAACCCTAGAAGAAAACCTAGGTAGTACCATTCAGGACATAGGCATGGGCAAAGACTTCATGTCTAAAATACCAAAAGCAATGGCAGCAAAAGCCAAAATTGACAAATAGGATCTCATTAAACTAAAGAGCTTCTGCACAGCAAAAGAAACTACCATCAGAGTGAACAGGCAACCTACAGAATGGGAGAAAATTTTTGCAATCTACTCATCTGACAAAGGGGTAATATCCAGAACCTATAAAGAACTCAAACAAATTTACAAGAATAAAACAACCCCATCAAAAAGTGGGCAAAGGATATGAACAGACATTTCTCCAAAGAAGACATTCATACAGCCAACAGACACATGAAAAAATGCTCATCATCACTGGCCATCAGAGAAATGCAAATCAAAACCACAATGAGATACCATCTCACACCAGTTAGAATGGCAATCATTAAAAAGTCAGGAAACAACAGGTGCTGGAGAGGATGTGGAGAAATAGGAACACTTTTACACTGTTGGTGGGATTGTAAACTAGTTCAACCATTATGGAAAACAGTATGGCCATTCCTCAAGGATCTAGAACTAGAAGTACCATATGACCCAGCCATCCCATTACTGGGTATATACCCAAAGGATTATAAATCATGCTGCTATAAAGACACATGCACACGTATGTTTATTGTGGCACTATTCACAATAGCAAAGACTTGGAATCAACCCAGATGTCCATCAGTGACAGACTGGATTAAGAAAATGTGGCACATATACACCATGGAATACTATGCAGCCATAAAAAAAGGATGAGTTTGTGTCCTTTGTAGGGACATGGATGCAGCTGGAAACCATCATTCCTAGCAAACTATCACAAGAACAGAAAACCAAACACCGCATGTTCTCACTCATAGGTGGGAACTGAACAATGAGATCACTTGGACTCGGGAAGGGGAACATCACACACCGGGGCCTATCATGGGGAGGGGGGAGCGGGGAGGGATGGCATTGGGAGTTATACCTGATGTAAATGACGAGTTGATGGGTGCTGACGAGTTGATGGGTGCAGCACAGCAACATGGCACAAGTATACATATGTAACAAACCTGCACGTTATGCACATGTACCCTAGAACTTAAAAGTATAATAATAATAAATAAATAAATAAATAAATAAATAAATAAAAAGAAAATTCTACTGGACACCACTAGAGGGTCCACGGGGTTTCTTTACAAACCCCTTTGCCACTGACTGCTTGCTGCTCTCCAGCCAACACCTGCAGGATTCAAGGGACACAGATAAACTGTCAAGTCCTGCAGGAGTTGTACTCTGCACCTCTCTGAAACCCCAAAGGACAAATGGGGATACGGAATGTCACGCCTGGTTATGCCAAACAATTAACACCACATTATTTTGAAGGCATTCTTTAAGGAAAATGAACAACAAAATGCATAATTTGCTCTTACTTCGGGGAGTTCTGCCAAAGTCCTTAGCTTCTGCAACTCCATGAAAAACTTTGACACAGAATAAAAACGATACTTGATTCTCATCTAGATTCTAGGAAAAAGTGGGAAGAGGAGACAAGAGGCAAAATGTGTCTAACCATTTGTTCTGAAGCCAGCATCCTTTGTATTCTTTTATGAGGTTCATTTTTGCTTCACTACTTTGCATCAAAAAGGACTGCAGGGTTGTTGATGTTTTTCCTTTGTAAAAATATAACTCCAAAGTTGCTGGGAAAGCGTTAAAATACTCATGTCCCTTAGATTTATCACCAGGCAAGTAAAGTTATTCGATAATCTGCCTCTAGGTAACGTAGCATATATATATTTTTTTCAGGTTTAATGAAATTGCCATCTCTCTAAAATCTGAGAACAAGAGAAAGTTGCTAATAAATTTTAAATTTCTCATATAGTTACTTTGGAGCATGAAATTATAAGAGGAACTAAATTCAAATTCCAGGCTGCTTTTTGAAAGACAAGATGACCTCCTGATAGTCTATGAAGTCTGTGAAACATCTGTTTTGATAACATATGTACTTAAAATTCCCCACATGTCAGTTTCAAGTTACTACAAAATATAAGGCAGCACCAGCTGCAAGGGTAAGGAGGAAACGCTGTTAGCAAAGTATTGGGAAATGTTAAAAAATTTAATGGGACCCAAGTCTCTTTACCATTTGCATATCATGATCCTTGGAAACAGACTGAACAAAACCTTCAAGTACTACCCCTTCCACACATGAGAAAAATCCCATCATGACTTCGGTATGTTTTCCCTTACTACCTCATACTGCATTGTGTTTAACTCTGGTAACTTTTAACCAAAATGCCCTCTCCTCATTTTCTCTACCCCTCCAAATCCTAACTACTTGCAAGGACCAGTCCAAGTCCCATACTTTTCATGAAAGTTGCTTCAGTTATTCTAGCCCACAAATTCCTACTTCTCTCTGTACCTACAGCAAATAATAATGGAGCACACAACTGCAACTTCATTGTCTTCACTCTGCCTCTGACAGACAGATCTCATCTCCTCACTCTCGTGGATTTGCTCCCCTTTTATGGCTTTTACTGAGATCATGAAGCTCCCAGCATTATATCTTCGGCCCAGATGTCTCCCCTGAATTCACATTCACATTCCCAACCTCCTACTCCATTTCTACATTTAGAAGCCTAATAGGTGTCCAAATTTAAGGTGTGTACACCATATCTGATCCTATTCCAAATCTGCTCCTCTTCAGTCTTTACATCTCAGTATATGACAGCCCCGTCCTTCCAGTTATCAGTCCCCCAAACCTTAGAAGCATGCTCGACACTGCTTTCTCACTTATACTTCACATCCTATCCTTCAGAGATCCTCTCCTCCACTCTTTCCAAATAGACAAAGAATGCCCTTTTTCAGCATCTCCACTGCAACTACCCACATCTAAGCCAACATCTGGACTGCTACAACAGCCTCTTAAGTCTCCCTCTTTCCAACCTTGCCCTCCTATATTTATTCTCACAATAACCAGTGATCTTTAAAATCATTTAATCAGGTCATTCCTCAGTGCAGAATCTTCTAATGGCTCCCCAACTCACAAAGAAGGAAGGAAGAAAGTGGGGGAAGAGTCAACATAGTGTGATAACCTCTGAGGCTTTGAATGTTAGACAGCCTGCCCTTTACATCTTTGACTTTTTACTACATTCCCCCTGGCTTGCTCCACCAGCCTTCTTGGAGAGCAAGCCAGGCATGAGACCACCACAGCACTTTTGCATTTCTGCCTGGAGGGCTCTTCCCACAGAGGTCCTAAGGGCTCTCTCCCTTACCTGGTCCAGGTGCTCATGTGATACCTTCACAGTGGAGTCATCCATGACAACCACAGGTAAAGGTACCAGCTGCCTCCCACCCAAACCTGCACTTCCTTTCCCCTTCCTTGCTTTAGTTTCTCCATAGCACTTACCACCGCCCAACATACTGCACATTTCTGATTTATTTCCTTATTTTCTGCCTCTATTCCTCTAGAATGTAAGCTTTACCAGGACAGGAATTTTCTGTGGTTTTTGTTCACTGCTTTATCCCTAGAGACGTTTATCCATTTCATTTATTATTGTTTTTCCACCTAGAACTGATTGGCATGAGGTGGCCCTTGGGTATTTAAAGAGAGAGACAGGGAGAGAAGCCAAGTTCCATGAGAACAGTTGCCGTGTCTTCCACTCCTTTTGTGTGTGTGTGTGTGTGTGTGTGTGTGTGTATTTTTAGTAGAGTCAGGGTTTCACAATGTTGGCCAGACTGGTCTTGAACTCCTGACCTCAGGTGATCCACCCACCTCGGCCTCCCAAACTGCTGGGATTACAGGCTTGAGCCACCACGCCCAGCTCCACTCTATTTTTTTATGTCCCTGGGTAGGGCCCAGAAAAAAAGTACTTGTTGCCTGATTGTTGTTATGTTTGCATTGGCAAATACAAAATATTAGGTCATTTAAATAGTTGGACATGTTAAATATAGACAGTGTTGATGCAATTAAAAGATGTAACTATTTTTTAAAGATTTCAAAGCTATTTAAACTTAAGCTCATAATCTCTGTTCAAGTATGAACAATTCTCAAAATCACCAATCAGAGATAGTTTCTTAAGTGTTGCCAAAAAAATGACACAAATACCTACTCAAAAAATATGAAAAAGGAATCTGTCATTTTGGGGATAAAATTACAGTAAATAAAATAAATTTCAATGCAAGACTCCAAAACAAGTAACTTGAATTCTTTTTCCTTTAGGTTGATGATTAAAATGAACAAGTGCTTTAATAAATCAATTCCATTTTGTCCAGTGATGATGTTGGTCATGGCTTTGGTCAAACTGTTAGGAAATTGGGGAAATAGGGGGAATGCCACAGACAGATGAGGAGGCTTTCCCCTGCCCATCCTAAAAAAGAAAGATATGGACTAAAAACTGAAGGTCTGTGTCCCCCAAAATTCATACACTGAAACCCTAAACCTCAATGTGATGCGATAGTATTTGGAGATGGGACCTTTGGGAGGTCATGAGGTGGGGCTCTCTTGAACAGCGTTAGTGCTCTTAAGGAGACATAGAAGAGCTAGCTTCTCTCTCTTCTCTCTTCTTCCTCTCCCCCCTCCTCCTCTTTCTGTACTAGTCAGTAAGTCTGAGAAGTGGCTGGAAAGCCTCAATCTTTCTACACATTCAGAATGTTACCTATAAAACATCGACAATTATCTACAGAACAAATGCAAACTAAGTTCTTTTTCACACAAGATGACTTGAAGGTTATGTAGAAGACTTTATGGAAATCTTCCATCCATAAAATGTTTGAGCATTCCCGAGGGGAAATGCTGTAACATGCCAAAACAAACCCTACCAAGTGATTTTATGGCACTTATGTTCAGTCCCATAAAGAGCAACTCAGTCCTACGTGAGAGGACTCAGGTCTCCTCCAAGTTCATTGAGCTGCTGCAGTACAGAACCAACTGCACGGACACATATGTTCAGCTTTGTGAAATCTGTATAAAACTTTTATGTACAATAATTTTAACTTTATGTATTTTTTAAATAGAAAAACAAACATTAAATACTAATTAGCATCAAGTTTGTGAGTTACAAAAAAAAATTATTTTTTAATTGTTTTTAAAAAATAGTGTTAGATGCCAAGAAGTGGCTACATTACTGGAATGAAATTGTGACAATTATAATAAGCACTTATCATTAACAATTTATTCATTTATTCAAGAAACACTGATCAAGTAGGGAGAGTCTGCTCATCAAATATCTGTTGGGTATCTATTCTCTGCCAGGTCTTGAGACTAGTAAACTAAGGCATCGTTTATACGTTTAGGAGAATAGTAAAGGTGGCCTGTAAAAATGGAAGGGTTGAATTCAAAAACTGGAGCACAGTGCAGTTTGGAAGCCTCTCTAAGGCAACTCAAGGAGGCTGTGGACCTACGAGACCTCAGAACAAAGCTAATATTATTAATATATCTTGTATCACTTGAGAAAAATGTAGTTATCGGTTGTCTACCAAATTTCAAAATGCAATTTGGAGTTTTAAAATATATATAATCAAATGTACACAACAAATTCCAATTTTTTAAATAAGACAAGGAAAACTAAATAGAAACACTAATGTTTCATCAGAGGTAAGCTTGAATTCAAGTAACAGAAAATTTGACAAATATTCTTAAAAATTTAAATTAAGGGTGGACGACAATCAAACCAAACACATAGCCTTCAGTAAGCTGTCTGCTGTAGATTACCTGTAGATATTCAGATTGCTCTAATTTCAGAGAATTCATGATATGCAACAATAAGTATATGAAAAATAGTGTGAATCCTTACTCTTCATTCATTCTTTTTTTTCAGAGATGGGGTCAGGCAGTGTGTCAGTGAGAATCCTTACTCTCTTTTTATTTTTATTTTTTGTAAAGATGGAGCCTCACCATGTTGCTCAGGCTAGAATGCAGCGACTATTTACAGGTGCAATCACGGCACACTACAGCCTCAAACTCCTGGACTCAATCCATACCCCTGCCTCAGCCTGCCAAGTAGGTGAACTATAAGCACGAGACACTACACCTACCTCTTACTCTCCCTTCCTGACCCAGGAGACTATAGATGACCACCCTGTATTCCCTCACTTTAAAAAACCTCTGGAAGAGGAGCTATTTCTGTAGGAGGAGGTCTAATTCAGACACAGCTATTCTACGTCCTGGATGTCTATAGCTTTCTCCACTGCCACACCCACTCCCACAAAGCACCTCAGCTTTTACTTGCCCCTCATCAAGTCAAGGGTGAATCCGGTACAGAAGCCAAACAAAAAATCCAAGATTGGTGTTCATAAGGCAAGGGGTGATAAACATCTTTTGTAATCCTAAAGATGAAGGGAAGAATAGTGCACATTTTCTGTATATTCAGTATTCATCTTTTCATCTTTATGTTATAGCTCTATGATTAATTGCCCTGCTTTGCTTAGAAATGCCTCCGTGAGAATAAAATCTGGGTCTTTATAAATTGTTCTTTTCTGAAATATTATGCCCTCTATTAGTATAAATGTTTCAATATTTTTGTTAGGATATTGGGGAGGGTGTACGGCACTTGGGGAATTTATTGTTTGCTTTTTGACGCCTTTGACTTACTGTAGTCTCAAATATAAAAATAAAAGGGAAAAGTGCATAGCTTGCAGGTTTGCACTACCTCAACATGCACTTCTCTTAAAGCAGATGCAGAGATTTTCTAACAGAGTACATTTTTGATCAAATGGTTTACACACAACACAAAAACTGTTCTAGATAAGAGGCAAGGGGGTTGGCTAGGAAAGAAATAGGAGGAGAGACAAACTAATTGTATATTCACAGAATTTAAAACTCAGAAGGACGTCAGACATCAGATAATCCATTATTTTGTGTTGCAGAAAACGCTGACCCTCAAGATGAACCCTCAAAATGATTATCACTGTCAAATAGGTCTGGGAGTCACTGAATATTATATATTACACCTTCTTTCGGATATACAGAGTGAACATTCAGTTACTAAATGTTCTAAAAGTCCTGCAACTCAAAAAGCAAAAACATTTTTAATCCATTGTTTCTCAATCCATTGTTTTATCTTCCTGCAATATCCCACAGAACCAATGTTTTTCCTTACAGATCCTCCTTTGGAAGTGCCGATCTTATGCAATCATTTTAAGGAAACTGAGGTTCAAAGATATTAACTGGCTTGGCCTAAAACCTATCACTAATTGGCGGCTGATAATTCAGCAAACAGCATGATGAGAGTTTAGATAAAAGTGAGAAACAAGCAAAGATCTCAACATCTTTCCTTTCCACCTACACCTTACAAGGAAAAAGTTACCTCCTCTATTTCCCCATCTCAGTCCCCTTGCTTGGACTCATATTCCCCCAGCTTTCACTTGCCTACTGGAAGAGTATGTTACCCAGCTTAGATTTATTCATTAATGAGCATGATTTTCCCCTCAGGGAAGACTTTTAACAGTGATCTTCTAAGGCTGAATCAATGACTTGCCAAAGGAGTGGCTTTGAAGGTGGGAGTGGCAGAAATCTGGGAGATAATTTAAGGCAGATGGATGTTTGTCGTTCTCCTCAAATTTCTTTATTTTAGGGATTTCTCTGACAGGACAGGAGTTAGATCGGATCGAAAAGTTTTTTTTAATCTATTATAAAGCAGATGATAATTTCTTTACTAAAAGTCCTTTAGCTCCACCTTCTCTGCCCACTCTTCCTTTCCATTTCCGTGTTCAATCTTATTCAGTACACTGCTTCTCCAGAAGAGATCTGAAACCCACATGCAATGCCAGAACTGCCCAGAAGCTACCGGAAATGAGTTTGCTCACTTCTCTAGTGTCTTGTAGACGCTATGGCACTGTACCTTTCTTGAATTTGCATGTCCTAGCTGAAAACTGTCTCCTCTAGCAAAGATCTCTCCTAGACAGTTCCCAACTAAGAAGAAAGTACCATTATAGACAGTACATATCCTTAAAATGCTATTCTATCTATGAAATGCAGTGCCCTTCATTTAGAAAGATGAGCCACTGAATAGCTTTGGTGAGAAAAATTTTTTTGTACCATGTTGATTTTTGCTTGCCTGGTTCACCTTACCAAAGAATAACAATATTGGCAACAGGAGGAGTTGAACCCTGAGTCGTTTATCAGGACTGTGGGGAGCTGATACTGATCTGACCACCTCTCACCTGGTGCTCCTTAAAACAACATTTTAAGCCAGCTGGCTGTGATTCTAATCTATGGAAATAAACAGAAAGAACATTGGCCATTAGAGATTAAACAGATCTGGCCTTGTCTATTTCTTTGTTTAAAAAACACCAGCCCTAACTATGCACATTAGTCCCTTCCACAAATAGGAGGCCATATGGGAGCCCACTGATGAAAGTGTTTTTCAGTAGCATAGAAGAACAGTGTACATCTTTATACACAGTCAATTTGCTATATTGGCCTCTGGTTTACTCTATTAAGATAAGGATCAAATACATTCAACATATGCTATATCCATAACTAGGCAGCCACCATGTGATATACAGAAAAAGAATATCACTAAAATAATAAAGAAATTATACATGAATAATTAAATCAGTGTGATAAAATGGGGAATGATTATTTTCTTCCTTAAACTTTTGTGATTTTTAAAAACCAGAAATTACCTACTGATATGGTGTTGTATCCCATGCAAATCTCATGTTGAAATGTGATCCCAAGTGTTGAAGGTGGGGCCTAGAATTTGGGTCATGGGGGCAGATCCTCCATGAATGATTTGGTGCCCCCCCCGCCAGGATAAGGGTAAAAATATCATACCTAACTTTCCAAAGTCCTAGGTCATGGGCAACTCAGGGCTTAGAGTCTGTTTTGTGAATACCCTCAATACCTAAAAGGTATTCATTCCAAGGACACAGCGGCAGAGTACAGTCTCTAAGAAGAATGTGTATAGCTTGTGGTATTCATTTGTTCTTCCTGGACATCCAGGGACCCAAATTAGGCGACAGTTTGTCATATAATGCAAAACCTATCCTTTCCATCTAAACCAATCTGCTATGGTTTCACGGTGATCCCTCCAAAATTCAGGTGTGGTCAATGTGATAGTATTAAGAGATGGGACTTTCTTTTTTTTTTTTTTTTATCATTACCTCAGATATTTATTTTATTTTGTGGTATGAACATTTAAGATCTGCTCTCTTAGCAATTTTGAAACATATATTACATTATTATTAACTATAAAGTCACCTTGCTGTGCAATAGATTTTAAAACCTTATTCACACACCGGGGCCTATCACGGGGAGGGGGGAGGGGGGAGGGATTGCATTGGGAGTTATACCTGATGTAAATGACGAGTTGATGGGTGCTGACGAGTTGATGGGTGCAGCACAGCAACATGGCACAAGTATACATATGTAACAAACCTGCACGTTATGCACATGTACCCTAGAACTTAAAGTATAATTTAAAAAAAAAAAAAAAAACCTTATTCCTTCTAACTGAAACTTTGTACCCTTTGACCGATACCCCCCCAGTACCCTTCTTTTTTTTATAATTATACTTTAAGTTCTAGGGTACATGTGCACAATGGACAGGTTTGTTACATATGTACACATGTGCCATGCTGGTGTGCTGCACCCCGTAACTCATCATTTACATTAGGTACAAGACAGGCGGGACTTTCAAGCGGTGATTACACATGAGTGCTCCTCCCTCACGAATGGGATTAGGGCTTTGTACAAGAGGCTTCTTCACGTGGCCTTAACTCACTTGCTCTTCTGCCTTTCCCTACGTGAGGACACAGCAACAAGGTACCATCTTACAAGCAGAGAGACTGTGCCCTCACCAGTCGGTGCCTTGATCTTGGACTTCTCAGCCTCAGATATGTGAGAAATAAATTTTTGTTTGATATAAATTTCCCAGTCTCAGGTATTTTGTTATAGTAGCACAACGAGTCTAAGATGCAATCCTTTGTGACTCCCCCCAGATCTTTACAGCTTTTCTCTATGAAAGGTATTCTTCTATTCAGCATATTTACTGAGGGCTTACTCTATGCAAAACATTATGTTCATGCTGGCATTCATGAGAAATAAGACTGCAAATGCAGGTAACAAAGAAGAGAATGTATAGAATGTAACAAAGAACATGTCAGTACAAAATACAGGTATACGTAAAAGAGCATGATGAGGGAATCAGGAGAAAAGGTGTCTTTGGGGAAGCTGCATTGAACTAGGCTTTGAAGGATGAAAAGCATTGTCAATTGTGGAATAATGGATGGAAGGAGACCCCTGACCAAGGACACACCTGACTGAGAACAAGTCAGTACTGCTGCAAAACTTTTTGTGAATTCACTCGGGTAGGCGATCGGGAATCTGAATTAAAAGAACTCAATAAAAGAAAATTCTCCTATGAAGTTATACATAAAAGAAAAACCATGTACTTCTAATGCCATTCCTTTGATCTTCCATGAAAAGCCACTATGTAAACGCAGGATATTACTTCTATTAAAGTCAGTATTTTTAAGTGGCAATATTTTCAGAACACTTGAAAGAGAATTTTTTGCTCCACGATTGAAAATTTTCTAAGAAATTAAATGTATTCCACATGGCAAGTCAAAGAACAGTGAAGATCTATATAGCAAGAAAATATATTCTGGGGGAATGTGCTACATCTTTTAAATTATTTATTAGAGGTATCATGCTCTTAGAAGACAAGAATTCTTGAATGTTTAATTATTTTAGGCTATATACCAATATTATGCCACACTTTCAGTTAATCAAAGCAATTTTATTAGATCAGCATTAATGGGTAGTTTTAAGTGTCAAAAAAATACACGTTGGTTCCCACTCATCTGGGAAGTTAGTGCAGCCTTTTGATTTTTGTAGTTGAAGCAAATGATGCCCACACAGTGGGTAACCTACTGCCTAAAGGTCAGCCAGCTAGTTAATGGTGTAGTCGGTAAAACTGGAGGAAACTAAATAACTTGCCCAAGGTCACACAGGTAGCAACTGGTGGAGGCAGAATTACACCACAGGAGAGCCCAGACCTCCAACCTTCCCTCTACATTGCCTCTCTGCCAATGAAAAATTAACATAATCTCTCACAAGCAGGTAGAGTCCTGTGGATGAAAAACCATGCAAGCAAAAGTAGAGGGTAATAAATGCTGTTATTATAAGTGCAAATAAATGTATATATTATCTAAAGTTCTGTAACAGCATAAAATAACTAGTATTTCTAGATATCTTGAAAGAAATTTAAGTAATGTGTACATTTGGGCTAATATGTTACACTACAAGGTACTAAAAATTGTGCTTAAAACCACCTTTATTTCTCCTGCTTTTTTAGGTCATCAAAATATTAAATATTTTTTGAAAATGTTTACCCAAAATCCTACTACCAAAACACACTGACTGCATTGTTATTTAATCATCTGGAGTGCTTAAATGTACTTTTTTGATAGTTCAAGTAACAATAATGATTTCCAAAAAAAAAAAAAAAACAGGCAGAAATAGTAGGACAATCCTGGGTTTATGAATTCCTACATCCATGGCTGAGAGCAAATCACAACTGCTGCAAAAGTTGTTGTGAATTCATTCTGTTAGGTGATCGGAAATTTGAATTAGAAGAATTCAATAAAAATTCTAGCAAAAGATGAAGATTTTACACCCAATACTTTCATTTTGCCTAACAATCTATTATGTGGTAATTACTCATGCATACACCTAAACACTTTTGAACCTATTTTTAATGTTGCTTTGCATCCTCTTCTCCAGAGAATAAGGATGAGGAGGTGGGAATGCAGGACAGGAGGCAGGGGTATTACGTAGTCTGACCTTACTGCTTTCTGTCTAAAATCCCTTGTTTTCAGATATCAACAGATGTATTCTAGTTCCAGTTTTTAATGTTTGTGAAAAATAATGCAAATTCACTCTACTTGTAACTGTGCATGAGAATTTGACTTTGGGTATCTGTTTTATTGTAGCAACCTGATAAGGGTAAAAACGTCATAGTAACAAGTTACAGCTATGACTGTAATTGGTAGGCTGGGTGAAAACTAAAATTACTTGACAGGACATCATGCTTGGCGCTTCCCTGAGGGCCATGATTCTGTAAACTGGGCACATCCCCTATGAGACTCTGGAAGCTTTGTCTATGGAGTTACAAGAGATATCAGCTCCTAGGGGTATGAGGCTTCTAAGTCAGGATGGCTCCAGCACCTGTCCAATATAGATCTCACCTCTTCACACCTGAGTCGTGGACCATTTCAAGAACTCCCTCAAAGAGAAGCACCTGATGGCAAGCGGGAGTTCCTGCCCTAGGGCCTTCTGGTTATACGTAGCCTTTGGGTTGGTCTATGTTAGTCTTGGAGTCAGATTAGTTAAAGAAGACTCTCTAGTAGGCAGTGGCCTTCATAATGTACACACAAGGTCCTATCCCTTGAGCCTTTATCTTCCAAGCCAGAGTTCTCTTTACATTCTGTCATCAGAAAATAGCTACTTCCCCTAAGTCCTCACTCAAAATCCTGGGCACTGGCTTGACTATGTTATTGCTCTTATACAATTCCTCCCTATCTGTCTTTCTTGAAAATGACAATAAGGGTTGCATGTTGTAACATATATATCAGATTTTATGTCAGAACAACATAAAATTTTCTGTTCTTCTGCCAAGATTCTTTCTGACAGTACCAGCGATATTACTGAATAATTTGACCACAGTGCCTTATTAAGCTAATATTGGAGAATAATCTACAATGACTCCTAGATCCCTTCTGGGGATCAGGTGTTAATATTTGTCTTAGTCCATCAGGCTGCTATAATAAAACACCTTAGCCTGGGTAATTTATAAATAACAGAATTTTATTGCTCACAGTTCTGAAGGCTGAGAAGTCCAAGATGACAACACCAGTAGATCTGGTGTCTGGTGAGGGCTTATTCTCTGCCTCATGGATGGCACCTTGTTGCTGTGTCCTCACATGGCAGAAGAGACAAGGGAGCTCCTTTCAACCTCTTTTATAAAGGCACTAATCCCCCTCACGAGGGCTCGGTCCAAAAGGCCCCACCTCTTGACACTATTACATTGGGGATTATGTTCCAACACATAATTTTGGAGGTATGCCAATATTCAGACCACAGTAACATTCAATTGTTAATATTTAATAGTTTATGGTATAAACCACTCTGTAAAAGATTCTAGCTTATCAAGAAGGGTCAGTCAAAAAATAAAAGATGCTGACATGGTTGCAGAGAAAAAGGGAACTCTTATATACACTGCTGGTGGTATTGTAAATTGGATCAGCCATTGTGGAAAGCAGTTTGGCGATTTCTCAAAGAACTTAAAACAGAATTACCACTTGACCCAGCAATCCCATTAGTGGATATATACCCAAACGAATACAAATTGTTCCACATAAAGACACAAGAATGTGTATGTTCACTGCAACACTATCCATAATAGCAAATACATGGAACCAGCCTAAATGCTCATCAACAGTAAACCGGATTTAAAAAACATGGTACATAAACACCACGGAATACTATGCAGCCATAAAAAAGAATGAGATCACATACTTTGCAGCCAAATGGATGAAGCTGGAGGCCATTATCCTAAGTGAACTAATCCAAGAACAGAAAACCAATTACCACATGCTCTTATAAGTGGGAGCTAAACATTGAGAACACATGGACACAAAGACGAGAATAACAAACACTGGGGTCTGCTTGAGGGTAAAGGGTGGGAGGAGAGTGAAGAATGAAAAATTACCTATTGAGTACTATGCTTCTTTCCTGGGTGAGGAAATAATCTGTACACCAAATCCCTGTAACATGCAATTTGCCTATATAACAAACCTGTGTATGTACCCCTGAATCTAAAATTAAAGTTTTTTTAAAAGGGGGCCTGAGCTAACTGGGATTATATACACTGGTGTCCACAGTGGGAGAAAAAGATAATGAACCCAAGCCAAAGCCTGAAAGAGAGATAAAATCCAGAGCCAAGGAAAGAAACAAAACACCAGCCTCAAAGCACAAAACAAACTGAAATGAGAGATGGATGCAAGTGGCAGGAGCTGGATCAAAACTTGAGAATAAGCCAGAGGATCCCAGATGACCAGCACAAACCACTTTCGTGGCCCTGGGGTCATATGGTACAAAGACTGCCAGGATAACTTACAGAGAAACAATTAAACTAAGACGTGAGTTAATCATATGACCTCAGAGGATATAATGGGCCCTAGAAACTCTTCTTATTTCAAATTTCTACATGCCTATCAGAGTTTTCAATCCTTTCATTCAATTCAAAACATTCAAACATATTTACTGGGAGAGTCTTCTGTGCTAGACACCAAGGCAAGCACTACATAGAAAGGAAAGAAACAGATTTGGTGCCTGTCCTCATAGCACTTACAGTCTAGAAAGAAATCAGCAATGCTTCTATAACTTGGTTCTTCAAATCCTAAGAGTTACGGCAAAAACAAAATCTTTTTACATTTCCTAGTTCTATTTTAAAAAGCACAGGTGTTCATCTTCAACCACATTTTTTCCTAACACTAAATACAAAAAATAAAAAAAAAAAAAGTTATTTCAACATGCTGCCCTTTTCACATGGGGAATTCAGAGGGGAGAAAAAGGCAACATTTTCAACTACAGATTTTCAGAAGACAAAGAAATGATAATCAATTGAGCCTTTCTATTAAGACTAACGAATCCTGAGATTATAATACTAAATCTTATTTTCGTAATGTTTTGTCTTATAAGAATAATATGTGTTTGATGTAGAAAATTTGGAGAAAACAGGTAAAAGAAGATAATAAAAATCATTTCTAATCCCATAATACTTAGAGATAGTCACGTTAATATTTTGATGTATTTCCTTCCACATAGAGGATTTATTTATATAAACTTATTCAACCATATATATTTTTAAAATAGCACCACATTAATACAGAGTTTTATATCCTACCCTTTTTCTAACATTGACTTTAACTTGGTGGACACATGTTTTTAGAGCGCTGAGAGACTATTAGCCAGCTATGTTGTCTGCTGATGGGAACAGAATTTAAAACTATCTCCTATAAATGTTCTTGGGATTGCTTTTTCCAAGTACACTTGTCTTCGATCTTCCATTTTGACTTTAATCTTCTATTATTTTTCTTCCTATTTAGATTGTCTTTTAAGTTATTTCTATAGTTCAACTTTAGCAGCTTGGTTTTTACTTACCATAAGAACTGCATATCACCCGTAAGCATTTATAAAAGTGTTAAATTAGACCATCCCCAAACTACTTCTTGGAAGAGGCTATTTGTCCACTCAGAGACATACCTATTGATCTCCATTTTTTGTTTCTTGTTTCCTTAGCCAATTTCCCATTCATAAGAAAGGGTCATGAATGAGGAGGGAACTGGAATTGGAAACATGGTTAGGCTTTCTGAAACATTAAAATATATTTCCTGTAACACTTAGCAACCAACATATAGTCATGTATCACTGAACAATGGGGATACGTTCTGAGAAAGCCATCATTAGGTGATTCTGTCACTGTGTGAACATCACAGAGTGTATTTACACAAGCCTGAAGCCTACTACACACCTAGGTTATATGGTATAGCCTTTTGTTCCTAGGTTACAAACCTGTGCAGTATGTTACTGTATTAAATACTACAGGCAACTGTAACACAATAGTAAGCATGTGTGTATCTAAACATAGAAAAGGTACCATAAAAATACCGTATAAAAGAAAAAAGATACACCTATATAGGGCACTTACCATGAATGGAGCTTGCAGGACTGTAAGTTGCCCTGGGTGAGTGAGTGAGTGGCAAGTGAGTGAATGGGAAGTGAATGTGAAGGCTGAGGACATTACTATAGACTACTAAAGATTTTATATACACTACACTTAGGCTACCCTAAATTCATTTTAACATTTTTTCTTTCTTCAATGATAAACTAACCTTCGTTTACTGTAACTTTTTTATTTTACAAACTTTTATATGTTTTAACTTTTCGATTCCTTTGTAATTAACACTTAGCTTAAAACACAAACACATGGTACAAATGTATTTTCTTCAAATCCTTATTCTGTAAGCTTTTTTGCTATTAAATAAAAACATGTTTTAAACTTTTTTGTTAAAAACTAAGACATAAACACACACATTAGCCTGCGCCCACACAGGGTCAGGATCATCAATATCACTGTCTTCCACCTCCACATCTTGTCCCACTGGAAGATCTTCAGGGGCAATAGCATGCATGGAGCTGACATCTCCTATGATAACAATGCTTTCTTCTGGAATACCTCCTGAAGACCTGCCTGAGGCTGTTCACAGTGAACTTTTTAAGAATATAAGTAGGAGTACTCTCTAAGATAATGATAAATCACATTAACAGTAAATACATAAACCAGTAACATAGGTATTTAATATCATTCTCAAGGATTACGTACTGTACATAATTGTATGTGCTATACTCTTATAACACTGGTAATACAGTAAGTGTGTTTACACAAGCATTACCACAGGTGAGTAATGTGTTGTGCCACAACATCACCACGGCTAAGATGTCACTAGGTGATAGGAATTTTTCAGCTCCATTATACTCGTATGGGACCACCATCACATAAGTAGTGCATTCTTGACCCAAACATTGTTATGAGGTGCATGACTGTATTTTCCTTCTTTAACTCTAATACGTCAATCCCTCTTTTCTTCAGAAAAAAAAAAAAAAAATGTGACTTGCTGTAATGTGTGTTTACTTTGAATATCCATCTCCCCATCATCCACAGGGACACTGGCCTGGTTTCTTTGCCCCCAGTCCTTCTGGAAACCCTTCCCCTGACTGGATCCCCTAAAGACACCAGCCAATGCCCCAGCAATACCCCAGATTGCTGTCACATACACACTAGGCTTCTTCAATATACTTAGGTGAAGGCCATCTAGTCTTGGCAATTTATCTCTAACTAGTCTGCTGATCAGGTCTGAAATATCCTCAGCACTTGCCACTTCTTGATGTATTACCTCCAATGTGTGTATTGCTTGAGAAAGCATGGGTGTAGGAATATTACTCAGCAAAAACAGAAGCAAAGAATTCATTTACACTCTGTTTTATCTCTTTTTATCTCCCAGTACATCTTTGGTATGATGAAAGACGAGTAGTTCCACAATTCTTATTTCACAGTATTTAAGGGACTTTCATTATTGTTTTGGAAATCCATTGCAAGGACTTTTTTTTTAAACAAATTCACTTTTGGTTACCCCATTTCTAGTATGCCTGGGATCTGTTGCCCTTCATAAGGTCAATTTAATAAACTGACCCTTCGAGTTTTCCTTTTTCATTATATGTATCCAAGTAAGCTTTCTTTTTCTTTTCTTTACTTTCCCTGCATGTTTTCCCTATGTGTTTAGTGTTTTACAGAGCTTGGGTACAAGACTTGTTTTTCTTATCACTTTTGGGTTCCTATAAGGTAATTCAGATGCTCCCCACTTTCTTACGGGTAAATTATTTCTTTTCATTTCTTCCCTAACATACCAGCATTGAATTCCTTTTTAGAGACTGATTATACTCTTGATGTCTTTCTTTGGAGTCCCCTCTTCCATTAGAAGTCTTAATTGAATTGAAATACGCATCATTCATCATTACATGCTGCAATCTGTGTTACATCTGGTAGGCACTCTGAACATTTCCTGAAAGAATGTGTGATACCAACAGCTAACAATAACGGGGCATTTGGTAGGTGTCAGGTCCCATCCCAAGCATTTTAAATGCATTGTGTCATTAGATGTCAGGCACCAGATGGTAAACTTCACTGGCAAGGAGTTTGCACATGTATCCCTAGCATCTAGAGCAGAGCTGGTACATAATAGGCAATCACTAAATATTTGCTGCATGAATAAATTTTAAAAACTGCATGAGGTAGGTGCATTATTCATGCATTACACATAAGAAAACCAAAGCACAGAGAAGTTCAATCATCTTTTGAAGTTCCACAGTTAGTATATGTTAAGACAAGAATTGAATCCAAAGCCCGCATACTTAACCAAGACTTACTACTAGTAAGCTCAACACTTCACCACATTATTGCAAATGAAATTAATCCCATTAATAGATATTATGCAATGACACAAGTAAATACTGTAAGCAATCATATTCCAAGAAAAGATTTGCAAATGAGTCCTTAAAAAATAATCAGATAGACAGATATCTTTATGCTTCTTATTACTAGCTTTGCAAGTAAAAATATGATTTCTCTTTAACCAATGTCTTCTGCTACATTTGTACACAAGTCAATGAGGATTTCAGGACTTTTGATAAGTGGGTGCTTTTTGTGTTTCCAGAGCAGTTCTGATTTTATTTAAGTCATCAATTTTGTCAATTCTCTTTAAAAATAATAGCACTAATGAGATACTCATTTATTGTTTCTATTGTTACTTGTCTACAGAGCTTACAAAGAGTGTGTTTATAAAATAGGAGACTTACCTATTTCTCACGCATCTCTCCTACTGTTCCTTGGTTTTTCTGAAACATGACCATTAGGACATCGTCCTTTAGGGTTTTGATTGTATGTACCTTTAACAACTCATTAGCAAAACTAATGTATCTCTTTGAAAAGGGTAGCTCTCTAAAATCATTCTTAGTTTTCACCTTAAATCTTTATCAGCTCTCACGTTAGTGGGAGCTAAGTGATATTTACAGACAGCAAAGCCTTTTGGGGATGAATCATAATGGTCCCTCAAGCTACAGGTTAAACATTAAAAAGGTGCAGAAATCAGAAGTAGGTAAACACCAAAAAGGAAGGAAGGAAGGGGAGGAGTGAGGGAGGAAAGAATTTGAAAAACACTTGACTTTAAACTCTTCTATTGATCTTGGAAAAGTCAATCTTTGAAAGCCTCAGTTGTTTCATCTGTGAAATGGGGATGATAAAGATATGATTTCCTCAGACACTTTAACAGCAGATTTCAATGTGCCATATAAACTATCCAGTATGATACAACACATGGTATGGTTTTTTACTTGACACTATTTGCCTAAAATCAGCCCCATTTATTCATTATGTACTATAAACATTCACCTTACAAAGACTGCCAACAGTTTCAGAGTGTAGCTTCATCAACTGTCTGTCTTATTTGGTCTGGAAGCATTTCCATTATTTTTAACCCAAGGAACCAATTTACAATTTTTAACAAGCTTTGTGTGCCTACAAGCTCAGCAAGCTTACTGTGTGCTCTCAGGACCAGAGTTCTATAAACATCTATTTAAGCCTCTTTTAAGTCCTGTTTCAGTCTGGTGCCTTTGGTCGAGGTGGAAACTAAAACTGAAAACAGATAGATGTTTTACATTTAAATGGGTTTAACATAAATGTGCATTAAGCCATTTCACGGGCGATTGCACAAGTATCTTTTGCAAACTTGGTACACGTGAGCGCATATACAGTAACCATTAATGTCTTCTAGAGAAATAAGGTGCAGATCTCAAATTTTAAACAGCTAGCTCGAGTTCCTCTCACTCGAAAGAAAATGTAATGGCTTTAAGGGAATTGCTCTAATAATATCATGGCATCTGCAATGGCTGGCCAGAGCAGAGCAGAACAGAGTGTATGTCACCGCAAGTCAATTTAACAAGAAATAAGCTTCCCCCTGGAGAATCTAAACTCCCTTGCCTCCCACAAAGAAAATTGAATTTTGGAGGTCACACCTTGGGTAGGTTACCAGAGAAAGAAGCTTAACATTCTTTTTGTTACATGCTCTGGGAGGTCAATGCTGTTCTTCCAACAAGTCACTACCAAAGACCCTCTTCCATCCCCCCAACCCCCACCCAATTCTCTCCCCCTATCCCATTATAACAAGTCTTCAGAGTCCTCTAGGAAACGGGATGTGATTGTGACACTTGAAAATGCCAAGGACCACACCGAAGGCAATCATGCTCAAACACCAAGTTTTGAGCCTCGCAGTGAGGAGCAGGGCAGATACCGGGGCGGGAGAGGGGACTGGAGGAGGGCAGCCGCAGAGACGGTGAGGATGTGGTGGGGGTCAGAGTGAGTCACACCGTCAGACAGCAAGCTTTAGGTTGTAACTGAACGCTTAGCCAAACGTGAATCAACCGAACTGCTGTTACCAGAGAGAAAAACAGGTCGCTAAGTCAAGCCCAGGCCAATTCCCAACTCTGTGGGTGGATGGCCCCTTCCCCGAGTCGTCGGGGTGAATGGCTGAAAGGCCTAGCGTGGTCTTGCAGCTGCGGGGAGGTACCCCCAGCACACTGCACCTCCCTCAGAAGCTCCGGGTGAGCGCAGGAGGGCCACCGCCACCGCCCCGCAGCAACATGTGGGGTGCTGCCAGTCCGCCGCCCTGGAACTCCCTCCAGCTGGAGTTCCTGGTGGACGCATGCTGGGCCGTGGGAAGATGCTGAATTACTACTCCTGGGAAAGGTTCCTCCAGCCTTGAACTTGGCAGCTCCTGACCTTTCCATTCCACCCTCCGCGCGCCAGCCCAACACACACGAGTACACACGCCCCTCTGGACCCGTTAAGGTTGCGCGCTGGGCTCTCTGCCCACTCGGAGCAAAACGCCAGAGGCCGGAACCCCAGTTCCTCTGGCCCCCTAACACTGGGTAGTTCCAGCGACTCAGCGCACTCCCCGGCTTGGCCAGGCCCCGCCTGAGCCGGGGCCGCTGGCACCAACCCCCTGTTCTTTTGTGCTCTCCCGGGAAGCCCGCCTCTACTCACCCGGGCTGCGCGCGGATTCCGGCCGCCAGCTGCAGCCCGCTGCCCCATCCCACGAACACTGCGGCGCCCCCAGAGTGTGCAATGCGGAGCCCCGCCAGCGCGCTACCGGAGCCCGGGAGCTCAGGGAGGGAGCGAGTAGGAGGGAGCGAGTAGGAGGGAGCGAGGGAGCTCGGCGGGGAGAGGCCGGGGGCGGCTGGGGGCGCGCGCGCCACTCCCACTCGCGCCGGGCACTGGCCGCCGCCCGCAGCCGCGGCCGGCCCGGCCCTCGAGGGCCGCGGGACCAATCAGCGCGTGCCGGGGGAGCGGAGCCCTCCGCGGGGCGCGCTCATTGGCCCGGCGCGCGCGACCCAACTCCAGGAGAATCGGCCTGAGCGCCAAGTCTGCAAACTCTGGCCCGCGGGAGCCGACCGCCCGGCGCAGGTGGGGCACCGGGGCGCCGCGCTTCTGCCCGCAGGGTGAGCGGAACTGGAGAGATTTGGGACCTGCCTGGGAAGCCTGTTCCCAGTGAGCATTGGAAGCGAGCAGTGTTTGCTGAGGGTGCACCGATTCCTTCCTGTGCGCGACCCCCTGCCCCTCTCCCTGGCCGCCAGTCAGGCGGTTGCGTGCATGGCAGGAGGCCCGGCAGTGTGAAATGACCCCAGCCATCCCCTGGGCCCCGCGAAATACGTCGGACCGCAGAGTTCAAGAGCAACTGAAACTCCTAACCCAGGGCAGGCAGAGACCACTTGACGTTTGCAGTAAAAGACCCAGGCTGCTGGGCAGAGGATGGAGACGGTGGGAAGAGCCAGGAAGGCAGGTCTTAGGAAGTGGGAATCCGGTTATGGGTTTTGGTGAAAAAAAGTCCAGGGCATAATACTGCCACCCTCTGCCCAAGCCTTTCTCCAGGTAAAGCCCCTGCAGCCCTCTTGGGACGTATTGGTTTTTCTCTTCCTTGTTGTAAATCCTGTCTGACCCCCCTGGACGTTTCGATCTAGAGTCTTAGAGTGGAAGTGGGTCATAGTCCTACTCTCAGAGCAGCGCGGGGGCCCGGCGGGGAGCCGGGGTGACCAGGTCCCCGGGAAGATCTGGAGGAAGGACTCCGCGGGTATGCCCGGGAGTTCGGAACCAGCGTCCCCACCGCCGCCCTGAACTTGGCTTGCAAGTCTACCTTCGTGAGGGCGGCCCGCCCTGTGGCTATTTGTCCATCCTTGAGACCCCTTCACTTTCTCCTTGGATTTTCTACCCCTGGAGCATTTTCTCAGGCCTCTCCTGAACCACCCTGCCTCCGATCTTCCAAATAATCTATCCATCTCGACATAAAAGCATTGTTATTCTTTTTTTAAACTTCCTTCCCCAGTCCCTCTTTTTGGAAGAGCCTAGGATAACCTGTTTTTGATCGACAGCTGGTAGACCTCAGAAACTTTTTCTGTTAGTGTATGTGCACAGGCTTGCCCAAGCTCAGGGTTCAGGTAGGCAAAAAACAGCGCCCCCTCAAGGTGGAGATCGCTGCCGGGCTGTCTTCCTGCAGGGCTCAGCGTAGTGAATGAATTTAATATTAATTAATCAACCTGAAATTGGAAATGTCCCTCCGTGTCTAGGCAGGTTACCTCTGCGGGTTAGCATCTACTAATGAGGGCATGTCCCGGGTGTCACTGCTGACACTCATTTAGTTTCCAGTTGGCAGTTCCAGTCCACGTACTTACTTTATTTTAAAAAAATCGGTGTATAGTTTAGTGAAAATACTCATATTTGGGCTCAAAGTGAAGGTTAACGTATTAATGCAATTTATGAGAGCCGAGTTCCTGGTAGAGATGGAACCCTTAGGATCTCTTTTCAGAAATATATTTTCAAAGAAGGCTAGAAATACATGCATATGAAATGTCTGCAGTGGTTATCTCTGCGTGTTGGGATAATGGATGGTTTTCTTGTTCTTTATGGTATTTTCTAAAGAACATTAATATTAATTTAAAAAATTTTTTAAATATGTTGACTACCAACATGCAACACTCCTCAGTCATCAGAAGAGCGAAAATGTTAAATCTTCCTTCTGCTTTTCCCTTCACATCTTATCAATCGCCCAGTCCTGTGTTTCTGTCTCCTAGGATGACTTCCAGATCCATCCCTCCCAGCATCTCTATTTCACTGCCAGACCTCATCATGCCTTACCAGCGCTTCAGCAACAGGCTTTCACTGCTCTGCTCTCCAGTCGGCCACACGCTGCCCTCTCTATTTGGGAATCACTAATGTAATCATGTCACTTTCAAGCTTAAAATTCTTCAGTCCCCCAACCCCACTTTTAGGAAGTTCAAATAGAGCCTGGTTGGCAAGGCGTTTCCTTCCCAGTCTGTTCCCAGCCTTCCACATTGGTCTTGTCTTCTGTCCTCACACTTATGCAGGCAGGATGGTTCTACTCCACATACAACTGTCTGTCCATGGACCTTCACACACCCGTGTCTAAGATTTCACAGTGCTAGAATGCTGTCGTTCTCTTCCTTCTCAACTATCTCCTGCCTCAACAGCAATTCCTATCTTTGCTTCAAGATTCACTTCAAATCCCACCTTTTTAAAAATCAAGTCTTCGAAACTGCCAAGGGCAGAATTAAGCAACGCCTTCTTTATACTCCTGGAGTGCACGAAAAGAGAGATGCACTGTGTTTTGTTTTTTTTTTTTTAAGCCCTCTCCTCACCGCTGCCCAACACAGCAGAGTGCCATCCTCTGTTTCACTGCTGCTGAGTCTGCCAGCTCACATTTACCACAGTTGGTCTCACCCTGCACCTTCCCAACCTGCCCAGCTCTCACTACAGATCTGTTTATTGATTATTTTGTTGTTGTTGTTTTGTTTATGTTTTTGCTTTTGAGACAAAGTCTCGCTCTGTCGCCCAGGCTGGAGTGCAGTGGCATAATCTTGGCTCACTGCAACCTCTGCCTCCCAGGTTCCAGCGATTCTCATGTCTCAGCCTCCTGAGTTGTTGGTGCCCAGCTAAGTTTTGTATTTTTAGTAGACAGATGGGGTTTCACCATTTTGGCCAGGCTGGTCTTGTACTCCTGACCTCAGGTGATCCGCCCATCCTGGCCTCCGAAAGTGCTTGGATTACAGGCATGAGCCACCATGCCCAGCCTTGTTTATTGATTATTTTAAAAGCAGCCCTTTCTGATTTTTTAAATTAATGTATATTTTTATTTAAATAGCTCTGGAAGTACAAGTGGTTTTTGGTTACATGGGTGAATTCTATGATGGTGAAGTCAGATTGTAGTTTACCCATCACCCGAGTAGGAGAGAAACACTTTAGATCAAATAGTCACATGAACAATTTCAAACTGAGATAGGCATGAAGACACTACTACACGTACAAAAAGAAACCTGGTTCATTTTGAACATGTGTCAATCACACTTCTTACCACATTGTGTTATCCATTTATCTATTTATTGCAAGTTCTTGGTCCCATCATATGAATACCCCCATGTAGAACACAGTGCCTGGTTTATAGTGGGTGTCAGTAAATATTCTAAAATGAATGGGTAAATAAATGAATTGGTATTTGAAACCCCATGAGGCATTTTATTTCATGTGTTTACATGCAACTATTACCCAAAATTGAAAAGAGATTAGTTCCATGTTTTAAAAATTATTAGATCCTTGTCTCATCTTTCTTAACTCTAATTTGTGTTTTCTGCACAAATTATCTAATGTCTTCTTATTTAATTTCACATTTAGGAGATATAGGTAATTATTATTTACATACATGTAGATAATCTGTTATTGCTAGGAGGAATTCTTTTTTTTAGAAATTTTAATATATAAAAATTGAAGGTTGAAATTGCAAAGCCAAAAGCACAATACATAACAAAAAGCAAATCAATTGGACTTTCTAAAAGTTAAAACATTTTCTCTGCAAACGACTCGGTTATGAGAATTAAAAGACAAGCATAGACTGGGAGAAAATAGTTGCAAATCAGACACCTGACAAAGGGCTTGTAGCTAATACATACAAAGAACTCTCAAAACTCAACAATAAGAAACCAACCAAATTTTTTTAAATGGCCAAAAGATTTGAACAGAGACTTTACCGAAGAAGATATATGGGTGACAAATAGCACATGAAATGATGCTCAATATCATTAGTCTTTAGTGAAATGCTAATTAAAACTGCAATGATAACTTCTAGACACTTATTAGAATGTCAAAAAACAAAAAACAAAAAAAAACACCTGACAATACCAAGTGTTGATGAGGCTGCAGAGCAACTGAAACTCTCATACAGCACTGGTGAGGGTGGTGCAAAATGGTATGTCCGCACTAAAAATAGTTTTGCCACTTTTATAAAATTCAATATACACCTAACCATATAACCCAATAATCCTATTCCTACATACAGACATATATTGTTTTATTTCACTTCACTTCATTGCATTTCAAAGATACTGCATTTTTTTTTTTTTTTTTTTTTTTTTTTACAAATTGAAGGTTTGAAGTACCTCTGCATTGAACAGGTCTATCAGTGCCATTTTCCCAACATGTGCTCACTTTGTGTTTCTGTGTCACATTTTAGTAAATCTCACAATATTTCAAACTTTTTCATTATTATTGTATTCATTATGGTGACCTGTGATCAGTGATCTTGGTTGTTACTATTGTAGTTGTCTTGAGGGGCCGTGGACCATGCCCAAATAAGACAGCAAGCTTAATTGATAAATGTGTGTGTTCTGACTGTTACACACCAACAAGCCATTCTCCATCTCTCTTTCCTCCAGCCTCCCCATTCCCTGAGGTGCAACAGTATTGAAAATAGGCCATTAATAACCCTACAATTCCCCCTAAGTGTTCCAGTGAAGGGAAAAGTTGTATGTTTCCCACTTTAAATCAAAAGCTAAAAATGATTAAGCTTAGTGAGGAAGGTATCGAAAGCTGAGATAGGCCAAAGCTAGGCCTCTTGTGCCAGTTAGCCAAATTATAAATGGAAAAGTCCTGGAAGGAAATTAAAAATGCTACTCCAGTGAATACAAGAATGATAAGAAAGCAAAACAGTCTTGTTGCTGATATGAAGAAAGTTTCAGTGGTTCAGATTAAAGATAGCTAAAACATTCCCCTAAGCAGAAGCCTAATCCAGAGCAAGGCCCTAACTCTCTTGACTTCTATGAAGGCTGAGAGAGGTGAAAAAGCTGCAGGAAAAAAAAAAAGTTACTAGAGGTTGGTTTATGAAGTTGAAGGAAAGAAGCCATGCCCCTAACATGAAAGCACAAGGTGAAACAGCAAGTGCTGATGGAGAAGCTGCAGCAAGTTATCCAGAATATCTAGCTAAGATCATTGATGAAAGTGGCTACACTAAACAGCGGATTTTCAATATAGACAAGGCAGCCTTCCATAGGAAGAAGATGCCATCTAGTAATTTCATAGCTATAGAGAAGTCAATGCCTGACTTTAAAGCTTCACAAAGCAGACCAACTCTCTTTTTAGGGGCTGATGCAGCTAGTGAAGCTACCCTATTTACCATTCCAAAAATCCTAGGGCCCTTCAAAATTATACTAAATCTACTCTGTTTATGCTCTTTAAATAGAATAACGAAGTCTATATGACAACACATCTGTTTACAGCATGGTTTGCTGAATATTGTAAGCTCATTGTTGAGACCTACTGCTTAGAAAAAAAAAAAGATTTATTTCAAAACGACTACTACTCATTGACAATTCACTTACTTATCTCAGAGCTCTGATGAAAATGTACAAGGAGATTCATGTGTTTCCTTGCCTGATAACACAACATCAATTCTGCAGCTCATAGAGCAGGGAGTCATTGTTGGGGTGATCAGACCCAACACCAGGTCGTGGGGGCGAAGAAGTCCAATGGAGTCAAAGGAATGAGAAAAAGACAGTTTGAGAGAGAAAGTGGGACCAGGGGGCCATAGAGAGTGCAGAGGTTGCAAAGGCCCTGAGCTCTGGGAGCCCACACTATTTATTGGTGCTCAAACAAACAGGTGGTGAGGATGTGGGGGTTGAAAGGAAACAGTGTATCAAGTGAATGAAAAAATATATGGCTGCTTGAGATAATGGGAGTGCTAGAAGCAAGGAGCCAGCAAGTCTAGCAGACATGCAAGCCCTGCCTCAGCTTCTCTCCCAACACTGAGCTTTTCTCCCAACATGCCCCCTCTTCTCTTTTTTGTAAAAACCACCACAGCTATCATTGTTACTAGCATAAGGTGGCCTCTTTTTTAATTAATTGAGCAAGGCAATTGCAGGCTGTATAGCCCTTAATTGCCAGTTGGTGATCCAGCTTCATTTTTCTTAGCACTTATTCAAAATGGAGTTGCTGTGGTTCAAATGCTTCCCACATATCTCCCCTTTCCCTTTTACAAGAAGACCCTTAATCCTAGGGGTTGCATAAGGATGAAGGTCCATCTTCTGTACTTCTTCATGCTGAATAAGGATGATGATACTCCTGCCTACCTATTAGGGTCTCTTGTATTCAGGGTAGAGAGGAGTTCAGTCAGAAAGCATTGGTCCGTTAAGCAACTATAGGTAAAACCTTGGTGTTCCAGCAGTTTCTCAGCATGGCTCGTACTGGGGGAACCCAGTCCATGGTTGGGATCCATGGGTCCTTCCAGTCTCCTGTTCCATGGTGGTACACATCTTGAGGGTATCTACATGGTTGTTTATCTCCTGCAAAAAGACAAGCATACCCTCACCCCCACGTTAGTAAGTCTACTGAAACAGAAGCAAAAACTTTTGTGGCTGTAGCTGGGAGGCATGCCATTGCTGAAGCATTTGTAACTCAGTTTCTGCCTCTTTAGTTAATTACCAGGGTAAAACTTACTATTGATAACAAGAAGCAGGTCCCTTATAACAGAAGGCACAGAGTAAGCAAATTAAGGCTTAAAAGCAATCCCTCAACCTTCAATTTGCACTGTACAGGTGCTAGATGCTGTGGCTCATGATAGATCTTCAGATGTTGGGTGGGCACCCACACAGGCCCATTTATTGTCACCTGGAGAGACATAAATCCTCTTCCCCATAAAACTATCTTTCCTTTTTCCTAGTTCTTTGTATGTGCATCCCTCCACCATATATCTTGTCCAGCCTTTTTATTCTTCTTTTGTCCTGTCAGGTGTTGTTCAGCTGCAGTGATGGGTTGATCTTTTTGTAAGTTTAAAAAAATTAATATTAATAAAGTTAAACACAATTGTATATGCAGTGTCTTATATTCCTGGTCCCCTCCCTTTTGCTTTTGTATTTGAGTTTTTAAAGTACTATTAGCTCTTTGCACTATTGCTTGTCCTTGTGAGTCATATGGAATACCCATAGTATGGGTAATATTCCATTGTTGAAAAAAATGTAGCCTTGGCTTTATTGAAAGGGAGTAGAAGTTTGGATTTGATTGGAGGCTATAATTAACCCTGCTGTATTTACAGCCTTTTCTAACTGTTTGTAGTACAACATCAGTTCTTCCCTAGTTTCAGCTGCACACAGAATATCATCCATGGAATGGATGACATAACATTTTTTAAACTGTTCTTTAACTGGCTTAATAGCTTTCCCAACGTAAGTGTGACAAATAATCAGACTATTTAGCATGCCTTGTGGTAGTACCTTCCAATGGTATGTGTCTGCTGGTTCTTAATTTTATGGCAGGAACAGTAAAAGCAAATTTTTCATAATCTTGGGCAGCTAAAGGAATGGTAAGAAAAAAAGTAATCCTTTAGATCTGTCACTATGAGAGGCCAGTATTTTGGGATCATTGCTGGGGAGGGCAGTCCTGGTTGTATCATGCCCATGGGTTGAATCACAGCAATAAGAGCCCTTAAATCTGTTAACATTCTCCATTTCCCTGATTTTTTCTTAATGACAAATACAGTAGAATTCCAAGGGGAGAAAGTAGGTTCTATATGTCCTTTTTGCAATTGTTCCTGCACCAGTTCTTTTAAAGCCTCCAGTTTCTCCTGTTTCAGTGGCCATTGCTCCACCCAAACCGGTTTGGCAGTTAGCCAAACAAGAGGAATGGGAGCCGGAGGCTCAACAACAGCCGCTCCTAAAAATGACACCCCAGTCTGGTCCGATCTGTTTGCCCTTTTAATTCTAAAGGTTCTGATTGGCCATTTTTATCTTTTCCTAGTCCTTTTCCGAGGCAATATCCCGTATTTTTCATCACTTGTCTACTATGATTACTATATTTATCCATAGGAATAGATATTTCAGCATCCCATTGTTGCAGTAAGTCTCTACCCCATAAATTGACAGGAATAGATGTAATGATAGGCTGAATTGTCCAGTCCCGACCATCCAGCCCTTGACATGGTAAAATCAAAGAACTCTGAAAAATTTCCGAGGTAGCTCCTATTCCAACAATACCAATGGATGCCTTTTGCTTAGGCCAGTGCTGGGGCCATTGATTTATAGCAATAATAGAGACATCGGCTCCAGTATCTACTACTCCTTCAAAATCTTTTCCCTGAATAGTTACTGTGCAAATAGGTCTTTTGTCAGATACTTGATTAACCCAATACACAGCCTTTCATGCTGGATTAGTATTACAAAAGCCTCCTGTTCTTTTCACTGTGCTGCTTCCTAATTTTATGTAAGGTAACAGCAACAACTGAACAATCTTTTTCCTGGGGAGGCAGACCACGGAGTCAGGGAACTAATAATTAATTGAATCTCTCCAGTAGAATCAGAGTCAATTATTCCCGTATGTACAGTAACACCTGTTAAATTTAGACTAGACCTTCCAAGTAGTAGACTGACTGTTTCTGAGGGTAAGGGTCCCCTAACTCCCATGGGGAGCTTCTTTGGTGGCTCCCCAGGAAGTGTGAACTAAAAGATGAGTTACATAGATGTTTACAAAACACAACTGGACATTTTTCATTGTTTTGGGATAAACCAAAATAAACTTTAAAGTTTCATTTGGAGATTTCAAAACTGAAAATGCTTTCAGCAAATTCTTAGATCTTAAGAAAGTGCTTTGGATCTTAAGAAAGTATGTATTGTCCATTGTTTATAAAATAATTTACCTTTCTGATCTAAAAATTTTAATACTTGAATTTAATAGGTTTTTCTTCTGGAAAAGTTCTTTGGCATTCAGGTAAAATCAATACTTTTAGAATAGTCAGCTGCATCACACTGGAATGACTGCTTTAATTTCTAAATCATCAATTAGTGTAACCCAGGGATACTGACGGCCTTGATACATAATTTAGTCTTGTCATCATAGTGTGTGGAAATCAGATCTTTGCGGGGGAAACATCTAACCCCATTTCTTTTTACCACAATGGTTCCTGCTACATTGTCATAGACTGTTTGATTAAGTTGGAAAAACAGCAGTGTGATGAAAGCAGGGAAAAAACAAGCAATCAAAAAAAAATCTCGATCAAAGCTTGTATAGTGGACATTGTAATGCTAACATTTGAGAAAGGAATCACTAAAACCCAACTTAGTGCAATAAGCACTAATGTATCACATGTCACAACTCGAAGCCCCACGAGGAACTTCTCTGGGGTAGCTCCACCTGCTCCCCAAATGCAAATTATCTCATAAAAACAAACTAATAATCTGTATATAAGAGCCATAACCATCATTTTCTGAAAGTCTTCCATTGATGTCTCTTCATCTATTTCTTCCATTATATGGTGCATAGCAAACTTAGAGCTATCCTTTATCCCACTGTGATGCATAATGCTGAAGACAATGGTTGCTTTTACAAAGAAGAGAATAAAGAAATCCACCATCCTTGCCATAAATCTGTGGCCCAATGATGGAATAACATATTCTTTGCCTGCCTGTTGCCCAGTCTCACTTGGGCTTCATGAAGGGGCTGCAGATCCTACCTTCCTCAATGGAGTGGCCCAGACTTATGCCTGTACATGAGGATCCCGGGGTCCCAGGCCCACAACTGGAGCAGGGGTGCTGATGCCAGCAGCTGCCCCGGGGTCAGGCCCCACAGCCCAGGGCTCAGGAAGTAGAAGGGATTGCAATAGCCCAGCCACGGGAATGGCGGCACCATGGCCTAGGGGACAGCAGCGCCACATGAAGGGAAGCTCTGTGGGGTTTGGGGGCTGCAGCAGGTGGGGAAGGTGGCCGGGCCACTGTGCCAGGTGAGGTAGCCACAACAGGACTGCTGCAGCCACTCGTCCTCTTGCCGGGAGCACCCACAGGTGCTCAGCTGCTCTGGCTCTCCTGCAGCACCATGGCTTTGGATGCTTCACACCCCACCTGCTCCTTCAGCCCCGCACAGGAGCTAGAGGTCGCCTCCTGGCTCCTTCTGAGCCTGCCAGGTGGCTCTGACCTGTTAGCAGTTGTGGCCCTGGGGGCTGCTGCAGGGGCATGGGATGGCGGCGGCAGGAGAACCGCTCAGGGAAGGGAAGAGCTCGTGGTCCCCTATGCCCTCGTGGTGCCCCGGGAGGGCAGCCTCTGGCTTCCTTGGGTCCCTCTGCCATCATCGCCTCAGCAGCACCCTCCATGGTACCTGTCATTGCTTGGTCTTTATACACCTTTTTTAAAAAGTCTCTTCCAATTCTCTCCCATTCATCCAACTCCATAGTCCCCTATTCCAGGAATTGTGGGCTAAACTGCTTTACTGTACTAAAAAGTGATAACAAACTCTGAGTACTAACTTTTACTCCCCAACTTCATAACAAACACTTTAAAAAAAACTTAAGTAAGCAGAATGTCTGCTTTCACTTTGTCCCACTGTTACCCTGGCTCTTCTGAGTGCTCAGCTTTCCCACGGAGCTTTTTTCAGACATCCTCAGGTATCCTTTGATGATGTATCCTTCACTTTCACACGCTCTGGCATTCCTTCACTGCGATCTTTGTCACCCCATGTTGGGCAGCCAGGAATGTTGGGGTGATCAGACCCAACACCAGGTCATGGGGGCGAAGAAGTCCAGTGGAGTCAAAGGAATGAGAAAAAGACAGTTTGAGAGAGAAAGTGGGACCAGGGGGCCATGGCGAGTGTGGAGGCTGCAAAGGCCCCGAGCTCTGGAAGCCCATGCTATTTATTGGTGCTCAGACAAACAAACAGGTGGTGAGGATGTGGGGGTTGAAAGGAAACAGTGTATCAAGTGAATGAAAAACATATGGCTGCTTGAGATAATGGGAGTGCTAGAAGCAAGGAGCCAGCAAGTCTAGCAGACATGCAAGCCCCACCTCAGCTTCTCTCCCAACACTCAGCTTTTCTCCCAACAAATCATTTTGACTTTCAAGTCTTATTATTCAAGTAATACATTTTGTAAGGCTCTAGCTGCCTTTGATAGTGTTCCTCTGATGGATCTGGGCAAAGTCAATTGAAAGTCTTCTGAAAGGATTCACCATTCTAGATGCCATGAAGAATATTTGTGATTCATGGGAGGAGGTCAAAATAGCAACATTAACAGCAGTTTGGAAGTTATTCCAACCCTCATGTATGACTTTGAGGGGTTCAGGACTTTAGTGGAGGAAGTAACTGCTGATGTGGTGAAAATAGCAAGAGAATTAGAAGTGCAGCCTGAAGATGTGACTAAATTGCTGCAATGTCATGATAAAACTTTTACATATAAGGAGCTACTTCTTATGCATGAGCAAAGAAAGTGGTTTTGTGAGATGGAATCTACTCCTGGTGAAGATTCTACGAACATTGTTGAACTGACAACAAAGAATTAGAATAGTTCAGAAACGTAGTAGATAAAGCAGCAGTAGAGTTTTAGAGGACTGACTGTGAGTAAAATGCTATCAAATATCATCATGTGCTACCAAGAAACCTTTTGTGAAGGGAAGACTCAATCCATTTGACAAACTTCATTGTTGTCTTAAGAAATTGCCACAGCCACCCCAACCTTCAGCAACAACCACCCTGATCAGTCAGTAGCCATCAACATTGACACAAGACCCTCCACCAGCAAAAACATTACATCTTGCTGAAGGCTCAGATGATTGTTAGCAATTTTTAGCAATAAAGTATTTTTAAATTAAAGTATGTCCTTTTTTAGACATAATGCTATTGCACACTTAATAAACTACCATATAGTGTAAACATAACTTTTATATGTACTGGGAAACCAAAAAATTTGTGTGACTTGCTTTATTGTGATATTTGATTTATTGAGGTGGTCTAGAACCAAACCCACAATATCTCCAAGGTATATATGTATTTACCCAAGTGGAATAAAAGGCCTATGTTCACACACACAAAAACTGTAAACAAATACTTATAGCAATTTTATCACCAAAATTTTGAAACCAAAATTCTCTCAGCTGGAGAATACATCAGCAAACTGCAGTACATGCATAGAATGAAATAATACCCAATCATAAAAAGAATGGACTATTGATATAAATAACATTACATATCTCAGATGCATTACGCTAGGTGAAAGGAAATAGACTCCAAAGACTAAATACATACACTGATTAAGAATGGCAGAGCAGCAAGATAAAAGGACTCAAGGTTTTTCATAATGATGGAGCCACTCTTTGAGTTCTAAAGATCTATATTTGCATTAGGCAATTGTTTAAATTATTGTCATTTCAGATTTCATGCCACACACAGCTATACCTTATCTTACCTAATATAATGAGTGTGTGAAGTAGTCCATTAATGAAAATTCCACTAAATGTAGGCTTTGTGAAAAGAGAAACTGTGACTATCTTATTCACAAATATCACAATTTCCTCCCACAACACCATTACACAGAGTGGGTATTCGATAAATATTAGTTAAATGATTAAACAGATAACAATGAAAATAAAGTTAGGGTTTTATAGGAATATAACAAAATTTTACATTCAGATGAGCATGTTCCCCTTCAAAGTAGTGACTTTGGCACATTACATTTTTCATTCCAGTGATGCTGCTTTCATTTGAAAATATATTCCCTCTCCTATTTCTGCTTATTAAAATATTGCCCTTTATTTAAGTAAAATTGTTTTTCTTAAATAAATTATTGACTTTTGTTCTTTCTCTCAATGAGCCAACAATAAATTTAACATGTCTTAACATTTTATTCATTTTTCAATATCCCAAGTAGTGTCTAATTTATCTTCTTTTTTCTCTAACAAATATAAGAAGTTTATATAACAGGCACAGAGTAAAAATAAAAATTCAGATTCTATGCAAAGCTTGAGAGACTTTGGCTCAAAAAACCATCATATTTCCAGATGTATCACTAAAAGTAATTTTCATTTATTGGACACTGATGGTTGACATTAAGCTCTTGAAATATCATTACAATATTTCCGCTCTAACCAGTTTGCACAGTCAAGTGACTTTTAAAAAATCATTTACAGCTAAGCTGCTGTTATGGAATTTATTATAAGAACTCAATTTTCTCTACCAGTTTTTAAACTAGGAAATAGTAATCCTGGCTACCAGTAGAGACCCCTTAGTTGCTTTAAGACATCAATCAGTTTTATACCTTGTTTCTGTCACAGAGCACTTTTGCGTAAACACATAGACCATCCTACATGGGATTGACACTGTAATTCTTCAGCTAAATAAGCTTTTGTCCTAATGACCATCTGATAATAAAAATATTGGGGGTTAAGGTGAGGAAGTTAAGGGAGATGGGCAGATATATATAAGCTAAATAGGATATTGTAAAGAAAGTCTAAAAGTTTTATTACCTTTATTTTTTCCAGTTTCTATCATTGCACTTGAGATCGAGTATAGTTTGAATTTTTCCCTGTGATCTTATTTCTGTACTCAGAGCCAGGAAACGTGAAATGGGTAAGATTTTAAGACACTGTGTTTCCACCATCCCATCAACTTTTTCCTTTACCCCCATTGCGGATGCCTATAATTCTGCCATCAGAGCAAATTTCCTTAGTCAGATGGCAAAGAGGGTTTATTCTGAATTGAGTACTAATCTGAAATGTCGTAATGGCTGCCTAGGACACAGTGCTCATAGGGATCATGAGGCCAATTTGATGGATCAGTTAACCCACTTTTATTTTAATTTTAGGCATGTGCAGATTGAGGTAGTTGGGGTATCCAGATAAGATTACCCAGTGGGCAGTTGAATATGCAGGTCCAAAGTTCAATAGTGACAACAGAGATAGACATTTAAGACTTAAGTATAAAGTTGAACCTCTCACTACTCTCCACTTCTATCCATAATAGACAGGGTGAGCCACTCATGCACTTGTTTCTTCTGAGTCCAGCTTGTTTCTCTGTACACTGGTGATCAAAGCCACCACCAACAGATAGTTGGAATCAGATATGAAAAACAATCTTCATTACAAGTTGTATTAGGTTGGTGCAAAAGTAACTGTGGTTTAGAATTACTGCATGTTTAGCACTCTGAGGGCTAGTACAACAGGACAGTAGTTAAGGAAGTGTTTATGATAGTAAGATCATTATTCAAGTGACTGACCATGTTATCTAAGTTGGACAAAGAAAGAAAAAATCAGGAATAAACTTTAAAATGATTTTTTCCTCATGAGTCCCAATAATCACTATGCCCAGGTACTGTATTTTCTCGCCTGGTTTCCTTAGCTCTTGTGAGGGTATTTTCATGCATAGATACTTGTTCAAATTGATGTTTCTGCAGGGAGATGGACCTGGAGAATGCTATTATGCCATCTTCCTGAGGTCCCTCCCAATCCCAAGAATTGAAACCAATAGAATTCCCCTGTATTGTGCTAGCCATTTCTGGGATCAGGCATACTTTTCTCTCCCTATGTTAAATATGATTGAGAACAAGCAAAAATTAGCCTACCTCTTTGCTCCATAAATACCTGCTCCTGTGCACCTATTTAAACTGTTTTCATTTTGAGAATAACAGCTTCTCATGGTGTGAGTACTTCAAGATCCTCACCTTACCGGGCCTTCCAATCTAAAAGTATCATGTTATAAACTGCCCATTCCAACCAGTCCATTTCACAGGGTTTTAGGAATTCAGGAACTATCTAGTTTGTCTTTGTAAGCCTAAGCTGAAACTTGAAAAGAAACCTGGAGTATAAGGATAACCTTTCAATCACTTAGCAAATTCCAGTTTTTTTTGTTTTTGTTTTTGTTTGTTTGTTTGTTTTTTGAGATGGAGTCTTGCTCTGTCACCCAGGCTGCAGTACAGTGGCGCCATCTCAGGTCACTGCAAGCTGAGCCTCCTGGGTTCACACCATTCTCCTGCCTCAGCCTCCTGAGTAGCTGGGACTACAGGCGCCTGCCACCATACCCAGCTAATTTGTTTGTATTTTTAGTAGAGATGGGGTTTCACCATGTTAGCCAGGATGGTCTCGATTGCCTGACCTTGTGATCCCTCCGCCTTGGCCTCCCAAAGTGCTGGGATTACAGGCATGAGCCACCACATCTGGTCACAAATTCCATTTTTGTTAAGTATCCCTCATAATCTCATACAGATACATGGACACACCTCTTACAGTGAATTCCTGTATCGTCTTTGCTACTCTCAGCAAGGAACTGCACGTGTGTGCATGAGTATGTGGTGGAAGTGGTAACCTCCCACAGATTTCAAGACCTTTTTCCTATAGTTAAAATGCAGGTACCATTGGGTGGGTAAAGTTCTGAGTGAATTGCTTATCAAGCATGAGCCAGATTTCGACTATTGTGTTGTGAGTAAGCCCACTCTCTGCTGGGAAGTACTTGGGGGCTAAAGTGCTTGCCTGTATTTCTTCTGCAGATGTCACACCTTGTCACCAGCCACCCCCACTGTGAGAACACCCTGCAGGCATCTGTTCCCTTTGAGTAAATGCCACCCTCCAAAGTGTTTTATTCTTTCTACAGGATAAAACATGCTTTGCGCAAAGTCCATTCCTGATTCCATGATGGGCACACACGCCAAAAAAACATTCTTTTTAGAAGTAAATAAATGATCTAAAATACAGAGGATACAAAGTTTTGTGTTTTTCCCACTGGCTGCATCTTATCAAAGGAAAGATTCTTATTGCTGAATTATGAACAACTGATGATGTGCATTAATTAAGTTATTGGAGTGAAAAGAAAAAAGGGAAAACTAGTAAGTATTTTGGTCAGCAGACACAGGAGCCTTTCCATGCAACAGAGTAGAGAAAGCCGGGTAAGATGTATTTTGTTGGATTTCTTCAGTGTTTGCCTGGGGCAGTGCAGCCCCTGTCTTTGAACAAGGTCAGGTGCATTGTGCATGCCCACGATTTAAAGAGCATTGAAAGATTCCTGCAGGGGGTGTAACCCCAAGAACAAATGGCTCTGTGGAGGAGAAGGGACCCCACACAGACTGCCTCTTTATCTCCCAAAGGTAGGGGCCCTGCAGGCTCTTAACTCGTGGGGGTGGGTTAACACCTGCTCCCAGAAAAAATGTACTCAGGCTATCTGGTCACAGGTAGCTGACTTCCTGATAGGCAAGGCTGGAGGCCCCTTTCATGGGGAAATTTTCTCTCTCCATATAAATGCAAAATGGATTGTAGAGAACTGTATTATGTTTTCCAAGTTGAAGGTCAATAGGCACTAACTCTCGAAGCACGTAGCAAGGAAATCCCCCCATGAAAGTGTCAAATATATGTACACATTTGTATGTTGTATATAGTTGTCCATTTTTTTATTTCAACATTACCTTTGGATATATTTTTTTAATCATTATGGTACACTTGATTAAGTAATTAAGAAAATTTGGGATACCTGGAGTAAATCAATTGGATAATTGATATTTATATTGAAGCTTACCGTGTGTGGCTACCAGAAAATATGTCATTTAGGGAATACTTTAATGACAAGTCATGGTCCCTGCTTTTAAGCAGTTGGCAGATTATTTGGAAATGGTGCATGCACACACATAACATTTCTAGCAAATCAACAAGTACCAACTTGTACAACATACCGCAGTATTAATAGAAGATATCAATGCTCAGGCTCTGTCAAGTGGAGGAATAAATAGGAGTTAATCAGAGGTGTCTTCCACAAGGATTTCTCATGTTATTGTAGAGGATGTGGATCTCACTCCAGAGACTTGTGCTTGAAAGAAATGTCATTTATTTACCATTTTCAAATGAATTAACTCAGATTTTTATAATGATCAAAAGCCAGTGAATTCACCTTTCTTCTGTGAACACATAGCAATGACAGATGAAATATTTTTAAAAAGCAGGAAAATCTAACTAGGCTCTGGTTCAAGATAAACATCTCTGTGGACCAGAAACAAAAAAAAATCCCATAAATCGTGGGTTGTCTGGGCTCTGGAAGTAGACACTGGTGACTGAGAGTTTGGTCCCTACGGGAAAAGGAGTTTTAAATGTGAGTGAGACCTGGAGCAGAGCCAGGCTTCCTATGTGATGCCAGAGGCGAACAAGGCTCGCTGCTCTATTATGACTATGGCTTCAGATGAAGCTGCAAGCCTGAAGAGACAAAGGGCGAAGACCAAGTGTGACTCCCAGGAACTGAGCCAGCACCAGGCAGACTCGGTAATGGATCTGCTATACTCCACAATGTCCCCTAGGGGCAGTACATCCCAAGCTGGATTGTAAACCTGATTCTGGTTTAGGAGTAAAAGGGCTGGCCTAGGTAAAGAAAACCACCAAATTCTTAGGGAGGGAAAAGTTTGAAAGGGATGCTCAAAATAAGCCTGCAAACCAAAGTTCCAAAACACATGAAGAAGTCTAATTTCTCAAAGGACAGCCAAGGAACAAGACTTGGTGGTATAATTCAGAAAGAGTAATTCACCCAGATAAAATTTATTTTAGAGAATAGCCTGAAAATAGGCCAGAATAAATTTGTTGAGGTGGTTCAAAGACATAATAAAGGTATTTTTACATTAAAGAAATAAATTATGGAACATAAATAGGCAGAAATGAAATATTAAATCACATCATCAGTTCCTACATTGTTGGAAGAGCTGGCAACCAGCCTATGTAATAATCAGACTCCTTCCCCTACCTCGGAAGGAACGAGAAATCTATGAGGCTTACCTAACATTATAAGATGAGTGAATGATCCCTATGGTTAGTCCGTCCTGGTCACTGTTACAATCCTCATGTCTAGGCTCTTACGGTCTTCCATGATGACTGAGCTGCTTGAGTTACAGGTGGGCAGAGGTTATACTGAAGCTGAGACCCCTCCTGTTCAGAGCTGAGACTTCCTACCTTGCATCTCCTCAGAAGTCATGTCTCTGAACAGAAAGCCACCAAGAAGGAGGACACTTTCTCTCTTAGAATATTCCATTACTACTGTATTTAAATATATAGCTTCTCAGGCTGGGCTTGGTGGCTTAATGCCTGTAAATTCAGCACTTTGTGAGGCCAAGGTGGGAAGATTACTTGAACCCAGATATTTGAGACTAGCTTGGGTAACATGGAAAGATCCCATCTCTAACCAAAAAAAAAAAAAAAAAAAAAAAAATTAACCAAGGGAGGTTGCCAGTACCCAGTACCTGTGGTCCCAGCTACTTGGGGTGACCAAGGCAGGAGGATTGTTTAAGCCCAGGAGGTTGAGGCTGTGGTGAGCCATGTTTTTGCCACTGCACTCCAGCCTGGGCCTCAGAGTGAGACCCCGTCTCCAATATATATTTTATATATATCAGATATATATCCATATATATAACATATATATAATGTGTGTGTGTGTGTGTGTGAAGGGGAGAGAGAAAGGTTCTCAGGCCCTACTCAGAAATTTTGATTCCCCAGATCTGGGGCAGGGCTTAGAAATTAGCATTTCTGACAAATTCCCTTATGATTCTTATGCAGCAGGCCCATAACTTGGAAAACACTAATACTGTTTATAATCCTCATTTTTCAAGTGATGAAATCAGGCAGAACCAGAGAGAACAATACTTGCCCAGGTCACACCGTTAGTTGTTGTTATAATAAAGCCCAACCCTTTTTTTAATGCTCATTTTGGGTTTAATTCTCTCCTGTTTGTCTAGTTTCTTGGGTGGAAACAAGTAATTGATTTGAGACCTTTTTCTAATATAGGGGATTAGTGCTGTAACCTTCCTCCTATGCACTGCTTTAATGGAATCCCACAAATACTGACACCTTATATTTTCATTTTCTTTCACTTCAAAATACTTTTTAATTCCCATTTCAAATTCTGTTTTGATCCATAGATAATGTATAGGTGTGTCACTTATTTTTCAAATACTTGGAAATTACCCTCCCTGGACCACCCTTGGAAACTGTTTCTAGGCAATAAGTTGGGGGCACTTATAGGGCTCACCTCATTTGTTTCCTGTCTCTCAGATATCACTGGTCTTCATTGCCTGATGTCCAATGTCCTGAACATGTTTGCTTCACATATTTAGTTCAAGATTTTAGTTGTTTCAGGTGGGAGGGTAAATCTGCTCCTTGTTATTTCATCTTAAGCAGGAGGCCACTCCAGCCCCTACCTGGCCCCACAACACAGCTAGAGAGTCAAAGCGGGGCCATGCCACAGCTCTGTGTCCATACAAGATCCTCTCAGGGCAGTATGGTGGCCCCTCCCTGCTCGACCTCATTACCCTAATTTCAAGCTTCCTTCTGCTGCAGGGAAGCCTGGTCCTGCCTGCAAAGGGGATGGAGCTCCTTGAAGAAGGAACTATGTTTTCTCCAGCAGCTCACCAATGCCCAGTATACACTAGGGGCTCAGTTATTTTTGTCTTATTTTCTTGTTGACTCTACTCTGACGTATGACATGTCACTTTCCCCTCTTGACCTCTATATTCAGATCTGTGAATAAGAATAAGTGGGTAACATACCTTCTACCTTTAACTATAGAGCAAACCCTGAAATTAGAAGCAGAAGCTGAGGACTTGTGAATGGGGCATTTTCCCTGGCATGATGGATAGGACCTACAGATGTGGCTATTACGAGGTTTGCTTGCCAAGTGAATGTTTCTGCAGAATTTGACCCTAGTTTTCAAATCAGACTCAAGAATGACCTTTAGTGTTGGTGTTTTTTGTTTGTTTGTTTTTTCTGTGAGTTTGTGTATTTCGATACTTTGACACAACAGCTTCTGGAAATCTTTTTCACGGAGAGTATGGGGGCTTCTTTGGCCAAATTGGGTGGGTGCAGGCTCCCATGTGCTTGGCAGCTGCTGTGTGAGCTGCAGCATGCCCCATGCATCCTGCTCTTCCACAGAGGTTTCTTCAGACATTACCCTGTGTCTGGCCATGTCATTTGTCACAGATGTAAAAACAACAACCGAAAGCCTGAAGCTGCTGGGATGAGCACCTGCTGCGGAATCCCTTACAGATGCACTAAGAAAGTACTCCCGCCCTCCGCCCTGCTCTTTCCAAAAAGACAGGCCACTGGGACTGCCAGGATCCAGCTCCCTGGAACACCACAGTCTGTGTGGGCAGCAGGCCTGGTGACAGTGGCCATGATGGTGAGGGCTGAGAGCCAGATGATTGGATTAGAAAAACAGTGGCCTGGCCTCCTGAGAGCAGAGAGACGCGGCCTCCATTTCCCACTGGGAGCTGCCATCTTGTCACGGCTTTCCTCGGGAGCACCGGGAATGCTTCCCCAGGACCCCCTTTCTCAGCTTCTCTTAGCAGGACTCCCAGTGGGCTGCCACGGCTGGGGACTGGGAGCAGGGAGGGGAGGGGCAGCCAATGGGCCTGAGGTGGACTAACGGCCAAGGGGCCTCCACAGGGCCTGTCCCTCCCTAGCTCTGGGCCTGCACTGCCGCCACAGCCTCCGGGAACCCCGAAGACTTAACAGATCTGAATTGCCCCATAGCTTCTGGAATGCAATGACATTTGCATGTCTTAATTTTTGTAAATAAAAGAAATCTGCTTCCTACACCCCTTTACCAAGGTTGATGGCAAGATTGACTATCAGGGCGTAGTTGACACTCTTAATCTGACAAGAACCTCAATCTTACATTGCCATGAAAAATGGAAGATAACCGAGTTGAGGTGGAGCTATTTTCTCTTATTTCTCAGGCCTTTAAGGGTATAACAACAACTAGCATTGCATACAGTCCCTCCAACACTCTTCCACACTCCCACTAAGCTCAGCTAAGGAAATCTTTGCTGGGACCTCCAAGTCTATGCTGCTTGGCTGCCAGTTTCACAGAGTCATTTCTATCTGAGATTCTACCATCTCTAGAATATTGTAATGCAGTGACCTCATCGCTTTGCCCAGTTGCAAGAAAACTACCATACTCTAGGGTCAGACCCTGTAACATAATAAAATCTAATATATTTGGTCTCTGCCCCTGGTTCCTGCCATAGAGCTCCTAAAACCCTTGTAATTTCCTAAGTGCTAGAAGTTTTAGAAACATCTTTTGTATAATGTGGTCTTTGATCCTGGTTCCTGACACAGAGTGGCCTAAATCCCTTAGAATTTCCTGGGGAGGATAAAAGTATCTTGTGTTCTAATGAGGCAACTTTGGATAGGCTTCTGGCTAGCTTCAGGATGGGAACTGGTACCCCCCATAGCCATGGTTAGAGCTTGGAACTTTCAGTCCTACTCCCCATTCTTCAGGAAGGGAAAAGGGGCTAGAGATTGAGGTAATGGTCAGTTATGCCTCTCTAAAATTCCATAAAGTGTGGCATTCAGAGAGCTTCCAGGTTGATGAACGTGCCCATGTGCAGGAAGGGTGATGCATCCCAATTTCACAGGACAGAAGCTCCCGGGCTTGGGACCCTTCCAGATCTCACTCTCTGTATCTCTTCATCTGGCTGTTCACTTGTATCCTTGGTTATATTCTTTATAATAAATCAGTAAATGCAAGTAAATGTTTCCCTGAATTCGAAGCCATTATAGCAAATGATCAAACCTGAGGAGGCAGTCATGAAAACCCTCAGTTTGTAGCCAAGTTGGACAGAAGTGTGGGTAACCTGGGACTCACTACTTGTAATTCGCATCCAAGCTGGGGGACAGTCTTGTGAAAGTGACCACTTAACCTGTGGGGTCTGCACTAACTCCAGGTAGTTTAGCGTCATAATTAAATTGTAGGGCACAATTGGTGCCTGGAGAGTTGGAGTACTGGTTGGTGTGGGAATGCCCTGTCCCCACATTTGGTATCAGAAGTGTTGTGAAAGTAGATGAAAACAGTTTGTTTTTCCTATTTAGGCCCCTTTCCTCTTCCACCTAAACAGCACCAAGTCCCCATCTTGTTCTCTTTTCAGACAATGCAGCCCATTCTCTCAATGGTCCTAAAGCAGTGTTTTTTATAGTGTGGTCCAAAGAACACTGGTGGTCCCTGGCAGCTCATCAAATCAGCTGCATGTGTTTCAACAGTTTCAGATAAATAAAAGCAAGTAAGCGACTTTGTTTCCAACCAGTTCACAAATTGGAAATGTAGGATTAATTATGACTTTTACAGAAAACCCATTGGATCCTTTGTAATAAACCCAAGCTTACCAGGAAGACTCTGCTGGAATAGATGCCCACAGGAATAAGATGAGATAGTGTAAGAAAGGACTAGTATAGGAGATAAGCCCTTGGTGTTTTGTAGGTAGCGTTAGGCATTAACCAATGTGACCTCTGCAGAAGAGCACAAGAGGTCTCCTCACACAGTATCACTCATCTTGTCATCTCCTTCAGCTTCCCCAATAAAAAGAATGCAACGCAGCTGAAGCAGGATCTTCATTGCAAGAAAATGCTAACACACCTCAGGGTTTAGAGTGCGTGACGTGAAGACCCCGCCACTATGCCACATAAAATAGTAACAGGATTGATGGTAAATGAAATCATGTAATGGAATCTACTGTCTTTAAAAGCTCCGTCATTAGTCTCCATGAACATTGTTAGACATTTTAGGAAAAGTTAGAAAACATTTTTAGGAGAGAAGAATGAGTTTAGTCAGTGGGATAAAAGCTACCAGGTAAAAGCTTAAATTAGCACCCCTTTCCCCATGGTAACCCTTCCCCATCGCCCTCAAATTCAGCCTAACACATCATAGCTGTATTGGTATATTCTTTTTCTTCCCTGACACTAGAGTAACTAATAGGATCTGATATCAACAATCATGAAGTGGTCCCAGAACAATGCAATACAACCAAGAACAAGATTTTTAAAATGCTGCCTAAGAGCTGCCTCCTCCATAGTTACCTAACAAAGCTGTGCCCTAATCATCTCTCTGCAACTGCTTCTTCATTTCTAATCTACACTATGCAATTAACACCTCATTCTACCCCACTTTGTTCTCTGGACTTGATTCTTTAGCACTTTGTTTTGTCAATATAAAATATAGTTAATTATCACATTGTCTTCTCACTAATTGCTATTTGAGATTATTTTGTTTCGCCAACTAAATTTTAAACTTCTTGTGAACAAAGAGTATTGAAACTCTTTGGCATGCTCTAATGACTAACATAGGCATAAATACCTAATTAAATGATCAATAATTGGTTGACTCTCAGGTTTAAATCACACATCAAAAATAAAACAAAATTGGATTATTTCTTAGTTTCTTTCCTTCTGAATTAGATGTTCCCTCAGAGGCACTACAAAATATTAGACTTTTTGGTTATAAAATCCATTTTTTTTTAAAGTCACTCTTAGTAAGCTAGTCAGAAAAATGCAACACCCCAGAGACATAGGGACATCATAGGAGAGTGAGGATAAAATGAACTTTCTCTTAGGGAATTATTTTAGTTTCCAATTTGCACCTTTGTTTGAACTAATTAGATTAAGAAGGATGGAACCATTCCTCAGGCATGTTCGGAAGAGTCAAATTTGGAGTAGGCGGAAAACTAAGGATACAAAAACAGGAGCCAGGTCAAAGGTCTTCCCCAGAGAGAGGCTTCATGACTCTGCCTGATGAAACCCTTACTGCCTGTCACTATCTTCAAAGCACAGAACAGTACACAGCCCAGAGCAGGCCCCAAGATGTATCTGCCCTGTGATTAGTTGACAAGATCACTGAATTGTGGGCTGATGACCCCACTCACAGATGGAATCTGTCGGGCTCACTTTTCATCATCCTGGTACCCTTTTGTGAATAACTGGAGTTTCCTTCCTTCCTTTCCTGTCTGGTTTGCATCACTGACAAATTCCACTTTTCCTCTCTTGAGAAAGACATTCTTCCTCGGCCCAACCCATTATAATAGCACATTCCATTTCAAGATGAACTGGAAGATAGCCTTCATCATAAAACAATTGTAAGTGGTTGAGATAAAGCACCCAATAAAGCAACTGAAAGCAGAAAAAGGCAGAAAGAATTTGTGCCTTCTTATGGAGCAATACTCCCCATCCATCAGCTAAAAAGGAAAATCTGGGACACGGCTTAAAATTTTCATTAAAATGGAACAGAGCATCAGGAAGTCAGATTTAGACCAACAACCATGAGATATTTTTCTTACAGTTCCTTTCTCCTGGACAGTCTTGCAGTGGGCTTCAAAGTTCTCTCTGTGACCAAGTTCAGCAAAGTTGCTTTTTCCTCCTCTTTGATTGTACCAGAGCTTTGGGAAGGGCAGTGAAGTAAGCCGAAATGAAATTGCCAAAGTTATGGTTCTCAAGTAAATGAGATTTTCTCTAATGCTTACCAACTGTCACCAGGTCAGATGGATTTTTCTGCTTGAAGTCCCCTGACGCATTAATTTCTTCGCTGTCTTATGGTATCCCTCCAAAAGTAACCCTAGCAGCCATAAAAGCATAAAAAGAAAATATATAGCATAACTGGTGCACAAAAAGATGGCAAGAAATAAAAAGTGGGGAGAAGGCAGAAAGAAAGGTCTTTAGAAAAGCATGTTGTTTTCTTGGCTTTTAACTCGGGGGACAATTTACACATCACTCCACTCAGACCTACCGGAAAATAGCATGATGTGACAGGTCTGGGTTGGCTGAACTAGAAATCCTTAAAGGTGGGTGCATGCTTTCTTTTCTTGATTCATCTAGTACAGTGATTATGGAGAACATTTTTAAAGCAGTGAAACCACTATATATAAAGCAGCTGAAAGTAGAGTGACAGTGGCTGGGTTAGGGGTCTCACTAGTTGTACTTCCCCTCCCCACAGGAGTAGCCCATATGAGTCTTCAAGTAATTGCAGGATTGGAGGCGCAAAAGTCACCACTCTAGAGGATTTTGGGTGATCCATCAAGTGACAGCACCAGGACTTAATTTATCTGAATACAAATGACTACCATCTAAATTAGGGAACAAGAAGATAGTCTCTGTTTCTCTCTAATGTATTGACATACAGTTTACTCATTGACTCTGGTTTATTGGGCTAAAAATTAGCATCATTTTTAAATAGAGATCACAAGTCTTATCACCTACCAGCTAACTGCCCTCATCTTCCTTCCTTCGTAAAACATTTCAACAGATGTTTATTGAATCCCTCTTTTAGGTCTAAGGCACTATCTTGTTGTTGAAAGTTACAAATAAGTATAATAGTAGTAGCAGTAACAGTAATAATGGTAAAAATAATAGCAAATATGTAGATAGTATTAACTTCCAAACACTGTTCTAAGCTACTTATATATGTTAAATCACTCAATCATGTAAATGACACTCTAGGAAAGACATGATTATCATTTCCAGTTTATAGATGAATAAATCAAGGCAAGAATGATGAATCTGCCTCAGTTTAAGTTGATTTTCATTTCTCTTGCCTACCAAACCAGCAAATAAGCAGTGCACATAACATATATAAGATTAGCCGGGTGTGGTGGCTCATGCCTGTAATCCTAGTGTTTAGAGGGGCCAATGTGGGAGGATCGCTTGAGGCCAGGAGTTGGAGCATAACATATATAAGATTAGCCAGGTGTGGTGGCTCATGCCTGTAATCCTAGTGTTTAAAGGGGCCAATGTGGGAGGATTGCTTGAGGCCAGGAGTTGGAAATCAGCCTGGACAGCATAGCAAGACCCCATCTCTGCAAATATTTCTAAAAATTAGCCACCATCATGGCATGTGCCACAGGCACAACTACTTGGGACGCTGAGGCAGAAGGATCACTTGAGCCCTAGAGTTCAAGTGACATAATCATAGCTCACTGCACTCCAGCTTGGATGACAGAGCAAGACCCTGTTTCTGATACAAAAATTTAAAAAAGAAAAAAAACAAGATTAAAGAGGAAAGCAAATAGCTGTCATTCTCCAGTTCCTTCTGTAAAATTCAGTGTTCCACTGGAGTGAGGATTCTGCTGTGTTGGAAGACATAGACCCATGGGTTTATAGATTTATTATTCAGGAGTGCCCTGGACTGGGTCAAATACCCATACAAGTGCCATCTGTTACGGCACAGTCATATCTCACTGCAGCCTCAAACTCCTGGGCTTAAGCAATCCTCCTGCATCAGCCTCCTGTGTATAGCTGTATAGGAGTATACAGCTATCCCGTGTATAGGAGTATAGCTACTAGTGTATGCCATCATGATCAGTTAATTTTTTAAAAAAATGATTAGGAATTTCTTGCAGCACCACTCCGCTTCTAAGTTCTATCACTTACTGCATCACTGGGTTTGTAGCAGGCCTGGCCGTGGCCTACTGACAAATAAAATCACTAATGTTTTATGTGTCGAATAAAAAAGTGCTGTCCCTGCCAGATACCGTTGGGTATCTTGTCTGGGCTGGGTGTGAGACTGTCTGTGTAGAGTGTGAGGTTAAACAATACAACTTCCTAAAAGTCTCTTTGGTTTTCTAAGCAGAAAGCCCCCTGTTGTAGATATTTACTGAATTTTTAAATTAACTCAGAGTACCTGAAGATATTTAAAACAGATCCCCACTAATTTTACTTGAATTTTATGGAAACTTGGAGACCTATGTCAAATAACTTGCATCCTCTGTATAATGCGGCTTCAGACATTACAGACCCATTGGATGAACTAAGTATTTTCAAAGAGAAGCAAGCTATAAGAAATGGAACCTGGACCCCTGGAGAAAAATCATCTTGAAAGGAAACCTGTCAGGGAGGCTAACTAAGCAAGAAGGGCTAACACTTTAGTTCTGAGTGGGGATTAAGGCCCTCACGTACCCACCCAGATATAACCCCAACCCCAGAATGCCTGGGGGCTCTGCAAAAGAGAAGAATGAGGAATAGAGAACTTTGTCTTTAGAGGCCCTACAGTTCTGCTATAGGAGGCCCTTCTGAAAAATCTGGTCAGTCAACGAGAAAGTACTTCCCTAGTAAATTATGGGGAAGAGCAGCATTGGCAATTGGTGAATTAGAGGAAGTTGGGAGCTGTGCAACAGGAACCTGTTGACAGCGTGGAGACCAGTGGTTTCTAGGGCAGGCCAGGTATGATCAGCGGTATAGTCAGCAGGCTCAAGCTTGATCAGTTTCCTGTGGTGGTGCAGACACTAGTCTAGAGGAAAACTGACGGTAATATGGGTAGCAGCAAGGGCAGTGTCCAGTGGGCGGCTAAGTGGCAGCAGAAAGGTGAAAGTTCTGCAAAACTGGATCCACTGGGAGATGATACCCTAACCTGGGGCTCCTGGAGGGGGACTAACTCCATGCCAAAACCCTAAATCCTAGAGGAAGAGTAAGGAGAAAGCTAGAATCATTCAGAATACACCTGTAGGCACACTTGGGGACTCTCCACTGTCTTTGGGGAGAGGAGATGACTTATTATCAATTAGGCAGACAGGGGCTTTGAAGCATTGAGATTCCAGCTATTACTATAAATGTGACACTCTCACTGTATGAAGTCCGGGACTTAACAAGCTACATATATAACATTTGGGGTTTTTTGTTTGTTTGTTTTGTTTTTGAGACAGAGTCTTGCTCTGTCACCCAGGCTGGAGTGCAGTGGCGTGATCTTGGCTCACTGCAACCTCCGCCTCCCGGCTTCAAGCAATTCTCCTGCCTCAGTCTCCTGAGTAGCTGAGATTACAGGCGCCTGCCACCATGCCCGACTAATTTTTGTACTTTTAGTAGAGACGGGGTTTTTCCGTGTTGGCCAGCCTAGTCTCAAACTCCTGACCTCCGCCTCAGCCTCCCAGTGTGCTGGGATCACAGGCATGAACCACCTTGCCTGGCCCATATGTAACACTTCAATCTTAGTCCCAATAAATGCAATCTTCGTTATTTGTAAAGGAGTGCTGACCGAGTTATGTTTCAGTAGATATGTCTTTGGGGGCCTCTTTAGTTCATATGCTTCCATGTTTCTTAATTTATCAAACATTTATTGAACATCTATTATATGTCTGACAGTAGGCCAGGGGTTGAGAATATAAAAATACAAACATCAAAATAAAGATGTTGTAGTCTCTGATCTCAACAATCTTACAGGTTAGCAGGGCACTAATCTATTAAGCAATGATGGGATGTGAAGTGGTCAGTGTCACAGAGAGGTACGGCCATGTGTAGGGAGAAGCAAAGAAGGGGCTGGTGAGAAGTTGCAGAACGTGGCATAGTGGGTGAGCTGCACAGGGCATAATAGGTGACAATGAATTTGCTAGGACAACAGATGGGAGGCAGGGCATTTGGATCTGTAAGGGTAAATGGAGAATGCCCAGCATAATCTCCAGGCTTCTCCCTTCTTAGTATGCTGCGAGTTTGACTTCTATGGACTGCGTTCCCTCTTGTTCCCTGCCTTTCAGGTTTGCATTTCTGAGGGGAGGTGCCAGCAAGAGGAAAGAGAGATATTTATTCCTCCACCTCCCTCTCCATCCAGTTTGATAGTAGCTTTGTTCTTCCATCTGACAAGGACTCCCTCCCAAGTTCTAGCAAGAGAAGGAAACAGTTACTAGAAGGGACCAAGGTTGGCAGCTGCCTGCTGTTGCTGGCCCCAGGGTAGGCACCTTCCCTTACTGGCTTCACTAATCCTGCCCACATCTCTACAGAGAATCCCTTTACTTTACTACCTTCCATTACCTTTCTGGATGCATCACCTGTTCCCTGTTGGGACCCTGCATGATATAGCACTCTGAGTATAATAGTATATGTAAAGGAGATATGAAATGACACTGCTCAGTTAGGGAGCTAGTATTAGTTCACTGGCTGTAGGCAGAGCTCAAGAAGCAGAAGCAAGAGATGTAGCTGAAGAGGATGCCAGGGGCCAGGTCGCATGGAGCCTGGTGTGCTATGTGTGAGAGGCTTTGTCCCAGAGACTCTGCTAATACAACTGGTGTTCATGTATTTGACTTTTCTGGTGATTTCCTCACAAATCCTCAAAATTCCTTAAAATCTTATATTATCATGGCATTGGATTAAAGGCATTTCTCTGCCTGTGAATTATAGAACACAGCTTTCAAATAACCTGGTTGAGACGTAATAGAACTCCTCTATTTTCTGCCAAGAACCCCTGTGAATTACTCTTAGGAATGAGAACACAGGATTTGGTTGAAGGTAGTAGCTTTCCCCTTCCAATATGTATAATCCTTAAACAAATCATGTTCTGGTAGATGATCCAGAATTGAGTGTTTCCCTAGAATTCAACATCATTGTTCTTCACTTTTTATTTTTCTCCTAAACCAGCACGGAATTATCTAGGAAAGGTGAGTCAGATAAGAGAGTCATTGCAAGCCCAGAGAATAAAAGTTCTCAGTATATTCCATATTCCTTCTCAAATACAGACCTTCTTGCTAGCTGAGAGCAGAAGAGCCAAGTGGAGGAGAAGGCAGTTCTTTACTTATTATTAAGCACAGTATAGTTAATATAATAGGATAGTATTAGTGGAGTGATTGCTCTAAAACAGAGATACTTAAACTCTCCGGCCAGCCCTGAATGAAACAGATATTGTAGGTGGGCTGATTCACACCCATTCACAACATTTTTCCCCTGTCAGCCTCTATCATAGAGAGTAGAAAAGTTAAATATTCATTTTACACACCTCCCTTGCATAATGATGACCAGCCAATGAAATGTAAGTGGAAATCTGCTAGGGATTTCTGGAAAAACTTTTATAGCTCTGATAAAAAGAGACAGTCATAGTTAGCATTATCCTCTCCTCCTTTCATTTTGACTTGAGCATGGGAGGGCTGTCTGGAGCAGCAGCAGCCATCTTGTAAGCAGGAGGTAATGACTAGGAGGACGAAAAGTACACAAAGAGATTGGATCCAGCATGGCATTACTAAACATTTAAAAGAACAACAGCAATGTTTCCAGATTTTTTGTTATGTTAGATTCTTTGAGGCTAATATTTGTTGAGCAATCTGCTCTTATACCTAAATATATTCTTAACAAATACACAGGAATAACAGAAAAACCAAAGATATTTGATACCTCTCATTTCTCAATTAGAATTAGTGCTTTTGTTTTTAAAATAATAGCATGTCTTGTATAATGAGCCAGTATTTTTTTCCAGAATACCTTGACATATCTCTACACAGAAATTAATGTTCCTATCTCAACTGACACGCATTTGGCAAGAACAATAAGCGCACTTCCATTCTAGTTAAGTTTAGATTCCATGGTCATTGTTATAATAATTTTTGAAAAGACCTTCCCCTCTTTAACCCCTCACTCCCTCTTTCACAATCAATTGGCAAAATCTCAATAATAGTGAGATCCAACCATCCTCTTCTTGTAGGCACCCAAGCTGCTAAATACTGTAGATTGGTTTCATGTCAAGTCATAGTTGAAAACCTCAGATGGGGCCGGGCGCGGTGGCTCAAGCCTGTAGTCCCAGCACTTTGGGAGGCCGAGACGGGCGGATCACGAGGTCAGGAGATCGAGACCATCCTGGCTAACACGGTGAAACCCCGTCTCTACTAAAAAAATACAAAAAACTAGCCAGGCGCGGTGGCAGGCGCCTGTAGTCCCAACTGCTCGGGAGGCTGAGGCAGGAGAATGGCGTAAACCTGGGAGGCGAAGCTTGCAGTGAGCTGAGATCCGGCCACTGCACTCCAGCCTGGGCAGTAGAGCGAGACTCCGTCTCAAAAAAAAAAAAAAAAAAAAAAAAAAAAAAAGAAAACCTCAGATGGGTCCACAACTCTGCCCCCAAACCTAGTTATGTTTCTTTAGGGCTTACATTTCTACTCTCTAAGATAGTTTTTATGCCTTTATCTTCTCAAATGTCTTATTCAACTTCCCCCTCCCTCACTCTCAGAGTTTACTTAGCAACTAGAAACTATCAGGTAACTGCCCCCGTCCCTGCCACCTCCGCAGCTACCCATCTTCTCTGGCTTCCCTCCTCTTGCAACTGAAGAAATGTCATTTCTTCAATTAAAGGCATAACCCTTTATGTACTACCCTTGCTACTCAAAGTGGTCTGTGGACCGGCAGCACCAGCATCACCATCACCTGGGTAAATGTAAGAAATGCAGACTCTCAGGCCCCATCATACACCTACAGCCTCACAGTCTGCCATTTAACAACCTCTCCAGGGGTTTTCTGTGTTTATGTACACAAACACTTGAGAGCACTACTCTTGACTTTATTCCTTCTCTTAAGAACTTCATGCCTTTGATAATCCTCATTCTTCTAAGTCATCATTTGCTTTTCCCCTAGTAATACAATAGTTGATTCCTATCAGTAAACTAATAGTGTCTGAATTTTTATATCTAAGAAAACCAAACACTCCTTTCCAATGACTACTCTGTCTCCCTAATTCCCTTTACCAGGTCCCTGAGATATTTTCTGAGTGTTCTGTTTCTACTTTCTCATTTCCCACTCACTCATAACTCAACCTGCTATCTGTCCCCTCTACTCTACAAAAACAACCTTGTCCAGGTCATTTCTCATCTTCATGTAGTTAACAGGGCTCAGAACACGCTACCCCAAATTGTGGTGCCTGGGTATACTGAATATTTGAAGCTGAAGGACACTGAGAAAATCACAGAGCAGGAAGGTCACTCTCTGACCTTCTCTCTCCCTTCTCCCACAAAGTAGGTCTTAAGACCTTTTATTAACATTTTTATTCATGAAGGAAGACATGGGAACACAGAAGAATCTGAGGAAACAGGCCTTGCCAGGTTCTTCCAGTTTAGTACCATTAGATCATACCCCTTTGGTCCAATCATTCATCTACTTGACTGTGCACTCTTCATCAAACTGAAGCATTAAAAATACACAATTTCCCTGTTTCTTTGAGTCTTCATTTCTGAAGGATCCCATGTTGTGTAAAACTTATCTTAAATAAATGTGTATGCTTTCCTCTTATTAATCTGTCTTTTATTATAGGGGTCTTAGCCACGAACCTAGTGATGGGTGGAGAAAATATATTACTTATTCTCCCCTACATAGCAAAACCCTCCCTTCTTTGAGCTTTTTCTTCCAGATCTCTCACAGCTGAGTACTTCTTCTTCTGTATATATTCTTTCCTTGCCCTTTATGAGCCTGCATTTTCCAGGTTTTCTTCCTTCCTCGTTGGTGGCTCCTCTGCAGTCTCTTTTGCCAACTTCTCTTCCTTTACCTCTCCATTAATTATGAGGGTTCACAAGGCTTGATCCTTGATCCTTCTCTACCTTGTCCCCAGGTGATCTCATCCAGCTACAGGCCTTTAAATACCAATCTGCTTATGTTTCTCAAATGTCTATCTCTAAGCCCTGAATTCCTTACTGGAATATTCACCTGCTATGTGACAAGTTCTATATGAATATCTTGTTAACATCTCAAAGTTGTCATGTTTAAAACTGAACTCACTTTATTTCCCACTCCCGTCTCTCAAAACCTTTTCCTCCCCCAGTCTTCTCTATCTCAATAGAGGGCACACTGGCCCGCCAGTGGCATAAGGCAGAGACTTAGGAGTTATTCTTCATCCCTCTCTCCCTCACGCCCTACAACGTATCAACCACTAAGAACTATTTTACCTTCAAGACACGTCTCAAATAGTCTACATCTCTTGGGCTCTACATTTTACCACCCGACCAAGTCACCACCACCTTTCACTTGAAACACTACAAAAGCCTCTCCTCTGTTCTCCCTTCTTTACAATTTTGCGTCCTCCAATCTACTCTCATATGAAATCCTAAGTAGTCTTTTAAAATCATAACTCTGATTAAAAGTACCTGAACTGTGTAAATGGCTGTGTAAAAGAAGACAAGATGTTGTTAAAGGCTGAATGCATTATTAACCAGTATGTGCTGAGCCATCAGCCTGCTGGGACCGGTGAGCAACACCTTGTTCTTGTGGATGGGGTGGGCTTCCTCCACAGGAGAAGCCATTTCCACTGTTCACTGTCTTGGAAATAGGTTGCTTCTAGAAAAGGAAGTAATGTTTGGGGAGGTGGGCCTTAGACTGGAGAAACTAGAAATTGGAGATACTTTGGTTTCTTGACCCCCAACTTCTGGATATAACAAGAATCTAGCCTCTCTCATTCATTCATTACTTAATATCTGTGGAATTATATTTCTGGTTACAGGCTAGTGAGAACTTTTCTTGTTTAAGGTGACATTTTTTACTATAACTGGCATTTTGTGTTTGTATTTTTTGTCAAAAACCCTTAAGATGCTGCGGCAGAAATCCAACTTAACTAGCTTACGCAGGAATGGGAATTTTTTGACCCAATGGCCTAGAAAGGCTAGAAGCCTGGGGCTCAAATGTCTCAAGCACTCCATGAAGCTCCCCCACCCCTCTCTCCTGGCTTTGCTATTCTTTGTGCTAGCTTCTTTCTTAGGCAGATTCTCCCATGTTGTGGCAAAAATGGTCCTTGCAAATCCTAAGTTTTACTCTCTTTACAGATACCAATTCCAGATGAAGTATAAGAAAGGGTCACTTTCCTAAAAGCTCCCACAAAAATCCCAGAGAGGCTTTAGGAGTGACTTGGTTTAGGTCACATATCCCCACCTGAACCAATCAGGGTTCAGGCTAACAGGATGGGGCCAACCTGAGCTGGGTACCAGAGGAGGGGAGATAATGCAATTAGACAGCCCCTCCAGGCAGGTAGGTCCTGAAAGAAAATCATGTTGAACTGACAAAAAAGAAGCAGATGTCCCTTATTAAAAGAAAAAAAGGGATGACAAGAAGCAGAAAAAAGGTTAAAATGTGTTGATTCCAAAATAACCGAGGAGCTGGCACACAATTGAAAATATACCACAAATAATAGGAGTGTCCATGGTTTCTGGAAGATACAGAAATGATTCCTAGAGCTGAAGCCCAGAGAGATACAACCTGAGACGATGTCATTCCCTTCAGTACCAAGGGAGAAACAAAGACTGGTCACAGATTGGAATTTAAGATGCAAGGGGGAAAAGGTGTCCATAAAAAACAATCACAGATGTTAGGTTTGTCCTCTATTATTTCTTCTAAATTAAATTTCTAGGCAGAGGATCCGTATTTTTAAATATTTGAACGAGTTCTGAGCTAACAGCAACTACTTTCCCTAAAGCAGAATACCAGGGGATCTACATATGATCAAAGTGACATGAGCGTTTGCGTGTAATATTCAGGGTGGCCAAAGACAGAGAGAAAGAAACTGCGTGTTGATGATGATCTTGAGATGCCATCTGACTCCAAAAGTTTGTGATGAGGCCCAACTGATATCTCAGCCAGTCAGTCTCTGGAACAGCAGCCTGACTGTGGAATCCTGTTAAAAATCAATCTCAGAGAGCAAGGCAGATTTCATAGGCTATACATGATCTGGTATTAAGTATGTAAGTGACTTCACTTCAGAATTCCTTAAAAATAGGAAAGGGCATATAGATAGGGACAACATACAAACAGAGGGAGAATGAGAAAAGGATTGGGGAATATATTGCACCTAGCTCCTTACTTTCACAAACAAAGAAACTTAAGAGAGGAATGTATGGAACTCCATAAGGCACACAGTAGCCAAGGGCCTCCTTTAGCACATAGTGACCTCATCACAGAGGGATGATCCCCATGGCTTTAGCCAAAGGACCAGCAGAAAGATGCCTCTGATTTTTAGCATTTCTGGTTATCATCTTTCCTTCACAGTGCCCCAGTCCTTTGCCCATAGCCATCCTCATAGTGCTGGGAATCTCTTTCGGTGGACAAGACATCTAACAATGTGAAAAGGAACAAAAAGTACAGAATAAGTGAGAAAAATGCAGAGGGCTATGTAAGTGATGCAGGGGAAAGGTAGAGTGCAGCTGTCTATCTCAGCCAGCCCCTCAAGGGGGCTAATCGGTTCCATATGAAATTGTCAAAACAACTGTTCCATTGAAACTTAAACACCAGCCATCATCCCTGTTATATCGTTTTATAGGTGCCACTCATCTTTCAACTTCAAGAGCTAAGACATTATATCGCTTAGTTTTGAAAATATACTAATAAATACCATACCTTGCAGATTCATTTTAATCAGCCCTGTCTTGAAATAGCTGTTTACTAATTTTGCATAATATAATTAAATTCCCAAACACTGCACTTAAGAACCACTAAAGATGTGACTTATCCTGATGAGAGTTGGGAAATTCCAAATTTAGGATGTCTACAATCCCTAGTGTTGTGAAAATAAGATTCTCCACAAGAAGAGCAAATTGGAATGAGAATTAAAGAGTACAGTTTCCCTTTTATTAAATATTACAATACATAAAGCATACAAAAGGCAGGAGGCTCAGACAGGTTGAGAATCTGGTTCAACATTTTCTCCCCTGGTGAATCCAGTACACAAACACTGATTTTGGCATTAGGTTTCACAAGCTCCTAGCTGCAAGGGTTTACAGCAAAAGGAAGAGAGGTGTGGTGAAGTGAGTTAATAATTTCTTCCACCTTCCAGACTACTGATTCTTTCTCTTTCATTTAATGTCTCTCCCTCCACCCACCCTCCACCATCAAGCAGGACATCCTTAATTTCTCCCTCTTCCCTTCACATATTTTGACAGTCTCTTATCCATCCCACATGGCCTTTGTCCTAGTGAGCCCCTCATCATGTTATACCTTATCTGGTTTATTGCAAAGGTCTCCCAATTAGTTTCCCAGCCCCCAATGTCTTTTTACTCCAGTCTTTGCTACTCATGCTGTCGAATTAACCTCTAAGAGTTGTAAATTTCACTTCCGCTACTCAAATCCCACCAATATTCTTTCAAACTCTTGCAGGCCACATTTCTAATACATTTTGAATGCTCCTCTACTCAAATGCCTCTGCCTCAGTTGAATTGATCTTCTCTCCCCCTAAAAAAGTAGGTAAATGACCTAGACAGTGCTTGGTACATAGAGGGGAGAATAAGAAATATTAGTTTATTCTGCTTGGGATAAAATAAAGCTATTATACTCCTAGACCTTTGCCTGTATCTTCCCTTTTATGTAATGTACTCCATTCTCTTAGCTGCCTGTCAAAATATGGTCTTTTTAAAAAAAGATAAAGTTTCACCTCTTCTGTGAAGCCTTTCCTATTCAGCCATTGTGATTATTCCCTCTCTAACCTTCTGTAGCAGTTGCTTCTCCATAGCACCATTTGGTTCCAGTCCAAGGGAGAAGAAGTTGGGGTATTTGCCCACTAACTCCCATGTAGCACAGGTTGAGAGCTGCTTCTGGGAGCACTGGCTCCCTGGCATGTTGGCCTGTCCCATGAATTGACCACGAATGATTTCAGTCCCCCATCAACTGGCGCCCCCCCCCCAACCCACTGCAAGAAAAAAAAAAAAAAACAAAAACATTCAGCCAGAAGAAAGTCTTGCAGGTCTTGCAATAGAAAGCTGTGGAAATGTAAGGACATATTGAGGTCCTAGGAGCATGGGAGGGGCATCCTTCCATGGTGTCTTATTGTAGGGAAGTACTAAAAGTTTCCCCAGGGAGCCTCTTATATGTCAGATGGCCTCTTTCCAGCTCCCATGCTGTAGCAGTCACCCTAACCCCTCAAAATGTCAGTGTCAGCAAGTGACTTTAAGAACCCCTTTCTCTGCCTGCTAGACCACTGGCAGGAGGCACCAAAATGCCTAGGCAGCAGTGGATTCGTATGATGTTCTGTGGAATGTCAAGATAACCAAGATCCTTTGGATTATATTCTGTCAAAAAGCAGTAACCACCACCCTGGGGTAAGGCTCTGATTGAGTACAGCTGTTCATCCCAGGTGACTGGAAGCTGCTTTTGATCCTAATTCCTGATGCAACCTGAAGGGTATATATGCCAAATAAATAGTCCACATACCAAGTGCCCAAGTGTGAGACGCTATGTAGATATGTTCTAGAACATGTCAACACTGATACGACACTGCATCCAGCATAGCTGCTGTGATTGAGGCTACTATTTGATTAAGCTTACAGTGGTCAACCATAATTTGCCATGATCTACCTGGATTTTTTTCAAGGGCTAGGTTGGCATATTAAATGCAGTACCTTGGGCTTATACTCTGAAGCTTGTCTACAGAATCTTTGACATCTTAATGGAGATACTAGGAATGAAAAACACAGCTGCTTTCAACAGGGAAGAGTTGGAGACTTGGATCCACTTAGATGGTTTGATCTGAGAAAACTACAAGAATCAACCATTGATTTACGTAAATGATAGATACCATTACTAGAAATATAAGGGTTGTGAAATGCTCTGGCTATACATTGTCAAATGGTTGAAAAGTTACCTATGTGAGAAGCAGCAAAAACTGGCAAGGTAAGGGGCTGGGACCTCAAAGTAGGAAGCAAGAATGGTGGTGTAAGCCTAGGTCCTAAACTTATTCATGAGAAGTAGCTGTGGTCACTTCTGGACCAGGCTGGATAAAGCTTAACCTTGACTGTATATCCTACACATGGTATTTAGACTGAATAAGTCAGACATAGGGAAATACACTTGTGTTTTTTGTTTTGTTTTGTTTTGTTTTTAGACAGGGTCTCGCTTTGTCGCCCAGGCTGGAGTGCAGTGTCGTGATGAGATCAGGGCTCACTGCAGCCTTAACTTCCCCGAGCTCAGGTGATTCTCCCGCTGCCTGAGCAACCCCCCACCCCCCTAGTACCTGGGACTACAGGTGCAGGCCACCAGGCCCAGCTAAGTTTTGTATTGTTTGCAGAGATGGGGTTTCGGCATGTTGTCTTGGCTCAAAGCAATCCACCCGCCTCAGCCTCCCAAAGTGCTGGGATTACAGACATGAGCACCTGGCCACACTTGCATATTCTGATATCATTTCTCGGTGGAGATAAAAAGTCAGGGTTGGGCCTTCCCTGAGGGACTGGTTGTTTCCACTCTCAGTCATCCTGGGAAGAGTCAGCTCCTAGGACAAGATAGAGATTATAGACAGGTTTCCAAGGACATAATACTTTGAGAAGAAGATAAGCATATGAGCAGTGATTATTAAAATAAATAATTATAAGAAAAAAAAACCAGAACTGAGTTATCATTATTTTCATCACAAGTTTAGCTGCCCAAGCAGGTTTAGCCTGCAATCCTATGAACCAGTTCCACAGAAGGGAAACACACAACCCTTATCAAAGACCCACACAACTAAAAAGCAACTGTTTCATCCTACAAAATAATTTCCAAGATGATAGAAACTATGCCAAGAAGAAATGGACTAAGGTCAAGGATAGAGGAATGAGCAAAAGAGCTCAGAAAAAAAAAGGCAGTAGTTACACTGACTTTACTCCTCTCAAAATCTTTGATGGAAAAGACCAACTCTTCATGGACAGTCAAGTATTTATAGTGATGCTGCTGGAGGCTCTTTGAGGTTATAGTAGGTTATTACTGACCAGCTCAGGGAACTAACTTGCAGGGACAGGCCTTTGTCTGCATCTTCTCTAGTAATAACCCCCTCCTACTGCTCATGGGATCCATCAGGGGCCTGTGCAAGGCATTGGATTTCTACAACCCCGTCATCAGAATGTAGAATTTTCTCTCCATGCCTCTTAAGGAATTTTGTTTTATGACATCATTTGATTTTCAGTGTCCCATCTCCATTGATTTCCAAGGCAAATAAACCTACTAAAGCTCATTAGAAAACCAACACTTCATGCAGTTACAAAACCACCCCTATCTATAGGGACTATGCTCTTAGGTATTATTAGGTAATATTAGGTATTATTCTACCACCACTGGATAGATCTTAATTATTGCCAAGTTTATAATAATAAAAAGTAAGTACATTAGTTCAGGCTTCATATCACATTAAAATATGCTAAACATTACACCTGTGAACTGGTCACTTCTTTTCACAAATGTGTCCCTTTTTGCCTTTGTTCACAGTGCTGCCAAATGTTATACTTTCGTCTGATGCTAATGGATGTGCCTCTACTTGGTCTATTCTCAGCAGCTGTGACCATCATCTAAATGAATATAAGAATTGAATTAACATGGAATGAGTGCCCACAGTGTCCTGAACTATATTAAAAATGATGATTGATGGCTCTGTGGAGTAAGTTCCTATTTTCTTTGAAGCTCAAAATCTGTGTGAGGAATAGATTAAAACTATCTCATACATAGTTTACCTCCCAATTGTGAACTAATAAGATGGATAACTCATAAGAGTACTATATCTGATTCTGGAGTTTATTTCTTTACTAACTTGTAGAGGTGTGGATAGATTTTGAGAATTCATAAAACTTTAATCAAAATAACAAAACCACTATGTGAAGCTCTGTCTCTGCCAGGAAGTTGTTCAGTTTCCTCTTGGTATTTCATTTCAGACTGAGGAAGCTATCCCTGTATTCGTTGGGACCCACAGAAAATAGAAGGCCTGCTCTGATGGGGTTTCTGAAGAGATTGTAATGAAAGACTTTTTTGCAGAGGTTTGGGTGTGATCAAGGAAATCTATAGGCAAAGCTGAGGATTCCAAGGATAGTACCAGGGCAAGTCAGTACCACCCTGAGACCTGAGCCCTGACAGAGTGAGGGAAGATACATGTCATTGGATCCTGGGAGAGCTGAAAGAGAGTAAGGGGGTTTGCTGGGGAGGCAAGATCATCAGGGAGGGATGCATCTACCCCTACGGCTGCAGTTCCAAGCAAAGGGAGTGGGGAAGACATACTCTGACCTCTCTCTTCCTGCTCTTCCATCTCTTGCATTGCTTCCCACTGGCCAAGTCCAACCGGAAACCAGAGGGCAATGGAACCCAGATGATGGAGCCTGTGGAGGTCAGGACAGAGGAGGTAGAGAATGGATCTGAGGAAGGGCAAAAGGTGAATGACCAACATAATCACCATCTAGACTAACACAAAATGCCACCCTCTATTGAAGTGTCTTTTCTTGCTCTAAGATAGTATTTCCCCAAATATATTCCAGATGGGCGCTCTGTGTTGGGGGGATTTGGGGAGAGGAGAATTTCTTGTGCATACATTCATTTGGGAAACACTGGATTAACACATTAAACTCACACTAAACAGAAATCTTTACTCAAGGACTTTTCAAAGCTCTACTATGTACATAATTTTTTAACAATAATTATTGAGAGTTATGATGAGCCAGGTTCTGGGCCTGGCTCGTGATACAATGAATAGGACAGATACCCACACTTGCAGGACTCACAAACAAGTGGAGCACAGACAATAAGCAGTAAACCAAAAACTAATTAATTACAAAGTGTCTGATGAAGCTCCCAATGGGAATGAAATGTGCAGCATATCTCATACATTATTTAGCTTCATAAATCTTTGCTTCTGGAAATCTTTTGGAAGGTGAAAGACTCTCTTTGAGAAAGACCACTCTAAGTTTTTATCAACTATTGGTTATATATTTTGGTCTGAAATTTACATGATTAAATGCTGGATATCTAGTTTTTGATAACAGCTTTTCACCCTGCTGGCCCTACACAGTCAATCAAAGAGCAAATCTGATATTTACAGAAAATGGGGAATGGGAAGATAACACAAAAAAGGAGAGGCAAAAAAAGGAGAACACAAAAAAGAAGAATCTTAGTTGTCAAAGCCATTTAAATCAACTTAGCATTTTTCTTGCAATGTAGACTTTTCCTTGGAGTCCATCCTATAAGGCAAGGTGATATTGTTACTAAAGTTAGCATTAGGGTGGATGTGCATGAAGAAGGTAAACCTACTTCCAGGTTTTAAAGTAAAGTCCGCAGGGGTTCAGCAAAGATGGAGAAAGCAACTGTCTGGGGTCATTTGTTCATAACACACATGTACATGACTTTTCATTAGAAAGGTCTTCACAGGAAAATGTATGGCTTGTTTGTCATAGATGTGATTTGGTGCCCCACCTCCATTCTCTTTACTGGGCCTGTGCATGCCACCCCAGCTGTGAGTATTGCTTGCTATTGCCTCCTAAGAGTTCACAGCTGCCTCTTCTCCAGCCTCCTCTGCCTTCCCCTCTTCTAAGGGGAGAGTGCTCTTGAGTGTTTTATGCCAGAGGTGCCAGTGAATCAGGCCAAGCCTCCACTTTTCCTGGGCCACATCCTTGCTGACTCTTTCCCCTTCACTCCTTCCCTCATAAATTCTTCCCAAATAGCCTTTCCATAGTTGTGGTCCCCTGTTTTCATCAGGCTCCACAGGAAACTGGAATCAGAAGAGATTTGGAAAAAGTCACCCAGCAAGGTAATGCCAGGACATGAAAGACACCATCAGCCTCTTTATACTGTGCTCACTGGTCTTTCCATTTGCCCCATGGAGATCTAACACATTTGCTCATTTAATAGTTTTCCATTTTGATTTATCTTCAAAAAGAATATATGTGCAGAAAAGCTTATTGAACTAGCTGTTCTCCACACCTATGAGAAGCTATTATCCACATTTATGAGAAGCTAAGCTGTTTAGATCATTTGTCATGATTCTTCTGTTGACCATTGATGCAAATTATAGACATAAATATCTATGAAGAAAATTTAAAATGTGAGCTTCCAAGACCAGCAAACTCTTTAAAGTGATAGCAAAGGTTACAATCTTTAAAGAATCTTTGCCACATATTAAATATTGTTAGCATATATAAGCATTTGCATTGCATATTATGATTTATAATACACTATCATAAATATTTTATTCATCCTCCCAGTAACCGTGTGCCTGGAGTAAAGTATTGGAATCTCTATTTTATAAATGAAGAAACTGAAGTTCAGGAATATTAAGGGACTTGGTCAATGTCTAATAGTGATTAAGTTGCATAGTGAAAATTTGACAGGTTTTTTATTAGCAAATTTTGAGGCTTTCTACTTTATTGCCTATTTTATCTACTTTGTCATATTTTATCATTTCTTAAATTGTTAGACCTTACAACATCAGTGTATCATTTAGTCATCATAAAACTCTGTAGTACTATTTGTATTCTAGAACACAGGACCTTCTAGAATTTCTATGGCATAACAAAACAGACTGCATAATTAAACATTTATCCTATTTCTAGGAAGTTGATGTGTCAAATTTTTATTTCTCTCCACTTGTTATAAATTTGACTTGTGGTTCTATAAAATTAATGTCCATTGATTTCTTAGAAAACAGTGCATTCCCTACACAGAGGGTTTGGTTTTCAGAAGAACCAAACAGTACATCATTATTGATTATGTATTGCCTTCTTAAGAGCTGTTGAGAATGTGAATACTTTTCTAAATGGCTACACAGACATAACACTTTATTTAATTCATTTCCAAAATTCAGCCAGTCTCCTAGCCAACTACAACATAGTTTAGTTTAGAAATATCAAAATATTGTTTCAGAAAAAAAAAATTCAAGTAAGAAAATATTGCCCAAGTGTTAGCCTTTATATACAGAGAAAATATATGGTTTCAACTTGGTAGGAGAAAATAGAAACCATTTCTTCTCTGTGGGTTAAAAGAATATACCCTCCATGTACAGTATCTTCTTGAGTCTGTGCAGTTAAAAGTGACAATGGGACTGTTGATGAGCCAGAGAGAGAACACAGAACTATTGAGGGTCTCATGCGTATCTTAAAAATTATCATTCTAAGTGCCTTATGCACTTACTTCTAACTCTAGGCATGCATGAAAACAGCCAAGCAAATTTCATGTAATTGCCATACTCTTACAGTTCCAGAGGGAAATTACTGATCACAGTTATTTACTTAAATACAAATGGGAAACTAAAGTAACCTCAGGGTCACACTGAAACATCCCTTGACTTGGGTTACAACTTCAAAATTAATGGGAAAGAGCAGGCAGTAAGGTCATTGGGGTGCACTGAGCAGCCTCACCGTAATTAAAGACCTGCAGGCAGACAAATGACATTATCCACTGCTCTGGGAGGGGAGACAGTTTACCCATTCCAGCAGATCTCTAAACATCAGTAGTTGTGAGTTCTTGCCATATGGTTCTATGCCTTTAAGAAAGCAAGCTTCCTTCAGTGTTGTCGATGAACTGATAGTCATGGGCAGTCTTTTTCATTACTTTTAGATCTTCAGTAATCATGCTACCAAAGGATTTAAATATCATCCCCCGCTTCAGGCACCACACACAAAAAGTATCCATAGGCCAGGCACAGTGGCTCATGCCTGTAATCCTAGCACTTTGGGAGGCCAAGGTGGGCGGATCACCTGAGGTCAGGAGTTTGCGACCAGTCTGGCCAACGTGGTGAAACCCTGTCTCTACTAAAAAATACAAAAATTAGCTGGGCGCGGTGGTGCGACACCTGTAGTCCCAGCTATCGGGAGGCTGAGGCAGGAGCTTGAACCCAGGAGGCAGAGGTTGCAGTAAGCTGAGATTGTGCCACTGCACTCCAGCCTGGGTGACAGAGTGAGACTCTGTCTCAAAAAAAAAAAAAAAAAAAGGTATGCATGTACAATTGGCTCTAACAAGCATAGAGAGCTTAACTCTGCAATTTTCAAACAAACAGAACTTGCATGTTGATCGAGTCACTCAGAGCCAGAGATCTAACCTAGATTCTTGGAAGTACAATACTATTTGGAAGATTATTATAATAACACGATGAAGTAAGAGTTAGAATAGAACAAGAAACACATGACGAGCCCAGCCAACCAAACCCTACTACCAGTTCTGCCACGTGAACACATTCAAGCAACAATTTAAACCTGTGGATAGGCTGAGATCATTGCAGTCATCTGGCTATTCATTATGGCTGGGTTTGGGTCACTCTGTGAGCAGTCTTTCCCCAGAGGTGTGTCTTCACACAAGGAAATAGCTCTGCTCTGGGGCCTCCCAAAACTTCTACTTTGGCCACTACTCCTTAAAATGAAGATGTCAGAGGGCTCATTTTTGAGAAAAATGTAAACATAAGCAAGGCAAAGAACCCAAGTAATATAACAATAATGGAAAAAAGATTGTTTCTTTCAAGATAGCTGATAAAATGAGCAGAAATTAAGGTTTTTGTTTTTGTTTTTTGTTTGGAATGTAGTGTGTTTTTGTTTTGGTTTGCTGTTTGGGGTTGTGTTTTAGCTTTATCCACATAATTGCTTCTGATCTGCCTGGCCTTGGTGGTGATACACTAGACGTCGGGGCCCTTCTTAGGGTCCTGAAAGATCTCGTTAGAACCCAAGGTTGGGCTGCACGCGGTGGCTCATGCCTGTAATCCCAGCACTTTTGGGAGGCTGAGGCGGGCTGATTACCTGAAGTCAGGAGTTCAAGACCAGCCTGGCCAACATGGTGAAACCCCGTCTCTACTAAAAATAGCAAAAATTAGCCAGGCATGGTGGCACGTGCCTATAATCCCAACTACTCTTGAGGCTAAAGCAGGAGAATCTCTTGAACCTGGGAGGCAAAGGTTGCAGTGAGCCAAGATCATGCCACTGCATTCCTGCCTGGATGATAGAGCGAGATTCCATCTCAAAAACAAACGAACAAACAACAACAACAAAAAAAAAAAAGAAAAAAAAACAAAACCAGGGTTGTTACAGGAGCAGCTAACTTGATTCAGATCAAGGCCACCATTCCCTAAGCTTTCCTGGCTTAGAAGGAGTGATAACAGCACTTTAGAGACCAACAGTAAGAACGAGAGATTTTATTTACACTGCACTTTCCCACATGACATTTGAAAGGCACAATTGCTCTGAGAAGTTGAATAATGAGGAAACTGAGTCAAAGTTGAAGAATTGCTTGCCAGTTGAAGAACTATTTCTCTATCAGAGAAACAGAGCCACCTCGCCCAGGTGCAGTAGAGCCTGCTTGTCAGTATAAGTGGGATGAGCCGGCTACAAAGACGCCCGCTGTTCTTCAGTGAAACTGACTCTCAGCAAGCACCTGAAAATAGTCATGTTTTTGTGTCTCTCTCTGATTCACCAGTATCTTCCTTTGTCATGGATTTCTACTACATTTCCACCTTATGCTTTTTTTTATATGCAATATCAAATTGCTTACAAGTCCTTACAGAATTCTAGATGTGATATCTGGAAGATTTGAATTTTTAAAGTTTCCCATTCCCAAGCACTAATGTTCATGCTATCTTCTTCCCAGTATAACTGAATCAGATGAATAGAGAAAACTAGGATTCAAATACTCATATTGTAGGCAGACTACAGAAACATCTGTATATAACAAGAATTTCTGATATAACAAAATATTCCACATGCTTTCTCTCCAATTATTGCACATTGTGTTAATTTTTTAAAAAATCATAAATATTTAATATTTAAGTGAATTGTTAAACATGCAATGCTGGCGTACTTGCTGCTGAGTACAAAAGCAATTTTAACATGCCACTTGGTTGATTAAGTCATGTGTATACAAGATCACACATGACATACATTCCTTCAAAGTTGCCTTAAGCACAGGGCCTACAACTACCTCCCTAGACAGTAGGATCAGAAGCCTATAATTTCTTCCAAAATCTTCTATGGCTCTTTAAATGAAAGCTTTAGACAGAATACAAATTAAGCTACATGCAGAAAGAGGCATTTAAAAAAAAGAAGTTGAGGAGCCACCCTAATATTAATCTATCATTCTTGTTTTAAAGAAATCTATTGTGTGCTTTTATAATTAATTAAAGAAAAGGAAAATTACTCATTTCAGAAAAGTAAAGTTAGGTCATTTTTGTCTTCATGTTTTTAATGACTCATAGGCAGGGTTTTTTTATTTTTTTTTTAATGAGTGTTCTCTTTGTTTTTTGAAATAAATATCATCTGTTCTGAACGTAATGCTTTATTTTCAATTAATCCAAGACCTGAGAGCATTAGTTATCTTACAAACTAAAACACTGATTACAGACATTTAAACTTTGACCCTAAGAAATAGTTACTCTTCAACATGATTCATTTTATTTTTTTCTCCAGAGGTCTAATCTTTCAACCCTTCCCAGACAACCTATAATTCTGTTCCTTTGCCCTCTCTGAAATTACCCAAGTGCTGTCTGCCTTCGGGGGAGATTTATGGTCCTAATAGTAGAAGTGGTGAAGGTCAGCTGAAAGCTTCAGGTCTGTCTACCCAGGAACAAGGAATTCCTAAATAATTTCAGCAGTCCTAAAAATAATGATTGGTTTCAGCAACTCGATGACAGATAAACTACTACCCCACTTGGCAAAAGAGTTTGTTTCTCCACTGGGAAGAATTCATTTGCTGAGTTTCTCTGTATAATGACGATAACTGTGGGCAGAGTCAACGTGACTGACCGTGTAACATCATAAACAAGCCATTAAACCACAACCACGTCTCCTGAAGTTTGTGGGGTGATTTTCATTGCTCCCTTTTAAGTGCACACAGTGATGGTTCTCATGCCAGATCTTTCACTTGTTTTCCTTAGGGCCATGCAAGGCACTGTTTTATCATCCATCATGAAAGCTCTTCAGACCTGGCTTTTCCCAGCTTCTCTTAAAAGTTGTATGAGGTGGTTTCAACTAAGTTCTTTTGAGGCTTTGGTCTTGAACTAGGTTAATATCCATCAACTTTGTGAGCTAATAGTTGACTCTGATTGCTAAAGTCAATATTCTGTTACCTGAGAGGGGTTTACCTGTGGCTCCCCATGACTTCCTACCCTGCCTGTGGGTCAGTGCATGAAACGTTAAAAGACTAGATGGTGGGGGGAGGAGAATGTCAAGGTACCAGAGATTGGTGTAAGTGCCTGTAGCTCAATGTCCTTCACATGGCATGACGAAGGCAGATATTGACAGCCACTCATTTGGTGTTCACTAAGCCCATTTATTATTAACTCCTCAGCACCTTCCATATTCTTCCCTTACTAATTGCATGCTTAAATTCTTTAATAAAAAAAAAAAAAAAAAAAAAACCTTGTCACAGTCGTGGCACCACATTTGTGCACAACTCCACAAGTATTTGTCTAAACAGTGATTCTCTTAATCAATTTTTCAGTCTCATGTGGACAAAAAGTAGAAAAAGAAACATACCAATAGCATAAAGCAAGGATCTGGAAATATCAGACAGTTGAGTTCCCAAGACTTGGTTTAAACATATAGGTGGCATCATAAAAAAAATTATTTAAATAATAGAGAACTACAGTTTTTTTCCTACTCTGTACCATCTCCTTTCAGTTTTAATTCCTAGGATTAGGATTACTTAAAAAACACCAAACGAGACACCAACCACATACTGTTCATGATCTCTGCTCTCAAAGAACATTCAATTGTACTATTTTCCATAAAATCTTCACAAATCATTATCTTCTGTTTCTTGGCCCTCATCTGCCTTTCTCAAGGGGTAACATTGACTTCCTCCCTTAATGTATACAACATCAGGGATCTCATCTCAGACTTAAAATGTCTTCCAGGAATTGTTCCTTCTTAAATTTCTTTACTGTCTTCACCATTTCTATTATGTTCTGCTTCTCTAATTTCCTACAAACTTCCTCTAGTCATTTAGTATTGTTCCTTTTTCTTTTCTAAGCTGAATTCATGTACAAATTAAATGACACAAACTATACATACATGCATGAGCTGTTTGGCTTATTTTTGTCCTCGCTTTAAGGTAAAACGCATTCAGTTTTAACAACTAATTATTTTATATCATTGTGCTGGTATGTATACCCCCAGAATACACACAGAAGAAAAGTTATTGGTTTTCTAAATACTAGGCCATTACCTCACTAATTGCTATTCTTGTTTAGAGCTATTTATGCAAGCTTGAAGGTCATAATTTAGCCTGGATTCCTTAAATAAGTTTCTGCTTCATTTTTCTTCCTTTATTTAAACTTGCTTTGTCCCTTTTTTCATCCTTCAGTTTGATTATTAATCACTTGTCCTTGTTTTCCACCAAACTTAGATTAAATTTCTTAATAAAAACCTCCCAAATACTAAATCAGCATTTCCTATGCAGCAAAAGACACAACTATTCACATTGTGCTGATGATTTGCCATCTATCCACAATAACATCTGCTTCCAAAAACAAAGTCAGACGTACGACTTTTGTTGATTTTTATAGTTTTGTTTCTGGCTTTCTCAGACACTCTGGATTTATTGCCCCATTACTATGATTTGGTCCCTTCTTCATCTTTGTATTGTTGACCCTTCCATCTATTCACTGATACAATTACTTTTCTTCAAAAATGGAAATAAATCTGCCCAAACTTGGGATGGAATTATAATTTATTCTTTCAGTTGACTTCTTTGATTAGTTTCTTACTTTTCTTTAAGAGTAGTGGATATTTCACATCATCTCTTTGTCCTTGCTTGTCTACTAGAGTCAACACCTTACAGTAATTTGACAAAAGTCAGGTAGCACTGGTTACACACACATTTTTCTCTCACCCAATAAATTCTACACTAGTTCCCTAAGGTTTAATCAAGATAACCTTTCTAGTTCTTGGCTGAGCAAATGAACCTTTCTTGATGTTTTCCAGTGAAGGAAACTAGCATTTACTGTGTGCCTTTCCTGCATCTGTCATTATACCACATTAACTCGTTTAATTATTGCAAACAGACTCATGAATTATGTACTATTATTCCTATTTTGCAAATAGGAAATCGACCACCTCACAGGTGAAGCGACTTTGCACAAATTACATACCTGCTAAATAGCAGATGGAATTAGTGCCCACACTAGCCTGACTTCAGAATAGCTGCTTTGTCTACAATATATCATTCTGTCTCTAAACCAATTCTACCTTTCAAGAAACAGAAGAACAAGACCTACCAACCAACCTTCCCCCCAAGTCAGAATAATAAATAAATACAATTCACATTTTTTGTAATGGTTCACCATATATTATTCCCAGGCGAGCTGGGGCAAGCAAGTCATTCCATAAGTGTTCATGCTAGAAAAACTTCTTATAAAATCATTTGTTACCTTTAATTCCTAAAGTTTATTTAGATCTCTATTCATACTATTCTTATAATTTAGTATCACCAACACCTAGTTCCTTGAACTAAGCCAAAAATTATTAGCTTGTTCTTAAACATTGTTGATTCTGAGTATATATAGCATATTTGTGTCTACAAAATAAGCATTGACCATTAGAAAATTTAAAAAAACTTTTAAAATTTATCTCTATGATTCATCTAACATTAAATAATTGAATATGTATTTGAAAGCATCTGGATTTTCGACTACATGTCTTCATTTTCTCCCAGCTGTTAAGCATATAAATTCTGCCTGTCATTATCTCTTATTTGTTCTTCCTTTATAGAATTTTCTCTTTTTTTTTGGTTTTGCCTCCTTCAGTCCATTCCCATAAACTTGGTCCATGGATTTTTGTTCTTTTATTGCTGTAAAACCTTCCTCTCTCTGCCTCTAATTCGTCCGACATACCATAATAACCATTGTAATCTTCTTAAAGCTTTGCTTTTACCCCCTTGAACAAGCATTTCCAATTTCTACCTGTTTCATCAAATATGAAATTCCTCTAACTGCTGAGCTCTCAGAAATCATGCCCTGCTCCCATCACACTCCTTTCTCACTGTTCCTCAGCACAAAACCTTCACTCTGATTAGGCTAGTTCTTTCTTTGGTTTCCATATGAGTCTTTGCTATATAGCCTAAGTCCCAGATCTGAGCCAATGTCATGTGGCTGCCTTGATTTAAAGCCTTCTCCACATCCTACTCCTGTTATATAACTGGATGTGCATATGATGGAATGAACTGCTGGTAGACAGCCAGAGCCTGAAGATCAAAGACACCAGGTAGCCTGGAGAAGGTAAAGGGAGCTGTCCTGCCAGGGAAACTGAGCACCAGTAATGGATCTGAGAGGGATGAGGAGTAGAAAGAAGTGCAAAGAAGGGAGGAAACTTATGGAAAAGGGGTTAAACCAGTGTTACCCTTACTGGAACAAGGGTCTTGAAGAAATAAAGCATGAGTCATTTCTGGACTTTAGGAACTAATGGGAGATCACCAGATGTCAATGAACTAACTGGAAAAGTTTCTATTCTCCTTGTGTAGAAGCAGAGAGTTTAGATTCTCAAGACAGACTTACCCATACCTGTGGGCAAGGTGACTCAAGGCTTCAAAGATCAGAAAATGATCATATCAGGGTACCAAGTAGAGCATTACAGCATTGAAATTCCCAAGGGCAATTCAGCAGCTTTAAAGAGGACCATGATATGAGACTAATTCCCCCTTTCACAGAGGGCACGTTTCCTCAGTCTTACAATGCTCAGCATCTTCCCTGTAACACCAGAACTGTTTCTAAGCTTATGTGAAACTTACGTTTTCGCTTATGTAAGTGTGTGATTGCAGGGGAATGGTCTTTAATACAAATCCTAAAGCTGGCAGAGCTAGGCCAAAACCAGGTCTTTGAATTTTTTTTCCCTCTTGAAACTCATGAATCTTTTTATTCAACTATATATGAATCTGGAGATCTGTGGGTAGAAATTAATCTTCCTAGAGCTTCAAAGTGCCAAGGGGGATTTCATTTTGGAGTAGTTGGATGGCAACAAAATAATCCTAAATTTGCTATTTGTATTATTACCCAACATCTTCTCTGGTAAGGGAAAGTGGGGTCCAGAAGTTTGTCCACAAATACTAAATCTCTAACAATAGCCTTAACCAGTCTAGGACTGGCTGTATTCTAACTTGGGAAAGGAGTTTTAAAGAGCCTCTTAATTTTGCAGTCAACATTGGGAATTCAGCAAAAGGTTTATTTTCTAGTGTGATGCTCTTGAGGAAATGTATAGGCATAGCTGGTGAGCTCTGTCAAATTACTTAAACTCTTTAAGTCCCAGATTCCTCAACAATAAAATATGTATAATTATAGTACTATGGTCTAATAATATTGTTGTGGGAATTAAATGACATCATACATGCAAAAACCTGAGCACATCCTCTGGGACATGGTAAGTGTTTTATTATGAGAAGTTACCTAACTTTATTGATAGTGCATACAATAGCCCCTTTTTTGCTCATTGTTTGGAAATACAATGTATTTTATAAGTGACTCAAGCCTAATTCTGTATTAAAACTTTAAGATGTCCATTTTTTTTTAGTTGAAAGTATTTCTAAAATGTGTTTCATACATTTGTATTCTTCTTAATTACATAACATAAGTAAGGTTCATTCTAGGAAAAGGGCAGAGGGGGCTTTGTGGAAGGATATGGTACCTCCTGGATTTTCAGTTGTTGTATGTTTTAAAAAAATTAGACCCCAAGATGATGCTGACAAGGACTAAGAATTTCAAGACTAATAACAAATTTGTTTCAATCTTAGTCTTTATTTTCATCCTCCCCAAACACCTCTCAAGCCCTGAAGGGAAGGAATTAGCTTGTTTATTTAACAAATATCTATTGGGTGCCTACTTTGTGCCAGGAATTGTTCTAGATGCGGAGTAAATAGCAGGACGTAAAACAGGAAAAACATCCCTGTTTATTCAGATAAACAAACAAAATGCTTTATGTAAGATATTAAAAGGTAATAAGTACTGGGTAGGTTGGTAGGGGGTATAATTTTCAGTAAGCAGTCAGGCAAACCCTCGCTGGTAAAGTGATGTTTGATTAATGTCATACATTTGTTTAATATAGTTGTTGCCTGGGTATCCAATTTTAGGCCTGATATAAATTGTTGAAATCCAGGTGTACCCTGTCACCTTTGCCCTGGTTAAAATGTCCCCTCCCTGTGTGGTTGTTTTTGGATAGCCCACTTATTCCTCATCTCACTGACCTCAAACTCAACACTCCCCACAGCTGCTGATCGTGATAAAAACCTAATGGCCAATGCTAGAGTCATGTCAATAAGTTCCCGCCTTGTGCATGTTTTCCTTAAACTAACCAATCCACAACATGTGAAGGAAAGCCTAGGGGATAATACCATGGACATTAAGAAAGGCATAGTTCCACAGGTTCTCTCTCTCTTTCACACCCGTTGCACTCCCTGCCACCACTGGATTCCTCACATCAGCACCCCTAACCTCTCTGGGTCATATGCATAATAAATTTATTCTCTTTCATGAAAGTCTTTTGGTTTCATCACCTCATTGCATTTCACCTCACACACACACACACACACACACACACACACACACACACGGGAACCTAGTCCCTACCCCAACAGTCTCTCCTGGAGAGTGACTATCTGGGCTTATGGCTACTCTCAAGAGAGAGATCTCAAGACCCAATTAGAAAAGATCACAGCAATCAAAGACATGAAGGAAATGCAGGAGGAGGAATATAGAATAATGGAGAAAGTGCATTCCAGCAGAGGAAACAGTGCCATAAAGGCCCTGAGGTAGGTAGAACCTCACCTGCACCTGCCATCAAGGAACAGCAGCAGGGAAGGGGATTGTGATGAATAAGACAGAAGGGAGTGGTAGGAAATGAGGTCAGAAAAGGTTTGCAGGATATGAAGGTTATTTTCAGGACCTTGGCCTTTTCTCCAAACCAAGGGAAAGTCCCTCCAGTGTTTTGAGCAGATAAATAATTTGACTTAAGTTTTCAAAAGGTCTTGAAACTCCAGCTGCTGAAAATAGACTCTGGGGAAAAGGGTGGGGACAGAGATCAGTATAGTCATTTGGGTGGGAGATGGTGTGGCCAGGGAAGTGATTACATTCTCGATGTATTTTGAAAGTAAAATTGCTGATGGAATTGGTGTAGGATGCAAGAAAGAGTATCCACAATGATGCCAAGATTTTTAGCCTGAATGATTGGAGGAATGGAAATATGATAAATTGAGATGGAGAAGACTACATGTAGAAGAGATTTGAAGGGGAGGAAGGAGCACAGTCCGGGAATATGTTTAACTTGAGATGTCTATTAGACACAATAGACAATGTCAAGTAGGGCATTTGAATATGAGTCTGGAATTTTGCAGAAAAATCCAGAAACAACCCCTCACATTAATAACCAATAACAAATCATTAAAATAATTAAATAGGGAAATGATATTTTCAATAGTTTCTGCAGGAAGTAGGTATTTACATAGAAAACAGTAAACTTGGGTTCCTACCTAACACCATACCTATACATTAATCTGAAATGGATTATACATCTAATTGTAAAAGACTAAAAACTTTTAGACGAAACATGGGAGAATATCTGCACCACCCTGAAGTAGGTAGATTTATTAGACCGGACACCAAAAGAAACACCAAGTGTAATGTGGAAAATTCATAACTCAAACTTCATCAGAATTTTAATCTTCTTCTAAAAATTAAGTCTCAGAATGACAAAATATTTTCAATATATCTGATAAATAGCATGCCTCCAAAATATACAGAGATCTCTTAGAAATCAATAATAAAATAACAACCACATTTTTATACAGAACTCTTGAATAGTCACTTCATTTAAAAACATACAAAAATAATCAATAAGCATGCTCAGCATCATTAGTCATCAAGAAAGTGTAATTATAACACCCAAGAGTTACTACTTCAAACCTATTAGATTAGCTATAATCAAACTTTTTTTAAAAAAATAATTTTTAACATTTATGAGTACATAGTGTATATAAGATATCTTGATATAGGCATACAATGTGTAAATAATCACATCAAGGTAAATGGGGCATCCATCACCTCAAGCATTCATCGTTTCTTTGTGTTACAAACATTCCAATTGTACTCCCAGTTATTCTAAAATGTACAACAAATTTTTGCTGACTGTAGTCACACTGTTGTGCTATCAAATACTAGATCTTGTTTACTGTATCTGACTATATTTTTGTGCCCATTAGACATCCCCATCTCCCACTCCCAACTACTCTTCCTAGACTCTGGTAACCATCATTTTACTCTCTTTCTCCATGAGTTCAATTGTTTTAAGTTTGAGCTTCCATGAGTTAGAACATGCCAAGTTTGTCTTCCTGTGCCTGGCTTATCTCACTTAACATAATCTCCTCCAGTTCCACTTATGTTGTTGGAAATGACAAGGTCTGATTCTTTTTTATGGCTGAGTAATACTCAATTGTGTATATGTACCACATTTTCTTTATCCATTTGTCTGTTGATGGATGCTTAGGTTGATTTCAAATCTTGGCTATTCCTAATCGTGCTGCAATAAATGTGGGAGTGCAGATATTACTTCAATATACTCATTTTGTTTCTTTTGGGTATATCCAGTGGGAATAAATAATAAATGTGGGAGTGAGTGCAGATATCACTTTGATACACTGATTTATTTTGTTTTGGATATATCCAGTGGGGTTGCTGGATCATATGGTAGTTCAATTTTTAGTGTTTTGAAGAACCTCCATCCTGTTCTCCATAGTAGTTGTACTAATTGTCATTCCCACCAACAATGTATGAGGGTTCTATTTTCTCCACATCCTTGCCAGTATTTGTTATTGCCTATTTTTTGGATAAAAGACATTTTTACTGGGGTGAGATGATACTCATTGTAGTTTTGATTTACATTTCTCTGATGGGCAATAATGTTCAGCATCTTTTCATATAGCTTTTCAACATTTGCGTGTCTTCTTTTGAGAAATATCTATTCAGATCTTTTGCCTATTTTTTAATTGGATTTTTAGATTTTTTCCTATTGAGTTGTTTGAGGTCCTTATATGTTCTGGTTATTAATTCATTGTCAGATGGATAGTTAGCAAATATTTTCTCCCATTCTGTGAGTTGTCTCTTCACTTTGATGATTGCTTCCTTTGCTGTGCAGAAACTTGTTAACCTGTAATCCTATCTGTTCATTTTTGCATTGGTTGCCTGTGCTTTTGGGGTATTACTCTAAAATGTTTGCTAAAACCAATATCTTGGATAGCTTCCCTGATGTTTTCTTTTAGTAGTTTCATAGTTTCAGCTCTTAGATTAAAGTCTTTAACCCATTTTGATTTAATTTTATATATGATAGAGATCTAGCTTTATTTTTCTGCATATGGATATCCAGTTTTCTCAGCACTATTTATTGAAGAGATTGTCCTTTCTCCAATGTATATTCTTGGCAACTTTGTTGAAAATTAGTTTACTGTAGGTATATGGATTTATTTCTGGGTTCCTGTTTCTTTTCCATTGGTGTACGTGTCTACTTTTATGCCATTACCATGCTGTTTTGGTTACTGTAGCTCTGTAATATAATTTGAGGTCAGATAATGTAGTTCCTCCAATTTTGTTATTTTTGCTTGGGATGGCTTCGGCTATTTTGGGTCTTTTGTAATTCCATATAAATTTCAAGATGATTTCTTCTATTTTTATTAAGAATATCATTGGTATTTTGATAGAGATTGCATTGAATCCGTAGACTGCTTTTAGTAGTATGGACATTTTAACAATATTGATTCTTCCAATCCATGAACATGGGATATCTTTCCATTTTTCTGTCATCCTCAATTTATTGTATTAATGTTTTACAGTTTTCATTGTAGAAATCTTTCACTTATTTGGTTACATTTATTCCTAGGTATTTTATTTTATTTGTAGCTATTGTAAGTGGAATTTCTTTCTTTCTTTTTCCTTTCCTTCCCTTTCCTTCCTTCCCTTCCCTTCCCTTCCCCTTTCTTTCTTTCCTTCCTTCCTTCCTTCCTTCCTTCCTTCCTTCCTTCCTTCCTTCCTTCCCTCCCTCCCTCCCTCCCTCCCTCCCTCCCTCCCTCCCTCTTTCTTTCTTTCTTTTCTTTCTTTCTTTCTTTCTTTCTTTCTTTCTTTCTTTCTTTCTTTCTTTCTTTCTTTCTTTCTTTCTTTCTTTCTTTCTTTCTTTCTTTCTTTCTCTCTCTCTCTCTCTCTCTTTCTTTCTTTCTTTCTCTTTCTTTCTGAGATGGAGTCTCATTCTGTTGCCCAGGCTGAAGTGCAGTGGCACAATCTTGGCTCACTGCAGCCTCTGCCTCCCAGGTTCAGGTGATTCTCTTGCCTCAGCCTCCTGAGTAGCTGAGACCACAGGCACATGCCATCACATCCAGCTAATTTTTTTATTTTTAGTAGAGATGGGGTTTCACCATGTTGGTCAGGCTGGTCTTGAACTCTTGACCTCAAGTGATCTGCCCACCTCGGCCTCCCAAAATGCTGGGATTATAGGCATGAGCCATTGCACCTGGCCATCTCGTTCCTTTTTCAGATTGTTCACTTCTTGCAGATAGAAATGCTACTGATTTTTGTATGTTGATTTTATACCTGCAACTTCACTGAATTTGTTTATCTGTTGTAATAGTTTTTCAGTGAAGTATTGAGTTTTTTCCAAATATAAGATTATATCACCTGCAAACAAAAATTATTTGACTTCTTCCTTTCTAATTGGGATGCCCTTTATATCTTTCTCTTGTCTGATTGCTCTAGCTAGGAATTCTAGTACTATGTTGAATAATAGTGGTAAACGTGGGCATCCTTGTCTTTTTTCCAGATCTTAGATAAAAGGCTTTCAGTTTTTCCCCATTCAGTATGATACTAGCTGTGGGTCAGTTGTATATGGCTTTTATTGTGTTGAGGTATGTTCCTTTTATACCCAGTTTGTTAAGGGATTTTATCATGAAAGGATGTTGAATTTTATCAAATGCTTTTTCAGCATCAATTGAAATAAACATATGGTTTGTGTCCTTCATAGTATAGCTAAAATTAAATGTTGGCTGTTAATACCAAATTTTAGGAAAGATGCCAAACTCTAGAAATAACCCAAATGTGCATGAACACGTGCATGGATAAAACAAGTGTGAAATATTCATACAATGAAATTATATTCACCAATAAAAAGGAAACAATTATTGACTCATAACAATATGGATGCATATCAAAATCATTTTGCTGACTGAAAGAAGTCAGGCCAAAAAAAGTATACTATAATAATATTCCATTCGTATGAATTATAAAGACAGAGAAATCTAACCTATAATGTTAGAAAACCAGAACAGTGATTATTACCTCTTTAATTAGATAGGGTTGACCAGAAATAACATGAGAGAATTTTTTGAGGTTACAGAAATGTTCTCTCTCTTGGTTTGGGTGTTAGTTATATGGGTATACTCACTTATTACAACTCATCAAGCTGTTTGAGTTCTGTTATGTCTTATTGAATAAAAAGTAATCTTGATTTTAAAATAAATTTGCTCTGTACAGCTGGTCAAAGTCATCCTCCCTGTCTTCCACATAAGCAGTTTTCCTCCCTGTTCTCCCATGTTATCACAAGATTCTCCTCAAAGAAATCAAGGGAACCCACAAGCAGAGTGTGAGCCTCCTAAGCCCTCTTAGGTACTGTTACTTCTTCTTAGATCTTGAGATGTTGGGGGTGAGAGGGAAGAACTTATAGAAAAGGCAGAATTCGTGTTTATAGATATGTCAGAGCTATTTCTTCCAAGATTTTACCTTTCTCAGTTGTACCGAAGGTTAAAAATAACCTGATTTAGGTGGTTATGCATGTTGCAGAACAATATTACAAAATTTGCATGTTCCACAAGCAATTTTCCAAAGAGAAGAACGCACACTTGCTAAGTAATTGGCTCAGTTATTTTGTGAGCTGATTTAAATTTGTATTCCTTTTTAGTTCTTCTATATTTTGAACAGATCACAAATAAGGGCTGAAATTTACTACATAACATCCAGCTGGTAGAACAGGGTCTGGGTATTCTCCATTCTTCACAATAACCCAGTTCAGTCTGAGAGACAGGCTCTGATTCTAAGAATATGTGAATGCTTATTTTTTATAGACTGAATTCTTTATGAGTATCAATCATTTAGTGAAAGTCTCAGAGGTTTTGGAGATCTTTAAAGAAGTTTGACTTTTATTTAGTAATCCCAAATAATTTTTATTGAATTTCCAATACTACTTTGTAGTGTTTCTGTCTCTCACCTTGTAGTCAAGCTAATCACAATTATTTCTATTTTTCCAGCTTTATCAAGATATAATTGGTAAATAAAAATTGTATATATTTAGAATGTACATGATGTTTTAGTAGGTGTATACATTTTGACATGATTACCTCATTAATTAATATTTCATCACCTCACATAGTTACCTTTTGTATGTTTATAGAGAGCATTTAAGATCTACCCTCTTAGCAAATTTCAAACATGTAGTACAGTGTTGTTAACTATAATTACCATTCCGTACATTGGATCTCTACAACTTAATTATCTTGCATAACTGAAATTTTGTCCCCCTTGACCAATATCTCCCTGTTCCTTTCACCCCCAGAACCTGGTAACCCTCCTCTTACTCTCTTGATTCTACAAGTTTGACATTTTTAAATTCCACACGTAAGTGAGATCTTCAGATATTTGTCTTTCTGTGTCAAGCTTATTTCACTTGGCATAACGTCTTCCATGTACATCTATGTTGCCACAAATGGCAGGATTTCCTTGTTTTATTCTAAGGCTGAATAATATTCCACAAAATCATTTCTTGATATATTCATGCTTCCAAGACCCTTGGGGTTAGTTCCTATAATTTGCTAAGGGCCAGGAAACTAGAAACCCAGTCAAGCATTGTGTAAATTAAGTGCATATTCAACAATAATTGAAACTAGTATAATATTGATGCAGAAATGTATTCATTAATACAGCATAGAAATTGAAGAAGAAAATGCATATATAAGAATTTTAAATATTTTAAATAAATGAAAAGGGGGTGGATTATTTATTACATAGGTAGGGTTAAAAGACTAATAATTTAGGAAAAATAAAGATGTCTCCCTATTTATTTCAAAATGAATTCCAAGTTGATTAAAGTTTTAAATGTACAAAAAAGACACCATAAAAATAATAGAACAATATAGGTGACTATTAAGATATTCTTGGGATGAAGGTGTACTTTCTATCATACTCAAGGCGGAAATAAAGAAAAAGATAATTGATTTACAACATAAAACTGTAACAATTTTATCTGTGTAGAATGAATACAATTATAAGGCAATAAACAGATAGAAAAATAGCTATACATTTATGGCAGCCTAAGGATTAATGAGTTTAGTATGTTCAAAAATTCAATATAAAAATCACCCAAATGAAAAATAGAGTAAGAACAGGCAAAGGCAATGCATGAAGGAAATATGTCTGCCAAGAGTAAGTATTAGAGAGACTCTCCTAAATAAAGAGGCACGTGGACCTGGGATTTATGACTACTATCTGGGTAATGTTTTGGTCTTCCTAGCCCCCTTCTTGGTCCCTGAATGGTTAAATTTGCCAGTTAAAAGTATAGAAGTAGAGAAGGATTTTTATTGATGAAGCAGCATTTTCACTGGGTTTCCATTAATCCAAGACTACACTTATAAGACAAGTAGCTTAGGCTAAGAATGCAGATCATGAACATGGAGTAGATAAAAGTTCCTTTGTGTTTACAGCCTAGAATCTATGGCTTTGTCCTCATTTATGTAACTGGCCTACGTTCCTTAAAATAAACAGTGCTATGGACTGAATGTGTTTACATACAATTTTTATGTTGAAATCATAACCCCCAATGTTATGGTACTAGGAGTAAGGGCTCTTGGGAGGTAATTAAGTTATGAGGATGGAGCCTTCATGATGGAATGTGCATCCTTTTAAAAGGGATGTCAGAGCTCTGTCTGGTCTTCTTTCCACTCTGTAAGGACACAAGAAGATGGCAATTTGCAATCCAAGAAGCAAGCCCTCACTAGAACCTGGCCATGCTGGCACCCTGGTCTCAGACGTCCAGCCTCCAGAATGATGAGAAATAAATGTCTGCAGTTTAAGTCACCCAGTCTGTGATAATTTGTTATAGCAGCCCAAACTCACTAAGACAAACAGCCATAGACAGACACCAAACGTTGTCTTCCATGTCACTGGTGCAGAGACAAGGGTGTGGAGGCAGTTCAGTGGAGTGGTTAAACTACAGGGCCTACACTATTCTAGAGTCATGGTTACTTCGTTTTGAATCCTGGCTCACAATTTGCAATCTGAGCTCTTAATCTCACAATCTGAGCTCTGAGCCTTACCTTCCCAACTGTAATATAGGGATAATATTATTAACTACCTTCTAAATTTCCTATGAACATTTAATGAGATCATGTTTATAAAGCCCTTAGCACAATTGACTGATAACATAGGAACTGCTCAACTATTGGCTATTATCCTTGTTATGGGCAAAGAACCTTAATTCTCTACCTTCTGAATAAAAAACATGCTAAGATATCACAGGATGATTTAGGTTGTCTTTATGTGGACATTTACATGGCATCTTGGGAAAAGTGTAGTACTTGGGATCAGGAGATCTCATCCTAGTCTCAACTCTGCCTAACCACATAACCATTTTGGGCCTCAGCGTCCCCATCTGTTAAAGTTGTTGAACTATTTATTGCTATATACGCTTTTCGGTCCAATGTTATGCCCTGGAGAAATGCAAAAGAACAGATAAATCAGGGTCTTTAAATATGGTTATATCTACAGTAGGTAATAATTAGGTCTTCGAGCTATAAGTCGAAGTGTTTAAAGCCTAAAAGAAAATATTTATTAGTTTGCCAAACAGCAGGAATTACATCAATCTGTTATAATACTGACTACGTCACATCAATCAGAAGCTCCAATTAGCAGTTAAACATCTTTGATTAATGTTTCAAAATTAATAAAAGGAGCTCATTTATTGTGCTATGAGATATGGAAAGCTCTTTAGTGGTAACATGTTTGTGAACCATTAGCCTGTGTGCTTAGCATTGATGAAGATATCCCAGCCACTAACGGTTTTATAAGAAAGCAGAAGTTGGCCGGGCGCGGTGGCTCAAGCCTGTAATCCCAGCACTTTGGGAGGCCGAGACGGGCGGATCACGAGGTCAGGAGATCGAGACCATCCTGGCTAACACAATGAAACCCCGTCTCCACTAAAAATACAAAAAAATTAGCCGGGCGTGGTGGCGGCGCCTGTAGTCCCAGCTACTCGGGAGGCTGAGGCCGGAGAATGGCGGGAACCCGGGAGGCGGAGCTTGCAGTGAGCCGAGATCGCGCCACTGCACTCCAGCCTGGGAGACAGAGTGAGACTCCGCCTCAAAAAAAAAAAAAAAAAAAAAAAAAGAAAGCAGAAGTTGATGCTAATTTGCAATGCAGAGCACATAGCAATAGTAATAATGAAAATACCCAATAGTGTTGACCACTTATAGTGAGGCCACAACTGTCTCAGTATCTTGTGTAGATTACCTCGTTTAATCCTCATAACAACCTCTTTAGTATTTCCATTTCACAAATAAGAAAACTGAAACTTGAAATACAGCTGGAATGTCCATAACACAAAGAAATGATGAATGATTCGTGATGAATACCTCATTTACCCTGATGTGATTACTGCACATCGTATGCCTGTATCAAAATATCTCACCTACTCCCAAAATATATATAGACCTACTATGTACCCATAAAAATAATTTTTAAGAAACCTCAAACTTAAGAATGGGATCTATTGTCATCTAAATAGAAGAATCTCCAACACTGCAGTGTTTCAAGAATCAAGAAGTCTACAAAAAAAACAGCTTGAAAGCATTGAAACTAAATGTACCTTTTTTTCAGGCAAAGTATTGATAATATGCATATGAAATAGCTCTTACAGTTGAAGCCCCAATTTTTCGGGGAACCAGGGGTTGGTAAAATATGTAAATAACATAGTTGTCATTTAGAAAAATTAACTGGATTACCCCCTTAAGAATTCTTACTGGGACAGTTTTACTCTACTCTTGATGTCTTCTTGCTATTCAGCACCCTCGACATTTGTAAATTTATGTAATTAGTGTGAAAGTGCAAAAATAAAAACATGAACTTTAGTATTAACCCAAACAAAATGTAATTAAGGAAGTAAATCTACACCAGAAAAAAGGAAAACCGTATAATGTTTTGCAGTGCCCAAGAAAAATGGCTTTTGGATTATCTGCTATTAGGAATTATTTTGCTCATGTTGCCTTCTCTTTACGCATTTACATATTCATTTCATAATTATAGGGAACCTGCCAAATATGCAGGAATATGACCCTGAATTAAGGCAGATCACGGAAAACTGACGATGCTGAATTGATGTTGAACAACTGTTATCATGATTAACCTGAAGTTTCTTCTAGAAGTATCCTTTGATCTGCAAATACAGCTGCAAAAAGTGAAAAAGAAAGAGAAAAGTCAACATTGGCCACAATTAGGGCTTTATCTTTTGGTCAGAGGGTTGAAGGCGGATTTACAGATAAATCTTTCACAACTGATTCCAATTATACCGCTGAGTCTCACACACCATTGGTGTCGTCCTAATATCCCCCAAAATACAGAGGTCACTTTGAAAGTGCCTTAAACTCTCTCTCAATTACTAGGCTTACTTGCTGTTTCTTTGAAAATGACTTTCATGTGAAAATGCTCCAGCAACATAAAAGTTAATCACCCTCTATCATTACTCGCATCTAGCAGCAGGGTAAAAAGGAAATTAAATTCTTCTTCATTCTCTCCTACAAAATGAATTAGAACCTCACTCAATCTTCTCCACATTATATGTAGAAATGGAGCACAACCCAATTCTTCTCTCTTTTCTTTTATTTTTCTTTTTCAGAAAGCAAAAGGTAAAACACAGAGAATGTTCTCACATTTTCATAGTTGGAGAGGAATTCGAGGGAGAGTTGCATTTCTGCTAGAGGTGTATTGTGAAGGTGTGGAAATACAAATTAACGAGAGGTTAGTTCTCTACCAAACGAGATGTGACTTATTTACATCTTCAACATAAACCATGGAAAGCTAAATAATAAGTCTGTTATCCTAGATATTTTATTGTCAGTGTTCAGCAAATCCTTTATGTTCATTATTTAATAATGAGGCCCAATCCCCAAGCTTCCTTCTATTTCAAACTTTTTCGTAGACTGGCCTGAGTGTGAAATAGAAACCTTGTGCTTTACTAACTCCGGGGTGCTCAGCTTGAGCCCTATGAATAAAATATGACTGTGATCATTAAAATGTAATAAAAGCTGGTACTTTGAAGCCTTAACCTAAACAAGTTTGCTCTCTGATCTTGGGGGCAAACTTCAGCTGTTCTCTCAGCAGGGCCTCCTCTGCAGAAAGCCCAGGCCTCCTAGAAACGACTGCAACCTGGTAATCTGTGACCTGCACAGCTAAACACACAGTCAGAGCCATTTCCACAGCGAGATCTCCCAGTGTCTCTCAGTGTCTCGTCATTTTCAGGCTACCACAGCCTTCCCAATTTCCTGCCAGAAAGAACAGTGCACGAGGCAGGTGTCCGGCTCAGGTTGTAAAGAGGCTAAGTTTGAAGTTTAGTGTCCCTCATTTTTATCTTCCCAAAAATCCCCTTCCAGGAGAATAGAACAAGGTGACTTTTCGGTCAGCTAATTCTCTAAGGGAAGGCTGGGCAAATATTCATGAAGATTGGCCAATAGAATTGAGAGAGAAGGCCGTCAAGTAAATAACAAAGAAATGGTGTAATGTGATCCGGTTGTGCTCTTGGAATTTCCTTTTGATTGGTGCTAATATAAGCTACTCAGTAGTGGTTGGGAAATATCCCCAAACTACAGCTGTTGCTGCTGCTGCCAGGATTGCCTAGAAAGGATATTGAACACCCAGAGAAAGCTGTCCTAAGGCTTGTGCTCCAATGCTGCGGGAAAAAGGCCAACTTCAGCTCACATCCCAGAAGAAAGTCACTTCTGTTTAAGAGAACATAGTGCAAGGTTTCTCTCCCATGATCACAGCATGGACAGAAAACAGAACTACTTGACTAGAGAAAAAAGATTTCATTGAAGAAAAAGAAAGCAGTAAGGAAATAAATAACCCCAGGCACTTCTCAGAGAAAGGAGAAAATATCTTAGCAAAACTAGAAATTAAATTCTTATACTTAAAGTAACTTTGGGACAGCAAGTAAAAAGAGTGATAACTTCTGGGGAAAAAAATACATAAACAAAAAACTAAGTGTGTAAATTTAAGATCTCAAACATCCTAGTACTAGGGAGGTGTGACTATATGAAAGTGCTGGGGTTTGAGACTACTGAAATACTAATAACTGTAAGTTTTTACTCATAATACACAGCTAGAAGCAGAGATAAAAGGTAACTGGTGGCCAAGCATCCCCTCACCCCCTGCCCGCCCCCTACACACTAAGTGATACCTGAATTTGGTATGGGGTTTTCAAAGCATACGGCCAACCTGTAATGTAACTCTTAATGTATGCTTATCCCAGATTTGGAACTCTGTTGAGCAAGTTTCTGTTTAAGAGGTTTGATCAGGCCGGGTGTGGTGGCTCATGCCTCTAATCCCAGCTCTTTGGGAGGCCAAGGCGGGCAGATCATGAGGTCAGGAGATCAAGACCATCCTGGCTAACACAGTGAAACCCTGTCCCTACTAAAATACAAAAAAATTAGCCGGGCGTGGTGGTGGGCACCTATAGTCCCAGCTACTCAGGAGGCTGAGGCAGGAGGAATGGCTTGAACCCGGGAGGCGTAGTTTGCAGTGAGCCGAGATCATGCCACTGCACTCCAGCCTGGGTGACAGAGTGAGACTCCGTCTCAGAAAAAAAAAAAAAAAAGAGGTTTGATCAATAGCTTGAATCTTTTAAAGAGATCAAATCATCAGATAACATGGGGTCAAGGTGTTGTTTAGATACAACACTGCCAAAGTTCTATGCTCAGCTGAAGTATTATTCTTCACCTTAGCTCCTTACTAGGCAGGGTGCCCCAGTTAAGCATAGCAATCTAATCCTACAGTTATGCTGATATCTGGGAAATATCTATATCATTGACTCAATTTTTCTCTTTCATTTAAGCTAGAGTCAGGAAGGCTGGCCTTCAAACCACATCTAATCCTTGTCCTCATTTCTTCCAGCCTACCGGATGACAAAATTTTTATCAGTACAGCTGAAACCCAGAGAATAACCCTTCAGTGCTGGGTGTAGTAACAACCCCATTAACACAGGGGTGACATTCAAAGTGTTTGCCAAGCAATCATCATGGATTTCTGAAGCAGGGATCTGAAGACTCTCTGCTGGTCCAGAGTTTAACCCTTTGGTCATTGACAGTGAGGAGTTTGGTTCCTGAGAAGGGGCTGAGACATCAGGAGCAAAAAGGGCTGGGTGGGCAGGTGTACCTCTGGGCTGAGACCATCTGCAAACTCAATATTACAACAGCTGCTACAACTATACCACTTCATCCTGGCTGAATCTAAGAACCAAGTGGCTCACAGATGACAGAAGAGAACTAGACTTGTGAAATTTGAATATCCATAGAATCAAAACTTTAAATGCCTTGTTTAATGTACCTGATAGTGAACCACAACTAAAGATTCCTTCAAAACGCCTCTGCTTCTCTATAACCCATCTCCACCTTTCTCTCAATTGTCTCTCATTTTTCTCCATTATTTATCTTCCATTTAATACCTTGACTCTCCCATTACCTCTTTCCTTTAAAAAAAATATACTTTTACATTTCTCTCTTTGCTCCTTTTCTTGGCTGTTTTCCCTTTCTCTTCCATTTCCCATCTTATCATTTCTCTCCATTCTCTAAAATGTACTAAAGTGCATTTATTTTTTAAGTGTTTTTTGTAAGTCATTGTGGCTCACTCCACTTAAGGGCTATATGTAAAAAGATATACACAAAAGAAAGTAAAGTGAAAAATAAGCCTTTGTTTTCATTGTGTGCAAAAGAGGAAGGCATCATTTCAAAATTACTAGTTTGAAGATTCCCCACCTTGGCTTCCTTGGGTGCATTACGAAAGTCACCCTGTTCTTAACGTTCCCAAACCAACTGGCCAGACTTATTCCCATAAATAATTTAATTGCATTGTTCAGCCAACGTCATGAGTTTGGCCATTGGGCTGCTTACCCCTCCTTTATCTTCCAGCTGCACTATCTATCCTCCAAATTTTCACAGCCTTGGTGGAACCTAAGGAGGACAGTCATATCCCTTCCAACTGATACCAGCCTAAGCCATAAAGCTTAGTCAGCAGATTTCAAGAGCTACTGCCAAGGCCAGCAGATGGCATGCATAAAAACAGGTAGGATCTTCCAAATAAAGCAGGAGAGGATTGTTGGTATCCCATAGCACAGCGGTACTGAGTACACTTTGCCATCCTGGTTCTGTTTGCCTTAGATTGATTCCTTGCCCTTTCCCCACTCTGTTCTGTTTCCCTGGTTCTCAGGTCAGTTGGTTTCTGGCTGGGTTGGCCAATAGAAGACACTGTCTGGAGGAAGGAGATGCCAGTACGTTTCTCCCATTTCCTATCTGCTTTGGACTCTTTCCCCGCTACTCTTCTGCTTTATACAGAACTCTGGCTTGGCAATCCACTCCCTGGTTGATTTTTTAGCCTCTTCCATCTTTTGTGAAATCAATCCCCTGAATCAAATTCCCTCTGTTTTAAGTGCTCACAGTGGTTTCCATTATTCTAGTTGGACCTTGACCTTAATACTACTCCTTAAGAACAGCCACTTTCCTAACAGGCAACACCATTCTTGCCTACCTCCACTCCTCTAACACTCCCACTCCACACCCACACACATACTCAGCCACCACCTACACAAATCCACACCTTCCTTTTTGTCATTCTAGTTCAATTCCTGTCATTACAAGAACTGCAGACCTACCTTTTCTCCACTAGAGGAAATACAAGGCCAGGGTCTGGAATCAAGCAGGTCTGGATTCAGAACACAGAAGAATAGGTGCTGTCTCTCCAGCACCCAGCATCTGTATCTAACCCCAGCCAAGTCATTGTAAACTCAGCAGACAAATGACAAAAACTTCCCTAGAGCCCCCTGGATAGATGCCAGGGAATCAGAAAACCTCATGAGCTAGCATGTGAGATTTCATTCAAATGTATCTTTTATTTTTATTGGGAGATGGTCTATTTATTTTATTGATTTCTCAAAGGGAACGTAAGCCACAAACTAGTGAAGAAAAATGTAACCACATCAAAACTTAAAACTTCAGAGCATCAAAGGACACAATCAACAAAGTGAAAAGGCAACTTATGAAATGGGAGAAAATACTTGCAAATTGTGTGTTCTGATAAGGGATTCACACCCAGAATATATAAAGAACTCCTATAACTCAGTAACAAAAAACCCAACTAGACTAAAAAATGAGCAAAGAACATGAATAGATGTTTTTCCAAAAACATATACAAATGACCAACAAGCACATGAAAAGATGCTTAACATCACTAACCATTCCTGGGCAAGATGGCCAAATAGGAACAGCTCTGGTCTGCAGCTCCTAGCAAGAGCAATGAAGAAGGCAGGTGATTTCTGCATTTCCAACTTAGGTACCCAGTTCATCTCATTGGGACTGGTTAGACACTGAGTACAGCCCATGGAGAGTGAGCAGAAGCAGGGTGGGGCATCACCTCACCCGGGAAGCACAAGAAGTTGAGGAACTCCCTCCCCTAGCCAAGGGAAGCCATGAAGGACTGTGCCATAGGGACAGTGCTGTCTGCCCAGATACTATACTTTTCCCATGGTCTTCGCAACCCACAGACCAGGAGATTCCATCAGGTGCCTACACCACCAGGTTCCTGGGTTTCAAGCACCAAATGAGGTGGCTGTTCAGGCAGACACCAACCTAGCTGCAGGGTTTTTTTTGTGTGTGTGTGTGCACCAGTGGTGCCTGGAATGCCAGTGAAACAGAACCGTTCACTTCCCTGGAAAGGGGGCTGAAGTCAGGGAGCCAAGTGGTCTTGCTCAGCAGATCCCACCCCCACAGAGCCTAGCAAGCTAAGATCCACTGGCTTGAAATTTTCGCTGCCAGCACAGGAGTCTGAAGTCGACCTGGGACTCTCAAGCTTTGTGGTGGGAGGGGCGTCCACCATTACTGAGACTTGAGTACGTGGTTTTCCCCTCACAGTGTAAACAAAAGCCTCCTGGAAATTCAGACTGCGCGGAGTCCACCGCAGCCCCTTAAAGCCCCTGTAACCAGACTACTTCTCTAGATTCCTCCTCTCTGGGCAAGGCATCTCTGAAAGAAAAGCAGCAGTCAGGGGCTAATAGATAAAACTCCCATCTCCCTGAGACAGAGCAGTTGGGGGAAGGGGTGGCTGTGGGCACAGCATCAGCAGACTTAAATATTCCTGCCTCCCAGCTCTGAAGAGAGCAGTAGATCGCCCAGCACAGCACTCAAGCTCTGCTAAGGGACAGACTGCCTCCTCAAGTGGGTCCCTGACCCCCATGCCTCCTGACTGGGAGATACCTCCCAGCAGAGGTCAACAGACACCTCATACAGGAGAGCTCTGACTGGCATCTGGTCAGTGCCCCTCTGGTACGAATCTTCCAGAGGAAGGAGCAGGCAGCAATCTTTGTTGTTCTGCAGTCCCCGCTGGTGATACCCAGGCAAATAGAGTCTGGAGTGGATCTCCAGAAAACTTCAACAGATCTGCAAAAGATGGGCCTAACAGTTAGAAGAAAAACAAACAAACAGAAAGCAATAGCATCAACATTAGCAAAAAGGATGTCCACACAAAAACTCAACGCAAAGGTCACCAACAGCAAAGATCAAAGGTAGATAAATCCACGAAGGTGGGGGAAAAAAAAAGGCACAAAAAGGCTGAAAATTCCAAAAACCAAAATGCCTCTTCTCCTCCAAAGGATCACAACTCCTCGCCAGCAAGGGAACAAAACTGTACAGAGAATGAGTTTGATGAATTGACAGAAGTAGGCTTCAGAAGGTGGGTAATAACAAACTCCTCTGAGCTAAAGGAGCATGTTCTAACCCAATGCAAGGAAGCTAAGAACCTTGATAAAAGGTTAGAGGAATTGCTAATTTGAATAACCAGTTTGGAGAAGAACATACGTGACCTGATGGAGCTGAGAAACACAGCACGAGAACCTCGTGGAGTATACACAAGTATCAGTAGCCAAATCGATCAAGCAGAAGAAAGGATATCAGAAATTGAAGATTAAATTAATGAAATAAAGCATGAATACAAAATTAGAGAAAAAAGAATGAAAAGAAACAAACAAAGCCTCCAAGAAATACGTGACTATGTGAAAAGACCAAACTTACGTTTGATTGATGTAGCTGAAAATGACAGGGAGAATGGAAGCAAGTTGGAAAACACACTTCAGGATATTATCCAGGAGAATTTCTCCAACCTAGAAAGACAGGCCAACATTCAAATTCACAACTACACAGAACACCACAAAGATACTCCTCAAGAAGAGCAACCCCAAGACACATAATCGTCAGATTCACCAAGGTTGAAATGAAGGAAAAAATGTTAAGGGCAACCAGATAGAAAGGTCAGTTTACCCACAAAGGGAAGCCCATCAGACCAACAGTGGACCTCTCTGTAGAAACCCTACAAACAAGAAGAGAGTGGGGGCCAGTATTCAACATTCTTAAAGAAAAGAATTTTCAATCTGGAATTTCATATCCAGCCAAACTAAGCTTCATAAGTGAAGGAGAAATAAAATCCTTTCCAGAAAAGCAAATGCTGAAGGATTTTGTGACCATCAGGCCTGCCTTACAAAAATTCCTGAAGGAAGCACTAAATATGGAAGGGAAAAACTGGTACCAGCCACTGCAAAAACAAATCAAAATGTAAAGACCTTCAACATGATGAAGAAACTGCAACAACTAATGGGCAAAATAACCAACTAGCATCATAATGACAGGATCAAATTCACATATAACAATATTAACCTTAAATGTAAATGGGCTAAATGCCCCAATTAAAAGGCAAATACCAGCAAATTGGATAAAGAGTCAAGACCCATCAGTGTGCTGTGTTCAGGAGACCTATCTCAGGTGCAAAGACACACATAGACTCAAAATGAAGGGATGGAGGAAGATTTACCAAGCAAATGGAAAGCAAATATAAAACAACAACAACAAAACAAAAAACTGGGTTGCAATCCTAGTCTCTGATAAAACAGACTTAAAACCAACAAAGATCAAAACAGACAAAGAAGGGCATTACATAATGGTAAAGGGATTATTGCAACAAGAAGAGCTAACTATCCTAAATATATATACCCAATACAGGAACATCCAGATTCATAAAGCAAGTTCTTAGAGACCTACAAAGAGACTTATATTTCCACACAATAATAGTGGGAGACTTTAACACCCCACTGTCAATATTAGACAGATCAACAAGACAGAAAATTCACAAGGATATCCAGGACGTGAACTCAGCTGTGGACCAAGTGGACTTAATAGACATCTACAGAACTCTCCACCCCAAATCAACAGAATACACGTTGTTCTCAGCATGACATAGCACTTATTCTAAAATCAACCATACTGTTGGAAGTAAAACACTCCTCAGCAAGGCAAAAAAAGGGGGAAAAAAAAAAAAAAAAAGGAAATCATAAGAAACAATCTCCCAAACCACAGTGCAATAAAATTAGAACTCAGGATTAAGAAAATCACTCAAAACCACATAACTACATGGAAACTGAGTAACCTGCTTCTACATGACTACTGGGGTAAATAATGAAATTAAGACAGAAATAAATAAGTTCTTTGAAACCAATAAGAACAAAGATGCAACATACCAGAATCTCTGGGACACAGCTAAAGCAGTGTGTAGAGGGAAATTTATAGCACTAAATACCCACATCAGAAAGTGGGAAAGATCTAAAATTGACACCCTAACATCACAATTAAAAGAACCAGAGAAGCAAGAGCAAACAAATTCAACAGCTAGCAGAAGACAAGAAATAAGTAAGATCAGAGCAGAACTGAAGGAGATAAAGACATGAAAAACCCTTCACAAAATCAATGAATCCAGGAGCTGTTTTTTTTAAAGATTAACAAAATAGATGGACTGCTAACCAGACTAATAAAGAAGAAAAGAGAGAAGAATCAAATAGCACAATAAAAAATGATAAAGTGGATATCACAACTGATCCCACAGAAATACAAACTACCATCAGAGAATACTATAAACACCTCTATGCAAATAAACTAGAAAATCTAGAAGAAATGGACAAATTCCTGGACACATACACCCTCCCAAGACTAAACCAGGAAGAAGTCGAACCCCTGAATAGACCAATAACAAGTTCTGAAATCGAGGCAGTAATTAATAGCCTACCAACCAAAAAAAGCCCAGGACCAGACGAATTCACAGCCGACTTCTACCAGAGGTACAAACAGGAGCTGGTACCATTCCTTCTGAAACTATTCCAAACAAAAGAAAAAGAGGGACTCCTCCCTAACTCATTTTATGAGGCCAGCATCATCCTGATACCAAAGCCTGGCAAAGACACAGCAAAAAAAAGAGAAAATTTCAGGCCAATATCCCTGATGGACATCGATGCAAAAATCCTCAATAAAAGTCTGGCAAACCAAATCTAGCAGCACATTCAAAAGCTTATCCACCACCATCAAGTCGGCTTCATCTCTGGGATGCAAGGCTGGTTCAACATATGCAAATCAATAAACATAATCCATCACATAAACAGAACCAATGACAAAAACCACATGATTATCTCAATAGACACAGAAAAGGCCTTTCATAAAATTCAACACCCCTTCATGCTAAAAACACTCAATAAACTAGACATTGATGGAACATATCTCAAAATAACAAGAACTATTTATGACAAACCCATAACCAATGTCACACTGAATGGGCAAAACCTGGAAGCATTCCCTTTGAAAACCGGCACAAGACAAATATGCCCTCTCTCACCACTCCTATTCAACATAGTAGTGGAAGTTCTGGCCAGGGCAATCAGGCAAGAGAAGGAAATAAAGCATATTCACATAGGAAGAGAAGAAGTCAAATGATCTGTGTTTGCAGATAACATGACTGTATATTTAGAAAACCCCATCGTCTTAGCCCAAAAACTCCTTAAGCTGATAAGCAACTTGAGCAAAGTCTCAGGATACAAAATCAATGTTCAAAAATCACAAGTGTTTGCATACTCCAATAATAGACAGAGAGCCAAATCATGAGCAAACTCCCATTCACAATTGCTACAAAGAGAATAAAATACCTAGGAATACAACTTACAAGGGATGTGAAGGACCTCTTCAAGGAGAACTACAAACCACTGCTCAAGGAAATAAGGGGATGCAAACAAATGGAAAAACATTCCATGCCATGGATAGAAAGAATCAATACCATGAAAATGGCCATACTGCTCAAAGTAATTTATAGATTCAATGCTATTCCCATCAAGCCGCCATTGACCTTCTTCACAAAATTAGATAAAAACTACTTTAAATTTCATATATAACCAAAAAAGAGCCCATATAGCCAAGACAATCCTAAGCAAAAAGAACAAAGCTGGAGGCATCATGCTACCTGACTTCAAACTACACTACCAGGCTACAATAACCAAAACAGAATGGTACTGATACCAAAACAAGTATATAGATCAATGGAACAGAACAGAACCCTCAGAAATAACACCACACATCTACAACCACTTGATCTTTGACAAACCTGATGAAAACAAGCAACGGGGAAAGTACTCCCTATTTAATAAATGGTATTGGGAAAACTGGCTAGCCATATGCAGAAAACTGAAACTGGACCCCTTCCTTAAACCTTATACAAAATTTAACCCAACATGGATTAAAGATTTAACGGTAAGACCTAAAACCATAAAAGCCCTAGAAGAAAACCTAGGCAATACTACTCAGGACATAGGCACAGGCAAAGACTTCATGACTGAAACACCAAAAGCAATGGCAACAAAAGCCAAAATTGACAAATGGGATCTAATTAAACTAAAGAACTTCTGCACAGGAAAAGAAACTATCATCAGAGTGAACAGGCAACCTCCAGAAAGGGAGAAAAATTTTGCAATCTATCCATCTGACAAAGGGTTAATATCCAGAATCTACAAAGAACTTAAACAAATTTGCAAGAAAAAACAAACAACCTTATCAAAAAGTGGGCAAAGGATATGAACAGACACGTCTCAAAAGAAGACATTTATGTGGCCAACAAACATATGGCAAAAAGCTCATCATCACTGGTCATTAGAGAAATGCAAATCAAACCACATTGAGATACCATCTCACACTAGTTTGACTGGCCATCATTAAAAAGTCAGGAAACAACAGATGCTAGAGAGAAAGTGGAGAAATAGGAACACTTTTACAATGTTGGTGGGAGTGTAAATTACTTCAACCCTTATGGAAGACAGTGTGGCGATTCCTCAAGGATCTAGAACTAGAAAAACCATTTGACCCAGTAATCCCATTACTGGGTATATAACCAAAGGATTATAAAAATCATTCTACTACAAAAACACATGCACAAGTATGTTTATTGCAGCACTGTTCACAATAGCAAAGACTTGGAACCAATCCAAATGCCCATCAATGTTAGACTGGATAAAGAAAATGTGGCACATATCCACCATGGAATATTATGCAGCCATAAAAAACAATGGGTTCATGTCCTTTGCAAGGACATGGATGAAGCTGGAAACCATCATTCTCAGCAAACTACCACAAGAACAGAAAACCAAACACTGCATGTTCTCACTCATAAGTGGGAATTGAACAATGAGAACATATGGGCACAGGGAGGGGAACATCACACACTGGGGCCTGTCAGGGGGTGGGAGGCAAGGGGAGCGATGGCATTAGGAGAAATACCTAATGTAGATGATGGGTTGATGGGTGCAGCACACCACCACGGCACATGTATACCTACGGAACAAACCTGCACATTCTTCACACGTATCCCAGAACTTAAAGTATGATAAAAAAGAAAAAGAAAAAGATTTCAAATAGTTTTACCACTTGCAAAAATATATAACTAATCATTACAAAAATGCAAATCAAAACCAAATGAAATGTCACCTTGTAGCCATAGGATGTTCGCTACAAAAATATACAAAATAACAAATGTTGGCAAGGATAAGAAAAAATTGGAAGCCTCATTTCCTGTTGGTGGAAATGGTGCAGGCACTATGAAAAACCGTATATATAGCAGTTCCTCCGAAAACTGAAAATAGAATGACCACATGATCCGTCAATTGCACTTCTGCATATACATCCAAAAGAGTTGAAAGCAGGGTCTCAAACGATCTTTGTATATTCATGTTCATAGCAGCACTAGTCACAATGCCCAAAAGGTGGAAACAACGCAAATGTCCATCAACAGATGAATGAATAAACAAAATATGGTATATGCATATAATGGAATATTGTGTAGCCTTAAAAAGGAAGGCAATCCTGATACATGATACAATGGATGAAACATGAGGACATTATGCCAAATGAAACAAGCTAGTCACAAAAGACAAATAGCATATGATTTCACTTATATGAGGCACCTAGGGTAGTCAAAGTCATAGAGACAGAAAGAATGGTGGTTGCAAGGACCTGCAGGGAAGGGAAAACAAATGGGCAGTAGTGATTTAATGGGTACCAACTTCCTATTTCACAAGATGAAGAGAGTTCTAGCCATTGGTCACACAACAATGTGAATGCACTTAATGTATCATTAGATCATACACTTAAAAATTGGTAAGAAGGAAAATTTTTAGTTACTTGGATTTTACCACAATTTAAAAAATTTTTTTAAAGTTTTTAAAAGGAAGAAAATAAAACCTACCATATACTTGAGAATTTATTTTATAGCCCAAAAGAATGGATTAAGGAAGATTGGATTTAGGTCACATTATATTTTTTCTTCTTCACAGCTTAAGTAATTTATTGGATTGAGGTTTGGTTAGAGGTGTGTAACTGGCCAGAGTTTCTCGATGAAGATGGCTTTGAAGATGTAGTTTGCAAATGCTGATTTGGTTTTAAATTTTAATGGATATCATATAGCATATAAGTTTACTGCTATGCAGCCAATGCTAGTAGCTCTGTCCTCTGGTAAAAAAGAAAGCAACATGATATGATAAAACATGATATGATAAAAGGAACATTAAACCTAGAGTCAAATCTGGGCCAGCCTGGGTGCGGTGGCTCATGCCTATAATCCCAGCACTTTGGGAGGCAGAGGTGGGAGGATTACCTGAGGTCACGGGTTCAAAACCAGCCTGGCCACATGGTGAAACTCCGTCTCTACTAAAAATACAAAAATTTTCCAGGCTTGGTGGCACATGCCTGTAATCCCAGCTACTTGGGAGGCAGAGGCAGGAGAATCGCTTGAACCTGGGAGGCAGAGGTTGTGGTGAGCCGAGATCGCACCATTGCACTCCAGCCTGGGTGACAGAGTGAGACTTCATCTCAAAAACACACAAAAAAATCTGGGCTAAATCCTTGTCCTACCCCTTGTGACCCAGGGCAAATCAAAGAGCTTCTCTAAGTCTCAAATCCTTCTTCTATAAAATAAGGCAGATAATACCTGTTCCCTTATTTCACTGTTAGGAGCCTCCAACAAGAAAATATATGTGCATATACTTTATAAACTGTAAATGTAATTTCAAAGAAGGTATTAGTATAATTTCCACTTACGATCCTTGGTTTATGTTCTCTTTCAATTATTTTTACATCACTTTTCCAAATCAATCTATTATTTATTAGTTCTTTTAAGCAACTTAGCACACAATGAAGACTATAATAAGTGATTAATACCAGCCTTATGAAAACTATCTTCCAAACTTTATTAATGTACAGGCACAAATCTCTAATTATAATTAGCTGTTGCATGCCACTTTATATTCTGTCTTTTCCATTTAACATTATACACCATTCTCAGGTATTAACATGCCATGTCGAATAACTATGGCATTGCAAACCATCAACATGCCATAGTTTGCAGCACGGTTCCTGAATGAGCATTAGTATTCAAATATCAACCAATAAACAGAAAGCTTTAGAGGAAAATCTATGTGCTGGATATAGCCTTGTACAAAAGTGCCAGAATATAATCTGATGGGGTTGGGAGCAGAGGCAGTACCTACCTCCTTGGCTGAAAGAATTCTGAGGCAATAACTGAAGGAAGACAGTAATGATGAAAATACTCCTACAGGACAGAGACCTGAAGCCTGCCAACTTACTAACCAAGAAACAAGACTAGATTGATCACAAGTCAAAGACCAAAAGAGTCTGGTAGGGAGCAAGGAGACTGTGTACAAAGTGGCCCACAATTTCAGTAGTGGAATTCATGAAAACTTGAGTTTGAGTTCTGAATCTGCCTCCAGTGAGGGCCACTTACTTACCATTGGTACTTCACTTTTATAAGTCTTCATTGTTCCATTTATAAGAAGAGATAATAGTAGCATCTTACTCATAGGGTTGTTTGGAAAACAAATGAGGTCATACACATAAAACACTCAGCAAGTGCTCAAAAACTGCAGATATGAAATTAAGTTTGGCACTATGTTTCTATACATAACCAAATACAACGTAAAGGCTAAATGAGGTCTCTGCAGAATATGCAAGTCGTATCAATCTTGTGGGAATCGACATACTCACCGAAGGGGTGCTGACTGAATCCTTTCTTAGGGATATTAAATATTTTACAAAAGCAGCACTTCGTTTGCATTCAAACAGTCAGTGAAAGGATAGCACCCATACCTTCTACTCTAAAGCCTTGACTGTCCCCTAGGTGCAGATCCAAAAATTCCAATTATCTAACATTAATAAAGCAATGTACCAGGCAGCCCTACCTGAAGTCTCAGAAAACGTCAGGTTGCAATTCACCCTTCATTAGAGAGCAGTATCTATTACCAAAGGAAAATATCAAAGTCCACTTCCAGATGTTACAGAGTTGTTAATGCGAAGAAGCTTTATCCACATGTGAAAGCGAATTCTGTGGCCTGAGGAAGGCAGGTGCCATGAAAGCAGCACCTTTCATGGAGACTCACAGAGTTACTAAATTCTAAGGGTCTGAAACTGCCCAATAAGCCATGACACCCAGCAGCTTCAGAATGCATGTTTCTCCTTTTAGTATTGACCCAGAAGTAAAGGTCATCTCCTTGCTTCATGTGGCAGAAAAGATAGTTTCCAACATGCAGAAAACATTGAGGAGTTGATGTAGAGAAGGGAAGTTGTGGAATTTTTCTCTTTTTTCCAAAATTTGTTCATTACGGGCATACCCTGTCTCAGAATCCAACTCATAGGTTTATACTCAACAGACAGGCTTTAAATGTGCACCAAAACACATGTACAAGAGACCGATGGTAGCTTCGTTCCTAATGGCCCCAAGGTGGAAACAACCCAAACGTCCACAATTGGAATGGATAAATAAATTATGGTGTATTCATATGAAGGAATAATAACCAGCAACAAAAATGAATAAACTACCACAGTACACAATATAAATGAATCTCCTAAACATAATTTTGAATAAAGAAGTCAGACAAATAAAGAATATATACCATATAATTGCTTTTGTAAAAAGCTCAAAAATAGGGCAGCTTAATCTATGGTATTGGAGGTTATGACAGTGGTCCCCTTTGGCTGGGGAAAGGGCAGGGGGAAGAAGGGCATAGGGATTGGGAAAGTGTCAGTGAGGTTTTGGGATGCTGGGAAGGTTCAATTTCCTGATCTAGATGGTAATAAATGAGTGTGTTAACTTTGTGCTAATTCATCAAACACTTTGATTTGTGCATTTCTCTATATGCATATTATATTTCAATTAAAATTCTTACCAAAATAGATTTTTACTTTATTGTAATTTTTAAAATTTTCTGTATTTTATATTTGGTGTCTTAAAAAATCTTTCTGACTAGGGAGAAGCTGCCCTTCTTGGGGCTGGTCAATTCTTACAGGTAGCAAAGGGCCCAGCCTGGGTCACACCTATATGTGAACTAACCAATCCAGAGCCACACCTCCTCTATCTGGCCATACACCCCAGGGGGTAATATTTTTTTGTTTAATCCTCCCCAGGCCAGGTGCCAGATAACTAGGCACCACACCTAAGTCCAAAGCCTGTGGAAATTATTCAAGCTAACCAGTCCAAAACTATTTACCTGGCCCTGCCCTGCCTTTTTCTGGGGAACCACAATAAAGTCAGTGACCTAAACTCTTCTTCCTTCTGACCACCTGGTGTCTTTCTCATGTGGCCCTGTGAGGTGTGGCATGACTTCCTCTTGTCTTTAGGATCTGTAAGCATAACAGACTTTGTTTTCCTGAACCTCTCCTATATCTCTTCTTATGGCCACACCCAACTGACCATCTCATAAAAGAATACAACACATTTATGAAATTGACTAACACCTTAAAAAAAGGAGATATTGCCTTACTGTATAGGACTGATGAACAATTCAATCTAATTTTCTTATAATGAAACCAAGAAAATGAAACCATGTGTTGAAGTTGCCAACCAGGGCATCATCATTAAGTTAAACTTCCTTCTTTTGTCCAAATAACCTGATCTGAAGCTCTAATCTAATAATTCATTATTACCATCTTTAAGTTTCATTATTTTTATTTGATCTGATAAGTTTCAGATATTCATTATTGCTCTGAAACTATTTTTTCATATGTACTAACAGTCTCTTTTAAACCTTGAGGAGTATCCCACCTATCTTAATAGGCCAAAATTTAATCAACAAATTCATTTTCCTTTTTCATAATTGTGTTAACATGTTTGGTATATTCTCTCTGAATATTCCCAGCTTCAACATTTCTAAGGTTTCAGAAGCTGCTGATGAAACGCCAGTGTTGAGTTTCTTTTTATACATGTCCTTCTGGCTTCCTGATCATTTTTGTTGCCTTCTTTGGACTGGGTCCACATTCATTATGTTTTTCCTAAGTTCACAATGTGCAGTGATTACATAGGAGGTGGGGAAGCTCTGCAGTGAGGAGCCTCCCTCCATCTCTTGCCCAGCCTGTCCTGGGCCTTCGTGGCAGCTTTAAGGAAGACAGCAACTGGTCTGGTTGGCCGGGACCAAAGCTGTTAGCTCACCTTTCATACATGTTATAAAAAAATGCATTATTTGTATATTTGCCACATTGAAGCTTATCTGCCTCATTTTGAAACACTCCAGAACAGATCCTTCTGTTAGCTTTCTAAAAAAAAAATAGCTACTAGACATTCCTAGAGTTTGAGTAATTTTGCAAAGTTGGCAACTTCTGTTCTCCTGCCTTCAAAACAATTATAAAAGACATAAAAATGTATAGGCCCGGCACCAGCTCCTACACGACCTCACATTTGGCCTTGCTGATCCAGAGAAGTACTTATGTAGTTCTTAGTTTACATTTGCTGGCATTCGTCTGGTTTCTTATCCTTGATAACATATTTTCCAAAGCCTATGATAATACATTTTTAAAAGATTTTCACATGAAACCTTGTCTGACATTTCAAAATCCAATACATACATCCAGTAGTTGACGCATTCAAATAGTGACAATAATAATAATTCACATTGGAAGCTTATCGCGTACTAAGCCCCTCGCTAAGTGATTACGTGCGTTTCTCTCTTTTAATCCTTTCAAATATCTGATGAGATAAGTACTGTCACCATTTCTGAGGTCACCTTTTTCTCCAACAGCATAGTCTTGATGAGAATTCTGGCACGTCTGATGCTGTCCACACTCTGAACACATTACTATCCCCTTTTCAGCTTACTTACTTCCTTAAATAATTGAACTAGATACCACACGTTGTGTGAAATATTATGAATCTTCATGATCCCATCTTAAAATTAAAGCACCAAAGTGCATTTCAAAGCTAAATTGAAGTCAATTTTGGATTAGGAACACTCCTAAATAATCTGCCACTCTTAGCATTGGTAATCCACATCTGAATGTAAATAGTAACAATTAAAAGAGTAATTGGAAAAAACATTTGACCTAAAGTTTTGGTACAAAGAAAGGAACAGAAGGAATCTCTCCTTTTGTCCCACTTCCCTGCTGCATGCGAATGTGATTCCATTGCACTGGAGATATTGCTAGCAAGCAAATATGTAGGCAGGCATATTCGATGTCTTTATATTTGCTACTTTATTGTTTCACTATTGTTCTCTCTTCTCCAGTAAGAAGACAATGGGATTAGTGTGCCAGCCACTTATTTAATGTTAATATATGAATTGTACTTTAATTTTAAAGGACCATTACAAATGCCCAGATACTGGTCTACAGAAATCTCAAGAAAGAGGTACTTAAATTTTCAGAGGAAAAGTTAAAGGCCAAGGAGTCACTGAGAACATTATGCTAATGTATACAAATACTCATAAACAGAGTCCACTAAATTAGAAGCTGTGAACTGAATTGGTAAGATAAGTGAGGGTCACTGTGACAATGTTCCTCTAAGACTGCTCCTCTAAAACAGGCTCAAATGAGGACAAGGAGATTTTAAAAGGCTTAATTTGAAACAAGCTGAAAAAAGAAGCTTGAGAGTGAAGAACTGCTGGACAGAAGTGAACTGGCATAAATTTCATTTTAGAAGAAGTATTTTTATGCTCAACATCATTAGCTCTCTGACTGAATCAAGAAGAACGCTTGAAAATTAATTACTCCTCTATTCAAAAATGGAGATAAGCCAACACATACAGGCCAAGAAAAAGCTCGTTAGCCAAGCGTGTTAATGCGAAAGTTCTGAGGTCATGGAATACTCTGTGCATACCTCAGTCACCTTTGGGAATTGGGCAATGAAGAAAGAGAGCTGATGGGACCTAAAAGACATCTATTCATCTCAAGTACAAGCCAATTTCACCAAGGTTGAATTGTCTCCTTGGAGGGGATGATAAAATATTCACCAGGAATAGGCTTTTCCATGAAGAAAAAGAAAAAGAAAAAAAAAAAAAAAACCTTAGATCTTTTCACTGCATCTGCCTTACTTGTCCTAACTGCAGTTGCAAAAGGAAGAAAGAGGGAAGGAGGGAAAAGCAGAAGGGAGGGAGGAAAAGAAGAAGGGAGGGAGGGAAAGGTTGCCAAAGGATAACCCTTCTTTGTCCAAAAGGCTATCTAACATTTACGGTGAGGCTAAGACTGTGATATTTAAATTTCCCACCGCTATCACATTTTATTCTTTTTTTTTTTTTTTTTTTTTGAGACGGAGTCTCGCTCTGTCGCCCGGGCTGGAGTGCAGTGGCCGGATCTCAGCTCACTGCAAGCTCCGCCTCCCGGGTTTACACCATTCTCCTGCCTCAGCCTCCCAAGTAGCTGGGACTACAGGCGCCCGCCACCTCGCCCGGCTAGTTTTTTGTATTTTTTAGTAGAGACGGGGTTTCACCGTGTTAGCCAGGATGGTCTCGATCTCCTGACCTCGTGATTCGCCCGTCTCGGCCTCCCAAAGTGCTGGGATTACAGGCTTGAGCCACCGCGCCCGGCCGCACATTTTATTCTTTTACTCTGTTTTATTCTTTTCACAGTGCTCATTGTCATGTGCTGGTTGTCATACATTTTCTCCACTGCAATGCAAGCTCCATGCAGGCAGGCGTGTTGTCTCACTGCAGCTGTGGCTCCAGGTCCTAGAACAGTGCCTAAAACAGTAGGCACTCAATAAATATTTGTGAAACGACTGCACAAATGAGTGAATTGATGAGTTAACTAATTAGCTAGGGTACCAGAATATCTTGTTTTGTCGAAATATTAATATCCGGCTTCCTTTTCCTCATCTAGCCATATTTACATGGAGGTAAGATGATTCTGACATTACTTCCTCAACCCCAAGCCCAATTTAGGACCACTGTCTTATGCACATACACACACAGACACACGTTTTTGTTGCAAGAAATTCAAGCTAAAAAAAATACACTCTGGTGAAAGGGAAAAGATAGGAATGGACCATTTTTTTTTTTTTTTTTGAGACGGAGTCTCACGCTGTTGCCCAGGCTGGAGTGCAGTGGCGCGATCTCGGCTCACTGCAAGCTCCGCCTCCCGGGTTCCCGCCATTCTCCTGCCTCAGCCTCCCGAGTAGCTGGGACTACAGGCGCCCACAACCGCGCCCGGCTAATTTTTTGTATTTTTAGTAGAGACGGGGTTTCACTGTGGTCTCGATCTCCTGACCTTGTGATCCGCCCGCCTCGGCCTCCCAAAGTGCTGGGATTACAGGCTTGAGCCACCGCACCCGGCCAGGAATGGACCATTTTTTAAAAAGAAGAGAAATAACAAAAAAAATACACCCTCTGCATTGAAGAAAAAAAATTAAAACAGAAATGAGATACCAATTTTTTAAAATCTTTGCCATTGGGATGCAAAAAAGCAATAATCACTTTCACAAGTGTACAGGGAGATGAGCACTTTTATATGATGCTAGTAGGAGTGTCAGGTGTTAAGTTTTCTCTTCACACCACGTAGTCTTCGTAGAGCTGTCAACTACAATATCCATGCTTCTGCCACAGAGGCAAACCCAAGATGGTCATAGGATCCAACAGAAGGAAGAGAAGAAGTTGTGCTTGGAAGACTAATTCTTTCCCTGATGCAGATTACTACAGATATATAAGGGCATTGAACTAATTCAGACAAATCAGTGACCCAAGGACTGATCTACCACTCTTCAATTGGCCATAAGTACATATGGACTTTTGGAGAAGGAGCAAGAAAAATAACATTTTTTTTTTAAAGAGACAAAGCCAGAAAAGATGCACTATCTAAGGCAATGGAAATAAAACTACCCTGTAAGTGTCCAGTTCCTATCAAACCAAAACCCCATAGAACTACGTCATTATCTAATAACAGTGCAATGAAGAAAGTCAAAAGAAAGTGCCTCACTGAATAATGTGCTAGGAATTATGTGTGATCCTCTCCCTGTGTATGTTTCTCTCTTGAAAGACAGTAGGTATGTTTCATAAGTTATAATCGATTTTTATCTATATATATACGGAAGAGATATGAACAATTTGGTGTTTGGTATCAATACTAAAACAATCTTAAATGGATTTTCATTTGCTTTGGCTGAACATAGATTAGTTAGATAACAAGTCATTTTTTCAATAAAAACCATCTGGAAATTTTCTGTTTCACTCATCTTTTTTCTAAAGTGATTGCAAGTAAATAAATGGAAATGTATTCTCTTTTCAATATAATTTAAAGAGAATCAAGAATAATTTTCAGAGTTTTTAAATAAAATATCCACCACTAAAATAGTACACCAGGAATGTCATATCTATAAAGAAAATGTCAATTTTGAACCTAGCCACTTCAGTGATGTAAAAGTCAAATTATTGAGTGCCCAGACCCATCTGATGACAATGGGGGCGGGGAGGATGATACTGACTCATCACTCTGCAGGAGTAATGGCAGATTTTGAATCACTTTGGGTAAGATTTCTGAGTTATATTTTTTATTATTTTTCTCCATGTTTCCTCTTTAGGAATTCTGGAAATTACATTTGGTTGAATGGGAATGGTAAAAAATAGAAGAACCATGGTTTGTCTACTGCTGAGTAGTAGACAAGTTCATGGAAGTTCATGGAAAGTTCATGGAAAGGCCATATGCCTGTTCCTCCTTTCCTTCCTACCCTTCCTACAAGTAACAGAATGTTTTTCTGAAAGTAAATGAGAAAAACAAGCCTTCACTTTCACCATCAAATCCAGAGCCACTGAACTTCCAGAATCAGTTGGCTCTAGATCTGATTCTTTATTGGCACTTACCTTCATAGTCATAAAATAGTTCAACGATTGAGCTCCAATCATCATACAATCACTTTACATTACTGGAGGCAGAGAAAATCATATGATTTATCATTCAAACTAGACTACTTTTATTTTATCTCTTTGATTTTTCATTTCAATAGTTTTTGGGGTACAGGTGGGTTTTGGTTACTTGGATAAATTCTTTAGTGGTGATTTCTGAGATTTTAGTGCACTCCTCACCCAGGCAGTGTACATCGTACCCAATATGTAGTCTTTTATCCCTTACTCCCAACCTTCCCCCCTGAGTCCACAAAGTCCATTATATCATTCTTATGCATTCTTATATCCTGATAGCTTAGCTTCCACTTATAAGTGAGAACACACCATGTTTGGTTTTCCATTCCTGATTTACTTCACTTAGAATAATGGACTCCAGCTCCATCCAAGTTGCTGCAAAACACATTATTTCATTCCTTTTTGTGGCTAAGTAGCATTCCATGGTGTGTATATACCACATTTTCTTTATCCACTCATTGGTTGATGGACACCTACATTGGTTTCATATCTTTGCAATTATGAATTTTACTGCTATAAATATGCATTTGCATGTGTCTTTTTCACATAATGACTTCTTTTCCTTAGGGTAGATACCCAGTAGTGGGATTGCTGGATTGAATGGTAGTTCTACTTTCAGTTCTTTAAGGAATCTCCCTACTGTTTTTCATAGTGGTTGTTTACATTTCTAACAGCAGTGTAAAAGTGTTCCCTTTTCATCACATCCACGCCAACACAAACTAGAATATATTTAAAAGTGAATGAAGCACTACTCATAATTATACAAGAACAATACACATAAACCAGTGCCATCTCAGGAAAATTGGGATATATGCTCACCCTACTTATTAGAGACAAAAGCATTTCCCAGAATCCCTGGGAGTTTGAAGGGGGCTCTCCTTCTCTGAGCACTTTGTCACCTATATACGCTTCTGTTAGCAAGGAAGAAGATGGAGTTGCTGTTGAGTAGGCAACAAACTGTATACACCATAATCCCAGCCCTCAGTCCAGGTCTATGATAATAAACTGAATTTGCTCTTCAAGTCCTAGAAATAAAAAAGGTTGCCTGCTTTTCTGAGAACAAAGCTGTAGGAGGAAGAGATAGATATTTAATGGTGGTAACTATTCTTCCTCCTGGCTTAAATCCTCACAAATCCCATTATTAGACACAAAACCCTCCACTGTCCTATTTGAGTTAGTATTCTCATGGTGTGAAGAGCAGTACCCTATCCTTGGCAATGCCTGCACTTGGCTTTTCAGTGAGTGTGCAGTGGGATAATTATGGAATCAGAGAGACCGAGGGGTTGAGGAGGAATTATTTAATTATTTAGGTGCACTGACCCAGTTGGATTAACATCCAAAGGACTGAGCCCCGAACAAAGACTCAGGCTACCTTTTAAGCATTTTGTGGAGTGGGGGGAGATTTGTGCAGGGGGGAGCATATTACAGAAACGAGAAACAAAGACAGTTATTCAATTAAGACATGCGTTGCATTATTTCTTACTTTTTAAGGAACATGTTTTATGACTTGAGATTATCTGTCTAGTGACCTTGCAGCTGCACAGCCAGAGAAACAGAGTCTTCACAATGCCTGGGAAAGGGAGAGATAAGGCTCACTAGCCACAGAAAAACAGGCAGTTAATTTTAAAGGACTCCAGCTCTTTCTCTTCTTCAGGGGGAATTGGATTTTCTTACATACAACTGAGTTTTTGCTTACACATTCTTTAATTTCTTTTAATTCCTGTTCCAAGTGGACATTCATTCCCTAGCCCAAAGCACATGAATGCACATGCAGGCAAGCAGAGACACATTTCACTCTCACTGTCAGGTTGAATGGCATTTATATTCTCAAAGTTGAGAATTACAGAATAAATATTTTAAGATTTTATTCTAGTGTCATTCTCCAAGTCACAATAATAAAATATTGCCTCTTATATAACCTCTAACCATCCTATTTAAAAAAAAAAATCATTTGATGCAACTTTAAACCAAAAAGCATCGAAGTCCTGAAAGGTTATTGAAAAGGTTGGAAGCAGTCAAACAGATGTGCAATTAACATCTTTGTTGTCCTTTTCTGATGGCATCTGAACCATCCGAAAACACAAAATCAACATTCTGTTCTAAGACTTTGTTTCTTATGGTGTGAACACGTATATAACATGCCTTAAAAACTAAATGCTGAGAGCACTGAACCAATTCAAGTTCAGTATGTTCACAACCAAAGGGGAAATACTTGCTGTCAGATCTTGACTTCCCTTCACATTTATAAAGTATGATGGTTAAGCTCCAAAAGCCAAGGCTTTTATATTCAGGATGAAAATAATACTATTAACCCTTAGATTTCTATTATTCAATCTTCATTTCTATCTGGAATAATTGGCAATGAAAAGTAGAAATGAAGAGAAACATTTTTACATTTGCTTAACTCTGACACCTGACATAAGAAGGCAAGTTGAGATTATGAAGACCATTGGCTAGAGCAAATGGTCATGAAGAGAATGCTGTAGGATGCATGTGCTTGCATGCGTACATGTTCCAGGATGATGCTGGTCACTCAGGAAGAACTCTGACTTAATCGCCACACCTCTAAGAGCATCAGTTCCAAGATCCCTGAAAACAGGAAGTTAACCTATATGTCGACTACTGATCCTCTCAGCTTGTGAAATACAGAAAACTTCTAATTAAGTGGAAGGCAATAGAAACCAGGTAAGATTCTCCATTTTTAAAATAATTATAACCCCATCATTCTAAACTGATAACTTCTACTTAGTTTTTAGTGTGTGGTAAAGAGGCACCATTCTTTCTTATTCATTTTTATTTTTTTGAGATAGATTGGGTCTCGCTCTGTCACCCAGACTGGAGTGCAGTGGCACGATCATGACTCACTGCAAACTCGAACTCCTGGGCTAAAGGGATCCTCCTGCCTCAGCCTCCCAAGTAGCTGGGACTACAGGCATGTGCTACCATACCCAGCTAATTTTTGTATTTTTTGTAGAGATGGGATCTCATTATGTTGCCCAGGCTGGTCTCAAACTCCTGACCCATGTGATCCTCCTGCCTCAGCCTCCAATGTGCTGGGATAACCAGAAGGAGCCGCTGCACCTGGTCAGCATCTCTCTTTCCATAAATGTATAATGTGCCCAAGAAAAGAGAGAGCCCCAACTCTGCTTTGGCTTCTGTGGGCATTTACCAAGGAAAATTGGTATTCTCATTAACATGCTTCCCAATGGTTGTGTATATTCTCTCCTAATCAGTCTAGTTCATTTTTTTTACATGATCACTAGTATTTCACTATTATTTTCAGCCATGTTGAATTAGTTAAAAACAAAAAAGAAAAACATTATATTTCTCATGAATTAAACAAAAGAGCAATGCTACCTTAGTAGTGGTCTCCTTCATGGCTCTTTTTTTTTTTTTTTCATGCAACAACAAGAAATGATGTAATGAAGAAGATGTTAAATAAAGAAGTGTTTTCAGGAATAGCAGCTTTCTGAATTTAAATTATTGCCAGTGATTGGAGGGGAAAGGAAAGGGGCTGTTTTGTACCTGTCAGACAAAAGAATTTTCCTCAGTACATTGCAAAGTGAATTTGTACAGTCTCCTACTAAGATCTCAGTTTGAACCCTACGAGCATCACAAAGTCCACCTTCTACCTTGGAAGGCTTAGCTGATTTCTTTGCTTTGCAGTTCCTCATGCAGAGATCACACGTCAAACATATCATCCCAGGAAGAGCACCAAAAGTGAAATGCAGTCAGGAGCCTGTCCAAGTGTATTAGAGGGTTGACAAACAGTCAAACAGACGCAGGTAAAAATTTTCTTATTCAGAGATGGCCTCAAAAAGCCACAGGGACATGTTTTGCTTCTTTGCTTTTAACATGCCTCATTTATGCAGCCTAAAATTGTACATTACTTAGCAAATGGGCGGATAATTTTAGTCAGAGGACAAACTCCATCAGACAATGGATGATTTGGCCCATGCTTCCCAGGCCTCAATGGTGATTCTCAGGAAAGGCACACCTAAGTCAGCATTCGAGGGAAAAGGATTGGAAAGTAAAATAACTCCAATAACAAGAAATAATTCCCTAAATAAGTAAACTTGTTCTCAGTATACAAGTTCACTCTATCCTCTTTTGTATATAAAATAAGTCTCTCCTATAGATTGGGGTGCTCTGAGCTAGCAACACTAACATTTAAGAATTTCATAGCAAAGTCATCCTTCACACTCAAAGCTATTGAAATAAAGCTTCTCTGCTTCTATGTGATTCTTCTGTCCTAGAACTTGAGATCCCCTTTCACCCAATATTATGTAGTGATATGAAAAGAAGTTAAGTTATAAAAGTTAAATGAAAAAAATACGATACACAGAAATATAGTAAAAATAGTTATTCTTGAGGTGTGAATATTAGTACTGTGGGTAGTACTATTTCTTTCTCCTTTTCAACTATTCCTAGGGTTCTTCAACAAGTATGTTATTTGCATAAAGAAAAATAAATGCATAAAAACTAATAGTCACAATAATTGTTGATATATTCTCATTCTGAAGTAAAGTATCTGTATTTTTCTAAATGAAAATTTTATGCAGTTCTCTTCAGGAGGTTTATTTCCTATTCAACTTTTGTCTTTACTTTTTTTCATTTCATTAGAATTTCCAGTTTTCTTTTATCTTACATTGGAAAGGGTTCTCTCTTTGATCCTCTTTAACAGAACGTTTAGACATTAGTTGAATACAAATAAGTTATATATACTGTGTTGTAACATATAAATATCTTCCAAGTATCTATGTATTGCTCCTTTACAGAAAAATCTCTTGAAGGTAGGGAAATTATTTTTCTATGCATTGTGTACAGCTGTAACTATGAGGCCTTAAGTGGAAAAGTAATACGGGCCTATTCTCTTACTTGAAAGAAAGTTTTATTTATCCATTATCTGTTCAAATGTTCCCAAAACCCATCAGCTGAAGTCCCAGAGTCCTGACTGATAAAGTGTGGAAGAGATGTCCTCGATCTGGGCTATTCTGAGAGTAAGGTCTATCAACCTTCTGCTGCTTCCAAATATAACCTTAAGATTGTGCCAGTGGAATACTTGATTTTTGAGGAAGACTGCATGCCAATGAGCCTGCCAGGTCAGTTAGCTACAAATGTACTTCCAGGTAAATCATTTAAGCATGCACAGCGAGCCCTTTTAAATACAGTTTCCACATTGAATTGAAATTATTCACATACACCTTATCACTCTGGACATGAGGGCTCCATGAGGACAGAATTTCTCCTTCTCCTTCCTGCCCAGTTCTTATCAGAGTGCTTAGTATATAGTTAACACTTATCAAGTATTTATTCAAACTTACTTAACAGTATAATTGATTATTTGAACTTTTAGATGAACAAGGCTATTACCAGGAAAATGTTTTTTAAATCAGACCTGTGTGACCGACACAGATTAGCCAAGGCATGACACTTCAACATCTCCCTCTACCCAATCCTGCTCCCCCTGCCCTTCCTCTCACAGGAATTGATCCTTAGTTAACACTGTGCACCTCAAAGTCTGTTTGAGCTTCTGCTTCCAGAAAATCCAATCTATGACTGCTGGGAAATAAAATATAAGACAAAGTAGACTTCAAGGCAAAATACCTTAATGGCCTCTGATCGAACGTCACATCCTCAAAGAGGCCTTTGCTGAACCCCTCTCTAAAACAGGTCCCCTTGATCACTCACACACACTTCCCTCCTCTTCATTCCCCTCATATTGCTTTTTCTTTCTGGCAATATTTCTTCCTGAATTGTCTGCTTGCTTACTGTCTCCCTGTACTAGAAGATAAATTCCATAAAGCAAGGACTTTGACTTGTTCATCGCTGTAAGCTCAGCACCTGAGAGCACTGCCTGGAATATAGTAAGCATTCAATAAATATTTATTGAATGAATAAACCATTACCACATTTATTATCTTGGAAGCATAAAGGGAAAACCTAGAAGCCGGGTTCTACATAGTGAAATTTTAGTAAGAGTTTCTTATGGTTAAACTTAAAAATATATATCTGATATTCTAAATAGTCTCAACTGTTAATTGGATTCAATGGTTGTAACTATAAGCCTTTGTGCAATCATGGAAATAATTACAAATTCATAAATCCCAAAGAAATAAAAATCTGAGAGGCATTCCTAAGAGAATCATCATCTACCTTTCTCCACTACTGTATTTGGGTTTGGTTTCCATGTCACCTTCTTTTGTTTTGTTTTTAGGGAAAATTTCAAGGGTATTTGTTTTAGGATGTTCTCATGGTCTCAGAGGCTAGAGGAGGAGATTGTAATAGAGGGAAAATGCCGTGCCAAGGAAGAGAAGGATATGACATTATTCCGTGTGAGCTCAGCCTAATCATTAATTTGCTTTAAAAGTGTGCATTTGCTTTTAAAATGATGTATTTAAAAGCATAGCAACATAGAGATAACTTGTAAAGCCTTGGAAGTAGATCCAACTACCTAGGAGAGAGCAGGTTTTCAACACTGGCTGCTCATTAGAGTTTATATTGTATCCCTTTACACTTCACCTCCGACACTTCACACTCCTTACGTGGTATTTCCTTCCTCACACTCCTCACTTCACGCTTCCTGTTTCCCATTCACAAATGGAAAAGTTTACCACAGTGTAATTCTATTGGCCTTCCCGTTCATCCTATGTGCCATTGTTGTCATCTCTTTTCCTTCTATATTCATTATAAACTCCACCTTAAAATGTTACTTTTTTGCTTTTAGTTAATTTACTTATTTACTTTTGAGACAGAGTCTTGCTGGAGTGCAGTGGCGTGATCTCGGCTCACTGCAACCTCCACCTCCCGGGTTCAAGTGATTCTCCTGCCTCAGCCTCCAGAGTAGCTGGGATTACAGGTGCTCACCACCACACTCAGCTAATTTATTTTTGTATTTTTAGTAGAAACAGGGTTTCACCATGTTGGCCAGACTGGTCTCGAACTCCTGACCTCAAGTGATCCAACCATCTCAGCCTCTCAAAGTTCTGGGATCACAGGTGTGAGCCTTTGTACCCAGCCTGTTTTTGCTTTTAAATAGTCAGATGTCTTTTAAGAAAATTAGAAGGGAAAACCATATTCTTTTGTTTAGGTGATAGATTATGTACATTTTTCAATAACCATAGAACAAAATACTATACAGCAACTAAACTCATTGTGTAAGTAAAGTCAGTGATATTGAATATAATCCTTTCCTATTATAGTAATTGAGAAAAGGTTACAGAATAAAATCTATAATATTATCTCAGTTACAACAGAATCCACATATATTTAGAAAATTGTATAGGAAACATATTCTTCAAAACCTCAACATTACTTGTTTTTGATCCAGAAACACTAGAATGTTTAATTTTTTTGTTTTTCCCTCCAGTTTGATATTCAGATTTATTGTAATTTCTATCAAAATCTCAGCAAGATTTTTTTTTTTTTTTTTTTTTTTTTTTTTTTTTTAGTTTTTTAATTTCAATCATTTTTGGGGAAACAGGTGGTTCTTGGTTACATGGAAAAGTTCTTTAGTGGTGATTTCTGAGATTTTGATGCACCTGTCACCGAGTCAGTGTACACTGTACCCAATATGTAGTATTTTATCCCTTAACTCCCAACCTTCCCCGTCAAGGCCCCCAAGTCCAGTGTATCATTCCTATGCCCTTGTGTCCTCATAGCTTAGCTCCCACTTATAAGTGAGAACATATGATTTTTTGTTTTCCATGTGTGAGTTACTTCACTTAGAATAATGGCTTCTAGCTCCATCCAAGTTGCTGCAAAAGACATTTCATTCATTTTTGTGACTAAGTAGCATTCCATGGTGTGTATATACCACATTTTCTTTATTATGGCCATTCTTGCAGGAATAAGGTGGTATCACATTGTGGTTTTGATTTGATTTCCCCGATCCCTAGTGATGTGGAGCATTTTTTTCATGTTTGTTGGCCATTTGTGTATCTTCTTTTGAGAATTGTCTATTCATGTCCTTAGCCCACTTTTTGATGAGATTGCTTTTTTCTTACTAATTTAAGTTTGTTGTAGATTCTGGATATTAGTTCTTCATCAGATGTACAGATTGTGAAGATTTTCTCCCTCTCTGTGGGTTGTCTGTTTACTTTGCTGACTGTTCCTTTTGCCATGCAGAAGCTCTTTAGTTTTATTAGGTCCCAGCTATTTATCTTTGTTTTTATTGCATTTGCTTTTGGGATCTTGGTCATGAAATCCTTGCTTAAGCCAATGTCTAGAAGGGTTTTTCCAACGTTAACTTTTAGAAATTTTATAGTTTCAGGTCTTAGATTTAAGTCTTCAATCCATCTTGAGTTGATTTTTTGTATAAGGTGAGAGATGAGGATCCAGTTTGATTCTCCTACATGTGGCTAGCCAATTATCCCAGCACCATTTGTTGAAAAGGGTGTCCTTTCCACACTTCATGTTTTTGTTTGCTTTGTCAAAGATCAGTTGGCTGTAAGTATTTGGGTTTATTTCTGGGTTCTCTATTCTGTCCCATTGGTCTATGTGCCTATTTTTAACCAGTACCATGCTGTTTTGGTGACTATGGACTTATGTATAGTTTGAAATCAGGTAATGTGATGCCTCCAGATTTGTTCTTTTCACTTAGTCTTGCTTTGGCTATGCGGGCTCTTTTTTAGTTCCATATGAATTTTAGAAGCATTTTTTCTAATTCTGTGAAGAATGATGGTGGTATTTTGATGGGGATTGCATTGAATTTGTAGATTGCTTTGGGCAGTATGGTCATTTTCACAATATTGATTCTACCCATCCCTGAGAACGGGCTGTGTTTCCATTTGTTTATGTCATCTATGATTTCTTTCAGCAGTGTTTTGTAGTTTTCCTTGTAGAGGTCTTTCCACTCCTTGGTTAGGTGCATTTCTAAGTATTATTATTATTTTTTGCAGCTATTATAAAAGGGTTAAGTTCTTGATTTGATTCTCCACTTGGTTGCTGTTAGTGTATAAAAGAGCTACTGATTTGTGTACATTAATCGTGTATATGGAAACTTTGCTGAATTCTTTGATCAGTTCTAGGAGCTTTCTGGAGGAGTTCTTAGGGTTTTCAAGGTAAATGATCAGACCGTCAGCAGTGACAGTTTGACTTCCTCTTTACTGATTTGGGTGCCCTTTATTTCTTTCTCTTGTCTGATTGCTCTGGCTAGGACTTCCAGTACTATGTTGAAGAGGAGTGGTGAGAGTGGGCACCCTTGTCTTGTTTCAGTTCTCAGAGGGAATGTGTTTAACTTTTCCCCATTCAGTATTATGTTGGCTGTGGTTTTATCACAGATGGCTTTTATTACATTGAGGTATGTCTCTTGTATGCTGATTTTGCTGAGAGTTTTAATCAAAAACTGATGCTGGATTTTGTCAAATGCTTTTTCTTCATCTATTGAGATGATCATGCGATTTTTAAAAATTCTGTTTATTCAGAGTATCACACTTATTGACTTGCATATGTTAAACCATCTCTGCCTCCCTGGTATGAAACCCACTTGATCATGGTGGATTATCTTTTTGATATGTTGTTGGATTCAGTTGGCTAGTGTTTTGTTAAGGATTTTAGCATTATGTTCATCAAAGATATGTCTGTAGTTTTCTTTTTTGGTTATGTCCTCTCCTGGTTTTGGTATTAGGGTGATGCTGGTTTCATAAAATGAATTAGGGAGGGTTCCTTCTTTCCCTGTCTTGTGGAATAGTGTCAAAAGGATTGCTACCAATTCTACTTTGAATGTCTAGTAGAATTCTGCTGTGAATCCACCTGGTCCTGGACATTTTTTTTGTTTGTAATTTTTAAATTACTATTTCAATCTAACTACTTATTATTGGTCTGTTCAGGGTATCTAATTCTTCCTGAATTAAGCTAGAGGGTTGTATTTTTCAGGAATTTATCCATCTCTTCTAGGTTTTCTTGTTTACGTGCATAAAGGTATTCATAGTAGCTTTGAATGATCTTTTGTATTTCAGTGGTATCAGTTGTTATTTGGATTTTTGTCTCGGTTAATCTTGCTAATGAACTGTCAATTTTATTTGTCTTTTCAAAGAAACAACTTTTTGTTTCATTTATCTTTTGTATTTTTTTGTTTCAATTTCATTTAGTTCTGCTCTGATCTTGGTAATTTCCTTTCTTCTGCTGGGTTTGAGTTTGGTTTTGTTCTTGTTTCTCTAGTTCCTTGAGGTGTGACCTTAGAATGTCAGTTTGTGCACTTTTAGTCTTTTTGATGTAGGTGTTTATGAACTTCCCTCTTAGCACTGCCTTTGCTGTATCCCAGAGGTTTTGACAGGTTGTGTCATTATTGTCATTCAGTTCGAATCTTTTTTAAATTTTCATCTTGATTTTGTTTTTTAACCGATGCTCATTCAGGAGTAGGTTATTTAATTTCCATGTATTTGCATTATTCTGAAGATTCCTTTTGCAGTTGATTTCCAGTTTTATCCTACTGTGGTCTGAAACAGGACTTGATATAATTTCAATTTTCTTAAATTTATTGAGGCTCCTTTTATGGCCTATCATATCATCTATCTTGGAGAAAGTTCCATGTGCTGTTGAATAAAATATGTATTTTGTGTTTGTTGGATGAAATGTTTTGTATATATCTGTTAAATCCATTTGTTCCAAGGTATAGTTTAAATCCATTGTTTCTTTGTTGACTTTCTGTCTTGATGACCTGTCTAGTGGTGTCAGTGGAGTACTGCAGTCCCCCACTCTAATTGTGCTGCTGTCTATGTCGTTTCTTAGGTCTATTAGTAATTAATTTATACATTTGGGAGCTGTAGTGTTAGGTGCGTATCTATTTAGAAATGTGGTATTTTCCTGTTGGACAAGGCCTTTTACCATTATATAATGTCCCTCTTTGTCTCTTTTAACTGCTGTTGCTTTAAAACTTGTTTTGTCTGATATAAGAATAGCTACCTCTGCTCACTTTTGGTGTCCATTTGCATGAAATACCTTTTTCCACCCCTTTATGTTAATTTTATATGGGTCCTTATATGTTAGGTGAGTCTCCTGAGGGCAGCAGATAGTTGTTTGGTGAGTTCTTATCCATTTTGTAGCACTATCTCTTTTTAAGTGGAGCATTTAGGCCATTTACATTCAATGTTAGTATTGAAATGTTAGGTGCCATTGCATTCATTGTGCTCTTTGTTGCCTGTGAACTTTGTTTTTTTTTGTTTTTCATTTTTGCTTTTTAACATGTATTTTTGTTTTATAGGTCCTGTGTGATTTGTGCTTTAAAGAGGTTCTGTTTTGATGTGTTTCTAGGATTTATTTCAAGATTTAGAGCTCCTTTTACCAGTTCTTGTAGTGGTAGCTTGGTAATGGCAAATTCTCTCAGCATTTTTTTGTCTGTAAACAACTGTATCTTTCCTTCATATATGATGCTTAGTTTTGCTCAATACAAAATTCTTGGCTGATAATTGTTTTGTTTGAGGAGACTGAAGATAGGGCCCCAATCCCTTCTAGATTGTAGGGGTTTCTGCTGAGAAATCTGCTGTTAATCTGATAGGTTTTCCTTTATAGTTCACCTAGTGTTTTTGTCTCACAGCTCTCAAGATTCTTTCCTTCGTCTTAACTTCGGATAGCCTGATGACAATGTGCCTAGGTGAAGACCTTTTTTGTGATGAATTTTCCAGGTGTTCTTTGTGCTTCCTGTATTTGGATGTCTAGGTCTCTAGAAAGACTGGGAAGTTTTCCTCAATTATTCCCCCAAATATGTTTTCCAAGCTTTTAGAATTCTCTTCTTCCTCAGGAGCATCAATTTTTCTTAGGTTTGGTCATTTAACATAATCCCAGACTTCTTGGAGGCTTGTTCATATTTTCTTATTCTTTTTTCTTTGTCTTTTTGGATTGGGTTAATTCAAAGACCTTGTCTTTGAGCTCAGAATTTCTTTTATCTACTTGTTCAATTCTATTGCTGAGACTTTCCAGAACATTTCACATTTCTAAAAGTGTGTCCAAATTTTCCAGAATTTTGTATTGTTTTCTTTAAGCTATTTATTTCCTTGAATATTCCTCCCTTCACTTCTTTTTTTTTTTTTTTTTTTGAGATGGAGTCTTGCTCTGTAGCCCGGGCTGGAGTGCAGTGGCCGGATCTCAGCTCACTGCAAGCTCCGCCTCCCGGGTTTACGCCATTCTCCTGCCTCAGCCTCCGGAGTAGCTGGGACTACAGGCGCCCGCCACCTCGCCCGGCTAGTTTTTTGTATTTTTAGTAGAGACGGGGTTTCACCGTGTTAGCCAGGATGGTCTCGATCTCCTGACCTCGTGATCCGCCCGTCTCGGCCTCCCAAAGTGCTGGGATTACAGGCTTGAGCCACCGCGCCCGGCCCCCTTCACTTCTTGTATTATTTTTTGGATTTCCTTTAATTGGGCTTCATCTTTCTCTGGCCCCTCCCTAATCAGCTTAATAACTAACCTCCTGAATTCTTTTTCATGTAAATCAGGGATTTCCTCTTGGTTTGGATCCATTGCTGGTGAACTAGTATGATTTCTTGGGGGTGTTGAAGAGCTTTGTTTTTTTATATTACCAGGTTGGTTGTCTGCTTTCTTCTCATTTGGGTAGGTTCTATCACAGGGAAGGTCTAGGGTTGAAGGCTGTTGTTCAATTTCTTTTATCCCATGGGGTGTTCCCTTGATGTAGTACCCTCCTTTTTTTCCTATGAATGTGGTTTCCTGTGAGCTGAACTGCAGTGATTATTGTCTCTCTTCTGAATCTAGCTACCCAGCAAGTCTATCCAGCTCCAGGCTGGTACTGGGGGCTGTCTGCACAGAGTTCTGTGATATGAATCATCTATGGGTCTCTCAGCCATGAATACCTGCTCCTGTTCCATTGGAGGTGGCGGAGGGTACAATGGACTCCATGAGGGTCCTTAGCTTTGGTGGCTTAATGCTCTATTTTTGTGCTGGTTGGCCTCCTGCCTGGAGGTGGCACTTTCCAGAAAGCATTAGCTTTAGTAGTATGAAGAGGGACTGGTGGGGAGTGGGACCCTAGAACTCCCAAGATTATATGCTTTTTGTCTTCTGCTACCAGGGCCCATAGGGAAGGACCATCAGGTGGGGGTGGGGCTAGGTGTGTCTGAGCTCAGACTCTCCTTGGGTGGGTCTTGCTGTGGCTGCTGTGGGGAATGGGGGTGAGATTCCCAGGTTACTGGAGTTTTGTACCTAGGAGGATTATGGCTGTTTTTGCTGAGTCGTTTAGGTTGTCAGGGAAGTAGGGAAAGCCAGCAGTCACAGGCCTCACCCAGCTCCCATGCAAACTGAAGGGCCAGCAGATTGGACACAGCAGGATAGAGAGTCACTGCGCCCCCCCACCACAACATCCCTGAGGTCTGTTTCCAGGTGAAGGCTTGAAAACTTGCCCTGGGCTACACACCTTTGAGCTGCAAAAGAAAAGGGCTTGGTTCTTCCCCTACCTGCAGAGTCTGCATACCTGATTTGCACCTTCTGCTGAGTTCTGGCCAGGAGCCTTCTCGCCCTGTTCAAATTGTCACAAAATTCAGCTAGAGATTTCCTTCTCCCTGTGGAGTTTTACCCCCTGCTCCTCTGGTCACCCTCCTGATGGATCCCTGTGGTGCAAGGCAGGAATGGTCTGCTAGGGGACACAGCGAGCTCCCAGTGCCTTTCTGCTGCTTTTTCTACCCATGTATTCCACTAGGCTTTCTAAATTGACTCAGCTCCAGGTAAAGTCAGAAACTTCTCCCACAAACAGACCTTCAGATTTTCCGTGGGGATGTGTGTTCGGGAGAGGAGGGTCTCCCTTTCCCTCTTCCATAGCTGGGTACTCACAGTATTTGGGGTGTCAGTCCTCTTCCTTCAGACGGTCTGTCTCAGCATTTTCGAAATATTATTACATTGTCTTTTGGTCTCCATTGTTTTTGATGGAGTGTCCAGCCATAATTCATATCTTCATTCTCTACATAATGTGACATTTTTCTCTGTTTGCTTTCAAAATTATCTCTTATCTTTGAATTTTAGCAGTTTCACCACATACGCCTGGGTGTGATTTTCTTTGTTTTTTTTTGTTTTTGTTTTTGTTTTTTACTTGGGGGATCACTGAGTTTCTTTAACGTCTAATTTGAGGTTTTTAATCAAATTTGAGAAATTTAGACAATTTACTTTTTCAAATTTTTTTCTGTCATATATTGTCTTCTCCTTAGACACCAATTATACATATATTAGATCATTTTATATTTTCTATAGGCACCCAAGGATCTATACATTTTTCTTCAATCTTTTTTCTCTCTTTTCTCTAGATTGAATACTTTTTATTAATCTGTCTTCAATTTCACTGACTATCCTGCTATCTCCAATCTGCTGTTTAGTCCACCTAGTGAATTTTTAATGTCAGTTATTGTACCCTTTAGTTCCAATGAGCTTTCTATAGAGTTGAGAGTTATCAAAGGGTATGATGTTAAAAACCGAGAGTTTTAATTTGGCAGTTTTTCCTTTTGGCTAGAACTGTGGGAGAAGTTTGTGGCTGAGACAGTCAAGGAACTGAGATGTTAGGGCATCAATAGAGTTCAGAAAGGTGAGAAAGTCTATGAATCTAAAGATAAACTTCCTTTGGTTTATACCAAAGGAAGAACTTTGGAGCAGGGAGAGAGAATAGGAGATGTACCAATCAATGCAGAAAATAGTCCAGGTGATGATGGCTACCTGGAATAAAGAGTGGGACTATTAGAAGAACAGAAATAAACATGAATGAAACATGTAGAAATTTTGAAGCTTCCTTGGAGAGTAAGAATATAGTTCTAGAATAATGGATTGCATATTTAACTTCTTTCAGCTCAAAGTATTCTGGCAGTAAAATGATTTGCACCAACCATATGCAATTCTCCCAAAAGTCTCTGACACAGGCGTGGATAGGCTGATGATAAACTCTACCTCAATAGCAATATCTACTCTTGCTCCTCTGCCCAAATATTTTTTGCAAAATTCATGTCATATTTCTATCTAGCTTTGGTATTCACCAACTATACCTAAATCAACTCAACATAATAACTTGTATAAATGTATAGACAGAGATTATTTTTCAATTTACAGAAGAAATTAATGTTAGAACTCTTTTTATCAATCAGCATGCATCTGAGTTTGATCATGAACAAAGTAGAAACATGTACTTTTTACAATGGGATTATTACACTCAGGTGTGGTTTACAAATGTAGTCTGGAGAAATTTCAACACTCTCCAGATTTTGGATCAAATGAAGTAGTACTGAAGAGGAACATGGATGTTAGAACTTGAACTCAACATGTCCAGCACAGCTCCTTAGGAAATTATCCCAGCCTCCTTCATGCTTGTAAGCTAAACAAGCAAACTGTGGAATCATTTTTAAAGAAAAATCCCTTCATTCACAAAGGTAACACAATAAGATAATAATCTCATACACTGATATGGTTTGACTGTGTCCCCACCCAAATCTCATCTTGAATTGTAACTCCCATCATCCCCACTTGTTGTGGGAAGGATCTAGTGGGAGGCAACTGAATCATGGGGGCAGGTTTTTCCTGTGTTGGCCTCATGACAGTGAATAAATTTCAGGAGATCTGATGGTTTTACAAAGGGAAGTTCCCCTGCACATGCCCTCTTAAAGGAAAACACCCAGACTTTGTCTCCAAAAATGATATAATTAATCTGCCCAAATAGTAGCAATGGAAATACACTTCTTATGCCCTACCACATACCTGTGATCCCTGAACTATTCCCTGCATGGCCCTGTGCAGCCATAGTACTTTGCACTGGTTTATGTATTTCCTTTGTGAACATTAAGATTTTTCACATCTGAGTTCTGTTTTTGTCATTACAGTAAAGATTTACAAAAGAATATGCTCTTTACTTCTTTCCTTTTCTTCTGTGTCTCTGCCTTTCTTTCTGCCTCTCTCTCTCCAGCTCTTTTTAACTTTCTCTTTATTTAGTCTCTGAAGGAGTTATATTAATTTATATGTCTCTTTATATGTCTCCTCATTTACTCCCCCATTCCCACCCTCACTCTTAACTTCCAGGCTCTCTCATAGTCTTGGAACTTTCTTGGGTAAAGGGAAAAACCTTCCATGCAGAAGGAATAGTAAGAATTGGTCTTGGAGGGTATGTAGTTAACTTCATTGTACTTCTTTTTTGGTGCATCTCTGTGAGACACAGAAAGTTGTGAGAAGATTATGGTTTACCTTGAAAGTTGTGCCATTTACCTGGGGCAAGAAAACAATGTCAGGTGTTGAGACTGGAGAGCCAGGGACCAAATTTGACCTCAAGAGCTTAGACAAAGAGGTAGAAGAAGGGCTCTTTCCAGATGTAGTTTGTAGCCAAGATTAGAAACCCCTCAGACTCATCTATCTGCTATCACAGCATAGAAATGCCTGGAGAAATGTTTGTATTTAAGACCTAAAGTAGTTAGTAACTTTGGAAGTCCAGTTCTGGGAAAGCTTGAAATGAGTTTAAATGAGCAAAATAATTGAAGATAAAGACTTTCACCTTAAACCCAGGACCACTGATATGGTCAGTGATTCTAGATCACCCACATTTTCTTCTTTAGTGAGTATATGTCACCCCAAGCTGCCAGGCTACTGTATTTCAGAGTCAAATCACTGCAGGGCTTCTAGCCACAGGCTGGCATGGCACCTGATTACCTAAAATCAATGTTTCAGCAGCATAAAGGCAGCAACTACCAAAAAATAAGAGGACTATTAGCTGACTGAGAAGGTTTCCTGGATTTCTGTCAGTAAAAGATGGTATCAAATTAGGCCTAGATCCTAAGATGGTGTGGACACTGCTGGAGTTCTTAGAAAAATTCCAAGAAGGAGAATATCAAGGAGGGAAGAATGATATTATGTGTGATAGACAGAATGCGACTCCATGACATTTAATGTGAATATTAAAAGTAACGAGCTGCTGTTCTATGCCCTGAGCTGAAGCAATTTTTGCCCCTAGCCAACCCAGAGGTCACATGCAGACAATTCCAGCACACACCAAAGTGCCTGCAGCTCTTCCTGTCTCTCCCCCCAATCCCCTTTATCTCTCTCTCTTTCTTTCTCTCTCTCTTTCTCTAGAAGGAGCCATAGGAGCATGTTCAGCCAGTGAACAGCAGCCCAGAAAAACTGGGAGTTAACAACCCAGAAGCAACCCTCAGCCCTTTGGGAATTCATGGATAAATGTCTCAACTTTCTTGCTTTTCAAGGAGACAGTTCGTAGTTGTGGTCCACAGTATCTCAAAAGGCCCCAGGAAGATTGAGCCTCAGGTGCCCATGGCAGTAACCTACTCATTTGCCATCTCCTTCCTTCCCTACCCTATCTTGCTTCTTCACTCTCTCACGGTACTGCCTACAACTTTTTTCCCCTCAAACAAAGAGAGACAGAGATGGGAAAAAAAACTAACTTGTACCCAAATGCTTGCCTCAGGGTTTGCTTTGGGGGAAACAAAACTGAAACAAGCCTACACTATGAAGAGGGACACTTCTGTTTAATCTATTTGCACATCTGGCTTCCTACTAGACTCAACTCTTTGGAGAAAAGGACTCAGTATTCTTTGCATCTATCACATCCTGATATTTTAAAATTAAAAAGACTTTATCAGGTCTTTAAATATTTATCAAGCAAATGAATGAGATACCTGAAAAAGTCCATGTAAGCTACCGCATTTTCTATCCTATAAGTAATGTGTTCAGTTTATTGGGTAAAAGCAAATTGGTGACAACTATTATAGCTACTTCTAAAAAAAAAATGTCCATTTTTGCTTTTAGCATAGTGAGAAGCAAAGATGAACCCACTATGCTAAGTGCAAAATGGGCATCTTTTGCTAGGCCTACCAAGAATTCACTGAAGAATTATCCACCACACACACAAGGACACATACACACTCACACACATGCACATACATGCAACCACGCTTGCATACCCATACACACACACACACCCCCACGACTTCTCCCAGCAAGGCAACACCAATACTATGCATGTCAGGGAGGGAAACAACACAGCTCAGGCAAAATGCCTTTTCATTCCACACACAAACATTTGACAGAGTCCATCCCGACTGGTGAAACAAACTTAGAGAACCAACTAGCTGCTGTCAGAATGGAAAAATATCTGAGACCCCGTATTGAAAGACAGTAACTCCAAATGTATTTCTGTCCCTTACTTCTTCTGCTAACTTTTGTATCTTTTTCTACCACTACCCCAAATTAACTACATCTCTAATAGGACAAAGTATGGTCTGACATTAGTATGTTTTTCAGTCTTATTTTTTGTATAATCATTTTTGAGGTAAAGAAGCCATAACGTACCATCGGGGTGGGATGGTACGTTATGGGTTTCTTGGATGAAGTAGATATTCCATTGCAGTCATACTGAGATGAGGCAGCTTCTAGAGTAGGAACAGAGGGCTGGGAGACAGGCTAGGAACCCAAAGGGGAAGAAACTCCTTTTATTTTCTGTGTCAGATACAGATGGGACTTCAAATAAAGCATTAAAATATTCAATAAATTCCTGGTGGTCAGGGGTGAAAAAAAAAATTAGACAAATTAAATTTAACAGAGTCTAACTGAGTAAGAACAATTTGTGAGTTGAACTCCGAAACCAAGTTCAGAGAGATCAGCCCCGCTGCGTGGTCAAAGAAGATGTATGCATAGGAAAAGGAAAGCAATATTCAGAAAATGGAAGTGAAGTACAGAAACAGCCAGATTAGCCTAATCAGCCTTTGCCTTACTTGAACATGATTTCGGCCACTTGTGATTGGCCGAAACTCAGTGATTGGCACCAGAGTATAGTCTGTTTACATATCCAGTTAGGTTATATTCACTACATACGAAGAAACCTTTACAATAGGTAAAGAGGCAGTTTTAGGCTAAAGTTAATCTAGCCTAAAGGGAGGAGTAGTGGCAAATGGGGAGGAATTGTTCGCTGGCTGCTGGCACAGGGAGGCAGGCCGGGGGTGTCAGGGCTTTGTAGAGTGACCCTGTGCAACCACTTTATGAATCAGTGGTCAGTTATTTTGTGCTCTACTTCTTCAAGATGACCTAACCTTCAGTAAAGTTGTGTTCAAACCTTGCAGTGCAGTCTTAGCTAGCAGAGGTTAAGAGAGAGGATTAATGTAGGGGAGGCCATGCCCTGCTCTCTAAGTCCTGAGTGGTGTTAACAGGAGCAAACAGCAGGAGAACAGAACAGTGTGTTTAAATAATGGAGAAAACAGAGCAAAAAGACCCAGGGAACCAGTTTCTACAGAAAACAGCACTCAGGACAGCTTTTACAAATGACAAGAATCACTTTTTGATTGTTAGCCCCCAGGCCCTTTTAACTTCAGTTATGTGCAGCGGGAATCTGTTTGTTCTGTGTGATGATGATGACACCAGATTCCTTGAGAGACTCCCGTGGTAGCAGGCTAGCCAGAAGTGACCTCTCCTTCTCTTGAGAGTCCATTGCAAATATTGCCCAGACATTTTTCATCTCCCAACTATTTGGCAGGAAAGAATAAATATCACTTATTGATTACAGTGCTATTTATTGCAATGACCAAGGTTAATGATTTGTTCATTTTAACTAGACTGGTGTGTTTACATTAATCATTAGGGTCCAGGAGCAAATTTAATGGAATTTGAATTTTCTCCTTGATCGTGGCATTTCAAAATGTAATTCATCAGTCTCTGAATTCTTTTCTGCCACTTGGACATCAGCCTGTTGGACTTTGCCTTTTAATGTAAATCCATTAGGGTTAATCCATGGGTGTTAAATTCTAGTTCTCCTCCACATCGATTTCTAGGGTCCCTTTCTCTACACCAACCAAAACAAAACCTACATGTAGAATATTGAAATGCATTAAAAATTGAATATTGAATAAGACTATGTTTCTGAAATTTTTATATTAGGGCACATTTCCGAAGAAGCTCTTATACACCGATAGTCCAAATATCTTGACCTTCAAGAAACATGAGAGACAACCCTGTAGCCAGCCCTTGGCCTAATTCAGTTGAGTCCCAGAGCTGACATTATTTATGGCAACATAAGCGGTTGGTTGGAAGAATGCCCAGGGACCTTGGCATCATAGGTACTTAAATAAATCAAATGATCCAGAAAACCAGGATTATGTGAGACCTCCACTTGAACTGCCAGCTCCCCCATACCCATTGGCAAATTCAAAGGGCAGGGAGGACCCTCATCTATTACAATGGAGAGCAGGGCCAGGGAGAATGAGGGAACCCAGCCAGGCATGCCCAGTGTTTAACAACATGGAGACCTTGTAATATCATGGTAGGGGGCAGAAAGAGAGCGTGCCCTCAGAAATGAGAAATGCTGACGAGAGCGTTTCCAGTGCAAACTTGGCTGTGAGAATCCAGGCTGTTCCTCGGGACCTTGTCCCGAAGCTCCACTAAAGCATACTTGCATTTTAAATCAGGTTTTGGCTTTTATTATTTCTATCATTTTACTAAATACCTTTACCCCTGTGGCTTGAGGTTTCAAAAAATGTGGTTATCTTGCAGTCTCAAACATTTCTCAGAAATTTGCCCCTAGGATACAAAAATTCTACCTGAATATTAAAGAAATACAACCTTACCATCCAAAAATTCAGGATAAAGACCAAAAGATCTAATTGAATATTGACCACATAAAAGCTATCTTGTTTATTCCTTACTTTCATATTCTTTCTTAAAGCAAATTTAAGCAATCTAGTCAGTTTTTCATTAGATCTTCCAGCAAGATCAGCAGGAAATTGGAAATGCTGCATTAAGATATTTAGATCATAAGTCTCCAAAACTGGAACCACATCTGTCTGCTGGTTCAATGAAGGCTTGGAAAGACCGATGAATATTACATCAGCATAACAGAAACACCAGCAAATATGCAGTGAGTTACAACTTGAATGCATCCAAGACGGACTGTACTTCCTTAAGAGTTAATTAGTCACTGTACATATAACTAATCTCACATATTCTAAATCTCTATCCCAGGCAGGGTACCCCTGGATTGCAGCCTCTTGCTCCATTTCATGACTAGGTGTTGATGTGAAAACTAAGAGCAACTAATAAAAGGGGTCGGTCCCACGGAAAAGCAAGCATTCTGGGCTGTTACCTCTCTGACCTCCTTCTTTGTGTCTCTGGATTTTACCCTTGTATAAACATAACCCCCACAGGCCAAAACAGTGGAACAAAGAGCATTCCCCACCAGTACTTATCTTCAAAGTTTCAAGTCAGTGAAAATCTGATAGCTAGCAAGTCATGGTCTCATTACTTGAAATTCAAATGCAGATAGAATAAATTTAAAGATAGGAAAGGTTTGAGTATGGAAGTGAGAAGAGAGACCAAGAGAGAAAAGTATCCCCACATTGCCACATTTAGCTTTAAAAAGTACCTCAAAGGTGTGTCCCCACATATTATTTGGGGTGCTGGCCAATCACAGTACCACAGAACCCACCCACATCCACTTTTAAAGGAAATTGCCCACCTAGCTGCTATGGGCAACACCAGGCACCCATACCCCCTTGTCTGTAAGCCATGCTATTATCCCCACTATTGGACCACAGTTTCCTGGAGCAGAGGCAGCCAGCTTCTAGGCTGGACAGGGTCCTCTGTGGGAGCCTAGAGTGGAAATGACTTCCAAAACAAGAAAGCGCTGAGCAATTCAAATTATGCAGTAGGAGCAAATGCAGAAAGGGTGTAAGGTAAAAAAGTGACAAAGGCCAAAAGAGCCAGAGTTATGAGGGATTTGAACATCTGAATAAGCAGAAGCTACATCGTAGAGAGAGGGTCAGGGAGCCAGTTCCTGGGAGGAGGGCTAAAATGAGAAGACACCAAAAGGAAGTATAATTGGAAAGTCACATTAAAGGTATTGCAGTAGAGAGAAGATCCAAGCTCTTCTGCTTTATAAGGGTCTTGATTCCCAGTGGGCCTTTAGTTCCAGTCTCAGAGAGAACTGTCTGAACCACATTCTGTTCTGCCCAGGAGTCCTGGTTTCTACATTGCCTTGTAGCTGAGAGACTCGCTTTCTTTTTTCCCCACATAGAAAAACTAAGCCTCAGATAAGCTGGGCTAATGCTTTTCTGGTGGGCATATTAAAGTCTCCTTATGTAACAAGCATCAAGGACAGCATAGGAACACTCCAGATGAATTTACTTTTAACTGTCAAGTGCAATAGAACTGTTACCCATCAACATCTTGAGAAGCAGGCAAAAGAAGGATAATTAAACCCAGCCTTTCAAATAAGCAGCATTGCAAAGGTTACAAAACACTGCAGAGTTGCCAAACTTGGTGAAATTAATTTCCATTTTGTTGCACTATGTGTCATGCAGAGATTGCTGAAACCAACAAAATGAAAAGCATTAATAATTGGTATTAATAGCTTGTACAAATTAATGTGCTTATTTGCCTAAAAAAATTAGCCAAACAATGCATTAAATGGAAGCCATGCACATTATATAGTATGAAGCATACAGACTTCCTATTGTTTTTGAAAATGAGGCATTTGAAGATGAGGAAATCTAAGCAGTTGATGAAAACTAAATGGAAATCTCATTGTCAAGAAAATGAAGTCAATTTAATGGAGTGTGGAAGGGGCATCTTAGTGACATCAAAACCACAGAAAATATAAAAGGTAGTGAATAAAATATAACCGATCTAAAATGAAATGGAAATAATTTAAATCTGTAGTTGTTTTGCAGCACTTGCCGACTACCAAATACTTCAAATAGTCATTACTGGATCCTCCTGCAATGCCTAGGAGGGAGATGGAGAATAAATAATAAGTACAATTGGGAAACCAAATGCTGATGAGTTAAGTACCTTGTGAAAAATATTTAATGGATTCAATTCAAACAGATATTTATTGTTGGGCAAAGCCATGGTTTACCTGTTGGCTTAGTACAGGAATCAGTGCTGGGCATGGTGGGAGGTGGTAGGAACAGGGAGTTGAAGACCCTCTGTGCCCAGTGTTTTGTTTATAATCATATCTCATCACATGCCCAAGCCATGTTCACTTCTTCCAGGACTGAGTTACAGGATTTCATGACTGTTAGACTCTGGGCTTCTTTCTCTGTTCTTCCTGTTCGTCTGCCTGTTCATCTTTATTAAGGATTCCACAGAGTTTGGTTTCTAACTGCTAACTACAAAGGATGAATATATCAAAAGTTGGCTAAAATTACAGAGTCTTAGAAATGTATCATAAAAAGGCAGAACTTAAGTTACATGGGGCAAAACTGGGAGCGGGAAGAACCTGCCTCTCAAATGGGATAATATATGAGATTGCAAAACCATTTCCTAGTCACATCTTATAAATTACTCACCTTCACACCTATTGACCTACACAACACCATCCACCCTTCCTCCATTCAAGAAAACCGCAAGCAGTAAGCTATTCTCATTCAACTACTTGATCCCGAACACCTACTCTGATCCAAGCATCTAGTACGTTAGGGCATAAGTCATTTAAACTCTAGCTACTTACAAACTCTCAGAACAGAGCTGCAAGAGCCAAAGCTCGCTCCCTAAGGGTAAACTATTGGGCCAGGCTTGCCCCTAGATTTAAGGCACTGCTGAACACTAGCAGAGATCTCAAGAGAGCAAGCATGGCCAAGCCCCTCCGTCTGTGTGGTTTTCTTTCTCATTGTGCAAATCTCCGATTACACTTTGCCTCAAGGCACTGCGGGCTTCTCTCAGTAAAAGAATTAAATGCTTATTAGGATTCTGCACGTGCACCCTGGGAACTGCATCCCACATACCACGGTGCTGTCCTTGCATCGTTAGCACAAACACTTACCCACGTCTGACAAGGGACATCAAACCACTTCAGGTAATTGCATTTCCAGAGCAGCTGATAATGAAACAGGGAAGATTTAGCCTTATCCCTTGCCTCACTCAAAAAGTAGATAAAAATCGAGCATTTTTGCTTTTTTTCCCTTCAATAATCCGTCAAAGTTTTGCCTTAAACTATTTGACTGTTTTCTCTCTAATCATGAGCTCTAAGTTTTTAACCATGTTCATTTGTTTGCAATATCTGCTTTATTATCTTATTTAATCATGGATTATCTTTCCACTTAATTAAACTCACTTTTCATTTTGAAACTTTACATTAAAAAGAAAAATACAGAAGTCTTGTAGAATTATTCCACTGTTCTATCAGTCAAATAATAATTCCCTATCCTTACATAGTTAAAAACGAGACATTGTTACAATTATAATCAAAATCTTTCTCTTGTCTTTCTTCAATTCCTGAATTCTTAAGGCCAGGTGAGTAGAAAAATGCTCAGATCCTAAATACTGCTGAAAAAAACATCCTCCAAAATCAATGTTGGACATTCAATTTAGGATTAATTATAAGAAAAAATACCACCAAAACAAATGTGGGCATATTCGTCCGTTTTCACACTACTACAAAGAAATATCCGAGACTGAGTAATTCATAAAGGAAAGAGGTTTAGTTGGCTCACAGTTCGGCATGGCTGGGGAGGCCTCAGAAAACTTACAATCATGGCGGAAGGGAAAGCAGGCACCTTCTTCTCAAGGCAGCAAGAGAGCAAAGAGCAGGGGAAACTGCCGCTTTTAAAGCCATCAGATCTCGTGAGAACTCACTTGCTATCATGAGAACAGCATGGGGGAAACCACCCTCACAATCCAGTCACCTCCCTCCCTCGACACCTGGGAATTACAGGTCCCTCCCGCCACAAGTGGGGATTACAATTCGAGATGAGATTTGGGTGGGGACACAGAGCCAAACCAAATCATATCAGTGGGTTTACCTATGTTAGTTAAAATACTGCATTAATCCTTATTTTACATTTCCACTTAATTATGTATTCATTTCCTTTGTCGGATAAGATATAAAAGGACTTTCCTTGAAGATCTGTCCAGAAGGGAGGCATTCTCTCAGTCCATGAATGAATTTTGGTTTAAATTTATTAGTTAAAATGAGGATAAATCTTAATATTCAGGACTCATCTCTGACTCAAGATTGATTTCATAGTAAATCTAGTAATATACAGACATAACAAATGACTGACAACTTCAGAGAATTCTTCAGAAGACATATGCAAAGAGAGGAAACAAGAACATACAATCTTCAGGAACCGTTGACTTTTTTATTGATTTACAGTTGAGCCCTAAGGAGTGGTGGGCATGAGTGGGATTAATATCCATTCTAGACACTGAACAGTGAACAAACATAAGGACAAAACCAAAGAAAAAGTATTTGAAGCTTCCCCTTTTTAAGGCAGTTTTTACATTTTCTGCTTCCGCTCACCTGAGGATGATGGCAACAGGTCTGTACAGGTAGGAGCCTATGATCTTGGAGAAGTGAGTGTTTCTGAATGTTTAAGGTTTATTCATTCAGCATGCATTTATTAAGTACCTAGGATATACCATGTGATTTAGGAGTCAATGTCTTACCCACCCCCAGGTTTTGCAGGTTTCCCCTCATACCTGTCTACATTTGTAAGGTTGTGTACACAAAAGTGTATTCTGTGGAAACCAGATGCTCGGTGAAACAATGTTTCTCTCATGGAATAGTTTGGGAAGCACTGCGTGCTCTTTCCCCGCCCTTGCAGATTTACAATGTACATTAATCACAATGGAGCACAATGGGAATTACAGTAGGCATGGGAGCTTCTTTATCTGTGTCTGCTTCTCGCTAGCTGTGTGCTTCGGGCAAGTCCATGCAGCTCTTAAAGACAAAGGCTCCCTCTCTTATCTCTGACATGATAGCATTGCCTCAGCCACCTTAACAATGGCCCCACCACACAGCCTCACATTGTGGGAATCTGTAGCAGACAGTTCTGGTTGCTTATCTAGATGCATTTTTTCCTGCCTCCTTTCTCATTCCTGCTTTGTTCACATATCTAGCCTCCACCGTGTACCACACTTGCCTCGTGCACCACACATGCCTCGGGGACACTGAGCTTCCTTTAGCTGAAGTAAGCCAAGGGTGACCACAGCTTTCTGGCTTGTGATTTGCTGGAAAGCTGGGCAAAGGCCTTTGCTTGGAGAGCTTCCAGAGGCATCCCCCTGCCTGTTTCCCTGGACACTGGGTAGGCAGTATGCCACAGCTATAGCCATCTAGTTACCAAAGGATATGAGGGAAGGGAGAATCAAAAGAACAGCACAGAATGGGGCTGGAACCACTGGACTAAGTACACTTTGAAGCCCTCTCTCTCTCTCTCTGAACCCCCAGTAATGTAAGCCAAGAAATTCATGTATGCCAATTTGGGACTCTCTGTTATTTGCAGCTGAAGCTATCTGATGGCTACAGCATTCTATAAAAGATGCCTTCCCTGACTGAGGATACTCAAAAATTGAATCAGAGTTTATCTTCAAGACCCGCTTGCCCCATGTTGCCTGTCCTCCAAATATTTGGAAAATATTTGCATTGGAACTGATTTTGAGTCTGTGCTTAGGTCCTGTGGATGGGCTCACCTTGCGCATTGCTTTCCATGGCTTCTTACTGCCGCACTCAGCTATGATGCCCAGGGATGCAAGTCAGTGCTCAGAACCCTTGACATCCTGCTTGCCTGGAAGGGGCCCCAGAATCCATTCCTGGAGCTCCCACTTGTCCTAGGCAACTCAGGGCCATTCTCAATGTGTCAGCTCTGCCAATCCACAATGTCCTCCACGTGCTTCCAGACCCTTAGCTGGAACCACTTTTCATGAACTAAAAAATTCCTTGTGTAGTGGCTTAGGAGACTGTGAGCTCTCAACACAGAGCTCTACAGCCTTATGTTGAGGGCCTGGGTTATTTTTTTTCTAAAAAATGATGCCCTAAGACTCCCAGGGTGAGAATCACCAATATCAGAATCCGATGCTTGTTAAAAATGAAGATTCTCAGACCTGCTAAATAGCATTTCTGGCACTGAGCTGCAGAAGCCCTATTTTTCACAGCCCCAACCAGAATGATCTCAACTCTGGGTCACCCTAAAGACAGTTCAGCTTCTAGTCTCAGCATCTGATGAAAGAGAAGCCAAGGCAAGGAGTGAGGGGGGCTGGGCAGGAGACAGAATTGTGAAGATGAAAGGGGAGTGGGAAGAGTCATAGAAAGATGCTGCACTGTTTCAGATACACAGGAGAGGAACTGTGCCTAAAGGCAGACTCAAATCACAACTGTTTTTCAGTTTCTGGGACTTTCACCTTTGTGCATTTGTTAGCCTTTGTCTTCTGGCATGATTTGCACCCAGACACAACCAGCATCACCATGTCACCCTCCACAAATCCTATAGTTGACAACACATAATGAGGCAAAAATAAAATAAAATAAAATGTCGAGGATCCAAAGGTCATAGCAAACTTTGTAACTGGTGAGCTACATGTCACGAAAGTTTTGCCTAAGGATCATTTCACGAATGTAAAACATAGTTTCCCAATTTCATGCCACACCTCACCTCCCATGTCCATGCGTGTCCTCATTGTTCATTTCATGCTTTGCGTGGCTTCATAAGTTCCTTTCCAGTGAGAAAGAGAAACCAACCCACCTTCGCCTTCTTCCTTTCTCTTATGAAATATATTTTACCCAGTGATTGACATGACAGAATGCAGATTGTATAGAAAGTAATGCCGATAATTTCTGACTGCTTTCACTCAGAATTGAATTTAGGGACAGCATTTACACATGGGTGGGGAAAAGGTGTTAGGTGACTTTTTTTTTCAAGGAATGATTGATGGATGGAATTCAAAGTTTATTCTAGAATGTAGATCTATTGAAAGTGGACCTTTGACAGGCCATTCCCTCAGATCTTCCTCATATTCATAGCTAATCCCCTTGTCTCTTTTATACTAACAAATCTACATGTTCCCCATCTTTCCTCACTCCACTACTAGGATTCTCATTGGACATTTTGACACTAAAGTATTTCTCATTTTCTTACCCACAAGGGGCAAATTAAATTAATCTGAGGCCTGGGATGCTTGTCCATTCCAGGTCCCTATGCAATGGACTTTAAATATCTATGCAGTGAACTCCAATGATTGAATTTATTTTTTGCATTGTAGTTTTTAAATTACATTGAAGATACCACAGAGTCAACTTAAAGTACATAGGGCTTTCAGATTAGAACTCAAAGGTCAGGTGTTGGAGTCTGGGCCTTCTGATCACCAACATGACTTCCATCTTTTATTCTTTCCTTTGGTGGCTCCCAAAGTGGCTGTGTTTCAGAATCATTTGAGGAATTTTTTTTAACTACACATTTTTTGACTCAACACAGCGAATCTGACTTTGTGAAGCTGGGGCCCAGATTTGTTTTTTTACAATATCCCCCAAGCAATCAGGCAGATACCAGGGACACATTTACTGAAGACTTTTAGGGAGCACTTCTATCTGGTACAGGGGTTCTTAAACTTGCACATGCATCAGAAGCACCTGGAGGCCTTGTTAAATCACAGCTTGAACCCGCAGAGTTTCCGATTTAATAGGTCTGAGATGGAGTCTGAGATTTGCATTTCTAACAAGTTTCCAGGTGATGCTGTTGGGCCACACTTTTAGAGCCATGCCTGTAACCGAGGTTGCTTGTGTCTGTGTTTATTACTCATCAGCATACCTATTATGTGCCCAAGGACCAGGCTTCAGAAAAAGGAATGATCCTCTTACATCAGAGGTAACACCTGGATGAGCATTATAATCACCTGAGCGCTTTTTTCCGTTTGTTTAAATTTAACTTTCAGCTATTGGGGGTGGGCTTCAGCTTCATCCCAGAGCTACTGAATCAACAGCTCCAGAATGCCCTGGGGACTTGTTTTGTTTTGAAGTTACTCAGAAGATTTTATTACAAGGATTCGAAACCATTTCCTTAGATGAGCCAGTCTTGTGAGTTCATGAATAACTTACACAAAAAGTTATTTTTTTATCTGAAATTCAAATTTGATGCGGCATCCCATATTTTTATTTGTAATTCCCTGTTCACTCAGCTGCCTTTACCAGAAGCTTGTTTCCTCTGCACTCCTTCCTTTGCTCAACATACCCTGATTTTAAATGCTTAAGGGAATGGAGGTGAGACGTGAAATCCATACGAACTTGATGTTCAGGGTAAAGAAGAGAAATTAAGATATTTCCTCAGGAAAGAAAAAAACACACACAAAAGAAACTTCATTAATCTATACAGCAGAAACAAAATCAGGAAAAAAAAAAAGTGCTGTCTGCTAATGGTTTTTTTTTTTTTTTTTTTTTTTAACCAGACAATTTGTCAATTACACAGTCTAAAGAAACCCTGGGGAATAAAAAGATGCCAAAGATGCTATTAAAATTTCCAAGCGAAGCCCCACATAATTAATTTCAAACAAGTATAAGCTATGAAAACCCAAATACTTCAAGGTGCTGAGTGAAAGATGGGATAAATCTACATTAGGCTTCAAAACTGATGCTACCAGGTGAGTCTAAGTTTGGGCCACAGACAGGGAGATAATGATGTCTGCTCCCTCCCTGTTTGATAGGACGCTAAGGAGCCTTAAGACGAAATGCTCCCGGTGCATCAACGATGAGAAGAAACATAAATACAGCTCAGCCCCTGACATTAGTACATAACGGAATCAAATACATGAAACAATCAAAACAGAAGACAAATTCACTGACTCAGAAGACAGAGAAAACAAGGGAAGTGATTTGGCCAACCATTGCTCAGGCTGAGTAACCACCATTAGCACCATGGTCCCTGCAAAGAAAGCTTCTTTCTCCTTAAGCAGTCTTGACATCCCATAGATTAGGGGTCAGCAAATTTTTCCTGAAAAGGGCAAGATAGTAAAGCTTTTAGCCTTTGCAGACTATACAGTCTCTGCTGCATCTCGGCAACCCTGCCATTATAGCACAACAGGAGACACACACAATACATAAACAAGTGGCCATGGCTGTGTTTTAATAAAGACTTATTCACAAAAATGGATGGTGGAATGTATTTGGCCTGTGGGCCATAATTTGCCAACTCATGTCATAGGTGAGCCCATGCGGCAAGGATAGCATCATTAATAGAGTCTACAGGGCACCCAGCATTCTAATGATGGATATTTAATTAGGGGAAAAAACCCATTCCATTAACTCATCACTAGAAATACAAGGACAGAGTGTTTAAAGGTCATCCCAAAGTGTGACCGAAGGCAGGAAATCAGAATTCTAGAAACAGGAAGAAGATGCTCATTTGAAATTCAGAGATTGCATTATAAGTGGAAAGAGAAGAGAATGGGACCAAATATTTTAGCATGTATTTACAGAAGTTCTCTTGGTAGACATGGCATGCATAAAGAATATGACTGAAGGAGGAAAAGGGACCCTCCTTGCCATTTTCTCTGACTAGAACTTTTGAAGCTACTACTGCTGAGGGTGCATCATATGACAAGGTGTCAATCTTCCTTTATCAGGGAGGTTTCCCAGATATTCTCAGGTCACTGAGTTTGTATTAGCATCCTAAAATGCATCTCTCCCCCAAAAGATAAAAGCTAAGTAGCTTTAGCATAGAATTTTATAGTTTTTTTTTTTTTTTTTTTTTTTTTTTTTTTGAGACAGTCTCGCTGTCGCCCAGGCTGGAGTGCAGTGGCCGCATCTCAGCTCACTGCAAGCTCCGCCTCCCGGGTCTACGCCATTCTCCTGCCTCAGCCTCCCGAGTAGCTGGGACTACAGGCGCCCGCCACCTCACCCGGCTAGTTTTTTGTATTTTTTTAGTAGAGACGGGGTTTCACCGTATTAGCCAGGCTGGTCTCGATCTCCTGACCTTGTCATCCGCCCGTCTCGGCCTCCCAAAGTGCTGGGATTACAGGCTTGAGCCACCGCACCCGGCCAGAATTTTATAGTTTAACACATATCACCAACGGTGCATGGACACAAATGTCAGTGACCTATTTTATGGTCCTGGTAACTGTTTCACCAGAGGTCTCCACATCAGTCAAGAAACACACAAGCATGCATTTACATTGTATAATTTAAAAGCTTTATTTCCCCCCACAATTAGCAAATAGATTTCATGTTAGTTCAACTGGAAGTTTTCTTCGTGGCAGTTGCCTTTCTCATGCACTAGTCTGTTGGTGGGGAAAACTGCTTTCTCGTGAGGGGAAGGGCTAGATTTCATAGAGACGCTCTGAGCTAATCATATAAACAAGAGGGTTTGACCTGGCAGCCTCTGAGGCAGTCAAGGAGGTCAAGAAATTCTTTCAGCTAAAGGCCTAATCAGGTGGGACTAGTTGCCAGGATCCACTCTGCAGAACTGACCAAACGTAGCTCTCTTTGACCAGGAAGCCTGGAAGTCAGACCATCTTCTCAGGCCCTGCCAAATTCCCATTCTCAGTCCTGTGGCCTCATGTGGGAACATTTTATCAAAGCAAACCACTGGCTTTCGCCTTGGGGTCCAATGTGCACTCTTCACCAAGTGCAAGATTGATCTTCACTCCAAAGTTCGCCGTTCACACAGTTTTTGGCTTGTGCTTTAGAGGCTGGTCTCTGCCTCTCCTAGGAATGGTGGCATCACAGTAATGGAAGCACAAAGACCCAGGCGAGCACTGGTAGGTAGGGTGTGGGGGCACTGCTGCCGGATGTTCTCTGAGCGTGCATTATGGCAAACACTGCATTACTGTGATTGGTGGGTAATTCTACATTGCAGATCATTCCTTCACAGCAAGACCTACACTCCTGTTACAAAAAGGAGAGGAAAGGACAGTGAATAATAGGAAGAAGAGGGAAGAGGCAAAAGAAAGAAAAAGAAAGAAAGATAAAAGAAAGGCTTCTTCAGCTCTATCTGAAGACAGACAATTGGAGTTGGTTATCCAATTTTGTATCATCTAGGCTCTTGGGTACCCTTCCCCCACGAATGCCAATGGAATGGAAGGGAAAAACCATGCTGACAGTCTTTTATCCTAACTGTGATTTATCTGCATCAAACCCAACCCAAGCGTTAGCAAGGCAAAGAGGAAGAGAAACTGAATAAGAGTGCTTGATTGAATCCACAAATCTTCTAAAGGTTTGTAAGGGAAAACACTCAGACAAAAATGAAAGCTAGGAACCTTTGGGATTAGTCATTGATTTTCTTTCCTAGTGCTACTTGTTAGGGGATAATAATGACTCTGTATTGTCTATGCTAACACCTGATTCTTATCATTACAGCAACAATGGTTTGCTAATTATGGTTGCTGAGTGGTGTAAGAAAAAAAAAAAAAAAAAAAAAGGCTTGTCCCTAACAGGTGTTTTCAGGGGATGTTTTCAGGTAATACCAAACCTTGCCAGGTACAATGCCTCAACCTGATAAACCCAGCCATTCATAGAGGCTTCCAGGATGACTAGGTATGATAAAGGCATCAATTTTAGGCATCCATATCAGTCGTTCTCAACCCTGGCTGCACATCAGAATCACCTTGGGGAACTTTTTAAAAAGATCCTGACACCCAGGACCCTACTCTGAGGTTCCATTTCAACTGGTGTGGAAAGCCTGCCGGCCCACATCCCTCAACAACAAGCAGAGCGTGTAAAAGCTACCCAGGTGATTCTTGTGTAGCTAGAGCTAAAAGCCACTGATTTAAGAATCATTTTCTGTACTTACAGGGCAAATCAAATTCTAAAACCTCATGAAATGAACATACTTTCAAGTAATTCTTTCTTAAGCATTTCAGAATTCCAGGCATATAAAGGAGTGAAATGCTCATTTAGAATGATAGAATGAGAACGTTACAGTGATCAATTGATCTAAAAGGTACCTACAGTTCATCATATTAAACTGAGGCTAATCCTTCAGACTCCCTCATCTAAGCAGAAGCAGCGGATAAGACAAGGTTTCCTTCATAAAAACTGTCACCATAGTCCTCTTGTCACCTTCCAGTGTCCCTTTGCAGTGTTCTTGGGGACTCCTGGCCATCAAAAGAGCAGAGCAGGCGTTGCCATTTTCTTGTGGATAGTTTGCTCTCAGGTCACCAGAGTTGGCCTTACATCATTCACCCACAGTCTGAGGTCTAGGGTCTAGCTCTGGAGTCTGGGGAATGCCGCTTGTTTATAGTAACATTATTTCTTTTTGAAGGACAGAAAGTCCAACTGTTCTTTGGTCTGTATTTTATCTTTGTATGGAGTCTTTCCTCAAAATGCAAACATGGTCAACATTTTACTATCCTTCCTGCCTCTCCTTTGATCTACGACTTATGTTACTAGCATGAAAGTTTAGACAATAACACACACACACAATCCTTACTGTATGTTCAGAATCTCGGCTGTGGTGGCAACCGACAAAATGACATTCACTTCTGGAGGCGCACTTTTTAGTGATGGATGTGCTTCTTCCATGGCTGGTAAAGTGATGAACTGTCAAACAGTACTGTGTGTCTAGGGAAGAGGAAACAAAAAACAAAACCGAGAAACAAGGTAATTTCATTATCCACATTACAAAAGAGATCGCTCAACAATTAATGCAGAAAGAACTCAAATTCAGGCCAGTCCTGGGGTTTCTAGGCAAGACATTTCATAGCAGTGAACTCTGAAGTTTCTAGGAGATATTTTTCAAGACACCAGCTTCTGAAGCATGTGCGTGTTTTGAAAATGAATGTAAACGGGCACTCATCCTGTGGTTTCGGTTAGAGCTGAGGAAAAACTGAAAGCATTTATTTTATCAAACCATGGGTCTGCTCATTTGATATGAAAATATTTATGTCTCTGGCCCTTTCTTTTTCTCTCCCTCTGAAGCACGTTCTCGAAATCTAAAATAAAATGAAAATTGTGAAGGTAAAATGCAATGGGGCAGAACACTTGTTTCATTATTCATCATTTTTCTCTTATATATTAATAGGCCATGTGGTGAGCTGGGGTGAAAAGCAGGTGCTTTGAATTACACATCACGATCACCTTTTTCACTCATCTGTTAATTGCAAACACTGCAATTAATTTTGTACCAACCTAATAATTTCTATTCTGGTTTTAATCCTACCAATATGTTAGACTTTTCTCATCAATGTATTTCCATTTCTCTCCTCCTCTTTAATTAACTCTTACTTTCCCTGTTTCCCACTCACCACCTCCTGCTTAGTATAGCTACAGTACCTCATTTCTACCCAGAATTATCCTTAAGGTTTTATGCCACTCACATTTTATTACTTAGGGTTCTTTCGAGAAGTTTCATTCAATATCCTAGGACATTATTCTTTGGTTCTGTGTCTCTTTTATACCGGAGGCCAATGAAATGCTTCTTAGTTTATTGATCAGAGAGTACAACAGCAATGCCATAGAATGGGAAAAAAATTGGACTAAAGTTGAGAAGATTGGGCTTATGGAACTGCCTCTGTCATAGGTGAGCAAGTCATGTTAGATCTTCTGAGCTCATTTTTTTTTTTTTTTTTTGGTTTTAGGAAAATGATGATAGATAATAAGTGTCTTGGTGCTTTGATAGAGTGGTGGTAAGCTTTACATAATACGAACAGTAGCAAGCCCATACTGAGTGTGCACCATCAGCCAGGTACTCCTCTAACTTGTGTTCAAGCGTTCAATCCTTACCATAAGCCTTAAGGTAAGTCACATTAACAGCCTCATTTTACAGTAAATTGAGGACAATTTCTTGCTTATGGTCACATAGAAAGAAAATGGTGAAGAGTAGGATTCTAACCCAGGAGGTTTTCTAGGGCTTGCACTCTTAACCAGAACATTATTCTACTCCTCAGTATACTTAATATTAAACCACGTGGCAATTGATATGGTTTGAATCTGTGTCCCCATCCAAACTTCATATCAAACTGTGAGCCCCAGTGTTGGAGAAGGGAGGTGATTAAATCATGGGGGCGGATCCTTCATGAATGTTTTAGTGCCATCCCCTTAGTGCTGTTCTTGTGATAGTGAGTTCTCATGAGATCTGCTTGTCTAAAACTGTGTAGCAGCTCCCCGCTCTCTTTCTTGCTCCTACAACCACCATGTGAGATGCCTCATTCCCCTTTTGCTTTCTGCCATGATTGTAAGTTTCCTGAGCCCTCCCCAGAAGCCAAGAAGATGCCAGCATCAGGCTTCCTGTACAGCCTATGGAACCATAAGCCAATTAAAGCTCTTTTCTTTATAAATGACCCAGTCTCAGGTGTTTCTTTATAGCAATGCAAGAACAGACTAATACAGTGATATAATGTAGAGTGCCCTACAAGAGTAGCTGACTTCCGGATTCAAAAGGAAAGGGAGCCGCTAAAAGTTCTGGAGAAGACATTTCAATTTCTATTCCAAACAAAGAAGAATCGAAAACTGGTAGCTGCATGTGTTCATACAGAATGGCACATATGCTAAGGCAGCCCTAAAAAGTCAGCATAAAAGCCAGGGTAAATAAAACAAGAAATGTCATTCTTGTCATATCCTGTTACACAGAGAACTTCTTTTAACAACCCCGACAGACCACAGAAATGAAACTGTAAAGTGAAAAGGAAACCTGAGATGACAAAGAACAATAGCTGTAGGCCTATTTGCCCCCAGAAATGGTTGACTATCACTCCCTGAAATGACAGAGTGAAAAGTAAGAAGTTACACCCTCAATTAGAATTCCAGGTGGTTAGTGTCTTTGGGACCTGCCTGGCCTATAGTCAAGAATGGTCCTGTCATGCCATGCTGGAATGCAGGGCCATTCCGTATTGAGCCCATTAAGAGTCAGCCTCTCAGGTGGATGCAGCAGAGCTGACTCTCTTCCACCCTTCCCATCTCTGATGTTTTCTTGGTGATGGAAAGCTGCAGCTTCTCCTTTGGTTCAGCCATGTTTCAACAGAGAAGAAATGCTAAAACCCAGAAACAGCCACACAATCTTTGCCTGCATGCTAAAATGGCTTTGGTTAACTAATGACAAATTGGAGCATTATGCACAGACTTAGTAGGAACAGTGTTTTGGTACAATTCAAAACAATAGCATGATCTATGAAGATAAGGCCTAATAGGCTGGTCATCAGTGCCGCAGTTTACTACTGTTCTAACCCTTGCTGCGCAGTTTTCAAGGCAACTTAAAGCAAATTGTTAAAGGATGATACTCTCTGAAACAAAGTAGTAAAGAGAAGCATCAACAAACTTGAAAACTTTGAAATAAAGATAAATTTCTGTTGAAAATGTAGAAATAAATCCCCAAATATATATAATCACGCATGCACATACACTCATAAGCACACACACAACTTAAGGACGGTCCCTTGACAGAAATGTAAAAGAACCCCAAGAAAAACATATTTTGGTAATTAATTATTCTTGAAAATAAATAACAAAAAACACTGTCCATATGGATGTCACAGCCATTTGTGCTAATTTATGGCATAAGATTCTCAGGCATAGTAGAGGTCTCCAGTGTGTAGTATTTATTGACTCCACACATTGGTTTTAACTGGAAGAGATAAGGCTATGCCACTGCTATAAATAATGTGGTATTGGAATTTCCAAAAGATTCCTGGTAACAGGAGACCAAAACTAGTTATCTCCAATTCCACAGGAGTTTGTTTTTCTTGGCCTTTTATATCTGAAAAACCTAAAACACAGTACATTCTAAAATCTGAACAACCCAATCTCCTCATAAGTAGGATTTTAGCATTTCAATTCATCCATCAGCACATTCTGTCTGCTTTACTTCCAAGTTCACATGCATTCAATCATTCACCTCCCCACCTCCTCTGCTCCTACCAACCTAGTCCAAATTCTCATCTTCTGTCTGAAGACAAGAGTCGTCATTTGGTGGTCCCTTCTACTCTTGTCCCCAACCCTCCATTCTCCACACAGGAGCCAGAGCAATATTTTGGAACACAACTGCTGTGTACTCCCTAGCTTAAAACTCCCTACCGCCTTCTCATCACCTTTACAATAAAATCCAAACTATCAGAAAAAAGAAGCTCTTGCATGTCCTGGCCCTTGCTTCCCTCTCAGATCCTTCCTCCATCTCCCACTAAGCCTCTGCAGCCAGTCTCCTTCCTGTTCATTGAAGAGGCCAACTATCAACCTTGAAAACTCTGCATTTGCGATTCCCTCTTCCCGGTATGTTCTTCCTACAGATCTCCACATGGCAGCTTGCTGTGGTCACTCAGGTCTTAGTTCTAAGGTACAGTTCTCAGAGAAGATTTCCCTGACTATCTATTCAGAGACTTTCATTCATTCTGTCAGCAAATATTTACTGAGAAAACATGGGCCAGGCACTGGATTAGGCACTGGGATATATCAGTAAACTAAACAAACTAAAAAGATACTTGAAAGTTTGTTAAATGAATGAATGAGTTTCCCAAATATCAATGTATCTAAAGAGTACAGAAATCATCCTTTGTTTTGAGATGGTAAGTATGACTTTTCTAGACGTATAATCAGGTATTTCTGAAATTCTGAGAATGACTTAATCAATATTGTGGTCTATGTGTTCTCCCTGGTAAATAACATTTAAGAAATTCTTTCTTAAGGTACTCAACTTCAATTTGAGGCTTTGACACCGGTTTCCAAGAACTCTCAATATAGTCTGATGTTCGGATAGTCTCAGAAAAAAATACATCTGATTCCTAAAGAACATCATCAAATCGGGAGAGATTCAAAAGAAATGAGATCACAGAAGTCTTCCAAACTCAGTACACTTACTTTGTGGACACCATTTGTCTTCTGCCCATCTATTGCAGTTATAATTATCCCCTGCATTTTCACAAGTAAAGCACTTGAAGCTATTTGGAAATGGTGTAGCTTTAAAGAAAAAAGCAAAGTGAAACAGTAAGTTACAGAAGACAAAAATTTCAAACATCAAATATGGCACAAAATTAGCAACTTTAACAGATGAAACAAAACTTACAAGCTTTCATCCTTAAAATTTCTGTTTCTAGAGAGCTAGATTTACCCATCAGGCTTTTGGGGACTTTTCTTTATTCCCTTTTGTTTAAATGTCTTCTAAGAATTGCCACTATAGAGTAATGAAAGTGGTCCCACAGCTACTTTGAAAGATGCATAGTATTGTTCTATTATCATTTATAATTTGGGAATAAGTAGGGGCTGAGGGGGTGAATGAGAGTGGGAGAGGTATTGGAACACATGTGTCATCCCTGAAAAGAACTGGAGTCAGATTAACCTGAGTTTGAATTCTGTTCTTCCCACGGATTAGTTGTGTGATTTTAAAAATTCTAAGCTATAACAATATTTATATTAATAATGAAGATGCTCATGACTTGCAGAAGTATAATGATTAAATGGGGGGTTGCAAGCAAATACCTTGTAGTCTCTAGCACATCAGATCATGCTGGTTTCTGTCCATATGCACTTCCAATACAGCTACATTTAACCTCAAACAAGTAATCTCATCTGATAATATGCCACTTATCACAACATTAGACCTTGGCCAGGAATATAACATTTAATATGAGGATGATAGTAATTCTTAAGCCCTTATCATTAGACTAGTTTGTTATGGAAAGAAGGATTTCTGAGTTGCTGGCAGTCTGGACTGAGAGCAACTTGTCTTTACACCTTTTTTTTTTTTTTTTTTTTTTTTTTTTTTTTTGCCTTCTTGTATCTTGTAACTTTAGTGAACAAGAAGAAAAAACTAAAATAATTTGACATTTCTGTATAGACAAGGTATAGGACCCTGTGTACAACTTTCAATTCTCCCATTTTTGTAAGACAAAGACACTGTTTCATCCTCTTCGTTCTATTAGTAAGACGGTAACCATCCTAGTAATATAACTAGAAGTTGGGGTGAAAATCAGAAAACAGTGGGAATGTCAGATAAAGGGGAGGATATGTATGGTAGCATAAAACAAGAACAAAATATCAAAAGCTAAAGTTTGGAGGACAAGAAGTTAAATACTGAGGATATATTTCGGTTTTGCCTATGTTTGAAAGTGTATTAGGTAAATAAATAAATAATGACATCCATTTTCACCAATTAAATCAGTACAGTTAAAAAATACTAATATTCAATGCTGGTAGCTAAATGGTTAAAGTATAAATTGGCACAACCTTTTTGATTTAGTAATTCCAATTCCAGGAAATCTATTCTAAGGTCATTAGCCAACTGAAGAGAAACTGCATTTAAAAAGATAATCAGTGAAGAATTATTTAACATTTAGGTTGCTTGTGATTTATTTTTCTTTCTGATATAAAGTGTGGGGGAATAGTGAAATAAGCTACAGACCAGCCTTATGATTTTTTTTTTAATGTAGAAGACATTAAACTATCTTCAAAGACATTGGGAAATATTCAAAATATGTATAAAGAGAGGAAAAACTGTGTAAAACTAAATTTGTACCATCTCAGTATATCACATATGTAAATACACATACATAGAAAAAACACTGGAAGGAAAATATTCCAAAAGAGAAACTCCTTTGAATCTTGAGGTTATGAATAAATTTTATTTTCTTCTATATGTTTTCTGTCTCTGCAATTTTCTATAATGAACATGTATTACTTTTTTTCTTTTTTAAAATTATTTTTTTTCTCATCATAAAATTGTACTAAGCTTAAAAATTTCAAAATTTGTAGAGAAGTTAGGGTCTATGAAAATGATGTCTGTGCCATGTCTTTCAGTTATCAGTATATAATTATTACCAATTTAGGAATGTATAACGGTAGTTCAAGGTGTATATGTGTAGTATATGTATGTATATGTACATGTATAGTATACATGTGTATATATGCACACACACAGAGATAACCATCCCAAATAATAAAACACAAAGTAAAGAACAGTAATAATATAGATCTCATTTAGGAGTAGTATAAGAAGAGGGGGTTCTCACACCTGACCATGTATCAACAGTATCAGGAGAGCTTCTTAAAAAAGAAAAGCAGGGAAAAAAAGAAATAAATATATTCTGCATCTCACCCTCTTGACTATTAAATCTCTGGAGAAGTGATTAGGGATATGCAGTTCAAAATCCTTTCATAATGATTCTGATACTCTTCCAGGCGTGGGAACTACAGGCACTCACATGTATACCAAATAATTTTTTATTTATAAGAATCACTCTTTAATAAAGTACATCAAAGAAGTTTTACTTGTCTAAAAAGAAAGGAGGGTTAATGACATATGTATACAAACACGTATCTATACATATGTATGTAAAATGTATTAACATATATGTCCTGTAGATGATATACACTAATATTTGCCTATTTTTAAACTATTAGTGGGAAAGTTGAGTCTTATGTAACCTTTGCTAATGGTGATTATGCGTGGTAGTAATGAAAATCCAGGTGATATTTTCTTCCAAATTTCAAACAAATAAATCTGTTTTCAAAATCCTTAATGGCCATTTGAAAAGATTAATAGATCATTTATGCAGAAACATTCAACAGCCAATTTCCTTCTCCAGGGAAGACACAAAGAACAATGAATTTCCTCTACTAGGCCATGATTAGGAATGGTGTTTCAGAAGTGTGTGTGTGTGCGAGTTCTTTTTTTTTTTTTTTTGAGACGCAGTCTCGCTCTGTCACCCAGGCTGGAGTGCAGTGGCCGGATCTCGGCTCACTGCAAGCTCCGCCTCCCGGGTTCACGCCATTCTCCTGCCTCAGCCTCCCGAGTAGCTGGGACTACAGGCGCCCGCCACCATGCCCGGCTAATTTTTTGTATTTTTCAGTAGAGACGGGGTTTCACCGTGTTAGCCAGGATGGTTTTGATCTCCTGACCTCGTGACCCGCCTGCCTTGGCCTCCCAAAGTGCTGGGATTACAGGCGTCAGCCACTGCGCCTGGCCCCAAAAGTGTTTTTTAAAACAAGAATGCTATTAAAACCTCAGCAGGAAGCCAGACCATTTTAAGAAATGGAGAAACTTTCACTTACCATACGCTTACCCATAGAAGTAATGGAGACTTTCTGTTTTATTCTAGGGATAAACCAAATGTTCTGGGAAAGACGAAGTTACAATAAATGGAAAAGGGGGCTTCATATGAACACTCTGACCCCACAGCCACGAACTAGGATGGCAACCATCACTACTTACGGTCGAGAGGAGGCCTCACATTATAGAAGTTGATGTTCTTGGCAAATGCCCAGCTTTCTGAGAAGATAACGATCTGGACAACAGCTATAGCGAGAGCGTGACAGAGGAGCAGCATGCTGACCTTGTGTGCTGGGCGGTCCAAACTCTTCTATCTACGGTGAAAAGACACACTGGTTCAGTTTCTTTATATTTTACACATCAGTGGGTGTTTGTTTTGCTTCTGTTTGGAAAGCTCCATTATTCAAATATATCCAACCATCTAACCTGTTCTGTAGGGCCAGGACCTGTGAGTAAATTGCATTGTTTCTGATCAGATGAAAGGTGAGTAATGACCTCCTTCTACTGGTCAGGCCTCTGCACTAGCCAGGTAGGCTTTAGCAGCACACACGATGGCCTTTTGAGTTCAGAAAGGACAAGCAGGCAGAGCTGGCCTGGCTGCACCCCATTCCCTCAGTGCCTGCGGCTAGCTGGTTTCCTCTGTGCTGAATCACCGGATTTCTTAAATCAACCATGGTTCTGAGGCATGTTGAGCCAAAGTCATTGGACCACCTATCTGTCAGTTCTATTCCTTGAGTCAACATTTACATTTGATAAATTTTGCAAGTCTTTCAAAACCTGGAAGAAACAATAAAAGTGGGAGCAGTGAGAAGGATGGCAGGGGAAAGGAGAAGGAGTCTGAGAAATAAAATCTCTGCTAGATCTCAGAGCACACTGATAGTAAGAAGAGAGACAAGAGTCGCTGTGAACTGCCAGCCCCTCCTGTTTCTGTCACCCTGGGCACAAGAAGCTGCCAGGAGGTTCTAGAGGAAACAGAATAAAAGTTGTCTGAAAAACTGACAACCATATAATGTTAGTCCTGGTCCACAAATACTACTCACCGTGTTTATAGACTTTAAGTAGGCAGGGGAAAATCCCAACAAAATGACAGACATGTACATAGCACTGAGTAAAAGCTATGACATCTTAAGCCCCCTGGCTCTGCTCCCCCAGAGGCAGACCTGGTAGCAAGAATATTTATAATGTCACCACTGACAGGTTTCCTTTGACAAGGGGGAGCTGTGGGCAGCAGAAAAAGTATGTTAACTGGGAACACAAAGACTTTGGTTCAGGTGCTGGCTCTGCTATTTATTAGCTGCCTGACCTTGGGCAAGCTCTTTAAACTCTATTAACCTTAATTTCCTCATCTGTGAAGTGGCTTAATAATACCTACACTGCCCACATATGTAGGTAAATGTGAGCATCAAATGTAGGTTCAGAAGGGATCACATAGGATTGTGTACATAAAATAACTCATCATAAAAGTTCTGTGAAAATACTGGAATACTAGAGTTCAATAATATTGGCTGAACTCCTTGCTGAATCAACCAGTTTCAATGGGTTTGGGGAATTTTTCAAAGGAAAAAGTTCGATCTCTGCATATACAAGCATAATCCTTCACATGCACATTTTGTTTGAAGCCAGAGCAATAATGCAGAGATTCTAGGAATTTTCTTCTCTTATTGTGGGTATACTGATTTTGCATGTGTCGCTAATAAGGCCTGCCTATGGGGATGGAACTAAGTTATTAGACAATATGTAGCCATAACATCCTATCATCCCTATTGATGGCGTTTGCCACTAATAGAACTGAGTTGCTAAGAAAGTACTCAGAGTTATAAAACAACAACAACAACAACTTGTGTGAGTATGTTTCAAAAAACAATAGCGAGACTTTCTACCTGCATTTTAGCTCATGTACATAATCATACCTAGTGATATATAAAAATATATATAAATCTTTCCTGGTTCATTTTAGAAACCAAGATTGGCCTTTCAGTTATTGGATTTCTAAATTCTATTCTTATGCTCTTTCTGAAGAAATGGACAGTTAGCAAAAAATATTATCCCTTACAGTCAAGTGGTTGTACCGATACAGATTCTGATTCTCCTATTTATTTCTCTGAATTGGTCTATTCCATAGTCATTATTGTACCCTTCTTTATACCAGTGGAGACCCTTTGAGTGGGGGAAACTAATTAATCCCTTTTTCACAGTCTCAGAATGACTGTTCCAGTAGCAATCCTCAAGTGTTCTTATAATATGGAGAGAAGGCCTAAGATATAGGTTTCAGTGTCGTGTTGTCTATATTCAAATCTCTTTTTCACCACTAAGCAACTATGGGACCTTGGACAAGTTGCTGAATTTCCAAGACTTGGCTTCCTCATCTCTAGAACAAGCATAGGATAGTGCTTACCTCATAGTTTTGAACCGAGGACTGAACGACCCAGTGCATAGGAAGCGAAGCACATAGTTCGCATGCACTGAGTCATTGAGCTGAGCACATGTGCTGAGTGCATGGTTAAAGCTCTATTTATTGAGCACTTTCTACTCATCAGTAAAGAGCATTGGCTCAAATACCTGCAATCAAAACTGCTATTTGGTGCAAGCTCCTTAACTTCCCTGTACCAAAAATTTTGCATCTATAAAATGGGAGTAATAATACCCACTTCATAGGGTTGTGGGAATTAAATTAATGCCTGTAAAGTACTTAGTTACGTGCATGGAATTTTACTAATTTTTACTAAGTAAGCACTTACTATTATGAACAAATCCCCAGTTTGGTATCACAAGTAAAAAGTTTGGTTTTCCTCATGTAATCTCAGTGTGAGACAAAAGCCCACTCATTCATTCAACATGTTGTTATTGATACCTAATAAATAACAAGTTATTGTTATCACTGACTCCCCAACAAGGTCTTGACTCTAATGCAAATTGCATTTTAGAGGGAGAAGACAGGCAATACATGTGGGCAAAACATAATTTCAGATAGTCATAAGTTTCATGAAAGAAACACAATAAGGCGAGACGATAGTGAAGAGAAGGTGCTACTTTACACAGACAATGGACCCAGTGTGTCTCTCTGAGTAGGTGACATTCGAACAGGTAAATTAAATGATGGGAAAGAATCAGCCAAGTAAAGAATCAAGGGAAAAGTAACGAAGGTCCTAAGATGGGAGGAAGCTTGCCTCATGGGGGGAACTCAAAAAAAGCAGCCAGTGTGGCTGGAACATGAAGAAGTAGGGGACTGGACAGTCAGGGAGTCGGCAGGGCCAGATCACACAGATGCTTACTTGCCACGGCAAGAATTTTGAGTCCAGCAAAATCAAGAAGTTGTTTAATTTAGACCATCTAATCGTGAACAATGCCAACAATGCTTTTTCTCTATCAAGTAATTAGTCCCAGATTCCTAGCCTTATCTCTAGTTCCTGAAACAAAGCGATACAAACGATAGTGAACATAGAGGAATATGGAATTCAGATACACTGCAAAAGTCTCTCTAAGAATAAATGACAGACAACTTAAAAACAACTGATTGAAAACAAACACAAGGATTAGGCTTCTTTCTGGTTTTTCTATCCTTCGAAATAGCACCGTAGGAACCCTAGCTTCATTATCATTGTACAAGTGAGGAAACTGTGGTTTGGCGGCAACATATGTAATGATCCCAACACACTTCTCAGAACATAGTATCCTCTCAAAACACTTCCACATAGCACAGCCTAGCCTGCTAAACTTGAAAGCTAATGAGAAGTATACCAAAAAAAATTGCTTCCATATAGACAAAATGTATTTTCATTTCCATTTTTAACTAAAACAGCATAGACTTATTCTATCAAAATTCTGCAAAACTGCCAAAGTTTTGCCTGTCAAGTGAGGAAAGTACTAAATAAAAATGTCTTCTATTTCCAGAGCATGTTTTCTGATCTCTTACCATCTACTGCTTCTTCCTGAGGACTTATATCTATCTCTATCTATTCTTCAGTGTGTAGGTTTGTGTTAACATGACTGTTTTATTTTTCACAACTCAAACACATTAGGATAATGAAAAAGTAAATGACTAACTCTAGTAGCTGACAGTTGTTTTACATTTAGAATCATTTCACAGAGACTCTGAACTAAAAATTATCTGCTGAGACTTTGCTGAGTAGGCGTTCATTGCAGCCTTTGTGGCAGAACAAGGTCACAAGAGAGCTTATATTTTGCTCCAGAGGCGGAGAAATCTTTCATATGGATTAGATTAAGTCATTCAGGTTATTTTCTCCAAAGCCATCACATAGAGCAGTGTTACTTCTTCATACGCGAAGAGAGGTGGCCTATGAGCGTCTTCAGGTTATTTGCAAAACTATGTGTCTAGACATGTTTTCCCTCTGGGTGGAGTATCTCAAAGGAATCCACATAACTGATTGTAGAGACCCACATAATGGTTAAGAGCAACTTCTTGCTGTTTCAGAATATGGCTATAATAATTTGGCTTCCTGTGACTTAGACATTTTCATATTTTGACACTGAGAGAGAAAGTTCCACATATATATTAGGTATCTGGTCCACTTCGTGAACTCAAGGGTAGCTCAAAACATTTTTCCCAACACAGAGCTTATTACCTTCATCCATCTTTCCCACATAGTAGGCCTGGTCAGAAATCCCTCACCGATGGTACTGATCTTTCCTGTGCTTTATGAGTCCTCCCTTTGAAAGATACATTAATACTTGCTCCAGAATGCAGAGTGCTTCCTTGCCAGAAGGAAGGGATTTCTGCAAGGCACATATATATAGGGATACAGCAGGGATGGGTGACTCTCAGGCTTCCAGAGAATTGCAGGTAGCCAGATTTGTAAATGTAGGAAGCCCCACCTGAGACTTTGGCCTATTACTGACCAGAATCAAGGACTTACCTGGCACTTGGTCCAGAAGCATGACTATTTCCCAAGTTTGAGCCTGGATAATCATCTCATCCAACACGTGGCATTTTACACTTCCAGGGAAAAGACAGAAAGCTGATGGGGTCTTCAGGAAGCAGCACATCTTTGACATCATCAACTCTTTTGAGGTAGGAAAACGACCCACATTTTTTTGTTATATTCCCCAGGCCATGCTCAGTGCATGCTAGATACTCAGCAAATACTTTATGGAATAGAGCCAACCTCATTAGCTAGGACCTATAAAGACTGCCTTAGTTAGTAAGCTAGACAAAAGTGGTGGGCTGTTTAGAATTGGCAGGGTGTCCAAAGATGATAAAGAAATGATGAAAGGTGATTTGAAAAAGAAGAGACTAAACAAAGGTGGCAAATGCTGGCATTTCTTGCACAATTGCTAAAAATGAGTCAGCAAGCACAAGGCCAACTTCAGCTGCCAATAAAATAAATGAAATAGATAATGTAAGGGGAACAGCTCTACTAAGTCCAACATGCCTATCAACACTCACATTCACACCTTCCCTGCAAGCACCACTTATCTCACAGTAAGACACTTTAATGACAATCTTTAACAGGCCTGGCTTCCCTTGTCAAAAGAATAGAAGGCAAAGTGGAAATTCAAACTGAAAGCTGAAATTTTACTCAGAAAGAGTGGAATAGACAAAAAGACTCTTCTTCCAAAGGGAAATTAGCCAGAAAAGTTTACCATTTACAACAAGGGTTGTGCTATTTGCCTCTGGCTGTTAGGCCAGGTTGGCAACTGGAGACATGCTGTTTTCCATTAAATTTAGGAAGAACACTGGTGGGGCTTAGTCAAGACCAGGTGCTCACTCCCTTCCTTGCAGGGGAACTGAGGCTTCAGTTCCTAACCTTCCCTGGGCATTGGGAACCTAGTTCCTACAGCTTCAATTTCTCTTTGCCAATACGTTCTCTATTTCTGGTACATGGAGGGTTGTTTTCCCCCACAAGTTTAAATATGAATTATTTTAATTTTAATATATTTAATCTAGCATTCTATGTGCCTGAAGCAGAACAGGAGAGAGAAGTTGAGCTTATAATCAACCCCATCATCTCAATCTGACGATATTAGCTCTCTATCGAGCACAAGACTTTACTCTTGGATAACAACATTCAATAGGGAAAAATAAAATCATGATTCAGGCTTAGCCATCATTATAGCTTGTCTGAATCTTGAAAGTAGTGCAATTAAAAGTCATGCATTTGTACCAGGTACTGTACTGAGCACACTGTCCCTGTGTACTCAAAAATTATTGGGACCAAAGTCAATATGAGCCACTGGTAAGATGTGACTGACGAGAATTAATACAATCATCTTTGAGAGGAGGAATAACAATGAGCTTTAGGTTCAGAAATACCTAGAAGAAAATTCTGGTTCTACATTTACCAACCAGGTGACCAAAGAGTTAAGAAATATTGTGCCCATTTGCCAGTAAGAAAAGTGAGTCTTAGAGTCACGCAGGAAACTTCTAAGTTGTGGTGTGGATTGAGCACAATTACATAAGTAAAATACATTTCACTTAGGTGGGGTTCAAGAAATCTTAGGTGCTTGCTTCCCCCATTTCTCCCTCCTTCACCCTTGCTTTAGACATTATTAGCAGCATAATAGAAATCAGATCAAGTGGCATAAATGTTCAGCTTCATTGCATACTGGCTGGAGTAAACCTGGTCAATAGGATTGAGTTCTGTGCACTGATTTCTTAAGAAGATTTAGAAATTCTCTCTATTGCAACCAAGGGAAAGTTGGAATGAATGACTGCCAAGGTGCCTTCCACTTCTAATATTCTATACTTTTTATGGAAAGAGATTAATGAAGAATTCTAGTTATTCCATACAGTCATAAATGTAATATAGCAGTCCCATCACATTTCAGATTCCTGCTGTACTGCTTTAAATAATCTAAACTTACAAAAAATCTCATCAAGCACAGGATCATAAACTCAGAGAAACAAGTAACTCATTTTTTAAGTTTAAAGGTGTACATTTTGCAATGCCAAAAACAGAGCTTTTTCTACTACATGCAACCTGATCAAAGAGAATGTCTAAAGCAGCACCGATGTTAAAATAATTTCATTATGCAAATCAATTTTAAATCTAATCATGAATTAATCCATGGCCCATAAGTGTATAATTTGGGTGGAGAAACAGTCTAATCAATTTTAAAGACATCTTTTTAAATGTGATTCAAATTTTAAGAAAAAGCTAAAAGACTCTTCTAAGGTAACAGCTCTTCAGCTACATTTCCGTCACAGACAGGATTTTATACCTTTTTGGAGAAGCCTTTCATGACATTAGAAAGGCAACATGGTAAGAGGTCCACAGAGATAAAATTTAAGAGCAGCCAGGCATGGTGGCTCATGCCTGTAATCCCAGCACTTTGGGAGGCCGAGGTGGGCAAATCACAAGGTCAAGAGTTCAAAACCAGCCTGACCAATATGGTGAAACCCCGTCTTTACTAAAAAAATACAAAAATTAGCTTGGCGTGGTGGCACGTGCCTATAATCCCAGCTACTCAGCAGGCTGAGACAGGAGAATCACTTGAACCTGGGAAGTGGAGGTTGCAGTGAGCCGAGGTCATGCCACTGCACTCTAGGCTGGGTGACAGAGTGAGACTCTGTCTCAAGAAAAAAAAAAAAAATAAACAAACAAACAAACAAACAAACAAAAACTTAGATGTTTAGGAATTAGAAACTCCCTTAAAAAGAGTCAAGACTGGCTTGTCATGTTTTATGCAACTATTTGGACAAATGGTAGGAACCTAGTAAGAATGCGTTGATGAAATTTGAGAGTCTCCTTCACACGGGTGGAATAATTTTTACCCTGTTTGCTTCCATAAATGATTTTTGGAAGGCTTATGCCCAGTCATGTATGCATTAAAGCTCTTACAATACTGAATAAAAGCCATATTGGATGAGAGGATAGTAAAGATCCTAATCCCTTCTAGGAACAAAGCACTCAGCTGTGGGTTTCCCTTTGCTCTGCACTTCCTAGAAGCCAGGGGAGACATGGGACACACTGATTCTCACTATTTGAGAAAAGATAATTCTTCCTGATACTTAATTCTCTAATTAATGAGTCATACCATTACATATAGGGGGCACCAAACAACATATGAATAATGTCTGAAATTTGTTTTGAGGACCTCCAGATGCCTTTGTCATTTGGCTATTTATTTATTTATTTATTTTTCTTGAGACGGAGTCTCACTCTGTCGTCAGGCTTGAGTGTAGTGGTGTGATCTCGGCTCACTGCAACCTCCACCTCCCGGGTTCAAGCGATTCTCCTGCCTCAGCCTCCTGAGTAGCTGGGTCTACAGGTGTACGCCACCATGCTCAGCTAATTTTTGTATTTTTAGTAAAGAAGGGGTTTCACCATGTTGGCCAGGATGGTCTCGATCTCTTGACCTTGTGATCTGCCTGCCTCGGCCTCCCAGAGTGCTGGGATTACAGGTGTGAGCCACCGTACCCAGCCTGGCCATTTCTTTGAAAAAGCCAAGGACATAACATTGAAAGGTAATTCTATACAGTTACTTCTGCTATCAGGTATACAAATGAAAGATTTGTTTTTCTTTTCTATGGAAGAGGAGTGTCTTTATACTTGAGAGAAAGATATAGCTGGACAGAAGTTCTGCAGGAGAGCTGCTCTCTTTACTAAATTCATTTCTTTTAATAACCAATCAAAGCTCTCCTAAGAGAAATCGAGGCTGAAATGTCCAGCAGCTGGCTAAAGGACCATTACTTGACACTGGTTGAGTAGAGGAGTGTATCATGCCACAAATGCAATCTAATACGTGACACTCAGTTGAGGAAATTTAGCATTCATCGTCACTCAGTGTGTAAGGTGACAGCTAATGCTTTTTTACTTCATTTAGCCTCAGCTGACATAGAAAAATGATTGTAAAAATAAAGTTTTCATACAGATGTGTTTCTCACTTGAGAAATTTCTCTGTATATGTGTGTTTGGATAGGTGTATATGTGCATACACACATACATACATACATATATTTTATTGAATGAATTCATTGCTTAAGCACGAACTATGTGCCAGATTGCAAAATTGTCCCTAGAACTCTGTTTAAGGGACAGTATTCCCTATCATCTCAGCTGCCTTCAGCACCCACATGGTTAAATGGGAGAGCTGCACAATGCAGAATTGTTACTAGGCATCTGTCCCGTCTTTTTACTTCCGTCCCAGGGTTTTATGTCACTGACCATTGTTTATAAAGCCCCCACTCACTCAACTTCATTCTTGAATCTACATCTAGAAATATATTAACCAAGTAAAGAACATGTTTTTTGATATCTATCATTTTGAAACAGGAGGGCATTTAAAAAGGAACAATAAACTGCATGCTACGGCAAAAGAATATCATGCTGACTTTTGCATAGTCACAAAATCCAGAACAGATTATTCAAAGAACTCTCTGGAAGCTGACAAGCTTATAAAAGCAATCCTAATAAAAAATTTCTGCATTCTGCATATATAACAAAGTTTACAGCGTGTCACTTGCTCCATAAATTGCCACTATTACCACTTGGAGCAGAAGGAACTGTACATAGATAAAGATATATATGTGCATAATTTCATATTCCCAGAGGAAACTGAAAAATTATGTACATTAAATAGTGTTTTAATTGCAACATGAAAAACTACATTAAATGGTTCATGATATGGTTCATGGTCCCACAAGGGTAAAGTCAAGTGTAAATGCTGACTAGTATAATGGGGAGAAACCGGCCTTTGGAGGCGCTCAGGCCTGGGGGCAAATTCTAGCTCTGTCCAGGATCTACTGCCTCTAGGTGATCACTGGATTGCGCTGAGTCTGTTTCCCTATCAGTAAAATGGAGATATCACATACCTATATTACAGAGAGTTTTGTGGAAATTAAAGGAGAATAAAAAATAAGCCCCTACCTATTTCCATTTTTGTCAAATTATTAAATCAATTAGAAAGCTTAATGCAGAGATTTATTGTTCCTCTATGGATGATCATACAGGCAAATATTATTATTATTATTATTATTATTTTTAATTGTATTTTTTTTTCTTTTTTTTTATTATTATACTTTGAGTTCTAGGGTACATGTGCATAATGTGCAGGTTTGTTACATATGTATACTTGTGCCATGTTGGTGTGCTGCAGCCATCAACTCGTCAGCACCCATCAACTCGTCATTTACATCAGGTATAACTCCCAATGCAATCCCTCCCCCCTCCCCCCTCCCCATGATAGGCCCCAGTGTGTGATGTTCCCCTTCCCGAGTCCAAGTGATCTCATTGTTCAGTTCCCACCTATGAGTGAGAACATGCGGTGTTTGGTTTTCTGTTCTTGTGACAGTTTGCTAAGAATGATGGTTTCCAGCTGCATCCATGTCCCTACAAAGGACACAAACTCATCCTTTTTTATGGCTGCATAGTATTCCATGGTGTATATGTGCCACATTTTCTTAATCCAGTCTGTCACTGATGGACATTTGGGTTGATTCCAAGTCTTTGCTATTGTGAATAGTGCCGCAATAAACATACGTGTGCATGTGTCTTTATAGCAGCATGATTTATAATCCTTTGGGTATATACCCAGTAATGGGATGGCTGGGTCATATGGTACATCTAGTTCTAGATCCTTGAGAAATCGCCATACTGTTTTCCATAATGGTTGAACTAGTTTACAATCCCATCAACAGTGTAAAAGTGTTCCTATTACAGGCCAATATTATTAAGGCCATATGATAGCTGACAAGATTTAAGACTGAAATTCAATATACATATTTTCAGCTCTCAAATTCTATGATTATCTGAGCACATATGACAGCAGAATGTAAAATTCCTCTGAAGACCAATTTTAAGAAAACTACTCTAGCATACATGTGAGAGCAATATTTAGGCCTCACTGGAGTGTTTCCATTTATCAGCCTTCTAGTAAATCTATATGATTTGCCTATACTCATAAATAACATGCAGTAGTTGTAATAGCATTTGTTTTAAAAAGCAACAGGCTCTGTGCTTTCACTCGTATCATTGTTTTATTGCCTCAAGTGTGTGTCACACTCCCCACCCTGCTTTGAAGGTCCAGTTCAAATACTTTTCATTCACCAAATCTTTCCATGCCGACTCCAGCCCATGAGGTACTCTCTAGCCTGAAGAAAGCTTGGAGTTTGCTTGTGGACACAGACTGTCCTTCCTTGCTTAGCAATGGGTTGGGCAGAGAAGGCCCAGTCCATGTTTGGAGACGGGCTGAAGGTCTCTAAGTGAACACAGACCTCATACACTTGCAAATATTGCGAATTTTTAAAAAATGACTTTTCACGTTTTTACCATCATAATTGCCATTTCTATTTTGATTGTTTATTTAAGTGAATAATCTTTTAAGTTTTGTGACACTCTTTTAACAACACTCTTTTCAGTTACCCACGTGGAGATTATGAGAACTCCATTTTCAGCAACTGAAGGTCTGTTCAACAATGGTCTAGTACATTCGCCTGTGATTCAACACACACTGTGTGGGGCCTGAAATACACTACAACCACACCACCTTCCCAAGCTATCCCAGTCGGTGAAAGGGAAATGAACTCTGCTTGGCTTCTCTCTTTGCTTCTCCAGAAACACCCTCTATCCCTCTCCACCCTACACTGTGCTCTGGGAAGCTGAGCTAAAGAACGCTCACACGGTTCCCCTTCCACTGGCTGCTGGTTTGGCTTTGCCAATAGCAGGTGCTGGTAGATTGGAAGATGGAAAGACAGTGAGATTGGGCATTTATTCCCCTGACTCCCTCCCCATCAGGTTATCATCATGTCCCACAGATCCTAGCAGGGGGCCAACTCTGCAGCTCCCATCTCCTGGATTCTGGCAACTGTTTTCTCCTGTCTTCTAGGCCTATAAAACAATACAGTGGAAATGATTTTCTCTGTTGCTAACTCTGGAATCTGTTACTACCCCTAAATCTGGCCCACATCATTGTAAACAGTCCCTCTATTAACTCTCTTAAATAACGCCAGGTTGTTTATACCAGGTGGTTTCTGCCATGACCCTGACTGAGCCTTGAATCTTGGCTAGAAACACCAGGAAAAGAGCCACTCTGGACCAAAGCATTACGACTTGTTTTAGCAGAGGTATTACAGGCAATGTTGCAATGAATAAAGGGTAGCCTCTTTACTATGAAGTTTAAGGGCAATTGTTATGATCTATTAAGTTGTAGGAAACCAACAACTAGATTTATGCTACAAACCAATCAGGGTAAGAAGGAAGACATTAGTAAGAAAACGAGAATATTAATGAGCAGTATACCAGAAGATAAATCTAGCTGAAGAATATTTTATAATTTCATACAAATATCACCACCCTCTCAAAAATTTAGCTTTTTCTGCTTCTACCATCACTAAAGCACATCGTTAAATAAGCAGAGAGAGATGGGCAAGATTCTCAAACTTTAATAAAAGGGCTCAGAAAGATGGGCACATGTTGGTATGGACATAGCGTTGAAGCCCACTGAGGCTATACTATATTCTGGGCTGTATGATTTTACTGCATTATTATACCTATCAATATCTACAGAGATGTAAGTTTATTTGAATATAATAAATTCACTGAAAACTGGAATCCTCTATTTGTGTGATGATGCTTGGCCCTATAGTTTCCTTTCTAAGATCGAGTATTTCAAGAAATAACACTAGATTCCTACTTGACAAAAGGCTTCTCACTTAAATTAAGAAACTACTCTTGAACTGCTGTCTGCTTATTATTCTGGCGGCCTCTCATCTTCCACAGTCCCAGACCTTTTCACTGCGATAATGTTCTCAGGAGCCTCACGTGTCCAGGAAAGCCCTTTCCTGCACCTTCCAAATTTACTCGTACCCCCTTTCTTAATCAATTTTATTTCCTCTTCACCCTCTTCTTCGCCCTGCTACCCTCACTCAAGGTCACCTCAAAGAGAAAAAAAACGTTTAAAAAAGAAGTTAAGCTGGAAACGCACACTGAGATCTCATTCGTATTCTGCACTGATTTCCAGACCATAAAACTCCTAGAGAAAGTGTTCTTTGATAATGCCTAAAATAGCCCCTTTTAGCTTGTGTTTTGAAAAAAGCACACCTTGGATGTACCTTTAAAAGGAGTTGCATATAACAACAGAACTGAAAGAGGCCAAGAAAAAGGATTCATCTCGTTTTTATTCCTTTTTTTATTAATGCAGAGATTCTTCTCACTAAAAGTGCCTAAGAGAGACTGGCCAAGGTCTCTCTTAGTGAGGCAGCCATCTGGAAGGTGAGAGGACCGGGGAAGCACCGATGACCCTAATTGTTCACAGTGTATGGGATGTGGAACCCACTGTACCCAATGCCCAGCTCACATCCACTGACGGCAAAGACGACTTCTAGTCCACAGACTCACAAGTCTGGCAACTGTCTTCTGCTGTAGGTAATAATCACTCCAGCAGTGAGCACAGCTCATCACTCCCCCACTTAACACTCCCCCAAAGTCCCCCAAAGATTGCCCATTACAATTTGTACAGGATAGACACTTGGAACATAATCATTGAATAAATGCTTGATTGAAGTTGACTTCACCATTCTCTTCAGTTTGCAAACCCCACTCCCCTGGCTCTAAGGCAGATCAATTTCCATTTACCCTTTAGTGTCTGTGTTTGGACAGTGGGCAGTTATTCCTAATTGAGGGCTGAGAGGCCTCAAATGAACACATTCCCTATACCACATGATTCATCTTTAAAGAACTTTCCCATCCGAAACTAATTAATCCTCTCCACATCCCTGTGAGGTAAGAGTGGTGTGATCATCTCCAGGGTATAAGGAAATTGGGGATGAGGAGGTTACAAGCTGTGCCAAGGGTAATTAAGGGTGTCTGCAGGGGAATTAAGTCATGATATACCAATCCCAGGCCATTCCTCCACCTTTCACCATGCTTTGACCGACTGAACATTCTCTGGGTTTTGGTGAAGACATAGACAGAGTCCAGGAGACATGAGCATTTTGGAGAAAAAAACCGACTGAACATTCTCTGGGTTTTGGTGAAGACATAGACAGAGTCCAGGAGACATGAGCATTTTGGAGAAAAAAAAAAAGACTTGCCCCTGCTAAACACTTGAGATGTCTTTCCTACAATAAGTAGGTATTAGAAGTCACTTCTTTGCTAATATCAAAGAAGGTATCCAAGGAAAAAAAAAAAAAAAGCCACTTCTCTTAGCTTATTCTCAATAAAAATATGTCGTTAGGTAAATTTAATACTGTCTCCCAGAAAGAAGGTTGAGAAAAACACATCTTCATCTGTCTTCCTGGGAAGCACACAGTGAGGTTCACTCTAACGTCTTCAGAGGCACAAGCCAGCCCACTGGCAGCCTTGAGGTTCAGGGTTGCTGCCTGTCCAGACCTGTGATCTGCCCGGAGCAGGATGATAGCACAGCCCTCCTTAACACACTTTACCCAGGCCTTGCTTCTCTGCAGCGTGTCTCTCAGCAGCTCCCCAGAGAATGGCATAAAGCAAATATTACAGCCATCTCTATCCTAGACCTTTCTCACTTTGATGAAGAAGAACCAGGATTGGTGATTTCCAATTCAACCACCAAAACCGTATCCTTTTTCCTTTGCTGGCTCCTCTTCTTCCTCCCGCCCGCCCCAAGCTTCAGGCTTTTATGTTATTACTATTTACTTTCTCATGGTATATTGGGATATAACTAATATATAACTATATAATAGGAGGATGCTATTACTAGTACTTTCATTAGGGACCACATTCACTGTCACACATTTGACTCCCATTTCTCTACTGCCGGTTTCTAAATCACCAGGCCTCTCCCTGACCTGAAAAGGCTGCATTGTAAATTATAATTTTCTTCAATTTTTATATAGTATGAGTTGGAGTAGGTAATTTACTATTTCGTTTGGAGAATAACTAGTCCTAATAGTGAAACTCTATAATGTGCCAATAATTAAAACAGTATAGACAGGACTAGCATATGATCAGACAGACAAATGAAACAGAATAGAAGGTCCAGACATAGACTCAAATACATATAAGAATTTGTTGTGTCACAAACATAAACTAGTAAAGGAGGGATATACACTTAAAGAAGTTGAGTTGGGACAACTGAGTGACCAGGAAAAAAATAAGGTTGGATACATACCTCATACTGTACACACAAAAACAAAGCCATAAACATTTCCAAAAAGAATATTTGAACACAGAATAATTTTATTAAGTCATTTTACATTATTTAATTAAGTTTTTAAGGAATTGTTATCTTAACGGTTTAGAGGGTATATTCTAAAAAGTCCATCCTTACATGTTATTACATATATAGATGCAGTTATGAAGAAAATAATATATCTGGAGTTTGCTCTAAACATTCTCAAAATAGGTGAGAAAATAGACAAAATAAGATTGGCAAAATATTCCTAATTGTTGAGGCTGAATGATGGATAGCTGGGGTCTATGATACTATTTTCTCTATTTGTGTATGTTTAAAATTGTTCATGAGAAAATGTGTTCTTTTTAGTGCCAGAAGAAAATATAAGTGACTTCCTTGGAGTGGGGAAAGGTCCTTCTAACTATGATTCAAAACACAGAAAGTATAAAATTAAAGTTTGATAAATTCAACTATATTAGACAACTTCTGTATGTATAACAAAAAAATCATAAGCAAAGTTAGAAACAAATAACAACTTGGAGAAAATATTTTCAACTCCGATCATATTTAAAATAATAGATAATCTCACTAGTATGGAAATAGCTACTAGAAATCATAAGAAAATTATCAGAAATCCAATAGAAAAATTGGCAAAGAAAATTAATACACATTTCATAGAAAAATCCATCAAATGGCCCTTAAACATCATGAGAACAGTTGAGCATCTTTTTGAATAGGAGAAATGAAAATTAAAATTATACTTTATAACTTCTAGATTTTGGCCAAGCTGATAGATGAACATGTTTGCTTAACACTCTCCTTTTGAGAAGATCATGGGAAATCATATTTTAATATATTGCTTGGGGGAATACAAACCCTGTGGAGCAATTTGGCAACATTATTGAAATTTCAGATGTAATTACCCTTTACCCCAAAAATCCTACTCTAGTTTTATTCTACAGGTAGACTTGCATACATGTACAACAATGTATTGGCATCATATCATTGTAGCACTGTGTGTAATAGTAAATGTCTGAAAACAACCCAAGTGTCCATTAAAAGGAATACAGATATGTGCACACACACACAGACACACACACACACACATTACCTATTGTGTTATCAATGTTACTTCATATGTTACCTATTGTGTTAGAGAGGGAATAGTATGAAAAACACTATATGTGTTTACTCATATATGGATAAATATACTCGTAAGAATACTTAGGAAACTAATAAAAGTGATGGCCTACAGGTGGAGAGCCAGGGATAAAACAAATATAGTACAAGGGAACAGAAGTGAGAAAAGGACTTCTCAGAGTATAACTCATTTCATTGTTTTGATTTATAATCCATGTGAATGCATGACTTATTCAAAAATTAAATTAAAACAAAACAATTCAATTGGCTCCATAGTTTATGGTTAAAGCTCAATAGTTCTTTCTAATGGACCAATGACTTGGAAAATTCAAACAGCAGATGGTACAAAATAGCATTTTTGTTTGGCTTTGAAATGCATCATTTGGAGGTGGGTGTAGGGGTACCTGACAATTCACCATCCTAATTACATTTTGCAAATTGCACTGATAATGTCCCCTGAGATCCTGGTAAGAACACATTCACAGTTGTCTGAAATAAAAGTCAATTAAGAATGAAGGTAAGGAAGATCAACAGCCAGGAAGCATTGCCTTGCTTCCCCAATAGGTTTATTTCCATGTATGTATACAGTGTTGTGATGTGCTGACTATTAGCAGCACTTCTCCCTTACTCTATAGACCAACAGGCATCAACTTTTCTGTCCCCCAGATCTATTTCTATCTTGCCCCTATGCCTAACTTCAGATTCCATGTTTAGAAGGATTTATCTAAACTCTACGTAGAAGATAATTCATTATCCATTTTTAAGATTAAAAGCACATAATTGCCATAAAAAGTGATCCACATGAGATAATTACTATTTAACATGATGTATACATATATACATGAGATATATATAATGTTGGACAAATCAAAAAATTGTTTTTATACACTCATTAGCTCATATTGTTTTATTGCCCTTGAATAGACAATTTATTTTATGCTTTGTGAAATATTAAAAATAGCTTCATCTCCCACGACTACATTTGAGGTTCTGGGACCCCAGATTTCAGGCTGCTGAGTAGGCAAGAGAAGGAGGCCTGAGAATTCTCACTCTTTAGCCCCTGGTATGAAGTCTACATAGGAAGAGGGGCTACCATCCACTCCAATAGGAAAGGAAGCAATAGTTTCTTGTACATATATATGAAGGGGGAAATTCCTGTTATTTAGCTTAGTGAAAAAGCTAAATATTTTGCCACACCTGGGCTATTTCTCAGCATTTCAGTTTCCTTACAGGTAGAATCAGTCTTTAAAAGTTAGAGTATAACATTGGGCAAGTTACTGAATCTCCCAGTGCCTCAGTTTCCTCATTGCAAAAATGACAGAATAATAGAAAACAATGACCTCAAGTAAGTGAGTTAATTTGTCTCAAGACACTTAGACTAACGGCAGGAAGAGAGAAAGAACTCCATAAATACTAGCTACCCACATGAGACATCTTAGAGGTAAGTATGTTTAAAACTACCTCTCTGGAGCCAGGTGACCTCCTGAGATGTTAGGAATATATCCTCTGTCACCATTTTCCTTAGACGAATTAGCCATAATACAAATGGAAAATGATTGACTTTCACAACCTCAACTTTACTGGGTGTTGAGTGATTTACGTAACACTGTAGCTAGGAGGTCCCAGAACTGCATTCCTTTCTTTGGCAAATTTGTATGTCTTCCTCCAAAGGCAATATTTATTCATCACATCTTGTCTGAGTAATGACTCTGGGCTGGGGTTAGGTGAAGAATGTCAATCCTTTTTCCCACCCTCGGTGCAAGGGCTTAGAACATGGGAGCAGAGGAAGACATCACATTCAGATAAAGTCAGAACCAACCAGCCCATGGCTTGACAAGAGAGTTTAGAAGAGATCCAAGGTAGGGCCTATTTATAAGTGAAAAAACAAGGCCTCCAATTTGCCTCCAGAATCTGACACTGCTGAGTCTCTACTTTGCATCACAGGGGGGATATTAAATTCATGATCTAGAAGTAAATGAGAGAAAATAATGTTTATAATCAGTAGTTTAAATGTGCACTTGTCTCTCTCCTATACTGTCTCTTCACAACATCCAAACAGGTGAGCAAAAGAAACTAGGAATGCTGTACCCAGGAAAAGACAATTTTACAAAAATGCTCCCCCAGTCATTGAATCATAGGGAAGAAAATGGAACCAAACTGTGTCCCTGATGGGAAATGAGAAGAATAACTAATGTTTTCCCAGCTAAAAGTTTGAAAAATATACTTTGCCACATTCAAAATCTTCACCCATTTCTTTCTTTCCTTACACTTTCCTCACCAAAAAGCCACATTTTAATTAATTTCATAAAATAATCCAATTTATACCCTCTAAGGCAAGCTTGTCCAACCCATGGCCCACAGGTCGCATGTAGCCCAGGACGGCTTTGAATGTGGCCAAACACAAATTTGTAAACTTTCTTAAAACATTTTGAGATTTTCTTTTGCAAGTTTTTTTGCAGTTTATCAGCTATCGTTAGTGTTAGTGTATTTTTTGTGTGGCCCAAGATAGCTCTTCTTCCAATGTGGCCCACAGAATCCAAAAGACTGGACAAGCCTGCTTTAAGTAACTAAATACGTTTATTCAGTTACTCAACCAATATTTACGGGGCACCCACGATGTGTCGGGCGTCATTTTGTTCATTGACGTTGCCTGAGTTCCTGCTCTCAGGGAATCTTACTTTGCAATATTCTGCTGAAAATGTGTCTTCTGCATTTCCTTTGTTTGGTTTACTGTGATTCTCCTCTTCTTCTGTACAATGCCTTTCACATCTAGAAAATTATAATCTTATAACAATTGTATCATGTCATGAGACCATGACAGAGCAGGCTAAGAAATGATAGCCATTTGGGCATAAATATTTAAATACATGCAATACACTTCATTTAGTGCATTGTTCAAATTCTGGGCTTATACAAACACGTTTCCGGAAATCACCAGCTGCTTCCTTTTGTGAGCTCAGTAATTCTCGAAAAACAAGACTCAAAGGACCTACAGGCATACCTCAGAGATATTGTGGGTTTGATTCCAGAGTACTGCAATACAGCAAGTCACACAAATGTTTTAGTTTCCTGGTGCAGACGAAAGTTGTGTTTACATCATACTAGAGTCTATTAAGTTGTACCTACCTTAATTTTAAAATACTTTAAAATGCTACCAATCATCTGAGCCTTCAGCAAGTCATGATCTTTTTGCTGGTGGAGGGTCCTGCCTCAATGTGGATGGCTGCTGACTCATCAGGGTGGTGGTTGCTAAAGGCTGGGGTGGCTGTGGAAATTTCTTAAGTCAACAATAAAGTTTGCTACATCAATTGAGTCTTCCCAGCATCAAAGATTTCTCTGTGGTATGTGATACTGGTTAACAGTATTTTACCCGCAGAACATTTTTCAAAATTGGAGCCAATCCTCTCAAACCTGCTGCTGTTTTACCAACTAAGTTTCTGAAATATTCTAAATCCTAGCTACTCAGGAGGCCAAGGCAAGAGGCTCACTTGAGTCCAGAAAGTTGAGGCTGCTGTGAGCCATGATCACACCGCTGCACTCCAGCCTAAGTGACAGAGTGAGACTTTTTTCTAAACAAACAAACAAACAAACAACTGTTGTTTAGTGTAGCTACCTTCGTCAATGATCTTAGCTAGATCTTCTGCAGCACTTGCTGCAGCTTGTCCATCAGCACTTCCTGCTTCACCTTGCACTTTTATGTTATGGACATGGCTTCTTTCCTTCATCCTCATGAACCCACTTCTGCTAGCTTCAAAGTCTTCTGCAGCTTCCTCACCTCTCTCAGCCTTCACAGAATTGAAGAGAGCTAGGGCCTTGCTCTGGATTAGGCTTTGGTTTAAGGGAACGCTGTGGTTAGTTTGGTCTTCTATCCAGACCACTCACACTTTTTCTGTATTAGCAATAAAGCTGTTTTGTTTTCTTATCATTCATGAGTTCACTGGAGTAGCACTTTTAATTTCCTTGAAGAACTTCTCCCTTGTATTCTCAATTTGGCTGTTTGGCACAAGAGGCCAAGCTTTCAGCCTGTCTCAGCTTTTGACATGCCTTCCTAGGTAAGACTAATCATTATTAGCTTCCGATTTAAAGTGAGAGGCATGTGACTCTTCTTTTCACTTGAACACTTAGAGGCCATAGGGTTATTAACTGAACTAATTTCAATATTGTATGTCTCAAGGAACAGCGAAGCCCAAGGAGGGGAAGAGAGATGAGGGAATGACCAATCACTGGTACGGTCAGAACATCCACAGCATTGATGGATCAAGTTCACCATCTTAGATGGGTATACTTCATGGTGCCCCCAAACAATTACAACAGTAACATCAAAGATCGCTAATCGCAGATCACCATAACAGGTATAATAATAATGAGGAAATTTGAAATATTGTGAGAAATACCAAAATGTGATGCAGAGACACAACATGAGCACATGCTGTTGGAAAAATGGCATCGATTGACTTGCTTAAACCTTTCCATAAACCTTCCATTTGCAGAAAACGCAATCTCTGTGAAGGCAATAAAACCAGATGCAATAAATACACGTAGGCCAGTATTTTCCAAATCAGCCTCCTTCTACTTACATGTTGTCACTGATGTCATTTGCCTCCTTTTCTGCCAGCCCCAAACTGACTAGGGAGGAGAATCAATTGGAATTCCTTCTCCCTAATAGCTTTCTTTCCTTTTTCTCCAAACCTTGTATTTTTCCCCACTAAAACCACCTATGCCAAAACCATAGTTCAGTGAAATGAGTGTGATTAAGCAAATTATAAGCGAGCTCAGGGAGTCGCTCTAATTACTCTAATCAGGGATAGGTTCCCAGCTCACAGGAGGCCTGACTGGCCTAGAACTCTTGCTTCTACTGGTGGGTGGTGTGTCAGCAGATGGCAATCACTGCTGCTATTTCACCAGCTTAATGTGAGATTGTTCTAGTTTTGGGCTTCAGACCCTCATTATTCTTCAATTTCTTTAATTGGTCCACTGGAAAAAAATCTTGCCTTTGATCCCTGAGTGCCCCAGAAGCCCATGCAACAGTTGGGCATGGTGCCAGATTCTTCAGGAAGAAGAATACGTGTATAGGAGGAGATGCCGGTCTCCCTTTCTTACCATATTCGAGCTCCCTGATGGCAGGAGTAATCTTTCATCCCTAGAAATGAGCCTGACATGGAGCAGAGACCCAAATGTTTGCTGAACATCTTGGAATGAACAAAGAAGAGAAAGCGAAGTCATATTTTCTTTCAAGAGGCACTTTATGGGAAAAAGGATTTAATAAGAAAAAAATGCTTGTACGGGGAACATGCCTATCGCATACTACATTTAAATGAGAACACATACTACATTTAAATGAGAAGACAGAGACTTAGGAGTGTTCTAAGCCATGTGGCCACCACTCCATACACACCTGACAGCAATGCATATCTGGTTTCTCATCATTAACTCAAAACAGTCAGAGGTGGCAAGTCTGTATGAGAAAGAAAAAGAAAGAGATAGAGGCTGGAGTGCAGAAGAGAAGTACCAAGCTGGTATCAAATCACAAGCTTCCATCAGGAAAACAAGAGCCAAGCTACAATCAACATTCTAACAAGCTTTATTTGGTTATAAAATTCTTCAAGGAAAATTCTAGAACTTCAGGAATATAATACCTTAATGAGGTCTACTAGGTGGTGGTATATCAAAATAATTGCTATCCCTTCTTATACTTCTACTTAACTTTCTACACATTTTGGCAATGGTAGCTCATGAGAGAAAACTGAGAGATGTTTCATGAGTTTCTTTATGAGGCTGAGTTCCCTGGGCCCTGCAGAAGGACAGATGTAAGAAAACTTGGCAAAGTTCACAGCTGCTCCATGGCCACACATTGATGAATGTATCCCATGTTGTTGGCTTCCTTCCATGTAGATAATTATGTTGCACACTGGATTAGAAAAGCCATGTTTTGGCATCATCAATCCAAATTTACCTTTGGAGTTTCTCTCAGTGGAGAAAGCATTAATCAAATCAAAAATCAACTTTTTTCTTTTTTTTTGAGACAGTTTCGCTCTTGTTGCCCAGGCTGGAGTGCAATGGCGCGATCTTGGCTCACTGTAACCTCCGCCTCTTGGGTTCAAGCGATTCTCCTGCCTAGGCCTCCCAAGAAGCTGGGATCACAGGCATGAGCCAACATGCCCAGGTAATTTTGTATTTTTAGTAGAGATGGCGTTTCTCCATGTCAGTCAGGCTGGTCTCAAACTCCCAACCTCAGGTGATCTGCCTGCCTCAGCCTCCCAAAGTGCTGGGATTACAGGCGTGAGCCACTGCGCCTGGCCAAATAAACTTTTAAAACTGAAAATACAGGCATATACATGTATATGTATACATATACATACACATATATGTATATGTATTTTCCTCTTTTATTCACTGAATAAACATTCTCGAGCACTTACTGTGTGCTATATGAGGAACTAGAAATAAAAATTTAAGTAAGGCATGGCCCATGTCCTAAAGTGATTTGAAGTAGTGATGAAGGCAGTCCATGTACAAACTACAAACATGTGGCAGTTGCTATAGGGACAACGAGTTATGGAGCATTACTAACTCTACAACATGAATTTTTCTAAAATGCCAGCAATTTCTGTAACTTATAGTAGGTAGGGAAGCATATTATTTATGCTGAAACCATGCAGAGATGTTCCCAGAAATAAGCACATCTGCAGAAAACAAATCTACACACATTATAGATTGGCCAAGTAGAACAAATGGCTCAGGAAAAAAAAAATTCTTTTCTTAAAAAAAACAAAAAAGAAAGCAAGCACACTGTTTGGGATTTTCTGCAGATGTCATCAGAATAAATGCATGGGTACAGACAAGTGCTTAGGTTTGCAGTATGACCAGGTATCTTGCTGAGGCTCAGCCTACACACCCTAAACTAGGAATTGGGCAATTTCCTACTTAGAGGATTTCCAGCAAACTCCATAGCTCTTCTATCTCCATTTCTGGTTCAGAAATTTCACCCTTCCAGCAAAGTTTACTTCTTCCAGAAGCATAAGGTACAGTAGATACATCAAGCTTAAAAGGGAAAAAAATTAAATTTTACTGATCACCAACTTACCCTTTGCAAATTAAATATTCAGTGTCTTAAGTGGTACCCAGAATGCCTGCTTCTCTGATAAGAATTTATCACAACAGGTTCACCTTATTTTCCTAAAGGTATTCTAGTTATCTAAAAGAAATGGTATATTTCTCTGTGATCCAAAATGAAATAATTTCCACTTACATGAAGAAGTATTTGCCATCCACTTACTGAAGCACTAAGAGCATTCACTTTTATAATGGACATAACTTAATGCAGGAATCTTTTCTCATGGAAAGCATTTGACTAGGAAAAAGTTGAATGCAAAGTAATGTGGGCTGTTAAAATATATAATCCCTTGACCCTATCGAAGGGCAATTTGGCTATTTCTGAAGCAGCAGCCCCTTCAGTAAATAACAGCATATCCTGACAGTCTGAGATGCTTTCCTACTGAAGGGGACTTTCTCCTTGTTGGTTGTGAGCATCCACAGAGCTTTAGAGAGGCAATGCTGACTCAAGGGACTGATAGCTGGACTCATTCTAACCAGTGCTAGGACTGAGTTCTACTTGAGTTAATTTTCAAGAGAGTATCTCACCCAAGCAACTTATTTACTGCTCCTTCTTAAGGTGTTCCATGTCTGTTTTAAATCCTTAGAATTTCAATCTTGCTGTGGGAGGATTGCCAAAACTTCAAGTATTTCTCTGATGATTAAATGGCTGCTACTGCCAGCACACCAAAAATAGTAGGTGTTGGAGGATATCAGAAATCAAAGTTCTATTAAACAGATCCATATGAAGTATGTATTGTGTGGTTGACGCTGTGAGAGCCACGGAGTTTTAAACCATATGAAAACTCTTCGACCCAAAAAACTGATGATGCATTAAATAACTGGAGTAAGCACAGGGCAGCGTATAATAAAGAATTAAAATGAGTGCTATAGGGTACAGAAAATGATTATGATTATACCTCATAAATACCTTACTATTAAAGAACAAAAATTATAAAATATAAAGTGCTTAAATTAGATGAAATGCATTCACATACAATACCTCTTTGACTCTTATAACCACGTGGTAAGGTAGGTGAGGCAGATGTTATATTATTAGCCCCACTTACAGATGAGGAAACTATAACCAAAGAGGTCAAGGGGCTTAGGCAATAGCACCTGCAGATACACGGCAGAATTCCAGACGGCAGCCATGGTGCTCTCTTCTGGTTCCCTAATCTTGCTGCCACATCACGCTGCCTTTTCCTTGCTGTGGGAGGGAGAAGAAAGAAGAACTTGAAGGGTGAACTGAAAAGGATATTGTTGAATGAAAAATAGGACGTAAGATTTTTCATGGGGAAAGGCAAATAGTGAGAGGGGCAAAGAGCATGACCACAGGTTTAGAGGCAGAGACTAGAAGAATGATTTCGTGAAATGGATATGTATTAGAAGGAAGTGTATTAGAAGGAAAACAGGCTGTGATAGGAAAATGGAATTATCCATGGAGGATTCAGAAAGGCAGGAGTTGAGTTTAAGTCTTTCAAGCAATGAGACTTTTTTGCAAAGGAGACTGCCAGGATCAATGCAAAGTTTAAGGAAGTTGATACGGTGTTCCTGTGCTAGACGGGTTCAAGGGATGGCAGGTGGGAGGCAAAGAGTCTGGGTTTCTGGAATCCAGCAGGAAGTGGCTGGGGGCCTGATGTAGTTCTGAGATATCAAGGTGGGTATGCCTGGCAGAATTCATCACAGATGCCTTTGTCATTTCATGTCACTGAACAACATCAAAGCTGAATGACTCTGGCTACAAGGGACAGGAGATGATTGGTGTTTACAAACTTAACATGGATTAAGCCATTTTAGGTTGGTTCCCTTAAAACCTGCAAGATACGCTGTCTCCAGGATTCAGGATTAACAAAGGTAAAATTACCTGCATTTTCAGGCCTCCGTTTAATGTGACTTCCTGAACTCAGCCAGTCTGTTATTAGGCTGGAATGGATGGGGGCCTTACAGCCCTGCTGGAGTTCCAACGGATGAAGGGGATTCGAGAGGGGTGGGGGGTAGGTACTCTCAGTCCCTCACCCCCTTTAAATGAGAATAGATTTGATTTTATAAAATTGCTTCTTTTAGGATCTTTCACAAAATTTTATTTGGGTAAAGGCTTCCATAGCTTAACACATCTGAAAAGCGAACAATCTAGTCCATCCCCACCCACAGACAGAGTGGGAAGCAGGACCAGTGAAGTGCAGGGCCTGGTCTCAGGTCACAGAGCAGGTGAGGCCCACTGAGAGGCCTTTTTAAAGTACGTCAAATTGGGCAACTGAGGACTAAAAGAACAAAAATCATTTCGTGTACTTTGAAGCCCCAGGGTCAGGATTCGTTCCAGGCCCTTTTTGTGCCTGTGGCAGAGCCGGTTCCCAGATGTCCTAACCAGGACAGCACACACAGCCAGGATGGAGGATCAGGATGCAGCTCCCGGCCACCAGCAGCCAGGCTGGGCCTCACATCGCGAGAAGTGAGACCGGGAGCCTGTCTCAGGGCTGAGCCTCCTGCCCACAAATTAAGCTTAGGATGCTTCCAACAGCAAAGAGGGTCTAGTTAACACTTCCTCTGACTCATTCATAGTTCAACACTTGATAATTTCTTTTCTTCCTCACTTTAGTCTCCTTTGGAGGGGCTAAGACTAAGGCCAAAACAAAGTAAAAATCTACCTCCACCACCACCAACAAAAACCACCTTAAGAAAAGGGCTGTCGTGCCCTGGGGAAGATAAAGAAGAGCTGCAAGTTTGGAATTCTCGCAGTTACCAAAGAATTATGACCCAGAAGCAGGGAATCATTAAATCCGGCTGGTTTCACTCGTGTAACAGCATGTAACATTGTACCAGCTCCTGCACTGCCCGCTGAATCAGGAAGTTTAGGGAGAAAAAAAACCCAGCAGAGCCTCTAGTAAATCTGTCTTTTTGTATTCAAATCCTAAAAAAGTATTCCCCACACCTCTTCACATAAGGCCTACCGTCACCTTAACTATGTTTATCCAGACAGACAAAGTGTCTTCGCAGACGCTACAGCATTTCTCTTCTTTGACAGCAAATACTGATTAAATCTTCGGGGAGAAAAGTTAGGCAAACCCAAACCCAGTTTCTCTCCAGTTACAAAGGGACAGACTTTCCGTTTCCGATATTTCCTTTCCTTTTCTTATGGTCAGGAAAAATAAAGAAACAAAAATGACAGAATTTTGTAGAAAATGTCTCCTGAAGATATGGTTGTTTTGGTTTTAACTTAGGTTGAATGATTTCCTACCGGTTTTGTGAATTATCTAATCTAACTAAAAGAATTCCTAAACCAACTAGGCTTCCTATTAATTTAGAAAAACTGGGGAGAATGTAGATGATACACAGACCAACAGTGCCAGGTGAGCTTTCTGCTGGCAGGGCGGCATGTCACCCTTTCAGGATGGAGGATGCTGAGGGGACTGACTTTGCTGGCAGTGACATTAGTGGCAAGAGACTGTATATTATGAATTAGTACATCTCTATGAACTGATTAACTTCTGAATATTCTGAATGCCTGGTTTAAAAAATAATAAATCAAAATGACCTTTCAGGCACTCACCAACACTGCTAACAGAAATATCCCAGTTAGAAATCTGGGTGGAAAACACGTTTGTGGCACATATGCTGATCTGAGCAATAGAGTCTGTCTCTTTAATCACCCCTGTTAGGAATATAAAATCTCCTGAAAATAAGTCACACAGCTCTCTATACATCATGAGTAATTCACCAACATAAAAGCTACAGATTGTATCATCATTATCGGCACTGCCAGCTAGCTGCTAAGAGTTATTGAGATGAGTAGACTTGGTTTGAGGGTTAAAACAGTGCGTGTGCTGTCTCTGAAAATCATCTGCATAACTGCAGAGCTTTCTAATTCATGTTGAAGACCCATCATTATGTCAGGAGAAATTGAGGCTCTCAGGTCCCCAGCCTGATAACGCAATACACAAGCCTCCCTTTGGGTTCTTCCTGAAGGACCAGCATCACGGTGGGAGGTGGCAGTGGGCCAGCCAGCCGGCATGCACTCATCTCCTGCCTGCAGCTAGCTGGTGATTCTGAAGTCAGTGTGTACCGCTGCGACTTTCTTTGCCCACTCCCAAACTTGGGAATCTACAAATTGACTAATGAAGGAAAAATAAGAAATCTCATGACCATGGTAGTAGACAGAAATGAAAACGGATATATACTTTTATTCCTGAGTTCGATTTTAAAAGCAATCTCCATTCCACCAAGCTTTAAAGGGCCGCCTCTCATTCCATCGGGGAAGGTGGAGAGCACGTTTGTGCAGACTAGCCTGGCCTTTGACAGATTTATTGACAAGACCCACTGGCTAGAGTAAGTACAGGGATGCATCATCTGTTGAGAAAGAGAAGAATATATACCACTGACAGGTTTCCAAGAGCTCATAAAACAGCCGTCAGGCCTAGAAGATCATGTCTACAATGTATTAGTATCAGGAAGAAAGCATTAAAGGCATTTCTCAAGTTTAACGGAAAACAAAATTTCAAAAGCAAGGTGAGTTAGCTGCCAGTGTCTGAAGTTGATGGAGACGCAGAGTCCCTTGACTTTGACAGGCTCTGCTCTGTGAACAGGGACTACACACTGCATGGCGTCAGTCACTTCGTTGCTTGTTGTCAGCCGAAAGGACAGACCGTTCAGGTAGCACTGTTTAGTCTCACGGGGGTAGGGGAAGTAGTGATAGGAAACTGACTTTTAGTTAATTTTGCACTGACCTCTAGATCATAGTGGTGGACAAGATGTTGTCTTTATAATATTTTAAAATAGATTTCTAAAAGATGAAAACTAAATATGAAAACACTGACATTATGGGATGGCGATAGAGGAAAGAACAATGGACACTGTCTATATGCTGAATCCACATGGAAAGATTGTGCTGGAAGCCTAATTACCTCTCAGCCTGAGCATTTAAACCTCTGGCCCCTAATGGAACACGAGTTCTTCTTAAGACTTAGTGTATTTTAGATTTAATTGGATTCAAGGATATTTTTCTCAGATCCTCAACTTAAGAACTATTAGGCACTGTTTAACCTGAAAAAAACAAATACTTCTTGGAGTCTCAATTTTCTCATCTATAAATCAGGACAGTAATACTTACATGTTAGGGATATAGTACAGAGTAAATTATAAAAAATGCAGTGAAAAAATACAGTGAAAATTAAATTAATAAGTACAAAGTGTGTTTTACAATGCCTAGCATATAATAAGTGCTCAACAAACATTACCTTACTTCCAGTTCTACTCACTTTCAATAGTACAAACAAAACAAAACAAAACAAAACAAAAACAAAAACAAAAACAAAAAAACTCTTGCAGAAGGGATATAGTGCCAGGTTGTGTAAGGAGAAGATGCAGTTTGAGCTTTCTTGTTGTTTGGGCAGCAGATTTTGTGAACCACCATCAGTCCTATAAACAGGCTCTGCACATCGCCTGCTAAAGCTGCTCATTGCAGAGAATGGATAATGAAGCACCGGCAGGCATGAGATTTGCTCACAGAGCATTAGCCATCTACTCCAATCCCTTGCAGATCCCACAGCAAAGCATCCTGCTGTTGACTCCCAAAATGTCGGGCCTCTAAGCCAAAAATCAATGTATGAGTTGTTTCATTGCCCCTGGTAATTTGCATCCATTTTCTTTACAAAAAGCAATGCTACTGGCTGCCAAAGTAACAAGGTGAAGGGGAATAAGAGACAGGAGGAAATAGCCAAATGGGAGCAGAGCTAAGGTAACCAAATAAACATCTCTCTTTACTGCCAAGATACTAAAAACATAATCCCAGCCAGCTTTGTGAGTTACCACCTTAGCCACATGGCTACATATTTGATGGGAACAGAGATCCAACAATGGAAAAATAAAAGCATTTCCCCACCAAATGAGTAGCTGGACATGCATTTGAAGAAGAATGGCATTGGGGTGTTCCAGGCTGACTCTCTCCATGCAACGCTAATCAAATTTACCCAGTTCACGTGCTTGGGGGCCATTTCTCTAACCACAGATGCTGCCAATTCCACCTGCAATCTAAAAACCCAGACTGTGCATTCGGTTCCTCAGTTCACAACAATAATAACTGAAATACCATTTTTTCATGTCCTACAGAATGCAAACACAGCTGAATTGATCTACTTCAAATCTTCATAAACAATTCAACTGAGGATGAAAGCAGGTAAGACATTTCAAAGTGAGGATGTTTAGATGACCAGGTACATGGGGATGGTGTGTGTATGGGGAGAGGCACTTTTTGGCAAAGTTATTACTGGTTTAAAGCACAGGTGCTACTCTAATTTTAAAGTTTGTCAGGTATGCATACTATATGGCTGCATGGGACGTCTTTTAGAATCAAATCCACTGCCTTCTGTAGTCTTTGGGGTGGCTGCCATGCTAGCATGTAGGTGGCCCTCAGGCAGGTCTTATCAACTGCCTGTAGTCCCCTGTTTAGCCCGAATGCCCCACCAAAGAAAAACATCAGACATAGTTTGGAAGTCTGTGAATCAAATGGTTGAGGAAAGGGCAAGAAAGTCAGTAGATAACATGACTAAGTACAAGCCACAGGTCAGGGGTTAGGACGTCGGGGGGCAGGCAGAGGGGTCTTTGCAGGCATTTGGAGTCCAGCTCCAGAGAGCTCATCAATGGAGGTTTTATTCCCTTGTTTCAATACCCTGCCGCACTAATGATTGACTCCTTACTCTGTAAGGCCCAGCTCAAATTTTACTTCCCTTGTCCTGAGCTCACCAGGTGGTTGTCTGCTCTCTTGGACATATATTTACTAGGTATGATTTACTCTCTTATGTTTATAAAACTCCATATTTATTATACAAGTAACACAAACACATACGTGTGTGCATACATGCACATACAGTCACATGCTGCATAATGATGGTTTAGTCAAGGATGAACAGCGTATACAACAGTGGTCCTACAAGATGATAATGGAGCTGAAAAACTTACATCCCTTATTGACTTCATAGTCATATAACATCATAGCACAGCGCATTACTAAAATGTTTGTGCTGATGCTGGTGTAAACAACCTTACTGTGCTGCTTGCTGTCTAAAGCTACAGCACAGACAATTATGTACAGTACGTAATACCTGATAATAAACGATTATGTTACTGACTTATGTATTTACTATATTTTATTATTATCTTAGAGTATACTTTTATTTATTTGTTTTAAAAAGTTCACTGTGAACAGCCTCAGGCAGGTCCTTCAGGAGGTATTCCAGAAGAAAGCATTGTTATCATAGGAGATGTCAGCTCCATGCATGCTATTGCCCCTGAAGATCTTCCAGTGGGACAAGATGTGGAGGTGGAAGACAGTGATGTTGATGATGCTGACCCTGTGTAGGCGCAGGCTAATGTGTGTGTTTGTGTCTTAGTTTTTATGACAAAAGTTTAAAAAGTAAAAAAAAAAAAAAAAAAAAAAAAAAAAAAATTAAAAATTTGAAAAAAGAAAAAAGACTGATAGAATAAGGATATAAAGAACAAATATTTTTGTATAGCTGCAAAATGTGTTTTAAGCTAAATGTTATTACTTAACAGTCAAAAAATTAAAAATGTTTTGGTTTATAAAGAATTACAGTAAACTAAAATTAGTTATTAAAACATATTTTTAATAAATTTAGTGTAGCCACTGTAAAGTATAAAAACACTAAGTATAGTGTTTTTCAAGTCTACAATAATGTCCCAGGCCTTCACATTTAACTCACCACTCACTCACTCACCCGCCCAGAGCAACTTCCAGTCCTGCAAGTTCTATTCATGGTAAATGCCCTATACAGGTGTACCACTTTTTATCTTTCATACAGTATTTTTATTGTACTTCTTCTATGTTTAGATATATTGGATGCCCAAATACTTCCCATTGTGTTACAACTCTCTGCAGTACTCAGTATAGTAATATGCTGTATAGAATTGTAGCCTAGGAGGAATAGGCTATACCATATAGCATGAGAGTATAGTAGGCTATACCATCTAGGTTTGTGTAAGTGCACTCTATGATGTTTGTACAATGACAAAATTCCTTAATGATGCATTTCTCAGAACATATTCTTGTCATTAAGTGACACCTGACTATACACACACACACACACACACACACACACACACAGAGAGAGAGAAAGAGAGAGAGACGAAAGAGATTATGCACAGAGTATTATAATTATTTATCTCTTCCCTTTGCTAGACTATAAACTTTATATTTTTATTTCCAACTCTTATTCTAGGTTCAGGGGCACATGTGCAGCATGTGCAGGTTTGTTACACAGGTAAACGTGTGCCATGGCAGTCTGCAGCACAGATCATCCATTCATACAGGTATTAAGCCCAGTATCCACATTCTTCCTGATTCTCTCCCTCCTCCCACCCCCCAACCTCCGACAGGAATCCAGCAGCACATCAAAAAGCTAATCCACCACGAACTAATAGGCTTCATCCCTAGGATGCAAGGTTGGTTCAATATACACAAATCAATTAATGCGATTCATCACATAAACAGAACTAAAGACAAAAACCACATGGTTATCTCAATAGATACAGAAAAGGCCTTTGATAAAATTCAACATCCTTCATGTTAAAAACTCTCAATAAACTAGGTATTAAAGGACCATACCTCAAAATAATAAGAGCTGTACATGACAAACCCACAGCCAATATCATACTGAATGGGCAAAAGCTGGAAGCATTCTCCTTGAAAACTAGCACAAGACAAGGATGCCCTCTCTCACCACTCCTATTTAACATAGTATTGGAAATTCTGGCCAGGGCAATCAGGCAAGAGAAAGAAATAAAGCATATTCAAATAGGAAGGGAGGACGTCAAACTATCTTTGTTGGCAGATGACACCATGTTTTTTCTAGAAAACATTGTCTCAGCCCAAAAGCTTCTTAAGCTGATAAGCAACTTCAGCAAATTCTCAGGATGCAAAATCAATGTGCAAATTACAAGTATTCCTTTACACCAAGCTGAGAGACAAATCATGAATGAACTCCCATTCACAATTGCTACAACAAGAATAAAATATCTAGGAATACAGCTAATAATGGAAGTGAAGGACCTCTTCAAGGAGAGCTATAAACCACTGCTCAAAGAAATCAGAGATGACACAAACAAATGGAAAAACATTCCATGGTCATGGATAGGAGGCATCAATATCATGAAAATGGCTATACTGCCCAAAGCAATTTATAGATTCAATGCTATTCCCATTAAACTACCATCGACATTCTTCACCGAATGAGCCTATAAGGTTTTTGAAAGCAGGAACCATGTCTTGTAAATTGAGTACTAGACATGACACTGAACATTCACAAATAAACAAATCTCTGAATCAATAAATAAAGGTGCAGATTAATGTGCAGATAAGTAGCTGGTTTATAAGCAAACAGAAAAAAAAGGAAGTGATTAGTTAGGTCCAGGATGTGTATCATAATGTAAAGTCAAGCCGAATAAATCTTCCTTCTTTTGGACACGGTTACAAGATATCACATCAGGAGAATTCCATACACAACCTAGATTTTGGCAAAGCAATAAATAGAATATTCTATCCTTAGGGAAATGATAGCAAATTATGAGCTGCCAAATAATTTTTTTTAATAGATGAGTCTCAACCCTAATGTGTTAATAGTATCCTGTGGAACTCTGTCATTTATTGTAGTTAACATTTTTATCAATTACTTGAATAAAGATAAGACATTTTTATCAAACTTACTGATGGCACAAAGCCAGGAATAGCAGCTACTATGTTTCATAGCAGAATCAAGACGCAAAAAAAAAAAAAAAAAAAAAAAAAGGCCTGACAGACTAAAGCATCAAGCTGAAATCAACAAGATGTTAAAGATAAACTTAGGTTCAAATAATCAACAGCACAGGCAAAGAGTAACCAAGACCTCGCTAGTTAGCAATTCATCTATATGAATTATAAGTAATTATAAACACCATGTCTTTTTTAAAAAACAAAACAAAACACAGTAATAGTACTGCTGCTTAAAGAAACTAATGCACAATGGAACCTCATCCTGAATCAAACAAAATTCTTCTTCACAATTGTATTAGTCAGGGTTTTCCAGAGAAATTCAACCCATAGAATATATATATATATATATATATAAAAATTAAAAGATACTGGTTCATGATATTAGAAAGGCCAAAAAGCCCCATCTGCAAGCTGGAAACTCAGGAAAGCTGGTGGTATAGTTTGGAGCTGGGAGACCTGGGATCTAATGGTGTTGATTCCAGTCAGAGTCTGAAGGCCTGAGAACCAGGAGCACTGAAGGCAGAAGATCCATGTCTCAGCTCAAGCAGTCAGGCAGAGAGAGCTAATTCAATCCTCCTCTGCCTTTTTGTTCTGTTCAGGCCCTTAATGGATTGGACAGTACTCACCTACATAGAGGAGGGCCATCTACCAATTAAAGTTTAGCTCATCTCTTCTAGACACACAGACACACCCAGAAATAATGTTTTACTAGCTATCTAGGCACCCCAGACCTTCATGAGTGTGATCACCATTGGAATATTACATCCAGTTCTGATTAGGAGGTTCACAGAACAGATGTCCTGGTTGGACCACTGAACAAGGCATAATCACATGCTGTATCAACTCTGACCTGAAATCACCTCTCCAAGAAGAGCTTTGCCCTTACAAATCCACGCATGTGGTCGGGTAGGTTTTGAAGCCCATGAAGACTGGTCTGAAGAAGGAGATCCTGCTGCTGATACCTTAATGGAAGGAGGGTGATATGGTTTGGCTGTGTCCCCACCCAAATCTCATCTTGAATTGTAGTTTCCATAATCCTCACATGACATGGGAGAGACCCAGTAGAAGGTAATTGAATCATTGGGGTGGCTATCCCCATGCTGCTATTCTTGTGATACTGAATGAATTCTCACAAGGTCTAGTAATTTTATAAGGGGCTTCTCCCTCTTTTGCTCATTCTTCTCCTTCCTGCCGCCATGTGAAGAAGGACATGTTTGCTTCCCCTTCTGCCATGATTGTAAGTTTCTTGAGGCCTCCCCAGCCATGCTGAACTATAAGTCAATTAAACCTCTTTCATTCGTAAATTACCCAGTCTCAGTATATCGTTGTTAGCAGCATGAGAACAAACTAATACAGAAGCATATGGAAATTGAGGAGGAAATGAGCCAAAAGGGCAGAGGGTAGAAACCAGGGGCCTGGGAGCCATAAAGCAGGGTGCTTGAATTGAAGACATGCAATTCAGGATGGAGGGGAATCACAATGCCTTGGGCTCTCACACAGATCACCAGTTTTTATTGTAGATCCTGGGAAAGAAACCACAGAGCAAATTTCAGTAAACCAACACATCTTCAGCAGCATAGTGCCAATGTTCTTACATCTTTAAATAATGGAGAAGAGCACTGAAAAAATATTTTTCTTATTCAAACCCTTTCCCTGCCATCCATATGTTATTGTAAACACGTGGCACTTCTTGAGTCCTCTTTTCCATATACTCCTTTCCTCTCCACCCATCCCACTCACAGATATAAAGTAACAACAAGAAAATAGGCTGGGGATATGGGATCAAAAAAAAAAAAATCAGACTTCAAAAAAAAGCTCTCACATAAGGAATGAGAAAAACAGAATTCCTATCCTTGAGTTATAAAAACTGAAAGGGAAGGGGAATTTTGTAGACCCAGAAAGTGATGAAATGAGGAGAAAGACATCAAGTTTACCCAAAAGGTAATAAAATATTGTATTTGTTTTTTGATTATGAAAAAGAAAATAAATCATTAAAATGACTGTCAGAATGCCTCAAGGACAAGAGCATGGAATAGGACTTGGTTATAAATGCTGTGGAGAGTAATAAAAGACTTGGTGTTGTTTCCTTAGCATTTGCCTGGGCTGAGCCTTCCTATTTCAACACAGGAATCACAGGCAATGGTAAAGTCAATCCGCTCCTGGACACACATTATTGCCTTTCCATTCAGGCCTTATCCGAGAGCACCAGAGTGGCGGCTCCCACCTGCAACCAGGTCCTATCTCACACTGATCCAACAGGACATGCTGGCAAACTGCCAGGGCTTCAGGATCACCATTTGTTTCATTTTCACAGCCACTAATTATTTCATATATGCCTGCTTATAAAACATTTATTTTTCTTAGTTCTCAGGATTCAAGATGAAGAAGACAAGGCTCCTGCCCCAAGGAGTTCTGTCTAAAGTCTAAAGGGCCTTGGATTAATTCTGATGTTGTTTAATGATGTATTTCAAGTGCCTGAAGACAGAGAAAGGTGATAGGATAGCTCTTTTAACAGTGACTGTTGGTTTTATTTAAACCTAGGAAGGATTAGTTGAGAATTTGCAGGAAAAAGGTAGGATTTTCTATTAACCCACAAACTTACATTCAGCATTCTGCCTTGAGTATTTTCTTTTGATTTTCTATATGCCAGGTTCTCCCATAAACCATGATGTTTCAAAATACAGCCCCTACACAAAGCTATGTGTCTCTAGATCTGTAATAAATATAAATATTAAGACTTTTGAAATAAACTGAACCTTGAAATGAACTGAACACACATGGCTATCAATATGATTTCTATAACTACCCATACATCCAAATTCAATCCAGGACAATGCAGTCTCACATTTGTCTCCCAAATCAGGCACAACAGGGCCTAAGAATAGCACGGAGAACAGTGACGTGATAGAAGACAGATGGTATTTGTAAAATGGAAATGACTCCAGCTGCCTTTCAATACTCCTCATCTATGATGGCACATGTCAAGTGTGAATGCCCTCTCAGCACTGTCACAGAACAAGGCCTGAAAAAAGGTTTACTAAAATCCCCCATGAATACTGAGTGGCTAACATGCAACATGACTATGAAATTACAAGCAAGAGGTACAGGCAAATAGCTATCCATTTTCATAGCTGTATCTTTGCCCTTGTGACCAACCAGACTAGCTGTATCATCTGGTCACTCATATAATCACTCTGTACTGACCATTAAGATGTCCACTTTTGGCAATACTGACCAATACAATTTCTCAAATAGAGACATGGCTGAAGACCTGGGCCTATGAAATATCTTTCTAGAAGGAGCCACAGCTTCCATGTCCAAGGCACATTTATATAATTCACATTACTAAATAGAAACCATGGCCCTAGACTCCCATTGCCTGGAGATTTTTATTCAGTGGAAACCAAAATGCACCAGCCTGGATGACTCAGGGGGAGTGGTAATGATGGGATGAGTAATCATTCTCTTGAAGTTGCTAGTTAGGATAAGAACAGTTGTTCATTACCTGACGGGACAGGTTTCTCAGGCTGGCAGGGAACAGAACAAATAAATCAATGTCGCTTTCCTCCCTAACATCTTAAAACCCTGTATTTAAAGTCTGCATTTCAGCTCACAGCTCAAGGAAAACAATCCCCAGAACTATCCATTTGTCCTCTGGTGATAACAGGGATCGACTGAAGATAGGTGAAAAATGGAAGAGAAGAGATGTGTAACTTTAGTTTCAGGAGAGAAATCCTATGGGAACACTAGCTGGTTGTCTTTCTTAGGTCACTCCCTTGGTTATTTTAGGAATCCCTTGTATACAACTAATGCAATGTCTTTTTGAAACAAGCCAAACACACACGTTGACAAGGAACAGTAAAAGCCTCTAAAATGGCAGTCCAGTTTAAAGACTTGACAATTGAGAACCTTATCCCCTTCAAGGTCATGCTCCAATCAGACTTCCAGAGTACCACTTCCTCCTGTTTGGTCAATCAGGACTACCAATGCCTGCCAGCTTTGCTTTTTAGTAGGTTTGGTTAATTAACATGAGTTTGCTTTTGGTTTTTGCTAACATTGCCTGTTTTGGGGAATCAGTGGTGCCCAGGAGAAGGACATGAGTGTGATATGTGTGTTGAAGATGGACAGGTGAGAGACAGCTGGGTCTCTCACCTAGACCTCCAAGAGCAGGTCCATGAATGAATTAGGGTATTTCCTAATTAATCTGAATTAATCATTTCCTAATTAATCTGAATCTCCTTACCATTTCCATACTGCATTACTCTAATTTACCTTTTTTGAGGGGATATGTTAAAATACAGTTTAATTACAAATGAAGCACTATTTAAAAACCTATAGAAAATACACTGATTTAATAGATGACAAGTAACTGTCTACATAATTGTTGCCCATGAGAGTTTTGTTAGATAATACCTAAATAGGCTCATACCATGTGTGATTTTGGCAACAATCTGTTTGGGTACCCTGCTAAGGCCCCAAAGTAAACCTAAAAAGACTTGACCACACGCTTGATCAAAGCATACCTGAGGCTTAATGCAAAAGAGAAGTTAGGCCCCTATGATCAGAGTGTGTGCTGCAGGTTACATTACTGTCCAAACACATTCATTCATCGTCTATCTGGTGATTACACAGATCTGCCATCCAGGAGTAACAACCTTTACTCTTTTTCTTCTAGCAAGGACCTACATTCAGAGAACAGGCATGGGGAGACACAGCTGATAGCAGACAGAACTCAATATTCACAGTTTAAATATGGAAATGACTATGGTGAGAACAGGCAAATCATGCATGGGCTTGCCATGTTGAGACACAGAAGAGGTTTTCATCTCATTCTAGAAAGACTTCCTGAGGATAAAATTTCAAGGGCAGCTTAAGGTTAAATTTTGAATGCAATGCTTTGGTTGGATTATTGATAACAAGCTTTAAAGAAGGTGCCACTGAGGATTATGAGAACGTTGCTAAAGTGGCTGCTACTGTGGACTGGAATCTGACGGGTGCATGTGCAAATGTGTAAATATGCCTTTAGCCATTCAAAGCACCATTCCCAGCTTGTCTTCGTCACCAAGAACCAGCCTAGAGCAAGGTTTTTTGTTTTTTTTTTTTTTTTTTTTTTTTGAGACAGAGTCTCACTCTGTTGTCCAGGCTACAGTGCAGTGGTGCAATCTCTTGGCTCACTGCAAACTCCGCCTCCCTGGTTCAAGCGACTCTCCTGCCTCAGCCTCCTGAGTAGCTGAGACTACAGGCAAATGCCCCTGCACCTGGCTAATTTTTGTATTTTTTGTAGAGATGGGGTTTCACCATGTTTGCCATGAACTCCTGACCTCAAGTGACCCACCTGCCTAGGCCTTCCAAAGATTACAGGCATGACCCACCACACCTGGCCCAAAGTTCTTTTAAAAAAAAAAAAAACAAACATAAAAAAACCCTCTTTATATGTTTATTATTGTTAAGCAATCATCATCACTGCAAAGAAAAAAATCAAAAGAAGGGGCTCCCACAGAGTTTCAAGTATTGTCTTTCCTGCAACACTGGTCATAAAACCAACAAGAAAAGGGAGCAATTAAACCCAGAAATCCTAGGGTGAGTCAGAATTGCAGTGATTTAAAGGAATTGCCACATCTGAAACATCCTCTATGGGGACAAGGTGAATAAAACCTCCCTTTCAGAAAGCACGATGACTTACTCATGCACGTGAGGACCCTGTGGTAAACCACAATTTTCTGAGCCCACTAAATCATGCCTGCTCCCCTACTGTCCCAGAAGACCCAGCTGTCTCTCATCTATACCTCACCACACACATACCACACTCACATCCTTCTCCTGGGCACCACTAGTGCCCCAAAATAGGCAATGTTAGCAAAAGCCAAAGGCAAACTCATGTTAATCAACCAAACCTCCTAAAAAGCAAAGCTGCAGGCTTTGGTAGTCCTGATTGACCAAGCAGGAGGCAGCAAAAAGGACACTGGTAGGTTTGCCAGATACATCACAGAAAGCAATTAAGTTTATGGCAGGGTAAAAACAGCTCCAAAGCCCTCTGAAACAAAAGACGCTTCCTGCCTGTGGTCTGTTCTGGGCCATTCTGTCATAATGGCAGGCTGAGCTATTCAGCTGCAACAGCCAACAGTAAAACACTGTTTGGAGAGAGAAGCATCCCAATCTCTACTGCAGAGACCTGCCTGTCAGGTTTTCATTTCTATGCTAGGGGATAAACTGTCCCAGCTGGTTTGAATAAGAAAAGAGGAAAGTGAGCATCCACAAGAAAAAAAAAAAAATTACTTGATGCAGGAGAGGATTGTAAACTCTTCAAGATTAGTTAAAGGAAAAGATTTTGAAGGTAACAGAGTTTCCAGTGGTATGGGGGAAATATCCCTAGGATGTCGTGGTTGACAAGCAAGAAAGCTGTCCTTCTGAGGAGTTTTCAGTGTGGGAAGGTGAGCGATGATGGGAGGGGCGGGGCAGTCTGCAGCCTGGGTCTCCCTAGTCCCCAATCTGTGATCTCTCCTCTCTGGTGGGGCCATGCATGTCCAGATTGCCCATTTTCCCCGTCAGATTCTAGCTGGAGTTCACATTAGGGTGAACATGCAAGTCCTCCCGAGTGCAAAGTTGTAGCAAACACTCTTGGTAGCAATGGAACAGACATTGATGCCAACCTGAGCCCACATAAGACGATGAGGGTGTCAGAAGGAGGCCAGTTGTAGAGTCAAGAGACAAGGATGGGATTTAAGGGAGATAAGATACTAGACAGCCAGAGTGACTTCCCTTAAGTCTTAGATTGGCAGTCTGTCTCTCACTCCAGAGCTAAATGGAGAGTGAGATATGGCCATCCTGGAGACGCAAGTCTAGTTCTGGCTCCTAAATGTGTTCTATGCCCCTCAAACAGAAATTGTCCCTAATTTATAGATGAGAAAACTGAGGCACAGAGAGGTTAAGTAACTTCTCATTGTAACTCATATTGGTACTATGAGCCACTTTATTCATGGCTGCAAGGATGACCTCAAAACTGTCGGCAAAATTTCATTTTTCTTAGATAAACCACCTGTTCTACCTGGACACTGGACTGAATTTAGTTCAACAAACCGTAGATTAAAAAGGCTATTAACCCACCCTTTCCTTGGGATAGTCCTTAAACAAAAAGCTAAATAAACACAACATTCTTTTCTTTGGGGCTAAGTCTTTCGGATTACTTGAAGCCAAAAAATAAGAGGCTATTGGAAAGGTTATAGAGGACGTTATTAAATATCCTCATTCTTCAAATGCCTGTCAACCAAAGAGAAGAATAAGAACCCTCTACCCCCACCCCTATCCCCAGGAAATACCGTTGGGCTCAGGAGAATTACTCTGTGTTCCATGGGATAATGAGTGTCTTTATTACATCTAATTAGGGTCTCCTATAATGTGACATAACCATTTTTGGTCACTTGGGTGTACCCAGAAAGGCCTAGCAACCATCTCTAAATAGCCAATCCCCCTGTCTCTAGAAAAACCACACAGTCCAAGAGAGAACTCTGCTAAGAGTCAGGAAGATGTAATTTCCATTAACTCAAGAAGCATTAGGTTAACATGCAGACTCTGAAGCCTGACCTCCTGGGGTGGAATCCCAGGTCTATCACTTAGCTGTATGACTTTGAGGGAAGTCACTTAACGTCTCTGTGCCTCAGTTTCCTCACCTATAAGTTAGGGATAAAAATCATACCTATTCATACGATTTTGTAATGACCAAATGAGTTATGATATGTAAAGGACTTCAAATAGTGCTGGGTATATAGTAAAAACAATATTAGTGCCTGCTTGTGTTGTTATTAACTTTATTATATTCTTAGGTACATTACTGAAGACCTCCACTTTCCAGACTTCTCTCAGATGGGCTGACAAGACCATCCCTATTCCAGGATTTTTAAAAGACAAAATAAAATAATTTTAAAATAAAGTAATTTCAGATTGCTTTTATAACAAAGTTAAGAGCCTGCAATAAATTTAAAATGGCCATGAATTCTTTGCAGCTACTCCAAGTTAGAGGTGGAGTCTATTTCCAATCCCCTCCCCTTGAATCTGGGCTGGCCCTGTAGCTTTCTTTGACCAACAGAATGTGGCAGAAGAGAAGCTATGTAATTTCTGAGTTTAACTTACAGTTTTTGCTCTTGTCCTCTTGCCAGAAAGTCTGTCATGTGAAGGAGGCTGAGCTAGCCTATTGGAGGGGGAGACGATGGGCAGAAATGAGTCATCCCAACTGAGATCCCCTAGATCACCTAGCTCCCAGGTACCAGCTGAGCACAGGGGTATGAGTGACCCCAGGTGAAACTAACAGAAGAACCACCCAGCTGAGCCCAAATGGAAATGTTAGTAAAAGTGCCCAAATTGCTGACCCACAGAATCATGAGCAAATTAAACAGTTGTTGTTTTAAGCCACTATGTTTGAGGTGGTTTGTTATGCAATAAATAACTGATGCAGAGCCCTCACTGATACAAATAAGGCTTTATTATCAATAGCATTTCAAACACACACACATAAAACCAGGCCACTTGGTTATTTGCCAGCAGGTTTACCAACCATCACGTGGTGCTTCCAAGCTCTTATCTCACTGACCTAGGGCCAGTGAGGCAGCACATTCACTTGGAAAAAGCGAAGACCAATTAGTGATCAAATTTGGGAAGATGGAGGCAAGCTTTCAGCACCAAGGTAGGGTGCCAAGTTAGATCCTTGTAGAGGGATATTGTGGGAATACAGGATTTTGTTTGTTCCTTTTAGTCTGCAATAGAATACAAAGCCAGAAATGCCTGAATTTGGCTTCCTTAGAAGCAGTGTTATTCCTGGGTCTTGGATATTGCACAACAGTGTGGGTAGATACCTTCATGGCATGAGTCAGAAAATTCAAGGTCAGCATCACTAAGGGAGAATCAGGGGAGCCAGTCAGAACCAATTGTGTCATTTCCATGGTCCAGATATGTGGCTCCAAGAATGCAGGAAGCCCTGAATGCCTTCATTTTATTCTGCTGGTCAAAGCAAGTGAAGGACTTCAGGATATGCCACTCCAAAACAGGCTGTATTAGTATGATTATTTTGAGCTGAAGGCATTCGAAAAACAGCAAATGCAGAGAGAGGCTTTCTCTGAGCTCCCCTTATCTGCCTAAAGACAGACAGACACTCTAAAAGAAACTAGGTTATCATCAATTCCCTCTACAGAAGTTTCATCAACCAGGGGAGATTAACTCTTATCACGGGTCAGGAGACTAGAACACACAACCCACCCAGACAAACTCTGTCACAAACTACCGTATCTCCCATCTATTCTTCTGAGGGCCCATTCATCTTCCCAAAAAATCATTTACTCTTTTCTTAGTTGCCTACATCCCTCCTCCCCTCTCTCCTGCAAAGAGAATATATGAGCTCCTAAATCTGACTGTATCTTTGGATATTGACTTTTTTTTTCCCTATGATGCACTCATGCATATAATAAATTTGCATACCTTTTCTCCTGGTAATCTGCCTGTTGTCAGTTTATTTCATAGACCCAGTTGTCGACCCCACAGGTTAGAGTGAAAGTCTTCCCTTCCCAACACAAGAGAATGATTACATTCTAAGCTTTGATTTTACTGTGACCTAAGCAAAAGGTTACTTCACTCCAGGGCACAGGGGTAAAAACAGCAAGTTCCATAAATCAATGTTCCCTCTCCTGTAACATGAGGGAAGAACTGACACCCAAGTTTATAGGGAAATTACTCTGAAATATGTGATGAGAGGCTTTGGAAGCTTAAGTCTCCATTTGTTATAAACAAAGCTACCACACTGAAATGAAAACAATCTTACTCAATTATTTGATAAGCTGGACAGCCATGGTGCTAAAGGTTCTTACACAAGCCCGGTAGCCTTTGTCTGTGCATTACTTGTTTATTCATCTGTTTGTTGATTTCTTACCTTGTGCTATTTTGTGGGTATGTCAGCACGGAGGAAAAAGTTTGTTGAGGGTGCAGAAGTGAGAATGGTAAGAATTATATAAAAGTAAGACACCTCTCCTTCCAAGAGCTTACAGGTCTGATCATCTTGAAAAACAAAATTCCCTGCTTACAGCATCTCAGAGTAACTCCACTCAGCCCAACCAAAATTGCTGCATCTATTGAAACTACTCAGGTTATGAATCAAGAGAGTTCAGAAAACTCCTGACTGTGTGGAATCACAGAGCTGATGAGATGTTCACAGATGAAGATGCCATAAAATAAAGTAACTTACCCAAGAACTTGCAGCTAGCTTTGGCGCAGAGCTGAATCTGGGCTCCAAGCAAGCAGGACTCCTGCCCCACCCCACAGAGACCCCTCTCAAGATGCAAGGTATTTACAATGTGAGGGGATACAGGCACCCCACAATTCCAACCCAGTTGCCCAGAAAACAGAAATTAGCTATCATATACGGTGAGCAGAAGCTCCACACTTATCATGTAGGAGCAAGTCAAGGATATAACTTCTTGTGGTGTAGACTTAAGGCTCTCTAACCACACACATTTAATAGAGTACTCAGCAGCCATTAAAATAGGCAAAAGCACAAGAAACGACTTGTGTTACATTTAAAGTTCAAAACTTAAGTACATAGAGACTATGTGAAGAAAGTCAATACAAAGGGAAAAACAACAGCAAAATGCACTAAAGTGTTCATGACTACAAGTGGCACCTTTTAAAATTGAGTGATTTTTACTCTTAATTCTTTCTGCTGTTCTCCATGGGCCAAATATGCTTTAACGATCTTGAACTACTAAAATGCTCTTGAATTTGTTGGCTACCTTCATGCAGAAGAGATAGCTAGAGTGTCAATAGTAGGTGGTGGTTGGGGCAAAAGGGAATGTGACCAGGGGCGAGTGTGGACATTGAGTAAAGCTCAGTCGTAAATACTCCGTGTTGGTTGGCCCCATTCGGTGCTGTTTAATTGGTTACATCCCAGTTCTGCCACTTTTTGGGTTGATTGTCTAACTTTAGGCAACTTACTAATCTCTTAGGTAAGCCTCAGTTTCATCAACTGTAAAAGGTGGATATTAACAGACCCTTCCTTACAGGAATGCTGTGCAGATTGAGTGACCGAATGCGTACAAAATGCTTAGGGTGTTGCCTGGTAGACAGTAAGAATGAATAAATGTTACCTGTAGTGATGGTGGTGATAGAGATGGTTAATAATAGAGTTACATCTTATCACCACAGTGGTGATGATGATGATGATGATCCTGACACTGTTTAACACTGTAACTAACAATGAATTACGTTTCCTTGCTTTGGAAAACGACCCAATGTTCCCATATGTCTTATGACTAGACCGTCATTCCTCTGATCTTCATGTCCTTTGGGTTTCTTACTAGCAGATTCTCAAGTGGAAGTTACAGCTCACATACCACCCAATATGCCCTGGGGAAAAGAGTGATGATAATATACAAATTCCTGCTTGTTGCCTTGGACCTTATTAGCGTCATAAAATGTTATCCATTTAGAAAGGCATCTTAGTAGATGTTTTACAGAATGCTGCTTTGTACTTGAAACATATAATTATAATTAACAAACACGGGGGCTAACAATTCAATCTGCTCTTTAGGCAAGAAACAGGAACATAAACATGGCCCTGGCCAGATCAGCACATAATCTTAAATGATTTCCTTTGCATGTTTCCTCCTTCTCTTCCAGCCATCAGATGCAAAGTGGGAGGCCTGTTTGACAGGCAGAAGGCCTCTTGGCTTGTAGTTGATAGTCTTGATAGCCAAGAAGACCACTGAGACAACCAGGCCCAGTCCCCGAAGCCTCACACACACAGGCATTCCTTGGCATTTGCCACCTGCCCTCAGAAAAACCAGACCTCTGATTTGATGTCTTCACCTAAAACAATGGAGTCAGGCCTGACACACTAACCTGGTCAGCCTGTGCAATAAGCACCACATCTAAAACCAAAAGGCAAAATGCATCAAGTAAAAAGCAATCATCAATTAAACACATAACTTTCAATGTGCCCACGTCCATCTATCCTGTCTCTCTTCTTTGTTGGGGTAACACTCTTGTCCTGTTTTAGATCAGTAAATATTTTCTAAGGCTTAACATGTAAAGGTCCTATAACTACAAATGCTCAATAATTAGTGCACATGTGTTCTAAGTGTATTTAGCAATGCATTTCATTTAATGCAGACACTTTTGAACACTGCTCCACATCCCCGACACACCCCCTATCCACCACTGAGAAGACTACTCTGAGGAAGTTCTCTTTCAATTGACCAAATTAGCTTCTGTGGTAAGCAGAGAAGTCTTTGATCTACTAACCATTTGCTGAGCATGGGGACTCCCCTTTTTGGTTCACCAGAATTGTAACTTAAGCTCAAGCCAGGCTTCCAAACCGCAGGATCACAGTGAGCAGTGAGGGCTTAGGATGGGAAACCGGGCAAACTGCCGAGGAGATGGGAAAAAGACACGATCCCAGGACTTTCGGGAGTCCATTCCCAACAACCTAACCAGAGCTCCCAAATGAAAAGCCGGGGGCTGCCGTAACAGCTGCCATTCTTACCTTAAGAAAGAGAACGTGGTTGTCAGGCTCCTCTCTGGAACAGTGAAAAGGTTTGCACTCACAGTAATCAGCCTACCAGAGATAAAAAAAGATAAGGTAAGAGCCACTGCTGACGATGAGTAACGTTCTTGAACAACTGGAATGTTTTCTAACAAAAGGCAGGTTTCTGGATGTTTGCAGACGTTTCAGAATAGAACAGCAATACAGTCAATTGAACAATATCAAATGCATGAAATCCCTGGAATCAAGTCAAGGTGGGGCCGTTAACATTACAGAGAGTGTGAGCTAGTGTTTTATTAACACACACCTGGGCCCCATCTAATTAAGAATGGTAATAATTGGTGAAATCATACACCTCATCACATCCCTCCACAAAAATGGCTATTTACCAAAGAGCTGGCAGAACTCTCTATAACACCGGCATATATCAGGGTATTTGGCAGGCCGTGGCATTCACACATTCAACATATCCACAATGAAGACTCTGTGCTATTTAACCAGGTTTGGAAGACAGTCCTACCAGCTGATGAAATAATGACAACATGAGTCTTGAACCCAGATGAGGAGGTGGGAGGGAACTGGAATGTTTCCATACATGCATTCAAATGAGCAAATATAAAAGACAAAACTTATGCCCAATTTTTTCTATTATATATTTATACCTTTTTTTGTAAGAGATGGGATCTCACTCTGGCCCAGGCTAGAATACAATGGTATGATCACAGCTCACCGTAGCCTCAAATTCCTGGGCTCAAGCGATCCTCCCACCTTAGCCTCTTGAGTAGTTGGGACTTCAGGCATGTACCACCACACCTGGCTACTGTGATAGTTAATTTTATGCATCAACTTGGCAAGGCTATGGTGCCCCTCTGTTTGGTCAGACATCAGTCCATGCTGCCAAGAAGGTATTTTTTAGATGTGATTAGCATTTAAATCAGTAGATCTTGAATAAAGCAGATTATCTTTCATAATGTGAGTGGGCATCACTTGATCAGTTGAGGCTTCAAAAGACTGAGGACTCCCAAGAAGAAATTTTGCCTCCAGCCTCTCTTTGGACTCAAGATTGCAACAGTAACTCTTCCTTGGATCTCCAACCTGGTAGCCTGCCGTATGAATCTCAGACTTGCCAAGCCCCAGAATTGTATGAGAAAATTCCTTAAAATAAATCTCCTTGCCCCTACTCTCTCTCTTTCTACACACACATGCACACACACCCTCTCTTGGTCAGGGTTCTCTGAAGAACCCTAATTAGTGCTAGTATGCCATCTAATTTCAAAAAAGAATGAGTTCATTTGCAAAACATATATACTATGTAGAGAAGACAACATAAAAAGAGGCTATAAGAACACGAGAAAAAGTCCACAGAAATGTATGTTGTAAGGTGCTAAATTATTACTAGATGTGGTTCATAAATTAGGCTCTGAGCATGCTAGTAGCCAAAGCAAAGAAGAAAATAGACACACTATGGTCACATTGAACAAAATATAAAATACCATACACACACTCCTCAAGAGTGTTAGCTTCGTGTCATTGAGAAACGTCTTCCAAGGTGTCCCTACCTCAGGCAAATTATTCAAGGATCCTTTATCATCCACATTTGGGGAGGAAGAGGAGAGTAATTAATTAACAATGTCTCTAAGTATACACATGAGGGGGTCTCCTATAATGTCTTCTTACTGCATCCCACCACATGAAATATGACACCAAAGTACAACTCACTAAAGTGATATGGCAAGGAAAAAAAAAAACACATACAAATCCGATGAGCTGGCTTGATCCAGGGATAAAAGTTAGAATTTCTGAAAATACTAATGAACTCCATATCCTTTGAGATATTTCCCATAAATGTTGTTATTTCTTCCAATAAAAAGTTGGGTAGGAATTGGTCTGTAACTGTCTGAGACTCCAGTCCTGGCAACAGCCTGAAGTAGAAGTTTTCTCTATTGCTGATTAGTGGCAAATCCATAGAAAAACTGCCCTCGGGCAGGTTTTTAAGCTCAAGTAATATATGTCTAAGGAATGCAAAGTCTGAAATATGCTTTCTACATTGGAATCAATGTTTTAAAACTTTTTATCATGGTAAAACAAGCATAATAAAAAGTTTATCATTTCAGCCATTTTTAAAGTGTCTGATTCAGTGGCATTCAGTACATTCACAATGTTGTATAACCATCACCATTATCCATTCCTATAACTTTTTCATCATCTCAAACAGAAACTTTGTACCCATTAAACACTAATTCCCCATTTCCTCTACCCCCAGCCCCTGGCGACCTCTATTCTACCTTCTGTCTCTTCTAGTTTGTCTATTTTAGGTACATCATATAAATGGAATCACATAATATTTGTCCTTTCTTGTGTCTGGCTTATTTTACTTAACACATTGTTTTCGACTTTCATCCATCTGGTAGTATGTATCAGAATATCATTCCTTTTCAGGGCTGAATAATATTCCATTGTAAGTATATACCACATTTTGTTTAGCCTGGAATCAATTTTTATATAGTTAATTCACCAAGTAACTATAGAGTACTTACAATATGAAAAGCCTTTTTAAAATATCAACTATATTCTTAAGAACTGCATATAAGAGGTAGAAGAGCTACTCCACAAGAAACCAGTTAATCATACAAATCCTAGTTTCAGAATCAGTAGTAGCAGCAAGAAAACAAAAGTCTGTTAAATAGTTTTTCTTCCCTAAGGGTTTGGTAAATCTCCCCACCCCAATCTTAATTCATGTTCTTCATATTTAAAGCTGACGTGAAACTACAATACCCCCTGCTATGCCTAACTCTTCATACCATGTGCCTAAAGCTTAGAATGTGTCATTTCTGACCCCCTACCCAGTGTTAATGAGCTTCTGTCAAAAAGCTGATGTCAAGAAGTCAGATACTGCAGTAACCTGAAGCATTGGTTTCTATCCCTGCAGGTAAAATATCATCCAAAAGTTTTTCACTTCTAGGGTATATAAATAAGGTAACCAGCCTTCTCTGTGCAAACATGGGTCCTCAGAAGAACACAGCTCTCAGCAAGAGAATCTAATAGTTGAAAGAAAAGAAGAGAGGCTCTACTGCTGGTCTTCACTTTCAACGTGTATAGAAGAGCAGATGGCATGAAGCAGGCATGTCAATGCACACCTGAGTTCACAAAACTGGCACAGTGTGAGTCATCAAAAGATGTCCAGAGGAATTCGACAAAAAACAACCATTTTTGCACACTGGCAAGGGAATTGCAAGCAAAATCAATAGCCATAAAGGATTCAGGCCACTTTGTTCAGCATAAACTTCTCAGCTGGGAGGATCTGCTGTCATCCCAGATTGTTAGCACTTGGCTGAGTTGAAGTTCATTCACTACTTTTGTGTTCAGGTAGTTGGGAACATGCCATTTAAACAACAAAAGCTGTCACAGAAAATTATAGAGAATTAAGTCTGGAATTCCTCCTGTGTGTTTTTAAAGACTGACTTCTAGAGCAACAGGTTTTTTGTTTTTTTTTTTTTTAAAGACAAAATAAATACTGTTAAGATTGTTCTTTTTAGTATATAAGCAAGCAGTCCTTTGCCTCTAAAACAGGAGACATTCCCACAGGCTGCAGAAGCTGGACCCCAACAGGCTGAAACTAGGATGCTAACACAAAGGATCTCAAGTTAGCCTAATCAGGAGCCCCCGAATGAAAAAGGCACTCAGCTCTCTGTCCCAAGTAATTACTTACCCCATCTCAGGACATCAGTAATATGTATTCTGGATAGACGAGACGCACAATTTGAGCGCTAAACTTTTAACTGTGAATACCATTCCTACCCTCCAAGTGTAATTAAGTTAACTCAGGCCTTTTTGATGTACAACCACACCCCTACTCTTCCCAAAAAAGTCCCATTGGCCTGAATCCAATTATCAAAGGTAAGAACCCCAATAAGGCAATCAACGTTTATCAGTTATGAAATTGAACTTGAACTTGTAGAATGACAATTCCCTTCTGTTGTGGGCTGAACTACGTACCCCGACCTTACCACACCAGATTAATATGTTGAGGTCCTAATCCCCAATACCTCAGAATGTGACTATATTTGGAGAGTTTTAAGAGGTAATTAATTTAAAATGAGGTCATATGGGTGGGCGCTAATCTAATCCAATAGGTGTCCAATAGAAATAGGGACACAGACATACTGATGGAAGAAAATATGAAGACACAGGGATAAGACCAGCCACAGGCTATGGAGACAGGCCTCAGAAAGACCCAACTGTGCTGACCTGACACCTTGATTTTGAACTTTCAGCTTCCAGAAGTATGAGAAAATAAATTTCTCTTATTTAAGCCACATCATCTGTGGTGCTTTGTTGTGGAAGCCTGAGCTAATACACCTTCCTTTCTCTCTCCCCTCCGATTGCCAGGATTCCCAGGGAAAAGTCTGGAAAGGTCACAGGGACACTCTGTGTCCTACTCAAGGCCCTCACTGTCATTCATTCCCTTATCCCCAAGCAGGGTAATCTCTAAATCCAAAGAAAGTGACAGACAGGAACACCTCATAAACATCGTGAAGATCCTGACTCTGAAACAGGAGACCACTGCCTTCCCCGTGCCCTCTGATCTCCATAGCATGGGACCGTTCCACACCCTTCTCAAATGCTCTGGGCTGACTAGAGGTTCCACTGCAAAACAGTATCTTTGGGATGCTGTTTTCAAAAATCGTATCCTCACTTCTCTTACCTTGACACCCAGGGCTGGCTCAGATGCCTTAACCAATCATAGTTTCCTCTCTTTCTGAAAAGAAAAGGAAGAGTAGGGGCAAAAATCCTTGCACATTACAGAAGCAAGTCCAGAGTAAGACATTATCAGCAACAAAAAGACTCCCAGTTGCCTCAAGGCTTGATTCATAAGTAATCACTTTTTCCTTCACTGGAAGAGTTCACACAGGAGAAGTGATTGATGTCCTTTGTCAGTGCTAGGAGCCATGAACACCATAGTTAATTTCTACAGCCTCCACAGACAATGTTTGACCTATAGCATAGGTGGGCATTAGGTCCGACTCCCAATCCTATGGCTCAAAGGAGATTGCAGTGTATTCAGAGGGGGAATAAAATAAAATGGACTGCTGGGAGGCAAGTCACAAGTGACAGTGGTAGAACGAGGGACCACTTAACCTGTCCTCATGTCCTAGATCCATTACACTCCCTGGTCTTGCTCCCCAGCCTCTGGACAAAGCCAAAACAAGCTGAGTGCAGTTTTACCCAGAAGTATCCACAAATGAATACAAAATTTCCTTTGGTATTAGAAGTAATGCCCTCCAGCACTCCCTGGGGCAGCAAACAAGGCCCTTGGATCTCTCCAGGCTGCAGTGATGGGCTGGGAGTTCTCATCCAGGGCACATTGCAGCCGCAGGGCAATACTGACACTTGCACCTGCCAAGTTGCAGCAGTGGAAGGAAAAGGAGAGGGCCTGATGCAATTAGCCAGGTGAATAGAGAACTTGTCAAACCATTTAGATAAGACAGTCCATGAATGCATTCAGTTCCCATGACCAGAGGGTGATTGTGCTTCTGCCGGCTGCTGATTCTGCAGGCTGCAGAGCATTTTCCTAGTAAGGAAGTGAGAAGCAAAAGGATGATTTCTCAGCCTGCAAGTTCCAGGGCTCTTGTGGTAATTCAGCATGCATCATGCCTCAAACCAAGAGGTAATTTTACTTTAAGGGATCAGGAAACATACCCTTGACACTGAGTGACTTTGTAACAGAATCTCAAACTCGATGGTAGATTTTTTTAAAAATCAAGTATCCAATTAATAAAAAAGAAACAAAGCTTCCATATGCAGTTCAATATTCCTTACTTCCCTTACCAATTGGTTATGTATTAGCTTTGCTAAATGATTTTGTTTCAATTGTTGGATTGTGAGTATTTGGGAAATCCATATGGAATCGTATTATCTTGTATCTCTTTCAGTACCTAGCATATAGCATTGGACACAAAATAGAAACTCAATAAATGCTCTATTACTGATTGCTTCTTGCTTTTGAAATAGTTTTTCCTGTAGGGAAGCAAATCTACTGTACCTGCCTCATTTTTTAATAACATCACTCTGCCACTCTCCCCACCCCACCCCATCCACATCACCAAATGTTGCTAACATCAGCAACAGGATCTTCTCAATGAATATCTATCTTTTCAGTGGATCACGTAAAATAACAAAGTTCAGGATGGAGCTGGTTGTCTTGTGCTCGATGTTTAAATCTGAACATAATCTGAATTAGTTTCCTAGGTCTGCTATAACAAATTACAAAAAAAAAAAAAAAAAAAAAAAAGGTGGCTTAAAACAACAGAAATCGATTCTTACATTTCTGAAGGGCCAGAAGGCCATAGTCAAAGGTGCTAGCAGGGTTGGTTCATTCTGGAGGCTCGGAGGAAGATGTGTTCCAGGCCTCTCTCCTCCTAGTTTCTGGTAGTTCTAACAATTGTTGCCATGCTTTGGCTACATAACTCCAATCTCTGCCTTTTCTTCACATGCCCTTCCCCTTGGGTCTGTGTGTCCCCTCATTTCTCTTAAAAGGACACCAGTCATTGGACCTAGGGTCCATACTCAATCCAGGATGAGCTCATCCTGAGATTCTTAATCACATCTGCAAACACACCAGAGGTTGGGACTTGGATTTTTTTTTTTTTTTTTTTTTTGCCGGGGGAGGGGGGAGGTGCGGGGAGAGGAGATACAAATCCATTATAATATTTAAAACAAGAAGACATCATCTTTACCACAAAACTCCATCTTCTTCCCCATTCTCTTCATATTATTAGAATCATCATCCTCCTAGTCAGGAGCCAGGCTGAATTCTTGAGTCATCTTCAAGGGCTCTCACCTTGTTGCTCCCCAATGCCAATAAATTCCATAATCCACAGTAATGAAGGACAACTGAATCAGCTGTGCCCTGCAAAAGTGATCATGCCTGTCCTCTCTTTTCCATGCCTGCCATCACAATCACCCTGGCCCCAGCTGGGATCACCTGTCTTAGACCAGGTCAAGACTTTTTTTTTTTTTCTTTTTGTCACAGAATCTCGCTCTGTCGCCAGGCCGGAGTGCAGTGGCACAATCTCGGCTCACTGCAATCTCTGCCTCCCAGGTTCAAGCAGTTCCCCTGCCTCAGCCTCCCAAGTAGCTGGGACTACATGAACGCACCATCACACCTGGCTAACTTTTTTGTATTTTAGTAGAGACGGTGTTTCACCATGTTGGCCAGGATGGTCTCGATCTCCTGACCTCATGATCTGCCTTCCTCGGCCTCCCAAAGTGCTGGGATTACAGACATGAGCCATCGCATCCCGCTAAGACTTCTTCTTAACTATTCTCCCAGTTTCCTTTACTGATCATACCACATACTACTGACCATCCCATGACACTGTCCAAAAGCTTTCAGTGGCATTGAACCAAATAAAACCCAATCTATTTATAACCAAGCACCCAGGCCCACTAGAATGGGTCCCAAACCCCTCTCACAAGCGTATTTTCCACTGCTGTCCTCCATTTGGTCCAAGCCCTGGTCAAAACAGATGACTGACTGTCCTTAAATAGAGCCTCCAATCTTGGAGGACTCTGCCTGGGATTTATTCATTAATTGAAGAAGCCCCTATCTCAACCCGTGTTCCTTGTTAATATCTTACACAGAAAAGCCCAGCTCAAAACAACTCATCTAAAAGACCCTGTTCAGCTTTTATCAACCACACTGGATTCCTCCTTTTAAAATTTAACAGCATGCTTGACAGACAAGGGATTCTTGTTTTCTCCTCCCTTAGGGTATTTACTGCTCCATTAGGGGACTTAGCGCTTCCTTAGAGCACTTGCCATAAGCCTCATGGCAGAATATAGATGGAACTGTTACCCACTGCAATGCCTAGGTGACTTAGCTGGACCCCTACCCCACTTTTGTTGCCCAGTGTTTATGCAACATAGCTAAATGCCTACTGAGCTTTAACCCTGCTTATTTTTAGGAACAGGATGTCTGGGGTCAGAAGTTCCTTCTTAGGCAGCTTACTCAACCTCTGAAGAACCTCTAGCTTCATTATAATTCAATTTCCACACTGAACGACACTCCCACTAGTGCTAAGACGGTTGACAATCACAATGACAATGACTGGATGAGACGAAAAAAGGACAAAATAAAGGAAACTCTTTGATTCCTAGAAAATCTTTATCCCTTTCGAAGAAAAAGCATGAATATGCCTCCCACTGTTCTTAATGCCCAGCCCCTTCATTAAGGATGCCCCATATCCGTAACTTCCAGTTCGTAGGAACCCAGAAGTTGATTTGTGAGCTACACTCCCACTTGTCCAATTCCATAGCCATTGACCAAAGCCTGTGGTGCCTGACACTCACTTTTGGTTTTGTGTGTTGGCTTCATGAAAATGAACAGGCAAGAGCCCCTTTCTGGGGTAACCAGGACCCCGGGTAACAGAACTCTGCTTTAGTTACATGCATACCCCATGATCTAGCACAGGGCCTTGCATATGACATGCACTCATAAATATTTGATCAATAAAAGATATATAGAACAGGTGAATAATACAGCCCCTGCCTTTAAGGAGCTTGCATTTGGGGACCGGGGACAATGCGATAAGCATAAAAGTGAGTAACAATGACCTATACCATAATATTCTAAGTATCATAAAAGAAATATAAATGAAATTATGTAGGGAGCACAAAAAAGAAAGCTTTTCAAAAGAAAGGAGTTTTATGAAGGAGGTAGAACTTAAAATAGATCTTGAAGGAGAAACAATATATTGGTGAGCAAATGTCAGAGAGTGAGGGAAAAGAGTTAAATACAGAACCAAAAGCATCTGCAAAAAGCACAGAATGGTGAGTAGTGGAAGGCAAAGGCCAGAAAGTGAGGCCAGCATCTGTAATACCACAATAAGGAATTTGAAATTGAGTCTGCAGGAGACAGGAGCCACGGAAGGCTTTGGAGCAGAGGTGTGATGTAGCCACATCTGCATTTTCAGATGACCATTTACACAGCATCGCAGAAACCAAGCTGGGATGTGCATCAGAATCACCTGGAGAGTTTCCAAATTGCTTAATACATACAGAAAAGTACAAATAACAATACAACACTTCTCCATTCTCCAACAAGACACCAAGAACCAAGCTAACTTGTTCTATAGAATCCCTGAGGAGTTTGGCACCTAAGGACATCCATTGGCAAGAAGGCAGGGGTGAATCTTAGGTTGAAAACAAGGTGATTTTTAAAAAGTAGACAGAACAACTTAGACCTCCAGAGCATCTCCTGAGCCCTATATGGCACGGCACTGATCCTATAGAAGATTAGAGCTTCTTCCTTTGGAAAAATTTAACTAGAGGGTTCTCTGGACTTGAAAGCATCAGGCAAAATGAAGCAGTGGATAAAGTATGGCACGGAGAACTGGGAGATTCAGCCACAGTCTGAACACTGAAGCACCCTGCACCTATACAGCTGCAGAAACACAAGCCTTCTCCCTGTGTCCTCCTTCCCACCTGGCCTCTCTCCTCCAGGAGACTGGATAATTCTTCTCTGGAGAAACTACAGGGTCCCAGAGGACACCATACATACCTACCATACAGCGCCTACAGGAGAGCTCCACCTACTCATACTGAACTTTCAGCTTAAAGACAGCCCAGGATCACCAGACATTGGAGGCAAACCTCCCACATGAAAAAGTGGGTCCAAAAATAACAAATAATACATGGACCTCAGAGACAATAAGGCATATGAAAACTATGTATTTTTTTCTCAAAAGATAAAAATGTCATCTGGTTATTGTTTTATACATCCAATATTTCTTTGTAAAAGGAATAATGAAAATAGGGTAGGACTCTTAGAAGTAAAAAGAAGTTAGAAATTTTTAAAAAATCAGTAGAAGGGTTAAAGATGATGTCAAAGAAATCTTTCAGAAAGTAGAAACATTTGTGAAGGGAAATGATAAAGGCACAGAAGATCAGTACACGAGCCAAACGAGTTCTAGAAACAACCAAAGGGAAGAAAAATGTAAGCTAAGAAATAATCAAATAAATATATTTTTTTAATTTTCTACTACTAAAATACATGAGTCTCCAGTTTGAAAGGGTTCAGAGAAGGCCCAGCAAAATGAATGAAAAAAATACATGTACATTATTGTGAAATTTCAGAACCAAAGAAAATCTTAAAAGTTTCTGGAGAAGGGGAAAAAATTACAAATAAATGATCACAAACCAAAATGACATCAGACTTTTCCATAGCCACATATATAGAAAAGCATGGAAAGTAACTACAAAATCTTAAAACAAACTAACAAACAACAAACTATTTCACTCTTTGTTCAGCCCTTGAACTTGAGAGATAATTTTTCTGATACAGAATTAAAGATACTTTTAGATATGCAAAGGGTCAAGAATTTGACCTCCTATTAAAAGATGCCTAGGAAGAAATCAGGGGGTGTGCACCAGCAAAACAAAAGAGTAAGCAAATAAAGAGGATGATGGATTCAGAAAACAAGAATATTGTAACAAAGAACCACCACAAAGGGAAATAGCAATACAACAGCTCCACACCAACCATACAGAGCAACCCATCCACATTAACGCAAGAGGACTCAGGGCTCCAAGCTGCTTGTAGCAATGATGTTTACATATACTCAGTCAATAATATTCTAGGTAAAGTGAGAAGATAAACAAGAAAGGGAGTAGGTGATCACAGTACATGTTGGGTAAGCAGTGACAAATTGCAGAATTATAATGTCAATTGTTACCACTAATTTAACTAGAGACTTTTGATAAAACAAAAGGTCATAGATAACATCCAAAACTGATAAGACAAGGAAGAGTGGTATATGCATGTTATTTAGAAATGCAGAGGTCAATACCAAAAGAAACAGCTACAACAATAAAGGAAGGTGGTCTCTACAGAGCAGGACTAAAGGATGTGGATCACAAGGCTTCCATTATATGCCCTTTAGAGGTTGTATGGAGATAAAGGGGAAGGATTGATTCATGGATACTTTCTGAGGGTAGACGATATGAAGGAAAGTTGAAGATGTTCTTCTACAATTAGAAGTAGGGGAGGTTGGTTATACATAGGGAATGAATCAGGGGGTTAGGGAGGGTGAGAAAAGAATTTAATCAAGGAACCCACATTATGGTGCATGTGATACATTCTTGTTCCTTGTGCAGAAGTCTTCCCTGGCTGCTTGGAATATGAATTCCTCAAAGGCAGGTACTTCCTTTGTACCTTCTACAGGAATTTGCATTCAGTAGTTATTTTAAAACTGTAAGTTGAATGTTTAAGATTAATAGGGCCAGCAATTACTATGCAGACAGGACATAGGGGTGTGTGTGTGTGTGTGTGTGTGTGTGTGTGTGTGTGTGTGTGTGTAGGATTTGAGTACAGGAGGAGACTAATTTATGCTCAATAAACTATGAATGAAAGAAAAATAGAATATAAAAATCACACACAAAATTAACTCTTGGAAATCTTTCTAGAGAGCTTAGTTTCTTGGTTGGGCTTTGTTTTTTACCTATAAATGAAGAAAATAACATGTGAAGACACATAATTCAAGTTCCTTCTATTAGGCTGGTGCAAAAGTAATTGCAATTTTGCCATTACTTTTAATGGTGAAAACTGCAATTACTTTTTCATCAACCTCATAGACCTCTGATCATTCTTGTGTAACTCCAAATGCCTGGAATGTTCCTCCTCCCCCCACCCCTTGTCAATGTATCCTTCAGGTTTGAGTTTAGCTGCTTTCTTAAAGGTCTTTCCACGCCCTCTTCTGCTTTCGTTAGTTCCCCGGGTACTCTCCCTCATATACAGCACTCACCACCTCTTCACAGCACTTAGCATCATTTCCAATTACATATTTGATTTGGTGTTGCAACTACTGTTTGCTCAATAAGACTGCAGGTTGTAGAAGTCTGTAAAACACATGTTCATCCACTGTCCCATAATCCTACTCTTTTCAGGTCAGCCAAGGGCTCTTGTCACACCTGTGAGCCATTGCATCCAGGCTTCCTCAGCGCTGCTCTAAACAAGAGGAGGCAAACTGGCAATCTAGAGGGTACAATGGCCCACAGAGGTTTTTAGTTTGGCTAACACAGTTTTTTAAATGGAAACATTCACACTAAAGTCTGTATTTCTAACCTCTATTGAAATAACAAAAGGGCTGGCCATTTCTGCTTTACATGATAACACCACATGTCTGGAACTAGAGTGAGAAAAGAGACAGGCCAAAAACATATAAGCCTGGACATCCCTCTAAGGAGATGGTTCAGAGCTATAATGAATTTGCAAAAGGTCCATGACCCAAAAAGAGATTAAGAGCCTTGAAATAGCCCCTCTTCCTTCCCCAACATTTTATCATCTTCTAAGTGTTTTGCCCTCTGCTCGCCCCACATCTGTAGTTTGGCAAAGATCCGAATTTCACTCCTTTAATCTCTTTTCAGTCACTCCCTCCAGCCCTTAATCACTTTTATGACTCTTTCCTAAAAGCCTCCAATTTGTCCAAATCCAACTGTGAAGTCCTGCATTTCTTTTCCCTGGAAAGATGTAACACAGTTTAGAATTACTAAGCAAGGGTTCACCTAAAAGCTTTTAGAAGAAATATCCAAGATTTGATATGTTAAATCAATTTTCACATGCAGCTGCTCAATTCAGAAAGGAAAATGCAGGGCATTCCAGAGAACGGAAGGCACTGGGATATTGCAGAGAGATATTTCCTTTGCCTGATTGTGTACTGAACTGACAGGCAAATGGGTCAAGAGAGATTTGCTCCATTAGCCATCTTGAATATCCTGAAAACAGAAGAAGAATGGAAACTACCCATAGCTCAGAACACATGACTACCATCATTTCTGACTATATACACACACAACTCAAAACACCCTACACACACACACACACACACACACACACACACACAGGCCCATGTACATAAATTTGCAATCAGCCAATCAGCCAAACCTGCCCTACTCAATCTTGAAGCTTCTTGTAGTCACATCAAAACATCACACAAGGCTGGGCACGGTGGCTCATGCCTGTAAACCCAGCACTTTGGGAGGCCAAGATGAGTGGATCACCTGTGGTTAGGAGTTTGAGACCAGCCTGGCCAATATGGTGAAACCCTGTCTGTACTAAAAATACAAAAATTAGCCGGGCGTGGTGGCGCTCGTCTGTAATCCCAGCTACTCCGGAGGCTGCAGGGGGAGAATCACTTGAACCTGGAAGGTGGAGGCTGCAGTGAACTGAGACTGTGCCATTGCACTCTAGCCTGGGTGACAGAGAGAGACCCTGTCTCAAAACAAAACAAAACAAAACAAAACAAAACACACACACACACACAAACAAGCAAACCCTCAAACAAAGCATCACACAGTATGATCTGACTGGAGGTAGTCACAATACATAAATTCCTATCAGATGAGAATTCATTTAAATTCCTCTCAAAGCTTTTCAAGAGGCAGAAAAACCTGTTCTTCAGCGATACCCTCCCCTGGATTAATGACTTGGGTTACCCTGTTTATCACAAATTAAGGTAACTTAGTAGTTGGATTGATAATAGCTCTTCCTCCTCAAATTGCTTCACTATGGGGTTTCTGCTTCATTTTTTGTTTTGTTTTTGTTTTCTTTTGAACATGTAGAGTTTGGGGTCACATATCAACCCCCAAACCTCCTGGAAGCAGAGTAGGCATCAGGGCCTTGGGCAAAGCAAGGCTCAAAGAGAATCTGAGTCAACGCTCCGGGAACCGCTGAGAAGCCGGGGTTCTGCTTCTCTGCCCTGGAGTCTCAGACCGTGTGGGAGAAGCCCTTCATCTGACCATCCCCAGCAATCCTACTGGAGGGATGAGGCCTCAGGAGGGTGCCCGTATTTGTGATACAATTCTAGAACTTTCCATGTGTGCACCTCGAGTTTCTTATGCCCTACCTAACAGTGTTGTGAAGAAATAAAAAATAAAAATAATTTATAGAAGATTCTACAGTGTTTGAAATATGTTCCAGCAGGTAAGCACAAGGGTATTCTAATTCCATAGCTACCAGCCCTAAAGTCTCCAATTCCTATTGTTTGTTATTATCGGAATTTTCCTGGAGTTGCTTTTCCTTCACACATCCTTGGGGTTGTTAATATTTGGAGTCTCTGGGGAGTGGTCTCTAACAGCCATAATTCAGCCAAGACTGTCTAAACTGAGAGGGTCTTTAAGATCTAGGGGTTCTCTTCACTGGGCCTTCCAAATGACCCCTAACCTGATTATAATACTTATCTACAAAAATGCCTCCAAAGGCTCCCACTGCTCCTCAGACAAATGCAAACTCCTTTCACACAGCCTGGTGTGGCCCGGCCCTGCTGCCGACCTCCCATCTTGCCACTGCCATTCTCCCTCATCCACACGGCCTTCTTTCTGAGGTTCATATTTGCCATGCTCCATCCTTCTGCAGAGCCTCTGGAGACAGCATCCCGCCCCTCGCCTACGGTGCCCCTTCCTCCCTTTCACTTGCCCTTAACTCTTAGTCTTCCTTTCTATCTCAGTGTATGCACCACTTAGCCTGGAGAACCTGGCCTCTCTCACCAAGATTAGCTCCACCTAATAAAGGCTCACAGCACAGTCCATTCCTCATTCTCCCATGAGCATGCCACATCATTGCAATTTTGCATGTGCTTGTATAATGACATGATTAATATCTGTCCCTTGCACTGGATATTAAGCTCTGCGAGGATAGGACCATGTCTGTTTTTGTTCACTCATATCATCATTGGTACAGAAGAGGTTTAATGAATATCAGATGGACATGCAGATGGAGGCATGAATACGCCGTCTCAGCAGAACTGTCTTCTTCCCTGCCCTAGTTTGCATACCTTATCCTCTCCAGTTTTCACCTCTGGCCATATGTTTCCTCTGCCCAGAAGTTCCTTTCCCCCAACTGTCACCTGTTTTCTTCAGAGGTCTGCCTCCCCTACTATGAGGAACAAACCTTGTGCACCTTCCTGGATTCCTTAAAGCATTGCCTTTATTTCTCTTTCTTTTGATTGGCACCTTCACTTTCACTGGGTCACCACTCTGTTTTGCATTGACCAGAATGCCACACCACGGAGCTTCCTGAGAAGTCTCTGAGGGGTGGAGGATGCCAACTTCAAGTGAAGTAGCATTAGCGGCTCATGGGACAAAATTTTGCTGATGTTAAAAGGGAGAAGAGAAGGAGGCTGGCAGATACACCCACCCCTCTTTCTCTCTTCTATGGGCTGTTTCAACATGTGGCCCCTCCTTGTGATTCTCCTGCATTAGTTGCAGAAGAGACAGATGTGGTTCTTCAGGCTTGCCGGAAGGCATCAGTCAGCACAATAAAGTATCCCAGTGCGTTCACTGTATCTTCCCCTGTCTCACTTCTCTTTTCCCTCACTCTCGCCGCTGGGCTGTGTCTTCCGAATAAATTGTTAGCATCTTAATCTTTTTCTCAGACTCTGCTCTCTTTTTTTTTTTTTTTTTTTTTTTTTTTTTGAGACGAAGTCTCGCTCTGTCACCCAGGCTGGAGTGCAGTGGCCGGATCTCAGCTCACTGCAAGCTCCGCCTCCCGGGTTCACGCCATTCTCCTGCCTCAGCCTCCCGAGTAGCTGGGACTACAGGCGCCCGCCACCTCGCCGGGCTAGTTTTTTTGTATTTTTAGTAGAGACGGGGTTTCACCGTGTTAGCCAGGATGGTCTCGATCTCCTGACCTCGTGATCCGCCCGTCTCGGCCTCCCAAAGTGCTGGGATTACAGGCTTGAGCCACTGCGCCCGGCCAGACTCTGCTCTCTTGAGCATCCAGGCAGATATCCTGTGATACCCCAGGTCCCCTCAAGAGCACAACTGCATTTATCGTCCAAGCACACAATCCAGTAGTTTGAGAAGGGCTTCTCTCTAAATATCCTGTGAAAGGATGAGGCTATTGGAAACTTGGCCTGGACTAACAGAAGGAAACTCATAATGGCTCTGCTTGAATCTGCTCTAGTCAGAACCCACCATCAGTAGCACTGATTTTAATTCTGAGAAGTCTAATTTAAAACTGTGTTTCTCAACATTTTCAAATGATGGACCGCTTAAGGAATCTGACGGAGGCTATGAACCCCTCTTCCCAGAAAAAATGCACATATGCATCTGTTCACTGTCAGTTCAGGGGGTTCTCAGGACCTCTGAAGCCCCATTCGTAGATTTCGTATTAGGAAACACAATCAATGGGCAGTGACAGGTAGAGCAGTTGACACCAGGTTTCATAGGGAACAGCGGAAAGAACAAATTCAATACAAATCAGGGGTGGAAGATGTGAAAGTTTGTGTATTTGAAGGCATGTCAAGTGGAAAAGTCATTAAATGTTTGTTCCTATAGTATCTCCTCTTCTGGGGGTGACTTCTCTAATTTCCACAGAAAGGTTTTGCTGTCCTAGCCTCATGAGTATGCTGTAATTCTTACTTATAAAATACTACTAGTCTTGGCCGGGCACCGTGCTCACGCTTGTAATCCCAGCACTTTGGGAAGCCAAGGCAGGTGGATCACTTGAGCCCAGGGGTTCAAAACCAATGTGGCCAACATGGTGAAATCTCATCTCTACTAAAAATACAAAAATTAGCCAGGTGTGGTGGTAGGTGCCTGTAATCCCAGCTACTTGGGAGGCTAAGGCAGGAGAATCCCAGCTACTTGAGAGGCTAAGGCAGGAGCCCAGGATTTCAAAACCAGTGGGGCCAACATGGTGAAACCTTGTCTCTACTAAAAATTAAAAAAAATAGCCAGGTGTGGTGGTGGGTGCCTGTAATCCCAGCTACTTGGGAGGCTAAGGCAGGAGGTGGAAAGCGCAGTGAGCCAAGATCACGCCACTGCACTCCAGCCTGGGTGACCGGGGAGGCTCTGTCTCAAACAAACAAACAAACAAAAACCAAAAAACAAAACACACACACACAAAAACAAAAACGAAAAAACAAAACAAAACAAAGAAAACCTAGTCTTTCATCTAAAGGGCCAGATAGAGGTTCCACTTTGGACAGAAATGTCAAAAAAGACAGTGTCCAAAGACCTCACCCCCATTCTTGTTTTCTTTCTTCTTCATAAAAGTCATTCTGAGCTTGTATGCCATACAGAAACTGGCAGGAGGCTGGCTTCTGGCCATAGTTTGCCATCCTCTGCATTAAGCTGAAGCCACTGATGAACCAGTCCATCACCCCCATCATACTACAAGCTCCTCTGAGGCAGAAGTCATCATTTATTTTGCCCTGGGGCCCCAGTTCTAACATAGTGATGAGTACAGAGTCGAAGGTTAATATATGTATGTTAGATGAAAGAATCCGCCACAAAGACCTCCCTTATCATGCAGTTTGAACTGATCTCATCTCATCTCTCAGGACCTGCTGACCACACTTACCCAATTATGTGGAGTGCTGTGGCTGTCCACTGACTTGAGAGGCTTAACAAAAAACCAGAGAATCCTTTCTTTGCCAATTTTCAGGTTGTTTTTTCAGTTTCTGATGTGAAAAGCATAAAATAACCACTCACTACTTATTTCCATAGCTAGCCTTTTAAAAGTAATATTCGAAGTGGGGATGATGCCAAGAAATCTGTTAAATATTCTTGTGCAGCTGTTCACATCTTAGCATTTAATTAGTTATAATTGCAATTTAAAAACAATTAAACTCTGTGGGAGTTATTTACTGCATCTCGTGGTGATTCTGTCTTTATGCTCCTCAGAGGAGACAATTGGAAGGAGAGATCTGCTGAGATTGATAAGACAAGTTATTGTCACCCATAGTTAATTTCCCTTGTCATTGTTTTAGGGTGACGGAGGTGTGACGATTTGTTGTTGTTGTTGTTGTTTTGCATCACATGTTACAATTTTAGAACACAAATTTCTAAACTTTTCAAATGGTATAGTCAAAACGTGGTGTAGATCTGTAGTTTTCTCTCACATCCTCAGCATAGGAAGACCAAGAAGAACCACCATTTCTCATCAAAGGTCCCTGCCCAGATCATAAACTCATTGTCTTAAAGTTGGAACTAAAATTTACATACAATGAGCCAAGAAGCTGAGATGGAAAAACAAAGGGGAATTCGAGTGTGCTAATGGTCTCATCTTGTACAAATAGAAACTACCAATTAAACTTTCCTGGGAAATAAGTGGATTTATGCATCTTTTTAAAAGTGTAGTCCATACATGTAATATCATAGATGGGATCATGGGGGAAATAATGGACAAAAGGAAAAGATCTAAGGAAATCTGAATAAATATGGACATTAACTAATAATAACATATCATTATTGTCTCATTAATTGTGAAAAATGTACCATACTGATGTAAGATGTGAATAATAGCAGAAACTGAGTGTGGGGTATATGTGAAGTCTTCGTACTATCTTTTCAACTTCTCCACACATCTATAACTATTCTAAAGTAAAAAGCTTATTAATTTCTAAAACTAAGGGTATTCCCTAAAAAATACAATTAAGATATGTAGCTTGTAATCAGATGAAGAAGGAAAAAGTAGGTTTAAAAAAATATTTATTTCAAGAGGTCAGGAAACCAGGTGTAGTGGCATGCCCTTGTAGTCCCAGCTGCTCGGGGGGCTAAGAAGGGAGGATCACTTGAGACCAGGAGTTCAAGGCCAGCCTGGGCAAAATAGTGAGACCCTATCTCTAAAATTAAAACATTTATTTTAAAAAAGACAGGAAATAAGAAAAAGTTGTCTATGGGGGGAGAGGTTGATAAGCATTATACACAACACACACAAAAGAAAGTGGCAAAAGCAAGGTTTGTATTTTAAGGATGCAGTATCTCCTGTACTGTTCCCCTACTTTAATATTTGGCTGGCACTCCCCAATTCCCTTCTCATTCAAAACTTCTTTCACTCGTATCCCAGACCCCTTATCAGTGATCTGCGATTCAATCAACCAATGAACAAATATTCACTGAGCCCCTGGTGCTGGTGTAAGATCCTCAGTAAATGCTACATGACCCCATTCCTGGAAAAACGCAAGGCAGCTGCCCCATGGGTCTTCCTCAGGGGCACCTCCCAAGCCCGGTGCAGTGCTGACTGCACCCGGCTGGCACTCAATACACATTTGTCCAGATTGTCTCCGCGGCCTGGGTCTGCACCCTGGCTGCGTGATGAAATCACCTGGGGAACTTTCAATAAACGCCAATGCCCAGAGCCACGCCAAACAAGATTCCAATTTAACTCGTCTTAAGTGAAGTTAGCCAGAACACCAGCATTTTTAAAAAGCTGAGCAGAAGTTTTTAATACACAGCAGGGTTTCTTATACAGGAATCCATAAGGTAAGTGATAGCATACTAAGTCTCGATGTTATCAGTTAACGATTGTAACAGTACAGGTATGAGAGTTCTAAATTACTACTATCGTCTCTCCAGCAGCTACCAACTCACTGTGCAGACAAGACTGGAGTTACGCAGCTGCAAACCAGGGAGCACCAAAGCCAGCAAGCCACCAGAAGCTGGAAAGAGGAGAAGAAAGATTTCTCTATAGATCTTAAAGGAAGCATGGCCTTGCTGACACCTTGATTTCAGACTTCTAACATCCAGGACTATGAGACAATAAATTTCTGTTGTTCTGAACCATCCAGATTGTATTACTTTGTTACAGCTGACCTAGGAAATTAAAATTAATACAGCTTCCAATTAGGTATGGGGGGTAAAAGAAGAATAAGATAAAACTTCATAATCCAACAGAAGGTTGGAATTTTTTTAATAGTAAAAGGAAAAAAAGAAAGAAAGATTTCATATAACAAATACAAAATAATATGGCAGAAATAAATACAATGTATCAGTAATTCAGAAACTATGGACACATTACATTCACTTGGAATGCAAAATGTTGAATGGCTTTACAAATCTGATTCATTGCTATGTAATTCCTAGTGACATTTCCAGAATAACAGAACAAAATGATAGAAAATATATAAAAAATACAGAAGATGAAAAGACACACCAAACAACTATAAAAAAAAAAAAAAAAAGGCTGAGATGGTAATATGATATCAGAGGCAAAAGGCAACAATTCATAGTGACAATGCACCAAGTAGATGTCCCTAAACAACACAGCCTACAAAAATTTAGAGGAAAAACTGACAACTCTGAGGAGAAATGGAAAATCCCACAGTGGAAAGTCAGTAGGGCTACAGATGATGTGAACATGACCAGCAAGATGAATCTAAAAATATGCTTAAAATTTTACTCCCTATGAACAGAATTCACATTCTTTTCTCTTTTTTTAAGTACATGGAGTATTCATAAAATGAACCATGTACTAGGTTTTCAAGAAGTCCCAATAAATTTCAAAGAATCAGGGTTACTACAGACAACACTCCTTGACCAAAATACAATATTTTTTATCGCTGAATTCAACTTAACTTTGACAGAAATGCGAATTAAACTAAAATGAAATTGGATTTTTCAATGATATTGCAAATACAAAAGAACAGTAACACCCTGTGTTGGCAAGGATAGGAGAAAATGGGATGCTTCGCCATGGCAGAGTGTATATGGACAGTATTTGGCAGTATCTATCAAAATTTAAAATATACATTTCCCCCTTTGCTTCCAATCCATTTCCAGGAATTTTTCTTATAGATACACTTAACAAATGTATGAGGATTGTCATCACAATATTGATTGTTATAACAAAAGATACAAAAACCTTAATGGCTATCAAAGTGGGAATGACCAAATTGCAGTTTTCTCTTATAGTTAAATATTAATAAGAATTAGGCAGCTCCATGCTCACTAATTGGAAGAGCTCCAAGACCTGCAAGGTGCAAAGCAACATATATAGTCACAATCTTAGTATTTATAAGGAGAGGAGTATTTACATTCTAAGAACATAACCAAGAACCTGCTAACATTAGGTGCTTCTGAAAAGAAGTACAGGGAGACAGGATAGACCTACTTTCACTAAATACCTTTTTGTAGTATTTGCATTTTTACCATGTTTATGAATTACTATTTAAATAATAAATAGGCAGAAGTCTCTAGTCATTTTATTTATTCATTTAAAATGAAACATCTAAATAAAATGAAGTCTCTGGTGATAAGCCTAATAAACTAATTGCAGATATTCCAAATTCCTTTGCACAGTCCTTTTAAATTCGCTTATTGATGAACTGTCAGGGCTAACTTGTCTTTGCAATGAAACCAGCAAACACATTCAACAAGGCTTTCAAGGAGGTCATTACCTGATTGGTACATGCAAACGTACTCAGTAAAAACTGCAGGGCAAGAACAGTGCAGACAAATGGAAGACTTTCCTAGCAAAGCAATGTGATGAACGCTGGCTACCTCCCTGATTTCTCACCCAGCTGTACTCCATGTGGATGCACCAAGTACAATTGTGGCCCTGCCTCAGGACCTTTGCATGCATCGTTCCTATTTTCTGGAATGCTCTGCCCCGGACAGTCACATGGCTTACTCCCTGGATTCACTCAGCTCTCTGCCCAAATGTCACTTAGTCACAAAAGCCTGCCCTGACCAGTTTATCTAAAAAAAATTCTACCCTGTCGATCTCTATTTCTTTACCTGGTTTTAGTGCTTTTTTCATCACTTAGCACTACCTGATGATTTTTGTTGGCCTCTCACATTAGAAGGTAAGCTCCATGAGGACAGGGACTTTTTTACTGTTATCTGTCAGTACCTATAGCACACAGTAGGCACCAAATAAATATGTGCCTCTATCATAAAATTTGCAGATGGGAAATCTAAACATTGTTTTATGTTTTGGCCAAACTCCTTCTAAAGTGTTTGTTTATTTTTGCAAACTACAGCTTCCTCTCTCCTTTTATGCCTAACTAACGATCAAAGACAGGACAAATGGAAAAAAGTTTTCTCTGGAGAAAGAAAATTCAAGGATGGAGAGAAAGAATTTACTCCATGATGCTGGATTTTGTGGAAATTCACTAGGCATTTATTTCCTTGGTCACCCAATCATAAAAGTGAAAGAAAAAACCTTCTTTCAGCCAGTGTGGGGAATACAACAACAATGCTACAAAAATACTGGTATTCTAAATGCAAGGATGAGTTTAAAGAAATTATTTGAATCTAAGAGTGTGAGAGGGACATTGGCTATCATGGTCCAGCAGATGTGAGTCAGATCTAGCTAACTCCCCAAGGATCAAGGATTCAGCTGCCATGCCCTGAACAGACACCCCCGATTCCTACAAGTTCAACTCTCTATGAGACTCCTCCCATTTACCTTCTCTGGACCTCACTTAGTGCTAACCTATGTGAGGGAATCACTGGGACAGAAGGAAGCCTTCTCGCCCTGCCACTTCCCAGCAGCCCTGCCCTGAAAGAACTCCCCACACTTTGGTTCTTTAAGGGAGCCCCACATCATGCAAAGCACTAAGCCACAAGCTCGCTCATTGCCTTGGTGTCACCAGCACTGACTGAGAAAAGATGGTGGTAGGTGTAGGCTACAAGCCAAACACTCAGGGTCCCCAGCCTTTTCCCACCACAGCCTGTCACCCAGAAAATAGAGAACAAATCTTTCCAATCCCTCCCACATGCACAAGGTCCTCTGGAAGCAGGTTATATACATTTGTGAATACATTTGTGAATTTATACACAGCCTGGTGTCAGGCCAATAAACTACTTCTGGAATTCAGTTCCAGCAAAGAAAAAAAAAATAAATAAAATTCACCCCCATGCAACAATGAAAAAAGAAGGAAGCAAGAAATTTTAAAAAGAGGTGAGTCTTCTATTCTTCCTACCCACGGGCTTTTCCAGTCTCTAGGAAGTTCTTCTTATAGTCTAACCTAATTTCTTCTTGAACCAATGTAAGACTTGTATGTCTCCAATTTTCATGGGAAATGGAGAGGAGCTCACAACTATGATCCGTATTACCTATCTTCAAATACTTCAGGGCTTCTCTCTGCCTTCTCTTCTCTAAGGTAAACAAGTTATCTTCTTTAAGTCTGTAATAAAAATCTGATTTATTTCATGGCCCCCTTGATCTTGAAACACTGCAAATTTGAATAAGAGATTTTTTTTTAAAGTAGTTACGTTGCTGTAAGTTCTGCTCCTGTAATACTTAAACTTCCCCCATTATGATACCTCTTTGCTTGTTATATTTTAGACAGTGCAGGGAATGAGAAAAGATTTGCCTTGCCAGCATCTGTCACCGCCGACCCTGGGTTGCCTCTGAAGTGTATGCTTACAGCATTTACCTAAAATTATTAAGTGCTCTGGTGACATTATTACAAGAGGGGGCAGGAAGAGTGTCAACCTAATGAAGCGGCAGATTCTATCTGATGGTCTCCATCTGAAAATGGGCACAGGCCAGGCAGTGTGCTAATCAAGCCACCAAGGGCCCTTCACCCTTGGACAACAGTAGCCTTTGACTACACCTGAGAGGAAAATGAGCTGCCCCCTTTCTAGTGCTAATAAGCTTAGTGGAGAACGGGTTATGTTTCATGGGAAAAGCTATGCTGTCCCCTTCCAGGGCAAGCATCCAAAGCATAGGGGCTCCAGGAGGCAATAAACCATTCCTTCCCGAGCTGGAACTTGAACTACCTTGCTGGAAGGCTGACACTGTGGCCTTGAGTTCGGGACTGCCAGCACTTCACGGTGCTACATGTCATAGCGTTTCCATGTATCCTTATTGAATAAATGAATTAATGAGTTATTAAGATTTACATTTGGGTCTGAACTTCCTAGTAAACAGCAAGAGGAATATACCAGTTCACGTAGTTTTCATGTGCATAAGACAGAAGAGAACATTACTTTAGAAAATATAACACTGCCAAAATTGTTTTGGAGAATGTTGAACACACGCTTCTGTGAGTTCTTAAAGTCCTCTGCTGATGGTCATGTGCAGTGGCTCACACCTGCGTAATACCAGCAATTCGGGAGGCCAAGATAGGAGGATTGCTTGAGGCCAGGAGTTCAGGAGTTCAACACTAGCCTAGGTAATATAGCAAGGCTCCGTCTCCACAAAAAAATTGAAAATGAGCTGAGTGTGGTACACATACCTGTAGTCTTAGCCACTTGGGAGCCTGAGGTGACAGGATGGCTTGAGCCCAGGAGTTCAATGATACAGTGAGCTATAATCATACCACTACCCTCCAGCCTGGGTGACAGAGCAAGACCCTGTGTCTACTTAAAAAAAGAAAATCTCCTCTGCTGAAAACCCATGCAAAAGGTCAGTGCTCTTATTCTTTATTTGCTAATGGAAAGATCTGTTGGTCACACATGGATTTTCCCATCCACATCTGCACCTGCTTATGTGGCAAAAATAAAAGTCAGTAGCTTCTTCTCTACATCTTTAATAGCCAACATGAACATACTATGGAGTCACACTCATTCAAACTGTTGGGCCTGGAATAAGAAATCACATGGAGTACTGTTCAGCAATACATAAATTGTTTCTCATCAAGTGGTCAGATTCTACGTACTAATAATGTGCAACTAATTCTAGACTTCCTTTCCCTCCCTAGGTTCATATTTATCAATGACAAGAGTCTGAATCCATATATTCAAACAGGAGTTCAGAGAGTAGAAAAGAGAACATAATTTGTGTTTTTTAAAAAAGTAATTTCAATGAATAATGTCATCACACAAACTCTTTCAACTCAGCAGGAAAGAAGCCACAGGACATTATTCTATCTTCTAAGCAGGATAAATAGAAACTTGGAGGAAGCAATTAGCCTTCTGAATTTTGGAATTTAATGATACTTTATAAAGAGTGAAAAGATTAACTCCTAATGTCAGCCGGGTTGACATGAAAACAGATAATTTTACATGGCATTAGAGGTAATGGCATTGGTACATCATACCAAATTGCCCCCGAAAGACTGTATTAAAATTTAAAATATGTATTCCTTTGACCCAGCAAGTTTACTTCCAGTAATCTATTATAATGAAATAATAGACTATTTCTTTGTAAGTTACAAAGATATATGTATAGGGATTTATTTATAGTACAGATGTGTTGTTTATGAAAGAAAAAATGAAAACAATCTAAATGTCTACTAACGAAAATTTGATTAAATAAGCCCTGGCATATTTAAAGAACTATAATGATTGTTTCACTCTTGTATGCACAAATATTTATTGAGCAGATGTTATGCTGAGCGTGGCTCTAAGCACGAGTTGTATCACATAAAATATACAAAAATCTCTGCTCTTGTTGAATTCATATTCCAGACAAAAGTTTTTGAATAAAATTTTAATTGGTAAATTTTGAAATGCCTACATGTTTTTGAAATAGAGGCATACATATATTTCAGAGATACATTTTTTCTTAAACATAGATAAGCCAGATGTGCCCTTAAATGAACCCTCTGCAATCTCTCTGAAGCCCCTGTGGGTCCCTTACTTGCAAATGGGAAACCACTGGAGTATCTTAAAAGTAAAATAATAGCAGCCTGAGCTTTGGAACACACTTAAATGGATCCACTCATGGCTTTGATATATACACTAACTGCATGATCTTAACAATTTAATTAACCTCACTCATCCAGTTCCCCCTCCTTGACTCACAGGATTACTATAAGAGTTCAAAGAAAAAAAAAAATACCGAAAATCCTTTACACAATGCCTAGAAAACAGCAGATGCTCAATAAATGTCTGCTGCCTTCATTCTCTCCTTAGACTGCCTTGGCATTCAGAACACAACTTCTCACTGCCTTTCTTTACTAAGTTATTATCCAACTTAAAAGGAAATGCATCCATCCAAAACATTTAAATGAAGAATTATTGTTGCTGGATCAAAGGATTTTTAATTTTCCTCTCTGTCCTCTTTCTCTATCTTGGCCCATATATACACAGCAAAAATCAATCAATCTTCTTTCCTTCAGCAACCACATCTTTGTACTCCTTAGCACTGTTCCCTCTTCACAGAATAAGCTGCCTAAAAACATTTTTTAACTAGGCCAATATTCATTAGCTTACTTCCACCAGTATTCACATTTTTTTCACAAAATAATTATTTTCTCACAAAGCTTATAAATCAACAAGGACAAACGCCTCTGCGGAATTTGGAGGAACCATACCCTTCTAAACTGACGGCAGCACCCTCACAATTTGTTTTCTATTGGATGTTTTTCCTTAATTCACACACTCCACTTAATGCTTCAGCACAGAAAAATCTTTCAGCAGAATATCTATTAGATACTCGCAATCATGAAAATAAAATCCAGTGGCATACAATAAGATGGCTCGTGACCCACTGCCATCTGCGAGTGAGACGTTGTACCAGTAAATCTACTAAGAAGCTAATGAAGACTTGGAATCTCTGGATGCTAGAGTTGGCCTCTGGCTGTCAGGTTCTACCAAAAGCCACGGTAATTCTTTCATTTAGTCCAGGGCACTGGTAGCTTATGAAATATTGAAAATAATGTTTCCTATGAAACTCACTGTTTCATCAGATAAATACTTTCAGGCACTTGGCACCAAGGGGAGAAAAATGCAACTTCCGAAGTAATGCTCTGTTTAGGCTTATATGCATATGAAACTGTGAAACTAATATATTTTTCTTTTTGCTTTGGTTGCCAGAATGTTCTGAATAAGATATAAATCTTAATAACTCATTCATTCTTCTACGTAGTCAATAAACATACACGGAGCCCCTATTACATGTCAGCCACCATGCAAACTGCTGGTAATTTTAAGCTCAAGGACACAGTGTCAGCCCGCCAGAAAGCCATGGAAAGATATGAATTAGCAGGTAGCGATGACTATGATTAGACATTCATGGGATACTCTGGGAACACAAAGAAAGGGTACGACTCCCAGCCTGGGGTGGGGAGGGATGGCAGGGAGAATCAAGGAAAATATCCCCTTAATGTAACATAAGATATCAGCTCTGGTTCTTAGTAAATTATCTCTCATTTGATTTATGAGGTTTCTTAATTCTTTCTTTAAAAATGTTTTAAGCTTCTAGAAATAGTTTGGAAAAAAACGGCACTTTTGTTTTTTGAGACAGGGTCTCACTTTGTTATCCAGGCTGGAGTGCAGTGGCATGATCTTGGGTCACAGCTGCCTCCACCTCCTGGGTTCAAGCGATTCTCCTGTCTCAGCCTCCTGAGTAGCTGGGATTACAGGCACCTGCCACCACCCCCAGCTAATTTTTGTATTTTTAGTAGAGATGGGGTTTCACCATGTTGGCCAGGCTGGTCTTGAACTCCTGACCTCAGGTGATCCACCCACCTTGGCCTTCCAAAGTGCTGGGATTACAAGCGTGAGTTACTGTGCCCAGCCAAAAATACCCATTTCTTTATTCATACATACACATATTTAAATATGCACACAAAGCTCATTAAACAATAGCCTTTTAACCTAAAGGAATTCTCAAAACTAACAAAAAAAATAGTTGACAATTGACATTACAAAGGCACCCTGGGAAAATCAGACACAACCAAAAGTAATCTTTTTTTTTTGTTTGTTTGAGACAGAGTCTTGCTCTGTCACCCAGGCTGGAGAGCAGTGGCGCAATCTTGGTTCACTGCAACCTTCGTCTCCCAGGTTCAAGTGATTCTCCTGCCTCAGCCTCCCAAGTAGCTAGGATTACAGGCGTGCATCACCACACCCGACTAATTTTTGTATTTTTAGTAGAGACGGGGTTTCACCATGTTGGCCAGGCTGGTCTTGAACTCCTGACTTCAAGTGATCCACCTGCCTCAGCCTCCCAAAGTGCTGGGATTCCAGGCATAAGCCACTATACCCGGCACTACAAGTAATCTTCAAAGATGGTTCCTGTAAATATTTCCCATTATTCTAAAATAACTTTGGTTTTTAAATATTATTTTATGAATACAGTATGTTCTTAACCTTGCATGCCTCGCTACTCTTTATTCCAGCACACCAATTCCAAAGATCTTGATCAAGTAGCCCTGGGCTGGTAGACAGTGATTGACAACCCAGATTGACTACGTGGTCTCAGGACGGATCTTGGCTTGCTTCCAAATTTGGCTAATGCAAAGCTCTTGCATTCCACTGCCTCCTCTTATACCAACTTTTCCCTCTGCCACATCATATACTGTGAGAGAATGGGGTTGTTGGCATAGCTTCAAGTTATATCATTGATTCAAATCTATCCTAAGCAAACCTACTTTTATTTCAGATGAATATTCTCTAGTGATCTGAATTGCAGGGGCAGTAAAACAACCCTACATTTATGTAAGCATTCCCATCCCCCAAGGAATAGTTTTCCAGGCGTACAGATACCTTAGAAGCGATAAAGAGTTTAGTAGGCTAGAGTCTTTTTTGTGGCTTTCTAAAGAATCAGAATTCCATGTAATTGAAATATAATGAATTTGGTGCTTAACAACAACAACAACTGCCTTAATAAAGTACAATCTAGGCATAATTCTCATTTAATAGCAGCCACCTCATAAAACTACGGTTAAAATGAGAATAGCCAACTTGTAAATCAGAAGCAGCCAAGGTAGTAAGATGTGACTGCAGAGAAGAGCGCAGGGAGAAGCTGACTCCATCCCATTAAGCCTTCTGCCCGATCCTTCTCCAGCTCAAGCACACAGGGCTCTCTCTCTCTCCTTTCTTCAGGTCTCTGCTCAATGTTCCCTTCTCGGAACCACACTTCATAAAATAATACCTAAAGCATTCCCCAGCCCCCTTCCCTGCTGGCTTGCTTTGCTTACTCTTCCTTCCTTCTTCCTTCCCTTCCTTCCTTCATTTATTTGCTTTTGCAGAGCATTTGCCACCACTAGAAACATATTGCTTGCTGGTCTTTCCTCTCCCCTCAATATAACATATCCCCAGAGAACAGGAACCATGGTTTGTTCACTACTGTATCTACAGCATCTAGCACCAAGTAGGCATTCAATACATATTTGCTACACGGATTTTCTTTATTTCACTCTTTTAGCTCACACACATTCTCTCTGTGCATCTCCGTACTGACACCGAAGCACACTGAATGAAGGTAGAAAGAACATTCTCTAACCTTCTCTTCTCCCTGATTCTAGCAAAGGAAAGGACTCTACAAAAAGTCAAAGCCAATTGAAGCAAGTGCCCCAAGAAGTTCTGCTAATCTTGCAGTAATACATCTAGGATTATACTTTACAGACTGACATGTGAATGTATTTTGACTTAGTGGTTCTGATACTCTTGAAAGATGCCCAACTCTGCCTGGTTCCCAAAACTATTCTCTAAGATATTCCCAAAGGGAGGAGAAATCAATAGCAATGCCTAGTTATGATCTTGAAGTGAAGCAGATTTACGCTGGCTACCCTACACCCTTTCCAGCACCTGAAGTCAAAGGACAGGGAGGAAGGAAAGGTACTAAGACTCACTAATTATCAATGAAACTATACTAATGAATATAGTGTTTTATTGATAACCACTGGGTCTTAGTACCTTTCCTGGATCTTGGTACCTCATTAAACTGACCACAGAGCCTTAGTACCTTTCCTGGGTCTTAGTACCTCATTAAACAGACCACAGAGCCCCAGTTTCCCAAGATTACTTTGCAGTTTAGAATCGCGCTAGCCAAAGACATTCAATTTCCTGAATATGAGTCTGTGGGCCCTTTAAATCTTAAGTCTGGCTAAAGAGGAATTCACTGGAGATCTAGAACCTAGTAAAAACAAAACTCTGAAATATAATTAAATAAGCACTACAGTTCCTGATCCATAATTGTTCTTGGTCTGTTGCTACCATGAAATGCACCATAGAAAAAATTTTTAAAATAAGTAAATAAATAATAGCATCAGTTCCCAGAAGCTGAAGGCTTTGGACAGACTTTGAGACATTCTAAGTCTCAGTATTCCGTGTTGGTGCTTGCTACCAAAGTGTTCTACTAAACTGCCTGCCAAGCAGCAATGAAGCAGAGCCCTAGCAATTCATTCAACAAGCTACCAAGAGTGGAAGGCTAATTTAATGGGGCAGGGCCAAGCACAGTTAACAAACTGCACATCTGTAAAATGGAAATAGGTTGTCCCGTCTTCAGCAGTAAGACTCCTTGCTAAGTAGCTCTAAAAAGGCTTCAAAGCCTTTCTCCTTCTCGGTGTGTAGCTGCCAATGAGTTCATTTCACTTCCATCTGCGGAAAAGGAGAGGGAGCCAGAATGTGGGGCTTTGGCCCCACACCCACTAGAGTTGCCAGGGATTGAGAAATCGAGCTGCATCTAACCCCTTCCCTGGAGAAAGGACCTAAGCAATCATGTTCCACTTGTCAGTAACCTATGTGCCTTTCTATGTCCCTTTCCTTTAGCCCAAACCGAAACCAAATCATGGTACATGAAAGGTGAGTCCATTTCCACATGAACCCTTTGTAAATCTGTCCCAGGCTCCCTGGGTTCCATCTAGAATGCTGCTTCTGTTTGCTGCACACAGGCAATCTGGCATGGCCCTGGAAAATTTACATTTTCAAAACCTCAAAAAAATAAACTTCATTCTAGGCACGGCTCTTCTTTAAGCATGCAGTGAAATAAATTCTGTCTGCCCTATTTCATTTAATTCTATGCAACCAGCCCTGACTTGCCTATGATTGTTTCTTTTAAAAAAGGGAGTATGACAGTATAAAAAAGGACCCAGGATGCATGGCTTTGCTCAGCTCCATACTGGGTTAACTTTGGCATGTCTCTTCCCCTCTCCCGGTCTCAGTTTCTCCATAAATAAAGCACAAATGACAAGACTAAAATGATCACCTGAGAGTGCTGTCTAAGATTCTGTGGTTCTGTGGATTTTTCTGAGATGTTTCTCTCTTTGAAAGAAGTATTTTCATCATCAGTTCTTTCTAGCCTCTCATTCTGTTTTAGCTCCCAAAGACTTTGCTGGTCAGATGTCCTTCGCTTTATGTTAGGAGATTTTCATTGTGACTCTTCAAGTCAGTCACACAAGAGACTGACTTAAGATCCAGGAAGGGATCTGACAACTTTCCCATTCTTTGATCATTAAACTTAGGGAGGAGAGAAGTGGTGCTGACCAACCATACAGGCCCACATATATATTTCTTTTGGGATTCTGAAGATGGGCCCTTTCTAACTCTGGGCTTACAAATAAATTATTGTGCAGAAGGCTTGCAGCTCTAAAGTAATTAGTGGCCTATATCACCTTCCCAAGACAATTCTCTCTTTCCTCTTTCCGTCTTCTTTTTCTTTCTCATATTTGCTCATTCTTTCTCTCTTTCTTTCCTTTCTTTCCTTCCCTCTTTCTTATCCTTTGTCTTTTTACTCAGTCCTGCCAGTACAACTAAGGAGGTTATTTAGACCTATTGGCGATCCATAGGAAAATAAAATAATCAAAAACTTGCAGCTTATCTTCAGTGAACAGAACCACAAGATTAGGACTCAAAGCCATCCGAAGCACTTTCATGTTGGCAACATTAAGAAACCTATAACATAAAAGCATACAAGATGAAATGAATCCACAATCGCAAATTAAGATCAGCAGCTACCTTTACGTCAAAACATTCTGAGACACAGCTTTGTGTCAAAAGTTCTTTCATAAAAAGTCAATATGATTAGGGGAAGATACTGAAACCACATTATTTAACCAATGAACAAGCAGTGTAATCCCTGAGATTAATGAAACTCCAGATCACAAATGTTTAATATATTTTTGCTAAGCATGAGTAGGTCATGTGGTGAGGATTTATAGTTAAATAAAAGTATCTTCTCTACATCCACTTGTGAACATAATACTCACAACATCCATGTGATTAACAAGAGCAGCCTAGTCCAGGAGGGTTGCCAACAGCAGGCAGAAGTGTGGCATATCTAAACAAATGAACGTGAAAAGGTATCATTATGACTGATATTGTAGACATTTGGGATAAAGGGATTTTAAGTAAGTAGGGGGTTTTAGGCTGGGGACACATTGTAAAGAGGTCCTGAGGCTCAATAACCTTTCCTAACCACAAACCAGGTACAAGAAAGACCCAGATTTTGTACACTGTCCTCTTGTCCTTGGGTAGAAATATTTGGCAGGACACAGATGGAGTGGATACACATTTTTAGTGTCTGCAGGAATTAGGAAGGGGAATGCAGTCAATACTCCTTTCCCCAGTCACAGAAAATCACTTAATCTAGCTCTGTTGTAAGTTAGTGGGACAAGGCCTGATACCCTCTGTAATATGCAGAAGCTTTTGGTTTTGAACATGCGTCTTCAACTTTACCACCAGGTATAAAACAGAACTTGTCAGGTACCTAAGATAAATAACCAGCTTCTGCCCCTCCTGGATTAATTACTCCATGGATGTGTGCCTAAATAAAGACTCATTATGATATGGCTATAGGACCCAAGCCAAACCACTCTGTCCAAATTAAACTAGTGACTTCTCTTCTCCTCCCCTTCAAAAGGCATTTAAAGAATTTTTTCCCCTAGAATAATAAAAATGTCATACATCTGGAAATTTGCCATTTTGAGAGCAAAGGCTGGGGGACACATCAGGTGACTGGCACAAACTGTCCTCAGCAACAGCCTCACGGGGGAACAAATCTTCCCTCTGTGTCCTGACCAATCCAAGGCTCGGAAAATCAGACTTAAGAGTTGGAGGGAGAAAAGCTGCCATTTGGAGTTGTGGTCCAGTTGGCCTCTCAGGGGCCTACAGGAAAGAGGGGGGTGTACCCACTTAATTGGAGCACAAAGCCTGCAGTACCCAGGCTCCTGGACCAAAGTTGAGGACCTGGGATGAAGAGGAAGCAGAAGTCCAGGCACCTGTGTGAATACCTCCTCTTTCTTCCTTCCCAGACACCACGGCCCTGTGTCTGGGAAGGAAGGTCCCAGGCTGACCTCCATGCAACAGCCAATACTTACAGAGTTTCTATCTTGCACCAGGCATTGAATTAGAAATGAACAATACAAAGATGAGTTATACAGGCTCTCTCCTCTGCCTACAAAGCCCCATCAAGAAGTCTGCATAAAGTCCACCATAAGTCTCACCTACCTCATCATAGCACCAGCAGCTGGGGATGCTGCATACACCACAGGAAAAGCATAATAACTCTAAACAGCACTTAGAACTCCTCACCACTTCCTCCAAGGAGATACCCTTGGCTATTACACAACTGAGGCTGCATCCCATTGACTTAAAGATTATCTCCAGCTATAAACCAGGAGGAGGAAACCCACAAAGCTTATTAGTCACTTATACTTCAGCAGGAAGGAGTTCACTGCATCCGTCCCAAAGATGAGATTTTTCAGATAGAGAGTTTGAGGAGGGGTTCCCTAAAGAAGTATGGGTTGGGACACATATGCAGAGGGTAGCCAGGCCTGGCACTTGTCCAAAGTGTTTTGTGCCACACTCTCAAGAAACATCCTGCTTCCTATATTTTGTACATTCCCAAGCTTGTTGAAATCATTTATACCCTAAGCAACTTTACCCGCTAGAGCTCTTACATTTATTTGCTTTCTTATTAGCATCTCGGAGATGACTTTTTCAAGAACTGTCCTAAACATATGGATTTTGGTCATTCTTACCTTGCATATCCCTGGCAGATAACCAGCAGAGGACCTTTTTGTGTTTAAAGGATGTGCCGTATATGCTGAGTTTTAAAAAGCATGCAATCAACCCCCCAAATCTCACATGCCCTTTGCTATTCACCCACTCAGCATTACATTTCAAGCAACCACGGATTACTCATCATTTTTCATCAGAAAAGAGATGAGGTTCCCCAGACAAAGTCTCCTTTTCTCTCATTTGTGAAGTTAGAGCAGATGGCCTACATAATTCTCATCAGATATTCTTATGGTTACAACCAAGGGGATCGGAACACTAGGCAAGATAAAAAATAGAGCAGTCTCTCAAAAGCAAAGAAAAAGCAGGTGATATGTTCTTTACTGGTATTTCTTATGCACCTGAGCAATGAACAGATACATAACCTTCTACAACACATCCTGTTGCTATTTTGTTGATACAAAAGCTCTGTAATTTCCCTAAGAAATTTTGACTTGTTTTGTTAAGTTTATTTTTTGAGAGATAAAATTTAGGAAACGTTCACATTCAAAGGACCTGTTACCACTATTCATTGCGAAATGCTTAATGCCTTACACATTTCTTTCAATAGTCTCTATCCAGGTGAGACAAAAACACTATAAAGACTGCCTTGATTAACACCAAATAAAACCCAGTTCTATCTCCACCTTCCATCCTGTGAGACTCTCTCATCTAATTACAGTAACTGCTCAACAATAATGTGGAAAAGATGCAGTGACAATGATTAGAACTAGGGCAAGGAAGCAGTTTTCATAAAGTATCCCTAAAGCCCATGATTTGGATCTATAATTTGAACCAAATAATCTGCTCTACTAATTAAAGACTGGCCTGTCAGGAGATTTAAAATGCTATTTGATGGAACATCCCTAAATGCCATATCCAGGTCTCTGTCAAACCATCTAGAAAATGCAATTCAATTCCAGTAAAGTTTATTACATGATAGATATGACTAGGTGCAAAAGGAAATATTAAACTCAAGCTTGATTTTCAAGAAGCAAATGATGGCAACATCATATCCAAGAAGATAAAAAACAAAAAGATTTTAGAAGCAATAGGTTATAGTTTTCCTTTTAAGAAATCATGTAAGTAATATATGTTAGCTGAAAACATATCTTGTAAAGGAGTTGAATACCCAAATATGGGGCCCAATTTGTTTCTTTTTTTAAAAAAAAATCATCATTTACCTATGCAGTACTATATTTTGAAGACATACCTCTGGCCAATGACCTCAAGGTGATCAGTCCAACAAAGAAGATCATTAGGTAGAATGTGAAATGGTGCTGGGTATTAGGGCACCATTGTACCCCACAAACCAAGAGTAGAATACTTCCAGGTCTCATTTGACACTTAGGCCCAAGTTAGCTGTAACTGAAAGGAGACAAGGAACTGGGGGTATTCTATAAGAGATCCATTTTTCTGCTTCTAGCACATATTCTGCAAGGTCTTCCTGATACAATATAATGGGATCCTGGGTAATTATAACAATCTTATAATACATTTATGACCACCAAAAAATTAAAGACAATGTCCCAAGAAAGTACATAGATATACACATACATACATACATACATACATACATACATACAAGGAAGACGGGAGGAAAGGAAGGAAATATAAAATCAAAATAGTAAGTGGCAAGCATACACCAAGTCAGGGTTGCCCTGGGAGCAGGTGCTGCTAAGACCTCTGGAACCAGAGACTGAGCAATGGGACCCTCGCATGGTGGGGCAGCTGAACCTGAGACTTGGGCAATAAGTCAAGATCCTTAAAGGTTACGAACGCAGTCCCAGATCAGTCCTGATCCCAAGTTCCAGGACACAAGAAATTTAAATCTTCTCTGGAGGAAAGTTCTCAGTTTGAGCCCTCAATATTACTAAATTTTACCAAATATAAGCTCACACAAATAATTTCTCAAAACACAAGAAAACAAAACAATGAAAATGAGAGTTGGCATAAATGATAAACAACAGAATTACACCCTCAATTACCAAATAACTAGTATTCTCAGACAAATAATATTACTATATAAAAAATATTTCATGTAATAAAATATGAAATATCAAAATGAACAAACAAAAAGAGACTTCAAGAAAATAACCAGAAAGATCTGCAAACTAGACAAAGAGAATTACAAAACAACAACAGTATAAAATCATTAAAACTGAAAACTCAATGGATGGACTAAACCACAGATTTATATAGCTGAATAGAGAATTACTGACCTGACAAGGCTTGTGAAAAAAAATAACCAGAATGCAGTACAGAGAGAAAGATAAAGAGATGGGAATTATTAAAAGGCTATTAAGAGGCATGAGGCACAGAAGAAGAAGGTTGAACACAAGCCTAATGGACGTCCTAGAAGGAGAGAATAGAGAATGGAGGAGAGGCAATTTTGTGACACAATGGCCAGGGTTTTTCTAGAACTGGTGAAAGACACCAATCCAAGGATGCAGAAACACACTATATCCCAAGCAGAAGAAATCAAAAGTACAGTTGACCCTTGAACGACACAGGTTTGAACTGCGTGGATGCACTTATACGTGGATTTTCTTCTGCCTCTGTCACCCTTGAGATGTAAGACTGACCCCTCCTCTTTCTTCTCCTCCTCAGCTGATTCAATGTAAAGATAAGGATGAGGACCTTTATCTGTATATTTCACTTAATCAATGGTAAATATATTTTTTCTTCCTTATGATTTTTGTAAGTTTTTTCTTTTCTCTGGCTTACTTTATTGTAAGAATACAACATATAATACATATACAAAATAAGTATGGATTGATTGTTTATTGGTAAGGCTTCTGGCCAACAGTAGGCTATTAAGCAGTTAAGTTTTAGGGGAGTCAGAAATTATACATGGATTTTCAACCATGCAGAGGGGTCAGCACCCCTAACCCCACCATTGTCCAAGAGTCAGCTATATTCCACATCTAGAGACATTGAAATGATACTACAGAATACCAAAAGCAACCACAATATTATGAAGGCAGCCAGAAAGAGGTCAGCAATTAGACTGACAGTTAATTTCTCAACAGCCACAACTGAAGTCAGAAGATAGTAGTTATCTTCTTTTCATTTTCACTTGCATTTGTTTAATTATGAAGAGTTTAAGCATCTCTTCTCAAGTTCAAGGGTCAGTTGTACTTATTTACCTATAAACTGACAGTAGTTATCTTCAAAGTGGTAGGAGAAAATAAGTCTTAACTAGAACACCCAATGAATAAATTTTTTAAGAATGAGAAATATATTTTCTGATAAACAAAAACAGAGAGAGTTTACTATCAACAAAACTTCACGAGAATTTCTAAAGACCTTACTTTAGCAAGGAGGAGATAAGGAATGTCAAGGAGCAGAAAAGTTGGTATATAGGTAGGTAATTTTAAATGAGTATTTTTAAACTGTCTCTGTAAAACAAAAGATATCTATACTGTGGTGGTAAAAGAAGTCAGAACTAAAATATCGGACAACAATAGCATATAATTCAAGAGAGAGTGATTGGAGTTAAAGTACTCTAAGATGTCTGAGTTGTTTGGAAATGGGGTTAGGATAGCAACTTTATTCACAGTGGGAGAAAGTGGTATCACAGCCCTAATCTGCCAAGACCTCCAGCCAGGACTTCCTCACCACTTTCCCTCCTAACCTAATCCATCCCAGCCAAGCCTGCCCTCCACACTTGTGATGGGGAAGAGGTTGACTGGTTTCCAGACAGAATTAAACTCTCCAGAGGAATCCCATGGGCCCTGGAGGCAGGGTGGCTTCCCTGGGTGGAAGAGGGGCTTAGAGCAAAGAAAATCCTCCAGGAGGAGGAAAGAGTGTTTTGGCAGCTTAAACTTTCAGCTGTGTCTAGAGAGTAATCTACTTATCCTAACTTGCAGGGCAGGTGTGGCTTTGTTTGTGAAGGGCTTTGTCCGGGCTAGGTGTTGTTTGACTTTGGCAAACAGGCTTGGTGATTAGTGATTTGTGAAGTTACAGCACTGACTGGGAGGTAAGATGTGTTTGAGTTCCTGGGTTTTACCAATCCAGAGGATTAGGATGGCGGAAATGAGGCAACACGAAAAGTTTCTGTTTCACTGGGAGAACCCAATTTCCTCCTGGAATTTTTCTGCTAGACACAGTCTGACCACATCGACCTACATGAACTTTCTTCTTAGAAAATAATAAATCACAGAAAGACCATCCTTCAAAGGCTTCTTTGTCACCTGGTTGCTGAGCCTGGGTCTACCTAAAGGTTGGGCTCTAGGAAAATGACCTACAGAAGCTTCTTATGGCCATTTCTTCATCACGTTCCCTGACAAGTTGGACAGTGGGGCTGGTACAGGGAGCAGGAGGTGGGAAAAGAGTTGGGGAAGAGCAACACCGCAATTGGAACCCTAACTTGTGGAATTCAGGCTCCTTTTTATGTAATCCTAAAGCAAGCAAGTAGAAAGGTCAGTTGGCCGGGGAGAAAATGTGTAACACATTTAAGTGCCACTTCCAAATTATTTATGAACTATCTAATATTTTCATGGGGCTCTATTTCTGATGAACTCCATTAGAGGAATTAGTGAACAGTGGCAATAACAGCTAATAGTAGCCTGGCTAATACAACTTCAGAACTGTTAGAAGTGATGCTATGCTTGTGGGTTGCGAAGGACAACCCTAGTTAAGAATGCTGAGCTACTCCAACATGCACACTTGTTCATGGTATCGTGTGATGCCCACTTAACATCATGGGTTTCAGAACCCCTGCCAAAAAACAGACCATGCACTTACCACCAAACACACCATTACCTGGGTTTCCCACATGCACATAATTGCCCTGAGCATTGATAACAATTATCTGCTATACGCAAAGAGGAGACAATGTTCTCTGCCCAGCGGAAAAACTGTCATTGATAATTACAAGGTAGCTGGTCTCAGCCCCCAAAAGGACTATATATTGGCATCCTCCAAGAAGTGTTGTATTCATAAGCCATATTCTTGGAGGGGTTAGTGCAGTGAGGAATTAAAAGGACAAGACATTCTTTAATATTTTCAACAAAGGGAATTAGTACTTCAGAAAAATTAGTGAGTAAATATTTATGAGAGTTCAGTATGCTGTTTGGTTATGGTAAAAACAGGAAGAATGGCCCTTGGATTCCATAGGAGTGGGTCCTTAACTAGAAAAGCATACAGCAAAGGAGCCCGTGGTGCCTTCTTGGATAACATCAGGTGAGTATTACATTTCCTAAATATGTGCTACTAAATCATCCAAAACTTCATGAATTCTTGGGGTGAAGAATTGTGGTTTTTTACAGCATTTATTATTTATTTATTTATTTATTTATTTATTTATTTATTTAGAGACGAGCTCTGTCTCTGTCGGCCAGGCTGGAGTGCAGTGGCGCAATCTCAGCTCACTGCAACCTCTGCCTCCTGGGTTCAAGCAATTCTCCTGCCTCAGCCTCCAGAATGAGTAGCTGGGAGTGCGTGCCACCACGCCCAGTTAATTTTTGTATTTTTAGTAGAGACAGGGTTTCACCATGTTGGCCAGGATGTTCTCGATCTCTTGACCTTGTGATCTGCCTGCCTCAGCCTCCCAAAGTGCTGGGATTACAGGTGTGTACAGCATTTTTAAATAGTTCTTTTCTTCCTCCCTCCCTTCTCTTTTCTTCCCTTTTCTCACGAGGAGGACATAAAGGCCAAGATTACCAGTTTAATGCCCTTTCCTCCACACAGTAATTGTCCACCTTTAGTCATGTACATATCTTTTTTTAAAGATCTTCTCTTGAAGTCTCATAATGTTAACTCTAATTATCATTAGGTTGTTACTTAGAAAACAACCAACATAAACTCAGGTCCAAAATCCTTAGACATACTACCCTTCATCTACCCACACCACAGAACATGCATAAATAAAGACAACCCAAACCATAAAGCCAATAGCATTCAAGTTAAAGCATTAATTTAACATGCTGGATGATGTTCTGCTGAAACCACACTGCTGCCCAAATGAGGAGCTGTACGGTATTGATCACTGTGGCACAGATTCTCCGGAGCTCAGCAAGCATTTATTTCCTGTTCCATGTGATGACTGAATTCTCCTGCCACCTTCCCTTCTGGAACTACTGTGAAACCTTTCTTCATCAGCCTGCTGTATGGGCATTTGCTCTCTGAATGTAAACAGTGCTTTGGGATCAAATTAAATGTACCATGATTTTTTCTTAAGAACACTCCACATTGAAAGTGGTCCTGCTTGACACTAATTTGAACACAAACCTAACATAGGTGCAGGCACTGAAACCATGTCACAGTACTCAGTTATAAGGTAGTCATCCAAATGATCCAGAAAATGCCTATCTTAAATTCTTGTTGCCATCCAAATAAAAGCGACATGTGAAAATGTGTATAGAGGACTCACAAATCCCCGAAGTCCATAAATGTTCAGAGGCCCTCAGCCCCCAAAGTGAGAAACTGCCCTGTGGAATGCAGTTTGGCGATGTGGTTACACAGACAAGCTGCCTTGAGTATGTACTGAAATGAGAAACGTGCTCTCACTCATAGGTGGGAGTTGAACAATGAGAACACTTGGACACAGGGTGGGGAACATCACACACCAGGGCCTGTGGGAGGGTTGGTGGGGGGAGGGATAGCATTAGGAGATAGACCTAATGTAAATGACGAGTTAATGGGCGCAGCACACCAACATGGCACATGTATATATATATATATATAACAAACCTGCACGTTGTTCACATGTACCCTAGAACTTAAAGTATTAAAAAAAGGCCGGGCGCGGTGGCTCAAGCCTGTAATCCCAGCACTTCGGGAGGCCGAGACGCACGGATCACGAGGTCAGAAGATTGAGACCATCCTGGCTAACACGGTGAAACCCCGTCTCTATTAAAAAATACAAAAAACTAGCCGGGCGAGGTGGCGGGCACCTGTAGTCCCAGCTACTCGGGAGGCTGAGGCAGGAGAATGGCGTGAACCCGGGAGGCGGAGCTTGCAGTGAGCTGAGATCGCGCCACTGCACTCCAGCCTGGGCGACAGAGCGAGACTCCGTCTCAAAAAAAAAAAAAAAAAAGAAAAAAATAATTTTTCAAAAAAGAAAAAAAGAAATGAGAAACATGTTTCCATCAAAACCTGGAGGCACTGAGTTAGGAGCTGGAGCAGAACTGAGACAGCTATTATAAAGAATAAAACCAGAGCTAACACAAGATGACTAGAAACATGGTCACAGAGCGAGCACGGCGTCCACAGACTTGTGACACAAACTTGGCGGTGCTGAGTGCTCTTTCGGGAGCCCCCAGCTCTCCCACTGTGACGCAGTTTTCATGGTAAAATGGATGCACTATTTAAGGCCTTTCTGGAAGCTCGCAGTCCAGAGGGGTGTGAAACACAAACCAATTCCAATAAATGGGTCCCCAGTGCTGCTACTGAAACAAACCTCCACAATTATGGTGATAGTTTGTTTTGGTCTGTTTCTTTCTCGTTGGGGGTTTTTCCATTTGCCCCTTCACCTCCACCAGCACTGAATCCATTACTGGCCCTGCTCTGTGTTCCAGGAGGGTGACTCCTGAAGGCAGCACCACCCAGGGTCCCGTGCCAGGTGACTTTTGGTTGGGTCCTGCCAGTGGGAGGCACTAGCATGAGACTGGAGGGAGAGAGGAATGGGAGGTTGGCCTCAAATTCTCTCCCACTGCTCAGGTGCTTCACTGCAGCATCTCTGGTGAAAGCTCTGTCCTCCTACAGCCCCGGGGCCAGCAGGTCCTACTTCTCCATGGCTGCAGCTCTAAGTGCTCATACAACATTACTTCCTTCCACCACCCCTTCAGCCCAGGGCTGGCCACGAGCCCTCAGGAAACACTATACCCCTCTCTCATCCCTTCAGCCCAGAGCTGGACGTGACTTTCCGCTGTTGGAGTCCCTTGTTTGCTCTTTAACCCTGCACACACTTCTGTGAGTAGAGCCCTTCAGGACGTCCTCTTCATTTGAACCAATGGGGTGAATTCTGTGTTCGGCTGGGACTGCTACAGTCATCAGATTTGGTCAGTCAAATCAGCACTATGTGAACTCCTGAATCCAGATTAGAGTTTTGAAAATTAACCACATAAAAAAGTAGAAAAAGCACTCACCATCTCTCAGGGAAGCAAACCCATGAAGATAATTGCATAAACAACAAAAGTGAACTTGGACCCTCTAAATCCACTCTTGAAAAAATTTAGCTTCAGAAAACAATACCTTAGGAAATAAAAAAGCTATCTTCATGAAGAAAACTGGTATCATGTCATCTACAGCAGAGAAAATTTTAGAAACAAACTATATGTCCAACAGGATGGGAATTAATTATGACATATCAACTTAATGGACTATGATGCCATCTTGAAACATTATTAAGACTTTGATGGGTGGGTGGCTCATACCTGTAATTGCAGCACTTTGGGAAGCTGAAGCAGGTGGATCACTTGAGGTTAGGTGTTTGAGACCAGCCTGGCTAACATGGTGAAACCCTGACTCTACTAAAAATACAAAAATTAGCCGGGTATGGTGGCACACACCCGTAGTCCCAGTTACTTGGGAAGCTGAGGCAGGAGGAGCACCTGATCTCAGGAGGTAGAGGTTGCAAGGAGCCGAGATCACATCACCACCCACTTCAGCTTGTGTGACAGAGCAAGACCCAGTCTCAAAAAAAAAAAAAAAAAAAAAGGCTTTGTAGCATAGTAGCAAAAAATGTCTATACTAACAATGATGAGTAGGACAGATATTTGGACATGCATCAGAATTTTATTTATGTAAAAATATATATGCATGTCCCTAAAAGTTAGATGACATTTCACAAAACTAAATCCTATTTGGAGAACTCAAAATTCTAAGTAATATACATTTCTTTTCTAAAATATCCTTAAAAATGAAACAAAAGAAATAAAACAAAGGACATGATATTCAGAGACCTCATGGCTATAGCTTGTGACAGCAGAGGTGCATTCTGGGAGCTCAGGGCTCCCCAAGACTATATACCCTGCCTTCCAATCAATAAGCAGCCTTAAGCAGAACATTTAACTTCAGTCTCCATTCCTTTTCTCTGCAGTAGGATGACTACTGACCCACTCACAATAATGTGCATTTAATAAAGCTAACTGGACTGCAAGATATTTTTTTTTGCTTTCATCCATATGCCCCACTGTAACTACTGTCTATATATGCTGGCTCTAGCTGGGAAAATTTAAAATGAAAGCATTTCCTTAGACAATTTGTTGTTGTGCAGTGCTTGTGAGCTCTGTTTCAGAGATTGCACACTTTCATTAGGAAGTGGTAGGATGAACATCGCCATTTGGGGGCCTTCATTGGAGCTTTTAAAATATGTTTCACACTCCTCCTTAAAGAGATCCTATCTAGCAGAGTGATAACAGATTGATGGCCATGACCTTCTTCACATTCTTCTAACTCCTTTAAAATGAAATCAAAGCTCTTGCTGCTGGTGCCTACGGGCCCAGCGCCAAGGCAATGTAATGAAGGCTACATATCATCCCTCACCCTCAAGACCGTCAACTGAGTTCATCGTTAATGTGTTCACGCCACCAAGGTACATGTCAAAAGACAGGAAAATCCAAGAGAAATGTACCTTCCCCATTCCCAAGGCCTATTTTCTTAAACAGTGGTTGTCAGAAAGACAATGTCTTCGTGTGGAAGACAAATATGATATCATATTGACATTACAACAAAATAGTTTTACAGACATAAAGCTTCTTATGCTTTAAACTGATGGTTTGATATCTTCCTAAATTGTACATTTTAGCAGAGTTTTTTTAAACTAAAACATTTATTGGTCTAAAATACATATTAACTTGAAATATTGCTATTCCCATTTCATAGCCAAGTGATAATAATTTTCTTTAATTACACATTAACTCCAGTGTGTTACTGGGATAGGCAGTTATTGTTTTACAGGGTCAAGATTAATGGGCAGGTGTTCTGCGATAATCTGAATGAAAAGAAATAGAGGAATTATACATGATTCATTTTCTTACTTCTCTGAGCTGAATAATATTAATAACACTGCCACCTTACATTTATAAAGCACTTTTCAGTTTCAGAGTATTTTTGTATCTGGGATTACAGTTTCCTGCATTTTTTACCTTTGACAGATCCTTCCAGATAATACACAACTCTACCGCTTTTCAACTTTCTGACGCCCAAACATTGTGTTTGTGTGTTTATAACAATGGAATACAGTGAGAGGCAGTAGATTAACCACAGCCTTTAGAAACAGACAGACCTGGGTTCAAATCTCAGCCCAATCATTCACTACATGACCTTGAATAAATTACTCTGAGCATCAGTTTTGTCATAGTTAAAATGGGGTCAGTGGAAGAGCTAAATAAGATATCACGCAAAAGGTCTGAGACATATCTGGCACATAGCAAGAACTCAAGAAATAAAGTAGTTATTGCTGTTATTAGCAGCTATTTCTACTCTGTCTTAAACATTTTCTTGCCTTTTTTTTTTTTTTTTTTTTTTTTTTTTTTGAGACGGAGTCTCGCTCTGTCACCCAGGCTGGAGTGCAGTGGCTGGATCTCAGCTCACTGCAAGCTCCGCCTCCCGGGTTCACGCCATTCTCCTGCCTCAGCCTCCCGAGTAGCTGGGACTACAGGTGCCCGCCACCTCACCCGGCTAGATTTTTGTATTTTTTAGTAGAGACAGGGTTTCACCGTGTTAGCCAGGATGGTCTTGATCTCTGACCTTGTGATCTGCCCGTCTCGGCCTCCCAAAGTGCTGGAATTACAGGCTTGAGCCACCACGCCCGGCCTCTTGCCTCCCTCTTATTTGTTTTCTTCAAAATATTTGGATTCAGAGACAGATGGAGGATGCGGAAAATCAAGAAATATTAATATTAGTACCAAAAAGTGTACCAGAAGGAACTGCATCAGGGCAATCTCAGGTGTCCTCTGCCCTGACGGCCTTACTCAAGCAAACAGTCTGCAAAAACTCATCCATTTTCTTTCTGCTTAACAGAATGTAAAGTTAACTGTGCTTTGTATAAATCCAGTTATTTATTGGTTGGCATTCCCGTATTCTCAGTTTAAAAGTACATATCAAACCCAAGAAAACTTCTCAAATAAAAAGTGCTCTCTGGTTACTGTGGTACCCAGCCTCGGTAGTGGTCCCCAGAGACTGCACCCGCTGGTAGTCACAGCTATGTAGCAGCCCCAGCCCCAGCACACACACTGAAGACTGGCTAGTCTCTTATGCAGCCAATAGAATTAGGTGGAAATGAAGATGTGGAACTTTGAGGCTGTCATAAAAGACACTGGAGTTTCTGCTTTGGTCTCTTGGATTACTTGCTCTGGGGAAAGCCAAGCACCACATCATGAGGATACTCAAACAGCTCTGTAAAGAGATCCACATGGAGAAGGACCAATTCGCTAACACCAACTGCCAGCTTAGAAATATATCCTCCGGCCTTCAGATGACTGCAGCCCTAGCCTAGATGTGACTACAACCTGGTGAGAGACCCTAACCCAGAACTGCCCAGCCAAGCCACTTCGGAATTCCTGAATTCACAGAAACCATGAAAGATAATAAATGATTATTGGTGCTTTAAAACAGTAAATTTTGGAGTACTTTGTTACATAATAATAGATGATTATTATAATAACGAGGATAATTTGGCAAGACTAAATTGGAACAACTTGACCCTTCACCATGTAGCTACATAACCCAAAGAGCATGGACAAAAATGACAGATAAGCAACAAAGTCCTGCTATACAAAGGAAAGTGGCTTTAACATACATGCACATATATTAAGCATAGCCACTTCACATACTGACAAATCCCCAAAGTGCCACACTAATTCGAAAAGCCTTAAAAAAAAAAAAAAAAAAAAGGAATGAGGTCAGGCACAGTAAATCACACCTGTAATCCCAGCACTTAGGGAGGCTGAGGCGGGCTGATCACTTGAGATCCAGAGTTTGAGAACAGCCTGGCCAACATAGCGGAACCCCACCTCTACTAAAAATATAAAAATTAGCAAGGCATGGTGGTGTTTGCCTGTAGCCCCACCTACTCAGGAGGCTGAGGCACGAGAATCGCTTGAACTCAGGAGGCAGAGATTTCAGTGAGCCAAGATCGAACCACTTCACTCTTGCCTGGGCAACAGAGGGAGACTCAAAAAGTCTCAAAAAAAGAAAAAAAAAAAGAGTAATAGCCTACCAACCAAAAAAAGTCCAGGACCAGATGGATTCACAGCCGAATTCTACCAGAGGTACAAAGAGGAGCTGGTACCATTCCTTCTGAAACTATTCCAATCAATAGAAGAAGAGGGAATCCTCCCTAACTCATTTTAAAAGGCCAGCATCATCCTGATACCAAAGCCTGGCAGAGACACAACAACAAAAAAAAACAAAACAGAATTTTAGCCCAATATCACCAATGAACATCGATGCAAAAATTCTCAATAACATGCTGGCAAATCGAATCCAGCAGCACATCAAAAAGCTTATCCACCATGATAAAGTGGGCTTCATCCCTGGGATGCAAGGCTGGTTCAATATACGCAAATCAACAAACATAATCCATCACATAAACAGAACCAAAGACAAAAACCACATGATTATCTCAATAGATGCAGAGAAGGCCTTTGACAAAATTTAACAGCCCTTCATGCTAAAAACTCTCAATAAATTCGGTATTCATGGGACGTATCTCAAAATAATAAGAGCTATTTATGCCAAACCCACAGCCAATATCATACTGAATGGGCAAAAACTGAAAGCATTCCCTTTGAAAACTGGCACAAGACAGGGATGCCCTCTCTCACCACTCCTATTCAACATAGTGTTGGAAGTTCTGGCCAGGACAATCAGGCAGGAGAAAGAAATAAAAGGTATTCAATTAGGAAAAGAGAAAGTCAAATTGTCCCTGTTTGCAGATGATATGATTGTATATTTAGAAAACCCCATCGTCTCAGCCGAAAATCTCCTTAAGCTGATAAGAAACTTCAGCAAAGTCTCAGGATACAAAATCAATGTGCAAAAATCAAAAGTATTCTTATACACCAATAACAGACAAACAGAGAGCCAAATCATGAGAGAACTCCCATTCACAATTGCTTCAAAGAGAATAAAATACCAAGGAATCCAACTTACAACGGATGTGAAGGACCTCTTCAAGGAGAACTACAAACCACTGCTCAATGAAATAAAAGAGGACACAAACAAATGGAAGAACATTCCATGCTCATGGATAGGAAGAATCGATATCATGAAAATGGCCATACTTCCCAGGTAATTTATAGATTCAATGCCATCCCCATCAAGCTACCAATGACTTTTCTTCACAGAATTGGAAAAAACTACTTTAAAGTTCATATGGAACCAAAAAAGAGGCCACATTGCCAAGACAATCCTAAGCCAAAAGAACAAAGCTGGAGGCATCAAGCTACCTGACTTCAAACTATACTACAAGGCTATAGTAACCAAAACAGCATGGTACTGCTACAAAAACAGGGATATAGACCAATGGAACAGAACAGAGCCCTCAGAAATAATACCACACATCTACAACCATCTGATCTTTGACAAACCTGACAAAAACAAGAAATGGGGAAAGGATTCCCTATTTAATAAATAGTGCTGGGAAAACTGGCTAGCCATATGCAGAAAGCTGAAACTGGATCCCTTCCTTACACCTTACACAAAAATTAATTCAAGATGGATTAAAGACTTAAATGTTAGACCTAAAGCCATAAAAGCCCTAGAAGAAAACCTAGGCAATACCGTTCAGGACATAGGCATGGGCAAGGATTTCATGTCTAAAACACCAAAAGCAATGGCAACAAAAGCCAAAATTGACAAACAGGATCTAATTAAACTAAAGAGCTTCTGCACAGCAAAAGAAACTACCATCAGAGTGAACAGGCAGCCTACAGAATGGGAGAAAATTTCTGCAAGCTACTCATCTGACAAAGGGCTAATATCCAGAATCTACAAAGAACACAAATTTACAAGAAAAAAACAACCCCATCAAAAAGTGAGCAAAGGATATGAACAGACACTTCTTAAAAGAAGACATTTATGCAGCCAACAGGCACACGAAAAAATGTTCATCATTCACTGGCCATCAGAGAAATGCAAATCAAAACCACAATGAGATACCATCTCATATCAGTTAGAATGGCAATCATTAAAAAGTCAGGAAACAACAGCTGCTGGAGAGGATGTGGAGAAATAGGAACACTTTTACACTGTTGGTGGGACTGTAAACTAGTTCAACCATTGTGGAAGACAGTGTGGCAATTCCTCCAGGATCTAGAACTAGAAATACCATTTGACCCAGCCATCCCATTACTGGCTATATACCCAAAGGATTATAAATCATTCTGCTATTAAGACACACGTACATTTATTGCGGCACTATTCACAATAACAAAGATTTGGAACCAACCCAAATGTTCATCAATGATAGACTGGATTAAGAAAATGTGGTGCATATACACCACTGAATACTATGCAGCCATAGAAAAGGATGAGTTTATGTCCTTTGTAGGGACATGGATGAAGCTGGAAACCATCATTCTCAGCAAACTATTGCAAGGACAAAAAACCAAACACTGCATGCTCTCACTCATAGGTGGGAATTGAACAATCTGAACACTTGGACACAAGGCGAGGAACATCACACACTGGGGCCTGTCGTGGGGTTGGGGGAGGGGGGAGGGATAGCATTAGGAGATATACCTAAAGTAAATGATGAGTTAATGGGTGCAGCACACCAACATGGCACATGTATACATATGTAACAAGCCTGCACATTGTGCACATATACCCTAGAACTTAAAGTATAATAAAAAAAGATAAATGGCATATGATTATATAAAAATGTACATTGTCTATGAAAAACTATAAATATAGTAAATACGTAGTATATTAAAAACTATAAAGTAAAAATCTAATAACAAATGAGGAACATCATCAGCAATGTAGGATAGACTGAGGGTTACTACTCTCCATATAAAAGAGAATGTATAAATCAATAAAAGGAAATCACTCAATAGTAAAACAGCAGATATAACTGAGAGATTCAAGTAAAGAAGAAGGGACCCAAAGACTGAGCTCTAGGGCACTAGAGTATTTAGATATTAGGAAGAGGGGGATTCTGCAAAGGAGACCAAGCAGCGGCTACCAGGATGGGGGGCAACTAGAAGCTTCTGATGTCCAAGAAGCCAAGGATCAAAGAGTTTTGAGAAAGAGAGAGTGATGAAAAGCTCCAAACCCTGTTTACAAGGTCAAGGAAGATGAGAACTAAACATTTACTAGATTTTGCCACATGAAATCACTGGTAATAGCCACATATCATCCAATTTCTCTTCCTATTGTCAATAAATGTTTGCTGAGTGCCCATTACATGTCAGGCACAGTACTTCTTGAATTTAGCTTCCATCCTTTTATGTTGTAACTGCCAATATGTTATGACTGCTAATACTGTTTGTTCCTTCAGGTCACTTCCAGGACATGACTTCCAGATTCTTGGGTGTGGGGCATGAGAAAAGAGTCAAAGTGGTCAGATTCAAATCTACTAGGTGTCAGAAAATGGCACAACAGCAAATTAGTAGTAAATATTAGCAGAGGGTTAGGAAATATCTCACTAATAATTACAATTAACAATTTTAAGAATTATTTATACCTACAACAGTATGGTTAGGCTAGGTTCTGCTGCCATAACAAACAACCCCTCAATCTCAGTGATCTGACACAGTACAGTAGTTCTCCTCTATTTTTGTCAGAGACATTCCAAGACCCCCACTGGATGCCTGGAACTGCGGATAGTACCAAACCCTACATATACTATGTTTTGTCCTATATATACATAACTATGATAAAGTTTAATTTAGAAATTAGGCACAATAAAATATGTAAAACAATAATTAAATATAACAAGTATAACAATATACTGTAATAAAAGTTATGTGAATATAGTCTCTCTCTCTCTCAAAATATCTTATTGTACTATACTCAACCTTCTTGTGATGATGTGAGATGACAAAATGCCTACACGATGAGATGGAATGAGGTAAATGACATAGGCTTTGTGATGTAATGTTAGGCTACTATTAACTTGAACACAAGCACTGCAATACGGTCTCAGTAGATCTGACAACCAAGATGCCTACGGCAGGTCGCATAAAAAGCATGCATACGCTGGACAAAGAAATGACTCGTGACCATGAGAGGTTGTGTCACACTATTCAGAACTGCCTACAATTTAAATTTTATAAATTGTTTATTTCTGGAATTTTCCATTTAATATTTTCAGACTGAGGCTGACCGTAGGTAATTGAAACCTCAGAAAGTGAAACCACAGATAAGAGGAGGCTGATACACTGGTTTCTTTCTTGCTTCCTCAAAGTCTACGATGGGTCTAGTCACCTCTCCTGGATAAACATCTTCTATGTGTTGCCTTAGCTTCCAGATAGATCTAAACTGTGAAACATTCCCAACTCTAAACATTCCATAATCACCACAGCAGAGGAAGAGAGTCCTAACAGGTCTCACATAAGCAATTAAGTGATCTGCTCAAAAGTGGCTCATGTTCAAGCACAACTCAATGGCCAGCAAGAATCATAAGACCTATTCAATTGCAAGGGGAGTCGGGAAGAGGAATCTTCCCATGAAGATAAACTAGACGTGGGTGAGCATTCTAAATGTCTACTATAATCAGGATTCTAGTTTTTCAAAGGATCTGACATCTAATCATTCATTTGACCATGAAAACATCCCAATAAGGTAGATAGAAAGCTGCTTAGAATTTCCATTTACAGATGTGGACATTGAAGCATAAAAAATTTAAACAACTTATCTAATTAGTGGTAATATTTAATTTAAATCACTGTAGGCTGGGCATGGTGGCTCACATCTGTAATCCCAGCACTTTGGGAGGTCAAGGCGAGAGGATCACTTGAGGTCAGGAGCTCAAGACCAGCCTGGCCAACATGGTGAAACCCCATCTCTACTAAAAATACAAAAATTAGCTGAGTGTGGTGGCGAATGCCTGTAATCCCAGATGCTTGGGAGGCTAAGGCAGGGGAATCCATTGAACCTGGAGGCAGAGGCTGCAGTGAGCAGAGACTATGCCACTGCACTCCAGCCTGAGCAACAGAGCGAGACTTCACCTCAAAATAATAATTATTATTATTATTTAAATCACTATAGTGAGGATTGCCTTCCAGCTTTATGAGCTTTTTTTTTTCCCCCACAAGTCCATGTTGACATTAACTAGGGGAAAAATTAGGATCACTGATATCTGTAGTCATCATGGTTTATCTAAAATATATCACAGAATAGAATACTACATGATTCTCTAAGAACATTAGACAAAAGAAGACCCTTTGAAATAGCTAGAATTAGTCCTTTCAAACATAGTCTTGGCATTGACTGACTGACATAAAAATGAAAGCCAAAACGCTTAGGACGGAAGAACACTTTGGTTTCCCTAAGAACACGTGAATCTCCTGTCTCTGCATCTATCACTAAAGATTAGCCCTTAGAACAGTAGTATGTGAACCCCCTTCACGTTAACACTGAACTTTAAATTTCAACTTCCCAACAGTTTTAATTTGGAGGCTTCTGACAACCCAGCTCTAATGGAAACCAGTCTTCCTGACTTCTGTATTAAGCCTTAAGGTACAATTTCCTTTTCTCAGATATGTGGGGTCTTGATATGGTTTTAGGACAGCAGGGAAGAACTGCACTGGGGATTTCCTTTATCATGAGTGATTTAATTCAGCAGCACAAAATGCTAACACTTTTCCAAAAGCAATGTATATCCTGGATTCCTAGATCAAAATGAAATATCACTTGGCATTGAGATAAAAGCATTACTTATAATTATAAGACTTTTCTCCAAAGGTTGTGTACTCAGAAAGAGTTGAAAGAGTGACTAGTTATAAGCTCTTATTTTTTTTTCAATCCTTAAATTCCATACATGAATCCTTAATCTAGAGGCTGGTATGTGAGTAAAGTACCAAACAAGAGCCTCAACAAGTATCAGGTCAAGCCCTTGAAGTTTTGTCCACAGATTCCCTTCCCTTTGCTTTACTGAGCTTTCAGAGGGAAAGAGGAAGGAATGGAATGTCCAATGTCAAGATAAATGGCACATACCCAAATCTAACAATTGTCAACCACCTAATATTCCATCTTAGAAATGGACAAGTGTTTTCAGTCCAAAACTCTATACCATCTTGTCAATACCTTACATAGCAAAGGCACTTTATGTAGTGAGGATAATTTCATCTCCTGAAAAGTAACCATGCAGCTCACTCCAGGAAGCCAACTGAACTCAGTTTTTGTGGTAGTCAGAAAAAGCCCTACCCAGAGAGTGTGGAGAAGGTGCCAGATGAGTGTTCCAATTAAAACAGCATGAAATCTGAGTTTTATTCCCAGATCAATCAATTACTAGCAATTTCCATATCTATTTTTTTTAAACCCACTAGAGACTATAGTGAGACTCAAATGGAACTGCATATACACATGAAAGCACTTTACATTTGAATAGCGCCTTACAGATTGCGATGTATTTCACTTAATATTGTTCCCCCTGGTGTATATGAAAAACTCAACCTTATACTGCCCCCTTAGCCAGGACAGAAAACTTTGCAGTAGAGTCTCTTCACATCTCAAATGCTATTTATCTTTCTTGACTTCATCTAAGAATTTTACACCTAAAAGTTGACCTTGATATCCTTTCAATCTCATTGGCCTTCCATCCTTCTCCGCACTGTAATACACAAATCTTTGAGCAAAATCATCCAAGAGCATTATTGGGTCCTTTGAAAACTTTCAAGGAATCCACATCCTTTAAAGTAGGGGGATCACATACTTCAACATCCAAACTAGGACCCCTCTGAAAGTGAAAGAGAACTCTGTAAATAATGACACAAAGGCAATAGAAAAACTAAGACTGTCTTTACAAGCCAACCTCCTTACAAATCTAAAGGTCTATGCAGAAGAAACCTTGAAGGATATCTATAAATAAAAACACATTTTCATTAATTTATTTTTCTGATGCATTCCATTTTCTCCACCTGATTTTTCCGATGGTAGGTACCATGTAAACTTTCATTCCTCTCCTACTATACCTTCTATCTGCTTTCTTCTCCTGTTCAACAAGTCAGTAAACTGGGAAGAAAAAATACATATCACCGGGTGTTTCTATTTAAAAGAACTCTTTGTTTATTTTGGCTTATTGGTTCTACAAACACAGAAACTATACTGAATGGAAAATAATCATCAGTTATATTCCCATCACCTAGAACCAAACACTGCTAACATTTCGGCAACAGTTGTTCCAGTTTGTTTTCAATAATTAATTACACTAGTAACATATGAGTACTTCTGTCCCTTTTAAAAGGAACAAAAAGTTTCGAGGAATAACATAATGGCCCAAGAACCTACTAATTTTCAGGCACCTAACATTTAAGTCACTCCATTTAGGCTTCATACTAACCATTAATGATGGTAGTATTTTTATATACATATTACAAAAAAGGAAACCAAGGATGAGAGACATTAAGGGATGTGTATGGGAGCCAGATTTTAGTCCCAAGTATTTCCAGATTCCAAAACTCATTCTATTTCTACCATATAATATTATTTTTAAGGCTTTATGCATTTCTTCCTGTCTTTTCTCGGCATAGCTTTTTGTTTGTTTAACCTAAACATACTATGTATACCATACTCTATCTTTATATGTATTTTCACATATTAAACCTTGTGAGGATTGCATCTGAACAAGAGCACTGCAACTTGATTGGGGAAAAAAATCAAATAGCACATAAAGTTATAAAGGGCAAAGTACAATTTTCCTCTATCCTCTCCATACCAAGGTCCACTCAATCTGTCTTTCAGAGGTAACTACAGGGAACTTCTTTTCATATCTCTTCTAAGACACCTAAATCAGTCAGACATCCATCTCCTTACAACCCATTTCTGTGTTTCCCTTTACAACACAACTTCAACAGTTGCCTATGCTCTCTGTTGCCATTTCCTCTCCTCCATTCTCTCTTGAATCCAGTCTAATCAGACTTTCATTCTTACCACTTCAACCAGACTGCCCTTGTCAAGGTCTCAATGTCTTCCATACTGTCAAATCCCAAAGTTAGTTCTAAGATCTTGCAACTGACATAGTATATCACACCCTCTTTCTTGAAACACTTTCTTCTCTTGGCTCCTAGGATATCACTGTCTTGGATCGCATCGTGCCTGTTTGGCCATTTCTTCTTGGTTTCCTTTAAAGGCTCTTCCTCATCTTCCTGACCTTTAAATGTTGGACAACCCCAATCTTGAGTCATCTCTCATTCTCTATCCATACTTACTTTCTATGTGGTCTCATCCAGACCTAACCTTTAAATGCCTTCTATATGCTGATGACACTCAAATTTACATCTCTAGGCCAGACTTTTCCCCTGAACTTCAGAGGTGTGTATCCAACTGCCTCCTTAACACTTTATAGAAAATCACAAACTCACCATGTCAAAACTGAACTTCTAATTCTCCACTCCCAATCTTCTCCATCCCAGTAAATGTCAGATGAAGAGACACACAACAATAATAAAACCTTGAAATCACTCTTAAGCTCTCTCTCCCAACCCTCATCCCACCATCAAATTCATCAGCAAATCCTCCTAGCTCTAACTTCTAAATATATCCCAAATCAGACTGATTTCTCATCACTTTCACCACTCCCAACTCCTTTGGCCTGGAAGATTATAATAACTTCCAACCTGGTCTCCCTGCTCTACCCTTTACCTACAGTCAATTCTCCACAAAGCAACAAAGGTACCCTTTAAAAAGGTAAGTCAGGCCATGCCATTACCTTTCTCAAAACCACTAAATGGTTTCTGTCCTGCTTTTAATAAAATCACCTTCAGCAAAGCCTTACATGATCCCCCATCCTCCTAGGGGTCCCTCTGACCTCACCTCCTACTATTCTCTCCCTTACTTTCTCACTACACCTCAACACACTAGCTTCCTTGTCCATCCTCAAGAATGCTAAGACCATGCTCTCCTCCTACTATTCTACCTCAGCACTTCGTATTCCATTTACCTGTAATGTCCTTCTGCCAGATAGCTACCAGCCACGCTACTTCACTTTATTCTAGTCTCTGCTTGAATATCGCCTTTTCGAGAGTTCTTCCCAGACACATATCTGTATCCTATTCCACTCCCCATTGTTCTCTCTTTTACTCTGCCTTATTTTTCTTCAAAGTACATATTACTACCTGACATAGAACTATTGTCTGTTTCCAGACATAGAATATAAACTCTTTGAGAGGAAAGATTTTGTTTTATTGCTATTCTATATTTGATATCCCTTACATTGTCCGTATTCAAAAAACAGCCATTGAATAAATGAGAGAAACATATCTCTAATCTATGTATATTTTTACATTAAAATGGAATTACATAACACATAAGGTTGCCATATTCAGTAGTCAGATTGAAAAACCTCATAACTCATAGGTCTTATAATACAGTAGTCAGAAGGGACTTCCCTCAATATTGGGGAGTACTTAGCCCTAGACTAAATGCTGCTACAGTCCTGCCTAGCAAACATTAAAAGAATGTCAAAATTTCCAAGAAATTTAACTGCATCCTAAAACAAGGTTCAAGAATATTTACAGGAATGCAAAAACATCCAGCACCCAACAAAGTAAAATCCACAATATCTGGCATCCACGCAAAAATTAGTAGGCATGATAACAAGCAGAAAAATACAACCATAATGAAAAGAGAAAATGAACCAAAACCACCCAGAACAGACACAGATGTTAGAATTATCAGACAAAGGCACTGAAACTATTATAACTGTACTCCATATATTTTGAAAAGTAGAAATATATATATATAAAAATGTACAGCCCCAAATCAAACATTTGCAAATTAAAAAACCCTGCAATGTCTAAGAGAAAAAATACATTGGATGGGATTAATGGCTAATTAGATATTGCAGAACAAAAGATGAGGTGACTTGTCAACATAGCAATAGAAACTATCCAAAATAAAACAGAGAAGGAAAAGACTCTTTTTAAAAGAAGAGAACATGGCTGGGTGCAGTAGCTCATGCCTGTAATCCCAGCACTTTGGGAGGCCGAGATGGGTGGATAACTTGAGGTCAAGAGTTCGAGACCAGCCTGACCAATATGGTGAGACCCCATTTCTACTAAAAATACAAAAATTAGCTGGGCATGGTGGCATGCACCTGTAATCTCAGCTACTCGGGAGGCTGAGGCAGAAGAATCGCTTGAACCTGGGAGGCGGAGGTTGCAGTAAGCCGAGATCATGCCACTGCACTATAGTCCAGGTGACAAAGCTAGACTCCATCTCAAAAAATAATAATAATAAATAATAAATAAAGGGAACTGAAAGACAACTTTAAGCAGCCTAAAATACTACATGTAATTGGAATTACCTTAAGAACTGAGAATGGGGAACAGAAAAAATATTTGAAGATACATAGGTTAAAATGTTTCCAATTTGATGAATATTATAAACTTACAGATTTGAGACAGTAAAAACCTTGTGCACAAGAAACATAAATAAAACTACAGCAAGGCACACAATAATAAAACTAATCAAAGCCAGTGATTAAAAAAAGAATTAAAAAGTAGCCAGAGAAAAAGGGCAAATTATGCACAGAGGAACAAAGATCAGGAGGAAACAAACTTCTTATCAGAAACAATGTAAGCAAGAAGATGGCGGAACAATATCTTTAAAGTGCTGAAAGAAAAAAGAAAAACTATCAACCTAACATGTATTTCAAAAACCGAAGTGAAATAGACTTTCAGACATACAAAAGCTTTAAGATCTGCACTACAAGAACTATCAAAGGAAGTTTCAATTTAAAATAAACTGACACCAGGTGGAAATATGAATCTACATAAAGGAATGAAAAGTACCAGAAATTGTAACTGCATAGATAAATGCATAATATGTTTTCTTATTATTTAACTCTTTTTTTAACAAATATCTTACTGTTTAAACAAAAATAATAATGTATTGTGGGGACCCTTACATATGTATAAGTAAAATATATGATAACAAAAAATGGTATAAAGGCTAGGGGCAGGGAGAAGGAATTTATACTCTAAGTGAAGGGAAACAATATCACTTTAAGGTAAACAATGTAAGTTAAAGATGTATGCTATAAACTCTAAAGCAACCATCAAAATAAAACAAACAGGCATAACTAATCAGCCAATAAACAAGCTAAAATTGAATTTTCTTTAAAAACTCAATCCAAAAGAAGCCAGAAAAATAAGGGAAGGGGAACAAAGAACAAAAGGGGTGATTATAAAATAAATAGCAAGATGAAAAACTTAAACACATCAAAAATAACATTCAATATGTGTTCTAACACCCCCACTGAAAGTCAAAAGTTGTCAGCTAAATAAAAAGGAAAGATTCAATTATATGCTGCTTATAGGAAACATACTTTAAATGTAAACATAAAAGGGTTAAAAATAGAATGATGGTAAAAGATTCACAATTCTGTCACGAGTCAACAAACAAACTGGAGTGACAACATGAACATTAGGCAGTATATATTTGAGGGCAACAAAGGTTTTCAGGGATGAAAATAGCCATTTCATAAAGATAAAGAGGATATAACAATCCTAAACTTTATGAACCTAAAAACAGAGCTTCAAAATGTGTGAAACAAAAACTCATTGAACCGCAAGGGTGTATTTGTCCATTTTCATGCTGCTAATAAAGACACATCTGAGACTGGACAATGTACAAAAGAAAGAGGTTTATGGACTTACAGTTCCACATGGCTGGGGAAGCCTTACAAAGATGGTGGAAGGCAAGAAGGTACAAGTCACGTCTTACATGGATGGCAGCAGGCAAAGAGACAGAGGTTGTGCAGGGGAACTCTTCTTTATAAAACCATCAGATCTCGTGAGACTTACTATCACGAGAACAGCACAGGAAAGACTTGCCCCCATGATTCAATTACCTCCCACAGGGTCTCTCTCACAACACATGGGAATTCAAGATGAGATGTGGGTGGGGACACAGCCAAACAATAACAAAGGGGATGGAAATAAATCTACCATTATATTGGAAATTTAAATACCCCTCTTTCAATAATTGATAGAACAAGTAGAAAAACAAGAAGTAAGGATATACTATCAACTAACTTGATTTAACTGGCAGTTATAGATCCCTCCACCCTTCCAAAGCAGGATACACATTCTTTTTACACATAAGTGGATAATTACCAAGATGGAATATATTCTCTGCCAAAACACAGGTCTAAATAGATTTAAAACATTCAAGTCATAGCAAATATGCAAATATGTTCTTTGAATATAATAGAGTTAAACTAGAAATCAGTTACAGAAAGATAGTTAGAAAACCCCCAAATATTTAGAAATGAAGCAACACATCTACATAAACCAGGCATCAAAGAGGAAGTTTAAAATAAAATTTAAAATTGTTCTGAATTAAATAAAAATCAAAACATGTCATATCAGAGTTTGTGGGATATTGCTAAAGTATCTTCCTAAAGCACTTAGGAAGAATTTTATAGTACTAAATATCTATGCAGTAGTCCCCCCTTATCCTCAGGTTCACTTTCTGCAGTTTCAGTTACTCATGGTCAACTGTGATCTAAAAATATTAAATGAAAAATTCCAGGAATAAACAATTCTTAAGTTTTAAATGGCATGCTGTTCTGAGTAGAGTGATGAAATATCACACGGTCCAGCTTCATCCCACCAGGGAGGTAAAACATCCCTTTGTCCCACATATCCACACTGTGTACACTACCTGTCCATTAGTCACTTAGTACCCTTCTCAGTTATCAGATTGATTACTATGATATCTCACCATATAGGCATTTTATCACCTCACATCATCACAAGAAGGAAAAGGGTTAGTACAGCACAATAAGATACTTTAAGAAAGAAAGACCACGTTTACATAACTTTTATTATAGTATATTGTTATAATTGTTCTATTATTAGTTAATCTCTATTAATAATAATCTATTATTGTTAATCTCTTATTGTGCCTAATTATAACTTAAACTTTATCATAGGTGTGTATGTATAATAAAAAAATAGTGTATATAGGATTCCGCACTATCCATGGTTTCAAGAATCCACTGGGGGCCTTGGAACATATCCGCTGCAGATAAGTGGGGACTGCTGCATTGATACTGAAAAAACAGTTCTCAAATCAATTACCTCAGCTTCTGCTTTAAGAAAGTAAAAAAAAGAAGGGAGGAATTAGCTCCCAAAATAAGCAGAAGAAATGAAATTAAAAAGGACAAAGCAGAAATAAATAAAATAGAAAGCAGAAAAATAATAGAGAAAATAAACAAAACCAAAAGATGGTTCTTTGAGATCAATCATTTCATAACCTTCTATACAGATTGATTAGGAAAATAAGGAAAAAAACACAAATTATCAGTATCGAAAAGGAAGAAGGAAAGAGTTGACAACACAACATATTCTACAGATATTAGAAATGTAGTAAGGGAATATTATAAACAACTTTATATCAATAATTTCAAAAACATAGATTAAATATAAAAATACTTAAAAGATACAATCTACCAAAGCTCACTCAAGAAAAACTGGCAACCTTTGAATAGCCCTATATCTATCAGAGCAATTGTATTTGTAGTTAAAAATCTTCCCATGAAGAAAACAACAGACCAAGATGTCTTCACTGGCGAATTCTACCAAATGTAACAAAGAAATAATATCAACTATATACAAACTTCCAGAAAATTAAAATGGAGAAATACTCTCCAACTTATTCCATGAAATCAGCACTACTCTAATACAAAAGCAGAAAAATACATTATAATAAAAGAAAATTGCAAACCAATATTCCTCATGAATATAGATGCAAAAATTCAAAACAAAATTTTTGCAAATTGAATCTAACAATACATAAAATATCATGAACACATAGGTTTTACTGCAGGAATGCAAGGTTGGTTTAAAATTCATGAAAAGAAGAGTTGATGCAATTTACCATATTAACAAACTTAAAAAGAAAAACCATATGATTATCTCAAGAGACACAGAAAAATAATTTGGCAAAGTTCAACATCCATTCCCAATAAAAACTCTCAGCAAACTACAAATAGAATGGGATTTTTGGACCTGATAGAGTAGAGTATCTATGAAAAACCTACAATTAATATATTATTTAATAGTGAAAGATTGAATGCTTTCCCTTATGAGAAGAAACAAGGATGTCTGCTCTCACCACTCCATTCAGTATTGCACAGGAGGACAGGAGGATCTAGCCAGCAATAAGTCAAGACAAAGAAACAAAAGGCATCCAGACAGTAGTAAAATATCTTTATTGGAGCATGCCATGATAATCTATGTAGAAAATCTGATGGAAGCATCAAAAAAGCTACTAGTACTACTAAATGACTTTAGTAAGTCTGTAGGATACAGTAAGATAAATACACAAAAATCAATTGTATTTCTACATACCAGCAACAATCAGGAATTAAAAATTTTTTAAGCCATTATTATTTATAAATACCACCAAAAATAGAAACACTGAGGGGTAAATCTGACAATAATCTGAAAGAATCATTCACTACATAACATTGCTGAAATGCATAAAGAAAACTTAAATAAATACTGAGTTACTGCATTGTTCATGGATTGGAAGACACATATTATTGTATTAAAATTGCAATCCTCCCTTAATCATTATATACACCCTACAATTAAAATCCCAGTGAGCTTTTTTTTGTAGAAAGCAACAGGCTGATTCTTATTCCAAAATCCATATCAAAATGCAAAAGGACCCAGAATAGCCAAATCAACTACTTGATTTCAAGACTTAGCACATAGCTGCAGTAATCAAGACAAGGGCGGCACATTGATCCATGGAACAGAATAGGGTCAAGAAATAGACATACATTAACAAATATATGAATGACTGACTCTTGACTAATGTGCAATGGCCATTCAATGGAGAAAAGGATAGACTTTTCAGCAATGGTGCTGGAGCAATTGGATGTATATTCACAAAAAGTTGAACCATTCAAAGCAATGATAATTGTTTAAAATTATGGATATGATAATTATCCCAATTTGATCTTTACACTATATATACACACACTGAAACATCACATCGTAACCCATAAATATGCACGTGTCAATTATAAATTTTAAAATTTCTTAATTAAAATTTAAATTAAGAAAAACAATAACTCAATAACTCAAAATGGATCATAGACCCAAAAGTAAAACCTGAAATTATAAAACTTATGGAAGAAAATATAGGAGAAAATCTTTATGACTTTGGGTTAGGCAAAGATTTCTTACATATAACACTAAAAGCAAGATCCAGTAAAAATTTTGATAAATTAAATTTCATCAATATTTAATTCTTCAGTTCTTTGATAGACATTGTTAAGAGAATAAAAAGACAAGCCAAAGATTATAATAAAAGATTTGCAAAGTATATATTTGATAGAGGATTTACATACAGCATACATAAAAATGCTCAAAACAAATAATGAGAAAACAACCCAAATTTTTAAATGGGCAGACACCTCACCAAAGAAAATGGTATATAAATTGTAAATAGCACATAAAGAATGTTTGACATCATTACTCACTTGGGAGATGCATCCTCACCAACACACAGTATGTTAGCCATTTTATCTCTTAAACCCAGAAGATAAAATAGCTAACATACTGGGTGTTGGTGAGGATACAGAGGAACAAGAACTCTCATACATTGCTTGTGGGAACATAAAATGGTATCAGTCTTTGAAAAACACTGTCTACACAACTAACAAACGTTCCAGCCATTGCAATCCTAGCTGTTTACCCAACAGAAAAGAAAATATATATCTGTACAAAGATCTGTACACAAATGTTCTACTAGCTTTTTTTGTAATAGCCCAAAGCTAAAGCCAACCCAAATGTTCATCAACAGGCAAAAAGATAAACAGATTGTGGCATAACGATACAATGGACTGTTATTCAGCAGTAAAAATAATGATATGCATGGCCGGGCGCAGTGGGTCACGCCTGTAATCCCAGCACTTTGGGAGGCCGAAGCGGGCAGATCACTTGAGGTCAGGAATTTGAGACCAGCCTGGCCAACATGGTGAAACCCCATCTCTACCAAAAATATAAAAAAAATTAGCCAAGTGTGGCAGCGTGTGCTGTAATACCAGCTACTTGGGAGGCTGAGGCAGGAGAATCGCTTGAACCCGGGAGCCAGAGGTTGCGGTGATCCAAGATCATGCCACTGCACTCCAGCCTGGCCAACAGAGCAAGATTCCATCTCAAAAAAAAAAAAAAAAGATATGCACAACATGTATGAATCTCACAAAAATGATGCTGAGTGAAAGAAGCCAGACAAAATGCAAATTATACTGGCAGAAAGTACTTCCCTGCCTGGGCAACAGGGCAGGCAGGGATGGGTGGGAGGTAGAGATTTCCAAAGGGCACAAGAAAACATTTGGGGGTGATGAATGTGTTCATTATCTTGATTGAGGTGATAATTTCACAGATCTATACTACATATGTCCAAACTTAGCAAACTGTACACTTTAAATATGTACAGTGTATTGTAGGTCAATTGTATCTCAAAAAAGCTGTTTATAAATAATAAGATGAGATTGCCTACTTGAGGGTGCCCTTTGCCAACCTAAATTTTGGCCTCATTGCAAAAATTTTCTTGAACAGCATTTAGGAACAGACTGACATTGTTAAGCTTAATGCTCTGTGAAATCGTCTAAACTAATTGTTTCAAAAGCCTGTGGCAGCAGTTTTCTGAGATTATATCAGAGGACACTTTTCTTCTTTATGCAAACATACGTTAACGTTGCCACTAGATACCATGCAACGCTTTCACTGTACTCATCTCCACCATGTTTGTGCCAACTGCTGAATGTGTTATTTCATCTAAAGAGGACCGAAAACAATGCCTTGAGTTCCCTTTGTCATGCCTGTCACGATACAGCATGACTTCTGCAGGAAACAGTTCAAGAGAGACAGCAGATCTGAACCACAGGTGGACTGGGTGGTGTATGTGTACCTAGAGTACATTCATGTGTGGAAAGACTGAGAGACGGTGAAGGACACGGACACAGAGGGACATATAAAAGGACCCTGAGTCAAATATTAATTAACAGATGTGTTCCCTTTCTGGAAATTTCTTCCTTGGCTGGGCACGGTGGGTTTTGGAGGTCAAGGCAGGTGGATAATTTGAGGTCAGGAGTTCGAGACCAGCCTAGCCAACATGGCAAAACCCCATCTCTACAAAAAAATACAAAAATTAGCCAGGTATGGTGGTGGGCACCTGTAATCCCAGTGACTTGGGAGGCTGAGACAGGAGAATCGCTTCAACCCAGGAGGCGGAGGTTGCAGTGAGCTGAGATCGTACCACTACATTCCAGCCTGGGTGACAGAAAGACACTCCATCTCAAAAAAAAAAAAAAAAAAAAAACACAAAACAAAACAACCCTTCCTCGGAGAAAAAATATGGGGCCAATCACTTGACTTCCAAATAGCTGCCCTCCCTCCTACATCTTCTGGTCCCACCCTCGGGAATTCAAAATCTCCAAATTGATTCTTCAGCTTTTGCTTATGGAACAAGTATACAAACAACAGATACACGGGCATACTTGTGCATCTGAACCCCAAATCCCTCCAACAACAGTGCAAATGTTTCCTTTTATTTGCTTCTTAGCAGAAGTTGTCAGAAACCCGTATTATTGTGGAGGCCTCTCTTCCTCACGCTCAATAGTTCCATCTCACTGTGTCTCTTTACACTAACTCACAGTTTCCTAAATTCAGCTGTGCCAGTAGTAACTTGGATTTGATTAAAACAATGAAGATGGCCCATATTATTGTTTACCAACTACTTTTTAAAAGTGATTCGTTCATTTTATATATTAATTTATTTTTTCAATGTGCCTTTACTTCTTTAAGTAGGAAGCCAGTAGCCCTTGGTAAAGGTAGAGGTAATTCTAAAAAGAAATACAATGAACATTAACGCTGTGAGTAAATGCCTACGGAATTTCCCAGAAGCCTCTGGGTCTACATGCAGCTCTCTCTTTGTGGCTGGTATGTCTAATTAAGGCATCTCTAGCACTTGCTGACATCCTTTTTTAACAAAGGGATACTTTATTTTCTTCTTAACTAATGAATGGGACTGAAAGCGTTTTAAAAAGAGAGTAATTGGTTACATGTGTTGAGTGGGCACCACCTGAAATCATCTCAAGCCATCCGAGTTCCTGCCTCTGAGATCTCATTGAGAGCCTGTCTTTCTGAGCCTTGAGGCCAAGATGCATTCAGAGTTCACATAAAAGTCTGACCTACTCTGAGGACCTGGTTGTAAGTGTCAGGGCCCCACCAACCCATATGGCACCTTTGTCCAAATGAAAAAAGTGCCCACTCTCGGCAGACGAGCCCTGCTGTGTTCAAGGTTTGGAGAAAGGATGGTGCCTGTGGCAGTATTTGAAAAGGTCTCCCTTGCTCCAGGCCAACATAGCCTTCTGCCAGACAGCACATGAGGTGGATCTTGGCCCCCCTTCAGCTCCTGGCTGGGTGCCCTTGGGCAGTGATCAATAGGCACAACTATACATGAGGGTTTGCCAAGCATTACTTAAGCTGCAGCATTTTCACTAGTTACTATACATTCATAATTCTGTGTCTTTTAGGACTTTTTAGGGCTACTTGTGATGTCCCTCCCCACTGCACCCCAATTCTGCTCTATTTTCTGCCTTTGGCATGTGCAGTTGCTTAATACGGGGATGCAAAAGGGGATTCTACTGGAAAAAAAGGAAGCAGTCGCAGTTCCCTTGAGGGTTCCAGATGTTCCCTGGTTTGGGCTCATTCCTGCTTGCCTTGTCACCTGCTACATTTGAGGCTGGCTCTGGAGGAGAAGCACCCCTTATGGAGACGGCTAGGTTCCTTTCAGTCCTGCTGATATTGAATAGCTGAGTAATCAGCTGTATTTGGAGGTATGCCTCTTTTGCCGACGGCACGTACTGGTGAACATCAAGTCAAGGTAAATTATTGAAAGCAGCAGAACTGACAACAAGAGGGTCTATTGTTTAAGTAAATGCATTCTGACTGTCTGAAGACACAGCTCTGACCTGCAAGATTAGAACATTGACAAGGGTTGGTTCAAGAAACAAGAGGTGAATTTAAAATGCTGCAGAGAGCTGACGGCAGGAGGGCCTGGGTTATATTAACACAGACAGGAAGCAGATTTTTAAAAATTTGTTTTGCTTCTTACACTTTGAATTCTAGGTCACTCACAGCTCAGCCTGCATGATAATTTTTAAAAGAGGATTTTAAAACATAAGTTCAAAGGTGAATTTGTTTAGCCTTTTACTATAGCTTACATAAAGCTACCAACTTAACAAGTCCACATAAATAAGACAGACTTAGTTCATAAAGACCAGTGGGAGTTGGAGGGATTGATGAGAAGGAACTAACCCTGTCCAAGTACAGGAGCATTGACTGGTTAGCCCTCTTTGAAGGTAAATCTAAAAGGTCCTCTAGCTCAGTCTTAGGACCCATGCCAACTGGTGACAGGGCAAGGGGATCCAGAGGATAAAAGCAAAGGTCCTCTGTGCCAACCCCTACCAAAACATTGCCCCACACCCAGAGGCAAACGACCCCTTCTGCCTCCAGCCTGGGCTTTTTTCTGCCAAAGTCAAAGGACATCAACCTAACTTATGCTTTTAGAAGATCCAAAAGGGGCTGCTTTTGAATACTAATTTTGAAAGAAGGAAGGAGAAAAAATAATCCGTCTAAACCAAAAGTGTCAAACCGGCATCAGTTCATGAGCCAATGCCAAGTGATGAGGACTGATTGCTTTGAACACTGAGTTAAGAAGGATTCTGGGGTTACACCTGGGACCAAAAGACAAGGGGCTATGTTTGATGATAACTTGAAAATACAGGATGACCCAGTTTAGATCATCATGTACTCTACCACAGCCCATCCCTCTCCAGCCGCCCCTGGCCAGCATCAAAAAAATCAATCTTTTCCTAAGAGGAAATAAGTTGGTATAAATGTTCTCTTTAGAACAAAAACACGAAACTGAACATGATGAGGCCAAACTGCTCATTCAGAACAGCATCACTGAAATGATGAGACCCCTCAGGCTGCCCAGAACAGCTCTGTGAGGCCTGTGTGACCCCAGAAAACACTTCCTAACCAAAGCCCCTGGCTGCCTAGTTTTTAAATATCACACTGCCATGTCAACAAGCTTACGAATGGTCTAACTCGAATCATAGACAATCTGATGTCGTCTCACCTTAAGTGCTAAGTTCTATTCTCAGTTCTGAGACAAACAAGATTTTAAAGGTCTCTGGGTTTAAAACTTGTATTCATGAATATCAGCCCGCTAGAAAAGGAGGCATTTGACCCTAGACCATGCATTGCCCTGGTGCCACGGACAAAGTTTTTGAGAACTCTTGGAGGCCCAAGACGGACCTAGCTACCTCCTGGTTATCAGGACTCACTTCATTATACAGAAAATGTGGTATTTGACAGTCTTAGCGTTCCACTGAGTTCCAGGGATGAGGATCTCAGAACACGGATTGCCTCCTGCTGGCCCTGCTGTGACCCTAGCATGAGGGGGCCAAGGATCCTAGGTGCAAGGAACTTGTCACAGCCTGGGGATGACACATTTAACTCCTGCCCAGCTGAGATTGTAAGGGCCTGGCAGCCCCCAATGGGGGTGACTGTCTCTGAGTTGCTAGTTTAGCAAATAAAAATACAGGATGCTTAGTCAAGTCTGAATTATAAACAACATATATTTTTTTTAGTTGTTATTTACTGTAATTCCGGTTTAAATGGATGACCTGGCATTTATCTGGCAGTTCAGAGACCTACTCTGGTCTGTGAAGAAACAGATTTAAGACAAGTGCCTCTGTCCCTCCCTGAAGGGATTTACCTATCCTCCCGAGTCCAATGGGCCACAACAGCAAAGCTTGGTTTTTTGCAGATTTCACTAAGAATGGGCAGTAGACCTTCAAAAGTTCAGTTCATCAACAGTTGTACGTGGAGGGTGTTAATGGTCATTGGCCATCAGGAAACATTTACTTAAGCAATTGTTTTGGCAGCTGGTCAGGAATTCAGGAAGCATTCTAAGCCACTGATCATTACTGTGACAGTTCAATACGTGGGAAAGGCATTTGGGAGCCTTGCAAAAGTGTAGGATGTGGCAGTGCATCAAAGTCCCGTCATCATGCATTTGTCTTAAACTTTTCACTGTAAGGCAGTATGATAAAAAAAAAAAAAAAGAAAGAAAGAAAGAAAAGAAAAAGCACATGTATATATACATAAGTAGATATACAAAACAAAGTTCCAAGGTACTCATACAATAGACAAGTTTAACTTACAGAAGCAATGCAATAAACCAAAGCCATTTTTTTCTTTCTTTCTTTTTTCTTTTTTTTTTTTTTTTTTTGAGACAGAGTTTCATTCTTGTTGCCCAGGCTAGAGTTCAATGGCACGATCTCAGCTCACTGCAATCTCCGCCTCCTGGGTTCAAGCAATTCTCCTGCCTCAGCCTCCAGAGTAGCTGGGATTACAGGCGCCTGCCACAATGCCTGGCTAATTTTTTTCGTATTTTTAGTAGAGACAGGGTTTTACCATGTTGCCCAGGCTGGTCTCAACCTCCTGACCTAAGGTGATCCACCTTCCTCAGCCTCCCAAAGTGCTAGGATTACAGGTGTGAGCTACCACACTCGGCCCAAAGCCATTTTTAAAAATCTCCTTGGTCATATCCTATACAACTCATGTGAGGAAAGCAGATTTCAACAACATGGATCAAACTCAGTCTAAGAATGTAAAAGTTACAGAAACTTAAGAAAATTTAAGTCTTAGGGATTCAAAATTGAACTCAGAATGTATAAACATAGGTGCTTGCTCAAAAAGGTGTGCTGAAATCATTCAGGGAGCACATGAGGGCTGGGTCTATTATCTCGTAGGATTTTCCACCTCAAAAAGTGAACAAAAGACAAAGTTATAACAAGGAATTATTCACCATTTTTATTTGCAAGATCTTTAAAAGATACTGCCCAAAGTAATAAAAAAAGTGTAAGATTTCACTCAATGATTATTTTTCTATTATATTACCTTCTATTTCCTCTCTAAATACACTGTATGTCTATGCATTAAAAACCATTTGAGTACATGATGGAATGACAAAAATACCCCATAAAAATCTGTTGATGTTTAAATTCAAGCACATTCATATTTCCAACTGATGGATCAACAGCCATTGACTTTTTCCAAAGCTGGTAAAGCAATTGAATGTATTTAAGACTTTTTATTGCCTACTCTGTAACTTTGTATAAATCTCTGATAATATGGAATCCAAAAACTCTGCTTTCTTTCGTTTACAATTATGCCTAGTTACATCTACTCTATCTTCCAAAAGAAAGTACAAGGATCCTAGGCCAGAGGAATATGTCACAGGCTGGGGATGGCACATTTAACTCCTACCCGGCTGAGACTGCTAGGGCCCAGCAGCCCCCAACGGAGGTAACTCTCCCTGAGTTGCTAGTTCAGCAAATAAAAATACAGGATGCTCAGTCAAATCTGAATTTCAGAAAAGCAACAAATAACTTTTTAGTCATTAGTTCTGTAATTCGGGTTTAACTGGGTGTCCTGGCATTTATCTGGCAACCTTACTTCCCTCCACAATGTGTTTCCAGGTATGGTGTACACAAAAGGATATTCCTTCCTAGCATCCTGTTGGGAAGACTGCAATTTAAGCAGATAAAAAGTTGAAGAACATTCCCATTGTCTGCATCTTGTTCCTGAAGGCCTCATACTTTAAGGACTTTCACAGTGGCTTTGTCCTGCACTTCCAGTAGGAGAGGTTCTCTTTGCGGGGGTGGTGGCGCAGGGCAGGAGCAGAAGACAGTAGTGCATGGTGCCCATGGAAGCAGTGTGCCCACAAGTCTTTCAGGATTCACTTCTCTAACAACGCACAGCTCCTAGGGCATTTTATGCATAATAATAATGTGTTGCTATTTTTGAGCACCTGGTTACTATTGGCCAGAAACTGAAATTGGCAAGCATGTTTGGATGCCTCCCATTGAGAATGGAGATTTAGCTCCACATTTTGAGAAGTGGCTCAAAAATACTCCTATAAAAACAACTGGAGTTTTAGAGGTTCTATTCACACTTTTAAAAAATTATTTCCTTTGGGCCTGGAAAAAGCAGCTGATCTTTCTTTTTCTTCCTCTTGAGCTCTACAACATTTTGTTTGTTCCCTTCTGCTCCTGATGAGACCTTTACCTACCCACAACTAATGAATCCCTCAGTCAGCAACTTGCTATCTTTTCCCACCTGCAGAGAGTATGTTTAGGAAAAAGACAACTAAGAAGAGAAAAAAAATCAACCACCCAGGGATATTCAGAGGTTTAATTATTGCCTGGAAAGCAACACCCTTTCACAACATCTTTAAGACTGATTTTCATAATTACTTGCTGATTGAAACTGGGGCTTGCAACAGAGTAAACTCATTTCCATATTAATATTAAGTAATGATTAATGTCGCTCAGGACCCAATTCGGACCCAAGTAGAAATGAAAGAAATTTAACCCACAAGTGTAAATTTGCTACTTCCATTCAATAACTAACATTCAACAAACTTACATTTGTGCCGTGATAACCCACAAAGAGGGAGTTCAGTTACCTCACGCCATCACGAACACATGACCTCCTCAGACCTGACATCCTGCTGCCCATTTCTCTCTCCCTGTCCCTCCCTACTGGTTCTAATGCTTGTTTTTCTATCTTCTCTACTTCCGTGTGTGTCTCTCTCTCTTTTTCTCTCTGTGTCTCAGTCTCTCCGTGTCTCTTTCTGTATCTCGTTGTCTTTGTCTCTCTTTTTCTGTGTTTGTCTCCCTGTGAGCCATTCTCTCTTCTTCTCTGTCTTCTGGTTGTGTCTCTCTCATCACTCTTTTTGTGTGTCTTTGTGTGTGTCTCTGTCTCTCGCCGTGCTTCCCTCTGTCTTTCTACGTGGGTCTTTCTGTGTGTGTCTGTGTGTCCTGTCTCTCTTTCTCTCTCACTGTTCCTCTCTATGTGTGTCTCTTTCTCTCTCTGTCCCTCTCTCTGTCTGTGTGTGCATCTTCCTCTGTGTGTCTCTGTCTCCTATCTCTCTGTCTGTCTGCCTATGGTCTCTTCGTCTGTCTCCTGTCTCTCTTGTCTCCTATCTCTGTCTCCCATCTCTTTCTCTGTCTCCTGTCTCCCACTCTCTGTCTCCTGCCTCTTTCTCTCTCTCCCTCATTCTAACACCCTCCCTGGCTCACTCTCTCACCCCCTTGCATCACGGCTGCACCCTCTCCCTTTCACTTACTTGAGATCTCTTGCTCCATCCTGTGCTCTCTCACATGGCCTAGTTCATGGTTTTGCTCTCACTCCCTCTCTCTCCAGCCCCAAGGAATCCAACAGCTTCAGCACCAAACATTAAAAAAAGCAATAATTAACTAGATTAGCTAAGAGTAAATAATTTTCATTGTTTGATCTAAATGCATACAAATCTCTAAGTATTCCTATGCTTAACCAAACTCCCATGTGGGGGAAATACACAGCTACACTATTACTAATTTTCACTGTGAAAATTAAATGTCTTCAACTGTATTTATCTGAGAGCACAGTATCACAATGGATGGAGTGCATACTACCCTTTCAAAAAAGTCCTTCTATTTTATTTTATTTTATTTTATTTTATTTTATTTTAGTTAGATATGGAGTTTTGCTCTGTCGCCCAGGCTGGAGTTCAATGATGCAATCTCGGCTGACTGCAATCTCCACCTCCCGGGTTCAAGCGATTCTCTCACCTCAGCCTCCCGAGTAGCTGAGATTATAGGCACCTGCCACCATGCCCAGCTAATTTTTATATTTTTAGTAGAGACGAGGTTTCACCATGTTGGCCAGGCTGGTCACGAACTCGTGACCTCAGGTGATCTACCCGCCTCAGCCTCCCAAAGTGCTGGGATTACAGGCATGAGCCACCACTCCCGGCCACCTTTCTTTTAATATATTAACTATGGTTTCCATGCCATAATCTTGTAAAATAAAAATTCTTAAACATTAAAAATTCCATGATAAGCCAGAATAATGATATAATAATAATTTTTTTCTTTTTTTTTTTTTTTTTTTTGAGACGGAGTCTCGCTCTGTCGCCCAGACTGGAGTGCAGTGGCCGGATCTCAGCTCACTGCAAGCTCTGCCTCCCCGGTTTACGCCATTCTCCCGCCTCAGCCTCCCGAGTAGCTGGGACTACAGGCGCCCGCCACCTTGCCCAGCTAGTTTTTTTGTATTTTTTAGTAGAAACGGGGTTTCACCGGGTTAGCCAGGATGGTCTCAATCTCCTGACCCCGTGATCCGCCCGTCTCGGCCTCCCAAAGTGCTGGGATTACAGGCTTGAGCCACCGCGCCCGGCCGATATAATAATAATTTCTTATTGTTTTGATAGCAACTGTTGGAGTTGCTACTTGATACATGCCTCATCCTCCTTAAAATTCCTTTGATAAGAGGCAAAGCAACACCAAGCAAACAAAGCAGCCACAATATGGCAGGGGTTTTGAGTAACAAGGCAGATCTATCTATTGACAAGGACGAGAAATGAAATTTGAGAATGCTAATGGTGCTTATGTTCATATTTTTCTATAAATATTTAGTTTTAAATATTTTAAAAGTAAAATCTATTTTTGTTTATTCTTCTTCACAAAGAAGAATCTGTCTAAGAGCTAATGAGTGCTCTCAAGAATCCCAGTCTTACAGGAAATGCATAATTATTCTACTGCTGTAACAGGTACCACATCCAGAACCTAATCCCTAAGTGGTTAACCACAGGGCAGCAGTCTCCCGACGACCTATTCATTTCCACCAGTCTGGGGTTCAGGAAGATTTTTCAGGCAATCCTTTAGATACTTGGTTTAGCAAATCTAATTATGATCTTTATGCACACAATATTTTCCCCAAGATTATATCATGTCCCTGGCATTCCAGAAGTCAAGTTATAAGGCTTTATTTAATTTTTCAAATTTTTTCCAGAGTCCAATCATTCCTATGTCATTCACTCACATTTATTTAGTAAAATTGTATGCCGACAGTCGAATCCTTTCTTAAGCATTTAGAAAAGAAAAAAAAGTTTTACTCTATGAACTATTGATTATGTCTACTCATTCATACATAGGGATCAAAAATAATTAAACCAGTACCAAAAAATAAGTAGATAATTATTTTCTTATTTGCTGGAGAAACTCTTCTCATTTATTATACTATGTTTATTTTATCCATTTCTTGTTCCACCACTTTCTATCCATCCCATAACATCAAAGTCATATTCTATTTGAATACACCAGGAGAAAAAGTCAAGAAAACTCTTGTTTCATTATAATCATAAAGACAAAATTGATGTAAAGGAATTTCAAAGTGTTAAGAATTACAGATGAAGAAGCAAATGCATCAACAAACTGGTAGAAGAGCTGGATGTAAATGTGAGAAAACAATTTAAAGTAACCATCATAAATTGGAAAAAAAAATCAGATTATTCAAAGACAAGAGCTGAATAAGCAAAATAAAATGCAGATTCTTAATATATGCAAGAAATGTAGAAGAAAATTTGAAGTGGAACAGAAATTCACAAATTGTTTGTTAACAATCACAAGTAATGAAGACAATGTGATACTGGAACATACATGTAGAAACAGGTAATAAAGAGACCCAGTTCTGTCTAGATAGTGAACAGGTACAGCTGAAAATCTCAAATCCAAAGGAAAATTCCTGAATTTGATGTTTAAAGAGATGGCCCATGGGCACTTAGAGGAAAAGTAAAGATCATCAGAAACCACCATGGATTGTCTCAGAATGATGGACAGTAGACTACTCTTATTTCCTTTTGGAATAGCGTGCCCAGTCTTATTAACGGCAATACTAGCAGGACATCTGACAGTTTATTGTGAGGTCCCTTTAGACCAGGGCCTATTCCTGCCCTGGTTCCAGCACCAACAGGCCCTTCCTCCACATGTACATCTGGACCGATACAGACTACATCAAACATCTGCTTGAATCTTGGAAAGCAGCCTCCACCACCAATGCCTCACATCCCCACTTCTTTGATCTCTGCCAAAAAAGTAAATTCCTACCTATGCATTCCCAAACTCTCTTCCTCATCCTTTTTCTCCCTGGCAACCATCTTCCTCTGCTCCCTGCCCTCCAAACCTTTCCATTGTACCTTCTGACAGCCTTGTTCCAGGTCAAACAGTCCTTAAGCATCTACAGCTCTTCTCAGAATACTGTTTCCAACTTTTGACTTAAATTGAAATTTGACTGCCTCTTGAAGATATTGCCTATTCCCCTGCTGATGCCAACTATTCCCTCCTCCCAATCCAAGACATGTGGATTAGTCTGTCTGTGAGTGACAGAATCCCCAAGATAGCAATGGCTTTAGAAGATAAGACAATGTATTTCTCTCACATATAAAAATAAAAAATACCTTGGGGTGGGCTTCACAGACTCAGGAAGAACCCAGGTTACTATTATCTTACTGGCCCACCATCCTCAGGAGGGCCTTTTGCCTCATGGTACAAGAAGGCTGTCACTTTACAAGAGAGCACAAACATATTGAAGTTAGCAAGAAGACAAAGGGCTTCTTTTTTCTCTCTTTAAGGAGGCTTTGTGTCAGGTGCATGTGCCACAGCCACTTATACTCAGGTGCATGTGCCACATGCACTGATACTCTCTATTAGTCAGAATTTAGTCACATGGCCGCAGTAGTTACAAGCTGGTCTGGGAAATGTAGTCTTGCTCTGGGTGGCCATATGCTCAGCTAAAAATTATGTTTATATTTTTAAGGAAGAGCAGATATGGAAAGTCAACTCACAATCTCTGTCTCAGATGTGAATATCTTACTCCCTGGGCTACTTCCAGATTGTATGCCTGTCTTGGTTTATAAAGATCGCCTAGTCACTTCCACATACTCATTGATACCTGGCCTGTGGTCTTCATGACATTCCAAGTCTAAGGCAACTCTCACGACATTCACAGAGCCTACTCAGCACCCCTGCATCACAATTATTCTACTTCCTCAATGCTGAGACTTCCACTTCCCCTCCAGCTCTTCCATCGTCTCCCCTATCCACACATTAAACCCTGTCATCACCTTTGATATCTTAAATTCACCCCCATCACCACAATCGCAACCACCAATCCCAATTTCCTATCCTTCCAGCTTTCTCACTCTCTACCCTGACACACATCAAGACCTCTACTCCTCCGAGAGCTACATTTTTCCCAGTCTATTAGGCTTGTACTCTCTCCCTCTCTCTTTCTCCCTCTCCTTCCTTCCCACACCCCCCACCCACCCTTCCACCCACAGCCCAATCTGGACAACACAGTTGTTTACAAGAACTATCACCAGCAGCCCAGATTTCCATAGAATCACACTCCACCTTGCCAGCAAACCTCCATCTTCAATTGATTATTTCTAAAGCAGTAGTCCTCAAAACTGGCTTAAATTTGTCACATTATTTTAAAATTATCCTTTTATGCCACTTTCTCTTCTACTAAGGCCTGTAACTTCTCTACATTTTATTTCCAAAAGGGGCACAGTATGTGATTCACAGGAGACATCTAATAAATGTTGATTGGTTTATGGGTGGAATGATGGATAAGTAAATTAAGGACAAGAAGAACAGAAACTGGACTGTAGTATACTTAGGTAGATGTGTAGATTTGTACCTACATTTTAAAAAAAGAATGCCAATCATGATGAATATAAACCCAAGGGAAGGAGTGAGAGGTATTGTTCATTACTTTATCCTTGGATTTGTCCTACTCAGAAATATGAATGAGGACATCGTTGGCATGGTTATTAAAAAATACCAAAGACGTGACACTAAGAGAGTGAAATAAATGTGGTATTCCAGAGCAAGATCTGAAAGCTCTCACTAGGCTAGAATAATGGTCCAGATCTTTACTCTTTATATATATAAATATATATGTATTCTATATAGTCTTTATATATAATCTCTTTCAATCTTTATACATAACCTTTGTATTCTTTTATATAATCTTTACATATAAATTTATATATATTAAAATAAGGATAAAAGTAAGGTCCTTCATTTCATTTAGGTCCTTTACTTAGATCCAAAATCCCGACTTCACAGAGGCAGCAATAAAATAGAATAAACAGAATTATACACATGAAAATATATCTGTTAAGGTTTCATTTTATTGCAAAGTTGAGTGTAAATCAAGAGTTCCCCAAAAGCTAACGCTACTGCATTCTATCTTAATAGACATAAGACATCAAGAAATGAGACCTACTTTAGTCTGTATATAATCACACTTCAACCACTGTTTTTAATGCAGGGCACTCACGTGTTTTCAGAATAATTTGAATGGACCAGAACAAATTCAAAAAAAAAAAAAAAGTAACCACACAAAACTCATGGGGAAAGTGTGCATATGAATCACTGTTGTAGCTGTTTCTACGCTTAACACACTAACATTGCCAAATGCTGTGGTTTTACACCCTTGTGATTTCAAAATGATCAATGCCTGTCGCTTAATAGAAATCTGTTAAATAATTAAATGAATAACGACAAATGCTTATTGCTCTTATATCAAGTTTTTAAAGATTTAAGACCCTTCTATTTGCTTAATGTAACCAATATCTTTGGGTCCTCTGCCTGAGTTATCATCCCTAAAAGTCTGAGATTTATTTTTAAGAAAAGTGGCATTCCTTCAAAATAACTAAAATATATATCTCCATTTATGTAATTCTTATAAGCAGAACTTTGGTAAGTCGGTTTAATATGAACAATCCTGGAGGAACGGACTAAGAGTACTGACAATATTAATAAAGATCATTTCCTAACATTCTATGAATACCTCTGACCTCTCTCACTTGAGCCCAAAGAAAAGAATTCTAAAATGGAACGGAGTGATCCAGAAAAGCTGATTCAATTGTATTATTTAAGTGCACATTGATTTCATTCTGCCACGTAAATCACCATGACCCTCTGTTCAGTTGAAAATTATGTCAGAACCATTCTTGGAAAATCAGTCAATTTGCCAAAAAGGGAATATAATTGTATGCAGTCTATATTATGTTAATGGTTAAGCTGGATTTATGCTCTTCAAAAGGTGAATTCACATATTTCTGAAATACAAAGTCTTTTTCAGGGATATCACCTGTTATCATTAATTCAACATCTTATGATGACACAAAATCCTCACCACACTAAAGTAATGGAAAGATACACAGAGAGAACTACAAAATTTACTGACCCTTCCAATACAGAAATCAAGGCAGAGCCATAGATTTTGGGTTCCCAGAATAGGTTGTCTCCATCCCCATTACACACTCTTAGATGCATTTAATAGAGGAAGAACGTGAGGTAAGATCTGAGCACAAAGGGCCAAGATTTCTACCACAGCTGTGAAAAATAAACATTTGGCTGCAATAACAACGCTCCAAACACTCACCCATCCAGCCTCTGCACAATTAAGCAATTCTGATTTTTTTAAATAAATTTACTTTGTTAATGCTTTTTTAGTGAACCATCAAAATATTTTGAAATAAATGCTTTAAAAAGCCTTACAGCTACAGGATGAACAAGACTGCACAGCAACAATTAAAACCAACCAGCACACAGAAAACCAGGAATTGTTAATAGACAAAAGAAGCTGTCAGAAATTTACTTCCTCTATTTATTTAAAATGAATGCTTTCCTTAAATTTTCTACCATATCCATTGAAGCATAATATTTTCAAGCAATAAATACACAGAATATGAGTTGATCATCCCTGAAAATATATTAGCATCAGATTTGAGTATTTTAATTATTTTACAGATTCTTTTGTCCATATTAAGCATAAAAAGGAATGGAAGAAAACATTACTAGATTAAAGAGCTTAGCTATGAGTTAGAGTAGAGGGCTGGCAAACGCATGGAATGTATGTTACCAATCATCCCTCCAGAACCTGCAGACCAAGCTAATCCCAGCACTTCCCACTGCATCCAGAGGCAGCCTCCCCATCCTCAGCCCAGCATGCCAACTGGCCCCTTCCAATGTGAAATCAAATAGGTTAATCAACACCAACTTTGACTCACCATAGATTTCTACACAACAGAAGATGAACTAATTTCCTGGAATGTTCATCCATGTTTGAAAGACTCTTTTATGTTCCACCACATGTCAAATGACTCTTTCAATACTGAAAAATAACGATCACAGAAGTCTGAACTTGATTCATGTATAGTACACTAGGCACTATACTACACACTTTACATGTATTCTATCTTTTCGTCCTCATTATACTGGGTACTAATATTATCACCACTTTAAGGAAGAGGAAACTGAGTCTTTGAAAACTCTTCAAAAGGAAGTATGTGGTAGCTCTGTCCAGTCTTCATTCCAAAAACTGTGCTTTTAGGCAGCACTCAGTACTGTCTCCCCTTTTCTTCTCAAAGGCTCAAATTGTGTATTTTATGAAACCTTTAACAGGAGAATTTCACAAACTCTATTTGTCCTGTGTCTCTTGGCCCTAACAAAGTTAAATACTACTGCAAAAATCCCCTAAGTTGTCAATGCCACAACATTTTGTTTAGTTGTTGCACAATGGTCCTACCACTAAATCTCTTATTATTGCACTTAAATTTCATTGAATGTTATTGCACGTGCTTAGAATTCCTTTGTGATAAACTTTCAGGAGGATTGTCATGTGGTAGAGCTGCGCAGAAATTATTGTGTCCCTACATCGTTAAAAGTGGAATGGGAACCATCAGCAAGTGGCAGGAGAAAAGACAGCGTGGCTGGGATTTGCTCCTGGAAAACAGCACTTTCCATGTAATCCTTGGTCCAAAGAAGAAAGAAGCAACCAAACCAAGAAGACAACCACACATTCACATAACTAAATTTTGAAACTAGAAAATCAAAACACTTGGACAAAAGAACATGTATGATATGAATGTATCTGTTTGAATTTTCCTCCCCCTGCCAGCATAACTATATTCTGGATTGTTGTACCCTAGCCTACACTGAAAACACAGACCACAAGCAATTAAGAAAACATCCCCAAATCCTACACATTTCAAAGAAAACCTCTGAAAGACTTTAGGTTAGTCTGTTTTCCAGATGTCTCAGAAGGTTCTAGAAGCCACTCACCATCACAGAGAAGAAGCTTAGGACATACTTGACACCCACAGAGAACATAACAATTCCAAAGGTGGACAGTAGGGGACATAAAGTTGTGGGGGAGGGACAACAGGAGGAGGTTACTGTAGGGGAGGGAGCAAGGAGATATGAATCCTGTGCTTATGAGGCCGAATGTTGATGGGAGTTGAAAGGCACCAGAAACCAGAGCACTAAATTCTTTAACTGCAAAGAGAGATGTGAGATGAGCATTACCCCCTAGTGATGGCCCAGAATTATGAACCCTGCCAATAAAGCAGTAATTTTCAAATTCCATTTGCCTAAAATCTCCTGAGGCACATGTTGAAAATGCAAATTCCTGGGCTCTGTTTACATGGGCTCTGATTCAGTAGATGCACAGTAAAGGGCCCAGGGATGAACATGTTTTAGAGCACTGCATGTAATTCTGATGCAGGTGGGCTAGGCTGAGAGGCTATACAATTTCCTTTGGGCACTAGGTCCCAATTCTGCTAGCTGCACCAAGTAATTGTGAGTACCTGTTAGTAGGTGGGCAAAATTCTGGCAAAGTGCCTCATATATGGAGAATTTGCACAACAAATACACAGTCTGCCTGTTGGAGAGGTATAATTTTTTTTTGAGACAGTCACACTCTGTTGCCCACGGTAGAGTACAGTGACATAATTACAGTTCACTGCAGCCTTGAATTTCTGGGTTCAAGCAATCCTCCTGACTCAGCCTCCCAAAGCACTGGGATTACAGGCATGAGCCATCAAACGCAACCATATTACAACTATTAAAGAATACTTAATGACTGCTTTCTTTACATACCTGAAAATCTAAAAAAATGGAGAAGAAAAGGAGAGCATGAGGTAAGTATTTTTTTCTCACTAAACTCAATTATTGTAGATCACTCCTTAACTTTATGATTGCTCTTCTTATTTCTGATACTTTTTTTTCAGGGGAAGGGAGAAGGGAAAGTGGCACACCAGAGCACTGTTTAGGAAACTTGCTTTTAACAGTGTAAGGTTACAAGTATATTCATGATTGTTAATATTTGAAACAAAGAATAGGATATGTTTCTTTAGCTCCTGTTACGAGCTGATTGTGTGCCCGCAAAATTCACATGTTGAAGTCCTAATACCCAAGTGCCTCAGAATATAACTGAGAATATATATATATGAAAATATATAACTGAGAATACATATGAGAATATAACATTTGGAGATAGGGTCCTTTTTTAAATACCATCTTACTTCATTGAGAGGAGATACGGTCTTTAAAGGAGTAATTATATTAAAACAAAGTCATTAGAGTAGGCTTTAATGCAATATGGCTGATATCTTTATTTAAAAGAAAATTTGGACACAGATCGTTTCAGAGAAAAGTTGATGTGAAAATACAGAGAAAAGACAGCCAGCCTGGGAGAGAGGCCTGGAAGAGATCCTTCTCTCACAGCCCTCAGAGGAAACCAACCCTGCCGTCACCTTAATCTTGGACTCCCAGCCTCAGAATTGGGAGAAAATACATTTTTATTGTTTCGAGTACTGGGTCTGTGATATTCGGCATGGCAGCTCTAGCAAACTAATACATCTCCCCATAGAAAAAAGGGAAGCTGTCTTTGTTCATCCAATACCTTCCCTAGGACAGCCTATGACCCCTTACCCTTTGTCCTGGCTCTGATGGGAGGCCAGCCTTGCTCAAAGTTGACACCCCAGAGTAAGACTCAGCAAAAGGAAGGAGAGAGTAGCACCAGATTTAAAATTATCTCTTTGTGATACTTTGAAGCTCATGGGACCATGGCTGTTCAACTTCCTGCAGCTCCTTCTCCTTTCTTCAGTCTGGAAGAGCAAGATGAGGACTGGGGAGGTGAAGGCTGCTATGAAACCAGACCCAATATCCACAAGTCCAAAGACCAGCCCACTCTTCTCCTTGCCTTTCTGATCAGGGGGAGAATGGATGGCTGCTTTCTATTTTCTAGATGTAGCCTCCTTTGATTTTATTATTATGAAATGTATACAAATGCTGGTAGGCTGTTTTACACTGGGACGACTGCATATTGGGGAAGTGTTTATGTGTATAGCAGTGAGGGAGTACATTCTAGAAACCTTTGATTTTGGAAGAAGAAAATGGGCCATCTTCCGTCCTGGTCAAAACACTTCATCGAAAGTGCATCCATGCATTGAAATAGCTGAGCCTTCCACCTGGCAATGCTCTGGATTTTGACAGAGTTGTTTTTAATGGACCTTTCTTCTGTTGCCTGCAGTAATTGAGGCATAGATAGCCTACCTTCCTCTTGCAGGTAATCCCAGTCCTCACTGATCAGCCTTCTAAGCAGAGAGCTGCCTTCCCATCCTCTCCCACTAGTCTGTGATCATTCTTCTTCCCTATCAGTGATAGAAAAGTTGGAGAAAGGATAATGCTTCAAATCACACAAAAACGTCTTAAGAAAAGTTATCTTAACATACAAGTTACTAGAAGAATTCTTCAGTCTCCTCTTTACTTTAGCAATATTTATTTATCACCAAATTCTTTCTTAAATTCTACAATGTTATAACTGGCTCAAAGAATGTTGATTCTTAAAGAGAACTAACTCTCCACATCCACAGCCCATTGCTGGGACATTCCAGTCTTTAAGCTTGTTGCCAATAGTTAAGAAACTACTTTAAAGGACTCAACTCTTATGCAAACAGAACTTACCTAACTCAACTTCCTCAAAGGCAAAAGAAATCCCAAAGAAAAGTCAAAACTGGAAAAAAATAAACAATTCTCTTAAGCCACCCCTTCCCACTCCAGTTGAGGCAGGGGGCCAAAGTCTTCCCTTCATTTCTTTGGAGTTTTGGGTTTGGGTTCCTACTGCAAGGGCTTCGCCACCAACTCAGGGTGAAAAGGACATGTAGCAGATGGACCTGGCACATAAAGAGATGAACAGCAGGCCACACAAAGGCATACTCTCTGGGGATACTGAGGGGCACAAACATGTAGGGGTTAGGACCATGTAGTGCAGAGACAGATGGCCTGTTTGCAAGCCCAGTTCTGGCAAGTCTGAGATGTGTAACTGGGCAATGGACAACCTCATGGTGGCTCAGCTTTCTCATCAGTATGGGGACTATGACACATCAGCACCTGTGACAGAGGTGTCAGAGGCCAAGAGGATCAATGCACAAACAGCTCAAAGAGTGTGAGATGCTGGCTGGCACATACTAACTGGTAAGCAATTTTAGTTGTTTTTGCTGTTGTTGCCTCCCATATCCTTGAGATCTAGTCTGTACTTCATCTGGAGTTGGTATCCATGTCTGTCTATGGCTACTCTTTCCCAGTCACTGACACTAAATCACAGTTAGGCTGACTTTGAGAACCAAGAATTCCACAACTAACTTTGAGACAAAACGAATCAACAGAAGAAACTCAAAGGCAGACAAGGCTAGGAGTCTATGGGAAAGGTCGCCTAAGAGGGGAGAAGATGCAGGCAGAACAGCTCACATAACACCACAGGTCAACAGAATGTCCTTATTAATCTGAACATTCCTTGTATCATCTTAGATTTTAAAATATGAATGAACTCACGTTTTTTAAAATCTATTTCCTACCTCTGTCCATTGAACAAACCTATACTGACTTCTGCTAGCAACAAGCCCACCTGGCATCCACATCTGGGTTTCTTAATGCATTCTCCACAAAATATACCCAGGGATTCTTAATGCATTCTCCACAAAATATACCCAGGGATTCTTAATGTATTCTCCACAAAATATACCCAGGGATTCTTAATGCATTCTCCACAAAATATACCCAGGGATTCTTGGAGTATCTGGGATGGAAACGTGTAAGATGAGCCCAGGACATCTGGTGGTGCCAGAAAATAAGGCACTATTTGTCACAGGGGCTCAATTTGAAGGACAAGTAGAGTGTCAAAAATAATAATGCCTCTAACTGATCATAAATATTAAATAAATAAAAATCATGACTCCATAATGATACTCAGAAAAAGGGTGAGTGAAGAAAACTCTTCTTCACAGAGGAATGCCAGTAACTCAAGGTAGAAGGAGTAAAAGAATTACAAAATCTTAATTTTGCAACTCTAGTGGAGTAGCTAATACAGGCTACTTGACTTAAAGGAAACTTAAAAACTGGGTTGGAAAGTTGACAGCATATTTGCACTTTGCAAAATACCACCCCACAAACTATTACTAATTGCAATTACAAATGTTTTTTTTTTTTTTTTTTTTTTGTGAGACACAGTCTCGCTCTGTCACCAGGTTGGAGTGCAGCAGTGCAATCTCAGCTCACTGCAACTTCTGCCTCCCAGTTCAAGTGATTCTCCTGCCTCAGCCTCCCAAGTAGCTGGGACTATAGGCATATGCCCCCACACCCAGCTAATTTTTTTTTTTTTTTTTTTTTTTAGTAGAGACAGGGTTTCATCGTGTTAGCCAGGATGGTCTTGATCTGCTGACCTTGTGTTCGCCCTCCTCGGCCTCCCAAAGAGCTGAGATTACAGGCAGGAGCCACTGTGCCTGGCCTAAAGTGTATTTTTACAGTGGAAAGATCTAGTAGTCATCAGCTCAACATCAGTAATATTGAGACAGCAGGGCATCGTGCCATACGAAGTTCACAGCATCACCTATGAAGTAGCTTTGGCAAAAAATGTTTAACCTGAATCTACTCATGCCTGTAAACCTAGCTTCCAGTTTACAGGAAATACACAGGATAAAGGAACAAGTAAATGACATGTAAAGAAACCATCAAGAAACCCATAATATGGGGCATTCTCTAAGACAGCTAGGCTAGACTCTTCAAAAAATTAAAAAGGAAGGTGTAGAGACTGCTACTGCTTAAAGAAGAATAACCAAATACAACGCATCTTTTTTTTTTTTTTTTTTTTTTTTTTTTTTTTTTTTTTTTTGAGACGGAGTCTCGCTCTGTCGCCCAGGCTGGAGTGCAGTGGCGCGATCTCGGCTCACTGCAAGCTCCGCCTCCCGGGTTCACGCCATTCTCCTGCCTCAGCCTCCCGAGTAGCTGGGACTACAGGCGCCCACAACAGCGCCCGGCTAATTTTTTGTATTTTTAGTAGAGACGGGGTTTCACCGTGGTCTCGATCTCCTGACCTTGTGATCCGCCCGCCTCGGCCTCCCAAAGTGCTGGGATTACAGGCTTGAGCCACCGCGCCCGGCCAACGCATGCATCTTGATTTTTATCCCCGTGTTGGAAAAAAGCTATGTTTTCAAATAAGCAGGGAAATTTGAAAATGTGCTAGATACTATTAGATAATAAAACAGAATCATTGTTAAGTTCTTCGGTACAATATTGCATTATGGTAATGTAGAGAGAATGTTCTCAGGAGATGCATCTCAAGTATTTAGGGGTGAAATGCTATGATGTCTGAAACTTAAGAGAGAGAGCGAGACAGAAGAGCAGACACAGCAAAATGCTAACTGTATGCTGTTGCAACACAGGCAAGGTATGCATGAAGCGCTTTCCTTTTTTAGGAACTGCTCTGCAGGTACGCCCCCCTGTGCCATTTTATTCCCATTCGAGGGTACTTTATTCAACCTCTCCAGAGTTTAGCCCAGAGACATGGATTTCTGCGTTAGCTTCATTATCTGACAGCAGGAGCATCTGCTCTACATGCTGGTATCAGGTTTCCTGTCCAGAGGCACACCCAGGTGCAGCCAGGGAGTCAGTGAGAAAGCTGTTCCACACCCTGAGTTCCTTATTTCCTACAGGCAATGGGGTAGAAAGGGAGCCCTGAATTATGGCTGTACCCAGCCAGGTAACGCTGACAAGCTTTTCCAGCTGCCTTACTACATGGTGATTATTCACCACACAATGGAAGTCCACCCAGCCTGGGTCGTCCACTGCCACAAGAGGAGCCCCAAATGATTTCAAATAGTAACAGTGCCAACCACAGCTCTTCAGTACTCATTACATGCCAGACACCATTCTAAGTGTCTCACATTTACTATAATTCATGGATTTCCAGATGGGGTTAATCTTTACCATCGTATCATTAAGTAATACTATCAAGTACTGAATGGAAAACGCTGTCAGCAAAGGCAAAAAAAAAATTGCAATATAATTTACATTCGTAATGCTAAGTCATCTTTGCTAGAAAAAGCAGGAATTGGTACTGGGAGTGGGAAGAACTTCACTATTTCTCTTCTAAAAACCATTAATACAAGCCCCCTTCAAATTCTTGCATGTCTAGGCATCTATAATCATTTATCGTGAGAAAGAACATATCACAGTCAAAATCACAGCTTGCTTCCTGACGTGGGTTTTGTCTATCATGGCAGTGAAAGCAAGAGAGGTGAAGATCCATGACCTCATCCAGCTGTTCCTCCCGGGGCCTCCCTAATCGGCCATTTTGCCAGTGCTCATATCTCTCTTTTCACATTAATGTCAGAAAGTTCAAAAGACTTAACCAGATGTTTCCCTGCTCAGAGTTACTGTAGTCAGTTATCAAGGGGGAGAAAATAAGCTTCAAATATCCCATGGGGAGAGAATAAAGTGGGGTGGGGAAACCTGCAAACATCGAGGAAGTTAGGCATTTGAATCTGTGAGAGCAGCAACATGAACATGTGTAAAAAAGAAGTGTGGAAAACCATGCGGAAAGTGACTCCAGGACTTAACTACACAATACCTCATAGAAGACAGGATTTTGCATTACTCAAACAGGAAGTCTTCACTGGAATACCACACAACCATTAGAATAAACGAACTCTCACTATAGGCAACAACATGGGTGAAGCTGCATATAATGTTGAGCTAAAGAAGTCAGACACAAAAAAGTACATACTCTAGGATTATATGATATTTATTTAATTTTTTAACTAACAAAAATTAAATGTGTTTTAAAATATGTACATAAAATTCAAATCAAGCAAAAAATCTTGATGCTGATAGACCTCAGAATAGTGAGGAGGGGCAGGGATCATGAAGGGCACGACAGAGAGGCTTGCTGGTCAGGTTCTGTTTCTTGATCCAGATGCCACTTACCCAGGTACGTTCTGTGTGAGAATTCATTAAACTGTATGCCTCTATCTATACACAGAAAACTGTTCCACACACTGAGTTCCTTGTTTCCTACAGGCAATGTGGTGGTAAAGGAGGCCTGAATTTTGACTGTACCCAAGCAAGCTCAGCCGACGAGCTTTACATTAAACATCAGTAATATCTAGATTAAATTTCCAGATGTGTATACGTCAATAAAAAGTTTAATTCAAAATATGAAAACAATTTAATGTCCCCACCCCAAGAGACCTCTGACTTCTACTTCTGAAACAACCTCAGAAATGGTGGCATTACCTAAAATCATCAACTTAAAGAAAGTGAAGAGCTCAAGGCAATTGGGAGCTAACATCTAGTCTGCATGTAAAGTGAAATTAGACACAGCTTCTGCCACAGTCTTACAAATAACTCTGCAGGCATCAGCAACAATTGCTAGGGGAAGTAATTACAAAGGCCTTTGATCTTCTCTCATGTCCTCCATCTGAGATCTCAAGAAGCCAGTAAACAAACAAGGCCCAGCAGTCCTCTGACAGTGCCACCTGTCTGCATCTGTTTACAGCATCAGGCCCAGATCCAGTCACCTTTCCACAGGAGCAACTAAATTCAGGAAAGGACCTAGAGGTTACTAAGGTCCTAGCATAAGAACATCATGACTTAAACTGACTTCATATAAGTTAACTCCCATCTACTCTTTATAAACAGGACCCTGGTCAGATAGCAAATCTATGTGTCCTAAGTTGGCATTGCCTAATATACCGGATTCTTTTTTTTTTTTTTTTTTTTTTTTGAGATAGAGTCATGCTCTGTTACCCAGGCTGGAGTGCACTGGCGTGATCTTGTCTCACTGCAACCTCCGCCTCCCAGGTTCAAGCCATTCTCCTACCTCAGCCTCCCTAGTAGCTGGTACTACAGGTGCACACCACCACACCCGGCTAATTTTTGTATTTTCAGTAGAGTCGGGGTTTCACCATGTTGTCCAGGCTGGTCTCAAACTCCTGACCTCAGGTGATCCGCCCACCTCGGCCTCCCAAAGTGCTGGGATACAGGCATGAGCCACCATGTCCAGCTAATATACTGGATTCTTAAAAGTGAGAAAGAATAGAGAACTTGAGAGAAAGCTACATCAGACCTCCCAATTCTATCTGACTTTCTTGCCTATTGTTACAGGTTGAATTGTGTTGCCCCCGCCAAATGTACATGTTATACTTCTAACCCCCAGTACCTCATCAGAATTTCGAAACAGGTCCATTGCACACATAATTAGTTAAAATGAGGTCATACTGGAGTAGGATGGGCACTGATCCAACACGACTGGTGGCCTCATAGAAGGGTAAATTCAGACACAAACACACACACAGGAAGAACACAAGTTATAAAGTTATACGGCCACAAGCATAGGAAGTATCAGAAGCCAGGAGAGAGAGACCTGGAACAGTTCTTTCCCTAATGCCTTCAAGGGAGCCCAGCCTTGCCATCACCTTGATTTCAGTCTAGCATCCAGAACAGCGAGATGATAAATTTCTGTTGCTTAAGCCACCAGTTTGTTACGCTGTTATGGCAACTCGAACAAAAACACACCTACATAGCCCCTTTGGCGATGTTGATAAACAAAGCAGTGCTATCCTTATCTCAGAGATCGGGAAAGAAGTGCAGAGAAATAGAGCAGATTGCCTGAGATCACAAAGCCATCTAGTTTAGAATTCAGGAATGAGATAAATTTTGTTGCAAAAGGTTGTGAGCAGGAAAGAAATGACACACTCCCCTTTTCTGGAGGCCTGCTAACCCTTCTGGGTGCGTTGGTTTAAGATGCTGATGTCTAAAGGGAACTCTGGGGCCTAAAGCACATCCCGGAAGGTGCCTTCTACCCCTAGAAATCTAAGCCAACACCAGCACACCTTCCCCCATAGACTTGTAATTCCCACTGCGAGAACGAATTACTCTTCAAACGCCTGAATCTGCTAAAAAGAATGTAGTTACTGAAAATGAGGCAAGAAAAAAAAGAGAATATGAATAGAAATGGCATTTTAATAAGTAATGAGACTTCAAGGGAGGCTGGTAGTTCGGAATCACTTCTGAACTTTAATACAGAATTAATCTACACTGTCTTCCAAAAACAGCAGTCCAGCAAAAACCTTGCACAACGGTGTCCATTTCAAATGCAGCCACAGAAAATAAAAAGGAACCTCTAAAAGTGATCAATGTGAGATTTTATGTTAGGGTTTTATGAATTGATCTCTGGTTATTATGGATCAGCTATGGCAAAAGTCCAAATTACATTAAACATAGTAATATCTGGATTCAATTTAGTATTAGCTAGAACAGTACAGCTAGAGTTACATTTTATGAAACAGAAATGCTCTCATTTGAGAGACATTAACTAAGTACCTGCCATAAGCTGGATACCAGTCCAAGCACCAAGCACTGAAATTAGACCCTTGGAGGACAAAACAGACACCAGCCGCACCCTCACAGAGCTTAGAGTTGAGCTCACAAACTAGACTTCAGAGGTAACTCACACCATGGTAATATTTGCAGGTCTGTCTTTAAAAAAAAAAAAAAAAAAAAGGCTGGATCTCACTCTGTTGCCCCAGGCTGGAGTGCAGTGGCATGATCATAGCTCACTGCATCCTCAAACCCCTGGGCTCAAGTGATCCTCTGCCTCAGCCTCCCAAGTATCTGGGACGACAGACACAAGCTACCATGCCTTGCCGATTTTTATAAATATTTTAGAGATGGGGGTCTTGCTATGCTACCCGGGCTGGTCTCAAACTCCAGGGCTCGAGCAATCCTCCCACCTCAGCTTCTGAAGCTGCTGGGACTACAGGCATGAGCCACCATGCTGGCTATACAGGTTGGTCTTTAAAGGTAGAAATTAGGTGCCTCATTAGCACAGTAGGGAGAAGGTCAGTCTCATTAAAGCGAAAATTCAGTGATGACAATCTTAGAAATTTCTATTTGTACTTTCAAATTTTAAAACGGGCCAGACCTCCATAGCTATCTCTGAAATGAGTTCCTCTTAGGTACACTGTATGGGAAGAGTGTTCCCCCTTGTGTTGTGTGGCAACCATGGAAGGAGACAAAGGTATAGCTTGAGAAAACCAAGGTCACTGATTAACCCCCAAAGGACCAGGTAACTTTAGAGACTCTACTCATTATCCTGGCTGGCAACCCCAGGTTTTAAGCCACTGGTTTATAGGAAGACATTATGCTCTCCAAAATACTCAGATGCTATAGGTGCAGAACATTTTATGAATGGGAAGGGAAGCAAAAGCAAACACAAATAAAGACCCCATTATAGCAGGAAATGTTCAGGCCTCCGTGCAGAGATCACGGCGCCTTCTGAAGGGAGGCAGGGGTGCAAGGTGATGGCGGCGTTCCTTCTGCTGCCACAGTGGGACTCCCTCAGTCATTCAGGAACCCTCTCCTGGCCTGACAATGTGGCACTGTGACCCTTACCCTGACAATGTGGCACTGTGACCTGACATCCTCAGCCTAGCAGGTGAATTAACAGTGCTGACTGTCACATTCCTCAAGTGAATCCTAAGATTCTGAGCAATTCAGAAACAGACACTTTAACAAAGTCTGCCCTCCAGGAAACAGCAGCAGTTGCTTCAAGGAGGCAACTCAGCTTCAGCCCAAAGCTACACCATTAGGACTTGAGGCCATTCCAACTTGCTTTCTTTCTGAATGACATCAGATCACTTTTAGCCAAATGACAAATTGGAAGAATAGATGCCAGTGTGATTAACTTCAGTTTTTATATTATTAAATTTGCAATTTGTCCATTAAAAAGATGCCCAGCACTTCAGAGGATCAGAGCTGGCTCACTGTGCTAATGGTGTTGAGTTTTCACTGTGGCACAAGTGAGCTTAAAATTGGGGCAATTTTAATTGTATGTATTTATGTGGATGTGCTCAGCTCACCAATTTTAAAAAACAAGATACTATACATGAAAAAGTAAGGATGGAAACCTTCAAAGCCACTCTCTTCAAATCACTTTAAAAGCAGGCTGAAAACAAACACTTTGAAGTCCTGCTCCAGCAGAGTCCTGGGGAAATTACAAAAAGAAATTAAACTATAGTTATAGTTCTCACTTCTTATTACATGCCACATTGTCTTTAAGAAAAAAATCAAAATGTATAAAAATAAGGTTTTCAAATACAAAAGGATCATATTTGCAGAGTTAATCAATCATGTCCAGGCAGTTATTTCAGGTATGCCAGAAAACAAAGCACTCAACTTCCCAGGCTGCAGGAAAGCGAGGAAGTTTCACTGCTCTCCAGACTTTTCTACAAAGACATGACTGGGGGCGGCCTGTGCTCTGGGCATGTCCCCAATCTGATCTTTTGCCTTATCTTTGCAAAGTTGCAAGCAGCTTCCTGGGAATTAAAAATTAGCTACCAGGGCATTCTGTGGCATTTTACAGGCCACTGGTCACCAAGTCGTCCATGGCCATGCATTCTAACAGACAGCAGTTCGGCTATGGCCGGAGGCACAGTTTGTCATCACTGCAAATTACAAATACCAGGCGTGCATGTGGGTCTGCGGGGCTACAAACCCTGCACCTACTGGGTTAGGAATGTTTCCACTTCTCCCTACTAAGAGTTTCCTCCTTCTCCTCACAGAACCAACTCCAACCCCAGCACATCTTACCTCAGCACTACACAGCCAAGGAATTCACAAAAATGCCTGAACATCTGAGGTTTAAAATATTCATAACAACCTCCACTGAATTAAGGCAACCAAGTTTTCCATCCACTTTCAACTCTTGGTCTTTTTTAGTGATGATTGTTTTCCTCTACCTTTTAAGGTAATATATCCACATTATAGCCCATATATTAGATCCAGAACAGTTTTTTTAAAATTTCATCACATATACACAACCACCATTAACATTCCCTTCTTGTCTTATTTTCATAGAATTTTATTCTGCCTCATACCTAACTTAAAACATACCCTAAATATTATTTTACTGGTAAAATGGACATAGTACTACCATTTCCTTATCCATTCCCTTCTTGTTAGACAAATAACTCACTTTCAATTTTTCATTATTATGAATTACACTTCAAAGAACATCTTTATGACAAATCTTTTTCTGTGTGTCGACCATTCCCTTGGAAATAGATTTCTAGAGTTAGGCTGAAAACTTCCAAGAGCTGTTCTCTGAGTCCTGGGGAAATTTTCTTAAACTATAGTTATCACTTCTTATTATATGCTGCATTCTCTTTAAGAAAAAAAAAAATCAAAATGTATAAAAATAAGGTTTCCAAATACAAAGGGATCATATTTGCAAAGTTAATCTATTCCGTCCAGGTTGCTATATAAGGCATGCCAGGAAATAAAGCCCTCACCTCCCCAGGCTGCAGGAAAGCTAGTAAGTTACTCTAGTGCTACTCTGGTAGCTAGTAAGTTACTCCAGCGTTAAATCCTGACATTTCACTTGCCTATATTCAAAACCCATTCTCCCACTCCTCTGGATTCTTCTCCGGGCTCTCCTTCTCTCCTAGATTGGCCTTAAACTCCGTCAGCCTCCTGCCTCATCAGCCCTGTAGCACTGGCCATAGTTTCTAAGGCTTTCTGTCTTTGCTTTGGTCTCTGCATGTTTTCACTCATCCACCAACACTGCCGAACACACTCAGAAAAGTACTCTGCTAACATTGTTTTTACAATTATATGGATTACATATTATCTTACCTGCTTTTCAGAATATATGACATTTAGTGATCAGAAGTATTTATTGGGTATGTACCACAGAAAAACAAAACTAGGATTGTCATGTGACCAACTTTATACTTTCCTTTTTGTTAAGATTTTCCACAAACCTGTAGTCAAACACAGGTCATATTCAAACTACGCACATTAGTTACAGGTTCGTCTAACTTCTGCCCTCTATTCCTTCACTTACAAAAAATAAATGAGTTTTCTTTTTTCTTTTCTCCAAGAGAAGTTTGACAACTTTTAAACAGTTTAAAAGCATGATTTGTTGGTTGTTGTTTGTTTCAGTATCCTATGAACTATTTAACTTCATCACATGAACAGATTTAATGCAAACATACACATTAAGTCTAAATTGGTCAGAAACGTGTTCAATAAAATATACACACTGCAAAACACAATGTAAAACCACAGCCATAAACATATAGACCCATCTAAATAGACACAGTCAATCTACACCTGATTGTCTGTGTCTACATTTTTCTATTACTATAATATTTGTTTACCACTTATCCAATCAGCGCTGGCACTGCCCCATAAGGAAGCAACAGCAAGTGCCAAAGATTTGAGAACAATTTATAAAATGGGAGGGAAATAGAGGGGAAGGAAGATTTCTGAATTTAAAAATCAAAAGCATAAAGTTTATGGAGCATCTACGAATTATATACTCACTGGATTTATAGTAAAAGTTTCTAAAATACATTTCTATATGACTGATTGGCTCACTGTGTTTTATGAAATACGAAGTCCTTAAAAAGAGAAAAGGCACCTTGTTTTCTTTAAGACTATTAACACTGATTGAGCACACTGTATTGTATATTAACAAAATATGTACGATACTGCTAATATGGGTTGCCTTGTGGGAAAAAACTAGCTGCCTAAAGGAGGAAAAATGGGGTGGGGGATTCTCACTGTACATTCTTTTGTCGCCTTTAAATGTTAAATATGAGTAAATTACCTATTCAGAAAATAAATTGTATTTTAAAATTTTAAAGCATTTCATAGGATATTCTGGGAGCTCAATAAATGTTAACTCAAATTAATCAATTTCCCAGGAAAGTAAGTGGTAGGCCCAGAGAGATCACTTAGTTAACATTTTTCTTCAAAGAGGGAACCTCCCTTCATTTAGCTACCTTCTAGGATCCTGGCAATATTATATTTTTATTATAATAACATTTTTTCACCCCAGTTACTCTTCTCTGAGGCTGGAAGGGCCCATCAGCACACCTTGATTGACAATTGATTGCCAAAAGCCTCTGTGCGTGCCCTTAGAAGTCAGCTTCACGTTGCTGGAAGCAGGGAGAAAACCTCAGAGAACAACCTCTACTCTGTAGGTTGAAGAATCAGGCCTATATGAGATATAATTATTCCTATTAACGGCATTAAAGTTGATGTTTTAGATCTATATAGAAATAATTGCAACTAAAATAAAAAACAAAAGGACAGAATAAGTGAGAGAGCACGTGTGTGTGTGCACATGTACACATCCATGCATGCATGCGTGTGTGCACATGTGCCATCACAAAAGTGGCCCTGTGGTCAACCCTTTGAGTAAACATTCACTTGAGCCTCTGACCTGAACCCATATTGACCCACCCCACCTGGACACTCACAGGGCTCCACAGCAGACACCTTCTTTATGTAATTTGGTCATGTCTTGGCTATAAGATCCTCTGAAAGCACTCGTTGCATTTGAAACTTCTGGATTAATACTGATCCTTAGATGCTTGTATGGGTTCTGATTTTCTATTGAGTCTCCATAAGCCAACGGAGCATGGTCTGTCGAGGCTTCCTTCCCCAGACCCATCACTTCCGCCCTCCTTCTCCTTTCGTACGACCGTCACCCTGGTCTGGGTTTCCACGCCCTCACCCGAGGTTGCTGTCCTCTCCCTCTCTCATTTAGCTTCTGCTTGTAACTCAGAGGATCAGCAACATGGGCTAAAGGGAAAGGATCAGAGACAGGCAAATCCAGGCTGGAGGGAACCTGAGAGCATCACCCTGCTTGCAGAGTTTTGGCGACAGTCCAGCAGGTACTTATAGAAGTGCAGGCACCCGTGCCCACTTGGGTCCCCAAGTCTGTCATCCAAGAAGACACAGCAGTGGCAGGATGATAAGCAAAAGCACTGAGTGGAAGAAAAGGAGGCTGCAGCAGCACAGCGGATCTTCCTAACATTCTGCGCAGCACAGAGCCCCAAACAGCTGCAGGACACAGCCCAGAACCAACACTGCCTCCCAGCATCATGGCAGTGGGCTTGGACAGGACGACGGCAACAACAAGGCAGGTCCCAGGACCCAGCCAGCATATCAGTAACAGCAGGAAATCAAAGAAGAAACTCAGAAACACGGATCAAGAAAACACCATGAGGGTGGAAGCAAGGGTGTCATTCAGGGCACATGCCTTCTCTCACTCAGGGCTTCAGCTGGTTTTCTACCTGCCAGCTAATGGGTGTAAAGCTGTCAGGGTGCCTCTGCCCACATCAACAATGGGTCAGAGACCAAGAGATATACTGGGCTGAGCCTGCTAGTGAAAAGCAAGGGAAGCTACAACTGCACGGGGTTGCAGAAAGCAGTGACAGCTGCTAGCCTGCCATTCCACTCACTCAAAAACTCTCAACAGCTCCGCCTACCTCACCATTATCATCATCATTAAACCCAGCAGTGACTGGGCATGCAGTACCCATGAAGTCATCACCCCTTACTATTCTTCCTGCTCACTATTCTCTAGCCACTCTGGCCTCCTTGGTGTTCCTTGAATAAACGAGGTTAAGTTCCCATCGCAAGGCCTTTGCACTTGCTGTTCCTTCTGCCTAGAAGGCTCTCCCCATAAATACCTTTACAGTATTTTCTCTCTCCTCCTTCCATCTTGACTCAAATGTCTCAGGCTTTCCTGACCACCCTATTTAAAATTGCAAATCCAAGCCAGGCACGGTGGCTCAAACCTGTAATCCTAGCCCTTTGGGAGGCCGAAGTGGGCAGATCACTTGAGGTCAGGAGTTTGAGACCAGCCTGGCCAACGTGGTGAAACTCCATCTCTACTAAAAACACAAAAATTAGCCAGGCATGGTGGTGCTCACCTGTAATCCCAGCTACTCGGGAGGCTGAGGCACAGGAATCATTTAAACTGGGGAGGCAGAGGCAACAGTGAGCTGAAATCATGCCACTGCACTTCAGCCTGGGCAACAGAGTAAAACTGTGTCTCAAAAAAATAAAATAAAATAAAATAAAATAAAATAAAATAAAATAAAATAACAAATCCCCTCCTTCACCATTCTAGCATTCTCCCTTTCCCGTGTTATCCTTCATAGCATTTACTATATTGATCTCCTGTATGTTTACTTATGTGTTTGTTTATTATCCTCTTCACCAGAGGAACGTGTGCTGAAAATCAAGAAACAGTAAAACATAGGGAGACTGAGGAGGGCAGATCACTTGAGATCAGGAGTTCAAGACCAGCCTGGCCAACATGGCAAAACTCTGTCTCTATCAAAAATACAAAAACTAGCCAGGTGTAGTGGTGTGTGCCTGTAATCCTAACTACTCAGGAGGCTGAGGCAGGAGACTCATGTGAACCTGGGAGGCAGAGGTTGTAGTGAAATGAGATTGCGCCACTGTACTCCAGCTTGGGTGACAAAGCAAGACTCTAGCTCAAAAAAAAAGGGGGGTAAAACAACTTTCAACAGAGAAAAGGAATGTTACCAGCAAAACAACCAATGCCATTCTGCCCTTTTTCTTCTTCCCATTGCAAAAGCCATTTGCCTCCCAATCTTTAACATCTGGACTGAGAGACCCTGTCCTTGAAGTTTTCCTTCGTGGCTCTTTGATTCCCTGGTCTTCTCTTTCTCCAAATGACATTGTTTATTCTGTGCAAAACTTCACACTAACCAAAAGCGTCTGCCTCTTTGTGCTACTGGAGGACTTAAATGAGTTAATTCATGCTTAGAAAAGTCCTAGGATGGTGCTCAGTCCTTGTTAAGTGTCCAGAAAATCACAGCCATTGTTATTATTTAGTATATGGACCTTCTATTATATCTACTGATTCAAGTCTTATTTCTATAGCTAGAGCATAAGCAAACTGAAGGCAAAGATCTTATCCTATGTTTTCAGATTTCCCAGAGTACTTAATCCAGGTTTTCAATAATTATTTGACAACTGATTGAAACAAAGTATTTCAACTTTTAAAGATTTGCTTGAAAACCCTTAGAACCTCTATTTAAACAGTGATTCCAATCCTTTACCTCTCCCAGGACTGACCTGGTATGCAAATACAGCAAATCCCTGAAAACGGTATTTATAACAGGAGCTTTGCTATAGCATGAACAGCAAAGCCAAAATACTATACAAAAGATCAAACAAATATTGACTAAAAGAATTTTCCCCAAGGCAACTGTTATAGTCTTATCTTGAATAGAATGTTTACACAGTTAATTAAGTATTGCTATGGACTCAGCAAAATCCCAGGCAGACCCTGCCAAGCTGCGTTTTACATTCCCACTGCTTTATCGCTATTTACAGAGCCACGCACAAGTCCCTCTCTTCCTAGCCCCTCACCTATCAGTCCTGCTAATGCCGGGTGTGGAATTAAATGATAAGTAAGTCATACACCTTTTATCCGTAGACAAAAGATAATGGAATCTCAGTGCCAAGGATTCCATTTACCTATCCCACGGCAAATATGCTCTGTCATTACCCTCCCAGAAATCAATCAGGCTGCATCTGTTACTACCTGTTGACTTCTTGGAAATGTATGAAATAGCAGAATCATGTAGAGAGAGAGGTGTTTACTGGTTTCACAGAACATGCCTCTATACAGCAGATACTAATGAAAGTTTACTTCCTATGATTACCAATCAGGAAGCCTGCCGGAACACCTCAAAATTCACCTCAAAATCACAGGCTGTTCTACATAGTGAAGAAGCTGATTGCTAGCTTACAATGGGTTGTCTAATTATGGAGAAGGTCAGTTATGATGAATAGAAGCCAACAAGAGTCATTCACAACCTTTCTTCCTTCCCTCCTTCCATTCAGCCATTATTTATTGAGCACTTGTGATGATCCAGGCACTCTTCCAGGCACTGGGAATACCATCAAAAATTACAATTACCATAGTATTAGGAAGGTTATATGAGGGAGGAAGGAGATCAATAAAATAAAGAGCTTAAAATTTTATAGTGTGCTAGATATTAATAAGTGCTAAAGAGAAGAAAAATTAAGAAGCAGAATATGAAACCCCGAAGCTCCAGCAGAAGGAATAAACTTGCAGATGGGTAGCCAAAAACATCCTCAGGGAGAAGCCACTATTTGAAGAAAGTGAGACAGCCAGCCTTGTAGGTTAGTGGGGAAGAGTCTTGCAGGGGGAGGAAATTGAAATGCCAAGGTCCTGTGGCAGAGCACGGTTGGCATGTTGGGGAACATTAAGGAAGCCAGTGTGGTGAAGCCTCGTGCTCACTGGGAGACATGGAAGGAATAGGCCCCAAGAGAAGCAGGGGACAAGACCCTATAGGGCCTTGCTTCCAAAACATATGCATTTTTATTCATCACAGAAGAGCCACCTGTTTACCAAATTTTCATTTACTCACAACTCTCCAGCCATTATTTTTCTAAGAACTTATGTATTTCAAGAAAATGATTCACACACACACACACACGTACACACACACACCACCCACCCTTGCAATTTAAAAAAAAAAAAAAAAGTTGTACAGCTAGCCAACATATTTGCCTGGGGAAAACTCTTAAGCTTCTATTAATAAAAATGAAAACTGTTCATGGCTTTGAGTGTAAGCCTTTGTAGGACTGGAACCAGGCCTCACAGTAGTGGACACTGTTCAGCGCCATGGACAACTGGGCACTCGGTGATGCTGTGGAAAGATGTCACGCTGGCTAAAAATAATAACATGCAGAGTTATAGGAGACGGGAATGTTGAAATTTACCACAGGGACTTTTTTTTAATGTGGCAATGCCTCAAAGTCTTTGGCAAATTTAAATGCCAAGCTGGCTCATGCAGTATCCAGACCACACATCCTTCCTGCCCAACCAGCTTCTCAACATAAATAAGATGCTATCAGCCAAAATCTGTGACACAGCAGGGTTTGGGGTGGTACCTTAAGATCTGCTATCTTCCAATTCTATGCAATCGTAATCAACCCAGTTTCATTTATCACATAAACAGTTTTCCATTACGAAACATTCATAAACAATTCCACTGCAGTGATTCCACTGTTCCTAGGTATACACAGTCTATGTCCCCAAGGCAAAAAGCACAACTACAAGGCATGTCCTGTGTAACAAAAACTAGCTATTATGCTACATGGATATTTTGTGTAATAAGAAAAACTTAAAAATATAAAAAACAGTTATGATTATTAATGACCAGTCATAATCCTGCCTCCATCAAGTTCTCCCGAGGCCACCCCCACCAGCCCACCCACAAAATGGACAAATTCCTGTGGCTGGGTCACTTTTCTGGCTCTCCTTGGTTAGAAGTTATACCAAAACTGGAAAAAAAAAAAAAAAAGTCTACATAATAAAGAACTTCGGGGTGGGGGCTGGGGGAAAGCAGTTGAAACGTCAGAAAGGTATGGATAGGGAAGTAAAAATGAGTTTTAAGAAGAAGTGGAACAGTGTGGAACAAGAGACAGAGGAGATACCTTTTAGAAATATTTCTTAGAAGACCCCAGCAGCCAAAATGGTGAAGCAAATTAAGCAGAAGTTTGCTTTTCAGGAAGCCTTGGAGGTTGCAAGTGATAAACCTGGAGTAGTTGACTTCTCAGCCACATGGTGTGGGCCTTGCAAAACGATCAAGCCTTTCTTTCATTCCCTCTCTGAAAAGTATTCTAACATGATATTCCTTGAAGTAGATGTGGGTGACTGTCAGGATGTTGCTTCAGAGTATGAAGTCAAATGCACGCCAACCTAGCTTTTTAAGAAGGGAGAAAAGGTAGGTGAATTTTCTGGAGCTATAATAATAAGGAAAATCTTGAAGCCACCACTAATGAATTAGTCTAATCATGTTTTCTGAAAACATAACCAACCATTGGCTATTTAAAATTTGTAATTTTTTATTTACAAAAAGTATAAAGTATAGAGACTATATGCCCAACTGCCATCTGGGTGACAATAAAATATTAACAAACAAAAAAAAGTGTTACTAATGTTCTCTGAAAGATGCAAACAAAGCTTGAAAATTCAGAAATACTTGTTTGCCACTTTAGTTTCGGAACTGTGTTCCTCTCAATGCTAAGCCGTATCAATTACTCTAGGAACAACTGGACTTGGAGAAAGAGTCTAACTCGTGGACATAAGAAATGCACGAGGTTTTTCACTTAACATAATACATTCTGCATTATTGAGGGCAATGATGTGTTCTAAAACAAAGCATGGTAAAGGGGCTACAGGAAAAGTCATGGCCAGATTGCCCCTGCCCTGCCTCAAACACAGAAGCCAGTTATTCTACAAAGGTTAAAAATTACATGCTGATGTCTTCTCAAACTGCCTAACACAGCAGAGATTTGGGCAAAGATTTTTCCAGTCTCAGCAAAGAAGCCAAGAAACAAAAACCTCCGTCCTCACAGTGATGAGATGTTCCCCACTCACCTTAGAAAAACAGGACTTTCTGTTGAGAGCACTCCCTCCTTCTCCCCTCCTATCAGGCCGGTTTGAGAGGAGGGTGGTCACGCCTCCTTCCAAAGCAAAAGCTTTTCTACCCTCTAGAAAGTTTTGGTCAAAGAAGATTCATATATAATACATAATACATGCTACCAGTGAGTAGTCAATTACATTTTTCTGTTGCACAAAGAAGATAATAAATTCTCCATTCAGACTGTAAAATAACTATTTGAGACATTAATGATTATACCAGGAATCTTCCTAAATTATATAAAATTTAAATAAAAATTAGAGAAAAACTTTTCTTTCAAGACAAAGATTATCTAAGAGAATTGCCTTAAACCAAAGGAAAAAAGCAAAGACTATATAGTACCACTTTATCGCCCTACAAGGATAATATATAATGTCTACAATCAGGAAACAAAAAGAGGAAGTTTTAAAAAATTATATACAGAAAAGATATGAAATATATATACATATTTCAAATCTTATCAATAAATATACTAGAGGGGTAAATTCCTTTTTACTTTTTACTTTTCTGTGTTTTCTGAAGCTCTCATGGTATGTATTAATTTATAATGGAAAACAACTTTTTAAAGGATGTTTAAATTATTAAAACATTCAAAGATTAAAATGTTTATTAAGGATCATAATGTATACATATAAAATATGATCAGGAAAAAGCATTCACCACTGACCATGCCACCTTTCCCAGATAAATCATTTACATATTATGTACCAGTGCTTCTGAAACTGAAGCAGGCATAAGAACCACCTGGAGAGTGTGCTGAAATACAGGTGATAGGAATGGTAGGCAGCCATAAAAAATAAGGAAATCATGTCCTCTGCAGGAACATACATGTGGCTAGAAGCCATTGTTCTAAGCAAATTAACATGGAATAGGAAACCAAATACCACACATGCGCTCTTAGAAGAGAGACCTAGGCCGGGCGCGGTGGCTGACCCCTGTAATCCCAGTACTTTTGGAGGCCGAGGTGGGCGGATCACGAGGCCAGGAAATCGAGACCATCCTGGCTAACACGGTGAAACCCCATCTCTACTAAAAATACAAAAAATTAGCCAGGCATGGTGGCGGGCGCCTGTAGTCCCAGCTACTCGGGAGTCTGAGGCAGGAGAATGGCGTGAACCCGGGAGGCGGAGCTTGCAGTGAGCCGAGATTGCGCCACTGCACTCCAGCCTGGGCAACAGAGCAAGGCTCCGTCTCAAAAAAAAAAAAAAAAAAGAAAGAAGTGAGACCTAAACATTGGGTACTCATGGAAGTAAAGATAGCTACAATAGACATGAGACTACTAAAGGGGAGTGGAAGGAAGGGGGGCAAAGGTTGAAAAGCTAACTATTGGGTACTATCCTCACTATCTGGGTGACAAGATCAATTGTACCCCAAACCTCAGCATCATACAACATACCCATGTAACAAACTTGCACATATACCCCCTAAATCTAAAATAAAAGTTGAAATTATTTTAAAAAGGAAACAAATAATGGCTAATAGAACATAGTGTCTCTAGACACAAGACACAAATGGGTAGGCAAAAACGGTACTGCCCCATCTGTACCATGGGCCAGTGAACTATTTAGCCCATGAACTAAGAGCCTATTTTTGTAAATAAAATTGTATGAGGGCCCATAATCCAGACACTTTGGGAAGCCAAGGTGGGCAGATCTCTTGAGCTCGGGAGTTAGAAACCAGCCTGAGTAACAAAGCGAAAACTAGTCTCTATGAAAAATACAAAAAAAAAAAAAGGGGGTCAGGCACAGTGGCATGCCCCTGTAGTCCCAGCTACTTGGGAGGCTGAGGCAAAAGGATTGCTTGAGCCTGGGAGGTGGAGACTGCAGTGAGCAGAGATAGTGTCACTGCACTCCAACCTGGGCAACAGAGTGAGACCTTGCCTCAAACATAAATAAATAAGTTGTATTGGAACACGCACACACAGAAGACCCTCACAGGTAATAGAACCTGATAATCTGCATTTTAACAAGCTCTCAAGTAGTACTGATGCTGCCAATCAACCGGGCTCACTTTGAGTAACAAGGTTTGATGCAGCAGGAAGTGACTGGCGTCTAGCTTGGGTTCTCTCCCAGGAAGCATGCCACGCTTATTCTAGATTGGGCAGAAGAGAAAGTGAACTCAAGATTCCACCTTCTTTCAAGGTTCTAAAGCAGGAGCACAGATTCATTTCTCTCTAATCAACCCTTGGTGATTAAATGCTTAGTCATGTCCTTACTAGGGGGTCAATGAAATTTAAGATAATCATGATTCCAGGACAGTGGCAGACTGCCTCTGCCCTCCCTAGAGTTCGTCACACACTTAGCAAGTATTTTGACAGTAGTTTTCAAACACCACATTGTTTCCTACTATTTCCATCACTTCCAAAAAATGATTTTGTTGGATGTCTAAGAATAGGAGGTAGTCCATGAATTCAGTATCTATCACTCATAAGGAGACAAAAGAAGGCAGACACACTTCATGAGCTGCCCAAGCGGGAGGGAGGGTGAATTTCAAAACAGTCCAGGTAGTCCCTGTCCTTTTACTCCCAACTATGCACTCCTTAGACACATCGCAGTCCTCTGGGAGCCAATGCCAAAAATCATACTCAGAAACTCCAAAAAACCTCAGTAATACAATGCAGTGCCTAATAAATTACTCAGGCCCCACTCAAACTCCTCCACCAGGCCAGCCCATCAAAGCACCAGAGGGTGACCATCATGTTTCCTTACACCCTAAGGAAGAAGGTACCTGGCTGAGAGGCCTCCACGTTCCAGAGAGTGACAGCCCCTGAGAGGAACTAACTTAATTAACCATTCAGATGAGCACAGAGAATTCCCACCAGCCTCCAGGTCCCCAAACACCATATCTGCCATTTATTCCCAGTGCTGTCATTTCCTGCCTGCAGTGAGCTAATTACACACAGTGGGAATTCTGGAGCTGCCGGTTCTAATGTTTATCCGCTGTTAACTTGTTGTGTGACCTCAAAGATATGTCTCTAGTGCCTTTATTTCCTCTGCTATAAAAGCAAGATAAGGGAAAGACATGCTTGACAAAGTGCCCTAATATAATACTAGAGTCACTGCTATCCTCAAGACGCTCACAGGAATTGTAATTAACATGTCTCTTTTACTCAGGCCTTTAAAGATAACTGATGACATGTTGTCAAAAGTGTGGGATCTCAAACGATATTTTCTCTTTTGTTAAAACAGGTTTTAGTGGCAAATACCACCTATAAAACTGTTGATAAAAGCGGTATTGAATGTGCTTCTTTGTAAATCATTGATCCATTCAAGGGGGTGTCCATAACCATACCTCTAATCATGACTTCATAAGTAGAAAAGATACTGGAAAAGTCACCCTAAGTTAGTTTTCCATAACCTTAACATCCAGCATTGAAAACACAGTTAGGCAAAATAGGACTGTACTTCTAAAACTATGTTTTAGAAGACTAGTTAATAACACAGTCTGTGCTGCTATATCAGAAAAGCTGGTTACAAAACATGTTGTATAAAAAACAATCAGTATAATCAGATTTTGTAAATCTATATGGGCATGGAAAAATATTCAGTAAATGGCAGCTATTAAATTCCAGAGTTATCTGCTATGGCCCTGGCCCTTTACTTCTGCATTTGGGTTAGCAATATATTCCAGTTATAACATGTTGTTAATCATTTATGTGTCACAAATTTACTGTGAATTGTCCCAGTCTTTTATATAGAAGTTTTAAATTAAAATATTCAAACTTGTTCATTTTTTCCTTGCTAGTTGCTTCTTTTACTTTAAAGCCAGAAATGGTCGCTCCTGTACAAACTTAATACATATTATGTTTTCTGCTACTTTTTCTATAATTTGATTTGCAATATTCAACCCTCTGGAGTTTATTTCTGGGATATGGCATGTTTGGTGGGTTCTAAATTGATACTTTATTATGTTAAACCCCTGTATTAAATAATCCTTTCTCACTACTTTATTTTGAAAACTTTAGCTACATGTAGTTGGCAAATTATCCTAATTCACTTTTAAAATATAAGACATAAACAACTCAAACTAAAAACTCAAATATACATGGCAGATTTTTAAGAAATCTCAGTAAGACATTATCAACAAATCAAATCATCATCAAGCCATTTCTACCTCAGTGGAGCATCAGTCAGCTAAGAATTCCTGTTAAAATCAGTCCTTCCTATTCAGCAGAAGACTTTAACAATGTAATTGTAGGGTATATAAGTATATGGGAGGGCGGAGCAAGATGGCCGAATAGGAACAGCTCCAGTCTCCAACTCCCAGCGCGAGCCACACAGAAGACCGGTGATTTCTGCATTTTCAACTGAGGTACTGGGTTCATCTCACTGGGGAGTGCAGGACGATCGGTGCTGGTCAGCTGCTGCAGCCCGACCAGCGAGAGCTGAAGCAGGGTGAGGCATCGCCTCACCTGGGAAGCGCAAGGGGGAAGGGAATCCCTTTTCCTAGCCAGGGGAACTGAGACACACAACACCTGGAAAAGCGGGTAACTCCCACCCCAATACTGCGCTTTAAGCAAACAGGCACACCAGGAGATCATATCCCACACCTGGCCGGGAGGGTCCCACGCCCACGGAGCCTCCCTCATTGCTAGCACAGTAGTCTGTGATCTACCGGCAAGGCAGCAGCGAGGCTGGGGGAGGGGCGCCCGCCATTGCTGAGGCTTAAGTAGGTAAACAAAGCTGCTGGGAAGCTCGAACTGGGTGGAGCTCACAGCAGCTCAAGGAAACCTGCCTGTCTCTGTAGACTCCACCTCTGGGGACAGGGCACAGTAAACAATAACAAACACAGCAGAAGCCTCTGCAGACGCAAACGACTCTGTCTGACAGCTTTGAAGAGAGCAGTGGATCTCCCAACACGGAGGTTGAGATCTGAGAAGGGACAGACTCCCTGCTCAAGTGGGTCCCTGACCCCTGAGTAGCCTAACTGGGAGACATCCCCCACTAGGGGCAGTCTGACACCCCACACCTCACAGGGTGGAGTACACACCTGAGAGGAAGCTTCCAAAGCAAGAATCAGACAGGTACACTCGCTGTTCAGAAATATTCTATCTTCTGCAGCCTCTGCTGCTGATACCCAGGCAAACAGGGTCTGGAGTGGACCTCAAGCAATCTCCAGCAGACCTACAGCTGAGGGTCCTGACTGTTAGAAGGAAAACTATCAAACAGGAAGGACACCTATACCAAAACCCCATCAGTACATCACCATCATCAAAGACCAGAGGCAGATAAAACCACAAAGATGGGGAAAAAGCAGGGCAGAAAAGCTGGAAATTCAAAAAATAAGAGTGCATCTCCCCCGGCAAAGGAGCGCAGCTCATCGCCAGCAACGGATCAAAGCTGGACGGAGAATGACTTTGACGAGATGAGAGAAGAAGGCTTCAGTCCATCAAATTTCTCAGAGCTACAGGAGGAATTACGTACCCAGCGTAAAGAAACTAAAAATCTTGAAAAAAAAGTGGAAGAATTGATGGCTAGAGTAATTAATGCAGAGAAGGTCCTAAACGAAATGAAAGAGATGAAAACCATGACACGAGAAATACGTGACAAATGCACAAGCTTCAGTAACCAACTCGATCAACTGGAAGAAAGAGTATCAGCGATTGAGGATCAAATGAATGAAATGAAGCGAGAAGAGAAACCAAAAGAAAAAAGAAAAAAAAGAAATGAACAAAGCTTGCAAGAAGTATGGGATTATGTAAAAAGACCAAATCTACGTCTGATTGGGGTGCCTGAAAGTGAGGGGGAAAATGGAACCAAGTTGGAAAACACTCTTCAGGATATCATCCAGGAGAACTTCCCCAACCTAGTAGGGCAGGCCAACATTCAAATCCAGGAAACACAGAGAACGCCACAAAGATACTCCTCGAGAAGAGCAACTCCAAGACACATAATTGCCAGATTCACCAAAGTTGAAATGAAGGAAAAAATCTTAAGGGCAGCCAGAGAGAAAGGTCGGGTTACCCACAAAGGGAAGCCCATCAGACTAACAGCAGATCTCTCGGCAGAAACTCTACAAGCCAGAAGAGAGTGGGGGCCAATATTCAACATTCTTAAAGAAAAGAATTTTAAACCCAGAATTTCATATCCAGCCAAACTAAGTTTCATAAGTGAAGGAGAAATACAATCCTTTACAGATAAGCAAATGCTTAGAGATTTTGTCACCACTAGGCCTGCCTTACAAGAGACCCTGAAGGAAGCACTCAACATGGAAAGGAACAACTGGTACCAGCCATTGCAAAAACATGCCAAAATGTAAAGACCATTTAGGCTAGGAAGAAACTGCATCAACTAACGAGCAAAATAACCAGTTAATATAATGGCAGGATCAAGTTCACACATAACAATATTAACCTTAAATGTAAATGGACTAAATGCTCCAATTAAAAGACACAGATTGGCAAACTGGATAAAGAGTCAAGACCCATCAGTCTGCTGTATTCAGGAGACCCATCTCACACGCAGAGACATACATAGGCTCAAAATAAAGGGATGGAGGAAGATTTACCAAGCAAATGGAGAACAAAAAAAAGCGGGGGTTGCAATACTAGTCTCTGATAAAACAGACTTGAAACCATCAAAGATCAAAAGAGACAAAGAAGGCCATTACATAATGGTAAAGGGATCAATTCAACAGGAAGAGCTAACTATCCTAAATATATATGCACCCAATACAGGAGCACCCAGATTCATCAAGCAAGTCCTTAGAGACTTACAAAGAGACTTAGACTCCCATACAATAATAATGGGAGACTTCAACACTCCACTGTCAACATTAGACAGATCAACGAGACAGAAAGTTAACAAGGATATCCAGGAATTGAACTCATCTCTGCAGCAAGCAGACCTAATAGACATCTATAGAACTCTCCACCCCAAATCAACAGAATATACATTCTTCTCAGCACCACATCGTACTTACTCCAAAATTGACCACGTAATTGGAAGTAAAGCACTCCTCAGCAAATGTACAAGAACAGAAATTATAACAAACTGTCTCTCAGACCACAGTGCAATCAAACTAGAACTCAGGACTAAGAAACTCAATCAAAACCGCTCAACTACATGGAAACTGAACAACCTGCTCCTGAATGACTACTGGGTACATAACGAAATGAAGGCAGAAATAAAGATGTTCTTTGAAACCAATGAGAACAAAGATAAAACATACCAGAATCTCTGGGACACATTTAAAGCAGTGTGTAGAGGGAAATTTATAGCACTAAATGCCCACAAGAGAAAGCAGGAAAGATCTAAAATTGACACTCTAACATCGCAATTAAAAGAACTAGAGAAGCAAGAGCAAACACATTCGAAAGCTAGCAGAAGGCAAGAAATAACCAAGATCAGAGCAGAACTGAAGGAGATAGAGACACAAAAAAACCCTCCAAAAAATCAATGAATCCAGGAGTTGGTTTTTTGAAAAGATCAACAAAATTGACAGACCACTAGCAAGACTAATAAAGAAGAAAAGAGAGAAGAATCAAATCGACGCAATTAAAAATGATAAAGGGGATATCACCACCGACCCCACAGAAATACAAACTGCCATCAGAGAATACTATAAACACCTCTACGCAAATAAACTGGAAAATCTAGAAGAAATGGATAATTTCCTGGACACTTAACACTCTTCCAAGACTAAACCAGGAAGAAGTTGAATCCCTGAATAGACCAATAGCAGGCTCTGAAATTGAGGCAATAATTAATAGCCTACCAACCAAAAAAAGTCCAGGACCAGATGGATTCACAGCTGAATTCTACCAGAGGTACAAGGAGGAGTTGGTACCATTCCTTCTGAAACTATTCCAATCAATAGAAAAAAAGGGAATCCTCCCTAACTCATTTTATGAGGCCAACATCATCCTGATACCAAAGCCTGGCAGAGACACAACAAGTAAGAGAATTTTAGACCAATATCCCTGATGAACATCGATGCAAAAATCCTCAATAAAATACTGGCAAACTGGATTCAGCAACACATCAAAAAGCTTATCCACCATGATCAAGTGGGCTTCATCCCTGGGATGCAAGGCTGGTTCAACATTCGCAAATCAATAAACATAATCCAGCATATAAACAGAACCAAAGACAAGAACCACATGATTATCTCAATAGATGCAGAAAAGGCTTTTGACAAAATTCAACAGCCCTTCATGCTAAAAACGCTCAATAAATTCGGTATTGATGGAACGTACCTCAAAATAATAAGAGCTATTTATGACAAACCCACAGCCAATATCATACTGAATGGGCAAAAACTGGAAACATTCCCTTTGAAAACTGGCACAAGACAGGGATGCCCTCTCTCACCACTCCTATTCAACATAGTGTTGGAAGTTCTGGCTAGGGCAATTAGGCAAGAGAAAGAAATCAAGGGTATTCAGTTAGGAAAAGAAGAAGTCAAATTGTCCCTCTTTGCAGATGACATGATTGTATATTTAGAAAACCCCATTGTCTCAGCCCAAAATCTCCTTAAGCTGATAAGCAACTTCAGCAAAGTCTCAGGATACAAAATAAATGTGCAAAAATCACAAGCATTCTTATATACCAGTAACAGACAAACAGAGAGCCAAATCAGGAATGAACTTCCATTCACAATTGCTTCAAAGAGAATAAAATACCTAGGAATCCAACTTACAAGGGATGTAAAGGACCTCTTCAAGGAGAACTACAAACCACTGCTCAGTGAAATAAAAGAGGACACAAACAAATGGAAGAACATACCATGCTCATGGATAGGAAGAATCAATATCGTGAAAATGGCCATACTGCCCAAGGTAATTTATAGATTCAATGCCATCCCCATCAAGCTACCAATGAGTTTCTTCACAGAATTGGAAAAAACTGCTTAAAAGTTCATATGGAACCAAAAAAGAGCCCGCATCTCCAAGACAATCCTAAGTCAAAAGAACAAAGCTGGAGGCATCACGCTACCTGACTTCAAACTATACTACAAGGCTACAGTAACCAAAACAGCATGGTACTGGTACCAAAACAGAGATATAGACCAATGGAACAGAACAGAGTCCTCAGAAATAATACCACACATCTACATCCATCTGATCTTTGACAAACCTGAGAGAAATAAGAAATGGGGAAAGGATTCCCTATTTAATAAATGGTGCTGGGAAAATTGGCTAGCCATAAGTAGAAAGCTGAAACTGGATCCTTTCCTTACTCCTTCTATGAAAATTAATTCAAGATGGATTAGAGACTTAAATGTTAGACCTAATACCATAAAAATCCTAGAGGAAAACCTCGGTAGTACCATTCAGGACATAGGCATGGGCAAAGACTTCATGTCTAAAACACCAAAAGCAACAGCAGCAAAAGCCAAAATTGACAAATGGGATCTAATTAAACTAAAGAGCTTCTGCACAGCAAAAGAAACTACCATCAGAGTGAACAGGCAACCTACAGAATGGGAGAAAATTTTTGCAATCTACTCATCTGACAAAGGGCTAATATCCAGAACCTACAAAGAACTCAAACAAATTTACAAGAAAAAAACAAACAACCCCATCAAAAAGTGGGCAAAGGATATGAACAGACATTTCTCAAAAGAAGACATTCATACAGCCAACAGACACATGAAAAAATGCTCATCACTGGCCATCAGAGAAATGCAAATCAAAACCACAATGAGATACCATCTCACACCAGTTAGAATGGCGATCATTAAAAAGTCAGGAAACAACAGGTGCTGGAGAGGATGTGGAGAAATAGGAACACTTTTACACTGTTGGTGGGATTGTAAACTAGTTCAACCATTATGGAAAACAGTATGGCCATTCCTCAAGGATCTAGAACTAGATGTACCATATGACCCAGCCATCCCATTACTGGGTATATACCCAAAGGATTATAAATTATGCTGCTATAAAGACACATGCACACGTATGTTTATTGCAGCACTATTCACAATAGCAAAGACTTGGAATCAACCCAAATGTCCATCAGTGACAGATTGGATTAAGAAAATGTGGCACATATACACCATGGAATACTATGCAGCCATCAAAAAGGATGAGTTTGTGTCCTTTGTAGGGACATGGATGCAGCTGGAAACCATCATTCTTAGCAAACTATCACAAGAACAGAAAACCAAACACCGCATGTTCTCACTCATAGGTGGGAACTGAACAATGAGATCACTTGGACTCAGGAAGGGGAACATCACACACCGGGGCCTATCATGGGGAGGGGGGAGTGGGGAGGGATTGCATTGGGAGTTATACGTGATGTAAATGACGAGTTGATGGGTGCAGCACACCAACATGGCACAAGTATACATATGTAACAAACCTGCACGTTATGCACATGTACCCTACAACTTAAAGTATAATAATAATAAATAAATTAAAAAAAAAAAAAGATTGCACTAGCTTCAAAAAAAATAAATAAATAAGTATATGGTAGTTGAGTCATCAACTACTGTTTGAATTCAATAGTGTTATGGGGAGGAGCTACTTCTTGGGTGGCAATGTTATTCTAACCCTGAAACAACTGAAAATAAAACCTTTTGGCCTGAAAAAAATAAAAGTAAAGAAGTAAAATTCATTGTTTAATTTGGTCAAGATTTGGCACCATCATTTTCACTCTATCGATTTTTCCTCCAGATATATTAGAAACCTGACATACACGATATGTACCATATAAATTTGCACTTCTTGTTAGGTTTCTAATGTCTGCATCTTGCCATTCCCATTAAGATATAAGTTCCTGAAATGCAAAGGCTGTGCTTAAATAGGGAAGGAAGGAAGAGAGAGAGAGAGGGAGAGAGGGAAGGAGGGACTTGGTGAAATTTGCAGCTCCTTCTTTACTGAGCCTTGCTTACAGGGGACACTCAGGAAAATCTGCCATTAGACAACTAGTTCAGGACTTCGGCCACAAATGATACTTAACCAAAAAAAAAGAGAACATGTATCACTGAAAGCTTTCATTTGAATTCATCTCCCCTACTGACTAATACAGACAGATTTTTGCCATCAATTCACACCCTGAAGCACAGGACATGATGATCTTTCTTTTCATTTGCAGAGCTATGATTCGTCATTATCTAGCCCTATTTTTTACTCAACAAAATAACATTGCACCGTTAAGATTTCGGCATGTCTATTCTTGTCGTGGTTATTTTGAATTTTGCCTTTTAGAAGCAACTACTTTAAGAAAAAAAAAATCATCACTTCTCAGGTATACATTTGGCTTGATTTTATAACTTAAGCTCTTCTGGGTTCATTTTCCTGCTGCTTTTCCATGTAGGGAAGGAATGCCTGAGAGAGGTTCTTCTGGATCAACAGAGTTGATGAAGTCCTCAGCTTTGTAATCTCTGCTTTCAATCCCTTTCTCCAATAAATGGGCTAGAGAAATCACTGCCATCGTCACCATCGTCATCAATGCTACAATTTACTAAGCATCTTCTAGATGCCAATCACACTGCTACATATTTTACACGTGATTTTCAACGCTTTTTTTGTTATCCAAAAGATTCTACGATGTTTCTCCTTCCTATCCCTGAAAAAATGCTCAATTTAATCTTGCACTTAATTATTAGGTATAATTTTACACATATTGTTTAACTTTTTAACCTAATAAATAACTATCATTCTAAGAAATTTGATGCTTACTTTTATAATGTACTTGTATTCTCCAATGTAAAATAGAAAAGTATACCCTATAAGAATGTCTTGTCCGTCCCCACTTCTCTCTTTTCTGTCTGGGAAGAATGGATATGCTTGTCACACAGCATAAGGAGTCCAGGGAAAAGGAGGGAGATTATTTTACATGCTGGTAAAAGAATGGTATTTGACTCCTTCCATCTCTGCCCCCATCTTCCCAAGCCCTGGGGAATCCAGGAGCACTGAGAGGTAGAGTTACACACCAATAAATACTAACTGGGCTACCTCCCCCTGTCCTGTCTCCCAGCATTTGCCAAGGATGTCAACTTGAGAGTCAGGCTTACCTCACAGAGGACTCCCAGGGAGTAGAAAGAGAACCCCAAGGAGTCCACCAAAAATGCAACTCCTTCAATTATATTGGGATAGAGTCACCTAAAAACACATATAAACAGACACATATTTTATTACTAAATCTAAACATTAACTCTTATCATAGCAATTCACATGTTCAAGAATGCACTGCAAGGATTGCTGGAGCCCAGGAGGTCAAGGCTGCAGGGAGCTATCATGGCTCCCCTGCACTCCATCCTGTGTGACAGAGCAAGACCCTATCTCAAAGAAAAAAAAAAAAAAAAAATGCACCGCCGACTGGTAAGTCTGAGAAAGGCTACAGAGCATGCCTGCAGAAACACCTCTGCTTATCTCTAAGCTTTCCATTAAGTATCACAGGAGATACCACCATCCCCATCTCATTCCAGAGTCTAGATCCAAATCCACAACAGCATATTTTCCCTTCTCTCCCAAAGGCTCTGAAAGCAAGAGAAAGAACACATTTGCTAGGCCCAAAGGTTAAGTCCGAAATGACTGTAGGAAGGTCACTAATTGAAACCAGACCCTTGGGGTGCCAAGCATGCTCAAGGTGGGTGTCAACTGCCCCTCATGGAAGTTCCCTCTGGGAAGCTACAAAGATGCAGATCAGGAGACATTAAATGCAGCCTGTGCCCCATATTGTTGACCCCGATCCTTCACCTCTCCCTGTGCTCCTACCCTTTTACAAGTGACTCTGTAGCTCCTCCTACTACTATAGGAGAGCAATATAAAGTCCTGCCCATTGATCCTGGGCTTTGCTGGGTGGAAGCCTAGGCCTTAAGAGGATTGCAAGTCTCCTCTTACCCCTCACAGCTGTACCACTGCCTTGGGAAGCTGCCCCAGGATGCCACTGCCCTCAGCCTGGCATGAGACCCAACTGTATGCCCAGCCAGGTCTCAGCCAAACCCCAGGAAACTCACAATTGCAGGAGTAATAATAAAGAATTGTTGTTTTAAGCCACTGTGTTTTACAGTATTTTTACATGGTATTATTATGCCAGTAGTTAACTAATACATAGTGTAGGAGACTGCTCATAGAAAATATGATATGCCCCCTTCCCAGAAAAAGGATAACTAGATTTTTCTATGTGCTGTTGTTATGAGAGGTTTAAGTGAATTTACTTAGTTATTGCTCACAACAACCCTACAAGACAGATAGGATTTTTATCCCTATTTTAAAGATATGGCAGCAGAGAGAGTTAAGTAATTTGCCCACAATTGGAAAGTGGTCAAGGCAGGATTCAAACCCCAGTCACCTGAACCCAGCGCCCTTGCTCATGACTTCTGGGCTAAATGGCCTTGCAAAGCGCCAAGCCCACCTTGTCTAACCCTTTGCTGTGGGTTCCCATGCCCTCTGGATAACATTTGACCTGACCAGCACTAGTAATTAGTACAGTAGTCAAGGCCCTGCATAGCTCAGTGCCTGATTATCCTGTCCAGACTCCTGCCCCTCCTCCTCCTCCTTCTCCTTCCCTACCCCTCCCTCAAGGCCTGCTCCGACCCTGCTGAGCCTACAGTTTACCAAATCCACCAACTTCCTCAAACCTTTGCACCAGCCACTCCTTCTGCCTGGACCACCTTTAGGTCATCTTCTGGGACACAGGCCCAGGGAAAACTTCTGAAGGAACCATTTCTTGTCCCCAGACAAGTGCACAGGCTGCTTTATTCTGAGTGTTCTCCCAGGCTCCAGAAACTTCTCTATGGAGCACTAAGGATTCCAGGCTGTGGCTGTCTGCTTAGCTCATGTCTGAGCAGGATGAAAGCCCCTTGAGAGCATGGCCTAAGATCTGTTCATCTTTCAGCCCAGGGGTCAGCAGGATGCCCGCTCCCATAGTGAGAACGTAGTAAAAACTGGCTATATTAAAAGGCAGGTGAAAGGAACAATGCTGTAATGAAGAAATGGATAGGGAGACAGGAGATTTGAAATTTCATTTTAAAATAACCAAGTCTTCATTTCTAACAACGTTAATTAAACTGCTCAACACCCCTGGGTCTCAGCTATCTATTCTTCAATTGGAATCTTTCTTTCATGACGGTTTCCTCTGCCAAGCCTTTCCTTGCAGGCTGATGTGTTCAACAGAGTGTCTTGGGACAAGTGACAAAAGGCACTATATTGGCTTGGAACCGCAGAAGGAATTGAAGGCCTACTTCCTAAACATTCACTCCTGGCAACACAAAAGTCCCTGTACTGTGCTTCCAAAGGAAATGGAGGAAAGTGTGTGGCAGAGGAAGGCACATTATTAAGGAGTGAAAGGAAAAGATTCCCATGACAGAGAACAGATAGGTAGGGACTAGATATGGAGTCTAGTTAACAGGAGCGAGCAAGTGACTCACGGGGAGGCTCAACCCTCAGAATCCTGTGCAGCTGACAGGTGGTTATCACCGTTGTGCCCTCAGACTTCCCTCGACAGAGAGCTGAACAGGGCCCAAGATGGAGACCATGGCTGCCCTCAAAATCTCACATCTCCAGGCGTCTTACAAGAGACAGATCACAATCATGGAGCAAAAAGGGAACTATATCCAAGAAGAGAGAAATGGACTGGCTGGGCACTGTGGCTCATGCCTATAATCCCAGCACTTTGGGAGGCCAAGGCGGGTGGATCGCCTAAGATTAGGAGTTCAAGACCAGCCTGGCCAACATGCTGAAACCGTGTGTCTACTAAAAATACAAAAATTAGCCGGGCATGGTGGCAGACGCCTGCAATCCCAGCTACTGGGGAGGCTGAGGCAGGAGAATCACTGGAACCCGGGAGGCAGAGGTTATAGTGAGCTGAGATGACACCACTGCAGTCCAGCCTGCGAGACAAGAGCGAAACTCCATCTCAAAAATAAAATAAAATAAAATAAAAAATAAAATGTGAAATGGACTGTTTCTAGAGTCAGAGGCTGAGACTCTATAAACACAAATTCCTGTCCCCACTGACAGCTTCATAATCACTAATGAGCAGTGTTTCTGTTGCTGAAAACACACATTCCTTGCTTGTGTTACCTGAGAAAGATGGGGAGCCCCAGAATAATGGATGCTTCTTGGTCTCTTTTACATTAAGCTTAGACCAAAATGCAGAGTTACAGACAATTGAATATAAGAATCAGAAGAGATCTTTGCGATCAGGGCACCTAGTAGTTTTCAAAAACACTTTGTTCAAACAAAAGCTTACAAAAGCATAAATATAGGAGAGGAAACTAAGACTGCTCCCATTGGGGTGCAGGGGCCAGGAACCCCAGTTGTTAGTGCAGGGACAACCTCTGAGATGGCTTGATGGAGGCTTGGGAATTTGGTTGGAAAATCATGGCTTTAGTCCAAACCTGCATTTTGCAGCTATGAAAACTATGGTTCAGAGGGCCAAGGTGACTCATCCAAGGTCACATGGTCAGAAGGCGAAAGGACCAAGAACAGAACTCAGGCTCCTGGCTGCCAGTCCAAATGCCCTTTCTTCTACATGTTGAATGCCACCCCTTTCCTAGGAATGGACCTCCATACTTTCGCTTTCTTGGTCCCCATTAGCAAGTCCCAGGCCACTCAAGAGCTTAGGCTATGAAAAACAGTAACTGAGTAACAATACATCTTACGGATGCATTCATCACACATCCCAGGGAAAGCCCTGCGATGACCACCAATCCCCACCACAGCTCACCTCTGACATGGTCAAATCATCAGAGGCTTGCAATGACCTGCGACTTTCTCAGGATCCCCTTTCCACCCCTTTCCTCTTCTGTTGCATTTCTTACAACACTGAATTAAAGGACTGCCTGCAATGCTATAATTCTTCCATTTGCTGGGTTCGTCCCTATACAGTATTTGTGTTTGGTTTTAAAATGCTGTTTGCTCCACTTTTAATTTCCTTTTAGAGAGCTGCAAGAGAGACGCCAATATTTAATCGTAGGAACTGGAGGGGACTTTACAAGCCGCTTACAAGGCACAAATAGAGTAGTTATTTTCCTATTTCCCTTCTGATTGAATTGGCTGCTGTATCATATGCAGTAAACAATGTGAACCCGAAAGCATTTTTACATCCTTATCTCACCCTCCCATACAATCAAAAGAAAAAATGCACTGTAATAAAAAAAAAAAAAGTGCAGGACAGGGTCAGGGTGGGAGACTAGAACTTTGTACTTATTTAAAAGTTAATTAAACTTGAAAGGTTTGTGGAGACAATTCATTTTGTTTTGTAGCCTAAGACCGTAAAGTTTGCATTCCATTTTACCAATAGAATGATAAAAAGTAACCTGATGTTATTTTCATCCTAATAATAAATAATATATAATAAAACTAGAATAAAGAGTTTCTTTTTAAATAGAGAAGTAAAAACAAAAACACATGCAGCATACAAGTCTGAATTGACTTACCAAAAAACTATGTAAACTATTTTAAGGTATGACCTATGCAATTGCTTTACTTTCACTCTTTTCTGGAAAGATGACTTTGCAGTAAGCACACAGGCTTGGCTTGACTTTATAGGCATCCTAGTTAATCTTCTGAATTGACAAATTTAAAATAGATGGGGTATACTCTTGAGAAAGAAAGTTGAACATACAACTAATAAGAACAGGAAGGATCCCCAAAGCTTTATAGGTAACTCAGATTTGGAGTCGGATAACATCCCGCTCCTTGTCAGTTCCTGGTCATAAGCATCTATGGACAATGCTGAGAAGTCTTCGCAGGCGAGAAGAAGCAGGAATCCTAGATGAGTCATATTGAAGATGAACCCGCGGCCGGTGTTAGATTACCCAAACCAGACACAACAAATGGAGCCAGGAGTGGGCTGTACACAGATTGCCTCCCTACAGAAGATGTATGTATGTGTGTGCATGCGTGTATGTGCATGCGTTGTGTAAGATAAAACATTTCAGAGAAATAAGAGTTACTGATGAGAGAGAACAAGAATTGTTAAATAAGGTAAGCAGTTCCTCCTCTTGGAAAAATGTGGACTCATTGGAAAAAAGGATTTCCAAGGCTCCAGTTCTACAATTCTTTGATTCTACAAGGTAGAAAGTGAATCTTCCAACAGCACATTGAGATCCCAAAATCCTGATGGTGAAGCCCATGCCGATCACCTGTTTCCTTCTGACAGTGGTTACTCTTTAATGGAAACCACTTGCCAGAATATGTAACTTCCTAATCCCTGCGTGTCTCCACTCCGTGAGCACCCTGGGGACATGGCCTGTGTTTCATTCATCTTTGGGATCCCAGCACAGTACCTGAAGCATACAGTGGGCACCCCAAATTGTGGAAAGGCAGGAAAGAAAGCTAGTACTTAAATTTTATTTTAAAATATTGAATGTTTACATATTAGATAATGTTAGTCAAATTCCTTGGCACCTATATGTTACATGAATATGTTCTTCAATTAAAATACGTCTTTTCTAGTAGCCGTTATACCAAGTCTCCCTACGCACAGGACAAAGGAAATATTCCCTAAGAGAAATCAGCCCATACCTCCTGCTCTATCACTCAGATTCTTAAGAGTATAAAAGCAATCATAGAAAAACAGCATAAATCACACTGGCCATCTCACTGATCAGGAACGTCAGACAGAACAAGACAAGGATGTTGCTCTCAGCACTATGTGCTGTCTTTTCTAGCAAAGGCAATTAAGTAAGGAAAAGAAATAAAAGGCATTCAGATTGGAAGAAAGAAGTAATACTACCTCCATTTAGAGATGACATGATCTTGTATGTAGAAAACCCTAATACATTCACCAGCAAACGGTTAGAGTTCATCGACAAGTTCAGCATGATTTCAGGATACAAGAGCGAAACACAAGAATTAACTGTATTCCTATGCACTACCAATGAACAACCCCCAAAATGAAACTGACAATGTCATTACCCCGCATCAGAAAAGATAAAGCACTCAGGAATCAATTTAACAAGAGAAGTGCATAACTTCTACATAGAAAATTATAAAACATCATTGAAAGGAATGAAAGAAGACCTAAATAACTGGAAAAGCGTCCCGTTTTTATGATTGGAAGACTTACATTGTTAAGATGGCGATACTCTTCACATTGATTTACAAAATCAGTGCAACCTCTAGCAGAATTCCAGCTGGCCTTTTTGGTAGAAATTAACAAGCTTATTCCATGGAAATGTAAGGGACCCAGAATAGCCAAAATAATAGCGAAGAAGAAAAAAGTTGGAACACTTACACTTCTCAATTTCAAAACTCTCACAAAGCAACAATAATCAATATTTTGTGGTACTGCCAATAAGGCCAGATGCACAAATCAATGGAATAGAATTGAGAATCTAGAAATAAAGTCATGTATTTATTATGGTCAGTTGACTTTTGACAAGGTTGCCAAGACAATTCAATGGCAGAAAGAACACTCTTGACAACAAACAGGGCTGGGACAACTGGGAAGCCACATGCCACAGAATAAATGTGGAGTCCTAACTCACACTGTATACAGAATTGACTAAAAACAGACCAAATATCTACATAGAAGAGCTGAAATTATAAAATTCTTAGAAGAAACCTACGTGACCCTGGATTAAGCAGTGGTTTCTTAGATGTGACAACAAAAGCACAAGCGAAAAAAGAAAAAGAAATGGATAAATAGGACTTCATCGAAACTAAAAACTTTTTTTTTTTAACAGAGTTATCACTCTGTCACTCAGGCTGGAATGCAGTGCTGCAATCATGGCTCACTGCAGTCTCAAACTTCTGGGCTCAAGAGGTTCTCCAGCCTCAGCCTCCTGAGTAGCTGGAACTGCAGGTGCATGCCACAACGCCCAGCTAATTTTATTTTTTCTCTTTTGTAGAGACAGAATCTTGCTGCATTGCCCAGGCTGGTCTTGAATTTCTAATCTCAAGTGATCCTCCCGCCTTGGCTTGTTCAGGTTACAAGTGTGAGCCACTGCACTGGTCAAAATTAAAATCTTTCGTGTTTCATGTTTCAAATGATACTACTAAGAGAATGAAAAGACAGCTTACAGAATGCAATAAAATATTTGCAAATCTTATATCCGACGGGGGTCTACTATCCAGAATATGTAAAAACAAGATTATAACTTTAGAATAAAAAAAAAAAATCTTAAAATGGTAAAGTATTTAAACAGATATTTCTCCAAAGAAGATATACAAATGGCCAGTAAGCATATCAAAAAATTCCCAACTCATTAGTTATTAGGAAAATGCAAATTAAAACCACAAAGAAATACTACTTCACACCTACCAGAATGACTATAGCAAAAAGATTGACAAAAAAAAATCGTCAGCAAGAATATGGAAAAATTGGAACCCTCACACATTGCTTGTGGGAATGTAAAATGGCACAGCTGCTTTAGAAATAGTTTGGCAACTTCTGAAAGGTTAAACATAGAGTTACCATATGATCCAACAATTATACTCCTAATTGTATATGCAAGAGAACTGAAAACATTCCACACAAACACTTATACATGAATGTTTGCAGAAGCATTATTTGTAATAGTCAAAAGTGAAAACAACCCAAACGTCCATCAACTGATGAATGGATAAACAAAATGTGGTGTATTCGTACAACGGAATATTATTCAGCCATCAAAAGGAATGAAGTATTGGCTTATGTTATAACCTTCAAACCATTATGAACCTCAAACCTCAAAAACATACGCCAAGTGAAAGAAACCAGACACAAGAGACCACATATTATAGGATTCTATTTATATGCAATGTCCAGAGTAGGCAAAGGCAAATCCACCGAGACAGAAAGTGGATTAATGGTCGCCAGGGAATGGAGGGAGGTGGGAACAGGAAGCAATTGTTAATGGGTATGAGATTTCTTTTTGGAGTGATAAAACCCTCCTGGAATTAGATAGTGATGATGGTTGCACAACTTTTTAAATATATCAGAAACCACTGAATCATATACTTTAAAGAGGTAAATTTTATGGTATATGTATTATATCTCAATTAAATAATAATAGTGAGATATTTTCAAATACTACTGGTGAAAATGTTCACTGATAGAACTTCTTGGACGAGAGGTTTGAAAATGGGTATTATATTTGACCCAATAGTTCAAATTTAAGAATTTAACCTCCGTAAATAATTAGGAATGTTACAACTTTAGCTATAAACACGTTCTCTGCAATGTTGTTTATAGTATCAAAACACTGGAAATATACTAAAGGTACAATTAAGATTTTGTTAAGTTATTTATGGTACATTCTTTCAACAGAATATAATTCAGCCATTAAAATTATGTTTATGATATACTGTTAGTAAGACAAGGGAGTATAAAAACACAATGTGCAGTATGATCCTATTTTTGTTTGTTTTTAACTATGTACCTATCTTACCTCCATATGTATGTATGTATGTATGTATGTATGTATGAATGAAAGGTATCTATCATACCCCCATATTATAGAAATCATAAAACTATTCTGTCCAACACCATAGCTGGTAGCCACGTGTGAATATTTAAATATAAATTAATTAGAATTCATCAAAATTAAAAAATTCAACCCCTCAGTTGCACTTTCCACATGTCAAGTGCTCAATAACCACCCAAGAACAGTGGCTACCGTATTGGGTGGCAGACAGCATTTCCATCATGGCAGAAGCCTCCACTGAAACAAGCCAATAGAGAAGAATGAACACCAAATGGGCTTATGGGGGCTTTTCATTTTCTTCTCTTTATGTTTATTTTCCCCTTTTTCTTTAATAAACATAAATGTTTAGAATAAAATAGCACTGTTCTTTTATTTTCTTAAAGAGTCAAGGTAAACTAAAACAGGGAAGAAGGGGACTCAAAAAACACTCACAGGATAGTCACCCACTTGGTGTGCTGCAAATTGAGCAAGTCCCTTCCATCTGGACAGCAGTAGGGTTGGTGTTCATCATCTCCTTTGCCCAGGCAACACCTCTGCACCCACCGAGCTGTGGGTGGTGGGGTACGGGGAGCAGCCCCAGACAAGACCACAGACTCCCACTGTCCTTACTTGAAGTTCAGCAATTTTCCACAAATAAATATCTTCTCAGATTGTTGCACGTCTTTGATAGATTACCAGAGTGATAAAATGGCTGCTTCTGTTCATTTTGTCCGGATTTATAGTAGCTTTCTGGGAGAGAGAACTTGCCGACCTCCTCATTTGGCCATAAGCCAGAAGTCCTGACTCCTAACATAGAATTAGAAAATAATGATCCTGGACGGGCGCATGGTTCACACCTGTAATCCCAGCACTTTGGGAGGCTGAGGCGGACAGATCACGAGGTCAGGAGGTCGAGACCATCCTGGCCAAAAAGTGAAACCCTATCTCTACTAAAAATACAAAAACTAGCTGGGAGTGGTGAGGTGTGCCTGTAATTTCAGCTACTCGGGAGGCTGAGGCAGAAGAATCACTTGAACCCGGGAGGCTGAGGTTGCAGTGAGCCGAGATTGCGCCACTGTACTCCAGCCTGGCGACAGAGCAAGACTCCATCTCAAAATAATAATAATAATCCCAGTATTGTATGAGGCTTAGGAAAAGAGGCACTCTCAAACTCCCAGGTGATAAAATAAATTAGTTCATGCTTTCTGGAGGACAACATGGGAAATATATATCCAAAGCCTTAAAAATAATATAGCCCAAAGTGCTGGGATTAGGCGGGCAGATTACTTGAGGTCAGAAGTTCCAGACCAGCCTGGCCAACATGGTGAAACCCTGTCTCTACTAATAATACAAAAATTAGCAGGGCATGGTGGCACTTGCCTGAAATCCCAGCTACACAGGAGGCTGAGGCAGGAGAATTGCTTAAACCCAGAAGGAGGAGGTTGTAGTGAGCCAAGATTGCACCACTGCACTTCAGCCTGGGCAACAGAGTGAGACTCCATCTCAAAAATAAATAATAATAATAATATATAGCCCTTTACTCAATTATGTCATTTCTAGAAACTTGTTCTATTAAAATAATCATGGGTGTGCTCAGAGATTCAGCTACGAGAATGTATATGACAGCTGTTTGTAACAGCAAAAAGCTGAATTCTAGCTGAAAGTATAGCAACAGATATACTTTCATGATTAAATATAAAATACATTAAAAATAATGTTGTTGGGCCGGGCGCGGTGGCTCAAGCCTGTAATCCCAGCACTTTGGGAGGCCGAGACGGGCGAATCACGAGGTCAGCGGATCGAGACCATCCTGGCTAACACGGTGAAACCCGTCTCTACTAAAAAATACAAAAAACTAGCCGGGTGAGGTGGCAGGCGCCTGTAGTCCCAGCTACTCGGGAGGCTGAGGCAGGAGAATGGCATAAACCCGGGAGGCGGAGCTTGCAGTGAGCTGAGATCCGGCCACTGCACTCCAGCCTGGGCGACAGAGCCAGACTCCGTCTCAAAAAAAAAAATAATAATAATGTTGTTGGCCGGGCGCAGTGGCTTACGCCTGTAACCCCAGCACTTTGGGAGGCTGAGGCAGGTGGATCACGAGGTCAGGAGATCGAGACCACACTGGCTAACACGGTGAAATTCCATCTCTACTAAAAGATAGAAAAAATTAGCCGGGCATGGTGGCGGGCGCCTGTAGTCCCAGCTACTCGGGAGGCTGAGGCAGGAGAATGGCATGAACCCAGGAGGTGGAGCTTACAATGAGCAGAGGTCACGCCACTGCACTCCAGCCTGGGCGACAGAGCGAGACTCCGTCTCAAAAAGAAAAGGTTGTTCAGGGATATTTAATGACATAGAAAATGTTGATAAATGTTATGTTTTAAACATGAGTTGTAATGTGAAAGGTATTTCATTTTTGTTATATGTATATGTATACATATATACATATACATTTAGAATAAATTAGAATGGTTAAGATTAAAATGTAAACAATGACTATTTCTATGTGGTAGGAAAATATCTGGATGGGGTGGGAACATGTTATTTTAGACATCTTTTATAATGAATATATATCATTTTTGTAATAAGAAAAAAGTTACTGTTTTTAAAAAGGTGAAATCATATTAAGACAGGAAATATTTGAACTTATAACTTGAAATAAAATTATCACTACAACTAGCTCTGGACTTCCTGGGTGCCAAGACAAAAAGAGAAATATAAAACAAAGGCGTCCCCTGTTTGATCTACTGGCTCTTCCCAGGAGACAAACTACCATCCCGGCACCAAATTCTAGGAGAAATGTATAACGCACACTTCTCAGTAACACTAATGCCACCTCTATGATGCTGGCACAGCAGGGGGTTACTTGCGGCTCTCATCTTTGTTCTAACTTTCCTGTAGTTGCCTAAAAACTGTGGTTCCCACACCTTACTAAAAGACAAATAAAACACACTGTGCCTAGTTTTTGGTAATGTACTTCATTCTCTGTTTTTTACCCTAGTGAAATAGTCCCAAAATGCAGGAGATGTTTTCAACACGACACCAATGATGTAATATCTGGCTTCTGTGCAATATTTTGATGGTGACAAGGTTTCACAATGAGCAAGAACGCTCAGAAGACTGTCTCCAGGGTGAAATGGATCATGAAGAGCAGTAGGTGTAGCATACTTTGAGAACTACATTTCTTAGTAATAGAGCTGGTTAAGGGCCCCCGAGAAGAGAAGGTGGACAAAACTAGGTCAGTAACTATGGGTGATTGCTCCAAAACTTTATGGAAGTCACAAAAAGGCAGGTCTTAAATCTACCAGCCTTGAACTGACCCCTTGCAAGCTGAACCTCACCATGACAAGAAACAGAATCCAGAGCAACACACAAACTACATTTGTCAGAGTCACAGCCCCTGAAGACTCTGATTTGGGGGGGCAAGGGGAATGTGGGGAGTTGAGTCTAGTACCTTCTGTGGACTTTGTCTATCCTCTGCTATAGAAACAATTCAAATTAGATTTCCCCTTAGTATCTAACCTATAGTTTCTCTTAGTTACTGTGAATCCACGTCACTCGAGACAGCCAAGGTGTTGGGAGACTGCTAACATAGCTCTTTCCTCCCTCTGAATCTTCCCCATCCCCAAATACCTTCCACTCCATACATATCTGATGCTTACCTTCAAGGCCCCAGTCAAGTCTTTCCTGACCACGTGTCTAATCTTTCTTTCATCTGTGACCTCTAAGAGCACTTACCCACAACATAACTAACTTTTTGACACTCACTTTGCATGTCATGTGTCCCCAGACAAGCCATAAGCTCTGAAATCCTGGGCATGTCACCTAGCACCGGCTCTAGTATCTAGTGCGTAAAACTGGCCAGGGTAGTGAAGAAGCTGGAAACACTGCTGGAGAAATCAGCTTTACACCAGACACAAGAACACTCTCAGGTACTAAGGAACCTGTTTTGAAACCTTCAAAAGCTTGTCCACTGGAAGATGGACTGAGCAAGCGTTTTTCATACTGTAAGAAGCAACACATGGGCGATCATGTAATCAATTTAAAGGTAAAAGACTTATTGTAAGAGTAACTACTGTTTCATAAAGTGCTTGTCACGTGTATGAGAGCATGTATGTGTATGTATGCACATGCATGCATGCATGCTCATATACTGAGTCATGCAAACTAATTTCTTTCAAAACAGTTTGCAAGGTAGTGAGTTACATAAACAGATTAAAGACGGGTACATTTCAATGATGAGAGAGTCATTGAAAGTTAAATGAGGAGAACTCTTAAGTTTTCTCCCCATTCTATGAGACTATCAGCTTAGATCACAGGCACTGTGTACCACTGAAGGCACAATTAGGAGAGAACTGATTCTACAGGGTGGATGTATACAGGCTGAGATTTCATTTGGCCATTTATATTGGAATAGCACATGAAAGGCAAGATTGAAAGTGATACTTAGACCTGGAGTTTTCAATGCAGATGAACATCAGACTCACCTGGGGAGCTTATAAATAATATCCATACCTAATCCTGACATATATCAATTGAAACACTGGGGCCCAAAATTTGTGTTTCCTTTTCAAGCTTCCCAAGTAAGGGCGGACAACCATTGATTTATATGTACCAAATGTGTAAATTATATTTGATAAAGCATAAGGGGAAGGGAAACAACACCAGTATTTACAAGATCACCAAAAGAAAGAGTTTGAAAACATGAAATCAGGGCTTTTGATTTTTGTTCAGGATGTAAAGAACTGAAAAGAACATTATTACCATGCTTGCAAAAAATAAAAAGCCAGGTAAAGCACAAGATCATAATCTTCTCAAATCCATGAGAAAACTCAGGCAAAGGAGAACAAATTAGCCCAAAATCTAGAGAGGCATTTGCAGGAAGAGACAAGACATGAGCACTTGAGGCATGTACCTGGACACTGACTAACAAGCATCAGGTCACAAATAACAATGGACTACCACTGAGAGAGCTGAAAGAGCATGGAGACAGACCACTCTGGGGCCCAATACCACAGGAAGACCAAAAAATGGGAATGGCAAAGGCCTTTGGCAAGCCAGCTCCAATCCTAAACACAAGGTATCACTAGAGGAATTTGAAGTCTGGGGGTACACTGAGAATAACCAGAGAAATGTGAACCCTCAAACCCAGTTCATCTTCTGACTAGATTGATCAATCTTCACACTAAAGGCCTAGTAAAAAGAGAATGGCATGCCCATTCTCAAGCATAAATCCTATCTCCATATCTAATGTCCTATATAAGATGTCTAGTTATCAACAAAAAAAAATTATAGGGCATGAGAAAAGCAAGAAAAGATCATACTGTGAAGAGACACTGCAATGAATAGAACCAGACCTAGATACTGAAGCTATCAGACGAAGAATTTTAAATAAACAAATTAATTATAAAAGTTCTTAGTGGAAAGGGTAGACAACCTGAAAGATTAAATGGAAAATGTATCAGAGAGAAAAACTGCAGGAAAGAATCAAATGGAATATTTGAAAGGCTAAACACAGTAACAAATAAAGAATGCTTTCAACAGGCATTCTTCAGTGGACTTGATACAGCAAAGGAAAAAAATCATTGAACTTGAAAATAGATCAGTAGAAATTACCCAAACTAAAATAAAAAGAGAAAAAAACATGAATAAAACAAGCAAAAAATAATGGAGTGCCCAAGAGCTGTGGGACAGTATCATAAATTCAAACCTAGGTGTAACGGAAATTTCAGGAGAAAAGAAAGAAAATAGGCAGAACATTTGAAAAAATAATTGCTGAGAATTTTCCAAAATTAATAACAGATACCAAATCACAGATCCAAGGAGCTCAAGAACATCAGGTATGATAAATATCAAGAGTGTGCATGCATGCATACATGTGTACACACACACACACACACACACACACACACACACACACACACTTCTAGGCATATCATATTCAAAGACCTGAAAACCAAAGACGAAAATAAAATCTTAAAAGCAGCAAAAGAAAAATGAAACATCAATAAAAAGGAAGAAAGATAGGAATTACAGAAGACTTCTTGTCAGAGGCGTACAAGAAGAGAATGAAGCAACATTTTTAAAGTCCTGAAATTTTTTTTAAAATGTCAACCCATTGCTTCTCAGCCTTTTAGCTAAGATCAAGTATAAAAATTGTCAACCCAGAATTTTATACCCAGTGAAATACCTCCCAAAAATGCAGGAAAAATAAACATCAAAGACAAACAAAAACTTAGAATTCATTGCCCGGAGACTGACACTACAATAAATGTTAAATTAAGTTATCCGGGCAAAAGGACTATGTTGCCAGACCAAAACTCGGATCTACACAAAGAAATGAATGATGGAAATGATATAAATGAAAATCAAAATTCTTTTTTCTCTTAATTTTAATTGCTATGAAAGATAATTGAATATCTAAAGCAGGAGTAAACAAACTATAACCTACAAGCCAAACCTAGCCCTTGGTCTATTTTAGCATAACCAATGAGCTAAGAATGTTTTTTGAAATACATTTTTAAAGAATTGTTTAAGAATAAAAGTTTATGCAACAGAGACCATCTATGGCCTCAAATCCTAAAATACTTACTTTCTGGCTTTTTTACAGAAAAAGTTTGTTGACCCTTGGTCTAAAGCAAAAAATCTTTTATTTATAGCTGATATAAAAAATGATAATAACAATAGCACAAAAAATAAAAGAGAACTGTGAATATACTGCTATAAGACTACAAATGAAACAGTATAATATTACTTGAAAGTAGACTCTGATTAATTAAAGATACATATTATTAACTCTAGAGCAATCACTAAAAAAATTTAAAGAGGCATAGATAAGAAGTTCATAGTGGAGATAAGGAAAATATAAAAAAATGCTCAAGACCAGGAAGTCGAGGCTACAGTAAGCCAAGATTGCGCCACTGCACTCTGGCCTGGGTGACAGAGTGGGACCCTGTCTCAAAACAAACAAACAAACAAACAAAAAACAACAAAAAAACTCAAGAAACAAGAAAAAAAAGAATAGATAGAACAAATAGAAAACAACTAGCAAGATGGTCAATTATAATTAAGCCATATCAATAGCACAGTTAAGTGTGAATGGTCTAACATACCAGTTAATGGACAGATATTGCCAGATTAGTTGAAAAAGTAAGACTCAAGTATATGTTGCCACAAGAAAGCCACCTTAAGTATACAGGTTATTTTATAACCTAAATATAAGTTAAAAGTAAAAGAACAGAAAAAGATACACAATGCAAACATTAATCAAAAAAAGCTGGAGTATCTATATTATTAACAGCCAAAGTAGACTCCAGAACAAGGAATATTAACAGAAATACAGTGGGATATTACATAATAAGAAAGGGATCAAGATGTTCTCCAAGAGGACATCACAACCCTGAATGTGCATGCACTTAATAACAAAGAGTCAAAATACATGAAGTAAGAAGTGATATGATTAAAAAGAAAAATAGAAACATCCACAATTGTAACTGGAAACACTAACATTCCTATCTTGGTTATAGAGAAAACAAGTAGAAAATTAATAAGAACACAGAAGACCTGAACAACCCTATCAAGCAACTTGACCTAATTGATATTTCTGCAACTTCCCACCCATCAATAGCAGAATACACATATTTTCAAGTGTGCATTGAAACTCACCAAGATAAACCACATTCTGGGTCATAAAACAAACATGAACAAATTTAAAAGAACAGAAATCATGCAAGTCATATTCTAGGATAATAAAAGACTTAAACTAACAGAAAAACTTCTAGAAAACCCCCAAATCTCTTAAAATTAAATGATATACTTTAAAATAACATATGGGTCAATAAGTAGTCTCAACAGAAACGTTAAAATAGTTAAACTATTTAAAATAATTAGTTTAAAATTTATTTTATTTATTTAGTTTCATTTCATTTATTTAGTTTATTTAGTTTAAAATATGTAAACTAAATGAAAATTAAAATATACATTTCAAAATTGTATAATGCAGCTAAAGCATTAGAGGGAAATGTATAGCATTAAATACTTCTATTAAAACAAAAATCAGTAATATAAGCTTATCCCTTAAAAAATAGAAGAGTACATTAAACCCAAGCAAAGAGAAGGAAAGCAATAATAAAATAAGAGCAGAAATCAATGAAATTGAAAACAGAAAAATAATAAACAAAATTAAACCAAAATCTGGATCTTTGAAGAGATCAACAAAATTGATAAGCCTCTAGACAGACTGAGCAAGAAAAAGACTGAAGACATAAATTAATAATGTCTAGAATAAAAGAGGGAGTATTATTACTGACCATTCAGACATAAATGGCTAATAAAAGAACACCACAAAAAATTCTATATCAATGAATTTGACAACTTAGGTGAAGTGGACTGAATCTTTGAAAGATACAAACTAACAAAACTTATCAAGAAGAAATAGATAACCTGAATAGTCCTATATCTATTTATAAAATTAAATTTGTGCTAAAAACCTTCCAACAAAGAAAACTCTAGGACCAAATGGTTTCACTAGAGAATTCTACACAACACTGAAGGAATAAATAATACCAGTCCTACATAATCCCCTCCAAAAATACATTACAATCAAGTGGAATTTATCCAGAGAATATATGACTGGTTCAACGTTTGAAAATCAATCAGTGCAATTCACCATATTAAATATTAAGAAAAGTCATATGATTCTGTCAGTTGATGGTAAAAAAAGAATTCAATAAAATTCAAAATCCACTCATAATTTAAAAAAACACTGTCACTAGGGGAGGGGGGGAGGGATAGCAATAGGAGATAGACCTAATGTAAATGATGAGTTAATGGGTGCAGCACACCAACATGGCACATGTATAAATATGTAACAAACCTGCACGTTGTGCACATGTACCCTAGAACTTAAAGTATAATTTAAAAAAAAAAAAAACACTGTCAATAAACTAGGAATACAAGGGAAATTCCTTAACATCATATTGTATCTACAAGAAACTCAACTAACATCATACTTAACAGTGAAAGATTTATTGCTGACTGCTCCATAAGAAACAAAGCAAGGATGTTCTCTCTTATCACTGCCATGCAACATTGTACTGCAATTCTTAGCCAGTGTAATAAGTTGGAGGAAGGGAAGGAGAGAGGGAGGAAAGAAAGACAAGTCATTTAGGTTAGAAAGGAAAAAATAAAACTGTCTCTATTCACAGATAATACGATTGTCTATGTAGAAAATTCCAAAGAATCTAAGAACAGATGAGTAACTTTAGCAAGGCCACAGAATACAATACGAACATACAAAAATCAATTGTATTTCGATACACCAGCAACAACAGCAATCCCCAAAATGAGATACTTAAGTATAAATCTAACAAAATATGTGCAAGATCTATATCCTGAAAACTACAGAGTGCTGATGGAAGAAATCAAAGACTTAAATAAATGGATGGTTATATCCTGCTCATGAACTAGAGGACTCAATAATGTAAAGATGTCAATTCTTCCTAAATTAATCAGTCGATTCAATGCAATTCCATTCAAAATCCAGAATTTTTTGTAGATATTGACAAATTAATTCTAGAATTCATATGGAAAGGCAAAAGAACTAAAAGAGTCACAGCAATTTTGGAAAGGAATAAAGTTGGAGGGCTTACATTATGTGCTTCCAAAATGTATTTTAAAGCCACAGTAATCAAGATACTATAGTGTTGGCATGAAGTGAGCACACAGATCAATGGAACTGAATTGAGAGTCTAGAAATAAAACCCCTACATTTTAGCTAATTGATTAGTGACAAAAGTTCTAAGACAATTCAAGGGAAGAAAAGACAGTCATTTCAACAAATGGTGCTGGAACATTTGGACTTCCACATACCAAAAAGAAAAGACTTTTGACTCATACTTTATCCCTTATACAAAAATTAAAGCAAAATGGATCATAGACTTAAGTGTTAAACATAAAACTGAAACATAAAACATGAAACTTCTAGAAGAAAATAGAAATGTTCAAGACTTTCTGGTTAGAGAATTCCTCAATTCAACAACAAAAGTTGGATGCATTAAAAAATTGATAAATTGGTTTATCAAAATTAACCCAGAAGACACTGTTAAGGGAATAAAAATGACAAGGCAGTTGTTGGGAGAAGTAATCTACAAACTACATTTGTGACACAAGACTTATACCCAGATTATTATACTGAACAACAAGAAAACTCAATAAAAACAGGTAGTTAAAATTACCTCTACATAACACTTCAACACTTTAAAATTTTATTTGCATTTCTGTTTTTTCCAGGCAGTAATGGGTCCAAACATAACCTCTCATCAATTTGTATCTGTAGCACATTATTTAACTTTGGAATTGGATTTTTGATCTGTTAACTTTTGGTGTACTTTATACTGACCCAAAAAAAAGTTAGTTTTCTTTGAATTCAGAAGATAAATTCAAAATCCCCTGGAGGAGGCCTAGGCGGGCGGATCATGAGATCAGGACATCGAGAATATCCTAGTTAATACGGTGAAACCCCGTCTCTACCAAAAATACAAAAAATTAGCTGGGCGTGGTGGCGGGCGCCTGTAATCCCACCTACTTTGGAGGCTGAGGCAGAATGGCGTGAACCCGGGACGTGGAGCTCCCAGTGAGCCAAGATCGTGCCACTGCACTCCAGCCTGGGTGACAGAGTGAGACTCTGTCTCAAAATAAATAAATAAATAAATAAATAATAAAAATAAATAAATAACGAACCCTTAGCATGAATCACCACATTTGTAATCACCATATTTTCTCCTTTCCCTGCTACCAAAACTAAACAATTCTGGAACATAATGATGAAAGAAATGACCCTTATTTTCCCTTTGCTCATATTTCTTCATTTATTTCTCATGACCTGGTACCATGTTTTTGAAAGTCATTATAAATCATATTTAGGAACATTGTGAGGTGTAACAAACAACCAAAGAAATTCTGCATGAAAGAAATCCTATAAAATTGAGTTATTTAATATGTAACTCTCTTTTTCCAAGTGAACACCTGTCCTTTTTGCCCAAAACCCTACCTGCTTAGACCATACTGCTCTGCTGGAAACAAGAGAGAATAAGCCATGATTTCCAGCACTATATCCAGTTTGTTTCTAATGACTGCACTCTTGTCTGGATCTATTTTATTTTTTATTACAGTACTTCTCACTGCCTGACTTATTAGACAAAACATAAATAAATGTCTCCTTCCAGTAGACTGTAAGCGCCAATCCCCAGCACCTAGAACAGTGTCTGGCACACAGTAGATGCTCAATAAATATTTGTGAAATGAATGACTGCCCAAGGCATTTCTCTCTACCTCATTCCCTCACATTCTTCCAGTGATCCTGGCCAGCCCATGGCAGTATTGTTGCTGAAAATAGGAAAATATGCTGCCCTCCACTTCTGCTTTCTTCCAGGATTACTGACCATGTCTTTTTGCCAATTTCTTTGCTAACTAGATATTGAGGATGAAAAGCGGCATCCCTGGTTGCCCAATCTAATTCCAAAAGTCCAGCACCAATGTCCACCAATGTCTACCGTATAAAACAGAAACAAAGTGCAGCACCCACTTCATGTTTCAGATGAAAATAGGATAAATGATTTCAAAGCAGTTCATGGTAGAGGCTGGTTTCCTACTAAATGCAACTATCAAAGCTATCACTCATTGGACTTAGCATCAGGAGAATTGTTTTCTAGTCCAGGATCTACCAGTAATTGCATCTTCACCAAGTCCCAGCCTGTTAGTTTGAAGACAGCAACACTGAAACAAAGACATGATTTAGAGCAAGTAAGTGTTCTCAACAGAGGGATGGGGAGTTACCAGGGAAGGTAGGCAGTGGGTAGCCCAGAAAAATCATCTGTGAGGCTTTTCAAACTACAAAGAGTTTGAAACTCCTCTGAAACTCCTCCACCCCAATCCACCCCTTGAGAATTACCACCATAAAGTGAGCCACTGTTGCTATTACTATTGGGAGTATGGAAAACACAGAAAAGCTTTTCCAGGTTTCAAGTGTAAGCTCGTAGAGGAATAGGACCAAGATTTACTATGCTTCTTAGTAACATCCACAGAATCTAATACAGGGTAGTCCTGTCTTTACTTACTTTTCCAACCTCAGCTCCTTTCCTCCCCTCAGCCACACCCTAGGCGTCTCCCATGGTATTGGACTTCTGATTACCCATCTATGCCAGACCTTGCATCACCTGTCCCCGCCTCTGAGAGACACAGTTGGTTGCCCACATCAACAGCCCAACAGGCAGTCTCACTGTCCTCCTTGCTAACAGAATTCTGATTGTGTTCAGACATGGGGCATGGATGCTCAGAGTAGGTGAGCCCCTCCTACAGCTCCAGAAAATAGCTTGGGCAAAGCAATCATAGGCCCCTCTTCTCCTTTGCCAATGACTGGTTTCAGGGTAAGCATGAGACCACTTTGGCCAGTGACACAGGGTACTTCGGGGAAAATTTGTTCTTTGTTATCTACGGAAAGACTAAGCAGCAATCCCTGACCTTCTTGTTTCTGCTTTGGATGTTGTCATGTGAAGGCATGATGGAGCTCTAGTCACCCTGGAAAACCAAGATAATTTTCTAGAAGCCACCCAAGAGCTGTGGCCACTTTGAACGACCTACCTTCAGATGTTCTAAGCAAGACAGTAGAGTAACCTAAATAATGTTACAACAAAAAGTGTCCCTCCAGAATCCTACCACATGGCCTAGAAAATCTCTCAACTTTTTCTCCTAGACCTGTCCTTTTCATCTTCAATTCAAAGCTCAGCTACAGTTTCTTTGGGGAGTCTTCACTATGTCCCCAGACAGATGAGTCCTCGACGATGTTATCTACATATCTGTCTTTCCAACTAGACTGTGAGCTTCTCAAAAGCACGCATTTTCGCCCTTGGCAGAGGCCCTGGCATATATTGAGCATTTATTAAATGTCGAATGAATGAATAAAAAATGAATGAAAGGAGGGACACACAGGATGCCTTCCATGCATTAAAGACTTGACTGACGGAATATGGCCCCCAGGGTGTCTACATTCTACTGCAGACTACGTTTAGATGCTGGTGAGCAAAGACAGAGAGAGTACAATGAGCATGTCCTATTTTGTCAGACTTCTCATTGGGAATTGCGCCCCCTACCGACATCCCTTGCAGCTGAGGTGGGCCAGTCTATCAATCACAGTGGGTCATGCGCCCATTCCTGTTGTGGGAACCTCTTCCTGTCTGCTGAGATGGCTTGGCTCTGCTTTGGTCCAGTATGTCAATAAGATTGTTATAAGGGGCCGTGCAGTGGCTCATGCCTGTAATCCCAGCACTCTGGGAGGCCAACACGGGCAGATCACTTGAGGTCAGGAGTTCGAGACCAGTCTGGCCAACATGGTGAAACCCCATCTCTACTAAAAATACAAAAATTAGCCCAGCGTGGTGGCCCACGCCTATAATTCCAGCTACTTAGGAGGCTAAGGCAGGATAATCGCTTGGACCTGGGAGGTAGAGGTTGCATGCAGTGAGCCGAGATCATGCCACTGCACTCCAGCCTGGGTGACAAAGTGAGACTCCGTCTCAAAAGAAAAAAACAGAGAGAGAGAGAGAGACAGAGAGGCTGCTATATGGATAGAGAAGATGGGATTCTCTCTCTCACTCTCTGTCTCTGTCTCTCTCTCTGAAGGAGCAGATAAGCCTGAAGGTGCAAGTCCTATTTATAGTCCATACTAAGAACCAGTCAACACAGAGAGAAAAACAGCTAAGAGATACACAAGAGAGAACTAGCCCTGGAACCTTATATGAGCCTCTGGAACTAGCTATAGCTTTAAGCTAAAATCCTCGACCTTTTCATTTATGTGACCCCATCAGTTTCCACATAGTATAAGGCAATTTTCAAGTGACCAAAACCCAACCCAAAGAAAACAATTCTGACAAATACGACGGGTAATGATGAGGGCAGTCTGACAACACCACCTCCATCTGCAGGGCCTGTGCACTGGCAGCCCTAATCTTGACCTCTGGGATAGTGTCAGTTCAAGTAAGGCATCCTGGAGGAAGCCTAACCATGAACAAGTCAGGGAAGGAAAGAATGCCCCCACCCCACCACACACACACCACCACATCAATACAAAGGGGAAAAAATCAAGCAGTATGCTATGTACTCCATGAACATCATATAACCTAAGGCTGTTGTCATGATTATAATATTAATAATACCTATTTTACTTTGAGGGAACTGAGGCTCAGAGCAGTTAAGTAACTTGCTCAAGGTCATATAGCTAGTTACTGGAATTTAAATAGCATTCTAGACTAGCATTCTAGACTTTTCCCACTTTCCCACTCCTGATCCCCAGGCTTTGGGAGGTGGACAGTACCCCTCCACCCACCAGCTCCCCGCAAACGCCGCAGGGCATACAGACCTGAAGCCTGACAACACAAGCCCCCTGGAGTCACAGCAGCCTCCAGACCCAGCTTTTGAGAAGCCCCAGGTAACTAACCAATGTGTAAGGTTGGTTATTCAACAACAAAAGTAAAGAGCCGGGGCAGGGGAAGCGGCGGCACCCGCGCTGGCCCCGCGTGAAGCGCGCAGAGGAAAACACTGGAGCTCGCTCGCTCGCTCTTGGCCCCACGATCGGCCTTGAACCCCAGCCCCAGCTCCGCGCTCTCTCCAGCAGTTTGGCCCCCAGTCTCTCCTCCCCTCTCGGCTCTGCCGAAGTCTCTGGCCCCACAAGGCTCTGGACGATTACAGACCCACACCGCTCCAGCCTTGCCCCGGCCCTCTGCTCCCGCCCCGTCCAGATGCTGGCAGCTGCTAGCCCCGAGGCAGCGACGAGACCCCGACGCCGCCACTGCGCCGCGGCCCCGCGAGCTCCCGGCTGCCCCGGCGCGCCCGGCAGGGGCGCAGCGCATCTCCCGCCGCAGTCGCGCGGCCCCGCACTCGCTCCGGCTCGGGGTGAGCCGTCCGGAACCCACCACCGCCCCCGCCTGCTGCGCTGGCCCCGCTCACCTCGCCGCCCGCGCCCGCCGGGCCTTTCGGCGCCCTCGCCCGGCTCCCGGTACCGGCTCCCAGCGAGCCCGCCTGGGGCCGGCGTTGGCTGCGGCCGCGCGGGGCGGGGCGCGGCTCCTCCCCGCCCTGAGCCACCTGGGGCGCGGGAGGGGGCCGGGCCGGGACAGGTGAGCCCCGCCCGCGAGGGAGCAGTCCCGGGCCCGGCTCCGCGGGGAAACCGCAGGGCTCTGCCACGAGGTTGAAGGGAGGCCAGGACGGGCGGCCGTGTGGTAGTCGCCAGTGCTTGGGAGGCGGCGAGGAGCCTGTTCCCACCCAGCCAGCCCCGCTCAGGAAGTGAAAGAAGCATGGGATTTGGACCCCACCCAGCTTAAAGAGGGAGGGTCCAACCCCTTTCTTCCTAGAATGTAGAAACGAAGAGTGCAGACCCTCGGGAGTGAAAATGATTGGGCCAAGGGTGCAGGTGAGTTAGTTCAGGATTGGAAAAACTCTGAAAGACCTTTTTTGACCATTCCGTCCAACCCCGTCCCCACCTTGCCCACCCCTCAAGTGGCAAGGCCTAATCTTGGCTTCTGTGATGGTGTCAGCAAGTAAGGCATCCTGGAGGAAGCCTAACCATGAACAAGTTAGGGTGGGACTTTAAATAATGACATTATTATTTAATGTCCCCCCTTTAAATAATGACATTAAGCTATAAATAAGATAATTTCATATAGTGACGTCCTCCCCACCCCTGGACGGGAAGCCCCAGGAGAGGCAGGAACCTTACTTGTCCACTACTGAATTACCGGAGCTTTGAAAACTCAGGGCACTTAATACCTGATGAGCAGACTAGGTGGCGCCCAGTCTTTTGCATCCAGCCTTAGGCTGGTCCCCTCTGCCCAGAGCTGCTCCAGCGTCATTCCAAGTTTACTAGGGAGAATCCAGAGGCAAGCTGTCAGCTTCCAGGCCACCTGTCCTCTCTCTACTGCTTACTGCCCACCCACTGCCAGCCAGGCAGCTGGGTTGTGGGAGGTCTATACTCCCAGGGCACCTTATAGTGGTCAAGCAAATCTTTAACTTCTGAAGATGCCACAGACAGGAGAACTCTGAAATAACACTCTCCAGCCAGGCTTGCACTGTGGAAACACAGCTCAAAGTATGGGCCACTGACTCAAGATCCCACGGCTGGTAGCAGAGCTGATCCTGGGCCTGCATTTCTGAAGACAGTGGGCTGCTCTGGGGCCTTTCAGGGGCTGCTGGTTATGCCTGCAGTGGGGAAACCTGGGTACAGAACTTCTGCAGAAGCGGGGTCTGGGTTTGGTCCTTTGCTGAGACTTCTAATCTGTCTTCCAGACCTCTCAGGTCAAGCATCACCTGAGCCAGCTTGCATTTATTGAGGCCCTTGACAACTGCAAAAACAAAAACAATGGTATTTTTAGGTGTTCCATTTAACAGATGGCCTTCACACACACACACGAGGTAATGTATCATGCTGCTACTCACATGTTAATTTCAAGACTCGTTAAAAAAATCCATTCCGTGAAAAAATTCATTTCACTCAGAAAGCACTGTACAACGTTAAAGTTATATGGAGAACATTCCTTCTTATGACTATTTCAGTACACTTCTGTGACTATGTATTAAACCTCCGAGGCCAAAATGGGAGGATCTCTATTAAGGTGAGGTCAGGGCCAAGAAGGCTGCTCCACCCCTCCACTGACAACAAGCCTAACACTCTTAAGGTCTAGACACCCAACCCCTTCAGTGGGTTCTGCACAGATGGGTATTTCAGATCTGGTGTTGCCTGGCTGGCTACGTCACACTGGGCAAGGCCAACCTAGAAAAGGTTATATGGGATGCCCTACCTAGGTGTGCCCTACCTGTTGCCACTCCCTCTATGGTGGCAGGGAGTCTGGTGTCCCAGGGTGGGGCTGTGGTGGGGCCTGCGCTTTGGGACAGCCACTTGCACCAGCAGGTAGGGCTGAGCAAAGGAGCCCCTCTGGGTCTCACGTGAAATGGGCCTAGACCTTTTTATGTGTTGGTTTCAGTCAGTAGAGCATGTGATCCCCTGTGATTGAGGATCCTCCTGCTGTGCGTGTGATCTTGGCTGGGCCAGTCTGCCAAGTGATGCCACCCAGACAGGCCTAAGAATCATCAGGAGGGTACAGGTTCTGTCCCAGTGCTTGCTTGCGCGTGATCTCTCCCTCCCCACCTCCTGGGCTTGCTGAGCAGCGTTGGGCGTGTTCCTCAATTGTATATTTCTCCTACTTGGAAAATGTGCAGCCATGAAATCAGACAAGATCTCTGCTTGAAGTTTTTTCCTTAAAAGGGGTATCTGAAGTGAAATAATCCATGTAAAGTGCTCGAGCACAGTGCCAGCACAAAGCACCTGCTCAGTGAACAGTAGCTCTGCCTAGCAGTGCAAAGAGAGCCAGCCCACATCTGATCAACATTAAAATGCTGGAAATAGGGACAAAACCATTGATAGACTTCGTAAGACTCTAGAATGAATTAACTAATCCTTGCAAATAACTATTTATTGCTATTCTCTACTGGTCTCTAGGAGAATGATATTTGAACTAGAAAATCTTCAGTTTCTGCTCTATCTCTAGTTCTCTGATAGTATAATGAAATATAAATTATCCAAAGAAACAACAATCCAAAAAACTTCTGAGTCTTAGGATACATTTACCTTCCTAATTTTTCCTGTTTTTACTTAGGACTCAACATGTACATTAATAATGTATATCTAGCCAGGCATGGTGATGGGCACCTGTAATCCCAGCTACTCGGGAGGCTGAGGCACGAGAATCACTTGAACCCAGGAGACGGAAGTTGCAGTGAGCCGAGATTGTGCCATTGCACTCCAGCCTGGACAACAACAGTGAAATTCCGTCTCAAAAAAAAAAAACAAACAAAACAAAACTGTATATCGTTTTCTGAGGACTTTTTTCAATGAGACAATGTGTGTAGCATTCCTGGCACATAGTAGCTGCTCAGTTAATTATGACTACTATAAGGAAGTATAGGGAAGTGGCCAGAAATATTAGGAGCAGAAAGTGCCATGAATTCAAGTAGGCAAAACTGATAACCACTTTATCAGGTAGCCCAGATTTTAAGTTCACACTGGCTCTGGAATCAGACTGAGTTTAAATTCAGCCACAACTAACAATGCATGCTAATCTCACTATGCCTCAGTGTCCTCATCTATACAATTGAGATAATAATGCTAGAATTTCATAGAAAAGCTAAGAGACAGAAATAGCATAATAACTGCCCTTTAGTGAGCAGCTGCTTCATGCCTGGCTCAAGTGAATGCTTACATTCTCTTTCAAGGGTTAACCTTAGAGTAGGAATTCTTAATCAAGAGCCACAGACCCTGCAACTGAATTTGATATTCTGTGTCTGTATACATTTTTACTAAACAGAGCATCCACAGCTGTCGTTAGACTTGCAAAGCCATTTGGGTCTCAGGAATAGTTAGGAGTCACTGCATTCCAGACATAGCCGAGACAGGAGTTTTGGAGTTGGAAGATCTGTTAGAGACTGCTCAGACCACCATTTCCAAATATCCTTGAAGGGGAGGATCACTTGGATGTCTGCTCATGACAGAGTTCATTCCTAAACATTCTCATTTGGGAGAGCAGAGCGGGTTTTGAATGAGCGCTCCAGGGGCTACTCACTACTGGCAAGCTTGGGAAACTGATCCCACCCAACCTTCTCATTTCACAGGTCAGGAAGCAGGCCCAGAGATGAGGACAGCTCGAAACAGTTCCCACCCCACGTCAGTCAAGGGCCTCCCTCACCTCTGAGTCAAGTCTTCACCTCACCTGAACAAAGGAGGGGAAATGTCACTCCTTCCCACAACCCCAGTTCACACAAGGAGCACTCCGAAAACAAAATCGGGCTTCTCGTAGGAGGACAAGAAGAAGTACGGCCGGCCAGGCACAGTGGCTCACACCTGTAACCCCAGCACTTTGGGAGGCCGAGACAGGCAGATCACTTGAGGTCAGGGGTTTGAGACCAGCCTGGGCAACATGGCAAAACCCCATCTCTACTAAAAAGACAAAAATTAGCAGGGCATAGTGGCAGGTGCCTGTAATCCCAGCTACTCAGGAGACTGAGGCAGGAGAAGCGCTTGAACCCAGGAGGCAGACGTTGCAGTGAGTTGAGATCGCACCACTGCACTCCAGCCTGGGCCACAGAGCAAGACTCCATTCCTGCCCCCCATCCCCCAGAAAAAAAACAAAACAAAACAATGCAGCCACCTCTGTGTTCACTGCTTAAATCTTAAGGAAGCCTAGATCCCCCTCTTGACACAGGATTGCAGATATGTCACTTCTGCTAGTGAGCAGGGGTGTGTCCTCCTACACACACACACACACACACATTTCTCATTGTATGCAGCATTACTATTTGAACAGCAGAGGCTATTCAGCGATCACGTTCAGGTAATAGCCTGCAAAAATGTAAACGTGTTGTCCCGCTTCCTAAAGCCACACACTAATTAGACACCAACCAGGGGACTTGACAGGGGATTTCAGTGGTGCCATTTAGTTGTGTGAGCCCCATAGTGGGAAATACTTCTTTCCATGCAGATCTCAGCAGGAACTGTATCTGAAGCAAGAACAGGGCAGGCAGCTGCCTCGGCAAGAGTGGTTATCAAAGTTATGCTTCAAAAATGACCATGTTAAATATGACGCCCAAAAATGTCAGCTCCAGAATAATCAGACAAAATTCAGAATCATCTCTTATTGACCAGTGAAATTCTCTCCAGGCTTACCAAGGGCAGGCAAGGATGTGTGTGTTTCTTTGGGTTTTTGATGTTCACCAGTCGCAGAGTCCTGATGTAGCAAAAAGTTGAAATAACCTCCCCGAAGTGAGTTGGGCATACCTCTCACGTACGAGGCCAGCAAGCAGCTTTTCCAAGGTAGCAGGTAGCAGCAGCTCCATTTCGCTGACAAGATGACTCTAGAAAGATACAGGTGGCCCGCTCAGACCTGTGCTTGACCCTGAGGTTGGGCAGCAAATCAGCTTCTCCATATGTATCCCTCGGTATTATTTTTTACACTCTCGGGGCCTGTGGATCCATGTGAATTTGCCTGGCTGGTTAAAACACATCAGCCAGGATGAAATTGTCCTCTTTTACCTGGGTTTCAGAGCAGGCACTGAAGCGTGGGCTACAAATATATGGGTCTGCCCACAACATTGCTAGCCACAAAAATGCGCAAATGCCTTTGGCGTTGTATTTCCAGGAAAGAAGAAGTTGATTATTCCAGTTTGCTTCTTACTTCTGAAGGCAACACAAACATACTCATTTTTTTTTTTTTTTTTTTTTTGAGAAAGAGTCTCACTCTGTTGCCCAGGCTGGAATGCTATGGTGCGATCTCAGCTCACTGCAACCTCCACCTCCAGGGTTCAAGCGATTCTCCTGCCTCAACCTCCCAAGTAGCTGGGATTACAGGCGTGTGCCACCACGCCCAACTAATTTTTTTGTGTGTTTTCAGTAGAGACGAAGTTTCACCATGTTGGCCAGACTGGTCTCGAACTCCTGACCTCACATGATCCTACCGCCTTGGCCTCCCAAAGTGCTGGGATTATAGGTGTGAGCCACTGCACCCAGCCCTCATTGTCCTTTTGATAGGTAAATGAGGGAAAGAAATGCCAGTGTGGAGAACATTATCTGTGTAAAACCAGAGTTCTATTACCACTAAAACACCAAGCACAATCCTTCCTGAGGAACTTTGCAGCTCCTGTTCATCTGTTTGCAACTGTCTCCCAGTCTCTGCATGGCTGCCTCCCTCACTCACTAAGGCCTTCCCTGGCCACCCAGTCAAAACTAGACTGGAGTTACTTGCCATCACAGCACCCTGGTTTATTCTTTTCATAGCACTTGAATATACTAAGTCATTTTAGAAAGTGTTGTTCGTTTGTTTATAATTTGCTTCTAAGGAAATGAAGACTCTATCTTGTCTTATTCACTTCTCTCTCCAGCTCTGAAAACAATCCTTGGTATAAGATAGGTGCTCAAATATTTATTGAAATAATGAATGAACACTAACGTTTTTACAAAAGGCTTTTTCAGTTCATCATATGAAGATTTCAGCTGCTTCCATACGAAGCAGCTTAGATTTGGGAGTAAATTCAGCTCAGGAAGTGAGGCAGGATGTGAACCCAGTCCCTCTGCACTCCTCAGCAGCCATGTGACCCCAGGAGAGCTCAGCCTCTTGGTTAAGAATGTGGACTCTGGAGCCAGCTCCACCTCTACCTTGATTTGTGATGTTGGGCCACTCACTTAACATCTCCACACCTCAGTTTTTTCATCTGTATTTGGGGTGAATAACAGTGCCACCCTCACTCATTCCTTGGAAGAGATTCCAGAATGCATGTGAAGGACTAGCCATTCCAGAATGCATTGTGAGCCGGGCGCGATACTGAGAGAGGTTAGACAACTTGTTTGAGGCACTTGGTTGATAAAGAAAGGGTTGGAACTCCTGGAACTCCAGTCTACACTGCCGAAGTTCCTGCCACACAGTACTCACTCAACAGATGACTGTAGCAAAACATTTCCACACAACTAATGTCAATACTTCGGCTAATGGAGTCAGGAAGGTGCATTGCTAGTGCCATTCTTGTGACTAGCTTTGGTCTTTGCCTGCTCAGGCTTGGTCCAGCAGAGTGAGCCCTGTGAGGAGGTGGGTGGTGCGCTGGGCTTGGGCTCTCTCCTGACGGTGTGCAAGGTGCAAGGTAAGTCATTTGACCTCACTGGGTGGAACCAGATGATACCCAATGTCCCTCACAGTCCTCTCTTCAAAGTCCTGGTGGTATACTCTTTATTTCTTTAAGAACTTTCCAATTTATTTGTTCAATATAGGAAAGGGAAAGCTATTTGGAAAGCACTATTTGTTGACAACAACTCATAGGGAAGATTGGGGGCGGGATTCTATAGCAGCTTCCAACCCGTATCACTAAGATGGACAAGCAGAGGACTGTAAGAGACGGAACCTGAGCTCTGCAGTCAAAACTAACAAAATGGTCTTGGACACGTGACTTCAACTCTTTGGATTCTGATGTTCTCATGGGTTTATGACAGTCTGGAGACAAAGCATTTAAAGCAGAAGCCCTTATCACAGTCATCTGGTGTTTAGGAGCAGCAGGCCCGCATGTGGACAGTCATCTTGTACTGAACAGTGGGTTCCTGCCTCTGCTGTGTGTGCTGGGACAGGAACTTTCCAATACCTGGGTTATGGAAGGGAAGCAGACACCTTGTTTCCAGATGCTGGCAGAAGCCGAGTGTGCTTTTGTGTGCTGGTTTGGCTAAGTGACTCCTTGAGCATCTCTAATCTCCCTTTGGGGAACTTGTTAAGCTCCTACAAATATTCTGCCAGGATTTTGGCTCTCAGCATTAACCGTGATTACTGGGCTTCTGCTTCCATGTATGGGAAACTGAATGGACTTGATTCATGATCCAGCGCCAGGACATTGAGTGAAGGGCACTTACCTGAGCCCTCTGGTGTGAAAAGCCACAAGGCATAAAGCGTGGAAACTAGCCTGAAACCCTATTCCCTACACCACACTTCAGAGGGTAGGTCATATTCTCTACTCATGAAATACCCTAAGAGTGTGTTTTCCCCCAAGAGGAAAGAGGGTGAAGTGGGTACAATGAACTGGATGTTTGTGTCTCCCCAAAATTAATATGCTGGAATCCTAATCCAATATTAGCAGGTAGAGCCCTTTGGGGTGATTAGGTCATCACGGTGAGTTTAGTAGTCATTAGTCATGAATGAGTCCAGTGCCCTTATAAAAGGGGCCCCAGAGAACTTTCTCCTCCCTTCCACCATGTGTGGACACAGCAAGAAGTCAGGAATCTGCAACCAGGAAGAAGTCTTCACCAGAACTTGACTGTGTTGGCTGGCACCCTGAACTTGGACTTCCAGTCTCCAGAACTGTGAAAACTAGCTGTGTGTTGTTTATACGCCTCCCAGTCTATGGCATTTTGTTATAGCAGCCCCGGCTGACCAAGACCGTGGGAAAAGAAAGAACCCTACATGGAGAGCTACAAAGAGATTTGATGTCACTGGGTAGAATCAGACAATTCCCAATGTCTCCGCATATTCTCTCCTCTTCTACTCTAAATATTGGTGATGCCAGGTAGAAGGCAATAGCTGGGGTCCAAGATGAACATACTTTCTCCTAGGAAGTTTTTGACAATAACAATCCCTTATTTTGAGTAGCACTGTTGTAAAATGTCTTCCTACAGTTTCTCCTCTGATCCCCGAAAGGCACTGTGAAGAATGGAGCATCGTGAGCTAAATTCAGGTATGGAGATGAGCTCACTGAGACTCTGCATAGTTAAACCACTGACCACAACCCCCCAGCTGGTGGATGGGAAGTTGAGAGTCGGATCCAGCTCCTGCATACATCATTCTTTCCATGTGGAGTTACTCAGCAGTACTACCGCCTGCCAACCAGTACTCCAGAGGTATTTTGCTGTTCCATGTAGGTCCCAGAAAGGTGCTGCAGGGCAGCAAGGACACTGGGCTGGAGGTTGCCATCTGCAGGCAGGCAGCCAGGTGGACGCTGGCTGACGGAGTCAGCATCGTGTCACCTAGATACATCTGCCACCAGCCTTGCTCCCCAGTAGCCCATCAGAATACCCTCAGACAAGAGAAGCACAGGTAAAGGGAGGAGCTCGTAAGGGAACCCCATTGTTTTCAGCCTTCTGTGGTTGCACTTGCACATGCATGTATGGTATGATTGGCATGTTTCTTTTTTCTAAAACCTAGAGCTCTGAAACGAGATCCTATTAGTCATCATGATGGGGCCAGAGGTGAGGTAAGGGACAGCCTCGTCTGAGGCCTCACACATCCCTGGGAATGACAGGAAACCCATCCAGTGCCCCTCAACCCTTTCCTGAGAGCCATTTCAGGTGGGGCAAGAGAGTACTGAGAGCTTTTTACTGAAGAAGCAGAAAAATATAGGTTATACATGTTTTAATGCAGACAGAAAGAATTAGTACCTTAAAGAAAAATAAATCCACATGGATGATAAGTTAAATTCTTATGACACACAATTTGAAAACTGACAGAGTAATGGCTACACTTCTTCTAAGTATGTTAGGTATGACAAAGATTCTGACAAGGGCACTCCTGAAATGCAGCCTTCCTGTAGAGTTCAGTGTCATCAGGCACCCTTGCTATGAGGCATCCTCCTGCATTATTGTTTCTTTCCTAGATGCATTTGATTGCTTAAAGTAATTCAAATAACAATGAGGTCTCAGATTCCAATGAAAGGAGAGAACAGAAAAGTTGCAAAGGCATAAAGCTTTGTATAAATTCTTTACAAAAGGGTTTTTGAGGTTGGCTGCTGCTTATCACTATAGAGACAGAGTGAGTGAGAGAGGCACACACACACACATACATATATGTATATCCCAATTACTATTCAGAGAGGCAGTATTACTACCTGTTGAGAACATGAACCTTAGAACCAGACTGTGTGGGTTTCAGTCCTGGAGCCTCCTGTTGTCAGCTGTGAGACCTTTGGGCAAGCTACTTAACCTCTCTGCGCCTGTTTCCTTACCTGTAAAGGAGAGATAATGGTGCATTCCTCATGGGGTTATTAGGAGGATTAGATGGATTAATACCTGTAAAGCACTTAAAACAGTATCTGGCACACAGCCAGAATAGTGCCCTGGAAATAATTGACTGCTCATTGTAGCTTTCTGAGCATTACGAGATTCTGATGCTGTTTCGTTTCATCCAGAACAAGTTTGTCAATTTCTCTTAATTTCATGTACATTCTGAAGGAATAAAATATTGTTGTAGGTAAATCTTGAACAGCTACAGTATGATAATCATTTGCGATCTGGGCATGGGGAAGGGTGAAGGTTTGAAAGTTGCTCGACGGCAAAGAGGGCCTCCTGGAAGTCCAGAACAAACTGCTCTTGAAGCAAAGCAGGTGGAGAATCCCAGCCTTTGCCATCCAGGGTACTGGAGGCAGAAAGACCACCAACAGTGGTTACCTATGGGATTTTTTTTTTCATTATTTTGAACCCAACTAACCACAAGAGAGATTGGTGTTTTCTTTGCAAATTGGACAAAGAACCACCAAACACCAAAAGGAAAGTGAAAACTCCATGGCTTGGGATGCCTTTTGTCAAGTAAACCCACATTTTCAACTAATGTGTCATCCAAGAGGTGACTCCTACCTCTGTTCAGTGTATTATGTACACAAGACAAATAACAAGACACGACCTGTCACAAATGCTAGAATGAAACCTGCCAATACACACATCACCAGTAATTGCCTTTGCAGATTATTGCTCCAGTTCCACTTTCTCCCACAGATACTCCAGCTCTGTGCTTCTGAGGCAAAGCCAGAGGCCAGTTCAGAGCTTGGTGAAACAAGAAACCTCAAGAAAGGCTTGCAGGAACCAAGAGAACACTGGTATCAATGCAGTCCGATTGCATCGCAGAGCCGCTGTGTTCTGGGATCTGTGGGAGTCATTTCCCATTGATACTGAAATTTGCTTTGTAATCTGGTTCTTTCAGAGAACTGCTTTCCCATCTATAACACACAGGCATCAGCTGAATATTCAACTGCCACGTTTGAAGTTTACTACATAAGTCACTTTTAACAATCTGGTATCTGGAAACTTCTTCAGAGTTCTTGGGAGAATAACAATTTCGAAAAAGATGGGCAAGACAGCATAAAAGCACACCATTTGCAGTGCCCTTAATTACACGTTCACTTGACATCTATCCTTTCCATTTTTAATCAATTAAGGGAAAGAGGTTTACTGTCTGGCTCTCATACACCGTTAATCAAACCAAGCACAAGAATGAGGATGCTTTACATACACAATGTCATGCATGGTCACACGATTCTAGTGACCCAAGGTAGGGAAGTCTCCTTGTTATGATAGCAGAAAAAAAAAATTATCCTGTGTCCTGGCACTGGTTAGCCTCCAAAGGATTCATGCTCCAGTGTCCTCTCACAAGATCTCAGACCTGTACATTAACACTAAGAATCAGTAGGTTAAACAGGAATATAAACACCCCAAATCCTCAAAAGATGCTGATAATCTTTCAACATATGCAAATAGGGCTCCAATTCATTTGGTGGAGAATTAATGCCCTTCTCAAGCAAGAAGAGACTCAGATATTCAGTGAATACACTGCTCTGCTGAGCTTTCAGTCATTCCTACTTTTAAAAAAGCTAGTAAGGCCAGGCGCGGTGGCTCACGCCTGTAATCCCAGCACTTTGGGAGGCTGAGGCGGGTGGATCAGAAGGTCAGGAGATCGAGATCATCCTGGTTAACACGGTGAAACCCCGTCTCTACTAAAAATACAAAAAATTAGCCAGGCGCAGTGGCGGGCACCTGTGGTCCCAGCTACTCGGGAGGCTGAGGCAGGAGAATGGTGTGGGCCTGGGAGGCAGAGCTTGCAGTGAGCCGAGATCGCGCCACTGTACTCCAGCCTGGGCGACAGAGCGAGACTCCGTCTCAAAAAAAAAAAAAAAAAAAAGCTAGTAAGACTTTTTTTTTTTTTTTTACATCAGTTGCTATCTTTTCAGAACTGAAGTGACAAACATCAAGTTTTCTTAGTTCTGAAATGAAAAAAAAAAGTTTAGAGCGGATATTTAAGCAAAGTAAAAGCAAAAATGGTCAAGGTTGACTTTGCTTATGCTGCGTATTGGGGCACCTGCTTACTTGAAGTGAACTCTTTTGAGGCCAGAAAATGGCTTATCCTCACCCAGGCACTGACATCTCCAATGACCATATCTTCAGGATGACTCAAATAAGCAGAAACAGACCAGTCAAAGTTTAATTGAATTTTATTTTCCACTTCTAGTATTTTTCAAATTATACAACATGCAGTCTGCCAGAGTACCCATACATCTTCATTTTAGAACCTAGAAGATTACCAAAATTTTCCGCGGGCCAAAGGAGGGTGACTTCCAGATCTTTTGTTACATGGACTATAGTACAGCATCATTATTGATATAAACCACCATTCTCCCCTCAAACCCCCCAGACAAGTTTGTCCACAATTTTTTAAATGTGAAAGCTACTGTACAGATACATAAAGCCCAGAGAACACACATCTGCAGTACACAGGACACACTTTACAAACTAGACATGGATAATTCTACAGAATGCCCTATTCCCCTTATATCTGCACACAATGAACAGTATTTAAAATTGATACACAATTTTTAAATAAGTAAGCAGACTTCATGGAGCGGTGCTTCCTTTGGCAGTTATCCAGCCATTATTCAATGCTTGGTTTAAAAAGTCTAAATTGTTAGTGTTAAATGAAGCAATTTTAGATTACGATGGTTTCTTTAGCTTGCTCAAGATTCTGGACTAGACAATGAAGTGAAATCTTCCCTCCACCCTCGGCCTTTCCCAATATGTCATATAGCTAGAGTCCAAATGTCTCCTGCCCTGCTTTAAAAAATGCACTTCAAAAGAGGGGATTGTTAAGAACTTTTATTTGCTTTCAGTTATTTCTATAGGAACTAGAGCTTCTTTATGTAAACTTTAGGGCTTTAAAAAAGTCACTAGATGCTACATTCTAGGCAAACCTTTTTATTTCTTCATTTATCCCAGTGTATCTATAAATTCTGATTTCTTAATCACATGGTTCTAGTTCCTTTAAAAGTCTTAATGTGAAACTGTTATTTTTCTATCTACTACCTGCTGTTTAACAAAAGTGAAGTGTGCAGCATTTGAAGAGATGATATGTTTGCACAGAATTCTCTAGTAATTGACAAAAACACATTTGGCATTATGTATTTTAGTTTCCAACCATAAATCTTGATATCTCAAACAACATTCTCCTAATTTACCAATCCACCATCCTGCAGATAAAGATTATTCGTATAAACCATCTGGCTGTTCTCTTAGAGCATCAAAGAGTAAACTTTGAAGAAGTAGCATGAAATATAAAATTATTCATAGAGGAGAAAAAGACACAATACACGCTTGTCAAAAGCTGCATATAACCAAAATCATAATCACGAGCTTAGTTGTTCAGAAGTGTGGTTTTTACACTTAAAGTACAGGGAGCAATAGTCTAAAAACCTGAAAATTGCACATATGTGGCTTTTTTAGAAAGTGGCCTACAGAGAACATGGTCCTGATATAATAACTGGCTTACTATACATAACAATATTTAAGGATCCATTTGAATAATCCATTCCAATAATTTGCCTTCCTTTTAGTCACAGTATAGGAAAATTAGATTAGAAGTCCTATAAAGATTGAAGCTAGGTGAACTGACTGGCTGATCAGCAACTAGCAGAATTATCTTTAAGAGACATCAAAGCCAACTTTCTCTGTGAATAAAAGTAAAGCGAATGTTGTCAGTCCCTTGTAGAGATCAAGCAAAATGGAACTACAAGTGAATGTTTCCCTTTGAAACATGAAAGTGCCAAGCAATTCTTTAGAACTAGAAAGGGGGTACCCAGGGAAAAATCACTCTGGAGAGAATCTAAAACAATCTATTTTATGATGGATATTAACAAGAGCCAAACACCATTACTGACCTTTGTTCAATTTCCAAACAAAAAGTAATGGAGAGTAGTGGTAATGACAATTAATAATTGGCAATTATCCCAAACACCAATGTTTTAGCTGCCCAAATCAGAAGCAAACATATTAACAAGGTTATGTGGCATATGTTATTACCTGATAAACTTTGCAAAACCTGCCCCACAAGGACCCTTTTATCAGACTGCAAATAATGATGGAGCAGGTATATTGGGCTGGCAATGATAACAAAATTAAAGAATAAAAAAAATTTAAACAAATGCAAAATTGCCATCTTCACGAAATAAATACTTCAATAGTTTGTCCTCCTCCCTCTCCTTATTCCCCCCCAAAAACAAAACATACATAAACAAAGTGCAACATTTAACAAATAAATTAAGTCAAAGCAGGTTTGCTTTGCTCGGGAAATTTTATACAAGAAATGTTTGGATGTCAATGCACAGTTCTTAGCACTTTACACACACACACACACACACACACACACACACACACACACAGTTGAACTACCTTCGACTCACACAGTCATGAGAAAAGCCCAAAATCTCCCCTAGCATATATTTCATTACAGTGGTGAAAGCTTCAGGGCACAGTGCCAGCTCCTCATCTTGGGCACACAACACGATAGGATAGGAGCTTTCACCAAGATTGGTTTGGTTGTCATTGACTTACCCCCAAATTTGTCAAAACAAATAGCAGCACACAAGGCCAATTTAACTGAATCTTTGTCAGTTTCCCTGAAAACTTTACTACTTGGAAATTGATCTTCTTAATAAGTACAACTGGAAGCAAGGGTTGATTCAGCTTTAGATTCATGTATTTGGATAGAGCAATAACTAGATGTAAAATATCCATCTACATGGATTTTTTCTAATTGTGCCTAAGAAGATGAAACCTATTTGGTGCCAAAGAACTCATACAAACAGTCGGCAATGATGGGTTGAAATAATAACTTATTCATGGCAACTTATTCATATACAAGCACAAAGAACAAAATTGTGTCAAGTACTTTCTCCCCAAGGCTTCCTTTTTCAACTGCTGGAATGATGCTGGATTTCTTCAGCAATACCCACTCAAGCTGAAAATGGTTAGAGAAAGCAGCCGTTCCCAATGCCAGCTCCAGAACGATCAGGGAGGAAGAAGTGAGGAGAGGGGCAGCCACATTTCCACTTAAAACTTTGCAGCATTTTCAGCACTTCTGAAAGAATGACGTTCAAACCGGCCAGCCGAGACTAGTTGCTGCAGGTTGAAAAGCAAGCAGCTCGGAGGTGAATTTTATGACTTTTTGCATTGACACAGATGTATCTGAATGAACAATTTCTACACTGCTACTGTCAGATTGTTTTTCTGCCCCAAAGAAATTTGCTTTGCATTTTAACAGGTGCCATTACTAAAAGGTATATTTTACAGATCCAAAGATGTGACCAGGATATTCAAAATGTGTCTTCGGGGTAATTTGTTTCGGAAAAGTGTTCAGAATGAAAACTTTGAACCCTAGAGCAGCACTTTTTGTTCCCTAAAAATATAAAATAATGTGTTTATTTTACAGGAAACCAGACAGTTGAGGCAGAGCATGGTCTCCCGCCTCCACGGTACTTGGTTGTTCCCCTCCAGGGAATGGCACATTAGGGCGTACAGATGGGACAGTGCACTGCCAGAGGAGGCTCCAGGAACCACCCAGAAACCACCCAACACCCCGGAGGCCGAGTCAGCGGCAATGGTTCTGAGTAGTAAGTGGATCTTCTGCAACCATCTCCTTCAGATTTCTCAAAAAGAGAAAAGTCCGAGCACACATCTGTACACACAGAAACTCTACACAGCTCAAAAGACCTGAAACTGGTATACTGCAGATGGCTGGAGTAAGCAAGTATAAAAAAAAAAAAGGAAACTGTAGGGGGGAAAAAAATAAAGGAATTGGTGATTAATGTAGTCCTTGACATGCTATGTGGAGTCATATCTGTTGAAAGAGAACCAAAGAGAAAACATAGGAATTAGAGAACACAGTAGAAATTTACTTCTCAAAAAAGTTTTGTTTAATTCTAGATGTTTAGACCAGAGCTGTCAGATACAAATATAACATAAGTCACATATTTTCTGTTTGTTTGTGAGACGGAGTTTCACTCTTGTCACCCAGGCTGGAGTGCGGTGGCGCAATATTGGCTCACTGCAACCTCTGCCTCTCGGGTTCAAGTGATTCTTCTGCCTTAGCCTCCCAAGTAGCTGGGATTACAGGGGTGCGCCACCGTGCCTGGCCAAGCCACATATTTAATTTTAAATTTTCTAGTGGCTACATTAAAAAGTGAAAAGACATAGGTAAGATTAATTGTAATATATTTTATATAGCCTAATATATTCAAAATAGTATCATTTCAACATGTAATTGGTATTACATATTGAGATCGTTTACATTACAATATTACTACTGAGATTTTTTTTTCCACACAATAGTGTTTGCAATCTGGTGTATATTTTACACTTTCAGCCCATCTCAATTTGGACTTAGCCACATTTTGAGAGCTCAAAAGACACATGTGGATAGCAGCACATGAACAGCACAACCTCCTATTTCCTGATTTTGCTTTAAGTATTTAGTCCTGACAGTCTCAACGTTCTCTTCCATAAATTAGTATCTGTTGAGGCTATGGATATTCAAAGTAACATAATGTATTTTCTCATTCCTAAGGGGGAATTAAAACATTTCTCATTTGCCTGCACTTAGGATAGCAAGCAGGTGCAACAGGGCCCTAACCCAGGCTCTCTGTAGAAAGAGGTTCCCAGTTCCCAAAGGTATGCTTCGTCTCCATCGGATAATAAGATTCTCCAAAAGACCACCCCCTTCCATTTTATTCCACTTCCCACCAGAGGTTCGGCTGGTGCTGGGCACATCTCCAGGATGAACGTCTAGACCAGCCTGAGTGGCCTCTGTCAGCCTGTACCCAACACCAGTAAGCTCAACTTTCAGAAGACACTGAAAGGCTCTGCTTCCTGTCACCAGCTGGAGGCGCTAGCTCTGAGACCCTGCTATGGGTTTTGTGCAGAGCTCATGGTACTCTAGGGGCTGGGGACAGGGATGACAAAAGAGGGAGGTAGAGCCTTATCCTTGAGAAAAACATGGAATTACCTGGTACTGGAAATACAACCGCCACTAAGAAAAGCCCAAATTATCTTTTGATTAAAAGAAAGAAAGAAAGAAAGAAAGAAAGAAAGAAAGAAAGAAAGAAAGAAAGAAAGAAAGAAAGAAAGAAAGAAAGAAAGAAAGAAGAGCCCTCCATAACCTGACACATGCTTTCTGTTTTGCCTCTAGAAGGCTTATATCAACATTTGGTACCCAACTGTGGTAATATCTCAGATTCCCGCTACCATGCTCTTTTTTTTTCTTCACTCTCCTGATTTATATGTTATAATATTGTAAACAACCTCACATATTTTGTATAAACCAACAGGATGTAAGTTACATATAAATAGAAAAATTCTCTGTCTAGAAAGGGGTTATAAAAGTAGAAAAAAAGCAAAGCGAGAAAAAGGGAGACGAAATACAGAACAGAAACTGAGTAGGAAAAAAAAAAAACCACACACATTCTTTTTAAAAATACCACCTCTTGGTCAAGTGCAGTGGCTCATGCCTATAATCCCAGCACTTTGGTTTGGGAGGCCACAGCACGTGGATCACTTGAAGTCAGGAGTTCAAAACCAGCCCAGCCAACACGGTGAAACCCCAACTCTACTAAAAATACAAAAATTAGTGCGGCATGGTGGCATGTACATGTAGTCCCAGCTACTTGGGAGGCTGAGGCAGGAGAATCATTTGAACCTCAGAGGCAGAGGTTGCAGTGAGCTGAGATCATGCCACTGCACTCCAGTCTGGGCAACAGAGTGAGACTCAGTCTCAAAAAAAATGAAAACAAAAACAAAAACAAAACCACCTCTTCACTGACAAGAAAAAATATTCAGAGAACTCATTTGGTATAATCTCCCACAACGGCAAAGCTACAAAACTAAGAAGGGCTTAAACAACCCTAGAGGGTGATATTCCTGTCATTTTTAGAAGTCACAGAGAGTAAGATATCTTTGGGAAGAACATGGCCTTTCTGGTGAAATTTTGGGCTTATTGTCAGTATTAGAAGTGAAAAACCTAAAAGCATGGTCATAGTTGTTATTTAAAATCCATTTTGAGCTGAAAACCAATAGGAGTGCTGCCTGAATGCCACCACTGAAATTGCCATTTCACTTTCTCCCAGGTCGTTTCTCCACGCACGCCATCGCCCTGGTCAGATGAGATCCCCTTGCTCGGATGAGATGGCTGTCCTGCGTGCCTGGAGGCAGGGAGGTGCCGGCACATACCTTGGACTGTGGGATTATGACCTGACGCAATGTTTGCAGCCAAACTGTGTTGACACAGCAAGCACTAGACACAAATGCAATGGGGCGGCCTCAGTAACTCCAGCAGACCATGAAGTGACATGATTTCCCCCTGGAAGGCCCTTCAGTCAAAACCCCCGATCCCCGCTGGGCAAGATTCAGCAGGTTTTGGCTGATAGTTTGGAAGAAATGCGGGGCCACAAAGGAGGCCCTACCTGCTTAGTTTAGTCACCTCAAGGAGCGTGAGGGAGGAGAACTGAGATTGTGACAGGTTGCTGAAGGGAAAAGCACAGGAACTCTGCCAATAAAGGGTCCTTTCTTTACTAGGATGCAGCGTTCCTCTTCATCCCCAGTTAAGGATCTCTACAGGCCTGTCTGCTGAGAAGTCTTTCCAGCAGGCCCAAGAAACAAGGATTCCAGTAGGATGCTCCCATCCATCCTTCCCACTATCGGGATCTTCATCTCCTTAGATAAATTCATGGGAGAAAATAGATATAAATTTCAAAGGTAAATGAGATACAGCATTTCTGACTGTTCTAATCCCAGAGAGACTGGGGAGTCTGCAGAATCTTTAAAACCCAGTCCTGTTGACTCTCTTCCAAGTAGCCACTCACTTAGAGGCAGGGGACTGGACCAACCGACCTGCTCTAGGACTGCCAAACTGGCGCTCTGCCAAACTGGAGATGGTAATTCAAAGGGGCAACGTGTGACCAGATTTAGGAGGAAATAAAATCACCTTTCTTTAGAAGGGGTGGGGAAGGCTAATGAAGGAAGTTAATTACACAAGGGTTTTGCAAGAAGTATTTAGAGACCGTTTTCACCCCCAACTTGGGCTTTTGCAATTGCTTGCAGTGGATTTAAGCTTAATCCAAACAGTACATAATTTTAGTTTTTCTTTTGCCTTTTTATAATTCAATCCCCACATTATAAGAATTACCAATTTTACTCTACTTATCACTGCTGAATAGAAGTGGATTTATCTCATTGGAGCGTTGGTACAATCTGCTATGGAGGAATAATTTTAGTTGCTCTGAATTTATGACTCTGAGAACCATGAAGCTGAGGAGTATCGAAGTGTTGGAGCCTCCTGTGCGGTAGACGGAATCAGGAATTCTTGCCTCCAGATGCTCCACAATTCCTTCCTTTTGGGTTGAGAATGCTAGTTTCAAAGTCCTCTGCCTCAGCAGCATCCACCTACAGTTATTTCTGTCCTCTCTCTCTGCAGTCCCACCTCATCTGGCCTTTTCAGGTCTGTCCCCATGACCACTTTAACATTAGCTAACATGCACAGGGGCCTAATTTTTGCCAGGTACTCTCCTAAGAAGTTTTTCTCTCTTCTTTCACATTCTCTCATTCAATCCCAGACAAGCCTGTGATATGGGCACTATGATCCCAACTTCCCCATTCCACAGTTTTCTTAACTGTCCAATGGCCAAGAATCTTGTCTGGTGTGACAAGGGGGGATTCGCTTTATACACTTCAACCAAAACAGCACACTGTAACAGACAGAATGCAAAAACAGCTGGGGGGAATCCAGCTGCCATCTATGAGATAGCCAGGTGTCAAAGAGATTTGCAAAATGTAAAACAATGCCATTGGGCTATTTTTTGTTTTGAAAACAGTTATTTTCATTACAAATCACATTTCCATGGTAACATGTATGGGCTTATTACTATTTTTTAAATGAATCTGACAGTATTCTAATTTTTTTGCTTTAATTTCCAGTATGATACATATCAATATATATAAATTCATTGATCCTTTTTTGTTGGTTCTTTTTTTGAGAAAGATTGTCATTCTGTCACCCAGACTGGAGTGCAGTGGCACAAACATGGCTCATCACAGCCCCAAATTACTGGGCTCAATCAATCTCCCACCTCAGCCTCCAAAGCAGTTGGGACTACAGGCGTATGCCACCATACCTAGCTAATTTTTATTTTATTTTATTTTATTTTATTTATTTTTTGTAGAGACAGAGTCTCACCAAGGCTGGTTTCAAACTCCTGGCCTCAAGTGATCCTCCTGCCTTGGCCTCCCAAAGTGCTGGAATTGTAGGCATGAGCCACATACCCAGTCCATTGATCCTTTTTAAGAAGAGTAAAGGTCCTAAGGCCAAGAACTTTGAGAACTGTTGCAGGGAAGATCATTGCTCTTAGCCCAGGATCTACCACTCGTAGGTGTGGGATCTTGACAGCGCATCCCGCCTCTTTGGGATGTAGCATGAGGAGACGGGATCAGGTGATGAGGACAACACAGATGAGCACCACAGAGTGCTCATTCAGTGCCAGGCACTAGGCTAATCTTCATGTATTTGTTTTATTTGTTTACTCTTTTTGAGGCAGGATCTCGCTCTGTCACCCAGGCTAGAGTGTGGTGGCATGATCACAGCTCACTGCAGCCTCGAACTCTCCAGCTGAAATAATCCTCCCAGCTCAGCCTTCCAAGTCGCTGGAGCTACAGGCATGCACCACCACACCTGGCTAATGTTTTTATTTTTAGTAGAGACAAGGTCTCGCTAAGTTGCCCAGGCTGGTCTCAAACTCCTGAGCTCAAGCCATCCTCCAGCCTCAGCCTCTCAGAGTGCTGGGAGTACAGAAGTGAAAGAATTGAGACACACCACGACACACAAAAAACAGGCATCCCAAACTCTACAAGAAGCAACGCACTCCGGGGTTGCATTGCACTTAGCTCTTTATTTTCAGAAAAAGCCCTTCTTTCATTAAATTATGTGAAGTGGGTTTTGTGGTTCGGATTTTTTATTTGTGGTTTTATTTCAATTTAATTTCCAAATTTGTTTTTGTTTACAATATGCAAATACTTAAGTATTATAGTACAATAATTTAAATCAACTCTGGGGATCTGTGAGAATTGTATTCCTTTTAAAGTACTCTATTTACTACTCAAGTTTGAGATAAAATGTTCTAAATATACGACAACCAAGAAAAAAGACCATTCTGCCTTCAGTCTTTCAGAAAACATCTGAGGGTTCAGCAATGCCCCACTGGCGCCATCTGGTGGAGACATTTGAACAAGTCCCCTGGCTTGCCAAAGCACTGCCTGGAAAGGAAGTGGATCTCCAGGGCCCTCAGAACCAGGGAGCTGGGCAGACGTTTAATCAGGTGTCTGCATTAAGTATGGGGCTGCAAAGAAGGACTCAGCACTGCCTGAGAGGTCGATTTTACACCATCTCTGGTCTCAAGAGCGAGACCCTGCTTCCTCCCTCTTTCTCACTAATCATCTGGCTTCTTGCCTGCACGAGAAAACAAGTTCTAACTAAGGTGAGCTGGATCTTGCCTCCCAGTGCACCCCATCTACCACCCACCCGCATCTGTGCTTCCTCCTCTGCCCAGCTCGGCTATACCATCACCATCGCACACAGCTATGCTGTAATATCTCCCATCTCATGACAGAAAAGCAACACAGCCCCACCTTAACTCCACGTCGCTCCATTTCTCTGATCTCCTTCAAATAAAACCCCCAAAGTGGGTTCAGCTGCTGGCTCTCCTTCCTCATCTGCTCTCTCTAGTCCATGCTAAGGTCACCGCCATCTGGCCTTCTTCAACCACCCAGTCTCTGTTGTCATCTTACTCAAGCTCGGAGCTGACCACCTTCCTTCTAGGGTCAAGGTCTTCACTTGACCTCTGTGCCCCCACATGCTCCTCAGGCCCCTCGGCTGGTGCCACCTCCTTTCTCTGACCTTCCCATTTGCCGGTGCCTGGGCCTGGTCCAACTCACCCCTCAGCTCTCCTCTCTGCTGGGCCCACCTTTTCTCTAGGTTGCCTCCTTCAGACCCGTGGCCATAAACACAATCTACAGGTCACAAGTCTCCAGCCCTGGCCTCGCCCCAGCCTCTCTGCTATGCTCCAGACCCACAGATCCAGCCACCTGTTCCACACACCCACTTGGGTGGTGGGCTCAGCTGGATGTCTGAGAGGCAGCGCATAAGCAACATGATGGAAACCAAGCTTTCCCACAAAACCTGCTCATCCCCCGATTTCCCCTGGCATGGTTAAAAAGGGACCAATGTCTCCTAATTGCTGGGGCCCACAAAAATCTAGGAACTACCTTGATTCCCTTCCTTCCTCGTCCTCTTGCTCTCAACGCTCATCAGTAAGCCTGACAGCTGAATCAGCTCTAAGCAGGCACTGACTCGAGCCACTTCTCCCCTGCTGCCACCACCTGGGTCTGGTACCGGACCCCTCCCCATGGCCACCTAGGGTACCCCCTAGACAACCCCCAGTGCTTACTGTCGCCCCATTCCTACCCCTTCTCCAGGGTCCAGCCCAGAGTGGCCTGTCTAATCATGAACCAGCTCCCACTGCTCCCATGCCCACAGCCCTGGTGACCCCTCGCACTAGGTCACAATCTAACTTGCCCCCAGTCTCAACACCTTCATTTACTTGGGCCCAACTCCCTCCCCATCCACTCTAATGAAGATGGGTTCTCCCAGATCAGGAGCTACCACCTTATCAGCCTTGTACCACCTTATCAGCCTTGTACCGCCTTATCAGCCTTGCTAACGTTCCTCGTTCCTCGTTCCTCGAATAACCCTCATTCATTCCTACCTTTGAGTGATCATCAAACCACTCTCTCCCAGGTTGCTGTGTGCCTGGCATTTTTCATCACTCAGTCTCAACTTAAATGTCACCCCCTCTTCTAAAACAGTGTTCCTATTCCATTAGCCTGTTTCTGTTTTCTTCTAGCACTTACCACTACTTGAAGTTACCTTGTTTATTTTCTGTCCATTTTCCCCTAACAAGCATATCACTGCACAAGAAGAGAGCCTTCTTGTCTCATTCACTGTGAAACCAAGTCCAGAGCTAGGCTCTCGATGCCTGAACCCCCTTGGCTGGTGAGAAAAACTGAAGCTGACAGAAATCAAGCAACCTGCCCGATGTCACATGGTTGCACTCCACTGCCCCATAGGTAGCTCTAGCGTTTGAAAAAGATCATCTCCTCCTGTAGCAGCCCCCTGTGGATCTGAACCAGATAAGATCAAAGCCAGCATTATCCTGGGTTCTTTTGATTTTTGTACATTGGCATCTTCGTTGGCTTTGAAACCTTGAGGATAAACCAAAATACTCATTATGGCTATAATTCTTGAACCCTGAAATGAAGCAGAAGGAAATTCCAAAGATATCCAGCTGTAAGAATATGTGCTCTGACTCCACAGGAGGGCTGGGAAGACACAATTGAGATAATTTCTACCCAGGGAAGAGACACTTCAGAATGAAAATCCCAAAGGTCAGGAAAGACTGTCTCAAAAAGGCTTTGCTCTCATCTAAGCAATGAATTCCATATTTCCAATTATTTTTCAAAAAATGATTTAGCATTTCTTTACTTTTCATTTGCAATTCCTGAATCTGTTGATTACTACTCCTTTTTAATCTCCACTGACAAATGCCCAGTCATTTCTTAAAAATAGTCATAGCTTGTAGATAAGTAAATTTTATACACACACACACACACACACACACACACACACACACACACACAAAATAAGATAGGCTCTCACTCTGTCACCTAGGCTGGAGTGCAGTGGCATGATCTTGGCTCACTGCAACCTCCACCTCCTGGGTTCGAGCGATTCTCCACTTCAATCTCCCAGATAGCTAGGGTTACAGGTGTGCATGTACACGCCAAGCTAATTTTTCTATTTTTAGTAGGGAAGGGGTTTCACCATGTTGGCCAGACTGGTCTTGAACTCCTGACCTCAAGTGATCTGCCCACCTCAGCTTCCCAAAGTGCTGGGATTACAGGCATGATCCACCATGCCCAGCCAATATTATCTTTAAAAGCCCTTATATCAGCTCATAGCAACAACTAGGATACTCAGTTAGAAATAAGCCTTCCCTACCCAGTGGCTAGGATTTACTGCTATAGAGGAACTAAAAACCATTTAGTAACAACTATATGAATTAAAGGACACTATAAACCAACATGTATCAACTACGATGTTCTGCAGTGCTCATCTATACTAGCAACTAACATTTTTATTGAGCAATTGTTATGTGCTTAGAAGCATGACCTCATTTAAGTCTTCTGTCAATGCCAATGACCAAAATAAAAGATTTTCCCCATTTCATAGACGAGGAAACAGATTCTGAGGTTAAGTAACTTGAAGGAGGTAGAAGACCTGACACCTGAACCCAGGTCCCTTGTCCAATGCCAGTCCCCTCAGCTACACTGCCATCCTGAGAGCTGTAAGAGGGGGCCTGTTTATTTTGTGACCTGATGAAAGAAGCACCTAGTTACAGAAGCTATGTGGAGAAGGTGTGTTAAGGAGGCTCTGAATTCAGATAAATCCATCAAAACCACTTTTAAAACTTTGAGTAAAGAAACAAATTGCCAGCTGGGTGCAGTGGCTCACGCCTGGAATCCCAGCACTTTGGGAAGCTGAGGTGCGGGGAGTCACTTGAGGTCGGGAGTTCAAGACCAGCCTGGCCAACATGGTGAAACCCTGTCTCTACTAAAAATACAAAAACTAGCCGGGCGTGGTAGCACATGCCTGTAATCCCAGCTACTCGGGAGGCTAAGGCAGAAGAAGCATTTGAACCCAGGAGGCAGAAGTTGCAATGAGCCGAGATCATGCCATTGCACTCCAGCCTGGGCGACAAGAGCAAAACTCCATCTCAAAAAGATGATGATGGGTTGATGGGTGCAGCAAACCATCATGACACGTGTATACCTATGTGACAAACCTGGACATTCAGCACATGTATCCCAGAACTTAAGTAAAATTAAAAAAAAAAAAAAAGCCATAATGGGTGAGGGTGGTTCTGTCACTCCAACAGTCTTGAAAGTCTCCCCAGACCTACTGATTTTCACTCTTCTGTATGAGAAGAGGCTACACTGGTGATGAATGGCCAGCATTTGATTGTTTGGAGCCTACATAAAATATGGGACTGGCAGACCTTTGTTGGAACCCATGAAGAAGGTGACTGTCCCACTGCATAATCTCTGGGCCCCAGAATCCCTGGACCAGTATATTTAGTAAGGTCTTGCTGGGAAACACACATACACATGTCTCTGTGCTTTCATCAAATGAGGTGATGCCTGTAGTGCATCTAGGCCAGTGCTGCGGCATATTAGGTGGTCCATAAGGCACAGTGTGTCAGCTGCCCACCCCAACATCCACTCTCCCTGTCCTTGCTCAAAGAGCATTACCTTTCTTTGGGGCAGTGATGTGCCCAGCTAAAAGACTATCTTTTCCAGCTAGATGTGGCCACATGGCCCAGTGCTGCCCAGGGAAAGGGAGGCATCAGCATTGCATGGGGCTTCAGGAAGGCTACTTAAAGGAGATTCATTTAGGATGGCTGTTTTTGCCTCGTCTCTGCTTCCTCTCTGGTTGCTAAACTTGGAATGTAGGCATGATGGCTGAAACTGAAGTCATTTGGTGACCTTGAGCTGGCCTTGAGTTCGGGAGGCAGGCACTTGCTTAACCTAGTTAAGAGGCTAGATTTCTGTTATCACTGTGGAGATTCTTTACAGACGTACCACCTTCCAATTTCCTTTACATAAGACAGAAGTAAACTGCCATCCTATATAAACCATGGAGAGTTTTCAAACTTCGATGAGTATCAGAATCACCTGGAGTACTTGGTTAAAAAGACAAACAAAACCCAGGCCCTCCCTCCTCTAAGGAGCCTGGGCCTCTGGGTGCTCAAGGATGCTCACATCCACTAAAGTTCCAGGACCACTGCTTCAGGCTTTTCTGTTCTAAGCTGCCCAGCTGGATCTCAGAGTTCACTTCAGGTATCAGCCTCGATACTGACAACATGTAGTCAAAAGCAACTTTCTAACTTCCAGTTTCATTCCATTTCTGATAGGAAGCAGAGATTAGATAGGAATGGGGTGGCCCACTGCCAAGACCATTTCCCATTTTCCTGTCTAGAAGACGGCAGATGATGGCAGGCACACTGCCCACCCGTGGGCTGCCTCCGCCTTCCCTCCTGTTCCCACTACTCTGACCAGCCCCTGGCCTGCTCCTTGGCACTGCCTGCGGCAGCACAAGTGAAAGTTGTGTGGGGACAGCCACCAAAGCATTTCCCTTGGAAGTTTTAGCCTAAGCCTGGGCCATGACAGGACCCTGAGTGATGGCTCCAGCCCCTCCTGCTCGCCTTCTTGCCTTGATGCAGAAAGGACTGGATGAGGAGGGGTCCAGGCTTCACACCTTACATGCTTGCCTGCCTTGGGAGCCAGCTACCCTAGCAAGGGCTTAGAGTCCAAGGACAATGTTCAGAGCCACCTCTTCCCATCTGCATGTTCAAAGTCAGAGTTTTTCTAAATGAAGTTTTCTGGTCACCTGGCAGTCTTTCTGCCCGCCCAACTAGTAACCTCTTTTCTCCATTTCCATCACACAGGATGACAGTTTTCGCTCTCTGCTTCTTCGCTTCTGTAAAGTATATCACTCGTTCCTTTTCTTTTTGCTGGGAGAGAAATGTTGGGCATGTGGGTTGTGGGCAGAGAAGCTTGCAGACCACCATCTCAAAGAAAAAAGCGCCCTGGACCCACCTAGGTATCTTCTTAAAATCCCCATTTGTTGAGTTCAGATACTAAACATAAAAACATCACTTCTATTATCAGGCTCTTTCTTTATATTCTGTTCCTGAGACTTAAAGCAACCCCCAACTTCTGTCTGCTCTGGGTAAAAGCAGTTGACAAACAGGTAATGCCTTACGGGATGCCAACTACAGAGGTGAGTCCCACAGGCAAAAAAAAACAAAGCTCAGCTGAATCACTCACTACACCTACCCCTGGAGGGGATTAGGCCCGGCCTGGCTCCAGGTCCCAGGGGCCTCAGGCAGCCTCAGCTAGAAGAACCCAGGGCTCTAGACTGAGTGAGGGTAGGTCGGGTCTCTGTTTACCTGGAACCCCCAGGGCGTGTGGTGGAATAGAGCCAAACTCCTCTCTACTGAAGGTCCACTGCCAGGTAGGGGTTTTAGAAAGGCAAGAACCCTCTGCCTCCAGATAGAGAAACCACCCTTGACATGGGACTCACTTTGTATTTATTTCTGGTAGTGAGTGGCGTTTGAAGAGCTGCCTCCTCCCCCTCGAATGGCATGGACGGCCGTTGGAGATGAGGCCGGGTAGTGTCCGGGGCGGATGGGCTTGGCTGTATCCAACCAACAGAAAGAAGAGAGAACAGACAGTTAGAAAAGGCTTAACAACAATCCTGATACCTACAGGTCACCTGTGACAACTAAAAGTCACAATTCTTATCAACAGTACTATTCTTATCAACCACCAGATCTCTCTGAAAATGGGAAAACGATCAGTATAGTTAGCAAATCCAAGGCATCCAAATATTTAGGGGACAGAAAGAACTTAAATATCAATTAGCTCATTTCTAATTTGGGCCAAGAAAAGTTAGAAAAAAAGATTTTCAGTTTTATCTGAAATGGATCATAGGTTCCCCATGACTTTCAAGGGCATCTGTGTAGCCCCTGAAATTGGATGCAGAATTCTGCCTGTGATGGTGTTTTCTGGGGAGAGCGTCCATAGCTTTTAATAGATTCTCAAAGGGTATGAAATCCTACACATGCAATGAACCACTAATCTAAGGTATGGTTTAAAACTAGAAACATGAAGCTGCTGGTTTACAATACATCTACACAGCAATATCTGATGGGAAATAAATTACATGTTATTGGAGATGTTTCAATTTAAAAAAAAAAAAAAAAAAGGAGAAGCAGCTGTTTAGAGAATCTCCCTAAATTGTTTTTATCCCTATGGCTCTATCCTGGGAACTAGGACTCTGGCTACACCCTCATTTCCTACATGGGCAAAATGCCCAAATCCATACAGGTCTTGAAGGGGCTGAGACTCCAGACCTTCCCAGGTTCTGTGCCAGCCTGTAGCCACACCCTGTCATGGATGCCAGCCTGGCTCTTCCCGGGGTATTTCCAAACCTGCACTTGGAGGCTTTCCCTGGGGCTCTGGCTACATACGGGCTCCTTCATGGTCCCACCGGGTGCAGAACACAGGGGCCATTCACACCTTGCAGAGAAATATCCTCCTATTTCAGTATTTCTAAGAGTGTACCCATTTATAGCCCAAGACCTGGGCCTACGGCCTTGGCTGGCTTCTCTCTGCCCAGCTCAGAAGTTCTGAGACCACGATGGATGCCGGAGTATCTCAGAATAGGATAACGGGGGCGCCTGACGTTCCCATTCCCCCAGGGTGAGCATAGGGTGCAGGGAGGGCTGCCGCCTGTGGGCTCCATCCCAGTCTTTCAGATGTTCCAGAGTGGGCTGGCGCTGTCTTCACCTTTTTAGCAAATCTTAGCTGGGAGGCCGCAGTAGCTTCTCAAACCCCGGGCGCCACGGTGCACACACGTACCGATCTGGGCTGAATGGGCCCTTCTGGCCATGTTCTTGGCCCGCACGGCCTCCTTGATGCGATCCACCTCCTGCTGGTAGCGCTTGCGGTCCCGCATGGCGTTCTCCTTGGCCTCCTTCAGCGCGCTCTCCAGCGCCTTGACGCGCTCCGCCGTGGCACGCAGCCGCTTCTCCAGCTTGGGCAGTTCACAACGCAGGTCTGCGTTGTCCCGGACCAGCTGGGGCAGGAGGATAAAGGAGGGGAGTTACTACCAGGCAGGCTGCACTGTGCAAACCAGAGCAGCCAGAAGCAGCCCCTGCTGCTGAACAGGCGACCCCCGCTAGGTCGTCCTTCGCACTCCGCACAACCACAGAAAGGAAAGGAAAACCCAGACTGTGGACTCCGGTGAACACGTGATTCACGGGGTGCAAGGAATGGTGGGGTGGGGATACAATTAAAAACTATTTCCCACCACAAGAAACTTTCGATCTGAGGCAAGATTTACCTCCTCTTTTGTTTGGGTGTGTGTAGAGGAAAGGGGAATTGTGTGAGAAAATCAACCACTTTATGAGAATAGTAAATTAGCATGAGAAAGCTGAGACACTTCAAGCCGGTTCAAAAGGACTCAGTGAAAAACAAGCATGTTCCTGAGCTCTCAGAGGGCCTCCTTCCATGCAGAACCCGCTGTTTACACTGGCATGGGGTTTGGACCCAGCTTTGCAACACATCCAGAGGCTAAGAGGAAGAGACTGCGCCTTTTTGCTGACTGAAGAAGCAACAGGCCAGCCCTAGGTAGGAGTGGGTTCAAGGGCCAGCTCTTTATGTCCTGGCCATGTGACTTGGCGTAAGTCATTTGACCACCACAAGTCTCAAGTTTCTCATCGATAACACAAGTGTACTACATAATAGGGGATCCAGGTGGACGGAGGGAGTTTTGAAAATCAGAAAGTGCTACACCAAAGTGAGCTACTGCTGAATCTCCTGCTTTGTTCTCCTAGCACCAGCTCTAGTGCCTGGCAGAGAGTACGTTTTTAACAAATGCTCATTCAATCCATGAATAAAATAATGCATCTCAGCTGGGTGCAGTGGCTCACGCCTGAAATTCCAGCACTTTGGGAGGCTGAGATGGGTAGATCACAAGGTCAGGGGTTCAAGACCAGCCTGACCAACATGGTGAAACCTTGGGTCTACTAAAAATACAAAAAATTAGCCAGGCATGGTGGCGCACACCTGTAATCCCAGCTACTCGGGAGACTGAGGCAGAAGAATCGCTCGAACCCAGGAGGCAGAGGTTGCACTGAGCAGAGATCGCACTATTGCACTCCAGCCTGGGCAACAGAGCAAGATTCCAGCTCAAAAAATAAATAAATAAAAATAAAAATAAATTGTAAAACATGTATCTCAGAGCCCTATTTCAAGCTCCCTGGCAGTTCCTGCTTTTGTATTTCTCATCGACAATTTGAGTGGCTTCAACTCTCTAGAATCTATTATCCTCCCTCTGGGGAAAAAACGCCATCATCAGTAATATTGAAAAAGTCTTCACAAGTCAAAGAGAAATGACATCTCCTTGGCCATGTGGTCCAAAAACTTGGGACGTTTCCATCACATCCCAATTCCTAAGGAGGGAAAACAGCCATGCACACACCAACATTTAAAAAGAAAGTATCCAAGACAAATGACCTGCTGAAATCACTGGTGAGTTTGGACACAGTTATCACTCTCTGTCACTCTAGACAAATGCCAGCGCATCGCAGGCACCCGAGTGAGCATCTGAGATCGCTAGGAATGGGCAGCTGAGCAGAGAGGGTGCTGGTTCCAGTCCTGGTCCTCTCACGGTGCAATGAAGCAAGGCACCAGTCTGTTTCCCCATCTGTAAAAATAAAGGACTTGAACCAGCTCAGTGGGGTCCACTTTGCATTCTGTGGAGCTTTCAGGTCCACAGAGGTACCTCAGAGGTGTTATGGGAGACACGGAGGCTAGTTGGTGTCCAAAGTCAGGGGTGGAGGCAGGATGAAAAGACAGGCCTCTGAACACTTCCCTCTCCAACCCCAGAGAGCTCAAACCCAATGCTTTATATTTGGCTTTGAGAAAAGAAAGTCCTTTATATATATGGGAAGTCACTGAGAACTAAAGGATTTGTAAGGACCTTTCCAGCCCTCTTGTCCTCTGATGGAGTACAGTTCTTTTACCTTCAATCTCAGTGCCTTCTCCGCACACCATGGCCAAACCTGGTGGGGCTTCTTTCGGGAAAGAGGAGGGAGGAGAGTGGGCAGAACTCTCCTACCTGCTTGTGAACCTTGGTGAGCTGCTCCAGGTTATTCTCCAAGAAGGAAATTTTCTGCTTCTGGGCAGCACTGCCGCCTCCATCATCGCTGTCCAACTCCACACTCTGCATTGACACCAGGGGGTCAGCAGGACGGGCTGTCATCCACCCACCCTCCACCCCAGGATAATGTGGATGGAAAAAAAGAATCCCCATTCCCACCAAAGGGTATTCTGAAAGTGAAAATAGAGAGAGGTTCTAAAAGTTTAGACTCAACAAATCCCCCAATTAATTTCCCTTATTAGTATGAAAAGTGATTTAAGGAGGAGCTATTTTTTAGGGAGCTAAAACAAAACAAAACAAAACAAAACACTTCAAAATCTGCTTTTGAAAGTTACAGATGATTTATCTTCAGTAAAATATATGTCTCCCTTGCGTGTAGTAAATAGAGACTTCTTTTCAAAAGAAAGCATTCCAAAATTCGTTAAGAAACAACAACTGTGAAAACATAAACCCAGGACCTAAATTTGACTTCAGCCATCATGATGGGATAACAAGTCACCAAACTTGTAAGCAAATGTCTGTGGTCCCACTGGGAAGTCTTAATGGCCTCTGCTTGTCCCTTCAGCTTCCAAATCTATAAAATTCATTAACGAATCAAGCTCAAATTAATCATAGCATCTGGGTGCTGGGTAAATTCTTGAAATTTATCAAATCTTGAAATTGGCAAAACGCTGCACTCCTGGCAAGCCAAGTGGCACAGATAAATTGGAAAGTACAGGTGCAAACACATCCTGGTGTTCCAAGGTGGAAAAGCAGGTTTGCTCGGTCTGATTATAGAAGAGATCATCATCCTTTTTCTGAAAGGTAATGGTTACATGAGCATCTCACACCTGCAGCTCTTCAGTCTAAAACTGAGCTCCCCAAAGTTGAGCCTTAGCACCTGGCTCCCGAGGGGAGGGTTTGTTGAGACTTAGATTGCCACACTTCAACCCTAGTCTCTGATTCAGTGGATCTGGGGTCAGGTATGAGAATTTGCATATCTAAACAGTTTCCTAGGTGATGCTGAGGCTGATGGCCAGAGAACCACCCACAGAAAACCACTGGTCTAAAAGCAGGGCTTTCCTAGAGAGTTTTTTTAATCATTAAATCCGGAAGTCTGATCTCAAGCTCCTAACCCTCCCTAGGACCAGAGCCTCCCATGTATGGTCATGGCTTCCACCTCCTTCCTCGGACTGAACCTTTTCAGTCCATGTCATAACCTCTGGCCAGATGCCCTCCCCGTCTAGTCTCCCTGTCCATCACCTTTGCTCTGGCTTCACTCTCCTGCCAGGTCCAGGCCCCCATGGTCATTTGTATTTTGGACCGTGCTTACTAACTACCTAATTGCCTAGCCATTGCCATGCATGCCTTGAAATTGCCCATCATTTTCTGCCTTTTTTATTTTCATTTCCAGGATTCTAAACTCACTTAAATCATGCTGTCAGGGGCCACATGCTTCTGACTCAACACCAACACCACTGCTCAGCAATCCTACTTTTCCATAGTCGGCCACCTCGGCTGCCTGAACCATGTCTAGTCTCCTTGGGCTTCCCATTCTTTTCCCTACTTCCCCACCAAGGACTGAGCCTACACATAAACCAAGAAGACCCAAATCATCAAATGTGGCTTCTTTCCACCCTCATGTATTTCCCTGCCGATCCTTCCAACTTGACTTCTCCACTCCTCCCCTTTAGGAATGTGTGTCCCTTTCTCCTTACCAAGACTAGCTAATACATCCATCTACACTATTAATCCTCTCCCTCTCAGACCCGACTCTATCTTTATAAGGCATTTGACCTCTTTCCCTTGGCTCCTTCACACTGACACACATTCACACATTCAAATATGCACACACATTCACACATACATGCACACACTTTTCTTAAACAGACCTTCCTTCAATCCTACCATCCCTCTACACATGGCCCATTGTGTCGTCCATCACTTTTAAACACTTTGAAAGAGTAGCCCTCTTGCTGCCTTCACCTCTTACTCCTTCCTTAAACCTCTGCAAGCTGTTTGGGTGAGTCACCATTACAGAGTGTCTCCAGATTGCTGGTGTAGCAAGAGGACAGAAGAAGCTCAGATCCAGAGACCCTGGAGGCCTGGGTTCCAGACCCATCTCTGGCTCTTCCCACCAGTGCAATATGGGTAAGTTATTTAACATCTGAGCCTATCTCCACATTTGCAAAAACAGGAACACTAAGCACCACTTACATGGTTGCTGGGAAAAGCAAATAAATACTGGATGTTGACGTGCTTCATAAACTCTAACCTAGCCCCTAATGGCCTCTTAACAAACAAATAAGAGGCTCTCTCGGTCCAGCCTCTTCAGGCTTCTGGGCAATGCTTTCTGAAGCGACTACTCTAAATGTTTCTGTGTCAAGAGCAGTCGCCCTCACACAGTGGGGGCCAGAAAAATATGTGTTGATTTGAAATGAAGGCCAGGGAAAGCATTCTGACTTCCTTTTACTAAGAAGGAAAAATCAGATGGGAAAATGTTACCAAGTATTTTTTGCCTCCAGCACATTCTTTTAATAACATTCTCTGGTGTGAAGTAATTAATTTTTAAGCATAACCAGCTCCGACTTAAGCAAGTGGTATTTCAACTGAAAATGATTCTTCCCTGCCATCTTTGATTTTCTTCTCAGTCCCATTCAGACAAAAGAGAACTCACTTTTTTAACTCGGGTGGTCAGATCCTGGACAAAGAGTTTCCGAAGGTTGTGCAGTGTCTGCAACTCTCTAGACTGGAAGAGAAGATTTTTAAAGGTCACTTAAATGTAGCAATTCACTGAATTTATGGCACATTTGGCACCAGATCATTCCCCGAGACACTTCCCGAGCCAGCCATGGATGCCGCTGGTGCGCCCCCCTTCCCTGTGACACCCCCACCCTGACCATGCCCACTGCTGGACCTAGTGTCGTTACTGGAGCACCTTGAGGTGCAGAGCCTGAGAACCCAAACCACAAATTGTAAACTAGAACAAAGCCTGCTCATCTGTTCACAGTGGAACCACACATTTCCTCACCCACAAAAATTCAAAAGGTTTCCTCACAAAAATTCCTACTGGGCTACGTTGTATCAGGATGAATTCCTTTTTTCTTTTTATTACATAAATGTTACAATGTAATACCAACAAGCTTAAATGAAAAGTTAGCCACAATATCTCACCGTAACTGATTCACATTTTTCACGTCTCCACACCTGCTTCAGGCGCAAGTCCACACACTTGTTTGCTTTACATCACTGAGCTTATGGATGAGGCATTTCGTGGACTTTCCTCCTGGGTGGCCCTGGGCAAGTTATCTAACCTTTCTGTGCCTCCGTTTTCTTATTGCTAACATGACAATAAAAACAGTAGTTGCCTCATCATTGCTGTCAAGATTAAATGAGATGAACCTTATAATGTTCTGAGAACATTTTCTGGTACACATTCAGTGCCCAATAAACGTGACTAGTATGAATTTATTGATGCATATTTCATATCATAAAAGCCATTTCTTCATTAGGCTTGTATTGCTTCCTTTTATTGTTGTTGTTAAAACTTTCACTGTAATCTTGGGGACATTTTTCCCCTTCATTTTGGATTACTTTCTACAAATCAAACCTTAGGAATTAGATTGCTGAGACAAGAGCCTGAGCCAGATCTGGTGATCTTTGTTAACAAGATCAGAAGATCAAATGTTTCTGTCTGTTCAAGTCTCCATGTGTTTACTATAGGAGATGTGATTAGTTCCTTGTAAAATATTTTCCTATAGAGGAAGAGGAGAGAGCTAAATTCTGCATGCAAACTTTATTTGTCTAAATTGACCTACTTTAACACAGAATTTCAAGGGACGCAACTCACACACGCTCACATCTAAAAGGAAAAAAACATACTAGAAAGCTATACAAACACTAAGTTTCTTGCAGTAAAAGTTCTCTGTTAATTTAAGGTCTTATTACTGGGTCCAATTCTGTGTTGAAATAAGAAGCACCTGAAGTCAATTATGTCCTCAGATGAGGTAAATTACTTTCTGCAGGAAACCAAATGGATCTGTGATTATGAATAATGTGCACACAGGACCTGTCTGAGGCTGTGCCGCCTTTCAGCCCAGGGGCAGGGGTGCAGTACTCTCTATGTTACACATTGTCCCAGGCCCTGCCAGAGGGAGCGCAGCCTGGATACCCTGCTCCTTAACACCTGCGCCCACCCTGCATGCACTCTCTCTCCCATCAGTGGTTTCATTACTGATTGAACTGTAATCACAGTTTACATTTTTCATAAAACCACCACCACACCAAAAGGGAATGGGAACAGAGGACGGAATGAGAACAGTGCTTTGTCCAAGGGCCAGGATTCTCCTAGGGTGTAAATACTAAATATAGAGTCCTGAGGTTGGGAACTTTCTCTCATTTTTGTTTGTTTTTAGGGATATTGAACAATAAACAGTTTGGGAAGGGTAGTATAAATCATTTAAAATCACTTGTCCCTTTTATTTACACACACTGTGCTCAGGCAACTATCATTCGGCCTCCTGTGGCAGTGTTCCTTCCTCTATCACGTTCATTATCACCCCTCCACCTCCCCACACATGTCCCTCTTCACAGGTTGCTACCCTCCATGCCAAAGCTCAAGGCTCAGCTTCCTGTCACAGTGGACAGCAAGGGTGGGACCAGCAAGGAGGGAATATAAGTCTCATCAACGCACCCAGAGGAGAGCTCCCACCCCAAAGCCCAGACAGTGTCCTGTTCCAGCCAGTCAGCTGCCCGGGGCCAGGGATGCCCCGACGGCCAGTCGGCCTTTTCCACCACTGTGCCCTGCAGCGGGCTTCCCGGGCATTCACCCCCTGGTCAGCAGGCTCCATGTCCCACTCACCCCACCCAAACACTCCAGGAGGCAGAACAGGCCCTGCGCTGAGGAGAGCGGCAGAACAGTCAGCCAAGGACAGCGCGTCTATTTCTGAAGAACATTTACGGCTCAGGGAGAATTCCAAGGCTGAGTGAAAACATCCGAGTCTAAAACGGCATACACTGCAGGGCTCCAATCTTGGATTTTAAAAGCGTGCATGCGATGCGTGTGGGTGGTAAGTGAGAGTGAGGGAGAGAATGTGGGTGCCATGAAGCCAGTGGGTCTGTCCGCGTGCACGGGCTGGGCGAGGGTGCGAGTGGGGAGCAGCCTGGGAGGGAGCGCGTGGAACCGCGCCCAGCGTGGGAGGGAGAGAGGACGAGCAGGGAGACAGAGGAGCTAGTGAGGAAAATACGTCATTCAAAAGACGCAAAAGACCACTCGAACTTCAAAAAAGGCAAAAGAGCTGATGAAACCATTCTTTAAATATCACACTCCTGAGCGTATGAGAGGAGAAAGCATGTGAGTCCGTGAGCATGGAAATGAGTGTGCATGTGAGCGGAGGTGGTTGTGACTGAAAGAGTGCATGAGGGTGACATGTGTGAACGCGCCTGCGTGCATGTGAGGGGGAGTGTCCTGAGACAGCATCTGTGCAAAGTGTACAAGGGAGTGTGAACATGGGTGTGGGTGTGAGTGAAGGCAAGCAAGGGGAGTGAGGGTGAGCAACTGCACGAGATTGTGTGAATGTGCGAATGAGAAAGTGTGGACAATCATTAGTGAGAATGCAAGCTGTGTGTGTGCATGCAAGTGCGCATGTCCTGTGTGTAACAAGAGTGTGTGTTGTAAGTACTTGTGTATGGAGGAGCATGCAGGAGTGAGTGTGGCTGAGCAGAGGCATGAGAACATGACAGTGAGCAGCTGACTGCAAGGGAATTGTGAGCCCCGGTGTGAGTGTGTGATGATGTGCTCGTGTGCTTGAGTTGTAGATGTCAGTGAGACCGAAAGAGGGCGTGGATGGCTAGGGACAGTGAGGTGAGAGTGCCTGAGAGCTCACGGGTGTAAAGGAAGAGAAGATCCCAAAATATTTCATTGATATCACTGATCTCTGGCTGGTAGAAATACAGTGAAATTTTAATGTTCAATATTTTTCTGAATTTCTATAATTATCTATAATTAGGATTATCACTTCTCTGGTAAAACAGATGTAGATGAAGCAATTGTGTGGCTTCGTTTCAGGTTCCCCAGCAGCAGCCCCCTTCACAGGCTCCTCCTCCATGCTCCAAATGCCCGGCTCCCTTTGGACACAGGCATCTTCCATCTCCGATGGCTGGTGCCCTCATTTCCGCTCCCTGGCTTTGAGGTGCAACAAATACTATAAGTCCAGGGGCCAGAGCACAATCTCGGGGCCAGACCCAAGCAAACAATTGCCACCAATGTGGGGTCACCAGGTCCTTGGAGATGGATCAGTCCCACACAGATCCACATGACCCATGAATGGAGCCAAAATGGATGACTATATCTAACCAACAGTTTCTCCCTGTCGTTGAATCATGTGAAATGCCTGAACGTGTTTTCACCAAATGGAGAGGCTATGTTAGAATGGTCTGTCTTGAAGCGCAGGCTGTGGGGCATGGAGCCAGGCAGCTATCCCACAGAGCAGCTGAAATGGAAGCCGACCAGAGGAGATGATGCCAACAAACCCAGACACAGGACAGAGAAAACCAACCAGGGTTTCAAATAACGAGCCCTTCCAAAGGGAAGCTGGGCCCATCACTCCTCCACCCAAAGCCCTGCAGGTCTCAAAGTTTTACCTGGCCTGCATCACTGTGGCCTTTACCTCTCTGTGCTCACCTTATATCCCTGTCCTTCCCTCAGCTGCAGCTACACAAACCTCCCTGCTGGCCCCCAACATGAAAGTCCTGGGCTTATCTCAGGGCCTTGGCATGAGCTGTTGCCTCTGCCAGGAATGCTCTCCCCCACATATCTCTATGGCTCACTTCTTCTCCTTCTTCGAGTCCCTGCTCAAAGGTCACCTCCTCATGGAGCCTCCCCCAGTCAACAACCTCTGCACATTCTATAGCCATCTGATAGAGTGCAAGATTTGTTTCCTTACTGTTTATCATCTCTCGTAGCTAAAGGTAAGCTTCATAAGGACAGAGATCTTATCTCTGTTGTTTATGGATATATTCAGGCACCTTGAAGAATGCCAGCCGTTAGGAGACGCTCAATAAATATCTGTTGAATGTTGAGTGGAAGTATGTCACAGAGTACAGGGCTGTAAAATTGCTAAGTTGCAATTCAGCTTAATCCTCACTCAGGGGCTCCAGGTTACTGCTCTCAGGATAGGTGGATTGGTTGACTGATTCTGTGAAGAGTTGAGGACTCAATTCTACAAATCCTACTTTTCCGTAGAATGTCTTATCTAAAACATTACACAGAAAGGTGTGCATGGATAAAATTTTGAAATAAACAATCCGACAAATCACAAACAAATCTGGTCTTGGAGACGAACATAAATCGGGAAATATTTTGACATACCACTGTCTCCTCCAGCCCTTTGAGGTCTTCTCTGGCTTGTTCCCTTTTATCGTTGAGCAATCTGAAAAACAAAAAGGAACCATAGACCACCATAGGGGACTCAGAGATTTCAGCAGATACTATTTGCATCCACAGATAAATCAAACAAAACCAACAACAAGCACACAAATAGCCATTGTCTGTTTTTAAATTAGCCCAATCTAACCAGAATATCATGGGGATGAGAGAAAATAGGGGAAATATTTAGAGTGCACTCACAAGAGCTTTTCCAGCTTCATTTCTCTCTCTTGGTCCTCTATTTTCAGCTTGTTATAATCAGAACTGAGCTTCTCCTGTTCCAGTTGCAGTTTCTGATTCAAACTGAAATTGAGAGGAAAAAGCAATATATTCCACATCAGTCTGAAATTCTGAGTCATCCGGCTAAAACCGTGGTTCTGTTCCAACCCTATTAGTTCTGTACAATAAAGGCAGTAATTCTGCAGGATTTGGAGGGATCAGAGAACAACCTCACAGCTTCCTCCCTGCCCAAGTGAAAACTAATTTCTGGGGTGCATCTAAGAGTCATGAAACATAAGGCTTTGAGGATGTATTTATAGTTTGCTTGGGCAAGAGCTTCAGGGGAAAAATAATGAGATGGGAGAAGGGCTGATATTTTAAAACACAGAGCCCATGTAAGAAGAACTCTGCTTCCTCAGCCCCTCCGACGGCATGCGCTCCCTCGGGGAACCTGATTTGGCCATTTCCACCTTCCCTCCTTTCTGGTCTGACGTTCTAAAAACATCTCCCAAGTCCAAATGCCTCACAGATACCAGGGCAGTTTCTGCCCTCAAGGAGTGGGCACGGAGAGAGAAATTATGAAGAAAAGACAGCCTGGGCTCTGCTGCAAACAGAAACTTGCCATCTGGTTGAGGGTGTTTGGTCAACATTTACATCAGCCTAGGACTCATAAAACCTTTCCTAGAGCCACGCCTAAGCGCCTGTAAAGGAACAGCTATGCACCACCAGAAGGAAAGCCCAGAGTCCATTTGAAGGGCACAGACCGAGGAAGCTTCCCCACCTCCTAACTCACTCACCAACCCGCCCTCTTTCTCACCTTCCTTCCCTCCCACCTCCCCCTCCCTTCCAGGTGAATATGTGAGGGTGATTAATCAGAATAATAAACGTGAGATATCCCTGAAAGGGAAAGCACATGGCAACAGCAGGGGGTGGCCCGGGAGGAGAAAAAGAGGGAGGAGTCTAAGTGCCTTCCTTCAGGGACTGGGCACCGAGTCTGGGTCACACCATTTAGACTTTTGCTTGGGTTACCATTCTTCTCTTTTAAAATGCAAATGTACCTTTCAAGCGGCTCACACACATTGAAAAGGGACTTGGATCAGTAGTCTGGAGAATTAAAGTCTAACTCCAATCTGATTCCTATTTAGCAATGTGACCTTAAGTAAATCATTTCACCTTGCTTCCCATATAGAAATCTGTTTCTTCATCTACAGAAAGTGGGAGGGAAGAGAACAGTGTAGACCCCGGGTGGGGTGGGGGTGGGGAGATCAGCATTTCAATATAATTGGTTTTCTTTGTAATCCCAAGTCTTTTATGCAGAGCATTTGAAAACATCATTCTGAAGGAGCAGAGGGCATGTCAGAGGCTGTGACAAGGCAGGAGCACAGCATGAGGGGGTGTCACCAGAGAGAAACTGCAATGATGCCATCCTGGTGGCAGTGCCACAGGTCGCTGGCACCTCTGCCTGTGCAGACACATGACAGTGTGGGGTCCTAAGAAGTGAGCACATGGAACCAGGTGGCTGGGTGGCACAGTGAGTGTGTATGTGTAGGGGGAGAAGGGGAGGCAGTGGTGCTGTCTTCTCTCGAGTGTTTATTAACCTACTAGAACTGTGCAGTCAGGACCAAGTTTTTTTTCTTTTTTCTTTTTTTTTTTTTTCTTTTCTTTGGTGCTTTCATTACAGATGCTCCCCCCATCTACTAGGGCATGTGTCCATCCACGGAATCACCTATGTGACCCTGGCCCTCGGGGACTGGGAAAGGCAGCTGGGCCCGCCTGCCACCTGCCACGCCAAGGTTCCAGGAGGCTCAGCTCCAGATGGGAGAACAGACCTTGGAAGCAGCCCGCCCAGCCTGCTGTGTCACCAGGGCAGTGCCCACAGGGCAAGGTGAGCAGGGCGCTTGGCTAAGAGCCACATCCTTCCGGGCTTCCCCAAGAGGACCGAGGCATGACCACCCCCACACCCCTGGAGTCCTGGGCCAACTCACTCCCGAATCTCATCAATGATTTTCTGCTTCTCCTCAATTTCATCTCGGAGTCTAGACAGCTGCTTCTGGTGAGCTTCCCGGTGGCTCTCCATCTGCTGCTCCAGCGCCTTCTGCATCCCAGGCCAAGAGAAACATGTCATCCACTCGTTGGCACTCAGCCCACTCTGTGACAAGCCCTGGATCTGGACCTGCCTCCTCCCCTGTGTCCCTCAGATGTCAGATCCCCAAACTGGGGGCATTTCTGACTCTTGTGCGCCCAGGACCCGGCCTTGCTTTATTGGGTAACAAAACCCAAGATCTGTTATAAAACCAAGTGGGCCTTAGGAGCCAATTAGTCCACCAACTAAAAGTGTTCCCTTGACCTTCTACAGCCCAGCCTGAGCTTCTCCAGTCCACCCTGAGCTTCTCCAGCCAGGTCAGTCAGAGGGCACCAACCTCTCCCTATTCAAGTAACCTCAGACAAATCTGTAACCTGTGTGAGCTGCACTCCCTCACCTGTAAAATTAAGATAAAAGCCCCTGCCCTGCCCGCTGTACAGATTTATGATGATGTCCAAAGGAGACCTTTCTGCCAAAACACTCTGAAGACAGGAAAGGGACTCCCACAAGGCATGATTTTATTCTGCTGGCTGGAGTAGGGGCATGCCGTGGACATCACTTTAACTGTGGACTTTGACTCAGTGAGGCTCATAGTTTGCCTACAACTAATCAAAATCCTACATCTTCTCCTGTCTCATTTTATTCACCTAAAAGTCTTACTCCCCAATCAATTTTCCTTTACTCTTTAAAATGTGACCAAAAGAAAAATCTCTGTGTTTGAGATAGAAACTCAAATTTGGTGTGTTCTTCATAAAGGTTGGAGGAAGAAATCCTTAGAAGTTAACTCCGACAAAAGAGCTCATGCAGTGATTGGGGGTGCTACCCTATCCCTCTTCATCAGGAATGGGGAAGACAAAGGTATTAACGCAACTTAACCATTCTCTACAGACATCTTGGGGTTTCGGGACTTGCTCATTTCTAAGCCAGACCACACTCTGAGATGGACTCTGAGTGCCCAGCAGCTCCTCTCCCCTCTCCCCTGCCATACACAGATCTGAAGGTGACAGATTTTCCTAGAACAAGCATTTCCAATCCAAATGCATCAAATGCACACTGGGCTTAATGGAAGGGGCGGTCACACGCACCTTCATTTCCTCAGCATCCTGCAACCGCGTCAGATGTTCCTTCTCCTTATCCTGGAAGCTGACTTCGTGCATTTTTTCTGTTTTGAATTTTAAATGATGATTTAAGATTTAACCGGTGGGACTCACACCCAAAATCAAAAATAAAAATAAAAAAAATAAAAAGCAAGAAAAATGGCAACCGAGTGAAACATCAGCTTATATCAGCAGTTACAACCACGGCATAAAGCAACAGGCAAGGACTGCCGGCTAAAGCCAAGGCGGCCCCCTCCTGCGGCATTCCTTCCACAGGGAAGCGCAGCAACTGTAGGGGACAATGCTCGCGGGGGGCGGTCCTCCTAGGACTGCACTCTGGCTTTATGTCACCGCGCACCTGGGAGGGCTTGTTTCCCACCTGGTCTCTGTGATCATCACAAGGTCATGTGCATAAATGGGCCTTGCAGATGATAAAGCCCTCTGTGACTGTTAGGTGGCCTGTGGACCCATGCCATGATGGGAGTTCCAGGAAGACCTACTTTACCTCCCATGTGTAGGCGTTTATTCTCTAAGAATCTGGGGCAGGAAAACATACTCTAAGGATGGGAACATGGGAAGTGGAAAGATAGCATAACATTTTTGAGATTAAATCAGAAGGCCCCACGTTTGGGGCAGGGCTGCAGTGTGGCACTCCTGTCTCAGCATATGCTTGGTCGCTGGCGCTCCCTGAATGCCAGGTGCAATGGGCAGCCCCAGCTGCGGAGCTGGGGTGCCAGGGAGCAGAGTGCTTTACGACAGTGACATTCAATTCATTATTTCTCTCTGGTCTGTTCCACTTCAGGTTTTCTTGCCTCTATTTTATTTCAACTCAGTGGCCCCACTGCAGAAACCACTGAATGTAAGAGAGAAACATGATTTTCCATGTGCAGTTTTTGATGGTGCACCTACTAACATGCACGTGTTACCACACAAAGAACATGTTACGAGGTTAGAGCAGAGAGTGGGTATGTTCTTTCTTTTTAAATCTGCCTTGGCATCTGACACAAAATGTATTTACTGAGCAAACTGTACAACAACAATAAAGGATATAAAAATTGATAACAGCATCACCATCCCAACTACCCTATCACAACCACTTTTATCTTAAATATGAATTCCTAGGAACGCAAGCATCCGTTCTTTTTTTTTTTTTTTCCCTAGACGGAGTCTTGTTCTGTCACCCAGGCTGGAGTGCAGTGGCTTGATCTCAGCTCACTACAACCTCCGGCTCCCGGATTCAAGCGATTCTCCTTCCTCAGCCTCCCGAATAGCTGGGATTACAGGCGTCTGCCACCATGCCCAGCTAATTTTTGTATTTTTAGTAGAGACGGGTTTTCACTATGTTGGCCAGGCTGGTCTCCACTTCTGACCTCATGATCTGCCCACCTCGGCTTTGCAAAGCGCTGGGATTACAGGCGTGAGCCACCATGCCCAGCCGCATTCATTCATTTTTAATAGTTATAACCATAGTAAAGATACAATGATATATTGTGATTTTCACCTAACATTGCATCATAAACATTGTAGCACACCTTCACGTATTTCATGTGAAAAAAAAGTTCTATTAAATAACACACCATAGTGTGTTAGCTATTAGACACTTAGATGGCTTCCTCTTTTTTGCTGATCTAAAATTCTGCAATGAATATCTGAGATGTGATGATCAAAAGGTATGAAAAATGTTATAATTATTAGTGTGTATTTTCAAATGGCTTTCTGAAAGAATTGTAACAATTTTCATTGCAACTCATAATATATATGTTCTAGTTTCACATTACATGGCACATACATTCTTAATCCTGTTCTAGTTTCTGCATTTCTAGTCCCTTCTCTTGAATCTCAGCTTCTATTCATTCATATTTATGAAATGCTTCCTATGTGTGACGCACTTCCCTAAGCTCAGGAGATCACAAGGCTGGCTGGCAAAGGGAAGAGCTTGTTCAAGGAGGTGCCAGCGAAGCCACGGCAGTTCAAACTTTATATTAAGAGCAACGGGATGCCATGGAGGGGTTAGAAGTGTCGGTTTGGACAGAGAGAGAATGTGAATTTTAGGATCATCCCTTGGGATGCCACACAGTGGCTGGCCCAGAGCAGACTGAGGGTGGGCATGGGTAGATGGATATAGCCACAGTCCTTAGTTAACCTGGACAGTGAACCAGAGAGGCCTCTGGCAGGTGGAATGAACAGGCTCTGGTGACCAACTAGAGTCAGGAGGTGGGGAGTGAGGGATTCTGATTTGGATAACTGGGTGGACTGTGGGGAAATGGGAAGATGAGCAGATTCAGGGTGGGAACGGTCTCTTAGAAATCTCTCCTTTTAAGCTGGGCGCGGTGGCTCATGTCTGTATTTTTGGGAGGCTGAGGCAGTCGGATCATGAGGTCAGGAGTTGGAGACCAGCCTGGCCAATATGGTGAAACCCTATCTCTACTAAAAAAGACAAAAATTATCTGGGTGTGGTGATGCACACCTGTAGTCCCAGCTACTCAGGAGGCTGAGGCAGGAGAATCGCTGGAACCTGGGAGGTGGAGGTTGCAGTGAGCTGAGATCGCAGACTGCACTCCAGCCTGGGCAACAGAGAGAGACTCTTGTCTCAAAAAAAAAAAAAAAAAGAAAGAAAGAAAGAAAAAAAGATATAGAAATCTCTCCCTTTTTTCCAGTTATGCTATTGTTTGCAGCAGACCTAGAAATACTTCAACTAAGCAAAACTAAACATCATGATTCCAGTCAACCAGAGGCTGTCTGCCTTAGGCCAGGTGTTTGACACCTGCGCGTTAGTCAAATATTTACCCTGGGCTCGGAGCTTAGCCAGCTCTTCGCTGAGCGAGTCCTGGGACTCTTCTAGCTGCCTCCTCTTCTGTTCCATGTTCTGCATGTAGTCTGTCAGAGACTTGATCTTGGCTTCGTGCTTTAAACAAGCAAAAAGGAAGAGTGAATGACTAGCAGGTGATCATCCAGGCTGGCCTGGAATTGACTGGTGGGAAAATGAGAGACAGGAGGGGTTCCTGAGTCCCTTTTCTGAGTGCCACTACCAAATGGTGCCCATTTCACCCTTGCCTTGGTGTTCAGAATCACACCAAGACAGACCTCTGCTTCTCCCTGTGCTTCTTGGCTTCATTCCCCACAGACACCACTCATGGCAGGCCCCTCCTCACCATCCACTTAACGTGAGATGCCGAAGGCCAAGCGGGTTTCGCTCCTCAGAGAAAAGCGTGCATGAGAGAAACAGGCTGGGAAAAGTGCGGGGCTGAAGGCCTCATTCATTGAACATGCACCTCTGGATTCCATCTTCACCATTCAAATATTAGGTCTTTCCTTTTTCTGTCCTTCAGACACACCAATTCCCATCTCAGGACCTTTGCATTTTCCTCTCCCTGGAAGCTTTCCCTCCCCACCATCACCACCCACCACACACCACACACACACACACACTGCCCTGGCTAGCTCCTTATCACTCAGGCCCCAACACTTTCTTACAGCACCTAATGTCTACATCATTTGTCTTGTCTTTTTTAGTTGTTAGCTCCCTGAGGGTAGGTGCTTAATAAATACTAGTGAAATGAATGAATGAATGAATGAATGAGAGCTTGTTGGCTGAACAGGGACAGTGGTAACTTCTAGGCAGATGGAAAATGTGTACAGAACACTTCCCTCTCCAGATCTAGGGAGCTCAGCTTTAGGCAGGAGACCCTGGAGACTGAGCTCTAATCTAATGAAATAACTTCTCCAGAAAACACAACTCCGTTGGAGCAGTCATCTTATAAGCACAGTTTTTGGTGACGAGGATGAACGTAAACACAGAAGATAGCATTTCAGCTGGAAAGACTGCCAGGTTCCTTAGATCACATCAGAAAATAAAGAGCCATGGTTTCTGTTACTTTTGAACTTCAGGAAATAATGGTCGAATCTTTGCAATGTATGAATTGTAGCAGAGTGCAAACCACCACCTAATGGAACCTGTGTTTGTTGCTGATGTAGAAAGAGAACTTTAGAACAGGTACTCTTTAAACTCAACACATCCTAATGTTCTTGACTCTGATCTCATACAGCAAAGTCAGTGTCAGTCTGAGACCTGGACGATTCAGAGTACCCCACTGGGCCCTCCTCTGGCTGCACCCTACTCCACTAAGCAAAGGGTTCACAGGCCAAGGGAGCATGTCCACCTGAACCTATGTCTCCTCTAGACCACACTCAGAGTACTGGGGACCTAGAAACTTCCTACTCCAGGTCTGAAGGCCAGGGCTGGCACTACCTCTTCCTCACCCATTTACACAAATGGCAGCTGGCATCTAACAGTTCCATCAGTTCACACCAGGTGCAAAAGGGACTTGGACATGGAGTTGGTATGTCCAGCCTGAAAGAGAAGAGGGTGGGCTGCAGGCCATGGGGTCTCTATTAGTACCCTTGCCTTGGCCCCCAAATGTTAGAAGCAGGCTGGTCAAAGCACATGCTGTTGGTATCATAGATGACCTAGAAATCACATATGGGGTGCACTGTTCCCTTATGTACATCGTTTTTATTTTCACTTTTCATAGATAATAACTATATAATTATAAAAAATAAAATTCTAAAGCAAATCCAGAAAAAGTGGTGTAAACCATAAACCAATGTATCGACTATTTCCCCCTGATATTCCTGGTCTTATCTGCAGGAATGCAAAGCACAACATAAATCTAACTCAGCATTTTCATTTTCACGTAACTTTATATAATTAGACTTTCCCAATGGCTAGGTTTTTACATTTTTTATAAGAGCTGTATAATATTATTCCATGTAACTTTATCTTATTAGTCTATCAGTGGATATTTGGGCAATTTATTTTATTATAATCCAAAATAACATTGTCTTCAATACCTTGCATAAAAGCTTTTAATATTTTTAATCAGGAAATGAGAATACCATATGAAATAAATTTTTTTTCATTTTCATTAACAATGAAAAATACTGTCAGTGAAATTACTGGACTAAATTATACTTACATTTTTATGGTTTCTGATTTCCACAGTGCTTTCCAAAAGGACTGACCAAATTATACTTTTCTCAACAATGTATGAATATATCGATTTTACTATCACACATTAGCGCGGAATAATCTTTTCAATACATTTCTGCTTATTATGTTGGTTATAAAATGGAACCTTGTGGATTCATTTTAGACAGAGAGGTTGGAGATGTTTCTGTGATTACACATTATTATGGTTAAAAGCACACCAGAACAAAGTATGCTTTTGTCCGCCTCAGTATTATTTGACACACCAATCCATGTTGGTATCCGTTTCCTGTTTCCTCCAAATGACAGCCTATTTTAATGCCTCGCATAAGGCAGTAAGTAGTGTACAATTAGACCCCTCCTGGAAACGCCAGACCCAAATACCAAGCTCCGATATCAGTGGTAGCCCAGAAACTGGGTTGCTGTTTTCTGAGGCTACTTTACTAAACTGAAAATGCCACTCCAATAGGAAGAAGAGCAGCCTTACTCGATAGGCAAGTGAAATGTGCCCTGGGACTTGAACAGCCCCTGAAGACATGGGCTTTGGGTTCACACACATTTTTTTGAGTAGCCCAGCTCTGTCATTCACTGGCTGTAGGTGTTCGGACATATATTTAATCTAAATCTCAGCTGCCTGTCTGAAACAGAGGAATAATAATAAAACCTGCCTACCAGGATTTTTTTAAGATTAAGTGAGAAAATGCATGTGAAGTACTTAGCACGGTATATGGTACATAGTAAAAGCTCAATAAAATGCCACTTGCTACTACTACTACTAGTAGTAGTTTGTTTTTCCATATTAAAGTGGACCTATGGTAGAGATTAAAAGATGAGGGAATATTGCCTTACTCATAGGAATTTTAGAGATTCCACCCAATCTTTTACATTCATTAGCTAGCTAGCCATCCATCTATGGGAAACGACTCATCAGAATTCATGTATTTCTCACAACAAAATGTAGCTCTAAGAAGAGACCTGGGCTGCCATCGCCTGGGGAGGCCAAGCTTACACAAAGCAAAGTCCATCAACTAAGCCTATGGCGCACCATCAGCACCAGCAAGGGCATGGAGGCAGCAGATCTCAAGACAAAGAGGGGGAAGGGAAGGGCCCACCTGGGAGATGAGCAGCTGGCAGGCTGCCAGTTCCCGCTCGCTGGCGTTCATCTTCCTGTTGGAGTCCATCTGGGCACTCTCGAGTTGTTTGCTGCGGTTCACCAGGGACTTGACCTCTGACTTCATCTTGCTGATGTACAGGCGGGCCATGGTAAACTCCTCCTCGATGACTCCATTCACATCTGCCAACTGAGCACAGGAGGGGACACACTCAAATGTTGCCCACAATTTCTGTAGGTTCACGGACTCCCCTGAAACCTGCCCCTAGATCCCCAAGGTGTCCATGGATTTCTGGTTCAGAATCCCAATTAAAGGACAAGCGGAAAGTACTAAACATTCAACCCCACGTTCTCCTAAACCTCAGGTCAAACTTTCAGTTGAAACCCCCTACTAAATATAATCCTTAATTAATTAGGTTTTTCATTACCATCAATTTTTAGAGAGATGACAGCATAAGAAGAAACACTGAAGATTTTTAAAAGGAGATAACTTCAAAAAGGTATTCCATTCAATGTCTTACACCTTATATCTCTGTAACAGCAGCAAGACCTAATGCTCCTAAAGGTGATGCTGAATTCCTATAAAAACTCAAATCAAAACTTCATTAATGTTCTCCATAGTGTGCTTATTCAGGTAGAGAAGTAGTATAATGCCTTGAATATGTTTCTATAAACAAGGATTGAAATAAAAAGGTGTTTCCATGTTTAGTCCTCAATTAAATAGAAAATCGAATGAATAAGAATGTACTATGAATTACCAAAGGGCTTCTTGATGAAGGTTTCTCAGCATAACTTTTCATTACTACTACTAGTCTATTTTCCTTTGCCTTTTCACACCTGCTCCTTTCAAGCAGACAGTAATCTAGCTCATTATTTAAGATCCTCTGAGAACAACAGTCTAAATCCACCTTATAAGAGAAGATTCTGACAGCCAGAATTCCTGCATGATCTATATTTGGTTTCTAAGTTTCAAAGCTCTACTGGAAACAAAAGTTGAAGCAAGATACTTGGGATAGAAACCCATCGGCTCAATGCAAACAGGGTCTTTAAGAGCAATTGACCAAATGAACAAGTAACTGTGTGCATATTTTGTTTAGCCACCAGAGGGCAGCCTAGCACCTTAAGAGAAAACAAAGAACCTCGTCCAGAATCCGGCGCAGAAACAGAGGCTTCCATTGGTTGAAATACAATGACTCCAACCATGGTTTTTTGATGTTCCACAGTACACTCCCGAGTGCCCACTTATGTCGTTATTGCTGTCATTCACTCATCATATAACTATCTGTTCAATAAACATTTAAGGGCTAAAAAAATGGAATCAGGCATCAGCCTTGAAATTTGGTAGCAAATATGAAGTACACTAGACACTGCTGAGTTCCTGTAATTTGGCATCAACCTTACCATAAGAATTCAACAACAATATAAATGGCCAATAAACATATGGAAAAGGCTCAACATCATTAATTATCAGTGAAATGCAAATCAAAACCACAATGTGAAACCACCTTGCTTCTGCAAGACTGGCCATAATAAAAAAAATTAGAAAATAATAGATGTTGGCATGGATGTGATGAAAAGGGAATGCTTTTACACTGCTGGTGGGAATGTAAACTAGTACAACCACTATGGAAAACAATGTGGAGATTCTTTAAAGAACTAAAAGTAGATCTGCCACTCGATCCAGCAATCCTACTACTGGGTATCTACCCAGAGGAAAAGATGTCATTATATGAAAAAGACATGCATGTTCATGGCAGCACAATTCGCAATTTCAAAAATATGGAACCAGCCCAAATGCCCATCAGTAACGAGTAGATAAAGAAAATGTGGGGGTGTGTGTGTGTATGTGTATATATATATACACATATAAAATCATGGAATACTACTCAGCCATAAAAAGGAACGAAATAGTGGCATTCGCAGCAACCTAGGTGGAATTGGAGACCATTATTCTAAGTGAAGTATTAATAACTCAAGAGCGGGAAACCAAACATCATATATTCTCACTTATAAGTGAAAGCTAGCTATGAGGACACAAAGGCATAAGAATGATACAACGGACTTTGGGGACATGGAGGAAAGGGTGGGAAGTGGGGTGAGGGAAAAAAGAGTACATATTGGGTACAGTGTACACTGCTTAGGTGATGGGTGCACCAAAATCTCAGAAATCACCACTAAAGAACTTATCCATGTAACCAAACACCACCTGTCCTCCAAAAATCTATTGAAATCAAAATTAAAAATTTAAAAAAAATTCAACGATAGTACACGTCAAGTGACTCCAGTGTCAATAATACTGCAGAATGTATGTCAACAGCAAGAAAATTGACAAGTATCTATTTCTGACTCTACCTTCATGGAGGTCCTTGTTAAACCCATTTTACTTCCGACTGCCAAAGATCTGCCTACCAACACCCTTCCTCAGTACATTCCTTTTCTATTCCAAAGCATGCAATCTTCAAGTTCAGTGTGTTCTGCCATTGTCTTTAGTCCAGTGTTGGTGAGGGATGAGAAACACCTTTCTGAGCCTGACCAGGTGTATCTTACATCTTGTCCAGTTTCTGCAGAGAGATAAGGTAAAATCCATCTCCTCCACATGGAATTCACAGCCTACACCAGCTCCTGGTAGGAAAACGCTGCTAAGCCAGCAGCTCTGGCACCCTGGGAAGAGAATGAATCCCTCTTCTTTTCCAGGTCTGTTAAAGTAGGACACTTTGTCTTTTATGCCCAGATCCCATGTAAATTGAGGAAGAGTAAAAATATAGATATGTATAAAGATGGGCTTCCTCCAAAATGAGAGCTAGACATTTCTTCTTCCAAACCAGAGCTATAACTTCTGAAGCCAGTTCTTGTCCTTGGAGATCTAAAAGGAGATTTTGAGTTTGTGCCTGATGGATAAAAACTATACCCCTAACAAATGGTTTTTAACTGTGAGGTTTCTTACCACTACAGAGTTCATATATTTAGTGGTTTCATGTTCAAAGGTTTCCAGTAATTTTAGGACACTGTTATTTCAAAAAAAAAAATAATCAGTTTGTGCTGAAATGTTATTTATAACTGTCCCAGAGTCTGATAATGCCCCAGAGGTACATACTAGACCATGGGATCCAGTATCAATGACCAACCCAGGAGAAAAGACCGCACCGTCATGAAATGTTTGGAAGATGTGGCCTGCTGCTTCTACCTGCCTATACAGGGAGTCGCCCCCACCTCTCCACCTCCCTACCCCGTCTCTCAAGCATGGAGTGGCTGTGCAAGATGATGAACTACTGCCATTCCTAGACCACACCCAAGGTAAGTAAGGTGCATGTTCACATCTAAAGGCCTACAAGTCAGTGTGGGCCAAATGAAAATTAGGCAGTGAGTCCAATTCAGTTCATTTACTCTACCTCAACTTTCTATTCAGTTTCTGGCTAGATTCCTTTGAAGGTAGTGAGGTAAGGTAGGCCCCAAGAAATAAAAATAAAATCCTAAACCCCCAAATGACTGAACACACCCCCTCGTGGCCAAGGAGACCCCAGAGGAATGTTAAATACCGAGTTCCAGGCCATGACAGATTGTGAAATTGGAAACGCCTGGTCACACCCCCTCCCTCGCCAATCGGCAGTAGGCCTTCTTCCGCAAGGTTTAAACAGAAGCCAGCCCTTTTGAAATATTCACTCCACTGCTTCACTGCTGATATCAACCACGGCCTGCCCCTGCCCTTCTCTTTTGCAATTTCAACACAACCACCAACCAGTGTTCCTTCCCCAACAAGAGACCACCAACCACGAAGTGGTTCTGGTTCTGGGCAGGCTACTAAGGCTGCACACAGAGAGCCTTCATGTCCTCTGCTTTACCCTTTGATGTATAGGGCCTAATTATAATACATTTAAATGTTAAGTCTCTAAACCAAAGTGAACATGGACCCATGTTGCATACATGTTTTCCTACTATATATGCACATGCCACTCCTTCATGAATCTTCATAACTCCTCCTGTAATCTGTTGAATAAGTATATTTGGCCACCCTGTGAAAAACATAAATCCCTTTCTTATTCTTTCCACCCTCAAAGTGCTTATTTCTGGCTTCTGGCCAGAGGTTACACTTCCCAACCTGTAAGAATGGTCATCCTGCAGCCTGCAACCCTTTATGAAAAATAAAGCTCTCCTTTCCAAATGTATGGACCTCATCATACTTCTCTTGACAGTTCAGTGCCACCAGTACATGAAAGGAAGAGAAGGCTCACTCATAAACTCGGATAAAGCTATCACTGGGCTCATCTTGTTATACGCTGGACTCATCTTGTTTTGTTGATGAGACAAAATGACTGGACTCTGGAAATGTTTCAAGACATGATTGAGCTGAGGATATATGGGTTTTTCTGTTTTCTGGCTGTTCAGAGCTGTCATATTCTAGAACTATGGACTGGGGAAGGCTCCAAGGGCCACATTTTCCCCCCATCCCAGAGTCCTACCAGGAAGGACCTTGTGAAAATTAAATGGCATTTTAGGAACAAAAATACAAAACCACTGAAGAAAATTTCCTTGATCTGTTCATTCTCCTATATCAAAAGAATTACCATATCAATTCACAGTTATGACCAATAAGAAAAGTACCTGTACCTATAAGGATAAATCTAAAACAAATGTGCAGAAGTCATGTAATTTCTGAGATGACAATCTTCGATATTGTCTGAGCTTATCTTGTCATTTTATAAATTAGAAAAATGAAGCCCAAAGAAGTACAGTGACTCACCCAAAGTCATACTACTCCATTGGCTCTCATCACCCTAATGATGAACTCATGATTATACGAAAAAAACAAGAATGATATAAATGAGGGCTATCAATGAAATTAACTAGGACATCCAATGTCTGGAATCCAAAAATAATCTCAAAAACATGCAATTGATTATTTAAAAATAATCTCAATCTCAATCATACTTCAGAGTCCCAAAAGTAAAGACTCTTTCTTCAATACTGAAGCACCCAGACACTCCTGATTTCATTAGCATTTTCATCAGCTCTATTTTAGAACTTAGCATAAAAATACCTTCTTCCTTTATCGTTATCAGCAGCAAGCATCAACTTCCCATAAATCAACTCCACCTTCATATTTTGAGGCCACTTAATCACCTCACATCAAATTTTATTGCTCAACACCAATGTATGGTTCAAAAAATTAAATCTTCAAATACAAAATCACCAAACTGAAGCTTAATAAGATTAACTCTATAGTATCTGAGAAGTCTGTGCTAGAATTAGATTCATTCACAAGGATTTATGAAATAATCGGTTACAATGAATGTTCCATGAAAGCATGGTTACGTTTATGAGAGGTCATGTACTCTAAGCTGAGACCTGTTACGCCATCCAAAAAGGGCTTTCAACATTTCCCAGAAATAGTCTACAAAAGAAGCCTGATCTTGGGAGCATTTTCCAGTATTTAACAATCCCAACTCACAACTTGAGTGTTCCCACTAAGCAGATTGATGTAGAGTTCAGCCTTTTAAAGATAAAATGGCTAAATTCAAAGAATTTGGTTTCAGGAAATTGTGACATGTAAGGTAAGCAATGTAATACCATTCCCCAGCTCAACAAAATCAACATATATTCGTCAATGACTCCTTTGTATAACAGGCTATATTATTATAAAGCTATGGTGATCAAAACATTGTGGTATTGGCAGAAAGATTTGATCCATGAAACAAAATAGAGAGACCAGAAACCTCCCCCACATACTTTTGGGAGAGATGGACACATTCATTATCTTAATGGTGCTGATGGTTTCATGACCGTACACATATGTCAAAATTTCTCAGACTGCATACTTTAAATATGTGCAGCTTTATGTAAATTATGCCTCAATAAAGCTTTGTTTTGTTTTAAAAATGTCTCTATCCTTTTTTTTTGGTTAATGACAACAATTGGCCTTTCTATATTCCAGCAAATTGTTACCTGTTCTTGGCTGATACCATTTTTAATTCTATCTCTTCCTTCTATTCCTAGCTTCTGGACAGCTTTATACCACCCCTATTATCTCCACATCTCTGACTTTCTTGCTGTCAACAGCACCAATGGCCAGATGTGGTGGCTCACGCCTGTATTCCCAGCACTTTGGGAGGCAGAGGCGAGCAAAACACTTGAGGCCAGGAATTTGAGACCAGCCTGGCCAACATGGAGAAACCCCACCTCTACTTAAAAAAATAATAATAATACAAAAATTAGCAGGGCCTGGTGGCACATGCCTGTAATCCCAGCTACTCAGCAGACTGAGGCATGAGAATTGCTTGAACCCAGGAGGCAGAGGTTGCAGTGAGCTGAGATTGTGCCACTACACTCCAGCCTGGGCGACAAAAGCAAAACACTGTCTTAAAAAAAAAAAAACAAAAAACAAAAAAACAAAAAACAAGAACAACAATGTGTACAACCCCAAGGGATTCATCATGATTGGATGATTGATTTATGCCAATTATAGTAATCCTATTCCCCTTTGCTTTCCCAGAAATGTGGAGTGGTCATGTGATCCAATTCTGGCCAATGAAGTGTAAGGATATGTCTCCTGGGGACTTCTGGGATACATTTCCCTCCTGGATTAAGCCTTGGATGTGGTTGAGTGAGGATGTGATGATCGGTACTACAGCAGCTATTTTGCTACCATGAGGCACAATCATCTGGATTATGAAAAGGAAACAGGATGAGGACAGGAGAAAGGAAATAGAGAAAAAGCCTGAGAATTTGACATCGTTGAGCCATGGCACCAAACCAAAATTTGGTTCTCAAACTTTAATAAGCATAAAGAATCACCTGGAGAATCTTGTTAAAGTGCAGATTTTGATTCAATAGGTCTGAGTGGGGCCTGAGAGGCTGTAGTTCCAATAAGCTCCTAGGTGAGGAAGATCACACCCTGAGTAGCAAGATTTTAGACTTCTCATATTGTGAATAATTAAATATGATTTTATTGCTTAAGCCACTGTTAGAATCCTAATACTTTCACGTCGACTTGTTGGAGAATTTTCACTCCACTGGGTTCTTTTAGAAAAGGAAAAACACAATTCTGAGACTAGAACTGTTGCTTAAGCGATTTAATTCCAAACTTCTGCAACATTAGGAAATAAGTTTGAGAAATAAACCAATTTACACAAAGCCAACCAAGATTTGAAGACATTGCCTAGACCTGAAAGATCATTTTTTTTCTCCTCCTCCTCACCCCAACAAACAATTCACTCAGTCATTCAATTAGCCCTTTTTTCATTCATTCAAACATTAACCAGCACATGGCAGATGCGAAGCACAGTGCTAAGCATTGAATGCTTAAAAGAGTCAAGCACAGACCCTGCTAACTTGATAGGAGCAGGTAGAGAAGATAAAAGAAGGGCTGGCTTACAGTTTTCACATCATTGGTGCCAATAATTCCACCAATCTCCCCCAGATCTTTCAACAGCAAATTCAGAATCTCAGTTGCCCTTTTCTTCTGGTGGTTGCTAAGCTCTTGTAGCTGGCTCAGCTCTCTCTGCGTGGTTGTTAATGTAGTCTGAAAAACAAATTTCAACAACAGATTCAAAGAGTTGCCCATCAATTTCATACACTCCACATTACACATAACACCATCATGTAGAATGGAGTTCTTTGACATGACTTACATGACTTCAACCTAAGAATTCTTTTAAGGCAAACTCTCGCATAGCACTGCATTCTTGGATAAGAAGATGAACTCTTTATCAACAAGTTATATCACATGGCCTGATACATTATATGTCTACATATCAGATGACAATTCCAAGTCAGGGAAATAAGTTATTAAAAATAAGTAAAAGCCAAAAAAGAAGTCCTTAAGTTTATAACATGTAATTGCATCTTCCTACTTACCAGATATTCTATGTTAGTCCTATCTGTTTCATTTCAGGGTCTAAACTTACCTGCAAGGGTCCCCACCTCCACTCCTAAACAAACCTGCTCCCTGGGCCACCTCCATATTCCCACCTAAATTGATAAAGACAGATGGGTCTAGAATAGATGGCCAAGAAGTAGTTTAATAAGTTTAGAAAACAACTTCAAAAAAAAAAGTCTTCAAATTTTCAGAGTGAAGCTGAATTAAAAACACTCATCTTTTTTCAAAATTAGGTTACTTATTACAAACCAACAATAGGTTACTTATTAAAAACCAACAAATAGTTGGTTTCTCATTATATAGCAGAAGCTCTATTTTCTTGTCAAACTTTAATAAACTCTTCTCTTTTTCATCCTTCATGTATCTTGCCAAAAGGTATGTATTCTTAACTAACATTCAACATCAGGAAAACGGTTATCTATTTATAAAATTCTCCCATATGCAGCTACAGCATTTTTAAACAATCTGTATAATTTTAATAGCCTTCTACACCAATCTAGTAATACTTTGGTTTCATGACAAATTAAAAACTGTATTATGAAAAATGTTTCATTGTTTTAAGAAGCAAGTAATATGAAGGACTAATTAAAATAATCCGATAGAAAACACTAAGCAGAGGAAATCTAAGTCGCCCCCTTTCCTAAGCCACTTCGGAATGAGTTTGTTTTATTTTGTTTGGTATTGCCAACTGCTTATGTCATCTTGTTTTTAAAATCCTCAGAGGCAGTAGTCCCCATCTTGGGAAGCTGCTAGAAAAGTCTTCCTCCATGCAGCTGAATGTATGCCGTGAGGAGCATTTCCTGTCAGCCTCACAGTCAGCAGATCAGCATTCTCCTGTGCCATCTGCTACTTCTTTTTAAACTGGATGCTTTCCACAAAGCAGGCTGGGCACAAGCCCAGGACACCAGGCCACTGGGCAGAGGTACTAAGGACAGCAGGTTAGAGCCAGTCAGCTTCTCCACCACCCATTTTCCAGGTAGAAAAGGACATATTCCACCCCGCCATGCCAAACACTCACTGCTCCTGCTACCGCTAGCTCACTGCAGAACCTACGGTGTCTTTCATTTGGAGAATCTGGAAATAAGGGAATGTGCAGGCTGAAGCACTGGCTTAAAACAGAACAGCAAACAAACAAACAAGGGCAGCTTAGTTCCAGGCTCCTGAAGGTAACAGCCAGGACAAGAAGCTGACTGGAGGGAATGGAATTCATTCAGGAGGGTATAAGCAAGAAGAGTGAAGTCCATATCTTCCATGGGACCCCACTCTTGCCAGTAGCAATGCTTTGAGATGTATGTATTGATACTGTAGCATATGCACAGATGTGCACTAAGTGCTTTACATAGACTGTCACTAATCCTCACACCATGCAAGCAGCATGTTATCATCACCATTTTTACAGATAAGGGAATGAATACTCACGAAGCTTAACTGTCTCAGCTAAGGTCTAAGAGTTATGAAGTCAGACTTGTAACTAAGATTTTTCTGGCTCCAAAGTCTGCACTCTTGTGACTATTCCCACAAAGCATCCCCACTAATGTTATCAACTCTCTGGATATAAAACTGTCATGATGTGCAGTTCCAGGATGAGTGAACAAAAGTCACTTGCATGAAGTATTTCAATTGTTGGAGGGACCTCAGGGAATGTATCTAACACTGAATAACTATTCAGCTACTGCCTCCTTATACCATGTCTGTCAATGAATATCAATATGAGTACAGGAATGGCAGCCAAGGAAGTCCCACCCCCTAGACACAAATGCTCCAACCGTTTTCTGGGCCAGCTCATCTGTCAGCTGCTCATTGGCCCTGGTCTTATCCTCCACTTCCTGTGATTTCTGGTCATAATTGACAGCCAGCTCCTCCAGGGCCTGGAGAACTTCTTTCACCTCATCCTTGGCTGCCTCATTTTCAATCTGGAGACGTGTCAGTTCCTCCTGTATCTTCTCATAATCTCTTCTTGTGGAAGCTAAAAGCTGGGAAAATGAGATGGCATGGAACTTGTGAATCTAATGTTCAAATGTTTATGTTCTGTGCTGTATCCAAAAGTAAGTAATTTAAAAGCCAGATATAAGAAAACAAGTTGGAAAAGTTCAGGATGATGGGAAACCCCACTGTATGGTCCAGACGATAAAAAAATAAAAGAAAAAGGCAGATATGCTCTTATTGCAAAAATCTGCTTTGTGCGCATGTGTTTTGTTTTGTATGTTGTTTTTCATATGTTGTTTTTGTTGTTGTTGTTGTTGTTAGTTTACAGCTGTATACCCTTAACTCAAAGAATGAATCACACATCAAAAATCACTGCATTTTATAGCTATTCAATATTTTAAGCAAAGGATGGGGCCAGGCGCAGTGGCTCATGCCTGTAATCTCAGCACTTTGAGAAGCCAAGGCAGGTGGATCACCTGAGGTCAGGAGTTCAAGAACAGCCTGGCCAACATGGCAAAATCCCATCTTTACTAAAAATACAAAAAAAAAAAAATAGCTGGGTATGGTAGTGCACACCTATAATCCCAGCTATTCGGGAGGCTGAGGCAGGAGAATCGCTTGAACCTGGGAGGCAGAGGTTGTAGGGAGCCGAGATCATGCCACTGCACTCCAGCCTGGGCAACAGAGTGAGACTTCATCTAAATAATAAATAAATAAACAAACAAACAAAAGATCTGAGTCATTTCCAAGGAAATGACAACGAATAACACTTACATAGTTTTTACATGTTATCAGGATTTCACATTGTAAACAGGTTGACTTCACAATCAACTATAACAGTGTACAAGAGTGATCGGTTACCTTTTTTTAACATCCATCATGAAGATATAGAAGGATGTACCCCAAACATTATCATTAGTTAAAAGCAAATATCTGGGCTTGCCGATGCTCTCACTATCTTTGTTCCTATATTGGTTTTCCTATATTGAACAGATACTGCCTTGATAGTATAGAAAAATTAAAATGTTAAGGAGTTTTAACAGTAACAAGAAGGAAAGTTTATCTCAGGCAGCTGTGCCAATGTTGGGGAGACTGGAGTAGAATGGGAGGTAGAGGGCAGGAAACTCAAGCAAATGGAAGGCCTCGACTATAGCTAAGAGAGAGAGAATAAGGAAATATGGTTCACCTGATTATAAAAGTGTAGCTTGTCTCTCTATCAAGGGAAGTGTTTGGGCAGGGGAGGTAATCATTGCCCTAAAGAGATGAAGAGGAACAAAGAGGAAGGAAATGGTTACAGAGTCCTTTATGCCTACAGAGGCCTGGGACTGAGGACAGGAACCCAGGCACCTGCTGTCATTGCACAGTGGGATTCAATCCATAGCATTTCAGCAACGAAGCAGAAAGCAGCTTAAAGCACAAAAGAGAACAACACTTAAACGGTCCTCAGCAAGGGAATTATTAATTGTGCATGTTTGATAGGTTGGCTGGCTATCCTTTGCTTAGGTTCTTGTTTGTAAAATACTTGGCGAAACACAGTGTAATAAAAACACTTACTGAAGAACTGAATGCCTTTGGGGAGAGACTGAAAACAATTTGCCTCCTTTTTAGTGTATTAAATACATGCTGGCGCAGTACTCGGGCCCCGTTCTCTTTGCCTTCCCCTCCTCTACCTTCTATTTTTGTTTTTGTTTGTGTATCCCTACAGGACAGCAGGAGAACATGGTGTATATCAAAGATCTGAGCCAGCTGATTGCAAAACTGAAGTAGGACTCAAACAACAGGACACAGTATTGCTGGGTATTTGGAGGCAGAATCATCCTTGCCCAAGGCCAGGTGTGGTGGCTCACACCTGTAATCCCAGTGCTTTGGGAGCCAAGGCAGGAGGCATGCTTGAGACCAGGAGTTCAAGATCACCCTTAGCAACACAGAGAAACTCTGTCTTAAAATATTAAAAAACTAGCTAGGTATGGTGGCACACTCTTGCAGTCTTAGCTACTTGAGAGTCTTACGCGGGAAGATCACTTGAGCCCTGGAGGTTGCAGTGAGCCATGATTGCACCACTGCATTCCAGCCTGGACAACAGAGAGACCCTGTCTCAAAGCAAATAAAAATAAAAAAGGATCATCCTTGCCTGATCACCCAACCAAAGGTCTCTGCCCTTCCAGGACGAAGTGTAGCCACTGGCTACTCAATCTCAAAACATCAGGGGTTTTTGAAAGTCAGACATGTATTTTCTAAATTCAGTGATAATCAGCTTGTAAGAGGCAGTGAAGGGAAATCTACCAAGAAATTTCCACATGATTCTGTGATTATGAAAAGCTTCTTTGCCAATTAAATTCCTGAATAAACATCAACAACAAAGAGTAATAGAAGAACTTTGTGGAAAAAAAATATATTGCATTCTTTACCTCGTCCTGATCCAACATCTGTTGCTTCAGCTTTTCAGCCAGCTGGCTCTGCTGGTTAATTTCATCATCCTGAAACGAAACATCATGTTTGGTTTTTTTTGTTAGTTATGTCATTTTTGATATCCCAGTCTCCCAATGACAGGCGACTACCATAAGCTTGCTAATAAGAAGGAAGGAATGGTGTGGCGTTGCTGCACAGAAAGCAGACAGGTTCCGAGATCTCATTCACTTAAAATACCTCTTCACCCACCTTTCTCAGCAGATGAAACAGCTGAATATTCTGGAAATGTAATATCCTGCACATTCAGCTCAATTCCTGCTCATTGAGAAATCAGAGATCTAGAGTTTGGGAACTGAAAGGGACGTTAGAGATATCCCTTCTAATTCAAAGATGTTAAGAGTGAAATTCCTAATTCAAAAAATAAAGGAGTGAATTTCTATCTAGCTGCACTATCATATATTATTGTCCCAAGTCTTGTCAAACACATCAGTAAGCAGGAGTGCTACCACCGGATCGGTAGGGAGAGCCAACGTTTCCACTTCAAACCTCTCAGACGGGAGAAACATGAACTGGAGATTTGGCACTGGAAGACCTCCCTCTCGACTGGAAGTTAATTTTCTTAACAATTTAAAAACAAACAAACAAACGAAAAAACCAAAAAACAAAAAAACCTCAGGGCAGCTGAGGGGCAGAAGCATTCATGTTTACTTTCTCGGCTGCCACTGAAGTGGGAAAGGCAAATTCTCTCTTCTCTCTCTCATTTTCTGCCACTAGGTGTTGCTGCCACAAAAGCAAGGGTATTTGCTGCCTACCTCTCCCCACCTCCCCTTAGACTCGGTCCACCCCCAGTGCAGGCTAAGCAGCAGACAGATGACGGCTAACTACATAAAAAACACAGTCTTCGCTGCATTATTTTCACGACTTCAAATAAAATTTAAAACAGCCTGGGAAGATAACAACCTGGCTTCGAGGGTCTAAACAACAGACAGCGTCAGATTCAATTGAGCATCCTTGGGCACTTCTTCGTGCCAGGTCCTGCCTAGGTGTTTTCATCAGCAGCCCAAAAAAACGCACCCTGTACTGTGCCTTTTGCCTTTTCCACAGATGAAATCCAACCCACACTTAAGGGCCTGGGTCACAGAACCTCAATGTTCCACGGGATATTCCCCAGCCTGTTTGGCGGTATCTATGCATACATTTGAATCATGTTAATTTAATGTCACAAACTAATGCTTTCCATGGAGAAAGAAAATTCTAAAATCAGCCATAAAGGATTTGAATCTCCTTGTCCTTTATGTAGAATATCATTTGGCTTCGCTTTTCTGCTCAGAGAGATCCTGTTTCTACTGAACTCTTTACACCAATGTTTCTTTAACGGTTCTATTTTCCTGCACGAATCATATTTCTGGCAGGTGAGTTAGGGAAATTATATCAGAATGAAACCTCCAAAAACTGGCACTTCTACAACTAGAAGACTATTCTGTAGATATATTTTCTCTTCTACTTTATAAATGTAGCATGTCAGTTACCAGGAACGATTTTGTGTTTATGTTCCTGAGCACTTAAATATTAAACAACTTAGCATAAAGGATTCAAAGAGTTTACCATTGGAGAGCCACCATCTCTTTTCCTGGGACAAATGGACAAGCACTACAAGTGATATAAACCATGAAAGGAGAGAAATGGAGTAAACTCTGTCCTTACACTGTGCTCATTTCAAAGCCTGAAGATGCAGGCTTCCTCCCAACAGGTGACAAGCTGGGATGCAGTGATTTTTAAGGTACAGTGAAAAACTAAGGGCCCCTGGCCCCACCCGGGAAGGATGAAGAACAAGGATGATATTACAGAAGATGTGGATCACTTGTATCACAGACATTTCCCAAACTACATTTACCCTTTATTAAGGCAACTTACCTAAGGAATTAATGAGATCCACTGTGATTTTTTTTTAAAGTCTTTCAAAACTTCCAGAATAATAAGCTGTGCTTATATCTACACATTCAACTGCATCTCTTAGAACATGCATAAGCATGCTCACTCTGATGCCGGCTCTAAAGATCTAGTCCATGGATAACAGATTTTAAAGTACTTTTCAGAAAGTATTTTATACTTGAATTTTCTTATACATGAAATAACATGAGGCCAGGTACAGTGGCTCACGCCTATAATCCCAGCACTTTCGGAGGCCAAGGCAGCTTGATCACTTGAGCCCAGGAGTCCGAGACCAACCTGAGCAACATGGCAAATCCCTGTCTCTACAAAACATACAAAAAAAAAAAAAATTAGCTGAGTGTGGTGGTATGTGCCTGTAGTCCCAGCTACTCAGGAGGTTGAGGCAGGTGGATGGCTTGAGCCCGGAAAGTTGAAGCTGCAGTGAGCTGTGATTTCACCACTGCACTCTAGCCTGTGCAACAGAACAGACCCCATCTCAAAAATTAAAAAATAATGCGCCGGGCATGGTGGCTCAGGGCTGTAATCCCAGCACTTTGGGAGGCCAAGGCAGCTGGATCATGAGGTCAGGAAATCAAGACCACCCTGGCCAACATGGTGAAGCCCCATCTCTACTAAAAATACAAAAATTAGCTGGGTGTGCTGCTGTGCGCCTGTAGACCCAGCTACTCAGGAGGCTGAGGCAGGAGAATCGCTGGAACCTGGGAGGTGGAGGTTGCAGTGCACCAAGATCGTGCCACTGGACTCCAGCCTGGGCAACAGAGCAAGACTCCATCTCAAATAATAATAATAATGATAAATAAAACAAAATAACATGCACACCCTTATAAATGAGAAACTGGTCAACCCCGGTTGTCAACAGGTCACTGGTCACCTTTAATTATGAAGATGTTTTTGTTGCAATGGTAATCTGCATAAAAATAATCAACTTTCATTTCTATTTAAGCTTGGTTCATGTCAGGATCTCCAAGAGCAGAGCAGTAGTGTAGAGGGACAGGGACTAAGAGACAGGGAGTGCCAGAGCCAACTTGTTCACAATGTGTCTCTGCTGGTGGCCCCCTTGGCACCTCACCCCTTCCACACCACACACAGAAGTAAGCAGAGCCCAGTCCAGCCCAGGAGAAAGAAGGAAACTAATATTTACTGGGCACGTGCAATGTACCGGAAACTTTTAACCCTCACCACAACCTTTCGAAGTAACAGATATGAGTCCCACGATACAGATGAGAAAAGCACCTTCAGCAGGGCCAGGCATCAGCCAGGACTCAGCATTATCGTCACAAGTCTGCCCGGGTCTCAGTGTCATTGTCATAGGTCTGACTCCACAGCGCATGCTTGCCCATCACACAGCATGGCCTCGGGAGAGTACCTGTGCTTGGAGCCCTGGTGGGGCAGCACGGAGGGACAGAAGGGGCAGCTGGGAGGAAACCGTGTGGTCTTTCTCCCTCCACACCCTAAATAGATTCACTGAGGTGGACCAGGTCCTCATTTAAAGGGCTGAGGGTGAAATGGGAAGAGCACTGGGTGGGAGTCAGAAGATTTATATAACCTCATCCTAGCTCTGCTGCCTGTGTGTGACATACCCTTGGGTAAGTCACATAACTACCCTGGGCTAGTGCCTCACCCAGACCTAAATACCTCCTGTTCTACCTTTCAGTAAACTAAGAAGGGGCCATATCCCACCTCATGTATTCTTCAAGTGTCAAACCACCTACGTCAACAGAAACATGGAAGTGCCTCCTAGAACATTTCAGAGGAGGACCCCTAAGAATGACAGCTGGTGAGACATAATCAGGCAGTCTATGGGAAGGGTCACTGAGGGCAAACCATTAGCTCTGGTGCCCCCTAAGGCTGAGGTTTTTAGGCTCAGTCCTCTCCCATATCTCTCAGCATCATTATGCGGTGGACCACAAATACTAGCCTCGAACAGTGGGTCTTACAGAATTTTCAAAGCACATGCTGTAGGAAAATGACATAACGAAATGGCCTAGGCTGACCATCAGGAGACAGAGACTGTCAAGCCAGTTCTTCAGCTACCAACTGAATGCCTTGGACATGGCATTTTCATCTCTCTGTCCTAATCACTACATTTTGTATGCTGGATTTGAGACTCTAAAGTCTCTCTCTTGGATCAATGAAAGTTCCTTGTGCTGCCGAGGTAAATGATCCCGATTCCGCCATGCAGGCGTCTATTCATAGAGAACTGAGCACAGAAACAGCTTCTCACCCTCTCACCCAGGATTCTCTGCGATTACTAAAAATGAGCCCATCGGTTCTAAAATGAGAAAAAAATGCATATGGTCTAATGTTCTTTACTGTTTAAACAATAGCAATTCCTTGGAGAAATCAAGAAATTGCATATACTGTTAACTTACTATTGATCTATTTTTTCTCTTTGTTTGAAGCTTTGCATAAAATACATAGACAGAAATGGAAGATAACGGTATGCTTGGAGCCTAAAGGGCAAGTAACCCATCTCATGGGTGTGAATATTTTATTAAATGTGTTTTCAGAAGGGTAGGATGACCCCAGAATAACGCTGTGGTTATAGTGCAAGCTCTTGGAATCATAAACAAGCAGAACTACCTTCCTTAAGGCAACCAGTCACATTCGGCTTGCAAAGGTTATACCAGACTCTGAGCTTTACCCCAAAGAGAGAGGCCTGTAAGATTAATGGCAATGTTAACATAACAAAGCTGTTTCACACAAGCCAGAGGTGCCCCTAAGCACTCTGAGATGAACCACAATAGAAAAGATTAAATTAGACTAAAAATATCAGCAACCTTGATGAAATGAAGTGAACTGAAAGGATTTAGAATATTCCAAGGGCAACATGCCAAGATCATATAAAACATCAATTTAATTCTTATGCCTCTGGGATTCCTAACCCAACCTTTAATTGGTTCTCCCAGTGTTCTCCAACGCCTCTTTTCCTCTATGCCAACTTGTGCATTTACATGACTATTTGAGTCCCAAAAGCTTGTCATAAAATTGGACATCCCTAATTAGCATGTTCAAACTACTTCATTCAAGAATATACCCGTGAAAAGAGCTTCACCAATTAGGTAAAGCCATCAGACCACACTACTATCTGTTTCTCATCCCAGAGCCTTATAGCTATATGATTAAAGTACATGCTTGAATTTTGGGAGTCACCACCCTTGCCCCTAGCTGAGGCTACTGCTGGAGTTTCCAAGAGGTGAAGAGAAGAAAGGAAAGGAGACTTAAAGATCACAGACACTCACACACCCCGCCTTTCATGCAGTAATCAGCCCAGTCCAATCTCTAGAAGACAAGACTCTAAGTAACAACTACCTGTCTGTTTAGGCCAACACACTGCTCTTTCAGTCAAGTTCCCTTTAACATTTCCAATCCACATGAATCAAGCTCCCTGAGTCTGCACCATTAAAGTGCTAGGGTAGGTATTAGAAAACCGGACATAAAGATCGGGCTGTAGCCCTACATCAGCTCCACGGGGAGCTGGGACCGCCCTCTTTCATCTTTGTAGCGGAGTAAGAACTATAAATCTCTGGCCACAGACCTTGTCATCCAGTTGTCTGTAGAGACTGGAGATCTCTTCATCATACTTCTCTTTCTCCTCTGTAGAGATGCCAGCAACAACAGGAGCAATATTGTCTATGATGGGGGTGTTATCACAAGGCTCCAGGTTCTTCTGGTCCTTGGCACTGATCTGTTCATCCTCAGGCACAGCTTCTCCTGCAAAACATAGCCGAGCAGAGTTGGGGATTAAAGAAATTGAGTATGAAACCCTCCAGGAAGAGTACTAAAAATAACCAGTCCTGGTGAAAAATACACAGAGGACACAATAAAGGGTTGTTGTGTGGTTACAGTTTGTGTTCTTTCTATTTGATAAGAAAGGTCTTAGTGAATTGGCCAAAACAAGTCTAAGAAAAAAGAGAACTGTGTAAAATCTCCCCTCTCAAGATGCATCCCTGAAGTAAACCGGTTCCAAGCTACTCCAACATGCAGAGATGCCTGAATTCTTTACATTCATTTTGCTTTAGTTGAGGAATATCCTGGGGCTTTACTAGAGTCATATTCTCTCTAGTGATTGATTAAAAAGGAAACAGACCTCTAAGGCATCCTAATTATGAATTAATTATGTCACTGTTTCATTAATGGAAACAGCCAAGTAAAGAAACACACTGGCATTGTTCGATAGAACACTGTAAGGCTCAAATCCTCTGAATTCAAGAATCTCTGAATCTGAGGTCAGAAGACAGGGTAGCCCTGGATCCAAGACTAGCGCTGCAAAAGCTCACATTTCCATACCACTGTCTCCCCCAGAAGCCAGAATTAATTGGCTCTGCTGGAAAGTTCAAATAGAATAATCTACTGTGATATCAGGTAGTCTTAGGAAAGAAATGCAGCCAATCTAGACTATCTTGCAGAGATCCTACCTACGACTTCCCAGTCTGCAGAGTAGCATTTGTTGGGGCCTTCGAAGGAAGAATTGCCAAATTTGACAATCAAACTGATGGAAAAGGTACAGCTCACAAGCTGGCCAGTGGCTATCTCCAACAAGAACATCAAAGACATAAAGTGCATAAAAAGGATTCTAAGAAAACTACCGGCCCCACTGAGTCTCCCAAATATCTTCCTGGAAAGCAAAACCAAACCCAACATACTTTTCCATCACAATGTTTACCATCATCTTGCTTCAGTCAGTAGTCAGAGTGTCTGCAGTATTCCAAGCCTCACCCCAGTTCTCAGCCCACAAAATCCATTTGGTAAAAATTCCCCAGGAAAACTGCGTTGAGTCAGAGAGTTTTTCAAAAATAAATGACAGAAGGCAGGGCACAGTGGCTCAGGCCAAGACGGGCAGAAAACTTGAGGCCAGAATTCAAGACCAGCCTGGCCAACATGGCGAAATACCATCTCTAGTAAAAATAGAAAATTCAGTATTTGTACAAAAATACAAAAATTAGCTGGGCGTGGTGGTGCACACCTGTAATCCTAGCTATTTGGGAGGCTGAGGAACAAAAATTGCTTGAACCCGAGAGGCGAAGGTTGCAGTGAGCCGCGATAGTGCCATTGCACTCCAGCCTGGGCACCAAGAGCAAGACCTTGTCTCAAAAAATAAATAAATAAATAAATAAATAAATAAATAAATAATAGAGTAACTGAGATCTCAATCTGTGGCTTCATTAACAATATATATCATGCCTCAAGGAACCCACCTGAACGCTGTACACATTTATCTCAATATAAACAAAACACTGTCATAGTTTAGTTCTGCTGCTTATGACTCCATTATCTCACTGAATAACCACAAAATACGACATGGGGCCTCTGTGTCAAGTAAAATTAACACCCAATGTTTTCACTTTTGTATCACAGTTCCATTTGAAGCAGCAACTTGAAGCAAAACGTAGAATAAACTATTACTTTGCTGAATATAAAATTGAGCCAACCCTTTTTCCTTTTCCAACAAGACTGTGCTATACTTAAGCCTTTTTTCTAAAATTATTGACCTGAAACAAAACCAGAATATCAGAGTAGCCTTTGAACTGAACCTGAACCAAATCAATATTTCATTCAGTTCCAATTCCTGGCTTAAAATATCCATCAACAACCTTAGTGTGCAGACTGGATTTCATCCAATTAAAGGATCTATATTCTCTACAGTCTGCTAAATCCATGGGCTATAAAAGCAGTATCGTGGTTTTTTTTTTTTTTTCTTAAACATATTAGATAGAGATAGATAGATAGACGTAGATAGATAGATAGATAGATAGATAGATAGATAGATAGATAGATATTCTAACCACACAAATAATTCAGGATACATTCTTAACATAAACAACTCAAGCAATGTGGAATATACAACTAAAACTTGAAAGTCCTCCTTCACCCCTCCCTTCTAATTCTGTTCCTTCCCCAGAGAAATTCACCACTAACACTTTGGTAAATATCCTTCCTCTTCTTGGATTGTGACAGTATCTCTAATTTTTGAGCTCTAGCTTCTAAAATTTGGGAACAGGGCAATCCAATACAGTATGAATTTAATGTTCCAGCTTAGGCATGACAAAGATGAAATTCTTAGCTGTACTAGACCAGACACCAACCAGAACATGGTCACATTATCCACAGGCCAACTCACTCCAAGTAAAGAGGTAAGATACAAAAACATCTGGAAGAGACATATTCCCTGTGTTCTCTGGTTTCAAATGGCCAAAGAGGCAACGGTATCATGAGGCTAGGGTGAGCTAAGGAGCTGCCCAGTGTGTGTTTTGATTCAGCTGAGTGGGCAGGGGCTGGGGATAGACTTCTATAACCTTAGCAGCAAGTGACCTGTTCTAACCAAAGTCACAGGCCTGACTTCCCCTAAAGCTGCCCTCTTCTCCCATTAAGGAATTACAGCATCACCAAGTGGAAGGGTTGTTCCAGATGGCAGAAATCCAGCAAGCTAGCCAATGCTGCTACAAGGCACTGTGAAAGTAGTCAAGAGACTCCGTCATCTCCAGTGCTACGGCAGGACGCTAAAGCCACATTGTACCTTTAAACAGGTCTCATTAATCACAAGCCCATCTCCTGCTTCCTCTCTTGGTTTACTTTCTGTAAAGGAGAGGAAATAACAATGCCTTTATCACAGGGTTGTTCTAAAGATAAATGAAGATAGCATATGTAAAAAGCACAAAAGGCAATATTGTTTAAAGTCCATCTCTTATCCCCTCCTCTCCCTGACAAATTTGCAACTTTGTAGGCTTGGCACATAAATTACTATTTTTACTTATTCTGTGATTTGTGTTTCTGAGATCTTCACAATAACTTTGTGGCTGGAGCTCAGTTCCAAAAATAAAACATGGTATAGCCATGCAAGTCCCTTTCAGGTTTATTTTTATTATTATTAAAACAGTATTTGAAACCTACAGCAGACTTTGTGGTTTCTCTTGAACAATTCTCTCAATCAAAGCATTAACATTTCTCCTACAAAGCTACATCTAAACAACCAGTTCTTTTCAGTTTATATTCTAAAGGTCAGGCCGTCAGGATTATTTTTTACAGCAGCCATTTCAACGGAGAAGAACAAAGCCACAACACGCAGTAACTAAAGCAGCACATCTCCTGCCCAGAGAGGAACCAAGAGCCGGTTTTCCAACACCACTGCCCTTCAAAGGGCTGAGAAAATGACTTCCAGAAGCGTCCTGGTAACTACACCGTCCGGCTCACAAACACGTCCGGGGACTGTAAATCCCCAACACTAGGCAAGACCTGACACTAGCTTATCTGTCTCCATGGCAATCTCACCACGCTAATGGAGAATATTCCCTGCACTGCAGTGGACCGAGTCCCTGGAGAAGCCCCCACATGGTGATTATGGAATAACTGATTCGAACAAGGAAGACAGCAGCAAACAGACTGTAGAGAAATAATGCCCTGAACTCTGATGGTGGGAGAAGGAGAAAAAGACCACCAAAGGAAGATTAGCATCTATTTTTAGTCTCCCTCTTTGCATTAAAAGCAGATTTCTCTTAGTTTAGCCCCTGAGGCTTATACCTGCTGTCTATAGGAAAAGAGCTCATAATATTGTAAAGCATCTGAAAGGCCTCCCCCCCACACACACACTGGAAACCTTCCCCTTCTTTAAATAAGCATCCTGGCATTTACCATTGTCAGATATAATTACCTTTAAGGACTAAAAAGATTTGTGTTTACATAGGAGCATTCACTGAAGCATACCTGTAAGGCTTACAGAGCATTCTAATTATAAAATAAAAACTCCCAGAGGGCGTAAATAACATCTCTACAAAAAACAGAAATCCATCAACGGCAACAGATGAGAATGACACACTAATCAAAAATTCTCATTAGGGCTATTAAAATTTCTAAAATAGGTTTTTGGGTTTTTTTTTAAAAGAAAGAAAACCATTAGACTGCCAGTAATTCATTAAAATTTCACACATGAAATAGCAACAAGCTAGTTATCCTTTTCATAAGTTGAGTTCCTAAAGCCTCAGGAGAACACAGAAAGGTAATTGCATTCTCTCAGTAACTCTGGAGCAGATTTGCTGGTCACTCACAGCTTCCGCCAGAAACCACAGCAGATCTGGCAAACGAGATGCTTTCTTTTAATACCAATTAAATAGGCCCAGTGGCAGACCTAATGGTAGGTAATTTCTATATCAAAGAAACTAAAAGAAAATCTTTAAGTTGCCAGATGGGTGAGAGCAGCTGGCTACAAGATGTCATTATATAAATGTGATGTTAAAAAAAAAAAAAAATTCCTTGATGAGATTATTTTGCATGCAAATAGCATCTTTCACCCTCATTCCTAAAAATACTGTAAGCAGCTTAAAACATCCTCTAATCCCTCCCAGAGCGATTTTCTAATAAACTGGTCACCTGGGACTCTGCATCCTCCTTACATTCATGACCTCCTGAACAGGCCACAACATTCTCTTAGTGGACAGACTAAGGTATTTCTATTACAGGGTTTGGTTGTGTTCTCAAAAGCAAGCAGAGGGCCTAGTAAATTAGATCTTTCCAATGAAATGTTAATTTCTGAGAGTCCATTATAATCATGGATCTGAGAAGGGGGCCAGCATCTTCGAAAATTTAATGCTAAAAAAGCAAATTGTGTTCCAATTGTGGCAGTCCCAAAGTTCCACAAAGCCCCAAATCAGACTAGAGGCTACAGATTTAGCTAGTTACTGAACCATGCCTGCTGGCCTCACGGGTTTTGAGCTGGATGAACAAATCTGCGTTAGAGACTGCCGATTTTTCCACACTTCCTCAGTCTGTGATGAAATTATTTCTTCACATGACTTCAGCAGATAAGGTAAATCTACATCCACTGTTTTTTAATCTTACAGGCAATTATACAAGAGAAGTGAATCTGCAGATACACCAATTTGCCAGTCATTTCCCTGTTCTCCTGACACCTGGATTTTCAGGTCCTCCTTTTTCTGACTTAAATCCCTGTAAAAAATTATTTTTCAAGTGTAAAATTCAAAGTATCAGAAGAGAGCACGTGTGAAGACTGACCTGGCAGCAACAGGGAGTTGTGCACGCAGCCTTCACCCCTCCCTCCCCGTCCTCCTGTCAAGAGTTTTCTTGATGGATTGGGAGGAGGTTAACATGAGCTGGAGCTGTAATTCACTCTGAATCCAACTATCTAACTCTATCTCCATATATAGGATTGTTCGAGTCTTTTCCGCACATATGAGCAACAAAGCAATAGAGCTTTCAAAAAAAATTCCATTTTCTGGCAACTGCCCCACTCCATCTATCTGTTCCTTAAGCAAGCAGGCTGAACGAATCTCTGTGAGGCTAAAGAGCCAACAGAGCCTCCAGATTCGAAGAAAGACCAGCCATTGATTACGGCCCACAAGATGTCACTGGTAGATTGTAGTGAACATTTGTTGCTTTTCAGCCACTCGACACCCATTCTTACAAAATAGCAGCTCAACTTCCTTTTAAGGAATTAGCCCCCTCAACTGTGTGCAGTCTTCATCAGACAATTGATCAAAGTGCCCTGCTCTTCCCCAGCCAGGGCACACCAGCAAGCACAGTATTCCCACTTCTATCCTGGGCCTCTGCTTCTCCAACATAATCACATAGAGAAGGGAAAAAGCGTTAATTCCAGGTGCGGCCACTTAAGAGACCTGCCTGTCTCTGCTGCCTGCTGCCTGCATCCCTGAAGCAGCCCCAGCCTACACTTGTCGGAGCCTGTTGCCTCTGCGATCCTTTGGAGTCTGCGAATCATTCGTGTCCTTCTAACGCATTCTCTTTTGGCTTTAGCCAGGCAGTGTCAATTCCTGTCCCTTGCAACCCAAGGATCCTAACTAGCACCCTGGGGAACGGAACCAGGCCAGTGGGTGGCTCTCCTTAGCCCCATGCACAAGCCCGGAGTTATCCTGCCTCCATGGTAATGTCAGAAAGGAATTAAAGCTTAGTGTAGTGTACGTGATATGAGTCACAGGCCTTCTTCTGAGAATCAAGGTTCAACAGTGCCCAGAGGAGAAAACTGCTCGGCCTACATTCTGAAGTGGCCCCTGTCTTAGCTGCAGCTGCTATAAGAAAAGTACCATAGACTGGGTGGCTTATACAGAATTTATTTCTTACAGTTCTGGAGGCTAGAAGTCCAAGATCAGAGTGCCAGCATGGTTGGGCCCTCCTGGTGAGGGCCCTCTTCTGGGTTTGCAGATGGCATCTCATTATAGTCTTACATAGTGGAGACCAGAGGGAAGGAAGCTCTCTCAGAACTCACAGGACACTAATCCCATTATTGAGGGTCCATCCTCAGAACCCTATCACCTCCTAGAGGCCCCACCTCCTACTATCACCACCTTAGGGGTTAAGATTTCAACATATGAATTTGGGTAGACACAAAACATTCAATCTATAGCACCCATCGAGCTACAAAGGGTTGAAAATTGGTACAGGTGGAGGTGTGGGGGAGGGTGAGACCAACCCCTAGGCATGTAATAGACAATGTAGTATTTCACCAATTTTGAATGATTTAGGGCAGGGCATGCCCTGTCCTGTGGCACAGTACCATCACTGCCAACTGCATCAAACTTATCTATTTTCACTTATCTCCATTATCTGCCTGCACCTGATCTGTAGTTGATTTCCTACTCCTTTGTATTGCTACTTCATTCTATGTAACAGCAAGTAGGAAAAAGCACAAGCATGCGCACGCACATGCACACATACACACATGCACACACACTCAGCTACACACACTCCTTCCTTGCTCTCCAGCAGCTGAAGCATAGCAGCCAAAGTCTTAAATTATAAATACCATGCAAAGAAAGAAATCTTTCTCCCGGGGAGAGTGCACACTATTGACAAGGCCTCTTTAACTCGTTGAGACCGCAATGTGGAAATATCAATACCCAGGAAATGTTGAGGGGAACTAAGAAGCCACCTCCTACAAGTTTAGAACCAATGTGTGTGTTGAGTTTCAAAGGAAAGTTGGCAATATCCTGCTGCTCTGGTTTTAGTGAAGGGCACTGATGCTTTTTTACTCCACATCTCAAAAGCCCAGCTCTCACGTTTACACACACCAGCCATGCCCTCATTATCTTCTGCTCTGAAGAATTAGGACATGTGGGGACACTATGGAAGGGCTTCCAGTGCCCCCTTTTTTTTTTTGGCATGATATTTATTACACCCATCTACTTGGCCCTGCACACAAATCAGCTTGATGAGCAGGCTGTGCAGACAATAGAAAGAGAATGAACTTTAGAGTCAGGCCCACTCTGTTCAGATCGCAGCTTTACCAGAGACTGATCCACTTGGGGACATTTTTGGGCCTGTCATTCATGGTCATATTGGCTACTTGAGGACTAAATGCCCAGACTCAGAACATAACAAAAAGCCTGGCCTGGTCTGTTGCAGAGTTACTCTTTGAGGTAGATCTGCCCCCTCCATGGGACAAAGGACCTCTCCCCACCTCCTCACTGCCCCTCACTACTCTCCTTCTCGCCTGAAACTTACATCACTAGAGTCAGTTCTCTACATTTAAGAATTTTGCCCCCAGAAAAATCACCTTTAAATACAAATGTTAGCTGGGGAGGAAAGGAGAGCTCTGTGGAATCCCTCCAATTCCCTTCTCCCATCACAACCAGTGGTGACGTGGCAATGGGGGTGTTGGGAGCCTCTCAGACTCTCTCTGTCTTCTCTTCTTTCTCTGTAGTCCAAAGGGCCCTCACGCCTACCTATGCCTTCAATTACTACCAAAAGATTGATGACTCCAACTCAAGCAGATCCTCTGAGCTCCAGACCCTCAGACCTAACTTCTTATCTGAATAATGTTCCCCTGAATGTTTCACGGGAACCCAAAACTCGCTCCTCCCTCACCCCTGGTTCTCCTCCAGCATCCCCAGTCTTAGGGAATGGTCTCACCCTCCATCCAACTCGGCAAGCCGGAAAACTCACCGCTGTTATTGAAACGTCCCTCTCCCATAGCCAACTCCTCACCACACCCCGCTAATTTCTCCTCCTAAATACCTCCCAGGTTCATCCATTTCTCTCCCTTCCTACTGCCCTCTCACTTCAATACCATCACCTCATCCCTGGAAGACCACCCCAGCTCCCAGCCCTCCTCTCTGACCTGCAGTCCACTCTCCAATACAGCCGATGGATCTTCAAAAATTCGAAGGTATGACCTGCAGCTTAACACCCTTGACCAAAATCCTGAACACGGGAGAGCTCCGCCTATTCCTCCAGCCCATCTCAGGCCACTGCTCCCCGCTGGCCTATGTCCTCCATTCTCGGAGCCCCCACCTCACCTCATGTCCCCTATTTTGCCCGGCTAACTGCTGCTTCTCTCAGATACTAATCTCCATATTGCATACTCAAGGAACCGTTCTTCACTGGCTTCTCAGTCAAGGTCAGGGCGCCCTGTTGTATAACTCTTGACACCTGTGCTTTCCGTTCTTGGTATGCAGCATGGACGACCATCATACATTTATTGGTGAGGACTGGCATTTACCTCCCTCCCAGCTCAGACCGTCCTGAGGGCAGAGACCACATCTGACTGCCCACCCTTTAATCTCCAGCACCTGCATTAAGCATATGTTTGCTTCACATACATTTATTGGAGGTCTACTCTGTGCCAGAGTATATCATCATACATTATTTTTCCCAAATTATGTAACTTAAGGGCTCGTGTAGGATCTCATCCAAGAGGGCACCAAAAACAGCACATTTCTTTTTTTTCTTTTGAAATGGAGTTTTGCTCTTTTTGCCCAGGCTGGAGTACAATGGCATGATCTCGGCTCACTGCAACCTCCGCCTTTGGGGTTCAAGCGATTTTCCTGCCTCAGCCTCCCAAGTAGCTGGGATTACAGGCATCTGCCACCATGCCTGGCTAATTTTGTATTTTTTAGTAGAGACAGGGTTTCTCCATGTTGGCCAGGTTGGTCTCAAACTCCCGACCTAGTTGATCTGCCCGCCTTGGCCTCCCAAAGAGCTGGGAGAAAACAGTACATTTCTAAGGAGATTTGCAAGGTGTTTGAAGATTGACGGTTAAGTAAAGAGGCCAAAAACAGGACTGAGTGCCCAAAAGATGCTAGGCATGACGGTGAGTCAGGCAAACAGGGCAGTGGGCAGATCCCAGAGGATGGCATTTGATGAGGGATAGAGAACTTCAAGGTTAAAGTTCGGCAAGAGATGGAAAAGGATGGGAGAAAAAAGGTTCATTGTCCACCCTGTAATGTTTCTAAAGCCAGCACCTCCAATCCTTTACCAAAAGGCTTTACTAAATGTCCTGGTCACCCAACAGAGAACTGACCTGGAGGATTCCCGAAATAAAACTTCATATGGCTACTCCCCACCTTGCCAACTACTGCTCCCGACTCTCCCATTCCTGCCAAATTGCAAGGAATCATCCACCAGCCTCAGGTGCTGAATTATTCAATTATTCTAGCAGCTTTCCAAACACGTGTGCTGCTAGAAAATCTTTCAAAAGTAAAAGAATCATGTTATTTAGGCTACTAGGTCATTTTTGAAACCTGTCTTGAATTCTCGTTTGCCACGTAATTGTTTTTCTATTAAACAATAGCTCATTGACACCTCACCCTTACTAGCAAAAAGCAGTGGCAAACATGTAATCACAAGACAATCTGCTGCAGTTACCAACAGTCAGTGTTACCTCCAGATCCTGCCCAACAGCCCCCGGGCTCCTACACTTACCCAAAGCTGAGGTACTGCTGCAGCACCTAAAGTACTGAGTACAGCAGCAGAGGACCTGAAGAACCACTTCCAACTATCCGCCATTCCCCTACACACACACCAACCTGCCTTATTTTAGTTAAAAAGAAAAAAAAAATTAAAAAGCCTTCTACCTTCTAACCTACGTCACAATGCTAAAATCACTAAAATAATCTGTCTGCACTTAGATCTGGAAACCCCTCTTAACACCTCACCCACAACCCACCCACCCACTGCATGTCAGCTCTCTGAGATATTTTCTCCCCGTAGAACAAACCAAAGAGAATGTTTTGGGGAAGAAGGAAAACGAGTCACGAACCAAGCCTTTAAGACTCCATTTTAGCACAGGGCTCCTTCAAGAGCCCTATATTTCTGGCATGAAGATGAGTTCGGTCAAAAAATGCAAGTATTTGCCAGAGGTAGACTTTTAACCCCAAACCAGTGATAAAACTCACATAGGAGAGAATGACATTTTTCATTTAAGTCAAAAGCAGTCTGAGCCACTAAGTCTCAGGCACTTTCCTCTAACCTACAAATAGGGGTACCAGCAAGTTATTACAATATTGGATAGAGGGCATCTCACTGGAAGCAGATTAAGGCAGTCTTGCAGATAATCACTGGTCCACACTAACAATGCATGCTAGCCAAGTGATGGGATGGGGATGGTGCCTGTGTTAGGGACTAAGAAAATCTCTGCTTGTTCATACAGGTTGTTGCCAGGAGGAATCAAGCTGTACCATTGTCCCAGCTTTCCCAAGTGCCTCCCAGGATGCCAACAGTCACAAGAAGAAGAAAGCACATACTCGGCCACGCATGTTGGCTCACGTCTATAATCCCAGCACTTTGGGAGGCCGAGGTGGGTGGATCACTTGAGGTCAGGAGTTCAAGACCAGCCTGACTAACATGGTAAAACCTCATCTGTACTAAAAAAAAAAAATTACAAAAATTAGCCGGGTGTGGTGGTGCGTGCCTGTAATCCCAGCTACTCGGGAGGCTGAGGTAGGAGAATGGTTTGAATCCTGGAGGCAGAGGTTGCAGTGAGCCGAGATCACACCACTGCACTCCAGCCTGAGTGACACAGCAAGACTCCGTCTCAAAAAAAAAATAAAATAAAATAAAAAGCACACACTCATGCCTCACTCTTCTTTTTTACTTTTCCTTACCATTCCTCCACCTGTTCAGCTCCATCTCCAGATGCTGGATAACATTCTTCAAAGTCTTGTTTTTCTCTTTTTCTTTTTCATATTTCTTCTTCCATTCTTCTGCTGTCAGTTCTAGGTTCACAGAGACTGTATTCTTGATGGTCTTAGCTCTGGGATTAAAAACATAAGGGGACAATTCAGCTCATTATTAGCATTAGCTAAATCAGTATGATTAAGCCCGAGATTCCTCATGTCAAAAGACTGGAGATAGGGAAGCAGAAAGGATCCTGTGGCTTTCACCAACCATCCTCCTAACTGGACTAATGGCACCACTACCCCTTGAGGCTTCAAGATCATCCTTTCCTTTTCTCCTTCACATCCTACCGGTCTCTAAATCTAATGAACGTTTATTTGAATTGTCTCAGGGTTTCCTCTTTCCCTCTTCCCTCTGCTACTGTCTTAGTCTGTGTCCTCAGCCATCCTTATGGTTATAGTCTTTTTCAAATGTTCAGTACCCTCCTTTAAGCCCCCTGAATACCATCACCAGATTTACCTTCCTAAGTTGAGGTTCTTTTCAGTTCAATTAACATTTATGAATTTGGGGTATACCAAGACAGATGGACAAGGTCTCTGGCCTCTTGGAGCTTGGAGTTTCTTATACCAATGATACACAGACAGAAATAATAGAATCAATTATTTCTCTTCCTCACCTGTGGTACCCAGAACCACCCCTGATGTATTTAACACATCAACACATGCCTCGTAGGTCAGGTGGGTCCTGCAGCCAGGTGACACCATGGCTCCCTGCTGAGCATGCGCCCCACCCCCCCATCACAGCCCATCATCACCATGTGGTGAGGAGGCCCCACAGTATTCAGATCATCCCATTTTCCAAGAAAAATCAGAAACTGTTTTTTCTTTAATTTGTGTCTCCCAGTTTTAAACTATTTATAAAAGTAATATGTGGGACAAACAAACATGCCTAATGGCCACCATTTTGCCACTTCTAGTACAGGAGATGATGCAGTCTCCTGGGGCACATGGCCTGGGGGTTTGTGATGCCACAGGGATGCTACCTGGAGAGTAAACCAAAGGGGCTACTGTAGACAGCAAATCAGTAGCTGCACCAGGTGATACCAAAAACAAAAGCCACAACTCACCTCGGCATGCACAGAAACGAACACCTAAGTAGCCTTGTCCAATTGAGAAGGGAACTCCACTTAGGCTCGCTTTTTAAGAAGCTAAAGCTTCATTAAAAACTATGTGATATCCTGTTTTATTTGCTATTGACTTTTTCATTTTGAACCTCTAGCAGTTATTACACCGTCATATTTGCCAGCACAATCTGATTTGTGATTCGGGTTAATTACCGTTGTCAGCAAATGACATCCTGATTTCTATTTCAGTGCAAGAAATTCAGCAGTCCTCACCAGCACTACAGATGTCATTCCAAAAATTCATTGCTAAAGCAGACAACTAAATAACCCAACTGTCAAAAGAGGAGTTCAACAACTTCAATGTAAGACTCCATTTAAGAATTAGAATAACTCTCTCTTGTTCACTGCAGCTTGAGGCTGAGGTCCCTAGAAGTGCTTCGAGCCTAATTTTTCAAATAGCAGCAATTTTATTATTACTTTAAAGTCATAAAGTCTGTTCCTGTTTGACACTCTCACCTCTCCTACTGACATCCTCAGGCAGTGCTGTGGATATTTCTCAGACGCAAGCACAAACACCACAAGCATCTATTATCAACTTAGTAAGGCAAAAAGTGAAAAATAACTCATGGCTAAAATGCTTATGGACACTTAAGGGCACACTTCAAGGCTACTAATCTTACTTTTTAAATCATAAAGAGTCCCTTGATACTTTAACACGATACCAGAAAGAGAAAGCTAAAGCCTCTATGCTGTACTCAGGCAGGTTTAGCCAGAGACACATTTTGTAAGCAGACTCAGCAAGGTTATCACCATTGGTGTAACTGGTCCTCATTCTCAAAGTACCTTTTAATATTGCCTAGAAAATCGCCACTTCTGTAGTAATCAGGGTCCTGGCAGGAAACAGATGACCTGCGTGAATTGCATGATTTGGAGAGTGCTTAACAAAGGTTTGGAAAGGTGTTGGGAAATAACGAGGGTTAATGTGGTACCCACATTAGGTTTGGGGGAGCCATTACTACCCTTAAGCTGAAGGGGAGCCAGAGAGAGAAGGCTAGAAGGAAAAGATTGCCTGGTAGGTATGAATTGTAACCGCCATTGGTAGGGACACAGCTAACCCAAAATGATCTGGCAGGGAGGAAGCCAGGAAATAAATACCTGAACCTCACGCTCTTCTCTCCTTCTGATTGCCTGCCTTAACATAACTGGAAGCCAGAGGAAAAGGAGCCCATTGCATGAGCCCAAACCAGTCACCCTCCTAAGTCACAGAGCAGGGCAGAGATGGCACAGAAAAGATCCAGAGGAGTCGCTAAAGATGCGCAACCCAGGCCGGGCGCGGTGGCTCAAGCCTGTAATCCCAGCACTTTGGGAGGCCGAGACGGGCGGATCACGAGCTCAGGAGATCGAGACTATCCTGGCTAACACGGTGAAACCCCGTCTCTACTAAAAAACTAGGAAGAATCAATATCGTGAAAATGGCCATACTGCCCAAGGTTATTTATAGATTCAATGCCATCCCCATCAAGCTACCAACGAGTTTCTTCACAGAATTGGAAAAAACTGCTTTAAAGTTCATATGGAACCAAAAAAGAGCCCGCATCTCCAAGACAATCCTAAGTCAAAAGAACAAAGATGGAGGCATCACGCTACCTGACTTCAAACTATACTACAAAGCTACAGTAACCAAAACAGCATGGTACTGGTACCAAAACAGAGATATAGACCAATGGAACAGAACAGAGTCCTCAGAAATAATACCACACATCTACAGCCATCTGATCTTTGACAAACCTGAGAGAAACAAGAAATGGGGAAAGGATTCCCTATTTAATAAATGGTGCTGGGAAAATTGGCTAGCCGTAAGTAGAAAGCTGAAACTGGATCCTTTCCTTACTCCTTATACGAAAATTAATTCAAGATGGATTAGAGACTTAAATGTTAGACCTAATACCATAAAAATCCTAGAGGAAAACCTAGGTAGTACCATTCAGGACATAGGCATGGGCAAAGACTTCATGTCTAAAACACCAAAAGCAACGGCAGCAAAAGCCAAAATTGACAAATGGGATCTCATTAAACTAAAGAGCTTCTGCACAGCAAAAGAAACTACCATCAGAGTGAACAGGCAACCTACAGAATGGGAGAAAATTTTTGCAATCTACTCATCTGACAAAGGGCTAATATCCAGAACCTACAAAGAACTCAAACAAATTTACAAGAAAAAAACAAACAACCCCATCAAAAAGTGGGCAAAGGATATGAACAGACATTTCTCAAAAGAAGACATTCATACAGCCAACAGACACATGAAAAAATGCTCATCATCACTGGCCATCAGAGAAATGCAAATCAAAACCACAATGAGATACCATCTCACACCAGTTAGAATGGCGATCATTAAAAAGTCAGGAAACAACAGGTGCTGGAGAGGATGTGGAGAAATAGGAACACTTTTACACTGTTGGTGGGATTGTAAACTAGTTCAACCATTATGGAAAACAGTATGGCGATTCCTCAAGGATCTAGAACTAGATGTACCATATGACCCAGCCATCCCATTACTGGGTATATACCCAAAGGATTATAAATTATGCTGCTATAAAGACACATGCACACGTATGTTTATTGCGGCACTATTCACAATAGCAAAGACTTGGAATCAACCCAAATGTCCATCAGTGACAGATTGGATTAAGAAAATGTGGCACATATACACCATGGAATACTATGCAGCCATCAAAAAGGATGAGTTTGTGTCCTTTGTAGGGACATGGATGCAGCTGGAAACCATCATTCTTAGCAAACTATCACAAGAACAGAAAACCAAACACCGCATGTTCTCACTCATAGGTGGGAACTGAACAATGAGATCACTCGGACTCAGGAAGGGGAACATCACACACCGGGGCCTATCATGGGGAGGGGGGAGGGGGGAGGGGGGAGGGATTGCATTGGGAGTTATACCTGATGTAAATGACGAGTTGATGGGTGCAGCACACCAACAAGGCACAAGTATACATATGTAACAAACCTGCACGTTATGCACATGTACCCTACAACTTAAAGTATAATAATAATAATTAAAAAAAAAAAAAAAAATCCAGACAATTGGAAAAGATAGACCAAGGGTCCTTTTTTTTTTTTTTTTTTTTTTTTTTTTTTTTGAGACGGAGTCTCACTCTGTCACCCAGGCTGGAGTGCAGTGGCCGGATCTCAGCTCACTGCAAGCTCCGCCTCCTGGGTTCACGCCATTCTCCTGCCTCAGCCTCCCGAGCAGCTGGGACTACAGGCGCCCGCCACCTCGCCCGGCTAGTTTTTTGTATTTTTGGTAGAGACGGGGTTTCACCGTGTTAGCCAGGATGGTCTCGATTTCCTGACCTCGTAATCCGCCCGTCTCGGCCTCCCAAAGTGCTGGGATTACAGGCTTGAGCCACCGCGCCCGGCCAAGGGTCCTTATTTTCACTTCACTGCTACAATAAATCTAGCTACCTCATAAATTCACCCTTTTAAGGATGCTCACAGTCCTTGAAAGTTTAGATCTTGCTTTGCAATGTATGTATTTCGTTTAATCAACTATGAAATATAGCACAGCTATTTCTTACAAACTTTGATACCTAAAGAAAGTGCATTAAACTATAGCTTATAACTTCTAAAAAAAAAAAAAAAAAAAAAAAAAAACTACCAAAAAAACTAGCCGGGCGAGGTGGCGGGCGCCTGTAGTCCCAGCTACTCGGGAGGCTGAGGCAGGAGAATGGCGTGAACCCGGGAGGCGGAGCTTGCAGTGAGCCGAGATCCGGCCACTGCACTCCAGCCTGGGCGACAGAGCGAGACTCTGTCTCAAAAAAAAAAAAAAAAGATGCGCAACCCAACTTCCCTTTGGAACTCAAATAACAGTGGGAATCCGTGGCTCACGCTGGAGCCCGAGACTTCATTCAGCCCAAATGGGGCAAGCGGGGCTTTTACATTCACTAAAGGTAGAATATGAAAAAATCAGCTTACACTGAGAAAGAAAGATGTTAATTCTCCTAAAATTGTTCTAGAGAATTAAGTAATCCCCACCTTCCCCCAAGAAAACCCTAAGGGGCTTCTGTATGTGTTATACAAATTGGCTAGCTGACTCTGAAATTTATAATAGAAATGAAAAACAAAAACAAGAATAGCAAGGTCAGTTCTGAAGATCAAAGTCAGAGGATTGAATACCAACACTTTCTTATAAAGTAAAACTGATCAAATTGTCAGAAACATTGGAATAAAAACAGAATAAACTGTCCAGAAACAGGCACTCAGAGGACAGTCATCTAACTTATGACAAAAGTGCCCATAAAGAAGAGTGGAAAGGGCAGTCCTTTCAATACTGGGTACTGAGGGGAAGCGGAACTTTATCCCCCACCCCCAATACCATGTAAAAAATTCTGTTCCAGAGAGATCCCAGACATAAATGTGAAAAGTAAAACAATAAAGCTTCTAGAGAAAATATAGGACAGTATCTTCAAGACCTTGGTGTAGGCAAAGTTTTTTAAAAAATTTATTTATTTATTTATTTATTTTTTTGAGACAGAGTCTCACTCTGTTGCCCAGGTTGGAGTGCAGTGGCACGATCTCGGCTCACTGCAATCTCTGCCTCCCGTGTTCAAGCGATTCTCCTGTCTCAGCCTCCAAAGTAGCTGGGATTACAGATGCATGCCACCATGCCTGGCTAATTTTTGTATTTTTAGTAGTGATGGGGTGTTGCCATGTTGGCCAGGATGGTCCCAAACTCCTGACCTCAGGTGATCCACCTGCCTCAGCCTCCCAAAGCGCTGGGATTGCAGGCATGAGCCACCGTGCCTGGCCAAAGATTTCTTAAATAAAACATAAAAGAAAAAATAAATGTGACTTCATTAAAATTAAAAACCTGTCTTCATTAGAAGCCACAATTAAGAGAGTTAAAAGGCAAGTTACAAGGTGGGAGAAGATATATAAAATACATATACCTGACAAAGGACTTACCCAAAATAACTCTTTTAAATCAATAAGAAAAAACTGGGCAAAGACTTGCAACAGGCACTTTATAAAAGAAGTGCCAATAAAACACCTCCTAAAAAGGTGTTTAACATTATTAGCCTAATAATGGCTAAATTAAAACTACAATGAGATACCTTAACACACCCAACAGAATGGCTAAAAAATTTGAAACCGATAATGCCAACAGTTGCTGAGAATGAGCAATGACTGTAACAGTCAACTGCTGCTGGAGAGACTGTGAATTATTACTGTCGTTCTGGAAAAATCTTTAGTAGTATCTACTAAAGTAGAATATTTCACACCTTATGACCCGCTCCCACCTAACAGAAATGAGGACATATATTCACCCAAAGGCATGACAACCAATGTCATAGTAACTTTATTTATAATCACCCCAAAATGAAAATAATCCAAATATCCATCAACAGTAGAATGGATACATATAAGCCACATTAATACAACAGAATACTATATAACTGTGAAAAATAAACTGCTACTACACCTAACAATGTAGATGAAGTTCACACATAAAACGCTGCATGAAAGAAGCCAGATACAAAACAGTACTGCATGATTTCACTTTTATATAGTTTGAAGACAGGCAATACTAATCTATGTTGATGGAAGTTAGGGTGACAATTACCCTTGAGAGTTCGGTGTTGACTGAGAGGGTCCAAGAGAGAGGATTCCAAGATGCTGGGTGGTGGTCACATGTGCATACATATTTGTAAAAAAAAAATCAGTCATACACTTAAGTTTATGCATTTTACTATATTATATTCAATAAAAATTGAGTTAAGAAAAATAAACTGATGTAGAAAGAAATCAAGTCAGACACAAGAATTTCCAGATGCAGAATAAACTAGAGTTACTAAGAGAGATACTGAATTTTTGTGCCCCGAGGCTTATTGCGTGTGTGTTTTTTTTTAATAGAACAAATATTCTCCTATCTAGGATGTCAAAAACAATCTTGCAAAGTGAAATAAAGAGGGTCTCAGTCCCTCATTCCCTCAAGAGAGTAAGAGTAAAAGGATATAGAATGTCTACAATTTCTTTTTCTTTTTACCATTAACTTTGGCAAATTTAGAGAATGAAGGAGCCTAATGATCACTAGCTTCTTTCTGTTTGGACATTCAAAATTCATTTTTCCTTAATTAGCTTTAACTGATTTCAGAGGTAAAAAAAGAAAAAGAAACTGCCATCAATGTGGTTACACAGTGTTCTGCTGTCTTGTGGTTTGGATCTAGGGCGTGAGGCTGCCGGTGAACATGATCCGGAGCTGGAGCACAGGCCTACACGTGTGCATTTATTGCTCAGCTTTGTTTCAAAAAGAATTTCAGGTAGGAGCTTACAGGGAGACACAAAATCAAGAAGACAGCAGAAATTAAGAAGTGCTCTTAAGGCAGGTTTTGTGATTTTTGTCTAGCAGAAGCTATACAGCAATTGTGATACCAACCAGCCTTATAGTTCTGGGACATTATCTCTTTGATATAGAGAAACAAGCCAATGACCCACAGAAGCCTTATTCTAGCCACTTACTGACTGCTCACTCATCCTCTTTAAAGGTCAAACTGACTGTGATACTATTTGATTAATCCAAAGTGACCTGATCATTCACAAAGAAATACAAAAGTGGGTTCTTCATTTCTAAAAACTCTCAGGGTTTTCAATCAGAGCCCCCACTGTGTACACAGATACCAATGTCTATTCCACCAGTTACAACCATAGCAGGCGCTGAGCAAAATCCTAAAGGCTACTCTGAGAAAGAATCCAAAGGCTACTCTGGGAAAGAATTTTAATTCAGTCCTAAATTTATACCCTAACAGCAAGACCTGCTTTTAAAACTGAGTCAAATTGTGAGTATGCCATTATCAGGGTATCTGTTTTACATCTTTTCCTTGTTTTGGCTTGCTTCAGCAAGTCAAGCACTACTTTAATGATATATGATCTAGGCGTGCCCTGGGTATAAAATCTCTTCTCCCCACAGGGAGGGAATTAGGACCAAATTTTTTAAAGACCTCAAAGCTTACGAATGTTAACCACCCTTAGAAAAGGCAGACCAAACCCAGCAGGCAAAGAGCAGTGGCCACAGTACATCTTCCATCTAGATACTGCTACAGAGACAGTTAAGTCAGAAAAGATTCTCTTAGATATATTCTACTAAAGAATGGAAAGAGGAAACTACCTCCCCATTCTCGAGCATTCTGTTATTTCCTTCCCAGCACCACTCAATCTTTCCATCACTGAATTTGCAGTTTACATGTTCAGAAGCACATGGCCAGCTTCCAAGACTGCTCATGGTACCCATCTTCACCACCGAGGTTAAACACCCATACGTGATGACACTGAAGGCATCCTCATAAGTTGGCACTTGAACAAAGCCCTCCTTGAATGGGGAAAAGACCTAGAACCACTGCATTCTGATGAGTCTCATCCCCACCTGCTTCCCTAATGGTTTCCTATACTCATATTTCCTGGCCACAGTCAGTTCTAAAAGACATGAGGAGTGCCTACCATTGGCGTTTCTTCTAATTACTTTGGCTTCCCTGGAATAACCACAAAGATGTTTGTTCTTGGTACCTTCATATGTTTTGTTTCAGCATCCTCCTTCTCTCACCAGGTGTTCAGGATAGTGCTGGCATTTGAATAAGGAGCTCTAGACAATCTCACACCTTCAGCTCATAGAATAAATCTGTCATGTGTGATTCTGCACCGTGAATGGTGTGTGTGAGAGAGAAACAGAGATTCTCCCACTGTGGAAGCAGGAGAGGATAGAAAGTATAGCATTCTTCACTATCAGTCAGAGCTCTCCAGAGAAACAGAACCAATAGAAGATAGAGACAGGTGATAGATAAATATAGATAACATATTATATATCCTATTGTATACATAAGATCTTATTATATATACATACATATATATTATATATCTCACTCTTTTATTTACTTAAGAAATTGACTCCCATGACTGCGGGGGCTGGCAAGTTTGAAAGCCATAGGGGAGGCTGACAGCTGGAAACTGAGGCTGGAGTTAATGTTACCATCTTGAAGCACAATTTTGTCTTCTCCGTGAAACCTGCATTTTAGCTCTTAAGGCCTTCAACTGAGTGGATGATGCTCGCCCTTATTATTGAGGGTAACCTGCTTTGCTTAAAGTCAACTGATTGTAAGTGCTAAGCACATCTACAAAGTACCTTCACAGCAATGCCTCGATTTGCATTTGATTAAGTAACTGGGCACTACGGCCTAGCCAAGTTGACACATAAAACTAATCCAAAACTAACCTTCTAATTTACTCTGAGACCTAGTTCTCATCTATAACACCAAGCCTTCTTCTGAAAGGACCACTGCTCCAAAGCACCTTCCCGGCTTCTGGTGAGGGAAGGAAGGAGGGTGGGAAGGAGAAATTAAAATATTGTGCCTTTAAAAAGTGCTAGTCACCTGAGAAACATTCAGAAATGACATGGATAAGGACTGGGCATCTAGTTAAATGTATGTCACCCACAGTATTTCTTCCCTCCAAGAGCAAAAATTAACCCTATTGGTGTTTCAGCAGTAGCTCCCCCAACAGGAATGATTTAAGCCTTTTTTTCTTTCATGTCAAAGTGTAGTCAAGTATCTGCCTTGGCCAAAATGCTCGTTCTACTCTCACAGGTAACATGTTCTCATGTTCTGGTGACGTACATTTCATATGCACACTATTCAGGCTCTGCCTAATCTAGCTACCACTAAACTGGCAGATGACACAATTAAAATGATGACATGACTTTTTTAAGCGCACATCAGGAAAAGAAGAAAGAATATTACTTTCCCTAAGATATCAATTCTCCTTCCACATTCAACATACAAATAAAGCCTTTGAATTATTCATGCTGGATCAATCAAAAATCCTGGTGCCAAAGATGTGCTGATTCAGGTCTTCCTAACCACATTGGTCTGTCCCCTCAGAGGGCCTCTTTCCCTTCATTACCACCCCAAATCAAGGTACATTAAAATTGGCTTCCAACACAATCGGGGGATTTGAGTTCACACTTCTAAAACATAAATATCTTTTTCAAATAGTGCTGTAAAAGTAGTTTAGAAGAGTAATTAAAGACTACAAAATAGAATTCTGGAAGCCAGAAGAAAAAATCAATAAAAGTGCTCTAATTTGAGTCTGGCTTTTTGACTTTCTACTGCCTGGGAATTCACGTGCTGCATCCTCAACTAGATTAAAAGCTCTTTGAGAATGCAGGAGACAGCACTTACTTCTTTAATGGCACGATGCTGGGCATTCAGGAAACCAAAGGAAACAACCCCGACTGAACGGAAGAACCAGAATGCTGGAAACCATCATTCTCAGCAAACTAACACAGGAACAGAAAACCAAACACTGCATGAGAAAACTCACTCATAAGTCGGAGTTGAACAATGAGAACACATGGACACAGGGAGGGGAACATCAAACACTGGGGCTTGTCGGGGGGTGGGGGTCTAGGGGAGGGATAGCATTCAGGGAAATACCTAATGTAGGTGACTTGTTGATGGGTGCAGCAAACCACCATGGTACGTGTATGCCTATGTAACAAACCTGTACGTTCTGCCCATGTATCCCAGAACTTAAAAGTATAATTTAAAAAAAAAATAGAAATAGACATGGTAAATTTTTCCCTTTAAATTCCAGTATCTAACCTATAATCCTGAAGAATGCTAGCAGGACTCTTGGTAGAGTGCTTTCAGGGATCTGCAGATTTAACTGCTTCGAAACAAATACTACATTGTGTTATTCAGAGCATCAGTACAGTCAAGCAGAACAACAAACGTGTACTCGCTTCACGTCCTTGAAAGAACCACAAAGGAATCACTGAGGAACCTCATGCTGCCCTAAGGTTTGCCCACCTCTGCAGTAAGAATATAATGAACACTCATTACAATGAATTTAGGATGTGCCCGGCAGTCTTTTCTGAGTTCAAAGTGCTTAATCTCATTAGCTACCACATACCATGTCTAATCTGATGTTCAGTCTTGTGTCTGCTGTATAATTGGGTTCAATGAGTATATTTAACAATACAGCAGGTATTGGCCCTGTAGTTCAGCATCCTTAAATAATCCATTAACTAACTTGGGGATAAAGGGAAAGGAACGAAACCTCACACATTTCCAATAATAGATTGGAAAGCAAACCAGATCCAAACCCAACCAAACTTCTGGATGTAATGGCATCAAAGTTCAGCAACTGCCTTAACTTTCCAACACAAATAAGCTTTAGATAACCTTACACAATAAGCTTTAGATTCATCTGTTCATTCATTTGATAAACATTTATTTATTGACCACCTACTGTGAACTAGTTGTGCAGAGTCGTTGATGAGAAACTAATGTCTGTGACAAACTCAGTCCCTGCTGTCACAGAGAGCAGAATCTAGATGACTCTGATAAAAGAATGTAGACCGACCTATTTCATTTGAAAACATAATTTACATTACTTTTTAATTCCTGGAAGCCCAAATTATCTGCAGTATTTTTTATTTGTTCATTCCCAAAATGTAATTCTAATTCTACTTTATTTAATCCTCTCCCTTATATGACAGTGCTGTCCGTTACAGTGCATTACATTCAGTCTAGTCCCATCTACTACTATGACCTTTTCAAGGCTGAATACTGTGAGATTATTTAAGACGAAAGAAAAGCAGAACTTGCAATCACCGATAGCTGGCCATCGGTCATGAACTTTTTTTACCTGGACTCATGCCAGCCCTTGTGCTAGGTTAAAACTGAAGCAACTATATAATCCTCCCAATATTCTTGAAATAGGCATTATTATATCTCTCTCTCTATGAGAGAGAAGACTGAGGCTTAGAGGGGAGAGGTAAACAAGAGAATGGGTCAACAGCAGAATTAGCTTCAACACTGAGCTTACTGAACCAAAGGGCTGTGCTCAGACTATGCATCCTAGGACATCCTCCATGTTTAGTCACTTACTGGCTGTGTGGTCTCAGGTATGGTATCCAATGGCTTTGCACCTAAGCCTTGATTTCATACTCTGTACAAAGGTGAGATAATTGCTGTCAGAAGTGCTATAATTTTGACACACCTGACATATATTAGACACTAACTGATATTCAAAATGCTTCCTGTAGACGCTGCAAATATCTCCTGATAACAGCAATGCCCCAAGGTGACTGGGCCTTGCAAAGATAGCCAATGCCCCACGGTGACTGTGGCTTGAAAAGAGCCAGAATATTTTTGCTTTGCTGGTAAGGATTTTTTTTGAAGCGATGTTTCCTTTATAAATGCATTTAGAGCTGGTTTGCTCAAACATGTCTTCAGAGGAAATTGTTAAAGCTCAAGTTTAAGACACTGGGCAGGGTGTGATCTTGTTTTCCATAAGCAGATGCTGGTTTGTGGGTTTCTGAGACCCTTGAGGAACGTAGGTGTTATCCTACTGCAACCCCCTTGGCCTAAGCATTTAACTAATCAAGGAAGCAATTTGGGAGGAAGTAAAGGACCCAAATCCAGTATAAAAGATATATTAGCTCTACAACATTTCAATATAATTATTATTTATTTAGACATCCCACAGGTGCCATGGCTGCATAATTCTATGTTCTGTTGAGGGCTCAGGAAATGACTGGGGCTTAATGCAGTTTAAACAAGCCATAACAATTTCCCAGACAGAATGCCCACCCCCATCTGTCCTTTCTCTCATCTTAAACTATTCCTTAGGCATAACCACACAACACACACTCCCAGGGAGGAGGCAGGGAAGTGCTCTGTGCATCCATTCACAAATGAGCTAGTTAAAGCCCACAGAGCACTGGTGACTTGTCTAAAGATCACATGATTGTTTAGAATTAAATGAACCGATGGCAGCAGAATCCACATCCAACCTCAGCCCTAAGCTCAGCTCACTGAGCACTGAAGATGTTCAGATCGCCCGATCCACAGCACCCCAAGCACTCTGGGAATGAACACTGAGGCACGAGGGCTGAAGGATAGAACCTAAACACTGGAACTGAGGAAACATGCCTGAAGGAGGTCAGGCCTTGGACAGTGGGAGGGGGTAGGTAAAAAAGAAAGTGACAAGAAAAAAAGGAAGATATGAACCAAACCACACATGTAACTCTTGCTTTACGATTATGGAGTCACACCTGCTGCCCACCTATGGACACCTCCCAGGGATCTAGGAAGTCTCATGTGGGTATTTTTAAAGGTAGGAAGCTGTCATCCACGTCTCTTCTCAGCATACAGTCCAGACCTCCTACCTCCAGTGCTGGTAAAGATTCCTTCCCCTTCGTTGCTTTTTATACCTCTATTCTGCATTCACATAATTTTCTGGGTGTTTTATCAGCCACTGTGCAATGGATCCCAAATACCAGAGCTAAAGGCAGTTATCAATCTTGAGATTTATAAACTTGAAATAATATGAACCTAAAAAGTAGACTCCAGTGCCATGAAGAACAAAAGTAACACCCCAACGCATTTCCAATTCACATCTGAAATAAGTTTAGCTGTTTTGCTTTGTTTTGTTTTAAACACCATACCTTTGACTGGCGTGTTCTTGCCCATTATTTTAAAATACAATTATTGCTTTGGCCTCAATAAGTGATGCCTCAAGTTTACGTATCACCTGCTAGATGTAATTGAGTAAAAGGCTGTTTGTCCCTTACTTTATGATTCTCTGACAATAGCCCCTTGCCACTCACTATTATTTTTTTCTTTTTTTGAGACAGTCTTGCTCTGTCGCCCAGGCTGGAGTGCAGTGGTATGATCTTGGCTCACTGCAACCTCCACCTCTTGAGTTTAAGCAATTCTCCTGACTCAGCCTCCTGAGTAGCTGGGACTACAGGTACATGCCACCACACCCAGCTAATTTTTGCATTTTTAGTAGAGACAGGGTTTCACCGTGTGGGCCAGGCTGGTCTCAAACTGCTGACCTTGGAGTTTGAGACCAGCCTTGGCCTCCCAAAGTGCTGGGATTATAGACGTGAGTCATTGCGCCTGGCCTTGCCACTCACTCTTAAGACCCAAGACCTAGCTCAGAGGATGGGTCCTAAGAGACCACACGTACCTCTGTCCAAACATCAGTGTGGACTTGGTCTCAGCCTCATTGAAGACAGAAGGAGAACAGCAAATGACGATGGTGGTTCTGCAGTTCCCACCCAAAGAGTCCTGAAGAATCCGAGTCATCTTGCTGTCCCGGTATGGCACATGTGTTTTCTATTTAGGAAAAGAATAAGTATTGGTTTTGACAGCCCATTCTGAGAAAAACCAGAGGCAAGCAAGTCAGGGATGAAGACACTGAGCTTAGAAATCGAGTAAAACAAGAATTTGTGGCCGGGTCTTTGGATCTTGCCCAAGTTTAAAATGCCCATTCTTTGACCTATGTCATAGGAAATTAGCATCATCATTCATACTTTTCAGTAGATGGGAACTCCCAGGGAGCAGGCATCCACAGCCAGGATTCCCTCTGTCCTTTTCCAAACAGAAAAACAAACCAGTCTCTGGTGTGTGGCAAAGGGACTACGAGGACCCAAAAGGTGGTTTCTCATAATATTATTTAATAGACGGGGGCAGGATCACTTACTGTCCCTTCTGCCAAAGCAGAGATCACATTTCCAAGAGCAGACAAAGACTTATTGATATTTTTAGCTTCATCGAGAACAGCTCCCTCGGCACCAGTTTTGCTGACCTACCAGAGAGAAAAGAAAGCAGTGAGCAGCACAGGACAGCGGAAGCACAAAGTAGAAATTTCAAATTCACACAAGGGCAAAGGGGGACAGCCTCCTGGAAAGCAAGGAAAAATAAAAGTAGAGAAGACCCACAGTGATAAAAACCATCCTTCGCGTATGAGGCTGGGGATTTGGTCTCTCCTGCCATCATTTTCCTCTCAATTGGGTTTTAGTGGAATAGCTGAAATACCTCAAGTGGTGGAGCTGCAGATGCTTCCCCAGGGGCCATCCATCCAGGGAAACCAGGCTCCAGAAGTGCTGTCACCATGGGTAGCTCGGGCCCTGGGAGACTGAGCCGCAGTCCCCATGCCGAAGGGAGCCCAGAGGGAAGCATGAAGAGAAAATGTTGTCCTGAGCCACAATGAATGGGCATATTGGAAAAATGTAAGTTACAAGCTCCAAGTTCAGGCAGATGACTAGATGTGGTAGGGTTGGTTATCCAGACTCTGTTCCTTCCCTACTTATTCTCACAACAAGGAAAAAATGAAAAATATCCAAAAAGCAAAAAACTTGGGAGAGAAATGAAAAGTCAAATGTATATTGCATTGTAAATTTGTCTTTTTTTCCTCTGCAGCCAGGGGGACCACGCAGTTTCTCCTTTGCTGTGTTATTGCTGGTAATTTCATCTTGACAGCATTTGCTCTAGGTAGAGGGCAGTCTACAGATGCTAGAAAAAAAGGGAACTCAACATGATTCATGTCTCTGCTGACTGGACAAATGATGCAGGGGCAGCAGCTGCTCTCTCAAGAAAGGAAGCAAGGAAGCAATGTTCAACTACGCAAATTCCAATCTCATATAAAGGAGAAACTCCTGATGACAGAAATGAATTCATGTCCAGGGGGAGGTTTATTTCAAAAATAGAATAGATTCTCAACTCCCTTGGAATTGTTTGTGTGGCTCCCCTACTTACACATAGAGAAATCATGTAGCTGACGGGTCACAAACAGTAACAGTCTATGTTATTTTAAGCAGTGTTATTTTAAGATGCTTTCTTATTTGAGCATCTTAACTCCATGAAATATACAAGGCAGGTATCATCTATCACCCTCCTTTGACAGACAGGAAACTGAGCCCCAGAAATATCAGACTGCCAACCTAAGGGAAGAACGCCATTCAGGAGAGATGGGAACTAAAGCCCAGAGTTCTCTTCTACAAGATCACACTGACACAGTCATATGGACACATCTAGGGCAAAGGAAAACAGGTGTGTGTGAGCAAAAGAAACTATGTGAAGGACATGATTTCAAACACCTCATAAATATCATTAGCAATAACCACTGACACTGTGCAGAGGCAAGCCTCCACTCCAGTCTGCCAGTATTAAGCAGTTTTCAGGTGTATTTAGGCTCTAAATAAACAACAATGCTCCATTATTTCCATTCTGTTGCACATCTGTTTAACTAAAGTTACAAGCCCATACTAGTAAAATTTTAGATTCCCAACTAGAAATACACAGATGACTTTCCGCTCACGGTTTTACAAATGCATACTAGAGGACAATCCAAGTAACCATTACTTACTTGGATGTAAGTCGCCATAACTTGGCATATGGGAACTCAGTGGCGTAGTGCAATAAGTAGTGATCAATCATACAGTTAGGGAGACTGACCAAGCTTCAAGGCTGGCCTTCATGGGGACAATCAGCATGATGTCAGTGATGATGGAGGCCAGAGGGCATTGTGCACGTGGCCTTGCTCTGTGATGTTGCTCAAGGGAGATCAGTGCCTCGAGACAGGGCTTGGCAGCAGAAGTCTTTGGTGCTATGGAAGTGAGACTGGAGATTCTGGGAAGCCTATTGCTCTGGAGTACAGCCCCAGCCAGGGCCTGGGAGGGCATGGGTCAGGGTGTAGACAACAAAAGAGAGTCTAGATAAAACCAGAGAACAGTAAAGGCTTGCAGCTAAGGCTGATTACAGGCCGCGCTGCATGAGACAGCCAAGGACTCCCACATGGGATACCGTCAGCCCATGCCTACTGCTGGGAGAACCAGGGAATGCGGGGAGTGCCCCAGGTTCCAGACCTTCTATCAGCAAAACAAACCTGCAGAGGCAGGACTGCCACATTCCAATGGCAAAGCTCGTTCCTGGCCTATTAGAGTCAGGTACAACATGGGATTTATTCTTTTCTTAGAAGTTAATATCCCTCCCACATGTGTGCAGCTGCCTCTGCCACAGGCTAAGTCAAACCAACTCTTGCCTAACATCATCATAAGGGCCCATCAGGGATAAATCAGAGTTGGCATGCAAAGTACCTGCCTGCGACACCAATAAGAGACCTCAGGACCAGAAAAGAAAGCAGGGAAAAAGGGTTAAATGTAATAACACCTTGGCAGAGCCTCAGAACCTTTAAAAGTGCTTTAAAGCAGGAAAATAGAAGAGCATAAAAATTATACCATTGCACAGTGAAGCAAATAAAAGGGGAAAATTATAGATAATACAAATAAAGAACCAATTACCTTTTCGCTCCCAGCCAAATCAACCAAATAAAGTTTCCCACTGAGTTTTTTTTCAGTCTCTACATTCTCTTGTTTAATATTTATCAGGAAGATACTGTGACTTCTAGAGCTGTGTTCATTCATGTCTGAAAAGGAAAATAGTTTACTGCTCTACAAAGAACATGTAGGTTTAGGTAGCAAACCTCTCATCTGAAAAGCATAACAAGTCATGCCTAGTAGCTCCATTTCATTGAAGTAAGTCCAGCCACTTTTAAAAATTATCTGAGACCCCTGTTTCTTCTGAAAAACAATGCTCATTCTAGAAAGACAAGATTTTAAATGTCTTCAAGGAGCAAAGAAATTAATCTAAAAAATCTTAGTCGACAGTCTAAGATATCAGATTTTCTAGCTCTACCTGAAGCCCCATCCTCTAAATTCCTACTATAGCATGACTTTCCCCTTGAAGAATTCACTACTTCCTCCCCTGCCTCACTTTAAATTCCTCAGACTTTAACATGATTAATACATGATGTAGGCTATCTTAGTCATGTGCATAAGCCTTGCCTTATCAGTAATATCATAAGCTTTCCTAAGGAAGGATTAAGACTTTCCTAAGGAAGGATTAAGACATACACTTCTATAACCTATGCTAACTGCAAAGAATGTTTCAAAAATTAAATATGCTTCACTAGGATGGGGTACTGGAAATGAAAATGCTTGCAAATCCTCGTCTTTGTCTGCCCAGCAGACAGAGACCCCAGCAACCATCCTATTCAGCCTTCATCAGCAATCAGTTCTCAAAACCATCTTACCAGATTATATGTAAAAAGCTCTAAAGATTCATTTTTAAAAAACTGTCCAAACTAACAGTTAATTCAGCAAAGTTGTAGGATACGAAATCAACATGTAAAAAATCAGTTGCATTTCTATGTACTAACAATGAACAACCCAAAAAATTAAGAAAACAACCTTATTTATAATAGCAAAAAAAAAAAAAAAAAGAATAAACTACTTAGGAATAAACTTAACCAGAGAAGAGAAAGACTTGTACACTGGAAACTACAAAATGTGACTGAAAGATATGAAAGAAGACACAAATAAATGGATTGATTAGAAGACTTAATATCATTAGGCTGTCAGTATAACCCAAAGCAATCTACAAATTCAGTGCAATCTCTATCAAAATTTCAATGACATATTTCGCAGAAGTACAAAAATCCATCCTAAAATTCATATGAAATCTCAAGGGACCCCAAATAGCCTAAACAATCTTGAAAAATAAGAACAGAGTTGAAGGTCTCACACTTCAACAATATAATGGACTTTGGGGACTTGAGGGGAAGGGTGGGAGTAGGGCGAGGGATAAAAGACAACAAATAGGGTGCATTGCATACAGCTGAGGTGATAGGTGTATCAAAACCTCACAAATCAGCGCTAAAGAACTTACTCATGTAACCAAATACTACCTGTACCCCAATAACCTATGGAAAAATAAAAAATAAAAGTTACCACAAAGTTACAGTAATCAAAACAGTGTGGTATTGACATAAAGACAGACATATAAATCAATGGAACAGAATAAAGGGCCCAGAAATAAATCCTCACATATATGGTCAAATGATTTTCAACAAGAGTGTCAAGACCATTTCATGTGGAAAGAACAGTCTTTTCAACAAATAGTGTTGGATATCTACATGCAAAAAATATATTAATGTTGGGCCCTTACCTTAGAGTACATGCAAAAATTTACTCCAAAAGGATCAAATACCTACAAATAAAAACTAAAACTATAAAACTCTTAGACTAAAACACAGGAGAAAAGCTTCATGACATTGGACTTGTCAATAATTTCCTGGATATGACACCCAAAGAACAAGCAACAAAATAAAAATAGACACTTCATCAAAATTAAAAACTTTTACCTATCAAAAGACACTATCAATAGTGTAAAAAAGCAATCCATGGAATAGAAGAAAATTTTATAAATCGTATATCTAATAAGGGATTGATGTCCAGAATACATAGAGAACTCCCTACAAGTCAACAACAACAAATCAACCTGATTAAAAAATAAATACAGACCTTGAATAGACATCCCTCAAAGAAGATATACAAATGGCCTATAAGCACATGAAAAGATGCTCAACATCACTAATCATTAGAGAAATGCAAATCAAAACCACAATGAAACAGTACTTCACACCATTTAGATGGCTATTATAAAAAATAGTAACAATAACAAGTTGGCAAGGATGTAGAGAAATGAAAACTCTGGTGTTCTGCTGTTAGGAATAGACAATGGTACAGCTGCTGTAGAAAATAGTAATAATAGCAAATAGGAGCGGTTCCTCAAGAAACTGAAAGTAGAATTACCATAAGATCCAGAAATTCCACTTCTGCTTATATACTCAAAAGAATTGAAATCAAGGACTCAAATACATGTTTGCACACCTTTCTTCATAACAGCATTATTCACAATCGCCAAAATGTAGAAGCCACCCAAGTGTCCATTAATGGTTAAATGAATTTTTTAAATGTTGTATATACATACAATGGAATATTATTCAGCCTTAAAAAGGAAGGACATTTGCTAGCACGTGGATGAAACTTGAAGACATTATGCTAAGTGAAGTAAGTCACAGAAGGACAAACACTTTATGATTCCACTTATATGAGGTACCTAGAGCAGTCAAATTCATAGAGACAAAGTACACTGAGCAAGAGGAGAATAAAGAGTTGGTGTTTAATGGGTTCAGAGTTTTGGTTGGAGAAGATAAAAAAAGTTCTAGAGATGGAAGGTGGTGCCGTTGCACACAATGTGAAGGTACTTAATGTCACATAAATGCATACTTTAAAATGGTTAAGATGGCAAATTTCATGTTAAGTATATTTTATTGCAATAATAAAAGAAAAACCTTACCAGAATGGTAAGAATAATAGCAATTTTTTTTTAGACTAGCAGTTCCAAACCAAGGCACCAAAATGCATTATCGGATATGCCATAAATAATTTGTAACTAAAAACAGCTTCAGAAACAGAGTGAATAACGTAAATGAGAGATGCTACTACTGTAAGAATATCTGTCTTACATTCTTTCGTGTGTGTGTGTGGGTTTTAAGCAAGAGAAAAAGAAGTGGAGTTTGAACAACACTGTATCCAGGTCCAGGCTCACCTATGAAAGTTGCTATATATATGAATATCATCTGATACATTGCTCAGATAGCAAAAATGTTGAGAATTACAGTTCTGGACCACAGAATCAGAGAGTCTTGGGTAGAAGACACTTAAAGAGTCTAGACCAGTCAGCCAACCAATGCCTGAATCTCTTTTACAACATAACAGTGAACTCACTACCTCACTAGGTAGCAGGCTGCACTTGGGGCAGCTATAATGGTTGGAGAGTTCTCCTGATAGGGGTCGAAATCTGCCACCCTAGAGCTCCAACAATCATGGGTATTCTAAGCATTGAGATGGAACAGAACAAGCTGACCCTCTTTCTTAGTGTCAGCACCTTCAACACGGTAAGATATATTATATCGTCCACACACCCTCCTCTAGATTTTTTCCCTCACGCAAGCTATAAACCCTTAGTTCTCTCAGCTTCTGTTTATGTGACCTCACTCTCATTTGTCCACATCCCTCTTAATAGCATAGACAACTCTCATTTTTCACGGACCCTCTGCTGCCCGAATCCCATTTGCACTGCTTCCCTGAGACGCAATGAATATACTGAGGAAGGAACTGCAGAGTCAATGAGCCGATCTGAATGTGTCTGCTAGTAACACGTCGGAAGGCTTTCCCTAAAGCTCCAGGCTCTGCTTTCTGACTTCCTTCTTCCCTATCTTTTTCTTGTTTACAGAGGGCAGAAATCTAACATGGTTTATTTCCACGTGTGTGACTGCAACGTATTATAGAATTTGTTGGTTTGGAATTTTTTTTAACCTGAACAATAACATGATTCAAATAAACAAACTGAGGAGTTTACTCTTTCCCTCCCTTTGGTTGGCTGGTTGTTTAATTTTCCTAACGTTCAGGCTTAGGCTGTTATCAGGGTCCAGTAAGTCTCATCCAACATCTCCAAACCTCAGAGCCCTGTGGACAGCAGACGGCACCCTTTCCCATGACTGCCTAGACACACTCATAGCACACATACCCTAGCGTGTGTGTCCGAGCACTGCTCTAACCACCTTCCCATGCATTCTTTCATTTGTGCCTCATTCCCCACCTCCCTCGGTTAGTAGGCAGACATCTGTCTCCCAAGCTACAGGGGAGGAAACACCCCCACCATGCTTACTTGTCACAGCCACGTGTCGGTTTGCTTTGCCTTCATCTATTACATCCATGACTTCCTCAGGGCTCGACACAAACCGCTCAGTGCACCCCTGGAAGAGAATCAGTTCAGGTTCAACATTAAAAGAGTTGAAAAGCAACGATATTTTGAAAGGCTGGAACATTTTCCTGTTTATCTTCTAGAGGTGCAGATAAATAGAAAAGCTGAAATATCGATCTAACAACTTCTCCTCCTTGCCCAGGGCTTGAATTCTACATTAAAGAGAAGTCTGAGCAAGCCCTAGGAAGTACAGAAGTAAACCAAAAAAAGAATTGTCAAGTTTTCCTAGGTTTCTGAGTACATATTCATACTCAACAGCAACACTTTAAGAAGACAGAAAATCAAAGAAGAAAATCAATGAGAGAAGAAATGGATGAAGTTTTGCTTTGCCTTCTATCTTTATTTATTTACCACGATGGCCGCCAATAATAGATACTTTGATGTTCCACAGATAATGCCATAATAGGCGTTTCAAACTGCAAAGTAAAAACAATTGCACTCAATACCAAAGCCTCTTTAAATGTGAATAATGTTAAATAATAATATCGTAAAGGAAAGATACTATTGAAGAAAATAAATGTCAGCTTTTAAAACCAGATGAATACTAAATTTAAGGAGCCTGATTAAATGCCTATATGCTCTTTACAGATAATATTCTGTGCATCTTATGTAATAATTATTATGACAGAGACTGCAGAGAAATTAATGGCATCACCAATCAAATCTTCCTCATACCTTTACATACGGGACTCTGTTTTTATCTTCATGAACGGCCAAGTTGGTCTTGGATACTACAGAGATGAGAATGACAGCATGCAAAGAAGAAAATAAAAGTTAAAGACTCTATATTGGAGGAAAAATGGAAGTTTGTTACAAAGGACAGGCAAATCTAATCTCTTTGCAATACGCAAGTTTAAGCCTTGGCTGAGAATGAACATATACCCTGAGGGCAACAGAGTATCTCTATAACTTTTCATTAATTCCTGAAGCAGAAGTGTGATAAACCATTTCAACCTCCCCGGACTTTTGTTACAGAACAAATAAAGGACAAGCACTGAGGTTACTTACCATCAAGTAAGTCCCTTATTTTGTCCAAGTAGATCTCAAAATAGGAAACCTAGTTAAAAACAAATTGAGTTGGGAATAGACATGCCACAGTGTATTTCAAAAATACCATTATTAGTACTTATGAAAGCTTTTATCATGCATGGCTAAGAAGAGTAAGAAGAGGGGTTCAAAGTGAAGACTCAGAATCTGGCCAGCTCTACTGGGATTCCCCTGCTTCCTGCTAGCTCTACGCTTCCCTAAGTGTGGACCATTCTCCATCCCCACACATCACAGCTCCCTTTGGTTGTCATTCAGGTGTTCTTAACGTCGTGTGCTAGACACTTACAGGAGGACTCTAGACTTTATGTTAGACAAGCACCAAGCAAGCTTAGAAAACAATCAGTAGGCCTCACCTTATTGCATGATACTGACAGTATCATGAAGGAGCAGGGACTTAGTCCAAATGTTCACATGCAAGAAGCCGGGAGAGGACAAGGGCAGTGTTTTTAGAACTACAAGAGCTCAGAAAGGTAACTGGGCAAGAGCTGGTAACGGTGGCCAGCTCTGGTGCATCCAGGAAAGATCTGAACAAAATGGGACTTGAAAAAAGGTGGTTAGACTGTGAGAAGAAAAGGAGGCCTTCCCATTAGTCTCAAGGCTCAGCTGCAGCACCACCTTCATCAGCATCGCCTAAGAACCTGTTTGAACTGCAGAACCCTGAACCCTACTGCAGTCCTGCTGAATCCAAATCCCAGAAAACAGGACCTAGGAATCTGGTTCTCAATTCCCCAGGCGATTCTTATGCTGGCTGATGTCTGAGACCTGCTTTAACTAAATATGAGGTCTTAGGGACTCAATTTACACATACCAAGACCCTATGCCTCAATTGTCCCATCTGTCACATGAAGCCATAGGGCTTTACGATGTCAAAAATCCCCCTCCAGGATTCTGTACTCTGTTTACATTTGCTTTCTGCCTACCCAATAAACTTATCTGCCCTATGTTCATAAGTTCTTTCGAAATCTAAACAAGGGAATGGGCAGAAAGGAAAACAGTTGTAAAGCTGTAAAGCCGGGATGTGACTACTCAGGTGAAACCTCATCCTTACATCCCAGCTCTGGACCAGTCATGGGGAAGCGGAGACTCTAACCCAGCACTGCTCCCAGTTCCGACTCAGCCCTGATCCATTATTTTTAATGTGCCTCGGTCTGGAACCACCCGACTGGAACCATTCCAGTTACTCTGAGATGTGGGGTCCTAGCTTGAGCCCTGGAATCCGCTGCTGGGCATCTCTCCTGGCTGCCTGTATCCCTAGCAACATCTGCCTGCTTGAACACCTGTCAGACTCCCCTGTGAGTCTGAGGCCCATCTCTCATGGACACATCTATGTGACATTTCAAAGACTCACATCTACAGCTTTGTCTAATCTCTCATGCTGCCACACTCCCCAAATCCTTATGGGTCTGTTTGGCCTCCAATCCTGCACATCTCTAACCCAGCCCTTCCTGCAGCCAACTCAATTCTAGTTCAGTGCATTCTATTTATTTCAGATTTGTCTGATTTTCAATCCATTGTCTATTATTTTTGAGATCTTAAACATGTGGCCTTATTTCCATCGATTACAGAGAAAATTAATTATGTCTTTAAAAAGTCACAAACTAGATACTGGCAAGTCTGGCAATTAGAATCATATTCACATTTAACGTAAGTAGAAACAGGATTCTGATTTTATTAATTTCTGCTTTTGGTGTGTGTGTGAGGGTGGCAATTTTGTTGTTTTGTCATTTCAAATATTTTGTGAGACCAGGCGGAAGAAAAACAGGCATTGTTTGGCATTAAGAAATAACATGTTCAGAAATAAAGTTTAAAACGTCTGTGGGACTCATTTTAAGGAGCAGATTTTCAATATTGCCTTAATCAGTCCTCTTTTTCTTGATTTAGCCTCTCACTACTCAGTTCAAAATACGAAGTAGTCAGCAACTAATTTGCCCACTTATAATTATTATTTATAAAACAAGTAAGCATAACTACAAATGCTACACAGAAATCTGGACTGTAAAATTCAGCCCTAGAGACTAAGAGTGTTGTTCCTCTCCTCCCCCAACTTCATGCTAGGGCTGTTTTTATCTTAATAAGATTCTAACACAAGACCCTATTTTGAGGGCAGTAATTGGTTTAACATCTTATTCCAGGATTATCACATAAGAACCCTGCAGTAGTTTAAGCTATTTAAATGCAAACAGCCCTAAAGAAGCACTAAGCTTCTAAATCTTGATCCCATCAAAGCAACAAGCTTCTGTATCCTTAGATATAAAGAATCTTGGCAAGAAGGAGAAGCAGGCTTTAGCCAACAAAAGGACTCCTAAGGAAAAGTGATTTGCTAGATGTAATTTAGAGTTGGGCAAACAGTTGTTGCCTTCTTTTTATGTCATTTACGAAAGGTATATAGTAGTAAGGGGAGAAGTTTCATACAATTGAAAAGGTATCACATATGCCTAGACCTAGGTCAGACCTAGGGTCAATTCTTAGCTTTATCAATAACTTGCTGTTTAAGTTGGGCCTTCTAACTCCGCGTCTTTTTTTTTTTTCAGACAGAGTCTCTCTCTGTCACCCAAGCTAGAGTGCAGTGGAGCGATCTCAGCTCACAGCAACCTCTGCCTCCTGGGTTCAAGTGATTCTCGTGCCTCAGCCTCCTGAGTAGCTGGGATTATAGGCACACACCACCATGCCTGGCTAATTTTTTTTTTCTTTTTTTAGTTGAGACAGGGTTTCACCATGTTGGCCAGGCTGGTCTCAAACTCCTGACCTCAGGCGATCCACTCGCCTCAACCTCCCAAAGTGCTGGGATTACAGGTGTGAGTCACCGCGCCCGGCCTAACTAACCGTGCATCTTTAAACTTCCGTTTCCTCATCTCTGAACAGATGGGCCTGGTGCACTAAGATCCCAGCCTGAAGGGAAATCTCTTAGCAGATCTGCTCAGCAAGTCTTCTTAGAACTGCCCCTTCTCCCTCCCCAGCCACAGTGGGGGCCCCCAGACAGCATGTGCATCCTGGACACAGCTCATCAGGCAGGGGGGAGCCTATGTAGGCTGGGCCAATGAGTCCCTTCGCAAGGGAATTTGGGGTTGGAAATAAGGGAATGCTGGAGGAGCAGCTGCCATGTTGCCAACCCCTTCTCCCACCAAAAAGAGAGAAGACGCTCCAGAACAAGAGAAAGAAGTCAAGCAAGAGGGCAGAAAAGCAGGCACTGTAACGGATTTGGGGTTTCTTTTGGAGGTGATGACATGCTCAAGAATTAGATAAGGATCATCATTGTACGCTGTTGGGAATATATTAAAAACCATCAATCTATACACTTTTAAAGGGTGAATTTTGCGTTATGTGAACAATATCTCAATTGTTTAAAAAGTTTAAAAAGAAAAAAGAAAAACAGGGCTTAGATTTCCTGCCCTCCACACTTCATCCTCCACAAAATGCCTACTGTCAGATTCTGTCTCTTATAACAATATCCTCTATTTGCTTAAACAAGTGCCTTTCAGTCACTTGCAAAAGAGGTGTTCCAATGAATATATCCTAATAACAAATTTTATTATTAAACAGCTACAGTAAGAGAGTAGAAATCTCTCTTTTAATGTAAATTGAAGTCCATAACAAGTTCTGGTTTAAAACAAAAACAAAATACAAAGAGGAAGATAAAAAGGAGGAGAATTCCTCTTCCCAACATTTCTCAGACTTCTGCTCTGTGACGCTCTGCTCAAAACACAAGTCTGTGATACTCTTAGGGGGAGAAATGTGTCTATATTCAAATAAGCTGGGAAATGTAATCTAATACATGTCCCCTTTGCAGAGCACGTTGAAACTTGTGATAAATTTAACACTGTTCAAGGAAGCACTTTCCCAGCTCATTTGGCCTTATAGCCCTTTTCCCTGCAAGCCCACCATTAATAATACGAGGCACTGTGTTCCACAGAACACACTTTGAGAAATGCTGCCCTAACCCACACACAAACACATTTCAGTCATATCCACGGAGATCCAGAGGATAAAGGGTAGAATTCGGGCAACAATCAAGAAGATTTCCTGCTAAAGAAGGCTTTTGCTTTCATTATCTGGATATTTCAAGCAAACCCTCCAGATACCTGTTAGCCTAGGTCAGTAAGGAAGAGGGCTCTGCTTACCACAAGAATGTAATTTAAATTAGTAAGATCATCTTTTATATCTATTTGAAAGGAGGAGGGATAAGAAACGTTATCTGGGGCCCAGTGTCTTCTCTTGACCAATCAGTAATACATACCTTTATGTGAAATTCCAGGTTCTCATCCATGGAGTAGATATGGTCAAAGATATCATGAGCAATTCGTGGGATGATCCCCATGAGCTGGGGGTCGTGCAGCTTCCCCTAGTGGGTGAAAATACAAACACAGGCCGTTAAAGGGTGCTGGGAGACACAGGAGAGAGAGGAGGAACCATTGCTGGGTTCCTTAGACAGAACCTGGTGGAGCAGGAAGCACCCACGTGTGCCTGCCGGCTCCCTTGGGCATCTACCTGACTTGCCAACAGACCAGAAGTTGGTGGAAAAACTCAATGTGTTCATCTGTTTATCCAGCAGGGGAGCACTTGTGCTGTTAAATTCTGAGGCCCACAGTACTGCCTCCAGCGGCCACTCAAGGCAGCAAATCAGTGTCTATGTGGCTAGTGTGGGGTGAGGAGGAGAAGGGAAAGGGAGCAGGAGAAGGAATGAGAATATATGGGTTTGGGTTTTGAGTATTTACAAACTGACTTGAGCCTGCAGGTCCAAGTAAGGTAATGTCCTTTAATGAAATAACCTTTAGAACTGATTTCCAAAATTTTTCAAAATTTCTAAGAACCTTATTCTGGCAACACTTTCAGTATCATTTAACAGATCAATCAAGAAAATACACTTCATCAATTTCTTTTAAAAATCTGTAGTCCCCAGGCTGAATTGTTCTAAATAAGTTTTAGCTGTGTCTAACACCTAAATCCACGTTTAAGATAGTCTTATATTCTTCTTTCCCCCCTTTTCTACTTTACTCATTTTACCTAAGGGGATGGGGACAGGTAAATTATCCTGCTATTTGGATATTACCAAATCCACTTCTAAGGTCCAGAATTTGCCACCTCTGAAGATTTTAGAAAAGATGCCATAGGATCTGACAGCAACTCCTAATGAAGACTTCCAGAAGCATTTAAAGCAACACACAAGCTCCAGAGAGCCTTTGCCTAAGCCCACCATCAAATAAGCATTTAAGTTCTCATATGAGTTCAACAACCCATCAGTGAACAAACACACGGTCTGCAGGTTTAAAGTGATCAGTGCCAACCGTACACCCAGAGAATTTTCCAGATTTTTTTTTTTTCTTTAGACAAGGTCTCACTCTGTTGCCCAGGCTGAAGCGCTGACTGCAACCTCCACTTCTCAGGCTCAAGTGATCCTCCAACCTCCGCTTCCCTAGTAGCTGGAACTACAGGTGTGCACCACCACACCCGGCTAATTTTTTGTATTTTTTGTAGAGACAAGGTTTTGCCATGTTACCAAGGCTGGTGTCCAACTCCTGAGCTCAAAGTGTCTGCCCACCTTGGCTTCCCAGAGTGCTGAGATTACAGGCATGAGCCACCTCATCCGGCAGTCTGGCTTCCAGCAAAGCTGTCTCATCTGGAAAAATGGGTACTCCTCTGTAATGCCCTTATCTATTAAGAATCTAAATAGTTTGATGTATTGATATTGTTTTTTAGTTTGACTGCATACTTCCTAAAGATAGGGATGGCCAGTGCATGTATATTTCTCCCCATTGCTTACAAAATTTAGTATTTATTACATAGCATTATTGTATAATTTAAGTTAAATAGGATATATAAAGTGCTTAGTGACATGGGACGGGCTCAAATAAATGTTCGTATTATATCACTCAGCTCATAGGAGGTTCTCACGAACAAGTTGTTGGAGTTTATTTCACCTGAAGAGTCTGAAACACATTTCTATCTCTGACAATTAATACATATCTTCGGAAAGAAAACAGTGCCAAATGACAGACTGACAATCTCAGATCTTGATAACTTTTAAACTGTATATTCCATCATAAACATGTAACAAATTAGACAATGGGCCCCCACATGCTCTGAAGCATGGAGATCACCGGCAGGAACAATACCTATGGTGAGAACATCATTTCCGTATTGTCAAATGTCATGACTCCACTCAGCCAATCAAAAGACCTCCCCTACCCAAGCCCTCCAGAGCTTTTTAATAATTGATGATAATCCTTTAGCTTCTCCTCAGTAGCCCACAGCCAGAGAAGAACGACTGATAATCCAAAAATCATTTATAATTGACTCACATCTATTTTCCTATATGCTTTCCCTTTCAATGGATTTATCTCCCCATTGATTCCTGGCTTATACAAGTGCTGACATCCCTTTGTTTGCCTTTGTCAGGGCAAGAACCAAGGCAGAACCAGAGATGAATCTAGGACACTCTCTGCTTTGTGTCTCTCTGAAGTCCTCACCCTAAAATCAATGTGAGAAAAGTGAGTGTTCTCATAATAATGCCTCCCATCCCCACAGGAACAGACGCATACCCAAATCCACTGCAGGCCTAGCAGCTGGCCTGCTTGATCCAGCTCAGATGCTCAAGAGCGGTAAGGGCTTTGTGTGCAGTAAACTAGGCCTGCCGAAACAATCTGCAGGTGTGCGTATGCAGGGGAGGATGTAGGGCATGTGGAGCGTGCCTGTGTGTGTGTGTGTGTCTGTGTGTGTGTGTCGTGTTAGGGGAGCATATGGATGTGTGATGTGTGTGTGGTGTATGTCTGTGTGTGATACATGTGTAGGGTGTGAGGGTTATGTCTGCATGTGTGGGGGCGTGTGATGTACGTGGAGTATTAACATGTATGTGTGATGTGGGGCATATATGTATGTGAGATGGATGTAGGGAATGTGTGCAGGCATGTGCTATAGCGTGAATGTAGGAAGTGTGGCGAGTGTGGGAGTGCTTGTGGCGTGTGGCATTCTGTGGTGTGTGTGTATTGTATATGTGTGATATGTGGTGTCTGTGTCTGTATGACGTATGCGGTGTGTGTGTGTGTGTGTGTATATGGGGGTATGTGTGTGTGTTGTATGTGTATATATGTGGGGTCTGTCGGTATGTGTGCATGTATATGTGGGAGCGTCTGTATGTGGTGTCTGTGTGTGTGTGTATGTGGGGGGTATGCTATACGATGTGTGGTGTGGGGTATATGGTATGTCTGTATGTGTGTATGTCTGTGTGTGTGATGGGGGTGTGGTATATAGTGTGTCATATGCATGTCCATATGTAGGTGTGTGAGGTGTACATCTCTGTATGTTTATGATGTATGTAGGGGTCACATGTGGTATACAGTGTGTAGTGTGTGCTGTGTTTGTGTGTGGTGTGCATATACCTGTGTGTATATGTATGATGTATGTGGAGGGGTGGTATGTGATGTCTGTGTGTGCAAGTGTGTGATGTGTATATGTCTGCGTGTGTATGATGTATGGGGGCATGTGCAGTATGTGTTGTGTGGTGTGTCTGTATGTGTGTGATATATATGTCTGTGTGTGTTTATGATGCATGTGAGGGCCTTGTGTGGTGTGAGGTATGTCTGTGGTATGTATATATCTGTATGTGTATGATGTATGTGGGAGGGTGTGTGGTATGTGGTGTGTGGTGTGTCTGTGTAGGTATATGTGTGATGTGTATATGTTTGTGTGTATGATGTATTTAAGCAGTGTGGTATATGGTGTGTGGTGTGTCTGTGTGTATATTATGCATGTGGTGTGTCTGTGTATATGTGTGTGGTGTGCATATGTCTGTGTGTGTATCCTGTATGTGGGGGGTATGTGGTATATGGTGTGTCTGTGTGTGTATGTGTGTGTGTGTGTGATGTATGTGGGAGGTATGGTGTGTGGTGCATCTGTGTGTGATGTGTCTGTGTATATGTATGTGGTGTGCATATGTCTGTGTGTGTGTACAATGTATGTGGGGTGTGGTATGTGGTGTGTAATATGTCTGTGTGTGATGTGTCTGTGTATATATGTGTGTGGTGTGCATATGTCTGTGTGTGTGTACAGTGTATGTGGGGGATGTATGATATGTGGTGTATGGCGTGTCTGTGTATATATGTGTGTGGTGTGCGTATGTCTGTGTGTGTACAATGTATGTGGGGGTGTATGGTATGTGGTGTATGGTGTGTCTGTGTGTATATGTGGTGTGCGTATGTCTGTGTGTGTGTACAATGTATGTGGGGGGGTGTACGGTATGTGGTGTATGGTATGTCTGTATATATGTGTGTGGTGTGCATATGTCTGTGTGTGTGTATGATATATGTGGGGGGTGGAATGTGGTGTGTGGTGTGTGGTGTGTCTGTGTATGTGTGTATGACAGGTGCTCCTTAGAGGTCTTCACTGCTTCTACACTGACCCTTGCAGATGAGATGTGCAGTCCAGACCCACAATGCACAGTTGCTTCGGGCAGTAAGAAGTGGGAAAACAGCTGAGAGCTATAGAAATTCAGAGACTAGAAGTGTCCCAGATTTCCAGTAATAAATGGGTAATATGGGATGGCTTCCTTGAGGGACACCAAATCTTGAAGAATGAGTAAGTTTAGGAATGGGCAGAGAGGATGTGGGCAGAGAAGGTGAGTGGGAGAACAAGGTACAGGAACTGAGAAAGAACAGTGAAAGTGTATTGTAGCTGAAGGATCAAAGATGAACTTGGGGAGCAAAGAAATCCGCTGCTTCACCACTTGTTTCTCCCGGAAAGCACATAGGAGAAAGATCTTTATAACTGCATCCTGTATAATTTTATCCACAAACTTTTCCCATGGAATGTGATCTTTTAGGAGCACATGTGAAAGAAGAAACAGGACCCAGGCCACCAGCCACTGAACAAGACTCTCTTTGTTCCAACCCCAGTTGCCTCCTTGACCTCCCAAGCAGGGCAAGAGTTTCCTGAAACACTTAAGATGTCAGCCCGTCAGTACACGAGCACTGTGCGTTCAGATAGCCTTGTTCGAAATCACTTGGCAGGCTTGGCGGGGCGGCCGGGAAGCCTGTACCATTCAGATGACCTCCAAGCATCTCTTTGGGCAGAAAGAAAAAACACAAAGCATCTCCGTCCATCTATATCAATGTGCAGAAAAGGATCACAAAGTAGGGCATGGGGCCAAGAGAAGCCCTTCCCAGCATCACACACTGAACAAAAAGAACAGTCCGTCCCCTTTTCCTCAGCTGGAGCTGGAACCCCCTGTGTCCTCCCCAGCGCCAACCCTGGGTATAGGCAACACAAGCCCAGGACCTTCTGTGTGTTGGTGTCCACCAAGCTTAGCATTAACACCATCCAGTGAGTCATATATTTACTGAAAACCTACCTTAAGTGCTCCATCTTGAGAAGCTAATCTTTCCAATTTTATGTAGGCTTATCTGTTTGTTCCCCTCAATACAAGGTAATAGAGTCACCACTGGAGGTCAGACCAAAACCAGGGGGATTAAAGTGAAAAACAGCTTTAACATGTGACTGCTCTGTCCACTCAGGGACACTCAGGGAGTTAACATCCCCTTCCGAAAGCCTTTGGAAGATCACAATGTGTAATTTGAATACATAAAATCCTCCTTTCAGAGAATGCAGACCCTGTATAGGGCTTTTTTGACTTAATCGCATTCCAGGATCCTGGATTTCTTGGTCTCCTGCAGTATCTATGACTTCAGCTTGAGGCTCCTCCTTCCCTCTGTCTTCCTCTGAAAATATCCCTTACCTTTGCTCCAATCTATAATTACCCTACAGAAAGAACTCGATTAAGTGAGGGGGTGGGTGGCACTAGGAAAAAACTCCCATCTACATCAACTATTTCTAACTGTAGGCACAAGTATGTGATCTGCAAAAGTCACAATAAAGAAAAGCAACTCATTACAATCGACCTTTTAAAACTGACAAAGATGAAGAGGTGACAGAATTTAGGCAACCAGAGGTGAAACCTGTCCGGAACCCAGTTCCTTTCAGGTCCCCCATGAGTCCTCGCTGGGCAGGCATTGTGGAGTTTACACTGTAAGACACGGACGGCTTGAGAGCCTCTAGTTTATCAAAATATCTCTTATACGAGTTTTTGTTTTTTGGATTTTTATTTTATTTATTTATTTTTATCTATTTATTTCTTAAGACGGAGTCTTGCTCTGTCACTCAGGCTGGAGTGCAGTGCTGTAATCTTGGCTCACTGCAACCTTTGCCTCCCTAGTTCAAACGATTCTCCTGCCTCAGTCTCCCAGGTAGCTGGGACTACAAAATGTGCGCCACCACGCCTGACTAATTTTTTTTGTATTTTTAGTAGGGATGGGGTTTCACCATGTTAGCCAGGCTAGTCTCGAACTCCTGACCTACATGCTGGGATTACAGGCATAAGCTACCACGCCTGGCCTCCCATATTAGGTTTAAAGGCAGGGCATAGCTCTTTGCCATCACCCTATATCCATCTCTTCTCCTGAAATAAGATGTTACACTGGGGAGCATTCTCTCTCTTGATGTCTTACAGTTTAAATTTCTGGCATTTAGCAAATACCTTATATTTTCTAATCCCAAAGCTTAAAAGGTCACTCTTGTAAGCATTCCAAGAGATTTGGGGGGATTTTAAATAACGCGGGTTGCTTTTGTTTGTTTGTTTTTGTTTGGTATTATATACAGTTTGGTAATATAAAAACAAAACGAAAACCTCCGGACTGATTGAATTCCTCACTAGACACCATATCTCTCTTTCAAGTGCCATCTGACCTATGAGGAAGTTTTTGTCCACAGCTACTGGACTAGGTGGGACCCAGGAAATGTAGAACTGTAACTTTTGTATAGTCTCAAGGTCAAGAGTCGGGGGCCCAGTAAGAGAGGGAAAGGCGAGGGGTCGGGGCAGGAGCATGGGGATACCAGGGCCAGCGTTTCCAAGACGTTCTGCAGTAGAGTGTGAGAGGAGGAGATGGGCTGAGGCCACTCAGGTGTCAAGGGAAAGACCTGCTTAGTCAGAAAGAAGTGATAAATAAACCTCATGCTTCCTTTAATCTGTGCAGTCTCTGAACCACTTTGTCTTCAGCAAAATGGGTGAAAGAGAGTCAACACCACAGAAATGAGATCCCCGGCACTGTACCCACACTTGAAATCAGTATGAGCAGAACATCAGAGCCCTGAGGATTTTAGCCTCGTGCCTTTGAAATCTCCTCTTCAATAGGAATGATTCATAAGCTAAACCGATTCTGCAGCAGCCGTCTCAGTGCTATTCCCAGGAGGGCATCGTAAATGAAAAACCCTAAGCTGGAAGGATTAAGGATTCATCTTACCCTGCTGCTGAATTCCCCAAACTTCCTCTGTGCAGTTTCTTATAATAACCACGCTTACCACCTCTCCTCACCTGTCAGGTGGGTCTCACCTTTAGAAGAATTATCAGGCCCTGAAGGCCCTATAGGATTTGGTGATTTTAAAAAAAGGAAAAGAGGAGGCAAAGGGGTTCAATTTTGCCTGCAGACCTGCCTTGTTTGCAAAACAAACTGAAGCCACAAAGTTCCACAGCCAACAAATGGAGCTGGGGTCATACCCTGAAGTGCCTTCAGGGAGCAGGTATGTAAGTTAATAAGGAAGGATGCCGAATATAAGTTCATCTTCACCCCAGTGTGCATGAAGTGGGCTGGGTGTGAGTACAATGGAGAGTCCCGCCCCATATACGTGGGGTGGCCAGGGCCAGGACCACAGGCACCATTTTCACAAATACTAACAGATATTTTACCAAACTTCTCCTAGGTGACAGCAGCTATTCCCTGCACTAGAAATGTTAACAAAAAGGTGAACAGGACAATGAAGTGAACAGAGAAGCCTGAATTTTATATTATGGTGAAATTCACCCAGTGCTGCCAGATCTTCAGAATATTCAACCTAAGATGGAAAATTTGAATGGTGTGAAATCATCCAATTTTTAACATTGCTTACAATTTAAAAAATATACATAATGGGCAGGCCAAACAAAAATACGTCTGTGGGCTGAATGTGGCCCATAAGCCAACTTTTTAAAATCTCTGATTTTTCATTTATTCTAAGAGATGTACCTCCCCGGGGGCCTTCATCAAGGTAAATGATTTTCCCAATAGGCTTTCCCAGTTAGATTGAGGCTGAAGTCCAGAATGATGTTCACACTACTGCTTAGCTAATCAATGATTGGTTCCGAATAGAATGTATTCTTACCATCACAAAGTTATCAATAAAGGCCTTTTAAAAATACTGAATTCCTGAGACTTTATTTTTCACTGCTATTTTAAAACTTCTCAAAGACATAATTAATTGGCCAAATATAACCGTCTCTATTTCCCAGTAAAGAAAGCCACATGCACCTCAAGTTTTGCTGGAAACGTCAGTTGCATTCAGTCATCTCAGAGATTCGCATTAGACATTGTAATCTTACCTCCATGGTGTGGGTTTTTCCTGATGAAGTCTGCCCATACGCAAAAATCGTCCCGTTATAACCTTCAAGGACATCTGTGAACAAGAAAAAGAAATTAAAATTAACTCATTACTTTGATCATATGCTGGTGTAGGTTGCATATTTTAAAATTACATTTTCCAAATGGCCCATCTCATTTTTCATACAAATGATATATTTTAACTCCTTGTGAATTTTAAGTAGAATTATGAGATAAGAGCAGAAATGCAGGCCTCTGTTGTTCTACAAATAGAAAGAAACGGACTCATACTTCACAGAATATATTAATGAAGAAGGAGGCAGACACACGTTCTCCCAATGACATCAAAATCAAGACAGAGACATCGAGCACAAAACTTTTTTTAGTAGAAGGATATTTGAGTTGTCTTCTAGAAGTCGATCTATTGAGATTAGTTGGGGGAAAAAGAAAACACTATTCTTATGCCCTAAGTTTCTGGAGTGAGATGAAGAATAGAATTTCTTTCCTCAGTTTAAACGCTGGCCCAGGCTAGCTCCTTGGGGAGGTTTCTCCTGAAAGCTCTACCAGAGCTCCTTGAGTCCAGAGGCAGGGGAGGAAAAGGGCCCCACTCTATAAACAGAGCCTCACGGTGACAATCCAATCAACCCAGAAACTAGCCGGGCCCTCACTTAAATTTAATGTCTCTGTGTTTGCACTGACAGTGCTAACAAGCCAGCCCAGGCCCATCAGCATCAGGAAACGTCTTTTAATTACACAATGAGAGCACTGTGCAAAGCCTTCCACACTGCAGGTCGGTGCCACATCACACAGAGACAAGGGGGAGGCTCGAGGGTGGAGGCTGCTTTTTGCTGAAGAGCTGAAGATTATCTGTGGGAATTCTTTCAAAGCAGCAGAGGTGATTAAAATATATTTAGCACTCATTTCCCTCCTGCTTTCCTCCTTCATCCTCACAAATATCACTGGAAGAGGAACAATGCATCATTAATATCCTTGATCCTCCATTCAGCGTAAGGGCAGGAGGTCTTCATTTGCACAAGGTGCAGAGGCAGGGAGAAGGGCCCACACCGAGGTGTCCTACTCAGGGTCATGTAAAAAACCAAGCTAGGCTTACTTCAGGCTCTATAAATAGAGTTTTTCTTTTGGGGGCATGGTAGAGGGGGTCCTCTGAATTTTATGATCCTGGTTTGTTTCTGTTTTGCTTAGATGGGTTTGCTTTTTTGAATTTACATAATTCTGATTTGTTATGTTTTTAAAAACAATTTTGATACACATTTGACCGATCTGAGGTTGTTGAAGTGTGAACTGGGATAAGAACGAAAAGCAATATTTTATTTTAGGAATCTAAGAACAGGAAAATTAAGTGTCAGGGTTTTTTTGTTTTTGTTTTTGTTTTTGTTTTAATTCTAGTAGCCCTCAAGAGTTTGTATCAAGCTATACTGGGGGTTGGGGGAGAGGAGGGACGGAGAGAGAGAGGAGGGAGAGAGAGAGAGAGAGGAGAGAGAGAGAGACAGAGAACGTTCACAGGTATCAGACTTCGGCTAATGGTTCCCCTGGTAACAGTGGGAAGCAAAAACTTGAAGTAGTCAGTGTAAGGTTTGGAGGTTCAAGCTTCAGTTTCCACAAAAATGCCAAACTACTCAAAGAAAAGATTCCTCAGGCCAGAGCAGACAGAGCACCTCCACATCAACATGAATATGATATGCTTTGAGGGACCCAAAGGAACAAGGTCCCACCCTTAGGTTAAACTTTAAAAATGCCATATTCATAACACGAACAACTCCAGCCTATTGGAATGCTGGCTACATCACAATATTACAGTTTCCATTTATTCAAAATTACCATTTTTTATAAATTAACCATCCCCCTACACACACACACACACACACACACACACACACCCCTGAAAGGGCTTTCCTTGTCTTAAGCCTCTGTGTGTGAAACACTCTGGAACCCACTGGCCCAGGTGTTAGAACAGCACCGAAGTTGCCAGGGCCAGGGGTCCAGCCATCCTGACCTCTGCTGGCCACCCTGCAAGTGCCGATGTTCCCACGCAGGAGGCCCCGGGGAGGTGGTACCGAGCAATCCGCCACACCAAGGAAACTCAGCTCAGAGCTCAGCTTCCTCCTGAATTAGGCCACACCAGAGGCCTCCCAGGTCTCATGCACGCCCCTGAGTCCATCACTGTAACAGAAGCTCGTCTGTGGCTTCACTTGTTTTGGATTAAGGAGCTGAGAAGCCTGCGAGACTGTACTTGGAGAATCTGTTTCTTGCTGCCGTTTCGTCACCGAGCACAATTTTTTTCCCCTTCTTTTTTTGTAAGAAAAAAAGAACACGTAAAACCCCACTAGAACAAACTCCACTCGGCCCTGAAAGTATTTACAATCAGGTTACAGCTCATTCACTGCTGCAGAACCTCGCTCCAGCGCTCAAGGTTGAAGGGAGCCGACGTCGCCCTCTATCGGCTCCGCGCTGCACTAGAAGGTAATTTAAACGAAAAGGCTCTTTGAAGCCGGTGTTCTCTATTTTCTTCGAAACTCCAGGTTTTCGGGGCTTGTTTTCTGTTTATTGTTTGTTTGCTCAGTCTGTGTTTTGATTTGCTGGTGAGGGGAGGCACAGAGGGGAAGTGGAGCAGGAGCCCAGCGCGTTTCTATGGCCACCGCGACCACAGGCAGTGGCGGAGCCGCAGCGGGAAAGGCCAGGACGCGCTCTGCACTGCGGGGGCCACGCCGCCCCCGACCCGATTCCCACAGAAGCGCCCACAAAAGGCACTTTCATCACGTCCACTGCCCGCTCCTGGGCCCACGGAGTGCATTTGTTTTAGAGTCTCTGCAGAAACAATGACTGTTTCCACATTTCAGCCACGCTCCGCAGACAGAACGTTTCTTTGTGTTGGTGCCTGGTGTGATGTGACCTCCACTGGTACAGCACAGCCCGCCGCACCTCAGGCCACAGCACTCTTCCATCCCGCAGCTGCATGAACCCCAGAAGGAGCTTCCGCCGCAGGTGCCCAGAGCCTTCTCATCTCCCAGGGGAGGAAGGATAGCAGTAGATACTTAAAATGCTCCTTGCCTCCCATTTGCCCAGTTCTGAATCCAGGTCTTGCTAAAGCAAAAGAGTTAATGCCATTTCCAGATTAGAATTGGGGGAGGATTTGATCATATCTACCCATCAGTAGTCCTAAGGAGGCATGGGGCTTCCTACTGACTCTCCAGGGGAAATGGGGGCCTGTAGGGTTTCTGGTGATAGTGGCTGACAGGCCATCCTCACCAGTCACCAAACCACTCAGGCCACAACCAGAGGATGAAGAGGCGGTCCTGCTGACCACCCGAGGCCAGCCCGCGCGCCGGCTGGCCAGACTAAAGGCTAATCACTGTGCCCAGGCAAGGGCATGCTGCGTCTTCAGAATGGAAACATGCCTCATCACTGGCAGATCACCAGGGCCACCACAAGGTGTGGGAGCCACCATCCCTGTCCCCTCTTCTCTACCCTCCTCCCACACCATTCCCAGCCCTGTCTTTTGCAATGCTTAGTTAATAGTCCATATGGCCTGACAGAACAGGGACCGCTCATAAAATAATTGTCATCAAATGCTCGCTGTGTGCTCACCAGGAAGGGAGGCAGGGGAGTGCAGAAGAACATCAGTCAATCAGTCCGATAAGCCCAGGCTTGAGTCCCAGTCCATGGCCCCCCAACCAACCTGGCCAAGTTACTTCACTTCTCTGAGCCTCAAATTCCTCTTCTGTACAATGAGGAAAATAATGCTCACCCTTCAGAAAGTTGTTGATTTAAAATGCAACTCCCTTCAGAAAGTTGTTGATTTAAAATGCAACAACATATGTCAAGTATATAGACAGTGCCTGATAAGTCACAGCTAAAAATATTTTTTCTTCTTCAGAGTCATATGTAAGATAATAACAAAACAGATCTGGTAATATCATCCTAAGTTTAACACTCTTCATTGGGTCCACATTGTCTGCAGGATAAAGTCCATCCATTTCCATCAAATTGCTCCAGCCTAACTTTCCCGGCCTCATCTCCCATAATGCCGCTCTGCACCCTCTGCCACTCCAAGTTGCCCAAGCAGAATTTGTGTCTTTATGCTTTTACTTTTGCAATCCCCTCTGCTTGTACAACCCTGCTATTTTCTATAGTCCTCAGGACCCAACCTTTCAGAGAAACCTTCTTTAATTCTCCACTCCCTCTCCCGACCAAAATGAATACAAGTGACATTATTCCGTGTTCCCGTGGCATTTTGCATACACCCTTTCTAAAGTACATAATGCCTATGTGTGTGATGATTATGTACACATCTGTCTCTTTCCCTGTACCCAAAGCTCCTTGCAGACAGTCTTACATAGCATGGCGACTCCAGTCCCAGCAGTGCTTACCCCGTGGTGAGTACTAAATACAACTTACACAAATGAATGATTAAAAGAAACAACTGAATGAATGAATTTTAAAGGAACCAGAACTGGAAAGCAAGAAATCCCCTTCTCTAGCATCTGGATCATCCGTATCTAGTTAATTTAGAAGGCAAATAACTGGTGTGGCTTCTGTAGGCTGGGACATAGTTATAGTACTTCGATAATAGCATCCAGTTACCATGGTGTTTGACTCCTAGGTGTCCCAAGGAGCCTTCCCATTTACTGTGCTGGTAGTCACAAACCTACAACCTCTTTGAGAAGAAATGGAGGAGAATTCTACATGCCTTTTCAAGCAACATTTTGAAAAACAAACACCAAAGATGGGAGCATGAGAGATGCCAGGGCTCTACAAACATTTAAAGTATTTTTTTAACCCAGTGAAGTGGTAGGGAATGAAAAACCAGAGAGAGAATAAAGCCATCAAGTTAAATGGAGCCTCCCAGATGCTCCAAATCATTAAGAGTTTAGATGGACTTGAAAGGAATGCTCCTCAGTCCACCCATTATCAGGAATCAAGGGGACTGTGGTACCCTAAGGAAGCCATCCAATTTAATTATTGGCCTCTAGAAAAAAAGGGCTCCACAGCACTACCTCCCAATCTTGATTTAAATAGGGTTCCTTGTGGCAAGAGATACCTCAGCTGTACCTGGTCATCTATTCCAAGGAGTTCTTTCTTGTATCTCTATGTTTTAGCTTACTGATTCTGAAATACATGGCCACTTCTCACATTAGCCTCAGTGGATATTTGTGAAAGTTCAATCAGACCTTCATCAATTCCTTTTTAAAGGAGAATAAGGCATGTATGTATGATCATATATATTTATGATACCCTAGAAATGTCTTTTTGTCATATCATGTCAGGGCCTGATTTTATTCTACTAGATGGTTTTCTTTATAGCTCACTATATACTGGGTCTCAAATTATCCAGAGTTAGGCCGCATCTTTACAAGACCTGCCCATTTCTGACATTTCATACTGTAGAGAAATCCGAACACTGAAAGAGGCCCAAACTTCTTTTGTGAATAAGGACTCAAAGAGTATTACTATAGTTTGTTAATCACAGGATTTTTTTTTAACAGAGTGCATCCATTTCTAATTATGTCAGCTTACAGAGGACAGGATGTATTTAAATGGCCCTCATGTTTACCACAGCATGTGGTAAATACTATTTGTTTGTGGTAATGAAGGGGGAGAGAAAAAGAAATTCTGGCACATATGTGATTAATCTTACTTTAATAAAAAATATATGAATGAGTCCAATAATAGGGAGCAGGGCTGAGTAGGAGCAAACCAAGAAAGACATACTGCAAAAACACAGAAAACATGTTTAGATATAAAGAGAAGCAGAAGAGTAAAAGTAGAGAGATGACGAAAATTACCACCCGATATAGGTCCATACTATTAATTCAGAAAGAGCTCAAATTCAGGCATATTTTTTTCTCATTGGGTTTCTATAAAAATCTCACTGTGAAGACCTTCAAAATTAATTGATGTCTGCAGCAAGAATGTGAATAACCATCCACCTCAGCAAGGAACATTACATGCTGACATGCATCTCCCACACAGGTGTCCAGGGTCAGAATTAATCGAACAGATGTACCGAGAGCTGATTTTCATGAATTTCAAATACTTAGGTTAGTCAGCTTCTAAAAACAAGCAGATCCAAAGTGACATGGTAGGTTATTTTGGTTTTGTTTTTACTTCTTGCTTTTTAAATCCAGAGCTGCCTATAAAGGGGGCAGCATCAAGACATTTGAAAGCACAATTGCCATAGCATTCACATTTGAGGGCAAGGATTTGATGATGAAAAGCAAAGTAGCAGGAGATGCCCCCCAGCTCTGTCCAGATGGCAAGCCTGCCAATGCAAGCTTCAACCTGCCCCTGATTTGAAAGGACAAGGTAGAGCAATGTGTAAATTGCTTCATCTCCCTGCTGCTATTTTGACATGAATCCTCCAGGGCCAATGCCAGTCCTAGAGAAAAGGACTGATCTCTAAGACGTAAATGTAGGCTTGAGGCTACCTGTTTGGAGGAACAAATGTCAGGATCTGGGTGGGATGGTTGAAAATGGGTTAGGAGAAAGCATCATTAAGGAATGCTGAATAGCAAGACCAGGCTCGATAACCAACACGGTAATGTGATTTTATGACACTGTAGAAAATTTCTAAATGGCAAAAATTTTCCATATTTAAGTCTTCTTGCTGAGAGACGTTAGTAAAAGGGAGACAGATGCAGAGAGTAAATCAACCAAAGATGTACAACTGAAGCATCAGGAATATATATTTTCTCCTTCAAAGGAAAAAGGAGGTTTCATACCTGCAGCAGTGTTTTAAAATTGTTACAGAAATAGTGTGAATACAGCTTACCTTCCTTTAAACTTTTGGGTGACAAAATAGAAAAGGTGGCAAAAGAAATAAATAAATGTCCTTGAAAAGGGGAAATAGAGAGATTAAATAATTTGCCTGACATCATAGCAAATCAGGGCTAGAACCGAGGCTATAGAATTCAGTGTTTCCAATTAGCAGGCCTCTGCTTACAGTCAAGGCACATTGATTCCTAGGCTGCAAATATCACTTAATGTTTTCAATTACTCTGAATGGCCCAGGAGGAAATAAAGAAATAGCACTTACCTTTGACAATTTGCTTCGCACATGCATTGTAAACCTGCTCTTGGCTTGTGTTGGGAGGTAGCACTCTGTCGAAGACATATGGCTTCCCTTGCTAAAAAAGAAAGACAAAGGAAAGAAAAGGGTGGGGAAAAAACACATTAGACGTTTAGGAATAAAAAAGCGCTGACATTAGTAGCTAGGCCACAGGCACTAAATCACCAACCCTATTCTTTAAGGCAGTTCATTACCAAGAGTAGGGAATTTTTATAGCATATACCACACATGCATTGCGTGTATGTGCACTGTATGTTGAGAATCTGAGATTTTAAAAAATTTAAATTTAACCACTTTTTAAATGAAGGGTAGGCTGAGACTCATTCATTCATTCGACCAAGTATTTACTGAGCACTTACACAGAGCCTGGCACTGGGCTAGACGCTGAAAAAAAAAAAAAAAAAAAAAAAAACCACACAAAACAATCCTGCTCTTGTGAATCATTTAATTAAGTTGAGCAGATAGCTAATAAGCAAGAAAGCAAACACAGAGGAAAATGCAAAATGCCTAGGTTTAAAATGGCAGGACAGAGGGAACGCCAGAGAGGGCAAGGAAAGCCTGGTGAAGAAGGACCACTTAAGTGTATCTTCACAGAATCAGGAAGATGGAGGCTCCTGAAGAACTGCAGAAGCACATCCCAGGCAGGAGCCCAGCAGACAGCAAAGGGCCTGGTGTGTTCAAGGAATTGGAGGGCAAGCAAATCAGGAGCCAGTTCATGCAGCGCACAGTTAGCCAAGGTGATGTGCTTAAATGTTAGTCAATGGGAAGATGGGACAAACAGATTTAAGGAGCTCCTCTTATTAGAAAGCTACTATTGCTTTGTGTCCAAAAGAATTCTTGTGTTTTCTTTCTCATGCATAAGTGATGCTTTAACCGAGTTGAGGCTTCCAAGACAAAGAGGGCCCTCCTGTACAGTAAATCAAGAGATTTCCCCAGGTGTGGGGTCTTGGGATTTGGTTTGATGCTCAAATGTATGTGTTTCAAGGAAATAACTAGTAGAGGGGAAGAGAAGAAACTCCACTGTGCACTATATGAGCCCTGACGCCTAATCACTCCATGTTCAATAAGGAGTTACTGGGCATTTAGGTGCCAGGCACAGTGCTGAGTGCTGCGGAAGTGGTGCGTGGGACAGACACAGCCCCTTCCCTAGAAGAACCCATCCTGAAGGCACCTCTTCTCTACCACCACCACCCAGGCAGGGGGCAACCATGCCCACCCTCTTCCACAGCCGGACTCACTCAGGAGGCCCTTCCTCTTCATGTTCACCACATAGCAGAGGGGAGGGCAGAAGATGAGAAGGGAGGAGAGAGGAGAGCCAAGAGCCTCCTTTTCTCCCCCTGTGCCCCTCCTACATGTGGCTCTGGACACCAGGAACCACCCAAGGACAGTAGGACTCCTCAAAAAGATAATTGCTCATGAGGGATCCAAGAGCAAGGCTTGTTACATCCTATAACCTTCACACAAAGTAAGTACACAGCTGTCAGAATGGCTGAATGTTCTACTCATTTATTACTTGGGTAGAGCTGTACTGGAGGTAAATTCCTAGCCCTTAAGCTTTAGTCTTTGAAAACTGGATAGCGCCAACCAGGTAAATGAGCTACTTCCACTTGGTCTTAGAGAAATGGAGAATTTTCAGTTACATAAAATTTTGTTTTGATGCAAAGCAGCAGAACCAGAGTCATTCTGCTAAAGTTATAGAAAGAGAACATTTTCTGATGTTTTGTTTGCAGTAAGTTTCCTTCAGTTAGTGAATCAAGGATTTGGTTGAATAACCAATACACTATTCCTCACCATAGTGTATTGCCAACTATCAGCTTACTACATGATTATTAAGCTTTATCTATTTGTAAAATTCTACTAAATGTCAGTAAGTTAAAAGGTAAGAATAAATATTTGCAGAGTTTGCCTGGGTATTTGTTATCAATTGAACTTTCTGGAATAAAAATGTAGCTTTGCTTAATTTAAAGCAAATCCACTATTTATCCAAACAATGAGAATCACCAAAATAAAGCATCTTGTTTACAGCTTGATCCTGCTCTGGGTTTTAGAGAAAATACATTTAATACAGCAGACAAAATGACCTATTAAATTGTAGCACATGGTACGAAAAAAAAAAAGGACTCTTCAGTTTTGCCCTTCTGTTTAAAATGTTTATTAGAATGCATTATGTTTTCACTTTAAGAGAAGTAGAGATCAAGAAATCTCTATTCCTCATTTAAATAATGTAATTTATCAAATGACAAACATAATACAGCGATTCTTCATAACCTAAAGTTAACTACCAAACAGAAGTTGCCTTCAAGTCATTGTGATTGATACTAAGAAAAGATAAAATTTAGAAAGTGATTTGTTACGAGACCTATCTTGTCAGGATTAACACGTTATGTAGTTAAAAATGTAAATATTCTTATGTGTCCTGTCTTGCACTGGGTTAGTTATAGGTTTTTATTTTAGGTCAACCTTAAAGTCTGGAAGATATTGATCAGAATTTAGTTATTGAATATTTTCAAAGAACTGACTTGTGGCATAGCTGTACCAGCTGTCTATATAATTGCCATTTTAAAAAACCACTAATTACTCTTTGCTGCTTTAGTAATGGTATGAAAATCTCACAAATCCTGATTGAGACTTGAACAAAGACTCTTGCCCCATAGCCCCCAAGGAAGTAAGATTGTCCATTTTTTATTCTACCATGGCTAAAGGTTTCTCCAGGCATGCACTGGGCCCAACTTGCTCTAGTCATCACTGAGTTTACAGCTACAGAATACACTTTTCAAATGACATTTAATGCGGGTTCTGGGTACTAACACTTGAAACCTAATGATGAGGTCACCAGTCACTCCTTCTGGAGACACGATTCCTTTCCAGGTGTCTATGCAGCACATGGTTCTCTCCAACCTCTCTGGCTACCTCCATCAATGTCCTTTGTTGGGGTTTCTTTCAAACTTCTAAATGGTAGTGTATTCAAGACCCAGACCTCTGCCTCCTTTCTGTCTACACTTTTGAGTTTCATGTAATTTAAATCAATATTTCAGCCTTCATCTCTCTTCTAACATCCAGATTCAGATGTCCTCTAGACATTTCCATTTGGGTGTCCATGAGCCATCTCAAACTTAACCAACCAAAAAATAGCCATCAAGCCCTCTGTATCTGAGTAAGAACTATAACACCAATCACCTAGTTATTCAGACTGAAAACTAAGAACCATTCAATATGACTGTCCCAAACTATATCCCAAACCCTATCACTTCTCACCATCTATACCACAGACACTTAGTCCATCATTTCTCCATCAGTCTCTTCTACACAACAGCTATCACCTCCTGACTGATCTCCCTTCCTTAATTCTTGTTCCTAACTATCAAATTTCCACTTAGCAGCTAAAATGAGCTTCCTAAAACTGTAAATCAGATACCAATTCCTTGCCTAATTCCTTCCACAGCCTCCTATTATTCTTAGAGTAGACCCTCTTTGCCCTCAGCTGCCTGCATTATCCTCTGTCTCACTGCATTGTGGCCCCATGAACTTTTCTCTGTATGATGCTTATTCCCCAGTTCAGAGCCTTTGCTCTTAACTCTTCCTTTCCCTTATAATTATCCCACTGCAGATACTCATTTACCTGTCTCATTATCACTACTCTTTAGAACTCAATTCAAATTTCTCCTTCCCTGAAGGCTTTCATGATCCTAGGAGCCCCATACCCACCCAGGCATCACTCTCTATTACATTACCCTATTTAGTTTGCTCCATAGTAGTTAGTATGTGACTAATTATCAATCAATCTAATTAACCACTACAATTATAGCATTTTACCAGCTAAAACAGAAGCCATATAAATCCCAAGTCCTAACCCCATGTAGGGAAACCTGCTTCAATTTATGAAGGGAATCTGGATGAGACATACACATTCCACACACATTACTACTGAAAATAAAGTATACAACCTTTGCCTTGAAGCCTGCATGTGGAACAGTGCTAATTACATAGGTGCAGTATAACTAAAATTAATAACTTACCAGGATCACATACAAAAAAATAACAGCAGATGGTTCTTATACTTTTATAGTTAAAATTTTAAAAAATCATACCACCAGAACTCTATCAAGTTGTTGAGTGCAAGGTGTCTGGGAACCATATGGCCTGCCTATTAATACATTTGACCCATTACCCAACAACTATTTCCCAGCCTGGAAGGAATATTACTCTGGGAGACAACAGAAAACAAAAGACTCACATAAACGTTTCGAAGATGGGCACCAGGAGGGATGTTAAGGAAAGTGAAATTAATTATCCCCAAGAAGAGGTCATTAAGAAGTAATCCAATAACAAGCTCTAAGACTGACGACGAGTTGTGGCATAGGGTTGCCAATGATTTGAATGGTTTTTCTTCTCTCTTTATCAAGAAAGAACAAACAAAGGCTAAAATTTCCACAGAGAGATTTAAACTCACTCTCTGGAATTACCTCCTGACGCTGAGGAGTACTGTATTCAGAAGAGGAACTGATTATGGAGAACAATAATTAACTCTGTGTTCCAAGCACTTATATGACTTCATTCCTGAAAGTACAGAAATGACAAGTTCTTTCAGCCCGTGCTGCCACCTTAACACTGTCACCAACACCATCACCAACCACGATGACCCACGCCCTTTTATACTCTAGCCCATTTAATTCTCATAAGAACTCTATGAGCCGGTGAAACCCCGTCTCTACTAAAAAAATACAAAAAACTAGCCGGGCAAGGTGGCAGGTTCCTGTAGTCCCAGCTACTCGGGAGGCTGAGGCAGGAGAATGGCTTAAACCCGGGAGGCGGAGCCTGCAGTGAGCTGAGATCTGGCCACTGCACTCCAGCCTGGGGGACAAAGCGAGACTCTGTCTCAAAAAAAAAAAAAAAAAAAAAAGAACTCTATGAGCTAGGTATTATTATCCGCATTTCACAAACTGGAAAACTAAGGCCAAGCCATATTATCTGCTCTATCACTTAGGGGAAATAACTGCCAGGCCCTTACTTCAAGTGTTCTTCCTTTATGGAGTATTGTTTTCCTAAAAAGCTTCGGATTTGCCAGAAAAGCAGGAGACATCCAAAACATGCTAAGAGACTGAAGCAAAGTGAGTATGAGATAACAAAAGACAGAGATCCCTACTGCAGCCTATGGCAGTCAGGAAAGTGTTAACCATGAAGGTACTGCTGACATGAAACCATTGAGGAAAGAAAAACTGAAGATCTGGGAAGAAGGCAAGATTGTGTAGGGGAAAAAAAGCAGAGGGCATGCAATGGCAAGCATTCCTTTCAACAGAAGGAATTAAAAATGGGCGAAGGCCAATCAGAGGCTAGGGAAAGACAGATGCAAGGCTTGCTATGGAAAGTTGAAGTTATTTTTAAAATTCTACAATTTTTCAGAGCCAAAAGGTCTTTCCAGGTCATTTCAACCTATCATCATGTTTTATAAATAAAGTGAGATCAGGAGAGGGTAGATGGCGTGCATGCAGCCAGCCAGGTAGGCAGCAGATGTGTGCCTCGCATCCAGACCTCCTGCCTCCCTATCCAGTGCTCTAGAAGTTCTACTTTAAAATCACTTGCTCTCTCCAAACATCAAAGAAACAATAAGCCTGAATTTCTGGTTCTTTTTTTCCCCTGCTCTCCTCCCAATTAATTCTAAATTATTTTCAAATACAAAATTAATTAGTCCAATGAACAAAGAGTTGTTGCTCAAGATGTGGTTGGTGTCATTCGGTTAAAAAAAAAAAAAAAAGTTGGTGACCAACCTACATCAGGCATTTGCATTACACTAAACTTATCAAGCAGTTATCCCCTAAATGAAGTGAAATGAAAAAGTGACGATCATTCACAATGTACCAGCTCAGGAACTTGGCATCCTACTACCCTCTCAACACCTAAGTGCGGAATCACATCTTGGGCCCCTTCAGGCCCCCAGGCCTGTGACTCCTGAGCTCAGCTCCACAAAGCATAGGGGCCATTTAATTTCCAGGAGCCCCAGCAAAATTTACCCTGTTTCAAGGCCATCCTCTGCACTCTTTAAAAATAAACAAAATTTCAATGTTCAATCATAAAGTCTATTCACGAAAGGCGAGGAGCCATGTCTGGTACAGGTGCTTGTACACTCACCAGCTTTACTGTTACAGCTTTGGAGCCTCTGGAAACTTCTGTGAAAATACCAATGACAGACCTGCAGCAGATGCTGTGAGGAGCCTGACTATCCTCTCAATCTCCACCGCTTCCATGTAGGCTAGTCTAACCTCCCTCAGTCAGTTCCTGCATCTCTCTGACCGGCTAGTCTAACCTTCCACGGTCAGCTCCTGCATCTCTCTGCCTGAAGGCTTTTCTGGCTGCTGGAGCCCTCTTGGTCACCCTCAACAGGCCGAAATGACCTTGTGGGTACCAACCCCAGCAGTTCTTAGTCAAGGGCTATTAAGAGTTGGGGGGCTTAGCCAAGCATGGTGGCTCACGCCTGTAATCCCAGCACTTTAGGAGGCCGAGGCGGGTGGATCACGAGGTCAGGAGATCAAAACCATCCTGGCTAACACAGTGAAACCACGTCTCTACTGAAAATACAAAAAAATTAGCCGGGCGTGGTGGCGGGCGCCTGTAGTCCCGGCTACTCGGGAGGCTGAGGCAGGAGAATGGCGTGAACCCGGGAGGCAGAGCTTGCAGTGAGCCGAGATCGCACCACTGCACTCCAGCCTGGGCGACAGAACGAGATTCCGTCTCACAAAAAAAAAAGAGTTGGGGAGGTCAATACTTTAGCTCCCATGCCCAGGGGTGGTAGTGCAGGGGTGACCCTGAGGCATGTATTCCAAACCAGCATGCAGACTTCCCTAGTGGGATGAGGTTCCTGTTACCCCTAGTGGGAACTCACGTGATGGCGCACTCTATGTGGGTCCTTCACTTCCCTGCCTAGCTTCACTCTTCAACAGTGTTTCCTAGGATCATCTCCCAAGGAAACCTGCACTTCCATCCTTGCCTCAGGGTCTGCTTCTGGGGGAGCCCCAAGTAAGGCAAAATTCAAGACCTTTTGCTCTCAAAGGGTTTTTCGTTCAGTAGGTCTTAAGATATCTGGACTGGTGGAGTCACTGTCAAATATGAAGCCATCACATTTGGTTGGTGCTCAGCCAACAGATTGAGTGGAAATTCAAATCCTTACTAAAATCCAACAAGCTGAGGCTTTGGTACACTATCCTGGAAAGGGGGTACACCTTTTTCTTCATAAAAGGGTGGTTGCTGGTCACTTACCAAGCAATGGTCCCACAGGGCCACATCCACCCAGGAAATTATCAGTTCCTTACTGACACAATTCTAGAAGCATCAAAGGTTCTTGAAGGCCCTGGCCTAGCAGAGCACCTTAATGGTGCAGGGCAGGTGCTCAATAGATGTCTGTTGATCATAATGATGACTAATACCTGCCAGATGGGCCCCAGGGATGCTAGAGGAGGGTGCCACCCTCAAATGGTGTGCAATACAGGAGATGCACACTGTATTTCTCCAGTGTGTCAGAAACTTCACTTATTTCCCACCATTCTTACTTCCACCAAGATTTTAGCAGTCCTGAAGTCACTCTGTCTTTCTACACTCCTTTACCTCTTTACCCCATTACCTACCTTCCCATTTATCTGAAGCTGACCTGCAAATTGCCAAGGCAGGAAAAACCCCACTTTGCACATTGGGGCAAAACATCCCATACCTGGCAGTGACCACCAGCTCTTTCCCATCACCGTTATACCCTCTCCAAGGTCTACTCATTTGCAATGGCAGCCTCACAGGGAGACCCTAAGGCCATGCTGATGTCTCCAGCCAGCAGAAGCCTCTACTTCAGCTCCCCATTCTCCTCACCACTCCACTGCCTGCCCAGTCTACAGGGGGGTGACACTGTCAGTGGGGTATAAATGTTAATCCAGAGCTGCCCCTGGACATTGCCCTCCCCCTACCCACAGTGGCTCCATGCCCCAAGGAAAGCAGCTGGTGCCAGTTCCGGCCAAAGCCAAGGCTGCTCCCAGGAGAATCTGCAATGAAACAAATGTCCACAAAGCAGCCACTGGCTTCTAATGGAGTTGCCAAGGCAATGCCAACCACTTCACATATTAAGAATGAACAAAGGCAACACACAAGAATGAATCTTGTAAGCCTTCCTGCAGGAAACCAGGCTAGAATTCTTTCCTTTCTGCCAAAATTCCCACTGTGTGGACACACAGGCACTGTCAGGATCACAGACAGCTACAAAAGAACATTCTGAGAAGGCAAACTGCCCGAGCGATAATGAAGAAATTCAGAATCATTGCCTGGCTAACAGGCATAATGAAGACAGAAGTGTTACTTCTGTTACAGAGAATAATGGAACCTGTGCCTCAAAAATAAGATTCTTATGTGTATGTGATTTTCATTTCAGATCAAAATACAATGAACTCCTTTCTCTCCCATCCCCAAGCTCTTTTGCCTTTGAGTGCTGCGTACCCTTACCTACAGGGGGTAGGAGGAAAAGTCAGGCAACTGGTTCTAGTCCAGAAACTGGCCCCTCAGCTGCTTTGAGATCTCGATCAATTTACCCATATTTTCTAAGCCTCTTCCTCTCTGTAAAGTGAAAGATTGAAGAGTTCTGGCTCTAACAAGCTATCACAGTAATGAGCAGTAAGGAATGCTGTGATTTTCCCATCAGAATGCTTTCCGCCTTGACCTATAGCATGAGAGAAGGTAAGCTGTAAACAGGGGAGAGCTCCGTCTTCTCTGCACTCAGAGGAAGGAGCAGAAATTGCTGCCGTGGTTATTTCAGCAGATCTAGTTTTCTGCCAAGTCAAGTCTGAAAAGAAAAGAAAAACCTTCACTGGATGGGAGGTGAAAAAGCCATTTCACAGAAGGTAGAATGGAGGATCTCTTGTGCCAAATGGAAGATAACAACGATAGCACTGAGCTTTCTCTCTGGGGCACACCACCCTGGTGGGGCTTCCTGGCATACTGCAGTACCAACCAAGGTCAAACAGCCGCTCGACAAACCTCTCCCAGTTACACTGAGTCTCATGATGGTGCTGCCAACACGGGAACATGTGGTGACACATGTAAAGTTCTCTTCCCTTTAGTTAAAAAATCAAAAACAAAAGCTTTTCCCTAGGCCTTCACTTGGCTAAGTATGTTGCACACAGAGGCTTCAGAAAAACACTGCAAATATTTACTGCCAATAGAATTAACATTTGTTAACTTTTTTTCACTCTTCAGAAACAGCTTACATAATTATAATTATCCCATGTATTGAGCAGCAATTTTATTTTATAATAAGTTAAGGCCCCTCAGTTCCATTTGTTCCTCATGATTTTGGGGGTGAGACAAGAATATCAACTTCACTTTCTGGGAATGGAGAATAACTTCCCATGGCCATGTGGAAGGCAAAACTTTGAGCTGAGACTGGGATCCAGAATTTCTGGTTCCCAGCCAAGCCTTCTACCCATAACACCATATTGCATCTTGTAACTGTTCCCTCAACTATAGATTTTCTAAGAATTCCACACATTTGGGTTTCGAACATGATGCAATATAACCTAGAGTGCAATGGCTTGCTTCTACCTATTATGGATAAAATAACTCCCATAAATTACAAGGAAAATGTCCCACAAAAGAGTATAATTACATTAACCAAAACCAGCAGTAGTCATTAAGTTCAGGATGCCTATATCACAATGGGTATTTAACATGCCACTCCCATTCAATCATAGTGCACTAGCACTATAAATGAGAGCTGCTGGATGCAAACTCCAAATAGGTCTTTAATAGTCAACTACACCTAAATGGACCATCTGGAACTTGGGCTATACAAGGCTCATGCATCCCAGGGCACATCATCTCAGTAGTCACACAGGAGAAGGGACATTTGACCCACAGTAGCAACGGTGGGTGGCCCAATTGGCAGATGAAGTACTTGAAGCACTAAAATATATATACAGGCCAGGCGCAGTAGCTCACACCTGTAATCCCAGCACTTTGAGAGCCCATAGTGGGAAGATCATTTGATGCCAGGAGTTTGAGACCAGCCTAGGCAACATAGCAAGACCCCATCTCTACAAAACATTTTTTAAAATTAGCCAGTTGCAGTGGTGCACACCTGTTAGTCCCAGCTAGTCAGCAGGCTGTGGTGAGAGGATCATGTGAGCCCAAGAATTTGAGGCTTCAGTGAGCTATGATCATGCCACTGCGGTAAGGCCTGGGCCACAAAGCAAGACCCTGACTACAACATATATACACACATAGAATTTTTTCTTTAAAAATTTTTTGTTGTTGAATTCAGCTACAATTTTATAAGCCAAAAATCTTTAAAAAGTGGTTTTAAGTGTAGTTGACACACAAGCATTGCATCTTTTAAAAGATTTCTAATTTTAGTTGGAGGACGGGACACCATATTTTTCAACGCTTAGGTATTGGAAGAGCCAGGTGGCCACACACATGTGGAATTTGAAGAACAAACTCACCCAATACTTCCTTCTGCCACCCCCTGCCCCACTTCCTGACTTGAAGTTCCACCATTTGAACCAGTAATGGATTCAATAACTTTTAAAAGAAGACTATGATTCCAGAAAGCTAATTTATCAAAAATAGCCCTCTAGTCTTCTGCCAGGAGCAGCAATTAGCTTATCAGATTCGTTAGTTAATAGAACCAAGATAAACCAATTGTTCATTTCTAAGCAGTGAAGTGGGGATGGGGAGAAAAGAGGGAGGGGCAGGAGGAAGGGAAGGATTTCCCAAGCCAAGCAGGGAAAAACAGTGTGATGAGGGAGATGGCACCAGAGGCAAATGTCATTTCCTTCACGACCAGCCTAGGATGGACCAGCAAATAAAAGTTTAAACCTACTATCCCAAGCAGCTTTTGCCCAGCAATCTAGGGTAATAATTGTTTAATATACACCCAGGCTCAGGTACTGAAGGGCCACTTATTGGCACCCTCTCCCTTAAGAAGGGAGCCCTGTATTCATCCAAGGTTTCCTCCCAAAATCTCCCGCTTCACAGGCTCTTTTCTTTTAACGTAAAGCATGCTTATGTTTTCTTATTCTCTTCAGTTTTCTCTTTGTCCTCCCTCAAACTACTGCCCCAGCTCTAGCCCCTTTCTCTATCAAACTATTTAGAAGGTTGGTCTTCTCATGCCTCTACTTCCTTATCCCTCCCATCACATCCAGCCACCTAATTTTTGCTCTCATTCATCTGCCTTCTTAAACGGCTTCATGGCCTCTTAATCTTCAATTCTAAGACACTTTGATAGTCTGCAATATCCTCAACATTCACAAGTGTAGAATCGTGCACCAGCCCAGCCTTGTGGACACTCTGCTCTACTGTCCCCTTGGATGCTGCGTGCTCTGGCTCAGCTTCCTTCCTCTTTGACCCCTTATTTTTCTCTGTCATTGCCAATTTTTATTTTTCTCATTCCTGCCAATTCCAAATGTAAGAATGTCTCCAGATCTCTCGCTGGGCCTCTTCTCTTCTGTCTTGCACCTTCCGTTTCCATACTGTCTTGCATGGAAAGGCACAAACATTCCTGTAGTTTTAGCCACATGCTGTACGCAGAAGATGAACAAAGTCCATCCTGAACTCTGAGACCCAAACATCCAGGATAAAAAGCTCAGAGCCATCTCTCCCACCGTTGTCCCTCACGACTGTCACCCAGTCAGTTGCCACAGAGTGGTCATTCATTTCTTTGATCTATCTCACTTTGTGTCTCAACTATTCTTACTACTTTTTGCCTAGACTTGTGCAAGGGCCTTCTAGGTGGCCCACATGTCTTTCTTTTCTCCATTGTGCTCTACATCCTTTGCCAAATCCATCTACCTCTGGCCCGGCAACTAAAAGAGCTTCTAGGATGCCCTGTGCTATATGATGCCCCTAGTGAGACACCTTCCACAACAGTGGACCTACCAATCCCCAAAGGAACGTCCTTCCCTACTGGACTTCACTGCTCTGACGATTCCCTCTAACCGGAATGCCATCTAAATGATTTGACTGTGTTATCTGTCAAAACACTACCCATTCCTCTGGAAGCACCATGTCATGGAAAGAATGCAGGATCCAGAGTTAGAGACTGGGGTGAAAGAGGACTAATATATTCGACTGACTTTCGTATGCTAGACCCTATGTTTTACCTGGGGCATAACATAGATTGCTGACAACTATTCTTTAATGTAATTGCCACTCTTCATTTTGCAAGTGACAAGGTCAGGTTCAGAGATGTCCATGGCTTGTAGAGGGTCACAAAGCCCATATTACATTGGCTTCATATGGCAGTTGTGAGAACAAATAATAAAAGGCATATAAAATTACTTTACAAATTGCAAATTACAAATTGCATGTACGTTATTAACATTATGACTTATCTTACCCTTTTATAGATTTTTAGTTATTTAAGGACATGTTTTCTATCTTACCCATCTTTGGATTCCCTGCAGCATTTATGCTAAGTATTAAAAGTGCTTAAATTAATAGCTGTTTAATTAAATTGGATTTTTGATGTCACATTTTGAATTAATAGCATTTTAAAAATTTTACTCCAAAATTAAAGCTGCCACTTATTGAGCAGGTCCAAGTGCCAGGCAGACTACCGTGAATCTCCACAGCAGTGCTCCAACGTTAGCATTATTATACCCATTTTACAGATGGAGAAATCAGAGTTCAGAGACAACACATAATAGTCATACAGCCGTAAGGAGGAGAGGCAGGAGGGTCTGATTTCAGAGCTCAGGATTTCTCACCATTAAAGACTCTTGACCACAGATATCCAACTCACCTAGACCCACCAAAATCTAACATTTCTGCAACAGAGGTGATTCCCATCTCTTGTGAGCAGAGAAACATCATTTTCCTTTTTATAGCCATAGTGCTGAGAACTCTCTTTCAGACTCTGCTCAGCATTAATTACCACATCCTCATGAACACTGGCATAATCAGCCCTCTGCCCCACACAACTAAACATCTTTCTTACAGTTTTACAGATTTAGGGTTTCTCTTCTTACTGCTTTATTCAACAGACACTGACTGAGAATCCTCCATGTGCCAGGTACTGTTCTAAAACACTGGGAACCCAGCAGGGATGACACACAAGGTTCCTTGTCTTTATGAAGCTTTCATTCTGAGGGAGTGGAGAGAGACAAGCAATAAACAACCAATCAAAACAAAGATGACTCCTCTGAGTGTTGTGATATGCGGGTCAGGGAGGATGGCTCTGAGGATGTGACCTCAGAGCAGAAGCCTGGAGACTTGCCAGCTGCGGGAAGAGCAGGGGCAGGGCACTGCAGGCAGAGGTGACCAAAAGCGTGAAACCTTGAGCTGGGAAGCACATGGTCTGTTGAAAAGTGGGCTGACGTATTTGAAGAGAGCAAGGAGCAGAATGGTATGATGAGATGATGGGGGACGAGCCAGGCAGAGCCCAGTGCTGCAAAGCCCTATAGCACATACATCTGTAACGTACCTTGAAGCAAAGGAATGGCCTGATCTGGTTTCTGTTTTGGCTGCTCTGTGAAGATGTGGTGCCTGGGAGGCAACGCTGAAGTAGGACAAATGTGAACACCAGTGAGGAGGCCATTGTAGAAGTTGAGAAAGGCATAGGACAGCCTGGAAAGAGTGGGCAATGAAGATGGAAAGTATAGGGTGGGTTTGGAGTAGAGTTGGGAGGTGGGTCCATGGAACAAACGTGGATGACAAAGATCCATACAATAAGCTCTTGCAAATGTCCATGAGTCTGATTCACTGCCCTCCATGTTGAGTCACAGGCCACATATCACTCACTGAAGCCAGCCCAACATCAATGCTGAGCAGACCAGGAAGGACCATTCACTCTTATTCCCAAAACACTCTTCAGAGGTTGCCTCTCCTCCTTCGACCGCCAAGTTTGAGCATGCTAAGTGTGGAGCCGTCCAAATAATCCAGAAATCAAGGCAGAGAGAGAACTCAAGGGTGTTTCATGTCAACATTTCATCCCCACAAAAATCCCATGAAATTGGTGCTATCCAATTCTCCACCCCTATGACAGGGAGAACATGTCAATTCTCCAGTGTCATTCAACTGGCAAGTGGCAGATCCATAGTCAAGCCCAGGTCTGCCTCACTCCAATGCCCAACCTCCTTCAAGCACCCCACCTATGAAATCCAAAGAGACGTCACTGTGTCAAGGGCAAACTTCACAGCGGCTGGAGTGACCGTGAGTTGATCACACGCACTCCTAAAACTACTCTGAGTTCTACCCTTTGACTTCAGTCTCTCCTACTTTAAAAAAAAAATCTCTACATGAAAATACCTTTATTTATTTAACATATAATTATTAATGCTTCCTGTGTCAGGCAATCTGTGAGATTCTAGGAAGCCAATACTGGAAAGGACACAGTGCCCAAGCACTAAGGGTTCAGGGTCTAATAGGGGAGGCAAAGAAACAGGGAAGGAAGCAGTTTTTCTCTTCTAGGTACTTTAAAGCTCTATAATATATGCTCTGGTGAAATTTGGCTGGTATTTTCAGGGACTTCACTGCTTTTGTGCCATACTGGCCTCATCATGTAGATAACATCACAGATTCATTCCATCTTCTTATTCTGTAAAAGTGATGTCTAATTAAAAAACAAAGAATCAGCTTTAAAAAATGCAAAGTCTCATACAAAGTAACCTTTTCCATTTTAAGCAAGCATTCAGAATATTAGCAGTGCTAATCAGTACCTCACTAAACAGTTATGACTGATTCTAAGCACAAAGTGGGGAATGAGAGTAACAGATACTATTTACTGGCTGCTAAAAGCAGGTACAATGGGGAGCATGCTAGAGAAACTGTCTCACTGAATCCTCAGATAACCCTGTGGTAAAGGTAATACTGGAGAAACAGGCTAGAGTGGCCACATGAGTTGCACAAGGCCACCCAGTAAGTGTGGGATAGAACAAGAGCCCATGTCCATAACCCCTCTCCTATTACACTAAGGTAAGGGTGGGCCTTTAAGGTGACCAAAGGGTTAGAAATAACAAACAGAGTGGATGAGCCTGGGTTTATTTTGTCTGGAGGAGAGGAATCTTTGAGGGTGATTAATTAAAGCATATTCGGGATATTTTTTAAATAAATGGAGACAGCTGTTCTCCATCATCCCTGATGATAGAAGAAAAGGCCTTCACCCTCAGCCTGGCAGATGAAGACAGAGATAAAGAATGTGCAGACTGTGGGATCTTGCTGGGAAGGAGGAAGGACTCACCTACTTAGTCTGTCTCTGATGCATTTCTTTGGAAAATGTATGTTGACAGTGCTTCTAAAAGTAATCATATGAGCTGAAAAGATCTACTTTCAACTCTGGTAAAGAGTAGGATGCCTTTTCCAGATTAATTCCACATCAGTGTTTTTGGGCAATGCTGAAATAAAAGAAAATCCAGGCTAGCCAAAATTTTTCAGGTAAAGAGTGGCAAAAGCAACTGAGTGGCTGGACGGATTTGAGACAGGAACAGCCAGAGGACTACAGCAGGGACTCCCAGTCTGGAGACTCTAACATAGATCTCCAGATGACCCCAATGACTGGGAATTGCTTTTACTCTAGACGGCCTGCTGGGCAGCCCCAGTCGATGTATGTCCGGGTCGCTAACCACTTTGACTGCCCCTGAGCCACAGAGTCAGGCAGGAGTCAGGGACACGTAGGTACTCTCTTCTCCCTGCCCCTCACCTTCCTCCTTCAGGGCCACCTTGGCCACAAAGGCTGACTCCACGTCAGCTACTCAGACATGCTCTCTCCTCACCTCCTCCTTCCCACTCTTCCCCTGATGCCCACAGGCTGGATTTGAGGTCAGGAAGCACTAGGCTTGGAGCCATACACTGAAAATGACTTCCCTTTTCTTCCTAGATTAGATTTGTTGCAAATGGCTCTGCTCCCACATGCTCCATGATCCAATATACCCAGGAATAAAACCGAAGGGACATATGGGTACAGGGAGCTAGATCAGAAGAGACCTCAGCCTCCTAGGTTAGTGCGCAAAGCTTGCAGCTGGTCATGCAGTGAGCTGGGCCCTTTCCATGGCCATAAATCCACACCTGGGTGCATTAATGCCACTGCGTCTGGAGTCTGTGTCCTTCACAATGGAGAGTTGAAGCAACTGCAGGCTGTCCTTCACAGGCCATATCCTCGAGGAGGTGGTCCTTTTGACACAGATGGAGGTGACTTCACTTCCCCCGACATGGCCAGACAGCCACTGTTAGGGGACGGCTCGCTCTACAGTGTTTTCTTAATTAAAGAAGCTTCACAGGACAGCAGCAGAGGGACCAAAACAGGTAACATTGGATCAATCCCTTGGATTAGGTCTGAAAAGCAGCTGCCACCTTCATTTTCCTTTTCAGTTTTTTCTTTTTCTTTCTTTTCTTTTTTTAGAGACAGGATTCTTGCTCTGTCGCCCAGGATGGAGTGCAGTGGAATGATCACAGTTCACTGCAGTCTCAAACTTCTGGACTCAAGTGATCCTTCCACCTCAGCATCCTGAGTAGCTAGGACTACAGACACATGCCACCACACCCAGCTAATTATTTTAATTTTTATTTATTTATGTATTTATTTATTTATTTTGAGGTAGGGTCTCACTCTGTCGCACAGGCTGGAGTGTAGTGGTGTGATGTCAGCTCTCTGCAGCCTCAACCCCCTGGGCTCAAGCAATCCTCCCACCTCAGCCCTGCTGAGGAGCAGGAACTACAGGCATGCACCACCACATCCAGGTAATTTTTGTATTTTTTGTAGAGACAGGGTTTCACCATGTTGCCCAGGCTGGTCTCGAGCTCCTGAGCTCAAGCGATCCTCCCACCTCAGCCTCCCAAAGTGCTGGGATTACAGACATGCACCAGCATGCCTGACTTAATTATTTTTATTTTATTTTATTTTTAGAGATGGGGTTCTCACTATGTTGCCCAGGCTGCTCTCAAACTCCTGGGCTCAAGCAATACTCCTGCCTTAGCCGTGATTACAGGTGTAGCCTCTGTGTCCTCCTTCTCAGTTTTCCAGCACTGTCAGGCCCTGAGCTCCAAGCCTTTCCTCCGGTAAAGCACATCAGTTACTTAGATGCCAACTGTGGCATCTCCCTCCCGTGGGACTTCCTTATGATCAATGAGTCAGTATTTCCTGAGATTCCTCGGTCTGCACTTTCACAGCCTGGTTCCCTCAAGGCACTCATACTTGTGCTTCACCCTCTTTTTCTGCTGAATTATTTAGACATCACAAATTGGCTAAAATGTACTTGCTGAATTTACTGGCAAGAGAAGAGGCAGCTTCCCTTCCCTTTCCTCCGCCTCCCCTTTTTCCCTCTGGCCCCAAGGGAGTCTCACTCTCTCTGCCCTTCCTCCTAGGTAAACCCATCCGATACGGTTTGGCTGTGGCCCCACCCAAACCTCATCTTGAATTGTAGCTCCCATAATTCCCACATGTCATGGGGGGACCCTGTGGGAGGTAACTGAATCATGGGGTGGGTCTTTCCCGTGCTGTTCTCATGGCAGTGAATAAGTCTCATGAGATCTGATGGGTTTACAAAGAGGAGTTTGCCTGCATAGCTCTCTTTTTTGGTCTGCCATCATGTAAGACATGCCTTTCACCTTCCACCATGATTGTGAGGCCTCCCCAGCCATGTGGAACTGTGAGTCCATTAAACCACTTTTTCTTTATAAATTACCCAGTCTCGGGTATGTCTTTTTCAGCAGTGTGAAAACGGACTAATATGCCATCCTCCCACTCCTTGACCCTGGCTCCATCCTTCCCTTCTCGCATGCTTACTCCATTAGCTAAAAGCATGACCACATGTGTGCTATCCTTAAAAACAAAAAACCTGCCAGCCACCTTGCTTCTACCTCAACTCACTGTGCTATCACCACACATGAAGCTTTTTGGAAATAAGTAGCACACACTCCCAGCATCCTTCCTCTCACTCCTCATCATGCCAGTCTTTTTGCTAAATGGGAAGCAGCAAAGGCCCCCACAGCTGTTCCCTCAGCAAACCAATGCCTCTCCTCTGCCATCCCTTTATCACCCTCTCCAAGCATCTGCCCCTCCCACTTCTGCAATGATTTCTCCCCCAACTCTGCATTTTTTTGGTGTTCTTCCAACTTCTTTAATTTCTCTTCTTTTTCAACATTGGCCTTTCCTAGCATTAAGTTTTTGTCCTTTTTTCCTCTTACACCAATGTGTCCTAACTCAGGGATTTGGGTGGCATCATCACAATTTTTGTCATAACCATGTACCATCCACTCTACCTTTAATTTAATATTTTTCTTTAAATTAGCTTATTTTTCCTTAAATATACTTTCAATGAAACTTTTGTATTACTATTGCAAGTGAAAAATCAGTATTACATGCTATAAACAGAAGGCAATAAAAAGAGATACAATGAAAACAAAGCAGTATGAATGAGCTCTAGCTAGAAACACTGCGTGTCAAGGACTCCAAGACTAGGACCTGTTCTTTCCTTTAATTAAGAGGAAATTCCAAAGTATTAGAGATTAAACACTAGCACTAAACTGAGGCTTTCTCTTCGATAGATTCAGAAGGGCTGAAAGAGGAATAAAATGAAAATAACTTTCCACTACCTGATTCAATGTTATCTAAGGCCATGTCTGCTGTGTACTGCCTAAAATTATCAACTACACAGATAATTTTCCTACTAAATACTAGAGTTAGTTCTCCTTCCTCTGTGACTCTCTTCAGGGGACTTAAGATTGTAACTTCTTCAATGGTTGCCATATTTCTTAGCTACTTTCCACATGCTTTTAGAAAATGAGATTACAGACATAAACTAGAAACAAGATAGACAACAAACACCCTAAATGTCAAAAGTAGTACAAAACAGCAGCAATCCATCCAAGCCGGAGCCCAGATCTACCCCAGATGGCTCTATCCATCAGGGTTGGAGCCTGGAACGTATCAGAGACTGCCCACCATCAACACCTAATCTATAATAATAAATAATATGATAGCCAACATCTGAAAGGTTTACATACCAAATGCAGCACCACGCACCTCATATATGTGCTGTTCAATCTTCACAATACCCTCGTGAGATCGATGCCATTATTATTCCCAGTATGAGGAACCATTAGAGAAGTTAAGGAACTTGCCAAGGATCTCTTGTAAGTGGCAGATCCAGGATTTGCAGCAAGATCATCTGATTCCAGAGCCTGTGCTCTTAATGCTTTTGCTCCCCCAATGCTGAGACACACAGCAATTTTAAACCTCACAAACCTCAAAATAATAGCCTGCTGCTCTTAAGCACAATTAAGACAATGGGGTTGACACAACAGGAAAACCATTCAACATGTAATTAAGCATAATTACTGGTGTCCTCTAATTGTTTGGGAAAATAAATCTCTTGCCCTTGACAAGCTATAATTCTGGTGTGTGCTAAGAAGGTTCAAGTCTTCACTTCGATCTGTATGCCTCCAGCACATACATACATTATTCATCACATTTCATGGCAGGAGCAGTAGAGTGGCTGAAAGATACATACCTTTGATATGTAACTTAGAATCAAATAAGATAGGGCTCAGAGGAATCTAAACCATCCTGCCCAAATCTTCATTTTATAGATGGGAAAACAGGGGAAAAAAATAACTTCCCCAGAACATACAGGGCTCTGTCTTCTAGTTAAGTGCTCAAGGCACTTCACTGGTTAAACAGGTTAAATTCAGACCGACTAAGCTAAAAACTTGCCTTCACAATTTAGTAGCTATGTGACCTTGGGCAAGTTATCTAACCTCTCTGAGCTCAGGTCAGGATGATAATAATACTGCAGTAGCTCTCTCATAAAATTTTGTGAGGACGAAATAGCAATATGTGTAAAACACTTGAAACAGTACCTGGGCACGTGGCATTCGATCACTGCATCTAGCCACAGATACTACCGCTTCAGACAGTGAGCCACATCTGCATGACGGGCCTTGGAAATACTTCCAGGTTCTCATCAGGGCCACTAAAAACAGCAGTAAGGGTGTGTTCACATCTGCTAAGGAGCAGTTAAAGGGTGTCTCCAACGTCTGCCACATGGAGCTAAAACTATAAAGCAAAGACGTTTAGCTGAGGTTCTTTCAAGGAGGGAGAAGGGCACGGGAAACAGACCGGAGTGCCTTGCAGCATGAGACTTACATTCTGCTGGAATGAGCTTCAGTGCCAGTAGCCATGCTCTTGTGCACAGACCTGTTTATTTAACAGGACAGATAATCACGCTTCCAGAAGGACAAAGTTTTTAAAAGCAACATGAGCAATTATTTATGGAGCATACACTTAGTAAACAGCACTAGGTGTATGGAATACAATGAAATCTAGGGTAGGACTATCAAAGCAGCCTTGGCAAATACCTAGACCGAGGCTACCCATCTTTCTTGAACCCCAAGCAGACATCACTCTTCAGCCACAGCACACTTGTCTGCAGAGCCCGAGTACAGCCTTACAATCCCTCTCAACCCAGTGCTCCATGAAGCCACTGCCTGTGCATAACTGTTGAATTTAGGAATTAGAGGAGTAAGCAGGCAAGCAGAGAATGAGGCACAGGACTAAAACTCAGCAGGGGCCGAGAATTATTTTACTTAGCTTCTCTTGATTAGGCATTTGAATTTAAAACAGCTAGGAATATAATACATAATACATCTTGTGTGTGTTGCAGGGAAAAGGTTTAAAGGGTCCAAGCTATAAAACATAACCAATGTGAAATGCTCTTTGCCGGAATACACAAGCACTACAAAATATTCTCATTTTCCTTGGACTCCCATAAGAAAAACTAGCAGCATCCTCATTCGAAAGAAGAGATGTGAAGCAACAGAGATGGTAAAGTACTTATTACAGATGTCCCTGGGCTGAGGGCGGTGGCTCATGCCTGTAATCCCAGCACTTTGCAAGGCTGAGGCAGGTGGATCACTTGAGGTCAGGAGTTTGAGACCAGCCTGGCCAACATGGTGAAACCCCATCTCTTCTAAAAATACAAAAATTAGCTGGGCGTGGTGGCGTGTGCCTGTAATCCCAGCTACTTGGGAGGCTGAGAAAGGAGAATCACTTGAACCTGGGAGGCAGAGATTGCAATGACTCAAGATCGCACCACTGCACTCCAGCCTGGGCAACAGAGCAACACACCATCTCAAAAAAAAAAAAAAAAAAAAAAAAATGTTCCTGACACGAAGAAGCTGTCTGCCTTTCCCCCTATTGAGCCATTTACAGGGAGAACCCAGGACTCAAAGAAATGGAACCACAGAAGAGAGAATCCAGGAATACGAATGGCACTTCTGCTGGCTAATTTGACCACAAAAGGTGCTGGTTGCGCAGTCGCTGCACAGAAAGGAGGCATTAACATGAGGGGAAAGAAAGGATTTCCGTTTTGTCATGGACCAAACCTGACTGTTAGAACCCCAACTCACAGTGCGAGAAAGAGCAGCAAACCCAGTGGAAAGGTCTCTTCCATGCACAGTCCACCCTTGGGAGGGGCAAGAAGTAACCAATCCTGTTTAATTCAAGTCAAAAATCTTCTTTAAAAACCATACCTTCCTTACATTTGTTCCAGTGTTCTGGCCTCTGCAGGGGCTATCGACTCTTTAAGAAGAGGCTGTAACTGACACCCTATCTCACATAGGCCATCCTCCAGATTCCTTAAGAGGTGACAAACAGTACTTCCTCTGAAATGTCAGAGATTGACGGGGGGGAGGTTTCCAGGAGCAAGGAGCTAGGAAGGCTGGGAGGGATGGAGGGACCAAGTGCGACAGTGACAGGAGCCTGCCACTGGAGTATCCGACATGGGTGCACCACATCTGCTTAGCTGGTTCCCAGAGCACTGATGGGAGGAAGTTGCTTAAAAATATTAAATTGATAAATAGTCTGTCATCAGGAATAATTGAAAGCATCTTATATCTCAATTTAAAACCTCCATGGCCGGGCGCGGTGGCTCAAGCCTGTAATCCCAGCACTTTGGGAGGCCGAGGCGGGCGGATCACAAGGTCAGGAGATCGAGACCACAGTGAAACCCCGTCTCTACTAAAAATACAAAAAATTAGCCGGGCGCGGTGGCGGGCGCCTGTAGTCCCAGCTACTCGGGAGGCTGAGGCGGGAGAATGGCGGGAACCCGGGAGGCGGAGCTTGCAGTGAGCCGAGATCGCGCCACTGCACTCCAGCCTGGGCAACAGCGTGAGACTCCGTCTCAAAAAAAAAAAAAAAAAAAAAAAAAAAAAAAAAAAAAAAAAAACCTCCTTAGTTCGGTTTCCATGTTGCTTTCTTCTTTCTTTTTCTTGAATGAGAAATATGTTCATATAGTTCAAACACCAAAAACTATAAAGGATTTTTTAAAGCTATAAGGTATAAAAGTGAAACGTCTCCCTCACATCCCTGCCCTCTATTCCTGCAGCTGCCAGCTGCTCACCACCTCCCAGCCCCACCACTGCTGCTGGTGCCTCACCACTCTCTCCAGAGTTCTTTCTTTGTGCACACAGAAGCAGTCAACCATACATCCCTAATTGTTCCCCTTTGTGCCATAAAAGGTGGCAGGTTATATATACCTGCCTCCACCTTGCTTCTTCCACTTAATGTATCTTGAAGACTTTTCCATGTATCAGTACATGGAAAGCTTTCTCATATTGCTTTATTTTTCATTTACATACAATGATGTATAGATATGAAGTATTCCACTAGATGATTTTGACAATTAGATGCCCTGGCAACACCTCGCAATAACCACTTAAGACTAAATAGGGCACTTGTATCATGTTCCTTTCTGGTCAACCCCATCTCAGCAACTACCATTTTTATTTCTGTCACTGTAATGCAATGTAGGGGTTAGGGTTTTTTGCATTTTATAATGATATTAAGATATCTGTTCCTGTTAGAGAGCAGCAATGAATGTTCATGAGCTATTCTCTGTGGAGAATCCACCAACACAGGTCCCTGCCCCACCCTACCTGCCCGCTTCTAGACCAAGTACCCTCCTTGTGGCCCCACCCCTACACTTGCCCTCCAACACTGAACCATAATCACTTCTGAAATTTTCTCTTTCTTCCTCTGGTATGTAAGTCCAAGCTCCATTTCTTTGTCCCCAATGCATCCCTAGTACAAAGCACCGATTAAATATTTGCTAAACCCTTTCCCAAAGGCAGTTTGTAATTAGAGAATAAAGGTGTCAATCTCTGACCAATGTTGCTATGGGAGTGACTAAATGCGAACTTCATTTTACAATTAAAGTAACTGTCAGAGAGGAGGCAGGAAGATTGTAAAGAGGCAAACGAGGGTAGCGTGGGATGAGAAACAGCCATTCCCAGGGTTCTGTTGGCAGGCAGGGAGAGGCCCCTGTGTCAGCTGACTGTCTGCGCTCAGGGAAGGAAAAAATGAGGAACGTTTTAAGACTTGATTTCCAAGGTTTTGAAAACAAATCAGAGGCCTTTCTTGGGCTTAGCATAAAACCATCACAGATAGGCATTCCCCACATGACTAGATCACTGGACTGTAAGCTTTAAATAGAAAATGGTGAGGCAATGTGGGTTACTGGACAAAGAGAGTCCACAATGATATGTGTTTAAGGATGAAGGGGGAGATAAATTATCAGGAAAACCATCTGCTTCAAGGTCTGAGAAACAGAAAGCACGGGCAAAAGTATTCCCCACAGTGTTTGGGGAATACTGAAAATCGAGCCACATAGAAGGCAAATGGGAAAAAAAAAAAAAATCACAAAATCAGCAGAATAGCTTTCCAAGGAACAATCAAGCAAGGTACCTGAAGAATAGAAAAACGGTTCCAAAAAGCTGACCGAGCAGCCCGATTCTGGGGCAGCTACCAACCTTAATTGTCTCTGCATTGGTTCAAGCCGAGCTTAAAGTTGGGCAGAATGAAGTGGCCGTTATCCCACTTGTTTTCCATGAGATCTGAAATCATTCTGCTGCCTTAATGCCCAGGCATACCCTGCATTCAGCTGTGAACGCAGAAGACGTACACAGAAATATGAGAAGGGAAAGCCCAACTTCATGGAATTCAGAGGAAGAAATACCCATGACTTGGCTGAGGAAATCTATTGCAACCATTTTTAAGGAGTCTGTTGGTAAGTGGGGAGTATTAATTATCCAATTTTTTTTTTTGATTTTTTTGTTTTTGTTTTTTTTTTTTGAGATGGAGTTCCACTCTTGTTGCCTGGGCTGAAGTTCAGTGGCACGACCTTGGCTCACTGCAACCTCCGCCTTCTGGATTCAAGCGATTCTCCTGCCTCAGCCTCCCAAGAGACTGGGGTTACAGGTGCCCACCACCACACCCAGCTGATTTTTTGTATTTTTAGCAGAGATGGGGTTTCACCATGTTGGCCAGGCTGGACTTGAACTCCTGACCTTAGGTGATTCGCCGTCGTCGGCCTCCCAAAGTGCTGGGATTACAGGCATGAGCCACCACGCCTGGCCCCAGCTGTTTTCTTATGCCAAGCATAAGCACATCTAGATGTTCTCATTTAAGAGAATAAAATAAATCTCTTTAATTTGCTTTACTTCACCTGTTCCATTTTTGTTAATCCAAAAACTGCCATTGCCAATGGTATTTAACAATAAAGCAGCAAGTAGTCTTGAAACAAAAATAACATTAAAAGGAAACAGTAGGATATGGCTTTATATGCTTTGTCACTGATGCTTAAAAAAAAAGATTAAAAGATGTTCTATGGCAAAAGAACTATATAGGCTAATAAACCTGAATTCTGAAAAAAATACTATTTAATTAATATTCTATATAGTAAGCACCTAATACAATTCTTATTTTAGCAGAGATTGTATACATAACGTCTCCATTTCATATAAAATTTTCTTTGAATACTAGATGTTTGGTTATTAATGTGAACATAAACACTTCAAAATATTACTGTTTTTCTTATATTCACTTCTGGTAAAAACTTGTGTTTGCTTTGTAAAAAAATTAAATGATACTATGTAGTAGGGTGGCGTTTCCTTTTGCTGCTATAAAAAATTAACAGAAATTTAGTGGCTTAAGACAACAAAAATTTATTATCTTTCAGTTCTGGATATCAGAGGTCCAACTCGAGTCTCACTGGGCTGATGTCAAGGGGCCTGCAGCGCTGCTTTCTTCCTGGAGGCCCTAGGGGAGATTCCATTTTCCTGCCTTTGCCAGCTTCTAGCGGCCGCCTGTATTCCCTTACACAACCCCTCTCCATCGGCCTGTCAAGTCTCATAAGGCCATCAGTTTGGTTTCAACTTTTCTGCTTCCTTCTTTCCCATTTAAGAATCCCTGTGATTGCATTGGGCAATCTTTATTTGAAGGTCAAATGGTTAACAACCATAACTCCATCTGCAACCTTAATTCCCACTGGTCATGAAACATAACATATTCAGGTTCTGGGATTAAGAAGTGGAAATCTTTCAGGGCCATTATTCTGTCTACTACAGAGGAAATGAGAATTGTCTCATGAGATACTCAGTTCAGGGCTCTGTGGCCTCTACATTTAATGACTGGTTTGGTGGTAACATTCAACATGAGCCTGCCTATTCTACTGTAGGGAACTGGCAACTTTGGCCTTTTCAGACTGGAGAGAGCTTCTCAATCTAGGACTCTCCACTCCCTAGGTGCCTGAAGGTCTCCATTCCTACGTGGACTAGACAGGACATTTGGCAGGAAAGGAGGGCTAGGAAAGAGACAGAACTTCCCACAGTGGTCTACATGCAGAAGGCCTCAGAGCCAGTCTTTGATGGGAGGAAGGCACAGGGTGCAAATCAGGGCTCAATTCCTCTCCACTCACTCAAACCCTGAGCTTTCTCTGCTAGCCAGCACCACCTCTCCCTGGAGCACATAGGATTATATATATATATGTTTTTTTTTATTTTTTTATTTTTTAAGACTGAGTCTCACTCTCTCACCCAAGTTGGAGTGCAGTGGCATGATCTCAGCTCACTGTAACTTCCGCCTCCCACGTTCAAGTGATTCTTATGCCTCAGCCTCATGAGTAATGGGGACCACAGGTGCACACCACTACAACCAGCTAATTTTTGTATTTTTAGTAGAGACAGGGTTTCACCATGTTGGCCAGGCTGGTCTCAAACTCCTGACTGCAAGTGATCCACCTGCCTTGGCCTCCCAAAGCACTTACAGGTGTGAGCCACATCACCTGACTCACAGGATGATTTTTAAATGCATTCTATACACACTTAACAAACATGCCACTGATCTGGAAAATTTATTTCACTAGTGCCTAGCATAGTGTTTGGACTAGAGCTGGGACTCAAAAATATTTGCTGCATTAATAAATATCACATACCTTTACAATACCTGTGAGGTGGAGCACTGAGCTGAGCAGGACTAGAGAATGCGGAAAAATAAGATTCTGATGTCCTTCAGCCTCTTAAATGTGCTAGGAAAATTCAATTTTTGAAAGGAAGCTATAATAACTCCCAAAAGTTCAAGAAACCTTAGTCTACTATGTGCTGGTTCATGAATTAAACTTATTAGATCATAAGCAGCATTTTAAAAAATAAAATGAGATAGAGTAGAATAGAAAATATTAGAGAATATCACATATATTAACAGTGTCATTTCATAAAACTATTATTTCAGATGTGTGTCTGTGTGCTCAGGTGCAATATATTTATATTTCTTGTTAAAATGAATCATGATCTTGGCCGGGTGCGGTGGCTCACACCTGTAATCCTAGCACTTTGGGAGGCCAAGACGGGCAGATCACCTGAGGTCAGGAGTTCGAGACCAGCCTGGCCAACATGGTGAAATCCCATCTCTACTAAAGATACAAAAAGTAGCTGGATGTAGTGGTGGGGGCCTGTAATCCCAGCTATTCAGGAGGCCGAGGCAGGAGAATTGCCTGAACCTGGGAAGTGGAGGCTGCAGTGAGCCCAGAGATCGCACCATTGCACTCCAGCCTGGGCGACAGAGTGCGAAGGAAGGAAGGAAGGAAGGAAGGAAGGAAGGAAGGAAGGAAGGAAGGAAGGAGAGAGAGAAAGAAAGAAAGAAAGAAAAGAGAAATGAATCATGATCTCATAGTGAAAAAAAGTGGAAAACTGCAGCTCTACTAAAAATATTCTCATCACAGAATTCTAGAATAGGCTTGCCTTTCGCATGATGATAGTTACCAAAAACTCAGTTCTGAAAGGCTAATTTTTAACTTCTTAGGTTTCTATTGTCTTTTGTCCCAGACAGTTCCAACAAGGCATAATGATGCTAAGAGAATACCTCCCTTTTATTCTCTGTTCCAGCACACTCTCAATCCCTTACCAAAACATTTGCCTGGGATTCTCTTTTCTCACTGAATAAAACAGGAGACACAATAGCATCATGATGCTCCAAAGGGGAGGCAGTCCATGAAATGGTCTGATTGCTGTAGAATTCCTTTTATGTAGCCATCCACCCCATTGTGAAAGAAGCAGCTGGATATCCAAGTATCTTCCAATACTCAGGCTTCAAGGTCCAATAATGTCTATGCCTCCCTGGGAAAAGCTGGCATGCCGCTGACATGGCCCCTCTACTCCATTGTTTGCAGGCTCAGCTCAGGTATGTGTTGTTCACTGCTCACACAAGCCACTCTCTAGGACGGCTTGCCGAGAGCGCTCTTCTAGGGAATCTAAACTTTGTTGTTTGGAAAAAGCCAGGAAACCCTTCATGGGCTGAGGATGGGTTTCCTGGCTTCAGAGGATGGGTCTGAGTTTTCACATCTCTCAACCCCCTTGCAGTATATAATGGCTTTAGTATATAATACTCGTTTCAGACAGAACTGGGTCCACCCCAAAATTTAACTGTTAAAGCCCCACATTAGAGGTTAGCAAAATTCGTAACACCTAGTGTGACTGTATTTGGGGATAGGGCCTTGGCGGGGTAGGGGGGCGTAATTAAGGTTAAATGAGGTGATAAGGGCTCTGACTCAATAGGATTCATATGTCCTTATAAGAACAGGAAGAGACACCAGATCTCTGTGTGTGTGTGTGTTGTGTGTATGTGTCGCACTGAAAAGCAGGCATGTGAGGACATGCATGGTGAGAAGGTAGCCATCTACATGCCAGGAAGATAGCCCTCACCAGAAACCAACCTTGGCACCTCGATCTTGGACTTTCAACTTCCGGAACTTTGAGAAAATGAATTTCTGTTGCTTAAGCCACTCTGTAGTATTTTGTTTTGACAGTTCAAGCAAACTAATACGCTAGTTATATTGAATAGAGTTTCATAGGCTATGTTTTGTGATCATCCATTTGAAACGCAAATGTTAAGAGAAAAGAGGAAGTCACAGAAAAATATATACAGTATTTTTATAAATGTTTTGGAGATTCAAGATCAAAAAAAAGTAAGCAATCTATCATCTAGGGCCAAAAAAATGTTTGCCATAAAACCATAAAGAATGATAAAAGTAGGGCCGGGCATGGTGGCTCACACCTGTAATCCCAGGACTTCGGGAGGCTGAGGCAGGCGGATCACTTGAGGTCAGGAGTTCGAGACCAGCCTGGCCAACATGGTGAAACCCCATTTCTACTAAAAATACAAAAATTAGCCGGGCGTGGTGGTACACACCTGTAATCCCAGCTATTCGGGAGGCTGAGGCATGAGAATCGCTTGAACCCAGGAGGTGGAGGTTGCAGTGAGCTGAGATTACTCCATTGCACTCCAGCCTGGGCAGAGACTCCGTCTCAAAAAAAGCAAAATTCCAGGGAGTGCTTGTTTCAGAGTGAGGGTGTTAGCAGCTGAGATAAAGGGAGGGTTGCGTATTGGTAAAGTGATGTTAAGCGGAAGGTGGCCTCATGGGTGTTAATTTCATTGGAGCATCTCATAATTTTTTTGTTTTATATATATTAAGCATTTTAGAATAGAATTTATAAAAGTAAGGTGTTAGAATAATATAACACCCATCAGTTCATACTTATTCTTGGGGAGGGGAGATGGGATAAGGAGCATTTCTACTTTCCAAATCTTAACTTCCTGAAGTTTTAAAAGATCAACCTAAAATGTGTATATAATATTTGGAATAAAAATGAAAGAAAAGTGAAGAAAAAAAGTAAAAAGAAACTACTAAACACTTGTGATTACTTTTATACTTCATTTAATCTTCCCTCCCACCCTATATATATATTGCACTAAACATTTGAAATGTAAACTTTGGCTGAAATTAGCCTGCCCTCTTTTGAAATGAAAATAATTGCTACAGGGTTGTAATAATAATTCAATCACTGGTTAGAGCCTGGTTATAAGGAAAACACCAGGAAACAGACATCCAAGGAAGAAGGTCTCTTATTTCTTTTCATTTCGAGGCAATTTAGGTAAATTACAGACATTTCCCTTTCAGAGCTGAGGACTATCAATAGAATTTTAAGTGTGGTCCATTTATATTAATGTCCTCAATGTAGAATTTCTCGGACCTTTCTTTCTTTATGATGCCAGCTTTTAGTTCACATTAAAATAATTTTATGACTAGCAAGTTGCAAAAAGAGAAAGGTGTTTTGTACATGTGGCTTCCACATTTTGGTAGAAGGAGAAATCATTTCAAGGCCATCATTTTCTGTACTTAGAGATTCACTCTAATTTCTTTCCTTTTGGCACTGCCAACTGGATAACTAAATAGAAGATAATGGAGTTTGGATATTCAATACAAAACTATTTTCATTCTGTGGAAAATGAAACCACTTTGCAAACTACTATGAAACCACTGCAAAACCGCTTTGCCCAACCCTTAAAGGTGTTTCATGCTCCATAATCCTTTAGTACGATTCAATCACTCATCAGTGGTACTGTATTCCCAGTGTGTGTATGTGTGTGTGGTGGGGGGTGTGTGTGGTGGAGGGTGTGTGTGGGGGGGTGTGGTGGGGGGGGTGTGTGTGTGCTCTTCTATCCGTCTCCTCTACTAAACAGTGAGTTGCTTGAAGGTAAGATAAATGAACTGCGCTCCCCTAAGAAATGCCTCCATTTGCAGTTTGGTCCAAATACAGCGAATTGCACAAAAGCAATATGTAGGCAGCCTCTTTAGTCGTCAGGTGGAAGCAATAATGGGAGGTAGGGAGGTAATGAGACTAAAAATAATCATGAAAATGAGAATGTAAGTGCCACAAGAAATATTCATCCATTCATTCATTCCATCATGTATTATGCGTACCCATTCGGAATGTGTTGAGAATATGAAAATAAATCAAGCAAACCCTGACCTGAGAGGAGCTCACACTCCAAGTGGGATAATTCCAAGAAGGAAGGGACTAAAGAGAAATGGAAATACCTCACTGTGAGTTTCTAGGGTGAGAACAAATTTAGAGCCACAGATAGATGGGAATGGCACTCCAGGAAGAGGGAACCTAATCAACAAAGGCTTGGACGAGTGAACGTGCAGACTGAGTTTAGGACACAGTGGATAGTTAGGTTTGAGAAAGGCAGAGTCCTGAAGCGAAGCAGAGTGATCAAGGCAAAAGGCTAAAGGGAACATAGTGTGCAGGGGTTTGCTGAATCACAGAAACCAAGTTGGGGAGTTCAAACTTATTTTAGTGAGCAAAGGAGAAGCCTTACATGCTTTTGAGCAGAGAATTGGCATAATCTGAGTGGCACTTCGGAAAGAAGAGTTTAGCAACAGTGTTCAAAAGAGACCAAAGAGTAGAAAGGAAACAGGGTATTGTATTCCAAGACTACTGGAATCCAAGCAAGAGCCAGTCAAGGTCTTCAGGACCCATTTATGATTAAAAACAAAACAAGCTAGGTATAGACTGTACTTTCTTACCTTGACAATAAATATCTACTAAAAACACAAAGCAAACCTTGTTTTAAGATCAAGAACAAGATAAGGATTCTAAGTATCACCGATTTTATTTTAAACTGTCCTGCAGGTCCAATCCAATGCAAAATTGTAGCCAGAACAATGTCGTCCTCCAACTATTAATTAATTAAATAAGATATTCATATATTTATCCTTTTGGATGCTAAGTCAAGAACACGTAACAGTTGAAACTCATTTGGGCTACCAGCCATAAAACTGTGAAATGCAAACTTCAACAGTACCCGTCCTCATGGGAACCTGAAAAGGGTTATTTGAGGTCAAAAGACACAACATTTAAGGAGAAATGTCTCATAGGAGTATTTCTGATCCAGCTATAGGATACAGTGGAATACCAACTCAACTATATCAAATTTCAATTCCTCTAGCCCTCTTTCAAGCCCCTCCACCTCCAATCCCCTCCTTTCTAGCCACCTTACTGTCTCCTCTATACTCAGGCCTCTCGAAAGTGGCTCACATGTTTCCTTGTCCTTTCACACACAGTGATCATTGCTCTTTTTTTTGTTTAGAGTCAGGGTCTTGCTCTGTTGCCCAGACTGGAGTGCAGTGGTGCAATTATAGCTAACTGCAGCCTCCAACTCCTGGGCTCACGTGATCCTCCTGCTTCAGCCTCCCAAGTAGCTGGCACTACAGGTACGCACAACCATACCTGGCTAATTTTTAAAAATATTCTGTAGAGGCAGGGTCTTGCTATGTTTCCCAGGCTGGAACAGTGATCATCTTGAATACCTTCTCTCCCCTGTAGAAACTGTTATTCCATCTTTCCTTTTCTGTTTATGCCTTGCGTGTTCTTTAAGTTGTATACAAAAAGTGTCTCTATTTAAACATTTTTAAAAGTTATTATTTATAGGTTATAAATATGTATAACAGCAGTATAGGTAAATTTTTCACAAACCAATTACTTTCTTCAGTAAACAGTACTCAACGTGATAGTTAAGGCACCAAAAAGGACCTCTGTATTTGAGTGACTAAACCTATGCAATAAAGAGCAGCATTTTGTACTCAAAATAAACTTTGTAGAAAAGGAAACATGTCATGTCTTCTAAAGTAAGATAAAAAAACGCACCCAGAAAGGGGGCCCACAGCATTCCTTTCCTCTCTTTTTCCACCCTAATTTCCTCCTTATATTTCTTTTCCTTTTGTTTACCTTACTCAGGTTCTCCTGTCCCGGCCCTGGGCTTGCCAGTGATGCCCAGAGGATGATGTGCCTGGTGGCTGAGCTCTTCCAGAACTAAAGACATGCGAATCCCTGAGTATCCATAACCATACCATCAAAGCATGAAGTAATGCCTTGTAAGTGGTGTCACCACACCTCCCAGAAGGATGGATTCCTACCAGAAGCAGTCAAACACAGTGCCAGATCATCTAAGTGAAACGGATCCCCATGGGTGCTGCTATTGGGATACCAAAGGTCTGAAGCTCATCCAATGCAATAGCAGAAATAATTACAGCTGTGAACATGTGAGAAGAGCCCTGAGTTAGCCCCAAGTGGAAATCACCACCTCCAACCAATTTCTCTGCCAATTGATGGATGTTGGGGAGTGGGGTACAGCAACCCCTCCAAGTCCTTCTTCCCTCTATATAGCACAGGAGACTCCCCTCCCACCAGTCTGGCCCCCGAGTGCTGACTGGCAACAATATTCCAAGTTAAAATAGTTTGCTAAATAGTTATACAATTAGTTTACAATTCACTTATATCAGAGGAAAAGACAGGGAAAAAATGTCTAAGATACATGAATCCCAGACCATTGCTCTCCAAATCTTTTCAAATGATTCATTTCCTCTATTTCAAAAATGAATTAACCACCAGATGGGCCACTCATACATTTCTGATGGTTGTAGGAATTAGTAGACCCTGAATGGAAAGCAATAGGATAATATTTCATAGGATCAAATTAAAATGTTCACAGCATTGGTTCCAGGAAATCGGCTTGTGGAGAATTTATCCTCCAGAAATAATAATTCAACAAAAGAACACAGCTCTGTGCATGCAGATGCTCATTAGCCCATCACCTAGAGTAAGGGAAAGTGGAGATCCCAATGAACAACAATGAGATGCGTTAGCAAACTGTGATCTATCAGCCCAATGGACATTTAAGCTATCACTGAAAAGTAGAAACATGAAGATATTACACAACATGGAAAATGTTTATGGAATATATTTAGGTAAAAAGGAAAAAAAGGCAGAACTGTGTATCAATAGTTGGATATACCTTTTTTTATTATTATTAAGCACCAACCAAGAGAAGAAAGGAGGACAGAAAAAATAAAATGGAAGATGTAGGGTGGGGAGATTAGGGCTACGTTTGTTGCTTGCTTTCATGTTACCATCATAGCGTTTTTGCCGTTTACAAAGGAGGAAAAAAATCAATTCTGTGCCAACCCAGACAACAGAGACCTGAGTGGGGGGTGGGAAGAGAGATTTTTCAGCACAGAATCAGACTCCTTCTCCAAAGAGCTGTGTGGCCTTCACCTGCGAGGCGACCTCTTCTACAAGCAGAGGCCAGGACAAAAAGAGGCACCTGTGAGCGACAAAGGCGGTTTCCTTGGTTTCCCTCACAGCGCCAAGCGGAGTGGCCGCCTCCCACCACAGGGCCCCCTAATGGGCGCTTTTGTCCCGCTGGGCGGTGGGACCTCATTAGAAGGCGCTGGTGCTAAAGGGAAATGCATTTCCAGAACAGGGGGTTTCATCATTCCTAGCGTTAGCGACAGAATGGTGACAGAAGGTAAGTGGCAGATTTGCATCACCGCGTCGCTCCTCGCCTGGAAATTGGAAACAGGCCGCCGGCAGAGGCGACCCCCGAGGAGCCGCGAGCCTGGAGCGCCTTCCCCGGGCTGGCGACTGGGGGCCCCTTCCGGGGGATCCAGGCACCAGGCGGCAGGCAGCATGCCACCTCTCAGAGACCAGGAGCCCGTGTCGCCTCTGGGAGTTCTCAATGTCACCCACTACGAACGCATCTCAAACCCGCTGTCGCAAACGTTTTGCACGTACTTAATTGCTACGGTGCTCAGCGGGGACCCACGGGGTCGCAGCCCTTGCTGCGGGGGAAGGGGTAGTGATAGGGGTGGGGAGGGGCCAGCCTCCAGCACACATTCTTTCTCGCATCTTTCCTCAACAACATTCAAAATGCAAACATATAAAGCAGCTACGGAGAAGTGCAAAGTAACCGAAGCGGACTACTAGCGCGGGGAGGGCGGGAAGGGGGCGTAGGGTGAAAAACTACCTACTGGGTACTATGGTCCCTGCCTGGGTGCAAGATACCCAAGTAACAAACCTGCACATGTACCCCCTCCATCGAAAATGGAAGTTGAATTTTTTAAAAAATTACATTTTCTAAGCAGATTCCTACCCCGGCTTCAAAGTAAGAATCAAATTGTCCCTCTGCCTGAGGTTTCCCTGAACAGAATCGAATGTGCTTTCTCTAGCTCCATCCATGTCTTCTTTCCATTTGCCTTTGGGCACTGATACCAAGCTATTTTTTTTAATTTGCTTTCCCCCAACTGGACTTAGGTTATTGATAGCAGGGATCTCGTCTTACTTATCATAGTAAATCCATGATGCTTAGTACTGAGCTTAGCACACAGTAGACTCTCCATATATCAACGTGAAACTGAAATAAAGGCAAAAAAAAAAAAATCAGAATGTCGCATCTAAATGTTAGAGCCGTGCTGTCCAAGAGAAATACAATGCCAACCACAAATGTGAACCACACATGTAATTTTAAATTTTCTAGCAGCTTCATTAAAAGAAGTACAAAGAAAGAGGTGAAATTCATTTTTAGTAACTTACTTAACCTAACATATCCAAAATATTATCATTTCAACATGTAATGAATATTTTTAAATATTAGTAAAATATTTTACTTTTTGTGTACTAAGCCTTTGGAATTTGACGGCTATTTTATACCTACTGCTCATCCCAATTTGACTACCTACGTTACAGGTGCCCAGTAGTCACGTGCAGCTACCATTTGGACAGTGCAATGTTACTAAGGAAGTAGCTATCAAACAGGTGTATAATTTCCCCCTTTCAAACCCTTTTGGATAATTGTCTAGACCAGAAAATATTGTTTCAAATAGATCCTCAAGCCAGTCTTTACCAAGAGCCATATTTATTAAGAAAATTTTAACAAACACATGAGCAAGCAAGTGCTGTTACTCCAGGATATATCCTAGGGGAGTCTGGGTATTTATTCTCTCACTTGTTTGAGCAGATAATTAGCAGGTTGTGGTTTTTAGTGAAGTAATTAATTATTCTGGAAGAGCTAATCACTTCCTTCCCTTCTAAAGTCTACTTTACAACAAATATCATATAAACAAACAATTAGTAGTTAGAAGGATTTGATGCTATCATGATGACATTAGTACCAGGGACCCAGTGCCAGAAGCCTCCCCTAACAGCCCCCTCTTCCCTGCTGGGTGGGCAAGTCTGATCTACACAAGAATAGTGATACTCCAGGTATCCAAGCACCACCTAAGTAGGGCACCCACACCTGTCATCCCAATACGGAACCTGGCCAAAGTCCCAGGTGAGGAGGCTTATGTGGAGTCTTCCCATTTCCTTACCTCCACACCCAACATCCTGCAGCCTAACCTATTCTAAACCTTAAGACCAGCCCAGCTGGGCCTGAATCTGTGGAGCCAGCTGAACTTATCCCCTCAGCAGCATTTAGAGAGGAGAGAGAAAAGTCGGCCCTGGCAGCCATCCCAGGAAACCAGACCCTACAGTGGTCAGCCTGTCACAGAGGGCAGATGCCAGAAGGAACTGACAGCCCCACTCGGGATCCTGCCCACCAGGAACCAGAACTGGGAGAGGTCTGGATACTGACCGGATTGGCATTTGTCCCTGTCTATGGGGCAAGAGGTGGCTGTGAAAGGGGAACAGAAGTCCCTTCCCCCATGACTATGGAAAGTTTCTAATATGGATGCAGTTGTTATGTGCCCAGATTCCCAGGTGAAAATCAATACTCTCTTAGGAGTGAGGTGCCAGACAGGTCGCTCAGAGAAAAACCATGATATAACCTCCTCATAGAATTGAAGCCGACTGCTTGGCCTTTCCTCATAAGGCAAAATAAGACCTGGAAATGGGAGAGACCACTAAAAGAGTAAGCCTGACAAAGGAAGAGTCCCCGCCATGTGTCAATACAGAATTGTGTAACCAACACCTTCAAATAAAATACTTCTAAAATAATATTAGTGATCTGCAGCTCTTAAGAACATACCCTGCAGCCAAAGATGCTAAAAGCATAAATCACCAGGGTTTGTTTTTTATGTGCACTTTTCCTCCAACTCCATCTCCCTTCAAAAGTTCTTCTTTAATGAGAAGAGGAATATGAAACATAAAGAGAACTACAAACCTTTTTCCTTAAAGTACTGTGTGGTGCTGAATTCTGCTCTCACATATATGCTTTCTCTTCAGCCCTGTGGATGTATTTTCCAGCGTTCAGTTCACATCAAGGATGGGTATGCACTGGCGGAAAAGCTAATATGCAATACACCTAGACACACGTAAGAGGATTGCTCCGAATGTAGTTGATGGCAATCTAATAAGAGAGGGTACTGAAGACAAATGAGACGCATTTCCCTGTTTCCCTGACGCTTACACAAGCTAAGACAAGGTGAAGCAGCAGCAGGGAGAAGGCCATAGAGCGGGAAGCTCTTTAAATAGCTTTCCAGGTGACCCTGACACACTGGCACTGGTGGATTACAAAGGATAATCGGGACATGACCGGGCTGAGCACGGTGGCTTACTCCTGTAATCCTAGCACTTTGGGAGGCCGAGGCGGGTGGACTGCTTGAGCTCAGGAGTTTGAGACCAGCCCGGGGAACATGACGAAACCCCGTCTCTGCTAAAATACCAAAAATTAGCCAAGCATGATGGCACGCGCCTGTAATCCCAGCTACTAGGGAGGCTGAGACAGGAGAATTGCTTGAACCTGGGAGGCAGAGGTTGCAGTGAGCCAAGATTGTGCCATTGCAGTCCAGCCTGGGAGACAGAGCAAGACCCCGTCTCCAAAAAAAATAAAAATAAAAATAAATTGGGACATGACCATTGTGAGGGGGGGATAGGCTGGGAATCTTGGTTAGCCCTGATGGCCCCGTGCGTGCTTCTACCGCCACACCTGACTCTACACTAGACAAGTCTATCACAGCAAAAAGCTCCTTTTGTTTCAAGGTCAACATGTATGAGCATTTCTTTCTTCTCGCTGGAAATCAACAGTACCTAGCCTTCTGATTTGAACAAACCAACTGCAATAAGAAAAGTAGAACTGCCTGGGTATTTGATAGTAAGGAATTACTGTTAATATTTTACATGTGATAGTGTTATTGTGGTTATGTTAAAAATAAAGAGATACATATTGAAGTTTGTGGATCAAAAGATATGAGATGTTAAGAATTCGCTTTAAAGCAGTCTAGTGAGGTTGGGGAGAAAGGTTAGGAGAGTATACAAAAGATAAGATTGGCCATTTGCTGATCATGGTTAAAACTGGTTGATACATTTTGTTATTCTTTCTACTTTGGTGTATGTTTGAAATTGTATATAGTAAGTTTTCTAAAAGAGTACCTAGGAATCAAGAGGGGAGAGAAAAAGCAATTCTGTCTAAGGCTTCTCTAAGGGGGCTGGATGTTTTCCTTTCTTAGCTTACCATTGCCCGGAAGATATCACAGGCCATTCAATGTGAGCGCCAAGAAGAAAAGGTATATCCATCCTGTTTTTCTCTAAGACTACAATCTTGACCTCTGTCTGTGTCTGCCTCCAGAGAGAGATTTAGCTTTTGATCACCTCCAACAAACAACATCCTTTAGGATATTGAAACTGACAAGAGACAGCCTACAAAATCCTATGGTTTACATTAAAAGTCTGAAGGCATTGCCATGTTCCAGATCTGGGGGTTAACAGTGCATGACAAAGCACATACCCTCGGTAAGAATTTAATTTAGCTCGAATATGAAGGGATGCCTTATGAGATAAACTGGCAGCAGTTCCATGGGGTTAGCAGAGAAGTGAGACTATAAAACAGAAGATAATTTGCTATTTCTAAATTGCTCCCTCTCAGAAACTGTGCTGGGTGTCTTAAAATCATCTTGTATATACTTCTACCCAGTAATCTGAATTCTAGGAACGTATTCTAACAAAATAATTGGGCAAGTCCACAAGGAGGTATGTGGACTACTGTTTATATCATGCCTTTGTTTATAATAGGAAAAAAAAAAACACAAAGAAATAGAAAAACCCAAAGGTCCATCAGTAGGAAATAAAGTATTGATTAGGCATATAATGAAATTATATGCAACTTTTAAAATGCTGAAAAAGTATAGTGCATTAGACTTCAGACATCAGCATCCAGTTTAATATACTATACTATTAAGTAAAACAGAGTTTTAAAATAGATTTTATAAAATATCTTTGTTTTAAAACAAAGTGTGTTGTAAGAATAGAAAAGAACTGGAATATACAATAAAATGTTAATTGTCGTGTTTTCTGGTTAGTAAAATTAAATGTAATTTTTTTTTTTTTTTTTTTTTTTTTTTTGAGACAGACTCTCACTCTGTCGCCCAGGCTGGAGTGCAGTGGTGCGATCTCGGCTCACTGCAAGTTCCACCTCCCGGGTTCACACCATTCTCCTGCCTCAGCCTCCCAAGTAGCTGGGACTACAGGTGCCTGCCACCACACCCAGCTAATTTTTTGTATTTTTAGTAGAGACAGGGTTTCACCGTGTTAGCCAGGATGGTCTTGATCTCCTGACCTCGTGATCCTCCCACCTCAGCCCCCCAAAGTGCTGGGATTACAGGCGTGAGCCACCACGCCTGGCCTAAATGTAACTTTTACCTTCTGTATGATTTTTTGCACGGTCTAAATTGTCTTCACTGAGCAGGCAACATATTGGGACCCCCACATATACAAAAAGAAGCTATTTATTTTAAGACAATGATAACAAAACCATAAAGATGTCTAAAGGAGGAAAGACAAATTGCCAGAGCTGGACAGAGGTCAAAGTGACAATCCAAGCAAATAACCCCAAACTCTGACAGCCAAGGAGGGTCAGCACCCTTTCATTTTTTTCAAAAGATGTCTCATACTGAGCAACTACTCTGTTCCAGGCCTTGGAGATGAAAATAAATGGGACACAATTTCCTGCCCTCAAGGTTTTCAGCCTAATTGGAGGAAAGGACAGATTTACAAATAAATGAAATGCACTACTGGGGAAGGGCAAAGTACAGTGATGCTTAGGGGGAAGGGGCTGCTTCCACCTGGCTGGCAGGAGGGGGAGAGAGTGGCTGATTAGAAAAAGTGTCAGAGGAGGTACTGTGGGCTGAGAGTCTAAAGGCGAATGGATGCCCTTCCAAAGCTCACAGGCCATGCAGGTAAGCTTTGAGGATAGTTACCCCAGGCATGTGGGTTGATGTGAGCAGCTGAGGGAAAAGGGATGGGCATTGAGCAGCCTAATCTTCTTGAGGGGGAACAAAAGCACAGATAAAATATGGGGTGAGGGGTAAGGCTAGAGAGTACACAGGCCTGCAGTATGGAGGGCCTGGAATGCCCCTACTGAAGCATCTGGTGTTTCCAACCTGAGGGCACAGGGAAACCTCTGAAGGGTCTGCACCTTCCCAGGATTAATCAGCCAGACAACAGTGCAGAGAACTAAGCACTACTGGGCCTTATCTGGATGCCTGCCATGGACTAGCCACTGGGCTCAGCACACAATGGCCCTAGACAGTGGAGAGTGTTGTTATCTCTATTCTACAGGTGAGAAAACTGGAACGCAGCGTGGTTTAGGAATTTGCCCAAGTTATCACAGCTAAGAAGCGGCAGAGCTCAGAGCTCAGAGTTCATCCTGGCTATCTGACTTACCCCCAGGTTCGGTGCTGTGAAGACACTATGATGAATCTAAAATAGTTTTCTCCCGAGTTCTCTATGATATTTACAAACAATCTCAAACTCAATGACTCAATTCCTACTAAAAGGAACTTGGTTGACGTGCAGCAAATGGGTTACGCGGAGAACTTTCTCAGCCACAAAATTAGAACTTTATGAAAAAAAACCTGGGGGAAAGTAAGGTGGGACTGGATCTGTCAAGGGCTTATTTTTTTTTAACTCAAGAGAAACCACTAGAGAGTAGGCAGTTTGTTTTTGCTTTTTTAAATAAGTAGACACAGGTGGGAAACATGAGGTAAGGACTAAAGGGAAATCAAAGGTGGGGGGAGGTTTCCAACTGTGAATGGGAAGAAGAGCTGAGAACAGAAAACATCATTAATAGTGGAGTGGGGCCAGACAAGCACAGGTGAGGGCAGAGGGAAGCCTCCAGTGATACGCAAGTTATTTACGGAAATGCAGAAACTGACATTTATGGAGTCTTGATTTCAGGCAGGGAAAGGGGGGGAAAAACCTTCAGTCAAGATACATTTACTAAGCAACTACACAACTACAGTAAAGGAGACAAAATTTTAAATAAAAAAAAGAAAAAGAAAAAGCTACGTGGGAAGATATACACACGCACACACACACACAAACATCTTATGCATGATCACAAAGGAACAGCTAACATAGTTTAGAGCTAAAGGAAACACGAGCTTTGCTTTTGAGGATAGTTAGAAATACCAGAAATAAGATGAAAACAGTGGGTATTCCAACCAGGAGAATGGGGTGAACAAATGCCTAAGAAATGGGAATGCAAGAAGGGTTTTCAGGGGATAGCCAGAAGAGGGCACTAATTTGTGGAGGCAAAGCTAAGTTGACATGAGGAAGGTCACCAAGGGAATAGGAGACATAGGAGGTAATCAGCACCTATTGAGCATTCCCTCTGTGCCAGACACTGTCTCAGCACTTCATTTCATTTTGTCCAGATGACCCTATGAGATAAGTAATTATTATATGCACTTTCAATACAAGAAAACTCATGCCCAGGAAAGCTAAGCAACTTGAATTAAAAAAATTAAAAAAACGAGTTTTTTTGAGCTAGTGAATCTATACTTGGTTTTATCTCACTCTTCCTGCTACCTCTATCCACCCCATTCACTGCCTGTGTGCCCACTGTGAATAGTGAGTGGCCTCAGTGACATATGCCAGATTATAGCTCTCTATGATGTTCACTCAGTCCATGATTTCACAGGGTACATGTGAAGGAAACCACTAACCCATTTCAGGTGATATAAACATCTCTGAATTTGGGGCACAGAGGAATGAAGAACGGATACATCCTGACACCACTAGATTAGAATGCACTTAGACAAAGTGACTAAATCAACTTACTTTGGTTTAAAATGTTACTGCTTTTAGATGGAAATGCAAAATGGTACAACCACTTTAGAAAACAGTTTGGCAGTTTCTTATAGAGTTAACCATATGGTTACTTTACAGCCCAGCAATCCCATTCCTGTATATTTACCCAAGAGAAATAAAAATGTATACTCACACAGAACCTATATGCAAATGTTTATAGCAGCTTTATTCATAATCATACCAAACTGGAAGTAATCCAAATATCTTTCAACAACTGAATAGATAAATAAACTATGGAATACAACTAAGCAAACAAAGAGATGAATTAATGATACACATACATAAATAAATCTCAAAGAATTTTTAACTGAAAGAACCAAGACTGAAAAAGATACTTAATGTATAATTCCATTTTATGACAATCTGTAAAAGTATACAATCTGTAAAATCTATAAAATTACAGACAGGAAGACAGATAAGTTGTTGCAAGAGAAGCATACGGGCTTTTATTTTATTTATTTTTTGGAGTGATAAAACTGTTTTGAATCTTGATAATGGTGGTGTGTGGTAGGCAGAATAATGGCCCCAAAAGACATCCATACCCTAATCCTTGGAACTTGTGAATATATTAGTGTTACATGGTAAATGGAACTTTACAAATGCAATTTCAGATACAATTAAGGTTGCTCATCAGATGACCTTAAAGGAGGAAGATTATCTCAGATAATGGGGTGGGGAGCTCAAGGAAGGAAGAAGAAGAGTCAGAGACATGCATGCCTGAAAGAGAGGACCTTGAACCGCCATTGCTGGCTTTGAAGATGGAGGAAGGGGAGCAAGTAGCTATGACCTGAGAGTGGCCTCTAGAAGCTGAGAACAGCCCCCAACTACAGTTAGCAAGGAGATGGGTGCCTCAGTCCTACAACCACAGGAAACAAATCTACCACCAATCTGGTGAGCAAAGAAATGGATCCTTCCCTAGACCCTCCAGAAAAAAACATAGCACTGCTAATATCTTCATTGTGGCTTTATAAGACTCTAAACATCAGCCCACCTAGCCCATCTGCTGGATTTCTGACCTATAAAAACTGTGACATAAAATAAACGTGTTGTTTCAAGCCTTTTATGTTTATAGTAACTTGTTACAGCAGCAACAAAAAACGAATTAAAACAAGATAGTTACAAATCTCTATGTATTTGCCCAAAGCATAGAAGTATACACCAAAAAAAGTGGTATTACTGGCTGGGCGGAGTGGCTCATGCCTATAATCCCAGCACTTTGGGAGGCTGAGGCAGGTGGATCACTCAAAGTCAGGAGTTCAAGACCAGCCTGGCCAACATGGTGAAACCCATCTCTACTAAAAATACAAAAATTAGCTGAGTGTGGTGGCACGTGCCTGTAGTCCCAGCTACTTGGGAGGCTGAGGCAGGAGAATTGCTTGAACCCAGGAGGCAGAGGTTGCAATGAGCCAGGATCATACCACTGCACTCCAGCCTGGGTGACAGAGCAAGACTCAGTCTCAAAGAAAACAAAGTGGTATTACTGCGTGTAAATTTGAAAAAAAAAATTGTTTTAATGTTATTGCTTTGGAAGACCATTACTGTGGAAAAAGGAAAAGTTTTAAGGTGTAGCCATATTTCTTCACTTAATCTCTAAAATCCTAACTCAGGCTTGGATTTGGTCTCCTTCCAGGCCTCTTCCCCATCCATCCACTGCCAAGAAAGAATCTAAGCTTCTGAAGACTGGGGCCACTTTCCAGCTCAGGGTTTGTGGCTGATGTTTTGCTGTGGCTCTTAGGCCATAACTTATGTTCCCTCAGGAGGAAGCACTCATCTTTAACAACACCTGCTTTCTCAGGACTGCAAACAAGAGAAAAGCCCAGTAAGAGGAAAGTGAAGTGTGAAAGTCCATTTCAAAGAACTTTACTGAGAACACACCAAGTCAGAGAGCTTCCATCAATACAGTTGCTTCAAAACCAATAGGCAGAGCCCAAAGTAATGGATGACTCACCAGGATTTTTAGCAGTTAATGGAGTACTCTGAGAAATGCTGTAAATCCAATATTTTTGCTGAAAAATTAATGTGTTATGGGAGGGAGCCTCTTTTCTAATCACTTACCCACCCCCACCCTCCACTTCTAGCTCACCATCAGTATCTCTAACTCTTCTAATTTTTGCCAAAGCTGAATGCAGTTCTTTCCCAATTTTCTTATATCATTTTAAGTATTATATACACTATCTTACCAGGCCCACTCAGAGAAACAGCACTTATCTTTAAAAGTATTTTTTAACTACTCCCCACAGCCTACAGCCAATAAAAACGCTATAAACTATGTTAAATATACCAAAGTAAAGATTTCCAGAATTCACAAAGAGATCAATAAATATTTACTAAGTGCCTTCTATGGACAAAGCCTTGGGAAGTATAAAGGAGCAAAACATGCATCGCTCTTGTCTCTAAACATGGCTTACGATGTCATTAGACATATGACCAAAGCTAATAATAATCCAAGGCTAAAAACTTAGGAGATCATACGCAGAACAAATGCTATAGGAGTTCAAAGTGGGGAGAGATTGTGGCTGGTGTAGTCAGGGAAAGATAGCTTTGCACAAAGCTGAAAAACTGCAGGAGTGATGGAGAACATTTCTCCCAGACAGGACATTTTCATAAAAAAGAAATCTAGAAACTCCACTTGTCAAGTCTCTTTCTTGGAATGTATCTCCATAACAAACAGAACTTTAAGGGAAAAAGTGACCCCAGTTTCAAAAACACAAAGAATTTCTAGGATTCTGCATTTGGACTAACAGATAACACCACCAAAATTAATTCTTTACTTGTCTCTGTTTGAAGGTGACATATTTCTGGATGATCTGGGCTTGTTTGGTCATCCCCAGCCTGTGCCCCTAGAACTAAGGAAGGTTGTGTACATCTCAGATAGTTTTCACCTGCAACTGAGCCATGTCAGTCGGTTCCAAATGAATTGACTTGGGACCATTCTACTCATTGTATATGGCATGATACAGACTGCCAGAACCCTCATTTCCTTTAGTGTCGCATTATCACTTAGGAATGGGAAGGATCCTAGCACATGCCAACCCAACTCCCAACACCCTTTAGTATCTGGCAGTATTCTATTCTGTACATGCACTCACCAAAAGATACGTAAACGAACGTTCATAGCAGCACTAGCCATATTAGCCCCAAACTGGAAACTATCCAAATATCCATCAACAGTCAGACAAATTATAGAATATTCATATCATGGAATACTACAAAACAATGAGGATGAATTTGACAAGCATAACACTTAATCCCAAGAAACCACACACAAAAGAGAACATACTCTATGGTTTTACAGAATATAAAGTTAAAAAGAAACAAACAAAACTAATAGCATCAGAAGTCAGAATCGTGGTTACCCCGAGGCAGGGGGAGTTAGGGACTGGAAGGGCCACAAGGGGGATTTCTGAGGTCCTGAAATGTCTGTTTCCTAGTCTGTGAGGTGGTTACAGGGAGCATTTACTTTATGAAAAGTCATCAAGCTGTATACTTATGATAACACTTTTCTATACGAATGCTTCATTTCAATAAAAAGTTTACCTTAGAAAAACTGAAAACTGTTGTATTAAAGGATTATAGTAGGATGAGCAAAAATTACTTTATACTTGAAAAGCAATGTGTATATTCACATCCACGATTTTTATTTAAGCTTCTTATTTAATATGGTGACTTGGTTTTATTTAGCCACTAATATATGTATATTTAGATAAGGAAATATATACTCAACAATATCATAATATTAAAGAAAGATAATTCTAAAATTAAGGATCTCTGCCTTGCATACAGGTCAAGGAAGACGATTTATTACTTCACTTCATTGGTTCTGGGAGAAGAGGAAGAGAGGAGAAGGGAGAGGGGAGAGGGGAAAGGGGATGGGGAAGGAGGGAAGAGGGGAAAAGAAAAACTTCTTCAGGCTCTTCAAAACCTCTGGGAAAAAAATAGGGTCGCCAGAACATGTTCCAGTACTGCACAATTATTTGTTTAAAAATTGTTACAAGTCAAGGGGCAGGGACTAAATGTCCCCAGTAACTCCCACTCTATCTAAACCAGTCTGGCTCAGAAAGTAGCAGATCAGGCTGTAGGCAGATCCTGACTGACAGCTGTAAACCAAATAAGTCACTATCTGCCCCAGGTACTGCCCATGTATATGTCACTAACACTCATCTGCCATTAACTGCAGAATTTCCTTCCTCATCAATAATCGTAGCTTATATCTTCTCTGTAAGTTTAACACTAAACAGAGAGAAAACCCCGCTTTCCCGCCCTCATAGGTCAGCTCGCAGAATGATCACCCATCCACAGCGTTTGGAGGTCAGACTTTCCTGATGACTGTGAAAATGGGGAGGGGAGAAGAGGTCGTTAACGGGAGCAACCTTTTAAAGCGAGGTACAGGTTAAAGCTCTGAGGCCAGAGCCTTGCCTAGGCTCCTTTAGCGTGGAGAGCTCCCGCCTTACGGGTACAGCTGGCACCTGCTGGTCCCCAGGGCCTTTCGCAGGGACTGCGGCAGACAACCTTGGCAAAGATGCTGGGGACCGCCCGGGCTGGAAAACGTCGGCCTCAAGTGTTTGAGAAAGGCCAGGCGGACTCCTGCAATACCCTCGGTAAATTGTCACCTGTCAATCACTTGACCTAAATACACCAGCCACTGGGGGAAGGGGAGGAGGGGGTTCGTCGGAGCATGCTCAGTGATCAGGATGACATCACTTAATCAATGCTGGGGACAGGAAGGCTGCATCAGCAGCCTGGAGCAGACTGCCAGGAACGTGTCAGCGGGGACCGCGAGGCTACCATTAACTCGGTCCCTCCCCACGCGGCTCGCATACAAAGGGGGTACCATCAGCCACACACGCTACGGACAGCGGGCGGGGAACGGGCGGGGGAACGGGCGGGGGACCGGGCTGGTTTATTTCATCTGACAGATTCCTTTAAGAACTAAAATTCACTGGTGTTCCCTCCCCCCACCAGCAGCCTCAGCTCCAGAGAGGGAGCTAAGTAGGGGGAGGGGGTCGGGGAGAAAAGGTGGGGAAGGGAGATAGACGAGGGGGCGGGGGGAGGTCCAAGCCGCACGAAGTAACTTCTGCTCTTGGCACAGAGGTCTATCTGGCTGAGCTCTGAGCCCCCTCGCCCCACAGATGTGGACACAGCCTCCTCTCCACCTAGAGTGAGGCGCATCCAAAGGGTCTGCAGACATGGGAGGGAGGTCAGCCCAGAGGGGAGGGATCAAGCCGGGACTCCCCATCCAGGGCAGCCAAGCGTGAGAGGAAGCGGGAGACACACCAGGCCTCCAGGGGACACCGAGGCCACCAGTACTCCCCCAACCCTCCGCCTTCCGCGCGTGGAGCAAGGTGAAACACCGCGGGGAGCCGCGTCTACACTGCCGCGGGAGCTCCGAGACGCGGCTAGAAATTTTCCTGTACCTTTTTTTCTTTCTTTTTTGTTAAGATCGTGAGAAGAAGAGGCAAGGCGTTTGGTAAATCGAATTGATTGATGCCCAGAAGCATTTGCGGGTTGCAGAGCTCACACTTTAAAGGGGGCCTGGGCACCCGGTCTGAGGGTCACCCGAACACACTACCCACGAGGCGAGGCGAGCGTGGGGAACAATGGGCCCACCCGGGCCCCCACCCTGCGAACAATGGCGGCGCCGAGCCCGTCCTCGCCCCCCACCCCCACCCCCGCCACCCCCGCCCGGCCAGCCGCCCCCGGCCGCCTCTCCACCCGCCCGGGAGGGAACCATAGGGCGGGGGGCGAGGGGTCTCTGGTCAGGTCCACCCGAGAGGCCAACCCCGCGGGAATGTCCGAGGGGGCGGCCTCAACACCTCCACTGCGTCTGGGGCATCGGGGCGCCGAGCTGCGGCACGGAGCAGTAGGGGAGGCAGACGCCCCAGCCACTTACCCCGATCACCACGGTCTCATCGCCTTTAAATTTGGGGATGAATTTGTCTCCGCGGAGGATCTCCGCTTCGTTGAGGGGCCGGAACCGGCACATCACTTTGATGCTGCATTCGGCTGGATCCGCCATCTCGGCCGGCGGTAGGGAGGGGGCGCGGGGATGGGTGGGGGGTCGGGGCCGGGAACGACGAGGGAGGAGGCCGCGAGCCGCACCGCCCACAGCTAGGCCGCCTCCTGCAGCCTCCGACGATGATTCTCAGCAGGTCATCGCGAGCCCGGCCGGCTGGGCAGCCCCGGCCGCTCCGAGCCCGGGAAGGTGGGCAGCCTCTCCGCTCCGGCCCCTCCGGTTGCAGACCGGCCTGCCCTGGCCCTGCCCCGCCCCTGCCCAGCGCCCCCCGGCCCACCTGCCCGCGACCACGCGGCGGGCGGAGGAGGCGATGCGCAGGGAGCGAGACTCGCCGGGCTCAGACCTCCCGGGCTCCTGCGCGCTCAGCCATCCTGCATCAGCACCAGCGCTCTCTGCCGCCTTGCGACCCGCCCATCCGCCCCGCCCCTCCGCCCCGCCCTCCCCTGGCCCGCCCCGGGACGGTGACGTCACCGTCGAGGTCCGCCCGGCCCCCGCCCGACTCCGAACGCTGTGCATCCCGGGACTTGTAGTCACTCTACCTGCCGGGGGAAGGACAGGATGCGACCTCCAAGAGCCTGCAAGTCCGATGTGGCTGCCCAAGTCAGGAACAGGATGGCGGTCATATCCAATACTTCCGGTTAAAATCTCTAGATAACTAGGTCTGGATCATCCTGCTCCCAAGAGAAAATCACTTGGGAAACATCTCCCAGTAGCCCCTGGGTTTCATTCTTCAACTTCTACCACTAGATAAGGATGGATGTTTGTTCAGAGTTTGGGATTGATTGGCCTTGGTTTAGGTTGGCGTCTAGGGCTAAACTAATCAACCAGAATCAGGGACTTTGTAAGATTATGGAGGAATCCCCTGATGGGAAGCTTCCCAAAAGAAGAGGGATGGTATTCCCAGACATGGTGCCGGGCTGGCAGAACAACTGGGTGTCCGCTCTATTTTTCCAGGACTTCCTTTTCCTTTAAGACCCAGTTCAACCCTCCTTCCGCAGAGAGATTTTCCCAGCTTACTAAACACCTATAAAGAGTTGGTGGCCCTCCTTGATGTTCCCCTAATCTCTTATGCCTGTCTCTAGCACTGCACTTGTGCGGTGATATCTGCTTAATATCTTTGTGTCTGTAGCATCTAGCACATAGTGGGCAGCATACTGAATAAGGATTCTACCCTAGGAAGAAGCAATGCCTGAGTGTGAATCCCACCTCAGCCACTTACTAGACGTATGACCCACGGCAAGGTATTTAATTTCCTTAAGACTCAGTTTCCTCATCTCTGTCCTTGGAATAATATCATCTTGTGGTTTCTGAGGGAATTAAAAGAAACGATGCTTTTAAAGCACCTGGCATGGTGCCTGACATGTATATGGTATAAGCTCTTGAAAGTTAGATGTTATTGGGTGCTGAACAAATGATCATAAAACAAATAAGTTAGTTAATTTTAGGAACACATCTGTTGCTTAAATTCGGGTAATACCTGAAAATACAAGTGTTCTCTGCCTAGCTGACAGGACAGATCTACTAAAATCAACTTTTATAAACCCTTGTTAAGTAGTACCAGTTTTATTTCCTTTCCTCATATGCAGTGGAAGTAGATTAAAAAGCACCACCTTCTCATCTGTTTTTAAATTAAGTAATTCTCAGGCTGTGGCTCAGAGACCCTTCATCTTAAATAGTCAACTTCATAATATACTGGAGAGGACAATCCAATTCTCAGTTTCCCTGAGCCCACCAGAAGATGCCCAGAACCTTGCATACACTGATTTATCTGAGGAGATCAGGATTATGTCAAGTGGACAGAGACATGTCTGTGTGTCACTGTGTTCAGTCATCATTCATTCGTTCATCTGTTCATCCATCAGCTATTAACTGAGCAAATGGCATTTGCTGTCATTCTGTAAATTTAGATTTATTAAGTGAATCCTTTTCAAGGGAGATACCACAGGGCCTCTCATTTGAAGGGAAGTTGCAAAATAAGTTATTGCCCTCAGGCAGCTTAGAAACTAGTGGGAGTACAGAGGATGAAGTTCTCAGTGATGTCTGAGAAGGCTTAATATAGGAAATGGGCTAAGTAGGATTCAAAACAATTGAAAAGGGACACCAAAAGATAGGTAACAGGCCGGGCACCGTGGCTCACGCATGTTAATCCCAGCACTTTGGGAAGCTGAGATGGGTGGATCACTTGAGGTCAGGAGTCTGAGACCAACCTGACCAACCTGGTGAAACCCGGTCTCTACTCAAAATACAAAAATTAGCCGGCCATGGTGGCACGTGCCTGTAATTCCAGCTAATCTGGAGACTGAGGCAGAAGAATCGCTTGAACCCAGGAGGCAGAGATTGCAGAGAGCCAGGATTGTGCCTCTGTACTCCAGCCTGGGTGACAGAGTCAGTCTCCATCTCAGGGGAAAAAAAAAAAAGGTTGTTAACAGAAGAAAAAAAAAGATAAATTTAACTACATAAAAATTAAAACTTTTGCACATCAAAGGATGCTATCAACAGAGTGAGAAGGCAACCCATGAAATGGGAAAAATATTTACGAATAATACATCTGATAAGGAGTTAATATACAAAATATATAAAGAATACCTATAACTCACAACCAAAAAAAAATTTTAAAAATGGGCAAAGGATGATGAGCTGGGCTGGATTCCATCCTTGTAGCCAAGACTAATTCTCCCTCGAGTTCTTGGGAGATGGGCCTTTGGCAAGAAGGCTGGTGTTAGTGAAGCATGCCCGACACCACAGAAAAACCTACTTTTAAGGAAATGTAGCATCCATTGTGAACATGGAAAATTAAAGATAATTCACCATGCCTGTTGTGGCTTCAGTTCCTAAAGAACTCTATCTCAGTTCTTCACTAAAAGACCTCAATAAGAAGACAGAAGTTAAACCAGAGAAAATAAGCACTAAGAGGATTACTTCCATTCAATACTTGGACCTGCAAACATCAAAAAAGCCATTGAAGAAGCTGAAAGACTCTCTGAAAGCCTTAAACTAAGATATAAAGAAGCTGAAGTCTGGAAAAAACTTGAGGAAAAGGACAAACAGGAGGAAGCACAGTGTCTACAACAGAAAAGCCAGGAAACAGGAAGAGAGAATGGTGGCACATTGGCTAAAGGTTCTTTGGAGAATGTATTGGATTCCAAAGACAAAATCCAAAAGAGCAATGGTGAAAAGAATGAAAAATGTGAGACCAAAGAGAAAGGAGCAATCACAGCAAAGGAACTATACACAATGATGACGGATAAAAACATCAGCTTGATTATCATGGATGCTCAAAGAATGCAGGATTATCAGGATTCCTGTGTTTTACATTCCCTCAGCATTCCTGAAGAAGCCATCAGTCCAGGGTGGGTTACTGTGTAGTAAAGTAGTAAACTATGTAGTAAGCAGTGAACTGTGGACCTTAGTAAATGTTACTACTTAGCATTCAAGCTAAATGTGATAAAGTAGTGTTTTCCTGTTAACCTTTTAAATGTTTGCCTCTTTTTTGGGGTGGGGGGAGGGGAAGGGGGAGGTGCATTTTGGGAGCAGAGGTTTAATAGGCAAAAGAAAGAGAAAGGAGAACAGATGTCTCATTTTCCGGAGTGAGAGGTGCCCAAATGGGACTTCCCTAAATCTTTGCTTCTTAAAGACACACCTTACCCTTTTTGAAGGTTGAAGTTACGGATTTCCTAACTTTTGATTTGGCTGTTTTCTCCTATTTGTGGTATTTAGAATCTTATCAAAAGAGAAATGAAGTTGCCTTTTCCCTTTCTCCCCAGGTGTTTGTTGACGGATTTTTCCTATTATTTTCTGTTTATAAGCATTGAATGATATGTACCAAATTGACTAAAATTGTGAACTAATTGAATTGTTTTACATATTGAAATTCCCTACATTATCTGTGACACAAAAGTATCCAAATTCTGTATGTGTGCTTAAGTTAAAAGAGTACAGTCTGTGATGCCAGATTCTATTCAAATAACTGTCACTGACTAGCCGCGTTATTTCTAGCTAGTGGCCTAACATTTCTAAATTCATGTTTCCGTCTGTAAAATGGGGATAATTGTAGAACCTATCTTACAGAGGTTTCAGGAGACTTCAGTGAGAAACGTTATATACACACGCATGCTTTAGCACAGGTCCTGGCATGAGTAAGGACTTGATTTAAAAATTTTTCTTTCTTTTTTGGTAAAAAGGCCTTTAACCTATGAAATAATTTAAAGCGACTTGCATGGGTATGTTGTACATTAGAAATCATGACAGTGGCAGAGCTAAACCTCCAGATACAGGGCTATTTTCACTATTTTGAGCATTCTTATACAGATCCTATTACCTCTCTGGGTCTTAGTTTAAAGTTATGTATTTTTTAAATTAGGTAATAAAATCTGTATAGTTCTTGGCATATTACAGATGCTTGATAAATATTTGACCTGAGGCATACAGTGCTTTGTAAATAAGCAATTTAAAAATTAGAGTTCTTAGGCCAGGTGCAGTGACTCACACCTGTAATCCCAGCATTTTGGGAGGCCAAGGTGGGCGGATCACTTGAGGTCAGGAGTTCCAGACCGGCCTGGCCAACATGGTGAAACGCCATCTTTACTAAAAATACTTCAGTCGAGTGTGGTGGCACATGCCTATAATCCAGCTACTCAGGAGACTGAGGCAGGAGAATCGCATGAACCCGGGAGGCGGAGGTTGCAGTGAGCTGAGATCCACTGAGATCCACAGTGAGTGCCACTGCACTCCAGCCTGGGCTACAGAGGGAGACTCCGTCAGAAGGAAAGAAAGAAGAAAGAGAGAAAGAGAAAGAGAGAGAGAGAGAGAGAGAGAAAGAAAAAGAAAGAAAGAAAGAAAGAAAAGAAAAGAAAAGAAAAGAAAAGAAAAGAAAAGAAAAGAAAAGAAAAGAAAAAGAAATTAAAGCTCTTTGAGAAAGACACGGTCAAAGGTGGTGGCAAGCAGTAGTCTGCCTGCTCCTGCTCCTGCTCCTGACTCACTACTGTTGCTCTCACCGAGAAACCAGTCGGTCAGGAAGCCGCGCAGCAGCAGCAGCCGTGGCTTTTAAAGATACTGGAAAAACACCTGGGGACCCGGAGGTGGCAATTATGAGCCGCAGCATAAAATCCTGGAGGAGGTGTGTGCTGACTTGATCAGAGGAGCAAAGGAAAAAAATCTCAAAGTGAAAGGACCAGTACAAATGCCTACTAAGACTTTGAGAATCGCTACAAGAAAAACTCCTTTTGGTGAAGGTTCTAAGACATGGGATCATTTCCAGATGAGAATCCACAAGCAACTCATTGACTCAGCCCTTCTGAGATTGTTAAGCAGATTACTTCCACCAGTATTGAACCAGGAGTTGAGGTGGAAGTCACCACTGGAGATGCTTAAGTCAACTATTTTAATAAATTGATTACTAGCTGTTAAAACATAAAAAATGAGCAAAGGACTTAAAAAGACATTTTTTTCAAAAAAGATATACAAATAGCCAATAAGCACCATAAAAAGTATGCAATATCACTAATCATCAGGAAAATGCAAATCAAAATCACAATGAGATGCCACATCACACCCACTAGAATGGCTACTATCAAAAAAAAAAAAAAAAGGAAAGAAAGAAAGAAAAGAAAAGAACTGTTGACCCAGACATAAAGAAATCAAAACTCTTGTGCATGGTTAATGGAATGTAAAATGGTACGACTCCTATGAAAAACATTATGGTGGTTCCTCGAAAAATTTAAAATAGAATTTCCATATGATCCAGCAATTCTACTTCTAATACCCCCAAAAAGATTGAAATCAGGTACTCAAACAGGTATCTGTACACTTGTGTTCATAGCAGCAGTATTCACAATAGCCAAAAGATGGAAGCAACCCAAATGTCCATCAGTTGATGAATAGGTAAACAAAATATGCTGTATATATGCAATGGAATACCATTCAGCCCTAAAAAGAAGTTCTAACATGCTACAACAGAGATGAACCTTGAAGACATTATGCTAAGTGAAAGTAAGCCAGTCACAGATGGGCAAATGCTATATGATTCCACTTATATGAGGTACCTAGAGTAGTCAAGTTCATAGGGACAGGAAGCAGAATGCTGGTTGCCAGGATACAGCAGGGAGGGGGAATGAGGAGTTATTATTTAATGGGTATAAAATTTCAGTTCAGGAAGATGGAAAACATTCTAGAGACAGATGATGGTGATAACTGCGTAACAATGTAATCATAGTTAAGGCCACTGAACCGTACACTTTAAAATGGTTAAAATGGTACATTTTATGTTGTATCTGTTTTACCACAGTAAAAAAAAAAAAAAGATAAAAAAGGAAGTAAAAGTCTCCTTCCCCAAGACCATGGCGTCACTGAGATGTAGCACCGTCGTCTGCGTGATCTGCTTGGAGAAGCCCAAATACCGCTGTCCGGCCTGCCGCGTGCCCTACTGCTCTGTAGCCTGCTTCCAGAAGCACAAAGAACAGTGCAACCCTGAAGCTCGTCCTGTTGAGAAAAAAATAAGATCAGCTCTTCCTACCAAAACCATAAAGCCTTTGGAAAACAAAGATGATGATGACTCTATAGCTGATTTTCTCAATAGTGATGAGGAAGAAGACAGAGTTTCTTTGCAGAATTTAAAGAATTTAAGGGAATCTGCAACATTAAGAAGCTTATTGCTCAATCCACACCTCAGGCAGTTGATGGTCAACCTCGATCAGGGGGAAGACAAAGCAAAGCTCATGAGAGCCTACATGCAAGAGCCCTTGTTTGTGGAGTTTGCAGACTGCTGTTTGGGAATTGTGGAGCCATCCCAGAATGAGGATTCTTAAGATGGATTATTGTGCTGCTTGCTCAAATGTGTGCTTGACTCCCAGAACCTGCCTGCTCCCTCTCCCAGGAGACCAGCTAGTGTGGGGGGCCCCAGGCAGAAGAGGTTTCCAGGATGCAGACTAGGTTATACAGGCCTTTACCGGCATTGATGTGGCTCATGTTTCAGGCAGACGTGGGGCCCTTAAGGTGGCAAGTCCTTTATGGAGAAAAAACTTGACATTTAGATGGTTGTTTTTAAATGTTCTACTTTTGGTACAGTTGATAGACATCATAAATGATATCAAGCTTTACACTTCATATGGAGTTAAACTTGGTCAGTGTTACTAAATAAAATCAGAATGTGATTCTACTGTACATTGCATTATTCATAATTGTTTGAAATTACATTAAATAAATCAACTTATTAAATAAAAAAAAAAAGAAGTAAAAAGCCGAAAAGAGGTATTTTGGTCATTGAGATGATGAGTTCCCCACTTCTCCTCTTGTATAGGAAGAACGTGGTTTGGAGAGTTGTCCCCACATCCAAGAATGGGTCTTGATTAGCCTCAGTCAAATGTGACCACCCTATTCTTTTTCCCAATGATTGTTTCAGGGATGAGCAAGATAAATGTCAAGGAGACAAAAGAAAAAGTTTGCCAAATTTGTGGAAAGAAATTGTGTTACTCTGCCTTTCCATCTCCAGCTGGAGGGAAATACCCAGCTCCAATTGCTGTTGGAAATATTCTCTGACTTCTTGGAAAACTAGACCAGAGATGAAGCCAAAGATGCATATGACAAAACCATGAGGCCAAAAAACCCGGGTCCTTGGTGACATGATCAAGCCACTGGGATCCACCAAAACCAAAGCCCACTGTGCTCTACGCTTCTTGTTCATGAGTCAATAAATTTGCCTGTTCTTTAAATCTTGAAGGTGGAGGACAGCAAGAGTCACAGTGCAGGGATCGGGTTAAGTTTATGTGCCCAAAAACAGTGAGGAAACCTGAGTGACTAGAGTGGAATTAATAAGCAATTCAGTCAAAAGGCAATTTGGAATCCAATCATGCAAAAAACTTGATGGTCAAGCGAAGGATTTTTATCATTGGACTAACCTGGAATCATCTTTGGACACAAAGCAAATCAAATAATTGTGGCAATTAGTTGGTGCTGTTGATCTTAGACTTTCTAGATCTGTATGGTCCAAGACTATAGCTACTAGCCACAAATAGCTACTGAGTACTTGAAATGGGACGAGTATGACTGAGAAACTGAATTTTTTCATTTTATTTCATTTAATTAATTAAAATTTAAATTTAGAAGCTGATACCTAATTCAGTTATTAGAAACTTTTAAGTGTGTTTGGAAAAACTTGGTAAATCCACATTTTCAATTGTAAATTTTATAAAATCTAAACACAGATCAAATATTTCTAATAAAAATTTAATGTCCATAACAAAATGGGCTGTCAGTGACTTTGAAGACAGTGTGAAAATGACTGTAAAATATTTCATTGATAATTATTTTTATTGGTTACATGTTGAAATGGAAATGCTTTGGATATACTGGGTTGAATAAAATATATTAAATAATCGAATAAAACATCACCTGTGTTTGTTTTTCCTTTTTAAAATTGACTTCCAGAAACGTTTGAATTACATATGGAGCTCATGAGATATTTTTATTGAACAGCACTGATCTAGATGGCACTGTCAATTCAACATTTATTGTTCCATAAATAAGATCCAGAAAATGTACCGATGAGGAGTATTGTGTCTTGTGGATGATCCTGGACCCTTGGACTCTGGGAAAGGTGAAAAATGGAATCTAGTTTTGAGGATTTTCCCCCATGATAAAGTTTCCTCCAGTGAAGTCTCTGCACCCCTGTCTGTCAGTGGTGCTTGAAGGAATTACAGCCCAAGGCAGAGACAAAAACAGTCTTCGGCCCCATCAGCTCCTGGCTGAGATGGACATGGCAGCAGCACCAGCAGCAACAGCAGCATCATGTTGCAGGAGGACCAGAATCCCAGAGATGCAGCAGTGATAAGATCAGATAGAGTAACCATCCCACCACAAAGCTGAAAAAGGGTTTAGAATGCAACCACAGAGGAGAGGTGGGCTTCCCTTGGGAGGATGTGAGACCAACGCTTCTTCCCCTGAACATGTTAGAGGAAGGTGATCCTGAAATGGAAAGGGAAAGGGAAAGGCAAACCTGCTGTTATACAGAGAAAGTCCACGGGAGTCACCCAACTCTCCTGCTCAGCACTCTCCTCCACAAAGCCAGGCAGTCCTCAGCATGCTCCAGACACTCTACATGTGCTATCGACTCACACTCTAAAATGCCCTGTGGATTTCCTCTCACCTGTCTGCCTCTCTAAATCTTAACTATCCCTCAAGATTCTACCAAACTTTCCACAAAATCTTCCCGATTACAGAGGTTTCCATCTGGGGCAATGAGAACGTGCTGGAACTAGATAGAGGTGATGGTTGCATCATGTTGGGAATGTACTTAATGCCGCTGAATTGTGCACCTTAAGGTGGTTAAATGGTAAATTTTATGTTGTGTGTATTTTACCACAATTTTAAAAAAAATAGAATTTAAAGGAACCTTTCTGAACAGCTCTAGCCCATAGGGCTGTCTTTCTTCTCAAGTCGTCAGTCCCTCTGACTCAGCACCTGATGTCTGCCTGCCCTGCAATCACTTTCATATTGTCCAATACTCTTCTCTAGTTCTTTTCACCTCATAGTATTCTTCTTCATGCTGTGTGTGTGTGTGTGTGTGTGTGTGTGCGTGTGTGTGTCTTGCTTCTTTATGTTGTGGGTATCATATCTTATTTACATGCTTGATAAATACTTTCTGAATGATCAATCCATATCCATCACAATCATGATAATGGCAAAGACAAATGAATCAGTAACGAACCTGAAAGAAATGATGTTGCATCGCAGATGGAGCCTTTGGTTCAGGATCCTTTATTTTTCATTCCAGGTCAGCTGCTAACAAATGTTGTGACTTTGGAAAATGTACTCAACTTCTCTGAATATTTATTTTTTTACCCCATCTGTTGAAACGGTGCTAAAAATATTATCTACTCTGGATAAGTGAGAATGAAAAGAGAAATATTTGAGAAAATGCACTGGAAATAAAGTCTGGAAGAGGCTGTAACGAGATTAAAAGAACCATTCCCCTACCCCCACCAAGAAAACATGAGAAAAGAAAACAAAAATTCTATATTAATATGAAATTACATGATTATTCCAAGGTCTGGCATAATGCCAGGCAGAAAGTAGCAACTCAATAAATCTTCGATACATTCATTTGTCATTCCATTGTTTTAACAAATGTGGACTCTCGGTTGCAGAAGTGAATCCCTGAGGGTCTCAGTAAATGAACCATCTGCTTTGGGGAATGATGACGTCTTGCTACCTTGATTTGTGCTCATAGTTAAATTAACAGGTGTAGTAAGCTCTACAAGGAAGGCACCTACCTGCCCCCTCTCCTTCCTGACCTGCAAGGCCTCCTCGCAGCAAAGATTTGCAGGTCCTTCGAGAGTGGTTAATGAACTGGGAAAGTCACTAGACAGCGCAGGGTAAGGGTCTCAAACCTGAAGTTCCCAGCCATGATTTATTCAGCCGTCTCCACCAGTAACACTTCCTCAGGTCTAAAAGCTTCATTGTGAAGATGAAACACAAAATAGAGAATTACCTAGATCACTCAGGCAACAATGAACAGTCTTGAACTTGCTTGAACCTGGTAGAAATCAAGGCCAAAGCATGTGAATTTTTCCCACCCTTTTCTCCCCCTGAGTTATCAGACTCATTTTCCAAGCACTGTTTCCCTCTATTCAGCCCATTCCTGGAGAGCCATCTCTGTACCGGTCTCTACTGCCAGTAAGAAGTGTAAATTGAAGCAATTATCTGGATTGTTCAAGGGGAAAAAAGCCTCAGACATTCTTCTGCCTGAGTGATCTGGGTAATTGCTTCAATTTTCACATCAGCTCCCCATCTTCGGCAGCCTCTGGGATAGCCATTTAACTCAAACCCTGGGGTTTGCAGGTTACCATGTGGGTCTAATCATTTCTGATTGCCGGGGCCCAGTGCCATTCCTATAAGTACAAAAAATATCTGACCCTAGTGAAGATTAAAAATCAAATGAGCAGATAAAAAATATTTTTAAAGATGTTTTAAAAATCCCTTTAAAACTTGCAGAAATAATCTGTTGCCATGGAGTAGGAAATGTGGATGTCTCTCAAAAGTTGTCGCCTCAGTTCAAAACAGCCAGATAACCGAGCCTCAGTGGGGAAGAAGTAAAGATTATCACATCCCTTTAGCATGACGTTAGCTGATCGGAAAGAAAAAGCCCTTTCTCTTCCAGGAGAGCTGAAACATTGACTGAGATTCATGTTACTAGATTAAACCTCCAGTTTAGTATTAATTCTCACCGAAAAAAAGTCAGGGCTATGGAAAAATAAGATGGCAAACCATTGAGTCTAAGGAGGGAGACGAAAGGAGGGAGAAGAGCCAAGCTCTGTGTCCCGGTAGGGCGAGGGCACCTGTGAATGCGCATTGGCAGTCTCAGGGCAGCATGCAGGCACCAGGCACTGGGCCCGGTGAGGAGCTGAGATACAGGAGGCAAAGGGCTTCAAAGTCCCCTGTCTGCCTCAGGGCTGACCCCGCATGACCTGCCTGTCAGCTATTCCCTTGTCTTCCAGAAACTCTGTCTAACTCATTCATGCCCCATTTGGATACAGAATTCAACATTGGTAGCTCTTCTAAACATGCACTTGCAGGGATGTATTAAGAAGTCATGTAAACTTTACTAAAATGCACCGAGAAACACAGATGAGGCATTTCTACTGCACACCTGTAGTCTCCAGAGTCCCATCCCCATCATGCAGCCACAGAAAGTCCCTTTCTCTCCTGACATTCCACGTGGCTCTTCTCTCCCACGTCCTGACTTCCCCTGGACTCTTCCTCCCAGATGCAGACAGAGCCAGTCCATGTATCCCAGCTCTGTCCCAGGTTGCAGCCCCAAACCTATCACTGTGCTCAGCAAAACTAAAGGGTATCCTCTAGTCACCAGCTCCATCCTCCTCAGAAGTTGTGGGAAGGAAGAATGAATAGTAACGTTTTCCATTACCCACAATGGCAATACACAGCCGCATCCTCAGCAAATCAGTTCCTTGTATATATGTTCAATAAAGACACTTGAGACTTCCAAAGTTGATGGGGTTCCCTATAGAGATTTCCCTTTACTTTTTAAAGCAGTAAATGGAATGGGCTTTTCTTCAACAGAAGTGAAAGAAAAATACCCAAAGACTAGAAGAACTAAATGCTTGTATTAGTTATATATTGCCATGTAACAAATTACTCCAACACTTTGCAGCTTAAAACAACATTTGTTATTTCATATCAGGTCAGGAATCTGGGTACCATGTTTCTAGGTCCTGTGGCTCAGGTTCTTTCTCATGCCGCCAGGGCTGCTGTCATCTCAAGGCTCAGCAGGGGAAGGATCTGCTTCCAAGGTCACTCATGTGGTTGTTGGCAGGATTCAGTTCCTCACTGGGGTTTGGCCAGAAGCTGCCCTCCATTCTTCATCACATGGGCCTCATGCAGCTGTAGGCATCACCAGCAACAAGTAAGAAAGAGGGAAGAGTGGTAAATGGCCTTGATGAGCGAGCATCTGGAGGTATTCCAGTGGTTGAATGTGATTGGCGATTTGCAGCATCCTCGCATCCTCCAAGAGGTCAAAATGCAAATCTTCCTGAAAACCCTGCCCGGCAAGACCATCTCCCTGGAGGTGGAGCCCAGTGACATCCTCCAAAATGTGAAGGCCAAGATCCAGGATAAAGAAGGCATCCCCCACTGACCAGCAGAGTCTCATCTTTGTAGGCAAGCGGCTAGAAGATGGCTGCACTCTTTCTGACTACAACATTCAGAAAGAGTCAGCCCTGCACCTCTTCCTCCATCTGAGGGGTGGCTATTAATTCTTCAGTCTTGCATTCGTAGTGACCAGTGATGGCACTAGTCTGCACTAAAGCCATTTGCCCCAATTTAAGTTTATAAGTTACCAGTTTCGGTAATAGCTGAACCTGTTCAAAATGTTAATCAGGGTTTTGTTGCCTGGTTAAAAAAAAAAAAAAAAAAAGAGGGAATAAGACAGAAACCACAGTTCTTCATAGCTTAATCTCATCCATCATTTTTGCCATATTCCATTGATTAGAAGCAAGTCACTGGTCTAGCACACATTCAGAGGGAAAGGGTTACACAAGGATATGAACAATAAGAGTCACGTATCATCCAGGGCATCTTAAAAAGCTGCCTGCCACAGCAGCCAATAAGTGAATTAGTTGTTCCTTCTGGATCACTTACACTGAAATAGAACAGAGAGTAGAGTCAAGGGATACAACTTTGGAAACAAAATAAACCCTTCCCTCAAAAAGCCTCAGTCTAGCTGGAAGATAAGCTATCGCAAAATTAAAAGAGAAATAACAGCCATTCTAAGCAAAAACCCAAGACAGCAACCATCAAAGTAAAAAAGCAATATATTATACCTCCTAAAAATATAAAGTTCTATACATCAAAAACTGTACGCAATAGCAAAATAAGACAATCAGTTAAGGAAGGTTTCTGCAACATGTGTGACAAAGAGTTGATATCTTTAACAAAGAATTATCGGCTGGGTGCGGTGGCTCATGCTTGTAATCCCAGCACTTTGGGAGGCTGAGGCAGGTGGATCACAAAGTCAGGAGATCGAGATCATCCTGACCAACATGGTGAAACCCCATCTCTACTAAAAATACAAAAATTACCTGGGCTTCGTGGCACATGCCTGTAATCCCAGCTACTCTGGAGGCTGAGGCAGGAGAATCGCTTGAACCTGGGAGGCGGAGGTTGCAGTGAGCCGGGATCACCCCACTCCACTCCAGCCTGGTAACACAGCAAGACTCTGTCTCAAAAAAAAAAAAAAAAAAAAAAAAAAAAAAGAATTCTCACAAGAAAAATGACAGTTGTAAATTCACTGTAGAAAAACTAGCCAAGACCATTAAAACACAATACATAAAAGAATTATCCTGAAGTACATGAATAACTATTCAGCCTCATTAGTAACCAAAGGAATACCTAGTCCGTTGGCAAAGATTACAAAGAATAGTGCTTGATGTTCTAAAGTATACAAAGAAGGCAGCCTTCTCTTACCTTATGGTAGGGGCGTATGTTTGTAAAATTTTTCTGAGAGGGCAACATAAATCAAAATCCTGAAAAATATACAGGTACAGACTTCTTGCCCAAAATGGCAAAGGGACAAGGTATGCAAGCACTTGTTCTCTCAGAGGTAAAGAAGTACAAAGTCGTGTGGTGACATCTGGGGAGTAAAACTGAAAAATCATGCCAAATCACTGAGAGCCTTAAACAGCAGGTCACAGTGTCTGGGTGGCCTTCAGCCAGCAGCGGGAAGTCACTAAAAGTTTGTACATAGAAGAGTACTCAGGTAAATGAAGATTACTAAGCACCAACGGGATTGGAAATTCAAGGACAGAATTGTAGAGACTCATCACTCTTTCCATGGGATCTCTGACTCTCCCCCTTTGACTCACTGTCCAACAAAGCCAAGCAAGTAGAGCTTCTTACTGATTGGAGACTTGGGTGAATAGCTCCAACCTTTTGAGCTCCTTTGATCTTTGACATTTGAGACCCATTGGCTTTCAAGCCAGAGACAGCACCTCCCACAGGGCATGGAACTGGTATACCACGAATGGCAGCAAGGGAGGGGCATAATCTGGGTGTGTTGGGTTATAAACAACAGAAATATACTTAGGCTAGCTAAAGCAAAAAACAGAGTATTTAATTATAATTCTTGAAGAAATAAGGTTGGACTACAGCTGAGCTCAGGAAAAAAAAAAAAAGACTGACAATTATCCCCTTGGAGAATTATCAGAGAGCATGTGAACTCTCTCTTTCTCTCTCAGTTTCAGTTTTACTTCTGGACTCTGATGGACTCAGCCCAGGTCAGGTGCCTCTGTTGGACAAAGGAACTCTGACCAAGAGCAAAATTGTGTCCAGCAATCATGGCTGTCGTAAGTACTCCTTTAACCAAATGAATTGGGCTGGGGGAGGGTGGGCAGGCAGGTCCAGAAAAGGGAAAACAACCACAGTGTTGCTATGAATGAAACTTGGGGATTAGTGGAGGCATGAAAGAGACCTCATCCTTTCTCCTGTGGAATTCTTCCCGAAACAGATGCTGATGCAGCAATGTTCAATACTGTGTGTCCTCCATATCACTCATTTCATATTCAATTCTACCAGAGCCAAATGCCCCTACTTTCTATTCCTCCCTGCCAATTCCCTACCTCCCAAAGACACACACAAATTACTTACTGACAGCCAGTAACATCCAGATCTCATAGAACATTAATATGGCCGTTGGCCAGCCTGCCACCAACAGCCTCTGCTTTGGAAGCCAGCTGACCACTTGGCCCCACTGCACTGCAGATGGCTTGGAACTCTGAACATGACTTTAGTTTTCCTTAAATGACCCATTCCCTTATTTATTTATTTATTTGTTTGTTTGTTTGTTTATTTATTTATTGAGACAAGGTCTCATCGCCCGGGGTGGAGTGAAGTGGCACAATCACAGCTCATTGTCTTGCCTCAGCCTCCCAGGTAGCTGGGACTACAGGCATGTGCCACCACACCTGGCTAATTTTTTGTATCTTTTTTTTTTTTTTTGAGATGGAGTCTTGCTCTGTCACCCAGGCTGGAGTGCAGTGGCAGGATTTTGGCTCACTGAAAGCTCTGCCTCCCGGGTTCACGCCATTCTCCTGCCTCAGCCTCCCAAGCAGCTAGGACTACAGGCGCCTGCCACCATGCCTGGCTAATTTTTTGTATTTTTAGTAGAGACAGGGTTTCACCGTGGTCTCAATCTCCTGATCTCATGATCCACCCGCCTCAGCGTCCCAAAGTGCTGGGATTACAGGCATGAGCCACTGTGCCCAGCCTAATTTTTTGTACCTTTAGTAGAGATGGGTTTTCACCATGTTGGCCAGGCTGGTCTTGAACTCTTGGCCTCAAGTGATCTGCCTCCCAAAGTGCTGGGATTACAGGCTTGAGCCTCTGTGCCCAGCCTGACCCATTCCCTTTTAAGAGGAGAGGGAGTAATTGAATTACCAATGAATTAATTGGATAAGACACTCTAACTCAGAAAAGAGATGAATTGGTATAAATAATACTTAAAAAGCCCAATCCTTTCATAAATAGTGAAGCTTCCAGACTCTGCTAATACAAGCATATACTTGTGGGCAGGGCCACAGCTTGAACCCACTTGGCAAACAATTCCCCAGCCCTGTTTGAAGGACTTATTACTCCTACAATACACAGATTGGCAACATTCAGCCTCTTCATTCTGGTTAGTGAAAACCAACTGTTTGTGCTGTTTCCTTGTCCATTTTTACTGGCATGCATCTGGGTACCTCAGCAAAATGCTAGCACCAGCCTCAAAACTTAAATCCTAGGTTCTGTTTTACTCTGTTTAATCCATGCCATAAGGACTCAGTTTACATATACAAGCATATATAAACACATCTCAAATAAATATCATTTTAGTGTTTCCAAAAATGTATTCCCTCATTTACTCATTAATTCCACAGATACCTATAAAGTGCCTACTAAGTACCAGACACATTCTAGATGCAGGGAATGCAACACTGACAAGACAGACATGGTCCAAGCCCTCATGTGGCTTTCATTCTACTGGAGGAGGTAAACAATGAACAAATAAGCACATGACATAGTATGTCAAGCAGCAATAAATGTCATGAAGAAAAGTAAAGAAAGGTGAAAGACTAGAGAGGATGGAAGGTAGCATTCTAGTTCAGGTGGTCAGGAATCAAAGGAAATTTGGAGATATGATTCAATCCTTAAACTCTAACAAAAGAAAGGTAGGAAAAAGGTACACATACACATACAAATTTTTTTGAGAAAGAAAAAGAAGGAACAGAGAAAGGATATTTGTTAGCTATTGTGGTGTAACGAACCACTCCAAAATTCAGTGTCCTGAAACAACCATTTTTTTGTTCTCACCAATTCATGGGTCAGCTGGGCAGTTCTGCTGAAGCAGCCCCGGCTAAGGTGACCTTGGCTGGGCTCACTCACATTTTAGGGGATTGGCTGGCCTGTCAGCTTGTTCTCAGATGGTCTTGGCTCTTCTCCACATGTCTCTCACATCACTCAATGAGGCTGGCCCAGGTGTGTTCTCATGGCAAGGTAGAGGTGCAGGAGTGAACAGGCCCAAGTGTGCAGGAGATCAAGTGGAAATGTGCATGTACCATTCACACCTCTGCTTTGCATTTGCTGACATTGCCCAAATCAAGGCACAAAGTTTTAGGGCAAAGAATGTTGTTATGGAGTAAATTATGTTCCCCCTCTAAAATTAATATGTTGAAGCCCTAATCTTCAAGCCATGGGAGATAATTGAGGTTAAAAGAGTTAAGGGTAGGGCCCTAATCTAATAGGGCTGTGGCTTTATAAGAAGAAACCTTCCTCTCTCTCTCCCTGCCATGTGATTCAATACCAGTTAATTCATTGGTAATTTAATTACTGCCTCTCCTCTTAAAAGGGAATGGGTCAGGCTGAGCACGCAGTGAGCTGGCACCATCTCGAAGCCAGGAAGAGGGCCCTCCCCAGAAACTAACCATGTTGGCACCTTGACCTTGGACTTCCAGCCTCCTGAACTATAAGAAGATAACTTCCTGTGGTTTAAGCCACCCAGTCCAAAATATTTTGTTATGTCACTTTGAGCAGACTAAGACAGGTATGGACTCATGGACACCATTTATAGGAGGCATCCATGAAACTATGTACCGAAGGAAGGAAGGAAGGAAGGAAGGAAGGAAGGAAGGAAGGAAGGAAGGAAGGAAGGAAGGAAGGAAGGAAGGAAGGAAGGAAAAAGGAAGGAAGGAATGAAAAAGGAAGGAAGGAAGGAAAAAGGAAGGGGTAGTGGGGAGGTGGTTGTGTGAAAGGTTCTGGTTCTGCCTGCAGTACTCTTTTCATAGTCTATTCTCTTCCTATCTCAAAATTTCATGCAAGCCTTAGTAATAGATTCTTTTTTTTTTCTTTTTTTTTTGAGACTGAGTCTCATTCTGTTACCAGGCTGGAGCGCAGTGGTGTGATCTCAGCTCACTGCAACCTCTGCCTCCTGGGTTCAAACAATTCTCCTGCCTCAGCCTCCCAAGTAGCTGGGATTACAGGCACATGCCACCACGCCCAGCTAATTTTTGTATTTTTAGTAGAGATGGGGTTTCACCATGTTGGCCAGGATGGTCTCAATCTCTTGACATCGTGATCCGCCCACCTTAGACTCCCAAAGTGCTGGGATTACAGGCATGAGCCACCACGCCCAGCTAGATTTTTTTTAAATATGTCTTTTTTTTTTTTTTTTTAACTTTTAAGTTCAGGGGTACAGGTGCATGTAAACTTTAAAATTTAACTTTTAAATTCAGGGGTGCAGGTGCATAAGTAAACTTGTGCCACGGGCGTTTGTTGTACAGATTATTTCATCACCCAGGTGTTAAGCCTAGTACCCATACGTTATTTTTCCTGATTCTCTCCTTCCTCCCATTCTCCACCCTCTGAAATGCCCCAGTGTGTATTATTCCCCTCTATGTGTTCATGTGTTCTCATCATTTAGCTCCAATTTATAAGTGAGAATATGCAATGTTTGGTTTTCTGTTCCTGCATAACTTTGCTAAGGATAATGTCCTTCAGCTCCATCCGTGTTCCTGCAAAGGACATGATCTCATTCTTCTGTATGGTTGCATAGTATTCTATGGTATATATGTGCCACATTGTCTCTATTCAGTCTACCACTGATGAACATTTAGGTTGACTTAGGTCTTTAGTATTGTGAATAGTGCTGTGATGAACATACGTGAGGATGTGTCTTTATGATAGAATGATTGATATTCCTTTGGGTATGTACCCAGTAATGGGATTGCTGTGTCAGATGGTATTTCTGCTTTTAGGCCTTTGAGGAATCACCATACTGTTTTCCACAATGGTTGAAGTAATTTACATTCCCACCAACAGTGTATAAGTGTTTCTTTTTTCTCCACAACCTCGCCAGCACCTGTTTTTTGTTTTTTGTTTTTACTACTTAATAATAGCCATTCTGACTGGCATGAGATGGTATCACATTATGGTCTTGACTTGCATTTCTCTAATGATTGGTGATGTTGAGCTTTTTTCATATACTTATTGGCCTCAGGTATCTTCTTTTGAGAAGTGTCAGTTCATGTTCTTTGCACACTTTTCAATAGAGTTTTTTTTTTCCTTGTAAATTTGTTTAAGTTCCCTATAGATGCTGGATATTAGACCTTTATCAGATGCATAGTTTGCAAAAATTTTCTCCCATTCTGTAGGTTTTCTGTCTACTCTGTTGATAGTTTCTTTTGCTGTGCAGAAGCTCTCTAGTTTAATTAAATCCCATTTGTCTAATTTTTAGACAAAATTTTGGAGAATATTAGATCCCAATTTTTGCTTTTGTTGCAATTGCTTTTGGTGTCTTCATTATGAAATCTTTGCCTATTCCTGTGTCCAGAATGGTATTGCCTAGGTTGTCTTCCAGGGTTTTTATATATTTGGTTTTCACATTTAAGTCTTTAATCCATCTTGAGTTAATTTTTGTATATGATGTAAGGAAGGGGTCCAATTTCAATCTTCCACATATGGCAAGCCAGCTATCCCAGCTTCAATTATTGAATAGGAAGTGCTTTCCCCATTGCTTGTTTTTGTCAGATTTGTCGAATATCAGATAGTTGTAGGTGTGTGGCTTTAGTTCTGGGCTCTTTATTCCGTTCTATTAGTCTATATGTCAGTTTTCATACCAGTACCATGCTGTTTGAGTTACTGTAGCCCTGTAGCATAGTTTGAAGTCAGGTAACATGATATCTTTAGCTTTGTTCTTTTGCTTAGGACTTCCTTGGCTATTTAAGCTCTTTTTTGGTTGCATATGAATTTTTTAAATAGTTTTTTCTAGTTCTGTAAGGAATCTCAATGGTATTTTAAAAATAATAACATTAAATCTATAAATTGCCTTGGGCAGTATGGACATTTTAACAATATTTATTCTTCCTATCCATGAACATGGAATGTTTTTCCTTTTGTTTGCATCCTGATTTCTTTGAGCAGTGTTTTGTAGTCCTCATTCTAGAAATCTTTCACCTCCTTGATTAGCTGTATTCCTAGTATTTTATTCTTTTTGTGGCAATTATGAACGGAATTGTGTTCCTGATTTGGCTTTTGGCTTGACTATTGTTGGTGTATAGGAATGGTAGTGATTTTTGTGCATCAATTTTTTTTAATTCTGAGACTTTGCTGAAGTTGTTTATCAGCTTAAGGAGTTTTTGGGCCAAGACTATGGAGTTTTCTATATATAGGATCATGTCGTCTGCAAACAGGGATAATTTGCCTTCCTCTCTTCCTATTTGGATGCACTTTCTTTCTTTTGCCTGACTGCTCTGGCCAGGGCTTCCAATACTATATTGAATAGGAGTGGGAAGACAGAGCATCAAAGTTGTCTTCTCATTTAATAGAATTTGAGGATACCTATAGGCTTCCCTGCCCTAAAGTATACATACAAATATAAATTGACTCTAAAAAGCCACTTTAATGTGCTTTGACTCAAGTTATTGCAAGATCCTATTCAAAAGAAAATGTGCCTTCACTCATTTAATAAGATTGAGCACAAGATTCTACCCTAGGAAATTATACCACATTTCTCTAAGGACTCTTCCAATTCAGAGAAATAAATTATATTCTTGCTACCATGGGAGCTACTAAGGTAAGCAAGACATGATTCCTGCTTTCCTGGAGTTTACCATCTAGTTCAGGAACAAAGAAGGGAAAAATTATAAGTGTTCATCTCTGAGATGAATTTTGTGCTTTCCTACGTACATCTGGAGAAGTGGACCTGTGGCAGTCACAGGGTAAAGCCATAACCTTGCAGGAAACTTGCAGGGTGCCCCATGGGAGTGGTTGGGTTGGGGGGCATACATGTCTACTGTCAGCACCCTGGAAAGGGAGGTGAGCCTTGGGCAGGTGGGAGAAAGTTCCAGCTTCTCCCTGGGCCTCTCTAAAAGCCCAAACTTCAAGGGTCCAGTGGCAATGGGACTTGAGAGACTGAGGCCCTGTTGTTGTAAGCCCCTATTGAACCCAAAGCCCAAAGGCTCCCCCTACTTTTTCTCCAGGCATTATAAGGAAGGAAGGAAGGCTAAGGAGTGAGTATTGGCATCAGGAGAGCCAGCTCACCAGGGAGTGGCAGAGTATGCCTGAGTGTCCCAGGGAAAGCCACGAGCGGGCTTCCTCAGCTCTGGGCCCTGGCAGAGTGGCTTCCATATATGCCCACTCTGTGGCACTGCCTCCATACCTGCCAGACTGCAGGAACCCACTTGACCCCAAGTGCTTCCCATGCTGTCTGCATTTGCCAGTCTTACATCTCCAGGGAAAGCTTTACAGGGAGGCTGGAGGTGCATGAGGTGGACAAGGCAATGTGTCTTAGGTTGGGCTCCCTAGCAGCAGAGGCTGAGAAGAGGCTGAGAAGGGGATTTCTTCAGAGACATCTATTGGAGACTCAGGGAAGCAGGAGTGTGGGAGAGGGCAGGGAGGGTGTGGGCTCTCCAGGAGGCCCAGGAGGAAGCTGCCCTCTGTGTTAGTCCATCTGTGCTGCTGAAACACAGTATCACAGACTCGGTAATTCATAAGGAACAGAAATTCATTTCTTAGAGTTGTGGAGGCTAGGAAGTCCAAGATCAAGGCACTGGCAGGTTTTGTGTCTGGTGAGGGCCTTCTTGCTGTGTCCCAACATGACAGAAGGCATGGAAGGGCAAAGAAAGGGGAGTGAATGCTGTGTCCTCATGTGGAAGAAGTGCGAGAGGGTGATCCCTTCAATCTTGAGCTCTTTCACAGGCACTAATCCATTTATGAGGGCACAACCCTTATGACTTCATCATGTCCCAAAGGCCCCACCTCTTAATACTACCACGATGGGGATTAAATCTCAACACGTGAATTTTGGAGGGGACACATTCAAACCATAGCAACCTCCTTGAGGCCAAGTGATAGCTTTCTGTACCCCTGTGTCAGTCAGTCATGGACTATGTGCTGCCCCCTCCCAGGTGGGATACTTCATTCTATGCTCTTTGGAGGGGGACAATTCTCTAGAGAAGGGAGTGGCTAGGAGCTGTTAATAGCCAATGCTCCCAGAAGCTGAGGGAGAGGTGCCCAGGCTGGGAAAGGCCGTCTGGGTGGGGCACAATGACATCCGCAATGGTGGGACATGCTTGGCAGAGAAAAGGACCCACACGTGTAAAGAGCATGGCATATTCAGAACTCAGTGCTGCTGGGGTGTAAATTGCAAGGGTCTCAGTGAGCACCAAGTGAGATGACACAGGTGAAAATACCGTACACCTATAAGACGTCAGCTAGATGTCCCATATCTGTACTTTTCACACGGTTGATGCACATGGCCAGGTGAGGCACAGCGGACATAAAATATTACTGTATATAAGCTAGAAAATCACTATGTAAGTGCTAATTATTTAAGATAGGTTTTTGAATGAGTGCATTCAACAAGTATTTATGGATTATATACTGTATGCTAGGCTCTGTACTGGGCACGAGGGATATGGCAGAAACTAATACGGCCTTGCTCTATGCCCTTCTGGAGCTGATGGTCCAGTGAGGGAAAGAGACATTACACAATGACACAAACATCTGGAGGAGCGGACCTATGGCAGAAATCGCAACTGCGGTGAGTACTTTGGAAAGAAGAGTGCAGGATTCTAAGAGACACCGTTGGTACTGGTCCAAGAGCTGGAGAAATCTAGGACTCCCTGAACTAGGGCCATTAAACCAAGACGGGGAGAAGAACAGGTAAGAGAATGCACAAAGGCCGTAAGTGGGATTTGAGGAAAAAAGAGAAGATTTTGAGTCTGGAGCAGGCAGAGAGGAATAGGACTGAATAGCTCAAGAATTGAAGAATGAACCATGGAGATTTTATTTTATACACACACACACACACACACACACACACACACCATGGAGATTTGATTATATATATATATGCTAATACTCTCATAAACTGTGACTTGTGATTCATTTACTTCCTCTTACCTCCTGTTGATGACCAGTCATATGTTTTCAATGGATACTAACATCTGTTACAAATTGTCACCATCAGTATAGCAGTAGGTTTTGGGGAAGATGTGTTTATTTTACTGCTCACCCATATCACAAGTCCAGTAATTTCTTTATCTAAAGCATCTTTCCCATATATCCCCCCTTTTTATGCCCTGAGCAATCATACCAGACTAAGCCATCATGACATCACACCTAAATTACTGTAATTTCTTCTCCACTGCTTACTCTGCCCCCATATTCTCTGATGTCATATTTATCCTGTTGAGAACCACTGGAAAACACAATTCAATTTTTATTATTCCATAAATTATAGCTGATGTGCTAAAGTAGCAAACAGAAATGGGAGGCACAGCTATAGAAAAAATGGAAGCCAGATTATGCATAATTGCAGGAAAGACGATTACCTCCATCAGCACTCCAAATCAGAGAGTTAGCTGAAAGGCAAATAGAATTAATGTGAGATTTCAATAAGGTGACCAGATGAAAAATAAATAGATGAAAACCATCTGCCTTTCTGTTCATCAGGAATATTCATAAGGGAGTTTGGAACGCCATTGACAAGAGCTGTCAATCCTCAGTGCTATGATGTGAATGTCTGCTTTCCCCTAAAATTCATATTTGAAACCTAATCCCCAGGTGATACTGTTAGGATTGGGCCTTTAGGGGGTGATTAGGTCATGGAAGTTGAGTACTTATGAATGGGATTAGTGTGTTTATCAAATAAGCACAAGAGAGCTTGTTTGCCCCTTGTATCGTGTGAGAACACAGAGAGAAGGCGCTGTGTTTGAGGAAGCAAGCCTCACCAGACACCAAATCTGCTGGTGCCTTGATCTTGGATGTTCTGGCCTCTAGAATGGTGAGAAATAAATTTCTGTTGTTTATGAGCCACCCAGTTTATGGATTTTGTTACGACGGGAAGCTAACAAAACAAACTAAGACACTCAGGGTTTCACACAGAGGTGGAGAGAAAGGGATACTTTTCTTAAGTGAACAGTCAGAAGAGTAAAGGCCCAGTCTCTGGAGCTAGGCTGCATGGGTTTGAATCCCAGATCCACTTCTTCACAGTGGAGTAACTTTGGGCAATCTATCTAAGCTCTCTGTGCCTCACTCTGCTCATCTGTAAAATAGAGATAATAATCTTTGTACTGCCTCAAAGTTACTATGAGGATTAATGAGCTAATATACCTAAAGTGTTAGAGTATGCCTGGCAAGGAATAAGAACTATAGAAGTGTTTGCTACTTGTATTAGTCAGGGTTCTCTAGAGGGACAGAACTAATAGAGATAAATAGATAGATAGATAGATAGATAGATAGATAGATAGATAGATAGATATGAGTTTATTAAGTAGTATTAACTCACATGATCACAAGGTCCCACAATAGGCCATCTGCAAGCTGAGGAGCAAGGAATCCAGTCTGAGTCCCAAAGCTGAAGAACTTGGAGTCCGACTTTCAAGGGCAGGAAGCATCCAGCATGGGAGAAAGATGTAGTAGGCTGGGAGGCTAAGCCAGTCTGGCCTTTTCACGTTTTTCTGTCTGCTTTATATTCTGGCTACGCTGGCAGCTGATTAGATGGTGCACACCCAGATTAAGGTGGGTCTGCCTTTACTAGTCCACTGACTCAAAGGTTAATCTCCTTTGGCAACACCCTCATAGACACCCCAGGATCAATACTTTGCATCCTTCAATTCAATCAAGTTGACACTCAGTATTAACCACCATACTATTATTATTATATATTGCTATTATTAACTGTCTGTCATCTGCCCTAAAAATTTGTCTTAAACCCTGAGTATCACAAATTCTTCCACGAAAACAGTTCTATTATCTTCTAATTCCATTCCTTTGATTAACATAGGGGTTCTGTATAAGCCCAAGGCCCAGGCACTGTGCTAGCTTTTCCATCACTACTGACCCCCTCCTTAGTTCAGAGTATTTTCGCCAAAAGCAATAAAAGTCTACAAAGACACAACTCAGCATTCTGCAAAGACAACATTGCTATCTTAAATTCTAGGAAAGTTTAGCTCCTTGGAACTAGTCTGAAACACTTTCATTGAGAAGAGGATCTTTGCTTTACATTTGCATAACTAAAATTTCCCCCTGAATGGAATCCGAGGACCAAATAAATTACCTCTAGAAGGGAGATTTTAGATGAGAGGAGTTGTTTGCTTGTTTTTGTCTTCTTAATGACCAAGTTTTCAAAAGTATTAGGATCCAGGTTTCAGCTTGGGCATGCCAGATGCAGATGCCCACTATCTTCGTATTCCGAAGGCTTTCAGATAATGTGGTGGCTTCATCTGAACAGTTCTGCCACTGAATCTAGACAAGGCACAGAAGGGATCTGCTATGTGGAAGCAGCAAAGGGTGCAGCAGGGACGCCAAGCCAAAGATGACTAGTAAGATCGATTACCTAGTGTTATTTTACTGTCTTTATTTCCCCCTCTCATACCCTAAGTTTTCAATAATCTCCTAGCTTGTTCTCAGTTGTGTCAAATTAAGTAAAGAGTTATATGTTATGGTACTTGGGCTGAACCTTCAAAAGTAAAGCCTGAGGCCAGCCTGTAGGTGGTAGGAGCATTTACTGAGAGTAGGAGTCAGGGCTTTGAGGTCCAGCCAGCACTCCCTACTCGGTGATTCCTCCCCCAGAGCCAGCCTTGGAGGATCTGCACTAGATTTTATGAGGCTAGCCATCTGGTTCCCTAACAGCATAAACCCAAATAGCATTAATACAAGGGAGAATGTTAAGTAGCAGTACCATAGGGAATTAGAGGTAACTTATGACAATTCAAAAGCCAAAGGAACCATTTCTAACCGTCAAGGGATAAGGCATTACTTCATAGGAGAGGTGACATTTGAGAAAAAATAGTGGCTTAAACATGCAAGGATTTTTTTTTTTTTTTTTTTTTTGAGATTGAGTCTCGCTCTGTCACCCAGGCTGGAGTGCAGTGGCATGATCTTGGATTACTGCAAGCTCTGCCTCCCAGGTTCACGCCATTCTCTTGCCTCAGCCTCCTGAGTAGCTGGGACTACGGGCACCCACCACCACGCCTGGCTAATTTTTTGTATTTTTAGTGGAGATGGGGTTTCACCGTGTTAGCCAGGATGGTCTCGATCTCCTGACCTCATGATCCGCCCACCTCGGCCTCTCAAAGTGCTGGGACTACAGACATGAGCCACCACACCCGGCCAACATACAAGGATTTATACTGTTTATAAGAACAGGATCCAGGCATGTTCTTATATGGGATACGGCAGCTCCAGGCATCCCTAAACAACCTAGTAATCAACGCAAAAAGATTTTCTGTATTTTTGCTCTGCCATCCTGAGTGAGCAACCTCCATTTTGAAGGTTGCCTCATTGTCCGAGATGACTGCTAGCACACCAGCCTTCAAGGCCACATGCTAGGCAACAAGAAAGGCAAAGGGTCACAATCCTGCCTAATCAGCTCCCTTTCAGCAGCCCCCTCCAAAATGCAGGCAACACTTCCACTTACAACTCATTGGCCAGAACTCACTCACACAACCACACCTCACTGCTGTAGTCTTCTTGCTGGGTACATTGCTGTCCCAAATAACACTGAGATTCTGTGCTTAAGAAGGAAGGGGAAAATGGATATTAAATCTCAACTAGTGGTTCCTGGCGCAAGAATTCTGAAAGTTTCTAAACAAAGTAACAATATCAATCCAAATGCCCTAGAGAAAACCACCTCATTAGTGGAGGATAAAATGGAGGATTGGACAGAAATGCCACTTCCAGTTTGGTAGCATGCAGAGCTCTGCAGACCCATTCCCCAACAAAACAAGCAAAGCTGGTGAAAACTATTTTCAAGAAACAACCATTTAAAATCTCTGGAAATTTTCCTAAGGGCATGGAACAAATAAAGAAATATTTATTGAAAGAAATGTGTTAAACTCAGTAAGAATGGTAAGAATCTGTAGCATTTGAGCCTTGACTGTCTCCTGTTGCCCTTCCTCTCTCTACCCCATTTCAGCTCCATGGGAACTCCACTGCAAATAGATGTGGTCAAGAAGGCAGGGCTCCCTCTTCTCTCACTGCCCAGTCAACGGTTATCGTATCTCACTGGAAAAGGCAGGCCACCAGCATTTCTCATCCCTTCCAACTGCAAGTTGAAGAAGCTAAATTCCTGATGAGCTCTCTTCTATTCTTCCATCCAGACTTAATCCATAGGATGGAGGACCTGTGCCAGGCATAGAAAACCAAGAATACCAGACTGTAGATCACCCTCATCCATTTGCTCACCTGTAGGACAGAGGCAAGCCAAGACTAGAAGCTACCACACCAGCTATCCAGAGCTTAGAGAAGTAGTGCAGAGATTCTGCCCAGGGGCAGTCCATTAAAAAAAAGAGAACTTCAAAGGTCTGGCCAAAGGAACTGACTTTATTTAAAACACTGTGTGGGATAGTGTAAGCCTAAGAGTGCTCTAGATAACAATAACTTATTTTAATTAAGAGCAATAAGCAAAACCATAGATTAGCTAGTTCACTAAACAAAATTAGGAAGAGAGAGGTAAAGAAGCGCCTCTTGGGGTCAGGATAAAATTGGCCTCAAAACTGGCCTCAAAAGCTAGCCCTGGGAGAAATCTGGGAAGATGATTGATTGTGAAGCACCAGAAATCTGTCTCCCCACCTAGACAACAATTACACTGACAGAATATGTCTGCTGTAACTATTTTGGAACTCTGGACCGATGGCTTGGAACATAAATCATGGTGAATTTTGGCCAATTTCAGCTGTAAGCACAGTAGCTGTTAGCAGCCACTCATCAACTACACCCAGCCCCATGTCAGAGAGTCCTGCACATGTTTCTGCAGCAGCTTACACACAGCTAGTGGGATCCAAGGTGGCCAAAAGGACACTGTTCTCTAACTCTCAGGATCTGTGCTCTGATCACGGATTGTTGCATTTGATTACAGAGATGCAGACAAAGGAGGAGTGGCTGTTTATGCACCACCCCAGTATTGCAGGCCCCTCCCCCTCCAGGTAAAGTGACTTACAGATTGAAAGGGTCAGTGCTTCCCTCACTTTATGTCTCTCTTCTTCCCCTTTTGAGAGTCAGACACTGAAGACTGGAGATATTCCAGAGTAACCACACATATAGAAGAATTAGAAAGTCACCACGCCAGAGGAAAGCACAGGCTTGGAAAACAGCTGAGAAGGCCTTATGTTGACATTTTCAGCTGATCTTTGGCACAAAGACAGCCTACAACAAAAAAATAAATAAAATAAAATAAGATAAAATAACTAAACCAAAATCTCGCAAACCCTGGGGAGAAGGGAGAATCTGATTTCCAGAGTCACCACATTATAAAATCCAAATGTCTAGTTTTCAACAAAAATGTTACAAAGTATACAAAGACATAGGAAAGTATGGCCCTTTCACAGGAAAAAAAATCAATAGAAACTGTCTCTAAAAAAATAACTGATGGTGGTTCTACTTGAAAAAGACTTTAAAACAATTAGCTCAAAGAACTAAAAGAAGACATGGAGAAAATCAAGAAAACAATGTATGAACAAAATTGAAATATCAATAAAGAAATGGAAAACCCAAAAAGGAATTCTGGACCTGGAAAGCACAATAACTGAAATAAAAAATTCACTAGAGGAATTCAAAGGCAGATTGAGCAGGCAGAAGAAAGAATCAGTGCATTTGGAGATAGAACAATAAAAATCAAATCTGTGGAACAGAAAGAAAAAAGATTGAAGAAAAGCAAACAGAGCCTAAGGTACCTGTAGGATGCTGTCAAGTACTCATTCACCAGCATATTCATCGTGTGGATCCAAGAAGAAGAGAGAGAGAAAAGAACAAAGAGACTATTTCAAGAAATTATGGCTGATGACTTTCTAAATTTGATGCAAGACATGATTATAAACATCCAAGATGCTTAACAAACTCCAAATAGGATAAATTGAAAGAGACTCACTGAGGCACATAATAATCAGGCTGCTGAAAGACAAGATAAAGAGATAATTTTGAAAGCAGCAAGATTTCTCATCAGAAACTCTGGAGGACAGAAGGCAAGTGGGCCTATATGTTAAAGGTGCTAAAACAAAAACAAAACAAAACAAAACAAAACAAAAATACATACAAAGAAACCTGTCAATTAAGAATCCCATATCTGATAAAACTGTCTGTCAAAAGTGAAGGAAAAATTAAGACATTTCCCAATAAACAAAAGCTGAAAGAGTTCATTGCAATTAGATCTGCCCTGCAAGAAAATTAAAAAAGGAGTTCTGCAGGTTGAAATGAAAGAATACGGCCAGGCGTAGTGGCTCATGCCTGTAATCCCAGCACTTTGGGAGGCCGAGGTGGGCGGATCACGAGGTCAGGAGTTCAAGACCAGCATGACCAACATGGAGAAACCCCGTCTCTACTAAAAAATACAAAAATTAGCCAGGCGTGGTGGGGCACACCTGTAATCCCAGCTACTCAGGAGGCCAAGGCAGAAGAATCGCTTGAACCCGGGAGGCAGAGGTTGCAGTGAGCAGAGAATGTGCCATTGCACTCCAGTCTGGGTGACAGAGCAAGACTCTGTCTCAAAAAAAAAAAAAAAAAAAGGAAATGAAAGAATACTAGATGGTAACTTGACTTGAAGCTGTGTAAAGAAATAAAGATCTCAGTAAAGGCAAATATACTGGCAGTTATAGGAATTAGTATTATTTTAACAATGATATGTAACTCCACTTTTGGTTTTCTAGGTGACATTAGGGATTAATGCACTTAAAGAAACAATTATTAGTCTAAAAGCTAGTATTATTGTAACTTTGGTTTGTAAATCCACAGTTTGTTTTCTACATAATCTAAGAGACTAATGTGTTACAAACTATTATTATGTTTTTGGACATACAATATATAAAGATGTGTGACATCAACAACTGAAAGGGGTAGAGACAGATCTATGAAAGGAGCAGAGTTTTGTATGTTATTGAAGTTAAGCTGGTATAAATTCAAAATAGTGTATTATAACTTTAGGATATTCAGTGTAATCCCCAATAATAACCACAAAGAAAATAGCTAAAGAATACACACCTATAAGATAAGAATTTAAATATTTCACTACCAAAAAATCAATTAAACACAAGACAGTAATATAGGGAATAAGGGACAAAAAAAGCTATAACACACATAGAAAACAAACAGCAAAATGACAGAAAGTACTTCTAACTGATACTTTTATGTTCTTTAAATGCAAATGGAATGTAAACTCTCCAATCAAAAGACAAGGATTGGTAGCATGGATTTAAAAAACATAATTCAACTAAGTATATCCCATCTACAAGAAGCACACTTCAGATCCAAAGACACAGATAGGTTGAAAGAAAAAGAATGGAATGACATTCCATGAAAATAGTAACCAAGAAAGGGCAGGGGTAGCTATACTAGTATCAAACAAAATAGACTGTAAGTCAAAAAAGGTAAAGACGACATTATATGTTAACAAAAGTTTCAATGTGGCAAAAAGTAATGACAATTATAAACATTTATGTACTTAATGGCAGACCACCGAAATGTATGAAGCAAAAGTGACAGAATTGAAGGGAGAAATAAATAGTTCTACAATAATTGTTGGAGACTTCAATACCCCACTCTAAATAATGGATAGAACAACCAGACAGAATGTAAGTAAAAAGTAGAAGATTTGAACAGCACAACAAACTAACTAAATCTAACAGAAATTTACAGAACACCCTACCAAACAACAGAATACACATTATTCTCAAGTGCACATGGGACGTTTTCCAGGACAGACCATATGTTAAGCCACAAATTAACTCTCAATACATTTTAGAAGACAGATATTATACAAAGTATCTTCTCTGACAATGAGATAAAGTCAGAAGTCAATAACATAAAAACTAAAATATTCACAAGTTTGTAGAAATTAAACAATAAACTCTTTTTTTTTCTTTTTAAGATGGAGTCTTGTTCTGTTGCCCAGGCTGGAGTGCCATGGTGCGACCTTGGCTCACTGCAACCTCCACCTCCCGGGTTCAAGCAATTCTCCTGCCTCAGCCTCCGGAGTAACTGGGATTACAGGCATGAGCCACCACGCCTGACTAATTTTTGTATTTTTAGTAGAGACAGAGTTTCTTCTTTTTCTTTTTTTTTTGAGATGGAGTCTCGCTCTGTCACCCAGGCTGGAGTGCAGGAGTGCAGTGGTGCTATCTGGGCTCACTGCAAGCTCCGCCTCCCAGGTACACATCATTATCCTGCCTCAGCCTCCTGAGTAGCTGAGACTACAGGCGCCTGCCACCACTCCTGGATTTTTTTTTTTTTTTTTTTTTTTTGTATTTTTAGTAGAGACAGGGTTTCACCGTATTAGCCAGGATGGTCTTGATCTCCTGACCTTGTGATCAGCCTGCCTTGGCCTCCCGAAGTGCTGGGATTACAGACTTGAGCCGCCACGCCCGGCAGTAGAGACAGTTTCACCATGTTGATGAGGCTGGTCTTGAACTCCTGGCCTTGAATGATGCTGGAGGACTTACACTTACTGATTTAAAAACTTACCATAAAGCTACAGTAATCAAAACAGTGTGGTACTGGCACAAAGACACATGTAGACCAATGGAATAGAAAAGAGAGGCCAGAAATAAAGCCTTATATATATGGTCAAATGATTGTCAACAGACTGCCAAGACCATCCAATGTGGGAAAAACAGTCTTTTCAACAAATGGAGTTGAGAAAACTGGATATCAACATGCAAAGGAATGAAGTTGGACCCTTTCCTAACACCATATGGAAAAATTAATTCAAAATGGATCTATGAGTTAAATGTAAGACCTAAAACTAAAAATCTCTTAGAAGAAAACAGAAGAGAAAAGCTTCGCAACATTGGATTTGGCAATGATTACCTGGACATAACACCAGAGACTCAGGCAACCAAAGAAAAAACAGACTTCATAAAAGTTGACTACATAATATTAAAAAATATATATATTAAAAACACTATCAACAGAGTAAAAAGGCAACCCACAGAATGAGAGGAAATATTTGCAAGTCAGCAATCAGAAATGACAAAAGTAACATTACAACAGATCACACTGAAATACAAAAAAGATCCTCAGAGACTATTATGAACACCTCTATGTACACAAACTAGGAAAGCTAGAAGAAATGAATGAATTCCTGGAAATATGCAACCTCCCAAGATTGAATCAGGAGGGAGTTGAAACCCTGAAGAGACCAATATCAAGTTAAATTGAATCAGTCAAAAAAAACCTACCAACCAGAAAAACCCCTGGACCAGACAAATTCACAGCCAAATGCTATCAGATGTACAAAGAAGAACTGGTACTAACTCTATTGAAACTGTCCTGAAAAAACAAAAAAAAAAAAAAAAAAAAAGGAGGAGGGACTCCTTCCTAACTTATCCTATGAAATCAGCATCACTCTGATATCAAAACCTAGCAAAGAAACAGTGAAAAAGGAAAACTATAGACCAAGATCTCTGATGAACATAGACACAAATATTCTCCACAAAATGCTAGGAAATTGAATCCAGAAGCACCTCAAGAAGTTAATTCACCATGATCAACTAGGCTTCATACCTGGATGCAAGGTTGGTTCAACATATGCAAATTAATAAATGTGATTCACCGCATAAACAGAATTAAAAACAAAAGCTATACGATCATCTCAATATATATGGAAAAAGCATTTGATAAAATCTAATATCCTTTCATGATAAAAAAAAAAAACCTTCAACAAATGAGGCATTGAAGGAATATACTTCAAAATAATAAGAGCCATCTATGACAAACCCTCAGCCAATATCATACTGACTGGGCAGAAGCTGGAAGCCTTTCCCTTAAGAACAGGAACAAGACAAGGATGCCCACTCTCACCACTCTAATTCAACATAGTACTGGAAGTCCTACCCAGAGCAATCAGTCAAAAGAAAGAAATAAACTGTATCTGAATAGGAAAAAAAGAAGGCAATTTATCTCTCTTTATTGATGTGACTCTATACCTAGAAAACCCTAGACTCCAACCAAAGACTCCTAGAACTGATAAACTACTTTAGTAAGATTCCAAGACACAAAATCAATGTACAAATATCAGTAGCATTTCTATACACTAATAACACTCAAGCTGAGAACAAAATTAATAATGCAATCCCATTTACAATAGCCACACACACAAAAATACCTAGGAATACATTGAGCCAAGGAAGGAGGTGAAAGATCTCTACGAGGAGAACTACAGAACACTGCTGAAAGAAATCATAAATAGCCCAGCACTTTGGGAGGCTGAGGTGGGCAGATGACTTGAGCCCAGAAGTTTGATACCACACTGGGCAACATGGTATCAAATGTTGAAACCTTGTCTCTACACAAAATTGTAAACAAATTAGCCGGGCATAGTGGCACATGCCTATAGTTCCCAGCTACTCAGGAGGCTGAGGCAGGAGGAGTGACTGAGCTTGGGAAGTCAAAGCTGCAGCAAGCTGTGATCACACCATTGCACTTCAGCCTGGGCAACAGAATGAGACCCTGTGTTAAAAAAGAAAAGAAAAGAAAAGAAAATCATAGATAACACAAACAAATGGAAAAATATTCCATGCTCATGGATTAGAAGAATCAGTATCATTAAAATGGCCCTACTGGGCTGGGTGCATGGCTCACACTTGTAGTCCCAGAACGCTGGGAGGCTCAGCCGAGTGGATTGCCTGAGCCCAGGAGTTTGAGACCAGCCTGGGCAACATGGCGAAACTCTTCTCTGCAAAAAATTCAAAAATTAACCGGGCACAGTGGCTTGTGCCTGTAGTCCTAGCTACTCAGGAGGCTAAAGTGGGAGGATCAATTGGGCCTATGAGGCAGAGGTTTCAGTGAGCCCAGATCGCGCCACTGCACTCCAGCCTGAGTGACAGAAGGAGAGTCTCAAAAAAAAAAAAAAAAAAAAAAGCCCTACTGCCCCCAAAAATCTGTACGTCTATACATCTATAGAGAGTCAATGCTATTCCTATCCAAGTACCAGTGTCAATTTTCACAGGAATAGAAAATTCTAAAATTCATGTGGAACCAAAAAAGAGCCCAGATAGGCAAAGCAATCCTAAGCAAAAGGAACAAAGCTGGAGGCATCACATTACCTAGCTTGAAACTATGCTTTAAGGCTACAGTAACCAAAACCGCATGGTACTGGTATGAAAACAGACACATTAACCCAGAAAGAAAGCCACACACCTACAGTCATCTGATTTTCAACGAAGTTGACAAAAATGAACAATGGGGAAAGAACGTCCTGTGGTGGTGGGAGAGCTGGCTAGCCATACGCAGAAGATTGAAACTGGACTGCTACCTTTCACCATGTACCAAAATTAACTCAAGATGGATTAAATACTTAAATGTAAGACCTCAAACTACCAAAATCTCAGAAGAAAATCTAGAAAATACTATTCTGGACATGGGCCTTGAGAAAGAATTTATGCTAAATCCTCAAAAGCAGTTGTAACAAAAACGAAAATCGACAACTGGGACCCAATTAAACTAACAAGCTTCTGTACAGCAAAATAAACTATCAAAAGAGTAAACAGAAAACCTACAAAATGAGAGGCCATATTTGTAAACTATGCATTTGACAATAGTCTAATATCTAGAATCTATAAGGAACTTAGCAATCAAACAAACAAAAACCAAATAACCCCATTTTAAAAACCATCAAAAGACACGAGCAGACACTTTCCGAAAGAAGATATGTAAGTGGCCAACAAACTTGCATACAAAACTGCTAAACATCACTAATCATCAGAGAAATGCAAATTAAAACCACAATGAGCTATCATCTCACACCAGTCAGAATAGCTATCATTAAAAAGTCAAAAAATAATGGATGCTGGCAAAGTTGTGGAGAAAAGCGAACATTAATACACTATTGGTGGGAATGTAAATTAGTTCAGCCACTGTGGAAAGCAGTTTGGAGATTCTTCAAAGAACTTAAAATGGAACTACTATTCAACCCAGCAATCTCATTACAGAAAGGAAAACAAATTGTTCTACCAAAGAGATACATGCACTCATATGTTCATCACAACACTATTCACAAGAGCAAAGAGAGGGAATCAACTCAGGTGCCTAACAATGGTGGACTGTATAAAGAAAATGTAGTACAAACATATCATGGGACACTGTGCATCCATAAAAAGAACAGCATCTGTCTCTTGCAGCAACATGGATGCAGCTGGAGGCCATCATCCTAAGCAAATTAACCCAGGAACAGGAAACCAAATACTGCATGTTCTCACTTATAAGTGAGAGCTAAACATTGTGCACTCATGTACATAAAGATGGGAACCATAGACACTAGGGACTACTGGAGGAGGAGAGAGGTTGGGAGCAGGGGTTGAAAAACTACCTACTGGGTACTATGCTCACCACCTGGGCGACAGGATCATTCATACCCCAAACCTCAGCATCATGCAATATACACGTGTAACAAATACACACACATACACACACACACACACACACACACACACATCCCTCCATATATACCTTGTGAATCTAAAATACAATTTGAAATGATAGACTAATAAATAAATAAATAATTTTAAAAAGAAAATATTTGCAAATTATATATCTGATAAGGGTGTCTGAATATATAGAGAACCCCTAAAACTCAGCGACAAAAAAGCAAGCAACCCAATTTCAAAATAGGCAAAGGACTTGAGTAGACATTTCTTGAAAAAAGATATGCAAATACTGGGCGCGGTGGCTCACGCCTGTAATCTCAGCACTTTGGGAGGCTGAGGTGGGAGGATCACAAAGTCAGGAGATTGAGACCATCCTGGCTAACATAGTGAAACCCCGTCTCTACTAAATATACAAAAAATTAGCTGGGCATGGTGTTGGGTGCCTGTAATCCCAGCTACTTGGGAGGCTGAGGCAGGAGAATGGTGTGAACCCAGGAGGCGGAGCTTGCAGTGAGCCGAGATCACGCCACTACACTCAAGCCTGAGCAACAGAGCAAGACTCCGTCTCAAAAAAAAAAAAGATATGCAAATGGTCAGTACACACACAATAAGATGCTTAACATCACTAATCATTAGGGAAATGCCAATCAAAATTACAAACAGATACTACCTCACACCCACTAGGATGGTCACTGTAACAAACAAACAAACAAGAAAATAACAAGTGTTGGCAAAGAAGTAGAGAAATTGGAACCTTTGTGCATTGCTGGTGGGAATGTAAAATGAGGTAGCTGCTGTGGAAAACAGTATGGCAGTTTCACAAAAAATTAAAAATAGAATGACCATATAATTCAGTAATTTCACTTCTGGGTATGTACCCCAAAGAATTGAAATCAGGGTCTTAAATAGAAATTGGTATACCCATGTTTATGGCAGCATTATTCACAATAGCAAAATGTGAAAGCAATTCGAGTGTTCAACAACAAATTAATAAAGAAGCAAAATGTGGTATATACAGATAATGAAATATTATTCAGCCTGAAAAGGGAATGAAATTCTGACATATGCTACAACATGGATGAACCTTGAAGACATTATGCTAAGTGAAATAAGCCACTCCCACAAAGGTAAATATTGTATGATTCCACTATAAGTGAAACTTACAGTGGGTACTTAGAGTAGTCAAAATCAGAAAAACAGAAAATAGAATCGTTGTTGCCAGGTACTGGGAAGAGGGAGGAATGAGATGCTATTTTTAGTGGGCAGAGTTTCAGCTTTGCAAAATGAAGAGAGCTCTGGAGATGGATGGCAGTAACGGTTGCACAAAAATATGAATGTACTTAACACCTTTGAACTGCACACTTACAATGGTTAAGATAGTAAATTGTATGTTATGTTTACTTTATCACAATAAAAAATTGGGGTAGAGTAGATGGGGTGATTAATTATGAGATAATCATTTTCTGTGTTGAGAATAGTCACTGTAAGAGGTGACTTTGCAAATGTAATATAGAGACTATATTATAAATTTGGTCATATGCTCTCATATAAAAAGGACTATACACTTGAAAGAAAATTAAAGCTCATCCTGCCAGAATTCAATTGGGTCATACTGTTAAGCAATTTATGGCAAAAACAATAAAGCAGTTAGCCAGTAATTAATGGAGTCTAACGGAGTGATGTAATACCAAATGACACAGTTCAAAAGAGAGATCAAGAAAAGAGACAGTAGGCAGAGCCCTGATAAAACTACTATTGGCTGGGCGCAGTTGTTCACGCCTGTAATCCCAGCTCTTTGGGAGGCCAAGGTAGGCAGATCACCTGAGGTCAGGAGTTAGAGATCAGCCTGGCCGACATGGTGAAAGTACATACTTCTCTACTAAAAATACAGAAAAATTAGCCAGATGTGGTGGTGGGTGCCTGCAATCCCAGCTATTTGGGAGGCTGAGGCAGAAGAATCTCTTGAACCCGGGAGGCAGAGGTTGCAGTGAGTCAAAATGGCGCCATTGTACTCCACCCTGGGCAACAAGAATGAAACGCCATCTCAAAAACAAAAACAAAAACAAACTACTCTCATTTCAGGTTGGCTATGTGCACGCCGGAGGCCATGCCCTCTGAGGAACAACGCCAAAGGCTTCACACTGCAGGGTTAATAGACTTTACTAAAACAGTTTAGCCAAGTCACAAAATAATGAAACAAGCAAACTACAAATAAATCAAGTTCAGAAGAAGGGAGAGGGTAATTAATATCCAGAGTTGCTGCAGTATATTACCTGAAATTCTACTTTTCAATAACAACCAAAAAATATGAGACATGCAAAGAAACAGTAAAGTATGATCCATGCACAGGGGGAAAAAACAGGCAAAAGAAATTGTCTGTGAGATAGACTGGATATCAGATTTAACAAGACTTTAAAGTAGCCATTATGATTCAAAGAACTAAAGGAAACCATGCTTAAAGAAGAAAGATAGGAAACAATGTCTCATCAAATAAATAATATCAATAAACAGATAGAAATTATTTTTATTTTTATTTATTTATTTTGAGACGGAGTCTTGCTCTGTCACCCAGGCTGGAGTGTAGTGGCGCAATCTCAGCTCACTGCAACTTCTGCCTCCTGGGTTCAAGTGATTCAGATTCTCCTGCCTCAGCCTCCTGAGTAGCTGGGATTACAGGCATGTGCCACCATGCCAGCTAACTTTTATTTGTATTTTTAGTAGAGATAGAGTTTCACCATGTAGGGCAGGATGGTCTTGAAATCCTGACCTCAAGTTATCTGCCCACCTTGGCCTTTCAAAGTGTTGGGATTACAGGCATGAGCCACCATGCCCAGCGAATTTTTAAAATGAAAATTCTGGAGTTGAAAAGTACAATAACCAAAATGAAAAGTTTGTTAGAGGGGCACAACAGAGCATTTGAACTAGCCAGAAGAAAGAAAAGGCAAATTTAATGATATATTGATAGAGATTATACAATCAAAGGAACAGAGAGACAATACAATAAAGAAAAATAAGCAGGGCCTCAGAGAAATATAGAATATCTGTAAGTACACTAACATATGTGTAATGGAGGTACTAGAAGAAGAGAAGAAAGAGAAAGGAACGGGAAAAGTATTTAAAGAAAAAATGGTTGATAACGTCCCAAGTGTGCTGAAAAACAACGTGCACATCCAAGAAGTTCAATGAACCTCAAGCAGGACAAATGTAGAGATGCACACCCAGACACATCATAGTAAAAATGCTGAAAGTCAAAGATAAAGAGAAAAGCTGTTCATCACAGGCAAGAAAACCCCAGAAAGACTAGAATCTCACTTCTCAGCAGAAGCAATGAAGATTAGAAGGCAAAATAATGACATATTTAATATAAAGAAAAAAATGCCAGCCACAAATATTACATCAGCAAAACTATCTTTCAAGAATTGAGGTGAAATAAAGAAATTCCCAATAAACAAATAATGAGAGACTTTATTGCCAGCAGACCTCCCTTACAAGAAATAAATGAAGCTCCTAGGGCTGAAAGCAAGTGAACTGAGATGAAATTTTAAATTCACATGAAACAGCAAAATGCAGCAGTAAAGGTAATGATGTAATTATAAAAGATAGTATAAATGCATCTTTTGTCTCTGATTTTAAAAGTCATTGTATAAGATAATATGTATATAACTGTATTATCATACCTACAACATATAGGAATGACAGTAATCACACAAAGGAGGTGGGTGGGAACAGAGTTGTACTGGAGTAAGAAATTATACCATTATGCCTGTAATCCTGGTGCTTTGAGAGGCCAAGGCGGGATGACCACTTGAGGCCAGGAGTTGGAGACCAGCCTGAGCAACATACTGTGAGACCCCATCTCTACAGAAAATTAAAAAATTAGCCAGGCATGATGACGCACACCTGTAGTTCTAGTTTCTCAGAAGGCTGAGGTGGGAGGATCACTTGAGCTGAGAAGTTCAAGGTTATATTGAGCTGTTATAGCACCACTGTACTCCAGCCTGAATGACAGTGCAAGACCCTGTCTCTAAAGTAAGAAAAAGAGAGAAGAAATTATACCAGATGATAACTCAAACCCATAGGAACAAAGAGAACTGGGAATAATAAATAAGAAGGTAAATAAAGCGACCTCTATAAAACTATGCTTGCTTTCCCTCTCTTTTGTCCGCCCTTTTAATTAACATAAAATTATATAAGTAATAGTTTTAACAATGTATTGCTGGGTTTGTAACATATATAGATATAATATGTATAACAATAATAGCACTAAAACAGGGAAGAAGGAATAGAGCTATCTAGAATGAACATTTCTACGTCTCACTGGAATTAAGTTGGAATAACACTCAAGTAAATTCTGATAACATGTATATGGTAATGCCTAGGGACTACAGCTGAAATAAATGAGAAAATAGGATAGCAATAGAGAAAATCAATGAAACCAAAAGTTAGTTCTTCAAAAAGATAAGCAAAATTGACCAACCTTTAACTACATTGACGAGGAAAAAAAGAAAGAAAAATTACTAACATCAGAAATGAAAGAAGGGACGTTACTACTGACCTTACAGAAATAAAAAGAAGATAAGGTAATACTACAGACAATTGTAAGCCAACTGATTTATACGAAATGAGCAACCTATAAAAACATAAACTACTTAAAGTGACCTAAGAAGAAATTTTCTTAAATCTTCAGTAGAGCCACACAATGGAATACTAGCAGCAATAAAAGAAGAAGTACTGTTAAATGCTACCACTTGGATTAACCTTGAAAACATTATGCCACATAAAAGAAGCCAGTCATAAAGACCACATCTAGTGTGCTTTCATATATAGAAAATGTGCAGAATACACAAATCTATAGAAATGCAAAGTAGAGGCCAAGTCTGGTGGCTCACACCTGTAATCCCAGCACTTTGGGAGGCCCGGGCGGGTTGATCACCCGAGGTCAGGAGTTCAAGACCAGCCTGGCCAACATGGTGAAACCCCGTCTCTACTAATAATACAAATAATAGCTGGGCGTGGTGGTGGGTACCTGTAATCCCAGCTACTCAGGAGACTGAAGCAGGAGAATCACTTGAACCTGGGTGGCGGAGGTTGCAGTGAGCTGAGATTGCGCCGTTGCACTCCAGCCTGGGCAAGAAGAGCAAAACTGATGAAAGAAGAAAGAGAGAAAGAGACAAAGAGAGGAAGGAAGGAAGGAAGGAAGGAAGGAAGGAAGGAAGGAAGGAAGGAAGGAAGGAAGGAAGGAAGGAAGGAAGGAAGGAAGGAAGGGAAAGGAAGGAAGGGAGAGAGAGAAAGAAAGAAAGAGAGAAAGAGAAAGAAAAAGAAAGAGAGGGAGGGAGGAAGGAAGGGAGAGAGAGAGAGAAAGAAAGAAAGAGAGAAAGAGAGGAAGAAAGAGAGAAAGAGAGAGAGAAAGAAAGAAAGAAAGAGAAGGAAAAAGAAAGAGAGAGAAAGAAAAAGAAAGAAAGAAAGAAAAAGAAAGAAGGAAAGAAAGAAAGAAAGGGAGAGAGAGAAGGAAGGAAGGAAGGAAGGGAGAGAAAGAAAGAGAGAAAGAATAAAAAGGGAAAGACAGAAAAGGAAAAAGAAAAGAAAAGAAAAGAGAAATACAAAGTAGACTATTGATTGCCCAGGACTGGGAGTGAGGAAATGTGAGACTTGTGGAGGGAAGGTTAATAGGTATGAGGTTTCTTTTGGGGTTAATTAAAATATTCTAAAATTGATTGTCATAATGGCTGTACAATGTGAATATTCTAAAAGCCACTAAATTATATATTTTAAATAGTGTAAATGTAAGGCATGTGAGTAACTCAATAAAGCTGCTTTTTCAAAAATGACTTGGATGGATAGAATCTGAAGGTGTGGGGGCTGTTGCAATGGTCCCTATAAGAGACTGAAGACTTGAACCGGAGAGACGAATAAGGATGGAAATCAAGATGAGGAAAAAGATGCTGGTTTTGCCAGGGAGGGTAATAGAAGATGAACTGCTAAATAATAGTGATTGCAGAACAAGAAATCCAACTCTTGCAGAATTTTAAAGGTCAATTAACTACAAGTAGCTTAGAGACTGTTTCAAAAATAAAGTCTTGAAGTACGAGAAAATGCCTCTTAAGTATCCACACACACACACACACACACACAAACCCATGTATTTAAAATAATTCACTAAATGGCTGTCAACACTGGAAGGGTACTAGGAAAGGAGAGCAGGGTCCATTATGAAGAAAGGAAAAGATGGCCCTGGTGAGAAAAACAGGAAACGTCATCAAATGAGGCAGCGTCTCCATTAATCTATTAATTCATTCACCAAATATTGATTGAGCATCTACCATGATCCACATCCTAGATACAGCAGTGCTTAAGAACTGCCCTCATGGAGCTTCTAGTTCAGTAGGGGAAGGCAGATTATGAATGGATGTGCAAGGCTGTATATATAGCATGGTCCAGTGGTGAGTGCTGGGGAGAAAATGAAGCTGGTTAAGAAATAAATTAGTGATCGGACATGTGAAGCAGACTGCTATGAAGGCATGGCACAGTAAGAGTTGAGACTTAAACAAGAAGATGTGAGCCTGGTGACTATGTGTGGGGGAGCCTCTCAGGCAGAGGGGCTGCTGGAGCAATGAGTGGAGTTGAGAGCATGAGGAAGAGCAAGAAAACCAGTGAGAAGGCCAGTGGAGCACAGGAAGCCAGGCAGAGAGTGAAAGACGAGGAAGTCAGCAGGACCTGAGCGCCCATGAGGGTCTTAGGCCATGGTAAAAGGGAGCAGTAAGAGTGTCAAGTGTATTTTAAATGTGATGGGAAGCCATGGGAAGGTTTTGAACAAGGAGTGACATGATCTGATTTGCATTATAAAAAGATGAGTGGAAGCTGGATGGGGAGGACAAAGAAAGGTTGGTTAATGGGACAAAAAATCCTTTTGATAGAAGGAACAAGTTCTAGTGTTCCATAGCACAGTAGAGTGACAATAGTTAGTAATAATTTATTGCTTTTTAAAAATAGCCAGAAGAGAATATTTGAAACGTTCCCAACACAAAGAAATAATAAATGTTTGAGATGATGGATATCCTCATACCCTGATTTGATCAATCACATTGTTGCATGTATCAAAATATCACATGTATCCCATAAATGTGAACAATTAGTATGTATCGATTTTTGAAAGATGAGTGGAAAAGGAGGGGATGTTAAGAAGTGGGGGAGCAGGGTGTTATGGGTTGAACTGTGTCTCCCAGTAAAGACATGCTAAAGTCTTAGCTCCCAGTAACTATGGATGTGACCTTAGTTAGAAATAGGGTCTTTGCAGATTTAATCAAGTTAAAATGAGGTCATTAGGGTGGACCTTAATTCAATGTGACTACCGTCCTTGTAAACAGAGGGAAATGTGTACACAGACAGACACACAGGGAGCATGCCATGTGAAGGCACAGAGACACGGACACAGAGGGAAGATGGCCACATGAAGATGAGGCAGAGGCTGGAGTTACGCTCCTGCAATCCAAGGAAAGCCTGGGGCTGCCTGAAGCTGGAAGAGGCAAGAACGGATCCTGTCCTGCAGCAGGATCCTGTTGGCACCCTGATTTTGGACTTCTGGACTCCAAAACTGGTAGAGAGTGAATTTACATTGCTGGAGCCACCCAGTTTGTGATGCTCTGTTAGGGCAGCCCTAGGAAAGCAAGGCTCAGGGAGACCAGTGCAGGTGCCTGCACCAGAGAATCAGGTCTCAGGGAGGCATCAGTACACTGTCAGATGCCTGCTGAATTTTGAAAGTAGAGACGACAGGAACTGCGGGTATCTTGGGTTTGAGGGGCAGGAACAAAATAGGAATTCATTGCCAGGAACGTGCTTGAGGAACACTTCGCAAGAAACTGCAAAACCATTAAGAAGTCTTTGATTTCTGAATGTCAAAGGAAAGAGATCAACCAGTGGGATCTCTTGAGGTTATGGGGAATTGGGAGATGTACCCAAGAATAAACAAGACAAGAGTAACAGAGGCCACAGGTACTTGCCTCTGTTTCTGTAGGACAGCATTAAGAAATTGGTCCTGGCCAGGCACAGTGGCTCACGCCTGTAATCACAGCACTTTGGGAGGAGGAGGCGAGTGGATCACCTGAAGTCAGGAGTTTGAGACCAGCCTGGCCAACGTGGTGAAACCCCATCTCTACTAAAAATACAAAAATTAGCCAGGCATGGTGGCAGGCACCTGTAATGCCAGGTACTCGGGAGGCTGAGGTACGAGAATTGCTTGAACCCAGGAGGCAGAGGTTGCAGTGAGCCAAGACTGCACCACTGCACCCCAGCCTGGATGACAAGAGCAAAACTCCGTCGAAAGGAAGGAAGGAAGGAAGGAAGGAAGGAAGGAAGGAAGGAAGGAAGGAAGGAAGGAAGGAAGGAAGGAAGGAAGGAAGGAAGGAAGGAAGGAAGGAAAAGAAATTGGTCTTGCTCAAATATATTTAAAACAAATTGGCCGGGCACGGTGGCTCAAGCCTGTAATCCCAGCACTTTGGGAGGCCGAGACGGGCGGATCACGAGGTCAGGAGATCGAGACCATCCTGGCTAACACGGTGAAACCCCGTCTCTACTAAAAAATACAAAAAACTAGCCGGGCGAGGTGGCGGGCGCCTGTAGTCCCAGCTACTCGGGAGGCTGAGGCAGGAGAATGGCGTGAACCCAGGAGGCGGAGCTTGCAGTGAGCTGAGATCTGGCCACTGCACTCCAGCCTGGGCGACAGAGCGGGACTCCGTCTCAAAAAAAAAAAACAAAAAAAAAAACAAAAAAAAGAAACAAATTGACAAATTAGCCACAGGCACAGCCACAACATCACTGCATGAGGCTTACCGACAAGTAATGGCGACATTCAGGAATCACACTGGAAAGCAGTGGTCAGAGTGTGAGCACAGAAGTGGTTGCTGTCCCCATGCCTGTGTGTGACGGCCTCCTGAGGGTTCAGGGTTTACAGACAGTGAATGAGCACCATGGCAACTGTGCCTCATTTTACACACGAGAAGGTAGACCCTGGACGCAAAGGGGACATCTAATCTAAAGGAGCATCAGGCAGATCCTGCCTCTCTGCAGAAGCCCCAGTGATGTAATGCCAACCCCCCATGCACCCAGCCCCAGCAATTTTCCCCTGAGAGGCCTGAGAAAGTAGGTGGCCTTTTTTTTTGTTGGTGGTGGGGGTTAGGCACCAAGGGCTTTCTGGAAAATAGGAATAGGCAGAGTTTGTCAATTATTGAGTATTTGCTACATGTGAACATTATGCAACCCGTTTCATAAGCATTCTCTAATTTATCCCTCATCCCCACCGTGCAAGTAGGGTCGTATTGCCCCCATTTTACAAATGAGGAAATTGAGGCCCCAAAAAGCTAAGAAACCTGCCCAAGGCTGCACAATGGCAGCACTGGACTTCAAAACCAGGTCTATGTGACAGAAAATCTTGGATCTTCCCTTTACACCATGTGATGTGATCTTCTTTCTTGCTACCCAGAGTGTGATCCACGGGCCAGCAGCACCAGCAGCACCCGGAAACTTTTTCAAAATGCAGACTCTCAGGCCCCACCCAGACCTACTGAACCAGAATCTGCATTTTGACAGGATGCACAGTGATCATGTGCACAGTAGCATATGGAAAGCACTGTTCTACTTAGTTTTTAGAAGGCCTTTGATAAAAGTCCACGCAAAAGTTCAACTGCATCATTTCACAGATAAGGAAACTGAGGGCCGGAGAGGACTAGCAAGTTGCTCGGTGTTCCTGAATCGATGCTCCTAACAACATCTTGGACCATCATAAAGAATCATGTCCAATGTGCTGCTGTGACCAGAAAAGGTAGTCACATGATGGGAGCTGTCAATCAAAGGCAGCCCTGAAATTAGAGAACTAACACTGTTCCATCTGTCACAACAAGGATAGTAGAGAGACAGCTTCGGTGTCCCGGTCCCTCACCCATCCCTAGTCCAGGCTCCATTGTAAGAGGGATATTGACACCTGGCCTGTGACGCCCATCTGCCCAGGCTGGGATGTTCTCACCTCTTTGTTTGCATCTTCACAGCCTGCATGCGTGCCTCATACACAGTAGGTGCTCAATCCACCTTTGCTAACATCACTGATGATAGTGGACGGGAGAGAGCTGCACAAGGAATGGGGCCTCAGCAAGAAGGGCGAAACTGAAGACAAAACCTGCACTTTTGCCTGGGGCAGCCCCACAAGCCTTCAATCTCTGATTCTCTTTTCTTTAAAATCTATTACAAAGTGTTCAACTGCTTCAGCAGCTCTCATGCTTTTCCAAATTCTTTAACAGGAATGTTAGTAAGTGTGCCAGCAATTTACTTTCTTGCATTGACTCCATGTCCTCAATACCATTATTCCTGCTGAAACTGCCAAGGCTCTTTGGCTCTGAGCTCTAATGGACATTGGGCAACTGAGCCTTGGAAGATCAGCAAAAACGGTTTCTGGAGCACAACTGGGCACCAGCATCTAGATCTCTCCATGCCCCGACCCCTACATTCTGCTTCTAACAGCTGCGTGTCCCTACCAGCTGCCTTCTTGTGAATTCCATTCACCATCAAGCAAGTGAACTACCCAAGACGAACTTTTACCCTGGTGAGGTCTCTGTGAAGTAACAGCCAGGCTAAGGTGACCAAGAGATGGAGAAGTCAAGAAGATCAAAGGCCTGTAGAGCCTCACGCCCAGCCCTGCCTCCTCTGTGACAGTCAAGAATGTGCCCAGAATTCTGCTTCTGGTTATAGGCACATGCCTGACAGCCTGTCCCTACCTCTGCAAAGAAGGGAGTGTGAATGAGGGGGCCTCTGCCCTGGGCCTATGCACAGGCCCCCATTCCTTTATGCTGCTCATGGTTGACTGTCTTTGGGGTGCTCCTGGATTCTGAGTCCAGCTGCCAGCTGGACCACTCCATGTTTTTCTATTACCTCCTCCTTGATCTCAGATTCTGAGCTCAGCCCCTTGGACTTGCAGAGCTTTACACATCCTCCTCTAAGTTTGTGGGCTTTCCTTCGGCAACCCTCCTTGCTCAGCCCATCAGTCTTCCCCCTTATCAGCTAGCTGCCCAAGTCCAAGCCCAGTACATGACGTAATCCATCCCTGTTCAACTTATTGGCCAATGACCATGATACAGAGGGCTGCCACCTCTCTCCTCACCCACACGTACCCATATCTCACTATCAGTCATATTGTAGGGGATAAAGAGGAAAGAACAAATATGTGGTCATTCACCTTAAACTGCTAATGAAATAGACACACCTTGAAAAACATAGCAAGATACAGCCAAGTATACAAATGGATACGTAGTCAGCTCCATGGCATGGAAAATAGCTCTCCTGGTGTCGATCTCCGTCCACTCATCTTTTGACCCAACCCAGGAAAGTTGACTCAGTTGCAGGGTCATTCAGTGAGATTCTTTCCCTGTGACACTTACGACAGATGCAGACATGGCCTATGACATCTGGGCATTTGGGGCCTAAAATAGAAAGGTAAATAAAGTCCAGTGGGATAAAAACCATTAGCCCAAGGCCAAGTAGCCAGTGTGGTTTGACACCACTGGTGATCAGCAGGGGTGTGGGGTGAAAAACAATGGGAACCAGTCTCTAAGCTGTCAGCAAAAGAGGCCATGGGGGTTTCCTGGGCAACCCGACATGGGTGAATGAAGTTGTGAGTTCTTCTTTGCCACAGACTCTGTGGGCTCTTTGAGTGCTCCCTAGAGTCCCAGGAGTCCAGTGTTTCTTGCCTACAGCAGCAACCTTCGTAGCAGTCTCTGGAGTGGCTCCCCTCTCTCTCTGCTTCCTCCCTCCTGCTTCCTGGGGTCACTTTCCCATAGACAAGCTCCAGTCACATCCTTGTCTCAGGTTCTGCATTCTAGAAAGCCCACACTAAGACAAATGCCTACGTTATAGGGCAGTTGTAAGAACTCATGGAGATAAATCATGTAAAGCTCTTGGAAAAGAAAATCAGTACCCAAGTGACCAAGAAACAAAAGTAGCCTTGCACCCATCCGCTGGTCTGATGCTCACAGCTGGCCCCTGGGTTGTTAGAAGCTCCTCTGACACTCACAACTGGGCCACACTGTTCTCCTGTTGGACATAAAGGACCTCACAGAACACCAACATCAGACAAGGTCACCTGATGCCGTGATACAGTGGGACAAAAGCAAGGGCACTGTGTGTTAGGCCGTTCTTACGTTGCTATAAAGGAATACCTGAGACTGGGTAATTTATCAAGAAAAGAGGCTTTATGTTGGCTCACAGTTCCACAGGCTGTACAGGAAGTGTGCTGTTGGCATCTGCTTCTGGCGAGGGCCTCGGGGAGCTTACAATCATGGTAAAAGGTGAAGAGGGTGCCAGTGCATCACTAGGAGAGTGCAAGCAAAAGGAGATGCCACACATTTTTAAACAACCAGATATCACATGTATTGAGAGTGAGAATCACTCATTATTGGGAGGCCAGCACCAAGACATTCATGAGGGATCCACCCCCGTGACCCAAACACCTCCCACCAGCCCAACCTCCAACATTTCAACATGAGATTTGGAGATTGGAGGGGACAAACACCCAAACAATATCACTGTGCAACCCACACATCCTCTCTTTCTCTCAGCTATGAGTGACTTCTGTTTTTTTACCAATTACATCTTTAGCTTCGCTTCAGTCTGTCCTTTCTATAGATAAGATTTATCGAGATTCCTCATCATAGAATTCCTCCATTTCCTGGTAACATTCAAGTCACAGCAAAGTCCCAAATCCTTGACCCTCCCTTGAATTACCCAATCAAAACCTCCATCCTGTTGTGGGTTCTTTCTCACCCTCCCCCTGAGAGTCCCTGCTGGTGGAGATGTGCTGGACAGCACAGAGAGGAGTCTCCAGGAGGAAGCCAGGCTGGGAGACAGGGCTCTCTCATCCCAGACCAGTAGTTAAGCACCTGCTCAGCTTTTTACCAAGCATACATCAGCCACCTACTGTGGGTAGGATGCTGAGCAGCTTAGGGTTAATGCTGAGGTGCAGACAAACCAATCCAAAGGCACGATGCCCACTTGGAGGGTTTTATGATCTAATCAGGGAAGAAAACATACACTTACGGGAAACAGCTCAGGTCAGTTTGAGCTCCTGGCCTGAGCCGTTGGCTGCTGCTCTTCTATCTTTTCACTAGGCCCTGCAAAGCCACAGAGTGTTTGCACCTCTATCAAACTTAATGAAATATTTAAATTTACTTTTGTCTTGTTAAAAAAAAAAAAAAGGCCCTACATACTGCTAATAAATATGTGTAAGAATCTCTTCTGGAAATATATTCTGGGTAATTTATGTGGTATAAAACACCTCTGATCATCAAGTTTAACATCATCAGTGATGTCATGTCGATAGTTTATACCTTGATGCAATGTGTCAAGAATGGCATTTCACTTCTGTGGTCTTCCTCTCAAAAACCCATAACGCAAGTCAAACCATAAAGGAAGCACAAACTATAAACAAGCCCAAATTGAGGCACATTTTAGAAAATACGTTGTCAATACTCCTAAAAAATGTCAAGGTCATGAAAAAGAAGGGAAGTCGGGGAAATGCAATAGCCAAGAAGAGTCTAAGGAGACATGATGACTAAATGTTACGCAGTATCCCAAATGGGATCCTGGGACAGAAAAAGCACATTAAGTTAAAAGTAATGAAACTGGAATTAAATGAGAGCTTAGTTAATAATAATGTATTGTATTGGATCATTAATTATGATGAATCTACCAAAGTAATGTAAAATGCTAACAATAGAGGAAACTTGGTGTTGTGTATACAGAAAACAGGAACTCTCTATCCTATCTTTGCAGCTTTCCTGTAAATCTAAAGCTATAATAGAATTAAAAGTTTATTTGGCTCACACCTGTAATCCAAGCACTTTGGGAGGCCGAGGCAGGCGGATCACTTGAGGCCAGGAGTTTGAGAACAGTCTGGGCAACATGAAGAAACCCTGTCTCTACAAAAAAATACAAAAATTAACCAGGTGTGGTGGTGCATGACTGTAGTCCCAGCTACCTGGGAGGCTGAGGCAGGAGGATCACTTGAGCCCAGGAGGCAGAGGTTATAGCGAGCCAAGATCACACCACTGCATTCCAGCATGGGTGACGGAGTGAGACCCAGGCTCAAAAAGAAAAAAGTTTATTATAATAAAATAGACAAGCTAGCAAACCTTTGAGTAGTGTGTGTCCTATGTGCTATTTCCCTGAAGGTAAATTCTGACCAGCTTAGTCCTTCCTACTATGTGTATAGCCATATAGCATTGGAGTGTGTGTGCACTACAGGTGAATGTGTGCGTGCGTATGTGTGTTTAAAGGGCCAGGTACTGTACTTTGATTTGTTTTTAAGTCAGCCAAGCTATAGTGATGGTTTTATGGGTATATACATATATGAAAATGTATCAAATTATACACCTTAAACTTACATAGTTTATTGTTTGTTTATTACATCTCAGTAAAGCTAAAAAAAAGAAACACTCCAAATTTTGATGCCAGAACAAGTACACAGGAGGGCCCAAACTCAATTACTTATTAAAAGACTTTGACCTCAGACTTTTTATGTAAAGGAAAGCAAAACAAAAACCTTAAAAACTGTATCAGTCAGCTAGGGCTGCTTTAACAAAATATCACAGAATGAGTGAATTGAACAACAGAAATTAATTTTCTCATAGTTCTGGAGGCTGGAAGTCTATTATCAAGGTGCCCGCAAATTCGTTTCCTGGTGAGCCTGCCCTTCCTGTCTTGTAGTCAGCCACCTTCTCTCTGTGTCCTCATGTGGCCTTTCATCTGTGTACACATGGAGGAAAGAGAGATCCCTGACTTCTCTTCTTCCAATAAGGAGACCAGACCTATTGGAGTAGGGCTCCATGTTCATGACCTCATTTAGCCTTAATTGCCTCCTTAAATGTCCTAGCTCCAAAAATAGCCACATTGGCGATTAGGGCTTCAACATAGGACTTTGAGGAAGACGCAATTCAGTCCATAACATCCACTCTCTGGAGCCCCCAATCCATGTCCTCCTCACATGCAAAATACATTCACCCCATGTCAACAGCCCCAGCAGTCTTAACCCATTCCAGCCTCAGCTCTGAATTCCAATATCTCATCTAAATATTACCTAAATCAGGTATGGGTGAGACTTGAGGTATGATCCATCTTGAGGCAAAATTTCTCTCTAGTTTCGAACCTGAGAAACTAGGCAAGTTATGTGTTTCCAAAATACAGTGGCAGGACAAGCACAGAATAGACACCCCCTTCCAAAAGGGAGAATATGGGAAGGAGAAAGGAGTGACAGGTTCCCAAGGAAATCCAAAGCCTAGCAAGTCAAATTCCTCGAGATCATAAAGCTCAAGAATAAATCCCTTTGATTGGAAACTCTGCTTTCTGACCCACTGAGGCAGCAGCATCACTGCCATGTTGCCCCCTCAACTCTTTATAGAGGTCCTGCCCTTGAGGCCCTGGGTGCATGCAGCCTGGCCTATAGAAACCAAGAAGGGGCCCCACTCTGTGAAATCAAGGAGAAAACAGCCTTGCCTCCTCAGCCTGTGGTGGGAGTGGCAGACCTGATGATCTCTGAATCAACTTCAGGGTCATTCTGCTCTTTTCTTGAAGGATAAAGACAAATAGCTCTATTGTGCCATACTGTAGAATCCCAGAAGTCTGAAAGTCTTCCTTTGTTTTGTCCCATCTCCCTTCTCCTTGGTCCAAACTGGCAGTGTCTCCTCTTGTATATGCCTATCTCTATTCCTGGTTTCTGCTGAGATGGCTGATTGACTCCATGGGTAATCTCCTGATGGACTGATTGTCAAGCCACACCCTTGGTGTTCACTCTGGAACATGCTTTCTCATTTTTTTGCAATATGGATAGGCTGAGAATTTTCCAAATCTTCAAGTTCTAGTTGCTTTTTACTTAACAATTTCTTTAATTAATTTCTCTCCTCTTATACGTTATTATAAATAATAAGGAGAATCCAGAATGCACCTTCAACACTTTGTTTATAAACCTCCTTAGCTAAATATTCAGTGTTGTCACTCATAAGCGGTACCTTCCACAAAAACTACAATACAATTCAGCTAAGATTTTTTGCTACTTTATAACAAAGATGGCCTTTCATCCAGTTTCCAATAGTGTGTTCCTTCTTTGCCTCTGAGAACTCACTAGAATCACCATTAACATTCATATTTCTACCAATAGTTCCTTCAAGGCAATCTAGGCTTTTTCTAGCAGGCACCTCAAATCTCTTCCAATTTCTGCTCATCATCCATCACCCAGTTCCAAAGCCAATCCACATGTTTAGGTACTTGTTACAGAAGCATCTCATTCTTTGGTACTAAAATCTGTATTAGTCAGGGTTCTCCAGAAAAATAGAACCCATCACAATCAGGGTAGGGGGTGATTTATTAAAAAGTCTTAGCATCACTTCTTGGCCTTTTGCCTAGGAGTAAGTGTAGAATCTATTGCATTGATCTGTTCTCACGCTGCTAATAAAGACGTACCTGAGAGTGGGTAATATATAAAGGAAAGAGGTTTAATTGACTCACAGTTCTACATGGCTGTGGAGGCCTCACAATCGTGGTGGAAGGCAAAGGAGGAGAAAAATCACGTTTTACATGGTGGCAGGCAAGCGAGATTGTGTAGGAACTCCCCTTTATAAAACCATAAAATCCCATGAAACTTACTCGCTATCACAAGAACAGCATGGGAAAGACCTGCCCCCATGATTCAATTACCTCCCACTGGCTCCCTCTCACAACACGTGGGAATTATAGAAGCTACAATTCAAGATGAGATTTGGGTGCAGACACAGCCAAACCATATCATTATTCTTATCAGTTTAGTATCTGGTGTGTCCTCTATTTGAGCACAATAAATTAAATAAATTTTTGGAGAAGGGAGATAGAATGGGAACTTGTTCCATCCACTCCATGCATTAACCTGGTATTGCAGTACCTCCAGGAATGGTGCAACTTCCTCCTGCCCCACAGGATTAAAAAAAAGAATTAGCCCACAGAACTGTAGAAGCTAGAAAGTTCCAAGATCTGCAGGGTGAGTCAAGAAGCTAGAGACCCAGAAGGGCTGATGATGTAGGTCCAGCCTGAGTTCAAGGACCTGAGAACCAGGAGAGCTGATGGCCAGCAAGGCTCAAAATTCAAGAAGAGCCAATGTTTCAGTTTGAATCTGAAGACAGGAAAAATTCCCTCTCACAAAGAGAAGGGTCAGTCTTTTTGTTCTATTCAGGCCACTAACTGATTGGATTAGGCCAATCCACATTAAGGAGGGCAATCTGTTTTACTCAGTGTACCCACTTAAATGTTAATCTTGGGCCAGGTGTGATGGCTCACGTCTGGTAATCCCAGCACTTTGGGAGGCCAAGGCAGGTGGATCACCTGAGGTCAGGAGTTCGAGACCAGCCTGGCCAACATGGTGAAACCCTGTCTCTACTAAAATACAAATATTAGCTGAGCATGGTGGCAGGCGCCTGTAATCTCAGCTACTTGGGAGGCTGAGGCAGGAGAATCGTTTGAACCTGGGAGGCAGAGGTTGCAGTGAGCCAAGATTATGCCATTGTACTCCAGCGTGGGCAACAAGAGTGAAACTCTATCTTAAAAAAAAAAGGATTCTTCTCTCTGCCTATCACAATAGCCACCCAGTCACTTTTGCTGCTCCCTCATTTCCACTAACCCTTCTTCTCAGCCTTGCCAAGTTCTGTGACCCCTCGACTTGATTTCTTCCAGTGTGCTTGCTGGTTTACTTCCATAGAATCACCAGAGTAGAGCTAAAAAGTGGTACATGGGCCTCTACTCCAGAAAACTGAGTTTGAAATTCAAGGTCAACCAGTCCCTATGTATGACTGAAATTTATAATCTCTTTTTGTGGTATTTTAACAAAGTTTTCAAAGTTTTATATTAAAAATTTAAGAGATATCATGTTGTATTAGTCAGGGTTCTCCAGAGAGACAGAAACAATAGAATGGATGGATGGATGAATAGAGAATTGATCGATTAATTGATAAATAGATAGATAAATACATACATACATAGCTGAAGAGGCATTTATTAGGGTAATTGGCTTATATGATTATGGTGGCTGAGAAATCCTTCAACAGGCTGTCTACAAGCTGGAAACCCAGGGATGCCAGTAGCATGGCTCAGTCCAAGTCCAAAGGACTCAGAACCGGGGAAGCTGGGGGTGTAACTCTTAGTCTGAGGCCAAAGGCTTAATGACCTGAAGGAGGAGGACTGCTGGTTCAAGTTCTACAATCCAAAGGCTGGAGTACCTGGAGTTCTGATGTCTGAGACCAAGAGAAGAGGGTGTCCCAGCTCCAGGAGGAAGAGAGTAAATTTGCCTTTCTTTTGACTTTTTGGTGTATCCATGACCCTAGTCAACTGGATTGTGCAACCCACATTAAAAGTGATCTTCCCCATACAGTCCACAGACTAATGCACCAATCTCCTCTGGAAACACTGTCACATACACATCCAAAAATCATGCTTTACCAGCTATCTAGATATTCCTTAATTCAATCAAGTTGACACCTAAAGTTATCCATCATACAAGTAGGTAAAATAAGATGAGAGTCTGCCCTTATTCCCACTAAAATCCCAATAACCTCCTTGGAGTTAAGGGTCTGAGCTTCTAATTTTTTCTTCTATGCATTTATAAACACATAGGGTCTCCTTTACACAAATGGAATCACTTGGAATTAACTAAGCACAAGAAAACTTTCCCATCGTGTTGTTTCTGTATTTCCCTTCTTCCTTAAAATGAATTTCAAAGATCTTAGAACTTTTCCTCTCCTAATTATTTGAAAATTATATATTTTATTTTTATTTATTTGATGTTACCTTTACATTTTGACAATGATATTGATGCATTTTTTTCTATCAATATTGAGAATTAATCAGCATTCATAACATTTATACTCCAACAGGGTAATATTGTTATTAAAATTTGTCCCATTCCTTTTTAAAAATTTTTTAATTATGAAAGCTTCCAATATAGACAAGAGTAGATCAATGACTATAATCAATCCTTCTGTACTCCTCACCAGCTTAAACATGAGGAATATGTCTCAACTCATGGCAAGTTTACATCCCCATCCACTTGCTCCTCCCACACTATTTTGAAGCATAGCCCAGATATCATATCATTTCATCTGTAAATCTTTCAATATCTATCTCAAGAAGATATAAGGGCTCCTTTCACATATATAGATACAGTATCACACCTAAGAATCAATTAATAATAACTAGTAAATACCCAGAATTCCAATTATGTCATACATGTTATTATAATTTTTGTCCTATAGCTTGTTTGAATTGGGATTCAAATAAAGTCTACATATTGCAATTGGTTAATAAGTCTTTAACATCTCTTAAAGCATAGATTTCTTGTCATGTCTTTCTTTTCTTACAATTCATTTGTTAAAAAACAAATTGTTTGTTCTATAGTTATATAGGACTTCCGTGAGTGATCATGAAGCAGATAGTCACTGGTCCATCAAGATGTCTTATTCAAGGGCAACAAGTTGGCGATCATTGTGCCATTAATATAGCCTTGAAGTAAGAGCTAGACACTAGGTATAGTTTCAGTCTAGAAACCCCAAAGTTTTACGGGCCCTGAGCGAGGAGGGGGATACTTCCCAGGTGGGTTGTTGGTTTCTCAAAGCTTGGTAGTCAAGGAATTTATTTGGAGGTGGTAAGAACGTTGATGAGAGGCCAAGCATGGTGGCTCATGCCTGTAATCCCAGCAGTTTCGGAGGCCAAGGCAGGTGGATCACCTGAGGTCAGGAGTTCGAGACCAGCCTGACCATCATGATGAAACCCCATCTCTACTAAAAATACAAAACTAGCTGGGTGTGGTTGCACATGCCTGTAATCCCAGCTACTTGGGAGGCTGAGACAGGAGAATTGCTTGAACCCAGGAGGCGGAGGTTGCAGTGAGCCGAGATCGTGCCATTGCACTCCAGCCTGGGCAACAAGAGTGAAACTCCATCTCAAAAAATAAAAAAAAAAAAAAATAAAGAATGTTGATGAGAAATTATTTGACTTACATGTGCTATGTACGATCAGTGATTGTATGGTCCTATTGTACTAGATGATGTCCATATGCTAAAGATTAGAGCTTGCACAGCTTAGCTTAATGGGTAGTCATCATAAACTTCACATACTTGCTTATATTTATAAAACCTAGATTTTGCTGATTGCATCCCATGGGTGCCATTTGATAAGTGCCTCTGTCATCTGTATTGGTAGTTAGATCTATACGCTTGATCAGATTCAGGCTAGATATTTTTGACAAGAATATTTGACAGATGATAGCATGTGCCTCCATCAAGGTACACATGATGTTTGGCTGTCTTTCCTTTTGTGATACTAATGGCTTACCATGCTCAATGCCTAGATCTAAAATTGTCATATTCAAAATCCACTGTTCATGTAATAGCTGGAATCCTTCAGTAAATGTAAGCTCCTCATCTTCTACTGTTTTACAGTAGTGATACAGTTAAAGACAAGACAGGGCCGGGCACGGTGGCTCATGCCTGTGATCCTAACACTTTGGGAGGCCAAGGTGGGCAACTATCTGAGGTCAGGGGTTCAAAACCAGCCTGGCCAACATGGCGAAACCTCATATCTACTAAAAATACAAAAATTAGCCAGATGTGGTGGTGCGTGCTTGTAGTCCCAGCTACCGTGGAGGCTGAGGTGGGAGAATCACTTGAACCCGGTAGGTGGAGGTTGCAGTGAGCCGAGATCATGCCACTGCACTCCAGTCTGGGTGACAGTGCGAGACGTCGTCTCAGATAAAAAAAAAAGGGGGGGGGTGCTGGCACAGTGGCTCACGCCTGTAATCCCCGCACTTTGGGAGGCTGAGGCAGGCGGATCAACTGAGGTGAGGCGTTCAAGACCAGCCTGGCCAACATAGTGAAACCGTGTCTCCATTAAAAATACAAAAGTTAGCTGGGCATGGTGGCGGGTGCCTGTAATCCCAGATACTCAGGAGGCTGAGGCAGGAGAATCCCTTGAACCCAGGAGGCAGAGGTTGCAGTGAGCCGAGATTGCATCATTGCACTCCAGCTTGGGCAACAAGAGCGAAATTCCATTTCAAAAAAAAAGAGAACAAAAGAAAAGAAAATAGTTTTAGGCCAGGCATGGTGGCTCATGCCTGTAATCCCAGCACTTTGGGAGCCCGAGGTGGGTAGATCATCTGAGGTCAGGAGTTCGAAGCCAGCCTGGCCAACATGGTGAAAAATCATCTCTACTAAAAATACAAAAGAAAAAAAAAATTAGCGGGGCATAGTGGTGGGCACCTGTAATCCCAGCTACTCGGGAGCCTGAGGCAGAAGAATCGCTTGAACTTGGGAGGTGGAGGTTGCAGTGAGCCAAGATCATATCATTGTTCTTCCAGCCCCTGGAGACAGAGTGACTCTGTCTCAAAAAAAAAAAAAAAAAAAAAAAAAAGAGACAAGACAGAATAAATACTTAATTCTTTCCTGTTATTCACCAGTTTTCAAAAGAATGGCTTAGTTCCCCCAGCATCCTCCAGTGGTGACTAATTTAATTATTATTATTATTTTATTTTATTTTATTTTTTTGAGACGGAGTCTCGCTTTGTCCCCCAGGCTGGAGTGCAGTGGCGCGATCTCGGCTCACTGCAAGCTCCACCTCCCGGGTTCACGCCATTCTTCTGCCTCAGCCTCCAAGTAGCTGGGACTACAGGCGCGCACCACCACACCCGGCTAATTTTTTGTATTTTTTAGTAGAGATGGGATTTCACCGTGTTAGCCAGGATGGTCTCGATCTCCTGACCTCGTGATCCGCCTGCCTCGGCCTCCCAAAGTGCTGGGATTACAGGCGTGAGCCACCGCGCCTGGTCTAATTTAATTATTTTTGTTGTCCTTGCTATTTTAATATTATACACTCATGCATTTAAACATTATTGACAGCTTCAATCTACTATAGTCATCATCCTTAGCAATGCTCAAATTGTCCAGTCTTTAGCCAGCTGGAACCTTTTGGTTTGCTCCTTAGTACTGTCTAGGTTAAGACAAGACAACACAATGTCATGTTCTGAGGTTAGACTGATAAAAATACAATTTGAAAATCCACATGGAATGGTTTTACACTGTCAAAAGACTTTATTTGCACAAATCTTGGAGAATGGAAAGCTTTTTAACCTGGCAAGAAGACTACATGAGTAAAAAGTAGATCATACTCCTCTGAGGAGGGCATCCTTGATTAACATTACACTATATATAAAGTTATATAATTATATTTTATATTTATATGAAGTATATAAATATACTTCACGCCTTCTTTCAGGCACAGACACTTCCAATTATTCAGGCAGAAGCAGCTGGCAATGAACTTGACAGCCAAGTACCTTCCTATATCCATTCTTTGTACTCAATCACTGAAAATCTCTGGTATGAGATTATATTTATTTTCCCTAAACACTCTTTCTTATTGATGTATAATTTATAAATGCACAGGTTTAACCATATAGGCTAATGGATTTTGACAAATTCACAACCCATGTATCTATCACCAACAACAAGAAACAGAACATCTCAATCCATAGGCACATTTCATATGCCTCTTTCTGGTTAATCCCACCCATCCCCTCAGACAACCATTGATTTGTTTCTATCACATAGATAAGATTTGTTCACTTTGGATGTGACATAAATAAAAACTATACAGAACAAACTCTTCAGTATCTGGCTTTTTTTCATAGCATAATGTGTTTGAGATTTATTCATGTTGTTCTATCAGTAGTTCATTCATTTTTAATGCTGAGTAGCAGCACACCACAAGTTGTTAATTCTTTCACCAACTGATAAACATTTGAGTTGTTTCCAGTTTTTGCCTGTAATAAATAAAACGGCTATAAACGTTCAAGTACAAGTTGTTTTAGAAACATATGTTTTCATTTTTCTTGGGTTGGGATTGAGTTATATTTTAAATACGAAAGGACTTCAAAAAGTCCACAGAAAAATGGTAATCAAAAGATTAAAATAACAAACTTTATTTCTCAACATAAACTCCATCAAATTCAAGAAACTTTTGTAAGTGATGATACCAGCAATTTAGTCCATCCCTAAAGAACTAAAGGTCCTGGGAATTTAACCATGTCAATGCAGTCTTTTTGACATTATTAATTGAGGAAAAAATGGATGCCCTTTAAAGACTTTTCAATTAGGAAAGAAAAGTCAGAAGAACCAAATCAGGACTGTAAAGTGGATGCCTAATGATAGGCCACTGAAACTCTCACAAAATTGCCCTTGTTTTATAAGAGGAATGAGGAGGAGCATTGGTGTAGTGGAGAAGGACTCTCTAGTGAAGATTTTCCAGGTGTTTTTCTTCTAAAGCTGTGGCTAACTTCCTCACAATACTATCATAATAAGCAGATATTGTCACTCTTTGTCTCTCCAGGAGGTCAACAAGAAAAGTCTTTGAGCTGCCCAAAAAACTCTTGCCACATCCTTTGCTCTTGACCTGTCTGCTTTTGCTTTGACTGGACCACTTTCACCCTTAGTATCCACTGCTTTGATTGTGCTTTGTTTTCAGGATTGCACTGGTAGAGTCACATTTCATCTCTCGCTACAATTCTCTGAAAAAAAAAAAAAAAAAAAAGCTTCAGGACCTTGATCCCACTAGTTTTAAATTCCCATTGAACACTTTGCTCTTGTCTGCAGTCGATCTGGGAACAACAGTTTTGGCATTCATCTAGTAGAAAGTTTGCTCAACTTTAATTTCAGTCAGAATTGTGCACATTGGGCCAATTGAGATGTCAATGGTCTTGGCTATTGTTTGTACTAATAATCATCAATCCTCTGCAATCAGGGCACAAACAAGATGAATTTTTCCCTCACAGATTGATGTAGATGGTCTGCTATTCCAGGCTTTATCTTCAACATCATCTTGTCCCTTCTTAGTTATATATTTGTAAACTGATTTATTTGAGGATACTATCCCCATACATTTTTCATGAAACATCAATGATTTCGCCATTCTTCCACCTAAGACTCACCATCAATTTGATGTTTGTTCTTACTTCAATTTTGACAGAATTGATGTTGCTCTAATAGGGGCTCTTTCTGAACTGATGTCTTATCCTTCTAAATGCCTCAAACTAGATCCTGTTCAGACAAGTTACAACAAATTAGTATGAGTTTATTTGGGGGCAAATTTTTTTTTGAAATCTGTGCATAGTTTTTTCATAATACGCATTTTTCAGGAACTTCTCAAAGACATTGTATATGCTTTATGAGAAGCTACTGAACAGATTTACAAAATGATTGTACCATTTTATGCTTCTACCCACGATGAATAAGCATTCCAATCATTCATTGGAATGACTGACTTGAATTACACTCCTGTTGTAACCAATACTTGATATTGTCAGTCTTTTGAATTTCAGCTGTTACAATGGGTGTGGAGTGATCTCTCGTTGTGATTTTAATTTGCATTTCCCTCACAACTGGTGATGTTGAACATCTTTGCACGCACTTAATTGGGTAATCTCACGTCTTTTGTGAGGTGTCTAAGTCTTTTGATTCTATGTTGTTTATCCTTTTATCACTGATTTATAGTGATTCTTTCTATATTCTGGGTACCAGGTTTTTTTAAAATCATATATATGTATTGTAAATATTTTCTTCTAAACTACAGCTTGCCATTACATTTCCTTAGACTTTGTTTTCAATTTTATTTTTCGCTATATTTCTAGACTCCAGGTCTTCCCTCAATTGCTAACCTAAGCTCAAATAGAATACACCATTTATTGAGCACTTACTGTGAGCCCTCTACTGTGCTAAACTCTTTATACCTATTGACCTCCTCTGCTACTCACGACAATTCTGGGAGGCAAATAACAGTCACCACATTGAATCAACAGGGAAAGTTAAGCTAAACAACCTCCCAATATCACCCAGCCAGTAAGAAAGAGAAAGACTTTAAGCAATGGTGTTCAATAATGGCTGCACATTCGAGTTACCTAAAATGCAGGCAAGGTAAAAATTCCTAATGTCCAGGCTCCAATCTCAGAAATTTCGATTTAATTGGTCTGAGGAGGCAGCCCAGACATGGGTAACTTTTTAAAGCTCATTGGAATCACAAAATTGGGGTATAAATTAAATAGATAGATGATAGATACATACATAAACAATTAAAAGGTCATGGAGTGATTCTAAGGGATCAGAAACTCTGATTCAAAATGTGCTGAGCTCCCTGCTGCATCGCTCAGGTTTGGCTCCAGAAGATTGCCCTGTCCCCCAGTGCAGAAAGAGTTAAATGACAGGCAGTCCCGGAGACCATCTCTCAGCATCATTTACAGGCTGTGCAAAGAGAAAGCGTGCCTGGCTGACGCAGTTCTCACTGTGCAGACTGGAGATGCTTTGGGTTTTAATTTCAGGAGCTCTTTAAAATCTGCTCTCTCCTCCACCCCCACTTTCCCAGGAGACATCATATCCAGACGTCAGCTCATAAAACCGGGTCCAATTTTGGAGGCTGCAGTGATCTGGGAACTATCCAATGTGTCCTTGCAGACAGGCAGTCACAACTCGGAAATGACGATTGCATAGAGGTTTCAATGTCGCATGCAAACAGCCTATCTCACTGACAATTTTCAACTTGCTGTCATTTCATGATGCTTCCCCGCTCTCCAAGGAAACCTGGCACCAAGTGGGGGAGGGGCCCCTGCTTTTCCTTTCAGTGTTCCAGCCATACCACTGTGGCTTTCAGAAGCTGAGCTGGGAGCTCTGAAAAGCCAATATCTTTATCAAGAGGGAAAGGAGAGAGAGCCAGGCAGAGACAGGTTTCTCTAAAATAAGACCTTCTTGATTTTTCTCCCTGGGACATTTATAGCTCATAGCAATCAGCCCCAAATATCGTAATTTGTCCTAGAATCAGAATCCTGGTCTCACTCAGTTGAGGGTAGGGGGAATTTAATGAGTATTTCTGTCTTTGAAAATTACCCTCATCACTTGGTCAAAACCACAGACAGTGGCCGGGCTTGGTGGCTCATGCCTGTAATCCCAGCATTTTGGGAGGCCAAGGAGGGTGGATCATCTGAGGTCAGGTGTTCGAGACCAGCCTGGCCAACATGGTGAAACCCTGTCTCTACTAAAACCACAAAAATTAACCTGGAGTGGTGGTAGGTGCCTGTAATCCCAGCTACTAGGGTGGCTGAGGCAGGAGAATTGCTTGAACCTGGAAGGCAGAGGTTGCAGTGAGCCAAGATCATGCCATTGCACTCCAGCCTGGGGGACAAGAGTGAGACTTTGTCTCAAAAACAAACAAATGAAAAACAACACAGACAGCTAGGTATGGTGGCTCACGCCTACAATCCCAGCACTTTGGGAAGCTAAGTCAGGAGGATGTTCAAAGTCAGTAGTAGCTCAAGACCAGCCTGGTCAACAAAGCAAGATCCTGTCTCTACAAAGAATTTTTAAAAATCAACCTGGTGACGGCTGGGCGCGGTGGCTCAAGCCTGTAATCCCAGCACTTTGGGAGGCCGAGACGGGCGGATCACGAGGTCAGGAGATCGAGACCATCCCGGCTAACACGGTGAAACCCCGTCTCTACTAAAAAATACAGAAAACTAGCCGGGCGCGGTGGCGGGCGCCTGTAGTCCCAACTACTCGGGAGGCTGAGGCAGGAGAATGGCGTGAACCCGGGAGGCGGAGCTTGCAGTGAGCTGAGATCCGGCCACTGCACTCCAGCCTGGGCGGCAGAGCGAGACTCCGTCTCAAAAAAAAAAAAAAAAAAAAAAAAAAATCAACCTGGTGAGATGGCACACACCTGTAGTCTCAGCTACTTGGGAAGTTGAGGCAGGAGGATCGTTTGAGCCCAGGATTTGGAAGCTGCAGTGAGCTATGACTGTGCCACTGCTCCAGCGTGGGCGACAAAGCGAGAACCTGTCTCTAAAAAAAAATGAAAAATTTTGTAAAACCAGAGTATGTGGAACAATATTGGATATTTGTTCCTGGCCAACAAGCTTTCATTGAGCAACATGTAAGAATTGCTGAAGGGGAACAAAATGATCCACCTCAGAACAGAATCTCTCCCCAGAAAGCTCAGGCACCATGCTTTGCAGAACAGAGAGGCTTGTTTCAGGAATGAAGACAGGGGTCGGGGGCACCTCGAGTAGCAGCTGAGGCCTGAAGCACTGCATCTAGAGCAGTGGTTTTCAAAGTGTGGTCTCTGAGCCAACAGCATCACCTGGGATGTGGTAAAAATGCAGATTCTCAGGCCTTGTCTCAGCCTTTCTGAGTCAGAAACTTGGTGGGGCGGGGGGAGGGGGAGCGGGCAGTAATCTGCGTTTTAACAAGTCCTCCAGGTGATTCTAATTCAATTTAAAGTTTGAGAATCATTGATGTAGTCTGGACTCTAGGAAATCATCTTGGAAATTTTGAGCCCTGCTGGATTACAGGCAGGAGGGAGGCAGGGAAGGACCCTGCTTTAAGCTCTCTGCAGTCATTTCCTCCCTAGTGTAAATGGGGATGGTAGTGGGGGTGGAGGGGGTGAAGGTGAGAACACCAGAGGCAGAGAGGCTGAGGAGGTAGAGGAGCACATCTTTCTGCCTTCCCTGTGGAAGGAGGATCCACCCAGTGCAATGACAAAAGCAGCTGCCTGAGTAGGATCCTGCCCTTCTGTTTCAGAGGCGTGGGGTCTGCAAATGTGTCTGGAAGGGTTCCGTGGAGGGATAGAGTTAGGGAGGTGAGACGGCCACAGGGAGGACCTAGGATCAGTCTGGAAATCAGCGCTAACTGGCTGCTGTGTACAACCTGCACAACAGTGCATGGTAGCCCTGCTCAGGAAGCAGGAGCTTAAACAAACAGAAGCTTCATCTTCAGAGCAAAGAAGAGACATGAAGGCAAATGCCAGGGTTGAGGGGGACAGTAGATGAAAGAGAAGATGAGCTCCAGAACAAGGTGTTTTAAGGGATTTGTTTTGATTGGGTCTGGTAAGACACACAGACACCGAAATGACTTATTGTAATTGCCAAAGCCAATGCACTGAGAATAGCAGGGTTTTGTGTTTGTTTGTTGTTTTTTGCAGCAAAGAAAGAGTTTAATAATCACAGGGCCAGCCAAGTGGAAGAATGAGAGTTAGCTCTTAAATCCATCTCCCCAAGAATTTGGAGGCCAGAGTTTTTCAGGGATCATTTGGTGGGCAGGCGGCCAAGGAATGGGGAATGCTGATTGGTAAGTTGGAGGTTGAAATCACGGGGGTCAAAACTATCTTCTTGTGCTGAGTCCATTCCGGGGTAGGGGTCATAAGACTAGTCAAGCCAGTTTCATGGTATGGGTTACTGGTCCGGGTGGTGCCAGCTGGTCTATCAGAATGCAAGTTCTGAAAGGTACCTCAGACACCAGTTTTAGTTTTTACAACAGTGGTGTTCTCTACAGAAGCGTTTGGAGGAGGTTACAAATCTTGTGACCTCTGGCCACACAACTAAACCCCATCCTATCCTCGTGGCTAAGTTTTTATTAGCTTTACACAGGCAATTTTGGCCCCTGAGCAAGGTGGGGGTTAGTTTCAGGAAGGGGCAGTTATGATCTTTGTTTTAGAGTTAAACTATAAACTAAATTCCTCTCCTAGTTAGCCCGGCCTACACCCAGGAGGAAAGGCAGTTAGCTTGTGAGGTTAGAAGCAAGACAGAGTCATTTGGGTCAGATTTTTCTCATTGTCATCATTTCTCTCGGTCAGATTTCTCTCATTGTCACAAGTTTTACAAAGGTGATTTGATTATGAAGGAAGAAAGGTGTTTTGGTTGTTTTTGTTTGTTGTTTGTTTTGAGACAGGGTCTCACTTTGTCACCCAGGCTGGAGTGCATTGACACAATCTCGGCTCACTGCAACCTCCAACTTCCTGGCTCAGGTGATCCTCCCACCTCCGCCCCCCAAGTAGCTGGGACTACAGGCCTGTGCCACCACGCCTGGCTAACTTTTTTGTATTTTCAGTAGAGATGGGGTTCACCATGTTGAAACTAGGTTCGTCTTGAAACTAGGTTCAACAGGCTGGTCTTGAACTCCTGAGCTCAAGTGATCCTCCCGCCTTGGCTTCCCAAAGTGCTGGGATTACAGACGTGAGCCACTGCACCCGGCTGAAGGAAGAAGTTTATTATACTCGCAGATTCTCTAGAAGCAGGAGACATGGCCCACCACACCAGGGGACACAGGAGGAACCCCCAGGCTGGGCAGGAGGCAGAGGGGGCCAGGAGAAAATGAGAACAACGGTCTTTACTGCAGTTTCCACGGGATGAGCGGATGAGGCAAGGTAGGCGGGCTCAAGCTTGGCTCGTCTGAATCATTTCCCCGCAGCCATGGGGGCTGCCCCTAGTGCTCTGGTACTGGGAGTATGACAGCCCAATAGCAGAGGTGGCTGGGGTTTGGGGCTCTGAATTGCTCAGTTTGCATTTGAAAGGCAGGCTGCCTCGTGAGTTGTTTACTGTACCTAGAAATTGGCTAATCCTGGCAGGGGCACCCCCTCCAGGGTTTTGCTTCTCTACAGAAAACAAAAGCCATGGTTAATCTACAGGGATAATGAAGTAAGATTCTGCAAGCTCGCCTACTCAATTGACCTGACCACTTTGTTACCATCTGTACACACCTGTGCTACCTGGGGCTCTTGGAGGCTTGAAATAGGGCCAGTGTCAATGAGGAACTGAATTTTACATTTTTATTCCAGTCTTCTGTTAAATAGGCTTCATAAGAGTCTAAAATATCTCATTTTTATATTGAAGACATGTTGAAATTATAATGTTTTGAATATATTGTGCATAAATTGAATATACTATTAAATTTAATTTCATCTGTGTCTCTTTGTAAAATGTGGCCTCTAGAAAACCTAAAATGACGTATGTGCTTGTATTATTTTTCACTGAACAGTACTGGCCTATACTTAATAGTGATTGGAAGTAAAATCCTAAAACAACAACAGTAAAATGGTGGCTTTTTAAAATTAAGGAGTTCTAGCCGGGCGCAGTGGCTCATGCCTGTAATCCCAGCACTTTGGTGGTAGGCTGAGGCGGGTGGATCACCTGAGATCAGGAGTTCGAGACCAGCCTGACCAACATGGACAAAAGTGTTTTCCTACTAAAAACACAAAATTATCTAGGCATGGCGGCGCATGCCTGTAATCCCAGCCACTTGGGAGGCTGAGGCAGGAAAATCGCTTGAACCCGGGAGGCGGAGGTTGCGGTGAGCCAAGACCGCACCATTGCACTCCAGCCTGGGCAACAAGAGCAAAACTCTGTCTCAAAATAAAATAAAATAAAATTAAGGAGCTCTTTAAAATCTGTTCTGAGATTTGTGTGCTTACAAAGCAGAGCACAGTCCATGCCTTCCTCCTGTTGGAGGATGACATCCTTCTTGCTGGGGATTGACAGCCACCCATCAGGATCTGGGAGACTCTGGGGTAGGCAGGAGATGATGAGGCTGAAAGCAAAAACTTCATGCTCAAGCAATTTCTTGAGAGAGAAATCTACCTCGGTTCCTGCAACCCAGCCACAGCCATGAAGCCCAGAAGCAATGTGTCCCATTTCTGTCTCTGCAGACCTCTGCTCCGCACTCTGCCCCAGACTGACTACTCCCTGGCAGAGACAAAGAACAGCAAAGAGGGCCAAGGGGCAGGCCCGGAGCAAGCCTCTCCAGCGGCCTCGTGCCCTCTCCCCTGCATGTTCTTGTGTGACTGCCAGTCCTGTGAAGTGCGTGTGATTCACAGAGATCCTCAAGGTTAGACTTTTGGAGGCACTGTGGTTATAAATTAGTACAAGAGGTTTCTTGGCACAGGATCCAGGAGCCCTGGCCCTGTGTCAGCTGCAGGAAAGCTTCTCAGCTAATTGGGGTGCTGGTGGGTTGGGGGATGGGGGCAGAAGGGGCCAAGGCTCCGTTCCAAGGACAGAGACAAAGCTGTCACCAGGCTCGCTCATGAAAACCCTGGGGCTGGTCAGGGCAGGGGTGGGGGCTCAAGGCTGGAAGAGTGACCTCACAGAGCACCAGAGGATGGGGTGCTGCAGTGGGCAGCCACCTGCACCTGCATACTTTAGTCATGGGTGTGAGGAGCACTGATCTCTGTGCAAACAGGATCTGAAATCCTAGGTCACATCCTGTAGTGAACTTGGGGTGAGATCCCTTGGTGGAGGGGCTCTCTTAAGTTGGGCAACAGCCATCTATGTAGCCTAGAAGAGCGACTACCTTGAAGAAGGAAAGAATGTTCTTCTTCCCACCAGTAGGGGCAATCTAGTTCATTCAGTCTGACAGGCTTTCTTTTAGGCCTACTATGTGCCAGACACTGGAGTCCAAGGCACTCGTGGTCCCTCCCTGCCCTCAAGGAGCTTTGAGGAGGAGGAAGTCACTGTGTAATAAATTAAAGTACAGGCAGGGTGCAGTGGCTCACGCCTGTAATCCCAGCACTTCGGGGGACCGAGGCAGGTGGATAACCTGAGGTCAGGAGTTTGATACCAGCCTGGCCAACATGGTAAAACCCCCATCTCTACTAAAAATATGCACAGAAAAATTAGCTGGGCATGGTGGTGGGTGCCTGAGGCAGGAGAATCGCTTGAACCCAGGAGGCAGAGGTTGCAGTGAGCTGAGACCATGCCATTGCACTCCAGCCTGGGCAACAAGAATGAAACTCCATCATATATATATATTATAAGTGTTGAGAAAGGGAAGGAGAAGGTACCCTCATCTGAAGGTCAGAGAAGGCCTCTTGAAGGCCTCTACATACAAGAACATGCATGTATATTTTGGCAATCCAGGGGAGGCTGAGGGCAGAGGACAGTGTTCCCAGTTGAGGGATTTGCCCACACAAAGGCTCAGAGGCAAGAGAGGGCTGTTCCACCATGAGTTAATGCATTCAGCAATAATGTGTGGATTTATTAGCCACACAGGTGCCAAATGTGTTTTGGGATGATTTTACCACCCTGACCTGCTCTAGAAATAAATACAATAACAAATACAATAGCGGTCCCTCATGTATTCACTTAGCATTCCTGGGGCATCAAAAGTGTGTCAGGCACAAGAGTTCATTGTCAGAGGCCTGCAAACAGCCAGGGAGCCCGGAGGATGGCAGGCTTGGAGGTGCAGAATTTGGGGAGAGGAGGGAGAGGTACTGGGGGGCCAAAGCAGCTCCATCTTGGATGCTAATCTGCCATGTTGCATTCTGATTAACCCCAGTTCCAGGAAGCCTGTAAGATTTCCAGTGTATCTATTGTTCCTTTGGTAAAGGCAGGTACTTACTGTAAATCCTGCCCTTAGGTCAAACAACCTTGATGTCATAGTACTTCAATTATCCTACACATCCCTTTTGAAGCACCCCTCCCCTATGGCATAGAAGCCCTAGGTCTGAGAGATAATGCATGGATCCACCGTCTAGTCTTCTTGCTGCCCAAGACACTGACATGGCTTCTGTTCGTAAATTACTTGGAAACTATGGTTTCTTCTATTAAATGTTTCTTAAAAAACTGGATTCGCCAGCCTCTTTCTTCAGCCTATCAACTTCCTCAGACTTTGGGGTAGGTTTGCCTAGGCCTGCCCACCACAAAACAGGTGCAAAAAAGACAAGACATTGAGGGAGGCAGCATTCATTGCAAATTTGTGGCATGCTTTCTCTGAGAGCATGGAGGTCCATGGCACACTATCCTAGGAGCCTGAAGGAAGAGAAATATTATGGCACCTCTTTCTTCTGGGCTTCCCACATTTTGCCACTTGCCACATACTGGAAGCTCTATCTCATATTGTCTTGTGTCTTGACCCTCTCTCCACTCCCACTGCCTGCTCAGGGTCCCATCAGTTACTGCCTAGACTAAAACAACAGCCCCCTCATTAAAAAATTAGCAGGGCGTGGTGGCATGCACCAGTAATCCCAGCTACTTAGGAGGCTGAGGTAGGAGAATTGCTTGAACCAGAGGCAGAAGTTGCAGTGAGCCGAGGTTGCACCATTGCCCTCTGGCCTGGGCGACATTGAGATACTCCATCTCAAACAAACAAATGAACAAAAAACCACAGTGGTGCTTATTAAAACACAAGAATCAAAATAGACTGAAAAGTAGAAGCTGGGCCCTGATGAGGGATTGGCTAGTGTGATCTCTGGCCAGTACTGACTGTCTGGATGGTCAGTGTAATGAGACAATGATGTCCGTGCCCCTTCGGCTGTATTGAGGTGTACTGAAGGAACAGGAGACAGGCAACCACTTGACAGTCAGTGCAGAGAGGAGCAAGGGGAGGAAAGTGTTCATGTTATGGAAAAGTCAAGCAATATGTTCATGAAGAAACCATAGTTTCCAAGTAATTTATGATAACGACAAAAGCCATGCCTAGCAGTAAGACTAACAACAAATATACAAAGGTATTTATGGGTAAATCCCATCCAATTTATCCAAGATTTAATACAATTCCAAACAAGTTGCCTACAGAGCTTTCCTTAGCACCTAAGAAATTACCTCTAAAATGTATATGGAAAGAGAAGTTTCAAGAATAAGCAAGATTATTTAGAAAATGTTATCTTTAATCTACTAGATATTCAGAACTATTAAAATTATGGTAATTAAAACAAAGGCAGGAATAAAGCGTTAATGTTATGTATTCTAACAACGTAGAAATAGTAAAACTAACAATAACGGGAGAGAAAATGGGAAGTAAAATGACCTTAGTGATAGTCTTATGTAAAATTGCTAGGAATCAAAAGATGCCACTTACAGTAATATAAGCTTGAGGATTTTTAGCATACAAATGTGAAAACAAGTTATTACTGACTAAAACTGGATGATAAGAGAGGGGCACTCGAGCAAAGAAGACAAAAGATTAAATTGCTACTCATAGTAGGGAACCAATAAATGTTGTTCAAAGGAAGGAGAAAGTAAGTGTATTATATATAGACAGAAATGTGAAAGAAACCACTAAAGCAAATACAAACCTTCCTAAACACAAAGATGACTATAACAGCAACAAAAATGAACAAAGAAAACAGACCACATAGCAAAATAAACACACGCATATATGTGTATACACACACGTAAACACTCATATAAACGTTAAACAAAATAATATGAAAGGACTGAGACAAAACATCTCTCTCATATCAAAAAATGAAAATGAGTTTAAATGACCTGTCAAAAGCAGTACACCATCTATGCCGTATTCAGAGATACACCCAAAACAACGTGACTTGGAAAGATTACAAATAAAACAAAAGTATGGGCAAGAGTATCTCTGCTGGATGTCAAAAAAAAAAAAAAAAAAAAAAGGAGTTGGCAGCTCCAAGGGTCCATCCCTCCATAGAAACATTTAAAAATCAAGCAAAAACTTTCAGAATCAACTTTGTCAGAACTCTAGAAAAGCCAAAGGCTTACAATAACAAACATATCCTGTATCAAGAAAAAGCTACCCAGAAATGATAGGAAAGCTTTGTGGTGTTTTTATTTGCTCTTGTCCCATCCACCTCCAGGGCTCCTCAATGGTCTTGAAGGTGGTGGTTCATGTTCTGAGTGTGGGACTCTAGTCTTTCATTCTGGAGGGAATAGAGCAAACCCTATTTGTAAAGATTTGTTTTTCTTTTTTTCCTTCCTTCCTTCCTTCCTTCCTTCCTTCCTTCCTTCCTTCCTTCCTTCCTTCCTTCCTTTCTCTTTTTCTTTCTTTCTTTCTTTCTTTCTTTCTTTCTTTCTTTCTTTCTTTCTTTCTTTCTTTCTTTCTTTCTTTCTTTCTTTCTTTCTTTCCTTCTTTCTCTCTCTCTTTCTTTATTTTTTTCTTTCTTCTCTTTCTTTTTCTTTTTTTTTTTAGACAAGGTCTTACTCTGTCACCCAGGCTGGTGTGCAGTGGCCTGATCATGGCTTACTGCAGCCTTGACCCCCACAGGCTCAGGAGATCCTCCCACCTCTGCCTTCTGAGTAGCTGGAGGCATGTGCTACCAAGTCTGGCTAATTTTTTTTGTATTTGTAGAGATGGGGTTTTACCATGTTGCCCAGGCTGGTCTTGAACTCCTGAGCTCAAGCAATCTATCTGTCTCAGCCTCCCAAAGTGCTGGGATTACAGATGTGCACTACTGAGATTTGTGTTTTTCTATTCTAACCGGTCTGGGAGTTAACCAAAGGACTGACATACAGTACTTGTTTTTGTTTTACCTAACTTGGAGCCAACTCATTGCAGAAAAGTGGCTGACATTCTCTAAAAGTATTATAAGCCAAACTACTTGCAGCCACTTTGGGCAAAAGGTTATGGTTGAGGAAGTGTCACAAGCCTGAGTGAAAAAGCTGGAAGAGAGTTTCTTTGGGAAATTGGGGCACTCAAAAGGGCCCTTACATACTTAGGAATTTAGAAGGCCAGATGCATCCCCAGGGCACACATATAATATGACCTGAGAAGATGCTACATTTTCACTTCTGGATGATCTCTAGGCTCAGTGCAAGGAGGAAGTGAAGGCTAAGGTAGAGTTGTAAATGGCCTGGCCAAACTTTGAAGACATGCTCCAACACAGAGCCAATCTGCAAAGAATGAGGAAAAGTTGAATTTCTTGCTTCTCATCTTTTTTGTCCCCCTCTATCTCTCTTTCTCCTTGTTTTGTTTTATTTGTGGGTGGAGAGTGGGAGGAATCCTGGCACCGAGGAAATCTCTTTCAAAACACTAGCTGAGTGCAAGATAAAGAAATAGAAACTTCAGAGACATCACAAAGAATAAAACATAGTTTAGAAAAGTTACTAAATAAACAAATAGCTACAACCTATAGCAAGAAAGAAACCCTGAAGACAGGGAAAAATACAATTTAACAAAAAAGGATGAAGCATGCAAGGGGAAAAAATATGGCCCATTCATTGAATAAATTAACAAAAACTCTCCCTGAAGAAGCATAGATATTGAATTTGTTGGACAAATACTTTAAATTAATTGTCTTAAATATACTCAAAGAAGTAAAGGAGGTTGGGCATGGTGGTTCACACCTATAATCCCAGCACTTTGGGAGGCCAAGGCAGGCGGATCGTCTGAGGTCAGGAGTTTGAGACCAATCTGGCCAACATCTCTACAAAAATACAAAAATTAGCCTGGCATGATCATGATGATGTGCACCTGTAGCCCTAACTACTTAGGAGGCTGAGGAAGCAGAATTGCTTGAACCTGGGAGGCTGAGGTTGCAGTGAACCAAGATCACACCACTGCACTTCAGCCTGGGCAAGAGAGTGAGACTGTATCTTAAAATAAATAAATAAATAAATAAATAAATAAAAGCATGGACAAAGAGCAAAGGAAACTAGAACAAAGTATGAACAAATAGAGAATATCAAGAGATAGAAATTATAAAAGGAACCAAATAGAAGTTCTGAAGATGGGGAATACAATAACTGAAATATAAAACTCACTAGAGGGCTTTTTTTTTTTTTTTTTTCCTGAGACAGGGTCTCTGTCACCCAGGCTGGAGTGCAGTGACATGATCATTGCTCACTGTTAACCTCCACCTCCTGGGCTCAGGTGACCCTCCTGCCTCAGCCTCCCAAGTAGCTGGGATTACAGGTACATGCCACTATGCCAAGCTAATTTTTAAAAAATTTTTTGTAGAGACAGGGTTTTGCCATATTGCCTAGGCTGGTCTCAAACTCTTGGCCTCAAGAGATCTGCCCATCTAGGCCACCCAAAGTGCTGAGATGAGCCACCTTGTTTGGCCCCTCACAAGAGGGCTTTAATAACAGATCTGAGTAAGGAGAAGAAAGAATAAGCAAACAAAAGATGGATCAATTGAAATAACTGAGTCTAAGGAGCAGAAAGAGAAAAGAATGAAAAAAAATAAACAGAGCTTGATAATAGTTTGTATGTTTTTCCCTACCCAAATCTCATATTGAATTATAATCCCAAGCATTGGAGTTGGGGTCTGGCGAGAGGTGATTGGATCATGTGGGTGAATTTCTTATGAATGGTTTAGCATCATCCTGTTGATGCTGTCCTCATGACAGTGATTGAATTCTCATGAGATCTGAGTGTTTAAAAGTATGTGGCACCTCCCTCTCTCTTGCTCCTGTTTTCGCCATGTGAGGTGTCTGCTTCCACTTTGCCTTTCCTCATGATTGTAAGCTTCCTCAGGCCTCCCCAGAAGCTGATGCTGGAACTGTGCTTCCTATACAGCCTGCAAAACCATAAGCCAATTAAACTTCTTTTTCTTGGTAAATTACTCAGTCTCAGATATTTCTTTAAAGCAACGCAAGAACAGCCTAATACACAGCCTAAGGGACTGTGGGACATCAAGTGTACCAACATATGCATAATGAGAATTCTAGAAGGAGAGGAGAGGAGGAAGCAGAAGAAGCAGAAGAAATGGAAGTGGAAGAAAGAAGAAGGAAAAGAAGGAGAAGGAGAAGAAGAAAAGAAGAAACATTTGAAGAAATAATGGCTTAAACCTTACCATAGGCTGAGCATGGTGGATCACACCTGTAATCCCAGCACTTTGGGAGGCTGAGGCGGGTGGATCACTTGAGGTCAGGAGTTTGAGACCAACCTGGCCAATGCAGTGAAACCCCATCTCTACTAAAAATGCAAAAAAATCAGCTGAGCATGGTAGCACACACATGCAGTCCCAGCCACTCAGGAGGCTGAGGTAGGAGAATCTCTTGAACCCAGGAGGCAGAGGCTGCAGTGAGCCAAGATAGCACCACCGCACTCCTCCAGAGCGAGACTCCACCTCAAAAAATAATGATAATACTAAAATAAAAAATAAAAATAAAATAAATATTCCCATAGTATCATTGTGGACTACACCAAACACTTGAAAAATTAACACAAATTTTTCTCAAAATATTTCAAGAAGTAGAAGAAAAGAAAAAACTTCTCAATTCATTCCATGAGGCCGGTATTACCCTGATACCAAAGGTAGACAAAGATACCATAAGAAAACTTATGAATATAAATATAAAAATCATCAACATAATGCTAGCAAACTAAGTTCATCAGCACATCAAAAGGATTATACACTATGACCAAGTGGATTTATTCCAAGAATGCAAGCATGGTCCAACATAAGAAAATCCATCAATGTTATATACCACATTAATAGAACTACAGAAGAAAAACCACACATGATTATCTCAGTTGACACTAAAAACACATTTGACAAAATCCAACACCCTTTCATGATGAAAGCACTCAGAAAAGAGGAGTAGAAAGGACTTCCTCAACATAAGGACATTTATGAAAAACTCACAACTAACATCATACTTAATGGTGAAAGACTGAAAGCTTCCCCCCTAAGATCAGTTACAAAACCCTGGGATTGGCAATGAAATGCCAGCTTTCACCACTGCTATTCAACATTATACTGGAAGTTCTAGCCAGAGCAATTAGACAATAAAAGAAAAGTTCTCTCAATTGGAAAGGAAAGAGTAAAACTATCTCTATAAACATAATCCTCTATAAAGTCCCAAAGAATCCACAAAAATAACTACTAGAGCTAATGAATAAAAATTCAGCAAAGTTAAAAACTTTAAGACAACAATTCCATTTGCAACAGCATCGAAAAGAATAAACACCTATGAATAAATTTAGCCACAGAAGCAAAAGACTTGTCTACTGAAAGCTACAAAACATTGCTGAAAGAAATTAAAGAAGACCGAAATCAGTGGAAAGACAACCTGTGTTCATGAGTTGGAAAACTTAATATTGCTAAGATTGCAATATTAAGATTTATTGCAACCCAAATAAATCTACAGTTTTAATGCAACACTTACAAAATTCTATTTGCCTTTTTGCAGATTTGGAAAAGCTGATCCCAAATTCATATGAAATGTAAAGGCCCCAAATTACCAAAACAATCTTGAAAAAAAAATGAAAGTTGGAGGACCCATACTTCCTAATTTTGAAACTTACTACAAAGCAATGGTAATTAAGACAGTGTGTTACTGGCATAGGAATAGACATATAGGTCAATAGAATAGAATTCAGAGTCCAGAAATAAACCCCGACATCTATAGCCAATTGATTTTGTACAAGAATGCTGAGATCACACAAAATGGGAAGAATAATCTCTTCAACAAATAGGACTGGGACAATTGGATAGCACATGCAAAAGAATGAAGTTGTTCCCCTAACTCACACCTTACACAAAAACGAATTCAAAATGGATTAATAGCTAAGTATAAGAGCTAAAAATCATAAAACTCTTGGTCTGGTGTGGTAGCTCATGCCTGCAATCCCAGCACTTTGGGAGACCAAGGTGGGTAGATAACCTGAGGTCAGGAGTTCGAGACCATCCTGACCAACATGGTGAAACCCCATCTCTACTAAAAAAATACAAAAATTAGTCAGGTATGGTGGTGGGCGCCTACAATCCCAGCTACTCAGGAGTCTGAGGAGGGAGAATAGCTTGAACCCAGGAGGTGGAGGTTGCAGTGAGCCGAGATCGTGCCACTGCACTCTAGCCTGGGCAACAGAGTGAAACTCTGTCTCAAAAAAAAAAAAAAAAAAAAAATCAAAAACTATTGTAAAAAATATAGAATTAAATACTCATGGATTCTTAGATATGACACCAAAAGCATTAGCAAAAAAATTAAATTTAAGTTTATCAAAATTAAACACTTTTATCCATCAAAAAACATGATCAGGAAAGTGAAAAGGCAAGCTACAGAATGGGAGAAAATCTTTGCGAATCATAAACCTTATAAGGATCTAGTATCCAGAATATATAAGGAACTTCAACATAAAAAGGCTAAGAACCCAAATGAAAACTGGGCAAAGGACTTGAATAGACATTTCTCCAGAGAAGATGGACAAACAGCCAAATGAGCACATTAAAAGATAATGAATTTCTTTAGTCATTAGGAAAATGCAAATTCAAACTACGTGGCTGTAATTTTTTTAAAAAGGAAAATAAGTATTGATGAGGATGTGGAGAAACCGGAACTCAAATATATTGATGGCAGAATGTCAAACACTCTGGCCACTGTGGTTAATGCTAATGTGGCCACTGTGGTTAAACAGTTTGGTCCTTCCTCAAAAAGTTAAACATTGACCTAGAAATTCCAGTCCTCATTATATGTCCCAAAGCATTAAATAAATATATGTCCAAACATGTTCATAGCAGCATTGTTCACAATAGTTTAAAGACAGAAACAACCCAAAACATCCACCAACAAATGAATGGATAAACAAATTGTAATATATCCATATGATGTAATATTAATAACACAGTCATAGAAAGGAATGAAGTACTGACACACTGCAACACGGATAAACCTTAAAGACATTACGCTAAGTGAAAGAAGGCAGACAGGAAAGGTCACATATGATTTCACGTGCACAAAATGTCCAGAATAGGAAAATCCTCAGAGACAGAAACCAGACTGATTGTTGCCAGGGCTGATGGGAAAGGAAAATGGTGAGTAACTGTGGTATTTCCTTCTAGGGTGTTGAAAGTGTTTTAAAGCTAGAGTGAGTAGGTGGTTGCACAACCCTGTGAATTGTGTAGTAAATACTACCGAATTGTTCAGTTTAAAATAGTTAATTTTATGTGATGTTAATGTTACCTCCATAAAATAAAAGTATATCAAGAACATTCAAACATAGAGGAGACCCTGCCTTAATATCACATAGGGTAGAATTTAGACAAAAGTCATTACACAAGACAAAGAAGGATGATCTAAACAAGATGACCTAAAGTTAATATTGAAACATTGCTATTGACAGAATGTTTGTGTTCTCTCGAAATCTACATGTTGAAACCTAATCCCCAATGTGATGGTGTTAGGAGGTGAGGGGGCCTTTAGGAGATGGTTGGGTCATGAGGGTGGAGCCCTCGTGAATGGGATTAGTGCCCTGATGAGAAAACCCCCAGGAACTTCATGGCCCTTTCCACCATATGAGGACACAGAGAGGACATGGCTGTCTATGAACTAGGAGGTGGGTCCTCACCAGACACCATATCTGTGGGCAGCTTGTTCTTGGAGTTTTCAGCCACTAGACCTATGAAAAGTAAATTCCAGCCTTTACACATGTGAAAAATAAATTTGTGTTGTCTGTAAGCTACTCAGCCTATGATAGTTTGTTATAGCAGCCCGAACAAAGACAAAAATAAAATGGAAGACAGTAGAATAATGTAACAATGATGTAAGACTATCTCCATCTCCACTATAAAGCCCAAGTATTAAAACAATGTGATATTGGCACATTAATAGATAATACCAATGGAACAGAAAAGAATCTGGAAATAGACCAAAATATATAAAAGAATTTAAAATATGATAAAGGCAGCATCTCAAGTCAATGAAGAAAAAAATGGACTGATTAACGAAGGTTTGCTACAACTTTGGGTAAAGAAAAAATTGAATCTACACCTTTTACTCAGTGCCAGGATAAACTGCAAATGGATTGATATTTAAATACAGAAAAGTGAAATGATACAAGCCCTAGAAGATAGCAAGGGGCAAATTCTTTATAATTTTTGAGTGGGAAAAGCCCTTTAAACCACGACTCGATAACCAAAACCATTGAAAACTTGATGTATTTGACTACATAAATATTTTTAAAAAACAAAATTTGCATGATTAAAAACTCAATAAGCAAAGTCCAAAGACATATACTTGTAAGCCCTGTCCCAGAAAAAGTGCTGATTTTTCTATTTTATAGAGCATTTCCAGAAATTGAGAAGAAAAGAACCGATAATTTAACAGAAAAATTGATAGAAGAACATAAAAGTGGCCAATAAATATGTGAAAGATGCTCAACCTCTTTCATTTTAAGAGAAATTAAACCTCCACTGATACAATTTTTTACCTTTCAGACTGACAAAAATCGCAAAGTTTAAAACCACACTCTGTTGGGAGGGTGGGCAGGAATGCACACTCAAATGTTACTCAAATATTTGTGAAGTGTACAAATACACCTCCATTCTGTTTTGCAGAATTGCAAGTGCATTTATCCTCTAACTCATTAATCCCATTTGGGGAATCTGTTTCCCAGATATATCTGCTTCATTAAGCTGGCGTAGGCAAACAATGGCCTACTGGCTACATCTAGCCTGCAGTTTGTTTTCATACAGGCTGTAAGCTAAGAATGATATTAACATTTTAAATGGTTGGATTTACATACAAAAAATTAGCTGGGCATGGTGGCACACGCCTGTAACCCAGTTACTTGGGAGGCTAAGGCAGGAGAATTGCTTGAACCCAGAAGGCAGAGGTTGCAGTGAGCCGAGATCGTGCCATTGCACTCTAGCTTGGGCAACAAGAGCAAAACTCTGTCTCAAAAATAAATACATAAATAAATAGTTGGATAAAATCCAAATAAGAAACATTTTCTCACATGACAAATATATTAAATTTAAATCTCAGCATTTATATATAAATTTAGAATTTCACCAATAAAAATTTGGTGATTTTTTTTCTTTTTTGTTACATAAGCATCAGCATAATATCCCTAATTGTACCTGTTGGCTCAAGAAGTCTAAAATATTTACTATCATCTGGCTATGGCAAACATTTGCCATCGCCTGCATTATAGCACTACTTATAGGCGCAAAGTATTGGAAACCACCAAAAATGTCCAGCAATGTGGAAATAATCAATAGTATATCCCCACAATAAAACTCCACAAGGCTATTTTTAAAAAATGAAAAAATTCTCATTTCACTGATGAAGATTTCCAGGATATTTTTAAGTGAAAAAAGGTACAAAATAATGTATGTCATTGCTCCACTTTGTGTAAGAAAGTAGGAAAATTAGAATATATGTGTAATGTATGCATTTTTTAGGTTGTATTTGCATTGAGAACCACTGGAAGGACAAACCAGAAACTAATAAATATGGAAATATGGATACCTATAAAGGTGAATGGGGACAGTGGTGGGAGACCTAGTGCAGTGTTTGTTTGGTTTTGGTTTGGTTTGTTTTGGTTTTTAAAGACAGAGTCTTGGCTGGGCGCGGTGGCTCAAGCCTGTAATCCCAGCACTTTGGGAGGCCGAGGCAGGTGGATCACTAGGTCAGGAGCTCAAGACCAACTTGGCCAACATGGTGAAATCCCGTCTCTACTAAAAATACAAGAATTAGCTGAGCGTGGTGGCGGGCACCTGTAGTCCCAGCTACTCCGGAGGCTGAGGCGGGAGAATTGCTTGAAACCGAGAGGCAGAGGTTGCAGTGAGCCAAGATTGTGCCATTGCACTCCAGCCTGGGCAACAGAGTGAGACTCCATCTCAGAAAAAAAAAAAAAAAAAAAAACAAGAGTCTCACTCTGTTGCCCAGGCTGGAGTGCAGTGGCGTGATCTCGGCTCACTGCAAACTTCGCCTCCTGAGTTCAAGCTATTCTTGTGCCTCAGCCTCCCGTGTAGCTGGGATTACAGGTGTGTGCCACCATGCCTGGCTAATTTTTGTATTTTTAGTAGAGATGGGGTTTTGCTGCATTGGCCAGGCCAGTCTCGAACTCCTGACATCAAGCGATCTGCCCACCTCGACCTCCCAAAGTGCTGGGATTACAGGCGTGAGCCACCACCCCCAGCTGTAATGCAGTGTTTTAGTTGCTGAATCCTTGTGCCTAAACAACATTGCCTGGTATATGAACTAGGTGTTCAATTGATATTTATTTATTAAATGAATGAATGAATTAATAAGACATATTCCATGTGGAACTAAAGTGTAGCGCTTGGATCAATGGTGAGAATTCAGTGAAGGTTTTAGCTCGGCATCAGGATGATCTGTTTACTCAAGCAGTCGGAACAGGAATGGGCTACTTTAGGAGACGGAAGATGGGCCACTTGGTGTTAATATATTGGTTCCCAAACCTGAATACATGTAGGGGGATTTAAAACCAGATTTCTAGGACTTATTGTATAATGAATCAGAATCTCTGAGGGTATATCCCAGATGCCTGGGTTTTGGGTTTTTTTTTTTTTTTTTTTTTGGCTTCTCAAGAAATCCGTATGTATTCAGCCTAGCACCATTCGTTCACTTATTTATCCAGGAACTCTCTGTGGAGCACCTACTACATGCCACGCTGCTGCGTGAGGTGATGAGGACAGAGCCAGGACTAAGACAGGCAAGATCTGAGCTCTAATGAGACTGGCAGTCTAGAGGGAGAAGAAACAGGCAACAGGGAAGTAAAAGGACCAATACAGAAGATCATTTCACACACCCAATGAAGACGATAAGGCAGGGTGAAGTGATAGGGAGTTTTAACTGGCTGGGGAAGGCCTCCTAAAGAGTCATTTTAGCTGGGAACTGTATAAGAAGGAGCTGCAGTCATGTGAAGAAGTGAACAAAGAACATTCCAGACAGAGGGGCAGCATGCAAAGGGTCTGTGGTAGGAACAAGCTTGATGGTACCAGATTGACCAGGAGGCCACTGTGGCCACAGGGGAGGAGCAGAAATCAGTCAGTTCTAAGAGGTGGGCAGGGAAGAGGTCAGGAAGGGTGGTGTCGGCCAAGGTGGGGAGTTGAGCTTTTATTTGATGAGTAGTGTGAAGGCCTGAAGTTTGGGAGCCACGTTAGAAGGATGCAAACATCACACCTGGCAGAAGCAGGAGTTGAGACCCACACCTTGGTCAGCTGATTTCTGTTCCCATCCTCCCCAAGAGTACTTGTGTATTTTTTCCCCAGGGGGCCATGCCTCTTACATTTCTACATCCTTGCTAGTGCTCAAGGGTGTCTTCAACACAATGGATACTCAATAGTTACTGAATAAAATGATAAACAAATTATTCTGAAAAAGGAATAAATACAATGAACAAAAGAAGGCAACTGGTCCAGATTTTCATCCAATCTTCTTTATGGATTTCTTGAGGGTCTTTAGCAGGAGCTCACTATTCCAGTAATTTACCACTTTCCAGTGAAATTACTAGTTTGAAAGACAGATCTTATTTAAATACATGCAAATATGTGTCTTTAATCCAAAGAAATTAGGCTGAATTAGTGAATATATGAAAAATTTCTAAACAGATGGCTTTCAATTTTTAAAACATTGTGTAGTTTTATGTACTTCTTAGATGTAATTATCTTAAATATTACCTTAAATGCAAATTAACATTTAAAATACTAATTTCAAGGCATGTAGTACTCAAGAAGGGTTCCTAACCTATACAATGTATAAAAATCAGCCATCTAAATGTGTGTAACATGGCTGACACTTTCCAAATGAGAACCATGACTAAGAGCTGAAACCACTGAAAGGACCATTTGTTGGACGAAGGTTTTGTGGAGGGAAGCACATGGGAACTGGCATCCTTCTAGGAGCAGTCCCAGATCCAGCACCATCTTGCTCTGCGATTTGGACAAGCTCCTTCCTCTCTCTGGGTCCTAGGTGAGAGATGGACTAGATCATGGGTAGGGTTGTTTTTTAGTTATAAAAATGCTGTGCAATCTATTCACCAAGAGAATGGGGAAAGGCAAAAGCCTTTGAGAAAAGGGTTGTTCCTCATTCACAAACACTGAAACAAATGTCACCTCCAGTGACGGGGGTGGGGAAGAAGAGCAAAGAGCACCCTTCAAATCAGCCAAGATAGAAGAGTTTGCAGATGAAAAAGTTAACCCCAAGTCAAGCCACATCTAGAAGAGAACTGGTGTCAAACATCAACAGCTGAGTACACACAGCGTTTGCAGTTTTTTTGACAAACATCTGATGTGGCTTTTGGTGTGAGCAAGCATCCTCTCTCCAAAATTGGTTAAATGGAAAGCTTTGATAATTCCCTAAATTCCTGCTAAGTGTGTTGAAATCTGATCCTTGACAAAAATACACCCTGAAAGGACAATGCTTTGGGAAGGAAAAGAAACACTGGTTATCCACAGGCCCCAGACATGAATCTCACAGAAACCATTAATGAGAACATTTTTCTAGCTTACAAACACAATGACAAAACCAGCGGCTACCCAACCTGCTCCCAGATTTTCCTACACTTGTGTACAACTGCTAATTCCATATAAATATAAGCAGAAAAATAGCTCTTGGGACTCTTAAAACAAAGCCTATTTTCTGCCACTCTCCACCCACAACCATCTGTTAGACTCGCGATGGAAGCTGCAGAAGATGACAGCAACCTCACAAGGAAGCTTCACAGGAAAAGCAGCTTCTGAAGGGAGAGGTCAGCATTGGAAACATAACCTATTTTAGATTTCAAACCTGTTTGGCTAATATGTTCAAGAGAATTTAAACTATGTTTAACAATCAATATGTTTTGGTTTAAAATAACAACAAAAAGAATAAAAAATCAAAAGGAAATCTCTTGACTCTGCTTAACTGCACTAATTGTTATTTCTTCACTTATTTATTCGACCAGTGTTTGAACACCTACCATGTGCTAGACTCTGTGTCAAGGGCAAGGAGATACAACAAAGAACATGTCCTTGCCATGATGAGGCTCATGAGACAGATGAAAGGACAAGTAAACAGAGAAATCATATCAGTACGATGATTTCCTTCATGGCACCCACAGGTAAGGGGCTAAGACAGAAAGTCACTGTCCCATTCATTCAGAGGATGACCAGAGAGCAACTTTAGATAGGAGGACCGGAGAGCAACTCTGAACAGGATTAAGCCCTAAAAGATAAGATGACACAGAGAAGTGTTCTCAGCAAAAGTAATGTCCACATACAAAGGCAATGAGTCAGGAAATAGTTTGTTAAAGTCGAGGATCAGATACACCAGTGGGACTCGAGTGTGGTGGGTGAGATGAAGTAATATGGATGAGTTTGGAGGGAAAGGCAGGACAAGACCGTGGAAGGTCTTACAGCCAGGGTAGGAATTTGGATGTTAAGTGCAATGGGAAGCAATGGAAGGGAGAGGTTTTAGGAGGAAATTGATCGACTCTGATTGTTAGAGGATTCATACTGGCTACCATGTGACTTGATTAGAAATAGATAAGAATGGAGATAGGGAGAAGTGTCATGAGCTTGCTGCAGTGCAAGAGATGGGCAGTGGTCTGGAGAAGGTGGTGGTAGTCTGAACAAGGAGAAGAATGGATGGATTCAATATATATTTTGCAGTGCATATCAAAAGATGTGTTGATGGGTTGTAATTGGGTTGGGGTGGTGGTACCATATCCTGAGATGGGAAGGACTGGAGCGAGCAGGGGTAGGATGAAGAGGTGGTAGAAACAGGTTAGGGAGAAAGCAGGAAAAAAACTGTTCCATTTTGCACATGGTAAGTTTGGATATGTCTGTGAAACTTCCAAGTGGGGGTGTCAACAAAGCATTGGATATAGGAGAATGGAATTCGGAACAGAATTCTGGGCTAAAGATAACACTTTGATGTCACCAGGATAAAGATGGCACAGAGAGGCACAGAAGTCCTAGGAAAAACCCCTGAGAAGCTCCAACATGCCATGTAAATGTTAGGCAAGCAAAATTCTTCAAACATAGCTTCAGGACGGCTACTTTGCCCCTGCAGTCAAATACTACAGTCATATGATTGGAAAGGGTAACTAACAACCATGGTCTGGAGAGCCTGGAAACCTCTAGCACTGGAAACGAATGAGCACTTGAAAAGTGATTAGACCACCACAGAGGAACAATTCTCTGAGCATGATGTTCTGGAGGTGATTTGGGAACTTAGATAGCTTCAGGTGGGAAAGTATGGGAGATATTTAAGAATTGCTATAGAAAATTTAAGTAACTCCACCTTTAATCTGTAATGAACTGCCAAGAAAGAATGATTATTTTTGAGACAGGATCTTGCTCCATCATGCAGGCTGGAGTACAGTGACGTGATCATAGCTCACTGCAGCCTTGACTTTCCAGGTTCAGGCAATTCTCCCACCTCAGCCTCCCAAGTAGCTGGGGCAACTGATGTGTGCTCCACCATACCGGTCTAATTTTTAAATTTTTTTGTAGAGACGAGGTCACACCACGTTGCCCAAGCTAGAATGACTTGTTTAAAGCACATGATCTCAAAATCTTAAAAGGGCAGGAAAGGAAAGCATTTGTTACAGGAATTGTTCATAGCACAATTTCTAGTGGCCATGGAGCTTGCTCAGTGAGAGGCATTCTTTGTTTTTTTTTTTTTTTTGGAGTGAATGAAACTGGGAAATAACTTAATCACCCTTATTTGACAGTCGAGGAAATAAATTCTGAGGTTTACAGTGTAGTCACTTGTCTAGTCACAATTTGTCATTCCCAACCTCAGCTGCAATCATCTGGTAAGTTTATGAACCAAAACTCAACAACCAACCACACAAACAAACAAACTAAAACAAACACAAAAAAGCAGCATCCCGACTCACTTTTGAAGATCCTGATTCATTCAGCCTGGGACGAGTGAGATCCACACATCGGTATTTTTCAAAGTTTGCCTATTTCTGTCAGAGGTTGTCAATAAAGAACAAATCAAATAAAAAAATAAAAGCTCACCCAGGTGGTTCTGACAGCCAGAAGCACCAGATAGGACTTGTACTCAGGCTTTCAAACCTGAGTATCTGTCCTCGATACTTTACTTTTTACTTTGTCACTGCTAAACTCTCATCACTTCTATTTCCTTAGCAACCACTGACCTCCACCACTTGTCCTCCACCTTGGTGTGGCTCTTCTAAAGGAAATTAGAATGCCCTGGATGACCAGATCCTCCTCCCCATTGCTACTCAGTCTCTTCCTCTGCTCCCACCTCCACCCTGGCCACATAGATACTGAGGTTCTGCTGATCACACTTTCTTTTCCCCAGTCTGTTCTTTTCTAGCAGATCTCATCCATTCCAGTTTCTGCAAAGCCTTTGGTGTTACTGAGGCCAGTCTTATCTCTGGTCTTGACCCGACCTCCTGCCCAGTATGCAGAACTGTGGCATTTATGATTTACAAAATAACAATTTAAAGAGGACCTTAAATTGTTTCTTTATAAACGTATGAGTTAATCTATTGAGGCAGGTCCTGAGATAGGAGAAGACTGGAGTGTGTGGTGGTGGGATGGTTAATCCAATCATGTAGCTGTTGTGGCAGACACACCTTTGGGTGGCCTTATGATTCCTGTCTCTTAGTGTCTATGCCCTTGGTGTAATTCCCTCCCCTTGAGTGTGGGGAAGGCCAGTGACCTGCTTCTAACCAATAAAATACGGTAAAAGTGAAGAGATTTTGCAGAGATAACCGAAGTCCCTAATAAATTGACTGAACTAATCAAAGACTGTGTTTCGTGAGCCTGATCTAATCAGACGAGCCTTTTCCAGATATAATTGAAGTCGCTAATAAGTTGACTGAACTAATCAAAGACTGTGCTCCCATTGCGTGGGCCTGAACTAATCAGGCGAACCTTTTCCAAGAGCCAAGATCTTCCCTGAAGTAAGAGACTCCAAGCAGTGAAAACTCTCCATTGCTGGCCTCAAATTGTTACGAATTCTACAGCCACAGAGAAAGAATTCTGTCACAATCTGAGGAGCTTGGACGCAGATCCTTCTCTACTTGGCCCACGGGATGAGAATTAGCCCTGGCACCACTTTGATTTCAGCCTTGTGCTAGATTCCAGACTCACATAATAATGTGCTATTGTTTTAAATTTGTAATAGTTTTTACTCAGCAGATAACTAACATAGATGTCCGTGTTCTTCTAAACAATAATTGTTGAACATGTTCAACATTGGTAAAAGGAAAATGTCATTGCTTTCGAATATGCTGTTCACCAAATCAAATTTGTATACTGAAGGTGAAATAATTTTCCTTTTGTGACTGTAGTCGATCTCTTGTTTTAGCACTGAAAAGTAACTGCAGAATCCTAGGCTCTCCTGAGGATAACAGGTGTTCACTGAGGGAGAATCAGTGTTCAGAAATATGTTATCATCTTGTTCTGCAATGTTACTGAGTCAGCTAGTGTAACAAGGGTTTTGTTCAAATATGCAATAATACTGTAAGGGAGATTTCATGAGAAAAACACATTATTACTATTATTATTATTATTATTATTATTTTTGAGACGGAGTCTCGCTCTGTCATCCAGGCTGGAGCACTGGAGTGCAGTGGTGTGATCTCAGCTCCCCCTCCTGGGTTCACACCGTTCTCCTGCCTCAGCCCCCCGAGTAGCTGGGACTACAGGTGCCTGCCACCACGTCTGGCTAGTTTTTTGTACATTTAGTAGAGACAGGGCTTCACCGTGTTAGCCAGGATGGTCTTGATCTCCTGACCTCATGATCCACCTGCCTCGGCCTCCCAAAGTGCTGGGATTACAGGTGTGAGCCACCGCATCCAGTGAAAAACACAGTATCTTTAAGTACACACAGGACACTTGAATTTTGATATGACATAAACTTCAAGCCTAAAATTACTTCTAGAGAAATATGTGGCTTAGTGTTTGTCTTCCCTATGCTAAAATTTCAACCACAATTGGATATAATGCACTCAGTAACTAACAGCAATAAAGCCGTTATGTTTGAAATCAGCAGTTTCCCCTTTGGACAACAGGAAGAGGAAAAGGAGTAGTAGGAGGGTGCGTAGGGTCTGATTTGTTACTGATGCTTTTGAATGGTGCTGTTAAGTCCATGGATACTGACAAAAGCAGATTTTTCTGAAAGCAAGATAGCCACCTAGGGAGGTGGAGGGTGAGGAGATTAGATTCCTATAGCATTGGATCTGGCACAGATGTTTGAGGTTATCCAATTCCATTCATTCATTGCATGATACAAGCTCAGAGATAGGAAGACGAGAAAATCACTAGCCAATTAAATGGCAGAGCAGGGATTAAAACCCAGCTTAACAAATTTCTGTGATAGAATATCCACATTCTATCTTAATTGTTCTCTCCACTGTCCTCCCGCTAAAAAAAATACAATTCTTTGAGACTTGTAGTCTAATATTAAAGTTGGTTAGTTCTGCACAAGATCAGCTACATTATTTGATCCAATACAATTGTTCATAGTCAGCCTTGATGATATTAATGACTTAAAAAAAGAGCTCTGTTGTTCTCCTTGAAGGGGTCCTTCACATCCCTTGTAAGTTGGATTCCTAGGTATTTTATTCTCTTTGTAGCGATTGTGAATGGGAGTTCACTCATGATTAGGCTCTCTGTTTGTCTGTTATTGGTGTATAAGAATGCTTGTGATTTTTGCACATTGATTTTGTATCCTGAGACTTGGCTGAAGTTGTTTATCAGCTTAAGGAGATTTTGGGCTGAGACGATGGGGTTTTCTAAACATACAATCATGTCATCTGCAAACAGAGACAATTTGACTTCCTCTTTTCCTATTTGAATACTCTTTATTTCTTTTTCTTGCCTGATTGCCCTGGCCAGAACTTCCAACACTATGTTGAACAGGAGTGGTGAGAGAGGGCATCTTCGTCTTGTGCTGGTTTTCAAAGGGAATGCTTCCAGGTTTTGCTCATTCAGTATGACATTGGCTGTGGGTTTGTCATAAATAGCTCTTATTATTTTGAGATAGGTTCCATCAATATCTAGTTTGTTGATAGTTTTTAGCATGAAGGGGTGTTGCTCAAGGAAATAAAACAGGACATAAACAAATGGAAAAATATTCCATGCTCATGGATAGGAAGAATCAGTATCGTAAAAATGGCCATACTGCCTAAAGTAATTTATAGATTCTATGCTATCCCCATCAATCTACCATTGACTTTCTTCACAGAATTAGAAAAAACTACTTTAAATTTCATATGGAACCAAAAAGAGCCCATATAGCCAAGACAATCCTAAGCAAAAAGAACAAAGCTGGAGGCATCATGTTACCTGACTTCAAACTATACTACAAGGCTACAGTAACCAAAATAGCATGGTACTGGTACCAAAACAGATATATAAACCAATAGAACAGAACAGAGGCCTCAGAAATAACACCACACATCTACAACCATCTGATCTTTGACAAACCTGAGAAAAACAAGCAATGGGGAAAGGATTCCCTATTTAATAAATGGTGTTGGGGAAACTGGCTAGCCATATGCAGAAAACTGAAACTGGACCCCTTCTTTACACCTTACACAAAAATTAACTCAATGTGGATTAAAGACTGAAACCTAAAACCATAAAAACCCTAGAAGAAAACCTAGGCAATACCTTTCAGGACATAGGCATGGGCAAAGACTTCATGACTAAAACACCAAAAGCCATGGCAAAAGCCAATATTGACAAATGGGATCTAATTAAACTAAAGAGCTTCTGCACAGCAAAAGAAATGATCATCAGAGTGAACAGGCAACCTACAGAATGAGAGAAAATTTCTGCAATCTATCTATCTGACAAAGGGCTAATATCCAGAATCTACAAGGAACCTAAACAAATTTACAAGAAGAAAACAACTCCGTCAAAAAGTGGGCAAAGGATATAAACTGACGCCTCTCAAAAACAGACATTTATGCGGCCAATAAACGTGAAAAAAAGCTCATCATCACTAGTCATTAGAGAAATGCAAATCAAAATCACAATGAGATACCATCTCGCACCAGTTAGAATGGCTATCATTAAAAAGTTAAGAAACAACAGATGCTGGAGAGGATGTGGAGAAATAGGAACACTTTTACACTGTTGGTGGGAGTGTAAATTAGTTCAGGTGGGAGTGTAAATTAGTTCAGTGGAAGACAGTGTGGCGATTCCTCAAGGATCTAGAACCAGAAATACCATTTGACCCAGCAATCCCATTACTGGGTATATATCCAAAGGATTATAAATCATGCTACTATAAAGACACATGCACACATATGTTTAATGCAGCACTATTCACAATAGCAAAGACTTGGAACCAACCCAATGCCCATCAATGATAGACTGGATAAAGAAAATGTGGCACATATACACCACGGAATACTATGCAGCCTTAAAAAAGGATGAGTTAATGTCTTTGCAGGGACATGGATGAAGCTGGAAACCATCATTCTCAGGAAACGAACACAGGAACAGAAAACCAACCACCACATGTTTTCACTCATAAGTGAGAGTTGATCAGTGAGAACACATGGACACAGGGAGGGGAACATCACCCACTGGGACCTGTTGGGGGGGTGGGGGGTCAGGGGAGGGGTAGCATTAGGAGAAATACTTAATGTAGATGACGAGTCGATAGGTGCAGCAAACCACCACGGCATCTGTATACCTATGTAACAAACCTGCATGTTCTGCATATGTATCCCAGAACTTGTGTGTATATATTATATACACGTATGTATGTGTGTATATATATGTGTATATTTTTATACATATATGCTGTAAACTGTATGCTCAGCATTAGAGCTCATATAATTTGCTTCCTTAATAAGCAACCAATGACACACGGGGCCACATGCGCACTTCCATGAAGTTTCTCAGTGTGGCCTCTTTCATGGAGTTTCAAGAACTTGCTCATCTTATAGGTGGGGAAACAGATCTGGAAAGAGCTAAATCAGCCAAGACTTGGACCAGACCTTGCTTGCTCCCATTGCTTTGTGTTGAGAGCTTTAGCACTTACTGGCTAGGTCCAGCAGGCAGAAGGGAATATTTGGGTTTCCTCAGGGGATGGCTAGAAGCCACAGTTGGATATAATTCACTCAGTCTTGTGGTGTAATAGTTGGGAGGCTGTCTTCTAAATGAAATTCTGAACTACTACGGATGCTGCTAACAAGTGGACTGAGAAATAGAATAAATACTTCTTTGTGGAGGGCTTCTTTCATGTTTAAGGTAGAAGGCAGTGGTTAGAAGTGTGGACTCCAAGTGTAACTCCTCAGTAACTTAACAGCTATGTGACATAGAGTAAGTTACCTAACTTCTCTAAACTTCATCTTCCTGATCTTTAAAATGGCAAAAATAATATTACTAAACAGGATTGTCAGGAGTAAATGAATAAGTCATTAAGAGAGAACACTACATGCCCCATGATGTTAGCTATTATGATGCTGCTGTCAGCAATGAAAAACATCGCTTATCTTACAGGATATAATATTCAGAATCCCTTGAGATATCCTTACCTTTTAAAATTTGGAAGTTTGCCAAGTCAGTTAAGAAACAACAAAACACTTCTGTCACAAGTATATCATTGATCAACAAAATTTGTTGAAAAGTGTAGCATCATACTCAAATACAGCAGTATATACTAGGGAAGTTTCTGAAATGTTGGTCCTCCTTGTTCTCCCACTTCACCCTTAAAACAACCTTAGTAATAAAACACCTAGCACAGTTGCAAATACATTCCTATTTTTTAAAAAGCCAGAATATACGTGTGTATATGTGTTATGTATATAGTTTTAAAATGTGCCCTATAAATTTTTTAGTTTTTCCCTTGGTCTTTTGCAAAAGGAAACAAATCCTCAAATATACTTAGAGCTACATCATAAAAATGACCTTAAATTATTGGGAAAGGAAGGGGGTGTGCTCTCTTTATGAAGGTAGAGAAATAAGAAAAATACAATTAAAAATGTTCTTATCTATGCTGAATTAAGAATATCCTACCATGTGAGAGTTACCTGTTTTGTTATTTTTTTAAAAACTTACCCACCTCCACCCATTCCAAAGAAACACATTCTCCAAGGATTCTGAAAGCTTACTGGACTCCGAGGACACTAATTTCCTAAGAAAGCAGTGCTGTCCAGTGCAGAAATAGACTATTCTTCAGTTTAATAAAGTGAAAACAAATATTTGTCACTTGAGTTTTTGAAAAACAATGGAAAATGTATATGTACGTAACTGAAATGCCATCCATGAAACAGTTACAACCAACAAAATAAGGAAGGCTTATGTTTCTATTTTACTTCAAAAGGAACAAATCAACTGGTCATCAGTCTTATAAGTTCTGGATTTGCCACCACCTCCAGAAACCGTACAAATGGATAGTTCTTTTGTTTTACTTATTTATAACATATATATCACATAAGGCAAATTCACTTCATGCTTTACTTCAGTAAAATGGGGAAAAAAGCTTTCTCTGCAATTGGCACTAAAGTTGTTTTAAGTTCTTAATAGCAAGGAGATACATCCAACTATAAGCAGAATGAACACAGTCATGATACATATCAAACCAAAATTATTTCCTTTATATAATCAGCAATGAGTAACTCCAGAGGTAGTATGGCAGAAACGAGCATGGATCCTATCAGGCCACAACCAAGACAAAATTAATATTTTTTCTATGGTTTTGACCATAAATTGCTTTACACATTTAGGACCTGAATAAAAACCACTTTCACCAGAAATCTTGGCCCATTAATTCAACTGACATATCAATTTACAACTTTCAGGACTGCAGATATAAAAAATGTAAAGTATAAAATTATGTAAGTTTGAAATGGTTTTAATTGTATTCATTAAAAATATTTACATTTCCCAGTACTTACTTGACAAAACCCCCTTGCAATATAATTCTACTCTAAACTTTTATTTATAAAATGAGGCTCACTTATGACATTTCAATGACTGCGATACTGCAAATTACTTACATTCTGTAAAATATCTTACGAACTTTCATATCAAAGGTAGTTTATATTGGATTATCGGAAACCCAATAGAGCCCACAGATGAGCTTCCTATAGTTCTTTTCATTAATGCTTGGAAAGCATGTGAACATGAAAAGTGCTGTTAAGTGCTATCATCTCCCTTAAATTTTCACTTATACTGTGTGCACATTGTGAAATAAACACATATGCAGCATGTCCATGTTTTGATATGTATTTTTTATTTCCCTGCAGTTTTCACTTATCAAGAACAAGTAACAGGGAAAGTTGTCTGAACTAGTGCATAAACAAACATTCTGAAACACCACTACACGTATCTAATTTACAAGAACCGTATAAAAAAAGTCACTAAAACACTACACTATGAAGGTGTCCAACGCTTACAGTCAGACTTTTTCCAACCCGTTACTTGCCTTGTAGCCACAGGAAAACTCTCCAAAATTGAAAAGACAATCTTGCCACAACCCTCCCCCCTCCCAACACCTGGGATGGCTCGATATCTAGACTTCCAATAATTATTGCAATGATATAATGCAATACATACCTGGTAAAGTATCTTTTATGTGGTGTGTTACAGTTTTAAAGCCAGTTAAAATATGCAGCCTTCAGATAAAATGTAATCCTCGAAAAATTTTCATATCTGCACAGTTTAAATGTGCTAGATGCATAATTTTTCCTATTCCATTTTTTGTGTAATTATTTTTTATAAATTGGTATTATAAATAGAAATATACATTCAAAATACATGGAAAAGTGAGTTACTACATTAAATTTGCATGTATCGATCCATCCCTTTCCCCTGCACAGTAATAGAAAATACTATTTTGCCTTGAACTTCATATTTGACAGTGAAATGCCACTAAAGTATTTACCAAAAAGTCCATCTAGTCAAATTGTGAAACAAAATGAACCAAGTGAAAACTTTACAGTTCCTTTAGAAAAAAATTACAAGAATTTCATTTCCTAGCTATGAATCTTTAACTTTTTAGACACAAAGTTGGATTTATTTTTACAAGATACAAAATGTAAACATGGCAAAATAAATAGTTAAAACAAGTGATGCAGGATCCCATTTCATGCTCATGATCCCATTAAAGAATTATTTTTTAAAATCCATTCAGTTGCAAATTCAAGTGCAAAAGCATGATGATGAATATCTACTATTCAAGTAACAGAAATAATATTGATGATACAAATAAACTATTTTACAAGGTAGTGATTTTCCCAATTTTACAAAATATACATCATATATGGATTTAACATCCAATATACTATAGTCCATTTAGGTCCATTGTTACACTCTGTGATCCACAGAGTGATGCCTTTTGCATTCAGCTGGAATATGAATGACTGCACACCGTCAGCACAGGTCAGAGCCACATGGTTTAGGTTATGTCACTTCCATAGCTACTGTTGTCTCTGCTATTCCATTTAAGCCCAATCTTTCTGGTTCGTGGTTCTCTCTATGATAAAGCAAAGAATAAAATAAACATTAATACTCTCTAGAACACTGATGCTACCACTTAGTATTTACAAAAACATTGTTATGTAACTACAACTAAACATGACTTCACAAGAACAATTCCCATTTTTACGATTTCTAGAAAGGAATGAGAAAAATTTTTCTTCAGCTCAGAAATTCCAATAATTCCTAATTTTTTTTATTATAGCTATTTTTTTTTTTTTTGAGACGGAGTGTCACTCTGTCGCCCGCTTGAGTGCAGTGGCCGGATCTCAGCTCACTGCAAGCTCCGCCTCCCGGGTTTACGCCATTCTCCTGCCTCAGCCTCCCGAGTAGCTGGGACTACAGGCGCCCGCCACCTCGCCCAGCTAGTTTTTTTGTATTTTTTTAGTAGAGACGGGGTTTCACTGTATTAGCCAGGATGGTGTCGATCTCCTGACCTCGTGATCCGCCCGTCTCGGCCTCCCAAAGTGCTGGGATTACAGGCTTGAGCCACTGCGCCCGGCCTTATTATAGCTATTTACTTAGGAAAGATAATAATTTAACATAACATTTCAGTAGAAGCCAATGAGAAATTACTTATGAAATATGTATCACAGGACAAACCAAGTTTTCCTTTTTTTTTCTGAGAGATGAAGCATATGACACTCAAAAAGAATAATCATTAGGAGCACAGTATTACGGAAATTATTTTCCACTAGAGTTTAATTCTATAGGCTTAAGATCATGTATTAACCTATGCAAATCAATTTTTTTCTGATTCACTGTTCTCCTTGTATTAGTGTCATAGACAGAAATATAAAAACATTCTAAAATATATTATGGATGTACATTAATCCTAGAATATTCTCATTTTTAATATACATAAAGTAATTTACTTTCCCTTTGTGTATGATGCTAAAGAAAACACAAATTTGGATGTGAAACCTAAACTCTGGCACGGAGTTAATCATAACAACTCTCATCTTCCAGACTGCCTAAACTATAAAACACCAGACAAGAGTAACTTCACGCCTGTAATCCCAGCACTTTGGAAGGCTGAGGCGGGTGGATCAACACGTCAGGAGATCGAGACCATCCTGGCCAACATAGTGAAACCCCATCTCTACTAAAAATACAAAAATTAGCCAGGTGTGGTGGCAAGTGCCTGTAGTCCCAGCTACTTGGGAGACTGAGGCAGGAGAATTGCTTGAACCCGGTAGGCGGAGCTTGCTGTGAGCCGAGACTGCGCCACTGCACTCCAGCCTGGGCAAGAGAGCGAGACTCCATCTTGGGGGTGGGGTGGGGGGGAGGGGGGAAAAGTAACTGAAGCTTCTAACATAGACTGTGATGTGTTTAACAATTTGATGTCCTTTTCTTTCTTTTCCTTTCTCTCTCTCTACTACTACTCTCCCTTTCTCTAATAATCCTACTAGGTTGGCATTTAAGCATCCTACTAGGCACCTTAAACAAATAACTAAGTCACAGAATTTTATACAGATCTTCAGTATCTATTGAAAATCAAGTCTGTCAATAAACACCTATTGCTTGAGCAGTGTAAAAAAAAGTCTTTTTCTTCCCACAGGACAGCCAGCACAAAGGGTTCTCATCACTGAAACACACACACACACCTTGCTATGCTGCTGATGGCACTGCTGGGAGTAACCTTTGGCACTCTGTCCATACTGGCAGCAACTGTGGCAAGTTTTAAGGCTGTTGGCGATGGTGCTGAAGTCCGTGTATTGATATGCACATTGACTGGAGAAACAACACTGACATTATTGAGGTGCACTGCATTTGTCAGGCAGGAATTGTTCATGGGAAGTGTCTGAGGACTGCTTGTGCACAATGCTGGGATTAAGTGGTTTGTAGTGGTGTGGCCAACTGTCCTTACAAGTTGTACAGCTGAAATCCCTGGGCTAGATGATAAAGCCATATTGGTGGAGTATAATGTTTTAGAGGTTCCTGAAAAAGAAAAAAGTCATTCAATTAGTATCATGAGACATCAATAAAACTATTTTTAGAAGTTTAATAAAAATAAATACAAATATTTGTATTTGAATTGAATGCCAAGTTAACTTTTCACACACCGATCTCTCCAAAGGGAGATTCTGATCACTAAGTAGAATGTACTAATCTGCTACAACCCCCAAAACATCCTCTTTCTACTGGTCTACAAAAAAGAGCTTTGCAAAGTATCCTGCCGCCTATATCTGGCAACTGTGGAGTTAAGTATAACAGGACAGATGGAAATGACAGTTAGGTTTCCCTAAGAATGCACACATGCATGAATATTAGTAAAAATGGACAATCAGGCTCATGAGTATATATAAAAGCAAGTGGAAAATCCTAGGGTCTGAGAGGTAGCTGAAGGATGATAGGAATAGCAAGTTTTTGCGGACTCAAGGTACTAAGAAGCAGACAGGGTTTCATGGCAATACTCTATCTAAAGAGGCGGAGCCAGAGGAAGTATGCCTATGAGTGGTATGTAAGAGTGGGAAGGCAAACCGAATTTCCAGTTTATTACTGTCCTGGGTTATATTTCACCTTTTTATCAATGCATGGATGATTCAATGGGGATGGTTAGCTCAACAGATTTCCTAAGATGTGAGGCAACTGACAGTATGTGAATGAAACCAGGAAGGGTAGAGTGTTACACAGGTTATGTATTCAATGGATGAGGGAGAAAACAAGGAGTAGATTCTATGTGAATTCTAGAAACATCTAGCTATTTCTCCCTATCTTTCCAAAGAAATCCTAAAGAGTCCTGATTGACTTCTTATACACATTTTCTCCTTGGATAAAAAAACAAAAACCATACTCCCAATTACTGAGTTACAACTTCAAGAAAGTAGGTACCATGTGAAACCCCAGCTGTACCTGAAGGCTGGACAACACCGTTTATGTTGTTGTGGCCAGTGTTCTGTTCCTTGGCTACCTCACTGCGACTTGGAACAGGTGCACTGACCACTGCAGATGCAGCAAAGTGGGCGCTTGCTGAGTCAAGTGTTTTAGACATACAGTCAGAGGTGCTTGAGCCCTATAGAATGAACAAAGTTAAATTCTCTAATTTTTAGATGTAATTTTATGAACATATTAAGGGATGGGGCAAACCCAAGAGGCTGTTGCCTTTCTAACCTTGAACAATTATAAGTGTTTAGATTAAGAGATCTAGGATTCCATAGACGATTTTTGGTAAATGAAGCAGGGAAGTGAACAAAAACTGGGGATTTATTTCTGAGAAAGAACTAGAGATTAAATAACCCAAGGCTTTAATGTTCTATTAATTTTTCCAGTAAATATTAATGAATGCTTTTAAAAATGCTTGACAAACTAGATACTTGGATAAAATGAAATCAAAGATATAATTAATAGATATTTTTGTCACAACGTGAAAACCTATCTTGGCCTAACCCTGAAACAGGCTGAAACTACTTTAGGCTGGTTAACCAAGAGACTCAGAAAAGTTTAAATAGCCATTCCTCCTTCATTCTGTATAAAACTGGTTACTAAGTCCTACAGCCCTAGTCCTTGAGCAAGTCCCAGATACACCTGGATGTCACAGGAGTGTTGGGTTCCAAAGTCACTGAGATACTCATGTTACTGGAGTCAGGATCTTTAAAGTCAGTGTACTGACCCTTTGAGAATGGGCTGAACCACAACGGGCAGATTCTAGCCTGCGAGCTCACAAAATATAACCAAGATTGAGTAAATCTCAGTTACTACTTTACAAGTGGTTTTAGAATTATAGAGCAATAAAATTTAAGACCTAAAATGCAAGGTTTATGTTTTTCAGGTGGTTCAAATTTGAAATAAGATTTCTTAGTTTTGTTTTTAGTGGCTTAAAATAGAAATTTATCATCATATAGTTCTGTAGGCCAGAAGTCCACAATGAAGCTTATGGGGTTAAAATCAAGGTGTTGGCAAGGCTGGTTCCTTCTGGCAATTATGGTTTTATGAAGTATTTTTATTCTTATCTCTAGCATCTTTATTTAGTGGTGTCTACAAACAACTTCCCTTAGTGGCAATTTTCTTCTTCATTTTTAAAAACTTTTATTTATTTATTTATTAATTTTTTTGAGACACAGTCTGACTCCATCACCCAGGCTGGAGTGCAGTGGCGCGATTTAGCTCACTGAAACTTCCCCTTCAGAGTTCAAGTGATTCTCATGCTCCAGTCTCCCAAGCAGCTGGGCTTACAGGTATGTACCACCATGCCCAGTTAATTTTTGTATTTTTAGTAGAGACAGGGTTTTGCCATGTTGGCCAGGCTGATCTCGAACTTCCGACCTCAAGTGATCTGCCTGCCTCAGCTGCCCAAAGTGCTGGGATTACAGGCGTGAGCCACCGTGCCTGGCTGCAATTTTCTTCAACAGGAAAATGTGATTCACAATGGCAAGGCATTATGCTGTTAATATATTGCACAATTCAACTGAATTACTGCCCAGCTTATGAAGCACATCCACATGGCACTTAAACACATAGTTTAGGAAGTGGTTAGGAAAGTTATATCTTTCAAAAAAATCTTCTTTGGGGGAGTAGAGGTGGAGAATGATTCTTACAACTGCATATATAATTACTTCTATAAATTCTTAACAACCCTTCAAAAAATTTAAAATACCGTATCTGGCTCCAGAACTCTTCTCAAAGTATTAAGAGACTAGTTTATAAGCTAGTCACTTAAAATTACGTACATTAACTGAAAAGAAATTCAGGTTAGAGCCCCCAAATCAAGAGTGGCAAAACCAAGATTATCTTCTTGGTATCTGACTTGACTAAAATGGAATAAAACTACATACTGATGAAAGAAACAGACATAACTATGACAAAAAGAGCAGTTTACCTGTGCTTTTGGATGTGTCTGTTGCGAGGAATGCTGAGATTGCTGTTTCTGCTGAAGCTGGGCAAGTTGCTGCCTTTGCATCTGAACTAACTGCTGCTGATGTGTCTGAAACTGCTCTTCCGTGATACCCCCTGTTACTGGTAAACAACATGAATTTTGGAAATGAGTACGTTTTAAAAGATTTTTAATAACATAAGCAGAATATAAATTTACTCCACAATTAAGATGAAAGCAATAACAAACTACAACATGGATTATCAGAAAATAATCTAATGAAAATGGCAAATCTTTCATCAAGTGTGGCGTATGCTTGTATCTGTGATCTCCATCACATGCTAAGAAAAGTGCCTAAATGTAGTTTTTGTTGAATAATATAGTTCTAACATGAATATTTTACCATTTATTCAGACTTAACATCTTTGAGACCACTCTTAATTCTCTACATTATGACGAGCAAGTAATGAGAAAAACTTTGATTTATTCATGTTAATAGTAATAAAATAATCACTAAGTTATAGCCTTAATAAGAAAGTAGGACCATCTGCAAGACTGTCAATGATTTTTACTGCTGGTTTCATATAATATTGAAGTGAAAATATTTTATTCTCTGATTACAAATCAAAGTAGAGAGCAACATTCATCTAACATAACCATAAACTATAATTTAAGACAACAGATTCAATGTCTAAAGTAAATCCATCTATAAAAATATGGGCTAGAAATCAGACAAGTATTCAGAAAACTGAAGATAATATGTATCCTCAGATGTAATAAATTCTATTGTGACCAACTATGTTAAAAGTGTGTTTCAAATGAAAACAAAATATTTTGTTGTTTTTAACAACAACAAAAATACTTTTGGGTTGGTAGATCATAGATAAAATATTGCCAACTAGCTGCGTTTTTTGAAAAAATCAGCTAAGTTACAGAAACCATTTTTCTCAAAGAAATGTCAACAAAATTTCATTCGTTGATATTTCAGCAGATGATTGATAAATTGATTTAGAGAACACAAAGACATTTCCATGGAAGTCAGTACAATATTAGAGTCAAGAAAAATTAAATGACATGAGAAGAAATGTACTTTAGAGTAATTTTGCTCTATTTTTTAACTGCTCACTTTCCTTTCTCCCAATTATTTCAATCAACAAATATTTACTATCTACTATAATGCAGAATGCTGCACTAAGAGTTACAGTGAATACAGGGGAAAATAAGAAGAGGATCTCTGTTACAAAGTCCTGGAATGTAGTTGGAAAGAAAAGACAGACATAAGAAATACCAATTAATGAATCAACCTTTACATGTAATTGAGTGATCTAATCAATATGACCTAAAGGAGTTTAGACTGGCAACTATAGCCTCAATCTAGCTTACTTAACTCTCCCAAGTTTTCTGTTGAGTAGGATCACGCATAAATAATTTAAAAAAATATTTATGGTAAATTAGACATATAACAAGTTATGCCTAGTACAGTCTATTTTCTATGAAAAAGGAGTTATGCCCCAGAAATGAACAAAGCTTTGGATATACTCTCATTTCTATTCCACAATATTATCATTAAAATTTGTCTTGGACTAGAAGGGGAAAACAGTTCTTAGATAGCAATGTTATTTTTAAAAGATTCAAAACCTTGGGGCTATTACAGTGCTCACTCTAAAATTTTTAAATTACCTGTATTTTTGAAGTACACATTAGTTATCTTACTGAATTACCAACAAAATCAAATGTCTTTCTTTGCACATGTTAAATTCACTGCAAGTGTTCTATTTTTAAATGAAAAAAATTTTTTTAAATTCTAAATTTATAATCTTCAACCTCAAATGAAAATGTGAAGTATTCATGAATTTCCAGCTGTTTGAAAACCTTGGGGAAAGAGATGAAAAATAGTTTATTAGATACAAAGACAGAAAGAAAAATCTTAAATTAAACCCAAATAAATCTGTTTAAGTCCTATGTGTACAGTTCACCAATTCAAAAGAAATGGACTTGGAATCTGGTATTATTACAACAGTCCTTAAGTCCAGTGTCAAGTGTGTCCAGAGTTGAGCTTTACGCTCTGGTGAAAAGGTGAGAGGCACAATGATTAACATTAAGTGAGGAATAAGCCAAATAAGAATATATACTTTCAGTGGCTATTTCAAAATTGAGAAAGCAGCAAGAATGAGAATTTTTTCTTCTTTCTATAATCGTTTAAGTCAGCTGATAAAATCTTACTAATTCAGAATAAAGTATATATCTAAATTAGTAGAAAGAACAAATTCCTGTTTTTTGGAGGCAGAGTCTTGCTCTATTGCCCAGGCTGGAGTGCAGTGGTACAATCATAGCTCACTGCAGCCTTGAACTCCTGGGTTCAAGTGATCCTCCCGCCTCAGCCTCCTGAGTAGTGAGTAGTTGGAACTACAGGTGCATGGCATCACACCTGGCTAATTTTTAAAATTTTTTGTATACCCAGGGTCTCATTATGTTGCCCAGGCTGGCCTCCAATTCATGGCCGCAAGTGATCTGCCTGCCTCAGTCTCCCAAAGTGCTGGAATTACAGGCATGAGCCACTGTGACCAACCCAAATTGCTACTTCTTAACAACAACAAAAATATTTTTTGGGTTGGTAAATCATAGATAAAATATTGCCAACTAGCTGTGTTCTACCTGCTTTTATGAACACATGATCATTTGTGTACATATTAAAAAGGGAAACAGATAAAACTAGCTGTTTTTTTTGGGTGTCCGCATTTACTGTCCTGTCTTCTTGAGACCATTAATTTGCTCAGGAACCTTATTCTTTTCTCCTCATAGGAAACTCAGAAAATCCGAACCTAGTCGCAATCCAAATTATTCAGACTAATGGTCAGTGTTTCTTAACCTTTTTAAACCTAGGTGGACTTTGATACTAAAATTCTCATTTCTGATCCCATTTCTGGTTGAGAATCACTGACACAAATTTAATTCTATATGTATATGCTTTAAAAAATTACATTCATTTTTTTCTTTTCCCCCTCACCTGAATCTCAGTATGTTATATCCATTCTTGGCATCTAGCTCTTTATTATTAAGCAAGGTATTCTGTGCTTGCAACAAGCTGATCTTCCTCATTCAGAATTTTCTAGAGCACTATTTATTATTACTTCAAAACTTTAGACAAAAATCGCCAAGAGTAATCAATGACACAAAATTGGAACATATACAAAATATCCTTTCTAACTCCTTTATTATTTTGGGGTGGAGGAAAAGTGGTATGAAATGCACAGTTTTAATAGCATGGACACAATATTGAATTGCAATTCTCAGGGTTCTCAGGGTTTACTTACTGGTAGGTGGGGGGGGGGCAGGAGAAATTTGACTGAAAGCACTTTCTCTACTAATTATTTTTTCTTTCATAAGTTACTGAAATACATCCAGAAGATATTTCTTACATTGCTCTGGATTACCAAGAGGCACACATTAAAGTACATCAGAAATAAGTAATAGTTATAGAGTGAACAAATCTGTTTCAGAATAAGATACAAGACAGGGACCAGGGACCCAGCTTTGGGTGAGGTGATGGTGGCACCAAGGGCAAGTGGGAATGTACAAAAGGGAAATTGAGATTCTCTGCTTCTCTTGCTTAGGGCCAAGCCCAGTTTTTTCACTAGCTGATCTTAAGTTGCTAGCTTAAAAGTGAAATTCATGCTGGTCATAAATCTATCCCATCACATGCCCACAAATCTTATCAATTTAAAAGTAACCATAAATCTGATTGTTTTGTGAAGGCAGGAGTATTTCAATACTCCAGATAGATGAGAAGTATTCCTTTCCCTAAGTAAAATGTTTTGCAAAACTTCCTGGGTAACACATTCTCTATAACACATTCGGCATACTTGTTATATGATTTTCCCTTTTATATACCCAAATATGTAATTCAGGACATTAGTAACATACTTGTATTTCTAGATATATTGTATACAGAACAGTCTGTTTTTCACGAAAGCCCCTCACCTTTCTGGCTATCTTCTACAAATCTGATTCATTACCTATCTTGTAATTACCAGTCTACTTTTATTCCTCAGATAAATCCATATGCCTTTTCTTAGGTATCTGTCACCATCCTTGGAAAGCAGACTTTGTTTTCAAAGGTCCCAGCCATCCCTCATGAAATGAGTTCCTGTATGGTGCTCTGCCTAAGGTGACTTCTTAGTGATCAACTAAAAACATACTCTGTGTACCTCCACAGATTTTACACTAACACAATGATTATAAAGCTTTAGGTCCCTGCTTCTTAAGCTTGTGCCCAGAGGTATTCTTGAGTATATGGGAAATCTTTGTTAACTCTGTATTATTTTTGTTGACAAATGAAAAGAACAATCTAAACAGAAATACACTCTGGATCTTCTGGATGATCATCCCACAACAGAGTAGGAACACAGGATTTTTGTGCTTGTGCCTTTGTTTTTTCATCATCTCTTAACTTTTAATGCAGTGTTTCTTAAACTGGCCTAAGATGGATTCTTGGGAAGCCATGAATTTTTCAAATACTAGCCTCGACTAAATTTTCACGGCTTAATGAAGAATACCTAATTTGGTAGTAAAGATTATTTAAAAGTCAAAAAGAATACATTATCTAGTATTTTTTCATCTACCAGGTCAGTCTTTGTTACAAGTTTTCTTTTTTTCTTTTTTAAGAGACAGGGTCTTTGCCTGGGTGCAGTGGCTCACGCCTGTAATCCCAGCACTTTGGGAGGCCGAGGCGGGTGGATCACCTGAGGTCATGAGTTCAAGACTAGCCTGGGCAACATGGTGAAACCCCATCTCTGCTAAAAATAAAAAAATTAGCTCGGCGTGGTGGCTCGTGCCTATAATTCCAGCTACTTGGGAGGCTGATGCACGAAAACTGCTTTGCCTGGGAGGCGAAGATTGCAGTGAGCCAGAATCATGCCATTGCACTCCAGTGTGGGCGAGAGAACAACACTCGTCTCAAAAAAAAAAAAAGGGGAGACAGGGTCTTGCTATGTTGCCCAGGCTGGTCTCAAACTCCTGGCCTCAAGCCATCCTCCCACTTTGTCCTCACAAAGTGCTGAGATTACAGAGGTGAGTCACTATATCCAGTATTACAAGAGTTTTGGTATATGCTTTATCAAAGATATTCTGACTATATGCAATTTTTGTTTTAAAGGACAGATCTGGGGCAGGATTAAAGGGTAGAGAGAGGGATCTTACATCAAATCTTCTGGGTTAGAGTGGGAAGTCAAATGAAAGTTCATATAAACCACTGGAGCTACTCTGCTGACAAACATATCCAGGAGGGTTGACATTACCTTTCCAGGACTGTATACATCTTACAAATGTAACTCTTACAGTGAAAGGCAAACTAACCAATAAACTGAGTTTTTGTGGGTGGGGAGTGGAAAGGTGAGGGGCGTTGGGGAATGGAGAACAAATAGATGTGAGGATAATGAAAAAAGACTAAAAATCCATTTAAACTTCTGAAACCCAAGCCAAATATTTACAATTGAAACTTTGTTATTTCCTTTTATAGTTTAACTAAAATATTTTAATCCCTTAGGTCTGAATCCATTTCTCACCTCTGGAAGCAACCCTAATCCTTAGCTAGATGCTAAATCACATTATACCAATCCTAAAACTATCATACTTGCACACATTTATGACGATTTAAGAATGAATGGGAAGAGAAACTGAAGAAATTAAAAATCAGGAATTTCTCTTGGAAAACTTTACAAACAATGATTTTAGAAATTGGTAATATTAAGATATTTAAAGTTGTCAAAAAGGCTGCTGGTATCTATTCTGTATATTATGACAGGTAAGATAAGAAAAAAGTATCATGTTAATTTGCAACCATGCATTAGTGAAAACTAAAACTAAATGTAAATTAATCTGTCCTTTCAAATCTGAAAAAGCAAAGCACTTTTAGATACAAAATGTATTTTCTTGAGTTCTGGATTTAAGAACATCATCTCAAAGAATAATACTGTAGTTTCAAAGGATTATCCCCTGTTTATGTGAAGAAATTACATTCTTCATGTACACATTACAATTTGCATGTGCTATTAATTAAGTTCCTTGAAGGTAAGGATTGTCTTGTAAAACTGCAACTTTTAAACACTTAACCCAGTGTTTCCCATATAAGAGACACTAAATGATGTATGAAATTAATTTCTCTTGGTTATTCAATTGTCATGTTCACCACAATCAATCTATTCTTTATCCTGCTTTTTTTCTTTGAGAAGTGTTTTTCAATTAAGAGGATATACCTTTATTTTACTTAAAGGTTAATGAAACACATCTCTGCTTTCAAATGAAGTCTTTAGTTTTGGTTCTAATACCTAGGATACAGTTTTCAATTTTCCTTTAAGTATATAAAAGATAACACACACACACATATATGCAATTTTTGCATACATATGCAAATATATATATATTTATTTATTTTTTTGAGTCAGGGTCTTACTTTGTCACCCAGGCTGGAGTGCAACGGCAAGATCTTGGCTCACTGCAGCCTCTACTTCCTGGGTTCAAGAGATCTTCCCCCCTCAGCTGGGACTAGAGGCACGTGCCACCACACCCACCTAACTTTTGTATTTTTAGTAGAAACTGGGTTTTGCCACATTGCCCAGCCTGGTCTTGAACTCCTGGCCTCAAGTGATCCACCTGCCTCAGCCTCCCAAAGTGCTGGGATTACAGGCATGATTCACTGTGCATGGCCTAGAATATATTTTGGACACATGGGCTATGACTTGGAAAACATTAATCAGGGCTATTAACAACATTTAAGAGAAAATTATTTGCCACTAGCCCTTAATTCCACATAAGATGCAGCCCTCTTTTTAATTTTTGTTTAAGAACTAAGGAACTTGTGATATAAATAAAGTGCATTATGTTTCTATTTCTGATTAAACTCATTTGCTGGGATTTCCCAGCTGTGAAATGGACAATTTAGTACTAATAATCTGTTTAGTTCAGTGTTACTCTCTGCCAGGGAAAAGTACAATCCAGTGTTAGTCTTGGTCCCTTATTTTTTGTCTTGTTACTCTTAAAAACAACTGTGCTCTCACGACCAAGCCCACTAAGAACAAGCAGAAGGAAAAAGTGTTCAAGACACATAGATTAAAAAAACCAAACACATGAGGATCCCATTCTTTTGCTGTATCCTTAAATACATGAGGATACATCCATCAAAAGTAAAAATATAGTTTTCTAAAACTCCCTCATCCTTCCATTTAGGTAGATGAGGAAATTCCTATCTGTATTCATGGAATTGTAACTGAATTCACTTAAAATTATTATCTAACCAGAACTAACAAATCTATATAATGAATATAACTGATACAAATCATTAAATTATAAGTTTTCAATTATTTTTTTAAATGCTGTTAAAAAACTTTTTTCATTATGTATTTGTATTGCCATGCCTATTATTTTAAAACAAAATACATCTGTTGAAAACAAAAAACCTTGTGGTCCCAGTGACTAGAGGAGTCACAGTCAAGAAGAATGAGTTCAAACAAAATCTTTTACTCTAGGAATAAATTACTAAATAAGACAGATATGATTTCAAAACACTGAATTCTAATGTACCTTAGTTGCTGCTTAAGTCTTAAAATTTTTTAAGGAAAGAAATGGTACTGTGTTGAGGGTATTAAAAAATTTCAGATAGGAAAAATCACACAGACCAAAAAGATTATTTTTTTTCTAATGGTAATGTAAAGATAAAAATACAAAAAAATCTTGTTGTCTATGATGTTAACATAGCCAACTTGTGACTTAAATTCCCTGAGAAGTACATGCACGCCTAACGTAACAGTTTAAATGCTTATTTTATGTTGTATGGTAGTGTCATAGGATTATAGAGGTGATTATAATGGAACTATTTAAGTCGTATTAACTTATATTTTGGACCAATACATATGTCGTATTGATGATATAACAATATATACAGGCTGGGTGCAGTGGCTCAAGCCTGTAATCCCAGCACTTTGGGAGGCCGAGACGGGCGGATCACGAGGTCAGGAGATCGAGACCTGGCTAAAACGGTGAAACCCCATCTCTACTAAAAAATACAAAAAAAACTAGCAGCGCAAGGTGGCGGGCGCCTGTAGTCCCAGCTACTCGGGAGGCTGAGTCAGGAGAATGGCCTGAACCCGGGAGGCGGAGTTTGCAGTGAGCTGAGATCTGGCCACTGCACTCCAGCCTGGGCGGCAGAGCGAGACTCTGTCTCAAAAAAAAAAAAAAAAAAAAAAACAACCAAAAAAAACAATATATACAACACATATATACTTTCTGGAAAAAAGTCAAGTTAAATCTAGAGTTAATCTGGAATGTATAGTACGAAGCTGAAAATATCTGACAATGTTCACGCTGAGAAGGAAGACATTAAAATCACTTTTTAATGTGGTATACATCAGCAGAGAAAACAATCAGCCTACGGTCAAATGTAATTATAAATGCCTCTATATGGTGTGTTTTAAACTCTCTTTTTAAGAAAAATTATTTTGAGAATGTTTAGTACAGGAATTCCATTTAGCTAAATAAACTGGAACTTTGTCTTAGAGCTGGCTGAAAAAAGATCTGATTTAATACTTGTCAACTTTCTACTATCTTTAGATTTCTAATAATCCTGCAGCCTCAAATTGTATTACACATTTATCCATTTCAGCTTCAAGCACTCTTTCAACTTCACAGACTCATGAACTTTATATAATGGGAGGCCATTTTCCTTACTTAAGTTCGTTTAGGAGAAAATTAACCAACTAATTTGGATAAATGATATGCCAATTTCTAATCATTCAAACAAATCCAATATTTCATTATAACCTTTAAACAAATCACTGTACAAGTCAAGTTGGAAAAGAGGCAGTTCAGTAGCTAAAAGAGACTGAACATTATTGAGACCAATCAAGCTAAAGTGATTCATGATCACTGTAAGGAAGTTTAAATATGATAATTTCACATCCTAGAATGTATCATCCAGGAAGTAATTTAGAAATACAAAAAAAAAAAGGTATCAACAGTGTAAGTCTCTATGTTAGTCTTGGGATACAATGCATATATACAACGTATACATTATAAAGATATTTATAAATTATACATACTTGCATACATGTGATAAAACAGACCACAGAAGAAAACAAATCAAAATTGTACCTTAGATTCTCCAGATATTATACATTATTTACAATGTACATGTCATAAAAATATTACATTAATTTGAATACATCTCTTAAAAATGAAAAAACTTCCTGATTTAACTAGAGGTAAGCTATCGGACAAAAATTATTATTCATAGGGGCTTGGCACAATGGCTCATGCCTATAATCCTAGCACTTTGGGAGGCTGAGGCAGGTGGATCACCTGAGGTCAGGATTTCGAGACCAGCCCGGCCAACACGGCGAAACCCTGTCTCTACTAAAAATACAAAAATTAGCTGGGCATGGTGGTATGTTCCTGTAGTCCCAGCTATTTGGGAGGCTGAGACAGGAGAATCGCTTGAACCCAGGAGGCAGAGGTTGCAGTGAGCTGAGATCACGCCACTGCACTCCAGACTGGGCGATACAGCGAGACTCCATCTAAAAAAAAAAAAAAAAAAAAAAAAAAATTATTCACAGGGAGTCTCCTAAAAATCATTTTCCAGAAAGAGTTTTCAAAGGTACTCTCAAGGAGTAATGGTTACATTTAATCAAAGATTACGCACCAAAATGAAAATTACCTTTAACATAAGCAGTAGATAGTACTGCGCTGTGATTATCTGGTGGCAGCTTATAAGCAGTGTGCTTTGTAGGGAAGTCTGTATGCATTCTGCCTACATTTACCACACCAGGAATACACCCGAAATAGATGTCAGTGGTTTTACAGTACTAGTTAGGACAATTTGGTTAAAATGTGAGGCAGAACAGTACAATTTTGTTTCTTAGGTTGGGGAAAAAAATGCAGTAGGTTAAGATAAAATTCCTTTCCCAATAAAATTAAGTAAAAAAGAATAGCAGGATATACTTTTAACACAGCAACAGCTTACCTGATATGCCATTCTTGCTGGTGTTCAATAAAGCTACAGATGCTGCAGAAACTCTTTTATTGTTCACAGTCTGCCCTGGTTTTCTTGAGGTACATTCTTCACTATCACTGTCCTGTAAATTTAGTAGCCTTGGCTGGAAACACTGTAGTCGACATGATCTGATATTGCTTAATATTTCAGAAAGGGACAGTCTATTTTCACAATGTTTACTGGAAGCATTGGTCCGAGAGAAATTAGAAGAAAAGTCTATAGTTTGGGAAGAGCTTGAAAAACTATTCAGCATTTCAGGGTCTATCTGTTTTAGGACTGGGTCATGTTCTGTGGATATTCGGTCCATTATGACCCTGAAAAGCAAAATAAAACCAAACATTAACTAAGACAGCTGAACATTTTTTCTTTGTCTTCTGTTCCAGATAGCAAACAAAAACCAAAAACCAAAAAACAAATACCAAAAGTGAAAACAAATACTTCACCTTCCACCTCTGCCAATTCGCCTCCTTGCAAATCCTATACATCTTCTTGGGACTGTAAGTGTTGTAAGGCAATGCCTATACCTCAACTTATCCAAATCTGCCAGTTCTGAATTTTCACATGAATGGTTAGCTTGGTCCAAACGAGGCTGCAAAGAAAGAAAAAAAAAAAAACCCAAAAAACTCATGGAGTAAATTTGAAATGAAGACAGGTTAGATCATGATAAACATGAAGTAACTGCAACATTAGCAGAACAATTAAAATCTAGACATAAAACTGTAAAAATCGGGCTTCACTGACTATTAATCAGGTTAAATTTTACAAAACTGAATCAAAAGTTCACTCACCAAGATTACCCAAACTGAATTTAGTTTCTAAAGATAAATTCACTTAGGGTCCATTATACTTAAAAAGGAATGTATCTTTTAAAAAAAAATGCAGCTTTTAACGTATGTGTACAAAGTAGAGATGGTGAAATTACATTGTAATTTGTAGGCTTCCTACTGAGAAACCAGAAACAAAATTTTTTGGACTAAAAATTGCATTTCAAACTCTTAAAGGGTCAAACTGAAGCTTCCTCTTTACTTTTAAGAAACACATATCCAAGCGGGATGCAGTGGCTCATGCCTGTAATTCTAGCACTTTATGAGGCCAAGACAGGAGGATCACTAGAGACCAGGAGTTCAAGACCAGCCTGGGCAATGTAGCAAGATCCTATCTCTACAAAAATTACAAAAATTAGCAGCATGTGGTGGTATGTGCCTGTAATCCCAGGAAGCTGAGGTGGGAGGACTACTCGAGCCCAGGAGTTTGAAGTTACGGTGAACTGTATGATTGCATCACTGCACTTCAGCCTTGGTGACAGAGCAATACCCTGTCTCTAAAATAAATAAATAAATAAATAAATAAATAAATAAATAAATAAATAGAAAGAAAGAAAGAAAGAAACAGCCTGTTCCCTGCCTTCCCATTCCCTTCATCATTTTATCATGCTATGTCTGTCCCCTTTCATTAAGAATTTTCCCTTCTCTCATCAGCATAATTAGTAAACAAATCTCCACCTCTCCTAAATTTACACACCCTAAAATAGTTGTCAGTGTATGTTTACCATTACATAGCAAGATAAATGATCTCCACAAGCCATATAAGAAAGTCAAAGCCATCCTCACAATGCTACATTATACCTCATCCGAGAACCTTGGAGAGTGATATAATGCGACTTCATAGCATAAAGCAACTTCTAGGTGTGTCAAAAAGTTATGAATACAATTATTAGACAAAACACTGCCATTATGGAAGTTTAAAAATTATTATTTTGTTTGATACCTACTGGTATGTATGCACAAGATGGGCTTGCATAACAATAAATTTCAATAAACACCTAGTAGCCATCAAAGGTTCTAGAACCAACTTACAAATTCTGGGTTTACTTAATTCTAGTAATGACACACTGAATAATTTTTACAACTGCTGAAGCTATAATTAGTGCCCAAAATGAAACTAAATTTCTAAAATGTGAGGAATTATCAATTTCCAAGAAGAAGATTCCGATGCCCTTTGAAAGGACTCAGTACCTTTTAGCATTTTTTACCAGTATTCACATAAAGGATATTACACAAAAAAAATTGATGCATTTCCCATTTTTAGATCAAGACTAAGTCATCTTGACACGGGTTACCTGTTAATTCCAGTTCACAAAAACACCACACACACACACAAAAGTTCTTACAGCATAATACTGGCATCCTGCCCGCCTTCTGAAAGCACAGGGACCATCAGGATCATTTTCTTCTTCCGGTTCTGATACTGGGGACAATACCTAGACAAAAGAGGAATTCCATTTAGGAGTTATCAAAAGTCAATAGATCAATGTTTATAATGCTCTAAAATTTAAATCTGATCACAAACAGTAAATCGCTTCTATATTACATATCGTAGGTACTGAATTCCCCCAAAACATTAAATGACTAGCAAAAATTTTCTATGGTTAAAAATCCTTCTTTTTAATGGATTAGTTCTTTCAGGTTAAGTATACACGGCATTGGCAATGCTTAATTGCTTCTAAACATGAAGTGCTAAGACTTAGAATTAATATAGTTTTTATACATCCCATTATATTTTATAAATAATGTATGTGGCTATAAATATTTAATGACAGTTATACTTCACCTATAGGTAAGTGTTTTTATCCAATAACTTTATCTCTCTGTAATAAAGCCAAAAACTAGGACACAAAAACAGCTTATAAATAGCCAAAAAATCACCACAACGAAAAAACCTCAAAGGCCATAAAGGTCAGGTTTTATTCAAAGGAAAATCTTGTATCTCCCCACTCACTTTTTAAAAATCCCTTTTTTTTTTTGAGATGGAGTCTTGCTCTGCCGCCCAGGCTGGGGTGCAGTGGCCGGATCTCAGCTCACTGCAAGCTCCGCCTCCCAGGTTTATGCCATTCTCCTGCCTCAGCCTCCCGAGTAGCTGGGACTACAGGGGCCCGCCACCTCACCCGGCTACTTTTTTTGTATTTTTTAGTAGAGATGGGGTTTCACCGTGTTAGCCAGGATGGTCTCGATCTCCTGACCTCGTGATCCGCCCGTCTCGGCCTCCCAAAGTGCTGGGATTACAGGCTTGAGCCACCTCGCCCGGCCTTAAAAATCACTTTTTAAACTTAGCAGATCAGAAGTAGAAAATAAGAAGAGAAAAGAAGACTTGCTAAAGTAAGCAGATTGGTTATAAAAGAGATAAGCCCACAACGCTATAGGAAAAGAATAAAGACTTTCAGAAATCTGTTACATATTAGAAAGCACTCTGCCCAGGCCATGTCATATCAGGCCAAATATCCCTAGGTAACTGAGTGGGCTTCTAGGGCAGTAGCACTGACCTATCAGAGCACACTTTATAAATGTCATAAAAACAGATTAAATAATACACAAATATACCGACGACAGGGAAATAATATGTTTTAGATAAATTTCCACCCATAATGATTAAAATTTTTAAAAAAGTTTTGGTACTTAAGTTTCAGTTGTCTCGCACTCTCACTTTGTAGTACATCTCTTTTTCTGACAAACGCTGGCTCAACCATATTTACTTGCAAATTTCTGAACCTCACAAATCCCTCTCTTCCTATTTTGAGAGGAAAAATGTTTTCTCCATACTATTTCCAAACTGTGGTAACTACCACTGAGCAGGGTCATCCAGGGGAGAAAGGTATTTGTTTGAGGTTCCAATATACCTCCACCAACCCTATGGGGGAGACACAGAAACAGTGAGCTGGGGCTGATTCTTCTTCATGGGGAACCAAGCCCCAAACCTGAAATTTGAAAGGAAATCCCAAATGTGAATTTTACACTTTGGTTCCTTTGCAAATAATGTACCTATGCTAAAATATACACAGGAAGTGTCACAAAGTCTCAGAAATTCTGTATATAAAATCTATCACCCCTTCCTCCTAACTACCATTCCCTAGGGGTAGATTCCAGGGGACAAAAGAAGTCTGAGGCATAGGAAGACAAAGCTAATGTTAGGAAAATCGGAAGCACGATCAAGAAGAGGCAGGGTTTTAGTTCTGTTCAGCTGCAATTCAGTGACATAAGTCTGGTTAAAATGTTTGTTCTCTTAAGGCTCCCTATTCCTTGTTCTTGGTTTATCAGACAAAGAAAAAGTATGATTACTTTAATGATCTTGTCAGCAACAAAATCCTCATTTTATAAGAGGTACAGTCTGAATAGCTGCCTCACTGAATGATGCCCAAATATAGGTAAACGTAAATACTTACTCTTTAGTAATATGGGGATACCATAAAATTAATGAGGATTGTCTAAGACCTAATATAAACAATCAGAACAACCTAAAAGTTTCAAAATGCAATTTTCATGTGAGTATGGGAACTTACTATATAAATCAATGCAAGAATTTGCAGCAGAAATGAAGATCCCTTAATGCACGAGAAACATGACTAGTTATGCTGACTGAGCTCTACTTTCAGGCTGCATGTACTAATTCCACCAATAAAAGTTTCTATAGGTCATAGCACCCTACAGTATCATTCTTTTTTTTTTTTTTGAAACAGGGTCTTGCTCTGTTGCCAAGGCTGGAGTACAATGGTGCAACCTTGGCTCACTGCAACCTTCATCTCCCTGGCTCAAGCGATCCATCTCCCGTCTCAGCCTCCGAGAGTAGCTGAGACTACGGTCATGTGTCACCACGCCTGGCTAATTTTTGTACTTTTGTTTCTGTTTTTTTGGTAAAGATGGGGTTTCACCATGTTGCCCAGGCTGGTCTCCAAGTCCTGGGCTCAAGCAATCCACCTGCTTTGGCTTCCCAAAGTGCTGGGATTACAGGCGTGAGCCACAATGCCCAGTCTGCAGCATCATTCTTTTTTATTTATTTATTTATTTATTTATTTATTTTTTTGAGATGGAGTCTCCCTCTGTCTCCCAGGCTGGAGTGCAGTGGCGCGATCTCCACTCACTGCAAGCTCCGCCTCCCGGGTTCACGCCATTCTCCTGCCTCAGCCTCCCGTGTGGCTGGGACTACAGGTGCCCGCCACCGCGCCCGGCTAATTTTTGTATTTTTAGTAGAGACGGGGTTTCACCGTGTTAGTCAGGATGGTCTCGATCTCCTGACCTCGTGATCCGCCCATCTCGGCCTCCCAAAGTGCTGGGATTACAGGCGTGAGCCACCGCGCCCGGCTGCAGCATCATTCTTAAAGGGCTGGGAATATATAGCAAAACTTTCTAGGCTCTCATTAGTACCACCAATAAAAGCCTATTTTACATACAGTTATCTAACTATGTCATTTTCTTACTTAACATTTTAAATAATTTCCCATTATGTATAATGTAGATAGAGGCTATCTGACATCTGGGTATTACTGCAGGCATTAAGCCTTTCATCCCCTCTTCCTCTTCTATGTTATGTGCTCCAGCAATGCTAAACTGCTAGGAGTTCCCTCTAGTATGTTGTGCCTAGAACCCTTCCCTATACTTTCTATCTTGAAAATTACTCTTTTGTAAGGCACTATATCCCTCATTCCTTCAAACTGGTCATCTGATGAATGTCCCATGGCTGTTCAAAGCTCTGCCTGAGTCAAAGTAGATGATCCTCTGACAAAAGTAATATATGGGTTCATTAAGCACTCCTCAAGGAATAAAATTAAGCATATCTTTGCACATTTGATACTATTCATGACTATCAGAATATTATCTGGGTAGAAAAACTAATCAGTGAAAAAAAAGAGTAAAACTAGTATAATCCAGCCAAAAGGGACACATTTTATGCAAACTCCAGATTTTAAATGGTTATAGCAATGAAGAGTTTTATAAACAGTCCTGCTTTCAAACATATCTATAATGTTGGTTTTTTAAAAAAAGTTTCCTTAAAGCAAACAAGTCAAAAAGTTAAAATATGATAAAGCTGGCAGTAGGTTCAAGGTCTTTGTTACAGTATTTTCTGTTAAGTTTCCTATGCTATTTTTAAAAAGATGGTATTGCTAGAGCAGGTGATACACAATATTTTTTGAAAAAATGGATCTTTCTTTTTGTTTGTTTGTTTTTTTGAGACAGAGTCTTGCTCTGTCGCCCAGATTGGAGTACAGTAGCACGATCTCAGCTCACTGCAAGCTCTGCCTCCCGGGCGCACGCCATTCTCCTACCTCAGCCTCCTGAGTAGCTGGGACTACAGGCACCCGCCACCATGCCTGGCTAATTTTTTGTATTTTTAGTAGAGACGGGGTTTCACTGTGTTAGCCAGGATGGTCTCCATCTCCTGACCTTGTGATCTGCCCGCCTGGGCCTACCAAAGTGCTAGGATTACAGGCGTGAGCCACCGCGCCCGGCCGGATCTTTTAATATATAAAGTAAAAGTCTTATTTTAAAAACAGCACTTATAAAAATAAATATTTTTTAATTGCGCACATTTTTCTATAAAGCTGTTGCAATATTTATCAAAGAGTTAAAATCTGAATCAGTCCCTTTAAGTCTTTTTTAGAATCAAACAGCCATTACCTAATAAATTAGCAAAATTTACATTAAAAGTTATAAAACACAATGCTGGTGGAGTGTGGTAAAAAGGAAAGTATTGTTGATATTTTCAATATTTACAATTATGTATTAACTGTCTTAAAATACTGATAATTTTTGGTTAGTAACTAGTAATTCAATTACTAAGAATCTATTTTAAATACAGAGGGAAAAGATCTAAGTTCATTTTTATAAATGGAAAAAATGAAAACCATGTGCTCCACAAGAGAGTAAATTCTATACAACTGATGAAAGATAATACAGAGTAAATACCATTTCAGTGGCTACATAAATAATGTGGAAATGTTTATGCTACATACATTAGGGGAACAAAGCAAGAATAAAAACTCTAAGATAGCAATTGCTTTAAAAATATAACAATATAAAATACTAGCAGGAAATATCTTTAAAATAGTTTTAAAACAAGCACCTGTGGAAATTCATCTTCATCTGAGCTGTGAAAGTCATATTGCTTAATGTCACTCTTATTGATCACAGGCAATGTCTCTGGAGTGGGTTGCTGAGATGTTATCAAAGCCTCTGCTTTAGGCTTCTTTGGGTACTTCTTCTTTTGACGAACCACATCAGAAGCCTCTTCTTTCAAAGACAAATGATGAGGGTGCTGTTTACATGACGATTTTTCCCCCAAAAGGAAGAAATAAAAATCATTTTAGAAATCATGAAAAACTATACTGCTCTTTGAAAAACATACATTTTTACCCAGGAGGTGATTTTATTATTTTTAATATGCAAAAATTATTCTGTGTTCATAAATTGAAACATGTTTTACTTTCTGCAACTTATGATGAAAAATAATTATGGTATTTAAATTTGCTTTTTACATTATTATTACTACTTTAAACTATGTGAGGAATTTTTTGGATTGCTCTATTATGTAATCCAGTATTTAAAAGGTATTTAAATTCAATTTTTATTTAAATCTGCTGCACTGATAAAAATTAATCACTATTTTTATTTTTAAGTTTCTTCAACTGGATCATGAGTTTATTGTCATTTCTACACTTAGATCCAATTTTTTAAAATGTCTGTTCTATGGATGTAAATCTTTTGAGAAAAATAAGCTTAACTAGGAAAAAAAACCCCTCACTTTTTAGAATGTATAATTACTGCAGCAACCGAACAGTAACTGTTCTGAAGTCCCGCAGGCTTCTGTGGAGGTTCCTGAGAGGCCATCTGGCAAAGACACTCACTGAAGGGGTAGTGCCCCTACCTCCCCTCAACAGAGCAGCTCTGTTACTGTTTTAACATACTGGCATTCCTTTTAATAAAAAGGGATCTGCCACTTTAAAAGTTGGAAAAGACTGTTCCAAGCACCAAGGTACAAACTACAAAACTTATACTTTTCCACATCTAGTCCAGATGTTAACTACTTCAGGGTCAAAAACAGTACACACAATAAAAATATTGTTTGAAAGGCAAATTATATTTAGTGAGATATAAAATTTTTCATATAATGGGCATAACTATTACATCAAAAACAAAGCCCCAACTTTCAGAAACTTCCCACATTTTAAAGTGGAATACGTGACAAAGTAAATATAGTTAACCATGTGTAATGGAGTAGGACAACAATGGATGCAACCAAATTCCTAAAGTTAGTATTTAGGAAGGCTGAGTATTTATTCATAGAGGAAGTCTAAAATGAGAATCAATATCTAATAAAGGCTGATTCTGTCAGTAATTATGGGTTAAGATTTTCATACTGCAATGCTTAACAATCACATACCTAGGAAAAGCACTGATTAACACAAAATGGATTTTTAAAAGTAACTTACAAAATGACATTTGCATTGATAACTTTTTTGGCTATAGAGGCAAGTGAGATTTAGAGAGAATCAGGATGGTGGGCTAGATGCCTGTGATTAATAAGAAAGAACTTTAGTGTTTGAATTGACATGAGCTGAATGAAGGAGTCTTCCTGCTCCACACTCTTTCTTGACCTTTAAGAATGAATCCATGAAAAATGAGAACTGTGTACATTTTTAAAAGATGAATTTTCCACAAACACCCTAGGTCATTTAAAAAATTTTGCTACAGAGTAAGGCTCTATTGTCTAGAAGCTTCAGTCAATACCTGTTTCTTACTTAAATCTATGCTCCTTAAAATTAAAAGCTTTATTAGTTTTCATATTTCCCAATTAAATACTTTAATTAATGTACCAAGTGAGGACCGAATAAATATAGTTATCTAGTCCAAGTGACTAAAATAACTACTGAGTCTGGCTCTTTTATTAGGAAGAAACTGTGACCCAGAAATTACAGGACTTTCTCAAAGTCACTCAAGATAGATAACAATTGATAAATGCTGGCTCTGGAAATGATGATGACAATAAGAAGAATTTTCAATAGTCTCAATGAAGAAAGTTTTAATTTGAGGTTTTGATTCCTTCCATTACAATGCAAGGTTTGCTAAGGCTAGTGATAATAACTAGACTCTAATTACCTTTATTCTCTAGGGAGGCAGATAGCATATTGAAAGTGACGGACTATTTGACCTGAATTCAAACCTTGAATCTGCCACCTACTAGCTATTATCTAGAAATCACACAGACGCAACAACTACCTCTAAGGGTTGTTATGAGGATTAATTGATCAGTATGTATATAAATACTCCTAGCAAAGTGCTTGGCTCATGGTAAGAACTAAAGTCATGTTAATTACTTTTTCCTTACTCAAACCATATAAGACAACAGCAGAAATCAATAATTATCTGATCAACATTACCATACATGCTTCTTCCCAGACAATATTCACCTTAGTTTTACATTCTTGAACTTTGTGATGATTTCCATTATGAAGAGTTGCTGGAGTGGCATATAACTCTTTTTCTGATCTATTGATTTTCACTTCATTAAGGATTTCACCACCATAGTCTCCCAAATGGTATCTTGAAAAAGTAACAACATATAAGAAAACATTGCCTAGTTTAACAATAAAGAAGTGATACCTCAATTAATTGGAAGTCACCTAGTCAAAAAGAGCTAACAATCAAATTACTTTTAAAAGATAAAATTTACAGGAATAAAGAAACAGGGATTTTGTAAAAACAAAACAAACCAAAAAAACTGAAAAAATGCCTAAGGTACACAGCAAACAAATTTCTTACATATATTATATAATCAAGCACTAAGAAATGTTTAGAATGCTTACTTCAGGAATCACACAAAATTCTGTTTTCATTCAGTCTATTTCATTTTGTAGGAAAATATACTATATTAGAGAACACATTTCTAAAAGGAGTTGAAACAAAAAATGTCTACCTACTCAGAAAATAAAATCAATACTCATTTCCCTCAGATTTTACTTAATAGAAACTTTAATACGGAGAAGTAAACAAGATGATCACTAGAGTTCTTTTCTAAATAAAATTCAATGATTCTGCCAAAACAAAATTAAGTATAGGATCTACAGTATACACAAAACTCTACCAAAATCTGTAATCCAAATTGATAACTTAATCTATAAAAAGAAAAACTAGTAACCACAAATCTTTAAAAACTATAAATTCTTACAGAATCAATATCAACTGTCATAAAGTTTAACCTGATCCCCCCTAAAAATCTTTTGGTTCATTTTGCCCATCATTTGGTAAAGTTGTCATTTTACTGTTTTAACAGGCGCAATGTTACCTTTTCTCCACAACTTCTAAGGTTAAGTGCAATAATTCTCGTTTTGTTTTCTCTCTTCTCTTAATCATTTCCAAAATTGTTATGGCTCTACTAAATTCTCGTCTCAGTTTCAACATCTTTTCATACGAGGCTTCATCATTCTTACGATTCTATTAAAAATAATAATTTTAGAAGAATAAACAACCCAGTTATCTACATTTCCGGCTTTATTCAATAAATTCTTATCAGACCTGAATTCATCCTATAAAAGTAAAATGTTAAAAAAAATCATCTGAACAGCAACCTATGTAAGATAACCTCTATCTATTTAACTCTGAAAATATAAGTACAAGCAAGTATCTCTCGATAAATACTCAGAGAAAAAATGTTGCCAGCTGTCGAAAAGGTAGAATGGCATAAGGAGATAATTTCAACGTAAACAAACAAAAAATATTCACCTGAAACAAAATCTGTTATTGGAAAATGTAGTGCATTCAGCGTGTAGGAAAGTATTTTCCAATGACAGAGAGGAACAGTTCTATCCAGATCAAGGTAACAGTCAAAATGAGTCCCCCCATACATTCATCCATCCATCACCAGCTCTGTACCTGGGGGCTGGATGGTATGATACTCTGTACTACTATGTGAACATGAACAATGACCAGTAAAGCTTCACTTCAGAAACTCAGAAAACTGGAAGTAGGATAACAACCATTTGAAGAAATCGGATTGTCATTTTTCAATATAATGTAACACCCCACTGCTGAGTAGAAAAGAAATTTAGCAAAAATACTGAATTTCAGAACACTATTAGCTTTTCAACTAATTATTATACAAAGTGAAAGCCCTGCTACATAACTAGAAAAGGCTCACTTGTAATTAGCGGCATCTATTTGTATATAAAATTATTACTAACGTAAACTATTTTGTTAAATCAAACATCCACAGATTTCTCACTTTACTATTAGGCATGGAACTATTTGTTTAAAAGTAGACCACTACCACCCCTCCAATCTATGCCAGAGTGAACTGTACTTAAGCAATCATTCATTCCTTGAGTTAATAATTCGAAATGACATTAGAAAAAACCTAAAGAATATCAGAGGTTTCATATTGGAGGATTATAAAAGAGAAAATAACAATTGAGAAAAAGTCAAAGTTATACTGTTTTTCTTTTGTGTATAATTTCCTGCATTTGAAAAATAATAGTCATATGTTAAAAATAACCTATACTAGGTCCCATTATGGTACTCCACATCGAATATTAAAAATAAGTCATCCTTTCGTGTAATTAAAAAAAATTCATCTTTTTCTCCTTCATTACTATGACAAAAGGTAAAATCTAAAGCATATGTTTAAGCATTTTTTTTAAATAGGCAGCAATAATACCTTTCAATTAAATAAATCAGTATTATCAACAGTAACTATTAAAGTGCCTATACTGTGCAGGGTATTGCACATGTCCCTTACCCTCAAAAGGCTTAGAATCTAGTAAGGATGACAGACAGAAAACAGATATACAGAATCGTAAGGCAGATAATAATACGAGGTTACACACCAGCTGGCAGCTGAGTAATACTCAAAAGTGCACCAGAACCTTTTATACAGCTCCCCTCTTCAGTAAGTGTACCTCATTGACTTCTCTTCTATCCTGTCTTACTCGTATCTTGTTTTGCATTTGTGTGTGTGTGTGTGTGTGTGTGTGTGTGTATGTGTGTGTGAGACAGTCTCACTCTATTGCCCAGGCTGGAGTGCAGTGGCGTGATCTCAGCTAACTGCAACCTCTGCCTCCCAGGTTCAAGCGATTCTCTTGCCTCAGCCTCCCTCCTCCCTCAGCCTCAGTAGCTGGGATTACATGAATCCACCACCATGCTCAGCTACTTCTTATATTTTTAGAAGAGACAGGGTTTCATCATGTTGAGCAGTCTGGTCTCAAACTCCTGACCTCAAATGATCCGCCCACCTTGGCCTCCCAAAGTGCTGGGATTACAGGCATGAGCCTCTGCTCCCAGCCTCTGTTCTCTTTATGCCCAAATAATCACCGTTCCTAACTTTCCTTTCCCCAGTCTTGACCTTTAAAAGAAACAAACAAACACACAAAGAAAAACCAAAAACCCTTTTTGTTTTGAAATAGTTTCAGACTTAGAAAGTTACAAAAACAGTATAAAGAATTCTCATATATCTTCATCCAGATTCTCTAAAGGTTAATGTTTTACATTTGCTTTATCTCTCTATATGTGTATACATATAAATGTATGAATAGAAACACACACATCTAGAAAGTATCAGCAGCACTATTTTTGAAAAATTTCAAGAGAATCTGAAGATATAAAATGCCCCTTTATCCCTATATACTTTAATATATATTTTCAAAAAAAATGATATTCACATATAACCACAGTACAATTATTAAACTCTGGAAATTAACATTAATATAATCTTATTACTTAATTTCTTTATACATATAAACTTTATTCATATTTCAACAATTGTCCCACTAATGTGCTTTACAGCAAAAAAATACAGTTACTGTTATAAGGACATCAGTAAGATAACAACTTTTATTATAAGAATACATTTTTTGGCCAGGCGCAGTGGCTCACGCCTGTAATCCCAGCACTCTGGAAGGCCAAGACGGTTGGATCACCTGAGGTCAGGAATTCGAGACCAGCCTGGCCAACATGGTAAAACCCAGTCTCTACTAAAAATACAAAAATTAGCTGGGTGTGGTGACAGGCGCCTATAATCCCAGCTACCCGGGAGGCTGAGGCAGGATAATTGCTTGATCCCAGGAGGCAGAGGTTGCAGTGAGCAGACAATGGGCCACTGCACTCCAGCCTGGACGACAAGAGCAAGACTCCGTCTTAAACATAATAATAATAACAACAACAACAACAACAATAACAATAATAAATTTTTTCCTGGTCTAGGATCTGACTCCATATTAAAAACCACATTTGGTTGTCATGTTTCTTTAATCTTCTGTAATTTAATCTCCTTATCTTTGTCTTTTGTATCTTTCAGTGATTACGATCTTAGTATTTTCAAAGACTAGAGACTATGTTGTAGAATATTCCTCAATTTGGGTTTCATTAATGTTTTTCCATGATTAAACTCAGGTTATGTATTTTTGGTACAACTACCACAAAAGTGGTATTGTATCCCTCTCATATCAGGAGGTCAAAGATACTATTTGTTCCATTACCGCTGATACTAACTTCGATTCCCTGATTAAGATGGCATCTCCCAGGTTGCCCTAGTCAAATACTATTTTTCCCCTTTAAATTAACAAGTATGTTAGGCCGGGCACAGTGGCTCATGCCTGCAATCCCAGCATTTTGGGAGGCTGAGGCAGGCAGATCACTTGAGGTCAGGAGTTCAATACCAGCCTGGCCAACATAGTGAAACCCCGTCTCTACGAAAAATACAAAAATTACCCGGGTGTGGTGGCAAGTGCCTGTAATCCCAGCTACTTGGGAGGCTGAGGTAGGGGAATCACTTGAACCCAGGAGGCAGAGGTTGCAGTGGGACGAGATTGTGCCACTGCATTCCAGCCTGGGCAACAGAACAAGACTTCATCTCAAAAAATTAATTAATTAATTAACAAGTATGCTGTAGGACTACAGAAACACTATTTAATCATCAAACTTCCCCCCTTAAGTTTAATAACCATTAATTCTAACTTTTGCCTGAAACAATTATCTATATTATTATGGTGGTTGCCAAATATTGATACTGTAATTCCATCATTCTTCCAACATTTACAGGTTTGGAAATCTACTGTAAGGAAATGCTGTCTATTCATTCATCCATACCCACCCACTCACCCACATCAGTATGGACTCATGGGTTACTGTAAGGGGTGGAATCCATTACTTTCATAATCTATTTTGATGCTCAAACTTTCCCAGCTCTTATCAGTGGAGTCCCCTTTCAAGCTGGCTCCTGCATCCTTCTGGCATGGCTCCAATGTTCTTCAATCATATTCTTATTTTCTCGTATAACAAAATGTGTGTTCCAGGCTTATCTTTGTATTTTCCCAGCCCTAGACCTGGGATAATTTTCCTAAGGAGCCCTAGTTCCCTTTAATGAAAAACAGATTTATTTTATTTTATACAGTATTTTATTATATTATTTTACTTTATTTTATATATTTTATTATTTTTGAGACAGAGTTTCGCTCTTGTTGCCCAGGCTGGAGTGCAATGGTGTAATTTTGGCTCACTGCAACTTGTCTCCTGGGTTCAAGCGATTCTCCTGCCTCAGCCTCCTGAGTAGCTGGGATTACAGGTGTGCGCCACCACACCGGGCTAATTTTGTATTTTTAGTAGAGATGAGGTTTCTCCATGTTGGTCAGGCTGGTCTTGAACTCTCGACCTCAGGTGATCCGCCCGCCTCAGCCTCTGAAAGTGCTGGGATTACAGGCGTGAACCACCATGCCCAGCCAAAAAACAGTATTTAAAATCAACATCTACATGCTAGGCATGCCCATTTCTACTGGGTGTCACTGCTTCCAGGGACTCTCGGTGAACAGAACTAGGAAACATGTATGTAATATGTGTATGTACATATACGCACAGATCTATATCTATTTTGAACTATATCAGTATTAAAAATCACAAGTTCATATCAACATTTTTTCCTATCCTTCTAAGATGGCCCTCTTCCCTGTATCCAAATCCGCTTGCCCCCTTTACTCCTTCTCACAACCATCTCTGCTCAGGGCCATCTCCTTTCTCCCTAATACAGTTACATATTACAGTTCTGTACTTGCTGCCAAATCTCTAGGGAAGTGATTCTCAAATTGTTACACTACAGAATAAACTGTACATCTTTTCACGACCAAGGATGATTCACAGGTGACTGTTATATAGTGCAGCTAGAACTGACAACCACTACCCTGGGAATTTCCTCTCTTAACTATCTTACTTCTTCTGGGCCTTACAAAGGGAGGACAGAAGGCACAGACACTAAGAGTTGAATCTATGTGGTTAAATATATTAAATGTATATGCTGATCCAGGATTTCCCAATCGGTGCATTCAGACATGCTGGTGCCTTAAGACTATCTCATTTAAGAATGCCCCCAAGTATTCACATGCTCCTTAATTAAATATCGGTTCAGCGACTTAAAATTAAATTCTAGACAGCCAAATATTTCAGAAGACCTTTTACTGCCCTTTGCATCAACTACACAAGTGTTTCTGAGTTTGTAGAAACAGAAAACAGAGATCCTTTGTTAGTTGTCTTCATTTTTGCATACCCCAATGCTTGCCACCTCCTGAACACCTAGGGAGTAATCATTATTTGAGTGCTTTCCCATGTTTCTCGTTTCAAAACACATAAACATTTCTAACTAGCAACGGTGAGCATGATAGGGAATCGTCTTTGGTCTTACCACTGAAAACAAAAGGAATAAAAAGTAAAGAGCATCAGAAAAGAAAATGTACCTCTTTGCAGAGGAAAATGGAAAAACAAACAAGAGAAAGGGTAGGAATCAGAGTGTCAGGAAAACCTGTATTAGTGACCACAAAATAAAGAAATGCCTAAACACAAGAACCAGTTACTAGCAATTCTCTAATGGTAAGAACAAAAGAAGAATAAAACATATTTTAACATTCAAAAAATATTGTCAATATGCCAATTAATACTGCTAATCTTAAGTATTCCATACCTATTCACTAAAGGAAGTCCAATAATAGTTTTCCTTCAAAAGGCATTGCTAACGGTCTGTTTTGCAATATATCTGAAATTAATTACAGTCATGCATTGCTTACTGACACAGATAAGATTTGAGGGGTTGGATGTGGTGGCTCATGCCTGTAATCCCAGCACTTTGGGAGGCCAAGGTGGGAGGACAGCTTGAGCCCAAGAGTTCAAGACCAGTCTGGGCAATACAGTGTGATCCAGTCTCTTAAACAAATAAATGAACAAAGATCTGAGAAATGTGTTGTTAGGCAATTTCTTTGTTACACAAATGTCAGTGTACTTACATAAACCTAGAAGGTGTAGCCTACTGCTGCCAGGCTACAAACCTGTACAGCGTGTTACTGTACTGAATACTGTAGACAACTCTGACATAAGGTAGGTACTTGTGTATCTAACATATCTAAACATAGAAAAGGTACAGTAAAAATACAGTATTATAATCTTAGGGGATCACCATCATATATGCAGTCCATCAGTGACCGAAATGTTATACAACACATGACTGTATACTGCTTTCAAAAAGCGATTCATAGTTCAGGTTTTTCTAATGATTTAGATAAACCTCTCTTTCCTCATGTCCAATAGTCCACATTTATAAAGTCTTACCGTATTTATGAACTTATCTCATTTCAGTCTTAGAAAAGTAAAATATTACAGATTCCCTTAGCTAAGAACCAGAATGCCAAATTAAAAACTCAAGTCTGGGTCAGGGAATGTCATCTACACTTGGGAAATCCATCCTCTAATGTTTAAAAAAAATCACATCCTCAAGAATTATAGAAATTCTGGTTATTAACCAGGAAGAGAGTTTCTCCTAAAATACACTATCCTTGGCAGCTGTCATGCTTCACAGCTGTTACATTATTAACAGCTGACAAGGACAAGCTTTCAATGTTAGGAGAATCCACAGAAAATGCTTTGGCTTCCATTATAATTCATTATTTTACATTTATATGTTCCTGATACTTATGTGTGGGGTTACTATTAATCATGAGAAATGGAAGACAGTGAATACGCCTTTAGAATAGTGCTTTCCTCTATACCATATCATTTAACAGTATGAGATCCTGTTTCTCTTACTTAAAATTCTGCTTTATACTGCTTCTGAAAGCCAGATGGGAACAAGCTCATCAATTTGAAATCTAACACAACTGACAACTCAGAAAAGGAGAAAGATTCCACTGCTACCTTTGACTGTTTGCAGAACAGGGTTGAAAATGAACCCTTCTCTACTTCCCACGACCCTATAGTAGCCAGAGGCAGCAAGGTCCATTTTCACTTGGAAGAACTACAATATGGTTTCCAAGGAACTGTAAGGTCTCAAGTGAGCAACAAGGAATAGTAGTATTATTTCAAGTTACAGCTTCCCAAACACAGCAGATCTGTGATAGAGTATTTAGTTTACTGAAGAGCTCAAAACTTCCAAGGTGCATAAGGACACAAAATTCCTCATATCACTTTAACTGCAAGCATAAAATGGTATGATCAATACCTTTATAAAAGGCATAGGTAGCAGATAAACAGCATAAACAACTGACCAATAGAAGCTACTGAAAAGTAGGATTTCTTGTGGTGGGCCAGTGGCGCAAAGGATAATGCGTCTGACCACGGGTCAGACGAAAAGTAGTATTTCTTATAGAAGGTCATCAATGCCATTAGCTCCCATTATGTTCAAATTATTCAAGTTACTAGAAAAAAAAAAAAAACTATTGATCTTAAATACTATTAAGCTACCTTCAATGAAACCTAATTTGCACATTACCTTTCGAGTTTGCATTTTCTCTGTTCTTCTCCGAAAGGCAACATAAGGGTCATTGTTGGTAGAGCCATCTCTTTTCTCTTGTTTTATCTGAGGAATGAGGGATGGCCCCCTGCAGTTTTTACGTTTTCTCACCCAGTAGTCGTATACAGCTTTAATAAGGTAATCATCTTCGTTTAGCAGCAGTTTTGCTTCTTGAAGTGTTACAAGCTAAATGAAAAATACAAAATGTCATTGGTTACAATGTTTGCAAAAAGAAATAAAAGTTAGATTATGGCTGTAGAAAAAAATGTGACCAGTTCGAATAACTACAAACAGATAATATTATGGTAGGTGAAGACACAATTCAATTCAACTTAATGAAGGAATCATTAATTTGGAGATTTATCTAAAAATTAGTATTTTTCCCTGAGAGGTAGTGAGTTGTATCACTGAAAATACTTAAGAAGGCCGGATTAATGATATTTTGGAAGACTATAATAAATTTATCCCTCAGGTAAGTCTTGGACTAGAAGACATCCAAGATCCTTCAAAATTCTGATATTATACACATTTGAGGATCTATCAGTTTTCAAGTCTACTAGCTTGTTTGTTTTCCTATAGAAAGTAGAAGGTATGGGGGTTTCTTTTTATGTGCCTCCAAAATAAAAGATGAATATTCTCGAATATATTGCAACTTACTATAATATATCTCTTTTGGAATTGATTATAAAAACAAACTTAGCATGTTTCCAGAAGTTTCAACATTATGCAATTTTGAATTCTTTGTACCAGTGACATATAAAATAATTCCTCTATCCAAGTGTTAAGTACTAGAAAATCCTTATTCTTAACACATTCTGCTAATGACAATGTCATCTCCTGGGACAGTGGCCCTAGGACGGTTCCCTTAGGAGCTCTAATGCTGGTATTTCAGGGACCTACCTCTTTTTCAATGCAGCCAGCATAATGCTGACACATCTCAAATTAAGGCTGTAAACATTTGCTTGGTCACATTTGTTGCCTTGCACCTTGAGATCAGATAAGATAATCGGCTTTAGTAGGATGGAATGGGGGTTACACATATCCATTTACAGCAAACATTAGAAAAAGACCATGCCATTTCAGGGCTGGGAAGTCTCGCTGAAGTGATGCTATCCCAATCTTTTTACTTGTATTATTTTAGAGATGAAGGCTCATTTTCAGAAGCTGAGATACTTCCCAAGAAATGTTTCCCTAGTACTTGGAAATGAAGAGAAAATTTATCTCATTGAAATTATAAGATCAATACAAAAATTGACCTGTAAGTTGTATGAAGTCTATTGAAGAAGTCAAAATTCACCAAATAAATTTCTCATAATTTCTTGTGTTGGTATAACTTCATGGAATAAAGGCACTGATCACTGGACTTCAAGTGCTATGATGACGATTTCTAGAATTAATTAGTCAGTTTCTTACTGTAATTTGTCTGCCCAGTTTGACCACAGGAAGAGAATACAATGACAATGTCAACTTAAGTATTCTAGTCCATGTCACAATACATTGAATGCATTAAAATAGTAAGTGGCCATTCTATGGTTACCCAATGTCTTAGTAGAGGTAGCTTAACTACATTTGAGAGGCTGCATTTGGTCCTTAAAGTGGATAGCCAGAGTCTGGAAAATAAGACCACACTCATAAGAACCAGTATTTCCAAACATCCACCTTTAAGTGGATAACTTTCTACTGTTAGCTGGAGTTCTCCAGAATGGTGATGTCAACCCCAGTCTACAACAACAGTGGTAGAATAAGAACAGAGCTTTCTAGATCTAATAAAATTCTACCTTGTGCTGACAGCATCACAGGCAGTTCTCATGTGTTCTGGAGGCCAAGGGAAACAATTCTGTGATGTGTTACATGTGCTTCGGCTTCTTGATCATTTCATCTTTGATAAAATTTTGTTATCCTCACTATTAAATCAAGAGCTTAAAGTAACCTCAGAATGGGGAGAAGGATAAGAGCTCTTTCCACCAATCAGCAGAACAGTAATGAGTTTCTTATATAACAGTACTCAGGTTAACACTGCTTCCTATGCTCCTGCATGGTATGTTGAAATTAAAACACCTGCTCAGATTTCTTTCTCTGGTGCTTCTTGCTCCAGCTTACAATGTGTATTGCCGTGTTGTTAAAAGCCCTCTTTATATCACAAGTAACAAGAATTCAACACACACTTTACAGTTAAACATTCTGATATTTCTTTCCAGTGTTAACTATTTTTTCAGTTCACTGCTGTATGTTGTTATACAGCAAGACTCTATTTTATGAGTAATCTTGGTTTTAATAATTCTGCAAAAATTATCTTTAGCTACTCTGAGGCAACTAGTATCACTGTATCTCTATTGTGGGTACAGCATCAATGTGAGTGGGGAAGAGCTACTTGTCACATATTATTATGTCACATGATTAAAAATCTGCGAAATCACAACCTCACTATTTTTATACAGTACAAAAAAAGTTCTGTCATTTAGCACCAGATGCAGTGGCATGCAACTGTAGTCCTAGCTACTCGGGAGAGTCACTTAAGCTCAGGAGTTCAAGTCCGGTCTGGGCAGCATACTGAGAACCCCTACTTCTAAAAAAATTAAAAATAAAAATGTTCCATCATTTAGCATGTACTTCACTCACTAAAAAGCAGTAGAAACCAGCTACTTAACTGGCAAAAGGGTCTGGTAAATTTATTATTTCCAAGATAGCTCTGAGTTGATTTACATTATTTACTTATTATAGGGATGGGGAGATTAAAAAAAAGTATCCTACCATATAGGCTTTTCTTCTAGACGGCTACTAGCTCTGTGAGGACAAGGACCACTTAGTTTGTTAATCAACAAAATCTGTAGTCTAGCAATTTCAATAAATATATTTTGAATACATAAATGAAGTATACGTAAAAATTAATGTATTTTAATTTATGAAACATTGAGTTAAGCAGTAATTTAATTTACAAAACAGTCAACTAGGAAGTTATTAAAAATTATCATCAGCCCATTAATGGGTTAAAGAATGTGTGAAAGATAAGGGAAAAAACTTTAAGATGAATTTGCTACCTAAAGAAACTCATGACATGGCAATAAAGGTAAGACAAACACAAAATTAGTAAGAGAACAACGTGAGAACTTTGGAATTGAGCATTACTATAATAAGATACAGGGCAGAGCAGGACAAATTTCCATCTGGGACTGCCTATATTGTGTTCAGGGTTGATAAGTAAACACCTCTTTGCTACACAAGTTTTACTTTACACTCTTCAAGAATGAATGACCACAGCTCAAAACCAACACAGTGAAATTATAATATGATTCTAAATAGATAATACTGGAAACATCTTATTTATCAAATGACCCCTAATTTACACAATGCCACAAAATTACGGCAAGCCAATCTGAAATGAAAACATCAGCATTCAATGAAATCAAAATATACATAGTTACACATTTTAAGTATTCTGCATAAATTAAATTAAGGCAAAAACATTATCTTCTTCAAAGACCCAGAAAATGGAAAAGGTCTTCAGACTACAACAACAAAGACTGGTAGAGTTATAAAGTTCTCCTGTCTTCCGGTAAGTGCTCAAACATAAATCATGTGCTACTTTTTTTTAAAGGGACATATGTCTACATCAAAAAAGAAAATAGCTGTGTAAATTCTAAGACTGCTAATGCTATACAGCTAAATAAAATACTTTTCTCTCCCACAGAAGGGTGATACTAATCCATTAAAACACTTACGATCTTCATGCTTGAGATGACTATTTTAGAAGGATTTATCAATTCATTTCTTCCTCTAAATTTTCCACTATAGTTTTCTGATTCTCAACAGTGCTAACCCACATTGAACCACAAATAGAGTAAGGAAATTAGAATGATAAAATGATCACACAAAAAAAGATCTCTTCAATTCCATGAATAACCTTCTAAGGTCTTAAAAACTGTCAAGAATTCTATTAATCTGCCGTTTAGGAGACAATTCTAACTACATACTGATAGACCGCTAATGCTGAAACTAACCTCTGCAGTCATAGGAATGACCCCCCTGATCTTTTCATAATACAAAGTTAAAACAAATCTGAATAAGACAACACTTTAAATGAGATGAAATGGAAGACATAAATTCAAATTACTTTTATAATCTGACTGCTCATTAACTTTATATAACGTAATTATAAAATACATGTACACATACATTGGAGCATGGTGTGGTAGTTTTAAAATTTGTGTGATGGGGTTCACTGGAACTGCTTCAAAAGATCTAGACCAAATTTCATTTTTAATATACAAATACTTCAACATCATAGTAAAGAACATATCCATTTCAACACGCTACATACTAATTAAAAAATACAGGAGGCACCCTCTCCCATGTAAAAATGTACTTGTTCCTAGTGCACATGAGAACCACATTTTCCTAAATGCCACACTGATTTGGTGCATCTGCTTGTGGTCTGCCCCAGCCACAGCATAATCAATAATGCAGTATCAAGTAAACAACTAAAATTCTGCATGATGAAAAAAAACTGATGATGTGATTATTATATTGAGTTTTAGGCGCTTTTAATTTGAATTTTGTAAGTACAATGAAGGTTGAGAACATGTATCAGTCAAAGTTTCTATTTGCAAGCAACAGATGGAATTTATTTACAAGATACTGGATAGTTCTACATCTTCAGAAGTATTGGTGAATCAGGCTTGGAAGCCATAATGCCTAAAACCAGGCCACAGAACTGATCTAGTAGGGAAACCTCTGCCGCTGGTACTATGAACACCACCAGCACGAGGACTATAGCTGGAACAGCAAATAAGACTATGGTCTTAGTAAACATGTAGTCTATATCCCAAGGTGATAATTTTACTAAAAACTATTAGAAATATAGGACCTGGCATTACAGACAGAAGGAACAACGTAGAGCCATAAAAGGCATGGTACATTAGAGGACCAGAAAGCAGTTCAGCATGGCTGGAATCAGGAGGTACGGATTTCACTTTATAGACAGTGGAAGCTATTGAAGTTTTTCTTTTTTTAAGAAGATGAATTTTTAATAAAATAGCTGGTGGCAGAATAGCAGTGGTCCAGGTGAAAAATAATAAAAATAAGGGAACAGGGTACAGGCAACAAATACAGGTTGGGCAGCTCTAATCTATAAATCTGAAACGTTCCAAAATCCATTTTTCTTGAGTCCCAACATGATGCTACAAGTGTAAAATTCCACACCTGACATTATTTGACAGGTCACAATCAAAATGCAATCAAAACTTTCTTTCATGCACAAAATTATTTAAAATATTGTAAAAAGAATTACCTTTAGATTGTGTGTATAAAGTATATATGAAACATACATAAATTTCATGTTTAGAGTTGGGTTCCATCCCCAAATCTCATTATATACCTGTAAATATTCCAAAATGTGAAATAATCTAAAACCCAAAACATTTCTGGTCCTAAACATTTTGGATAAGGTATACTCAACCTGCGTAACATTGTGGAACAAAAAACTGGTTTGATTTAGTGATGTTTGGGATGATTTTAAAGAAGTCAGCACTAAAGTGCAAACTGGCCAACTAGATGGAAGACGAAAATGATATCATTAATTAAGAAAGAGAGTATATTAGTCTGTTCTTGCACTGCTATAAAGAACTACCTAAGACTGGGTAATTTATAAAGAAGAGAGGTTTAATTGGCTTATAGTGCTGCAGGCTGTACAGGCTGTGGAGGCCTCAAGAAACTTACAGTCATGGTGGAAGGCGAAGGGCAAGCACGCACGTCTTATGTGGTGGGAGCAGAAGAAAGAGAAGGGGGAGGTGCTACACACTTTTAAACATTCTTGTGAGAACAAGTTTGTGAAACAATCTTGTGAATTGGTCTTGTGAAACAATCTTGTGAGAACTCACTATCATGACAACAGCAAGGAGAAAACCCACTCTCATGATCCAATCACCTCCAGTAGGCCCTCCACAAACACTGGAGATCATAATTTGACATGGTATTTGAGCAGGGACACAAATCTAAACCATATCAGAGAGCAAAACTGGGGGAGGCAAAGGAGGTCTGGAAATGTTAAATTTTAAATACTTGCTCAGGTGGAAAGGTTCCACTAGAAATCCAGCTCTGGAGCTTGGTAGGTACAGGTATGGATTTGGGAACCAGCAAAAAACTGTTAGCAGCTTAAGATAAATGAAAAAATGCAGGGGACAGATAACAAATGAAATATCAACATTGAAGATAAAGAGGAGATGAAGAAAGAATAAAATAATCAGGAAAATGTCCTGGTCAACATCATTCAATACTACAGGGATATTAAGTAGTATACAAGTTGAAAAGAGGCTCCTGATGACAATTAGGAGCCCACTGGTAACCTTAAACACTGCCCTTTCAGTAAACTGAAATGAATTGTGATGTGGGTAAAAGGTAAACGTAGGAAGCACCAAGTATAGCTAATTTTCTGAAAATTTAATTATGACAAAAAAAGAAGAGACATTGGGTGGTAGTTTGCAGAGAAAGATGGGGTCAAACGAAAAGGTTCTCCTGGAAATGGGGACTTGGGCACCTTTTGGGGCAGAGAGAGAAAGATTGAAGAAATGAGAGAAAAGATAAGTGAAACTAAAATATTCAAGGACTATACAGGTACACAAGGAAGAGTGAGAAAGGGTGGAATTATGCTTCTACAAGAGAATAAAATGTAGTATGGAGGTAGAAAAGAAGGAAAATGATGGAAAATGATTACCCAGGGTGTTAGAAGGAGAGTTCTGTTTTGGGCAGGAGTGGTCTTTCTATGGGAATGTGTGATAAGTGGAGAGCAGTAAAAGGTCAATAGGGTATAGAAGGTTAATCAGTAACTAAAAATAGGGTGTTCAATAGTTTAGGAATGAGATAAGGGTTTATACATTAAAACATTGAGGGTTATTGAAAGAAAAATTAAAACAGTTTCTTGGAAACTGTTTTATTATTTATTTTAAAGAAAATCCTATAAAAGAGAATGCCATTTAAGATGGCTTGTGATTTTTAAAAATTAACTTTAATCTCAAATATTTAAAAAACTTGTAAGAATAAAACATTTCAAAGAACACTGTATATCCCTTTAGACCAAGACTCATGTATTGTTAGCTTTTATATTTGCTTTAACATCTGTGTGCATTCAAGCTCTAATCGTGTGTGTGTGTGTGTGTATACAATTTTTTTTTCTGATCCTTTTGAGGGCAGGAAGTTACATGGCTCTTTACTTCTAGATACTTAAGTGTATATTTCTTAAGAATAGGGATATTTTCTTTCATAATCACAGCCATCAACTTTAGTAAATTTAACATTGAAAATATTAAGTAATCTACTCTCTATATTCCAATATCATCAATTGACTCAAAAATAGTCTTCATAACATCCCCCCACTCCCATCCAGTACAAGATTCACTCTCAGGTTAGGTACTGCAATTAGTTGCCACGTTGGAAAGAAGATATTAAATCAAATAACTTGATAACATTCAATTCAGGGGTTTGTCAAATCTCTTTCCTTCATGCAGTGCTTTGATAAAACCTGACAAACCCTGAATTGAATTAGTTATCAATGAAGGAAAGGGATAAAAAATGGATGGATCTGAGTTTGGGAGTTACTGAAGAGATAAAGATTACCAGATTATGTAGGGTAAGACAGTAAGTTCAGTTTTCAAAAGGATAAACTTGAGAGGACTATGGACCATCTATGTGAAGATGTCAACAGGCAAAACCAAAAGGGGGGAAAAATCCTGGAGTTTGAGAAAGAGGTCAAGGCCAAAGGTAATACATTATTATATCTACAAAAATATTCATGGAGCTGATATTACACAAAAATATGTAGGATAAGAACACCAAGAACAGAATTTCAAGTAACCCTGATGTTTACAGGAGTTGAATGAAAGGGATCAAGCAAAAGAAAGAAGGAATGGTCATGAGAAACAATAAAACCAGAGGGAATAAACTGTATTTTTATTTTTTTAAAAAAGGTCAAGACAGCTCCAAGATATGAGAGCACAAATCAAATACACAGATTGGAACTGAAAATAATTATAGCATTTGGCAACAGGAGTTTTCAATCATGGCTTCATTGAAATCATCTCCCAGAATAACAGAGGCAGGTTTGCCTAAGTCTATCTTTTGTTGTTTTCTATTAACCTAATAAATGGCAGTTTAACCACAAACTTGATTCCTTGTCCTTGTCCTGGGACCTAGTACTATGCCAGTCCCCATAAAGGAAAAGTAAAGAGATCCATAAATTAACAGATTAGGGAATGGAATGAAGATGACCCTTTGTTATCTTTAATCCTTGATTCTAATACAGGACCATTATTTTGTTCCAATGACAAAATCTCCACTGTTACTTCCACTGCTGAAAGTAGATGCTATCATGCTCTGTGCCTAGCGAGTTGTTTCACAGCCTAGAAACTTGTCCCTGAGCAAAGAGAACTAAAATAGGATGGGGCTGATTACATGTGCACACTTAACTGTATTGCTTACATGCTTTTTTGGTTTATCCTGTCTCCACTTGGATAATACACTGAACAAGGGCAGAATTTTTGTCATCTGTCTTACGGCTATCACCTGCCTTGTCCACCTGGACACTAAATATTACTTACTGACTGAAAGAAAGCATATTACAGAACAGAGAGCTGAAGGCTTCTGATGATATCATCTCAGCCACTATGAGTAGTTTCTGAGCAATCACAGAAAATCATAAAAATACCAAAAGGCTGTTCCAGTCTAGGATTGCTAAGAAAATTTACATCTAAAGAAAAACTGAAACTCTATCTGATGCCTGTGACTAAAATCCCAGGAAAACTGTAAGTCACCAATTATAAGGAACATCAATTTGGCACTTTTTTGAAATCCCAACAAAAAACCAAGTAAGACAATCTCTCAAAATCCAGTAACATCAATTTTGCAAAATTCAGTTTTCAAAATGTACTTCTTTGAATAGTACAGTAGATATTTCTTTTCATCAAAATGGGGAAAAAACTGACAGGCTAAATATGCAGCAAAGTCATTTTCCAAAGGAAAATGCTCTGAAGAGCTTGTAATGCCTTAGAGATTTAAAAGATTTAAGTTGTGGGGTAAAATAATGAATCTGTATGGGTAAACTAAAAAAGTTTTAACAATCCACTGTAAAAAGTTTATTTGCAATTCTAACTTCTTAGTAGATTAGTAACAATTAGCACATTAATATACTACACAGGTACACCAAAAATTATGTTTAAAAATAGTTTATTTTAAAAATCTAATTACAGTATCAACACACGCTCATGATAAATTTGGAAAACATAGAAAAAGAGGATAAAGAGCATAAAAATCACCAACAAATTCCAGCACCCAAAATATAACCATTGTTAGCATTTTGTTGTAAACTTCCTTCTTCTTTTGCTTTCTATGCACATGTATAAATATAAATGATTTAAACAAACCTCAAAGTTTTCCACATAAAGAGTTCTGTATCCTGTTTTCTGAATCTGATATTATATAATGTGCAATTTCCTACAGCACTAGACATCCTTCAAAATCATGATTTTTACTGGCTGTGTTACAGTCTACCCCAGAGACATCTTATTCATTCTGAACATTCTTGCTCAAAAATCACTGACATTTTTTCTCATTATTTTTCTTGTGAACAATTCCGAGAGATGAGATTATTAAATCAAAGTGTATAAACATTTTTAGGCTCCTGATTTACACTGCTTAACTGCTTTCCAGAAAGACAGTACCATTTTAAGTTACCTGTGCCATATATAAAATATCTCACTAAAGAATATTCTTTTGTAAATAATTTTCCCCTCACTGAAAAACTGAAATAATGTATAACTAATTAAAATTAAAATCCATTTAAAATGATAAGTACCTAAATATCTGAGCAAGATTTGACATAAGATGACTGCCTTAGAGATCCAAGCAAGCAAATTTAGTTATGGAAGCAGCAATACTAGTCATATGGAAAGGATCAAGAAAATATTGTAACATTGTAACCAGTATTATTTTTATCCAAGCAGGAAAACAGTTAGAACAGTACTCTTCATACTCTTATTCAAGGCAATTGTGCTTAAATACTCTATTCAAGGAACATTGTAAACAGAAATTCCAGGATGCCAGGAAAAGAAATCCAAGAAACAGTAAAATGTAACACATTCAGGTCTTAAAAAAAAAGGCAAAATAAAGGTGCAAATTCGGTTAACTAGAAGAGAAGAGACATCTTTACATGGTACAGTACCTGATTAGAACTGGCTTTTTCAAGTCTGTCAATCATAATTTCAAATTGCAAAGGCTTAATTTCCATCTTTCTGTTAAGTCTATTTAATAAAGTCTCATCTTCTGAATCCATATCATAATCTGGTTGCTCGTTGTCTAGATTAAAAGCTAGAAAAGAAAGAAAAATTCTTTAAACTCAGGAGAAATTATGAAATTATACAGTGTTCATCATATCTGACTACAGACTGCTTCTAAATTATAGTACACTGACTAAAGGGGAGCTGAGGAGCAGGTATCTAAAATTAATTTCAGAGACTTACTGCATAGTGGAAGAAAAAACAAAATTTTGCTTTATATATGATTTAAAATTTAAACAGTAAAAATGCTAGGAAATATCTTATTTTGAAAATATATAACAATATAAAATAGCAACTATAAAAAAGATGACATGTACATGTTGACATGGTAGTCTGGTAGCATAATGAGCAACTTTGCCAAAATTAAGAATTGAGAAACAAGCTCAAGAACAAAGAGTATAATAGAAACGACGTTTCAAATTACTGAGGATAAAACAGATATCTAACGGGGAAAAAAAGGTGTTGGCATAACAGACTAGTTATCTTAAAAAATTAAGCTGAATTCCTACCCTACTTCTAACACCAGTAAGTGACATATTCAACAAAATTTTATGGTAAAAAGTAAAACACATAAAAATACTAGAAGAAAATACAGGGTAGGAATGTAGTATGGGTAGCAACTCAGAAGCCATAACACTGATTAAAAATAGACTGATTTGACTATATAAAATTTTAAAACTTCTACTTAGAAAACTTAAATCAGAAGACAAAGAACAAAAAGAAAAAAATGTACTATATAAACAAAAGGCTGATTTTCTTAAAGATTTCCTGCAAATTAGAAAAAAACTAGTAACTCAGCAAATACTGGCAAATGATGTGAATTGGTATTTTAGTGGAGAATAAATATCAATGACTTTTTTTTTTTTTTTTGAGGCAAGGTCTCATCCTGTCTATTGCCCAGGCTATAGTGCAATGGCACGATCTTGCTCACTGCAATCTCTGTCTCCTGGGCTCAAGCAATTATCCCACCTCAGTCTCCCGAGCAAAGTTGGGACTACAGGTGTACACAACCACACCCAGCTAATTTTGCATTTTTGGTAGGGATGGGGTTTCCCCATGTTGCCCAGGCTTGTCTGGAACTCCTGGGCTCAAGTGATCTGTCTGCCCCAGCCTTCCAAAGTGCTGGGATTATAGGCATAAGCCACCACATCCAGCTAAGAATAAATGTCAATGACTTTTAAACATAAAAAAAGTTTAACTTCAGTGATAGATAAATATACAATAATAAGACAATAGGTTTCACTCAGCAGACAAAGATCTAAAACTTGATAATATGCTACTGTAGAAAGAACAGCGGAAAAAAGCCCTCTCAAACCATGTGTGTAGGCAATTATAAACTGGTATTAGTTTCATTAAAAATATATCCTATTGAACTTGGTAATTCTATTTCTAGGATTCATCTTACATATAAACGAACACAGAAACAAAAGATATATACACAGGGTATTAGTTATGACATTGCAAGAAGTAAAAAATACAAAACAAACAATGTGTGTAGGATTAGATAAATGATAGTTTACACATACATGGACTATACAGACTGAAGCTCTGAGAAAGACACTGACCCATGTATACTGACATAGAATGAAACTGATCTTCATGAATACTAAATGAAAAAAGCTAAGGGGTGGAATAGTATATATAGTGCACTAATATATGTGTTTTAAAAAGGACAAGGATGGATATATATACACGTGTTTGTAAATGCACGGGATATTTTTGAAAGAATACTTAAAACTAGTAATCTCTATTTCTGCATAAGGGGACTACAAAAGGAGGGGTTCAAGGATGGTGAAAGAATTCTCTTTGTTCCCATTTGTATTGTTTGATATTTTAAGCATGTACACGTATAAGTTATTAAACCATAAAGGGTAAAAAAACTAAAATGCCACAAATTACGTGTTGAAATTACATGACAAGATTTAAAGTAAGGCAGTAAAAGAGATATCAATAACCAACAGATTGATTATACAAAGGCTGTCTGTGCAGCGATGTGTAAATGAGTATCCTACATTCATACCACGTGAAATGTCCTGGCATTCTCAGATTCAGCATTACATTCTTAAAGGTACTAACGAAGTAATAGGAACAGATGTATATAATTATATAATTTTAGTAAAATCAGCCTCCTACTGCAGACCGTACTGATGGAGTTAAAATATCTAAAGGCATTTGCTTTATAATCGGTCAATGACTACATCTCAAAAATCTAGACTTCAGCTCATCACTCAAGAAATTTTTACCACTAGATAACAATAATAAAAACAAAAATAAATGTTAGCTAACACTTATAAACTTATATAGCACTTACTATGGGCAAGGTAGTACTCAAAGTGCTTTAAATATACTAAATTAACTGTCACAACCATCCTATGTGGTAGGCAGTATTTTATCTCCCAATGAATCTCACATTCTAAAATTTGTAAGTGTTATTGTATTTAAGTATGTGATATAATCTAAAGTTAAATCAGAGGAGTTAAAGCTATTGGTGAACTAACGACAAATACTATTTTGTAAGTATGATTCATTTAAAATATTATTGAGAATAAAATGCATTTTTCTCTTATCTTTTATGTAAAACCTTGTCTTTATTACATGATAATCAATAATTCAAAAGCATGCTTTTAAAAAGTCAATTTGATCTGCATCAAAGTCAATGACAGAATGACACCGAGCTCATAAACTACATAGATTACTAAAAATTACTCTTCCTTTCACAAAGGATGTTGTATTTGCAAATGCACATAATGACAGTCCAATGATCTGCCTTAATCCACATACTAACAACAAACAGTCAATAAAATCAGGTAGTCAATACAGCTAGGAGACATTTTAGAGAAAGATTTAGGAAAGTGTGGAGCAGAGTTAACACAATATACTGAATCTATAAGTTAAACAGAAGTTTTCAAAAGTTCAAGGGCAAGGCTATATATACAAATTTTGCATGACCATCTTTTATACACCTACCTAATCTTACTCACCTCTTGTTCCTCCACCTCCTATCTGCTCTATCTTCTTATTCTATTCTTACAAAAGCCAGCACCCCAGCTTGTGAGGCAGGGGAAGGAACAAGAAAAGCTGGGAAATAGTTTAGAAAAATTAATAGTGAGAATTGATAGGAGATCTGACAATGTGTTAAATCAGAACCAGGGCAAAGACTTGCACTAGCACTCTAAGTATTCTATACTACCATTTCTCTTTCACTCAAAACCCATGTAAGAATCATTATAGATTTTGGAGATTTTTGTTGCTTTTAAACCACCAGGTACAGGTGCTTGCCTGTACCTCTCCTTACCTCAGGTTATATTATCTCCTCTACCAGAGAGGGGTATAAATTCTTTAAAAGCAGTGATTACTTTAGTCATACCTGTATACTCCCTACATGGCACTTAGAGAAACAAAAAAAAGAAAAAAAGGACATACTAAAAGCTACCGAATAAAAATAGCATTTCTAAAATGTATAAATATAAAAAGAAATTCTTTTAAACTACAAGCAGAATATTTTTTAAGTTGATTGATACCTCACTTTTTGAAACCCAGATAGCTTTCTCCTGCTACAAATACCACTTTTACAAATAGTGGGTTAGCTCCATATGTCAGTCTACCAAACAAAACAGATAAAACAATAATACCTCCCACCTTAACATAAAGAAGAGTGGGGGCAGACAGGACACTTGACATCTTCTTGATGTACTAGAGTAACAGAATTAAGATACTGACAAAGCTAATAAGGGCATGTGTCTATGTGTACATGGAAGACTTCCTGTAGTGAAGTTAACCGAGAAGGAAAGGAAAGAAAAGGAAAAGGAAAGGAAAAGAGAAAAGAAAAAAAAATAAGAGAATTTAAGAGGGTGCATGACCACTATTAGAAGAAGAAAGGAAGTAGAAAGGAAAGTAGATGAGAATTTCCTTGCAGTAGCCATCAGGTAGCTACCACTGCTCAGGAAAATTTGGTTGCTCTCTGGCAAAAAGAGCAACAGCTTCTGCGTAGGTAAGAAAGTGGGTATAACCTGCTGTTTGAATATATAAAGCATTCACACACTGACTGGTTATAGCTTACAAAATATATATAGTTAGTCAAAAATTAGTTGGTAAAGCAAATATTACTTCTAATTAAAAGTACCTTTCAAAGTTCCTTTGTACTTGGCCATATTCATATTTAAGTATCTAATAAGCACAGCTATTTAATGGAATGAAAATACAGAAAACCCGGGAGAAGAAATGATATGAGAAAATTTTCCAGGGCCAAAAAGTGGCAAGATATTTTTAGATTAAAGGGGGCTTACCAAGCGTGGTATAAAATGAGTAGCATGCAATTCAATGGCACACACAATGATGGGCCAGTTACTGCCCATTACTTTATAATACTATTATGAGTATGAATATGACTGCTATATTATACCTGTTACATATAACACATTTAGGGGAAACATTTATTCTCCATATTTCCATTCAAATCTCCAGGAGGGAAAAGTTTAGAAAGCACACTTTCAGCTTCTTTTCAGTGGTTCATTTTCCCCTCAGCCAAGGAAGGAGTGAAACTGATCTGTGAACCTGGGAGAAGGACCTATCAGCTCAACAGCTTCTGGGTACATGTTCTCCAGTGGTTCTTCCTTCCTTCATAGAAGCGGCATTCTAGTCAGTCCTCCACTACATGGTTAAGTACAGGGGCTAACTCTGTTCCTATCAGGGGGAGACCTGCTCTATCAGTGACCAACCAGCGTTAGAGTGTTTGTCTAATTCAGGGGTTAATAGAATGTCCATTAAGGCCAAATATCTCACCTTCCACACCACTTTTATTAGTAATAAAGCTGAAATTTTATGTCCATGTCTATTTATCAATTAGTTTCAAAGCAGAAAACAGAAAGGAATGTTATTTTTTGCCTTCCTAAAGCCTCCAAATTATAAACTCACTTATTTATTTTTATAAATGGCTACACTTATTCTAACTCCAAAACATTCTATTTTCTATACTCAGTCTCCACATATGGCCTTTTGACAATACACACTCACCACCCAGAATTTAGGTCACTTACCCTCTTTTCTCTGGTTATTTACACAACTAGGATGCAACTGCACATATAGCATAAGTACCCTCTAACACACTGAATGTAAACCAATCAAAAGTACTTTAAATTTAAGACTTTATAATAACAACAAAAACCACATTAATAATTTTTCTAACTTAATTCTGTGAATTTAGAACTCTTTATGTAAACCCATCTTTGTATTTATAGATGTTAATCACTGTGTGTGCCTGTCCCTAAACCCTCCTCAGCCATGTTTGATACGTGACACTCCAATCCACAGGATATCTGTGGGATCACAGATGAGCAGTTGGCTCTCAAACAGCCAGGGTTTAAAGCATACCTGGGCCAAATTTCCTCCAACAGAAATGTGAGCGCAGAGACAGCTTCTGGTTAAATAAAGCAAAATGAACACATACTTATCTCAAAACCCCATTAAAACAAAAGCAAAGGAGTTTTGTTTTTTTTTTCAAATGGCATAAATCTTTAGGGATAACAGAAACAAAGGGAGAACCATCAATTAAATTTTCAGAGCTATAAATGCCATGTATTAGCAGACAAGAGAATGCTAAAATATAAAATGGCTGCAGAGGACAGACAACAGGAAGCAGGACCCACTCCCACCCCCGCCCTGCCCCATCTAAAGACTTAGAGCAGGCTTCTCCAGCCCATGGCCCATGGGCCACACGCAGCCCAGGACAGCTTTGAATGTGGCCCAACACAGATTTGTAAACTTTCTTAAAACATTATAAGATTTTTTTGCACTTTTTTTTTTTAAGCTCATCAGCTATCATTACTGTTAGTGTATATTATGTGTAACCCAAGGCAATTCTTCTTCTTCCAATGTGGCTCAGGGAAGCCAAATGATCGGACACCCCCGAGAGGGCTGAAATCAACAGTTACTCTTTCCCTCATTCAGTGTACCTATGCAACTATTTTTCCTTCCAAACAGTATCAGACTGAAGGTTTGACCTACAAAGGTTGCTTGAGTGAGAGCCTGTGGACTCTGAAGCACCAGGCACACTGAGGGCAAGTATAAAGCTCCATATCAAAGGAGAAAGAGAGTAGTGGAAGTCTACACATGGAACCATAGAATCTCCCACCACTGCCATCCCACTCCTCCATCTCCAGCACCCACTTCAGCCATAAATACAAAAATACTATCAGCCACCCGGGAATAAGACTGTGTAGGGAGGCAGGGATAGAGGTAACAACTAGACCTCTTTGAATATTCTTAATTTTATAGACAGAACTTTTAGTATCATGCAAATATTTTATATAATTACAAAATGAAATAACGTGTTGAAAAAAAAATCTCTAAAATTAAAAAGTAAATGGAACAAGTAAAGCCAACTGTCATCTGGGTTCTACTGAAAGTGTCTTTAAGATACAGTAAAGTGACTGTACATTTCTAGTGGGAATACCCTAACCGATCAACACATGAAAAACCCTGAAATTAGTTTTCTTTCTTTCCTGAGATAGGGTCTTGCTCTGTTGTCCAGGCTGGAGTGTAATGGCACAATCTCAGCTGCAGCTTTGATCTCCTTGGCTCAAGTCATTCCCCCACTTCAGCTTCCCAAGTAGCTAGGACTACACATGCATGCCACTAGGTGTGGCTAATTTTTTTTTTTTTTTTTTTTGTAGAGATGGGGTTTCACCATGTTCCCCAGGTTGTTTTTGAACTCCTGGGCTGAAGCGATCTGCCTGCCTCAGCCCCCCGAAGTGCTGAAACTACAGGCATGAGCCACTGTGTGCAGCCCTGAAACTTTTTTGGTAAAATTATATTGTTGGTGAAAGAGTTGGTATTATTATTCTGAGACTACTGTGACAAAACATGGGGATTATGCAGATATCCTTGAGAAGTGATATTTTAAAAAATTGTGGAAAAAAAGTAACTGTAGAAAAAAGTGTGGAAGGTTAAAACCTTTAGTTTTGAATTAGAGAAGTAGTAATATAAATTAATGATGTACTTTATCTCAAAGTTTTTTTAAGTGCATATTTCATAGGTCAGGTCCACTAATCAATCTTAGAGACATGGTCAACCCAGTAGTAAAGAATACCCCAAGGACCCAACTTACAGTCTCCAAATAAAATTTCCCACTAAAAGAAACAAGAGCACCCTGTGGAAATGACTGACTTCAGATCTGGGCCAGGAAAACATGTAAGGTAACTCTAACACAGTTTCGTTTTCTTGCTTTCTGGTATAATATTATCATTTCAAAAAAACCTTAAGAGCAAACCTGAATAGGTTCCTACTGGCCAAAAGCAGCAATAAGGATGATAAATTCAATGGATTCAAATATAATACAAATGTATAATAAATCCATGATCCATAAAGATTTTAAAACAAAACAAACATTCTCATAATCATTTCTGGAGAGTACTAAAAAAAAAAAAATCAATCTTCATTGGGAAGTATATAATTTTTCATTGTTTCTTTTCTTTTGTGATGTCAGCAACCATTAATGACAATTACCTTGATTCATTAACTCATTAGGGGTTGCAAAATAGTAATTTTTTATCATTCCTGCTTGATTTACATTAGCTGGAATACTTCTATAAAGAGAACCTTCCTCTTTCTCAATTATTCAGAGATCCTGAAATACAGTTAATAGAAAAGAGAGATAAATGCTTGATTCCTGATTAAAAGAATCTTAAGAGACTGACTAACCAGCTACAACATATGGAAATTTTCTGGATCCCAATTCAAAAGTATCAACTGTTAAAAAAAAGTAAGATAAATGAGATCATTTATCTAGTAAGACAGTCAAGAAATATGTACACTGATTAAATATTTGACGAATGAAGAAAATGATATTTTTCTTTTAAGGAGTGATGTGATATTATTCTAATAGTATTATTAAATATTAATAGTATTACTATAATGCTTTTAGATAATATTATAACTATGCTTTAACATCCCCAGATCAAATAATGCTGGGATGGCTATAAAATCATGGAGGTGGAAGAAAAGGTATAAGTATAGAGAAACAATATTGACCAGTAGTATATGGCAGTTCATTATTATTATTTTTACTTCTGAATGTTAAAATTTTTCTATAAAATATTTAAAAAGCTAAATATGTAGAATATATAAAGAATCTCTTTAAAAATTCAGTAAGAAAATGACCCAGAGAAAAATGGACCCAAAGATATGAAAAAGTAATCTACATAAACATGTTTTAACTTCATTTGTGATTGATGAGACAAATTTAAATCCACAAATACCAATTCACACCCATCAAACTGACAAAAATTGTAAAGTTTCACAGTAACAAGTGTTGATAAAAATATGAGACAACAAGAACTCTCATACACTACTGGTGAAAATATAAACTGGTATCAGTTTGAAGAACAATTCTGCAGTATCTAAAGTTAAACGTGTACATTTTATACAACTCAGCAATTCTACTTTTAGGCCCACATCCTACCTAGAAAAGCTCTCATAAATGTGGACAAGAATGACACGCATAAAGGCCATTCATAACATTATATTCATATAAGCAAAAAAAGTCCATCAATAAGAATAGGAAAACTGAGATATATTTATAAAAAATATTTATGAAATGAAAACTATGTTTACATAAAAATATGCACACAAATGTTCATAGCAACTTTATCCACAATAGCCAAAAATTAGAAACAATTCAAATGTCCCTCAATGATAAAAAAATCAAACAAACTGTAGTACATGAAATTATACTCAGCAATAAATAAGATCAAACTACTGACACATGCAACAACTTGGATCATCTCAATGGAATTAGGCTGAGTAAAAAAAAATAATAATAAAGAAATCAATTCCAAAAGGTTATATACATACTGTAGATTTCACTTACATAACATTCCTTGAAATGACAAAATAATAGAAATGGGTAACAGATTAGTTGCTGTAAAACAAGGGCAATAAATGCATCTATCTCATAGGATTCTTGTAGAAATTAAATGAAATAATTTGTGCATATTATACTGCCCTCTACAGAGTATGTGTTCAATAAAGTCAAGCAATTATTACTACTGAACTTCATTACTATACCTTATTAGTAGATCAAACTATCCTCTAATATAGCCAGAAGTGAAAGTCAAGTACTACACAATTTTATAGGTCTTTTTAATATTAATGTTCTTAATAATTGGTGTATACAGAAATCATGGTTTTTAGTTTAAATAATTTAAAGTCTCAACTATGAATAACTGGAAACTATAATATTGTATTGCAAAAAAAGTACTTCTTTCTGCCTCTCTGAAGGTTAACACTTTCCATGTATGAGCTACTACATCTATTTCTCTGGCTTATTTTTTTAAAGATTAACGTATACCCAATGTGCTTTTGATTTATAAAACTTAAAGTTACTAGGGCTTCAATGGGGAAACATTTCAAATTAATTCATAGTTAAAAAAAAAAAAAAAAAAAAAAAGGAGGCGGGATATGTATCCAATCATGGTTACATGTAGGAATAATTTTTTCTATTATTCTGTGAGTCCATACATATAAAATTCTAATTTAAAGCAAAAAAGAAGTAATAAACAACCAGGCGTGGACACTTGTTAAGTAAAAGACAAGTGATATCACAAATGATTTCTTTTCCTGTATGTTTTCCATTTTCTTGGAAAAGTGGTTCTAAGCTACTTTCCTGTGGATTCCAATTATTTCTTTGGTTAAAATAGTCTAGCCCAAGGAACAGCAAACTATGGCCTGTGAGACAAGTCTGGCCTGCAGCTTGTTTTTGGTAAGGCTGTGAAAATGTAAAACAAAACAAAACAAACAAACAAACAAACCTGTTTTATATTTTTAATGGATAATTTTAAAAGTAATAATAAAAAGGGTTGGGCGTGGTGGCTCACAGCTGTAATCCCAGGACTTTGGGAGGTTATGGTGGAAGACTGCTTGAGTCCAGGAGTTCAAGACCAGCCTGGGCAACATGGTGAAACTCCATCACTACAAAAATCACAAAAAACCAGCTGGGGGCAATGGCGTAAGCCTGTAGTACCAGCTACCTGGGAGGCTGAGGTGGGAGGATTGCTGGAGCCCAGGAGCTCAAGGATGCGGTGAGCTATGAGGGTGCCACTGCACTCCCACTTGAGTGACAGAGTAAGACCCTGTATCAAAAAACAAAACAAAACAAAACAAAACAAAAAAAACAAAGCCAGAGAGAAAAAGAGAAAGGTAATAACAAAAAGGAAGAGGAGAAAAGGAGAAGAATATGTTACAGAGATCAACTGTGGTCTCCCAGAACTCAATATATTTACTAACTAGCCCTTTACACAAAAAAGATTTGCTAATCCCTAGTTTAAGTTAGTTAGGAAAAATAAAGTATTTCTGAGAAACTGGGAATGTGAAAGATAAGAAAAGGCTGTTAAGGAAGTACAATTTTCAAAATTTCACTCTTTGTGGTATGGTTTCTTCTCTAGGCCCTCTCTCCAGCTTCACCATCCATATGCAGAGAAAACAATCTTACGTGATATTTTCAAGAGACACTGTTTGGAATACTCTTAGGGTATTGGAATACTCTTAGGGAATAACAGCAAGAAATCTATTATTCTTTAAAAAATTAAAATCATCCTTAAGGACTGACGAGCTCTAAAAAGTTCAAGTCTAAATTTGGCCAGTAATTTATTTCTGGGCCTCTGAAGTTAGCTTCTTGTTTTTTATTAACTGAAAAAAACCAAGAGCTATTCACTTATATTTAGAATTGACCACTATAATTTGATTTACATTATTATGAAAAATACAAATATGTCTGCTATAACATGACAGACATTCCTAAAAAAAATCCTTTATATGCAAAATTGTATACAAAAATACAGGTTTATAAAAAAACTTATCATTGTATTGTCCAAGTCTAAACAAACTATAAATACTATTTTAGATGACCACATAAGCCACTCAGAGTGGCTGGCTACTACTTCAAGGGATATTAAAAATAGACAATAATGGCCAGGCACAGTGGCTCATGCCTGTAATCCCAGCACTTTGGGAGGCCAAGGTGGGTGGATCACCTGAGGTCAGGAGTTCAAGACCAGCCTGGCAAACATGGTGAAATCCCGTCTTTACAAAACATAGAAAAATTAGCTGGGCACGGTAGGGCGCACCTATAGTCTCAGTTACTTGGGAGGCTGAGGCAGGAAAATCGCTTGAACCCGGGAGGCAGAGGCTACAGTGAGCCGAGATCGTGCCACTGCACTCCAGCCTAGGCAACACAGTGAGACCACATCTCAAAAAAAAAAAAAAAAAAAAAAAAAGACAAAAATAACAGAATGGAATCACTGACTTGTGGGTGCTGAGACAAACAGACTGCAATAGAGCACTGTTTGAGGGCGTCGAGAGAAAATGCAACCAGTCACTAGATAAGAGTTGTGCAAGACTGCGGGTATACCTCTCTGGGAAAGGGACCCCTTAGGTACAGGCAGTCATTTTGAATTTTGTTAGAATAGAATTGAAAGAACTCTTTGACTCTTCCCAATGAAGATTTTACTTTATTTCCTGATACTAGCTCCCCTTGGTGAGGAAAAACCATAAAAGAGCCAGAACAACTTCCATGTAGTACTGACATTCACTCTTTTTTATCAATTGTTACAAAAGACTGCAAAGTCTCTGTGGTAGCTTTTTGTAAATAAATGAGATACTGTTTATAAATCTTACCAATCAGTAAATGAACAATGAGCTCAGTACTTTCCCCACTATACCACACAGAAGCTAAATTGAACCTTTCTAATCATAATAGCAGTAAGGAAAAATTCTTTGGGCTGTCAAAGGGAGCAAAGATACAGATAAATCAAAAGATTATTTTTGTTAGACTTAAACATTTAAGCTTTCCAACATTTATCTATGAATTATCAATGGTGGGGTTTTTTAATGTAAAGAGAAGCAATATCCATCTTTATACAAAGCCCCTACTTTCATATATCTTTAAATTTCTGGCCGGGCGCAGAGGCTCACACTTGTAATCTCAGCACTTTGGGAGGCCAAGGCAGGTGGATCACCTGAAGTAAGGAGTTCGAGATCAGCCTCGTCAACATGGTAAACCGTCTCTACTAAAAATACAAAAATTAGCTGGCTGTGGTGGCGGCCACCTGTAATCCCAGCTACTCGGGAGGCTGAGACAGGAGAATGGCTGGAACCCGGGAGGCAGAGGTTGTCGTGAGCAAAGATTGTGCCATTGCACTCCAGCCTGGGTGACAAGAGTGAAATTCTGCCTCAAAAACAAACAAACAAACAAAATCCTAAATGTTTACTTCTGGAAATTATTTGTCAATATCTAAACCTCTTGATAGCAGGCAACTAAATAAGACAGAAACACAACCACACCTTGTTTCTAAAGGTGATTATTTTGAGCATTAACAACAGCACTCAGAAAGTGTCATTCACTTAAAATCTCATTGGTCTACCTCCTCTTCCAACTCTGTATTTCCTTTCTTATATAACTTTTCAAAACTATTTTTACTACTCCAATGAATCCAGTAACAGCCAACACTGACTGTACCTCAAGTACAACATGTATAACTGTGTCTCTTCCAAATTAGGTTAGGTACTAATACCAAATGGCCAAGAGAAAGTAGAAGCAAGGGCATTCTAAAGAGAGCAGCAGGAACAAAGACAGGAAAGCAGAGAGGATATCCTTAATTGCAAGAGATAAAAATTATCAAAAACGAGACTGGATAAAAGCTATATGATACAAATCAATTTTCAAGCAGGACCATATGTTCAATGAAGTTGTATGCACATATATAAAATTTAGATTTAAAGAAAGCAGAATTGAATAGTTTACAAGTCTAGCAATAGTGCTGTTGTATATCTTTCAGTTAAATGGATCCTAGTATACTAAAATGGGCTCTCAGTAGGTAGACATATGAACAAAGAAGTATTTAAAATACTATATTTTCCTTAGAGCCTATATATATCTCAACCCTAAGGAGATCATGGAATCTGACAAAGACTCAGATGCCCCTCCTTGATGTGAGTATCATGAAAACCTGTAAGCCAGTGTTTCTCAAACTCTAGCACTCACCAGAATCATCTGAAGGGTTTGTTAAAACATAGGGTACTGGGCCTGATCATCAGTTTCTGATCCAGTAGATTTGGGGTGGGGCTTGTTAATGTGCATTTCTAACATGTTCCCAAGTGATGTTGGATCATGTTTAGAGAAATACTGCTCTAAACCCACAGTCTTTGCTCTAAAACATTATAAACTTTACTTGTGGTAACTGTGAAATACACTGAACTTTAAAAAATCCGTAAACCTTTAAGGTTCTCAGGCTTCAATAATCTTAAAGATAGCTAATGAAAAGCAAATGTATCTAAAAGTTCAGAAGCAACCCAAGCACCATAACCTCCTTTGTTTGGAGCTCTCCAAAGTTCTGACCTAGCTTCCAACCTCAGCTTAAACATGTACTAAAAGATCCTGAATGCTGACACCTAGGACTCCTCACGTTGAATCCTCCAGACTTCCAAGAATTATAAAACTTGGCTGCAGATCATATGCACAACTCCCACCTCTACCAATTGACAACTCAAGAAAATGAAGTGCAGAAAAGTTCAAAGCCATATTCTACAAGGTAATGGAATCCAAGACTATTGACTAATTTAATATTTTTAAAGCTCCAGGTGCATGCCATAATCAAGATTATTCCTAGACTTTTTGCTGACTAGCTAACTACAGTCCTTTCCTCCTTTGCAAAATTCACATTTTATATAAACAACAAATATTACTGGCCAAAATTAGTGGTAATGATGACAACTATGAGAATCACAGGCCGTAGGAATGGGCAACTGGATACTGTACATCTTTCAGGGAAGGATTTTCATAATTATAGAGAGGACAGAACCTAATGATATTAGACAGAACCTAGGGGATACAAGAATATATATATATATAATTATTTTAAAAGGCAGTTGTGTAAAGATAATGACCCTTTTATTCTCCCTCTAACTCTGCATTTTCTTAGTTTTTTCTTTCTTCAGATTTTCCATCCCTTGTTGCTTTATAACAACCAAATAGAAAACTGGGTGAAGGACAGTAACAGTTCAGAAGGTAAAAATGCAAATGGCTCCTAAATAGATGAAAAGATACCCAACCTCATTCTTAACATGAAATCTAAACTAAAATGATCCTGAGAGAAATTCAAATAAAGTCTGGGTTTAGTTAATAATAATGTACCAACATTATTTCCTAGTTCTGACAAAGGTAATGCAAGACGTCACGTTAAAGGAAACTAAAACTGGATGAGACGTATAGATACAGGAACTATCTACACTACCTTTGCCACTCTTCAGTAAATCTAAAAATTTTCCAAAATAAAAGGCTTATTAAAAAAATACTACTCTGAGGTATATAATTTTTCACCTGTCAGATTAGCAAAATTTCAAAACTAAAAGCAGTCTTTTGATAGGGTGTAGGAAAACAAGTACTCTTGTACAAGCTAGTACAAAATGGTATAACTCCTATAGAGTGATTTGGCAACTTCTGTAACAGATACCATCACACCTCTATAAAATTCTATTTGTTCATGGTTATCCATTATTCACCATGAACTATTTGCAACACATAACAAAAAGAAAACAATCCAAGTTTGCTCTTTTTTTTTTTTTTGAGACAGAATCTCGCTCTGTGGCCCAGGCTGGAGTGCAGTGGCATGATCTCGGCTCACTGCAAGCTCCGCCTTCCGGGTTCACGCCATTCTCCTGCCTCAGCCTCCCGAGTAGCTAGGACTACAGGCGCCTGCCACCACATCCGGCTAATTTTTTGTATTTTTAGTAGAGATGGGGTTTCACTGCGTTAGCCAGGATGGTCTCTATCTCTTGACCTCATGATCTGCCTGCCTTGGCCTCCCAAAGTGTTGGGATTACAGGCATGAGCCACCGCGTCTGGCCTTTTGTTAAAAAAGAAAAAAGAGAAAAGGCCTCACTTTGCCACCCAGGCTGCAGTGCAGTAGCACGATCATGGCTCACTGTAACCTCGACATCTTAGGCTCAAGTGATCCTTCCATTTCAGCCACCCAAATAGCTGGGACTACAGACATATACCATCACACCTGGCTAACTTTTTAGTTTATGTAGATGGGGTCTCACTATATTGTCTGGTCTGGTCTTGAACTTCTGGCCTCACGTCTAGGCCTCCCAAAGTGCTGGGATTACAAGTATGAGCTCTGTGCCCAGCACTAAGTTTGCTTTTTCTAGGAAATTGGATAATAAACGAGCACACCTAAACAATGGACTATTATGCAGTGATTTAAAAAAAATGAGAACATATGTACATATTAATATGGGATATTTTGAGACTATATTCTTAAGCAAAAAAAAAAAAAAAAAAAACAAAAACAAAAACGAAAAACCCAAAACAACAGCAAGGTGCTTTTTAAAAAGCATACAGATATAAGAGAAGGTTTAAAAATACACTTTCTTGGCAGGGTGTGGTGGCTCCTGCCTGTAATCCTAGTATTTGGGGAGGCTGAGGTGGGAGACTGCTTGAACCTAGGAGTTCAAAACCAGCCTGAGCAACATGGTAAGCTCCTGTGATGCCAGCTGTTGGGGAGGCTCAGGCAGGAGGATCACTTGAGTGCAGAACGTTGAGGCTGCAGTGAGCCATGAGTGATCACCAGGTGATGAAATGAGTGAGACTCTGTCTCAAAAGAGAAAAGAAACGAATACAAATTCCTATGTGCTTGAAACCCTAAAATAACACATGAACTAATAAAAGTGCTCACTTATAAAGGAGGGGTGGTTGGAGTGGAAAGTGTATAGGAGTGAGTTTATTTTTATACACTTTTCTTTTGAAATCATTTGAATGCATTATCTTTTTAAATAAAACAAGATCGTGTTATTTTGTGAATCTAGAGACAATTTTGGGTTTTAAAAAATATTCTGGATCAGCGATCCCTCTGTATCATGAGAGATTCTCCCACATTTTCTGTTCCAATCTACTAATCTTTCTCATTCACTCTCAACAAGTATAGAATGAAAGCAAGAAGTTTTACTCACATCTGTGTTCAGGCAATACCCTAGCTTAACCAGTAAAAACTAATGTTAAAATAACATTATATATACAAAAAAAGAAATTCCACTAAGAACATCTAATGGTATAAAATAATAAATATGTCACAGAAAGTGAACATATCTTCATAGGCCACTACATGGTAAGGATCTTGAAAAGTTAAATAACAGTATTTATTTTTTAACTGAGTTGTTGTTTTAATGTTCGCAAGGAAGTGAATGGACAAAGATATAAACTCAGTATACAGAAGACATCAGAAATATTTGAAACAGTAGTCTTTGGATTTTGAAACTACAGTGATTTAAACAGTATGGAATTGGCATACAGACAGACATATAAACCAACGGAACAGAACAGAAACCCCAGAAATAAACCCTGACATATATGGTCAAATGATTGACAAGGATACCATGACTACACAATGGGAAAAGGACAGTCTCTTCAACAAATGAGCTGGGGAAACTGAATATCCACATGCAAAAGAATGAAGCTGGATCCTTACCTTATATTTAAAAATCAACCTCAAATGGATTAAACACCTAAATGTAAGACACAAAATTATAAAACTCCTAGAAGAAAATATAGGAAGAAAGACTTCATGACATTGAATTTGACAGTGGTTTCTTGAATATGACACTAAAGCATCGGTAACAAAGAAAAAACAGATAAATGACATTACATCAAACTAAAAAACTTCTTCAGGGCAAAGGAAACAATCAACAGACCGAAAAGGCAACTTTATGGAACGGGAAAAATATTTGCAAATCATGTAGTGGATAAACAATTAATATCCAAATACATAAAGAACTCCTAAAACTCAAAAACAAAAAATGCAAAAATAAATAAATAAATAAACCCAAAAACAAAAACCCAAAAGCAAAAATTTAAAGATTTTTTAAATGGGCAAAGGATCTAAAGAGACAGGTCTTCAAAGAAGATATACATACTCAACTCTTTTGAGGTATGAAAAAAAAAATTCTTTAAGTATTAAAAAAACAACAACGATCTACAAATGGCCGGCATATAAAAAGATGCTCAACATCAGTAATCATCAGGAAAATGCAAATCAAAACCAGAATGAGACATCAACTCCCACCTGTTAGGATGGTCACTATAAAACTAACAGAAAATTACACATGTTGGCAAGGATCTGGAGAAAGTGGAACTGTGCACTGTTGGTAAGAATGTAACTAGTGTACTACTGTCCATGGTACAGCCCTTATGAAAAACAGTAGTTTCTGAAAAAATTTAAAATAGAACTACCATATGATCCAGCAATCTCACTTCTGGGTATATATCCAAAAGAACTGAAAACAAGACCTTGAAGAGACGTGTGCACATCCATGTTCATTACAGCATTATTCACAATGGCTAAGAAGAGGAAGCAACCCAAATGTCCATGGGCCAATTAACGGTAAAAAAAAAAAAAGATGGTACATACACACAACAGACTATTATCAGTCTTAAAGGAAATCTTGTTTACAACATGGATGAATCTTGAGGACATTATGCTAAATGAAATAAGCCAGCCACAAAGAGACAAAAATACTGCATGATTCCACATACATGATGTATCCAAAGTAGTCAAATTCTTAAAAACAAAAAGTAGAAAGGTGGTTGCCAGGGGCTGGAGAGTATCAGGAGGTTGTTCAATGGGTATACATAGTTTAAGTTTTACAATATGTAAAAATTTTAGAGACCTGTTGTACAACAATGTGACATAGTTAAACTATATACCTGTAATGTACATTTAAAAACTGTTAAGAAGGTAAATTTATGTTATGTATATTTTACCACAATAAGACATTAAAAAAAACCACATGTGAAACTGAATCATGTCACGAGGAAACAAGTATACCCAAATTGAGGAACTTTTGACAAAATAACTGGCCTGTACTCTAAAAATGTCAGTGGCATGAAGAACAAAAAGACTCAGCAGTAGACTGAAGAGACATGGTAAGTAAAGGCAATGCATTATTTGGGATTTTCCTTCACTGCAAAGGACATTATTCGGACAATTATTAAATTACGCACGAGGTCAACAGATTGTACTGTATCAATGACAACTAACTGATTTTGATAACAATGCTGTGGTTATATAAAAGAATTCTGCGTTTTTAAAAACCATACACTGAAGTACTCAGAAGTAAAGAAGCATAACATTTGCAACTTACTCTAAAAGGGTTCAGAATGAAAATAATGGTGAGGAGAAAGAGGCTGACACAGAGAGGAGTGATATAGAGAAAGAGTTAAAAAAACAGAAAGCAAATATTGTTAAGTGTTAATATTTAATGAATCATGGAGAACAGTAGACAGAATTCATTATATTATTCTTGAAACTTCTCTATAAACTGGAAAGAAGGTCAAATTTTTAAAATTTAATTAAAATACTCTCAAAATAAAAAGCAAAACAAAATGTTTAAACACAACTTTCTCAGAACCTATCTCTTGTATTCTAATATAAATCTATGCCAACTCTAAGACATAAAGATTCTTAAAGATTGAATTCTGTATTCCAAAAAATTAGAAAAATTCATCAGTATTTCAATTTCTCTTAACACTATATACCAAATATTACTAGAACAAGGCCAATGTAATCAAAGAGCTGAAAAATATTTCCTGCCCCCAACCACCCAATAAAGAAGAGGTGAATTTGCAGCTAGGGTCTCACTCCTTAACTATAACCTTATTCTTCCAGTGCTATCCATGTTCGCTTCAAAACAACCTATCTGACATTATAATTCTAGATCCTTCAGAAATGGTTCCAACAGTCAGTGGACTAAAATTCCCAAACTCCCCATATGACATCTTGACCAACGTTCCTGCTTCAATATCATCAATGACTAAAAATTCACTAGAAACATCTCCCAAAAGAGTGGCCAGATACTGTCAGTTACTATACAAAAAATAAAATTCTTGACTGAGGCTGGAGATAAAAAATGACTTTATATCATGAAAACTGAGCTTATATATAGTGGGTCAACTAACACTGGTGAATGAATGAGCTGCAATATTCTCCAATTATTTCCAATTTTTTAAACTATTGCCTTAAATTGTTTATATTTCAGAACAGAATACAAAACCTACTCAGATCATTTTGCTTTCACTGAGGTGAAGATAAAACGAGATTTTTCTTTAAAAAAAGAAAAATTAATTTGTTAACGAATACAAAGTTACAGCTAGATAGGTGGCATAAGTCTTAGTGTTCTATAGCACTGATGGATAACTGAATGCTCCCCACAAAGAAATGATAAATGCTTGAGATGGTGGACATGTTATTATCCTGATCTGGTCACTAACATTTATATGTACTACATCACAATGTAGCTCATAAATGTGTACATTATATCTATTAAAACTTGTAAAAGTTAAAAATTATAAAACAAAAAATTGAGAAAAATTTATTTTTTAAAAAATAAATAAGTTATTATCTTAATCCTTATGGATCATACATATTCCAATAAAAATAAAGAAAACATTTGAGGAACTCTTCTCTGAAACTGTCTTCAGAATAAGATTATAAATTGCATAAAAGAGCCCTACATTTTACAGTCAAAAACTTCTTTAAAACCAAAATAATATCTAAGTTATTGACCATACTTGGCTCTGAATGGATTTTCTGAAATTAAAGTCCATTCTGTCAAAAGACAAATATTACTACTGAAGACATTTTTAAAACACTAAAAATTCCACAAGAGATTTTTGAAGTTTTTTTTTAAATAAATCTCTAAGAATTAAAAAGACAAAGCTACAAATGCAAACAAGGTTATCAACGATAAACCCTCTAGAAAGTTATAAATCCAATTGTTTCAATCAGAAGAAATTTAAGTTACTATAGATCAACCTCAAAAATTATGCAACCAATAAAAAATTACAGAGACAACGATATGGAAAAAAGTCTAAACACTGGGTGAAAAAAAGCTGAAAACAAAATTGTTAAGTAAGACTTCTGGTTTCCAGGTAGGTACGTAAGAAACTTAGAAGTTGCCACCCCATCTTAACAACATGTAAAAAGCTGAACAAACTGAAAATAAACAACACTTAAATCTGTGAGGTCACAGGGCACACTCAAAAAAAATCACACTCAAAACTGGAGACAGAGGTGAATACACAGAATCACAACTTAAGGGAACAGAAACCCACTAGCAGAAACCTTCCTGAAAACCAATGGGGGAGAGGAAGGAGGGCTGGAAAACCTAAACTGTAATTGACTCAGTATGGCTAATTCTGAGAGATTAAAAACTCCAGGCATCCCAGTCACTGGGAAGCCCTTACACTTTTGTGAGTATCACCTTTCAAGAACTCAACCATGTTCTCACAGTGAATACTTAAGGAAAAAATATCTTTGTGTTTCCAGAAAGGTAAGCATTTTGAAATGTGCCAGAGCATTCTGTTTTTAACAATGCCTGCAATCAAGAGAAACAATTTTATCAGAGTATAATCTGCTTTTTTTCTTAAACTTTTATTTTAGGTTCAGGGCTACAATGTGTAGGTTATTAGGTAAATTGCATCTCATGGGGGTTTGATATACAGACTATTTTATCCCCCAGGTAATATGCACAGTACCCAATAGATAAGTTTTTCGATCCTTTCCCTCCTTCCATCCTCTACCCTCAAGGAGGTCCCAGTGTCTCTTGTTCCCTTCTTTGTATCCATGTGTTCTCAATGTTTAGGTCCCACTTATAAGTGAGAACACGCAGTATTCGGTTTTCTGTTCCTGTCTTAGTTTACTTAGGATAATGGCCTCTAGCTCCATCCATGTTGCTGCAAAGGACATGATCTCGTTCTTTTATGGCTATATGTGTATATGTATCATGTATATGTACCACATTTTCTTTATCCAGTTCACTGTTGATAGACATTTAGGTTGACTCCATGTCTTTGCTGCTGTGAATAGTGCTGCAATGAACATATATGTGGATGTGTATTTATGGTAGAACGATTATAATTCTTTGGGTATATACCCAATAATGGGACTGCCGGGTTGAATGGTAATTCTGCTTTGAGTTCTTTGAGAAATCGCTACACTGCTTTCCACAATGGCTGAACTAATTTACATTCCCACCTGCAGTGCATGAGCATTCCCTTTTCTCTGCATCTCACCAGTATCTGTTATTTTTTGACTTTTTAATAATAGCCTTTCTGACTGGTGTGAGATGGTACCTCATTGTGGTTTTGATTTCCATTTCTCTAATGATTAGTGATGCATTTTTTCATATGCTTGTTAGCTGTGTGTATGTCTTCTGCTTGGGTTTTATCAAAGCCTATCAGACCTGGGGGAAGGAAAAAGATGAGTCCAGCTGCCTCTAGTCTTCCATGCAGGAGAAGAGAAATACCCAACTCCAGCCTCCTCTAGCCAGCCTGTCTCACCCTAAGGGGGAAAAACTGAGAAGCACTGGTGAAGTTCACAGTCCAGAGACAGAGGCTCATCAAAAGACAGACCTCATCACGAAACTATAAAATCTCACCCCACAAAACACACCAAAAAACCGCATCATTAAAGTCCTGTATTTGTGCAGTTCCCTTTACCCAGTTACACCATGTCCACCTTTCAAGAAAAATTATAAGACATACTAAGCAGCTAAGCAAACATCAGAATCAGAGTCAGATATGACAAAAATGCTTTCCAACCAGGAATTTCAGAAAACTATAATATACTTAAGGCTTTAATGGAAAAAACACAACATGCAAAAACAGATGAATAATATAAGAAGAGAGATGAGAATTCTAAAACAAACAAAAAACAGAAAAAGAAACAAAGATAAAAATTACTATTTAATATAATAGAAATGTATCTGCAGGGCTCAATAGTAGACTGGACACAGCTGACAGAAGAATCTTGGAGCCTGGGAATATGATATGACAACAGAAACTTCCAAGACTGAAAAGCAAAGCAAAAAAAAAAAAAAGAATAAAACAGAATAGACTACTACTAAATATGCATAATGCAAATTCTGAGAAAGGAACAGAAGCAATATATGAAGTACCAATGACTGAGAATTTCTCCAAATTAATGTCAGGCACCAAACCACAGATTCAGAAAGCTCAAACAACACCAAGGAGGATAAAAGTCAAAACGAAAACAAACAAAACCACCCTATACCTAGGCATATGATATTCAAACATCAGAAAATCAAAGGTAAAGAAAAAACCTTGAAAGAAGCCAAAGGGGGAAAAACACCTTAGCTACAAAGGAGCAAAGATAAAGTATCACATCAGATACTCCTCAGAAATCATGGAAGAAAGAATAGCATGGAGTGAAATAATTCATGTATTGAGTTAAAAAACAAACAAAAACCTACAAACCTAAAATTCTGTATTCTGTGAAATTACCCTTCAAAAGTGAAGGAAAAATAAAAACTTTCTCAGACAAACAAAAATTGAGGACTTTGTTGCCAGTAGACCCGCCTTATAAGAAATCTTAAAAGTAGTTCTTTAGAGAGGAGAAAAATGATATTGGTTAGAAACTCAGATCTACATAAACATAGGAAGAGTACTGGGGAGAAAGGATAAAACAAAAACTTTTATTTTTCTTACTGTTAATTATCTAACTGACAACAGTTTGTTCAAAACAATAGGAACAATATATTCAATTATGTATGCTTACATATATAAGCATTTTACTTACACATAGCATACAGACAGATATAGACATGCATTGCTTAATGAAGTTGAAACATTCTGGGGACAGGGCCAAGACAGGCGATTAGAAGCAGCTGCAGTCTGTGGTGCTCATGGAGAGGAATGAAAGGGGCAAGTGAATACTGCACCTTCAACTGAAATAATCCAGGTAGTCACATTGGGACTAATCAGGGAAACAGCTCGACCCACAGGGAGCGAGGAAAAGCAGGGTGGCGCGACGGCCCATCTGGGAGCAACACGAGCCAAGGGAACCCCCATCCCCAGCCAAGGGAAGTGACGAGTGATTATGCGACCCAGGGAAACAACGCTTCTCCCACGGATCTTTGCAACCCGGAGATCAGGAGATCCCCTTGTGAGTCCACGCCACCAGGGCCTTGGGTCCAACACACTGAGCTGCGTGGAGTCTCAGCAGAGCAGCTGTTTAGGCATGCATAGAGACCCAGGAGCTTTATATACTCCAGTCCTGGGATCTCCAACCAACGTGTCTGCAACTCAGACAAGGCAGGCGGTTCACATACACCCCAAAGGAGGGGGTAGAATCCAGAAAGTTGAGCAGCCTTGTTCTGTGGGCCCACTTCCATGATACCTCACAAGATAAGACCCACTGGCTTGGAATTCGAAGCAGCCACCAGCAATAGGCTGTGCGGAGACGCCAGCACCATCTCTGCTGTTTGGTCAACACAGCTGTTACAGCCTGCGGACCCTGGAGAGTCCAAATGATCTGGACTAGAAAGGGTCCCCCCAGTAGCACAACACAGCGGCTTTGCAAGATAGTGACCAGATTGCTTCTTTAAGTGGAGCTCAGATCCATTCCTCCTCACTGGGTGGGACCTCCCAGCCAGGCCCTCCAGCCATGACCTGACAGAGCTCTTACCTTTCTTACCTGTCCCTGGGACAAAGTGTCCAGGAGAGGGGAGGGCTGCTACCTGGGCAGAGGCAGTTCCCTAACATGACACAGCCGTTTTTTTAAGGCATGGCCAGACTGATTCTGTAAGCAGAACCCCCAATCGACTCCTCCTTGTGGGGCGGGTCCTCCCAGCCGGAGCCTCTAGTCACCACCCATGTTCTATGGGCCGAAAGAGCTCCAATTTCTCCCTGGGATGGAGTGCCTGAGGAGTGGGGCAGGCTGCCACCTTAGCCGTTCGGGCTCCTCAGTCAGTTCAGCCAGTGGGGTTTGCAGGTTTGCAGAGCCCAGATCAAATGGTGGCTAAAGGGATCACCAACACAGCAGAGCTGCTATAACAAAAAGCAGCCAAACTGTTGCTTTAAGTGGGTCCCTGATCCCATTCCTCCTAACCGAGTGAAAACTCCCAACTGGGGTCTCCAACCACTCCTACAGGCACGTTCAGGTGGCAATAGGTCAGTATCCTCCTGGGATGGCGCTTCCAGACATCTTTGCTGTTTTGTAGGCTTCACTGGTGATACCTCCAGGTACAGGAAGAACCAGAGCAAATGGGGTTTGGAGTGGACCTCCAGCAAACTGCAGCAGCCCTACAGAAGCGTGACCAGATTATTAAAAGAAAAACAAACAGAAAACAACAACAAAGAAAAACCACAAAATACCTACCCAAAGGTCAGCAACCTCAAAGATCAAATGTAGATAAACCCACAAAGATGAGAAAGAATCAATGCAAAAACACTGAAAACTCAAAAGGTCAGAGTGTCCTTTTCCTCCAGATGACCACAATATCTCTCAAGCAAGGGCTCAGAACTGGGCTGACACTGAGATGGCTGAAATGACAGAAGTAGGCTTCAGAAGGTGGGTAATAATGAAGTTCACTGAGCTAAAAGAACATGTTTTAACCCAATGCAAAGTAGCTGAGAATCATGGTAAAACTATGCAGGAGGTGATAACCAGAATAGCCAGTTTAGAGAGGAAGATAAATGATCTGACGGAGTTAAAAAACACGACACGAGAACTTCACAATGCAATCACAAGAATTAATAGCAGAACAGACCAAGGAGAGGAAAGAATCTCAGAGCTGGAAGACTGGCTTTCTGAATTAAGACAAGCAGACGAGACTAGAGAAAAAAGAAGGAAATGGAATGAACAAAACCTCTGAGAAATATGGGATTATGTAAACAGACTGAATCTACAACTGATTGGGTTACCTAAAAGTGATGAGGAGAGTTGGAACCAAGTTGAAAAACATACTTCAGGATACCATTCAGGAGAACTTCCCCAACTTACCAAGACAGGCCAACATTCAAATTCAGGAAATGCAGAGAACCCCAGTAAGATACTCCATGAGAAGATCATCCCCAAACACATAATCATCAGATTCTCCAAAGTCAAAATGAAAGAAAAAATATTAAGAGCAGCCAGAGAGAAGGGCCAGGTCACCTACAAGGGGAAGCCCATCAGATTAACGGACCCCTCAATGGAAATCCTACAAACCAGAAGAGACTGGGGATCAATATTCAACATTCTTAAAGAAAAGAATTTCCATCCCAGAATGTCATATTGGGCCAAACTAAGCTTCATAAGTAAAGGAGAAATAAGATCCTTTTCAGACAAGCAAATGCTGAGGGAATTCTTCATCATCAGGCCTGCCTTGCAAGAGCTCCTGAAGGAAGCACTAAATATGGAAAGGAAAAACAGTCACCAGTCGCTACAAAAACACACTGAAGTACACAGACCAGCCCCAATGAAGCAAGCATATAAACAAGTCTGCAAAATAACCAGCTGGCATGATGACAGAATCAAATCCACACATAACAATTCTATCTTTAAATGTAAATAGACTAACTGCCCCAATTAAAAGACACAGAATGGCAAGCTGGATAAAGAATCAAGACCCATTGGTATGCTATCTTCAAGGGACCCATCTCACATGCAAAGACACACATAGGCTCAAAATAAAGAGACAGGAGACAATTTACTAAGCAAATGGGAAACAGAACGAAGCAGGGGTTGCAATCCTAGTTTTCGATAAAACAGACTTTAAACCAACAAAGATCAAGAAAGACAAAGAAGGGCATGACGTGATGGTAAAGCGTTCAATTCCACAAGAACAGCTAACTAATCTAAATATATATGTGCCCAATACTGGAGCACCCAGATTCATAAAGCAAGTTCTTAGAGATCTTCAACGAGACTTAGACTCCCACGCAATAACAGTGGGAGACTTCAACACCCCTAATGAAAATATTAGATCACAGAGAAAGACAATTAAAAGATATTCAGGACCTGAACTCAGCTCTGGATAAAGTAGACCTGACAAATACCTATAGAACTCTCCACCCAAAAACAACAGAATATACATTATTCTCATCGCTGCACGGCACTTAATTGAGTAAAATTGATCATGTAATCGGAAGTAAAACACTCCTCAGCAAATGCGAAAGAACTGAAAAAATAACAAACAGTCTCTCAGACCACAGCGCAACCAAATTAGAACTCAAGATTAAGAAATTCACTCAAAACCGCACAACTAACTACATGGAAACTGAACAACCTGCTCCCGAATCACTCTTGGGTAAATAATGAAATTAAGGCAGAAATCGAGAATTTCTTTGAAACTAATGAGAACAAAGATACAATGTACCAGAATCTCTGGGATGTAGCTAAAGCAGTGTTAAGCGGGGAATTTATAGCACTAAATGCCCACATCTAGAAGCTAGAAAGATCTCAAGTTAACAACCTAACAATACAACTAAAAGAATTAGAGGACCAAGGACAAACAGACCCCAAAGCTAGTAGTAGACAAGAAATAGTATCAGAGCTGAACTGAAATAGAGAGAAGAAAAACTCTTCCCAAAAAAAAAAAAAAAAAAAAAAAAAAACCAATGAATCCAGGAGTTGGTTTTTATTTTGAAATTAATAAGATAGACCACTAGCTAGGCTAATAAAGAAGAGAAAACAGAAGCATTCCGCCGCCGGCTTTGCTATGGCGGTTATTCCCCCAGATTCCTGGCAGCCACCCAACGTTTACTTGGAGACCAGCATGGGAATCATTGTGCTGGAGCTGTACTGGAAGCATGCTCCAAAGACCTGTAAGAACTTTGCTGAGGTGGCTCGTCGAGGTTACTACAATGGCACAAAATTCCGCAGAATTATCAAAGACTTCATGATCCAAGGAGGTGACCCAACAGAGACAGGTCGAGGTGGTGCATCTATCTATGGCAAACAGTTTGAAGATGAACTTCATCCAGACTTGAAATTCACGGGGGCTGGAATTCTCACAATGGCCAATGCGGGGCCAGACACCAATGGCAGCCAGTTCTTTGTGACCCTTGCCCCCACCCAGTGGCTCGATGGCAAACACACCATTATTGGCTGAGTGTGCCAGAGCATAGGAATGGTGAATCACATGGGAATGGTAGAAACAAACTCCCAGGACCGCCCTGTGGATGATGTGAAGATCACTAAGGCATACCCTTCTGGGTAGACTTGCTACCCTCTTGAGCAGCTCTTCTGAGATAGCCCCAGCTTCCAAATGACATAGAATGACATGTAATGCTAAACTTCATTTTGGCTTTGCAAATCATGAAGCTTAGGAGGCCTGGGGTCTTGGGTGAGTTAGAGATGGAAGTACATTTTAATAGGATGCTTCCTTTCTCTTCCCCCAGTGCCTAGGTTGCCAGAGCATTTGCACAAATGCCCCTGTTTAGGTGACTACTTACTACACATGACTCATAATGCTGCTTCTTGTGCATGTCTGCTCTGATATACTTTGAACAATGTAGCAGACACTGTCATTTCTCAGTGGTTTTGCCTAACCAAACTTCTTCCTAAGCAGATTTGTATTCTGGCCTATACTGCAGTCCTTGATTGTTGACAGCCACAGAATTCCAAACCAAGTAGTGTCTATCAGCCCTTTTAACTCTGTGCACACCCTATTTCAGTCTTACATTTGTTATTCTAGGAAATGTATGCATCTCTCTATATATTTTCCCTCTCAAAACCAGAACATCAACACTGCTGTTTCTGACACTTCAGACATCCCACGCAAAGCCACATTGAATTTTTGCCAAATAAAAAATGCATCCAACAATCAAGTTTCTAAGAAGGTGTCAAGTGGGGAATAATAATGTATAATAATCAAGAAATTAATTTATTAAAAGGAAGCAGAAGCATTGACCATCTTTTTCCCAGAGAAGAGGAGAAATCTGTAGTGAGCAAAGGACAGACCATGAATCCTCCTTAAGAAGTAGTCCTCTCAGAAAGGAGAAGCGCCACTCAAGTTCTTTTAACCCAAGACTTTAGAGAAATTAGGTCCGAGATTTTTATATGTTCAGTTGTTTATGTATAAAAATAACTTTCTGGATTTTGTGGGGAGGAGTAGGAGAGGGAGGAAGTTAATACCTATGTAATACATAGAAACTTCCAAAATAAAATGCCATTGATGGTTGAAAAAAAAAAAAAAAAAAGAGAGAACAAACAAATATAATCAAAAATGATAAGCGGGGTATCACCACTGACCCCACAGAAATACAACCAACCATCAGAGAACACTATAAACACCTTTATGTACATAAACTAGAAAATCTAGAAGAAATGGATAAATTCCTGGACACATACACCCTCCAAAGACTGAACTAGGAAGAAACTGAATCCCTAAATAGACCAATAATGAGTTCTAAAGTTGAAGCAGTAATAAATAGTCTATCAACCAAAAAAAGCCCAGGACCAGACAGATTCACAGCTAAATTATACCAGAGGTAAAAAGAAGAGCTGGTACCATTCCTACTGAAACTGTTTCAAAAAACTGAAAAGGAGGGACTCCTCCCTAGTTCATTCTATAAGGCTTGCATCATCCTGATACCAAAACCTGGCAGAGATAAAACAAAAAAGAAAACTTCAGGCTAACATCTTTGGTGAACCTTGATGCAAAACTCTTCAACAAAATACTGGCAGACTGAATCCAGCAGCACATCAAAAACCTTATCTACCACAATCAAGCAGACTTCATGCCCGGGATGCAAGGCTGGTTCAATATATGCAAATTAATAAATGTGATTCATCACCTAAACAGAACTCAAGACAAAAAAATACATGATTATCTCAATAGATAGAGAAAAGGTCTTCAATAAAATTTAACATCCCTTCATGTATAAAAACTCTCAATAAACTAGGTATTCAAGGAACATACTTCAAAATAGTAAGAGTCATATATGACAAACCCACAGCCAATAACATACTGATTGGGCAAAAGCTGGAAGCATTCCCCTTAAAAATCAGCAAAGACAAAGATTGCATGCCCTCTCTCACCACTCCTATTCAACACAGAATTGGAAGTTCTGGCCAGGGCAATCAGGCAAGGGAAAGAAAGAAAGTGTATTCAAATAGAAAGAGAGGAAGTAAAATTATCTTTGTTTGCAGATAAAATGATTCTATTTCTAGAAAACCCCATTGTCTCAGCCCAAAAGCTTCTTAAGCCTATAAGCAACTTCAGCAAGGTTCATGATATAAAATGAATGTGCAAAAATTGTTGACCTGCCTATACACCAATAATAAGCAATCAGAGAGCCAAATCACGAATGAACTCACATTCACAATCGCCACACACACAAAAAAAAATACCTGGAAATACAGCTAATAAGGGAAGTGAGGGACCTCTTCAAGGAGAACTATAAACCACTGCTCAAAGAAATCAGAGAGGACACAAATAAATGGAAAAACATTCCATGTTCATGGGTGGGAAGAATCAATATTGTGAAAATGGTCACACTGCCCAAAACAATTTATAGATTCAATGCTATTCCCATTAAACTACCATTGGCATTCTTCACAGAATTAGAAGAAACTATTTTAAAATTCATATGGAACCAAAAAAGAGCCTGAGTAGCCAAGACAATCCTAAGCAAAAAGAACAAACCTGGAGGCATCATACTACCTGACTTCAAACTATGCTACAAGGCTATAGTAACCAAAACAGTATGATATTGGTACAAGAACAGACACACAGACGAGAACCCAGAAATAAGATCACATACATACAACCATCTGACCTCCAACAAGCCTGACAAAAACAAACAATGGGGAAAGAATTCCCTATTTAATAAATGGTGCTGGGAGAACTGGCTAGCCATATGCAGAAAACTGAAACTGGACCCCTTCCTTATACCAAAAACAAAAATCAATTCAAGATGATTAAAGATTTAAATGGAAAACCCAAAACTATAAAAACCCTAGAAGAAAATCTATGCAATACCATTCAGGATATAGGCATGAGCGAAGATTTCATGATAAAGATACCAAAAGCAACTGCCACAAAAGCAAAACTTGACAATTGGAATCTCATTAAACTAAAGAGCTTCTGCACAGCAAAAGAAACTATCACCAGAGTAAACAGACAACCTACAGAATGCGAGAAACTTTTTGCAATTTACCCATCTGACAAAGATATAATATCCAGCATCTACAAGGAACTTAAACAAATTTACCAGAAAAAAACCCATTAAAAGTGATCAAAGGACATGAACAGACACTTCTCCAAAGAAGACATTCATGCAGGCAACAAACATGAAAAGAAGCTCAACATCACTGATCATTAAACAAATGCAAATCAAAACCACCATGAGATACTATCTCACACCAGTCAGAATGGCGATTATTAAAATGTCAAAAAACAACAGATGCTGGTGAGGTTGTGGAGAAAAAGGAACGCTTTTACACTGTTGGTGGGAGTGTAAATTAGTTCAACCATTGTGGAAAACAGTGTGGCAATTCCTCAAAGACCTAGAGACAGAATTACCATTTGACTCAGCAATCCCATTACTTGGTATATACTCAAAGGAATATAAATCATTCTATTATAAAGATACATAAATCCATGTTCACTGCAGCACTCTTCACAATACCAAAGACATGGAATCAACCTAAATGCCCATCGATGACAGACTAACGCAAATGTGGTACATGTACACCACAGAATATTATGCGGCCAAAAAAAGGAATGAGATCATGTCCTCTGCAGGGACATGAATGGAGCTGGAAGCCATTATCCTTAGCAAACTAACACAGGAACAGAAAATCAAATACTGCATGTTCTCACTTAGAAGTGGGAGCTGAATGATAAGAACACATGGGGGTGGGAGGAGGGAGAGCATCTGGAAGAATAGCTAATGGATGCTGGGCTTAATACCCAGGTGATGGGATGATCTGTGCAGCTAATCACCATGGCACGTGTTTAACTATGTAAGAAACCTGCACATCCTGCACATGTACCCCTGAACTTAAAATCAAGAAATAAAAAAGAAACATTCTGACAAACGCATCTGTCAGATGATTTCATTCATTGTGGGAACATCATAGAGTGTACTTACACAAACCTAATGGTACAACCTACTACACACCTACGCTATATGCTGTAGCCTATTGTTCCCAGGCTACAAATATGTAGAGCATGCTAGTGTAGGCAACTGTGAACTAATGGGAAGTATCTTTGTATCTAAACATTAAACATGGATAAGGTACAGTAGAACTATAGTATAAAAGAAAAAAATGGTATATACTGTACAGGGCACACCATAAATATAGCTTACAGGATGACAAGTTGCCTGGGTAAGTTGAGGGGTGACTGAATGTAAAGGCTTAGGACATTACACTGTTGTAGACTATACTCAGGCTACACTAAACTTAAAAAAATATTTTTTCTTTAATAATAAATTAAACAGCTTACTGTACTTTTTCCCTTTATAAACTTTTACCTTTTTCAACTTTTTGTCTCTTTAATAACACAGCTTAAAACAGTATACAGCTGTACAAAATATTTTCTCTAAATTCTTATTCTATAAGCTTTTTCTTATTTGTAAATTTTTTGTGTCAAAAACTAAGACATAAACACACCCATTAGCCTAGGCCTACACTGGGTCGGGATCATCATTATCACTGTCTTCCATGTCTACATCTTGTCCCACTGGAAGCTCTTCAGGGGCAATAACTTGCATGAAGCTATTATCTCCTATAATAATGTCTTCTGAAATACCTCCTGAAGGACCTCAGGCTAGAAGTACTTTCTAAAATAATGATTAAAAGTATAGAATAGTAAATACATAAGCTAGTAACATATTTATTATCATTATCAAGTATTAGTACTGTGAATAATCGTTATTTATTCATTTATTGAGACAGGGTCTCCCTATGTTGCCCAGGCTGGTCTCAAACTCCTTGGCTCAAGGGACCTTCCTGCCTCATGCCTCCCAAAGTGCTAGGATTACGGGTATGAGCCACCATGGCACCTGGCCAGCATGCTATACTTTTCCTTTTCCATTTTTAGACAGGATCTCACAATGTTGCCCAGAGTGGAGTACAGTGGCGTGATCATGCTTCACTGTAACCACAAACTCCTAGTCTCAAGTAATCCTCCTGCTTCAGCCTACTGGGTAGCTAGGACTATAGGAATATATCACCACACCTGGCTATTGTTTTCATTTTTTGTAGAGACGGAGTCTCTGCCCAGGCTGGTCTCCAACTCCTGGCCCCAAGCAATCTTCCAGCCTCAACCTCCCAAAGTGTTGGGATTACAGGTGTGACCCACCACACCTGGCCTATATGTGCTATACTTTTATATGACTGGCAATGCAGATTTGTTTACACCAGCATCACCACAAACGTCTAAGTAATGCACTGTTCTACAACATTCCAATGGCTATGACATCACTAAGCAATAAGAATTTTTCAGTTCCATTATAATTGTGTATGTTGTTCATCGCTGATCAAAACATTGTTATGTGGCACATTGTGTGTGTGTCTGTGTGTCAAATGAATGAGAGCAATGATTATGAGGGACAGAAAGGAGGAATTTGAAATTTTTTATTATAAAGTACTTGTACAACCTGTGAAGCATTATAGTGCTACTTGCAAGTGGCCTTGGATTAACTGTAAATGTACAGTGTAAATTCTAGGGCACACACATACACACACACACACAAAGAAACAGTATGATAGATACGCTAAGAAAGGAGAGAAAATAGAAGCATAAAATTCTTAATTAAAAGCACAAAAAGTGTGGAAGACAAAACCAGAAACAAAGACCAAGGGCAACATATAGAAAACATTAACAAATATGGTAGATATTAATTAACCCAAGGAAATCAATAATCACTTTAAATATCAATGGTCTAAATACACCAACTGAAAGAGATGATCAGAGTGGAACAAAAACAAGACCCAAATTGTTATCTATAAGAAACCCACTTAAAATACAGACACACACAGATTAAAGTAAAGGAACAGAGAAAGATATACCATGCTTACACCAATCAAAACAAAGCCAGAGTAGCTATAATCACTTCAGACAGAGCAGACCTCACAGCAAGGAAAGTTATTAGGGATGAAGAGGCACATTACATAACGATAAGAGTTAATACTCCAAGAAGATATAACAATCCTTAATGTGTATGTGCCTAACAACAGAGCAACAAACTATGTGAGGCAAAAATTGATAGAACTGCTAGGAAAACCAGATGAATCCGCTTTTGTAGTTGGAAATTTTAATAGCCTTCTATCAGAAATGGACGGATACAGCAAGCAAAAAATCAGTAAGGACATACTCAAACTCAACAGCATCAGTCAACTGATCTAATTGGCATTTATAAAATACTTCACACAAAAAGAGCAGAACACACATTTTCTAAAACTCACATGGAAACATTCACCAGAAAGACCACATTCTGAACCACAAAAAAAAATAATAAATTTTATGAGAGTAGAAATGATATAAAATGTGTCCTAAGATCACAAAGGAACTAAAATAGAAATGAATAAACAAAAATATAGCTGGAAAATCCCAAAATACTTAGAATCCCAAGTATTTTAAATATGTTATTTAAAATAATACACGGATCGAAGAAAAAATCTCAAAAGAAATTTTAAAATATTCTGAACTGATTGAAAACAAAAATGTAACACCAAAATTTGTGGGACAGAGAAAAGTAGTGCTTAGAGAAAAATTTATAGGACTGACTGCCTATATTAGGAAAGAAGATCTAAAATCAATCATCTAAGTTTCCATTTTAGAAAACTAGAAGAGCAAATGAAATCCAAAGTAAGCAAAATAAGAAAAAAAGAGGAGAAATTAATCAAACTGAAAGCAGGAAATCAATAGAAAAAAAACAATAAAACCAAAAGCTGATTATTTAAAAAGATCAATAAAATCAATAAGTCTCTACCCAGTCTAAGACACCTGGATGTCAGTGGAGGAGTGTGTGTGTGTGTGTGTCCAGTCTAAGACACCTGGATGTCAGTGGAGGAGTGTGTGTGTGTGTGTGTGTGTGTCCAGTCTAAGACACCTGGATGTCAGTGGAGGAGTGTGTGTGTGTGTGTGTGTGTGTGTGTGTGTGTGTCCAGTCTAAGACACCTGGATGTCAGTGGAGGAACGTGTGTGTGTGTGCGCGTGCGCATGCACGGATACAGGAGGTATATGGGAACTCTCTTTTTATTTTTTGAGATGGGGTCTCACTCTGTTGTCCAGGCTACAGTGCAGTGGTACGACCATAACTCATTGCAGCCTCAAACTCCTGGGCTCAAGTGATCTTCCTGCCGCAGCCTCACAAGTAGCTGGGACCACGAGCATGCACCACCACGGCCAGCTAACTTGTGCTGAGATTACATGCGTGAACCATCTCACCCAGCAGAACTCTAATTTTTGCTTAATTTGGCTAAACCTAAAGCTGCTCTAAAATATAAAGCACATTAGTTTTTTAAAATTATATATACACACTGATTTTAACTATAAACAAATATATATTTGGGCCAAAAAAGTATACTCATTAAACAGAAATATATTAAAATAAATTATTTAAAATGTCATTTATTAAATAAAATGTATTAATTTTAAAATTTAGAAAATAGAAATCCTTTTGTTTCAAGCCTCTAACTTTTAAATTTAAAAAATTATACTTTCATAACGCATGAAAACTAGAAAGAAAAAAACTTCCATCATTTGGTTAATCATGTATCTCTCCAGAGACACTACAGCTACAATGTCATTCAGCTCATAAGCCCAGTGATATTACTCTGAAAGAAATAACACTCATCTGAACAAACATCTGGGAAATATCTTCTAAAATTTCAGTTACGAAATCTCATTGCTAACCTTCATAACTTCATATCTTAACACAGTTCAACATAATTTACATAATTAAGTTTAAATAGTGTTTTGTTTTGTTTTGTTTTTTGCTATGATTTCGAGCTAAAGCTACTTTCACAGGCCTCTCAGGTGTTTGCTTTTGTAAATATCAAGTTGAACTCATATTAATGATCAACTAACTGCCTTTGCTACACGCCTCCCTTCAAAGAGAAAAGTGAATTATATATATATTTTTTTATTATTATTATACTTTAAGTTCTAGGGTACATGTGCACATGTAGGTTTGTTACATATGTACACATGCGCCATGTTGGTTTGCTGCACCCATTAACTTGTCATTTACATTAGGTTTTTCTCCTAATGCTATCCCTCCCCCAGTCCCCCACCCCACAACACAACTGGGGTGTGATGTTCCCCGCTCTGTGTCCAAGTGTTCTCATTGTTCAATTCCCACCTATAAGTGAGAACATGCAGTGTTTGGTTTTCTGTCCTTGCAATAGTTTGTTCAGAATGATGGTTTCCAGCTTCATCCATGTCCCCACAAAGGACATGAACCCATCCTTTTTTATGGATGCATACTATTCCATGGTGTATATGTGACACACTTTCTTTATCCAGTCTATCATTGATGGACATTTGGGTTGGTTCCAAGTCTTTGCTATTGTGAATAGTGCCGCAATAAACATACGTATGCATGTGTCTTTATAGTAGCATGATTTATAATCCTTTGGGTATATACTCAGTAATGGGATCGCTGGGTCAAATGGTATTTCTAGTTCTAGATCCTTGAGGAATCACCACACTGTCTTCCGTAATAGTTGAACTAGTTTAAACTCCCACCAACAGTGTAAAAGCTTTCCTATTTTTCCACATCCTCTCCAGTACCTGTTGTTTCCTGACTTTTTAATGATGGCCATTCTAACAGGTGTGAGATGATATCTCACTGTGGTTTTGACTGACATTTCTCTGATGACCAGTGATGAACATTTTTTCATGTGCCTGTTGGCTGCATAAGTGTCTTCTTTTGAAAAGTGTCTGTTCATATCCTTTGCCCACTTTTTGATGGGGTTGATTTTTTTCTTGTAAATTTGATTATATTCTTTGTTGATTCTGGATATTAGCCCTTTGTAAGATGGGTAGATTGCAAAAATCTTCTCCTATTCTGTAGGTTGCCTGTTCACTCTGATGGTAGTTTCTTTTGCTGTGCAGAAGCTCGTTAGTTTAATTAGATCCCATTTGCCAATTCTGGCTTTTGTTGCCATTGCTTTTGGTGTTTTAGACATGAAGTCCTTGCCCATGCCTATGTCCTACATGGTATTGCGTAGGTTTTCTTCTACGGTTTTTATGGTTTTAGGTCTAACATTTAAGTCACTAATCCATCTTGAATTAATTTTTGTATAAGATATAAGGAAGGAATCCAGTTTCAGCTTTCTATATATGGCTGGCCAGTTCACCCAGCACCATTTATTAAATAGGGAATCCTTTTCCCATTTCTTCTTGTTTTTGTCAGGTTTGTCAAAGATCAGATGGTTGTAGATGTGTGGTGTTATTTCTGAGGGCTCTGTTCTCTTCTGTTGGTATATATCTCTGTTTTGGTACCAGGACCATGCAGTTTTGGTTACTGTAGCCTTGTAGCATAGTTTGAAGTCAGGTAGCGTGATGCCGCCAGCTTTGTTCTTTTGGCTTAGGATTGTCTTGGCAATGCGGGCTCTTTTTTGGTTCCTCATGAACTTTAAAGTAGTTTTTTTCCAATTCTGTGAAGAAAGTCATTGGTAGCTTGATGGGAATGGCATTGAATCTATAAATTACCCTGGGCAGTATGGCCATTTTCACAATATTGATTCTTCCTACCCATGAGCATGGAATGTTTTTTCATTTGTTTGTGTCCTCTTTCATTTCATTGAGCAGTGGTTTGTAGTTCTCGTTGAAGAGGTCCTTCACATCCCTTGGAAGTTGGATTCCTAGGTATTTTATTCTCTTTGAAGCAACTGTGAATGGGAGGTCACTCATGATTTGGCTGTTTGTCTGTTATTGGTGTATAAGAATGCTTGTGATTTTTGCACATTGATTTTGCTGAAGTTGCTTATCAGCTTAAGGAGATTTTGGGCTGAGATGATGGGGTTTTCTAAATATACAATCATGTCATCTGCAAACAGGGACAATTTGACTTTTTCCTAACTGAATACCCTTTATTTCTTTCTGTTGCCTGATTGTCCTGGCCAGAACTTCCAACACTATGTTGAATAGGAGTTGTGAGAGAGGGCATCCCTGTCTTGTGCCAGTTTTCAAAGGGAATGCTTCCAGTTTTTGTCCATTCAGTATGATACTGGCTGTGGGTTTGTCATAAATAGCTCTTACTATTTTGAGATACATTCCATCAATATCTAGTTTATAGAGAGTTTTTAGCATGAAGGGCTGTTGAATTTTGTCAAAGGCCTTTTCTGCATCTACTGAGATAATCATGTGTTTTTTGTCTTTGGTTCTGTTTATATGCTGGATTACGTTTATTGATTTGCATATGTTGAACCAGCCTTGCATCCCAGGGATGAAGGCAACTTGATTTTGGTGGATAAGCTTTTTGATGTGCTGCTGGATTCGGTTTGCCAGTATTTTATTGAGGATTTTCACATCAACGTTCATCAGGGATATTGGTCTAAAATTCTCTTTTTTTGTGTATGTCTCTACCAGGCTTTGGTATCAGGATGATGCTGGCCTCATAAAATGAGTTATAGAGGATTCCCTCTTTTTCTGTTGATTGGAATAGTTTCAGCAGGGATGGTACCAGCTCCTCCTTGTACCTCTGGCAGAATTCGGCTGTGAATCTATCTGGTCCTGGACTTTTTTTGGTTGGTTGGCTATTAACTATTGCCTCAATTTCAGAGTCTGTTATTGGTCTATTTAACGATTCAACTTCTTCCTGGTTTAGTCTTCGGTGAGTGTATATATCCATTTCTTCTAGATTATCTAGTTTACTTGCATAGAGGTGTTTATAATATTCTCTGATGGTAGTTTGTATTTCTGTGGGATTGGTGTTGATATCCCCTTTATCATTTTTTATTGCATCTATTTGATTCTTCTCTCTTTTCTTCTTTATTAGTCTTGTTAGCAGTCTATCAATTTTGTTAATCTTTTCAAAAAACCAGTTCCTGGATTCATTGATTTTTTTTTTGAAGGGTTTTTTGTGTCTCTATCTCCTTCAGTTCTGCTCTGATCTTAGTTATTTCTTGCCTTCTGCTAGCTTTTGAATTTCTTTGCTCTTGCTTCTCTAATTCTTTTAATTGTGATGTTAGGGTGTCGATTTTAGATCTTTCCTGCTTTCTCCTGTGGGCATTTAGTGCTATGAATTTCCCTCTACACACTGCTTTAAATGTGTCCCAGAGATTCTGGTACATTGTGTCTTTGTTCTCACTGGTTTCAAAGAACATCTTTATTTCTGCCTTCATTTCATTATGTACCCAGTAGTCATTCAGAAGCAGGTTGTTCAGTTTCCACGTTGTTATGCGGTTATGAGTGAGTTTCTTAATTCTGAGTTCTAATTTGATTGCACTGTGGTCCAAGAGACAGTTTGTTGTGATTTCTGTTCTTTTACCTTTGCTGAGGACTGCTTTACTTCCAACTATGTGGTCAATTTTTGAGTAAGTGTGATGTGGTGCTGAGAAGAATGTATATTCTGTTGATTTGGGGTGGAGAGTTCTGTAGGTCTGCTTAGTGCAGAGCTGAGTTCAAGTTCTGGATATCCTTGTTAACTTTCTGTCTCGTTGATTTGTCTAATATTGACAGTGGGTTGTTAAAGTCTCCCATTATTATTGTGTGGGAGTCTAAGTCTCTTTTTAGGTCTCTCAGGACTTGCTTTATGAACCTGGGTGCTCCTGTATTGGGTGCATATATATTTAGGATAGTTAGCTCTTCTTGTTGAATTGATCCCTTTACCATTATGTAATGGCCTTGTCTCTTTTGATCTTTGTTGGTTTAAAGTCTGTTTTATCAGAGACTAGGATTGCAACCCCTGCTTTTTATCACTTTCCATTTGCTTGGTAGATCTTCCTCCATCCCTTTATTTTGAGCCTATGTGTGTCTCTGCATGTGAGATGGGTCTCCTGAATACAGGACACTGATGGGTCTTGACTCTTTATCCAATTTCCAGTCTGTGTCTTTTAATTAGGTCATTTAACTCATTTACATTTAAGATTAATATTGTTATGCATGAATTTGATCCTGTCATTATGATGTTAGCGGGTTATTTTGCCCATTAGTTGATGCAGTTTCTTCCTAGCATCTTTACAATTTGGCATGTTTTTGCAGTGGCTTGTACCAGTTACTCCATTCCATGTTTAGTGCTTCCTTCACGAGTTCCTGTAAGGCTGTAAGGCAGGCCTGGTGGTGACAAAATCTCTCAGCATTTACTTGTCTGTAAAGGATTTTATTTCTCCTTCACTTATGAAGCTTAGTTTGGCTGGATATGAAATTCTGGGTTGGAAATTCGTTCTTTAAGAATGTTGAATATTGGCCCCCACTCTCTTCTGGCTTGTAGGGTTTCTGCCACGAGATCTGCTGTTAGTCTGATAGGCTTCCCTTTGTGGGTAACCTGACCTTTCTCTTTGGCTGCCCTTAGCATTTTTTTCTTCATTTCAACCTTGGTGAATCTGACAATTACATGTCTTGGAATTGCTCTTTTTGAGGAGTATCTCTGTGGTGTTCTTTGTATTTCCTGAACTTGAATGTTGGCTGCCTTGCTAGGGTGGGGATATTCTCCTGGATAATTTCCTGAAGAGTGTTTTCCAGCTTGGTTCCATTCTCCCCGTCACTTTCAGGTACACCAATCTAACATAGATTTGGTCTTTTCACACAGTCCCGTATTTCTTGGAGGCTTTGTTAGTTTCTTTTTACTTTTTTCTCTAAATTTCTCACTTCATTTCATTCATTTGATCTTCAATCACTGATACCCTTTCTTCCACTTGATCAAATAGGCTACTGAAACTTGTGCATGCATCACGTAGTTCTCGTGCCATGGTTTTCAGCTCCATCAGGTCATTTAAGGTCTTCTCTACACTGTTTATTCTAGTTAGCCATTCGTCTAATCTTTTTTCAAGGTTTGTAGCTTCCTTGAGATGGGTTCAAACATCCTCCATTAGCTCAGAGAAGTTTGTTATTACCGACTTTGTGAAGCCTACTTCTGTCAACTGGTCAAAGTCATTCCCTGTCCTGCTTTGTTCTGTCGCTGGCAAGGAGCTGCGATCCTTTGGAGGAGAAAGGGCGCTCTGGTTTTTAGAATTTTTCAGCTTTTCTGCTCTGGTTTCTCCCTATCTTTGTGGTTTTATCTACCTTCGGTCTTTGATGATAGTGACCTACAGACAGGGTTTTGGTGTGAATGTCCTTTTTGTTGATGTTGATACTATTCCTTTCTGTTTGTTAGTTTTCCTTCTAACAGTCAGGTCCCTCAGCTGCAGGTCTGTTGGAGTTTGCTGAAGGTCCACTCCAGACCCTGTTTGCCTGGGTATCACCAGCGGAAGCTGCAGAACAACAACTATTGCAGAACAGCAAATATTGCTGTCTGATCCTTCCTCTGGAAGCTTCGTCTCAGAGGGGCACCCGGTTTTATGAGGTGTCAGTCAGCCCGTACTGCGAGGTGTCTCCAAGTTAGGCTACACGGGGGTCAGGGATTCACTTGAGGAGGTGGTCTGTCCGTTCTCAGAGTTCAAACACAGTGCTGGGAGAACCACTGCTCTCTTCAGAGCTCAGTTGGAAATGCAGAAATCACCCATCTTCTGCATTGATCATGCTGGGAGCTGTAGACCAGAGCTGTTCCTATTTGGCCATCTTGGAACCATGAATCTGATATTCTAAAACTTATCATCACTCAATTACTGTTAGTAGGGAAAGTACTTTTAGGAGGGTTTCTTTTTTTTGTTTTGTTTTGTTTTTTTTTAATAACTGTGCAGTAGTAAATATATAAAACGTAACATCTTACTTAAGGGTTAGAACCTATAGACAGCCCTAAGGTCAGATGTACTATTTGGCCAGTTCACATAAATTAGGTGCTATCAAGGAATTATTATTAATTTGGTTACAATGGTACTGTGGTTATGCTGGGAAAAAGACACAAGTCCTTTTCTTTGAAAGATAAACAATGAAATATTTATGGGTGAAATAGTGTCTGGGATTTGTTTTACAATATATCACCAAAAAAGTGTGAGGAATAAATAAAATATGAAGCTGATGGTTTGCTGACGGATACACGGGGTTCCCTGTACTACTCATTCCTTTACCTTAAAAATAAAAACACTCAAGCGAAATTAGTAAAAAAAAAGAAAAAAAGAAAAAGAAAAAAGATAATACACACTAAAAATCCTTAATGTCACCAGGACATAGCTGGGAGCCTATGGCCCAGGTTAGAAGCGTAAGGCTTTCCGTGGCCACAATATGCAAAGCTAATTTGCCTCCAACTCTAGGCTAAGTTATATCCCTGTTGTTGTTCCAGTTCCTGAAAGGGACAAAAGAACACAACTTACAAATAGAGTTGGGAATATGGGGGAAGGATTCAGAGGCTAAATAAGTAAAAAATGTTGAGATATTTATCAATTAGTTTGGGGACATGCCACTTGATACTCACTGTGACTCATCAAGAACAGGGATTCTCAAATTTGAGTATATACCTACAATGCATGTTTTTCCTTTTTCATTTTTTATTGTGTTGAAATACATATAACACAAAAGTACCCACAACTGTTTATAAGTGTGCAGTTCAGTGGTATTAAATATATTCATAATGTTGCATAATCACCACTATCTGTCTCCATAACGCTTTTCATCTTGTAAAACTGAAACTCTGTACCTATTAAACAATAACTCCCCATTTCTCCCTCCCCAGTCCCTAGCAACCACCTTTCTACTGTCTGTCTCTATGATTCTGACTATTCTAAGTACCTCAGATAATGACTTATTTCACTTGGCAAATGTCTAAAGGTTCATCCATATTGTAACCATGTGTCACTGCCTTCCTTTTTAAGGCTCAATAATATTCATTCTAAGTACATGCCACATTTTGCTTACCCATTCATCCAGTAATGAATAACTGTGTTACTTACATGTTTTAGCTTTTGTGAGCAATGCTGCTATGAACATGGTTACACAAATATCTCTTTGAGACCTTCTTTTCATTTGTCTGGGTATATACACAGAAATGGAATTGCTGGACCACATGGTAAGTCTATCTTCAATTTTTTGAGGGATCATTAAACTGTTTTCCATAGTGGCTATACCATTTACATTCCCAACAGTCCAAAAGAGTTCCAATTTCACCACATCCTTGCCAACACTTGTTATTTTCTGTTTTTGATAGTAGCCATTCTAAAGGGTATGAGGTGGTATGTTAACTGATTTTTGAATGGCTCATACCTGTAATCCCAACACTTTGGGGGTCCAAGGCAGGAGGACTGCTTGAGTCAAGGTGTTTGAGACCAGCATGGGCAACAAAGTGAGATCCTATGTCTAAAAACATTAAAATAAAATTAGCCAGGCATGGTGGTACACAGCTGAAGTCCCAGCTACTCAGGAGGTTGAGGTGGGAGAAGTGCTAGAGCCTGGGAGGTCAAAGCTGCAGTGAACCATGATCACACCACTGTACTCCAGCCTGAGCAACAAAGTGAGCCCCTGTCTCAAATACTACTACTACTACTACTACTACTACTACTACTACTACTACTACTACTAACAAAAGAACAAAAACCCTGATTTTTCAGGCCCCACTCCCAAAGCAAAGGATCCTGAAACATTTTTTGTTTCCTTTCTTTAAAACAAAAAACCCAAACAGGTGATTCTGATACAATATAACTAAAAACAGGCTTTAAAAACTGACTTCACCATCCCAAGGAGTATCAAGGTGACTAAAGCTCCCCAGAACATACTTTTCTAAAAAACACTGTACTATAATCTAAACTGACAGAAATGGAAGAAAACATACAGTTGAGGAAAACATAGGACAGATTTCCTCTAAATAAGGATTAATGACTAATAATTAAAACTTAAGGATGCATTGAAGGTTCACAATTAACAGACTACCAAAAATACTCTAAATGGACAAGGAAAAAAAAAAATACCAAACACATTTTATTCATTTTGAGATAATGCATGACTGCCTTAAGATAAACAAATAAAATCCTGTATTTTAAGTTCCTTAAAAACAGACTGTGTTTAACACATGTATCACCCATAGTGCTCTGCACCATTAAATGCTTAATATCAGAAAGTATGATACAGTGGGAAGACTTCAAGCTATCAAAGGACTTAGGGCAGAGGTGTCCAATCTTTTGGCTTCCCTGGGCCACACTGGAAGAAGAATTATCTTGGGCCACCCATAAAATACACTAATGATAGCCTGATGAGCTTAAAGAAAAAACTGCCAAAAAAAAAAAAAAAACTCATCATGTTTTAAGAAAGTTTATGAATTTGTGTTGGACCACATTCAAAGCTGTCCTGGGCTGCAAGTTAGACCAGCTTGACTTAGGGCTTCATCTCGCTGCTTTCATTCAACAGGTGTGGTCCCTTATACAAGTCATTTAATGTTCCTACCTCTTGTTACTGATGTGTGAAATCATAGTATTGAGTCATCTTCTATGTAACAGTTCTCACTGCAGGAGACTAGGCTGGTTAAAAATCCACTTGTGTATATATGCCCAAAATAAAGAAAACTGAATAATTTGTTAGAAGTTCAGATTCCTGGGGCCCAATTCCAGAGATGCTCTTTCATTAGCCCTCAGAGCTGGGGAAGGCCTGCAGGACCTCTTAATTCTGGGTTTGAGAATCACAGCAGGGGTTACACTGAACAATTTCTAAGGTTTATACTGGCTTTGAAATTCCTCTAATCTATGAATATTTGTGAAGGAAAATGAAACAGAGAGAGAAAAAGGCAATTTTCATCATCTCCTCATCCCCAGAAAAAGCTATTTTTACATTAGGTAAATTTAACAACACAAGATTTTTATTTTCTACTTTGTTGCTGAAATGACAAATAAAGCTTACCAAAACATAAAATCCTTCTACAGCTTTCAAGTTTCTAAAATAAGAAAACAGTTTACAAAAACAAGCCACCTGACTTCTGAAAAGATCAGTAACACTGAATAATCTCTAAGAAAAAAAAAAAGACGACAAATGACTAATATCAAAGATGAAATAGGGGTCATCACTATTCATCCAACAGACATTAAAATGATAATAAAAGTATATTATGATAAGCACAGAATAACTATATGGCCATAAATTGACAACTTACATAAAATGGGCAAAACCACAAACTACCAAAACTGACTAAAGAAGAAACAGAAAATCTATATAGATCTATAATAAGTAAAAAGTCAAATTAAAAAACCTCCCCCAAAAACACCAGGTCCAGATCAGTTCACTGATAAATTCTACCGAACATTTAGGAAAGAAATTATATCAATCTCTCTCATCACTCCCAGAAAACAGAAGCAGAGATAATACTTCCTAACTCATTCTATGAGGTCAGCATCACCCTAATCCTAAAGCAGAAAAAGATATTACAAGAAAGGAAAATGACAGACGAATAGCTCTCATGAACATACATGTAAAAATTCTCAACAAAATATTATTATAGCAAGCTGAATCCAACATATAAAAATTATACACCAAGACCAAGTGGGATTTGTTCAGCATTTTTAATTAATTTAATCCACTACATCAACTAAAGAAGAAAAATCACATGAGCATATCAATAGATGTAGAAAAAGCATTTGACAAAATCTAACCCTGTTTCATGATAAAACTCTCAGCAAACTAAGAATAGAAAATTTCTTCAACTTGATAAAGAACTTTTACAGAAAACCTACAGTTAATATCACAATTGTAAAAACTAGATGCTTTCCTACTAAGATCAGGAACAAGGCAGGGATGTTCCTTCTCACCACTTCTATTCAACATCATCCTGGAAGTCCTGGCTAATGCAATAAGACAAGAAAAGGAAATAAAAAGTTTACAGATTAGGAAGAGATGAACCTGTCTTTGCCTATAGATGACAAGACTGTCTATGTAGAAAATTCCAAAGAATTGACTAAAAAAATTCCTGGAACTAATTAGAGAGTACACTAAGGCTGCAGCATACAAAGTTAATATACAAAAGTCAATTGCTTTCCTACAGACCAAAAATGAACACTCAGTATTTGAAATTAAGGAACAATACCATTTACATTAGAACAACAACAAAAAATGACACTTAAGTATCAATCTAACAAAACATGCAGAGGATCTGTATGAGGAAAATCACAAAAGTCTGATGAAGGAAATTTAAAAATGCAGAGATATTCCATGTTCATGGATAGGAAGACATTATTATGTCAATTCTTCTCAAATGTGATATAGATTCAACAATGTCTCAACGAAAATCCCAGTAAGTTATTTTGTTACAATGATGAATTGTTCATACAGACAGACAAGAGCCCCAAAGAGCCAATACGAGAACAAAGAAGAAAGAAGGCAGAGGACTTAGGTTCAAAGCAACTGGTGCTAAAAAAAAAAAAAAGAAAAAAGGCAGAGGACTGACGCTACTTTACTTTAAGACTTACTCTGAAGCTATTATAAACAGCATGAATTTAAGAAAAGAGTGGACAAGTAGATCAATGGAACAGAATAGACAGCCCAGATATAGATCCACACAAATATAGTTTTTGACAAAAGATCTTTGACAAAGGAGCAAAGGCAATTCAACGGGGCGGGGGGAGTGGGGAGTCTTTTCAACAATGAGTGCTAGAACGGTGACATCCCATATGAAAAAAATGAATCTAGATATAGACCTTACACCCTTCACAAAAATTAATTCAAAACCGATCACAGATCTACATATAAAATGCAGTCTACAAAACTTGTAGAAAATAACACTGGAGAAAATCTCAGGGACCTTGGGTTTGATGATGGGCTTTTAGAAATAATACCAAACACGTAATTCATGACAGCAAAAAAATTGTTAAGCTGGACTTCATTAAAATTAAGAACTTTTACTCTATGAAAGACACTGTTAGGGAATGAAAAGACCAGGCACAGAGAGGAAGAAAATATGCAAAATACATATCTCTATAGGACATATATCTAAAATATACAAAGAACACTTAAAACTCAACAATAAAACAATCCAATAAAGAAATGGGCAAAGGTCGGAATAGATACTACACTAAAGAAGATATATAAATAATGTCAATCAAATGAAAAGGTGATCAACATCCTATATCATCAGGGAACGGCAAATGACAACAGTGACATAACACCTCGCACCTAGTAAAATGGCTAAAATCCAAAAACTGACAAAACCAAATGATAATAAGGATGCAGGGCAACAGAAACTCATTTACTGTCAGTGGGAATGCAAAACGGTATGGCCACTTTGGAAGGCAGTTTGGCAATTTCTTATAAAACTAAACATATTTACAGCAATTGTGCTCCTAAGTATATACCTAATTGAGCTGAAAACTCACAGCCACACAAAAACCTACACACAAATGTTTAGAGCAGTTTTATTTATAGCTGTGAAACTAGAGGCAATCAAGATGCCTTTTAATAGGTGAATGGATAAACTGTGATATAGCCATATAATAAAACATTATTCAATGATAAAAAGAAATGAGCTATCAAGCAACAAGAAGACATGAGAGAATCTGAAAAGGTTATGTGTTATATAATTCCAACTATATGACATTCTGGGAAAGGCAAAACTAAAGAGACAACAAAAAGATCAGTGGTTGCCTGGGATTTGGAAGAATGTACCAGTGAAGTTCGGGGAGTTTTTAGAGTGATGAAACTATTCTGTAGGATACTGTAATCATGGATCCATAATGTTATGCATTTTTCAAAATCCGTAAAACCGTGCAATACAAAGAGCAAACTGTAACTATGAACTTTAATTAATAATAACATCATTAGCTGTAACAAATGTACTAATACAAGATATTAATAGTAGCAGAAAGTGTGTAGGGATAGCATATGAAAATTTTGCTATTGGCTTTTTTGTAAATCTAAAATCGTTCCTTAAAATATGGTTTGTTTTTTAAAAAGCCTAAAATCTTATTTTTCCTTGAGATGCAAATTCATATTTCACCAACTCAAATTACTAGTTTACTAATTATCTGGGTCTAAAACTTCTCAATAGTTAAGGTAGAAACAAATAAAAACCTTCAGTACTGGCCCTCTTACAGATCCCTATTAACTATGGAAGGATATAAAACTAATTCCTTGTAATAATTTACAGCTTCCAAAGACTATTAAAATTATTTGATTACAACGGAAAAACGCTTACTCTATGACAGTCAGTGAAAAAAGTGAAAGCCACAAACACATACATGCATACACAGAGTATAATGCTTTTTTTAAAAAAAGGGAAGAAAATACAACATTTATCTGGGTTAATTATCTTTGGGAGACAGAATTATTAATTTTTTTCTGCAATTAACATTTTACTTTTCATTATAATCAGAGCATGAAAATCAGCTTCTCAAAAAAAAAAAAAAAAGCAGCTTATTTTCTTAGTTTCTATCAGAGAAACAGGAGACTCTGTTTTTTTTTTTTTTTTGAGATGAGTCTCGCTGTCACCCAGGCTGGAGTACAATGGCACGATCTCGGCTCACTGAAACCTCCACCTCCCAGGTTCAAGCAATGCTTCCGCCTCAGCCTCTAAAGTAGCTGGAATTACAGGCGTGCACCACCACAGTCGGCTAATTTTTGTATTTTTAGTAGAGACAGGGTTTCACCATCTTGGCCAGGCTGGTCTTGAACCCCTGACCTTGTGACCCACCCACCTCGGCCTCCCAAAGTGCTGGGATTTCAGGCGTGAGCCACCATGCCCCACTGCAACAGGAGATTTTTTTTTTTTTTTTTTTTTTTGAGACGGTGTCTCGCTGTGTCTCCCAGACTGGAGAGCAGTGGTGCAATCTCGGCTCACTGCAAGCTCCGCCTCCCCGGTTCACGCCATTCTCCTGCCTCAGCCTCCCGGGTAGCTGGGACTACAGGCGCCCACAACCACGCCCAGCTAATTTTTTGTATTTTTAGTAGAGATGGGGTTTCACCATGTTAGCCAGGATGGTCTCGATCTCCTGACCTCGTGATCCACCTGCCTCGGCCTCCCAAAGTGCTGGGATTACAGGCGTGAGCCACCACGCCCGGCCAAAACAGAAGATTCTTAAGCCAGTAATGAGAAAACTTTTTCAAACAAAGTCCAATTTTGTGGGTGGTGGAGGGGCAGGGAGGTGGCTTTATTCAACTCCATGGAGGGAGGATTGTGTATTTACTACAACTTTATTTTCTTAATAAGAACCATGTTAGTGAGAAAACAATTCTTTTAATACTAAATGATCTTATTTATAAAGCAACATCATCATCATACAGGCTGCCTTTTCATTCTCTCATCCTTTACATTACTTATTACCTACTTTAGCCTCCTCTAAAACCGTGAAAGGTACAGTAACCTTTTTTTTGTTAACATACAGAGAAAATAAAGCCCACTTGACTGAGGTCCTACGTAGTCCAATTTCATTGAAAGCAAATCTTATTTTTTGTCAGGCACAGTGCTTAGTTGGAAGCTTAGAAATCAATAACTGCCACACACCCTTTCCCAATTTGGGCCTCTCTTTATTCAAACTGTGGAATTATTTTCAAAGATAGGTTGGACTCGTAGCAAACCAGTATACCAACAGGGTTCTCTAGCTCTACTCAGTTAATCCCTAAAACCGAAAGGTCCTGGCTGATCCTCCTATTCTATGTTCTTCTAGTGTATGCGTGCACACACGCATGCATGTGTTTGAAGGGAAGCACTTTATGAACAGCTTGTATTGTTGCCTTAGTGGTTCTCCCTCCAATGTCTTTGATTTATAAAACTCAAAAGGCTCTTTTCAAAGTTGAATCTTAGGCTTTCCCAAAAGCTAAAATTCACTCCCTTTCAATAGAGCTTTTCACTACTCTAGGCAATACAGTAAAATATGAAGTGCATGCTTGTATTACTCTCATGGTTCCCTTTTCTTCAAGTTTCTCCCTTTGTCTAGCACCTCTTCTCTGACCCATTCATAGTGCTCTTCCATTCATTAATCCTCTGCCAGGCCAAATGAGAAGAGCGCATCATCACAGTTACATACATCTACCTTTTCTATCAGCAGGCAACCTGCCTCTACCCTGCAATTTATCCATTGAAAAAAAAAAAAAAAGAATCCATTATTGATTCTATTACCAACCCCCTCTGAATGGTAATTAATTTCTATGTCTAAAGTGTAGAAATATTTGCAACTTGTAATGATGAACCATGACTGAGAAGCAGTATAAAATAGTTAAACAGGCACACTCTGGAGCCAGATGGCGTGGATTGGAATTCTGACTCTTCTACTTGCTAGCTGCATCACCCTGGGCTCTTTAATGTTAGGTTTAAAACGGGAGAAATATATTAGCTGTCTAAGAAGGCTCCTTTGAGCAGTAATTGGCTTAGTATACAAAAAATGTATGCAAACCGTAACAGGATGTAAATACAGAAGTCAGTAAATGTTATTTTACTATCTTTTACCCATAACTGTGGAAGGAAAGGTTTAGACTTCTTTAAAATGTTCAAGAAATAAACATATGAGAAAATATTTTTATAGGTAGACAGTCCATGGAATTATGTTACTGGGTAAGATGGGAAGGCAAATTTCCTTTAGTCCTTTAAGGTAGGGGAAACAAGATGCTGTAAGGTACTCTCAGGGGAGTGTGGCATCCTTGGAGAATCATTTATGGAGATGTTAGTTGCTAGGTGAATATGCTGAAGGCCTATCTTTGGTAACTCCTCCTAACACAATCAGTCCTGCTGAGTTACCTCAGAGTATCTTCTTTGGGAAGCCCCATACGAGGGTTCAAAATGCCTGAAGGCCAAGGACCATGCACCCTTTATGACCAATCCTGCTTTTATATTTTGTAATTACACCATGCCTAAAATATGTACCACTGTACATCAAATTTACCTTATTATAGTGCCTTTATTCTCTCCCTGATTTCTTTAACTGTGGTCTTTAATGTATTGCATTGTATTTTACTCTAAGTCACTGCAAATCCCGTTTTACTCTAAGTCACTGCAAATCCCGTTTTCTTTTCTTTTTTTTTTTTGAAAAGTGGACATAAATAAATGCACATAGCCTGAAGGGGCGTTCTCCTTTAAACTCAGGCTTCTCTTTCATTTATCTCAGACTATCCAGTTATTAGTTTGCTTTTCACACAATGTCTGGCATTACCTTCTTTTTTCCCCTGTAGAGACAAGGTCTCACTATGTTGTCCAAGCCAGTCTCCAACTTCTGGGCTTAAGTGATTCTCCCACGCTGGCCTCCCAAAGTGCTGGGATTACCGTGCTCGGCCTCCTTTCATATCTATTATCTTCTGGGTTTGGAGGCTTCTCCTCCTTCCTGGATTAGTACCTACCCAGACACAACCCTACCATTTCAGCCCCAGTGTCCACACTCACAGCTTTGCCCAAGAATAGGACATGGTTGCAGCTAGTGCACAATCTGAGGAGAAAGGAATATCCTTAGAGCTAGCTGACCTGAATGTGGGTTGCCCTCAGGGGCTGGCCTTGCTCCCTGTCCCTATCTAATCACCTGAAATTTAGATCCAGCTTCACCTGTAATGTGTTCTCCACAAATCTGACATAATCTGCTTCTGTACCCATGGCATTGTTTTACCAGTCCTTATTTAGTTGAATGTGTGATGTCATCTCACAGAATTTATGCCTAATTTCTTAATACACACCCAATAGTATTTTTTTTTTTTTTTTACAAGAAAACGATGTTCCTGGAATACATCCTTTTTACCAAGAAGTCTTACTGTATAAACAAAACAATGCTCTTCATTTGTTCTGAATCTTTCCCAACTCTTTCCAATCAAAGTATGTTTGCCCTGAAAGAACAGGTCAATTACCATTTTTTGCATAATGCAGAGAATATCAAAAGACATTACATTGCCAAGGATAATGAGACTGAAGTTGGATGTTAGGCCAGCATCTATTTTAACCATGCTGAAAAACCTAGTGGTATACACAGGTCCACTTTATGTTGTTAAGTGTAATTTTTCTCTTTTCCAATGTAGACTTGACAACAGTCAGCTTTATCAGTCTGAGAAGGAGTCAGCTTCAAGTGTACAGAAGTGTACAGCAGTGTCCACAAACAGGCATTTGCCAGGGCTTAAAATCTTGGAAGCAGACACAAATAGTACATTTCAATTTCCTTTGAGTGCATTCCTCTCCCTGCCTGAGAGATGATAAGAAGTTATTACTCCACCTATCCTTTCTCCTGAACTCTTCTTTCAGTCAAGACAGTCTACTGTTTTGTGTTTGTAAGACTAAGGGAATGAGATGAGGGAAGTAAACTTTCATTTCAAAATAAGAAATGAGAGTCCTGCTATCAAGAACTATTTAACTGAGTTCAAAACTGGATACAAATTAACCTCAGAATATTTAAGAAACAATGTCAGGCCCGTGTGGTGGCTCACGCCTGTAATCGCAACACTTTGGGAGGCCAAGGTGGGCGAATCACGAGGTCAGGAGTCCAAGACGAGCCCCGGGCGTGGTGGCACGCACCTGTGATCCCAGCTACTCCGGAGGCTGAGGCAGGGGAACTGCTTAAACCCAGAGTGGGGGGCGGGGAATGGTGGAGGTTGTGGTGAGCAGAGATGGTGCCACTGCACTCCAGCCTGGGCAACAGAGGAAGATGCCCTCACGGAGGGGGGCGGTTTGGGGGTGGGAAGAATGTTGAGTTCCTTCATGTTCTACAATTCTGAGATATTTAGTATCAACTGTAAAATGTTAACATATTAAATAAAACCAGTAATAGATCAAATAAAGATACTATTGAAATGTAAACAAAGTTGTTTCCTTAAAAAGTTTGGGTACTGAATTTAATAAAAGTATTGAACTCCAAGAGGAATGAAAATTATAACATTTGGGTTGAAGCACTCAAAGTAAATGTGATTTAGTAAAAGTAAAACGGAGATAGCATTTTTTTCTGCATGTGGTACACAATTGAAGAGTTTTACCATCTTAGGTCATCAAAGACTATGCGCCTTCAAGATGCTTCCCACCTGGTAAGGACAGCTCGATGTGTTATGATTCAGTAAGTTCTGCATAAAGCTGATAAGGGTGACTATGGAGAACTGCTACTGAAAGGGATTGGAAGGAACAAGAATGTTTATCTCACTTTCATAACAGATTGGAGTCCACTCCCAACTCCTTCTTGGCACTTTTTGGCCTAAATTAACAGTCGGTGAATAACAGAACTCACCTTTTAATTTCTAACACAGCAGGTTGCTCAATTTCACTGTACGCACTAATAATTTTAGCCTTATATGTGATTCTGTGTACAATTTTTAGTTCAACAAATACTGATGGCTCGAAAATGCCATCGACTATATGCTTCTAATTTCATTAATTCTTTCACTCATTAATTTATTCAGCAAATATTTAACTGCACATCTAACCACATGCTGTAAGTACCGTACTAGGCAGTGAAATTCAAAGAAAAAAAAGTCCCTTCTCTCAGTAAACTTTGCCCAACAGAGGGCAAACAATCACAACTGAAGGTGAGTCAGTGCCACAATGAAAGTATGCACTAGACACAGGAGAGATGGCGCAAACAGTGCCAAGAACAATGCTGAGAGAAGTCAGGAAAAGGCTCCTAAAGGTAATCCTGGAGGCAAGCTGTATTTTTAATAAGTGAAGAAGTAAAAGGCTATGTGAAGACATAACAAAATACGGCATAACTCAAAGAGCTACAGACACCTCATTACTAATGTAGCTTAAAGCATGATGGGTTAAAGAAATTAGGAAGGAAAAGTGTATTGAGACTACACTCTGGGACTGTACTAGATAATAAAAATACTAAAGTACCATGAGATGGAGCCCCTGCTCCCGAGGAGCTTACACTGTGGAGGAGGAAAAAGACCCTCAAACAGTTCATTTCAATAAGGTTGGTGTCACAATGGAAGAACACATAGGGAAACATGGCTGGACAGGCACAAAGGAGTGCCTTACATATCACACAAAGAAGTTAAATTTTATCCTACAGTCAACAGTCACTGAAAATTTTGAAATGGATAGTAACTACAGTAGTGGCAGTGGATGATGGTTTGGAAGGTATAAAGACTAAGGCAATAAGGAGGCTTCTGCCAAAGCCCAGGCAAGTATGTGATGAACCTGAACAAGGCTACCTTACTGTGGCAATTTTACAATGTTTTTTTCTAGCCAAGTGAATGGGGATTCTCTCTAATCTATCATTAAAAGAAGAAAAGTAAAAATTCAGAGTGAAATTTTCTGAAACTCCTTAAAGGCATAGCAAAAAGTTACATTAAAAAAATTTTTTTAACTTTCCTTGAAAAAAATCAGTAACACTATGAGTTTAAAATTTAGTACAGATAATCTTAAGTCCAATAAGCAAATTGTGAAATATCAAATTGATGGAAAATTGTACATGCATTTTTAATGAGATACCATATATAAAAATCTGAGAAACTTAAAATATGACTAGAAACGCAGAATATTGTGTGTGCAGTAAGATACTGTATAGTATGCAGTATATACTGACAAGCTAAAAGAAAAAATGAAAGGTAACTTTCTATTATTTTTATTCTGTTTTTTACAATAACAGAATAAAATGAAATGAAAAAAACCAACACAAGAATAATGTTTATTGTAGTCAGTGGGCCTGACCCACATGAGTTACACTAGATTTTTAGTTCTTGGTTTCCTAAAATGGTTTTTACAAACGGTCTTCCTGTCTAACTCCAATATTATCAAAATACAAAATAATTGATACTTTGGCTTAAGAGAGATCCTTAAAATTCCTACTATGAATAGTTAGCTCCTTCCTGACTGATAGAGGTAAAGGCAAATTCAAAAAGCTAATGGGACTCAAAGCCAAAGATTACACAGGAGAAAAAAAATAAATAATTTTTGCATGTGTGTTTCTCTAGACTATTTCAGAGAAGAGAAATCTGTGGAAAATGGCTGTACCACCAAAAGACTTTTTAAAGCCATTTTAAAACAATTCAGTCAACAAACACATCATTTATTGATCATCTATAAGCCAAGCACTTTACTCTGAAGACACAAGAGAAAATAAAATATGTAGTTCCTGCCCTCAAGGAGCTCACAGTCTAAAGGGAGAGAAAGAATGGTTACAAATAATTGCAATAAAGTATGGTGAGTCCTCTACCAGAAGTATGTAAAAGATACTATGATAAGCAAAGAAGACAGGTAGAGTGAGAAAAGTCAAGGTGGCTTTCATAAGGGAGTTAAGTCTTTAATGAGCTATAAGAAGGAAAAGAAGACTTCAATAGCATATGCAAGGAAATGTTAAATATGAAAGAAGGTCAATGTGGGTAATTTTTGTAGTCCCTATGGTACACAGAGTGAAGGCAAAAGCAAAAATAAATTGAGATTAAAGGAGAAAGCAGGGAACAAATTACAAGGGACCTAATATTCATACTAGAGAATATGACTATTATTGAATTCTAGCAAATCTAAACTGCCAAGACACAACATTACTATATGCACCATAAGAAAGAAAAAAGCTTTATGTTTGAGTCTTAATATTAGAATAGAATACTACAGAATAAAGCTACATTACCAAAGGGCTATGCCCTCAGTGTAAGATTAAAGAAATAAATTAGCTATGCAGAAAGGGAAAGCAAGGAATTTTGTATTTCTCAACTTGCCCTTAGGTAGAAAGGGGAAGCAAAAATTCTTCCCCGAGAACTGAACCTTGAGCAGATCTGTGGCCTAAATTAAAGCTAACACTGTGGTCCAAAAACAAACAAACAAAACAAACGAGCAAAAACTTTAATGTGGTCTCCGGTTGGTAGTATCCCCAAATGCCTGGCAGAAACAAATGAAAATTCTCTTTATAAGAACAAGACTTCAATCCTGAACAGCAGCAATTTAAGATGCAATTTCACTGCAAAGATGAAAACAGTGCATCTTAGAATCAATGAAAAACACTCTATCTTATAGTCAGTCTTAAAGCTGGTCATGTTTCAGTATTACATGGGGAACTCTTTAAAAATACAAATCACCAGACTTCACACCCAGAGATTCTCATACAGGTAGGTTGTCAGACAGGTGGGTACTTCAGGTAGGCGGGATGTTGAGCCTTGGAATCTCTATTTTAATAAGCTATCCAACATTTCCTTTTTACACACCTGACAAGATAACAAGACACTAGCAAATGTCTGAGGAATCAGCTGAAAAATCCTACTCTAGAAGTTTTTGTGGAGAGAAACTAGATTAGAAGAGTACAGGGACAGGAGATACAGGACAGTAAATGTAACAGGAGATTGTTAAAAGTCTTCACGCTAGAGGTGGTGATCATTTAAATACTAACAGTGGGAGAAAAGTAAGAGTATTAAGGAGGCAAAACTACACAGAATTCTTTAATAAAAACTATATGAAAGTAAAGGCATTAGATCTAATTCTGAAAAATTCCAGAAGACTAACCCTACTCCTGGGTATTAGAGCCACTGGGACTTTAAAAGTAAATCTTGGGCGGGCGCGGTGGCTCACACCTGTAATCCCAGCACTTTGGGAGGCCGAGGTAGGCGGATCAACTGAGGTCAGGAGTTTGAGACCAGCCTGGCCAACATGGCAAAACCCCATCTCTACTAAAAATACAAAAATTAGCTGGGTGTGGTGGCATGTGCCTGTAATCCCAACTACTCAGGATGCCGAAGCAGGAGAATTGCTTAAACCCGGAAGGCAGATACTGCAGTGAGCCAAGATCACGCCACTGCACTCCAGCCTGGGTGACAGAGAGACTCTGTCTCAAAAAAAAAAAAAAAAGGAAAATCTCATCTGGGTATAGTAATCCACCACCTTTTAGCTGTGTAATAAAGTGTAAGTGCTATACAAAACCCTATACTACATAAATATCAAATGTTCCAAATGTTACTTAAAACTCAAAATGATTTCCAAATTCAGATGTAAGCACAGAGGGATTTTATTCTTTAATGTTTAACACTTCTATTAATCAGTGTGTATGAATTTAAAAATCAGAATTTCTTTAGGCAAAAGAAAAGATTTCCACTGGTTGATAAATTTAAAGTACAAACAGAAAACAATGAATTAACAAACTTACGCTGAATATGAATGAACTGTTTTGGCTGTTTAAACTCTCCTTTGTACAAGCGATTGTAATAGTTGACGTTGCTCTCTGCCTCAGGAACAGGAATGACCATGCTCTCTTTTTTTTCTCTAAACACTTGCTGTGCTGAAATTGCTCGCTGTAAATGATGTTCCTGGAAAATGTAAAGTAGGCAACATAAGTTGTTTTGGTAATACTAATCAATGCATAATTTTATATAAAAGTTACTTTGTTTAATAATCGCAAAGTGCTTTAAGAATCAATTATAAATAGTTCCTTTGCCAAAGACCTATACATACATTGCCATAATTCTCTCTTAATACTTGTGGCTCATACTGATAACACCTCAGATTATTACAATTTTCGTAAGTAGAATTTTTTTAAAAAATTAAATATACATTCAGAAACTAGAATATAAAATTTCAATTACAAAAAATTAATGTTTGCTAAATTAATTGAGGTGTTTGTCACCACTACTAGATGAAAGAAAAATTCCAAGTTACAGGAAATAAATTTATATCACAGATTTTAAGTATCTTCTGCATTTATGTACTTCAAACTTTAACAGTGCAAAATTCTGAATAATTCAAAGAAAGATAAAATTACGTTCAACAAATTTTATTACTACCAGGGCAGAAAATATTTTTAAATAAAGGTTAAATGAACAGTTCCTATAACATATATCCAGTTTCTAATCACTTCATTACTTCCGCAACTTACTGAAATTGCCTCCTAAATCGAATTTTCCCCCACAGTGGCCCATTCCCAATAAAGCAGTTTTACTTTTTGGAAGGTAAATCGTGTCATGTCACCCACCCCATAAAGGATTTCTGATCTCCATCCTATTCAGAGTAAAGGTTAAAAATCACTCAATGGCTGGGCGCGGTGGCTCACGCCTGTAATCCCAGCACTTTGGGAGGCCAAGACGGGTGGATCACGAGGTCAGGAGATTGAGATCATCCCGGCTAACACGGTGACACCCCGCCTCTAGTAAAAATACAAAAAAATTAGCTGGGTGTAGTGGCGGGCGCCTGTAGTCCCAGCTACTCGGGAGGCTGAGGCAGGAGAACGGCGTGAATCCAGAAGGCGGAACTTGCAGAGAGCCGAGATCGCACCACTGGACTCCAGTATGGGTAACTGAGCGAGACTCCGACTCAAAAAAAAAAAAAAAAAAAAAAAAAAAAAATTCACTTAATGACCTACCAGACTCTGCATCTCTCTTATCTCATTTCCGACCTCTCTCCTCTACAATCTTTAATTCTAGCCACACTGATGTTGCTGTTTCTATATATCCAAATGGTCTGCTTTCAAAATTGCTTCCAGTCTTATCTCAGCAGAGAGGCCTTCCATGACTTTTTTTTTTTTTTTAATCTAAAAGAGTACTCCTCCTCTAGCACTCCTTCCCTGTTTTACTTTCCTCCATACCTTTTCTGTTTTACCTTCCTCCATACCACTATGCAACATCTAACAGAGTAAAGATCTCATTTGTTTACTGCCCATCTCCCCCTAGCATAAAGTAAGTTCCAATGATTTTTGCTTGCTTTGTTAATTTCTTATCCCTACTGCCTAGTACAATGGCCAAAATATAGAAGCTGCTTAATATACATTAACTGAATGAATAAATGAAATCTTTACTGGATTCTTACTACATGTCAGGCTATGCAAAATACACCTAAAGAAACTGAGGCATAAGGATATTTCACAAGTTGTTGAAGGTCAAACAGCTCTAAGTAACAAAACAGAAATACAATCCAGGATATACATATATATGCAAAGCCAAATTCTTAATCCTAAGATATTACACCATTTTTTTGGAAGTTCTATAACGTCCAAGAAATTAGAAGTTATTAATTTCATTCAAGCCTTTAGGGTATGTGAAATGTTATTATACAAAAGGAATTAGTGCAGTGATCCAAAAAGAAAAGTTTCATTCAGTAAGACATAAATAAAATTAAACTGAAGGTCCATTCTATGCAAAATACACAGATTAGTTTGATTATAACCAGTACTTTTAAAGGAAGGTAAGATGATAAGAGGGGGATAGATATCAAATAATGAGAAAAGAATTACATTAATTTCATGATCTTCTGCCAGTAATTACTGTTAAAGAAAGCAGAGAGACAGAGATATAAAAACAAATGGGAAAGAAAAGAAATACAATATGAGGAAGTGGGCCAACAAGTTTCTATGCCACAGACAAGTGAACAGTAAGCCCGGGCAGCTACTGGGACTCCTACAATAAGCATCAAGTTTTGTCAGATCCAATCAAGTCATACCTGCTTTTCCCCAAATAATCATCTATACTACATCACAGTCAGTATCTCTTTGGCATTTTGTCAGACTAAGTTAAATCAAGAAAGCACAAGCATATTTAAGAAAAATGTTGTGAAATTTAGCTAAGGAACAGAAGTCTAGGAATAACTAAGTAAACTTAAAAAGAAGCAGAAAATGTAGCATGAGAACAGAGACCTGCCTACTAGAAATCACAAAATATTATAAAGCCACATTTTCTACTCCTTTTTAAGCTCACTAAGTGCCACTCTAGTGAACACACAAATAATAATGAAGCGAAACAGCCTTATTGCTGAGGCGGAGAAAGTTTCAGTGGTCTGGATAGAAAAATCAAACCAGCCACAACTTTCCCATAAGCCAAAGCCTAATCCAGGGCAAGGCACTAACTCTCTTCAATTCTATGAAGGCTAAGAGAGGTGAAAAAGCTACAGGAAAAAAGTTAGAAGATGGTAGAGACTGGCTCATGAGATTGAAGGCAAAAATCCATCTCCATAACATAAAAGCGCAAGGTGAGACAGCAAGTGCTGATGGAGAAGCATCAGCAAGTGATCCAGAAGATCTAGTCATGATCAGTGATGAAGGTGGCTACAATGAACAATAGATTTTCAGTGTAGGTGAAACAGCTTTCTACTGGAAGAAGCTGCCATCTAGGACTTTTATAGCTAGAGAGGAAAAGTCAATGCCTGGTTTCAAAGCTTCAAAGAACAGACTGACTCTCTTGTTAGGGGCTAATCAGCTGGTGATGTTCACTGCAGCCAATGCTCACTTACCATTCCAAAAATCCTAAGGCCCTCATGAATATGGTAAATCTACTCTGCCTGTGCTCTACAGGTTTACTAAATATTCTAAGCTAACTTAGATTATTTAAGTTATTTTATTACTTAATTACTAAATATTCTAAGCTAACTTAGAACATTTAAGTTATTTTTTCCCCCAAGCAGTAGCTTCCATAGCAGTAGCTCGGGGGGAAAAAAATACATATATTTTTAAAAATACAACTACTCAACAATGTATACGGTCACCCAAGAAGTCTGATGGCGATGAACAAAGAGATTAATGCTATTTTCATGCCTGCTAAGACAACATTCATTCTGCAGTCCATGGATAAAAAGTAATTTTGACTTCCAAGTTTTTATTTAAGAAATACATTTTGTAAGGCAATAGCTGCCATAGATAGTGATTCCTCTGATGGATCTGAGCAAAGTAAACTGAAAACCTTCTGAAAAGGATTCACTATTCTAGATGTCATTAAGAAGATTCATGATTCATAGAAAGAGGTCAAAATGCCCACATTAATAGGAGTTTGAAAGGAGGGAATTCTAATCCTCATGGATGACTTTGAGGAGTTCAAGACTTCAGTAAAGGAAGTAACTGAAGATGTAGTGGAAATGGCAAGAAAACTAGAATTAGAAGTGGAGCCTGCTTAGAATGTGACTGAATTGTAGCAAATTCATAAAACTTGAACAGATGAAGAGTTGTTTCTTACTGATGAGCAAAGAAGTGGTTTCTTGAGATGGAATTTACTGCAGGTGAAGATGCTGTGAACATTGCTGAACTGACAACAAAGGATTTGAACATTATGCAAAGTTGATAAGCAGCAGCAGGGTTTGAGAATGCAATTTTGAAAAAAGTTCCACTGTGGGTAAAATGTTATCAAACAGCATCACATGCTACAATAAATTCTTTCATGAAAGAGTCAACTGATGCAGCAAACTTCACTATTGTCTTACTATAAGAAACTTCCACAGCCACCTAACCTTTAGCAAACATTACCCTGATCAGTCTAGCCATTAACATCAAGGCAAGACCCTCCAACAGTAAAAAGACTGTGAATAACTGAAAGCTCAGATGACTGTTAGCAAGCATTTTTTAGCAATGAGGCATTTTAAAATTAAGGAATGTATATATTTTAGACAGTGCTAGTGCATACGTAAATAGACCACAGTATAGTATAAGCATAACTTTTATATGCACTGTGAAACCAAAATATTCATGTAACTTGCTTTGTTGTGACACTTGCTTTATTGTGGTGGCCTGGAACCAAACCTACAATATCTGTATATATCTAAACATGTTAAGTAAAACCATAGACAGAAGAAAACAAAGAGAAATATCTTTCTGCTATAAGAGCAGAGAACTTCTTCAGAAGTATGAACAATAAAGCAAAAAAAAAAAAAAGAAATCTATTAAAATTAAAAATTTTTGTTCAATAAAGGACACCATGGACAAAGTTAATAAATTTATGACAAAATGGTATGTTATTTTAAATGTCTGAAATCTATAAATGATTACTATCTAGAACATATAAGAAACTCCTGCAAATTAACAGGAAAAGTAACCCTAACGGAATGGGTAAAAGATACAAATAGGCAATTTACAGAAGAGAAAACCCAAAAGGCTAACAAGTATGTGAAGAGATGTGCAAATTCATTAATAATCAGAAAAACACAAGTTTAAAAACTTTTATGAAATGATTTATACTGATTAAGCTGGCAAAAATAAAAAACTAAAATAATGCCAAGTGTTGGCAAGGATATGAGGATACAAATTCCTGCATGCATGACTATGGAAGCACAGACTTTCTACCACTCCAGAGAGCAACGTGATTAATTACTCAAACTGAATCTGCATAATCTATGAACCTGCAACTCCTGTCTTGAAATATATAACCCCAAGAAAACCTCACACAGGTATGTAAGTAGGTATATTCACTGAAATGATACCTGCTGTGGAGGAAAATCTGGGGCAATGTGGGTATCTATGAGTGGGAGAGTAGGGAAGTAAAATGTGGTAGATGCTCACCATGAATATTACAAAACAGTTGGTATCAACAGTCCAGATGCATATAAAATGTGATGCAGCTTAGCAGCACTGTTACATGTAGAAGAATGAAGCTGGATCCTCAGCTTTCACCTTATACAAAAACCAACTGATTTGAAACCATAGAAATTCTAGAACATAACATCGGAAAAACTCTTCTAGACACTGGCTTAGGCAAAGAGTTCATGACCAAGAACCCAAACGCAAATGCAACAAAGATAAATCAATGGGACCTAATTAAACTAAAAAGATTCTGCACAGCAAAAGAAATAATCAGCAGGGTAGAGACAACCCACAGAGTGGGAGAAAATATCTGCAAACTATGCATCCAACAAAGAAGTAATATTCAGAATCTACAAGGAACTCAAACAAGTCAGCAAGAAAAAAAACAATCCCATCAAAAAGTGGGCAAAGGACAAGAATGGACAATTGTCCAAAGAAGATATACAAATGGCCAACAAACAATGAAAAAATGCTCAACATCACTAATTGTCAGGGAAATGCAAATCAAAACTGCAATGAGATACCACCTTACTCTGCAAGAATGGCCGTTAATTTAAAAATTAAAAAATAATGATGTTGGTGTAGATGTGGTAAAAACGAACACTTTTACACTGCTGGTGGGAATGTAAACTAGTACAACCTCTATGGAAAAACAGTATGGAGATTCGTTAAAGAACTAAAATTAGATCTGATCCAGTAATCCCACTACTAGGTATCTACCCAAAGGAAAAGAAGTCATTATATGAAACTTGCACATGTTTATAGCAGTACAATTCCCAATTGCAAAAATATGAAACCAGCCTAAATGCTCATCAACTAAGGAGTGAATGTGGTGTATATATACCATGGAATACTACTCAGGCATAAAAAGGAATGAAATAATCACATTCGCAGCAACCTGGATGGAGCTGAAGACCATTATTCTAAATGAAGTAACTCAGGAATGGAAAACCAAACATCACATGTTATTATTTATAAGTGGGAGCTAAGCTATGAGGACACAAAGGCATAAGAATGATATAATGGGCCAGGTGTGGTGGCTCACAGCTGTAATCCCAGCACTTTGGGAGGCTGAGGCGGGCGGATCACCAGATCAGGAGATCGAGACAATCCTGGCTAACATGGTGAAACTCCATCTCTACTAAAATTACAAAAATTAGCCGGCAGTGTTGGTGCATGCCTGTAGTACCAGCTACTTGGGAGGCTGAGGCAGGAGAATCACTTGAACCCGGGAGGCAGAGGCTGCAGTGAGCCGAGATCACGCCACTGCACTCCAGCTTGCGCAACACAGCAAGACTCCATCTCAAAAAAAAAAAAAAAAAAAAAAAAAAGAATGATACAATGGACTTTGGAGACTCAGCAGGAAGGATGAGAGGGGATTGGGGTATAAAAGACTAGACACTGGGTACAATGTACATTGCTCAGGTGATGGGTGCATCAAAATCTCAGAAATCACCACTAAAAAACTTTTCCAAGCAACCAAACACTACCTGTTTCCCCAAAGCTATTGAAATAAAAAAAATTTTTTTAAGATCCTTGTGATATATTTTGTGAATAAGGAAAAAAAAAAAGCAGTGTTAATTCAGAAAACTTGTAAGAAACAGAATCAGATATAACATGTGATTTCTATAAATTAAAAGGAAATGTAAATGTACATGTACATAAAACAGTATAGATTTTGCCAGAAGAGACACATTAAACATATTAGTTGGTTGCCTGAGAGGGTAGAGAGGAGAATGGGAGTAGCAAAGAGAGAGAGAACAGAATAAATAAAGGAAACCAGAGAGGCGTGTGGCAATATTCTTTCAAATTCAGGCCGTATTGGACTGCAGTGTCAGAGACAAAACAAGATTGGCCACATGTGATTAACTGCAGAAGACGAACACACAGATTCATTATACTATTTTCTCTACTTTTGTGTATGTTTAATTCCATAATAAAAATGGAAATAGAGTGAGAGGAGGGGAGGAGAGGAAAAGAGAAGGTTCTTTTAGAAACCAATGGTAACAATGTACCATAAAACTGAGGTATATGAATAACTCGACTCTCTGCAACTTTCTTCCCCAAAAAAACACAACTTTATATAATAATAAGATTATGTATTAGATAGTTTTCAAAACATATTTAGTTTTAAAACTGAACAAGGGTTTTCGTGTGCACTCAACGTACCCCAGTAACCACAGATCAAAAACACAACTCATTAATTAGTGGAGATAAAGGCTTATCAATACTGGTAATAATTTTATAAACATAAAATGACAAGATAGAGAGGATGTGGAGAAATAGGAACACTTTTACACTGTTGGTGGGACTGTAAACTAGTTCAACCATTGTGGAAGACAGTGTGGTGATTCTTCAAGGATCTAGAACTAGAAATACCATTTGAACCCAGCCATCCCATTACTGTGTATATACCCAAAGGATTATAAATCATGCTACTATAAAGACACATGCACACGTATGTTTATTGCGGCACTATTCACAGTAGCAAAGACCTGGAACCAACCCAAATGTCCATCAATGATAGACTGGATTAAGAAAATGTGGCACATATACACCATAGAATACTATGCAGCCATAAAAAAGGATGAGTTCATGTCCTTTGCAGGGACATAGATGAAGCTGGAAACCATCATTCTGAGCAAACTCACAAGGACAAAAAACCAAATATCACATGTTCTCACTCATAGGTGGGAACTGAATAATGAGAACACTTGGACACAAGACGGGGAACATCACACCCTGGAGCCTGTCGTGGGGTAGGGGGAGGGATAGCATTAGGAGAAATATCCAATGTAAATGACAAGTTAATGGGTGCAGCACACCAACATGGCACATGTATACCTATGTAACAAACCTGCACGTTGTGCACATGTACCCTAGAACTTAAAGTATAATGAAAGAAAGAGGAAAGAAAGAAAGAGGGGAGGGGAGAGGAGGGAGGGGAGGGTAGGGAAGGGGAGGGGAGGGGAGGGGAGGGGAGGGGAGGGAAGGGAAAAGAAACCTAACCCGTCATTTCATCCCATGTTTTTCAAACTGCACCCACTAACAGGTCAGTCGGCAATTTTTTTAAAAGAAAAGAAAAAAAATCAGAGAGTACTGAACGTAGAAAGTTATTTCAGTCATATATGTTTGTAAAATGTTTTTTATTGTCGATCACAGTCAAACTTTTTTTAAGAAAACCCTAATATATTCAAACTACTGATTTGTGTTTTGATAAGGTCTTACTGCCTGTAACAAAATTAAACAAATGTAGCCTTTGAGAGGTTGGTAAACTCTGAAACAGCAACATGAATTACTATTTCTCCTACCTGCCACTCTCTACATAGCCTCCTCCCTCAATAACAATCCCCTACTTCTCCTAAATAAACCCTTCTGGTCCACATTTAAAATGTCACTTCTTCAGTGAAATCTGACCACCCTAAGTGGAAAAAAAAAAAAGTCCCTTTTATCAGTTCTCAGAAACAAACACCTATCCAGCGTAGGCTAAGACATGGACCTTCATATCTGTTTTTGTAAACATGTGATTTCTGCCTTCTTCTTCCACCGGACTGTGGGGCAAGACAGTGTGTCTGTTTTGCATACACCACTTTGTCCCCAATGCCTGGCACACCCTAAGCTCATGGAGCTTCTACATCGTACTAAAGAAAAAGGTAGGTTGCCCACCATCTATAGGATAAAGTCTCATTTTTTGAGCTTGACAAACATGTCTCATCTGAACCAGTGCAACCTATCATTCCAGCACCATATCCCTCCCAAACATCCTTCTCTAGAATTACAGCAAACTTCTTGCTATTCCCCAGTAACAGCATACTGTTTTATGCTTTTGTTTCTTTATATACTGGTCCTCTCTGAATACAACTTCTACTTCCTATTCCCTGAGTTCACACACATCTTCTCACTCACTATGCCTAGTCTTCAAATTCATGAAAATCTCCAGCTTCTCGACCTTTCCATTTTCTTCATCAAATTCCCTTACAGCTCTCATTTCTTCACTCACGTCTAGAATACATGGTTCATATGACTCATCTTACCTCAATGCCATCAATTTCTCTGTCAATTTCATTCTACGTTTATAGTGACCAAGTTGGCTCAACAAATATTTCAGGGTCCTTAAGCACCACAGAGGCTTTCTAAGTGAACATTTTTCAACCTCCAAATGAAATGAATATCCGGCCTCAAGATACAGAAGTGCACTAGAGTAAAAGAAACTAGATGGCTGAATATGCTACAATGCATGAATTAAAAATTATTTATCAGTAGGCATCATTTCTATACTCTTGGGAACACCTATTAAACACCGGATATTATCCTGTTATTGAGAACGTTAAATGAGAAATAGTCTCTGCCATTAAGAAACTTATCTAGTCAAGAGAGAGAGATTGAAGTATGCAATCATGTTTGAACTTGACAAGCACGTCCAATCTCAACTAGTCAAACCACTCATCTTGGAAGGTTAGGGAAAGATGCCCAAAGTAAGTAAAATCTAAACTGTGACTTTTAGGAACAACAGGGATTTAGCAGGGCAAAAGAGGAAATAAACAAATAAGCGAGGCAGAGAAAACATTATGTCCAAAATGAACAAAGGTCCAGAAATAGTAAAAAATAAAAAGGCAAGTACTTGAGGAAAGGGCTTCCAGTGCCAGGCAGAAATACGTTTTTCTTAATAGGGCAGAATCCCAAGTTGGAGCACCAAATACATTTTCCCATTCAAGTATTACTACAAATTTAGTTAGAATCTATTAGTAGTAAAAACGTTTGCCAGGAGCAGTGGCTTATGTCTATAATACCAACACTTTGGGAGGCAAGGCAGGAGGATCGCTTGAGCTTAGGAGATCAAGACCATCCTGGGCAACACGGTGAGACCTCGTCTCCATAAAAAATTTAAAAATTAGCTGGATGTGGTGGCTCACATCTGAGGTCCTAGTTACTTGGGAGGTTGAGACAAGACGATCATTTGAGCACAGGAACGGGAGGGTGCAGTGAGCTGTGACTGCACCACTGTACTCCAGCCTGGGAGATATAGCAAGACCCTTTCTCTCTCAAAAAACAAACTTTTGCACTAAGACGGCGAGATTCACACACCTACAACAACAAAAGACATCAAGGAACTAGGAAGCCAAGCCTGGAATCAGTAATTCCTAACGATTTAAGCCCATGTTTTCCTATACTTTTGTCACATCTCACCTTGCTGGTCACAGAAAGTGATGAAATATACAATGTCACCTTGCAGTTATGTAATGTTTTACAGTTCTCAGAGAGCCTCTGACCATATGCTTATTAGGTCCTCACAATCTTGGGATGTATTGGTAGATATTTATATTGTTTTATAAATGAGACTCAAGAAACAAGTGATTTGCTCTTAGTTATGGCATCATTTTACAAGATAATCAAATTTAAAGACTCTGATTCCAGGGTTCTTTAACTACTCCATCCTTACTAGAGAAGAGTGTTAAAGATGAAAAACCTGTCCTGGTAATGCTGATGATCTACAGATATGGGTAATAAGAAGAAACTGAGCTAAATGGCAGCATATTTATTTAAAGAGATTCTTTGGATACATACTACACTTTCCCCAAAGTACAAAACATTTTTAGATACTATCCAATTATCAAAATATATATTTAATATATGAGGATTCAATATTATTTTGTTTTAGTGACAGGGTCTCACTCTGTCACCCAGGCTGGGGTGCAGTGGCATGATCATAGTGCATTGTAACCTCAAATTCCTAGGCTCGAGTGGTCTTCTCGCCTTAGCCAGGTGCATACCACCACACCTAGATAATTTTAAACATTTTTTAAAGATGGAGTGTCTCACTAAGTTGCCCAAGTTGGTCTTGAACTCCTGGCCTTAAGCAATTAGCCTACCTCAGCTTCCCAAAGTGTTGGGATTACAAGCATGAGCCAGCATGCTGGATGCTGGCCTTATTTTATTTTAATTTTATAAATGAGAACATTTTTAAACAGATCACAGATGACTCACTTCTTGTTAACAAAGTTGGCAGATGACGGGGCTGAAACCAGAAATTAAGGAGCCAGATCAAGACATCCTCCCTCAATTTAACTTGTAGACCAAATTTAGCTCTAAAAATAAATCCCATCTTCATTTCTTTCACCAAATTATGAGACAGTCTCTCAAACCAAAAACAAAAAAACAAAACAAAAAAAAAAAACAAGAAAATACAGTAATATCATTTCTAGAGGACCGTGCTTTGTAAAATAAATGTAACTAGTTGTAAACACATAGAATCCTGGAAGTAGGTACCAGAGTTTTGGTTTGTCTTTTTTGGGGAAAGAGTAGACAGAGGTAATATCAATTCCTTGTTACATCGTTACATGCTGCATTATACTTTGGTAGGTTACTAGGCTTTTAAAAATAACTAAAACTCAAGCACAGGCACTACTTGATTTTCTTTCCTTTAAAAAGATACCCCTTTGACCCACCAACTCTATTTATGGAATTCACCCTCCCCAAAAAAGTGGGTAATAATGACTGTATAAAAATGGTCATCATGGCACTGTTTATAAGACAAAAAGACAGAGACAGAGAGCACCTAAATGTCAATGAAGAGGGAATTACTTATGTAAATCACACTATGCACATAAGATTGAACTCTTGCTTAGGCAGCAGTAAAAAAACAACATAACTTAGATCTCTACTTAAAAAAATAACTAGGATATGAAGTAAACAAGCAGGTTATAAAATAACATGAGCAAATATAAATAAATATATATGCAGAGAAAGGAGCCTAGTGAATAGAATATACCACAAAATGCTAACTAATCAGTGATTGTTATTTTTTTCTGTGTGCCCTTTGTATTTTCTAAATCTTCTGTAGTAAATCTGTATTACTTTTGTAAGTTTTTTATGTTGTAAAAATACTGCATTTTAATTGAAACATCTCTCCACCAAGATACACAAAATCATTTCTTATAGCTACTTTGACATTCTGAAAAATCTTTTTGAAAACTACTATAATTATGCTTAAGCATTTTTCTGAGTTTCTGTAAAGGCATTATACACTTTCTACTTTTTATTTTCCCCTGAAAACATGAAATTACATGATAAATAAAGCAGACTTTAAAAAAAAAAAACAACAGAAACTAAGTAATTCATGATTTTTAGTCATACACAATGAGCACCAGGATGCAGAGAAGAAGTATGTTGTTGCTGTTGCTGTTGTTTTTCTTTTGGGGACGAATGAACTAAGGTTCTATGGCCACACTGGTAGAAATCAACAAGAATGAAATTTGAATCCTTACTTGTCTGGCGCTTTTCCATCTTACCAAGTTCATGCCCCAACTTACTGGCTCTCAGGATTTATCCACTGAATTAGGATACATACAGAACCAAAGATTATTCATTGCTATTTTAAAACTCCCAACTAAAGATAGCTGACTGAATGCCTATACTTATATACTCTACTGCCTTATAATGTAAACTTATTAGTAATGGACTAAAAAACGTATAAAGCCACAATGACAAAGAGAATGAGATAAGCCATCAGCACAAGAGTGCAGTAAAACTCTGGGAAACTAAAATTGAAAAGAGCAGGCGAAATGGAAGAAAAAGAAAAAAAATCTCAGAAATAAAGACTACAATTATTAGAAGCCCAATGAAAATTATATCCCAAAAAAACCTATAAGTGTGCTGTATAATACTGGGCCCATTTGTCCCACAGAAAACCAGGGATGATAGGGATTTACGAACACCAGCTAGAAAGAGCTAGAATGAGAAAAGCACTTCCTTGCCTACTTGCTGAAAGCCCATCATTCTACACAGATAGAAAAGGGTGCCACTGAACTAAGAATGTTGTGAATACCTCAAATCCAAAAAAATGAACAGAAGAAAATTTAATAAATCTATTCAATTATCTTAAAACGAGAAGACAAGATTCAGCTATATCTCTACTGATGAACAACTCTTATTCTGGGGAGGGGAGAAAAAAGAAATGTTCAAGAAAAATGCTCCAAACCTAACATACTCAAAAGTAGCATTTAGGGATATGAAAATTAAAAAATCACCTGAAATATGAAAATCTCCAAAAATAAGAACATAAAAGGCAGGGGTAGGAAGACCTAGAAAGAAATTTGAAGAGTTGATTAAACTCATGAATGGAAGAAAAAGAAAAAAAACTCAAAAATAAAGACCACAATTATTAGAAGCCCCATGAAAATTATATCCCAAAAAACCTTTAAGTGTGCTGTATAAAGCTGGTCAAACACCCAGCTGAATGAAAATGAGATAAAGAGAAATAAAATGAGTAAGACAGAAGGTGGTAAGCAGAATGTACAACAGGCAAAGAAGGAATGACAGTCATATAATTAGAGTTCCTAAAGAACAAAACAATGCAACAGAACTAATATTTAAAACTATATTCCAGAAAACCTTCTAGGAACAAAAGACTACGAAGTTACATACCAATGAAAGGAGCAAGATGGAGGATGAGTAAGCCCCATACCTCATTCCCACACAAACATACTGACTGCACAATATACAGTCCAAAAAGGCTTGAGAAATCCAGAAAGCAGTTCAGAAATGGTAGTACCCCAGGCAAGCTCAAAGCCAAGAACATGTGCATTGAAATGGGTTTAAAAGGCCGTAAGCCCTTCCCCCAAGCCAGCACACATCAACACTATTGGGAGAAAAAGCACAATTTATGGCTTCTTCCTCAGGAAAGAAAGAGATGAGTGAAACCTATATCCAACATTCTGGCTTTTCAGGAGTCTGCCTGATGGACTGGTATACTTTGGATAGCTGGTGTCCAAACAGAATTGGGCTCAGCAACATTGTGCAGCACCAGAGAACCTGCACCACAGCAGGTAGAAGACAGCACAACTTGGTGTGATGAGGAGAAAGTGTCCAGTTCATGGCTTTTCCCTCTGGAAGGAAATGGAAGAGTGGAAAATGCATCCAATATTCTGACCATCTGATTTGGAATGTAGAAGGGACTAATTCTGTCTTCTTGACTTGAAGCACTGACTTAACCAACATACTTTGGAAACCTGGAGGCTGTAGAGAACAAAAGAACTCAGTGGCTTGCTGCAGCACCAGAGAATCTGCAGTACCACACACACAGACAAGAGGGAGCAAGAGAGTACAAACACCTGAAAAAGAAACTAGCAAACCTCTCTAATTGGGAAATTACATGTACAAGTACAACAAAGATGCATCTCCAGAATCTCTAGCTGGACTGATTTGCAAAGGTCTTCTCTTAGACAAAACCAGTTTGTAAAGACTGGAAGAGATGCCTGTTTTTTCAAAAATCAAGGCAAAAAATAAGGCACACAAAGAAGCAGGCAAACAGCCCAATAAAGCAAGAAACTAAATCAAGAAAACAACCTAAAAGAAGATCTATGAATTATCTAACAAAAAATTCAAAATAACTGTCTCAAAGAGAATCAATGTACTATAAGAGAACAATGATAGACAAGTAAATAAAATCAGAAAGTCAGGTGTGGTGGCTCACACCTGTGGGTGTGGGAGGCCGAGGCCAGCAGATCACTTGAGGTCAGGAGTTCGAGACCAGCCTGACCAACACAGCAAAACCCCATCTCTACTGAAAATACAAAAATATTAGACGGGCATGGTGATGCGCACTTGTAATCCCAGATATTTGGGAGGCTGAGGCACGAGAATCACTTAAACCCGAAAGGCAGAGGCTGCAGTGAGCTGAGATCACACCACTGCACTCCACCCCGCGTAACAGAGTGAGACTCCGTCTCAATAAATAAATAAATCAGAAAAATGATTAATGTACAAAATGAGAATAAACAAAGACATAGATTAGTTTTTAAAATATCCAACAGAACTTCTAAAGTTGAAGAATGTAACAACTGGAAAAATTACTAGAGGTTCAACAGCAGGCTTGATCAAACAGAGCAAACTGTCAGTGCATTCAGAGACAAGTCTTTTGAAAGTTTTGAGTCAGAGGACTATAAAGAATGAAGAAACATGAAGAAAGCCTAAGGAACTTATGGGATACAATCAAGTGGACCAATACACACATTACAGGAGCTTAAGAAGGAGGTTAGAGAGAGAACGGACAGAGAGCTTGTTTGAAGAAATAATGGCCAAAAACTTCCCAAATCCAATTAAGAAAATGGACATCCAAATTCAGGAAGCCCAAAGGACTCCAACTAGAACAGCCCAACAACACACACACACTGAGACACATTATAATAGTTATAATCAAGTTGTCAAAAGTCAAAGACAGAGAATCTTGAAAGTAAGAGAAAAACAACTTGTCACGTACAAGGGAGAGCTCATAGATTAATCAGTGCATTTCTCAGCAAAAACGCTACAGTTCAGGAAACAGGATAATATATCCAAAGGGCTGAGAGAAAAAGCTGCCAGAAAAGAATGATACATCTGACAAAATGTCCTTCAAAAATGAAAGACAAATAAAAACCTCCCAAATAAGTGAAAACTGAGGGAGTTCATCGCTATTGACCCTTCCTATAAAAATTGCTAAAGGGAGTCCTTCAAGTTGAAACAAAAGGATGCTAGACAACAAGAAACCATGTAAAAATATAAAGCCTAGGTAAAAGTAAATATATAGGCAAATAGAGAACCTATACTACAGTAATGGTGGTATGCAAATTATTTTAATTTCTGGTATACAACTTAAAAGACAAAAGCATTAAAAAATAAAATTATGTTAATGTATACAAAACACAAAAAATGTAATTTTGACACTATAATGTTAAGAGGCGGTGGGCTAAAGGCATATTTTTTGTGTACGAAAATAAATTGCTTTTAAGTTTTTAGACTGTTACCACTGTAAGATGTTTTATGTAATCCCCATGATAATCACACCACAACTACCTTCAAGAAAATTAAGAAAGAAAAATATGTCACTATAAAAAAAATCAATGAAGCACAAAGGAAGTCAGCATGTAAGACATAGAGTAGATGAATGGAGTGAAAAACAAAAAGACTCCGAGCACATGATATCTATAAGAGATTCACTTTAGACATAAGGACAAACATAGCCTGAAAGTGAAAAGATGGAAAAAGATATTCCACGTAAATGGTAACCAAAAGAAAGCAGAGATGTCCATACTTCTATCAGACAAAAAAAGACTTTAGTCAAAAACCATCAAAAGACATAAAGATACATAAAGACAAATGAGTTAATTCACCAGTAGCATATAACAATTATAAGACTTACTTTTAACTACTTCTTATAATTAAGAAGACTGAGTCAGTAATCAAAAAACCTCTCAACAAAGAAAAGCCTAGGACCAGATGGCTTCACTGGAGAATTTTATCAAACATTTCAAGAAGGATGGACACAAATCCTTCTCAAACTCAAAGATACTTTAAGAAAACTGTAAGCCAACATCCCATACATATTCAGGCACATCAACAAATGTGAATGGATTTAACTCACCTACTAAAACAAAAAGGTTTTCAATTTGGCTTGTAACCTAAGGCTCAACTATAAACTGTATAAAAAAAAAAAATCCTCCTCAAAATGAAAATAATGCAACTAAAAATGTGAGGAGGAAGAGGAAAAAATAGAATAAGCTGAATTTTTGTGAGCTTAATCAAAGATGGTTAAGAAAGGGTAAAAACAAAGGGATGGACAAAGTTTACCAGGTAAATGGAGACAATAAGAAATGCAAGCAGATCCTAATACAAGACAAGTAGAATTCAAGCTAAACAAAATTAAATATGACCACAGAAAAGATGACTTTTTTGGGGGGATGGTACGGGGTCTTGCTCTGTTGCCCAGGCTGGAATGCAGTGGCACAATCACAGCTCGCTGAAACCCCACCTCCCAGGTTCAGGCAATTCTCCTGCCTCAGCCTCCCGAGCAGCTGGGATTACAGGTGCACACCACCACGCCTGACTAATTTTTATATTTTTAGTAGAGACAGGGTTTCACCATGTTGGCCATACCAGTCTCGCACTCCTCATCTCAAGTGATCTGCCTGCCTCGGCTTCCCAAAGTGCTGGGATTACAGGCATGAGCCATCATGCCCAGCCAAAAAGATGACTTTTTAATGCTACCAAAAAAAAAAAAAATCACAATTCACAACAGAGATTTAGCATTTATGATTATTTTTATAGCAGGTAAAGTAGCAAACATTTTATGAAGCAAAAGCTACCAGATATGCAAGTACCAATAGATAAAAACACACTAATAATAGCAAACTTTAATATACCACGATCAGCATAAAACAAATCAAAGTGAACAGCTAAGCAACTTAATAAGGTTGATCTTACACCTATATATCAGACTTTATGCCCAAACGGCCCCTCCTTCCCAAGTACCCAAGAAACCATCATAAAAATTGTTCATGTATTAGTTAAGAATAAGAAAGAATAGGGGCTGGGTGCAATGGCTCACACCATAATCCCAGCACTTTCAGAAGCTGAGGAAGGAAAACTGCTTAGTCTAGGAGTTCAAGACAAGACTGGGAAACATACTGATGTCCAGTCTCTACAAAAAATAAACAAAAATAGGTGGCACGTGCCTGTAGTCCCAGCTATTTGGGAGGCTGATGTGGGAGGATTGCTTGAGCCTGGAAGTTGAGGCTGTAGAAATCTTGCCACTGTACTCCAGCCTGGGCAGCAGAGTGAGACTGAGGGGAGGGGAGGGGACAGAGAGGAGAAGAGAGAAGAGACAAGGGAGAGGAGAGGAGGGGAAATTTTTCTAAGCATATCCTTTGTAAAGTCCCAAATTTCAGAAGCACGTTTGACATGCTCAGAAAATAAAAATTAAAATCAACAGGGATGTGGAAGAAAGAACTCAACAGGGAATACAAAAAGAAACAGAAAATATACCCTATCTTATAAATGAACCCATATTAATGAGTAAGAGGTTTCTTTTGGGGCTGATAGAAATGTTCTGAGACAAAATAGTGGTAATGGTTGTACAACATTGTGAATATACTAAAAAACACTTACTTGTATACTTTAAAATACAGAATTTTACATTATATGAATTGTTTTTCAATTTTAAAACTACAAAAAAAAAAAAAAAAAAAAAGAGTAACAGGGACCAAATTCACCCTTCCACCTGATGCAACCAACAAAATACCCTGACAAAGTAATAAAACAATGGGTTTTAAGACAATGGACATCAGGCAATGAAGGCCAGTGATCTTTATGGCTGCCTCAGTAGTTAGTTCCCAGAGTATGGAGCAAGAGAATAAACTGAGGCAGAAGGCTTGATGAAGCTCAGTAGACTTCATGAGTTGAGACAGAGTTCAGAAGACCAAGGCAGCTAAGGTTCACAGGACAGAGTACCAAAGAGGAAAAGAACTGCATGGAGAAAGAACCCAGGAGCGCTAAAGAGGGTTCCCTGGAGTATTTAGTAGTATACTGATCAGCACAGCTGTGTGAAGAAACTACCTGAGGCTGGAGAAACAACCATCCAAAAGAGTTTGAGGGAATACAATGCCTGTTCCTAACAAGACTGAAAAACCTCAAAATTTAAAGGGCACTGGATACAGTACTCAGCAAAAAATACTGATTCAGTAGCGGAGAATAATTAACCCAAGAATGACCAGTGCTTCAGACTCCCTAAAAAATTAAAAGAGCAAAACCCAAAGGTATCAAACTATTTACAAGTAACTTTACAAATTTCGAGGTTTTTCCAGTCTTGCTAGGAACAGGCACTAGTCCCTCAAACTCTTTCGGATGACTGTTTTGGTGCCAACACAGCACACTGCAGCCTCGATCTCCTGGGCTCAAGTGATTCTCCTGCCTCAGCCTCATGAGTAACTGGGACCACAGGTTTGCACCATCACACCTGGCTAATTTTCAAAATTTCTCTTTTGTAGAGACGGCATCTTGCCAGGTTGCCCAGGCTGGTCTCAAACTCCTGACCTCAAGCAATCCTCCCACCTTGCCCTTTCGAAGTGCTGGGATTACAAGTGTGAACCACCATGCCCAGCCTTTACAAGTAACTTAACCACATCCCAGAACAAAGCTCATGGACACTTATATGAATACAAAAATATCCAGCACCCAACAGTGTAATATTCAATGGAGATTAGAAGAGACTCATTAAAAATATTCAATCCAAAAGGTGGCAGAAAAAGAGGGAGAGGGGAACAAAACCAGAATAAACTACTAGTAAGAGACAGAGTCAAACCTAACCTTATTAAAAATCATATTAAATGTAAATGGTTGAAACACAAGAGATGAAAATCAAGTAACACACTTCTAAATAACCTATGGCTCAAAGAAGTCAAAAGAGAAATAAATTAGAAACTATTTTGAACTAAATGAAAATACAACAGGATGTAATATGCAATAAAGCAGCACACAGGAAAAAAATTTGCAGCACTAAACACCTGTATTAGAACAGAAAAAGGTCTTAACATTTACCCTAAAAAACTGGAAGAACAAAATAAACTCTAAGAAAGAAAGGAAATAAGATCAAAGTAGAAATCAAGAAAATATACAACAGAAAATCAATGGAGAAAGATCAATAAAACCAAAAGCTAATTCTTTAAGAAAATTCATAAAATTGATAAACCTCTAGCCAGATTAGGGGGAAAAAAAAGTGAGAAGACACAAATTACCAATATCACAAACAAGAGGTAATATCTCAACTTCATGACAATACATTCAACAACTAGCTGAAAAGCACAAATTCCTTGAAATGAAACAATCAAAGCTCACTTGGGAAGAAACTGATAGCCTTATACCTATTAAAGAAACCAAACTGTACTTTAAAAGTTCATACAAAGAAAACTCCAGAAACAGACGGCTTCACTGGTGAATTTTTCACCAAACATTTAAGGAGAAAAACAATACCAACTCTACACAATTTTTTCCAAAATACTGAAGAGGAAGGAATACTTCCCAACTCGTTCCACAAAGCCAGTATGACTGATCCCAAAACTAGAAAAAGATACTGGAAGGAAAGAAAACTACAGACAAATGCCTATTTATGAGCTGAAATGCAATCACTCTAAACAAAAATGTGGCAAACAGAATCCAATAATACATTAAAAGGATAATACATGACCAGATGGGGCTTATTCTAGGAAGGCAGGATTGACTTACATTCAAAATAAATGTAACTCGCCATATTAATAAGTTTAAAAAAACAAACAAACAAAAGAAAACTGAAACCAGGCGTGGTGGCTCACACCTTTAATCCCAGCACTTTGGGAGGCCGAGGCAGGTGGATCACGAGGTCAGGAATTCGAGATCAGCCTGGCCAACACAGTGAAACACCGTCTCTACTAAAACTAAAAAAATTAGCCAGGCATGGTGGCGTGTGCCTGTAGTCCCAGCTACTCGGGAGACTTAGGCAGGAGAATCGCTTGAACCCGGGAGGCAGAGGTTGTGGTGAGCTGAGATCATGCCACTGTACTCCAGCCTGGGCAACAGAGCAAGACTCCATCTCAAAAACAACAACAACAAAAAAAAAAAACTGTATGATCATCTCTACAGATACAGAAAAAGCATTTGACAAAAGCCAACATCCATTCCAAAAATTCACAGAAAACCAGAACTACAAGAGAATGTCTTCAATCTGATAAAGGGCATTACAAAAAAAACTACAACTAACATCACATAGAAGTGAAATACTAACTATTTTTCTCAGGATAGCCATTCTCAACAGTTCTATTCAATATTGTACCAGAGTTTCTAGTCAGTGTAATCATCTGACAAAAGAAAGGCAGTGGGGAAGAGTCAAAAAACCAAAGCGAATAAACATCCAGACTGAGACAGGAAGTAGTAACACTGCCTTTATTCACAGACCACATGATCCTCTATGCAGAAAATCTGACGGAATCTCCAAAAAAAACCTACTAGAAAAAGTGAGTTTAGCAATATTGAAGGATACAAAATCAATATACACACAAAAAAACTACTGTAATTCTATATACTAGTTACAAACAACAGGACACTGAAGTGGAAAACAGAATCCAGACAATCTCTGTAAAGATCCCATTTCAATCTCCAGTGGTTTGAAACATAACAGTGTGCTAGTTCCTTTTATTTTGTACTGAAACAACCTGCCACGCATCCAACTTGGGGCTGTCTGATTCAGTTGCTATGAGACCCTGAGGTCTTACAACGATGAAGAGTTTTGATTGGCAGTCTTCATTCATCTATGAAACAGCAAAGACAGGCTTCTCAATTCTATCAACAGAATTTTAATAACGTGGCCCATCCCACTGGTATCTGAAAACACCAGAATTTTCCTTTTCATTAAGCACATATATTTTCAACCATATTAGTCTTCAATTACACATATTATTTCCTTTCTAAGAAGCTGTGACAGATTTAACTTACAACCAATCATGTCTTTCAGTCTTTCATTTACATAGTTGGCACTCCAAGAGAGTTTAGACTTATAAGAGCGCTATCCGGCTCCTACTCAAAAAAGCACAGATAATCAGCATTTTAGAAGGAAACACCTGAGCATGGAAAAAAAAAAAGTCTAACAATGGCTTATTAAAGTTTCATGTGTTTCAGCTTCAGAATCACCTACAGGTCTTGTTTCAACACACTGCTGAGCCAAATCACCAGAATTTCTGATTCAGTAGGCCTGGGATGGAACCAGGCAACTGGCATTTCTAAGTTCCCAGGTGATGTTTGATGACGCTGTGCATTTGGGACTACATTCTGAGAACCACCAGTTTAAGGCAGTGCTACTCAGACTGCAACTCTCCAGAAGTACAAAATTCAGCGTAAGCATTTAGGAGAGTTTAAAGCAATCAGAGTAATTTTATGTGCTGAAACTAACAATTTAAAAATTGTGAACTGTATTTTCTACATCTTTATTTTTTCTGTATTTTTACTGTACCTGACAAAAGTATTGGTATGCAATAAATTAAATGTTTTTTTAAAATTCGTCCTCTGGCCTGGTGCGGTGGCCCATGCCTGTAATCCCAGCACTTTGGGAGGCCAAGGCAGGAGGATAACTTGAATTTGAGTTCAAAACCCACCTGGGCCACACAGCAAGACCCTCGTCTCTACAAAAAAAGTCAAAAAATTAGCCAGGTATGGTGAAGCATGGCTGTAATCCCAGCTACTCAGGAGGCTGAGGCAGGAGGATGGCTTGAGCTCAGGGGAAGAAGCCCGCAGTGAGCCATGATCATGCCATTGCACTCAAGCCTGGGCTGACCCAGAGCAAGACCCTGTTTCAAAAAAATAAAAATAAAAATAACACCATAAAAACTGGTCTTTCACCACAGACAATTTGAAAAACATGGCCTAAAGAACATGCTATCCATCCAATTCACTAATATTCTAAATACTGGCTTGTAGGTAACATTACGTAAGTTTCATTGACTTTGCCTCCCAAAGAAACACATCAGCTTTAGCTAAAAATCAATAAAATAAGCAGTAGCATTATTGATGTTTGTTTTTTCTGTAAAACTATATTTAAAGACATTTATCACCTAAACAGGTAAGTGCCCATTTACTATAAATTCCTTTTAGAATGTAATAACAGGGTAAAGATTTTTTTTCTCCTGAAAAACAGCTGTGTTAAATTTTAAATGAGTAAGAACTGAATCATTCATAGCTGCTCTATCTTAACTGCCTGTGAGGGGTATGAAGAAGAGGTGTGAGTGGAGGGCTTTAACGCACTGAGTAACTGATATCTTAAACCGAAATATAAAAGTGAAAACAATCTTGTGCAGAAAACTGTTATCCTAAACATCATAATTCTAGAATATCTGAATTATAAATCAACTTTTGGAAAACTTAATTATAAGTCGTATAATGCTAACTTGTACCACTCGATAACGCACCAAATGTTTACTCTTTTGTTCCCATATCTAATTGTTGGGTTTTCAAAAACCTTGTTTTCAACCAACAATTTCCTAATGCTAATAAGTAAGACCACGATCTTCAACAACAACTTAGAAAGGTGACACTACCATGAATGTAGCTTAAATACTCACTCGAGAATGGAAATGACAGTAGTAAAAATAATTCAAAACAGTAGGTGAATAAATTACTGGTATTTGACTTTTAAAAACATTAGTTGATGTTCAGTTAATTTACTTATTGACTTACAAAGTCATTTCTAAAATTATTTTGCATTCCTTGAATACTAAGGGTAGACAGAAAACCCATACAGATTATTCCAAGATACCTATATATGAAAATAACCAAGAATTAGATCCGAAGTTGTGAATAAGACAGAATGATTTCACAGGCCTAGAATGGGACCTGAGGTTCAGCATTTTAACAAGCTCTCAGGTAATGCATATCTGCAGACCAAACTCAAGTAGCAAGGTTCTAAACCACATAAATGTCTCAAAGTATCTTTATGGTAGAACCACTCTGGAGAACAGTTTGATCCTTTCTTTTTAAAGTTAAACCTTTTAAATGTAACTACTATACAAAGAAGGCATTTCACCTTCAGGTATTTATTTACCCCAAACAAAGGAAAACAGATCAAAGCCAGACATTACTCTAAAGATAAACAAACTGTGATACAGCCATAAATTGAAATACTATTCAGCAACAAAAAGGACTGAACTACTTATACAAGCTGCAATATGTATTAATCTAAAAAAAAAAAAAATTTATGCTGAGTGAAAGAAGCTAGAGCAAAGAAGAGTATATACTGTGAGTCCATTTATATAAAATTCTAGAAAATGCAAACCACTAATCTACAGTAACAGAAAGCAGATGAGTGTTTGCCTGAAGACCAGGAGGTAGAGGGATTGGGAGATGAGATATGTTGATTATCTTGACTGTGAAAACAGGTGTAACACAAATGTCAACACAACAAATTGCACACTTGAAATGTGTGCAGTCTGTATGTCAATTATACCTCAATAAATGTTTGTGTTTATTTATTTATTTGAGATATTGACTCACTCTGTTGCCCTGGCTGGAGTACAGTGGTGCGATCACAACTCACTACAACCTTGACCTCCCAGGCTCAAGTGATCCTTGCACCTCAGCCTCCCGAGTAGCATACAGCACCATGCCTGGCTAATTTTTGTATTTTTTGTGAAGATAGGGTTTAGCCATGTTGCCCTGGCCGGTCTCAAACTCCTGGACTCAAGCAATCCACCCACCTCGGCCTCCCAAACAGCTGGGATTACAGGTATGAGCCACTGTGCCCAGCCTAAAAAATTATTTTTAACAATATCTTCCAAACACAAAAGTCTGGCTAAGATGTCACTATACATAAAATACTAAGCTCTAATTCTTTGAAAATTCCATGTAATACACAACAGTATGCCTATACTAAGAGTAAGAGCCTCCTCTTTTGGGGAATTGGGTAGTAGATGACTCAGAGTCCTTTAGGATCTTTCTTAGTTCCAAGTAACCACTGAAAACATGTACTATAGAGCAGGGGTCTCCAACTCCTGGACCATGGACCACACAGCAGGAGGTGAGCAGAGGGCAAGCAAGCATTACCCCCTGAACTCCATCTCTTGTCAGATCAGTGGCGGCATTAGATTCTCATAGGAGTATGAACCCTATTGGGAACTGCACATGCAAGGGATCTAGGTTGTGCATTCCTTATGAAAATCTAATGCCTGATGATGTAAGATGAAACAGTTTCATACCAAAACCATCATCTCCCACCCTCATCCATGGAAAAATTATCTTCCACAAAATTGGTCTCTGGTGCCAAAAAGGTTGGGGACTACTGCTATAGAGTGAATAAGAAACCAGTGATGATCCAGGCTTCAGTGGTAAGATAGATTCTTACAAAAAAAAAAAAAAACTTAATCTGTACGGTAAAACTGGAATTTTGCTAGCTACAGCCATAAATTTTGCATTAAATAATAATAATAAAAAACTTGGCCAAGCGTGATGGCTCACGCCTGTAATCCCAGCACTTTGGGAGGCTGAGGCGGGCAGATCACAAGGTCAGGAGATTGAGACCATCCTGGCTAACATGGTGAAACCCCGTCTCTACTAAAAATACAAAAAATTAGCCAGGCGTGGTGGCGGGCACCTGTAGTCCCAGCTACTTGGGAGGCTGAGGCAGGAGAATGGCGTGAACCCAGGAGGTGGAGTTTGCAGTGAGCCGAGATTGCATCACTGCTTTCCAGCCTGGGCGAGAGACTCCGTCTCAATAAATAAATAAATAAATAATAGTAATAATACAAAAGCACAATAGATACACCTTTTGAGTAGTCTGTCCCATGTATCAACTCTCTACCATTCTCTCCCATTCTTTCCCACAAGAGTATGCTGCCATCAGCCAAGCTGGTAAATCATCTCACCCTAATTGCAGCCACAGTTAACTTTACTGAGCTAGATGTTTGACCGGAACTAGGCCAATCATATTCCATCTCCTGGAAATTTAAAAATGAGACTGAATCACTATTCTCAGCCAAAGCTGGCTGCCTAAATTAAAAATAAAATTAGAAGCTTTGAGGTAGCCACGTTTGGCGAAGAATATGTGAAAGTTCTATAAAGTCCTTTTGCAGGAAAGCAAATAATAAAACTAAAGACATTTTTTTAAAGAGTAACACCTCATTACCAAATGGGGTTCATTCTAGGAAAGCTAGTATGGTTCAATATTATAATATTCATCACTAATTATGAATACACCTAAGGGGAAAATCATATGGTAATCTCCACAGATGCCAAAAAAGCATTTGAGAATATTCAACACTCATTTATGATAGATACACTGAAGATTTTTTACATGTTATATACTTTTATGTATTACATACATATGTATTATATGCTATTATAAATATATTGCTTTCTACATCTATAAATCAAAACAAAATTATCTACAACGTATTTAACAAAGAAACACTAGAGACATTCACATTAAGTTCAGAAACAAAACAAAAATGCCCATTATCTCCACTACTATTTAACACAGAATTGGAAGTATTTGCGAACAGAACAGGGAAATGTAATTAGAAGTATACTATTTGGAAAAGCAGAGGTGAACTATCTCTACTAGGGGGTGATATGGTATCTAACTCAATTACATAAGAGAATCAGTTCAAAAACTAGTACAAACAATTTAATAAAGTTGCAGGATATAAAATTAACATATAGAAATCAACAGCTTTAAGAAGTTATAAGTTATAATGAGAGAGAAGATTCCATTTACAATACCAAATAGATGAAATTCCTAGGAATAAGCTCAACAAAAAATGCACAAAACCAACCCTCTAACAGGATACACAGTAGACTTTGACAAATGAAGAGACAAGCCACATTCCAAAACAGGAAGTCAACATCATAAAGATGTCAATTCTCTATAAGCTAATTGATAAAAGTATGGTGAATCCCAGTAAAATTGCCAACATTATTTTTGGGAGTTAGACAAAACAATGATAAAGTTCATATGAAAAAATAAGAAACAACTGCCAGTAAACTCTGAAAAAGCAGAATAATGAGTAAGGGGAAGTGACTAGCTCTACCAGATATAAAAATAAATGATGAAAGATGAGATAACAAACAATTCATAATCTTATCTTTAAAAAGATAAAACAATTATTTAAAGGTTTTTTGCACACGAAAAAATTTTTGAAGGAAAATTTAAACAGAACAAAATTAAAAGTTAAAATATACACCAAATGACCTTAAAAAATTCAAATATGATGAAGGTGGCATCTCATACCAGGGAGAAAATATATTTTTTTTAAATGATGTTTAGACAACTGGATATCCACTTGAACGAATACACTGATCTACAAAGCAGTGTATACTAGAACTACACAAGTTCTATGGAAAAAATGAGGTAATTAACTTGAAGGGGGAAATCTACTTAACTTTAAATCAAAAACCAGAAACATTTTTTATTAAGGACTGAATAAAAAAACTCTTGATATATCAATTTCCCTCAATATGGAACCGAACAGATTACAGTCAACATATACACCAGACCACTAGTTAGTTACAGTAATAAAAAATAAGAATTGATGCTCAGCACACAGGAATTTCTTTAATGACTATATCTATATTTAAAATTCCCTTGTTTTGGAAAACGACTATTTCTTCCTCTCAAGCTCCCTTTAGACCAGTGACCCAATACAAGCTGCCATTCTCTTATACCACCCATGTCTCAGGCTACAGTGAATAAAGCTAATCCAATAATTGATGGGATGGCTCAAAATGAGCTAAAGAAATTCTTTCCCCAAATTTTTCAATCTCAAGTAGATTTTAAAAAACAAACCTCTCTTTCTCTTTTTCTCTCTTACACACATATACCTATTTACATATAAATATATTACATAGATAAAAAATATGGAAGGATGTACATTCACTCAAAGGTCAACCACAGGGATATCTCAAGAGAGGTGGAAGTTTAAGGGATTTGTGTTTTCTTCTTCACACTTTTTCTGCATATTCTGAATTTTTTACAAATGAACATACATGATATTCTAATAACGGAAGAGTATTTCCAAAAACAGAATAATATAATGTGAACAATCTGGGGTTTCATTTTTCTAGTTTACAGGGAAATTAACTACCTCAAGATATGCTCAGGTGGTTGAGTACATTTGCAGCGACCATCTGTACTGTTTTATCACGCTACAGAATCAGCACCTTCCCATGCTGTGTTAATGTCCTAACAGTAAATAAAGGGCAACTTTTATTTACGCCACTGTTTCTAAACACAATTCCACTGCAACACAAGCAAATGGTATCCAGATTTAAAAAAATTTTTTTGTGTGTAGAGATCTGCTATGTTGCCTGTGCTGGTCTCAAACTCCTGGCCTCAAGTGATCTTCCTGTCTCAGCCTACCAAAGGGCTGGGATTAAAAGCATGAGCCAGTGTGCCTAGTCACAATATCTAGATTTACTTTAGTGTTTAAAAGTAATAATATTCTTTATATTCAATATATTTATATTCATCAGTAATATGTTTCCATAAACAACGAAGAATCAATAAGTAAAATTCTGCATCACATCAGTATAAATTCAGTCTAAAACTTTAAAATACCTCCTCAGATTTCTCAGAAAATTTAAACCTTTGTGATTCATATGTAATGAAGATTAACTATTTTTTTTAAAAAAAAAAAGCAATCTGCATTATCACCTAAAATGCGATTCTTAACCTCCTTAATGAGTCATCAGGGTCATTTACTCTAGGTCTGATGATTCTCTGGAAGGGAAGTGGTAAACATCCATATGAAACCGTGGTAACAAAACAAAAACCCAGAAAGTTCACAGACCCCATTAAGTCTATCTAGGTATCAAAGACCTCAGTTAAGAAACCCTGACATAAGATGAAGATTTAAATGAAACTCCTTAATCCTTACAAAGTATCCAAATTGTTTTTATTCCGCCGTAAATTTGCTGAAAATGCAGTCAGAAATCACAGTTCAGTACACTCATAACTAGTTTTGTCTCTAGTCTTCTGCCACCGCCACCACCCATGCACTGCCTCCACAGTCCATCTAATAATGATCTATTACAAATACAAACTTGAGGCTGTACCCTGCAAAACCCAAGTTCCTCATTAAGACTAAACTCTATGTTTACTACACAAAGTAGTATCTTTTATATATTATTAAAAGATATATCTTTTAATAGTAAAACTATAATAATCATACAAAACAAACTATATAACACATATATAGTTTAATATCATTTATCACTTATCATTGCATAAGTAGTAAATAATATATAACCCATGCTGCTGAATTAAGTAAAGCAGCATTTTTCAAACTGTGAGCTGAACCACTAGTGAATCATGAAATCAATCTAGTAGCTCATGACCAAAATTATTTTTAACAAAATAGAACTGAAAAGGGAAAAATGCATATATATATATACACACACACACACACACCCCCCACTAACCTTCATTACTTGCAAATTCCTTATTTGCAAATTCGCCTACTTGCTAAATTTTATTTGTGACACTTTCTCAGTCACTTGCAGACACGTGCAGAACAGTGAAATATTTGCGTTGCCCACCTGACATATATTCCCAGCTGAGGTCAAACAAGGTGACACTCTAACATCTTGTTTCAACTCTCATACTGTAAACAAGCATCCTTTTTATGTTCTACTTAGTGCCATGTTTTTCACATTTTTATGCCTTTCGTGGGTAATTTCACTGTCTAAAGGTGCCCCCAAGTATGGTGCTGAAGTGTAGTCCAGTGTCCCTCAGCACAAGAGGACTGTGATGCGCCTTATGGAGAAAATACACGTGTTAAGCTTCCCTCAGACGTGAGTTACAGTGCTGCTGGCTGTGAGTTCAATGTCAATGAATCAACAATGTATTTTAAATAGATAATTTAAAAACAGAAACATACATAAAACAAAGTTACAAACTGATCAGCAAATGAAACTGTTGTGACCAGGGTCTAGCAAGAACTTAACCATGTTATTTCCCCTAGGAGCAACGGCTTAGGTATTAAATACTTCTGTGCTCATGGCAACATAACAGAACATAACTATCTCGAATAATAAAAATCAATTGTATTAGTATATGTATAATACAGATATGTCTGTCAAAGTGCACTTTATTTCAGTTACACACACACGCGCACGCACACACGCACACACACAATTAGTCATAGTCAAAAAAAATTTGAAAGCCAATGAATTACATCACAAGGAAAGAAACCCTGAAAGGTGTGGTAAAATGGTAAGGCAGAAAGGCATGGATCATGGGCACACACGCCAATCCCTTTTTTCTACCTAGACAAATCAATTCTACTAAATCCAGAATCACGCCTAACTTGTGATTTGGTTGGCAGATCTAGGACAAAGCTTTTAAGTGTACTTTATAAAAGCATCCCAGATATTCTGGTGTGTGGCCAAGATAAGAACCACAATACTACCTCTTAAACTGGTGGTTTTCAAAGTTGGGACAGGCAGCACCAGGATCATCTGGGAACTTCTTAAAAATGCAAATACCCAGGCCCTATTCTAGACTTAATCAGACACTAACGGGAATAAGACCCAGTGATCTGTGTTTTAACAGGCCCTCTAGGTCATTCTGAAGCATGCTAAAGCTCCAGAATCACTGACCTAAATCTTTGGAAATTTTTTGGGGAGGTATTTTGAAAGCCTTGATGAACTCTGCAAGGTGGTTAGGCTATTTCAAATAAACTCCTACTGACCAAGCACCTATAATATATAAACAATCTTCTTCCAAGTACTTGGTTTCACAGAAAGTGACCCAACACTTGAAGCCAAAATTAAGTAAAACCTATGCATTACTTGAAGCAGTACTGTTCCTTTACCATCCTCCGTAACAGTTTCTGTTCTTCCAAACTCGTTCAACAGGCACTGTTCATAATACAATTTTGCCTGACCTAAACGGTGAATCTACACTAGATCCCAAAACTGTCTCAACCCTCTTAATAACTCTACTGGGTGTCACACACTTCCCTCTATGAGTGTAACAATAGGCATCTAAAAAAAAAAAACTCATGGCATTCTGGCATACAGGAATCATTTCAAGACTAATCTGTAAAAATGAATTCAATAGTATATTAAAGTCAATTAGCTATTACATGAATTGATATTTAAACTCGGGCTCAAATCATGTCCCTCATGAAATAAATTTCCACAGTATCATTTTCATTTTCCACATTAACACATTAAAATGTGTTCATCTGTGTAAAACTCTTTTCTCTCCTACTAAGCTATAAGCTGCTTGTGAATGGGTACCACATCTTACTCCTTTCTGTGTCTAAAGCACATAGCAGGTGCTGTACATTCCATCATCAAATATTTAGTGAGCAAATACCAATACGCCATCTATACCAAATGATCGAGTATACAAAGGTAACAAAGACAAGGTCCCTTTGCTTATGGGGCTAAGTTACTGAATGAATAAACATCACAAACAACTACAGTGAAAGTATGAGACAGTGCAGTCCATATGAAATATCAGGCTTGCCAACATGATACCTGAATAGGATGGCTTTCTTCAAAAGGGTATCTTATTGTTGCTCTTCTGACTCAAGTTACTACTTGAGGCCATAAATAAATATTACAGTAAAAACACTGACAAGTCACTTAATAATTAATCTAACTTCATTTTTTTTTTTGTATAAAAATAGGAATACAAGCAAAAGTCCTATGCACAATGCAAGGCTTTGCTGACAACCAAACAACCACTTAGGAATGACGAGTTAAGGTTTGCTATCCAAACTACAATGAACAGAAAGCTACATTCTGCTAATTCTCAATTCCTCAGAGATGTTAAAGGGAAGGAATTTAAAATCAAAATTGCCTGACCTTGTAACTGTAGATTAAAAAGCTAACTTTAAGATCACATATTACTCACTTACAAAATGAGTACGAGAGAATTACTTGGTTACTTTACCAAGTAAAAAGTCTTTGTCTAGAAATTTTCTAGAATGCGCGCGCGCGCGCGCGCGCACACGCACACACACACACACACACACACACACACACACACAGCTAAGAGCAGCTGCCTCTGTAGCGTATCTGTAAACCTGAGGAAGGAAAGACACTTACTTTTTATGTATATGCTTTTGTGCTGTTAAATTTTTATATTTAAATCATGTGGATCTATTATTTCTCAATTTTAAAAAGCTAGTAGTAAATGTGTTAAATGTGAAAATAAGACAATACTGTCTACAGTACCATCTCCTGTATAGTAATGGGAATAAAATCTGCAGCCTGTATGCTTTTGAGACGACACAGGAATGAGATTGCGATTTGGGCCATGCAAATTCTCCTGAAGATTTCTGAATCTCAGGTCATAGGTTCCCAAAACATCCATAGAAAGAACTAAGGGGTCCATGAACTTGGATGAGAAAACACAAACTTCTAACAAATTTAACATTTCCTTCAATTCCTAATGTAGACAACAGACCACAGTAGTACTAGCAATACCAACAGAAATTCTAGATCTTTTCAAGTCAAGTTATGTCAAAATACTGTTTATATTTATCACTATTTTGAATTTACAATAACTAGATACACTGTAGATTCTGTACTTAATGTGTTAATAAAGCACATATATTAAAAATTGTTTACTTTGGTAACTATATTTCAATATAATTGATTTATCTGATTTTATTTTATGCATTTATGGCATCATTCTAAGGAGTTTCACCAGACTGCCAAAAGAGTCTATGTCACCAAAAAAAGGTTAAGAAGCCCTGGATCATAATTCTCAAATCAGATGCCAATACTCTTCACTTGGAAAGGAGGAAGCACTTTGGGGTTATTCCAACTAGAATGTTTCAGAAATTAGTAATAAACTTCTTGTTTTGCCTTGACCATCCCATACAACCAACTACAAATCGAATGCCAATAATGCCCCAGTTGAGAAACATCTCAAGAATCAAATAAATGGCATGGCTACCCTCATCAATACCATACTTTTGAAAGTTTCCAAACAAAAGTGTTCATCCAAGAATTCAATGATATACTGGAATGTCACTCTTCATTCACTTCTCTAGTGTACAACACCCACTGCATAGATTTTCATCACTAAAACTTATCTTCCCCATAACTATCTACCCAAAACAAAAAATCATTCTGAAGAACAAAAACAAAATTTATTAATTATTCAGGGCCCAATTATTACTCTATAGATTAACTGAAGAGTTAGATCTCTTAGCAAAAAATTTTCAAGGTCTTTAGTTTTTAAAATCAATTTGGTTGTTAACTGCTGTGCCAGAAAACAGAGAAAGAAGGAGGAAAACACACATATTAACTTGTAATGTTTGAAAGCGTTCTCTTTTGTTTGCTTGTTTTTAAGAGACAGGGTCTCAATCTCACTCTGTCATCCAGGCTGGAGTGCAGTGGCACTATCACAGTTCACTCAGCCTTGAATTCCTGGGCTCAAGGAATCCTCCAGTTTCAGCCTCCTAAGTAGCTGAGACTACAGGTACATGCCACTCCACCCAGCTAATTTTTTTATTTTTTGTAGACATGGAGTCATACTACGTTGCCCAAGCTAGTCTCAAACTCCTGGCCTCAAGCTGTAAAAATGTTTAATTGGCATCAGAAAAAAATGTGAAACTCTATCACAGAATAATGTATGGGAATACTCTACATTCTACTCTTCCATCAACTTTCACATTTGTTATCCTGTGTAAGTGAAAAATTGTTACCAAAAAAATGGGTGTTGCCTATAAGACACAGACTTAAGTTTTCATAAAAAAATGTAATCTTGGCCGGGCATGGTAGCTCACACCTGTAATCCCAGCACTTTGGGAGGCTGAGGCGGGCAGATGACGAGGTCAAGAGATCGAGACCTTTCTGGCCAACATGGTGAAACCCCATCTCTACTAAAAATATGAAGATCAGCTGGGCCTGGCAGTGCACGCCTATAGTCCCAGCTACTCGGGAGGCTAAGTCAGGAGAATCACTTGAACCAGAGAGGCAGAGGTTGCAGTGAGCCAAGACCGCGCCACTGCACTCCAGCCTGGGCGACAGAGCGAGACTCGTCTCAAAAAAAAAAAAAAAAGTAACCTTTAAAACTAACTTTTCAGATACTTATTAAACAGATGAGGAAATGAGACTAAATGAGGTTAAGTAATTTACCTCACCGATAAGGAAAGTGGCAGAGGCCAGAATTGGAACCTAAATCACAATTTCAAAGTTCCAACAACTGCACCGAATTAGCAGCAAAACTGAATGCTGCTTGTTGACTCCCCAACCAAGAGTCCTTTGTCCTTAGCCCATTTAAAAAAAAAAAAAAAAAAAAAAAAAGCAAGCAATCAGGGAAGCAAAGATAGGAGTTAGAGAGGTAGCAGATAGGGCTGACTCTCCACTCTGCATTACTCTGACTTTATAGCAACAGCAGCTGACAGTAAAACCAAAAACCTAAAAGCAGACAGATACAATGAAACAGTGCTGAGGAGAAACTGGAAGTGACTGGCATCTTCCTCCACAGTGTTAACCCTGTAAGAAGCAGTTCTGCATGATAGAATATGTAAATTTAAAGTTCTATCCTATTTAAATAGTATAGACAAGGCAAGTAATCGACGATTCACTTTAAGTTAAAATCAAATAATCATGCTGGATCTTCTGCCATCTACACTGGTCTCCTTCATGGCTTATTCCTATCAGCCTCTCCTCCTCATGCTGTCTCTATGCACCCATTACTGTTTTTCTACGTCAACTCTACCTAAAACTAAATGAAGATGCAGAGCTGCATTGTTTACCAATACAACCAAACTCAATCCAAGTGACCGGCATCATGCTAAGTGCCTGTATTACAAACTTTTTATCACTTAAGATAGAAAGTGACAGAAGTGCCTGAATTGCTCTCCTGCCTGTCTTAGGTACTGAATAAAACAGACATGATACCTTCCTCAAGACATTTAGTCTTGTTGGGGAAATAAGTGTCTACTCTCTCTCGTGCACACGCTCTTTCTCATACATATATAAAATTCACACACACACCCTTACACACACACACTCAAGTGAGAAAAATGATACTAGAAAATTAAAATAAACTCAAGTGGTAAGGACTAAAAGTACTACTGAACTTCAGAATACTTACAGCAATAAGTAAGCCTAGTAAAGATGGTGAAGAAAATTTCATGAAAGCAAGGAAATCATAACCAAAACTTACACACAGAATGGACTGCTCTACTGAGCTCTAGGAAAAATTAATAGTATATAGCAAATGAATGTAATTGATCCTCATAAAAGAACAAGCCAAACTGACAGCATCTCAGCAGTAGAGTTAAACCTTAAGCATTAATTTCTTCCCAATATTTAATGTCACATTTGTTAGTTCTTTTCATCTAATTATAATCCTGGACAATATGCCAGTAGATAGACATGTGGTTTCAGAGGTTCAAGTAACTTTTAGAGTCAAAGGTACTTTAAAGGTCACTCAGTCCAATTCTATTTCACAAATGAGAAAACTAAGGGCCAGGAAGGTTAAATAATTTCTACGAGGTCACACAAAACTCATCCCTTACGACTTTGAAAAGTATTAAGTGTGAAGAGTTTGCTTTCTTTAAAAGGACACCGGAGACTTCTTTTACAGTCTTTGATTCAAATTTCATTTAAAACATAATACATACAAATTATTCTAAGCTCATTAAAATATCTTACAAATTTAGGGTTTGCAAAAACACACTAAGTATGCAAACTCACCTTGGGACAAACCATGGATTAAAATAATTTAACACTTTAACTTCCTAACTTTTGATCATGCCATATTACCATCAGTAGCAGATCTCTCAGGGCAGCTCCCCGGTTGGGAGGGTAATGCTTCTCAACACAGGTATCCTAACTTCCCCTGCTCTTTGAATGGCAGATTCAGAGGTAGATACCTGATGCAAGCCAGACCAATAATGCTCTCTATCTCAAGAATCTGGAATTTTGAACTTTTAATGGGATAATAAATGATAGAACAGTAAAGCTATAATGGACCTTAGATATTTTCTAGTTCTCAACCCATTTTACAGATGAAGCAGTACAATGGTAAAGCAAGAGCCCCAGAGTCAATCAGCCTGAGCTCAAATTCTGTCTCTAGCATGTTCTTTTTTAGATGGATGATATTAAGTGAGTTACTTAATTTCTAAAGTTTCAGTTTCTTCCCCTGAAAAAGAAGTAGTAACACCTATATGTCCTACTGTTATAATCAGCTCTAAACCATCTACTGAGTTTAACGAAGTGCCTGGCACATGCTCAACACACTCAAAAACACACACTCAAATGTTAGCTGTGATGAACAACCTGAGGCTCAGAAAAGCTAAGCAACTTCCCAAATTACATGGCCATTTAACCCATTTAGGCATAAATGGGTTAACCCATGACAACCAGAACTAGAAACAAAAACTCCAGAACCACACTTCAGTGGTCTTTCATCTATACCACCCTAGAAACTTCTAGGCCTAACATTCAAAACTATCTATAATTTAGTATAATTCTACCTTTTTTCCAACCTAATCTCCACCCCTATTTTTACTCCTTCATTCACCAAATATTTACTGAGTGCTTCCATGTTTTAAACAGTTTCTAGTGCTGAAGATATAACAGGGATAAAAGGAATGGGAAGACAGAAGTAAAAGATGTCTGCATGTCCAAACAAAAACAGGAGAATGATACGGTCAGCAACATCAGAGTGCTATCCTCCTGAAGTTTCTAAACAGGAAGAAGAATAGGCAATGATTGACAGAAAACAGCTACCATGGAAGAACCTTCCTTTGGTCTACTCAGCATCCTCAGAACTTGCTTTAGATATTCCTATGCTCAAATATTTGCTTCAACATACACCATACAACCAAACCTGAAAGCCCAAATTGTTACGACTCTCTCCAAGAAGCCTTCCCTATAACACGCAATGAATCACCTCATGCCTCTCAACTACACTAACATTTAACTTTCTCTAATGCTCTTCTGATGTCTGTCAGGTTGTCTTAACCCTGTAGTTTTTGCTAACTTTCCAGATACATGTTTTTGGACTTAATGGTTCATTTAAGTTCCATGAAATCAAAGTCTGCATCTTCTTTTATTCCTAACAACATTTCAGTAAACAGCCTTACACATACTTTTGCTATACAGAACACTTTAGTTTCCCAATATCTTATTTAGATAACAACTGGCATTTAGATAATAACTGGCATGTCATTTGCTTTTGTTAAAAGAAGAAATGCTTCATGTTTTTACAGTATCAATTTACAAAACTGCATTTTATACCCTCTCCATTATGAAACCTGAAATATATTACTGCCAATAGTAATTCTGAAAAGGTATCAAAACTGATAATATTCCTACCCTACGAATTCAAAATATCACTTAAAATATGAACATAATGGCAAAAATTAGACAACATATGAGAGGAGATATGGCAATTCAAATTAGTCATGGATCTTCTTTAAAAATAAGGTGAACCACATGATTCATGTAGACTGGTACATTCTGGTATGAAAAAGTATCTCACACAAATCTACACACACCTATAAGAGTTACTTAAAACAAGATAAAGATTTATACTGCAACCATATCTGCGTGTGAAAAGATTCTATATTTAAAGAGGCCTCTGACTCAAGAGGAAACAAGGATATAATATTTAGGTACACATAGTACCAAAGTAAGCAACCAAAAAGAATTCCTGAAGGAAGAATTTATCAAATTCTGCTAATAAATTTTATATATAGATAGATATTGGGGAAGGGGGAGGAAAGACACAAATATAGCTCTTTGAACAAAAAAAAGAAATAGAAGCCCATTCAACACTCAACAAACATTTTTCAAGCATGCATTATGTGCCAGGCACAGTTCCAGGCACTTGGAATATATTAATGAACAAAATAAGCAAAGATCTTTGCCCTTAGAGACATTATATTCTAGCAGGAAAAAAATCTAAACAATAAAATGGGACCGTTTCCCACAAATTTCTTATATGCTTAAGAAAACATAAACACGGGAATAAATATAATGGTGCCAATACAGGGGAAAGCAAAGTTAACAAACTGCTAAGAAAAAAAGAAAGAAAATCTGAAAAGCCAAGAGCAAAAGTCAGACCAAATTAAGTAATGAAAAAACTACATTTCCTAATAATTTAACAGTCTAACCAAATTGGCCACTTTTAAGCCTTCCGAAATTATAAAAAGTAAAATATTATTTACAAAAACTATAATAAACTTAATCACAGTTCAGATGGTAACTCTGGGTTCTGTAAGAACCCTGAATATGCAAGCATGGTGACTATGAGTATATGCTTTTGTGACACCAATATCAAGGGTCTGAATTTCAGCCCTACACTAGCAGCAAGATCTTTCAGTTTTTCCTCTATAAAACAGAAACAGTAATAACTCATAGGGCTGTTACCAGAATTAAATGATAATCAAAAACTGGAAACAACTCAAAAATCAGAGAAATGCATAAAGATAGCATATCAAATTCACTGGACTACTACTCAGCAATATAAAGGAACAGACTCATACAACAAGGATGAATCTTAAATGTATCATGCTGAACAAAGTAAGCTAGACACAAAAAAATGTATGATTCCATTTATATGAAATTCTAGAAAAGGCAAACTAATCTACAGCAAAAGAAAACAAATAAACAGTTGCTTGGAACTATGAGTGGAGAGAGACTAGTTGCAAAGGAGCACAAGGGAACTTTTCCAATGTTGGAAATGTTCTATATCTTGTTTTCGTGCATGTATGCATTTGTCAAAATTCATCAAACTCCACAATGTAAACAGGTACGTTTTTTGTACGTAAATTATACCTCAAAGAAAGTTTATTTTAAAAAAGGATTAAATGAAACAATATATGTAAAGCCCTTAACACAGTATCTGGAATATACGAAGTATTCAGTAAATGGCAGGTATTAGTAAAAACATCAACTACCACTATACAACACTCATAGGGAGGTGGCAGAACCGCTGGCTGCCTGATTTTTCTGGTCTAAATTCTAAGTAAACCTAAGTGTACAGTACTTGACCTAGACCAAGTGTCGTGAGGAGAACTACAAAGACCAAGTTTAAGGAGGATGCCAACTGGCAGCTCTCAGCAGAGGACAATGATAATAAGGACAGGGAAGAAAATAAGTAAAAGATGTTTCCGTGTCCAAAAGAAGAGGCTACACAGGATGACATGATTATCAACGATACAATGTTACCAATGCCCAAGAACACCTAATCACCTCATCCAAGCATTGTTAGAATGTAATCAGTCAGAATGTAACTCAAAATCTAGTCAATGACTTTGTTTATATAAACGAAGTCTAATGATAGTCCAATAGCTACACAGACGAGACAGGCCTTAATTTTAAGGGTGGGTGGGGATAGCGAGGGAATGGGAAAAAGCCATCCACGAAGGATTCAAAAGATTTTGCCAACCAAGCAGGACAGCACAGTTCAGAGACACCCGGCAACAACTGTGAATCCGTAAGCCAAAGTTGGTTTGTTGGTTACAAGCCTACTGATTCAAAAGAATTCAAACTCCTATATAAAAATAAGGAGTTAAGGACATCCAGACATTGAAAGTTACTTAAAATACAATTCAAGCGAAACACAAAACATTTGTGAAACGTATGACATTTTACTGTTGCTTAGAAATATTTATCAAGGCAGAACCATTTTTATAAATACATAATTCTCCTTAATAACAGAAGTCCTGTAAATAAGACCAGAGAAATGAATTTGCTGTCACTCATGAAAACACAAGTCTTCTGACATACATATTTAAAAAAGAAAGAAAAAGAAAAACTGATACCCCAATTGGGACACTCTGGGAAGCAAAAGACTTCAGACTATAAATCTTAACTGTTAAGGTTTGCTTAATTGATTTTAAGAACCTCCACTTTTAGCATTTATTAAAGGGGCAGAAAGGACAGGACAAAGTTAATCAGAGGTTCTGGGTTTCAACTCTCGTTTTATCAGAATTTGGATTTCTTCTTCCTTAAAATTGGGCAACTGAAGTAGGCTACTGAAAAGTATCCAGGTTTAGCACTCATGCTCTACTTTGAAAATAATTTTTTCTAAAAGAGTTAATAAAAAATTGCAAGGTGCGGCAGGGCACGGTGGCTCACACCTGTAATTCCAGCCCTTTGGGAGGCCGAGGCAGGTGGATCACGAGGTCAAGAGATCGAGATCATTCTGGTCAACATGATGAAACCCCGTCTCTACTAAAAATACAAAAATTAGCTGAGGGTGGTGGCGCGTGCCTGTAGTCCGAACCACTTGAGAGGCTGAGGCAGGAGAATCGTTTGAACCCGGGAGGTGAAGGCTGCAGTGAGTCAAGATCGCATCACTGCACTCCAGTTTGGCGACAGAGCTAGATTCAATATCAAAAATATATATATGCAAGGCGCCGCCAGGCGCGGTGGCTCACACCTATAATCCCAGAACTTTGGGAGGCCAAGGCGGGTGATCACCTGAGGTCAAGAGTTTGAGACCAGCCTGGCCAATATGGTGAAACCCCAACTCTACTAAAAATACAAAAATTAGCTGGGCGAGGCAGTGGGCTCCTATAATCTCAGCTACTCAGCGGGGCTGAGGCAGGAAAGTCGCTTGAACCCAGTAGGCAGAGGTTGCAGTGAGCCGAGATCACGCCAATCCAGCCTCGGCGACAACAGGGAAATTCCATCTCAAAAAACAAACAAACAAAAAAATTGCAACACGAGTTAAGCACTTTTATATTTTTAATGAAGCATGAAAAAGTTACTCTGTAAGTAATCTTACTAAATTAAGATAAAATACCAAAACATATGCGGCATACTAAGGACCATATATGTTGGTGATTGCAAAAAGTAATATATCTTCCAGGAGTTAACTGTTCACTCTAGAACAGATTTCCTTATTTTTGAGATGGAGTCTCGCTCTGTCGCCCAGGCCTGAAGTGCAGTGGCATGATCTCTGCTCACTGCAACTTCTGCCTCCCGAGTTCAGAAAATTCTTCTGCCTCAGCCTCCCGAGTAGCTGGAACAACAGGCGCGCACCACCGCGCCCGACTAATTTTTAGTAGAGACGGAGTTTCACCATACTGGCCAGGCTCGTCTCGAACTCCTGACCTCATGATCCGCCGGCCTCGGGCTCCCGAAGTGCTGGGATTACAGGCGTGAGCCACCGCGCCTGGCCTAGAATAGATTTCTTGACTCAAGTTCTAAAATAATAGGATCCAAGTAATTACACACAATACTGGTACTTTTAAGACCATCTTTCTTTTGGATCAAGACCCACAAAATAGCAAAAATATCCAAAGTTGTGCTTATTAGGGTTCAATGCAATTAACTATTGTACATAACATAATTTTATCTTAATTTTCCTTCCCATGGAAAACTGAGTCAAGTTTGAAACAAATAAAAGAGTTCTCACATACAAAAAAAAGTTCTCACAGCTCTAAACCTTAGAGATAAATGCTGTTTTGATGATATATATTTATATCTATGCACACACATATGTATGTATATGTGCATGTATATATATGTATTACATATACGTTTGTATACACACACAGTTAAGTTCATCCTGATACTACGGCCATATTCATTTTCTACTGAAAATATAAGACTTTCAAGTAATCAAAGAGAAATGTGATTAAATCAGAGCAAAGTAGTAATAACAGGGTAACACAGTGAGGTCAGAACTCGACCAGCCAATCAAAGGCATAAAAGCATTTCCTGCAATATTAATAGTCAAAAGAGAAAACCAATCACGGAAACCTCGAGCTTCCTTTTGACAGCCACAGAAGCAAGAGAACCAATCCACACACACCCGAGGTTGACAATAAGGCGGGACTGCAGGTTCATTGAAGAAATTCTTGAGGGTGCAGTTACTATGAACTTCGCAAGCAAGTAACACCACTCGAGTCATAAACACTCTCTGTTAAGCCAGATATTCAACCGTCTGCAAAATTTAACCCATCGGAGAAAAAGCAGCAGTTTTCCCAAAAGGTGCTGTATTATCAAAATTACAACTGCCAATTTAGATGCACTAGGTCCTCAACTTCTAAGGATCACCTCGCAATGACAATTCTCGAGGACAACGCTACGCCGGCAGCTCGCTCCGGGGCATCCCCGGCTCCTCTCTAACACTGCGCACGGAGCACGGCCGTCTCGGCGAAGCTGTCAGAGCCCGTCCACCCCGCGCCCGGCTCGGGTCGGGTCGGCTGAACTGGCCGGCGGGCGGCTCTCGGACGCTACTACCCGGTCGGTAGTCGTGGTCCCCGCCCTCCCCCGCCGCAGTGCTGTACCGCCTCATCCCGCTGCACCGTCGCGGGCGGGGAAGCCAGGATGATTACACTGCTGGGAGGAAGATGTTTGTTTTGAAAGCGCCCTTCTACAGTCATTTCAAAGAGAACCCAATACAAAATTTAAAAGTGGAAAAAATAATCATCTTGCCTAGCCAAATAATACCCCGCCATTAATTAGCCCCGCGCCTGGGGGAGGGAGGTGGGAAGGTAAACAGAGACCGTACGCCAAGTGCGGCCAGCGCATCTCCTGCGCCATTCCCGGCCGCCGCTTACGGCAAGGCCCCCTTACGGCAGCGTAAGCAGCGCTGCGAGCTAATCACAACACTGGGACGCAACAACATGGCGGCCGCGGGCGGGCGCTACGCCAGCCGAGAGGGTTTACGCTACTCCGCCGGCGTAGAGTCCCGTGCGTTAGAGCAGCAGCGGCGCCCTCCAGCGAGCGTAAAGCGCTCTGTGAATGGCGAGGCCCGACTGACAAAGGGGAGGGGGGAGGAGGGAAGGGGGGGTAATAAACACTCGAGTCCCTACCGATTCCTCCTCCTTCTCCATCCCGGTGGGCATCTGGGGCACGGCCCGGTTGATGGAGACGCAGTCGTTGAGATCAGGCATGTCCTTGCCGCGGTAGATAGGCAGCGGCTTGGCGGCGTCCAGCGCCCGCGCTCGGAAGGAGAGTTTACTCATTGTCTCCCCGCCTTACAGGAACAGCCCGGGCGGCGGCGGCGGGGCGGGCGGGGAGGGGGGGAGGACTCCCGCCGCCTCCTCCACCTCCTTCCTCAGTGCAGCGCGGCCGGCCCGCTCCTCCTCCTCCTCACTGCCCCCGGCCACAGCATGGGCGCCCACCCCGCCCGAAAACAGCCCCCCGCCGCCCGCGGCCGCTTCCACACACTAGATCCGCCGCTCGCCCGCCCGATCCGCTCCCTGCGCCATGGCCAACATGGCGGACATTACCACAGCGGCGGCGAGCGATCCCGGCAGCCCGCGCGAGAGCGCGCCCCCGCCGCGGGAACGCGCCTCGCCCTCTCCCTCCCTCCCTCCTTCCTCTCCCTTCCCCTCCCTTGCCTGCCCACCCACTCTCTACGCGGCGCTGCCGGCCCGCGGGAGCGTGCTGGTCTCGGTCCGCTCCAGGGAGAGGGGGCGGCTGCAGCGCCCCTCCGCTCGCCGGCCGGTGCTTTCGCTGTGTGGCAGGTGCCAGGTGCGCAAGTTCGCCCGCGCCCGGGAGCGTGCGCCTCTGCCTCCGCCGCCCGGTCATCCCTCTCGCTGGGTGTCCCGCAGGAAGGCGCCGGGCAAAGACTGCTGCGCCGAGCAGCGCGTGTGTGCAGAAGTCCGGGAGCGGGAAGGGAAGATGTCGACCCGGACCCCACTAGCCATCACCCAAGCCTGTACTCGGACAGCGCTTATCCCCCAAGGCGCCCTGAGCGCAGGCTAATTCGCATCCTCCGAGGCACTCATCCCGGAGAGGTGCGACAGGTCTCTCCCATCACTCTGCTCCGAGGGGCGCCGCGCTGCTGGTGCCAGCCCTCTCCGCCGCCCTCCCCTTCGTACCTGTCCGAAAGAGCTCTCCGAGGTGCAGCAGCGCGCTAGTCCTCGGCTTCGCGAGGAGGACGCTCAGGGCAGCAGTAAGGGTTCATGGTTTGAGGCTGCCAGATGCAACAAGTGAACTTAGGTTCCCTGTCACCGAAACTTCGGTACAGCTGTTTAGTGGATGGTAGGTATTTCTCTGAGTTCAAAAATAGTAGCTTTACTAAAAGTTCAGCTTCTAAAAATTTAACCAAGGCAGCACACATTTGCGAAGTAGCAGATGTGTGTCAAATGTGGGGTGCTGTGGAAGACTCGAAGAAGTCTGAGAAAAGGTTCCTGCCTCAGAGAGCTTTCACCGTAATGGAATGCCAGGACTGCTGGAAAGATGAGTAACAGTAAGAGATGTAAATAGTTAAAGAAAATGACAGCTGGAAAGATAAATGACAACCGAAAAAAAAGTGTAAATATTTTAAGAAAACAATACAAGAGATGACACAGGCAGTAAGTAGGACATGATTAATTACCAAACGAGATCTAGGCAATAATTGTGAGAGTTCAGAGAAAGGAGGCATGACTACAGCCTAAACAGGTTAGAGAAAGTTCTCAAGAGGAGGGAAAATCAAGGTGACTCAAATAAGTACTAGCTATTGTTGACATCCACCTGGTTTAGCCAAGAGGCTCTTGGTTAGTCTTTAAGCATTACACATTTCTCACAAAACCGTACAAAGAGAGTTTTTAACACATTTTACCATTTTCTAATAATCGATCAATACTCTGCCTAACTCAGAGAAAGGCAGATGATTTCCTAAAGACCAACAGTGAAAAAATTGATTCCCACTGTTATTTCTATGTGACGTTAAAACTATATCTTTTCCTCTATTACGTCCTTCTTCCCCTTAATTTCCTCCCCTCCCCCTTTTTCCTCATCTTCCTCTTTCCCTTTTCTCTCTACAGTCTCCTCGTTTGAAGGCAGAATGGTGGATATAGTATTCATGGTAGTATCCAAATAGTCTAATCAGTCTGTCCCAGCAAAACTCCGAGTATTGTTTAGTGGGGCTTCAGTGTTTTTCATCCACTTTGTTGTTGGAAACAATGGAGGTGCTGTGACTCATTTCTTGTAAGCAGTACCTTCCTCAAGCTTATGGGCATGTCCTGCTCTCTAAGTGCTACCTCTGGAACAGTTCCAATCCTCTGTAAGCAAGAACAAGAAGTTCTTGGGAGGGGGTCAGCACTGGGTTCAAGCCTGAAAGGGAAGAAAAAAGCAATAGTTGAAGAAATGAGTCATCCAGAGCTTTCATCTGGATGCCCAGCCCTCCTCAGGTTCAGAAAGGATAGCTTTCTTCTAGTCCCTGTGTTTAGTTTTACTGTTTCTCTCAGAAAAGGAAATATTGACTATGTGTAATATACCAACCATTGTAGCAACATGTTATATATATTATCTCAACTAGTTGAATTCCACTTAATTCTTATTATAACTCTATGAAAAAAATATAATTTTACCAGTAAGAAAACTGAGCATCAGATAATTTGCCAAATTTCAGTTCCAACAATTTGCAGAACTGGGCTCACATTCAGGTCTGACCTGACTCCAAAACTCTTGTTTTCTCAGTGGTGCTACCCTGCTATCCAGGCTCCTCAGTTTATTGACCAGTCAGCATTCTAGAGCTGCTAATTCAAAGTTGATTACTAAGACCTTCCAGCCAACGGCCAAGAGAGCACATAAGCCAGAGTCTAAAGTTGCAGTAGACCAAGGAGGGCAGGAACAACAACTGTCTGTCAATCACTGTATCCCCAGTTCCATGCCTCACATATGGCAGGCATCTAAAGTATATTTGTTAACTGATATTCCATGAAGAAATTCACTGATACTGACCCCATGCCACTCTAGCTTATAGTTCACATATCTTACTGGCCTGTCACCTGACCTAGCTATTGCTGCCAATATTTGTTCTTACTGTGGCCTACCCTGTTGTCCAGCTTCCTACCTTTGGGCATAGAAATTTTAGAACCAATTAATGTAATTCAAAAACAGCTTTTTGAAACCTGGAATTTACAGGAAGGGATTTTTTGCTGTAGTAGTTGTTTCTTTATTGTTCTTTTACTTTGACCACGTAAACGATTTCTTCCCCAAATCTCCATTTTCTTCTCGCCCTGTAGGCAATGATTATAGAGCTGGGAATAAAACCGTTTGAGGCAAATAACACAATATGCATTTCAACGGAGACACAGCCTGTGTTTTCTTGGCTTCCAATTCAGTGCCCAAGCCAGAATGCCTCTGTTCACATTTGGAAAATAACTTTTATTTCTATGCAAATATTACTTTTCATAAAGTTTATTTCTGACTGATTTGTTGAATACTCATATAATTGTTAGTGCTAAAAACAAAAAAACTTCTTATAAAATAAAAAATTCTTTTATGAAATATTTTTATCAAGACCTGCTTCAAATGGGTGTGTAGCCTTATAATAGCCTATTTTAATTTTCACATACAATGCGCTGAGTACAGTCATTCTAAAATCAGTCCACTTCAGATATGCTCTACACCAATTCCAAATGACATGCATTTAGCCCAGCAAGCATAATATATAAGCACCCAAGAATTAAAACCAGTTTTAAAGCCATATCAAAATAAAATCACTGTCTAAATTAGAATAAATGTCAAGTAATTGTTAGAATTAGGATTACATTCCAGTGTCCATCTCCCAGTACTATAATCAAGGCAGGCAACTTCCAAATAATGGACAAATTACTTTTTGAAAGGAATCTTAAAACTAGTAAACAAGTTGCTATTCAACTGTTTCAGAGTTTTTGTAAATGTCACGTTCTTTCTAATTGGCTCCTGGTTTCAGCAAAACCAATTGAAAGTTAGTTGAGTTAGTATGTGAACTGCATCTCCACACCTCCCCGTTATGTTCCCAGGAATGAGCCTAGTACTAATAAAGCTTCGTTGTTTTCCATATGTAATCTGAATGTGGGGTATGCATTACAATCGACTGGAATCAGTTCCGTGGTTCCAGTGCCCTTTTCTGAGGCAGCTCTGCGTCTTTGAGACGTAGGTACAGAGACTACACTGAGAGGTGACCTGCCAAACATCTACTTCTATCTCTGCATTTGCCACAGTGGGAATAGGAGATGGTAAATAAAAATTTGTGACTGTCGCTCAGTTTCTTAGCAGCATCACTTCTCTCAGACCTGGTTGGAATCACAGGGTGCCACCTTGTGTATAAGCTGACAATTTACTTCCCAGTTCCACAAAGGATCCAAATAGACTCCAAAATAATCAGCCTGAAAGCTCTGCATTTTGTTAACTAAGAAAAAAAGAAACAGATTTGAAAACACACAGCTCCAGAGGGTCCACAACACCCAATCTGAATTGCACTGACAGGCTGTCTCATTTGTTGCCCAACCCCTGACCGTAAAACACACCCAGTGCTCCACATTTGGAATAGATTGATGCTGCTCACTCAGGCTTTTGGATGGGGATAAGAGAAATAAGCAAAGCTCTTGTGACAAAGCTAATGAATCTGACTTGGACAGTTATGTGTGTCCAAACAGCAAGCAAGCTATGTAGATGTAATTTTAGAACTTTGGATTTTTTTTTTTTTTTTGGAAATGGAGTCTTTCTCTGTCACCCAGGCTGGAGTGCAGTGGTGCAATCTTGGCTCACTGCAACCTCCGCCTCCTGGGTTCAAGCAATTCTCCTGCCACAGCCTCCTGAGTAGCTGGGATTACAGGCACATGGCCACCACGCCTGCCTAATTTTTGTATTTTTAGTAGAGACGGGGTTTCGCCATGTTGGTCAGGCTGGTCTCAAACTCCTGACCTCGTGATCTGTCCGCCTCGGCCTCCCAAAGTGCTGGGATTACAGGAGCAAGCCACGGTACCCAGCCTGGACTTTGGATTTTTGAGAGGCACTAGATTCCATTGAGCTGATGAATATGAGCCTACTTATTTTAATAAAATAAGTAAAATAATTATTTTTAAAAATAAGTCCTTATTTTAATAAAATTGGATGATAGTGAGGTTTTAAAAATGGCTGAATTTGGAACAGGAATACAATTGTTGGAGCAAGGCCATGGAAGATAAAAAATAGGATCCTTTCCAATCCAGCTACCTTGCCCTCAAGAAATTCCACACTTGGAAGAAACCCACTCTAAATTCAGCACAGCTGTCATTCAGCTGAAGCCACTATTACATTCATGGAACTAGCTGGATGATTCATACTATTTTCATAAGGGTGTTGGAGTGGAGATCCCGGGGCTTTCGGGGCTACAGGTGCACACCCACTGTTGGTTTAGGGCTCCTGAAATGTATATTCTCAGCTTCTGTCTCCATTGGTGCATCCTGTTCTCCTGAGGCATCTCTGAAAGGTAACTTGGAAGGTTGTTTCTATCCCTGTGAAGGCAGTTTAGTCTCATTGACTTTGCTGGCCTGTCTCAGACAACAAGCAGGCTCAGAGCACTGAGTTCACTGGGGTCCAAGAGTTAGCTAAGAGGAGTCCATTGTCAGGAAACTTGGGTTGCTAGTCTAAACGTGGTTCTTCTCACCTATTTTGTAAGTCTCTACCACCAACAAAGGATTAAATGTTTATAACCACAGATTTGTGAATGGCGTATGCAGCTGGAAATCTGAATTGAAGAAAATCAGTGAATTGATTTAGTAACAGCCACGCCTTACTGATCTGATCTTTGTTGTCCCCTAGAACAAAATAACCTGTTTCCTAAGAAAAAGGTTCTGATAGTAGCATATTGAGAGCCCCCTAAATTCCACAGTGACTTGTTAGGAGGTAGAAAGGAAAGCAACTTTGTTTTCTCCAAATTAGAAAACAGATTTACTTGTCTTTCCTCAGCTATTAAAGGGGACTTTGGCAGGGAAAGAAACAGAGACCATTGAACTAAAACACACTAATTACCTAGAAGTTTACTGACTCACCCACACCTCTCACGTTGTTTCAGAAAGGATTTCAGGTGGCTTTTGAGAGATGCTAAAATACGCTAGGATAGCATTTGGGCTCTAAATTTCCTAGTAACACGAAATTAGGAACCTTGTCAGCTTCACAGCTCACAATATCCATTAGATAAAATGACTGCTCAGGAGAGTTACAGTTATTCCTGGTCCTCATTGCAATGTCCAAGAGTCTTTATAAATAGAGCAACTAGGTGATATAACAGATATTTCAACAGTATTCTTACAATAGATACAAAAGGGGCATCCAAGGGCTGTTTCTTATAGTGACCCTCCATATACACTGACGGCGTTATATGCAATCCAGCACAAGCAGTTCTGCAGAGGTTAGAATGGAGCTGGATGTCTGAAGCCATGAGCCCCACCCCATACAGATCTGGGGGTATGAATGGATACTACAGCCCCAGGCAATCCTGCCTGAAGATTGTTTTTCTCTCAGCTGTTTCCTGATAAACTGTGCTGCTGAGAGCTCAAAATTGTGCACTATTACGATTGCCTGAAGTGTCGCTCTTCTAAATGCCCAATTAAGGGCAGGCCCACATGCCTTAAATGACTGTGTTGTGGAGGATATTTTCTGGAAAGAAAGAAGCTTAACAAGAACCAGTGCCTGAATAGAAAGCTCACGTCCCACTCTTGCAATGAGCTAAGGGTGTATCCACTGGCAAAGCCAAGAGGTAATTTGACCTTTGCATAAGCAAGGTGTGCATTGCTATCTCAGGTTAGATGGCATCAGCGGGTAGGGAGGTAGGGAAACGTTGTTCTTGCACACTGCATCCGTGTGAAGGTTGTCCTCTGGTTGGTATAGCCATTGTCTGCAAGCTTTGTTTTCTGCAGTGGATGCTGCTTCCAATGCTTACATTGTGCCTCTGCTTACTTAGAAAGAGAGCTGCCCCATCTGTAACTGCTGCTTCTCGAGGGCAGCTTTTGTAGCCCAGCAGACTGTGCAAAGCTGGTTTTGAAGGAAACTGAGTTTCAGAGTGTCCTCTGTTAAAGGAGTACATTAGGTCCTCCTACTTGCCATACAAGGGACACTTATGTACTAAGTCCCGGGACACTTATGTACCAAGTCCCCACCTTTCACATTACCAGTGCAGCAGTTCTTCTAGCACTGTGCATTCCCCTGTAGGGCTGGTACATAGGCCCATAGCTACCGATGATGCAGACCTGCCATTTTAGGAATATCTTGGGAGATCTGCATGGGCAAAGGGACTCCAGAAGTGGATGTCAGTTTGAGAACCAATTTTCACCACCACATTGATGCCTTCTACTAGGTTTGAGGGCGGTTATAGCTTGGTCTGGAGCTTGGTACCTGAAGGCCCTACTTTTATGGTCTTTTCTCCTACAACTTCTCTACTTCATGGGAATGAAATGGCTTAAATAGCATGTGCCAGCCCATGTATGAAGTGACGCCAGTCATTTAAAATGTGCCTGAGTGACTAACAAAGAAAACAACATTTGAAACCTATTTTAGGTATAGAGATAAGTCTGGAATATTTTACCAAAATATTCCCCTGAGTGAGAGAAATGAGATTGCAAGGAAAGGATGATGGTAAAAAGAAATACTTACTTTTTACTTTATAAACCTCTCTGTTATTGTTCTCGATAGATGGTTTTAAAAACTCATTTTAAAGAATTACAGTCTGGTAGGCCAGGCAAGGTGGCTCATGCCTGTAGTCCCAGCACTTTGGGAGGCCGAGGCGGGAGGATCATGAGGTCAGGAGATTGAGACCATCCTGGCTAACACGGTGAAACCCTGTCTCTACTAAAAATACAAAAAAATTAGCTGGGCGTAGTGCGGTTGCCTGTAGTCCCAGCTACTCGGGAGGCTGAAGTGGGAGAATGGTGTGAACACGGGAGGCAGAGCTTGCAGTGAGCCAAGATCGTGCCACTGCACTCCAGCCTGGGCGACAGAGCAAGACTCTGTCTCAAAAAAATTTAAAAAAATTTAAAAAAAACGAATTACAATCTGGTAATAGAGCCGGCGTGGGCTTTGGAGAGAGACAAAGCTGGTCTCCCTGTGTTCTATGATCCTTGTTAAATTACTGCAGCTCTGTGAACCTCTGTTACTTTGTGAAATGAATATAATGTGCCTATCTCACGGGCTTCTTATGAGAAGTAGATGAAATAACATGATACAAATTGGCTAACACAGTGCCAGGCACACAGGCCCAATCAACATTAAAGCTACTATTTTTATTCCTTTCCCTCTATGTTTTTATTTACATGGCTTGAGGTGATTAAAATTAGATAAAATCAGAACTGTAGCACATAGGAAAAATGAAATCTTGAATTTCTACTCCAGTTTATGGTTCATTCTAAATTCTTGAAAACTAGAGCAAACTGAACATACACCCTCCCACCCCTCCCCACTCCCAGTTGACACTTTATTCCCTAGCTTTGTTTGGGGCTCATCAACTACCCAAGAACAGAGTGGAACTATTATTCAAATCGGCGTGGCCATAGGGCCCTGCCAAAAAGATGACATTAGAGCCTTCAAAATGGGAAGATCATATCTTTGTTGGAGAGACACATTTATATCTAAATACTTAATCGACTCTGAAAAGTCAGATATGTTTCTCATTGTGCAAAAGTTCTCTTCAATAACTACAATGAGATGAATCACATGACCTTAAGACTGGATTTGAGGGGAGGGATTTTGCTTTTTCTTCCGTCTTCCCTCTTACCCTGTCTCCTTTGCCATTTCTTCCTTCCCTCTATCCTCCTCTTAATTTATGAAATTCTAAAGATAATTTTAAAAGTCCAGATTTCTTTCCAAACAGCAACATGGTTAACTCCTATTCGAAATCAGAAAGAGGTAGGCTACTTACCCATGAAAAATCCCCCCATAATCCATGGACTGGCTGTGTCTGAGTTTATGTTCACCTGCAAAATAAGGCTACTGTGTTCACAAGGAATATTAGCAGGAGTCATTATACAACATATATAACATAGTGGGATGATTTCCAAAAGAATTTACAAATGATGTTTGAAAATGCTTGTCTGATTGTTTTTAACAGATATTTATCCTAATGTGTCCCCATCTACATATCCACTGGTTTAATAAAGAGTCAACATCTCTTGGAGTCAAATCTGAGTGAGCCAGAGCCATTTGAGTACATGCTCTTCTTTTTTTCTTTTCTTTCTTTCTTTTTATGGTAATAAAAGAAGGAGATAATAACACTCGTTTGCTTATATGATTTGTAAACTAACTCTGAAAGTCTTTCCAAAAGAAAAGTTCCCAAAATGTGGTAAGTTTACCCAAGTCTTTGCTTTGAAGGAGCATACTGATCTAGATGTATGTATATCGCTGTGCTTACTAAACCGGGCCCATCACTTACTGACCTTCTCTCCTTTTTATTATCCACTGATAAAATTTAATTAAGGAGAAAAAGATTGGAACATCAGGCTGGTAGCCTTGGTTTTACTAATCTTTCCTGACTCCTGAGAGGTGAGAAAATTCTCCAAACAAGAGATTAGCCAAAATAGAATAATAAATATCCTGCTTGACTTTGTGTTCTCTGGCAGGATATTTTATTTTTTGTTAGTTTTATGAATTTATGAACAGTTCTGAAGGCATTCTATGTGAATAAGCTTAAATCAAGCTTGATTTTTTCATATGTTAATTTTATTTTTTTACTTATTTATTTTTAGAGACAGGGTCTTGCTCTGTCACCCAGGCTGGAGTGCAGTAGCATGATCATGGCTCACTGTAACATAGAACTCCTGGGCTCAAGCAATCCTCCCACCTTAGCCTCCTGAATAGCTAGGACTACAGGTGCTCACTACCAAACACAGCTTGCTTATTTATTTATTTATTTATTTATTTATTTAGAGACAGGGGTCTCACCACATGGCCTAGGCTGGTCTTGAACTTCTGACCTCAAGCAATCCTCCCACCTCAGCCTCCCAAGGCTCTAGGATTATAGGCATGAGCCACTGCACCTGGCTTATATGTTAACTTTAATGTAACCTTTAAGTGTATAGATTTTATTACTTATAGAGTAATCTTACCCAAATTACAAGTAATTTGCCATTACGTGAAATAGAAAAGAGGAAATAACCCCAAAATGCTTAGAATTGAGAATGTAAACTTTGTTTTCATCCCCAAATCAAAGATATGTTTCCCACCCTAGAAGGTGATGCCTGCTCTAAATAGTACAGCTAACAGCCCAGAGCAAGCACAATTATTGGCTTCTCTTCTGCCCTCTAGCCTGATCTATAGCAATAAATTCCCAGGGTGGCCATGCAATTACACACAACATGATCACTATCACAGCAGGCCCAGCTAGATATGGATACACAACGTGATCACTTACCCAGTAGGCACCGTTCAATATGGTTAGACAACATGATCACTACACAGCAGGCCCTTTTCAGTATGGATTCCTAACATGGCCATGACGAATATACCAGGCACCTTGCATGCAACTGAAATGCAACCACCATCCCTGCAAGAACAGCTTGATGGGGACACATGATATTATAACTAACTCCACGTGTGCACTCAAGTGTAGATATTCTGCAGAAGGTTGTTTAGCACAGCAGGCTCTGCCATAGAAAAATTTGACCGCAGACAGAGCAGGAACAGATATGGCCTTGCAGACAAGCTGTGATAGGACCTCCCAATGGGACTGCTAACATGGCAGGCAATATTCTAAGTTTAGCCAAGTGCCAGTAAGAAAAAGCCTAATGATGAACAAAAGATCTGTAATTTACAAAACATCACAACAAACGGACCTGAAGAAAAAGACAAAGAGCACACTGCTTATGTTGAGTGTGGATTTTCCTGCATCCACACCACCAGCGCCCGTGGCAGAAAAGAACACATTTGACATTATCCTGCTACTCTCATGAGAGCAGATCCTTTTGATGGAAGGTGGTATGTCTCTGAGCTGCTTTGATGTGTGTGAAAATACACCAACTTTTTTGTGTGTAGTAACATCACCAACTGTTATGTACAATACGAAAGAAAAGACTTTGAGGAAAATAAATGAAGTATTTCTTTTTTTGCCAGTTTTAAAGAAGCAAATGGATTTGCCAGTTTGAAATCAAATTAACAAAAAGGGAGAAATTATTTTATCAAAAAGCTTTTCATTTATTTTTAAATGATACTACTCTCATAGACTCCAATTTGGCTGATCTGGAATGTGGCCCAGAAATATACATTTAACAAATATACCAGGTGATTCTTCATCAGAATATTTTACACAGCTTCATCTCATTGGTTCTTTTTTCTTCTTCATCTTTTTTTCCCCCTAATTTTCATCTTTCTCTTCTTCTCCCTATACTTTTTTGTCTCCTTTCTGTCTTTGGCTCTATCCTTCTCCATTTTTTTTTTTTTCTGTTTTTCTCTAGGTATGGGTAGGAAGATGCTGGGGGAGGGGTGGTGACAGGGATGGGAAGGTTGGTTGGACAGTTGTGAAGAAAAGAGGAGAAAGCAAATCCTGCCAATTTCATAAGCCTCAAGCCATGTTCCAAAACAGTACAAGGTCTCTATGTATTCCCTGTGCCTCTTTAATTGTAGCACACAGATCATGCCACCTAATTTTCTAGTCATGGTTATAGATGGAGGTCATCAGAGTCAAGAGAAGATGGGCAGGGATCTTAGATGGAGCTTGCAATTGTCCAAGTTTGTCTCCACCAACTAAAATATGCTGCATTTAAAATTCTTATGGCAAACCTGGGATTGGAGCAGCTATTGTCTTAGAATCCCACCCATGGTCTTTGTAAATATTGAAGTTCCAGCTCTCATCTCTTCCCTCTGCCCTTGACCCCAATCTCCATCTATTTATGGGCCTTTTGCTTCTGTTGTTTTCTTTCATGGACTATTTGCTGAACATGGGTGCAGCAATATGGTTTGAAAAACCCTAATTCAGGAGGCAAGGAAACCTGGATCCACACCTGGCCCTGGCATTAGTCAACCTTGTGATCTTAGGTTATGCAACCTCTCCAGTAGCATTGTCCTCAACTGTTAAAGAGGGGGTTATCTACAGTGTTCACTTTAGTTCTAAAATTATACAGAATCAAAAGAAGTCATATTACTCTTCTGTACTGCTTCAAGATAAACAGGGCAGATGTGAATGATAACAAGTTTTCAGCATCCAGAATAGGTGACTTTTTGTCCTTAAAAAAAATTAAAACAAGCTAGAGTCAAAATAAAGGCTGCCAAATTTCCTACTGCTTCTCTTAGACCGTAATCAAAAGTAGTCTGCATGGTAAAATATAAACTTAAGAAGAGGCTAATGTTTTAAATTGGCTTTTAAAATACTGGCTTCTTACATTTCCTTATTATTAAGAATATATTTTTATCTAGGCTGGGTGCAGTGGCCCACGCCTGTAATACCAACACTTTGGGAGGCTGAGGCAGGCAGATCACTTGAGGTCAGGAATTCAAGACCAGCCTGGCAGACATGGTGAAACCCCATTTCTACTAAAAATACAAAAATTAGCTAGGTGTGATAGCGCACACCTGTAATCCCAGCTATTAGGGAGTCTGAAGCAGGAGAATTGCTTGAACCTGGTAGGTGGAGGTTGCAGTGAGCCGAGATCGCACCATTGCACTCCAGACTGGGCAACAGAGTGAGCCTTTATTTATATATATATATATATATATATATATATATATATATATATATATATATATATATATATAAATCTTGATTATCTTTTAAAGAAAGTACCAGAAATTAAACACTTTGAATGGGTTAAGTCATCAATTTATTATTACCACAACCCATATTTAGATGCCCTTTGAATAACGTGAGAAAAAAATATTTTTAATTATTTTCTTAATGCTTATAAAAAAGATTAGACTATGATATAGAATTAAGACATACAGGGTTCTTGGGACAGAAAAATTGCAGGGAGCAGTGGGGAAAAGAACTGACACTCGGCACAATCTCATCACCAGGCACTATACTAGACACTTCTAATTCATTTAACAAATAATTATTAAATACTTGCTATGCCTAACCTAAGAGCTGAGCAAGGAATGAGGAACAAGAAAGACATGGACTTTGCCCTCATTTAATCCAGTAACAATCTTTAACAATCCATTATTATTGACCTATGTTCTTTTCACAGGTTACTTTGTATTTTATTGCAACTAATGAAGTTTACAATGTTTCCTCTGGTCCAGTGTAGTGACTCTCGCCTGTAATCCCAGCACTTTGGGAGGCCGAGGTTGGTGGATCACTTGAGGTCAGGAATTTGAGATCAGCCCGGCCAACATGGTGAAATCCCGTCTCTACTAAAAGTACAAAAATTAGCCAAGTGTGGTGGCACATGCCTATACTCACAGCTACTTGGGAGGCTGAGGCAGGATAATTGCTTGAACCTAGGAGATGGAGGTTGCAGTGAGCCGAGATCGCGCCATTGCACTCCAGCCTGGGCGACAGAGTGAGACTGTCTCAAAACAAAAAACAAAAAACAGTGTTTCCTCTTACCCCTTGCAAGACATAAACATAACTTTCCTTTTCTATCCTACGCCTGGTATTGGTGATGAATTAAGTGCTGTTGAGTAAAGAGCTGTTCAGGATCTACAAAGCAGGTATTACTTCCTGTACTCAATTAACTAAATTAACGATATTAGGCTCTCACTTCTCCCATCTAGTCAGACAGAGAACTTCATTAGAAAATTTAACAACAGCCTGACATTTCCTTGAATTTCATAGTTCAATATTAGTTGTTTTTTTTTTTTTCCCCTGGTCAAATACATGTAACATAAAATTTACCATCTTAACCATTTTTAAGCATATAGTTCACTATCATTAAATATGGTCACATTATTGTACAACCAATCTCCAGATTTTTTTAATCTTGCAAAACTGAAACTCTATAGTCATTCAGTAACAACTCCCCATTTTCCCCTATTCACTTTCTATGAATTTGACTACTTTGATACCTCATATAAGTGGAATTATACAGTGTTTGTCTTTTTGTATCTGGTTTATTTTACTTGCATATTGTTTTCCAAGTTCATTCAATTTGTAGAATGTGTCAAAATTTCCTTCCTTTTTAAGGCTGATTAATATTCTACTTTCCTTTTCGGGTGCGGTGGCTCACGCCCGTAACCCAGCACTTTGGGAGGTCTAGGCGGGCAGATCACGAGGTCAGGAGATCAAGACCATCCTGGCTAACACGGTGAAACCCCGTCTCTACTAAAAATACAAAAACAAAATTAGCCGGGCGCGGTGGCGGGCGCCTGTAGTCCCAGCTACTCGGGAGGCTGAGGCAGGAGAATGGCGTGAACCCGGGAGGCGGAGCTTGCAGTGAGCCGAGATCGCGCCACTGCACTCCAGCCTGGGCAGTGAGCGAGACTCCGTCTCAAAAAAAAAAAAAAAAAAAAAAATCTACATTCTGTTTATCCATTCATCTGTTGGTACCTCTTGACTATCGTAAATAATGCTGCTATGAACATGGGTGTGCAACTATCTCTTTGAGATCTTGATTTCACTTCTTTTAGATATACACCAAAGTGAAATTGCTGGATCATATGACAATACTATTTTTAATCTTTTGAGGAACTGCTAGACTGTTTTCCGTAGCAGCTGTACCGCTTCACATTCACACCAACAGTGTACAGGGTTTCAATCTCTCTACCTCTTCTCCAACATGAAATTTTGTGTGGTTATTTTATAGTGGCCACACTAACAGTGTGAGGTGATATCTCATTGTGGTTTTGTTTTGCATTTCCCTGATGATTAGTAATACTGAGCATCTTTTTGTATGCTTGGTGTCCATTTGTATATCTTTGGAGAAATGTCTATTCAAGTCATTTGCCCATTTTTAATTTTTTTTTTGTGGTTATTAAGTTGAATTCCATATTGTTTTTGTTTGAATATTTAATGTAACCAATAAAAAAGCAGGAAATGAATTTAGGGACCACCCATTAAAAATCATAAAGAAGAAAACCGAGGCGTAAATTGGAGATAAATTTTCTGGTGTTTTGTGGAGCTGATCCCAGTTTCCATGCCCCACTGCCTGTACATATTTTCTTTTTCTGTCTGTCAGAGCCAGGAGACAATTGTCAATGGGGACCTTTCTTTTGTAATGTATCGGATAGGCCTTCTCTGTGAAACTTCCCCCCGTGTGCTGAGGAAGGTGAAACTAGGAAGTAGTGGAAAGGAACACTGGCAAATGCAAAGACTTCATGGCCCTAGGGTTATTGTTTTTAATCAGAGAAGATAAAAGTTATGACTAACCATAACACTGGTTTACCAGCCTTTTTATTATTTTTTTATTTTAAATTTCTTTTAGACGAGGTCTCACTCTGTCACCCAGGAGTGCAGTGGCATGATCACAGTTCATTGTAGCCTCAACCTCCCAAGCTCCAGCGATCCTCCCACTTTTGCCTACCAAGCAGGTGGGACTGCAGGCTCATGCCACTGCGCCTGGCTAAAATTTTTTTTTTGTTTAGAGATGGGGTCTCTCTATGTTGCCAGGGCTGGTCTTGAACTCCTGAGCTCAAGCGATCCTCTCACCTTGGCCTCTCAAAGTGCTGGTATTACAGGCATAAGCCATTGTGCCTGGCTGGTTTACCAGATATCTTGACTCAAGTTTGAGACTCTATGCCTGGTTGAATTTATGTCAGAAATTGGGTGACCCTACATAAAAATTAAATAGAAAGAACACTGGCTAAGCATCTTTGAACTTTTTAGAGTACTTGTCTGCTGTCATCCCTGGAATAAAGAGGCGATATTGGGGAGAGAGGAAAGTGTTACAAACATTTCTTTTCCATAGATCATGCCTCTGGGACTTTCACCTTTCTCACTTCACCCGTCCAAATATTCAGTAATGCCTACCATACTTTCTACTAAGTAAGTAGGCTTTCGACTAAGTGCTATGAGGGTTCAAAGATGAGAAAGTATCCACTCTCAGTGTATACTACCTAGCATAGGAGACAAAACACATATACAGTTAACTATGGTGCAACATAGAAAGTGATTATTATCTTAAGAGAAACCCACACCAAAAAAATGCTATGGGGAGAGAAACTATGGAGAGATTACATCTGGTTGATGGGCTTTGGAATGTGTCAGAGAAAGCTGTAGGGAGGAAATACTACCTGGTCCTTGAAAAAGATGTGAACAGGTGGAAATGGGGCAAGAAGTTCATTCTTGGCAGAAAGAAAAACAATCCCATCAAAAAATGGGCTAAGGGCATGAATAGACAATTCTCAAAACAAGCTATACAAATGGCCAACAAACATATGAAAAAAGGCTCAACATCACTAATTATCAGGGAAATGCAAATTAAAACTACAATTCTATACCACCTTACTCCTGCGAGAATGGCCATAATTAAAAAACGAAAGAAAAAAAAAATTGGCATGGATATGGTGAAAAGGGAACACTTCTACACTGCTGGTTGGAATGTAAACTAGTACAACCACTATGGAAAACAGTGTCAAGATTCCTTAAAGAGGCCGGGCGCGGTGGCTCAAGCCTGTAATCCCAGCACTTTGGGAGGCCGAGACGGGCGGATCACAAGGTCAGGAGATCCAGACCATCCTGGCTAACACGGCGAAACCCCGTCTCTACTAAAAACACAAAAAATTAGCCGGGCGAGGTGGCGGCGCCTGTGGTCCCAGCTACTCGGGAGGCTGAGGCAGGAGAATGGCGGGAACCCGGGAGGCGGAGCTTGCAGTGAGCTGAGATCTGGCCACTGCACTCAGCCTGGGCGACAGAGCGAGACTCCGTCTCAAAAAAAAAAAAAAAAAAAAAAAAAAAAAAAAAAAAAAAAAAAAAGATTCCTTAAAGAACTAAAAGTAGATCTACCATTTGATCCAGGAATCCTGCTACTGGATATCTGCCCAGAGGAAAAGTCATTATACGAAAAAGACACTTGCACATGTATGTTTATAGTAGCACAATTTGCAATTTCAGAAACACGGAACCACCCCAAATGCCCATCAATCAATGAGTGGATCAAGAAATTGTGATATATATATACACATATATATATATATATTCATATATATATATATGAATACTATTCAGCTGTGAAAAGGAATGAATAATGGCAACCTGGATGGGACTGGAGACCATTATTCTAAGTGAAAACTCAGGAATGGAAAACCAAACATCATCCATTCTCACTTAGAAGTGGAAGCTAAGCTATGAGGATGCAAAGGCATAAACGTGGTACAGAGGACTCTGGGGACTCTGGGGGCAGGGTGGGAGTGGGACGAGGGTTTCAGACTACACACTGGGTACAGTGTACACTGCTCAGGTAATGGGTGCACCAGAATCTCAGAAATCACCACTAAAGAATTTATCCATGTAACGAACACCACCTGTTCCCCCAAAACCTATTGAAATAAATTTAAAAAAAAAAAAAAAAAAAAAAAAGAAATGTGCGAGTAAACACAAAAAGGGAGGAAGGATACGATCCATTCCAGAATCAGGAACCCAAAGGATGGAGGATGGTGAATGCAAAGATGTAATCAACAAAGCTTCCAGTCCTGGTTCTGCCTACTAATGGCTATTTAGTCAAAATACTTAGTTTCTCTCATTCTCAGTTTTTATTGTTGCCAATAACAGAATACCTGACAATCCCACAGTGTGATTGTGAATATGCAATAAAGTGGGTGAAAATGCTATATAAACCACAAAAAGCTATATATATTGCTATGATCTGAATGTCCTTTAAAATTCGTATGTTACATCTTCATTGCCAGTGTGATAGTATTAAAGGGTGTGGCATTTAGGGGATGATTAAGTCAGGAGGGTGGCCCCTCATGGATGGAATTAAGAACCTTACAAAAAGGCCTAAGAGAGTGGATTCATTCCCTTCTGTTTGTTCTGCCATGTGAGGACACAGAATTTGTTCCCTCCAGAGTAGGCAGCAACACAGTGGCATCTTAGAAGCAGAAAGCAGCCCTCACCAGACATGAAACCTGCCAGCACTTTGATCTTGGACTTCCCAACCTCCAGAACTGTGAGAAATAAATTTCTACTTTTTATAAATTACTGAGTCTCGGGTGTTAGCAGCATAAACCAACGAAACCAATGTGTTATAGCAGCACAAACCAATGAAGACACAAGAGGATAGAGTTCTTATTGGTAGGTTGGAGCCCAATGATGGAAGGCTTGAACATCAAGCTAAGGATTTTGAATAAGTCACCTGCATCAGACCAAGCAAGGTCCTGCACTGAGACTTCCCATTGCTTCTAGGGGAAATCCAGCTACTTATTTTACATAATGTAATATAATCTAGTATACCAGCTGTGTACACATTTGGTAAATTACACACTCATAACTCACATTAAATCAATTTGCTACAGATTCAGTTTTAAGTGCAGCCTTCAAATTTCCCTGTTTTCCATTCCTACACTCTGACAGATATGTCCTCTGGCCTGTATATGGTGGCCACTATTTCATGTTTCTTATTCTTATAACTACCACTCTTAGACCCACTCTAGGCCACTCCTCCCAGCTCCACTGATCCCTAAAGAATAAACTCAGTCCTGATCTAGGAAACAGAAGCCACTAGTCATTTCAGATTGAAATTAATTTCCTCTTCACACAGGTGAAAACAGTTAATTGATTAAAGATAAGTACATTTATACCAGACAATGTCTCAAAGAATCTTCGGTAGAAGTCTAACTTTCATTAGTTCTAAATTTCTGGTGGTTTTTATTTTATGCTAAACTTTTGGGTTGCCTGCCACTAACGATGGATTATTTGCAAAATTAAAACCATTCAAAATGAGACAAAATGAAGTCCTCGTGATGTGGTAGCCTTTTCATTCCTGTGGCCCACCCACCGCCTGCTGTCGGTTGTGGCACCATTTCTCCATGTCTGCATGGTTTTGCCTGGACTACTGCTCATCTAGCGCCAGTGGTCTCCTAACTAGATACTCTTTCCCAGTCTTGCCTTCCTCCAATCCAGTTCCCACAATGATACCAGAGTACTCATTCTGAACATGTAAATCTGTTTGTGCCTTTCTTTTGCTTCTTAGCATGGCATATAGCCCTCTACAACCTCACCCCCCCCGCCACTGTTCCACCCATCACAACCCAAGGCCCAACATTCACATCCTTTATATCATAGCACACACCCACTGCACTCCAAGCAGATCATGCTGTTTCACAATTTCCTTCTTTTTCCATATGCTATTCCCTGGAATTTCTGATCAGTATCCTCCTATTCCACCATCAGATCTCATCTGTATTAACTGCTTCTTTGCTAAGACTCCCTGACAGTGATGCCCTCTCATCCTCCCCCAACCTTGATTATCATTGATTCAGGCCTACTCTCAGCACTTCATGCAAAATTAACTCTGTGGGAGCATTATTCATATTATGTTATCATTGTTTGTTTGCTTATCTGTCTCCTCACTAGATCCTGAGTCTTTTATTTTGCCAAGCCCTGATGTCTAGGACAGTCGAGCCCAATAAATACTTGTTAAATGAAGAAATAGAGTAGCTATAGGTCCTGACTTTAGCAAGTACTCCACAAGTTTTAACTCTCTTTCACCCTTTCTCCTATCCCCTATTCCATTTATTTCCTAAGAACCCTAATTTCCATTTCAGCTCAACTCATATGGGGACCCCATCCACAAATGTCTACTTTTAGGGAGTCACTTTACCAATTGAGTGGAAGAGGTCATTTTCTGTTTTCAAGCAACATTCATCTAGAGTAAATGAAAAATCCTCACATTCAGCAACTATATTTCACTCTCTTGCATGAGTCAAGCTTTCAATTATACATACATTTTGAAGAGAAATGGGTTTGCTATATTCATTCCTACCCTTGCCTTTTAAAACAGGATTTTATCCAAGGTAAGTAATGACAGAAAAGAAAAATAGAGATGATATCCCAACCAATTTAAACCAGAAATTTAGTCGAATATTTGATGGCCTTTCTGTGCCAGGCTAGGTGTGAGGCTAGATCTTTGCACATGTTCTTCTGTTCTTCTCTTTGGCTGGAATCATTTACCTGGCTGAGGTTTCTCAACCTTGGTGCAGTTGAAATATGTGGCCACATAATGCTTTGTCATTGGGGGGAATCTCCAGTGTTTCTTACAATGTTAACAGAATCCCTTGCCTCTACCCACTAGATGCCAATAGCATCCCCAAGTTGTGACAACCATAAACATCTCCAGACATTGTCAAATGTACCCTGAGGGACAAAAATCACAACTGGCTGAGAATCACTGACCTAGCTGATTCTTGCTCATCTTTCATATTTTAACTAATATGTCATCATCTGCTGGTAGCCTTCCTTGACCCCTCAGAATAAATCTAATGTCTCATTATGTGTGTGTGTGTGTGTGTGTGTGTTTGTTTTTTGTTTTTATTTGTTTTTGTTTTGTTTTGTTTTAGACAGAATCTCTCTCACCCAGGCTGGAGTACAGTGGTGTGATTTTGACTCACTGCAACCTCCTCCTGCTGGGCTCAAGCGATCCTTCCACCTCAGCATTCCAGGTAGCTGGGATGACAGGTACATGCCACCAACCATGGCTATTTTGTTTGTTTGTTTTTTGTTTTGTAGTAATGGACTCTCACCGCATTACACAGACTGGTCTTGAACTCTTGAGCTCAAGCAATCCGCCTGAACTCTTGAGCTCAAGCAATCCACCAACCTCAGCCCCCGAAAAGTGCTGGGATCTCATGAATGTTTTTATAACATCATATAACATTTCCTCATAGCATGTATCAAGGTTTGCAATTATGCAGTTATTAACATGCTTACTGTTTTTCTCCTAAGCTGTAAGCTCCATGAAAGTAGAAACTGGCTCTGTTTTGCTCACTATTGTATGCTTTGTCCCTAGCAGAGTATCTGGCTTATATTAGGTACCCCATCAACAAGTGGTATAATCTCTTCCCTCAGTAGCAAAACTTTAAAACATTCAGAGAAAACATAGGTGTGAGCCACGGGCCAGAAGTATCTAAGAAGCAATACCATTTGAAAGGGATGGGTGCTTTTGATAATATTCTTTCTATGTAATTGGGAGAGAGTGGAGAGCAGCTATGAACCTAATGTGGGAGGAAAGTCTCTGAGAGACACTATAGGGGAACGAAGAGACAGACAGAGGTAGATGTTTGCATCTGCAAGAATTGTGCCATGGAGGCTACCACCCACAGGGAGCTGAGGCTCATGTAATGCCTGGACTACAGGAAGGACTTTCCAATACCACGTTTAGATGGCAGGACTCTACCTGCATGGAAAAATGACAGCAGCAGTAGCTGTGGCCCTTAAGGGAACCCAGCACAAGCTAGGGGAGCATGTGTGGGATCTACTCCTGGCTTTTGATACATTCTGTATCCGTGGCTAAATTTGAAACAAAATCAACAATTTATCTTTCCTTTAATGAATGAATAACAGATGATTTTCCTTTATGAAGATGTAAACAAGACAGGAACTAAAGTATTTCCACTTATCTATCTGCTGTCAAGACCTTCTAAATCAAGGGTCTTAAATTGTTCACATTTTCTTGCTCTAATTTTTTGTTTGTTTGTTTTGATTTGTTTATTTATTTCAGGGCTGGGTCTGGGCAGGAAAAAGATAGGCTTGATATGGTTTTGTTTAGGGAGTGTGTTGAGAAACCTCAAGGATTGTGCCATATCGAGGGTCTGGTAACAGTGAGGCCAACACTAGGCCTGGCAGGGTGTGGTGGGAGAGGGAGAGAGTGAGAGGGAGAGAGAGAGAGAGACAGGGAGAGAGAGAGAGGGAAAGAGAGGGAGAGAGGGAGGGAGAGAGAGAGAGAGGGAAAGAGAGGGAGAGAGGGAGGGAGAGAGAGAGAAAGAGAGGGAGAGAGGGAGGGAGAGAGAGAGAGAAAGAGAGGGAGAGAAGGAGGGAGAGAAAGAGAGGGAGAGAGGGAGGGAGAGAAAGAGAGAGAGAGAGGGAGGGACGGGGGGGGAGAGAGAGAGAGAGAACTATATAGATAAAGGGAGCCGCCTACAATGAGCTGTGGCCTTCAGAAGAGGGATGCAGTGAACAGGCAGTCAGACAGCACAGAAAATAAATCAACGCCCAACTTCTTCACTGTCCCCGGCCCCCATATCTGCTGTTTCTCCTCATTGGTAGCAATTGAATCCTGAAGCAGGCAAAATTGCCTGCTGATTCAGTCCACAAAGATGAGTCCCTTGGGGGCCCAAGGAAAGGAGAAGGATGGAAACAGAGAGGGGAGGGTGGCAGAAAATATGCAGCCCAGTGCCTCACTGTGTACCACTTCCAGACGGTGGACCATAACCTTATTTCAGGCTTGACACCAACAATTTGTAAAATAGCATTGAATTTGGGACATAGAGTTTTTACTGGGAGATGGTATGTATGTTAAAAGTAGATACGACAAAAAGAAATCCTACATGTCTGTCCCAGAGAGTTGATAATTTAGCCATTGTATTGGCTCAGACTAAACACTAGGCTAGCACCCACCTCCAAGCCCCCTGTGACACTCTTAAGCATGGCTGCAGGAAAGAGACTGAGGGAACAAAACTTAACTATACCACCACCTCTCTCCTTTCGGGGTATGATAGGATCACACAATACCATCATAAATCTTCTCTTTCATTTTGCTATGAAGGAAGTAGAAGAGGCAGAAGTAAAGAAAAGCCGCGGCCTGAGATATGAGTGAAAGTTTGAGCTTTGCTTTTTTTTTTTTTTTTTTGCAGGGAGGGAGTGAGTAGAGTAAGAGAAGCAGTTGCTGTTAGGATGAGAGGGACCTCGGGGCAGCAGATGAGTAAAAAGGAATGTTAGGTTGTTTGACCGTGTTCATTCAATATTACATTCTTTTCCCTTTGGAATTTTCTAAAACACCTAAGAAAAGATTTAAATTGCATCCCAGTTTTTTATTTGAAGAAGAAACTGGATAGAGACCCCAAGTTATCCCAGCCTTAATTTAGGCTACAGAAGCAAAGAACAGATGGCCATCTGGACAGAGAGCCTTTTCTAGGAGGAAAGTACAAAAAGCATGGGAACTCAGAGATGCCAGCCTCAATGTAGGGCTAGGTGAACTTTTACCCTCATTCCCATTTTCCAGGAAGAGAAAACACTTTCATCAAGTGCAATATGAAGGGTTTATGGGTGAAGAAGTACAGCTCAGCTCAACATACTAATAGACTCAAATATTTAAGGAATGGGTTGGCAGCCACACTTACAAATAGACTCCCTTTCAAGATAACAAAGACTACTAGGGATGACTGTACTTGCTGTCTGAGATCAAGCCTTGGCTTCTGCCTGTCCCATCATCTCTTGAGTCCTGATCTGGGCCTGTTGCCCATGCTCCCATCTGTCCTGCTCACTGCTTGGCACTCTTTCCCATTCATAACCTCAGCCTCCACGTGTTTGTGCCTTTGATAAGCCCCTTCTGCAAACTCTAGCCCTAGCATGGGTGTGAATTGCAAGTTGTGATAACTGTTTTTCTCAACAATATATTTCTTCCAATCTTGTTCAAAATTCTTGACACTATCTTGGCTCTACATATATACTATTCCTATATCATTACCAGAAGCAACTGGGGTCTGATGCTAAACCAAGTTAAGAGAACATCAGCCTGGCCAAGGCCAACTATCTCAAATTGCTGCAAATCAATATTGTATAACTGATATTTACTAGATTTTTTTCCTATAAGCGCAGCACTTTGCATGAATTATCTCATGCAATCAGGAAGAAATACCTATATGTAAGAGAAAACTACCTTTCCTGTTTTATAGATGAAAATACCAAGAACGACAAGGGTTGAGTGACTTTCATAAGGTCAGGTAGCCTGCTGGCAGAGCTGGGGTTGGAACCCAGGCATTCAGACTTCCGAGCCTGTAATTCAACCACTATGCTATATGTGCCCAAAATGTGTCTCACCCTCCAGAAAGGAGATGACCCAGGACCTTCATATAAGCCATGCCTTCTGGTCCGGAGCACCTTCCCTCATGCTGTACATGGTGGGCTCCTTCTCGCCCTTCAAGTCTGCTTCCATATGTCCTACTCATAGAGGCCTAGACTGTCTCTCCTGTTTGTATACATCCTGTTCTTCTCCTTCATTGCATTTATCTCAATAAATATTCCTTTGCATGTTTACTGTCTAATGTCTTGTCTTGCTCTGAAAGTGATGGGACTGGGTATGTTTTGCTCAGCACCATATTCCAACACTCATCTCAGCAACTGACCCATAGTAGACATCACACCTTTCAAATAGAGGAATAAATGAATAGACTCCCTTCTGGTATTCTCATCTTAGAACCTTCCAAAGTTCCATATACTACCTAAATTATTTAGTCTGTGGCAAATGCTTTTCACTGTTTGCTTACTGCTGAGAAGTAAGTACCCTCTTTTCCTCTGAGGGTAGGTTTTACTTATTTATAGATAAAAGTATTTTGAGGTCCAATTTGCAATGAGCAAGTTTGTCACAATCAGATAACCTAATGTCAGTTCAAAATGCCTTGTGATTATAAAGTGATAAGATGGTGTGTGTGTGGCCTACAGAAGAGGGGTGCTGATGGCTGCCTAATGTCAGCAGTCCTAAGCAGTGTACAGTCTACAGGGTGCAACTCAATTGGTTGCATAAGTTCTAGCACATCTGTTTAAAATAACTTTATTGCTTTCTAATTAGGGTTTCCATGTGCCTGTTTAGCCTAGAGTCCCCAAACCTTTTGAACTTAGGATCTCTTTATAATTTTAAAAATTATTGAGGGCTGGGCACAGTGACTCATGCCTGTAATCCCAGCACTTTGGGAGGCTGAGGTCAGGAGTTCAAGACCAGCCTGGCCAACATTTGAAATCCCGTCTCTACTAAAAATACAAAAATTAGCTGGGCATGGTGGTGGGTGCCTGTAGTCCCAGCTACTCGGGAGGATGAGGCAGGAGAATCACTTGAACCTGGGAGGCGGAGGTTGCAGTGAGCCAAGACTGTGCCACTGCACTCTAGCCTGGGCAACAGAGCAAGAGTCTGTCTCCAAAAAAAAAAAATTATTGACGACCCTCAAAGAGTTTAAGAATTATATCTATTGATATTTACTATACTGAAAGTTAAAAATGAGAATCTTAAAACATTTATTGTTTTGGTTGAAGTATATATATTATACATATATACATATAGCATACATATGTGTATATACTTGCTACATGTATATACACACATGTATGTATATATACCCACATACAGCATATACATATAGTATTGGTATGTGTGGGTGGAAAAAGAAGAAGTATTTTTTAATAGTCCTTTTAGATAATTGTGGATATTCTGATACTATACCAAAATTCAACAATTGGTAGTTCTTAAAGGCTAGTTCGATATAAAATAGGGAACCCTATCAAGAAAATTTTTGTACTGTTACATTAAAGTTCATTCCTCTATCTTGCACTTTGAATGGACTTAGGAGTAATTTTGTAATGTCACGTATTTGGTCACTTGGAAAATACTGTTGACTGAGTTAGGCACATCGTCTAGTATCATGTGACCAGACAATGCCCCTGTAAAACAGTATAAGACTGAGACTGGAAAATGGTTTCAGAACTAGAGAGGAAAAATAATGTGGGAGAGGAGAGACTCAGTTATAGACAAGATAAGCAATTTTTGTTACAATGTATCTGATATGGTTTGGCAATTTTTGTTACAATGTACTTATATGGTTTGGGTGTCCCCACCCAAATCTCATCTTGAATTGTAGTTCCCATAATCTCCATGTGTCCTGGGAGGGACACGGTGGGAGGTAATTGAATCATGGGGGTGGTTCCCCCATGCTATTCTCATGATAGTAAGTTTTCACGAGATCTCATGGTTTTATAAGTGGCTTCCGCCTTCCTTTAGCTGTCACTCTTCTCTCTCCTGCCACCATGTGAAGAAGGACTTGTTTGCTTCCCCTTCTACTATGATTGTAAGTTTCCTGAGGCCTCCCCAGCCATGCTGAACTGTGAGTCAATTAAATCTCTTTTCTTTATAAATTACCCAGTCTCAGGTATGTCTTTATTAGCAGCATGAGAATGATGAGGTTTATTAGCAGATGATGTCTTTATTAGCAGATGAGAATGATAAACTCTGCCTTAGTTTGCCTATGTTATGCTTCTGTAACAATCTTCATGGTCAGTATGTCTTGCTGCCTTCTACAAATTCCTGTTGCTCAGAATATACAGAAATATGAGTTTGGTTTTTAGGGGAAAAAGGAGGAGGAGGAGGGAGGAATTCAGGGAGGAGATGTTTTACAGGCCAGAATTTGCCTTTTGGCAGAAATTTGGCTACTCCTCACCAGTCCGATTTAAGTTCTTACTTCTGGCTAATTACACTACATCTCTCTCTCTCTGGGGTACTGATGATAGCATTCCATGGCTATTAATAAATGCCTCATGACATTTGGGAGAGGACTACTTTGTGAGTGAGGACAGCTTTATTAATTTGGGGGGCAAGACTTTATGTTTAAAATGAAAAGCACCTTTAAAGAATGTTGCAGTCATAGAGTTGTTCTCAGGGTGGAGCACAGTTCTCTATAAGCATATTGTGTTCACAGTCAAGAGCGGTGAATAGAGGAGTAAGCCCATCTTTCAATGTGTAATGTTGAACAAACCAGGATGTTGCGTTTTCACGGCTGGCACTAGGCTTGGGGAGCCTGGCTGAGGGGGCCATGGAGGTAGAATCTGGATGAAATGGGAGACAGGATAACAGGCTATATTAATTATCACATCCATGCACCTTGGCTGTTGTCAGGGAAAACAACATTTTCTGGGTTTCTTTGGCATCTTCTCTGACTCTAAATGGTTCAGGCAGAGTTCTGCTGGGCAGAACTTACTCCACCCTGAGAATTTTAGGTATTCACCAAAAACTCACAGTAGCACCAGGCCAGTGAGCCTGAAACACTGACGAATGTCACTGACTGGCAGGCCTTACTCTGAGACTGTGAAGGCAGATCATTGGGGGTGACATGGTGATGGAATTTCAGAAATGGGTCAGCAGCTACCTCACGTTCCTGCACTATGATGGATGATATGGACACTGCTGGAAGCCCTGTCTGGTGAGTTGGAATCAACAGAATGTTACTAATTTGCTGTGTCAATGGCCAAGAGAGAAAAGATTATGAAACAGGAGAAAGGGAAAGAGAACCAGAATGTTTTTCTTCTCATGAGGAGAGGCTCATTGAAGAAAGCTCAACCTAAGCCAAGGCTGTTCATTATAACAAAAAGAATGGTGCCTTGTATTTTACAAAGCACTTTACCATTACGGAGCATTTTCACATTTTATATTACCATAGTTACAACTCACTACAACCAAATGAGGAAGGCAAAGGGAAGAGTGAGTCTCACAGCTTGAAGGAATGCTGGGAAATATTTTTTCTTTTTGAGACAGACTCTTGCTCTGTCGCCAGACTGGAGTGCAATGGCATGATCTCGGCTCACTGCAACCTCTGCCTCCCGGGTTCAAGCAATTCTCCTGCCTCAGCCTCCCGAGTAGCTGGGACTACAGATGCCCACCACCACGCCCAGCTAATTTTTGTATTTTTATTAGAGACGGGGTTTCACCGTGTTGGCCAGGATGATCTTGATCTCTTGACCTCGTGATCCGCCTGCCTTGGCCTTCCAAAGTGCTGGGATTATAGGCATGAGCCACCCGGACCAGCCGGGAAATAGTTTTAAAATAAGGAAATATACAAGTTGTAAAAGCTGCCCATATATTGAAGCCACAAGGCTTTTCCTTGGTGTAAAGCTAAAGATAGCAATGAATGCCAATATGAATCTTTTTTGGAAATTTTCTTTTTGATGTCACGAAAAACAAGAAGGATCTAACCTTTCCTTCAAATGTAGAACATTCACCATGTGAACAGAAGGTATTCTGTTTTGGATATTTCTGATGAGATCTTTACATTTTTCTTTTCTTTTTTCTTCAAAACAAGAAAAAAGCCTTCTAGTGACTTTCAGTTTGCTTTTGTCTTTATTACTCCAAGGCCATTAATAGTTGACAGTACACACCATTCTAGTAATAAGTATTTGTTTGGTACTTGGGTAAAATTGCTAGCATCTGGGGCTGTCTCAGCCTTGAGCTGCCACTGGCTTCCTCTATACCTAGAGTCAATAGAACTGGGTTGTAATCTGCAACGACTAGCAAAAGATTCAACTTCTTTGAGCCCAGGTTTCCTATCTGTAAAATGTGATAGTACCTACTTCATAAGTGTTATAAGAGCTAGAATAAGGGAGACATCACACAGACAAAAGTATACAGAACAAGTGCACGGCATGTTAGTATCGAGTAGACTCCCTCAATGCTGTGCTGGAGTTGATTAGTATGAGCACACAAGAGCTGATTATTATATTTCCAGGAATTCTGCTAGCCAACTGCTAAACCATTGGCAGCTTGAAACTGACTGTGGTGGGAGGATTTACACCACAAAAATCAACAGCCACAAATCAGGGTTCGTCCCCAGCTAGCGGCTAAAGATTTACAAGCACACTACCACTGCTCATGATAATATATGTTTTGCTCTTAGTTTTCAATTTCCTATTTGGTATTGTTCTAAAAATATGATGAACTAAATATTTTGGGGATATACATGTCTTTAAAAATATAAGGAATGTTCTTTTGCTGGGGCAGAGCCTCTATTGAGTTAAAGCATCAGTGAAAAAAATTATGGGATTGGATTCCAGGTATCAGCAAGCTTGGTGGTTATTGGAGACATTTTTGGCTGCCTACTTAACAACCATTCCTCATTCCCCCCAACCCACCTTTACCCCTTTTCCCTCATGAAAGAACTAGATCCCTTGATTTCAGGGAAGGTAAGACCCAACCCTAATTTCCAGCCCCAGGGATGGATAGTGATTGCTCTAGTCAGTCACAGGAATGTGAGTATCCTCCACCAGTGACGGGTCTAGCAATGGACATATGAGTGAGTTCTGGCTCATTCTCAAATAAAAGAAACAGACTCCTACTAGAAGAAAGCTCTTGAGCCCTTTTCTGTCTATTCACTTTGGTTTGAGGATATGATGCCATGTGACCATTAGGCAACAGGCAGGCAGGGAGGAAAAAAACCCAACTCCCTGAGGACATCTGAGCAGAATAGTAGAGAGTGTCTATTTCTGTGACATCACTGAGCCACTGATTGAACTCTGGACTTGCCTGTCTTTAATAATAATGGTTTAAAATGCAATTATATCTCTGTGATTTGTATTCAAAAGCATTCCTATCTAATATAGGGAGGTCAATATATTGCAAATGTAGCTGTCTTTTCAAAGTTTCCCAGATTATAATTTGTAGTTGACGGAAAAAACCCCATCTTTTAGGGTTCTTTTTCAAATAAGCCTACTTATAAAGCCCATCCTAGCTCTAATCTCAAAGACCACAGAGATCCGAGATTGGGGGCCATATTGTGGGGAAGAGAAGACAGGCAAAGAATGGGGACTTCCCTCTGGATTTGTGTGGATTTGTTCAGCTATTATAATTGAGTCAAGCAGGGATGGACATTACTGAAGTTCTGAAAGAGATTTGTGCACTGACATCTTGAGATCCCACTTTTAGGATATTTCTCTAGGTATAATATCGTTAGGATCTTTTTAGGATTACTCTTAGGATCATTTTGTCCTGAGTTATTTTGAAAGCTTGCCAAAAATGTTATCTGGGGAATTCACTCAGAGCTGGCAGAACAACAAAAGAAGTTTTGGTGGAGATGGTGGTGGGACACTGCAAAAGCTACACCTATTACCGTTTCAAAGAGAGAAACGAAATTTGAAAAGAATACGCCATCATACCTGTGAGAAAATAGGCACCTGAAGAGGATGAGGATTTTCTAGCAGAGGAAATAGTAAACTAGCATGTGGAATACTGGCCAGGTATCAGAATCTGCCTCTGATCCCCTAAAAGACAGGATTCTTGAAACCAAGCCAGTGCCATGCTAGCAACAACAGAGCATGAGGAGGATATTTTGAAGAAGCAGCAGGCTAGGTAGGTCTTGTTTCTGGAGGCAGATGTAGAGAAATCTGTACATGTCTGGATGGTTCCTGAGTGCCCTCACCCCAGGGGCTTTTGCAGACTTGCTATAGGAGCAGCAGGCACAGGAAACAGGAAATGGGATTCAGGAGGGTGTGAAAATAGCCCTATGTTCTTCATCTTCCCACTGCCCCAGTTCCTGGCTCATCTCTTCTCTGTGTAGCCTGTGATCGTGTCTGTTGGTAACTCCTTCCCATACCCCAAAGCCTATAAGCTTCAGAGAGCTCAGCTGCCAGGCTAGTGCCCAAAAGGGACAATAACGATAGTGAGAAGCTACATTCAGGGCCCTTAGCACTGGGAAATGGCAGAGAATGGTAGGAAGTCTATGAATGACTTCCAAGGCTGTTTAGAGCTTATGAAGTCCTCCTTTCTCCTTTTGCTGAAAACTCCCATGGAAGTGAAAGGAACCTCTGTCTGGTTTATTTCAAAGGGAGGTTTGTAAAAGGAAAAAAAAAAAATACTCAACATTATCCAAGTAGCCTCTTACTGGCTAATTTTTAGAGCTAAATATCTTGACTGCTTTAAAAACATTTCTTTTTCATATTACACAAAAGAACTGAGGATGGGGTCTGACAATTAGATGCATGTTCCATTTATACATTCTGTTTCTTGCTAGGGAGGTAGCCACTGTATGAGCCTTTTCAGAAACTATTATTAGGGAAAAACCACTCACTGATAAGAGTTCATCAGAATAAAATCAACTTAGGAGGACAGTTACTGCAAAGTATTCTGTTATTTGGGATCAATGAACTCCAAATCCCTTGAAGCTGTTGCAGACCCACAAAATAAATCTGTTCACCTGTTCACTTGCTAGCGAGAAAAGTAAACAAGAATGTGCCAGGGGCACTTTTGAGGCATGGCCTGTATTTGGGGGGTATGAGTGGAATTCCAGAAGTTATGTGTAAATGAATAAGCATAACACCACTTCACTTCCCTCACATGCAGGAAGCAGGCACAAAAAAAAAAACGAGTGTCTGTCTGTGTGTGTGTGTGTTTAAGCAATAATCCCACTACAATTACATCATTCAAAACAACACTATAAATAGTTTCAGTGACAGAGACACATTCAAGTTATCTCAAAAAATGTGTGCTGAGAGCAGTGCTTCTCCTACTCCTGCTGTTGGTGATTTAAAACATTTAGGAACCCAGGAAAACCACATATCCTAGCCACAGGAAGAACAGGAACTGGAGTAGAGTCAGGTAAAAGGGAGAAGAGGAATTTGTCCAACTCCGCACAGGTGGGTTGCCATCCATGTGACAACCAGCTACGCTTGGCGGGCCTGAGTTTCCACCTCATTATCTTTGCTTTCTCATAGTTTTTGCTTCCTCATCTTACTCAGAGTTTCTGTTTCCCTTTAGCTTCTCTAGCCATGTGTTGATCCACTGTGCATTACAATTTCTCTCAATATACCCTTTCAGCCCCAGAACTTGCTTCTCCTTGCCTCATTCACCAAGTGTCTTAATCCATTTGCATTGCTATAAAGGAATACCTGAGTCTGGGTCGTTTATAAAAAACAGAAGTTTATTTGGCTCATGGATCTGCAGACTGTACAAGAAGCACAGGGCCAGCATCTGCTTCTGGTGAGGACTTCAGACTGTTCCATGGTGGAAGGCAAAGGGGAGCCGGTGTGTCATGTGGCAAGAGAAAAGGAGCAAGAGAGAGGTGCGGAAGGTACCAGGCTCCTTTTAACAATCAGTGCCGGCAGGAATCAAGAGCAAGAATTTACTCATTACCAAGCCATTCATAAGGGTTCAGCCTCCATGAACCAAACACTTCCCATCAGGACCCACCTCTAATATTGGGGATCAAATTTCACCATGGGACTTGGCAGAACCAAACAAACAATCTCCAACCATAGCACCAAGTATCTTCTCATCCTTTTTTTTGGTAGAGAATTTGATGGTCCTGTTTATCTTTTTCTATACTGCTGGCCATCCTGAGGATTGATTGCCTTTGGATACAGCCAGTTGTAAACTAGGAGTAAGGTCATGTGGTTCAAAGCATGACAGTCGTTTTTGTTTGTTTGTTTGTTTTTAACAACGAATCTCTTTCTGTAGCTCAGGCTGGAGTGCAGTAGCAAGCTCATAGCTCACTGTAAGCTCCAACTCCTGGGCTCGAGTGATAGTCTCTCTTAAACCTCCCTAGTAGCTGGAATGACAGGTGTACACCACCACACATGGCTAATTTTTAAAAACATTTTTCAGTAGAGATAGGGTCTCAGTATGTTGCCCAGGTTGGTCTTGAACTCCTGGCCTCAAGATATCCTCTTGCCTTGGCCTCCAAAAGTGCTGGGATTGCAGGTGTGACCCACCATGCCCAACCCATGGCAGTCTTGGGCGGTCTCCTACTTAGAGTCAATGAAGGGGGCAGTTCCTATTAATAATGGTAGGCACCATGGTTGACATGTCTAATGTACATGTGTGAGTATGTAGTTAAAATATCCTCTTGGCCAGGTGCAGTGGCTCACGCCTGTAGTCTCAGCACCTTGGGAGGCCAGGGCAGGCAGATCACCTGAGGTCAGGAGTTGGTCGCCTGGCCAACTTGGTGAAACCCCACCTCTTCTAAAAATCCCAAAACTAGCTGAGCATGGTGGTAGGTGCCTGTAATCCAAGGTACTTGGGAGGCTGATGTAGGAGAATTGCTTGAATCTGGGAGGCGGAGGTTGTAGTAAGCCAAGGTCACACCAATGCACTCCAGGCTGGGCAACAGAGAAAGATTCCATCTAAAAAAAAATAAAATTCCTGAGGTGGCGCTGAGATGGCTGAATAGGAACAGCTCCAGCCTCCAGCTCCCAGCGTTAGCGACACAGAAGATGGGTGACTTCTCCATTTCCAACTGAGGTACCAGGTTCATCTCACTGGGACGTCTTGGACAGTGGGTGCAGGACAGTGGGTGCAGCCCAATGAGTGAGAGCTGAAGCAGGGTGAGGCATTGCCTCACCCAGGAAGTGCAAGGGGGAAGGGAATTCCCTTTCCTAGCCAAGGGAAACCGTGACACACAACACCTGGAAAATCAGGTCACTGCCACCCTAATACTGCACTTTACCAAGGGTCTTAGCAAACGGCACACCAGGAGATTATATGCCATACCTGGCTCAGAGGGTCCCATCCCCACGGAGCCTTGCTCATTGCTAGCACAGCAGTCTGAGATCTAACTGCAAGGTGGCAGCAAGGCTGGGGGAGGGGCGCCTGCCATTGCTGAGGGTTAAGTAGGTAAACAAAGTGGCTGGGAAGCTTGAACTGGGTGGAGCTCATCACAGCTCAAGGAGGCCTGCCTGCCTCTGTAGACTCCACCTCTGGGGACAGGGCATAGACAAACAAAAGGCAGCAGAAACCTCTGCAGATGTAAATGTCCCTGTCTGACAGCTTTGAAGAGACTAGTGGTTCTCCCAGCATGGAGTTTGAGATCTGAGAACGGTCAGACTGCCTGCTCCAGTGGGTCCCTGACCCCCGAGTAGCCTAATTGGGAGACATCCTCCACTAGGAGCAGACTGACACCTCACACCTCACATGGCCGGGTACACCTCTGAGATGAAGCTTCCAGAGGAATAATCAGACAGCAACATTTGCTGCTTAGCAATAGTCACTCTTCTGCAGCCTCTGCTGCTGATACCCAGGCAAGTAGGGTCTAGAGTAGACTCGAGCAAACTCCAACAGACCTGCACCTGAGGGTCCTGACTGTTAGAAGGAAAACTAACAAACAGAAAGGACATCTACACCAAAACCCCATCTGTATGTCACCATCATCAAAGACCAAAGGTAGATAAAACCACAAAGATGGGGAAAAAGCAGTGCAGAAAAGCTGAAAATTCTAAAAATCAGAGCACCTCTCCCCATCCAAAGAAACATAGCTCCTCACCAGCAATGGAACAAAGCTGGATGGAGAATGACTTTGATGAGTTCAGAGAAGGTTTCAGACGATCAAACTTCTCCAAGCTAAAGGAGGAACTATGAACCAAGTGCAAAGAAACTAAAAACCTTAAAAAAAGATTTGACAAATGGCTAACTAGAATAACCAATGTAGAGAAGTCCTTAAACGACCTGATAGAGATGAAAACCATGACATGAGAACTATGTGACAAATGCACAAGCTTCAGTAACTGATTTGATCAACTGGAAGAAAGGGGTATCCGTGACTGAAGATCAAACAAATGAAATGAAGCAAGAAGAGAAGTTTAGAGAAAAAAGAGTAAAAAGAAATGAACAAAACCTCCAAGAAATATGGGACTATGTGAAAAGATCAAATCTACATCTGATTGGTGTACCTGAAAGTGATGGGGAGAATGGAACCAAGTTGGAAAACATTCTTCAGGATATTACCCAGGAGAACTTCCCCAACCTAGCAAGGCAGGACAACATTCAAATTCGGGAAATACAGAGAATGCCACAAAGATACTCCTCGAGAAGAGCAACTCTAAGACACATAATTGTCAGATTCACCAAAGTTGAAATGAAGGAAAAAATGTTAAGGGCAGCCAGAGAGAAAGGTCGGATTACCTACAAAGGGAAGCCCATCAGACTAAGAGCGGATCTCTCGGCAGAAACTCTACAAGCCAGAGTGGGGGGCCAATATTCCACATTCTTAAAGAAAAGAATTTTCAGCCCAGAATTTCATATCCAGCCAAACAAAGTTTCATAAGTGAAGGAGAAATAAAATCCTGTACAGACAAGCAAATACTGATTTTGTCACCACCAGGCCTGCCCTACAAGAGCTCCTGAAGGAAGCACTAAACATGGAAAGGAACAACTGGTACAAGCCATTGCAAAAACATGCAAAAATGTAAAGACCATCGATGCTAGGAAGAAACTGCATCAACTAATGGGCAAAGTAAACCACTAACATCATAATGACAGGATCAAATTCACACATAACAATATTAACCTTAAATGTAAATGGGCTAAATGCTCCAATTAAAAGACACAGACTGTGGCAAATTGGATAAAGAGTCAAGACACATCAGATTGCTATATTCAGGAGACCCGTCTCACGGGCAGAGACACACATAGGCTCAAAATAAAGGGATGGAGGAAGATCTACCAAGCAAATGGAAAACAAAAAAAGGCAGGGGTTGCAATCCTAGTCTCTGATAAAACAGACTTTAAACCAACAAAGAGCAAAAGAGACAAAGAAGGTCATTACATAATAGTAAAGGGATCAATTCAACAAGAAGAGCTAACTACCCTAAATATATATGCACCCAATACAGGACACTCAGATTCATAAAGCAAGTCCTTAGAGACCTACAAAGAGACTTAGACTCCCACACAATAATAATGGGAGACTTTAACACCCCACTGTCAACATTAGACAGATCAATGAGACAGAAAGTTAACAAGGTATCCAGGAATTGAATTGAACTCTGCACCAAGCAGACCTAATAGACATCTACAGAACTCTCCACCCCAAATCAACAGAATATACATTCTTCTCAGCACCGCATCACACTTATTCCAAAATTGACCACAGAGTTGGAATTAAAGCACTCCTCAGAACTGTAAAAGAACAGAAATTATAACAAACTGTCTCTCAGCCCACAGTGCAATCAAACTAGAACTCAGGACTAAGAAACTCAATCAAAACCCCTCAACTACATGGAAACTGAACAACCTGCTCTTGAATGATTACTGGGTACATAATGAAACGAAGGCAGAAATAAAGATGTTCTTTGAAACCAATGAGAACAAAGATACAACATACCAGAATCTCTGGGACACATTTAAAGCAGTATGTAGAGGGAAATTCCCAGCACTAAATACTCACAAGGGAAAGCTGGAAAGATCTAAAATTGACAGCCTAACATCACAATTAAAAGAACTAGAGAAGCAAGAGCAAACACATTCAAAAGCTAGCAGAAGGCAAGAAATAACTAAGATCAGAGCAGAACTGAAGGAGATAGAGACACAAAAAACCCTTCAAAAAATCAATGAATCCAGGAGCTGGTTTTTTGAAAAGATCAACAAAATTGATAGGCTACTAGCAAGACTAATAAAGAAGAAAAGAGAGAAGAATCAAACAGATGCAATAAAAAATGATAAAGGGGATATCACCACCGACCCCACAGAAATACAAACTACCATCAGAGAATACTATAAACACTTCTACGCAAATAAACTAGAAAATCTAGAAGAAATGGATAAATTCCTGGACACATACACTCTCCTAAGACTAAACCAGGAAGAAGCTGAATCCCTGAAGAGACCAATAAGAGGCTCTGAAATTGAGGCAATAATTAATAGCCTACCAACCAAAAAATGTCCAGGATCAGACGGTTTCACAGCCAAATTCTACCAGAGGTACAAGGAGGAGCTGGTACCATTCCTTCTGAAATTATTTCAATCAATAGAAAAAGAGGGAATCCTCCCTAACTCATTTTATGAGGCTAGCATCATCCTGATACCAAAGCTTGGCAGAGACACAACAAAAAAAGAGAATTTTAGACCAATATCCCTGATGAATATTGATGCAAAAATCTTCAATAAAATACTGGCAAACTGAATCCAGCAGCACATCAAAAAGCTTATCCACCATGATCAAGTGGGCTTCATCCCTGGGATGCAAGGCTGGTTCAACATATGCAAATCAATAAACGTAATCCAGCATATAAACAGAACCAAAGACAAAAACCACATGATTATCTTGATAGATGCAGAAAAGGCCTTTGACAAAATTCAACAGCTCTTTATGCTAAAAATTCTCAATAAATCTGGTATTGATGGAACGTATCTCAAAGTAATAAGAGCTATTTATGACAAACCCACAGTCAATATCATACTGAATGGGCAAAAACTGGAAGCATTCCCCTTGAAAACTGGCACAAAACAAGGATGCCCTCTCTCACCACTCCTATTCAACATAGTGTTGGAAGTTCTGGCTAGGGCAATCAGGCAAGAGAAAGCAATAAAGGATATTCAATTAGGAAAATAGGAAGTCAAAATGTCCCTGTTTGCAGATGACATGATTGTATATTTAGAAAACCCCATTGTCTCAGCCCAAAATCTCCTTAAGCTGATAAGCAACTTCAGCAAAGTCTCAGGATACAAAATCAATGTGCAAAAATCACAAGCATTCTTATACACCAATAACAGACAAACAGCCAAATCATGAGTGACCTCCCATTCACAATTGCTTCAAAGAGAATAAAATACCTAGGAATCCAACTTACAAGGGACGTGAAGGACCTCTTCAAGGAGAACTACAAACCACTGCTCAATGAAATGAAAGAGGACACAAACAAATGGAAGAACATTCCATGTCCATGGATAGGAAGAATCAATATTGTGAAAATGGCCATACTGCCCAAGGTAATTTACAGATTCAATGCCATCCCCATTAAGCTACCAATGACTTTCTTCACAGAATTGGAAAAAACTACTTTAAAGTTCATATGGAACCAAAAAAGAGCCCATATTGCCAAGACAATCCTAAGTCAAAAGAACAAAACTGGAGGCATTACGCTACCTGACTTCAAACTATGCTACAAGGCTACAGTAACCAAAATAGCATGGTACTGGTACCAAAACAGAGATATAGACCAATGGAACAGAACAGAGCCCTCAGAAATAATACCACACATCTACAACCATCTGATCTTTGACAAACCTGACAAAAACAAGAAATGGGGAAAGGATTCCCTATTTAATAGGGAAAACTGGCTAGCCATAAATAGACAGCTGAAACTGGATCCCTTCCTTACGCCTTATACAAAACTTAATTCAAGATGAATTAGAGACTTAAATGTTAGACCTAAAAACCATAAAAACCCTAGAAGAAAACCTAGGCAATACCATTCATAGGCATGGGCAAGGACTTCATGTCTAAAACACCAAAAGCAATGGCAACAAAAGCCGAAATTGACAAATGGGATCTAATCAAACTAAAGAGCTTCTGCACAGCAAAAGAAACTACCATCACAGTGAACAGGCAACCTACAGAATGGGAGAAAATCTTTGCAATCTACTCATCTGACAAAAGCCTAATATCCAGAACCTACAAAAAACTCAAATTTACAAGAAAAAAGCAAACAACCCCATCAAAAACTGGGCAAAGGATATGAACAGACACTTCTCAAAAGAGGGCATTTAGGCAGCCAACAGACACATGAAAAAATGCTCATCATCTCTAGCCGTCAGAGAAATGCAAATCAAAACCACAATGAGATACTATCTCACACCAGTTAGAATGGCAATCATTAAAAAATCAGGAAACAACAGGTGCTGGAGAGGATGTGGAGAAATAGGAATACTTTTACACTGTTGGTGGGACTGTAAACTAGTTCAACCATTGTGGAAGACAGTGTGGTGATTCTTCAAGGCTCTATAACTAGAAATACCATTTGACCCAGCCATTCCATTACTGGGTATATACCCAAAGGATTATAAATCATGCTGCTATAGAGACACATGCACACATAAGTTTATTGCGGCACTATTCACAATAGCGAAGACTTTGAACCAACCCACATGTCCATCAATGATAGACTGGATTAAGAAAATGTGTCACATATACACCATGGAATATTATGCAGCCATATAAAAGGATGAGTTCATGTCCTTTGTAGGGACACGGATGCAGCTGGAAACCATCATTCTCAGCAAACTATCGCAAGAACAGAAAACCAATGTACATAAGAATCACCTGGTACTTGTTAATGCAGATCCCTTGCAAATATTCTCATCAAGCATTTCTAGGATAGAAACCAGGATTCATCATTGCAAACAACCACTGAGTGATCTGACGTGATTGTTCCAACTTTTTTTTGAAACGGAGTTTTGCTCTTGTTGCCCAGGCTGGAATACAATGGCGCTATCTCGGCTCACCACAACCTCCGCCACCCGGGTTGAAGCGATTCTCCTACCTCAGCCTCCCAAGTAGCTGGGATTACAGGCATGTGCCACTACGCCCCACTATTTTTGTATTTTTAGTAGAGATGGATTTTTTCCATGTTGGTCAGGCTGGTCTTGAACTCCTGGCCTCAGGTGATCCACCTGCCTTGGCCTCCCAAAGTGCTGGGATTACAGGCGTGAGCCACCGTGCCCAGCCTGGTCCAACATTTTGATAAACACTGTTGTGGTTGAACTGGTAAGATCTTCAATTTGCAATTCCCCACCCAATCAATACAAACACAAACACAGAATCACAGGGGAAGCCAACACTTGGATAATTAGAGCTTATTCTATTTGTCACCAAGGACTGTTCATGAACTAGGTGCCATCAACCAGTCTGTTGCCCCCAGTTAGATTGGAAAGTACTGATCAAATCAAAAGTAACAAATCTTCTTCCAGTCCCAGCAAGCTACATTGCTTGGAACGCTCTCTCAGAGCAATTGGTAGAGTTTCTGAACCTGCCATATTCACTAGCAGACCTAATTTAAGACTTTATGTTAAGAGATACTTTTTCTTCTATCATAATTGAAATGCTTCTTTACCTAGAATATCCTCATGTAATTCTTTTGAGCTACTTTATAAAATAACATAACTTATTGAAAAGTGGGGGGAAAGCCTTTATGGCAGATAATCCTCACAACCCTCCATGTGTAGGGTATTCTTACAATTCCCACTTAATAGGAGGAGAAACTGAGGCACATAAAAGTTAACTGATCTACCCATTGTGATAACAGATACTAAGTGATGAAGCTTGGCTGTTTTCCCACATATTCAGATCCTAGGGGCTGCACAGTTATCCCTTCAAGTGAAAAACAGAGATCTGGGGGTTGGTGATGCCCTTTGAGCAATACTTAAAGCCAGCCCTAACTAGAACTTTCCAGATACAAGGGCCAATGATACTCTTTTTGTTAAAACCAGAGGGTTGTTTTCTGCCCTTGGCAGTTAAAAGAATACTAATACCAATACTTACTTCAAAGACATTTTTTTTCATGTTTAGATCCAGATTCCATTTTTTGCTTTGAATTGTTATTTCTGTGACATATTGACATCTTTAATAAAGATATTCAGAACATCTAGTATATTGTTGGCACCATGTAAATATGTTAGGTAAATAAATGTGTGCCTCTTACCTTTCACCTCTTCCTCAGTTCCAACCCTTTACTGTTCCTTCCACGCAGTAATCAAACTAGTGGCTTATGCTCTGATTTTCCTTTGGGGTATGGTTTCTTTCTTACTTGAGAAAGTTCTAGGGAAATAATTTATTTTTATTGTCTGGAGCAAGTCTTAGATAGAATCTTCAGCACTTTTCAAATTGTACTTGAATTATCAGCCACAGAGTAAGAGTTGTTGCTTTTATCAGTTAGCTGTATTTAAAAATTCTCAGGTGAATATTTGTGGTGATTTCAGGGCATCAGCAAATATGGTGGTTAATCTCCACCCTTCCTCCATCTGTTCTCCACCCCTCACTGCCGTTCTCTGCACTCTGGATAGGGGGGAGGTACACCCATATACACTGCCTCATGAAGCCCATTTTGTCCTATAGTTTCTTGATGGAAAGCATCTACAGGAGATCAGAGTCAGAGAATAGAGAAGTTGGAGTATTTCTTACCCCACATTCTCCCTGCCCTTGATACTGTGGTCAGCCAGTGGTTTTACCTTCAGGATTATAGCTCCTATCAGTTTGCTCTCTTTCATTGGTTCAGCTGTCACTATTTCCTTTCCTTGGCCTTCAGGCCAAGCTGGGTGTGATAACAGCATACCACGCTTGCTAGGCCCTGGGTGCCTCAATGTGGCAGATTGTTTTTCCAAAAGGACAATCACAGAATTTCCTCTCCTACTTGCTCCTAAAGAACCTTGACATTCCTGCATCAAAAGGTGGAATCTCTGTCCCCTCTGCCCCCCCTTGAACCTGGGATGGATTTTGTGTTTGGCCTTGACAAATAGAATCAATAGCAGGGACATAATGTAGCTTCCAAGGCTAGGTCATCTCCTTTAGGTAAACCTTCCTCCTAGCTTTCTCGAAACATGCACATTTAGAGCCTTCAGCCACCATGTAAGAAATCTAGTTACCCTGAGGAGAGACCATATGGAGAGACCACATAGAGACAGAGCTCTGTCTGAGGACACTGGTTGTTCTAGCCCCACCCGTGTGAGCCTCCCTGTCTAGGTGCAGATATGTGAATAGGTGACCTTCAGATGATTCTTGTTCTAGCCAACGTCTGACTACAAATGCATGAGACACCCTGGTGAGAACCACCCTGCTGAGCCCATTCGACCTCCTGAACCATGAGAAGTAATATACCACTAAGTTTTGGTGTAGTTGGTTAGGTAACTGTAGATAACTGATACACTCAACATCCTTTGCTAGTTGCCTTAACTATACCCACATCTCTTCAAATCCCCAGCTGAGCATGCCTTCTGTTTCTTGTGGGACCCTGACTGCCATGCTGAGAAAGATAGCATCATATATATTAGAACTCAAAAGAACCTCAGAAATCTTAGAGTGAGATCCACCCCTTTAGGTTACAAGTGAGGAAACTGAAGAACCAATTGAGTAAAAAACAAATAGAATTTTATAGGTAGGGAATTAAGGTCCTGACCCGTGCAGTGACCCACAGCTCATTAGGGCTCAGATTAGAACGCAGCCTCTATCCACAGCTTTCCTCTACCTAGAGCTTTGTGATTGTTGAATTATCTTACAAATATATTATGCAACTTAAGTCACTTTGGGTCTTGGTGCAGTTTTTAGTCCCAAGACTTCCGACTTTTGGGGTGTCAAGAGAGCCCCATTATTTTTTACTGTATTATGTGCTGTGATGTCCGTACCTGTGTGGTCCTGATTCCAAAGCTAAGCAGATTTTTTCTAATGAGGACAGGCAGCTTCCCTTTGGAGAATGGCAGAAATGGCTTCTTGGCCATGCCAGCCATCTCCTGGAAGCCTTTTCTCTTTCCTTAAAGTCGCTGTCACAGAAACTTGCCGTTTGTCACTCTTGAGGCCCAAGGGACCATTATAAGGTTGTGTGTGCTTCAGCTATGCTGAAGCTAGGTAATTATCTTAGGTGTGCATAGACCCTAAACAAAGATTAATAAAGAACGCAGTAATTTCCTTGTCATTCTCATTTATTCGGTTGTTCATGCTAGAGTCTGCTAATTCAGATTTGGATGCATTTGTGTGCTTGTGTGTGTGTGTGTATGTGTGTGTGTGTGTTTATCACACATGCTTTCTGCTGATTAGCCAATCTATGCTAAAATAATATTCTTATTATTTTACTCTTTTAATGTAATTGTATTTTAAATTTTTTAAAATTTTTTGATTTCTTTCTTTTTTCTTTTCTTTTCTTGCTCCATGAGGCTGGAATGCAGTGGCATGGCCTTAGCTCACTGCAGTCTTGACTTCCTGAGCTCAGGCAATCCTCCCACCTCAGCCTCGTGAGTGGCTGGGACTAAGGTGCACACCACCAAGCCCATAAGGTAATTATATTTTAAGAGGCACTTCCTAGAGAGATAATGTTTAACAAAAAAGTGCAGGAATTGGGAGGAGTAGGATTGGCACTTCAGATACTACCTTAGGACTTTTTCGTTTTCAGAAGACTGCAATACAATTCAAACCAGCAGAAGCAGAAGAGAAAATATATTAGTCTCATATGATGAAGTCTAGTTAGACTACAACTAAATCAAGGTGCTTAAATAATATCATCAGGAATGTGTCTTTTTCAGTCTCTCAGGTGTTCTTTCTTTACCATTGGCTTCAGTCCCAGGTAGGCTCTCAGCTCAAGGTGGTAAAATGGTCACCAACAGTTCCAGACTTAGCCATCCCAGTGGAAAAATCATGTGTCTTTCCTTGTAGCCCCAGCACAAATCCCAAGGCTGGCTCGCATTGCATCTCTCTGACTATAGATAAGAGTTTCTAGATTACCCACAGTTGGGCTATAAACCTACCCCTGAAACCATAAGACCTAAAAGTAGAAGGGGATGCTTCCTTAGAGGAAAACTGAACTGCATTTACTGGAAGAAAGAGGTATAGATGCTGGGCAAGAATAAACAACAAATGTCCACCACAAAAACATGGCAAGATAGCCGGGCACGGTGGCTCACGCCTGTAATCCCAGTACTTTGAGAGGCTAAGGAGGGTACATCACCTGAGGTCGGGAGTTCGAAACCAGCCTGACCAACATGGAGAAACCCCATCTCTACTAAAAATACAAAATTATCTGGGTATGGTGGCACATGCCTGTAATCCCAGCTTCTCAGAAGGCTGAGGCAGGAGAATTGCTTGAACCCTGGAGGCAGAGGTTGCGGTGAGCCGAGATAGCACCATTGCACTCCAGCCAGGGCAACAAGAGTGAAACTCCGTCACAACAAAAACAACAACAACAACAAACTTGGCAAGACAGCATCACTCCCAATTCCTTTGTGTGGCTATGACCTGCTCCCTGCTGACACACCCAGCCACCCTGTCTCTGCTAACCAGTCTCCGTATTTAACAGCAAACATGCTGGCCTTCTGGCAGTTTGCCCCAGGCTACCATGTTCTTGGTCACCTCACCTCGGGGCAGTGGTATGTTCGTAAGTGTTTATCATCTCGCTCTTCAGGGGCAAAAAAATGCCCTGACAATATTTGCCAATTTCTTTTGTGTAAATACTCTCATCATGACTGATTTCCAGCTAGTAATGTGACATCCATGAATGTGGAGGTGGGAGGAAAGGCCACGATCCCCTTTCCCCATCAGTGCGAACAGGCTCCAGCACACCTCTTCCTCTGGAGTCTTTACCCATTCTGTTCTTTCTGCATAGGAGGACCTCTCTAAGGCCCTCCACTTCCCCACAGACACTTCCAGGTAATTCACACAGGTCTTCAACCCCTGGCCCAGCTGTTGGCATCTTACCTGGAAGCAGTCCTGTATCCGGGACCCTTATGTTTCCCTTTAGTATAGACACTTATAAATGTCTTCTATTAAATGATAAGCTCATGGCATCCACCACATTTTGCTTAGTATCTACTACATAATAAGTCCTCATAGTTATGGAATGAATGAATGAATGAATGAATGTATGCACTCCTTGTGTCTCACGAAATCTCTTTCTGTGGGCAGCTATCTACTTTACCTGGCACAGGACAGAACACATGTACTAAAGAGGTAGACAATACAGGTTGGAAACGACTTTCCAAGGGTTGGGCTCATTGCTTGTTCTCACTTCACTAAGATGCTTGTGCCCAAGTGATCAATAATTCACTTTTTGGTCCCCAGGCCTATGTTTGCCTTCATAACCCGTGAAGCCCCAGGGAGGCATTCATTAGTGAATGAGAACTTCATGCAAGGATGGAAGATGTTGTGTGAACTGAGTGCTTTGCTTATTTTTGTTTGTAAGAAATGCTTCCCAGAGGGGCAATAAAGCCATCAGAATGGGGTGCGTAGGGCATGGCAGGGGATGCCAGATGATGGTAGGAGGGAGGGAGGAAAAAGAAGTGCCCAGGAGGAAAAATTGAGGGAAACTAATTCATTCCCAACATCTTTCTTGAGCTTGAAGGGAGTGAACATTCTATACTCAAAAGTGCTTTGAAGCTTGGTTTAATATTGCATGCCTTTCCTAGGAAGTTATACATAATGATAGATCATTCTGATTCTCAACAATATAAAAAAATTCTGACATCAAAAATGGCCAGCAGCTCAAAGAAGGGGTCAGTTTCTATTTATATAGGAGGTAGAAAATAGCTTTTAAGCCTCCTGGGTACCCCATGGAACAGACCCAAATGTACATGTTCCTCTAACTCCAAGAGAGGTTCGGGTTGGAGTGCATGCATAGGTACACATTCATGTGCTCACAGGCTGTGGTAGCAACACAGACAAGAAGGGGAACACCGACAGCTACTGCCTCATGAGTGTCCTTTATAATTACATGGCTCTGTTGAAAGGGAAGAAAACTATTAATATCATTTCTTGAGCCTTATGATGTTCCATAGCATCTTTATTATTGGAAGGGTTTTCTCTTCCTTCCTCTCTGCTTCACTGGCTCCTTACATTCCCTCCAACAGTTTCTAAGGCACCTGAACATAAGGTCTAGACTTTGTCTTTAGGAACTCTACAGCCAAAAGAAATGATTCTTTACCTGGGTCTGTGATCCCCAAGGGGGTCTAGGTTTAGAGTTTGGGGTCTTGTGCATGCCTTAATATGGAACGCAAAATTCCAGTTGTCTAGAGAGGGGTCCATAACTTTCATTTGTGTCTCAAAAAGGTTCCGGAAGCTCACAATGTTAAGAGATGAGCCTGTTACTGAACAGAATCAGGCAGCAATCAAGGTGTCAGGAAGGTACCGTGGTCTTACAATAACACTGTGTGGTGGTCTGAACTCAGAGGTGATGCCCTCAGGGAGAAAGCAGGTGAGCTTGGGCCTCAGATATGTGAAGTTTCAATCGTGGTTCTGCTACTGAGTCTTTGGGAGACCTTGGGCAACTTGTATAACCTCCCTGACCTCAGCAACCATACTTGCTTTGAGGGTTAAATGGACAATGTACAGGGTGTTTGAAAAGTTGGACCACATAGGACAAACTTATGTTTAAACAGTATGTCAGTTATATTTTCCAATACTGTGCTCAATCTATTTTTCTTCATTCTCCAGACACCTTTTCAGGTGAAGAACTTCTCAACTTAAAGTAATGAGTCCAATTGTCCATTTGAAAAAATACAGTAAGTTCTTGTTTTCTCTGTGTCCAGACTTTTGTGAATCCTCTGTAGTTTATAGTGAAATTCAGAAGAATTTTACTTGAAAAGCTGTCTGGAGATTGGGAAGAGAGACTATTGAGCATGTAAACCTATGTAAATAGGTTTACATCCCTACACATTTTGGACACCCTCCATCTACAGGTTGTTGAGACACTGATATTTTATTTTTTCCTGTGGAAGAGGCAGAGGTATGCAACCCCAGAGGAATCAACTAGCAGCACAGCTAGGGCTCTCCTGATTCTTGCTCTACATCCCATCAACTGTTCACCACAGGCATTCAAATGTGTAGCTGGCCATATGCCCCTGTCCTCCTGTTTGTCCGATCCTCCATCTTTCTCACTGCAGTGGCAGCAAGGGATTGAGCAGTCCTCCTGAATGTTTCATCCTAGACAGGTAGCTTCCTTGGATCTGGCCTGAGGGGAAAAGACTTAATCAGAGAGGAATGCACGAATGTCTATTCATATGAATGTGTTTTTAACAAAACGAAGGTTAAGTTAGAGAATAAGAATCCTGGGCTGGGCATGGTGGCTCACGCCTGTAATCCCAGCACTTCAGGAGGCCAAGGCGGGCGGATCACAAGATCAGGAGATCAAGACCATCCTGGCTAATATGGTGAAACTCTGTCTCTACTGAAAATACAAAAAAAAAAAAAAACAAAAAAAAAAACAAAAAAAAAAAACTAGCTGGGCGTGGTGGCGGGCGCCTATAGTCCTAGCTACTCGGGAGACTGAGGCAGGATAATGGCGTGAACCCGGGAGGCAGAGCTTACAGTGAGCTGAGATTGTGCCACTGCACTCCAGCCTGGGTAACAGAGCGAGACTCTGTCTCAAAAAAAGAAAAAAAAAAAAAATCCAGGGGGAATCTTGATCACTCCCCCATCAGGTTAAGTGTCCCTGCTGTGTGCCCCCAGAGGGCTCTGCACCCAGCACTCTGGGTTGCAATTGCTTGGTTTATTGTCTGTCTTCTTTCTGGGCTTCCACCTAGTGCTCACATCATGTCACAGGGCCTGATAGGCACATAATATGTACTCAACAAGTATTTTTCTATGAATTACTTCTTAAAGAAATTTAATGTCTTCCTGAAAATTGAAAGGGAATGTGACTTGCAATGATTGAGTTACATTTGGAGATGAAAATAAGAAATATAAGTCTTATTAGCAAAGCGAAACACCTGAGCTGTAATTCCCCCAACTTCTTTTCTCCCACGAAGTTGTGTCATTAACATAAGAAGAAACAAATGAGCAAATAAGCACTAATATGCAAAGGATGTTATTAAGGAAGCCCTACATCTTTGAATAAGCAATCTGACTTTTAAGAAATTATCCTATGCACATCAGCATAAAAGAAAATGTTTAAAGCTATTGGCTGCAGCATTGTTATCAAGAATAAAAAACTGGAAACAATTTAATTTTATAGATGGTCTCTGTACAATGGTTCAACTTACAATTTTTCAATGTTGCAAGCAGGGACAGCTGTGGTGCCATTGCAGGGTCCTAGCCCCACTTTATGGACATTTTATCTGTGTAAGGAGCACACTAGAGACACTTTTGGGTCTTGAAGCAGTGAAGGCAATGGTTCCGAGCTCCAGCAGTTCAAATAATCACCTTGAGGGTTTTTGGAAAATAGATTCCCAATTCATACTCCTGGAGATGCTCATTCAGGAGGTCTGGAATAGGCCCCAGAATCCACGTTCTTAACAAATGCTCCCTGTGAGTCAGGTTGATCAGTTAGATTTGGGGACTGACTTCTGAGGGACCCATAGCAAGAGCTGAGTAGTCTCGGGCAGTTTCTCTATGACTCACTTCTACAAAGCAGTGGTGGAGGATGTGAAAGAAGCACCCACAGAGCATATTAAAAATGCAGATTTCACATCAGTAGAAAGTGGCTAAAATGACAAAGACAGACAACAGCAAATATTGGTGAAGATGTGGAGCAGCTGAGACGTTTATTCCATTGCTGATACGGGTATGAAACTGTACAACCTTTTTGAAAAACGGTTTGGCATTTTCTCACAAAGTTACACATACGCCTACCCTGTGATCAAGCAATTCCATTCCTAGGTGTTTACCCAAAATAAGTAAAAGCATATGTTAACACAAAGAGTTGTGTGCTAATATTCATAATTGCTGAGAATGCAAAACATCTTCCAGTGGACACAGCATAAGGTGGCCTCCCAAAAATCCACAGCCTTGTATAATCCCCTCGAGTGTGGGTGGAACTTGTGACTTGCTCCTAACCAATATAGCAAAGGTGATGAAATGTCATATGCCTATGATTATGTTACATGTATAAGACTCCATTTTAGCAGGCTGGAGAGAGAGACTTTCCTGCTGGCCTTGAAGAAGTAAACAGCTATATTGTAAGCTGCCCTTGGAAAAGGCCATGTGGCAGGGAACTGCAGAGGGCAGCCTCCAGCTGACAGCCAGTACAAAGCCAAGATCCATAGTCCTACAACTGAAAAGACCTGAATTCTGCCAACAACCATGTGAACTTGGAAGAGGACTTCCAGCTCCAGACAGTAATGGAGCCTGCTGACACTGTGGTTGCAGCTTTGCGAGACCCTGGCAGAAGACCAGACTAAGCCATGCCTCAGCTCCAAGCCATGGAAATTGTGAGCTAATATAGATTGGACATCCTAAGTCTAAAAATCCAATCTGAAATGTCCAAAATCCAAAACTTTTTGAGCACTGACAAGATGCTCAAAGGAAATGCTCACTGGAGCATTTTGTATTTTGGATTTGGGATGTTTAACCAGTGAGTATAATGCAAATATTCCTAAATCTGAAAAAAATCAAAAATTCAAAACACTTCTGGTCCCAGACATTTCAGATAAGGGAGACTCAACCTGCAAATGTATGTTGTTTTAAGCTGCTATGTTTGTGATAACTGGTTATACAGCCTAAAAAACTAACACACACCCAAATGCCCCTCAGCAGGTGGCTGTATGAACAAATTGTAGCATATTCCATATGTAGCACAGTGGAGTATTACTTAGCAATGAAAAAGAACAATTAATATCTATAACAACATGGATGACTCTCAAAACCATTATGTTAAGTGAGAGGCCTGGCTCAAAAGAGTATACACATGTGATAGAAATCAGAACAGTGGCCACTTCTGGGAGGGTGGGTGACTGGCTGGAAAGCGGCCTATGGAAACTTTCTAGAGTGATAGAAGTTTTGGTTGAGGTGGTGGAGTACATACATTTGTTGAATCCCATTGAAAAGTGCACTTAAAATCTCTGCATTTAGTTGTATGTAAATTATGCTTTAATTTTAGAAAAAGGCAAATAGCCCTCTCTTCCAGATTCAGTGGGTCTAGAGAAGTAGGGTATAGAATTCTTCATTTTTAGCAAGCATCTCCAGACAATTGTAATGCAGAAGTCTTTTAGCCACACTTTGAAAAAACCCCAGGGCTCTAGGTCATTTAAGCCAGAAGGATGGAGGAATCGGGAACATATGGTTTCTTCCAACTCAAACTAGCTTTTTCCCAAAGGACTTGTATTCTAATTAGAACAACAATGATTTTATTCGTTATTCAGCCAGTCAACAGGCAATTTCATTCAGTTCAATTAATTGAGAGTTTCTGAGAACATGCTATTTATCTTATTCAAAGAAATCATAAGACGTAACCATTCTTCCAAAAGTGCTAAAATTTAATTGAGGATAATACCCCTGTATGTATGAAATTGGAAATGGTTCAATTGCAATACAAAGCAAACAATATAATTACTCATTTCCTAGTTATTGAATCTAGTTTTTTTGTTTTTTGTTTTTTGTTTTTTGTTTGTTTGTTTGGTCACTTTCCAAAGTATTCCCAATAGCCATGATTTCCTTATGTCTGCGTATCTTTAAAGTCACTTTTTATGGCATACTCAGTAATTTTAATGAAGACTCAAGTGTTCTTTACCCTGTTAGTTTTCCTCCCATTATAAGGCTGTTGCTTCTTTTTTTGTCCATTTTTGTTCTAGTCAGTCATGAATCATGCTGCTGGAAGCTTTCAGGAGCTCTCAGTTGAGGATCATGGCAATAATCGGCCCCACCTGCCTTCCCTGATATCTTGGCAAAGCCTTTGGTCCTGCCCCATGTTCCAAGAACCAACCAAGGAAACTGATTCTAATCAGAAGCCCAGCTGGACAGATGGAATACAATATCCTAATTCCCAAATGCTGCTGCTTTTTGCTGAGCTCATTTCACTCGGCAAAATTTCTTTAACTTCCTAAGCACTGAATTTTAATCCTCATTAAGTATCACAACCTATAATAATGTTCACACAGATTCATACTTGTGAAAGCTTCCTGACAATTTTCTACTTCATTTTCCTCAATTCCAGGTCATTCTAAATGATGCTTTTCTACTATGGACAATAGAATGGTCGATGATCCAGAAAACGATGTTTCTCTTTGGTGATAAAGATAGAAAATTTCTTCTTTGTAATGCAAGAGTAAGACACCTCAGAGTAGTAAGGGCTTTCTGAAAACTTATTTTGTCATTAGAGTAAATTCCCCATTATCTAGAATATATATCCAGGGACCTAAACAAGATAAAATACATCTACAGAAAAGTAACCAGGGTGGAGAATGCACAGGGAATCTTTGGTTCAAAGAGGAGAAGGCTCAGATATAGCCTTCAATCTATAGCAGTGTCAGTCTACATGGCTACAAGAAATAAAATTAGGTCTGATGGTGGAAGGAACAGAGTGAAAATCTTAGCGCAATAAATAAGGAGACATTTCCTTACAAGGAGATAACAGCCATTTATTAAATCACAGTTCTGTGGGTTGGAAGTCCAAGTACAGCATGGTTCTGCTGGTTCCTCTGCTTAGACCCTCATGAGGCTGAAATCAAGGTGTTGGCAGGTCTGGATTCCATTCTAGAGGCTGTGGGGATGAATCTGCTTCCAAGCTCATTCACATTGTTGGCCAGATTCAGTTCCTTGTAGGTGTAGGACTGAAGTGCTTGGTTCCTTGCTGGCTGCCAGTATGGACTGATCTTTTCTCCTAGAGGCTGCCACCTTCCTTCTCATGCTTTCCATATGCATCTCCTGTTCAGCAACGGCAGGTTGAGTCCTTCTCATGCTTCAAGTGTCCCTGACTTCCCCGTCTGCCTCATCGCTCTGACTGACTCTTCTGCCTTCTGCGGCTGCTTTTAAGGACTCACATGATTACACCGGGCCCACTCAGAAAATCCAGGATAATCTCCCTACTTTAAATTCAGCTGGCTAGTTGCCTTAATTGCATCCACAAGTCCAAAGCAGAACCTAGATTAAATATTTAATTTAATAACCAGGAGATAGGAATCTTTAGAATTCTACCTACTGCATGAGTTTCTTATTCTCAAAGATAAAAATAACGCTGAGGAGAGGAGCACCATAGTAGCCAAAGAGAGGTCATCCTGGAGCTGCTCTACTTGGACCAGGACAGTGTAGGGAAGTACAAATTAACAGTCATTCCCAAGCCCCTTCTCCTCTCCTAGCCCTAGAAAACCAATGATCTACTCTCTACCTCTAGATTTGCCTACTCTGGATACTTTGTATAAATGAAATCATATAATACGTGGGGTTTATTGTCTGGCTTCTTTCACTTAGCATAATGTTTTCAAGGTTCATCCATGTTGTACATGACTCATTTTTGTTTCATTAATATTCCAATATATAGATATATTACATTTTGTTTATCTGTTCTCTGTGATTGTCTTGATCATCCCCTCACAGTAGCATTCTCTTAAACTGCATTCAATGCAGCTAATGAGAAGCAGACCTCTCACCATCTCTTCTTTTCTTTTCTTTTTTTAATTATACTTTAGGTTCTGGGATACATGTGTAGAACATGCAGGTTTGTTACATAGGTATACATGTGCCACGTGGTTTGCTGCATCCATCAACCCGTTATCTACATTAGGTATTTCTCCTAATGCCATCCCTCCCCTAGTCCCCCATTCCCTGACAGGCCCTGGTGTATGATATTCCCCTCCCTGTGTCCATGTGTTCTCATTGTTCAACTCTCACTTATGAGTGAGAACATGCAGTGTTTGGTTTTCTGTTCCTGTGTTAGTTTGCGGAGAATGATGGTTTCCAGTTTCACCCATGTCCCTGCAAAGGACACGAACTCATCCTTTTTTATGGCTGCATAGTATTCCATGTTATATATGTGCCACATTTTCCTTATCCAGTCTATCACTGATGGGCATTTGGGTTGGTTCCAAGTCTTTGCTATTGTGAATTGTGAATTGAGACAGAGTCTTACCCTTTCACCCAGGCTGGAGTGCAATAGCACAATCTCAGCTCACTACAACCTCTGCCTCCCAGGTTCAAGTGATTCTCCTGCATCAGTCTCCCGAGTAGATGGGATTACAGGCATGTGCCACCACACCCAGCTAATTTTTTTGTATCTTTAGTAGACACGGGGTTTCACCATGTTGACCAAGCTGGTCTTGAACTCCTGACCTCGTGATCTGCCTGCCTCAGCCTCCCCAAGTGCTGGGATTACAGGTGTGAGCTATCGCTCTTGGCTGAGACTAGATCTTAAAAAAAAACAGCTGCACTCACTTTGCTCTTTTTTGGAACACTTGCTCTGGGAAATCCAGCTGTCATGTCATGAAGACACACACACAGCCCTAAGGGGAAGTTCATATGGCAAGAAACTGAGGTGCTTACCCACAGCCAACACCAACTAACCACACATCTGAGTGTGCTATCTTGGAAGTGGGTCCTACAACTCCGGTCAAGCTTTCAGATGACTGTAGCCCTGCCCAACATCTGGACTGCAATATCATGACTGAACCACCAGCTAAGCCACTTCCAAAGTCTTTACCCACTGAAACTGTGAGAGACTATGATATTGTTTTAAGATACTAAGTTTTATGCTAATTTTTATGGAGCAATAGAGACTTACTACATATAGCTTTATCCTTAATGTCTTTTTCTCACATTCCATGTTTAATTCATCAGAAAATCATGTTGGCTTTACATTTCAGTATATCTAGAATCTGATCATCCCTTATTGTCTCCACTGCCACACTCTAGCCCATCATCTCTCATGAGAATTTTCACAACAGCTTCCTTACTGGTTTCCTTGTTTCCACTCCTGCCCTACCTCAGTCTATTCTTAAAGGAGCATCCATGATCCTTGTAAGACATTAGTTAGATCATGCCACTGTCCTCCTCAAAATCCTGCACATTTTCCTTATTTCACTCATATAAAGGCCCAAATTCTTAGAGTGGCTCAATATCTCATCAACTACTATCCCCAGGGTCTAGAACAGGCCATGGGCACAAAAGATATTTTCTAAGCCAAACCGAACTGAAGGTGTGGAGAGAAAGGAGCAGAAAGATCCCCATTATCATCACGCATAGGGGTTGGGGGAAATGGGAGATGGGAGGAGAATAGTGAAAATAGGAATAAGCATAAAGTCTTTTAATAGAATTTCATTATTTATTTATTTTTTCAAATGTTTATTTTATGTACAAATAACTATCATGGGTTTTCATTGAATAGATGCCTTGGAGAATCCTTTGAAGGAAGATCATTTAGTCCAACTTAATGAAACCGATATCCTTCGCTTACTGACAGAAACACTGGCGGCACATATTGAGGCCATATTTCTGGATCAGACCGTGCCCGTTTGAACAGACGCAATGAGAGCGAGAACCCTGGCTGAATTTTCACGGGTGGCTCCAGTTATAGCTGCTGGTGACCCATCTTGCTGTCAGGAGTGCAAAGAGGCAAAAGGTGAATTTCACTATTTTTTATTTTTTGTAGAGATGGGGTCTTGCTATGTTCCCCAGGCTTGTTTGAAAATCCTGGCCTCAAGTAATCGCCCCAGCTTGGCCTCCCAAAGTGCTGGAATTACAGGCATGTGCCACGGTGCCTGGCCTTTTAATAGGATTTCAAAGTGTTCCCTCCCTGCCTCCCTCACCACACCTGTAGAATCTAGATAGGAAGACAAGACTGAGAGGTCAGAGAAGAGTGACAAGAGGGAGATGGACAACGAGAAATGACAAAGGCAAGTTCCATCCAGTCCCTGTTTTCCAGAGCTGAGCCCTGACCCCTGAACTGCAAGGGGAGGAGTGTGAAGCTGTCCTGGATTTGGAGCTTTTGTCCTCTAACCACAGTGAACTTTTTTTTTTTTTTTTTAAGCCAACCATGGTCTAGTCTACCTTAATACTTGGCTGAGTTATACCAGGAGGCTGCTATTTGAAATTGTCACACTTTTCAAATACCTCAGCTGGTGACAAACATGGCTATAATGCAAATGGCCCAGCGTCCCTTCAAAATTGCCAAACGTGAGGTTTCAGGCTGGGACTTGCAGTTACTTTAAATTCTCTCTTTGCTCTGAATTCTGCTCAGTTCAAATGAAATGCGTGCATCACACATCAAGAACGACAGGGAGCCATCTGAAATTTCCTGAAACACCTGGTGCCGGGCAGGTTGAGGCAGGCAATCCTGTCATGCTGCCCTTGACAGGTTTGTGATAGCATCTTTTTTTGGTCTTTATGTTATTTACTGACAAATTCCAAGTAACGTCAGAGCTGATGAATACAAAACAGCCACTGTGACTGCAATCCTGCCACTACCAAGAGCACAGACTTCAATGGATCCACAGCAGCGCTTTCCAGCCAGAAGCGGCATGACCCATGGTGGGTTGGAGAAACAAGTCAATGGATCACGACAGCATTTCACAACAAAATCAAGGAGGATGAAAATGAGAATACCAGAGTTTACAGTTCAGAAAAAACATAAGAACTGTTTTATGAAACTTCAGCTTTAATCACATATGTGTATGTGTGTTTATGTATGCTCCAGGTTTAATATAAAATTAAATTCTTTGCTTACAGTTATGGTCAAAGGAGTCCACAAACCACTGATTTTTGCCAGAGTCGAGGCTGGCAAAATACTGTCTTCAAGCCAAAATCAGCTCACTGCCTATTGTCTGTATGGCCTGAAAGATAAGAAAGACTTTAACACTTTGGAATGTTTGGAAAAATTCAAAAAGCAAGATATTTCATGATGTGTGAAAATGATGTGAAATTCAAATTTCAGTGTCCATAAAATACTATTGGAACACAGCCACACCCATTTGTTTATGTATTGTCTGTGGTGCTTTTAGCAAAGTTGAGTAGTTGCAACAGACACTTTATGGTCCACAAAGCCTAAAATATTTTCTATCTTTATGGGCAAAGTTTACCGACCTCTGATCTAGAGGCCTCATTGTTATGATGCATTTTTTTTCAAGTCTATATATCTGTTTAATTTGGTTTATAGAAGAAACAGGGAAAGGTTCGGACACAAGATTGCACTGTGGGATTCTAGGCATGTTGTGGACACTGCCACTCCTCCCCACATCTCCTGTCCTGTTTTGTGTGCCCCTCCCCTGGCCCCTGTGCCTTCTGTGGCCTGCACCTGTGGCTTTCTGCAGAGGCCTGCCCTCGGGCTCTCAGAGCAGCTTTGCCTGCCTGTGCAGCAGCTGGAGGTACCCAGGAGTTTAAGCTACCGCAGGCAGGCCTTTGGTCAAGACAGTGGGGTATGAAATGTAATCCTCTTGCTCAAGTCGTGAGGACAGAACTCTGAAGTGTAACTTTCAATCCAGATGTCCACTATGGGATCAGGCTAGTTCCCTTTCTCTAGACTTTGCCTGAATCACACCCTTGCTTGAATTCTCTCCCTTCCCCATCCTGCTTGCCCCATTCCTTTTGGGTTTCCTGAAGCACTTGCTTTGACACTGGGGTTGCACATGCATCTGACTCTGTCAGAGTCCTCTTTGGGGGAGCCCAGCCTGAGAGAGGGGAAGCAGTGGGGAGGTTCATAAAAGGCAACTCTTTCTGACAAAACTTTGGCTTAATGGGTGCTCCCTACAATGTCTTGCTGAATATGGACACTTCCCACATTGTTTTTGTTTTTCTGAAAGTGAGAAGGTGGTTATCTCATTTAAGATGATTTTGCAATGCATTGTAATTTCAAAGAGTTCTGAGATGAGTCAAGATAATTGGATTCTATTTCCAATGGATCCACTGGGCAAGTAATAAGCACCATTAAAGTCGTATTCTCCCATTTGTAGGAGGTAGAGTAGCTAATGTTTAAGCTTTCCCCTATCTTTCCGAGTCTCCTTGTAAAGTGGGTGCTTTAAACCATCTTCTAGATGCTAACTAATCCCAATCAGGGCACCTAACTGCAAACCTGGTTGGGCTCCAGAATTCAGGTACATCACTCACACAGCAGAGGTGCTGGACCCGGCATTGTGGGTGGACACCAGAGGTACACTGGAGACCGTCCAGGGGACTCAGTGCTCCCCAACCTCAAGCCTTGACACTGGTTGCCAATCAGCAGCACTCAGAGACTTTGCTTTCCAATATGGAGCCAATAACTGCAGTTTTATGCTTTAAAACCCCGGGCTCCCTCTAACCTCTTGATCCTAGCTGGGACTGTGCGTATTGGGCTTCCTGTGTGGCACCCAATCTTTGGTCTGTTCCTTTCTGTCTTGGACATGCTGCATAGCTGGCTGTTTCTGTAGCAGTCCTGTCCATGTATCAAAGCACTTTTTGGTGAGACAAGAGCAACTGAAAGGAGCCAGGAGAGGTTCTAGGTAGACACGCAAGGGGAGAGAACCCTGTAATGGAAACGGGGGAGCAGGTAAGAAGGTGGGGAACTAGAAGACAGCACACTTTATTTATATCTTGCTTACCATAAAAACTTTAAATGACACGTGAGGATATAAAGTATTTTTTTCAGCCAGGTCTAAGGATCCCTGGGAATTCTGAACATATTGTCTGAGGCCCACAAGTTCTTTACACAAATAATAATAATAATTATTATTATTTTGAGACGGCGTCTCACTCTGTCGCCCAGGCTGGAGTGCATGGTGTGATCTCGGCTCACTGCAACCTCTGCCTCCCAGGTTCAAGCGATTCTCCTGCCTCAGCCTCCTGAGTAGCTGGTATTACAGCTACCACATCAGTCTGCTTTTTGTATTTTTAGTAGAGACAGGGTTTCATCATGTTGGCCAGGCTGGTCTCGAATTCCTGAACTCAGTTGATCTGCCAGTCTTGGTCTCCCAAAGTGCTGGGATTACAGACGCGAGCCACAGTGCCCTGCCCACAAAATTATTTTTAATTTTATCTATTCATTTGGATAGCCACCTCAATGATTAAATATGAAAATGTTCACCATCTGGATACCAGAAGATGACCACATTCAACTTAAGGCTAGACCCCAATTCTGTCGCCCTCATTTTGATTTGTGTTTAAAATCTTTGGGAGTCAATGAAAACTTACAATGATAACATTTTATCTTTTTATATTTTCCACAATGAAATTAGATTTATCATTTACTTTTAAGTTTATGTAAACAATCACTATCATATAGAAAGTTTCAGATACTACATGAAAGGATAATGCCACCACTCATGCCATAAACGCTTTGACCATCCTTCTCTGGTTTTTAATCATTTGTGAGTCAGAAAGCAAGCCTGACTGCCATAAGGTTGGCACGCCTTAGCATCAAAATGATAACTGTCACCCTTACGTTGAATTCTTCTCTCATTATCAAGACAAAGCCTCCCTTTGGCTGTGATAATTTACAGTTGAGTGACATTTTCAAATGCAAAGACTTCAGTTTTAAGAATTATTTAATAAGTTGAGGATTCAAATTAACATCCTGAAAATTAACATAATTAAAATGAGTAATGCACTACTTTAATTAATGAGGAGTAATGAGAAAAGTCCAGAAGCAGAATTAATATGAAGAGGATACATTTGGCCTATCTGAAAGCCACAGGACATCATGCTGATACTAGCTTGAACATTTCAATTATAGAAAAGATAGAAACAATAATATTTGAATTTTGGTTATTTTCTAAATGATATAAATGATTCATTTCCAGTTTTTAGCATTTTCTTTCTACACTTTGACTATGAGCTAACTCTGTGTTGAAACTATGCATTTTTTTCAACATTTACAAAAAATAGAGCAGATTCAGATATTATTTTCTGTTCCCCCAGAATATTTAATGCTTGAAAAAAAAATCACAACATTAACCTTGCTTTTTATTTTATTTACTTTTCGAGACAGAGTTTCACTCTTGTTGCCTAGGCTGGAGTGCTGTGGTACGATCTCGGCTCACTGCAACCTCTGCCTCTTGGGTTCAAGTGATTCTCCTGCCTCAGCCTCAAGAGTAGATGGGATTACAGGCACCTGCCACCACGCCCAGCTAGTTTTTGTATTTTTGGTGGAGATGGGGTTCACCATGTTGGCCAGGCTGGTCTCCAACTTGCGACCTCAGGTGATCTGCCCACCTCGGTCTCCCAAAGTGCTGGAATTACAGGCGTGAGCCATCACGCCTGGCCAACATTAACCTTACTTTTAAGAGGCCAAAACCAATGTGGAGTTATCAAGTGTCATATCATTAAAACTGCTCTACAGTTTTGGTTCAGTGTGGTTTGATTCTCTTGAATTTTAAACATAGATTTCAAGTTTTTTCATAGTTTTTCTAGCATAATAACAATACAAAGAATACTGGTATAGCCAAATGAAAAAAGATTTATGATAGACTTGTACATCTTTCTACAATTGTAACTTCATCAGAAACCTCATTTGTAGCACATCATCTGTGAATTTGGGTTTTTATGACACAGATTCCTAAGGGATTTAATTGGTAAATTATCTTTGGATTTACATTTCTATGAGTGCTAAAACATAAAGAGAACACTGGTTTCTAGTACTTACACCTAGTTAAGTAAAATTTAGGATTGAAAATTTTAAGCCAATAGTAAGTATCCAAAGAACTGTTTCCCTTTGTGGGATCAATACATTACCCAAATTTGAGAAATCCTAGTGCAAATAAGCTAAAAAAAAAAAAAAAAGGCTCTTGTGTCTGTGTGGGCTTTTAGACTAAACATAGGAATATATTTTATATTAATGGGACTATCCCATTTGTGTTGTTCTATAACTTAAGTTCTTTCTTAATAATATGTCACAGACCTTTGTTTTTTTTAAGAGAAAGTGAAATAGCTGAGTCAAAGAGAATGCACATTTAAATTTAAATTTTTGATAGCTATTGTCTAATTGCTTTCCAAAAAGCAATCTATCCCACCCAGGGCACAGAAGTTTGCCACACTCTCACTAACACAGAGTATCAGAGAACTTTTAAATTTTTGGAAATCTGATGGTTGAGAAGAATTGTGTGTAAACTGAGTAAATGCTATTCTATGTTTCAAGTGTATACAGATGCTGTTGTGATTGTCGAAATATACAATCTTGTCAAAGTATTACTACATTCATTTGACCTACTTATTATGTATTTTCTCAATCAATAGCTACTTAAACCACTATCATGTAGAAGTTTGTTATTTTATTTTAAAAATGGGGTGCTCATATTAAAAAATGTTTGGAAGCTTGCAATACTTGAGAACTCTTTTCTGCATGAGAATACTATCTAACATCATACTACCCAGAGTAAATGGCAGAGTGGACCTCAGACAGAGCGGCCCAGGCAGCTGTCCCTTCCCTCAGAACTGACACAATATCATCCCAGGGATTCATAGAGGCCCCAAGGAAAGACCAGATTCCTCTTTGAGAGGAGTTTTTTCCTAAGTAATGAATAAAGATATCTTTTCTCTTTTTTATTTCCAAGTCCAGGGTCTTAATTTCCATTATTATAGAATCAGTATAAGACAATACCTTAAACAAACTAACAAAATGCAGCCCGGCCATATACCCAGACGACATAAGAAGCACACTTAGTTGGCTACTGCTCTTGAAGTTGTCTGGCAGCAGGTGATATGTCCAATTCACCCTTGTATTCCCCACTGCCTGGCACACAGATGAATGAATGAACGCATGGCACACAGATGAATGAATGAATGCATGGCACACAGATGAATGAATGAATGCATGGCACACAGATGAATGAATGAATGCATGGCACACAGATGAATGAATGAATGCATGGCACATAGATGAATGAATGAGCTGAGAGTATCCTTGTATGTATTATAAATCTGTGCAGGATGACATACTTTCTATTACTTTTCTAATTCTTTGTGTGGTTTGGATATTTGTCCCTGTCCAAATCTCATGCTGAAATGTAATCCCAGTGTTGGACATGAGGCCTAATGAGAGATGTTTGGATCATGGGCCAGCTCCTTGGTGATAAATGAGCTCTTGCTCTGAATTCACATGAGATCTGGTCATTTATAAGTGTGATATGCCTGCTCCCGTTTTGCCTTCTGCTATGAGTAAAAGCTCCCTGAGGTCTTCCAGAAGGTGAGCAACACTGGTGCCATGCTTGTACAGCCTGCAGAACTATGAGCCAATTAAACCTTTTTTCTTTATAAATCACCCAGTCTCAGGTATTTCTTTATAGCAATGCAAGAATGGCTTAATATATTACTCTCAGTTGAGTTTTAGCCTTTAAAGAAATTCTTTAGAAATTACTGGTTTAGACTTTTGCTAGAATTGGTGACAAAATATTTTAAAAGACAAGTATGGATTCTCTCTGAAAACACAACTGACTGATTTCTTTAAAATGAAGCTTCCTATTACAAGAACAGAATATAATCTCCTACCCTGGTTCAGTCTACACTATTCCAAAGAGGAAGTTTACACTTCTGATAGTGCTGTGCTGAGCAGACTGAATTAACCACAATCGCAATGACCAATTCTACTGGTTACCTTTAGCCAGAGAAGAAAGCTGTGATTACTATTAGCAACCCTGTTACTAAATGAATCCATCACATCAAATGCCACATTAGTGATGAACTAGAAAACTCTACAATTTAGGGGACAAAAATAAAAATGAAATTCTAGCAAAGACATGGAATCAACCTAAATGTCCATCAATGATAGACTGGATAAAAAAAATTTGGTACATATATACCATGGAACACTATACAGCCATAAAAAAGAAGGAGATTATGTCCTTTGCAGGGACATGGATGGAGTTGGAAGCCACTATCCTCAGCAAACTAACGAAGGAACAGAAAAGCAAACACCGCATGCTCTCACTCAGAAGTAGGGGCTGAATGATGGGAACACATGGACACATAGAGGGAACAACACACAGTAGAGCTGACTGGGGGTTGAGGGTCAGTGGAGGGAGAGCATCAGGAAGAACAGTTAAGGCTGCTGGGCTTAATACCTAGGTGAGGGGATGATCTGTGCAGCAAATCACCATTGCATACTTTTTACTATAAACAAACCTGCATATCGTGCATGTGACCCCTAAACTTAAAAGTTGAAAAAAAAAAAAAAAAGAAATCCAACAATGACCAATAAGATAAGTCTTTCTGAAGTGTCATTTGATCCTCTCTTGTTATTAATTTCTTTAAAACATTTTTTAATTGATATATGATTCAATAGAATGTATCCATTTGAGTGTACAATTCAGTGGTTTTTAGTACATTCAAAAGGTTGTGCAACGATCACCACTATCTAATTCCAGAATGCTTTCATTACCCCTAAAGAAACTCCCTACCCCCAGCTCCTGGCAGCTACTAATCTACCTTCATTTCCTCCTACTTTCCTCTAGTTAATAACGCCTCTAGCCTTGGGAGGTGGTGGCCGTTAGCATCACAGGCCTTGAGAGAGTTCTGTTTCTAAGATACTTTTCTTGCTTTGCCACCACCACTAAATGCTATTGACCAAGCAAAGAAATCCCAGGGAAGTCTCAGTAGGGCAATTCCTCCTTGTCATGTAAAAAGAGAGGGTGTGTATGAGATGGCTGGGGAAGGATGAACTGATGAGCACACAGATTATTGCCTTTACTGAAGTAGAGTATTGATTGTCATGGATGGCTGAAGATCACAATCTCTAGAAGAGATAAAATAGCAGGGCCGTTACTTTCAGTTAAACAAAGGCATTTGCCATCACAAAGTCCAAGTCTGGGTCTTCCATTTATTAGCATTATACAAAATTCTTAACTTGCTGACAGTTTGCATCTGACATTTTGTTTTCATTTAAATTTTTTAAAATATTTAAATGTTTAATTTTTGTGGGTACATAGTAGCTGTATATATTTATGGGGTACATGAGACGTTCTGATACAGGCATGCAATGTGAAATAAGCATGTCATGGACAATGGGGTATCCATCCCCTCAAGCATTTATCCTTTGTGTTACAAACAAATTACATTTGTTTAGTTATTTTAAAATGTACAATTAAGTTATCAAATATTAGGTCTTATTCTTTCTTTTTTTTTTTGTACCCATTAACCATCTCCACCTCCCCACCCCAAGCCCGCACTACCCTTCCAAGCCTCTGGTAACCATCCTTCTGCTAAATAGAGCAAGCCAGTTTAGGAGAGAGCTGCCTGGGTGTGAGAAGGAAGAGCAGCTCTGACATCCAGGGGTTGACATGGCACTCACAGCCAGGTCTCATTCTGTTGAACATAAACAATTTCATAGAACATTAACATCAGATAAAGCCACTCTGTGATCCTGATGGCTCAACACAAAGACGAGACCACTCTCTTATGTCTGAATATGGACAAAAACATGAACATTGTCCAAACCACCAAAATAGCCAAACGTCCCTTTGCCCTGGCTAATAGGAGTGAATGTTGTTTCCTTACTAATCCCAGCTTTAGCTTTCCTGCATTTCTCTCACCCTCTAGCAAAGATTTATTAGGACGCCAAATCACAGAATTGCCTTGGCTACCTGACAGCATCTATTCCAGACCAAGGCCCAGCTTCCTCAAACCCTTTTCAAAATCATATAATTCAAGCCCAAATCCTACCATATGTCCTTTCAAACACTTCTAGCTGAGATGCTTCACAGTTCTCCCTCACTGCAATGAGTAGTAAACCCAACTTGTTCATTTACAGCTGTGTTCCCGGGGATATTTGGCTGGAGGACACTGGCAGGAGAGCAGGCAGCTTCTACAAGGATGACTTCAGGGGACCTTGGAAGGGCTGTTGCCGGAAACTATTTCACCACAGGCAATGCCTGAAATTCCATCCTGAGAATGTTATTCCTTTGGGTGAACACTTATCACCTATTAAAGTAGAAAGGTTCTTAGAGAAGAAATTACCCTTTAAATACTCTTAATCCAGCAAGGCGTGGTGGGTCATGCCTATAATCACACCACTTTGAGAGACCAAGGTGGGTAGATTGCTTGAGTCCAGGAGTTTGAGACCAGCCTGGGCAAAAATTAGCCAGGCGTGGTGTCATGCACCTGTAGTCCCAGCTACTTGAGGGGCTGAGGCAGGAGGATCGCTTGAACCTGGGAGGTGGAGGCTGCTGTGAGCCACTGCACTCCAGCCTGGGTGACAGAGTGAGACCCTGGCTCAAAAACTGATAATAAATAAAAATAAATAAATACCCTTAGTCTTAGATGTCTGACTTTGAGTAACCTACTTTCATATTTCATTTATTCTTGAAATTTCCTCACATTTTAGCATCTCAGAAATTAAGGCACATCCTATGATCCATGGCATCTTAAATTATCTGAAACATGGTGATTCTTCTGAGCTTGTTTCCTCAGTTGTGAGTTTTAGTGGTGGATTAAATACTATTTCCCAAACCTCAGTAATTTGCAAATAACTCTCACCACCTTTGCTATTTGTATGTGCTATAATAATGACATTCATATCATATTTGTTCTCTACAGCAACCCCCTTTTAAAAGGTAAGTTAATGTGGCATTTTCCTCATAATCATATCCATGAAATCCTGGGCAAGATGCGCTAGCTTTCCCTAAAAATCTAGTTGTAACTTTCCCTAACATATAACATATATTTTATGTATTAAGATACATACATAATGATAAAAACTTATAAGATGTTTTTTCATGTTACACCGAAAATCATCTCTCTCACCCACAGTGGGAGCCATGCATGCCATGTTGGGAAGACATGGAACTAGCTGGCCCCTAGGAATATTCTTAGCTCCTGTGTTTGGTGTTTCTGTGGTTATAAGCCAGATATACACCATCTGTGCCCCAAAATTCAAAATCTAAGGGTCAAGACTGACATGGACAGTGACACATATTCTTTAAGCACAAAAATAAATCCTATTAACTATTTACATGGCAAAGTAGGGATAATTGTGTTGAAAGTACTGGAACTTGAACTTTAATTAGCTTTATGTTGGCAAAAAGCTTCAAATCTCTTGATACTTGGAAACACATATGATCTTTGCTTCAAAAAAGTTTGTTTTTGAATTTTGTTAGGAAATGAGGAAAACAGGTTTGTTCTGATTAATCTGGGAAAGCCTCTTAGAGAAGAAAAGATTTTAGAAACTACTCGAGCTGCTTCCTTTATGACAACCAGCCAGAGGTCCTCTAAGCCCTTTCTACACAAAGTATGATTGGTAGACATGAGCATGGCCTGGAGCTTGTTAGAAATGTAGGCTCTTGGGTACTAATGGCAGACCTGCTGAATTGGAATCTGGCCCAATTGGCCATTTTTCCTGGCCCCAAGTGATTTGTATGCATAATAAACTTTGAGAAGCACTGCTCTAAGCCATCTAAGCCTACCTTAACCGTGGCTTATCTAAAAATAGTCCTTCATAGACATATCCCAGGGCAGGTAAGCAAGAAAAGCAGTAGATCCTGATGGATTAAAAACTTGAGATTTTCAAGTGTTTCCTCTCCACCGTCTTTGAGGAACACCACATTACACAGAAGACTTAGGAAGTGAAAGTTTATTTCATTTAGGGGAAAAAATAAACACCAATTTAAACTAAAATCAAAACCCCAAACCATAACTTGTGGTCCTTCTGAGGCACTGAGGTTAACATAAAAATAGCACTCATTTTCCTCCTCTTCCCATCACATCTCACCAACTCACACCCCAGCACTCACTGGCCTGAAGCACACCTGTTGCATGTTGTCAAAATGCAACCTTCCAAATGAACACCTGAAGTGCACACATCCAAATGAAGTAAAAGATGTATGGGTTAATTTATTCACATAAAAAAGGAAATGTCTACCTCTACATGGAGAAGACATGGGCGTTTTTATGAGGAAACACTTATCTAGAAAGCATTGCCCAGAGGGCTCTCTTATTGATCTCAGAACTCCTGTTCCTTCCTTAATTCATTCATTTAGTCAACATTCAACACATATTTGTTAAAGAAATGAATGAGTGAAATCATTTCCCCTCATGGGCAATAACCCAGAAAGCCCCCTTTTCCTCTCAGCCCCTGTGGAATCTCTGGAATTTTGCCAAAGGCTATTTGATATAGTCTTCTGCCATCCTAACAACAAAATAAAATCAAAACCATTTCTTAAAATTTCTAATGACTAAGCAGAAATTAGTTATTAGGATGGCCAAATGAAACGAGCCAATCAGAAAACAAACAAACAAACAAACAAAAGCCAGGGGACTGCTCCTAACCATGGAGATTCTATCCTCTTGCATCAGCCATACTCTAATATTTAGATATAAGAGGAAAGTCTTCTATTTTTAGCTTATTCATTCCCTGTTTCCAGGTTTCTAGTCTGAACTCAAAACATTCTAGGCTCCAGTGTTGCCACCATTTCATTTCTGTGTCGTATTTCTTCAGCATATTCAAAAACTTTCCCAACTAGCTTCTCAACATTTGCTGTTGGGGGTGATAAAGGTTATTGTTAGAACGTTATCAGCTGGGCCTGGTGGCTCACACCTGTAATCCCAGGACTTTGGGAGGCCAAGGTGGGCAGATCACTTGAGGTCAGGAGTTTGAGACCAGCCTGACCAACGAGGTGAAACCCCGTCTCTAGTAAAAATACAACTATTAGCCGGGCGTGGTGGTACACACCTGTAATCCCAGCTACCTGGGAGGCTGAGGCAGGAGAATTGCTTGAACCCAGGAGGCAGAGGTTGCAGTGAGCCAAGATAGCACCACTGCTCTCCAACCTGGGTAACAGAGTGAGACTCCGTCTCAAAACAAAAACAAAACAAACAAACATGAAGAACATTATCTCATGTAATTATATATAATCAAGGACTTTGATAAGTCCATACAAATAAGAGTAACATCATTTATCTGAGAGGAAGCATTCCTCAACATGTACATTTTGACAAGCACATTTCAAATCCTAAATATTCACGTTCTTCAGTTTTCTCCAAGTACTGTCTAGCAAGGAGGAAGAATGGAAAGGAGTGGCCAGTTACTGTGCCCCTACTCTGTGCCAGGCATTCTGCTGGGTACCTGCTAAGAGTCGGGTAAAGCAGTAGATTAAAATACATCACAGATGAGCCCACTATGTGCTTGGTACTCTTTCCGGCTCTAAGGATCTAAAACAGAAATTCTGATGTAGTCGTTCTTAACCCTGGCAGTATAGTAGAATCACTTGGAATCTTTAAAAATTTATACTAATGCCTGGACCCCATTCCCAGAGATTTTGATTCAATTGGTTGAAGTGGGGCAGTGGACATCAGGGTTTTTAAGAAGTTCTCTATTTGATCAGCCTGTGGGCCAAGGTTGAAAACTACTACTTTGAAATATATGTTTTTATCATATTGTATTAAAATCATGCATATATAAGTCAGAGTAGTAAGTTTATTGAGATTTCAGTGTAATAGAAAGAATATTTTTCTTTGTGCTTATTGAGAACATGGGCCAGGTCTTATATTTCCAGTACTTATCTTCAATGTGTATTCAAGATCTTAATGATGACTATTGGGAAGCTTCTCAACATCATACCGATACCACCTAGCCCATCACATGTGGTTAATATATGTCTATTAAGTAGAAAAAAAGAGGCCAGCTATGGTAGCTCATGTCTATAATTCCAGCACTTTGGGAGTCTGAGGCAGGAGAATTGCTTGAGGCCAGGAGTTTGAGACCAGCCTGGGCAACATGGCGAGACCCCATCTCTACAAAAAATAGAAATACAAAATAAATGGAAAAAGCTGGGCACGGTGGCTCATGCCTATAATCCCAACACTTTGGGAGGCTGGGGCAGGCGGATCACCTGAGGGCAGGAGTTCAAGACCAGCCTGGCCAACATGGTGAAACCCTGTCTCTATTAAAACTACAAAAATTAACAGGGCGTGGTGGCGTGCACCTGTAATCCCAGCCACGTGGGAGGCTGAGGCAGGAGAATCACTTGAACCCGGGAGGTGGAAGTTGCAGTGAGACGAGATTGCGCCATTGCACTCCAGCCTGGTTGACAAGGGCAAAATTCCATCTCATAAATAAATAAATAAATAAATAAATAAATAAATAGGTTTCAATTAATGAAGGAATGACGATGTGGTACCATAGTACCACATTACTTCCTTGAGTCAAGGAAGGCAAAGAAATTAGCCTTCCTGAGTCAAAGAAGGCCTAGTGAACTCACTCCACGAACCTATCTCTGTGGCAGCTGTAGAAGTCCTTGGACCCTCCCCTGCTTCATCCGGGGCTTGTCATTGTCAGGGTCAAAGTGTGATTAGGTAAGGAGTGCCTTCCGTGGGAGAATCAGACATGACATTAGCACCATGGGAGAAGAAAGAGTTCCATAGGCTTGGGTAGCCAGGGACTGAATTCTGTGAGAGTAACTCTCCTTTATTTTCTTAGAGTCAACCATTTGACCTTTGAAAAATTCTGCCCTCTTTGATACAACTGACTGGGCTGTCAGATATTGAACAAAATTCCTATGATCAAGGCATACTACGCATGCGTAGGTGTTTTTGTAAGTCTAAGTTGTATTTAAATGTCACCTTCTATGAAATAATTCCTTTGAACAATTTGGGAGACCAGAATCTATGTAGCATATCCTGCTGCCTTGGTACATGCTATACAAGATGTATTACATTGTGTTCTTATCATGGTAGCTTCCCAAGACAATAGACCTCTTATTACACATATTTGGATATATTAGAGACCAGCTTATTTTGTGAAGCTTATACTAATATAATATTATAAGCTATTTTTATACTATGCCATGTTCTGTCATAGTCCACCTGTTTGATAGATGCTAGTCTCATCCTCCAATTCTTGCATGACAAAGAAGTCTTCACTATTTGACATTAATCTATGTAGCTGGTGTGTAAGGCTCTATGCAGGTTATTCTAGGAGGATGCCACCTGCTGCAGCACTAGCCATTGCAAATGTAATTAGAGTGTCCAAGAGTGTCACCTGAGTAGATGCTGGCTCAAGTGGAAGCACCCACTATTTCTTACTGGGACATGCAAAGAGCCTTGTGTGCTCTGATGAGGCAGCACAAGTTACTCGGAATTCTGGGGGACTGAGCTGCACGCAGATCCATTCCACAATATCATTTGGAAATTGGGACATTGGCAGGGAGAGGGTTCACTTCTGTACAATGGCATCTTTGCAGAAAGAAGATTTTACAAAAAAATTACCCTCCTCCTCACTTGGTCTCTCTCTCATGAATGCTCTTACTCACACTTTCACTTTGTGATCTTGATCAGATTTTCCTTCTTTCTTTCTTTTTTTTTTTTTTTTTTTTTGAGACGGAGTCTCACTCTGTCACCCAGGCTGGAGTGCAATGGTACGATCTCAGCTCACTGCAACCTCCATCTTCTGGGTTCAAGCGATTCTCCTGCCTCAGCCTCCTGAGTATCTGGAAATACAGGTGTCACCACCACGCCTGGCTAATTTTTGTATTTTTAGTAGAGATGGAGTTTTGCTATGTTGGCCAGGCTGGTCTCAAACTCCTGACCTCAGGTGATCCACCTGCCTCGGCCTCCCAACGTGCTAGGATTACAGGCATGAGCCACCATGCCCTGCCTATCACTTTAAAAAATACACCTGATTTCTAGAATGAGAAGGTAAGAAATAAACATATATCTATATGATACAACATATAAAATACATAGATTCAAGCATCTCATTCTTTTTGTTACATTTGTTATCATAACTTGCCCCATTTCACCTGCTGCTAAATTGCCTCTTTATCAACTTATTTTCCATCCTATTTCTTTACTCCTTCCTCTTGTAATTTTGCAATAGTCTTTCTCTTATTGTTCCAGCATCTCTAAAGCTTTTAACCACTGATTTGTCAAGCCATCTCTTTCCCTGTATTGATATTTAACTGACAGGGAATAATTATTAGGCAGAAAATTAGATGAGGTGCTAACCATATTGCCTTCATTTTCCTGACACAAAATTTTCCTGGCGTTTTGTTTATGAAAGATTGACTGCATTGTTCATAATTTGATGTATTTTTTTTTTCCTTTCACATTCTTCAATTTCTCCGTTTCTTTACTGAAAGGAAACAGTTACAATTATGTAGGGAAGTATGTTTGAGAATTAGTGCTGGATACCAAAGGTGATATAATAGTTAGCTAGAGCTGCATGACAATGTGCTATACACTGGGTGGCTTAAACAACCAGAAATGTATTGTTTCACAGTTCTGGAGGCTGCAAACCCAAGATCGAGGTGTCGGCAGGGTTGGTTCCTTGCAAGGGCTGTATGGAAGAATCCGTTTTGTGCCTCTCCCCTGGTTTCTGGAGGATGAGTGGTCATCTTTTGTGTTCCTTGGCTTGAAGAAGCATCGCCCTGATCTCTGCCTTTATCTTCACTTGGCATTCTCCCTGTGGGTGTGTCTGTGGACAAATATCCTCATTTCCTAAAGCTACTAGTCATATTGTATTAGAGCCTACCCTAAAGACCTCATTTTAACCTGATTACTTCTGTAAAGACCCTATTACCAAATAAGATTATATTCTGAGATACTAGGGGTTAGGACTTTGGCTTTGGGGAGACATAGTTCCATCTGTAACAGGGATGCCTTTTTCTGTGCTGTATGTATATGACTGGACTGAGAAATGTCTTCCTTCCTCAATAGCTGGCTTGCTTAGACAATGGGCCGTTCCTCCCAGTTTCATTCTGTCTTTTGACCACTTGACATTGGTCTCACTTGGTATCATCATTCTTCAAAGGAAATAGCTATTGCTAGAGAGAGAAAGCAGTGACTTGGTTTCAAAGAACCTGCCCATCATCTCTACGGGAGAATAAAAACTCACTCATACTCTCCATATCTTTGTTCCCGTTTCTCCTCATCCCTCCCCACTGCCCACTCCCCACCTCTTCTCCCAAGCTGTCACCCCCTTTGACATTTCCTTCTGACCCTTCTCAGAAGTCACTCTGGCTTAAGTCACTACCTACTGCTTTCCAGAAAGCCAAAGAAGCCACCTATCTAGGACTCTTTCTCAAACAGGCAAGATGCCAGCCTTCCTGCTGTGAACTCTTTGTCTCTCTCAGCAGCCCGGACTGAGGAGACAATCACTGACCCACAGATGAGCAATAAGCTCATCTGTGAGTAAAGAGGTCAGCGGGATGGGCTGAAAATGCCACACCTGGGGGTGGGGAAATGAGTTGAAATGAAGCAGAAAATAAATGGAAGAGTCAACATAGCCTTCCAGAAAACTCGGCTTGAAGCCTCAGGTTCACTCTTCTGACCTGCCCATGATGTTTCTTGTTGGCTCCCTCGCTACAGAGAGCACACCCTTTACCCTGTCTCAGACGGGGAATAGAGCTGCAAAGGTGAGTGGTGGTTTAGCTGCCTCCTTTGTTTTTCTGGTTCGTTTGCTCGCAACTAAAGCAAACAAACTAGTAACAATCACTGTGTCCTCATAATGCTCTGACATCAACAAAAATAAAAGGGAATTTTGCCTCTGGGAAACTTTTGTAAGCTGTTTTCCCAGAGATTGGGAAAAGCTTACCCCAAATCATCTCCCAATACATCTGGGTATTAGCATTTCCAAACGGGTTATTTCCCAGGAGAACCACGGACACCAAGAAGGTATCAAAGTGAGGAAGCACATTTTGTTTGAGAAGTGTCTAGCAAGGAGCATAACCCAATGGGTGTGGTGGACGGAGCATCCATTTTGGAGTAAAAACACCTCTTACAGCCAGGCTGGTGGTTCACACCATAGCCCCAGCTGGGAGTGGGAGGGCCTCGAGAAGCTGAGGGAGATGGATCGCTGGAGCCCAGGAGTTCAAGTCCAGCCTGGGTAACGTAGCAAGACCCAGTCTCAAACAAACAAACAAACAAACAAACAAACAAAGAAGTCTCTTACTAATTATATGACTTAACTGTTCTCAACCTCAATGTTTGCTTTTCAAATCTGTCAAACAGGGAAAATGATTCCTACCTCAAAAGTGACTATTAAGTCACTGAATATAGGCTGAATTACAATGTTTTTGACTCTACAGGTCATTTGGAGGCAAATTCTCTTGCCTATTTCAACAGAAATATCTCAATATAGTCCTGATTCTAAGGCAAGAAAGGAATGAACAGGCAAAGAGGGACAACCAAAGCAAGAAAAGGAAACTAGCTGCTTAAAGTGGGAGCACCTCTCTGCACCTAGAACTTCACCGCAAGGCAGATCTTACTCAGATGCATCAGACTGGCCAAAGCAAGGCTAGGACAACATGCATGGTCTTAATTTGAGGCTACTCTGGCCTCACGCTCTCCAGTCCAGACCCAGTCCCTCCTGCCAAATGTGCATTTCTTTGCACAGGAGCACATCTACCTGCATACACATCTTCATAAATTGACAGGGAGACTTGACTATTGTTTTGGATTAGGAGTTGAGGAACAAAGAAACTTTCTTTACTTACTATGGCTCACTCTAGTGTTGCATTTCTCACCCAATTACGTACTCTTTGTAGTATGCTATAATTATTCTGGATATTGTCTTATCTCCCCAAATGGATGCAGATCAGGAATGAGTTTTTATCTCTTTTATATGCACTGAAGCTCCACAATGCTGAGCAGATAGTAAATGTTCAAGAAATGCTACATGAGCTAGATTTCTACTCTGGCTCCAAAAGTTTAACTTGTATTAGAGCAACTCTCCATTGAAAACAACTAGAATGGCTCAATTTTTTAAAAAAGATCCATCTCTTAGAAGTCATCAAACAGATGGAGTAACCAAGGCAGGCATAAATTAGGGGCAAGGTCCAGGAAAGAAAGGAAATGCATTGAGGCAGACCCGAGTGGACCCACTCCCCTCACCCCCCATCCCATCCAGGCATTTGATTCATAGGAGAGATGGGGCTGAGAGGCTGAGAATGCAATCAGAAAGAGATGGCTAAGGGACAGAGAGACTGAATGGAGTTTCCAGTAGTCTCACAGGATTGAAGAAATAAAAGTTGGAGCCAAGTAGAAGGGGCGTGGGTAAGTACTTCAGGTTCTCAGTTGGGATCCCTGAAGGGCCACACCATAGGAATAAAAAAGAACCAGAAATACCTCTGTCTCAGGAAGAGTGAAACCTAACCTCAGATCAGCTCAATTCAAGGTTGGATTAAGACAAACAGCCCTATTCTAATTGCCCTATAGAAGCAAAAGTCAGTCTACTCTGGAGGAAGATAACATCATCTAGAACATCTATAATTTTCATGCCATTATTCAGTGGCACTTACCTCTATATATACATCTCTCCTGCCCTTAGCTTTCAAATCATCTTCTTGAGACACGGACAAGGCATAGACAATCAGAAACCCTGCCCTTTAGGTCTGTTTTCTTATCTACAGTGTGAGACCAGCTCTCCGGCTTTGAAATTCTTTGCCTCTATATGTGGAACTAGCCTCAGCCTCACCCCAACTATGTTACATCCTGTTTTAATCACTTGCCATCCACCCTGTCAGTGAGGGGGCTGGGGGGATTCCTGCCTATGGTTATGGGGATGGCCAAAGAAAGGACAGCTGGCAGTGGACATATATGTATACACTAGTCACATGTACTCACAGCTTGCGGGAGGAGACACTGCATGCCATGTAGGGCTACACAGGATTTGCACTTGGGAACAGAGTGAACCACCAGGGGCTGGGCAGTGTCAAGAGGGTGAGGTGACCCCTGGTTCCCACGCAAAGATGTGATTGTCATGTTTGACATGTTCCATGGGCTGGCAGGGAACCGAGACCTGGTGTTCAGGGCCAGCAGGAACTGTATCTGCGGTCTTTGATAATGCAGGGAGTTTGGTTGGAGGACCTTACCCATGGGAGTTGAGTGGGGATGGGAAGTTGGAATTAGGCCACTTGCAGCTCTCCCAATTTTACCAGTTGTCAAGGCAGCCTTCTAAAATGGTGGAGCCTTCATTTTAGGTATTATACCACACCCCCCAATGGAGAAGGCCTTACATCTACATCCAGTGACCAACACCTCCTCCCCATGAATGTCTTGACTTTTCATTTATCCTCACAGCTCACAGTCCTTTCTTATAGTCCTCTGATTCTCACCAAAGTTTGCATCTTGTTCACCTCACACCTTTGCAATAACATCATGCAATGGGTCTCCCTGCCTCCATTTCTCCCCTGGCTGAATCTACTCTCATCACAGCTGACATATTAATCTTCACAAAATACCACTTGAAGCTCATTGCTTCCCAGTGGCTCCTTGCAGCCCTTTGATTGCTCCCTGTGTGTGCTCTGGCTTCCGTAAGATCCAGGAACATGCACCAGCAACCAGCACAATCAAGAGCTGAGAAAGCCAACTGTAATCCTCTGAGCTTCAACAGCCAGTTCTCTGACTTCAGGATAAAAAACTAGATACCCACCTCCATGTTGCTACTTTCTAAACATGACCAGATAATAAAAATTAAAAAGTAAAATCAGCTTCACTTTTCTTTCTTCTTTATCTTTCTCTCCTTTCTTCTCTCTGTCTCTGTCTCTCTCTCTCTGTCTCTTTCTTTCCGACAAGGTTTTGCTCTGACACCCAGGCTGAAGTGCAGTGGTGCAATCACAGCTCACTGCAGACTTAAACTCCTGGGCTCAAGCGATCCTCCTGCCTCAGCCTCCCGAAGTGCTGGGATCACAGGCATAAGCCACTGTGGCATGCTAACACTAATTTTCTTTTTGACATTTTTTTTCAATAAAATAGGTAATCTTCTGTGCAAGAAAATGCTTCTTATCAGAGTCAAAAAGAGCTATTTTCATTTTGAATGATTAAAAAGAGATGTGGCTATAACTATTATTTTTCCTGAATTGGTCCTTTCCAAGAAAAGATGAGGGAAGATAGCCAGTCATAAAGGCTTTCATGTTCCCTGCGAACTCCCACGATGCATGGCCCATCACAGAGACCACACAGAGTCCCCATCACAGAATTCCACACTCATTCATCTGGCAGGCTTTTTTCTTTTCAATAGACTTTTTCTTTTTTTTCCTTTTTTTTTTTTTGCCAGAGTAGTTTTAGGTTAAAAGTAAAATTAAGAGGAAAGTACAGAAAATTCCCATTTACCCCCTTTCCCTACATGCACAACCTCCCCCACTATCAACACCCCACACCAGTTACACCAGACTGGTACTTTTTTTACAATTAACAAACCTGCCTGAACACATCATTATTACCCAAAGTCTATAGTTTACATCAGGGTTCACTCTTGGTGGTGTACTTTCCATGTTTTTTGATAAATGTATAATAACATGTATCCATAATTGTAGTATCATACGGAATATTTTCACTGCCCTAAAAATCCTCGTGTTCTATGCATCTCACTCGGCCCCTAACCCCTGGCAACCACTGCTCTTTTACCGTCCCCATACTTTTAGCTTCTGTGGAACGTCAAACAGTTGGAATCATACAGTATGCAGACTTTTCATATTGGCTTCTTTCACTTAGTAATATGCATTTAAGGTACTGCCATGTCTTTTCATGGCTTGATATCTCATTTCCTTTTAGCACTGAATAATATTCCTTCATCTGGATCAGCCCCAGTTTATTCATTTGTTCACCTACTGAAGGACACCTGAGTTCCTTCCAAGGCTGAGCAATATTGAATAAAGCTGCATCGGGTGAATTTTTGCATCATAAACAAATCTACCTGGCCTGGCCAGGCCAAATGAGACTGTGATGGAAATCCAAACCAACAGCATCATTATGAAGTGCTGCTGTGTGGGGGCTGTGCTTGATTAAGAGACCTGATGCCTACACCAAGACATGGGCTGCAGTAGAAAAATCAGTAGGAATGCAAGAGGTTTATTGGGAAAAACAAATCAGGCCTGGGCACTTTTACAGGGATCCCACATTTTCCAGATGGAAACTCTTCTGTTAGCCTTCAAAGCATTCATTGAGCATATTCAAAGTTCAGGGGGATAACGAGGTGACTAAGACAGCTGCCTGCCCTCAGGAAGGCTTGAAAGGAGTGCAAAGATCATCACAGGTTGCACATCCCTAATCCCCAAATCCAAAACATTACAAAACCCAAAACATTCTGAGTGCTGACACGACACCACAGGTGGATAATTCCATACCTGATCTCATGTGACGGGTCGCAGTCAAAACGCAGGCGCACAACATGCACTTTATTTAGCATCTCCAATGGCAAAATGAAATTACCTCCAGGCTATGTGTATAACGGTGTATAAGAAACATAAATAAATTTCCTGTTTAGACTTGGATCTCATCCCCAAGATATCTCATTATGTATATGAAATATTCTAAAATCCAAAAGTATCCAAAATCTGAAACACTTCTGGTCCCAAGCATTTCAAATAAGGAATACCTTATCCGTACTACCCATTACAATGAACATTTACTGAGCAAGGACTGAGTGCTAAGCTCTGTGCTAGGCATTTTGTTTAATCCACATGGTAACCAGTGAGGGCATTTTACAGAGCAGGGAACTGATGCTGAAGCAGGTTAAAAGAAAGCCCTCCCCAGCCGAGCTGCAGAAACTTAAAGTGTGTTGAGGGCAACCTGGAGCTGCCCCTGTCAATTTGGTGGTGTTCACAGGAAGGGCTATGCCTTGGAGCCGAAGGTCCAGCGTTTTGGTTTCCATTACTTTCCTTCCAAGCCAAGGGCAGGATCAAAGATACAAAGGAAAAATTCCTCCTTAGGTTTGAGAAAAAAAAAAAAAAGTCACAAAAAGTACAACAGGCTTCTTACCCTAGCAAGGAACCTGGATGCCTTCCTAACAAAGTGTTTGGTCTCCCTAAATTAGAGCAAGATGAAGACAGGTCACCTGGGAGAGTACTAACCTCAGAGGGGTGGGGAGGAGGGATGAACTTCGGAGCCTTTGGAACAGGGGACTCTGCAGTGCTTTGGCTGACTCCCGACCCAAGATCCTTCTGTGACATTCAAGAGATGAGCTGGGGAAAAAATAAGGGTAGGCAGGGGAAGTAAGAAAAAGAAAAACAAAACAAAACAAAAAAACGAAAAAAACAAAATGACAACAACAACAACAACAAAAAACTAGGCTGGGAGCGGTGGCTCACACATATAACCCCAGCACTTTGGGAGGCTGAGATGGGCGGATCACCTGAGGTCAGAAGTTCAAGATCAGTCTGGCCAGCATAGAAACGCTGTCTCTACTAAAAATACAAAACTTAGCTGGGCATGGTGGTGCGTGCCTGTAATCCCAGCTACTTGGGAGGCTGAGGCAGAAGAGTCGCTTCAATCCAGGAGGCAGAGGTTGCAATGAGCTGAAACTGCACCACTGCACTCCAGCCTGGGCAACAAAGAAAGACTCTGTCACAAAAAAACAAAATAAACAAAGAAAAAACAAAACAAAACAAAAACTAGAGGAAGCAAGAAGAAGTAAATAAAAATAAAAGAAAAAATGAACTGAAAACAGTACAATTACTCTAAATAAATCCAAAAGCTGATTATTTACAAGTAATACAACAGATAATCAGTGCTCCCACTCACTAGAGCTGCCACTGTGGAATGACCGAAGCCCTGGCAACAGAAACCAACACCGAGTCCCCTATAAAGCACCAACCCTCATGAAGACCAATGAACCAACTGCTGGCAAGCTGAGAACATTGGACTCCTCCCACCCCATGAGGGTCACTGATTCCTCTTGACTGGAAAGAATACATGTGACATGTTTTGATTCACCTTTCCTGCCCACAGGGTCTCAGCCAGCACCACTATCCAAGGGCTTCCAGAATGTTCCATCCACTAACATAGACTCCTGAAAACTATCACAAAGATCAAGGGACTTACTCTCTAGCTAGGGAGGTATGCTGTGCGACACCAGGGGTAGATGGCAGTGGACACAAGAATCCCGGTCCAGGACTGAGGCACTCGTTCCTCCAGTTGATACGTACAGGAGTGGGCTTGCTGATGGCTTTGTTCTTGGTCGAGCCTTCCCCACAAATTGTCCTTGGCTGAAGGGAGCTACCTCAGCCAAGGCTATGCCCTTTGCTAGGTAAGCCAGGGTCTAGTTGAAGTGGAGGCCCAAAGGCCTGTACCCCATTGCTTCAATTTGAGACAACTCTGAGGGCCACCCCAGCTTCAGAACTGAGGCCTTGTTGTAACTGCATCGTGGTTCGAGTTCTCCTTTCATCCACCCTGCTTCCGCCACTCCCTTACAGTATTGTTCCTGAGCATACTCCCCAACAACCCCCCTGCATGCAAACATCCATCTCAGAGTCTGTTTCCCAGGAAACCCAAACTACAATAGTGCTGATTAGACATTTGAGAAGCTGACTCCACCTGCTTCTTTGTGGATACCAACCACTAAATCCCCAAGAGGCAAAAGTGACACTGAGGGTGGAGAGTGCAGTAAGGTGGCAGAGAAATTCCAGGAATCCCCCCATCCCTTGCATGTGTGGCTGATGGGTGGCTCTTTTGAACAACTGCAGCAGCAGGAGAGAAGCCAAGAGTTCTACAGACTCGGCCATTTTCCTTTTCCCTCAAGGCTTCTCCCAGAGCTGGACTCCAGAGAACCCTGCTTCTCATTGCTCTTTTGCGGCAGATTCCATTCTACCTGTAGTGGCATCGAGACACCTCCTGTTAACTAGTGACGGAGATAAGGACAGCCAGGCATGAAAATAAAAGTGCTCCTTCCAGCCTGCTTGTCAATGTCTCCTCAAAGAGAAGCTAAGGGATATTTTCCAGGCAGGACACAGCTTTTTAAATATATTTTTTGCAGCCTACTGGAAAAGGTAGTTTTATCTGAAAGGAAGCGTTACCAACCCCAAAACCATTTCTTTGCATTTCAATTGATATAGTTAGGTTTTGTGTTCCCACCCAAAATCTCATCTTGAATTGTAATCCCCCAAATCCCCATCATCCTCACATGTCAAGGGAGAGACTAGGTGGAGGTAACTGAATCATGGGGGCAGTTTCCCCCATGCTGTTCTTGTGATAGTGAGTTCTCACAAGATCTGATGGTTTTATAAGGGGCTTTTCCCCACCTTCATTCAGCACTTCTTCTTGCTGCCTTGTGAAGAAGGTCCTCTTTTCCCCTTCGCCTTGTGCCATGATTGTAAATTTCCTGAGGCCTCCCTAGCCATGCTGAACTGTGAGTCGATTAAACCTTTTCTTTATATAATAAATGACCCAGACTTGGGCAGTTTTTTGGGTTTTTTTTGAGATGGAGTCTCATTCTGTCACCAGCCTGGAGTGCAGTGGTGTGATCTTGGCTCACTGCCACTTCTGCCTCCCAGGTTCAAGCGGTTCTTTTGCCTCAGCTTCCTGAGTAGCTGGGACTATACGCGTGCGCCATCATGCCCAGGTAATTTTTGTATTTTTAGTAAAGACGGGGTTTCACCATGTTGGCCAGGATGGTCTCGATCTCTTGACCTCCTGATCTGCCCGCCTTGGCCTCCCAAAGTGCTGGGATTACAGGTGTGAGCCACAGAGCCCCTCTGGGCAGTTCTTTATAGCAGTGTGATAATGGACTAATACATCAATGTTCACCTTTTAAAATGTGTCCTTACCAAAATCTATGAGTTGGTCACCAAAAAGACATTGAGAGCAGACCAGAAGCAAAGTCAAAGAGGTAATGAATGAATCAGATGGTGTCCCCTTGTGGTCCTCGGTCCCAGCACAAAGCCAGAATGTGACTGTGTACATTCTAGCCAGATTCTCCAGTCTCAAATGTTTAAGTCTCCATGTTTGAATGTCAGAATTGGAGGAGGACCCAAAGGGCAAGAAGAACGAACAAGAAGTGGTAGAGGAAGGATTGCAGCTGCTTCTTCCCCACCCTTGTACCATCCTACAAAGGGAGGTGGGGAGAAAGGCCGCATCTCACAGTGGGTTCAGAGATGCGGGGTTGCATGCTGCATCGTCTGCCTCCTCCCTGCACCCAGTGCCTTCTCTGGTGCCCACTCCCTACGCCAAGGATGCGATGACACGAGGCTGCCATCGATTTGGCATTGATTTGGGTTATGATCTCTCCTCTCCCCTCCCTCCACCCTCAGCCTGGCTTCTCCTGGGCAGAAGGTGGGGGGCATTGTGAGAGCCAAGTGGGCGTTGAAGGAGTGGCTACTTCAGCCATTCCCCGGCTGTGGGGCACACAGGGCCAGGACTGATCTGGAGGATGGAAGCTGCTGTGTCACCTGAGGATCTTCAGGTCACTAAAGGGACAGTTTACCACAAGACGCATTGATGCAGCAGCCTGTTGGCAGCATGGTTGACGTCCTAATGGCCAGGCTCTCCTTTTCTCTTTCCTGACCATTCCCCAGGCAGAGCCATCTAGCCCACTTTCCTCCAGCAGATGCCTTCACATCTCAAGACTGGAACTCAGTTACAGGAACAGGCACACGCAGAGCACAGCCCTGCCCTGTTCCGCTGTCCCCTCTGCTCCCTCTGGGCTGGGGGGGGCGGGTCACCAGCCCCCACTCATTTTTCTCCCTGACATTATTCTCTGACTCCTTTTCCAAGACCTGGTGTGGGGGGTTTTAGAAGGCCCAGGAGCCTCCTTTGATCAAGCTAGCCCCACAGAAGCGCCATATTACACCTACGGGCACCAGCCGAGCCAGGATATGGTGACACTGAGTAACCCCACGGCACACTGTGGAGTGGTGCAGGGTGGCATGCGGCCAAGGTGACACGCTCGCACACACCCACGCTGCTGTCTCCCACTCACTCCCAGGTCTGGGCGGTACTGGCCCCACAGGGAACGTTTTCTACTACAGTGCAGAGAGCTCTTATTTCATTTTCATTTAGAAACTGTTTAATCAATGAGGACAGCCTGTGGTTAGGCAAACATGCCCGCTCTCTGGCTCGGAAGCCTTCTGGTTTAACAGAAGGGCAATGATGACTGTGGTTTGCCACGGGCTCAGATATTTTTCTTGAACATTTTGCTGCACTTTTACCTCAATTGCTAGGTCCTTCCATCAGAAGCCTTGCACCATCTGCAGGCTCAGCCATCAGCTTCAGTCCTGTGGCTTTGACCAGCTGACCTACAGAAGAGATGAAACAAGACCACTGCAGTGGTGGCATGAGCTGGTGACTATGGCTCTGTGACTAGGCTGCTTCTAGAAAAATATCTTCACCCAGACAAATTTCTGTGCACTAAGCTCTTAGGATAGAAAGATGGCCAAAAAGGCATAGTTCTAAAGTCCTACCACAGAGTTGTGGCACATGCAATAATAAAAGCATGGACAGAAACAGCATATAGGAAGAAATTCTATTGGTTTATTTTCTCTTCTTAAAATTGTTTTCTTTGAAGGAGAGGTGGTCAAGAAGCCCCATGGAGTAGACACCTTTGTGGGATGTTGAGACACAGCCTGCAAAACTGGTGCAGGACTCAGTGTGGGTGCCACAGTCAGACATCAAGGTCAAATTTGGCCTATGCTCCTTGCTAGCTATGGGGCCCTGAGCAAGTGACTTAACCTCTCTGGGTCATGGTTTCCTCATCTATACAAGTGGAGGAAACACAAGTTCCTGTCTGGCAAGCTTATCGTGAGGATTGAATGAGTTAACAGGTGTGAAGCTGTTAGCACAGTTTCTGGTATATATTAAGTGCTGAATTAGCTAGTAGACAACTTCAGAACATCTGCTTTTACCCTTCCTGGGATGAGAATCTTTTCATTTTGCCCAACGGAGATAAAAGTGGAAGAAAAAGCAAAACCCAAGAGATAGAGAATGGGGAGAAGAGAAAAGATGGGGCTGGAAGAGTGAAGAGAAGGGGAGAAACGGGCGGCAAATCCCTGGGTGGATGGGGAGTCTCCCAGGCACCTCCATGCCTCCATGTGCCAAGTTGGAATCACCTTGCAGAAGAACTGAGTTACACAGTCCAAAAAGACGCATTGCCCAGGGGCTCACGGGAAACAAAATGGCAGTATCTTGATTTCTGAGAAAGGCCATAACTTTGGAGGATAAACACTCCAAAGTTTCACATGCCAGCCCAGGAAGTGAATGCAGTGTTAACAGCAGGGGGGAAACATGGATGGCACCCAAGGAAGTCAGTTGTGTATATAATATTGAGTGTTATAGGTGCTATCTGTGTTGTTATGTTATATAGAATATTAATTATATATATATATATATATATATATATATATATACACACACACACATATGTATATATATGGAGTCTCACTCTGTCACCCAGGCTGGAGTGCAGTGGCATGATCTCGGCTCACTGCAAGCTCCACCTCCTGGGTTCACACCATTCTTCTGCCTCAGCCTCCCAAGTAGCTGGGACTACAGGTGCCCGCCACCACGCCTGGCTAACTTTTTTGTATTTTTAGTAGAGACAGGGTTTCACCATGTTAGCCAGGATGGTCTCGATCTCCTGACCTCATGATCTGCCTGCCTTAGCCTCTCAAAATGCTGGGATTACAGGTGTGAGCCACCACACCCAGCCTGTATTTCTTTTTCTTTTTTTTTGACAAGAGTCTTGCTCTGTTGCCCAAGATGGAGTATAGTGGTGCGATCTCAGCTCATTGCAACCTCCGCCTCCTGGGTTCAAGTGATTTTTGTGCCTCAGCCTCCCAAATAGCTGGGATTACAGGCATCCACCACCACATCCGGCTAACTTTTTGTATTTTTAGTAGAGACGGGGTTTCCCCATGTTGGCCAGGCTGGTCTGAAACTCCCGACCTCAGATGATCCACCCATCTCAGCCTCCTAAAGTGCTGAGATTACAGGCTTGAGCCACCGTGCCCAGCCTGATTATATTTCTTAATGTAAATATGAAGATAATTTACCCAGTACTTCATATATTCTCAGGAACGTTAGGGTAAAGGACGGGAACACATGTCATTTGACTATATGCCTGCTATTGATAATCTGGTATGCCTTGATGTGAGTGCCACTGAGTGATGAAGAAGAAGTTCCAAGCAGACAAGCAGGGAAGAGGCAGACATAACACTCAGTGGGGAGAATGTGTCTAGCGGTCCAAGTACAAGGCACAGCATGGTAAGTCCAGAATACACAGGCACTAGAGCATGACCTGAGCCTAAATTACAAGGAGAGGGAGATAAGGCTGGAGGGTGACGGTTGCATCAGCACACCAGGTGTCCTGTCTGGGCACTTGAACTTGATTTTTCCGAGCTGTAAGAAATCACCAGAGGGTGTTGAGCAGGGGAATGCCACTTAGAAACACAGTGTAGAATGGTTTTGAAGGGACTATGCTTAGACAGTGGGAAAAATGTTACGGACCTCCTGCAGTGGTTCAAGCAGGACAGATGAAAGCCTGAGCTAAAGCAGAGGAATCCAGGAATCCAGGTATGGAAGCAAAATCAGTGGAGCTTGAAGAACTTATTGATAGGAGGAGGGATGACTCCCTGGTTTCTGGTTTGGGTAATTGGAGTGGATCATGGTGATTCAGGAGACAAGGGGTGTGCAAGTGGAACGATAACTTTCTTACTTGATGCAGGATGAAGATGAGGGACTGAGTGTAGGGAAATATGTGTACATAAGGAGTGAAGTTAGTGAAAGACTCCTTGCAAAGCTAAATGGAAAAGACGTTTAGCTTTTCTGCTATTTTATATTATCTTTGCCACCTCTTCTCTTCTTTAGAGTGAGAATAAAGATACTCCAAAGCAGAACAAAGAACTAACATTTACTACGTGCTTCCTTTGTGACTTCTTTAGATGGGTAAAGTCTTTACCTATATAACTGCATTTGACCCTCAAAACAGTAGTGAAACGAATATTGTGTCTGGTTTATAGATGCACAAACTGAGATTCAAAAGGATTAAGTAATGTTCTAAAAGTCTTACAACTAATAAATGGCAGAGCTGATACCGCTTTATCAGAAAAAGAGAATTTCAGGAAACAAAAAAGAATTTTACATTGTTCCTATTTCTGGTTGGGAGAAAACAGGTTGATACATGTGGATGAACAAATGCACATTGGCAGTTTTATTAACACCTTACATTTATTATATTTTTATGCTTTCCTTATCTCAGATTACTCTCAAAATATCTGTATAAGGCAGCCAGGGTAGATGCTAGTGTCTCTATCAGTCAATCAACAAATAATTGGGCATCACACTGAGCAAGTCACTGTTCATGTGAAGTTTTCCTTATGGTCCTGCTTAGAAGAATTTTACTGTCTAAAAAAGAGTCATTATAGGGGCTACATAGCAACATGGGGTGCATATTCCAAGTGCAAAATGAAGGCTGTAAACTATTTTCAAAACTGCATTCCCTGGAAACCCCAGATCCTAGTTCCTACAGAGTAATGGTTCTCAAAGGGTGGAATGATTTTGCCCCCTAGGGGACAGTGATGTCTGGAGACATTTTTCATTCTCACAACCTTGGAGGGTGTGCACTGCTGACATCTATTAGGCACAGGGCAGGGATGCTGCGGAGCATCCTGCAATGCATAGGACAGAACCCACAGCAAAGAATTATCCAGCCCAAAATTGCAACAGTCTTTTTGAGAGGTTGAGAAAGCTGCTCTAGGGTAATACAATTACTTGATTTTATTTTTAAAACTATACTTTATTTAAAAATAGTAATAAAACAACAGATATGCTGAAAATGCTTACATACTACTTTAAAAAAATTTTTTTATTATATTTCAAGTTCTAGGGTACATGTGCACAACGTGCAGGTTACATATGTATACATGTGCCATGTTGGTGTGCTGCGCCCATTAACTCATCATTTACATTAGGTATATCTCTTAATGCTATCCCTCCCCCCTCCCCCCACCCCACCACAGGCCCCAGTGTGTGATGTTCCCCACCCTGTGTCCAAGTGTTCTCATTGTTAAATTCCCACCTATGAGTGAGAACATGAAGTGTTTGGTTTTCTGTCCTTGCGATAGTTTGCTCAGAATGATGTTTCCAGCTGCATCTATGTCCCTACAAAGGACATGAACTCATCCTTTTTTATGGATGCATAGTAGTCCATGGTGTATATGTGACACATTTTCTTAATCCAGTCTATCATTGATGGACATTTGGGTTGGTTCTAAGTCTTTGCTATTGTGAATAGTGCCACAATAAACATATGTGTGCATGTGTCTTTATAGCAGCAAGATTTATAATCCTTTGGGTATATACCCAGTAATGGGATGGCTGGGTCAAATGGTATTTCTAGTTCTAGATCCTTGAGGAATCGCCACACTGTCTTCCACAATGATTGAACTAGTTTACACTCCCACCAACAGTGTAAAAGTGTTCCTATTTCTCCACATCCTCTCCAACACCTGTTTCTTGACTTTTTAATGATCACCATTCTAACTGGTGTGAGATGGTATCTCATTGTGGTCTTGATTTGCATTTCTCTGATGGCCAGTGATGATGAGCATTTTTTCATGTGTCTGTTGGTTGCATAAATGTCTTCTTTTGAGAAGTGTCTGTTCATATCCTTTGCCAACTTTTTGATGGGGTTGATTTTTTCTTGTAAATTGGTTCAAGTTCTTTGTAGCCTTCGTCAGATGGGTAGATTATAAAACTTTTCTCCCATTCTGTAGGTTCCCTGTTCATTCTGATGGTAGTTTCTTTTGCTGTTCAGAAGCTCTTTAGTTTAAGTAGATCCCATTTGTCAATTTTGGCTTTTGTTGCCATTGCTTTTGATGTTTTAGTCATGACGTCCTTGCCCATGCCTATGTCCTGAATGGTATTGCCTAGGTTTTCTTCTAGGGTGTTTATGGTTTTAGGTCTAACATTTAAGTCTTTAATCCATCTTGAATTAATTTTTGTATAAGGTGTAAGGAAGGGATCCAGTTTCAGCTTCCTACTTATGGCTAGCCAATTTTCTCAGCACCATTTATTAAATAGGAAATCGTTTCCCCATTTCTTGTTTTTGTCAGGTTTGTCAAAGATCAGATGGTTGTAGATGTGTGGTAATATTTCTGAGGGCTCTGTTCTGTTCCATTGGTCTATATCTCTGTTTTGGTACCAGTAGCATGCTGTCTTTGTTACTGTAGCCTTGTAGTATAGTTTGAAGTCAGGTAGCGTGATGCCTCCAGCTTTGTTCTTTTGACTTAGGATTGTCTTGTCAATGTGGGCTCTTTTTCGTTTCCATATGAACTTTAGTTTTTTCCAATTCTGTGAAGAAACTCGTCGGTAGCTTGATGGGGATGGCATTGAATCTATAAATTACCTTGGGCAGTATGGTCATTTTCACGATGTTGATTCTTCCTATCCATGAACATGGAACGTTCTTCCATCTGTTTGTGTCCTCTTTTATTTCGTTGAGCAGTGGTTTGTAGTTCTCTTTGAAGAGGTCCCTCACATCCCTTGCAAGTTGGATTCCTAGGTATTTTATTCTCTTTGAAGCAGTTGTGAATGGGAGTTCACTCATGATTTGACTCTCTGTCTGTTATTGGTGTATAGGAATGCTTGTGACTTTTGCACATTGATTTTGTATCCTGAGACTTTACTGAAGTTGCTTATCAGCTTAAGGAGATTTTGGGCTGGGATGATGGGGTTTTCTAAACATACAATCATGTTATCTGCAAACTGGGACAATTTGACTTCCTCTTTTCCTAATTGAATACCCTTTCTTTCTTTCTCCTGCCTGAATGCCCTGGCCAGAACTTCCAACACGACATTGAATAGGAGTGGAGAGAGAGGGCATCCCTGTCTTGTGCCAGTTTTCAAAGGGAATGCTTCCAGTTTTTGCCCATTCAGTATGATACTGGCTGTGGGTTTGTCGTAAATAGCTCTTATTATTTGGAGATATGTCCCATCAATACCCAGTTTATTGAGAGTTTTTAGCATGAAGCGCTGTTGAATTTTTTCGAAGGCCTTTTCTGCATCTATTGAGATAATCATGTGGTTTTTGTCTTTGATTCTGTTTCTGTGATGGATTATGTTTATTGATTTGCGTAGATTACATACTAAATTTTAACACATTGTACTCACCAAAGGATTAAACGCTGCTGTCAGATTAAATGGTTTTGTGGAGAACCTGGACTAAATCTTGCTGGCACAGCAACTGTAAAGGAGAAGAGTTTCTAATATTACCTACTCTGAAGAATCTCCTCAAATTTCCAGATGAGCTGTTATTTAAAAACAAAACAAAACAAAACAAAAACAAAACAACAACAAAAAAACCATTATTTCCAACTATTTGTGAGTACCAGGTTTAAGAGATAAAATGCAGAAATAAATTTGGAAGCTGAAGCTGATGAAAGACTACTGTCATCTACAGCACTCAATTTCATATTTTTGTATCTATTGAACAGTCTAATTGATTTTACAAGTAAATGTTAAACTTAAACTTATAAATTTGAATGAAATACTGATTTTCATTTGGGGGAAATGAAAAGGCCTGTGCTACTAACAAATAGGCCTGGGCACTGGAACAGGAAGATCCATGACCCGCCCCTCCAAGTGTTCATGCAAACCAGCAGCAAAGGCAGCATGGAGGGCTTGGCAAAAATGCAGAATCCCCGGCCCCTGCCCAGACTTTCTGAATCAAGATCTGCCTTTCAGTAAGATTTCCTACACACAAGAGTTTGAGAAGTGCCGGTTGATAGGACTTCATAGAAGAGAAATCAAGTAGGGCTGGTATCAACGGTGAAGACTTCTGGCACAGTGGGATTTCTGCAGGGCATGATTCAAATTCAAGAGACAAGGACATATGGAGTGGACATTCCAAGTAAGGAAAGGGACAATAGGAGGGGGCTGGGAATAGACCACCCAGGCCAGACAGAGGGTCTAGTAAGCAGCAGGACACTTAGGAACAGCTTGAGGATGTGGGGGGAGAGGAAACTTGGGGCTGAGAGAGGCGGTTGGCAGCCAGCCAGGTCCCCACTTCGGGCTGCCCCTTACCTTGTGGACAGAGCAGCGTCCCCCGGAATTCCAGGCCAGGATCGCCAACCGCTTAGCCACCATGAACCAATTAAACCTCCAGCAGCCCCAGGAAGTCGGGGCTCATTATCTCCAATGTCTAGATGGGGAGCCGACCACTTCCGAAGCTGTAATTACCGGAGGTCAGAGGGCACCTGAGGCAGGAAGTCTGGTCTGTCCCAGCACATTCTTGGCGCTCCCAGGTTTTCCCTCCGAGGAGAACGGAGGAGGAGCTGCTCTCCTAAGCTGGAAGTCCTTCCACAGTTTAAGGGGCTTCAAGGAACCTTAGCTGGGGGAAAAAGGGCCTTCGACCATCTTCACTCAAGCCAGGCTCTGTGAAAAGAACCTCCCAGACAGTAGCCTCCTGCCTGGGAGGGAGCAGGCTGCTGGACGGGATTGCTGGAGAGATGCCGGCCTGGGGCAGCGTTAGAGAGGAAGGAATTGGAGGCAGCTGTGGAGGCGGCCTGCCGGAGGAGGGCTCCAGCGGGGCTATTCCAGAGAGAGAGGCTGGAACTATTAAGATAGTAGCCATCCAATCAAGCTGTGAGGGAACTACAACTGAGTCAAGAAATTACCTTGTTTTCTTAAGAATACACAGGCCTATGAAGGCTTATCTGTCTCCTGAATTCTCACAGATGCCCTGGGAAAAAGGCTTTGCAGCTTGGCTGTTGGCCTGAAGCACAAGCTCTCCCGACTGAGACCTCTTGACCAGCCCTGATTTTGCTAGGAGCCTGTCCTAGGGTCCGCTTTCTCTTGACTCCTGAAAAGTCCGGTGAGGTTTCTAAGTCAAGGCGATGGACTAGATTCCCCCGTAGAAGGGCAAGTGCCCTAGGCATGAAGGGGAACGTCAGGGCCAGTTGCTCGGTCCTTTCAGGGCCACCCACAGTGACCCTGGTCCTAGAGGCTGGGCTGCCCTTTCCCTGCCCAGCACTGCTCAGAGCATATGTTAACATCCAACTGGGGCCCTTATCTCAGCCTGGAGGCAGATTCATCAACTCCTGGAGGCTAAGGGCTAGCTTGAGGCCCTGCCTCCCCCAGATGCTGCCCCTTTGATTCCTGCTTAATCACTCCCAGCTGTTCAGGGTCCTGAGCTAGTATAGATTTTCTGGCAAGAAAACGCTCTGAAACTTGAGCCATTTACTAGGCGGCTGGGACGCTTTTGGGAACACAGCCAGTGCTATTGGTGCCAGTCAGGGCTGTACCACAGTCTTGGGAATCTCCACGAAGAGTGGGAGAAAAAGGCTGAGGCTGCCTAAGGAGAGAGACCTGGGAAGTCACTCCCATCCCTTGGCCGGGCTCAAGCAAGAGATCTGCCCCTGAGTTTAAGGAATGATCTTTGGGACAGACCTCAGTGCACAGAGTCTAGGACTTCACCAGAACAGAGGAACGGAGGTGTTTTGTTTCTCCTCCAAACTCCTGAGACTTATTCTTCTGGTATATGAAGAAATTGTTCCTTACAGCTGCAAAAAACCCAGGGAGAGGATAATGTTAAGCTAAGAACATCTTAATATAGGATGCATATTTGGACCTTCTGCAAGGTACTGCTAGCAAGGCGGGGACAGAGGAGGTCGTGATGGTGGGTAGAGGTGTGATGATAAGCAGGGAGGCCCCAAGTTCATTGTTATACACTCAGTTAAGGGGTACCACAGGTAGGGTGCTCTTCAGTCAGGAGGCAGTGAGGTACACCAGAATCCCTGCAGGAGCACTTCAGGCGGAAGAGGGGCAGGCTCGAGAAAGGAAGAAAAGGAGGCTCAAAGCTGATGGGTTAGCCCAGCCCAAGTCTAGGTATCTGCTCCTGGCTATTTTGGAGAGGAAGCCAACCCTGGTGGGCTGGACTGGATTTCAAGCTGCCGGGCCAGGCATCCAACGGGGCCTGTGGAAAGATTGACAGTTGACCTCTCCAGGGATCAAGGGCATGGTGGGGCCTACGTGATTTCAAACCTGAAGCCCCAGACAAGCATAGTATAGCTATGTAATAGAATACTACGTAGTCATTAAAAATCATGCTATTCTTTAAGAATATTTATATGGGGAAATTATTATATATTTGTTTCTTGTTTTGTTTATTTATTTTTGTTTTTTGTTTTTGAGATAGGGTCTCAATCTGTCACCCAGTTTGGAGTGCAGTGGCACTATCTTGGCTAACTGCAACCTCCATTTGTTTTCTTCATGTTTTTCTCTGTGTTCCAAACTTTCTGTAATCAACATGCTTTGCTTTTGTAAACAGAGGACAATAATTGTTTATTTAAATGGTAGCACTCGCTCTATTTAAACTAGTTTCATTTAAAGGTCAGAGAGTCAGGGAGCTGTGGGCAAATGAGAAGGGGCTGGGTGGGCTCTGTTACTGGCCTGCCAGCATTCATTCCCCCTTCTTCCTTCCTTCAGTTCTCTCCTTTGCTGTGCTCTGCGACTTCCATGCACGCGTCCAGACCCACTCTCCACTTCTCTCTTCCCCACTTTATGTCCTGGAGGGAGGCTGACCTTTATGGACAACATCAGAAGCCTTGACTGGGTTTGGCTAGTAGGGGACACCAGCGGGAGATCAAAGGGAGTTGGGAATGTGAAGCTGGGTGTTGATCCCTCGGGCTTCCTCCCAGCAGGCTGGCTGCGACCCTCTTCAAAAGGCCATGTCTCCCTCGGATGCTTGTCTTCACACAGTTCTCTTTGTCTGTGGTACCCTCACCTTCCTTTGCCAGCCTTGGGGTGGTGCAATGGGCTGGGTGTTGGTTCCCCCCCTCGCCAATCATGTCAACACCCTAACCCCTAGAACCTGTGAATATGACCTTTTTTGGAAAAAGGTCTCTGTCAATGTAATTAAATTAAGGATTTTGAGATGAAGAGATTATTCTGGATTATCTGGGTGGGCTCTAAATCCAATAAGTATCCTTACAAAAGAGAAGCAGGGGGAGATTTGGCATACAGCAGAGAAGGAGACAACGTCAGGAGGCAGAGATTGGAGCGATGCAGCCACAAGCCAAGGAGTGCCCACAGCTGCAGGGGGCTAGGGAGGCAGAGTGATTCTTTCCTCAGGCCTCCCGGGGGAGTGTGGCCTGGGGCCTCTGGAGACTTCTGGCCTCCAGAACTGTGAAAGAATAAATTTCTGTTGTTTTAAGCCACCTAATTTGTGTTATTTTGTTATAGTGGCCACAGGAAACCAATATAGATGGTAAGATGGTAACAGTATGCCCTGTTGTTACTGGCCTTCCAGTTGCAGTGGTTTTTTTGTTTTGTTTTGTTTTGTTTTGCTTTCCTTAGACCGCTCATACTGTCGTAGTCTCACTGTTAACCTCTCTTCACATTACTCAGTTTTCGTGAGTCACCTGTTTCCTGCAGGAGCCTGTCTGACATGGGTGTCTGCCTCACCCACAGGTAACCTGTGCCCCAGGGCAAGCTGACCCCACCTTATATCCAGGGGTCATTCCTGGTTTTTCCAAGCAATTATGGTAATCCTGTTCCCCTTGCAAGTGGTCCAAGAATGGACATGTCCAAAATGTGGCCACATCAGAGGGAAATCTGGAGAGTTTCTGGGACAATTCCATCTTCCGTGAGAGAGCTACAGGAAGAGATGGCCCTTCTATCCCTCTTCCTCCCCTGGACATGGCATGTCCGGGTATGATGCCTCCAGCTGCTGCAATTTGAGCCCATTGGTGAGCCAGTGATTCCACAAGCCCTGAAGGTGGTCCTACCCCCGCCTTCCAGTCACGTGAGATAATACATTTCTATACCGCTTATTTCCATTTGAGTTGGGGTGTTATCAGTGGCTAGAAGCCTAGTCAACGTTGGCAATTTGGATTGGTTCTACATTGCCTTAATGCATAGATGGTCGAATTGTTTTAAATATCCTAGCATCTTAAAAATACTTTCAAAACTTGAAAAATCTTGATGAAAAAACCTTTCATGATATATATGTGTTCAGGCTTTGTCGAAAATAGTAGCAAAACAAAATGCGTAAAGATTTATAGTCAACTACCATGTTCAACGGGGAGAGGGTCTGAAATAATGGCAATAAGGTAACAATAGAAATAAGGTGAAACAAAAACAATTCTGTGTAACACAACTGGGATATTCAAATCAGCAAACAACTACCAGAGCGTTATATGCCAGGCACTCAGCACTGGGGAATAAACGGGAACAAGATCTTGGTCATTTTCCTTGAAGTGCTTACATATTATTTTTAAAACTGGCTGGGCATAGTGGTTTACGCTTGTAATCCCAGCACTTTGGGATGTTGAGGTGGGAGGACCACTTGAGGCTAGGAGTTTGAGATCAGCCTGGCCAACATAGTGAGACCCTGCCTCTACAAAAAACAAAACATAAAAAAAATTAGCCAGGAGTGGTGGTGCGTGCCTGTAGTCCCGGCTACTCAGGATGCTGACAGAGGAGGATCGCGTCAGTCCAGTAGTTTGAGGCTGCTGTGAGCTATGATTGTGCTACAGCAAACCAAAAACCCAAACCCAAAAAATGTCCAGGTTATATTTCATCCAAGTTGTGGAAAATAAATGCAAAACAGTTCATCCAGTATTCATTTACACTTGTATGTTCACTTTCTGTACTGCTGTTGATTATATACTTGGTGACAAATACAGTTACAAGGTCAAAGTGAGTGCAGTTTAGAGGAAGAAAAATAAGAGTTTGATTCAGAAATATCACATAAGCAAAGTGGGGTGGCAAAAATTGATCGTTACCCCAAAATGCTGAAAACTATGTTCTACTTGTAAAATAGTGCTTGGAACTGTAGCTGATATTTCCCAGACACCCTATTGAAAGAGAACTGGTTGAAGGCTTACAGGGCAGCAGTAGCATCCCAGGCCTTCCCATCAAACTCCACAGAATAAAACAGATTGACATAAGAGCCATTTCTTTATCAGCCAAGACCTCTACCCCTTAATATCAGGAGCAGGAAGAACACATCCCTCAGTAAGTGTAGGCACATTCTTGAAACAAAACCCACTCGCACCAGCCTGAGTCCCATGCAGAGCCATTCCTTTTGGGTCAGATAGGTCCACTCCATAAATCTTCTTTAAAATACTAACACCTTTGGCAGGGGTATCAAATTAACTCACAACAATGGGTGATCCCTTTAGTTCTTCATCAGGGCTCTGAGAGAGATGGGAATATGGGGGAATGAAGAAGAGAGGGATTAAGAGAACATTGATTGGAAAAGCTGGGACAGGTGAGATATTCAAGTTGGGAAATCCCTGGCAGGCAGAAGGCTGAGTGAGGGGCCTGGAGACAAGCCACATACTTTTACCTCTTTCCTTGGTCTTATTTCCCATTTCTCCTTGGCCGCCTTCTTTGAAGCAATGCCTCAGGGGAGGCCAACCTCATTCCACAAGCTTCTAAAGGTTTGCTCCATGAAACACTGGTTCTACATGATACTGTTAGAAAATTCTGCAGTCCAGTAAGTTTGGGAAATGCTGTGTACTGAAAGTCCTCAGAGAGTCATAAGTAAGTTAGCAAATTCATGGCTCCAAGAAGTTTCTCTGACTGGTGTACATTTAGGCCAGGGGTTTCCCAAATATTTTTGGTCAAAGAGCTCTTTAGTGCATGTTATCACCTGTTAAGAATACATTCTAAGAAAGGCATATCTGATGCTCATAGTTTTCCATTAGAGTATTTGTTACCAAGTTTTAAGATGATATAGCCTCAAATATTTTCTTCTTTTGATATCTCGCCACCTAATTGCCAACCCATGGTGTCTGGGCAGGGAAGAGAAGAGACAAAAATGTGTTTTGGACACTCAGCTGTTTCTTGTTGGCTTTCCTAGAAAACAATTTGGATGGAAACAGATTTTAGCTATTCCTTACTTTAGAGTTGGCAGATGAGCCACAGATTGTAATTATCTAGGCTCTCTTTTCTTTATTAATCTGGAAACTTGGAAGTTGGTCTCTGCTGAACAACTCAGCAGAAACCTTTAAAGCAGTAGCCTCCTTAGTAAGCTCCTTTTCCTTACCCTGTACTCTGGAAAAAGCCCAAACATCATATCTCCCCAAGGAGAGCTGGTTTAGGAAAACTGCTATTCTTCCTGGCTGGAAGGTGTTTCAAATAGAATCATCATAGATGTAACTGCATGTTCAGGATATTGTCTGGAAACCACTAAACTATCAAGTATTTGAGACCACAAGAGGCAGATCCAAGGGCTCACTGTAAAACTTTGCCACTCAGAGTAAACTCTGTGAGCCAGTAGCCAGGTACCACTGAGAACTTGTTAGAAATACAAGATCTGAGCGCCCACCACCCCCCGCCCCGCCCCTACCCCTCTGCCTCCCAAAGCAGAATCTGCATTTGAACAGACCCCCAAGCCATTTATATGCACAAAGCCTAAGAAATACCAACATTCATTTCATCATATCTCATTCATATATTAACAAACAATTATCAGGTACCCCACTAGACACCCCACTATTCTAGATATTGGGGTCACAGTGGTTAAAAAGGCAGGTAAGGTCCTGATTCTCATGCAGCTTACATTCTAGTGGGGAAGACAGACATAAACGCATTTAAAAGTAAAGATGTCAGGAAGTGGCAAGTGCCTGAAGAAGTAAGAGTTTTCTAATGGATTAGCAAATGAATGGGAGTCAAGGGTGAGATGCAATGGTCAGGCAGCATCAGTCTGAATAGAGACCTGCCCAGGGAGACAGAGCAGCCACATGGTAGCCTGGGGCAGGAACATTCCAGGCAGATGGCACAGTGAGAGCAAAGGCCCCAGGGAGAGTATGAACTTGAGAACAGCGATAAAGGAGACAGGTGTGGCTGAAGCTCAGCAAATTAAGAAACTCTGAGGTCAGAGAGCTAGAGAAGGGCCAGATTATGTGCACCAAAGAGTCTCAAATTTAGCGTGCATCAGAATCACTTGGAGGAGGGCTTGTTAAAACATAGGTTGTTGGGTCCTACCCCAGAGTTTCTAACTCAGTAGCTCTGGGGTGGGGCCCAAGAATTGGCATTTCTGACAAGGCCCAGGTGATGGTGATGCTGCAAGTCCAAGGACCGCACTTGGAGAACCACTGATGGAGAGTGTTGCGGGTCCTTGTAAGGAGCTCAGTTATACTCAAAGTGTGATGGAAGCCATCAGAAGATTCTAAGCAGGGGAGTGACAAGAGCTGATGTTCATTTTCCTCTGTTATCCCCAGAGGAGCAGACCTCTCCAGTCATCCACTATCACCTGGACTCGCATCCCCTTCCTGCTGTGCTCGTCACCTGATTTGGTCCAGTTTCCCACCCATTCTCTTCATTTCCTCCCAAACACGTCCACTGTGCCTTCTGGAAGCCCCACTCCTTGACTCTCTCAATTTTACCTGTCCTCAGCCTACATCAGAGCCTTCCCTCTTTCTTCCTTGCCTTAATTGGAGCCTGGTTGGCCCCAAGAATACAACATTCACACAGCTGTTTCTGGCAGAGCCTGTCTGATATCTTACAGTCCATGAACCTTAGGGCCTGGAAGGAGTGTTGGTGCCTGCTTGTTCTCTACTATTGCTCCTGGAGCTTAACCTCTGTTACCTTTTACAAAATATCCTGCCCATTAAAGGCTCTGGCTTCCTGACTGTACCACTCGATCACATGTCCTCATTCATGTGATCCATTCACTCATTCACTGTACCACACCTCCTGGCTCCCCATCTTTTTTTCTGCATAGCCCTTCTTGACAATCTCATTGAAGTAACCATACAATGTCCCCTCTAGCAGCCTGGCTTCTCAGTTTCCTGGACCTTCTCATCTCTAATGATGTTTCCTCCCTCCACTCCACCTCAAGGTGATAGCCTGAACCTTGTCACCACCAGAAACTGTTCTGCTGCTGCAAGCCCAAAGCCCCACTCTCTCATAAGCTTTCTGTCCTTGACGCATGCTTAAGCATGTCCTGTGACAATTCTTCAACTCTTTTGATCTCTTTTCTGTTGGCTTCACCACCTTTTACAATTTGTCAGCCACCTTTCTGTTCACTCCTCGTGTCCAGCTTAGGGCTTATGGTTCGTCATCATAAACACTTCTCTCCAAAACTCTCATCCTCAGAATCCCCTTGCCTTTCCACGGAGTCTCCTACAAAACACTAAGCAAACCCACTCATCTATCTCTCCACTCAAGCAGCTCGACATTACTATGGAAAAGTCAAACAAGCAGGCTGCTTTCCCTTTCAGTTCATCACAGACCTCAAAGGGGTACTTGGAACTCCTAGGCAATATTGCTGTGTTTCTCTGTTAAAACCAGCATTCGTATTCTTCTAGGTTACTTTTTCATTCCTTTTTTATCCTTAAAACTCCCACTGCCCTTCCCTGCTTTTTAGTCTCAGCTGATGAACTCTCCTCATGTTTGACTGAGGAAAGAGACGCTGTCCAATGGAAATGCTCACATTCCCCCACCTTGAAACCTACAAGCACAGCCACACTTGCTGGCCTCCTCTGCCCCTTCCCTCTGCTCAGCTGTGTCCAAGTGGCCTCTTATCATCCATTCAGTCCCTCCCATCAGCGTCTCCCTTGCTACTGGATCATTCCCATTGGCACACACACCTGCTTCAGTATCGCCCATCTGTTTCTTCTGTAATTTATATCTGTACTTCCAAATAATACAGCTATTTTTAGGTTCTTCAATTTTAGACACTTATTGCCTTCCTGCACCCTCCTTGTGCATATTTCCCCTCCACCCACCCTCCCAACGTCGTTACAGCACCATTTTTGGCTAAATCAATGTTCTGTGCTAGCATTACTATAAGTACTCACAGCTGAACCATATAGGCTGTTATTCTTTTATGGGTCAACTTTGGTTTTCTTGTAGTTACTAATTACCTCATTTTTTCATTGCTTAGTCTTCCAAATATCAATTACTAAGTTTTTGCTAAGCTTTCCAATCAAATTGCAGAAGTCCTCTCCTGAGTCACAGGTAACCATCAAGACTGCTTCTTCACCCCCAAATCCAGCTACCACCAATGAACAGCTCTGCTGGGAGTGTCACCTGTGCGTGTGTGTGGCCTCTCCAGTGTGGCCAGGGTAGGCGAGTGGGACTTCTCACACCGCAGTTCAGGACTCCAAGACTGAGTATTCCTGAGACAGGGTGGAGGTCTCATGGCCTTTTATGACCTTGCCTGGAAGTCACATAGGGTTGCTTCTCCCCTGTTGCAATGATGGAAGCAGTCAACACCTCACCCAGATAATGGGGAAAAAAGCACAAAGCTCTCTTCTCTGTGGAAGGAATGTTCAGGAAGATTTATGGCCATGTTTTAAAGCTGCCACAGAGACAACTTATGTGAGATAATACTAAAATTGTGTTGAAAAATAGTCCAAACATTTCCAAAGAATTTTCTTTTTTTTTCTTTTTTGAGACAATGTCTCACTCTCTTGCCCAGGCTGGCGAGCAGTGGCATGATCTCAGTTCACTGCAACCTCCACCTCCTGGGATCAGGCGATTCTTGTGCCTCAGCCTCTCTGGTTGCTGGAATTACAGGTATGCACAACCACGCCCAGCTAATATGTGTGTGTGTGTGTGTGTGTGTGTGTGTGTGTATTCATAGTAGAGATGGGGTTTTACCATGTTACCCAGGCTGGTCTGGAACTCCTGGCTTCAAGTGATCTGCTCGCCTAGGCTTCCCAAAGTATTGGGATTACAGGTGTGAGTCACCGCGCACAGCCAAGAATTTTCATGTTGTATATAGAAAATACAGAATTTCATGGCGATATCAGAAACATAAATACCGTACAGTATTGTCATGAGCTTAAGTAGAATATCTTTGGAGGGAATCCCAAGAAGCTGGTACCGGGAGAAACTGGGTGACTGGAGGCCGGAGCAGGAGGAGACTTTGCCCTGTAGACCGTTTTGCATCTTTTGAATGTTTCGTCATGGGCTTGAACTGCATTTCCAAAAATATTAAATGATCAAATGTCTTTGACGATGTCACAGCTTCTCCTGGCCATGTCAGCTCCCAGGATAGTCTAGACCAGGGCTGTCCAAGAGAACTTTCTGTGATGACGGAACTATTCTGTATCTGATCTGTCCAGTACAGCAGATGCTAGCCTCATGTGTCTACTTAGCACTTGAAATTTTGGCTAGTACGATTAAGGAATTAAATTTTTAACTTAAATTTTAATTGCCATCTGTGGCTAGTGACTACATCCTGGATGTGCTGGGGCGAGGGGCTGGGAGGAGCTTGCACATGTGGGATATGGGGTGGGGAGCACGAGATCCCTTGAGTCATGGTATCCAAACATTTTTGCACATGTGCTCCCTAAAACAGTTTTAAACAACTGTGTATCTCTTTGCAGAAATTAAAGTTGACATCTAAATGCTTCCTCCTTAGTTTAAAAGTTTATTTTTGTTAGGAGCTATAAAAGATTAAACATTTCATAAGATGAAATAAGATGAGGACCAACTATAATTTGAATAAGTATTTCATGAGCTGGTTTGATAAAGTAAGTTTTAATTACTGAATAATGCAGACTGAATCTGAAAGAAATCATTTTAAAATGCTTTAACCTATACTGCCTTAGCTGTTCTAAATTTAGAGCACCTCAATGTGGGCCACGCTTCACCCTTGACAGAAATAATATACATAAGACAGGGAAAGACAGTGCGCCCTGAGGATGGAAGATGCCTTGATGAATCATTAAAGAAGCCCCCAGAAACCAATGGATCAATCTCCCCTCTTTTGGTTCAAGGAAGTTTTTACACCCCAGAGTAAGGCTGCATGTTGCGATCACGATGGGTGACTACGGCATGGAGACTTCCATGAGATGATTTTAGAAATCAGTGCTTTGGACATTAAGACTGTGGAAGTGGATTTCCTCTAAATCACTCATGGACATTTATCCTCCTGAAAGGTCTGTACACCCTCAGGTGTACTTGACCCCAGTTTGAAGACCGCTGCTATGAGAAGGTGGAAGCTGGGCTTAGCACTCAGTTGCCTACCACTACTGGCTTCAACTGAGACCCGTCACAGAGGAAAGATAAGGGACAGTCCCCGGGGTCCCCTCCAGCTGAGACAGGGTGGCCCTGTCAGTGTCCTTGCCTCAGACCTCTGGCCTGCTCTCCAAGACTCATTCAGCTGGAATTTTTAAGCCTGTTCCAAGTGGAAAGGGGCAAACCCAGGCCTGCCTTCTTCCAGGGCTCAAGGATGAGCAAGGCAAGACTTAATGCCTTTTTCCCAGTACACTCTGCTCCATCAGCCCCTCCTCACATCATGCCATCCTCCCTAGACCTGCAGTTACTTCAGATGGAATGCAGAATAGAGACGGGTCTGGAGAATTGCAGTTCACTAGCATGGGGGCATAGGACTGCGAGGGGTTGACTCAGTAATGGTAGTCTGAGTAACCTAGGACTGATTAGAGTGCCGTCCTCAGGGCCGTCATGTCTAAACTAGGGGTTGCTCCTAAGATGAAAATTGCATGAGGTCCAAATTACTGGAGGCCAAGGCAGGCAGATCATGAGATCAAGAGATCGAGGCCATCCTGGCCAACATGGTGAAACCCATACTAAAAATACAAAAGTTAGCTGGGCGTGGTGGCACACACCTGTAGTCCCAGCTTCTTGGGAGGCTGAGGCAGGAGAATTGCTTGAACCCAGGAGGTGGAGGGTGCAGTGAGCCAAGATTGTGCCACTTCACTGCAGCCTGGCGACAGAGCAAGACTCCGTCTCAAAAAAACAAAAAACAAAACAAACAAAAAAACACCTGAATTCAGCCCACAGAGTTGGTATTTGTGTGCCACACTGGAGACCAAGGCACCATCTGTCAAAATGGCCGATACAGAGTCCACTTTTTTCTTCTGGCTGAGTGAGGACAGATCACTGCTTTGGTCAAGCACTGGATGTGTAGTTGGCTTGCATCTAAGAGCCATATTGTATAAAAAATGTATTTTTTTAAGCCCAAGAATCATATTTGTATGTGGAAGGCTCACACTGAGAGGCTGGTGGGAATTGGGCCCTGGGGGTGGAAAAGAGCCCCACCCCCTATGACTTCCTCGCCTGGGTCACTGATGGACTGATGGGGACAGACAAGCCGGAAGCATTCCCATTGCTGCTCTGTGACAGGTTCCACACTAAGCAGTCTATGCACATCTTTCAGACAGAAGTTAACACAAAAGCCCCTCCATCTCACCTCACTCCCCATTTAGATGCATTTGGCCCACTTCCTAACACACGAGGGCCCTGAGACTGCCAAGAAGTGGCAAACGTCCCAGCCATTAAACATCTAATGATCAAGTGAGTATCTAAACAGTGCTTGTCCTGGGGAAAGGCTGAAGGGACCCAGAGATACACAGCAGCTGAACCAGTTGAGTTGAAAATGAAGATGGATGAGTTAAGTGTGACATAATGAAGGCACTTCGTTGGACAATATCTTGATGATCTTCAGGAGAAGAAGCTTAAGTCAGCAACGCATTTTCTCTAACTTTCTGCCATGGGGTAACTTTTAAAACATCAATTAATAACTTCTACAGTATGTTATCAATTTGCCTACAATTCTCATTATAAAGAAAAGCAATTGCCTACCATGAACACGGTTGGTTTAAAAGTCTCAAAGGCTTGTATCCACGTATTCCATCACGTTAACCTTGGTGGTAAATGCTCATCTCTTCTTAGAAATTGATTCCATATTAACACTGTCAGAAGATAATTCACACGCTGCCTCTTCACTTCCCCCATCCCATTCCCTTCATTAAATGTTCACTGTCCATTTCCCAATAGGGAAGCACTCAGTGGGATCCCCCTGGGTCAGCCACCTGAATAGCCCCCCAGCCTGCAGATGCCAGTGGAGAAACAAGGACACACCAGCCAGAGAGCAAGTGAGAGGCCCCTCTATCAGCCCATGGATGATGTCGGCTCCTCAGGGGGATTGTGTTTCTGGTCCAGCACTGCCAATGACTGCCTTCTGTTATTTTTTAATAATAACTTGGCTGATGCTATATTACCTCTGCCTCTATATTTTATTTGAAGTTACCAAAACGATCTGGATGTTATTCATCCAAATAGAAAAAAGGCCAATGCTTCCCTCTTTAACTCAGAAAGCAGTCCTTCTGCATCTCTTGGCATCAAGGACACATTTGTTCCTGGGTGGGAAGGTCCAGGTACCATCCACCTTGGCATTGTCTGTTCTGGAGCTATTTGTTTGCTCATGTACAGCCAGGGGCTGACTGTCTTCTAAACGTATCCCCACACCCATGTCTTTGCTGTCTTCCCATGAAATGCCTGCCACTCAAGAAGTCGCCCTTGAAGGGAGGGGGCTTCTAGGGAAAGGGCTTCTAAGGAGAGGGCTTCTGGGGAGGGGGTTTCTAGGGAGGGGCTTCTAGGGAGGGGCTTCTAGGGAGGGGCCTTCTATAATGGGGGCTTCTGTGGGGGTCTTTTGGGAAAGGGGCTTCTAGGGCTACTCTCCCTTCAAGGGCTACTTCTGGGTCTCTTGACATCTACCCACCATGCCCTCCACAGTACTGACATCTTCTTTCTCTGAATTCCAGTGGCCCACTGCCCAGTTCAATGGCACTGATTTCTGCCTTAGAGTTGCTAATGTGTGTCTACGGATGAGTCTTGGCCATGCCTTGCAGTAGCAGGAGCCTCACAAATGGTAAAGCTTCATTGTGAGCGCAGTACTCAGGCTCAGAGTGTGAGGGAGAGCACTTCAGCCTCCAAACATGCAACACATGAGCCCCATGGCTCCCCCAGGGCTCATGTTCAGCCTCCTTGTTCCAGTCTGGAACCATCAGATGCATTGGTTGTGCTGGCTAGGGTCGCCCTTGGAGATGTCAGGCCGGAATGCTGGATGGGAACCACCTGGGTGGGCTCTGTCACCCAGGGTGGGCTCACCTTGTTATGCCAAGTTGAAAATCAAATAGATGAGGTCCTCTAGCAGCAGAGAAATGGTGATCACAAGATGGAAAAGAACCCAGGGAGGACTTGCGTTCACTATAGCTCTCACTTGGATTCATTAGACTAATGAAAAATTAGCTTTTATTCATTCTCTGTCACTTGCTCACTGTGTTTACTATTTCCAGCCCTGCCACTCCCTCTCTTGCCCCTGCCAGCGTGGAGGAGTTTTAGTTCCTTTGTGTAGGCAGTCATTCATTTATTCAGCTGCCTGTGTCCTCACATGGCTGTCTTCTTACAAGGACACTAGTTGCATTGGATTAGGGGCCCATGGTACTCCAGTACAACTCTTAACTATGTCTACAAAGACCCTGTTTACAGATAACACCACACTTTGAGGTACCAGGGATTAGGATGTCAACATATCTTTTTAAGGGGATATCATTCAACTATAACATTATTGGATCTGGGAGAAATGGGGGTTAGGGTTATAGATGGGTATGCCTTCTGAGCTATTAGTCTAGCAGGAAGGAGATCCAGGGATGGCTGCAAAATCCCTTGAGAGTGGAAATATTCTGAGAAAACAAACAATAAGGGCACAGGTTAGGAAGAAAATAAGAGAAAAGAGTGAGGAAGTAGGGCGAGAATGAGGAGAAGGGAGGTTGAGGGAAGGAGGGGGCACCTGAGCCCAGGGAGACTCATGGGCAGTGAGGAACAAGGAGGAGGATGGCTGGGAGCACCTTCTGGAGGGCAGGAAACCACAGACTCTGTGTAGGAAATCTGGTTATTGTGGGTAACCATTTAGGAGTTCATTAAGCAACTTCCTGCCTGAGGCTGGAAGGGCAGTGGGTGTTCTGCTCAGCCAGCTGATGGTCTTGCTTCATGTGGCTTTGAAGTGGATGAGCACATGGGAGAAGCCAGGGTTATGGTATTTTGAGCCACATCCCTGAGCTGTGGACCTAAGTCCAGGCTGACAGACACCCCAGCAAGGGGACTGGTAGAACTGCCTGGAGGGTGTGGAGCTGATTCCTTTGGGAGCTGAGCCCAGGCCCTGGCTAGACAGTGTCTCAGACCCTCTATGGAAAGCAGGTACAGCTCCAAGCTCCCTTGGATCCAGAAGGAAACACCACTCCCAGCAGCCATCTATAGTATAATCCCCAAGACCGTCCTACTGATCTCTGCCCGCAGGGGACTCTGCTGTGGGTCTAGTAGAGAATGAATGGGTTGGAGTGAGTGGAGCAGGTTGCTCTGTCTGGAGTTCTAGGGAACCATGTGTCTCCTCCTTCCAGGCACAGTGCTGAGCACTGGCCTAAATCCTTGTTCTACACTGGCCCATTCTTCAGGGTCATCCCTTGGCAAATTTGGAAAGGAGGTGAAGGTTCCCCCACAACCCCTGGGCCCCCAGCATTCTGGGGTAACACACTAGACTTCCAGGTCCTGGCCATGGGTCTCCACAGCTCTGAACCTCTCATGTCTCCAGCAGTGTCCAGTCAAGTGCCCTGCCTTGGGTTCTATTTTATTTCTTAATAGATGACAATTATTGAACTTGATAAGCTAATCAGAGCAATGTTGGAAAAGACCTAACCTGTTACTAGATTATTGTTCTCAATGGACTCCTTTAGTCAGAGACGTTGCTTTCCAACTGCAGGAAGTGACTCTAGGCAATTGAAGCAGAAACACCACTTACTGAAAGGACAGGCAGCTCATGGCATGGACAGATGGGAAGGAACCACATTGCCGTGGAAGCAGACAAGGCCAGGCTGAGCAGAGGTGGCTCCTGGCGGACCATCATCTTGGTGCCACCCCGGTGGCTCTGGACGCTCAACACCGCTGCCCTGGACTGGCCTTGGCAGAGGCACCCGGGGGTCATCTTCAGTGGCCCCAGGCCGTTGTCTCACTCCTTCAAGCTTGATGATTCGGGCTGCAGCACTTGATTGCAAGCCCCAGACCCAGCGTCCCTCTCTAGCTGCCTGGAATGGGAAAAGATTACACATCCATTTGTTTCTGTAGTGAGGGGGGAGCCCTTTCTCCCCCACTGCCCCATCCCACCACCTATTCTAGGATTTCTCCAAAATAGGATGAGTGTTCAATGTGGGCAGCCCAAAAGAACAACTGTCCAGTAAAGTAATATGTGTATACATTCATAAGGGGGGCCTCCCAACACAACACCCTAACTCAAAAGAATGACTCTCATGGGGATTTCAGGCACCAAGACAGATGGACAGGGGAGACTTGCCTAAGGTCATAGGCAGAAACCCTGTGAGTAGAAGCTTAGGTCTTCTAATTACAGATCCCAGTTCTGTTGACCACACTGACCGAATTAAGCACAGAGCTGATGCTCAACTCACATTTGCTAAATGAATGAATGAATTTTTGGGTCTTCCACTGCGTGATGATCTGCCTCAAATACATTAAGAAAAGAGGCAGGATAAAATGATCAATTAAAAGAAATCTAATGGCCTTGGGGTAAGCTATTAAACCTTTTTGGATCTCTGTTTCCTTATTTTGCGAGATAAGAAGGTTGGACAAGACTGATCTCTAAGAACTTACCCTCGAATGCATTGCAGAAAGAAATTTTGTCACATATAAGACAGTTGGAAATTTGAACACTGACCACATAATTTGAAGATGTTAAGAAATTACTTTTAATTAATCACTTTTTAGGTGAGCTATGATTTTGTCTTAAAAAGTGTCTTTGTCCTTTAAAGTTACATGCTGAAATAATTTGGGATGAAATGACATGATGTCTGGGATGTTTGGTTTGTTTTGTTTTGTTTTGAGACAGGGTCTTACTCTGACACCTAGGCTGGAGTGCAGTGGTACAATCTTGGCTCACTATAGCCTGGACCTCCTAGGGTCAAGCAGCGATCCTCCCACCTCAGCCTCCCAAGTAGCTGGGACTACAGGTGTGTGCCACCATGCCCAGCCAATTTTTTTTTTTTTTGTAGACATGGGGTTTTGCCATGTTGCCCAAGCTGGTCTCGAACTCCTGGGCTCAAGAAATCTGCCTGCTTTGGCCTCCCGAAGTTCTGGGATTATAGGCATGAGCCACTGTGCCAGGCTGATATCTGAGATTTTAATAAATTGGAGAGAAAAGTGGGTAGGAAAATTGATTTAAAAAACAGGCTCTGAGTTGATAATTATTGAGACTGGATTATATGTACAGGATGATCTGTTATGCTATTTTGTCCACTTTTTATATGTTTGAAACTTTCCATGATAAAGTGTTTAAAAAACAAAGAAAACAATCTTTTTTCTGCAGCCCTGTAGTGCCCATCGCAGTCAGAGCTTGTGCTGGGCCCTGGGATGGTCACCCACATCTCTTGCTCCTTTGCTGTTTCCTAAAATAACTGCTTGATTTCATGCAGGTGTCATCTCACACACAGCCCTGTGACTCAAGGGAAGGTGACCCATTCCCACCTCCAGCCCCGATTAGTCTCAGCCCATCAGAGTGAGCCCAACCTTCCTGCCAATGATTAGTTCCAGAAGGACACGGGATAGAAGGAGAGGTTTGGTGGGTCTCTGAGAAATGTTCTCCCTGCTCTCCTACTCAGCTAAACAGGAGGGAGGAAGGAGGTGGCCTCAGGTACCACCAGCAACCATGCTGCAACCTGGAGGAAAACCAGCTTCAGGATAAAGCCAATGTGCTAAGCAGCAGAGCAGAGAGATCGGAGAAGCCCAAGCCCTTGGCAGCGGTGCTGAGATGCCGGATCAACAGCCCTGAAGTCCATCTGATTGCTCAGTTCCCCTTTACATGATATCATAAATTTTCATTCTTTTTTTTTTTTTTTTTTTTTTTTTTGAGGCAGAGTCTCACTCTGTTGCCCAGGCTAGAATGCAGTGGCAATCTCGGCTCACTGCAACCTCCACCTCCCGGATTCAAGCGATTCTCCTGTCTCAGCCTCCTGAGTAGCTGGGACTACAGGCTCCCACCACTACGCCTGGCTAATGTTTGTATTTTTCATAGAGACAGGGTTTTCTCATTTTGGCCAGGCTGATCTCAAACTCCTGACCTCAAGTGATATGCCTGCCTCGGCCTCCCATGTCATAAATTTTCATATCCTTCAAGCCACTTTTTTTTTTTTTTTTTTAACAACAAAGAGATAAATCTTTGTAAATAACCAAGACTATTCTAACAAACCCAGGGCTGAGTGACCACTCTCCGTAACTGGTGGAAAGAGCTATTAAACCTTTTTGGATCTCCGTTTCCTTATTTTGAAAGATAAGGGAGGGGGTCCCTGATCCTTCAGTCACCCCTGTCGTTGGGAATGCAGGAGGCAGGCAGTGGTACAAGGGGTCTCTCAGAAGGTGGAAACATTGGCATACCCTGGCACCATTTCGACCCAGACAGTTTTTCCTAATGTCACACCGTCCTTCTTTGAATGACATTAACCTGAAGTTCTGGACACAAGATTAAGTGTCACCTTCCAAGGGGCTGATAGGAAAGTTGTGCCCGGCTTTTGCTGCTGTGGATTGCTGTGAGAACATGAGATGAAGGAGGGACCCCTCGTAGAGGCCTAGCAGGCACCTCACCACTGCCAAAAAGCATGGAAACAAAGGAAACTCCTGGGTTTCTTTAAGGGGAATTCCAGGCACCTAGCTGGCCCTGAGAAGTAAGCAAGCAACTTGATAAGCAAGAAGGTAAATAGTAGCTTAAAACAATAGCCAGGGAAGCTAGAATCATGGGATGTTTGGTTCCCTCTAGAAATTAAAGAACGCATCTTAACATGTGTTTTTTAGACACCCAGCCTCCTGCCAGACTTTGCACCTGCTGGTACAAAGACTTCAGATAAGGGGGAACTGAGGACTGAACTCTGACTACTGTCAATTTCTTCCTGGGGGCCCTGGAGGAGGTCACAACCCCAGGCCAGAACTAACACTCTTTCCTGCTGATCCCAAATTTATTTTATTATTTTATTTTATTATCTTAGATAGGGTCTCACTCTATCGTCCAGGCTGGAGGGCAGTGGTGTTCATAACTCACTGTAGCCTCCGACTCCTGAGTTCAAGCGATCCTCCTGCCTCAACCTCCTGAAAGCTGGGATTATGAATGTGAGCCATTGCACCAATTTATGTGTGTGTGTGTGTGTGTGTGTGTGTGTGTGTGTGTAGACAGGGTCTTGCTTTGTTGCCCAGGCTGGTGAGCTCAAATTTTTAGACAAAGCTTTGCCTCCTGAACCACTTGCAGATCAGAAAATCTTTGAATCCACCTATGACCCTCTTTGAGATGTCAAGCCTTTTTAGGTCAAACCAGTGTATAACCACCATGCACTGATTTATGACTTTGCTTGTAACCTTTGCCTTTTCGCCTTTTTTTTTTTTTTTTTTTTTTTTTTTTTTTTTGAGACGGAGACTTGCTCTGTTGCCCGGGCTGGAGTGAGTGGCCGGATCTCAGCTCACTGCAAGCTCCGCCTCCCGGGTTTACGCTGCCTCAGCCTCCGGAGTAGCTGGGACTGCAGGCGCCCGCCTAGTTTTTTGTATTTTTTTAGTAGAGACGGGGTTTCACCGTGTTAGCCAGGATGGTCTCCATCTCCTGACCTCGTGATCTGCCCGTCTCGGCCTCCCAAAGTGCTGGGATTAGAGGCTTGAGCCACCGTGCCCGGCCACCTTTTCGATTTTAAAAACCCTTACCTGTAAGCCATCAGGGAGTTCAGGGAGTTAGCTGCCCAGTTCTCCTTGCTTGGTGCCTTGCAATAAATGCCTCACTTTCTCTTGCTGCAATCCTGATACCAGTGTTTGGCTTTGCTGCACCGGGTAAGTGAACCCTGTTCAGTTCAATAACAAATACTAATGGCACCCTTTCCCTGACAGAATATTCATGATGGAAATGATGCAAATCCATTTTTATTATCACGAGATGCTGAGAAGGTCATTAGCAGGAGCAGGAGGCTGTACTATGGCTTGGCCGTTGGACCAGGAGTTCCTGTGGCAGGGGAGGGCATGCAGCCTGTAAAGGGCTCTGGCTTGTCCCCCATATTAGAGATGGAGTTGCTGGTCTTCCGCCTTCTCCAAGTCTCATGCTTAAGTAGACTTGAAATCCAGCGGATGGTATCATTGAACTGAGCCTCAGCAAGGCTGAATTTAGGGGTCATTCATAAAGCAGAGAGCTCTCCTTAGGTTTCCAGTGAGAGCTGGTGTTGAGCATTTCAGGAAGCAATTAATATACAACCTCGGGAAACCTGAGAGCAGGGGTTGTCCTGGACTCTCCTCTCTTTCATGACTACTGCAGGCAGCCAAGCCCCAACTTTTCACTCTATTAGCTCCTCAGTCTCTGATGAATTGTCCTGTCCTTCCTACCATCGCTGCCACCACCCAGGTGCAAATCATCACTATTTCTCATCCGGACAATTGCAATATTTCCTAATGGTCTCTTTGAATTGATTACTGCTGCTTGCCTACTCAGTTCTTTCCATAAAAGCCAGAACGATCCTTCAAAAATGCAAATCTCATAGTGTCTTTTCCTTTCCTGGAACCTGCCAATTGCTTCCCACTGCCCACGTGTTCTCCATGCTGAGGCCCTTGTTCCCCCATCACCATTAGACGCCCGGGACATCTTGACTCCCCACACACACCCCATTCTCCCACCTCAGGTTTTCCACATAGGCTGATGCCTCGGTTTGGAGCTGTTAGCTCCCCACCTGCCCCTTCATTCCACAGTCCCAAGTCTTTTCTGTTCTATCTTACATGTTACCTCTTGGAGGAGAAGTTTTCTTCCTCTGTCTCCCAATTCCAGCTAAGTCCCATCCTCTTTACATGCGCCCACCATATCTTGCCTGTCTCCTTCAAATATTCGATATAACAGAAACCTTCTTCCTCATTCAATTAAAAGGTTAGAGATTTTGTTCACAGTGCTCCACACTCCATCGCAAGCAGCTATCACAGTGCCTGGCACACAATCAATGATTAGTAAATAAATATTGGCTGGCTGCCTATCAGGTGTGGCCCCAACTACCCCCTCGAGACTCTCTTTGGCCTCTTAATTAAGCATCTAGGGAGCTTCACATCTACGAAGTTCCTGCTGGCGGGGACAGAACATGCAAAGAAACGGATGTAGACAGAATCGGTTTGGAACCTGGAAGCAAGGCTTCCAGAGAGAAGCCTTGCCGTCCAGAGAGAAAATGTCTTGGTTAGATTTCTGGACATTCTCCACACAAGTGGACTTGTTTCTTACTGTTTGTTGTAAAATGTTGGTGTCACTCAAAGATACGGACTACAGACCTGAAACAGAAAGCACAGGCTGAGAGGAAGAAAGGCTGGAGCCATTTCCTGTTCCCCCTGCAGTACACCGCCAGGGGAGAGGGCGTCCTTGTCCCCCTCCTGCCTCCTCAGTAGTAAGTGAAACTTTGGAGGTTCCAAGTCAGTGTCTCTCCTGGGCTGCAGAGAGAGGTCTGGTGGGAGAAACCACAGCTGGGATGCTAGGGGTGGGGTGAGGTTCCCATGAGGCCCCATGTGTGGGAGCCACTGGTTTCTTCCCTTGGAAGGACATGGGCACTTAGAGTAGCTCACTTCCTGAAGGGAGATGTGGCTGCAGGGGAACGCACCTTCTCCTCCATGGATGGCTGTTGGCCTCTTTCTCAGGGGGAGGGGAGCCTCCTTTCCACTCCCTTTCTTCAGAGTCAACCACAGACACCTGAAGCTCATTTCCATGTGCCTCTCTGGAAATATCAGAGTTGCTTTATCCTGCAGTTTCGTGTGGAAGAGCGGAGACTGTTCTGCCAGGAAATACAGTGGCCGGGCGCGGTGGCCCACGCCTGTAATCCCAGCACTTTGGGAGCCTGAGGGGGGCGGATCACCTGAGCACTTTGGGAGGCCAAGGTGGGTGGATCACGAGGTCAGGAGTTCGAGACCAGCCTGGCCAACATGGTGAAACCCCATCTCTACTAAAAATACAAAATTTAGTTGGGTATGGTGGCGGGCGCCTGTAATCCCAGCTACTCGGGAGGCTGAGGCAGGAGAATCGCTTGAATCCGGGAGGCAAAGGTTGCAGTGAGCCGAGTTCGCGCCACTGCACTCCAGCTGGGTGACAGAGCAAAACTCCATTTCAAAGAGCACAGTGGCCGGCACCTGGCCCTAGCCAGGATGGCTGAGAAATCAAGGCGTCCTACAGGTGGGCCTGGCCACAGCAGCTCGGGAGGGGGGGGCCGCCATATTGGAGATGGGTGGGGGAGGGGGTGGGAAGCCTGGGACAGTGTCAGCCGCTGCAGCGTGGCGGAGTTCAGCAGCCTAGGTTTGGACGTAGCCGTGTGACTTCGAGCTCTTCCTCCTCAAGGCCGACTGTTCTTTGGTATAATAACATGGAGCTGGTTGTGTGGACCTGGAGAGAATGCGCGTGGATTTCTGAGCTCTAAGGCTGCCTGGATGGATTCAAGAAAAGACGTGCACAGCTATGTCTGGGGGGCTGAGCCCAAGGGGCTTGACCGGTGCCTTCTGTGCCGCCATGCTGCCCTCACAGTGGCTTCTGGAACACCGTCAGCTCTGTGCTCCCCAGAGCCCGCATCAGAACTTCTCGAACTTTTCTGCTGAAGTGTCCCTAACAAGAGCAAATGCCTGCCCCCGAGCCGTAGATAGGAAATTTCTTTTAAGTCCCTTGTTCTATCTTAAAAATTCATGTGAATTTTGCATCTTACTCCATAATCTATTCATGCTTGCTTTAATATAAATATATTCATTTCCTCAAATATTCAAATAGAATATACAGTTCTAGGAAGTCGCTGGGAGAAGGGGGCTGGGTGTCGAGGAAAAGGAGGGAGAACTTGGCCCTTCATATCTGAAACCTTGTTCAATTCTCCCCATAACCCTATGAGGTAGAGGCTTTTTTTTTTTTTTTTTTTTTTTTTTTTTTTTTTTTTTAGAGGAAATATCTTTCTGTGAAAGAACTAAAACATTACAGGTTTTTAAAAAGCAGAATGTGAACGTCCTCTACAATCTAACTCCTTAAAGAAGCCCCTGGTAAACAGTATCTGTGGCATCTTCATTTCCCTCAGCCCTCCGAGTGTGGAACATCCCTGCCCCCCAGAGTCTGTGGCGTGTGTCTTGGTTGCACTGTGACTTGCCCTGTGCCCAGAGAACAGCCTCCTGCCTGTTTCCCATTTTGTTCATCAAATGTAAGCTTTGGCCTGATGTCAACTCCATCAGAAACCAAAAGAAGTAACAGGAGGGACACTAACTTCGTAAGGCCCTTGCCTGATCTTACTTTCTAAGTAGCCGAGGTCCTGGCTGAATCTGACAGTTTCCCTGCTCGGAGCTGCCTTGAGCTGGTAGCCAGGTGCTCAGGGATCTGTTTTCATGAAGAGAGGAGCCCATGCAGACTTCCATTCAGAGCCTAATGAGGAGGAGGGAAGGAGGTGGACATGATGGTGTTTGTCCCCCTATTGTGGGTAAGAGATGGGATTAAAAAGAAGCTACAGACAGAAGGTCAGTGAGCTCCCTGCCGTAAGGACTTTGGAGACCTGGTCCAGAGGTTGGAATTCAACACAGCATTGGGGTGAAAGTATTTTTCTCCCACATCTGCAGGTAAGTAGGAGCTCAAGAAGATGGCCACGCTCCTGGAGATTCTGGCCAAAATGCCGATGAGTGACACCGTGGACAGCGATCAGTGAGGGATCCAGGCAGAGGATCCTGAGAGGGGAGCTGTTTTTTCACACAGGGGAGACCCCAGCAATACTAGCGGGGGGTGGGGAGGTGGGGAAGGGGCAGGGCTCAAGGTGATGCCAGGGCAGAGGCGATGACCCAGTATAATTTAATGTTAATATTTGTGTGGCCTGACAAACCTCCACATCTGGGAAAGGCTTAGGGAAATTCAGCTTAGAGGAAAATGCCATCAACCAAGCATTTCATCATGTGATCCCTTTTGCCCATGGATGGTTTTAAAAACAAACAAACAAACAAAAACAAACTGAAACTTACATATTGAATGAATTTGCCCCTTCAAAACAGTATCCCAGGAGGTTAATCATGCATTCCAACAATGCTCATGATACTTCCAGAAATTATCTTGGAAAACTGACTTCAGAGCCATTCTGTGAGTCATACTTTGGAGTCTCCTGGTTTGATCATCCAATTTATTCTTCAGCTTTGCCTTTGAATAATTTTTGTTTGATTCCAAAGATAAAAATCATTTGTCAAAAAATGCTCGTCCACCAAGCCTCCTCCTCTGTAGAATGTAAATTTCTTGAACCAATGGCGAATGCCTGGTTCATCTTTGGCCATCCAAGCCCCAGCCAGGCACTTCAAAAATGCCTGATCCACATTTCTTCTGAGGCTGTTCACTCTACTCCACAGGGCTGTTCCCAACACTGTTAGGTTCTGCAGATAGCAGACCCCCAAAATCAAAACATCTGCCTTTTCTTCCCAGGTGGCTTTTTGGGATTGAACAGGTATCCCTGAAAAGGAAGCATTATTCTAAATCTGCACCCACCCCAGCCCATGGTAGAAATACCTTCTGGAATAAGCATCAACAGTTTAGCCTTTTTCTGTTGGTTAAGGTCACAGGGAACAGTCTGTGAACATTTTTCTCTATGTTGCTTTTCTTTTCAGGGGCGTAGAATAGAGATGAAAAAGCACAGCTCTGGGAGCACACAGAACAGAAAGCTGACACTCGCGGGATTGATTATGCATTCACTTATTTATTACAATTTTAAAAACATGGCCCAGCTGCTTCAGCTTACACAAGCCGGGCTGAAATATTTCACTCGATAGTATTCTCATCTGCTGGTTATAATACTGAATGACTTAATGCAAGGGTTTTTTTTTTTTTTTTAACCCTAAAAGAAGAAAATCAAAATTAAGTAAAAAATAATGTTAGTGCCTAAAACTGGGATTCAAACATTCAAATGTTTCCAAGGAATTATCCATTGTTGGCCTTCCTTTCCCTATGCATTGGTCCATAGCAGCCCCCATCCCTAGGGGTGCATATGGGACCCCCTTCACCTGTGAGGTTTTCCAGTTGCTCACATGTGTCCCTCATGGGATCCAGAAGGCCCAGGCTCACACCTGTTCATGTGTATCCTATAAAACGTTCCCAGGAGATCCCCAGCCTCTGGCTGAGAATATGTGATCTATAACCATCTGATCACTGCTGCCATGCGGTTTCGCTCCTGTTAGCATCACATCCCTCACACATTATGTTTTGATCAAATGATGGAATAGTCTGATGCCAACTGTCTTAGACTAGAGGAATGTGTTGGCTCATGTAACTGGAGAGTCCAGAGGTAGGTTTGGCACAAGACATTGTTTTGTTCAGCTACTCAAAAGTTGTTAAGAACGGGCTCCTCTCCTCTAGGCATGGCCCTTCTCAGGTTGGTTATTTACCTCAGACTAGGCAGGAGGGCTGCCAGCTGCTCTGGCCTCATAACCTCCGAGTCCATCAGAAACTTAGCCTCCATTTCTCAGCTGTTTGAATGATGTTGTGTGATCTAACTCTTGGGTCCAAGTCAGGTTCCAAGTGCCCATTTCATTGGTACCAGGCGGGTTTCATTTGTAGAACACATAAGTCACTCTAGATATTGAAAGCAGAGCAGGATTTAATGCCGATACTGGATGCTTGCAGAATTATTGGGTGGTCTGAAGGGGTGAGTTCCAGGTGGAATCTTCAGAAATGACTCCCAGAACACAGCAGAACTGACCTGCTTCAGGGAGCATGGTCTTTGAAACACCTGGCAAGATGGGGGATCAGGAGGCTGCCATGGGAACAACTGAGTTCAAGTTCACATACCACATTTGTAATTCAGGTGTCAGGAGGCCAGCACTGCCACCCATCTGCTTCTCAAACCCAAGACACAAGTGTCACATACCTGTCTTCCAAATCTTGAGTGGAACATTTTGGATAATAATTTGCATTCAGATCATTGCCCACAGAATAGTCAGGAAAAGGTAGTTTTTAGCTGTACAGCTCTTGCAAGTTGCAATACAGGATGGCAAACTGGAGAGAGGTTGGAAAGGATTCTGAGAGCCAGTCCACCACGGGAGGAGGCTTGTGGCAGGACGGGGGCGGGAGGTGGGGGAGCGAGGCTTCCCTTTGCCAGGCCTTGAGCTACACTCAGCTCCTGGGACTAGGGGAAGGTCAAGTCCACTGGAGACAAGAGAAAGGTCAAGTCTACCAGTAGCCTGGGGACTAACAGTTCAGGTTAGGTTATAGTATAGTCATTATACTGTTACTAGAAGGTGAGGTAAAAGATGCTGGGTGGGTGACAAAACCAAAAAATGTCCCCTGCAATGTATATGAAGCTTCATTGCTTACAAGCACCTTCACATACACTAATTCATTTGATTCTCACCAAACTCCATGAAGAAGGAAGGTCAAACCCCATGAAGGAGGAAGGAGGAAGGTCAAATCGTATCATTCCCATCTTACAGATGAGGAAGTCCAGACTCAGAGGTAAGAGCTCACCCAGGTGAATCCCTTACAACTGGTGAGTGGCAGAGCTTAGATTCAGACCCAGTCTCCTGACTTAAATCCTGTTTCCTTGGGCTGGATCAGAATGAGAAGAAATTTCCTTCTGAAACCAAGTTGCTGGAGCCCAGCCCTTCTGTGCAGAGTCTTGGGCCAGGGAAAGCAGTTTCCCGTGTCTTGGAAGCTACAGTCAGATTGGAGCACGGGGCGGTGGAGGACTCTTGCACAAGAGCAGGGTTTGGACACAGGCATGAGCACTTGGGTGCTTTGCCCTCTCGTCATTTGGTCTTTATGTGAAAAATAAAGAAGGAGTTTCACATTTGTTTGTTTAATGACAAGTGTTCCAAGATGCTACATTATCATTATAAATTATAAATTTAGGGCATGGATGGGCCATTTCTCCCAAAGAGCAATATTTTTAGCATTAGCCATTCTCACGTAAATGCAAAATCTTCTTTGATAAGAGATCAAAGCAGATCCCTCCTTCCAGCCTGCCTTGTGGGCTGCGAAGTGACTGGGTTTGCATAAACCAGATTACAGCCACACAGAGCTGTTAGCAGCATTACAGATGCCTCCTGCTGTCAGCACCCAGGAAAGCCCACACTTCCCCAGACAGGAAAGTGATGCTCCTGGGGGAGCTGCTTCTCCATCAGGTTCTTGAAGGCTCAGGCCTCTACAGTGACAGAGATCTCAACCCCGTACCACACGGCCTCCTGGGACACCACATGTAAAAGATGGGGATTTGGCCTGGGCCAGTGGGGAAACGTGAATTTGGGGACATGTTCTTGGGAAAGAAGAGGAAACATCAGGGCTCATCTCTGGGAAGTGCTGCCTGTAGCTCAGACCAGGCCCTGACAGCCGTCTGTGCAGATGGCTTCACTCCACTGGGCCGTGAGACCAAACCACATTTGGGATCAAGGAGGGTCTCCCTTTTCATGCATGTGGTTGGGTCAACAAACTCCTAAAATTTCACCACCCTTCTTCAGAGAAGGCCTTTGTGAGGAGCCGGTCCCTCCCGAGGTCCTGGCCAAGAAGGGCCAAGTTGGCTTAGTCTTCATGTCATCTACACCAGGACCCAGTGAGGCCTTTATAGCATTCTGCACAGAGACCTGTTTTTTGTTTTTTTTTTTTTTTTTTTATTCTTTCCTATTGCTTCATTTTACCAAAGGTAAGGAGACACTTGGTTATGGGCTGAATTGTGTCCCCCCAAAATTCCTATGTTGAAGCCCTAACTCCCCAGTACCTCAGAATGTGACTGTATTTGGAGACAGAGCCTTTAAGAAGGTGATGAAAGTAGGTCATATGGGTGGGGCCTAAGACAATATGACTGGTGTCCTTAAAAAGAGGAGATTAGAACACAGACTCAGAGAGGGAAGACCACGTGAAGACATAGGGAGAAGATGGCCAAAGAGAGAGGGAGGCCACAGAAGAAACCAACCCTGCTGATACCTTGAGCTTGGACTTCTAGCCTCCAGGATTGTAAGAAAAGAAATTTCTGTTGCTTAAGTCACCTAACCTGTAGTACTCTCTTATGACAGCCCTAGCAAGCTAATACATCTGCCCTCAAGAGCAACTGCAAGCATGATTTCTTGCCCCTGCTCTCTAGCCCTTTTTCTGAATAGAACTGCTAATAATTTGCCCTCTGGATCCAGAGATGGCAACGAGGCCATCCCCAGTAGGCGTGAGCTTGGAGGCCCTTCTCAATGACTGTGGTGTCATCCACATGTGATTTCTGTCTCTCCCTCTTTCTAATCCTTCTAGCTCTGAGGACTTGCAGAGGCTCACCAGATGTTTCTGGCTGGGGAACAGTCTGTGGAGAGGAACAGAGGGGAGGAGAGGACCCGCATGTACGACCCACTTTCTTGGTCCCCTCCATTCTAGCTAACCGATTTACCAGATCTTACAACTCTTCTCTGCATCACGGGTTTAATCCAGTGGGCATCACCTTCCCAAGTGTATTTCCAGCAACACCAGCACAGCACACAGACACACGCTTGCCTGCAGCTTGTGTTTTTCAGACAGGGCCTGTGCCTCATCCATGCAGGCGTGATGAGGCTCGTCATGGTCCTAAGTCTGAGCTGCTGAGACGTTGTTGCTGATGACCATTGGCGAACCAGCCACTTGCTCACAGGCCTTCACGGTATAGCCATTGTTCTGTTTATTGTATTTATTTATAAGCATCGTGAAATCTTAGGAGAAAAAGGAGTAACCACACCACTAATAGTGTACAATGCAAACCACCTCTCCCCATGTGGAAGTCCCGTAGCACCCACTGATCCATCCCAGGCTTTTCATCTGCACCGTCTCCTGTCTCCTTACCAAGATCCCCTGTGTGGGCAGCTCTCCTCGGGACCATCTTTGTCCTCCCCGTCACGCCCAGCACAAGTCCTAGCATGCACTGGGGCTCAATTCGTATTTTCCAGAGGAACAAATTATGCTCATAATTTAGATTAATTTGCAAATAAATAGCAATTTTCATTTCAAAGTATTTCTCCTTTATCATCCTCTCTGTAACCGTCATTGCAGTTAGGGAAACAGAGATACATAAGAGTATTTGGGATTTAGAGGAACTGCTACTCCTATTTTCCAAACATAATTGTCCTTTCCTTCTCCCTGTGTCTGATACTATTAAGATGAGACTTTTCCCAAATAATTGGCCCAACATCTTCCATGGTGCCTGGACTGGAGTAGGCATTCAGGAAATATCTGTTGAATGAATGGATGGGCGAGTGAGTAAAAGCTCACTTAAGGTAAAGGACAAATGTTCTTATTTAACACTCAGCCACCCAGTAACTCCAAGTTTCTTAAAGCTCCTCAAGTTCAGGCCTCACAGTCTCCACTTAGCGCATTGTTTTAGAAATGTTTTAGCCTAGTGCCCTTATCTCAGAAGAAGACACACTCTTGGTGATCTGGCTCAGATTCCAGAATGTCCCAGAGCACGGAAGCTTCCTCCGAGCCCTCCTGCTGAACCTTCACAACATGCGTGGGTGGTGCATCCTCCTCCGTAACACCGCGGTGTTTGTATCTATGTTAAAGTATTTTGAATCACTCATAGCTGAGGACGACTGATGCTCCATGAAGACATGTCCTGTCTATTGTGGCTTCCAGTGCCTCTGGCACAATACCGTGTCCTCTCAGGCGTCTGTGCACCCCTGAGTGCCCAGCAGATGCTGAAGCCAGGGAAGCCTAAGTCAATCCACTGAGCTCAGGAGGAAAATGTTAGAACTCCCCATGTACGGATTTTTAATGTTACCATAGGATGTCAGAGGGTCGCACTATCCTGCCTTAAGCCTGTCTGGGAGGAACCAGTGGACAGTGTGGTCCTGGGGCTGGGGCTTAGCGGGGCAGTCCTGCTGCCCGGTGCTCAGAGGCCCCTCACAGCGGCTGGTGGTTAGCCCACTTCATTCCTGCTCTTGCATTAACACCCCCCACCCCAACCTGGGGGTAGCTGGGAAAAGCTCCCTTCTCTAAGGGCACTAGCAGCTAATAAACCTGGCTTGTTTGTGACATCTAGAGGTCACTGAAGGAGGCAGCTGGCTGGCAAGGGTGTGCATGAGGGCGAGAAGAGTTTAATCTTAAATTGTGTACATCAACAGTTGCATTTTTAGCTCGATATCAACAAGAGCCTGCAGGCACAACATTCCCTGTGGGAGCATTCCCGGGACAGACAAATCCAGCTGGGCTGTGGGAGAGAGGGCACTGACAGGAAGGAGGGCTTATCTGGAGCGGTGCACACATGCACTCATGCACACATGTACACAGACACACAAACACGCACACACATACATGCAGGCACATAGCCACACAAACACAAACACAAATGTGCACATGCACACACGTACATACATAGACACATAGACACACACATGCACACACATACATGCACATATGGACACACAGACACAGACACGTACACACATGTACACAGACACATCAACATGCTTACACAATCACACAGACACATGTACATGTTTACACAGACACATACATATATGCACCTGTGCACAAAGACACAGACATGTGTACACAAACACACATACACACACGTGCACAGAGACACACACCTGCACACACATACACCTGCACACATACAACACACACACATGCACATACACACACCTGCACAGAGAGGCACATGAAGAGCAGAGTTAGGGAGTCCAGGGAGCTTTGCAAGCCCTCTGGCATCAGTGGGTGTCAGTCACCTGGTCTGGACATATGGTGTGGAGTAGTCAAGTTTTAACATGAGTTTGAAGGAGAAGGATACAAAGCACAGCGGACACACAAGAATAAATGATACAACTGTAAAGAAGCATCAGTGAAAATTAAGAAAAAATATAGCATCATTAATTCATATAAAAGAGACAGGTTAAGTGGGATGCGAAGCAGAGATGACAATTCTAGACAGCTGTCTGAAGCCCACATCTAATATGTGTATGGAAGCCATCCGGGTGGTAGAGATGGTAAGCGCAGTGGACACATCCATGTGGAGGAAATGGTGAGGGCATGATTTGAGGAGGATGTGGCACGTTGAAGGACGTGCCTGCAGCTCCATCTAGCTGGAGCATGGGCATGAAAGGGAGCAGGCCCAAGATGGGGGGGCGCAAAGCGTATGAAAGGCCTCCATCCCAGGAAGCTCGTCCGCCTTTACAAAATACCAGACCCTGTGGCATAACAACTGAATTAAGCAACATTTATTTCCTCACAGCTCTGGAGGCTCAAAGTCCAAGATTCAGGGACTGGTAGGGTTGTTTTTTCCTGAAGCCACACTCCTTGGTTTGCAAAGGGCCACCTTCTCACTGTCCTCTGTGCAGAACACACCACTGGCATTTCACCCTGTTCTTGTAATGACACCCATCCTGTCAGATTGGGACCTCACCCATCTCACCATGTTTAACCTTAATGCCCTCCTGAAAGGCCCCATCTCTAAAAACAGTCATATTGGGGGTTAGGAATTCAACATATGAATTTGGGGGGACACAATTCAAGCCACACTCAGGAGTTGAGATTTTTATCCCTTGACTTTTACTCAACAGAGTAACAGATTTGATAGATCTGTTACTCGCTCTGGCAGCAATGTGGATTCTTAATTAGAGAGGAGGGAACCAGAGCCAAGAGCCCAGTTCAGAAGTCACGGCTGCATCAGCCGTGACTGAGGTGATGGTGGTCTCAACTGGACAGAGGCAGTGGGAATGGAGAGAATTGAGAGATGTTAGGGAGGCAGTGATTGGCTTAGGGGAAAGGGAGTGGAAAGCCTTCTAGTGGAGGGAGCTGCTCTTCACTGACAGGGCAGCAGCCAGTGAGGGGTGCCTTTAAGGGGCAGCTGGTGAGCGACTGGAGTTGAGGTTCTGGTGAAGCAGAGGGAACGGGAGATGAGCACTAATGGACCCACCAAGAAGGGTGGCGGTGAGCTTAGTGTGCTTGGTTTCAATGGAGGGGGCTCCGTGTAAGCCTGAGGGATGTCTCAGCTTCTTCCTGCAAAGACACAAGCCCAAGTCATGACCTCTGCTCTAGTGACCCATTCACAAAAATAAGTGATTGACAGGGAATTGGCCATGCAAACCCAGAAAAGAGCAAGGAATCAAGACATGTGCATGCAGAAAAGAACATTTGGAAAGTGAATACAAGACGAGGAGATGGAGACAATTGTACTTTCAAAAAGCTGTCAGCAAGGAGGAGAACAAGGAGCTGAAGGTCTTTTTGTCGAGTTTTGTTTGATCTGTCACGAGGAGAGACACATTTGCCTGATGGTCAGAAGAGGTTGGTAGAGAAGGGGAGGCTGAAGGTGCGCAGGAGAGGTGGCCCTGGGGAGAGTCTCCAAGTGTTTTCTTTTTTAAATTTTATTTTACTTTAGGTCCTGGGATACCTGTGCAGAACGTGCAGGTTTGTTACACAGGTAAACGTGTGCCACAGTGGTTTGCTGCATCTGTCAACCCATCACCTAGGTATTAAGCCCAGTGTGCATTAGCTATTTGTCCTGATGCTCTCCCTCCCCTTGCCATTCCCCCCTGACAGGCCCTGGTATGTGTTGTTCCCCTCCCTGTGTCCATGTGTTCTCACTGTTCAGCTCTTATGAGTGAGAACATGCAGTCTTTGGTTTTCTGTTCTTGTGTTAGTTTGCTGAGGTTGATGGCTTCCGGCTTCATCCATGTCCCTGAAAAAGACATGATCTCATTCCTTTTTATGACTGCATAGTATTCCATGGTTAGGTACCACATTTTCTTTATTCCAAGTGATTTTGGCCTTCGGAGGTGAACGAATTCTCATCTGCTGCTTCCACCTTCTTTGTGACAGGATGTGCCACTTTGGACCCACCCCTCCTGTTTTTATGTGCAGGAATTTCAGTAAGCCTACCTCCCCTGGCTCTCTCCCCACCCAGCCCTCCCTCTCCCTGTGGTCAGTGTTGGCTCCTGGATGGAGAGTCTGGGAGAAGGAGCTGAGGAAGCTCACCTGGACCCGGGCTAAATTGCCGTTGCCGAGCCCCGCACCTGCTCCCTTCTTAGGGCGGCCCAAGTTCCCAGTGACTGGTTCCAAGGTGCCTGGTGGGGTTACAGCTGGGTGTGTGGGAATACAGACTCTTTGTGGATCCTCAGGCAGGAGCTAGAGGAGCATGTAGGCGATGAGAGTAAAATGCCTTTTAGACTTTGCTTTGCAAAGCCCTGCCTTGGAGGGCAGAATTCTGGAATTCAACCTTTCTCTCCCCTTTTGATCAAGCAGCTCAACCCTTATGCCCCTCTTTTGTTTCTGCTTCCTGGTAACATTTCTTTTGAAGAAAGTTTTCTTGTGGTTAAAAAAAAAAAACTTTTAAAGAAAACCCACAAATCTAGTGCAACTGCCTCATTTTTCAGATAAGGAGGCCCAGAGAGTCAACTCTTTCACCTTTCTAGATTTCAGTTTTGATTTGGGAATTGGGTATTTTTCTTAAATTGGAGCATACTTTTTATCCAAGTTCTGAGCTGGAACCAAAAGAATCACATTTCCTTTGAAAACTGAATTCAGGTCAGTGACATTGGCGACGACCAGGCCAACAGCAGGGGACGAGGAGGCCCGTGTGTGAAGCTGCTGCTTTCCCTCCAAGTCAAGTGCATGCAGCTGAACAAGAAGCTGGTGCTTGCAGACGTGCAAAGCAACCCAGGAGCTCCTGATTTCTGGCATTTTACGTGGGTCCAGGGTTCACATGTAGCGGGAAAGACGTGCCTCTGCCAGGCATCTGCTGGCCGCTGAGCAGTCCCCTCCAGAGTCAGAGACTGTGGATCAGGAAAGAGCAGGGAGAGGGAGGTGAGGACACACGGGTTGGCTTTGCTTCTGGCACCCACCTTCTCAGTTGGTGGGTGGCCTGTCTCCCTGTCTTAGCGCAGGCTGCCATAGCAAAATCCCACAGACTGGAGTGGCTTAAACAACAGTTCTGGAGGCTGGAAGTCCAAGATCAAGGCGTCATCAAGGTTGGTTTCTCCTGAGGCCTCTCTCCTTGGCTTGCAGATGGTCATGCTAGAATTAGGGCTTCAGTGTATGACTCTGGGGAGGACATGATTCAGTCTATAAAACTCCCTTAACGCTCTGAAGTGAAGCTGTTTTGGTCGGAGGCTTATCCTCTCCCACGTCTCTTCCTGTTACCTGAATCAGGCCTGGCACGGTTCTCAGGATCTCTTCCAACAGCCCCTGGCATGGGCTGGGAATAGATGTATTCTGCTCTTTCAGGTCTGAAATCCTCAAAACCCACCTGAATGCTGGGAAAAGTGCCCTTGTCTAATATGACACGAGTGGCTTAGGTTAACTTGGCCCAAACTCTTAATTCTACAGCCTCCCTACAGTTTCCAACTTTTGGTCACCAGTTTCTCTCTGACTCCTTGCTAAGTTCGTTAGGTCTGCTGGCCTCAGACCAGCTACAGAAGTCCATCCCTTTACAGTCTCCACACACTCACACCCAGACACATGCAGCATTTTCCTTGGTCACTTAACTTCCAGATGGTTTCAGGTAGAGACAGAACAGGATTGTATCTGCGTGTAACAAACTTCTGCGACCTCCTCCTGGCCCTCAGTCCCTCATCTTCCCCAGAGCTGGCGCTCTCCTGCTTATTTGGCCCTTGGGAAGTGCGGCCCTGTTCTCATGTGCAGCTGATGCTGTGCTGCCCTGCCCAGCTCCCATTCAGGACCGAGGAGCCCATCTTCTATCTGCATGGGATGTTGCCCCTAGAAGCTCTCACAGCTGAGCCCTTCCCCAGGAACTGCCCCAGACTGAAGGGAGCTGCCTCACCCAACAGGGCGTCCTATACCCAGTGACTTCTCCATGGGAGGTGGGGTACGAAGCACAGCCCTTATGTCTCCCTTTGGGGCAATGTGAAAGGCCACCCTAGTTCCAGTTCCCCATGGAACTGGCAGATGACTGTGCTGCCACTTTCCTCTCTGCTCAATGTCCTGCTGCCTCTTTACCCTCACAGGTGCTGAACCTGAGAACCTTCCCTGGTAAACTTCTTGCATGCCAATCTCCCTCTGCGAGACCATCTCTGGAAAACCTGGGTCTGGCTGCCCCTGGGGGCACCCCATCAAGGTAATCTGCATTTTCCCAGCCTCCCCCAGAGTCCTAGTAAGTCAAATTCTCTCCATCTTTTGTCATCATCCCCTTTTTATTGATAGAGAAATGAAGGCTTGGAAGGGAGGAGGCATAACAGGACCAACCTCACCCATTGCACTGGTGGCAGAGCCAGCTGGAAGGGCACTGCTGCTGGGTTATGTGCCACTCCCTGTAGGTTTGGTTATCTAGTTGACTTACCATGTGGCCCTGTGGGTGCTTGATGGTAAAACCAAGCTGGATAGTCTTGGCTATCGGAGAAGAAAAATCTCTCCCTATCCATGCATCCCATCCCTTTGTGCTTCCTCATAGGTGGGTCAGCTTCATCAACAATCCTTTTTCTAACATCATTCTCTCCCATCCAGAATGCTCAATCTCATTATCCAGTTGGGTTAGGGTTCTTTTGGTTGCCAGGAACTGAAAGCCATTCAGGATCATGAGGTCAGATGATCCCTGGAAAATCCAATAACTCTAAGTACCTGAGTTTAGGAAGGGTTGGATCTCAGGTGGCTTCAGGGATCACTTCTATCTCATCTCCCTTTTGAGAGGTGGTAATTTATGGTGGCTAAAAGCAAGGACTTGGGAGCCAGCCTATTTAGTTTACATCATGGCTTTCCAGAGAGTCATTTTGGGGACACCATGTTTGTGCCTCGGTTTCTCATCTATAAAATGAGGATAATCATAGCATCCATGTCATAAGATTGCTATGAGAAATTAATAAGGTAATTTAATGTAAAGGACTTAGTGCAGCACTGGGCATACAGGAAGTGCTAGAGATGATTGTTCTTTCTCGTTCATGGCTTCTCCACTTTCTTCCCTGTATCTGTTGTTCTTTCTTTCCCAGCTACTTCCTGTGGTACCCCATGACTTATGCATACACACGACCTGATAACCGCCACTTTATTCTCATCAACTTGATTTTAATCTCAAGGATCCATTCCTGAAGGGCATCTCCTCTCTGTGCCTCTTGGTGTGGACTTCCTACGAGAACGAATCTGATGGTTCCATATTCATCTTTTTGAGCCCAGTCAGTCAGGTGACATGTCATTGGAAACTTAGGTTGGCCCTCCTCAAAGGTGCTCTTCTTGGTCCAACCATCCGAGGCCAGGAGATTGGAATAACTGTTGGGATAACCAATTCCCTTTCCACTCAGCAGGCACATGGGTAGGAGTAGACTGTGAGAAGAGAGAGCAGGTAGAGCAGAAGCCCCTGAGAATGCCTACTGCACCATCCTACCAAACAACCTCAATCCCGACTTTCCCTTCGCCATGATCTTTCACTGCGCATGCTGAAGGAATAATCTTTCTGGATGGCTTTGCTCCCTCTCTCCCTCTTTAATTCCTTTCATCTGACTGCCCGTTCTACGCACTCACCTGGGTGTATTTGCTAGAAATCCCTATTTATGTCCTGGAATTCACGACTGTCTGGTCCTTTTTCTTCCTGACCCCCCGCATCATTGAGGCTCCTCTGTGAAATCTCCCCTTGTGGATTCCATGCTGCTGGCCATCCTTCTGCTCCTCCTGCCTCACTCTCCAGCTACTTCAACAGACACTTGTGTGTCTAATCTTCTGACATAGATTGTGAGCTTCTAGAAGACAGAAACAATATGCCACAAAGCGATTAAACAGTACTATGTAAGTGACCAATGGCAGGGAGAAGTTTAAAAATATTGCACTGGAGGTGTCATGGCATCCATATTTCTATACAATGAGGGCTCCTTTTTAAGCTATAACTTCAATCTAAGCATAACTAACTCTTGCCATAAAAAGAGGTACAAAGCCCTTGCTCCCTTTGGTGCTGTGAATGTTTATCTATCTCCAAAGAGAAAGCACAACCACCATCAGAATATGTAGGTGGCAGAAACAGGAAACTATAAATACCACAATACGAGATTTTTTTTAAAGAGCTTCATGGAGGAAATCAAAGCAGTTTATAGGAAACGATTGGCATTTAGTATTTCGTGGCTGTGTTTCATGCAAAGGCTGAGACATACTACCAAGAATCTGTGGCAAGAGGCAGCAGATGACAGCACAGGAAGCCCAGTGGTGACTTAGATCAGACCAGAGCTATGCCTTCAACTAGACAGGTTAAGAGTGATTGCCAGCCACTTTTCTCATGAAGGAGAGACAGAAGCAATTCTTGAAGTTCTTTGTTGTTAAGCACAGAGAATAAAATTTCTCTGGTTCTTACCGCAAAGAATGTTGGCTTAGTCTCAACAAGTACAGTTGGTTTTACAGACTCCTTGAGGAGTTGTTATAAATCTGGACTGAATGGGCCCAGCCTTCCTATAGATGCCTGGTATCCTGAGTGGGCAAGAAAGGCAAACAGCCCCTCAATACAGAATTTAGTCTTCCTGAGGTTTCCTCGTGTCTGTATATGGTAAGTGTGATAGGCATTTGGTAAGCATATGTTCAATGGAGGAGATTTATTCCTCCTGGAACAGGTTAGGCCTGATGTCAATTCCTGAAAAAAAGGGGCTCCTACTAGGACTAAAGCTAGTTAATGAATTTGATTACTTTGTCAGGAACATGAACTATTCATTACAGGGCATGATTTAAAAACTCAGAGGTCAGTTCCCTCTTTATCAGCATGGGCTGATTCTGAGCCATCCTTCATACAAAACTCAGCCTCTAAACTAGCTATAACAATAAAAGCAATTATACCACACCCATCATAACTTTTTTGCAATTTCTCTAAAGAATTTTGGAGGCACAAGGGGAGTTTATGTTGCGCAGTACATGGCATAAATGGCTTTTCAAGAAAAAACTTTCTTTTAGGTAAGTCTCTTCTCCCCAGATCTCTTCCTGATCCTCCTATGGAAAATGGGGTGGGTTTGAGGGCAGAGCACCTGCCCTTTTCCACTTTCTACTGGCTTGCCAGCACCCCACTTCCACCATGGCTCCTGCTGACTTTCTAGGCTTACTGTCTACCCCTCTTCTTCCTTATGTTACATTCAAGAGTTATTAAACCCCTTACAGTTCACAGAAAATCATACTGTTCTCCACCCCTCCTTACCCCTCAGCCCCACCCCTGATCTCTGCACTTCTTTTCCTCTTTCTTGAGTGTCTTTAGCCCCTGCTGGCCATGCCTTCTTTAAGCCTCCAGTGTTCCAAAGCCCTTTGTAATGTATACCTGGCTTGTGGCTCCTGTCAGTGTCTTACAATCACTGTTTCCATGTCTTTCTTATCCACTGGAACATGAGTTCTTTTTTCACTTTATCTCAGAGTTAAGATGATCTATAAATACTTGAATGACTGAACAAACAAATGTGACCCCTTAGAAACCGAGGCATTACCTGGAAGCATGAAAATTTACCCAGATTGCTTTATGGATGTTTTCGTTGTTCACCTGGTTTAGTCTTTAGGCTTATAAAGCCTCCGGAGCTCTGGGTTCAGATTAAAAATCTGCCATAAGCCAGTTTCCCTCAGGGCTGTGCTCCTCAAGAGAAAATGCCTCAGGGTAGCTAACTATAGGATCCTTGGGGAACATGTGTCCTTGTGCCTTGAAAAGGCCTTAGCACTGAGTCAGGATACCTTATGATTTCACTTGTACAGTGTTTGCAAAGCACCTTCATATGTATGTTCATGTGAACTTTGTGATAACACTGTGGGGTAGGCAGGGTAATATCAGGGCCTAAACGGATGTAAAAACTCAGGTTCAGAGAAGGTGAGACATTTGCCCAAGCTCACACAGCTAACTACAGAGCTGAAAATAGAACACAGCTCCTGTGTTCCTGCTCCTGCTCCACAATACCATGACCTTATGAATGAGCTGCCAAGAACCATCCTCCTTGGGTACTTGTCAAGAAAGCTGGGAGGCTGGGAATGGGGGAGTACATGTGCGTGTGCAGAGTCAGGAGGCCTGACCCAGGCTTGGGAAGTTCTGCAATGGCTTTGGTGTGCCCTGTGGTTATCTCCCTGCATACTGGGTAGGTGACTCTCCTGAGCAGGTGACAGAGCCTGGCAGTGATCCTGCCTCGAATACAGATAAATATATTTGGGTAGAAACTTTGAGCTTGTAGAGAGATCAAGGTTACTCACATAACCTAATATAAAGCACAGCTTCCATGTTAGTTACCAGATTTTCAAGAATTCTTTCCTTCTATTCTTCTTTCTGTTACCATTTAATTAGAATTGATCATATGCAGCTGAAGAGGAAAACCTGGGTTATTCTTTGAAGAGCTCTTTTTGATGGTTTGGTTCCCTCACTGCCTATGCTCACTGGAGAAGCTTATTAGGACCTTTCTGTATTCCTATTCTTTTTTTTTTTTTTTTTTTTTTTAAGATGGAGTCTCACTCTGTCACCCAGGCTGGAGTGCAGTGGTCGGATCTCAGCTCACTGCAAGCTCCGCCTCCCCGGTTCACGCCATTCTCCTGCCTCAGCCTCCCGAGTAGCTGGGACTACAGGCGCCCACCACCTCGCCCGGCTAGTTTTTTGTATTTTTTAGTAGAGACGGGGTTTCACCGTGTTAGCCACGATGGTCTCGATCTCCTATTCTTTCATAAGTCACTTAACTCGATTTATTTAAGCCTCTCAGTGTTCCAAAGTGACAATATTCTGTCACTCAGGCCAAGATTGCCAAAGTTGAATGCACACACCCTGGGCACGATGCAAGGCAATCCATTGGGGCAAGAGAGGAAAATATAAACCTATCAGTTCATCTCAGTGTTTCCTAGTTTCTGTTTTGTGTGTTTTACAACACATATGATATATGCATTCAGTAGCACACATAAAGTACATATGCACATATATATATGTACATAATATGTCCTCAATTTTATTTTTACTGATAGGAATTCTTGATGAAAAGGTTGGAGACCATTGCCTTAGAGAAAGGAAAGCTATGCTCTGAGACAGGAACCACACAGCTCTTTCACTGTGTTCTCTGCTCAGAAAGCTGCGGGCTCTTCATGATGGCCATTGTCATGGCTTGATTCTTTCGGCCAACATGGTTGCCTTAGAAGGCACAAGGCACACACTTCCTCTACCACCCCGACACTTCACCCCCTTCAGGATCCCCTGGACATTTGGGAAGAGCCAGGAAACCAAGAGAAATGGGGGAGGAAACGGTCTCTTCTTGCCTTTGCTGACTCTTGCCTAGACAGACAGCTTGTCCAGAAGCAGCCCAGTGCATCTCTTCATTCCAATTCTTGCATGCTTTTTTCTCCCAGATCTGGTGAATGTTTGCTTCCCATTTTGCCAAATAAACCAGAACAGTGAGAATCAGCCTGCAATCACAAGCTCCTGACCTCCATGCTTATTTAGAAATTCAAAGGAATCCACCGATTCTAAATAATCCTGATTTGATTGGAAAAGGGAGATAGAATCTGTAAAAGGTCACAGGAGATTTTTCCTAAGGTTATCTCCCTGACCACCAAAGGTATTTAAGATTAACTTGGCAGGGACAGCTATGTTCTGGGGCGACCTGGCCACAGTTCAGGGACCAAAGCCTCAGGGCCATCCGTCCTTCTGGCTGTGTTCCTCATACACAGTGTTCTGCAGTGGGAGCTGGAAGGACAGGAAACCCCACAGAGGCTCTGCTAAAACCCTCACAGAGGCTCAGCTAAACCTACCCCTTCTACCAGTGCTGAATACATTCTGCCCCCCTCTTTTAGCAAGATATGCCCAAGTCTTCAGTCTGGAAAAGTCTAGGTACAGAATTTAGACACGAACTTCCAATTAAGAAATAAACAATCATCCTTAATAGCACTTAAAAATATTACCACTTAGTATATTAGTTCTTTCTTCTCCCCTTTTAAAAGCATTCTTCCATGTATTATCTCTTTTCATTTTTATGGTAGTATTTTGAGTACAGCTAATCCTAAGATAGTTATGAACACCCCCTTACACCCACTCTCTTACTCCCAAATCCTCTGGGAACTTCCTGACTCTTGATTGGTTCAAAATCTTACTCCTCTCAAGACTATCCATGTTTAAATTAAAGAAGAGAGCTACATGGTTAAATGGGGACAGCAGGACCCTCTTAAGTGACCACCACATGGAACGCTGGTTCTCTAAGATACATGACGGCTGCGTCACTCCCATAAACTGAGTGAGGCTCAGCCTCTAATATTAACAGTAATAGTCTGGGCGCGCTGGCTCACGCCAGCACTTTGGGAAGCCAAGGCGGGTGGATCATGGTAGATCCTGAGGTCAGAAGATTGAGACCATCCTGGCTAACATGGTGAAACCCCGTCTCTACTCAAAATACAAAAAAATTAGCCAGGCATGGTGGCGGGCGCTTGTAGTCCCAGCTACTTGGGAGGCTGAGGCAGGAGAATGGCATGAAATCGGGAGGTGGAGCTTGCAGTGAGCTGAGATCGCACCACTGCACTCCAGCCTGGGTGACAGTAGTCCCAGCTACTTGGGAGGCTGAGGCAGGAGAATGGCATGAAATCGGGAGGTGGAGCTTGCAGTGAGCTGAGATCGCACCACTGCACTCCAGCCTGGGTGACAGAGCAAGACTCCGTCTCAAAACAAAACAAAACAAAAAAAAAACAAAACAAAAAAGTAGTAATAGTAACAATAACCTAACTTACATAGCACTTACTATATAGAGGACACCCTTCTAAGTGTTTCATCTGTATTTATTTATGCAATCCTCACATAATGTTATGGGGTAGGTTCTATTATCCCAATTTTTAGGTTAGTAAAACTAAGGCAGGGGAATTTGCCTGAAGTCACACAGCTCCTGAAATGACTGGATCCACACTCTAGGAGTCTGGCTCCAGGATCTTTTTAGTGATTTGTAGCGAATCACAGATCACAGAGCCAGTCAGTGGCAAGATCTAAGCCCCCAAATTTCAGTCTCTCAGGTTAAAAATATACTTTCCCCTGTACTGAACTCTGCATTCCTTGATTGGACTGATTTTAGGTTGTTTATACTTTTCGAGTCCTGAGCTATTTATTTATAGAGCTGGTTCCAGCTTCACTCAGGCTGAAGGTTAGAAGTTCTTGAATTATACCGATTCTGACTCTGCCCTGATCCACTTCTGTGTGTGGCCTCATGGACAGTGGAATTCATCTAGGAAACACTCTCAGTAGTAGATCCAGAAAACTTGGGCTCTAAGGGGAGAACCAGAAAAGGCTTCTACAGTGCTGTTCCCTTTCAGCAGAACTTTCCTAGACAAGTAAACCACTCTCCTACCTGTAAAAGTGTCCCAGGAAGGCCAGGCATGGTGGCTCACGCCTGCAATCCCAGCACTTTGGGAGGCCAAGGCGGGTGGATCATTTGAGGTCCGGAGTTTGAGACCAGCCTGGTCAACATGGCGAAACCCTGTCTCTAGTAAAAATAAAAAATTAGCTGGGCGTGGTGGCACCCGCCTGTAATCCCAGCTACTTGGGAGGCTGAGGCAGGAGAATCGCTTGAGCCTGGGAGGTAGAGGTTGTGGTGAGTTGATATTGCGCCACTGCACTCCAGTCTGGGCGACAGAGTGCCACCCTGTCTCAAGAAGGAAAAAAAAAAAAAAAAAAAAAAGTGTCCCAGGAAGATACAGTCACTCTAGACAGATCTCCTCTCATTCAATCTTTAATCAATCCCACGAGGGAAGTGCTGTTATCACCCCCTCTTTTGTCAAAAGCTAAGTACAGATAGGTTAAGTAACTTGCCCCAAATCAAACAACTAGTTAGTGGCACAGTCTAGATTTGAATGTATCCAGACTGGGACCCTTCAGGGTCCAGTCTGTAACTGTTCCAATGGGCTACCCCCAGTTGGTTCATTTTCTGTGCACGGGGCCCTGTGCTAGAGGAAGGGGCTATTGGCTGGCCTCAGGATCGTAGGATTGGGTGCCTGTTATTGCACTGTCTCTGTTTGTTTTTTTTAAAAATAATTAACTTAAAAAACCCTAAAGTTCACTGTTTATTGAGTGTAGGAGGTGAGTAAGGGCGGCTGGGGATACTCTGAAGAGCATGTACATAATCACAGGCTGGAGTGGATGATGAAAGGCCACCGTGGTCTCCCCTGCTGTGGGGCAGAGATCCTGGTAGCCAGATGGCCCTGTTTTGGGCGCTGACCGCCTGTGGTCCTGATTTTCTTTGCTTTCATAATCCTCAGGGCTCACCTGGCACCTCTGGCATCCTGAGTTCTCCACTGCAGCTTCCTGCATACTGGGGGAGGCGTGTAAGAAACCAAAAGCCCATACCTGGCCTGCACTTACCTGTGCGCTCTGCTTGGCGGGCCTTGCTTCCTACCATGTTAGCAAAATGTCCTAGGATTTTAAATGTTCCTGACCTTTAATCATCAAAGTAGGATCATTATGGCTTTCCCATTTGTGTAGACGAAATAGGGAATAATGTTGGCGGTAAGTTTCAGTGTACTGGAGAACATTTCTTCATGACTACTATCATGAATTTACATATATATATATACACACACACACACACACACACACACACACATATTTACAATAACCTCAAGACTGAGAAGGAAACTGCTTAGCAAATGTAATATGAAGAATTATGGTGAGTCTGAATTGTTATTTTAGTTATCGAGGAAGGATGTGCTTTTTGCGATGCTGTGCTAAAATGAGATAAATGTATTGTGTGCTTTTCAGTCTTACCCCTCTCCAATTGCCCATTCTTAACACTGCAGCCAGAATAAATATTTCCAAAACACAAACCTGATCCTATCACCCCCTCCTTAAAAACCTACAATAATTCCCCATTACTGCCATGTTAAGGGCAAAATCTTGAGAAGACTTGCCTTGACCTCTGCGACTCTACAGCCATTCTTCTCTCCTGCTTCATCTAACCTTCAAGCCTTTCCACGAGCCATTCTCTCTGCCTCAAACACACTGTCCTTCACCCTCCCTGAGGCCACACAGTCTTCCTTTGCCTGTTTTCTATTCTTCTTTCTCTGATCCTTGTTCAAGCCCCCATCCCTATTAAACGAAGTCAGCAGCCCTGCCATGTGCTCCCCTATTCCTTATCATCCTTTCTTGTACTTACATGTTTGTTGGGCCATCTCCTTCGTTAGCTCTGTAAGGGCAGAGAATGGGCTTGTCTTATTTGTCATTGTATCCCCATGGCTACGCACTCAGTAAGAATGTATTGAATGAGCCCGGCGCGGTGGCTCAAGCCTGTAATCCCAGCACTTTGGGAGGCCGAGACGGGCGGATCACGAGGTCAGGAGATCGAGACCATCCTGGCTAACACAGTGAAACCCCGTCTCTACTAAAAAATACAAAAAACTAGCCGGGCGAGGTGGTGGGCGCCTGTAGTCCCAGCCACTCAGGAGGCTGAGGCAGGAGAATGGCGTAAACCCGGGAGGCAGAGCTTGGAGTGAGCTGAGATCCGGCCACTGCACTCCAGCCTGGGTGACAGAGCGAGACTCCGTCTCAAAACAAAACAAAACAAAACAAAACAAAACAAAACAAAACAAAACAAAAAAAGAATGTATTGAATGAATAAATGTATCCACAATACCACCAAGCTCTACGGAACTGCTTCTGTCAGAACTTATAAGAGGATTGCACAAAAACTGACACCTGAAGTAGGCTGCTGTAGAAAGCTGTTAAAATATATACATAACATGCTCCCCTTAGCCCAGTTCCTCATTTTGGCCTAATGGAGGCAGCTACACTATCATCTAGAAGTCTTCCATTACTTGAAGCTCCTTGTATTACCCAAAGAGAGCTATCAGTTTTCTTGCAAACTCTGAGCCATGAGTATTTAGGTATCTCTACTAAACTACTATTTGAGCGTCCTCAAAACATGATCGTCCTGAGTCTTAGGATCGAAAGTGTCAAAGGTGTTCAAAGCAAATCTGACATTAATGTATTTACTCCTTTATCTACGGACTGAGAAGCACTCATTTGGCATGAATTTTGGCTGCTTCTAGGAATCAGGTTCCTGTTGATTACTGCATGCAAATATGCCCATATTTCACACAGACATAAGCCTAACTGATTCCATCAAGGCAGTGGTTTTCAAATCTCATTTTGCCCTCCCTCCCCTACCCCACCTCCACCTCTCACCCTGGGAGTAATGTCTGGAGTTATTTTTGATTGTCACAATTTAGGAGGAGGCTCTACTGGCATCTAGTGAGTAGAGGCCATGGATGCTGACAAATATCCAATAATGCATGGGCTAGCCTCCAGAACAAAAAATGACCTGGCCCAAAACATCAACAGTACCTAAGCTGGGAAGCCTAGGTTGCCCAAGTCAATAGCCCAAGGTTGAGGCGACATTCTGTAGCCACCTTTGCTCACAAAAGCTGGACCCCATTCATCTGTGTGGTGCTTTCTAAGACATGTGGAAACAAAGACAAGAATAAGTTAAAAAGCAATAAGAGGCTGGGCTCTTCCCCTGCCTACTGTTAGAATGAAAGATGTGTAGCTTGTCTCTCAAAAAGAATAATTCAGTTGGAGAGTTTTCCTAGGTAGATCCCTGTCATGGATCAATTAATCTCCTGTGGAAATCTCATAATGCAAAACATTTGGCATGGAACTTAACAGATTCTTGGGTGTGGAAAGGAATTTTGGTAAAATCAAAACCATATTTGTTTTTCATATTGAAAATGTTCAAGTCATTTTCTTTTCCTATTAGTATAACCATTTGGACAAAAATATCCATGTGAAATGCAGGTGAAATGTAAACTGCTACACTTCTACATAGACAATCCAGTGTATTTATACTTAATCCATAAAGGCATGATGTTACAAAACACATTTGTATATTATGAAGCCATCTGGCATCAAATTTTCCAATTTATAGACAACTTTGTATTTACATAACAAATTATTAAATCAACCATTTTTCCGGTTTATAAAAGGTCACTGAGGTACACACACAGTGTGTATAAATGCAGATAAGGCTGGTAATACATATTTACAGTAGATACAAATTAATCTTTCATATTTGAAGATAATGCTTTTTATATATTTTTTTATATCAGACTCCCCACTGTTAGCAGGATTTCCCATGCTTGAGTTGTTTATTGCTTTTTGGCTCACTGATTTAATATTCACTTCTGGGTTGTTTACACATATGAATTACTAATGTTCTTATCTCTTTGGCTAATGCAAATGTGATAGAGTGAATCAAAGAAAAAGATAAACTAATTCAATATTACACTTCTGGCTGGTTGATAATTTTTGTTCATGTCCCCCAAATGAATCAATGCACAACTCATTTGATACACTACATTGAAAAGTCTTGAGTCTTGCATTACACCATTTGGGCATAAATGGGCAAAGTAAACAAGATATCCAATTTTGAGCAAGGCCTAGTCTTTTGGCTTTCTTTTCAGAAAGAGCAATGCCACCAACATCTTAAGCATCTTAGATTTCAAAATCTTAATGCATATATGCTTGTGACTTGCAAGGGAACACTGCAAACCGCATGGAAGATTACCAAAGTTAACAACAATGTGCTATCATGGTCTAAAATGAAAAATGAGTCACCTCGTAGGATATAAGAATCTTCCTAAAACTTACAGAAAGTGAAATAACTGCCCTCTTCTCCTCCTGCAATTCTGCAGTGTTACGTTCCAGTAAGAAGGCTGTGTTTACTTAAAAAACAGACATAGCAAAAACTCAAAGTCAGGGTCCAAATAAAAGACTAAAAGTGGCCCATGATATCACAAGGGATGAATGTTCTTAAAGCGTTTTCATTCATAATGGTACTAAAAAGTACAAGCCCAAAATGTTCCTTTAAATAAATAAAAACCCTGGTTTGCATTTAATGCTACAAACAAGACAAATCACACAAAAGCTGCTCAGTTAATTTTCCACTCATTTGAAATAATTTTTAAAACCTTCTTAGAGGTTTAGTTTATTCTCCTTGTGCTTCCTAAGACTGTTAAGGGACACAAAATAAAATTAGATTTCCTTTTCCAGCAGGAACTATTATGTTCTTTAAAGAAGAAAAATTTTTTCATCTGTTTCCATTTTTGGATTTGTTTCTTAAAAAACGTTTATTTTAGGGAATAAAAATTTTGGTAACATAGAAGGCCTAGCCTTCATTTAAAAAAATGAATTGGCTTCAATACAAAGAGAAAGAAATGGCTCTATGGGCAAAATTGAAGTGTGAGTGACCAATTTTTTAATTGTAAAGTAGGTGCAACATTTTAAAAAATGTTACAGCACTGTATGACCTGTAATGCTAACAATATTTACATTAACTGCTTACACAAAACCATATAATTGTAAGAGAGAGGAAAAAAACCCACGTGGACTGAAACTACTACACCTAGCACCCATATCAAAGCCAGAGCAACCAGTGAAATCATGGGCACAAACATACTTTACATTGTCTACTGATGTAAAGTATACAATGGGAGGGAAGCACAAACTGAATTAGCTCAAAATACCAAAAAGAAGGCTTGGTCAACACAAACTCAGCCTGAAGACAGAAAAGCAAAGGCTAAAAAATCTACATGTCAACACAGACACACATACAGACACACCCAGCCTACAAACACACATGTATGTCTGTCTGTGAACAAACAAAAATGTGTAGGAAAAAACAGTAGAAAAACAGGTTGGCGCAAAAAAAAAAAAAAAAAAAAGACATTAATGGTTTAAACATATTAGCCACATCAACTTTTAACTTATAAACATGTGTCAACTAAACTACACAAAAGATTACTTCCTGTGACTGCATGAAGGAACTGGGCAGGCAATCCTACCATTATAAGAGAGACAAAATGAACCTACCCCTGAAGGAAGGGTTCCTACTTTGAGGTCATGAAGCCCAGGGTAGCCAGTTGCATTCCGTCAGGCTTGCGGGTAGGTTGAAAGTGGAACAGAGGGACAGAGAGACAAAGGAGACCTAGGGGAATAACTAAGAGCTGTTGCTATCAAAAGCGAGCCCAGGTGGCATGCTCTGTGCTGTGGCCCTAAGAAACCAACTCAAGGAATGACCTTGGTCTCCATTTTCCTGAGTTACTGGAACTCTGCTACATGACAGGACTGAGGAGTTTGGGTGGTGGGTGGGAGAGGAGTAGTAGGTGAGGTGGTGGGCAGGTTGAGCTGCTGAGCCTGCTATTGGAGAACCTCCTAGCAGCCTGAGTGGCAGACTGTTGCCTGAGCCCCAGGCTAGAGGACAAGACAGTGCTCTCTAGGGGTTTAAGGGTTTGGGGCAGGGACTGGTGGTTCCAAGAATAAAGGGATAATAGATCCCTTCTTTTCACAATCCATCAACTGAAGTCAGGCTGGAAGCCTAAACTTTGCTTAACTGCCTAGAAGATAGGGTAATACCACCACCACAAAAATTGTGAGAAGAAGACGGAAAATTATGTTGTGCTACATTTCTTATTAATTACCTTGTACTTTACAATGGCTCACAGTTTTAGGTTTGTATACTTGTAATGTAGTATTTTCTCTCTACATTTGTTTCACATTTTTTCTTACTTAATATAATATAAATAATTTGGTTAATAGATTTAACCTGCACATTTTAGCCACATTAATATATATAAGAATCTGTTAATGGTATAAATAATTCTTTAAATAAAATAAATCTGATATGTTACACAATACTGATAAAAAAATTACCATTGCTAATAATTTTGTAAGCCACCTTAACTTCTGGGTTAAGTAATACTGATGAATGGATATGAAACTTGCTTTGATGATTCATATTTATTTTTGCCACTACAAAAAAAAAAAAAGAATTATAATCAACCTTACCTCTGATAATGGTTGCAAAGTGGGGCTTTTGCCTCCATGTATGGAAATAGAAAGTTTTACCTTGTCAGATATCATTTGCAAAAAACCCCTCAATTCTGAGCACCAGCGATGGTGCAGTCAGTATAAGCTATCTGCTTCAACAGGTGGCTATCAAACGTTAACTACAGAAATGGCTGAGTAAAATATTCCATCTAAGATTTTTTTTTATAAAACCTATTCTATTTTAAAACTTAGGTAAAAAAAATATGCAACAAATGGTTGCAGTTTCTGAATTCTTAATTTAGACCTGTGAGCCCTCTTCCCTTTAGAAATCTGCAAGGTTGCAATTTCCTAGACACCCGAAATTGAGTCCAGTGCTTCCAGGCAAGGTTCATTCCAAACACACAATATAAATGGACACTCAGTGGTGTGCAGTGTATGTCATAATTCAGATATTACATCATCATGCCTTTTCTCTGCTGTTAAATACAAAAACAGCATCTTTTACATTATCATAGAAAAGCATTTAGGTTGTATTTTTATTTATCACTTTACACTGGTAGTCTCTGGTAGGTGTACTCCATAGAAACCAAAGAATTTTGTACACTATTTCTTTGTACAATAAAAGATAAAGTGTGCATTAGGTACGCTTGTACATGACAATATTGTACAATATTTACATTTCTGATATCACCATGAAATTCTGTATTTTCTATATACAACATTGAAAATTCTTCAGAAACATTTGGACTATTTCTTATAATCACAATTTAGTATTATAGAAAAAGAGTTTCTCAGTAATCTCTTGACCATTTATCACTCTCATCACACAAATATTTTGATTGGTTTTTCCAGCATTCATTATCCTTCCTGATCAAAAAACTTTTGTATCACTGTTTCTTTTAGCACCCTGTGGTGGTGGTAGCTATCTGCCATAGTCTAAATATTGATATAACAGTGGCTATATCAATACCTATATACAGATACATCTGTGCATGTTCCTTTATTAAACACTGCGCATTAGTGGAGTAGTCTCTGTTATCTGGAGATCTTCCTCCTCTTGGGTTTGGGGGGTCTCATTTGTCTGTCACCCTGTGGGATTTGGTGTACCTGGAAATAAAAAGGTAGGAAAAAAACAACAACAACAGAGGATGAAATCACAAACACCATACAATTTCTGACAAAGAAACAGGGTAGGGAGTAGACTCTGGCTTTCACTTTCAATTACTGATATCCTGAGGCACTTCAAATGTTTACCAAGACCCCAGATGTCAGTGTGCCCACAGTCACTACAGAGAATGCAGAATGCTAGAAACTCATAAGCAGTGCAACACTCTGGGGGTGCCAATAGACAGTGGAAAACAAAGGATGAACTGGACAAAATCAAGTATGGGAAATGCAATGTGCAGTTGTTACCCCATTGTCCATTTAAAACAAAAATAAAGCCTTCCCTGTCAGAGACCCTAGATCACCAATTTCACTACAGCCTGGAAGAGTGAATAATTACACAACAAACATGCCCCTTTTTTTTCCCTCACTTTGTTACCCTACTTATTTTACAATGACTGGGAAGGGTCACAAATTACAAGAACATGCACACATAGCTCAGCCTAAGGATGTTTGTTCATGAAAAGAATCAAAATGGAAAAGAGAATACCACTATCATCTGTTGGCAGATCTGAAATTGTGTAGTCTGGGAGAAGCAGTTAATACAATTCACCTTTCTTTATGTACTAATGCAGGAACTAGCAACATTTAGTGCTGTTTATCAGATTGAACAGCGGCTGAGCAGCATTAGATAGCAGATATAATTTGGAGGAGGGAGTGATCAAATTGTCTTATAGCTATCGGTGGGAAGGAGCAAGGTCCAAGACCCAGGAGAGGAGGGATGAACCCAAGGCAGTGGTGTAGCAAATGCTTTATCAGCATTTGGACACAAGTCCATTGTAGCATTTTGCCAGTTTCTGTGGTGTAAAACTTTTATCCTGGCCAACCTTATGTCACAGGACTTAGGGTTAGGAAGAGATGAGTACAATTGACTCTCAAGATCCACTACAAGTTGGCTCAATTACATGCTTAAAAATAATGTTTAGACAACAGCAAAGGGCAATGCTATCCAGACTCAAATGCAGAATGCTTTTAAAAAAATAATATTTTCAAATTTTAAATAATATTTATGGGTTTTTCAATCTGCCTATTCCTCCTAATCTTTTCCATACACATTTTTAAAAGCCACTAGTCCGTAGTAAAGAGCCAAAACTTTTTACAACTGAGGAAAGAAACTTTTTATAACTGAGACTGCAAACTAGTAATCTGTGGACCAAATGTGGCCTGAAATGGTATTTTGTTTAGCCATATGGCACTTTAATATTTTTTAAAACAGTTGTCAACACATAAAAATGAGAAATTTTACCTCTAGACTTCTAGTTTTGTATGAAAAATGGAAAGATCTTGCAACATGAACACAATTTCCCAGATGTCTAAGATCTGCTGGAGCATGGACGGAATGCCTTCTGGACACAGCACATGCCTCCTAGGTTGCCCCGGCCCTTACTACTCTCAACTACCTGATTTCCACCAGGGCCAAATGTCCTGAGGCAGAGTCTAGAGAGACGATGGCCAAACTCATTTTCTCTTTTTCCTGGGCAGGCACATTCTATGCTCTATTTCCTATTCTACTTAAGAAGATCATGTGATTAGCGTCAGGTCAGTGGAAAGTCAACAGAATGACTGGTCTGGCTCATAAACCTATGCTGGCAGTATTCTTAGCATGCTCTTTTCTTTTACCTTCAAGGCAAAATGCAAAGGATATAATGAAGCACTCTGAGGTCCTAAGAGAGGTGGTCACTAGATAAAGAAAGAATCTGTGCGCTGGTGTGGAGCAACCCCTTCCTCAACCAGCACCAGACTCAGGTGGGTAATGGCTTTTACTGTGCTGAGCCTCTAGATTGGTAGCCTATCCTAACCCGTGGATCTTCACTGGCATTTCTCATCCATTCCAACTGCTGTTTTCTCATACCTGGCCCACTTTACTTACTGATACTATTTGACTGGCCCTAGAAAACATTTGAGTTTATAGTCCCCAATCTAGATCTTTCCTATAATTTTATCAGGAAATTTAATGTCTCAGGGCTTCAATTCACCCATCTGTGAAATGATGGGTTGGTTGGATTACAAAATCTCTAAAACCCATACTAATCCCATCATTCAATTGCCATTGGATGGTTTGTTGGGATTCAGATAACCTTGTAACATAAGGTCAAATAAAATAAATTATTTTTCATGCGAAATAGCCTAGACAATTCACATTTTTAACAGATTACCAAAATTATATTTTAAGTATTTACATCAGTCAACGTGTGAACTGGAGGATAACGATTAAACTTCTCACACTCAATGCTATTACATGCACAGTTCAATAAAAATGGGATATGAGAGGTCTATATACTCTTGATCTTGACCCCCACTGTCTTTTGGTTCAAAAGACAGAACAAAATTTGCATTACTAAATATATAGGCAACAGTAATGGCCACGGCCATTCACAGAGTCAAGTGCAGAAAGCTGTGGTTTGAACATCAATATTTTGCTGCTCATATTTTAAAAGAATGTTATGTGGCAAAACAAAAGTTACTTATCTCAGGAAGAAAGACATAGTTAATGCAGTAGGTTTTTTTTTTTTTTTTTCCTTAAATGACTTTGAATCTTTTCTGATATTTGTCTTCTTTTTCTAGGCTAGTAATTTAGTATTGCTACGTGAGTTGTTTGACAATATTCAAGAGACTTTACCAAAAAGTGTAACATAATTTATTTTCTAAGAAACACAGTATAATGGAAAAATAAATTAACTTACAGTCCCAGACATTTTGTCCAGTTCACTCATGGCCTCATGAATAGCAGCTTCTAAATGGTTATTTAGCTTTCCACTTCTGGAATTAATGAAAACAACACACCAGATTAAAAAATTAAAGAAACAAAACTCAATTTAATTTCCTAATCAGAAAACAAAAGTACCAATTCCACGAGAGAAAGCCAATTTATACTCGCGTTTGGAAAAATTCAGATGACAAAACATCACTCTGGGATTCTTACCACTGAATACTAATGATTAAAGTCACAGAACTACTGAAAAGAAAAGTTGAACAGATTGTCGGGCGGGGAGATGGACTTCTTCCTCTTCCACATGCTTCTTCCACAATCTGGTGATTTGGGAAGAAAGTTGGGCCACGGGGTCCCTCTCCCCGTGGGACCTGCTCATGCTCCCTGGCTCCGGCCGGCCCTGCATTGCTTCTCGTTTCTTTCTCAAGCAGCCTGGCTGTGTGACCAGAGGAAGGGCGGAGGGGCTGAACTGCAGGCTCTGGCCACTAGGGAGCTCCCTCTGCCCTCTCTGGAGCGTTCTGGCTCTGGAGTTGAGCTAGTGAAGGCTGAAATCCCAGGGCCCGTTCCAGGGTGGGAAACAGCTTAACTCTAACGCACCTGAGGCTCCTAGCCTACCCCCCAGCGCATTTCCCAAAAGCCAAAATGATGTAAATATTTGAACAGATAAAGAATGACAGCCTCAGGGTGCCTATCACTTCTCTGACCTTTTTTCTCCACTTAGCATTCCATTACACATGTTTGGCCTGAATAACACACACGGTGCATCTACCATTTTTGAAGCTTACATCTATGAAGCTGTTGAACTAAAATCGGGTAAATCCATGCTACCCACCCCTGTGGTTATGTACACTTTGCCCATCCTGACTGTTAACTTGTTTTTCCTCCTTTACGCAAATAAATAATTACCTATTTTTTCCAAATACTAAGGTGATTTTTTTCATTTATCCTGTCATGACAATTACTAGAAAAGCTGCTGGAGGTAACGTTTTCGTAACAGGCGGTTAGCATGGGTTTCCATGAGTTAAGTCCTATCTCAGCATCTACCATGGAGACTGGAAATCTGCAGTCGTGGGAGAATTTGATTTACTGTCGTATTTAGTTTGGTTAGCAGAGTGTTTCGAAATATTTTTGAACTTTAGTTCAGTTTACCATAGCTTTCACTAGGTTTTATCCTCACACACCAGGACTGGACAATGTATACACTGAGTTTCTGTCTACACTTTGAGAACTCCGAGTTTTCCACCCCTGAGTACCATAGTGCTAGACATATCATAGATGCTCTATGTATTTGCTAAACAAAAATGGTTGTCAAAGGTGGCCCAGATGGTCCTATGTTTCAAAAAAAAAAATATATGTACTTAGGTCAGTTTAACTGAAAGGAAAAATTAGTGTATTGGTTTTAACCAAATTATAAGGGTAATATGGCATCAACCACCTCCCCTCTACCTTTTGCTGCCCTGTAAGCTAGTCTTTAGCTTTTATATTTTTGTCATTTATTTTTAGAAATTTAAAAATGCAGAGGAGTACACAGGATAAAATAAACCTAACATATTCCCCTCCTGGAACGAAATGTTAATAAATTACCTATTTCCTTTAAGTCTTTTATATTAAAAAAATAAAGCTGGAGTCCCCAGTTGTTATCCATCCTGGTCCCATTTTCCCTCACCTTCCCCCCTCAACTTTTAGTCTGCTTTTATACTTTAGTATTGTTTTATACGTGTTTTTTAAAATATACACACACAAAAGGTGTCAGATACACATACTTGACTTTTTTTCTCCTTATAACTGTTTTACATACCATCTAGTTTGTATAATCTATTCATTCCTTCTAACTGCTATGTAAGAAGTTTTTTTATTATGCATGTACTGTCTTCCATTTACCTACCCATTCCAGTTTCAAGGGGCCCTGGTCATCTCATGGAGTCAGTCTCAGTTGTTTTCCTAATGAAGTGTCTGCCAAGCAAGCTCCTGGGAGCACTCTGTAAGGCCACCTGGGGTTTGCTGAAGCTGCTTGGCAAGGGTTCTGACAGTATTATCATTGCCATGTTGCCTGACAATATCACACTGTGTGTAATGTGTTAAATAAATTTATCCTTACTATTTCTTTTGTATGAACATAAGTTTGATGTATTAACATAAGTTTTAAAAGACATTTATTTATTATAAATTTTGATTAGAATATCTTAGGAGTTTAAAATTGACTATATAAAGTTCTAAATATTTAAAATGAAGTTACAATGTTTTAACGAAAAACCTCCAGAGAACCTTGGTTCTCTCACCTTTAATCTTAGTAAAAGAAATACCTGTTATTTATTTTAAAATGTCTATATGCCAAGTATTGGATTAAAACTCTATATATATTATCTCATTTAATCCTTACAACAATTTGATGGAATAGGTATTATGACAACTGTATGTGATACTTCATGACTTTTTAAGGAGAATTGGTGAAATCAATTCTAATTTTGTAATGAAGAAAATGGATATTTGACTATAGTTTTCAAAAGTAATAGTCATAGGTAAAAAACTTTTACCTAACCATGAAAAATTGCAATAACAATTACCATTCAAACACAAAAACGATTCAACATTACTTGTTGAAAAAAAGTTTCAGGAGTTTTGTCATCTCATTCTTCAAGATATTTAAAATATTTGTAAACACTTTGCATTAATTCAAGTTAAACTAGTATAATGTTTCACCTTTAACACAACTTAGTTGTTAATAGAGGGAGAAATGACTACTTTTGGAAGAGAAAATAAATACATAGATGTGGGGCATGAAATTATTTGTATACCTCATGAGATTCGAGAGATAAAGAGAGACTCTCCCAGATGTCAAATCTGCAGACCAGCTACTGGTCAGGTCAGGGAATAATGAATTTAAAAGAGGAAGAAAAAGCTCTATGAATTCAAGAAATGAACAATTAGTCAAAATTCAGTCTTTCAGTCCAGAGGGCCTCCCTGTGGAGTTTCTTCTACTATTTTCTATTCCCCGCTGACATTTAATAATAAACATTTTTACTAATGGACACTCTAAAACCTACTTGATTAAGTAACAGATGTTCATATAATCACATTTCTAATTATTAATGGAGATAATTGCCACTTCTCAACTTCATTGGCTATACTGTCATATATTATCTTTAAATTCACTAATTTTTTAAAAAAGCCAGGTACACATCTATGAATAGTACAAGAAATAGAAGGGAAATGAGAAATTGCAAGTTGTTCTTCACTGTCAGTTTAGAGTTTAAGTGACTCACTTCATCCAGTACGTAACAAATATGGGTGAGACATAAAAGTCAAGAACCCTGCACTCTGAAACCGAATGCCTGGGGAATGTATGAAGATCTAAGAAAATTTAACATGGTAAGTATCATTCCTTGGTTTTAAAGTGAAAGTATGATTTATTTACTGTTTTCCAGATTCACAAAAAATCAGGTTTCCCAAGAAATGTATACATACCTATAGACAGAAGATTTGCTCCTTGCTTAAATGAAAACCATAACATATGTAAAAGCTGTGGAATTTTTCTTTAATAAAGCTATTTCTGCTTTTAAGTACAAAATTGTCCTAAGTAATGTGTTAAATAAATATGTTGCTATTAGGATATAATTAGAACATACATTTAAAGATATTTATTTGTTGTATAGTTTGAGGACACTGAAGATTAAAACGACTAAATAAACATCTAATATCATGGTAGAATGTTTCAACTGGCAAAAATAACAGATAATTTTCTTTCTTTCACCTGTATCTTCATAAGAAAAATAGCTATTTACTAAATGACATGTGCCAAGTACTGTGCTGAGGCTCTCTCTATATTATCTATGTTACAACAATTCTAAAGTAGGATTATGTCCATTTTAGAAATGAAAAATTTAGGCTCAGGGAGATTATGAACATACGGCTATGAAGTGGTAGAAACAGGACTTGAGTCCAGGTAAAAAACCAACCTCTTAATTATCTTGTTCCAAATGACACCTTCCTTTTTCAGCCTTTTCCTCTTTTCTTCTTCCCCTCAGTCTACAAAAGCAGTCAAATCTTTGTCATTTAAAAAATTCTTTCTTTGTTATTTTTCAGAAAATTTTCACATTATGGGTAGAAAGAAGAGTAAATAATCTACATCTCCTCTCCCTATTTCCTTATTCTTATTTAATCTTCAACCCATAGCCACTTTGTGTGTATAAGCATCACTCTACTGGAAACTGTTCTCACTTAAGTTTACCAATGACCTTCAAACTGTCTAATCTGATGGAGATTTTTCAGTTTTTGTCTTACTGGACCTCTGTTGATCACTTTATCAGTCTTTGACTTCTGAGACTCTATCTACTTTCCCTGATTCTCCTCCTCCTCACTGACCATTCTTCCCATCTTCTTCATTCTAATGCATGTTCAATCCTTAGCCTACTATTCTTCAAATTGGTCAAAGTATCTTTGTGTGACTTCAGTCATTTGTACACTGTCAAATACCATTTCTCCCCAGTTTCAGGCATGTATGTCCAGCCTATCCTACAGGCACCCCAAACTGTACTCAACAGCTTCCCGCTGTAACCTCCACTTCAGTCAGTGTTTCTACAACCTACCAAGTCACCCAAGCTGAAAACCTGAGAGCTGTCCTTGATTTTGTTCCCTTTCCTTTACATTCTGATCAATCACCCCATGTTCTTTCTATTTTACCTCCTAAGTATTTCTTGACCACATTCCTTCTCTTCCATCCTCATCCCCAACTCCGCCAGCTCCTGGTTTGGGTCCTCGTTCTCCCTTGTATTCTGCCATGGCTCCTGAACAATCTCTTCATCTTCAATATTGTTGCCTTAAAATTTGTCCTCCTACACCGCCATACCTAAGGTGAAAAATGCAACCACCTGCCCCCTTTAGGCACTTCCAAAATAATAAAACATCCAATTTGCCCTTACTAGGCCCTTTTTGATCTGGTTCCTGCTTATACCTCTTATAACTTCCCATTCGATACTTTATAGTCCTCAAAATCCAACTGCTGCTCTCATCTACACGCTATCCCACCCCACCTTGGTCTCTGTTTCCTTTGTGTGGCTGATGCCTATGTAGTGTTTAAGGCTTGGCCCACATATCATCCCCTCTAGGAACCTTTCCTTTACCTGCCCTTTCCCTATGACCCCAAAATATAGTATGTATATATTGCTGTTGTTGCAATTTTGACATTTGAATTATTTGTTTCTGCATCTGTCTCTTTCACGAAACAGTGAGCTTCAGGGACTGTAGCACTGTTCCTGGCACAGATTTTTTGCTAAATTTGTCTCCTTAAATTGGGAATAAATGCATAAATTAAAAAATGATTTGTTTCAACATATAATTTATCAGTTGTAGGACTTTCAACTAATTATTTAAACTATTTCAGTCTGAGTGTCCGCATCTGCAAATGGACTCAGTAATTTTGGCCCATCTTGTGACTGGGAGAATAAAATGATGAATTTACAATTACATGTGCAAAATGTAAAGCATTCTACTAGGCATCGAAAAGGAAAGTCTGTCCGCTTAGACAATAGTATGGTAAATAAAGTTCTTTTTATAAGTGTTAGTTTTGTATTTTCTACTTTTACTTCTCCAATTTGTACTTTAAGTTTATGGTTATCATGAGGAGAATTCCTTTAGATAGATCTCACATTAATTTACTACAAATAGGAAACTGGCTTTGAAGAAAAAATTTCAAAATTGTAGTTTGTTACTCATTACCTTTCAGAAATTGCTTAATAGCAAATACATGGGGAAAATTCAGCTTATTTCAAGGCAGTGTATTTGAATATTTGGAGGAGTTATTTTATTTCTGTTATTAACTTTATTTTGTACATAATCCAAGTAACTGGCATGTTTCACTGTAGGAAACATTTTTAGGGCTCTTTTATACCAAAAAAATGGGTACCATTGAATAGTTTACAGCAACTGGCCCACTGCAAATTTGTGATGTAGGTAATTTGCAATTTTCCTCCTTTCATCCAGACCTTGTATTAATTTTAGTGGCCTTATCTTGTTGCTAAGCTCTGCATAGCAAGTGTGCTTCAGTAAGAGTAGGAGGGACCCTGATCCCTGTTTTCCTTACCGGGTCTAGAGGGATGTTATCTGGCAATTAACTTGGCCTTTCACACAACCAATACCAATTTGCTACCTTTTAAAGGAGTCCAGGACATAGAGACATAGGAGTTTGCCCCTTGCAGCTGTCATCTTTTCGGATACCTTTTATTGAGGTGAAGAGTCTTCCTAAGATTTGTTGACTGCTAAAATTATGCCTCTGGCCAGAATTATGGGAAACACCATAAAGTGAAAGAGAATGCTTTCTAATAGATATTACTGATATCATTAGATAAGTCTTCTATGCAAGATACACTATGAATCATTCTGATCTCCACTTTGTAAGTCTTGATGTCCAAACAGAAGTTAAAATGGTATTTTTAGGAAGATGATAATACATAAACACATTAAGCCTATGTGTCAATATTTGGGGGAAATGTGAGGATCATTTTGCAAATGAATAAAAATTAATTAATATGTAATTCTTGGTTGCTTGATAATGTGGAAATTAGTATAGCAACGGAACAGGTATATCAATTACACATTTTTAAATAGCTTTCTATGTACATATAGAGAAGCACATTTGTAGTTCTCTACCTTAATATGAAATAATAGTTATGATACATAAACATACATTGTATCACAGTAAAAACTGTGTTTCGAATATTATCTGCTTATCTGTACTACATTTATTCAGAAAATAAATATTTAGAAAAACTTTAATAATACTGGCCTGAAATTCAACTTCTTGTTGTAATTCCAAAGAAAACTTACTTTCAAGTCCACACCCCTGATGCAACAACAAAAACAATCTTTATTTCGCATCACTTTGACTAGTAGTTAATCTGCCAAAATTATTTACGTGTACAACGAGGGATATTTGCTCCCCAAATTATTTGAATTGCAAATGGAATGATTCACTACACTTCCAGAGCCTATTTAATTCCTATATGTTGAGAATATGAATTATATTTTATTTTCCACTAAATGAGAGGAATGAAGATGCAGGAAATGAAGAAAGAACTGATGAAGAGGCAAATATTACACAGAGTGTAAACATAAATTGTTAAGAGGATATTTTCTGTAATCACTAATGTGGCTTGTCTATAATGGTCCTCTTTGGTGGTAACAAACTTTACTTAGGCAGGCCACAACATGGACAGAATCAGTGAGATTTCGTTGTCCCTTTGATGGATAAACAGTAAATTATATCCTTGAAAAACAAAGTAAAATTTTTAAAAAGTGCTTACTTTCTGTTCCTTTTCCGGACACGGCTGTAGGCTTCCAAACCTTCCGTTAGTGTCTTCAACTTCTCGGGCTCCACCTGAGTGAAGGTATGAAGACCAAACCACATTACCCAGACCTGTAATTGTTAAACATGGTGTTTACTTTCCTGCCGTAGGAGCAGGTGCTGCACTGGTGGGGAGGGGAGCCTTAACCTTCACTGCCTTGTCAAATCTTCTGTTCTCACTCAATCATTAGAGGTTGATTCTGTGGCTCCAGGCTGCAACATCAGTGGAACTGAAAAGCTGTTTGGCTTTAAAATTGTCAACATTTTGAAAATAATATTTTGGGAATAAAATCTGGAATTTAAACAACCTTCAACTCACAAAATCATAAAAATCAGAGATCCTGGTTCACTTTCTTAGCAACTGCAAATCTGTAGTATCAGACTACTGTGATATAAGTATCAGGGGAAGACAAGAGTGGTAGTTAGTGAAGTGAGTGGGCTTTGGAGCCAACAGATCAAAGTTTGAATCCTACTTTTCACTTCCTTGTAGGAGTAAAACACATTTTCTGAGCCTCAGTCTCCGCCTCTGTAAAATGAGGACAATAATACCTACCTTCCTGCTAGAACTGCTGTGAAAATTAAAATATGACAAGTCTTATTGAACACTTATCTTAGCATTCAGCAATGATCATGACCTAGTACACATTTGGCAGTGTACAGAGGCCATCAAACATGAGAAAAAGGTGTTGCTATGCCTTGTGGGTGTGTCCTTTGTCCTATCTTGCTTTCTGACTGCCAGTCTGTGTGTAGTCAGCTATGTCAACAGAGGTCAGCCACCAAGGGTGGTGGGGGGATATGTGTGTGTGTGGAGCGTGCAACCTTTGCTACACACCCCTGAGAATCTCTATCATGGTTCTTGAAGCCACCTCCCCACAATAAAAACAATTAATAATTAGGAAAACTTGTATGTGACTTGGGAATAAAAACACTTTTAGAAAAACATGGCTATTTTTATTCTGTAAACACACACACACACACAATCTAAGTAAAAATAGTGTTGCTTGCTGCGTAAGCATAGTTTCAAGGCAAGTAACTCAGCTCTTTAATTGGGGTGAAAGCCAGCCACTTTACTCCCATTTCTCCTCCAACCCCCAATCCACTGTTATATAAAAATACAGAGTTAAACAAAATGCCTCATGGGTAAGAAAATAAACACTAATAAGCAATGAAATGATTATTAACTTTTGCCTTTGTATCCTCAAGATTGACTCATGAATGTCCTTTAGAAATAACTTCTCTATGACCCCTTCAAATCTAGAACACAGTTATGATTAACGAGAGGATTTCATTATTAAGTCTGAAAACAAGCATTTCTAATATTCAATGAGAAAAACAGTCAAATAACGGAAATGTTTTCCTTTTCATGTTTTTGTATTTTGCCCACACAAATGTCTTATACACAAGTTCATACATACCCAACTCACTGTGTGGCAGCACAAGAGACAACTTTGTTCCAATAACACTTCACGTAAAGAAAAGTGTCCTATTGGGTTACTGGCACCACTGGAAAAGCTAAAGTAAGCTAAATGTATCCATGTGTTGTTTAAAAAAAAAAAAGGTGCCTGGATGCACTTTCACATTTCATGTTAGAAATGAGCCTCCATCCTGTATTCACTCACATGAAGGGGATATGAAAAATGCTTTGCATATTTCAGTTTTGTAATCAATAAATGATTCCACTTATATTTAAATAAGCTTCTTGGCAGCAGGAAAGGAGTTGTGCTATATAACAAACTTCTATTAGACTTAAACTAGTGTAGCGAGGGATCTCAGAAGGGGTTAATCTGGTCACAGAATCAGATTCACAATGAAACAAAGCAAGACACAGCAATTAAAACTTACCCCATTGGTCTTAATTTAAAAAACAAAGTTAGGTCAGAGTATTTTTTTAAGTCTTCAATTTTTATTTTTAATTAATTATGGAATAAGGGACAGTAAAAACATTTCTTGTGCATTTATTATGTAAAAGGCACTGTTTTATCATTTAATATGATACTACTGCAAACTAGTATTACTTTTATATTATTACAGATGGGACTTGGTGCATTTAAATAACATGGCCAGAATTGAAACTCAGGTCTGACTCCAACGTGCTCAACTTCTCTCCACCATTCCAACTCCAACGTACATTGAAATATAGTCATTTTATATATATATATAGCATTTATATATATAAAATTACACACACATATATAAAATACACACACACACAGGCACACTAAAAAATTTAGGTCAAACTATTTAAAATTAGATTTCTACAAAATTTAGATGACAATTTGCCCAAATTTATACTCAATTTTTTTATGCTTGAATAATTTTCCAGGGATATTTTTTCTGAACTAATACTTTACCATGGTTTCTTCATTTAAATCTGCCTCTAAGCCTCTAACATACTCTTATAATGAACTATATTATTTATAAAGGATTAAATGACCTTGAAAAAGAAAGCAAAGATAGTCTTTCTGAAATTAAATATAAGTAAGATATATACCGCTGTGCATTTCTGCTATAACAAGATCATACATATTCAGAAGAAAGTTTAGTTTGTTTCAGGATTTCAGCATTTTGCTGTGTTGTGAAATATATATGAAGAGTGTATGTTTTTTCTGGGGAAATACTCATACATTTGAAAAATATTCAAGAAATTTTAAAGATACCCTCCCAAAATGGTATCAGAGAACAACAAAATAAATTCAGCTTCTAGTTAAATAGAAATCATGTTTAATGAACACTCCCTTGTAAATTACTTAGCTAACTTGTAAATTTAAAAAATACGAGGAAATCAAATACATAAATGTAACATTAAAAAGGTTAAACACACACAAATATTTTTATAAAACTTACACTAAAGGAACAAGTAATTTAAGATAATACTTTTATCTATAATTAAAATCTTGTATTCTTATACAATCACAAGCCAGGAGTTTCACAAATTATTTAACTCTATCTTAGTGAGAATTTAGGAGAGGGCTTTATCTTTTTTATCTTTACTCATCATCTACCCACACAGTTTCATGCTGATAGCAATGACGCTAATAGTACTGGCCATCGTGGTGTAACTCCTTACTCATGTCATTTAAGAATCATAAAGTTACCTGGAATTTATATGTATTCACAGTTAACTTATTAATATATAAATATACACAAACGTTAAATGTTAATTTTTTTTTTTTTTTTTGAACATGGTCTCGCTCTGTTGGCCAGGCTGGAATGCAGTGGCGTGATCTTGGCTCATTGCAGCCTCGACCTCCTGGGCTTCAAGTAGTCTTCCCACCTCAGTCTCCTGAGTAGCTGGGACCACAGGTGTGTGCCACAATGCCCAGCTAATTTTTAATTTTTTTTATAGAAACAGGGGTCTCATTATGTTGCCCAAGCTGATCTCAAACTCCTGGGCTCAAGTGATCTGCTTGCCTTGGCCTCCAAAAGTGCTAGGATTAAAGGCATGAGCCACCATGCCCTACCAATACTTTTTGACTATTAAAAACTCTTCTTTCATTCAAATTGTTTAGATACAATAATTCTTCAACATAAATAGTTTTACAGTTTGTTCAGTGTAGATAGAAACATATTCATAAAGCCAGACATTACTATGTGGTGGATGATTAAGAGTTTTTCTGAACAAGCTAAATCTCTGGTTGCTTATTTGCTTATTTTGTTCAGAAGGCCCATATTACACATTTGGTAATTTAAGTTTTTGATTTGGTGTCAGCACAGTGGGTCCTCATGTATCTCAGAAGAAACTTAAAGTCTGACAAAAGAAGACATAAACCCTTCAGAGAGGTACACCAACCCTTGAAACAGAGGTATAGTACATATTTGAAGAACCTGGATCTGGCTGGGCAAGGTGGCTCATGCCTGTAATCCCAGCACTTTGGGAGGCCGAGGTGGGCGGATCATGAGGTCAGGAGTTCAAGACCAGCCTGGCCAACATGGTGAAACCCCATCTCTACTAAAAATACAAAAAATAGCTGGGCGTGGTGGCAGGCATCTGTAATCGCAGCTACTCAGGAGGCCGAGGCAGGAGAATTGTTTGAACCCAGAAGGCGGAGGTTGCAGTGAGCCGAGATCACACCACTGCACTTCAGCCTGGGCGACAGGGTGAGACTCCATCTCAGAAACAAAACAAAAAACAAACAAAAACGAAGAACCTGGGTCAATGATCCTAGATCACTTTTAAATACAGCTGGTTAACTGGAGATTACATTAAATTTTTCTGCAGGCTTTAATCTTGATAACACCCCTCTTTGTGAATTCTTTGGTCCTCCTTATTGCTGAAGCAGAGCTGTTGTGCAAACATCAAAGAATAATGGAGCACTAGCCACATCATTGATCTCATAACAGAGTAGACCTCGAGCTCCCCTTTTCATTCTTTACTTCCCCATTCCATTTCTTTAAAGTCCTGTTGCTGGGGAATGGCATAATGTAAGGAGTGCTAAATTTAGATTAGAAGACCAGGGTTGGGACCTGGCTTTACCCGTGATTTGTATTCTTTGGGATGCCACTTCTCTGAGCTTCAGTTCTCCCATCTGTAAAATGGGGATAATTCTGCACATCTTTACGGGTTATTGAAAGGATCTAAAATGACCACAAACATGAAGGTGCTTTATGAACACCAAAGCAGTCCAAAGTGCCACTGGTGGTATGTAAAATTATTTTAGGTAAAACATGGACAAACCTTTAAATATTCTTTTTTAGTTTTTTTTTTTTTTTTTTTTTTTAGAGACAAGGTCTCCACTCTGTCACCCAGACTGGAGTGCAGTGGTGTGATCACAGCTCATTGTAGCCTTGAATTCCAGAACTCAAGTGATCCTCCCACCTCAGTCTTCCAAGTAGCTAAAATTTTAGGGGTGCACCACCATGCCTGGCATGCTCATTGCAGCCTTGACCTCACGGGCTCAAGTGATCACCTTACCTTAGCCTCCCATGTAGCTGGGACCACAGGTGTACAGCATCATGCCTGCTAATTTTTAACAATTTTTTGTAGAGATGGGGTTTCATTATGTTGCCCAGGCTAGTCTTGAACTCCTGGCCTCAAGTGATCCTCTGATCTCGGACTCCCAAAGCACTAGGATTATAGGTGTGAGCCACTGTGCCCAGCCTCCTTTGCACATTTTTAATAGTTATATTATTCATATAAGTTTACATTAGAAAAATACAAGTAACATTATGATTTTACACATACAATATCCTAGGATAAAACTAAAGTTGTTTAAATTTAAAAAGTGGCTTGAATAGTGCCTAGAACATATGTGCCTAATAAATATTTCTTGAATGAATCAATTAAGTGATAAATTTAAAGAAAAAATTTAAGTAAATAATAATATATGTAATATGCAACTTTAGCTGAAGTCTGGGAAATATAGCTCTGAAGTAGAAAGCAAATATGAGGCATTTATTAAGTTCATTATCAAACATTTATTAAACAGTAAATATTAAAAATAATATATATTTTTAAAAATAACATCTTCAAACTGAAAAAATTCCTGCTAACTTAAGTGCAATATTTCAATATTTTTAAAAGACTGGGAATTAATATTATATGATAAATAATTTAGGGTAAAAAGTTGATTCACCTGTGACAGAAAGGATGAACCTAATTGTTTTCCAACAATAGTACAAAGTTCTCATGGCAGAGTACTAATCATTCCTTTAAATGAATCCCAACTTTTTCCAATGAACTAACCAAATTCTCTTTATCACAATTTAGTCAGTGGCATTATCTGAGGCCTTTTTCGGTGCTTCCTTTCTTCTTCACTTTGCATAGCAGTGTTTCTAAGCACTAGGGAACTACATTACAGGATGGGGGTAAATCCATTCTAAATGTGATAATAATTTGCATATCAATCCACAACACATAGATAGAATTAAATGTTTCAGATAAGTTTGTAATTTCTAAGGAAACAATGCTTGAAAGTTCATGTAACAGAAGCAAGTAGTTGCCTCAGACCTGAGATTCTATTTCCTGCTTCCTATCTGAAATTGTATGAACAAGCTCATGTAGTCTGCGTTGGGCTCAGTTACCTACGTGATTGAAGACAGGCCTCCTAGTCCTCTTTAATCTGGCTCAGGAAAAAAGTTCACAATATTTCACAATTCACTATAGTAAAGTTTACAGTTGTTTTACTCAGCTTAGTCTTTTTCTTGATAGTCACATTTTTGGTCTTTGCTAGTTCTTCATTTTTATTATCTTTCAAATTCTGATCAGGAATTGACTTTGTTGGCCTGGATTTTATCTTTCTTATTACTTTTGAAAAACTATTTTGCTCCCTTTCAAGGAGATTCTGGTGCTGACAGGGCATTGATTGCCTCTGTCACACTACCAGCCAAAATGCAACCCAAGTATTGTGGATGCCGTGGTACAGAGAAAAGGATTAATCTCCAACAGCAGTTAAGAAAATAGATAAGGCAAAGTGAATACACTAAGAACATTCTCAACAGAGAATTACAGTACCAAAGAATACAAACAGCTAACACTGATAAACACACAAAGAACGTTCTTCAAAGTAAAATGTCTGAACATCACAGGAGGGCGCACCTCCCAAAGTTAGTGCTCCGGGCTCAACTTCTTAAGTTACCCACCCCCAGAATGCGAGGTAAGTTGTATCTCGTTATGCTCCATGCTGTCAAAACACGTGTGCGTGTGATGCTGAACTGACATACAGAAAATGTATTGCCCCCCAATAAATTTGGTTATGAGTTTTAATAAAGATGAATTTTGTCGGTTTTGAATGACTATTCAGAGAGCTGTTTTTATCTCTACTTGCCAGAAATAACTGTGTGGAAGAAAGTCAAAGAGCAGTTTTGAAGAGGGAACACCCTACCCACTTATGCTTTGAAAATAATGTCTTCATTTAAACAGGTAGTGTAGAACAGAGACGTAAACTTTTTTCGGTAATCAGGTGTTTCTGCAACTGTCCAACAACAGTCATTGAAAAGAAACATTTTGGTACCAGTCTAGTAATAAATTATTTCTTAAATTTGGCTTGGGTCAGAATATACATCAAATGTAAGAGCAATGACATATGAAGACCAAAGGGAGGATGTTCAAAAAGTAAAAATGATCTATGCAGAAAAAAATAAAAATTTTAGTTTTTGATTATTACTGCTTGAGAGGCAACCCTTTTAAGCTAGTTAACATAAAATCAAAGATGACAGATGACAATTGTAAAATATATTTTAGAAAACAAGAGCATTTTCTTTATATTTAAATAGTTAATGAAATAGGTACATAAAGATAACCATTTCCTCCGTAGTTGCATAGGCTTAAAAATGTTTGCATATTAAGGCATAGAGGTGTAATGTCAGAGGTAGCCATTTTCTTCCCAAGAATTCCCTAACATTATGCCAAGATCTGGAAGTTGAATCTGTCTGGCTCTGGCTATGTACTGGAGCACAACCCTGAGGTCTTATTCCTGGTCACTGAGCCACGAACAATAAAGGGTTCATGGTTCAGAGAGAAACTTGCACCAGTTATTTAGAACAAGTATAACTATCTCCCAGAATGTACTTCTGGTTTTTTTTTTGTTTTTTTTTTTTGTTTTTTTTTTTTTTTTGAGATGGAGTCTCGCTCTGTCGCCCAGGCTGGAGTGTAGTGGCCGGATCTCAGCTCACTGCAAGTTCCACCTCCCGGGTTCACGCCATTCTCCTGCCTCAGCCTCCCGAGCAGCTGGGACTACAGGTGTTCGTCACCACGTCCGGCTAATTTTTTGTATTTTTAGCAGAGACGGGGTTTCACCGTGTTAGCCAGTATAGTCTCGATATCCTGACCTCGTGATCCGCCCGCTTCGGCCTCCCAAAGTGCTGGGATTACAGGCGTGAGCCACCGTGCCCGGCCCAGAATGTACTTCATTACAAATGGTTAACCAAGGGAAAAAACATATTAGGAAGGATATAGTACTTCTTGAGTGGTAAAATACAAGGCACATAATGTCCTCCAATGCTGTCACATAGCTTCAATCTTAGGAAAGTAATACATACAAGCAATTCATCCCAACTTTTCATAGGCTGTTAAAAATCTCCACTAATTAATATTGTTTTACGTGTGAAAGAGAGTTATGTGGGAAGGTAGAGGAAGAAAGCCTGAGTTGATTTTTTTTAGAAACATTGAAGTTCACTCAACAAACTGAGTGCTTTAAAACGCTTCCAAGTAGAACTCCTGCTTGAAATTAACAGCTAACACTAACTTATAATCAGATATGCTGATTTGTATATGTGCTATAAACATACTTATGAACTATTTCATTCATTGAATATAATCCTTATAATCCTTTACTCTCAACTTGGTTAATAAATCCTTTATACATGGACAATGCAGAGGTAAACAATAACTAAGGTCAAATTACCACAATTCCATAACGGTGGAACCTAAATTAATAAGACTATCTACCATAAAGGGCAGAGAATAGGAGGTTAATGTTTACTGAACCTCTTTGATGTGCCAGATAATAATCTACAGTATTTCATTGAAATCTTAAGGCATCTATTTGAATCGAAATTAATGTTCTCACTTGAAAGAGGTGAGTAGCCTGCAGCTTCTAGGAGATTAATATACCTACTACGACCACTTAGGTAACTAGCAGAGCTAAGAGTAGGCTCACATCAGAGTGCCCAAAACCCATGCCTCTTTATGCTACACCCTGCTTTTTCTCTAGTTCTCTGCAGACTGTGTTTATACAGTATTCGATGTCTAGAAACCATACCTTTTAGGAAATCATCTCAGAAACTACAGAACATGTCTAATGCATATCAGTAATCTGCTACATTTACTATCCCTCCAAAGACCAAAAAGGCCTTTCTAAGATCATAAGCTGACCTAGTCAGTTACTATTATGACTAACGGTATCTGCTACAATATTAATGTATTGCCAATGGGAGGTCTCAGCCCTTGGCAATTATCAGTGCTTTGATCACACAGCATTGACTTCCTTAGACCAGAGACCATTCATGCAACCTAAAAATAGGAAAGGCATCCAGCTTGTTTTGAAATAGTAATCTTCTATCCTGTCAATTAATTATCTTTATTTTCTATTTCGCCTGCTTCCATAAAGAATTTGGAGTGGTTTGCTGAGAATAAAGCCTGTAACTGAAAATAATAAATGGTATGTTGTGGGGTGGAGTCAGGGGTAATAAATCTACTCTAAAACTTGAGTTAACATAGATTTTTATCTGGTGGGATCCGACAGAATCTTGGATTCTTTGGTGGACATAGAAATAGTATGAAAGCTGAGAAGCTAAGAAAGTTTAAAATGATAATGTAGGAAAATAGTTTGGCAAATTTTTTCTTCTTAGACACTACAAAGATAAACATTATGGAAAATGATCCCACATTCCACATTAGCAAGGCGGAATTAGAAAGGTTTTACTATAATAAACAAAGTCGGAGCTAGTCTCTGCCTTTCTGCTTTAGACTTTATAAAAATGTCAGGCATTGCCATAGTGTATAGAAGGTAACCTAAGGCAATGCTTACCTTTTTAGAAGCAGAAGTCCAGTTATTAATGTACAAGGCATTATCCAACATTCTTGGGCATTAAGGAGTTCTACATAAATAAAATTACATCCAAACTGGTTCACCTGAATGAGTACAAATTTTAAAAAGTGTTCTACTAGATATCTCTCTGAAATACATCATGTTTTGTCTTATACAGGTATTGAACATAGTTTTACTTTTTCTTCATGAACTAGGGTCATCAATATATCAGACACTTGGCTTGAAGTCGGACCTGTGTTTGAGATTTTACCTTTTCTGGTGTTGTAAAATGAGAACTTTGACTCACGGAGCATCACTAAGTAAGGTATTGGGAAGTCTTGTTTTGTGAACTATAGAGGAAAAAAGAATGTTTGTGAAGTAGTACTTAGTTTACTTATGTGCAAAAGCGTGGTAGGTCCTGAAAAGACCAGAGGTTTTTAAAAATGCTGAGTCCTTAGAGCTTCTGAGGCTGTTATACCTTGCTTTTTAAATGATAGATAAATGTTTCATGTATTATCATTAATATTTTATTGCATGTTTTCAGTTTTTCACCTCTAAATGTGTGCTTTAAATTAAATTCTCTGAATTACTAAAAATATTTTTAGTGTATAGTATATCTTGATATAAAGGTTTTTACTTGAGAATCCAAAACGACAAGGTCAGCCAGCGAGAGGAAGAATATGTGAATTTACAGCAACAGTTTTATGTTTCCTATTACAATTCATCTATTGCCAAAATTAAGGAAGAAGAATCTGAATTTTAAAAATATTATTTTATAGTGGAATGAATACTACATACTACTTTGCTTATTTAAGTGAAGAAAAATAAGTGTTTCTTGGACTCTTCGATTTTTTTTTTTTAAAGTACATCTCCCCTAACATCAGTGAATACCTCAGTCTCAGGAGTTTTCGAGCAGAGATTAATCAGAAGATCTAGACCATTGTTTAATGTGAAATGTGTTAAAAGTACATGCCTTTACTCTCCTAAGGGCATAAAAAGATATTTAGACAAGGCATTTAGGACAGGAAGAATGTTTCCAGGGAAGGGAGGCCATAATCTTTTTTTTCAGTTAAGCTTTTGGTAAAATGGCACATAAAAAAGACTTAGTTCGTTTGCACAGACATTGTAAAACAGTTCAATGTCTACATCTTGTATTTGTAGCAGTTCCATTTATATCATAAAAGCCCACTTTTTCTGTTTCTAATTATTTCTTGAATAAACTGTCAAAAATATTTAGGTTTTTCAACCTAAAGAATGTTTGTCTGATCTCTGAGAGTACAGAGAATAAAATATTTTGTGAATAGGGGTATGGAATTCATTTCCTTATCAAATGTACAAACATTATGCCCAGAGTGTATCCTGACAAGTATATATTAGGCATTATGAGCAAGGTTTTAGGACCTCCTAGTCATTTGGAGAAAGACAATCCTTTTATTGTGCTGGCAAAAATGCTTTTGGTTTCCTGTCATTAAACCTAAGTGCCAGTGAAAGTTTGAGCACAGTTGAAATTGCTTTATAGAATATACTCTTTACGAGAATAACATATACCTGTAAGAGTAATTTTTATTACCTAGGAAGATGAAAAATTATACATTTCTTCATCATATGGGGGAATGTGCATAATGATCTCCTCCTGGTCAGATATAAATTTTTCTATCTACTTTAAACACTCTGCATATTTCTTGCCTAGTGAGCCAATTCCACCATTTTTGTAAGGGCCGGAAAAAAAAAAAAAAAAAAAAGCCCAGAAGACCCCTACTAATTTCTTTTAAATTGAACGGTAGTTTCATGGAGAAGTTTTCATTTAATTTATATGATCTAATTGTGTTAAGTAGAACCAGACTATGGGGTTAAACATTTCCATATGTTTTAAAGGCCCAGAACTTTTCCTGAAAGGTATTCAGGAAATTCTGATTTCAGACTTTACCTGCTGCTTCCAGAAACGGCTGCATCTCCACCCAGACTGTACCCCCTTCCCAGCTCTGTGTGCCACATGTAAGCACATGCAGGAGATGTCGTCCCCTGGCGCATCTGTTGCCTGGGAGGGCCTTACCCCTGCCACACTCCTGGACCTCCAAAGGCTACCAGATTTTTTTCCCCAGTCATTGACACTTGCCTTCCTCCTCAGTGTATGAAATGAAGAACTAGGTAACTGTAGAGAGGGAAGGCAGAGTGGACCAAATTCTGGAAATCTGGTTCCTGGCTTACAGCCACCCTGAGCCCTAGTGTGATCTATAAATGCTTTACAACTCACCCCTTGTTGATATGACATTTTGTTGACTATAACCATCCCCTCTTCATTTTATGCTCCAGAAGCTTGTGAGACCTCAATGAGTCATGAAGAATCCTAATTTCAAATCCAAAGAATCCAAAGTGATGATAACAAAAACCAATAATTGATATCTGAACAAAGGTTAGTATTTGACAATGGATAAAGATTGGTATACCTTCCCTTCCTCTGGGCTTTGTTGACATGAATTGTGAACGTCGTCTTCTCTTACTAATTTTCCAGGCCAGGAAGTCAGTCCTTTGATTTGGCCCCAGACCAAGTCGCCAACATTGAACGTCCTTGGTCTATAATGTATCAATTCATTTGAAGAGGGGGAGTCTGGATTCCTTAGGTCATCTTCACTACTAATGCTTTTAGCATCTGAAGGGCTAGGCACACACCCATTAATGCTTTTGGCATTAAAGTCTCCATTGTAATGGATGTAGTCTTTGACCAGAGAATTTTCCAAACTATTTGAGGAACTTGGAGACTGCTCCTCTAGGACCAGGTCTTGCTTTGCAGTGCTTAGCAGCTCTCCAAATCCCCGACTCTGTCGAGGTCTATTCCCATTAATGTGTGCACATCTTTCCACAGTGTTCTCTAGTCTCTCCTTAAAACTCATCATAGTTCTTTTGTAGTTATTATACCTGAAATTTTCCTCTAGAATTTTATCCCCTGGACAGTTTCTTGGTGGTAACAGTATTGGGTGCTGTTCCCCAGGCAGAAATGGCAGTGTAGAGACATTATTGGACCTTTCATGACAAGGACTACTGTGGATATGGCCTGGATGATCTAAAAATTCCTCGTACTTCCACCTGTTTCGCTCCCCTCTGGGACTTTGCTCCCCGTCCCACTGTTTTTTGGATGTGTGGCAACTTGCTGACTTGAAATATTCAAACCCATCTCCTTCGTTCGCATTTTTCCCATGGTCTAGATTCTTGGGCAGCCGAACCCCTCTTGAATTCCTCAGCCTACCGTCATGATCAACACCTCCCATGTTCCGTCCATGAATGACCGCACTGACAGCACTGGAGAGATTTAATGGGTCACCAATTGAAGCAGTGAAGGCACTCATGGCACTCAGAGCTGGAATGGGGCTGATCTGAGTTGTACTGTTGACTGCAGTGGTGATGACAACCTGCATTCCCTTGCTGGCTGCATCGACAACTGCTTTGTAAATGGCATCTACGGAAGCATCACCTGGGCCACCCACAACGAGGCCATCCTTCACCTGTTGACCAAGAGATGGGTCAATCCTCGGTTGCAACTCACAAGGTGTATCTTGAAAAGGTGGAAGTGTAGTGTTTGGATTCTCAGGAAGTGCTGTGAGCCCAGGCTGAGTGCTTATTCTTTTGTTTAGGAGAGCTGCATCTTCCTGCATTCTCACCTTGAAGAAATAGACAGGAAGCAGTGAGAGAAAGGGAAATAATTTTAAAGGCCTCAAAGAGAAAGACTACAACTTTAAGATTTACCAAAAGACAAACAAATATAACAAGGAAGGAAATATAAAGAACAAGACTCAAAAAATGAAGTAAAAAGTCACTTTGTATAGGAAAGCTTATGTCTTGATTATATTTGCAGGCTGCTTCTTTGGTTAAAATCATTCAACAGATTTTTTAAAATCATCATTGCAAAACCTTCTCTAGAAAAATTAAACTTGACGTGGTTGGACAGAAAACATACTCAGGTTGGGATGATTCCATTTATCCGGTGTCATTACAGGTCTTTGCAATTTAGGATTCAAAAAAAAGTCAAGTCACAGGTAATCAAATTAGCAAAGGAAAAATATTTTGAAAGTGATTTCTAACTCACTGATGTTTCCACTTAACTAAGTGAAATACAATATAAAATTAAAAAATATATAAACTCTTTTCTTAACAATAACATGACACTAGTTTTCAGATGGGGTAGTAATACCAGCTCCTCAACCTTTTCAGGCCATATCCCCATGCTGTCAGTAGTGACAATGGCTATCTGCAGAAGTGATTCTCAATTGGGAAGTGGTGAAGGGACAGCATACTTACCGGGGGAGCATATCAGAATTCTGGTATAGGAAGGATGAGGGCAGTTTGAAAAAGTGCCCAAGGTTATTCTAATTTTACCCCCACCCCCATGCCATCTAAGAATTACTGCTCTAGATTCTTGATACTTTGGAGTTTCAGATTTTTTTCCACAATGATCTCTCCCTTTCTTTACATCCTTCCCTACTAATCCAGAACCTAGGATCTGTCAGCACATCAGCCTCTCTCTTGCTATTATCACCCTGTCTACACCTACCAGGCAAAATCCCAATCTTGGATCAATTCAACTGCCTGCCTTATCTACATCTACAGTGAGGATGCTGAGTATTTGTCTATAGGAATTTGTAGCTTCCAACTTCAGTTGAGGGCTTATTGCTGCCCATCAATCCTAGATCTTCTAGTTAGTTGTCACTCATTTTCCACAACTATTCAAATCTTCACCAACTTCTTCACCATCTCCCAGACTATTCTTAGTAGATGACCTTAAGTAATAGAGAAAATAAAGCCCATCAGGCAAGAATTCTCACAATTTCTTATACTCTGATACTCCCTGCCCCTGGCAGCAGACTTCTCTGCAACTATACCTGTCCTAAATTCTGTCCTGCTTCCCATAAGAGGGTTCCCTTCTGCTCTCTGAGGGTGTGCCCTCCACTTACGTTCTGAATCCCAAGCCCCCTTCTAAAGGATCCTGTCTTATTTATTATCCCTTCTTTTTTTTTTTTTTTTTTTTTTTTTTTGAGACAGAGTCTCGCTCTGTTGCCCAGGCTGGAGTGCGGTGGTGTGATCTCGGCACTGCAAGCTCCACCTCCCGGGTTCACGCCATTCTCCTGCCTCAGCCTCCAAGTAGCTGTGACTACAGGCGCGCACCACCACGCCTGGCTAATTTTTTGCATTTTTAGTAGAGACGGGGTTTCACCGTGTTAGCCAGGATGGTCTCAATCTCCTGACCTTGTGATCCGCCCGTCTCAGCCTCCCAAAGTGCTGGGATTACAGGCGTGAGCCACCGCGCCCGGCATCCCTTCCCTTCTTTATGTTCAATCTCTTCCACTTTTCTGGGTCTTTCCTATAGCAAATGATTATGTTCATGGCTTACGTATTTTAAAGTTTGCATTCATCTACTCCCGACCCCCTGCTGGGACACTGCCCTATTTCTCTTACGTTCTTCAAAGTTAAGTTTTTTTCAAAAATAAATTTTGTTGTGTGTATTTGAAGTTAACACCATAATGTTACAGAATACATACACAGATGGTAAAGGGGTTACTATAGTGAAACAAATGAGCCTATCTATCATCTCATATAGTTGTGTGTATGTGTGTGTGTTGTGTGTGTGTGTTTGTCAAGAACAGCTGAAGTATACTTCTTTAATCTATACTCTTTAATTCCTAACCTCCCATTCGCTGTTCCTCCCTTTTGCCATCTGGCTCCTACTCCCACCACTCCAGCAAAACTGCATTCCACTAAGTCACTGATGATGTCCTAATTGGTAAATCTAAAGGATTCTCTTCAGGCTTTATCTTACCTTTTTTCTCAGTGACACGGTTGAGCACTTCCTCTTCCTTTCTGAATTATTTTACTATGGATTATATATATATATATGTCAAAAATATACAAGTTTTCTTCATCATTACTTCTCACCCATACTCACAGTTTCTCACCCTACTCCAGTCCTATTTCCTTACTTAGAACTAACCAGCACTGGAGTGCATCCTTCTTACCTCCCTTCCTTGCTTCCCTCCTTTCTTTCAACCTAATTGGGATGGTACTAGATTCTGGATCCCACACCCCCTCCTCAGGGATCCTGCCTTATTTATTATCCCTTGAACATAAAGATGTTCCACTTTCCTGGGTCTTTCCTTTAGCGTATGATTACATTCATGGTTTCCAGATTTAAAAGTACTGTTCTGCAATACTATAGCACTGGAGTCTTGCAGTCTTACAGATCTTTCCATACCAGATTATGTAAGTCTACCTAATTTTCTAAACCACTAGGTAGATGGATATACTGTACCACAATATATTTAACCATTTCCCTACTGATGGAGTGGTTCATAATTTTTGACACCACAAATTATACTGCACTGAACATTTTGATATGTGCTTGTTTGTTCACATTTGAAGATTTCTCTAAAATGAGATATTAATACATAGAAGTTGAACTTCTGGTCAAAAGATATTTAAAAATCTGATATGCTATCAAATTACTCTCCAAAAGGACTGTATCAGCATGTAATCAGACCACCAGTAATCTGAGAGAATCTATTTCTCTGCACCCTTATCAGCAGTGGATATCATCAATCTGATGGACACATTACTGTGATAATTTATGTAACTCTGATTATTTTCATACGTTTATTAATACTTTATCTTTCAAATTCTATGAATTACCTGTTCATATCTATTGCTAACTCTTTCTAATCAATTATCCTTTTTCTTTCTGATTTGTAGGAGCTCTTTTTACATTATAGGTGTTATTTAGTATGTATTAGGAAAATATTTTCTGCCAGGTTGTCACTTGTCTTTAGTTTTGTTTAGAATATCCTTGATCACACAGAGATTTTAAATTTTTAGGTAATCAAATTTGTTTCTTTTCCTTTTGACTGCCTTGGTTTTCTGTCATGCTGTAAGAGCCTTCTCTACCCCAAGATTATTTTTAAAAAGTCCATATTTTCTTCCCATGTGGATTTAGTGTTACTCTTTCCACCTATCTCCTTAATCTAGCAGGGATTGATTCACTTCGTGGAACTAAAGAAGTACCATGTGGCTGAAGCCAGGGGAAGAGTGGTGAGAGCTGACGCTGGAGAGGATGGACAGGTGGGCATGCGAGGGAGGTGAGTCTCAGTCATGAGAACAATGAGAAATGACGAAAGGGCTTATGGGGGTCACACGATCAGTTTTTACTAACAGCTCCAAAAGAACTGCTGAGATACTTCAGACAAAATTAAAAAAAAAGAAAACCTTCACACAAAAGACTGGAATGTTTAACAATACTCATGATTGAGAAATAACAGTAAATAGAGGTGAAAGGGCACATAACCTACTTTTTTCACCCTTTCCTGCAAATTAAGTGTTTAAACAAACCCAGACATTGTTTTCTTCTAAAGTGACACAGGGGAGGAGAGTACCTGAAAGTTCTGAAACAGACAAGCCATGGGGTTATTGTTAGCTGGGCAAGGAATTGTGGGCTGTCCTTGGAACGCCTGGAGATTCTGGTACCCCTGGAGAAGTTGCTGCTGTTGCTGATTTGGAGGAAACATCTGATTGTTGTTTAACAGCGACTGTAGATGAGTCAGTTGATGGTTATTCAAAGTATTGTTTATTGATGACATATCACCTACAGTTTGAAAAACATAAAATATAAGTAAATGTGATTCTTTGGAGATTCTATGCCTTTCTTTGTACCTGAGAATTCCTGAAAAAAAAAAAAAAAAACCAAAAAACTAAGTGCTATGCTTACTTGGGTAATGCTTTTCTTTTTTACTTCTCAAAGTCTTACTAAGTGATAAGGAAAGAGTAGCTTTATTATTTAGTTTTATCTTCTATAATTAGTTTTTAAATTTTATATCATGGAAAGGCTACTTAGTCTTTGCTCTATGCATTAGGTAGTCCTTATATATTGAGCTGCAGTGTCATATGATTCCTTGATCTATTATTTTTAGATTTTAGATCTATTTTAGAGGACCTAAAATTAAAGGTTGAAATTAGTCCTATAATGTTTTAGCAATTGTAAGTATCTGACCAGATAATTAAAATAAGTGAGCTGATCAGGCCTTGTTTACAAAATTTAGTTCTCAAGCCATAATAATCAGTAGATACCACATCAAATCGTTGATTTGGTTTAGAAATGTGCATTGTTTTGTGATAGAAGGTTGGTCACCTAAAATTAAAATGGAAAAGAAGCTAACAACACAAAAGAATTCATTGTCATAATCATTCAAAATAAATATTATATAATCAGTAGGATTAATAACTAAATTTATATTCAAAATTCAAAATTATTCTGAAATTACTCTGACATTTTCTTGAGGACTATGTCATAGAAATTGTCCTGTAACTTGTAATATGTAAATGAAATATGCTTTGTAGGTTATTTAATTACAAAGATTTCAATGCCAAATAGAACTAATTTTACTATATTATAAAGGCATCCATGAAATCAAAAAAACATAAATAATAAACAAATTATTTTTCACACATGGAAGATGCCATTGACATCATCATGTACATTTCTCTGTTTCCAGACTTTATGGACACCATCCCTACACTTTATATTATAGTTACCTATATCCATCAGTTAAATATACCTGGCATTATTTTCTGACTATTTTGTGATAGGATAATACAGATGAAACACTTTGTTTTTAAGCCACAAAGGTAAAAAAAATAATACTGAGGAAATCTAGTAGCAGCTAGAGGGGCTGTCTGTTCTTTTGAACTTGGGCAAACTTCAGTTTTGCATGTTTTTACGTCTCGCTTCTTGTTTTGCTAGACAAGCATTTAGTTTTGTTTATTTAGGGTTCACCTGGAAAATACTTTCTCAATCTGTTTCCATCCACAGTGCAGCTGCTCATACTAACCCTGTGATGCCACACCAACGAAAATTCAAATGAAAGTGATTTTTAAGATGTACCTGTGCTTTATTATTTGAAAAATGAGACTCTACTTGGTTTAAGAGATGATGGGTAGGTTAGGTTTAGGTGGCATCAGAATTAGAAGAGAAAGCAGATTAAAATGATATTTAGTATTGCTAGAATAGGGGAAAAAGGAAAAAGTCACTCATGTTTGTATAACTATGGTTGTGTGTGGGTGTTGTTATATTTAGTTCCTTAAGCAAGCTGTGACATAACAAAAACATTTTTAAAAATAGTGTGACAAAATGGAGTTTTTAAAAAGGAGAAAATAGAATTAGAAAAACGTTTCTTTTGTAAAAAATTTGTGAAAAAATTTAACTTACCAAGTAGACCTGTCCCCAGTAGAGGGTTAAGTAGCTGTGGCACCACAGAGTTACTGTTGAGTTTAGCTGAACCAGGTGTATTCCCAGCATTATTAGATATATTCAGCAATGTTTCTGCCATTGACACCACTGCTGTCCCACCAAGTGTTGAGACAGTCAGTGCTGCCACTGCTGATGATGTAGTGGTTGTGGTAGTGGTTGCCTGGGAGGAGGTTGCTATGGAAACCTCTGGATGATTAGCGGTGTTGGCCGATGCCGAGTTCAGGACACCTCCCAACAGCTGGGGATTCAAGGTCATTAATCCTGAGGCCCCATTGACAGCTGGGAGGAACAGGGGGTTAAAAGTAGTGTCACTGCCTGCAAAGCTTGGTAAAGGGTTCCCCAGGGGGCTGGTTAAAAGGGTCTCAGCTCGGCTGTTGTCTGACTGATTGCTTGGCAAATGGTCTGGTGGGGCTGTCATCTGTGTTAATGAGGGTAAAGGGGTATTTTGCTGTTGGAAAAGATCTGAGATGGTCAGATTGAAAGATGGCAGGGGAAGCATGGCAGCTGCTTGGGCTTGGTTCTGAAGCAGGGCTGCTAAGAGCTGAAAGTGAACAGGCTGCAATACCTGCCCATCCATGTCACTGGAGAGAAAAGCTAAAGCAGCGTTTACATTCGGGTCGAGAAAACCTAAAGGGTGGAGGTTGATCTCAGACTTGCCTTCTCCTGCTGAAGGCTGGAGGATATTTAATAGATTCTGGTTTAGGAGATGCTGTTGATTCACTGGCAAAGAGATAGGTAGAGAACTGAGGAGGCTGGGGTTCAAGGGGTGTGGAAGATGGTTGTTTGAAGTGCTGTTGGATGGAAAATGAAGTGCGTGCTCCTGGCCAACAAAAGGAAAATCACTCCCAATGGGCAGCTGACTCTGCAGTGGGTTTCCAGCTGCGGTGGTGACTATGACGCCATCTTGAAGAACAGATGTTGTCTTTGTGATGGCAGGGTGGTTGGTGCCCGCTATGGCTATGGAGGATGATGGTCCTGAACCGCCTAAAATGAAAAAAAAAAATAAAAAAATAGTTATTAATCATGGATATTATGTGAGACTAGGCATAAAAATGCATTAACATAAATTTCAATTTATTTGTTACATGGCACCTTCATTGATTGCAACTAGATTAATTGTAATCAGATCACTTGACATCTGTTAATGGGACTTAAGTTTAGAATGTACACTTTTGAAAATAAATATATTGAAGAAGTTTTACTGAGAAATAGCTGGTAGGTTGTGGTGGCAGGAGAGGTGGGGGGTTTAAAAAAAGAAACAGGTGTTGCTGACTATCAAATAGGTTGTTTTTCACAGGCAGACAACAAGTGAAAGCTGAAGATGGGAGAATCCGTGTTCTTCATTCAATTGGTAGATAAAAGTAATAATTTCATTTAAAAAGTTTTTTTCATTAAAAAAGTTGTCTTTATTTATAAAACTACTACTTCTTTTTAGTGAAAAGAAACCCACAAAAGTAGAATGCACATAAAAATATAAAGCAGAAAATAAAAAGTACCTATGAAGATAACTACCTATGAAGATAATATTTTAGTTTATAGCTTTCTGGGCTTTTTCTACCTGCGTATCTATACATATGCAGGTATGCATATATATATGCATATATATGTTACATATATTTTTAAAAAATGGAATCATGCTATAATGTTATTTTGTAGCTTTATCAGTGTAATGTGATTATCATTCCATGTTAACTTATATATAGCTACAGAACCATTTTATTAGTATCATGTACGATATACTGTACTTTAATCAATCCAGTCATAAGTTTTTAAATTATTTCCAATCTTTTACTATTGTAAGCAACACTATGACAAATATTCTTATTAATATTTCTTTGCCAGTTCACTTAATTATTTTCTAAGGATAAATTCTTAAAAGTGAAATTTCAGGGACAAAAGGGTTTACATATTTTAGAAGCTTTGAATACATATTGTCAAACTACCCTCCTGTGAAGTTGATCAATACACACTTCATTTACATTCCTATAAGCAGTGGAAGACAGTGTTCATTTCTCTCACCAATACTCTATCATTATTTTGACAATGAATAAAAATAATAATTAAGAATCTTTACCATTCTTATTGCATAAAGACACTTTGGACTTATGATTTCTTAAATTAGACCAGTCTTAAATAGCATTCTTATTCTTAAAAGTCTTACACTAGAGATGAAAATTCTGGGAATTTAATATCGGAAAAGAGGAAATTTCACGTATTTATAACTGTTTTTGTGATGCTCAACCCAAGCCGCACAACAGAATTATCTGGAGAAATTAAAAAAACAAAAACAAACCAATACCTGGGCCCTAGCCCAGACCCGTTGAAAACTCATCTCTCGGGGTACAGCCTGGGCAGTAGTATTCTTTGAAATCACCCCTGGTGATCCAGATGCACAAGGGGTGAGGTGGATAGGGTGAAAACCACATCTATTGAAAAGGAACCTATAATCACTTTTTTGTAAATGGTCTTTCCCCATTGTAAATGCATTGTTTTATGTAATACATGCATTTGACAAATATTTTATTATTTTAAGAATACACATTTAGTTTTATTTAAAAATACTAAACACATATATGGCATAATGAACAACACCAGTGTCACTGAAAATCTAAAATAAACTAAACATTTTGGGCGATGTTATGCCATGCTATCCTAAAAAACTTTACATTTTATCATGTTACCATTGAGGCTTCATCCAAATACACAGAAATGTTCCATAGTTGTAACAGTAATATGAATATAATTGTATATTCTTCTTCTTTTCACCTAATAGAATAACACAAGGATTTTTCCTTTCTGATAAACAGACTTTGTATTTACATTTTAACTGTGTAGTGTATGTATTTACTATATTTATTGAACCACTGTGATAAAGTCTGGTATTCATATTTTGATTTTTCATCATTATAGATAATACAGGGATAAATATCTTTCTACATGTGATACTTTGCTACTTTGAACTTTTTCCGTAGAAAAAATTGCATAACTGGCATGATTATTTTGAGAACCAAAAAAAGGGAAGCAAAAGTTCTGAAATATGTAAAAGTCTATAAAAATAAAAGGAGTTATCATTATTATTGACATTAGTAGTCATAGTAGTGGTGCTGTGGTAACAGCAGTGAGTACAAATCAGCACATTCAACACACTTTACAGAATATCCGTATAGCAAGGATTTGTCATTTTTCCTGGCTGTCATGGTCTACCTTTTTTTTTTTTTTTTTAGTTTTCAGTGTTTTATTTAAATAATGAGATTTTAAAAACCCCTCTTTGAAAATATATATTTATGAAATAATGACCACATTCACCAAGAGTAGGGTAAGAAAACATACCAAATGCTGAAATAGGCATATAGTATACAATTCTTTAAATACTAATTCAGATTTGTTACAAAATTATCAAAACCCTAAACATTTAGTTGCTTCTTAAATCTTGTTGCTATTTCCATAGATACTATGGATTATTTCCATTTGGAAACCATCTTTTTAAATTTTTAAAAAACTTTTATTAAACCTTTACAAATTTTTTAAGAGTTTAAATAAAAAGTCTTATTTACTAGTAATCACTACTTGTGGCAATATCTGTGGCAATTTTTCCTCTCTGCTAAATAATAATGACATAGATGTAGAGATCACAATTTCTCTAACCAAAGGCAGAACACATTTTCAAAATGCTCTAGAGTGTACATGTCAAGGCTTTATAGATGAAGGCTTTCCTTAGAGATTATTATAATTTTTAATCTTTATTTTGCAACAGAGAAGTATCCACACTTATGATTCAAAGAAGTAGCCATTTTGGGATACATAAAAGCTCTCTATCTAAATATTCTTGAAGAATTAGAAGAAGCGAAGTATAGATACTCTGGGTGTATTTTTGTCTTACCATCAAGAAAGCGGTGAAGCACACAAGCTGCTTAAATGTAGTATGAAGATAAAGGTATAGTTTTTAAAATTTTTCTTTAATTTTCAAGAAATCTATTCAACAAACAGGTGTACTCTGCTGGAAAATAGAATAGAACTAACTACGAAAAAAGAAACAAACAAACAAACAAAAAACAAAAAAACAACAACAAACAAACCTTGCTCTTTCCTGAAGGAATTAAGAGTTTAGGTAAAGAAATAAACACAGAGATCTCTCTGTCTTTTTCTTCTCTCAAATATATATTTATTCAGAGTTTATTAGGAACTAGAAAAATGTAAAGCTTTGTTCTTATATTGCTAGTATAACTATAATGCAATATGCTAAGAGGTGTAACAGGTGTATAACAAGGAGACCACTGTAAAACTGAACACGTCAGGGAAAACTAGTCAAGTGGTGTAACATTTGATCTGGAATTTGAGAGACGAAAATGAAAATAAAAAGGGCCTCTATGCAGAAGCAAGATGATTAAAACAACAAGCAAAGACAAGGTGATAATAAAGTAGATGGAAGGTAATGAAGAGTCCTATGTTTCCCCCAAACAAAGAAATATGACTGAAAATATTGTGAGGTTTCCCTATGCTTCCGGCTCCTCCTACCCATGGTCGAACCTGCTGCCTGAGATAAGCAGTGAAGAAATTTGAAATCATCTTTCCAAACCATTAAAGACAAAAATCATTTCTTATTTATCGCTGTATTTCCAAGACCTAACACAGTCTTTGACACATGATCAGCATTCAAACAATATTTGTTGGTATTAAAAAAGATTGTAAAATCATAAAACTTGCACTCAACTTTTAGAAGTAGGTAGTCTGATGCTATGTGTTGGTGTGTTTGTGGACAAAAGGAAAGAATACCACCCATTTGTGGAGAAAGTGAAAATGAACTCTCCAGTGTATTCGTCCAATGCTAGGAGATAAGGGACATTGGAAAGGAGATGGGTGCAAGATGACAAATTACCTAAGAAGGCTTCCAGATATTTCAAGAAGTTGAAATCACCCCACAGAGGGAGAGGTCTATCCCAAATTACTCTGAGTTCTTAAAGTTACTCATTCATGCTTACAGTCATTCAAAGAGGACCCTGAATTTGTATGAAATTTTATAGATGCAGGGAAATTTGGAAATTGCTTATTTCTGAACCACTTAATCTTGAATAGGCACTCTCTGGTGAACGTATTTCATAGTTCTGCACAAAAACTCTATGGTCTGTTGAACCGTGAGGAAAAATGTTTTGTTAAAGCTGTTTTTTGTTTTGTTTTGTTTTGTTTTTGCAGCCAAGGTATTTTGTGCTTAATCGAATAAAAAGGATAGTCGCTGAGATTTTTAAAAAGGAAATTATTCATTACATGTTTACCAGTTAAATAACCAAAAGGCAGCTGGGATCCTGGAACAAGTTAGTAAGTTGGAGTAGTCCTTTACTGGGAAAAAGTGATTATTTCACACTGGCCAGCAGCACCATGAACTGGCATACTTTCTTTTTCTCATTGTCTCTGTTGCTTTTCAAGAGTAGGAGAGAAGACTGGAAAGCCACCCAAACAAACTTTGGTGTGAGATCTCATGCTTAGACACCCAGAGATTAAGACAGTCTGTCTGATGAGGAAATGACAGTGGTAGCTTGCCCAGTAGGACAGGTTTCTTTTTTTTTTTTTTTCTTTTTGAGATGGAGTCTCACTCTGTTGCCCAGGATGGAGTGCAGTGACACGATCTTGGCTCCCTGCAACCTCCACCTCCCGGGTTCAAGTGATTCTCCTGCCTCAGCCTCCTGAGGCAGGCCTGGCTAACTTTTGTATTTTTAGTAGAGACAGGGTTTCACCATATTGTCCAGGCTGGTCTCAAACTCCTGACCTTGTAATCCGCCTGCCTCAGCCTCCCAAAGTGCTTGGATTACAGGCGTGAGCCACTGCGCCTGGCCCAGACAAATTTCTGTATGTAAACAGTATTCTGTACACACTTACAATTCATGATATATGTATATGCATATGTGTGTGTACACAGAAATAGTATGAGTAAATTTTAAAGGATATTTTCCTAATATTAATTTAATCCTTGACATGTTTTATCTGTCTTATTTTTAAAACTACTTTTCAAAACAAAGTTAATGTCTACCTCTTTTGATTCGTTTCTCTTCTTCCTGGTCATTGTTTGTATTGTGCTAAACTCTTATATGGCTGTCTCTTAAATATTAATAATATTGTTATACATGTCTTTGTATGTGTACAAGAGAGAATATAAAGCTCATATCAAGAAGACCAATGAAGTATTTTTAAAACCTCATTATACCGGTTTGTTTAGCTGTAATTTTGAACAAATGCTACTTTATGCTAAGAAACCTTTTCTAAATTAATATGCCCAAACACTGATTTTTATCCATAAAATTCAAGAACCTAAGAAATAAGTCGTATAGAATGTGTATGCCTTCACCATCTGACCTTTATCATTTACTTTGGTAAGTGTACTTGCATTGCAAACAGGGACAATGGTAATCCTTAATAAAAATGAATGCTTGTAGAGATAAGAGAAAATATCATGGCTTAGTGAGTCTAATAAATATAATTCACTTTTCAATCCCATTGAAATAGTGAAATTTTCTCCTCTATATTTAAAGGACCGATTTTTAATGATAACAATATAAATTGAAAGATAACTTTTATAAGAATACTAGATTTTTCCAGGAGACTTTATTTTCTCAAGCTTTAGTAAGAGGGAATGGTAATGTGTATTTACAAAAACATATCAAATCTCTATCTTTGTGCTCTGGATTCTGATGTAAATTGTTAACATTCTTTTATCAGCAACAGAAAGGAAATCTTAGGCACTAGAGGCTACTTTGTTCTCGTCACAGGAGGGAGGAGGGAGGAAGGGGTCCCAAACCAAAGGACTTAGGAGAAGGTAGAGAAGATGGGGAAGGGAGCTATGGCAGTATCTAAGGAAATGCTCTCCACACTCAACAGGGTCAAGAGGATGGGGAGGAGAAAAGAGCAGTAGAAGGGATGCAGCTTGAGTCTTGGAATATGGTGTCTGTGTAGTTATGACTATATGACTATCAAGGGGATCAGTCTTTTCAGTCTTGTGGTGGTGATGGAGTCAGAGTCAGAAAAAGAGGTTTTTTGTTTTTTGTTTCCCTTCCCCCCCTCCCCCGGTAATCATGTTTTGTTTCCTTTCTTAACACCTATAATTACTCTGAAAACTGTTGGAATTAACTTTAAAATGCTTGGGATTTTTCAGTTTACTCAAGTCATAGGTTTTTTTTTTTTTTTTTTAAAATGCCTCTTTTATTACATGTCTCAATATTTGTGGGAAAACAAATGTTGAGAAAGAGTATAAGTCCCTTGCTGGTAGAATTTCTGTTCTTTAATGTGCACTACAGTACCTAATAGTTAAAACGCTTCATCAGTCTTCCAACTGGAAGTCTTATCTCATTTTATTTAATGAGCAGAGTAGGCTGAGTTTCTAGATTATGAATATGCTTAGCTTTGTATCCTTTTACTGTTCCCTGTTTTACCTACAGTGCTAAAACAGTGCCTAGCACATCCTAGGTGCTCAACAAGTATTTGCTGAATTACCTCATGGATATTCTAAAACAGTATTGAAATCTATTAGTGGGCTGCAAAATCAATTTAGTATGCCCCAACTAGTATATTTTTGATCAATGAAATAGAAAAGAAAATGTAAAGAACATTGCATGGCTAGGTTAGTATTTTGTGGAAGCTCTTTCTGTTAGCTTATATACTTGAGTGCTAGGTAATAATCTGTTTTGTGAGTCATTAAAATCATTTCAGTGGGTCATGGCTGTTATTAAAAATACCAAATAGAATAAGATAAAAGAGAATGGGATAAAAAAACATCAGAAGTTATTACATGTAATAAGTATTTGTTTCATGAAACTTTTTGTTACACATTATAAATGTATGTCTAATGGACTGTAATGTAAGTTAATTTCCTATTGTGGGAAGAATTTTAAAAAGTTGAAAAATACTGCTTTAGGATGAGGCCTCTGAGTTGCTCAACTCTGTAGGAGATGGTCTACGGAGTTGTTCTCCAGGGAGCATATTTATCAGGCTACAGTGAGAAAGGGGTCCCTGTGGAGTTATGCAGCACTGGAGCCCTGCTCTAGTATGTCTGTGATGAATTCTCTCTCTTATACCTGTGCCCATGGGTCTTGGATAGATACTCCGGACTTCCCTGGACTAGCTCCAACCCCAGGAATACCTCAGCAACTCCTTCAGACTTCTGTTGTCTAGTTCCACTTTTAATCTGTTAAAAGGTGAGTTGTTACTTCGAATTTGCAAGTAGTATAAGGCTTAGAAATAATTTTTACCTTACTCTTGGCTTAGCTGGCATTAATGTTGTTTGATAGAAGTTCCTAGAAGGTAAGAATTTTATGATTTGAATTATTTAGTACTACACGCATGAGAAAACTAAATCCATTTTGATGACACCATAGGAGTATTTTTTAGCATTATTTTTTTGACTCAAACATTGCAGAATTAACATTACTCCATAGAATTTGGGTATGTTTTGTAACTGTGTAAATGTTTTTTGGACCACTTGATTTTAGTAATAATAGCTTAGGCATCTTCTAGAGAACTGAAGGATTTCTAGTGGGTTTATAAGTGAGCTCAGTGTATTGTAATGGAATAAAATTCTCCCAATTTGCACACTGGGACAATTTATTTCTTGAAAGGTACAAAATAGATCACTGAATCAGCAAACATCACCACTCTGAGTTCTGTCATCACCTTTGATTACATAGACTCAACGTCTACAGCTGAACATATTTTAACTCCTTCTTTTTTAATACAAGGAAACGTTAAACCTGGAATATGTAAAAAAAATAAGTGGGGTAACCCTGATATTAGGAGACCTTTTCAAACAACAAGGCATTGACTATATTAAGAATATCTTACAGCAAAGAATAAATGGCTCATTTTACAAAAATTTACTAAAATAATAGACATGGATTTTTATCACACAATCCAGAATTTAGTATAGTTCTGTTGTTTGGTTAAAAAACAAGTGCAGAGGACAATTTTTAACCTATAAACTTTGTGCATCAGATGGGGGATAAAATCTAAGCATTTAAAAATTTGAGTGAAAATACGTTCACTAGCAACTCATGTTTATTCAGTTACAGCCATCAAGGAGGCTCTTCCTCTTTCTTCAGTCTACATTAATCTATGTAACACTGAATTATTTCTATACAAACCTCTCATCTCCTGAGAAGGATACTTTATAGTATAATCCACCTTTGAGCATTTTTATCCCTTAATCTTTCTGCCCCTGTAGCTTCATCTAGAAAAAACAGGATGACAACTCCCTTTATTTTCTTTACTGCTATGTTCCAAGAACAAATGAACAAACAGGACATAAAAACCAAACTCATTACTTTGTAGTCTTTTACCCAAAGAGTTCTTTTGTGGTCTCACTATTTCATTGTCTTATACCTACCATATTAATGGCTGTCCTGAGTTTCAATCAAATGTATTTTGTGCTGAAAGAAAACTTACTTTTGCAGTTAAAAAAATATAAGTATATAAATACTCAAGAACACTTATTTATTTGTAGGCTTATTTATATTCTTGTCATGCATATCTTTAAGAGTTAAGGCAAATAAATGTTTGAATTATTTTCTCTTCTGGCACAAACCCATAGTGTGTCCCCTCAGAGGATTAAATTTTCATGTGTTTAAAAGAGCTGATTACTTTTTTTTTTAAATTAGGAAAAAATAAGAGAACATAAAAGTCATTTTAAAGTGAAAAAAGTTATGTTGTGTTGAATGACTTAATGACTTTATCACACTGGAAGAAGGCAGGGCTGCTAATAAGTATGTTGGCAGAATAATCTAAATCTTTTTCCTTCTTTGAAAATTGTGAAAAACTGTAGGGCAAAGGAAAGGATGGGTCACCGTGTGGATACTAACAGGGCTAAGTCCTCTGCAGGGGCTTGGGTTACTGGCATGTGTTTTTGTTATCTGGTAAGTACGTGTGCAGTAGTCAGAGGACTAAAGAGGCCTGGGCATTTTGAAGTTTGCTAGGCAAGGGTACTTGATTTTGGAGTTTTCCTTAAGCCGTAATATTATAGGACATGTGCTATAGCCACTCTCATGCTGAAATGTGTCTCTCTTTAAAAATGGAAAGTTGCTTTAAATGTATGCTACTGATGGATTTCCAGAACATACCTGCATTTGGCAGTTTGAGTGTTTGGACTGAGAATTGGGAACTTTGGGGTTTGGATGCCAGATCCAACAGAGATTTGCTTTACAACTTGAGGAATGTCACCAAGTATCCTACTGATCAGTTTCTAAATCTGTTACATGGAAATATTAAACTTTATCTGTAATTTGATATTGAAAAAGCCAGTGGAAATCTGTAAACTTTAAAATGCAAAGTATTTTGAAGCTTTAGTGGAGAGGCAACTTGAAAACACAAAGTAGAATTAATAAAGCCTTGTATATTCATAAGTTTTAGAAATTCTTCCAAGTATTTAATATCTTTTATCGGATTTTGTTACTATCTTTGCCTTCAATTCCCATACTTTAGTTGTATGTTTTAAATGTGCTCCATAGAATTCACATATAGGCCTAAAAATCAATATTTGGATTGTTTTTCATAGGAAAACTCTCTTTAAAAGAAGATTTAAAAATAGATTACCAATGGAACTAAGCATTTTTCAGAGCAAGTTATTATCTTGTTAATGTCTTAATGTAATATTTTTGAACTTTTACTTAGGAGAGTGGAAAAAGGCACTGGATTTAGCAGGAGGTCACCTGAGTTGTGTCTAAGCTCTGTAACCACAGAGTACAGCTGGACCATGTTACCTGATGGTTTCTTTCATCCTCACTGTGCTACCATGCTTGGAATGACATGATTAGCATCTGCATCTCTTTTAAAGGCCTACTGACACGTCACCTACTGGGAAACCCATTCTAATTTGAGTGAGGTGATAATTCATTAAAAGAAAGGTCACTAAATGTGATTCACTAATAAGGGGCAGTTTTCTTGACATTTTGGGTATTTCTTCTTCTGCACTGACATAAAAATTCTAGTCATTACTTGCTATAATACTGGCAAAAATAACTGACTTTCATCTGAAGTATATCAATAGTTAACAAATGTGGCTTTTAACATGCATTAATGTGATTTAATTCATTATCTATTGAACATTTTAAAAGATTTTGAAAGGGAACACAATACTTTTGAGCACTAAATGTTTCAGATGAAGAATTTATGCAGCTGGGAGGAAAATGGATTTTAGAATCAGATGAACCTCAGTTCAAATCCTGAGGTTTTGTTACAGAACAGTTACTTTTTTTGAGCCTCAGCCTCCTGATCTGTAAAATTGAACAATAATACTTTATACTTTAGAAAACCGCACAGATTAGAAATAATACAGGGAAATCACCTGGTACATAATAGGTCCTTGATGATAGATAGCTATAGCAACATTTTAAGAATAAAATGTGGTTTTCTTCTAATGTCTTTCTGGTATCATAGGAATACTCAGGATTACTCCTACAGGGATAGCTGTGACTATCATTTACTGTCTCATTCTGAATGCCTACCTTTAAGGCTTAATGGTTATTTGATGAATGAATAAATGTCAGTGTAAATAGATATTTAGGCTAGGCAATTACAGTGATGGTACATTCAGTTGACACAGTTCACTACATGGCAAAAAGAAACATGGCATCAGAGACTGCTTCAATATTTAGCTCATCAAAAGAATTACATTCATTAGTAAATCAATCCGTTTTCATAACCAGCTGCACATCAGACCTATGAATGTTAATTAGTACTTAATTTTATTAGGTTTAACACTTAAAAAATTCATACTTAGGTATCTATTATGCACATACTTCCTGTTAGCTTACACTAGTTGGTCATATCCATATCATTACTAGACATGTATCCTTATCCTTTTTAGCTATTTATATGCTAACACTTTTCTGACACTAATAAATTTTTAACCTATATGCTTTGACACCCCCAGCAGTAACAGTACAGGTCAGATGTTTTACAATGAAACAAACAAACAAAAATGACCAAAACAGTATTAAATAAGTCTAAACTTGACCATCAAAAGAAACAAGAATATAAGTAAATGTTGGTCTTTTCCATTATAGATGAATTGAAATACATCAATGAAATACATATACTTTGCACATGAACTTAGACCTGAAATGAAGTAAACTGAGGTAAGGGGTATCAAAATTGTATAATACAATGAGACTAAAAATGTCTCATCAAAATTATTTAAGGTATGCTCAATAAATATGGTGTATTTTAAATAGTTATGAACTCTGTATAACTTTTCTGCTAAATACATAAAATAAAATTTTCATTTGTGTCGAGTTATCTAAAAAGAAATATGATGAGTTAGTGAAAAGTTGGAAGCCCCCTATGAGATAAGTATACTGTTAGACACATAAAAAATAAAGTTTCATGAGATTCTTTATACTAAGAATATCAAGAAGGCACTAATAATTTCAAATATCTTCTAAACCATATATATATATATTATATATATTTAACATAAGAGGTCATTGAATAGTTCTTCATTAAATAATGACATCAAAACATAACACATAACACAAGATGTGAAGGATGGCAGGTGTAAGTGGCAACACCAGGAAGAAAAAAGCTTTTACTATCAGCAACAAAGACATGTGGGTTAGAATGCTTTTCCAGCATGATGGTATTATACCTACACACTAGCTTATTATTAAAAAACTCAGCAGTTTTCTCATTTCCAGTAGCAATCTGGTTTTTATAGCACACTGTTTTCATGGTGAATAATAATGTCTTTACAATCATCTTTTATTTCCTCCTTGTCATTTCTCACAATCATTAGTGTTGAATTTTAAATATTTTTCTAATGTTTTCATAGTCAAATTTTCTGATGCCTAAGCACCTCTTAGGTGCTTCTGTACAGCTTTTATAACAATTTCTGAGGACCCTATTGCACAAAACACAGGTCTTTTTCTAATGTGCCTGCTTTTAAATAAATTTGTTTCCTTAATTAATAGTGGATGAAGAGATACAATAGATTTGGGTTCAAAACCTTAATGTCAATGGTAAAAATGGTTTAGTTCTACAAGAAGATCAAAAAGCAATTTCAAGATTAAAAATTCTGGAAATCAGGTTTTCAAGCCTTTTTTTTATTAGAAAACTTAAATTAGCTTTTTTTTTTTTTTTTTAAAACGGAGTAGCCAATATCCATTTTTGAGTTTTCTCAAACAAATAATAATAAAGGATAGCAAACTAGGATAAGAAAACACATTAGAAGACAGCTTTCTACTTCGTACAACTTCTAGTTACCTTTTCCTACCCATTCACCTACTTCTGTTCAGCAGCAAGAAAAAAAAATCCATTTATTTTTGCCTTTTTGGATTTTCCAAGATAAACTTCATTTACCTGAACACAAACGAAAGCTAGGGAGACGGCTTTTATATTGGCATAGACCAAGGACATGTCTCACGAACCAGGAAACCCTGCCTTGTATGGCTTATTTTGCATTTTGGAGTCCACTGGTTATACAACCAAGTGAAAGTCGAACAATATTCAAAATGACACAGATTGACAACAAATAATGGAAACACATGGAATCCTCTTAGCTGTTAATCTTTCAAATAGACAAATCCCTAGCATTCTGTAAATAACATTATAAATACTAAAGAAATGAAGAGAATTTCACAATGGGGAAAGGATCATTTCTTATCATAATAAATATTTTGGTACAAATTTTTAAAAAAGTAGAAAAGTTTAGTACCTTTGGGTACTTTTTTCTAATAAAACCATACCTGCTTCAGAACTTGTTTGATTATAGCTGCTAACAATGCTGTTTGGTATCACTGGAGTGGAGGACGTTGAAATTCTTGACTGAGGTGGATTGGGATGTAAGGAATTTCCTAAAGCCATGCCCGACTGACTGAGCATCCCACAGTTCCCGCTAGCCTGAATCTGATTTATTAAACCTGCAAGATGGTGGTTGGGGACTGGACTGTTACTGTGAACAAAGTTAGTGTTTGCATTGTGGCAGTGCACGGCTTCCCCTCTTAAAGGTATGTTCTGTGTCAGTGAATTCTGAAGAACACTAGAGTTCATACTGGGATCTGTAAAATGCAGCTGGTTAGCAGAGCAAGGCAAAGCAGTATTTGAGGCCCCACAACCCGGGGTACTATTGCTACTCAAGTGAGAGCTTTGACAACTCATAGACTGTAGTAACTGAGACATTGAGCTGATGGGAAATGAACCCTGACCCTGCTTCCTTAGCAAGTCAGGTCCAGGTTTAGGAACTGCAGAACTATCCATTTGAGACTGTCTGAGCAAACTCAACACTGTCGTAGGTGGTTGTTTTCTTTTCCGCAGTGAGTCTTTTTGCTGAGACATCAGCTTATCTCTTAGTGCTGCTCGACCACTTTGCCCTTCACCTGTTGGGAGAAGCATGTTGGCAGTAGGAGGGAACATGGTGTTTAAAGTGCTATGTCCTTCAGTGTTGCCACTGCCGGCAACAGCTCCAGAATTGCTACTGCTGCTACTGTTGTTACCAGCAAGTTTGTTTTGATTTGCTAGCTGTGCTTTGGCTGCTGCTGAGAGTAAACTACTTGCTGGAAAGGAGGCAGCATTGTGCTGGTTCAAGATCTGATTTAAAGGCATTCCCAGCAAACCAGGCTGACTCTTTACAGAACCACTTCCGGCAGATGCAGTAGGAAAAGCTGCACTGCTTGGGGTATTTAGTACATTACTTATTCCAGCAATTAATGGGTTAGGGATATCCTTGTACTGATGATGTCCATCGGACTTGGTAGAAGGGCTTGATGGCATTGATGGCCTTGGGGACCCTATTGTTGACCTTGGTGACCTGGGTGGAACCTTAATACCACTACAAGTGGCCTGGGGTCCTACAGGTGGCATCATGAAATTTCCATGATCTGATGATGTGGAAGATGAGCGTGATCTTTGGGGCGATGCCTCAATCCTTCCAATTCCAGTCCCCATCATGTGCACTGGGGATGTCACTGGAGAAGGGGACAGGGAGGTTGAAGCTGAATGCTGAACTCTTTGTACATGACTCCCATGATTCATGTGGCCAGGTTTTACAGTTGGCAATGGGAGATTACTTGGCAAAGGAACAACAGCAGGAGGCATGCTTACATTCATCATAGGTACCTGAGAGTGGACATTTGAATGGAAACTGGTTGGATTAATGATAACGGGGTTCTGATTCACTGGTTTACTAGGAATAGGGTCAAGAATGCCAAGTGGATCTTTCTCAGATGTTAATGGCTTTTTCTGAAGAGCACAAGAAGGTGGAGGAGGGGGAGGTGGGCCTTGGGGTGGTTTGTGGTGGAACATTGCTCGTGGTATTTCCATATTAGTTGAAAAATTACACATTGGTTTTTTCATTACTGGACTCTTTGTAGTCAAGGTTGGGGAAAGAGGTATATTAGTCCTTCCAGCCATTGCACAGGATGACTGTACAGGAGAACCATGTAGCATTACTGAAGGTGGAGAAAGAGGAGTCCTATTCAGGTGAATAGGACTAGAATTGGGAGCTCCATGAAAACCAGGATTATTTCTTGTGAAAACATCAGGACTTCCAAGTGGGTCAGTCCTTGGAGAGATTGAACCATCTCCATATATCTGGGAACCTGATGACGCTGGGCTAGGCAGGCCTCCATGGCTGCCACGGAATGGAGATTTCTGTCCATGTTCACTGCTGCCCAATCTCTGTCGGGGGTAGACAGGGTGGAGTTCTTGTTGTTGGCTTCCAGGCAGTTCTTGTACATATAGCCTTCCCACGGCATTTGATGATCCAATCATTAACTTGAAAGGATTCTTACATTCAGGCATTACAGAATTTGTAATTCCTTCATGAGACTTATTTCTTACTGATCTTGGAGTTGCTGCCCGAGAAGGTACTACTGGAGTTGCATCTGATGTGAAAGAGAAAAAAAGAATTCTGTTAACAGTCTCAACTCTTTTGTGGGGGAGGGAGGGAAGGAATGGAGTAAATCAGGACGGGAGAGGGAGGAAGGACATCTGGAAATTTGAATCTGTAAATAAAAGCTGTGATTCTATGCAATTAAAAATAGTTCTATATATTAATACTATTTTAAATTTTGATTTAAAAAATGTACATTATTTTCCCTTTGTTGACCAAAGGTGCTAGGTAACTGCTCATTGTGCTTATTTACTTTTTATCTGTTGAGAAAGCATGGGCAGCTAAAGCAATACATAATGACATTAGCCATTCTAATAATATTTAGAATATGCAAAATCGAGACTGGCAGTCCAGATGGAAATGGTGATATTACTATTTTGTTGGATTTAGAATTTTTAAGAATGCAGTTACAATAGAAAATTGTGATCTGTGTGGCATAATATTTTCTTGGGTGATTTAAATGAATTGCCATTTTCACCACAAAATGTTCACCCTTATAAAAAATGTTTCTGTTATCTTACTGCAACCTTCTCAGAACAGGTATAGTAATATTTCTTTACCCCAACATTTTCACTATTAGAGTAAGACTTAATTTCTGTCTAATGGGACTCCAAATCTCTTATAATGGGAGTAATAAGAAGAATAAATGCAGTGATATTGCAAACTAACCCATGCTTAGTTTCACATCATGTTTCTAATGCTGTGATTTCTTTGCCCTTAATTAGTCATTGTTATAGAAACAGCCACAGCCTTTTACCTCAACTTAGGTAAAAGACTGCAATTCTTTCATTAGATAATTGGGCGTATTCAGGGTGGTATGGCCACAAACTTCAATTCTTTTATTAGGACAGGTTTCTCATGTAAAATTTAGTTGAAGTGCTAAAATCTTCAGTACTGGGTTCCAATTGCATATTCTCTTTTTACATGAGTGCATTTCTCCTTCCCTGGCTTTTTGGAATCCCTTCAGTTTTTCTGGAGATCAGACAGAATACAGGCAACAAAAGCAAGCAGACTCATCATACAGAATTTTCATTCTATCACATCAGAATTCTAGATTTCAGTTTTTTAGCCCCTTGCGATATCTAACTATTTTATAAAGTTATGCCTTTTAAAATGAAAATGGCAAATAAAATTTGTTTCATATGCCAATTCCCACCAACTGGTGGTAGCTGCTTAGAAAGCTGTGTTGGAAAGGAAGCTGAACTCTAGCTGGGCTCCATGAGAAAATGCCAATGAGTCTGTTACAGGCATAGGAGATGAGAATGGCACCATTCAAACTATACATCTGTCATACCTATTTTGAGACTTATATTAGCAAGTAGAGTTACATTCATCTACAATCATAGGTACGCTTACTTAAATGGATAATTACACATTTAAGATTAAATATATTTATCCTATCTGCTAGACACTATACAGGTCAAATCATATCATAACAATTTCTGAGATAGTGGTTCTCAACCTGGGGTCCAAATAAATCTACATAGGGCACATTCAACTAGTAAGAGAATGCAGTGAACATATGTTTTTCTTGGAAAACGTGGACTTTCTCATTTTATCATGGTAGAGGTTCTTTGATAGAATGATTTCTGGATATAATATATGAAAAGTTGAGATCCAATGATATGAGAGAATTACAGTAGGTAAACTCAACTGCAGCTTATTTTCTTGTTAAAAAGAGATTTTTAAAGTTTGTAATTAAAGGAATAAAATGAAAAATATTAATATTTTAGGCACTATGCTTGGCATATAGTGAGAACACTAATATCATTAGCATTATCCTATGACTGACCATGTTCTCTTTAGTGACAAAACAACCTACTTGTATTTTTTCTTAGGTGTCGGTGTATTTATATAATTATCTACAGTTCAGTGATTAAAAATACAGACACTGGAATTTTTATATTCGACTAACAGAATTTAGATAATAACTGTGATTCAGAAAAAATTTCTTCAAAACTTAGGGAAAAATAGTTACCATCTTAAAAACAATTGAAATACAAAATAAACAAAAGTAAGGCTGATATTTTGTTACAGAGTTGGCAAGTGGAAATGCTAGGCACCCATCAAGTGCTTTCATGTATATTCAAGTAGACCTTCCATAAGAATAAACAGAAACAGATGCTTATGTATTTAAATAATGGGAGGTGAAAAACTACTAAGTCAGTCTTCTGAACTTTTAATTATTCAAATCTCAACCTTATGATAATATAGTTTAAAATTAGGAAACTAAAATAAATGCTATGTCTGAAGCTGGTAAAAGTAATCAATCCCATAAAGAGTATCATTTTAAAAGGGAATGGAGGTGTACCTATTATTACCTGTGCTAGTTAAATATTTACCTTTAATTTCAATAATTAAACTTGTATATATAGGTATGACAAAGAAGCCAGATCTAGATTCTGACAGGGTCTTTAGAAAGGCAATAAGAAGACTCTTTAGAAACGGAAAAAACTATATGATATAATGTGATGTGAGAGCAACCACAGGTAAGAGTATGTCCATGGTAGTATGCAAAAAAAAAAAAAAAAAAAAAAGAAAGAAAACATAGTTACACCTCTTCACATGAATTCTAAGTGTGAATCTTTAATTACTTGCATGACATGGCAACTGTTCTTCTTTGTATCCAAAGCAATCAATGATTTGGCCCCAATTTACCTACATCAGTCTAATCTATTCAAGTCAGTTTCTACAACATCCCTTATTATGCTACACTCATTATGGAGAAGGTTTTTCCTATCCGCCCTAGATGTCTAAATCCTACTATTTTCTAAGGCTGGTCCAAATCTGAGTTCTGCCATAAAGCCTTCTCTGATCACTATAGGTTATACTCTTCATCCCTATTTTTCAGAGTTCCGTTGGAAAGTATCAATAATCCCTCATAAATGCTTTGGTGTTTAGCCATATTTTATTCTGAATTAATATTCAAACATTAGATTATAATACTTTGGAGAGCATTCATATTCTATCCCTTACAAAGAGAAGTTCCTCAGTCCCAAAGTATAAAAAGTGTAATTCCATAGAGTACACATTGATCTTAAAGGGAAAAGGGTACTTCAATAATGGGAAAATCAAATGGACATAGTTTTAACTAAGCAATCAAACTTAATGTTATCAAAATGGGATACACCGACATTATGTGTCTACTGATGAGGAGCTAACATCATCTATACAGTATTCCTAGCAAAATGTGTTTAGCCTGAACATAAATATGAGGAAAATCCAAACTGAGGAACATTGTGCAAAGTTGGCCTAGACGCTTCAAAAAATTCAATGTCACGAAAAATTGAAAAAGACTTGTTAATTGATATAAAGACATGTAACCACTAAATGCTGTGTACAATCTTTGATTGCATTATAAATCTTTAAAAAGACTGACTTCTTTTTTTTTTTTTTTTTTAATCGAGACAGAGTTTTGCTCTATCACCCAGGTTGGAGCACAGTGGTGTGATCATGGCTCACTGCAGCCTCCAACTTCTGGGCTCAAGTGATCTCCCACCTCAGCCTTCCGAGTAGCTAAGACTAAAGGTGTGAGCCACCGCCATGCCTGGCTAGTTTTTTTTTTTTTTCCTTTTTAAATTATTTTAGAGACAGGTCTTGCTGTGTTCCCTGGACTGGTCTCAAACTCCTAGCCTCAAGCGATCCTCTCACTTCAGCCTCCCAAAATGCTGAGATTACAGGCATGAGCTACTGCACCTGGTCAAGACTGAATTTCTATGAAACTATGAGAGACACTGTTAGGACAATTGGAGAAATCTGAATATAGATTGCATGTTAGGTAATAATATTATATCAATGTTAAATTTCCTGAATGTGAGCCTTAAATTGTGTTTACGTAGGAGTGTGCCCTTGTACTCTGAAATATTTAGGGTTGAATTGTCACAATAACTGCAACTTCTGCAACAAAATGTAAGTTTAGATGAAGGATACTCCATGAACTATTCTTGCAACTTTTCTGCAGCTTTGAAATCTTTAAAAAAGAAAGCCCCCATGCATGCGCATATGTGGTGGTGGGGATATAAAACGTTTTCAGCAAGGTGATTTCTGTTTAGTAGGTGTTTGACAAATAACTAAAAGAATAACACTGCTTTTGGGGACGTGATACCACACATTCCAATCCACCCCCGGGAAAAAGGCTACATTTATTTCTTAAAAACCAAGCGAAGATTTGTTAGCTCAGCTTTACACACTTGCAGAGCATTTGGATGTACTAATTAGTGTTTATTCTGCCTGTTTAACTGAATGCTCTGGGTAAGAAATTTTGGGAAATAACCTCACTGTATTTTTTCAGAACTAGTTTGCTATTTGTAATAAAATGATAGAACATACAGAATTTTAAAAGCATTGTGCATGCTTGAAAAGTAGAATGAGAAAATGCTTGGCAAAATGATTTCTAGCAACTCCTTCCCTAGGGAGAGGAGAATTCCTGAACCTTTCACCATATTACATACTTGTTCCTCCTCCAGGACTGGTGAGCACCAGAGAAGGATGTGGGGCTTCCATGCTTTTATGAAGTGTGGCCACTGCAATAATTTTTCTTTTATGTATGCATAGCTTTGTGACATCTTCATCTGCCTTAACATCTTCTGCAGTTCTCTGTTTCACAGCAGCTCCAGGATCAAAATTAAACACCTGGAAAAAGCACAGCCTTTGTTTAGAATATGTCTGTAAAAACATTTAATAAAAAGATCCCTTTCTTTAAAAAAAAGTTGTGCATAGATTAAGCCATACATATGAATAAAACTTTCTCAAGTTTTTAAGAAAGGCAACTTTATATAACTTAGTAAGTACTTCTGCTGAACTCAAGCTTTTAGTGGCAAAGTAAATAATGAATATTATCCTAATTCTAAGACAGCCAAGATAAACATATGAAAAGGTATAATATCTGATAATGTTCTAAATTTTAGATACCTCCTGATGTTCTAACAGTGTAAAAACAGATGAAATACACTTAAAAAAGACAAAACAAAAAGCTATGATATTTCTACATTTAACTTTTTCCTTGGCTTCATTTTATTACTATGTTAATATTATCCTGTCACTGATTTTGAAAATCTATTACTTGTTTTTTAAAAAATTTATTTATTATGTAAATCCTTTTCTTTGAATGTGGTGACACACAAATGAGAAGGAAAAATTGTCTAAACTTTACTTTTAAAATTAGCATTATAATAGACATTCAAAATAATGACCTATTTCTATAGCAAATAATATTTTACCATTTTACATGATTTTACTTTTCACCTTACAAATTAGTAAAACAGTTTCATATTTTGGCTATGAGGGTTCAGTTTTGTGATTCTGAGAATATATGTGGCAGATTTATCAATGCCAGTGCTAACAATAACATTGCAGATTTGAGCAGTTACAGTAATGAGAGAAAATATTGCACTATTAAATGCTGAGCAATATTAGATATAGCTCTAATGAAAAGGTACAAAGGTGGTTTTAATGAAATATTTAATAGGAATATAGATTTGACATCTTTGAAAATGACTCTCAGACATGAATTATTTTCCACAATTTTTAAGTATTCCAAAATGCATGCAAAATATGATAATTAGATAAAGAATTAAAATGTATGATTGGAGAAGTAATAAAAAATAAAATGTGAAATGAGAAAGACAAATGTATAAAATACCTAAAAAATAAAATACTGCTGTAGATCTATTGTGAAACGGTTACCTTGGGAAGAATAAGAGGACATTCCAAGCCACACTTGCATGTTCCATCGGTAAGCAGGTATGTTTTAACCTGCTCCAAGCAAGATAACAAAGACCCACTGGGACTGTAAAAATAGTTTAAAAAACATCAGGAAATAATTTTGACTACACATATTATATGAAAAAAGGCATAATTTATAGTCTTACTGTCCTTTATGGGATATTTTCCCACTAGGGAAAAGCATTTTCTTTGTCAATATTATGTTAGCTACTAAATTATAGCCTTTAACACTATTGTGTTTTCTTTTGAACCAAAATATTTCTCAGAAAAATACAGATCTCCATAGAAAATTAAATAAAAGTATTTTGAAAACCAAGAGTAGACTAAAGGTGGTAAAAATGCTATTCTTAAGGACAGAAGCAGGCAAGAAAGGAACAAAGAAAAAGAAAACTACATAAAAGCAACGACTCTCATTTTAAACTAGAATATCTACTTTTAAAGCTCTTTGAGGAAAAACTGAAATTTAGAAACATACTGAGGTTCGAACCAGAAAGTTGGCAAGTCCACAAAAGTCGGAGTGAACAAGTCCCTGTTTATCTTGGAATCTAGAACCAAGTTGTCCCTATGTAAAAACAGGTTTCTTTTTTCTCCCCCTCACCCGTGTGTTTCTTTAAAGATATAATAGATCAGTTATATCTGAAGATACACTGAAGAGTCAAACTCTACAGAGAGAGAGACAGAGAGAGAAAGAGAGAGAGAGAGAGAGAGAGAGAGAGAGAGAGAGAGAGAGAGAGAGAAATTAAGCAGAGTTGACAAAAGATAGGAAACTTTTGAGGAAATAGGGTTTTAGGCAGCAGAAAGGTGCCTTGCAGGTCTCTGGGCTAGTAATTGTGTAGGTGCTTCAATGTTACTAAGTTTCAGATCACAAAAGTCAGTAAGATATGTGAATACTCATCAATACAGACTAGATACTAATTCAAATGACAAGAGATGTCTCTGATTTTTATTTACAATGGGAGTTATTATATTTCATGTGAGATGGACAATCTGCATTTTAGGACTATATTAACATGTCAATGTTTTAAATTAAATACATATTATGCTTTGAAATTATACACTTTTCACTTGAGAATACCTTTCATTTATGACTATTTACCAAACCTTCACTGAAGCCCTCTGATCAAGTTCATCCAGAAACAATAATCTCCATTTCATATACAAAACATTACAATACTGGACACAGATTATTCTATCTCTACAAAAACACAAGTAGTATTTTTTTAAATCTATAAGTGAACCAGCTTTAAAATGCAATTCATATTTTATTTATGGACAGTTATGAAAGTAATTTCAGCATGTAGAAAATCTCAACAAAAATCCTCAACTTTGTCAAATTACTCATTTACTTAGGCTAATTTTTTTTCAGGTGATATGCAGAGAATTCTCATTTTAGTGATGAGTTCAACCACAGCAGGGAAGGGCAAAAAGATATTTTTGCAGGTGTGGTGATTTCAATAAAATTAAATCAGGCCAAGCGCAGTGGCTCACGCCTATTACTCCAGCACTTTGGGAGGCTGAGGCAGGCGGATCCCTTGAGGTCAGGAATTTGAGACCAGCCTGGCCAACATGGTGAAAACCCATCTCTACTAAAAATATAAGCATTAGCCAGGCATGGTAGTGCGTGCTTGTAATTCCAGCTACTCGCGAGGCTGAGGCACGAGAAATGTTTGAACCCAGGAGGCGGAGGTTGTAGTGAGCCAAGATGTGCCACTACACTCCAGCCTGGGCGACAGTGTGAGACTTTGTCTCAAAAACAACAAGAAAAAAAGTATAATATCTTGTTGATTTTTCATGTGAAGCATTCATGAATTTGGTGAAAAGGAACTGCCCGACATTTTAACTTAGAAGAAAGTACATGGACTGAATCCTAGAGGAATTTAACTGTAAAATTAAACCTGAAGACAAGAATTCCTTAATTCTATTAAAGTACCGCCTTTAAAAACATTTCCTCTCAACAAGTCAGCTGGGTTCTTTCTTTCAGTTGTATCTCTTTAATTAATTTCTCAGAGTAATAATTAATGGAAAAAAATAGTTAAAAAACTTACAGCATAGATAAAGCTTAGAAGATTGGAAGTAGGTGGAAAATTTAATGTGTAGCCTCAATGCCACGCTGAGGCAGGAGCAGCTGGAGACTAACCTAAAAATTATGAGCAAACTGCACATTGAGCAGGGAGCTATAGAAGGAGCTATACATGTTCAAGTAGTAATTTAGTTATACACAAACAAATTAAATCTATACTGGTTAATTTAATTTGAGAGTGTTTTACCTAATCTAGGAAAGCTTGTTTCCAAAATAATTATCAGTATACAGATTTGAAGTTGAAGAACCCATACTAACAAGGATATCAGATCGTATAAAGTCTAGTCAGACTTGGAAAATCATGAACATGATAACTGACAGTTTCTTAGACTTTAACTTGGTTTTTGACTCCTAGACTTAATTTGGTTTTTGCTTGCAGAAATTGAAAAAGCTCATTTATCTTTCATAGGAATAAAAATGAAGTGAAAAAAATTATCCAGATTTTAGAGTCTTTTGTTCTATGCTGAATATACATTTGCTCTTTACAAACTAGAACAAACATAAGTATAAACGTATAACACAGATAACTTGCTATATTATATTTATAACAAAGTATTTCTGGTAGTTTGTTAACAGCACTGGCAATAGAAACTCTGAAGAAGTTATCTCATGTGTGTTTGTTCATCTTATCTACCATGGGATGAGCTTCATATTCTCTGCTTTCTTATCCCTTCACCCCAATAAATATGGATCACATCTTTAATATTATAGAAGTAAAATTTATGTGACAAAATGCTTTTAATTGGCAACTAGATTTACCTCAAGAAATGCCTTACACACAACAAGCAAACAAATTCAAGACAGAATCTGAACTGACTTTCTGAGTTATTATGCCATAAAATAGTCTGTGTTTACATAACCAAAAATATCTCATTTCTATAAATACATTCTTGCTGGACTGGCAAATTCTGTTGAAGCTAGGCTATAAATAGTCACACTGAGAGTAATAGCATCCATTTAATAATGGAAGGTGATACCTTTTAAAAAGTTATAGTCTGTTTCTGAAAGTTTTTCATTACATCACAAAGAAAGATTTATGGTATCTTCTTTCATACACTTACAGAAAAACTATGAAGTAGGGAACTTAGATGTCAACTATTTAGTAAGTAAGACTAAAACTTCTTTTTAACAGTTTAATCATTCCATTCAACTTGTTCTACAAGAGATGTATAGCACTGACGTTGAAAAGAGTAGGCATTTTATTTGTATGACTATTTACTTGTAAGATGCAGAGCCTTCTCCATGACTTTTTCACTTTTACTATTACGTGCAAGGAAATAGATTAAAGACTATGCAGAAAAAAAAGAAATGTATTTTTAGTTAACAGAAGGCATTAAGAAGTCTAATAACTGAAACTTTCTATGTATAAAAACTCAATTTTATCAAAAAAGCCAGCTGACATACTCTGAAGGACAGAGTAATTCAAGTCAAGTGATACTTCAAGTATTTTACATTCTCCTGTGAATGTGGTAATGATGATTGCATGTTTCTTTTAGAAATCATCATATTTTTCTTTATTCTTGTTACAGAGATAAGCAGAACGACACCTTACATAAACAAGTAATGCACAAAAATTCTCTGGAAATCTAAGGTAATTAAAAACTCTCATATGTTTCTAGCACAAAGGTCACTTATTCACATTTATATGAGGAGCCATCAGTCACCATGTTTGGTTCTCTCCTTAGTCTTTGGAGTGCAACTTTGCAGGTACCACAGGTAATAATAAGAACTTACCTGACATAAAGCACTCCATTTTGATCCACACGACGCTGCCAACCCACAGGAACTTGTATAGCTGGAAGACCTCCTTCCTTGTCCCCTCCGTCACACTCTTTGCCTCCATTCATTTTCTGTGTCTGCTAGGGACTCTCCAAAGATATCAGCAATAAGATGATATCCTCATATTACAGAGCATGATGGCCTTCAACAGTGGGCCAGTGCAGCACGGTTTTTCCCAGACTGTACAAAACTCATTGGGAAGCTTCAGCTCAGTTTGGAACCAAGTCCTTGAAATCTGCCATTGTGAAAAAAATCAGCTTCCCATTATAATCTACATTAAATAACCAATATTTAACTCCTAAGGATGGTCTACATGGGTAAAAATGAGTGCTTCTGACTAAGGAAAATCATAATTCACCAATGCTGGTACCTGTGTGAACTGGGGGTGGGGAGTGTAAAGTTTTTAGTTCAACATTTGTCTTGAACCTTGATGTCGTACTAAAACAATCTCTATTGTTTAGAAACTGGTCTCATTTTTACAGTGTGAGTCAGTTAATATTTCCAGGTACCCGCCTTTATAGGCCACATTCTTTAAACTTTCTCTTTATCTTCCAATCTGAATCCAAGGTGTTGCAGGTTGGTTCATCTGATGTTTTCATGACTTCAAAATTCCAATAATGTAGCCTGAAACATATGTAAATATGTGAACTTGTATATTTAATGTTGAAAACTGAGATGCTTTACAATTCTAAAATAGAATAAACTATGAAGTGTACCCAATGACGTTGATGTCCTTTGCTATCAAAATCATATGTCAAATTCAAGTTGTTTCCTTCTTCCAACTTAGTCCACTTACTCCAATTAAACCAATTTACTTGCTCTTCAGCATATTCAACTTTCTAATTACTGGAGACAGACCCGTAATTATGGCATTACATATACGCATACACTCAAACATACACACGTACACATAAGGCCTCCTTCTAACTTGACATAAAAATATATCCATCACTTCTTATGACCTGTAAACTACAGAGATGTGTGTTAATCCAGTCATATTTTAATAACTTCTTAATATTATATAACCCTTTGATTCAGTTTTCTTTTCTAATCATTATACAGTTTTGGTCTAGAGAAGAAAATGTTTATTTTTTTTTAAATAAAAAGTTAGAAGGAAATAAATTTATAGTACTTTTCCAAATATAAGAGGCGGTTTCCCTCCAATATTACTGAATATGAGTGTAATCTGCTTTATAGTCAAGAGTTTACAAAATTCCTTATATTATGGGGTGCTCTTTTAATTCCCTTATTCAGTTACGAGGTGCTATTTGAGGAGGACATACTAGCTTGAAACTGCCATAATCAATGATAGTGTGGAATGCTTATAAAGGTTATCTTGATTGAGCTATTAAATAAAAAATCATGGCAAGTAAATTTGTAGAAGATTTAGTACCCAGTCTTGTAGAGAATGCAACTTCACAGTTGTTAGTATTATTTGTTTTTATAAAGAAGCCTTTTTATGACCAATTTAATATACTGTATATAGTTACATTGTGGGATTCATGAAACTACACTAAAGAATGGATGAAAAACAATTATCATAGTGTTGAATGAATGGGATTTTTGGTTTGTGATAAATATTTCAGTGGCAGCATTGTCCATAGATTCAACAAGTACTATATTTCAAAAAATTTAAATGGAAGTGAAGATACACTCTGAAAAAGTGTGTTAAATGACTTGAGATTCATATGAAAGTATTAAATTAAAATCATTTCAAAACATGTAAGTGAAAAAGCTAATGTATTATTTTAGACGACATGCATTTCAAATACGCATGTATAACTTAATCAAGTAACAAATTAAGCACTGTAAATAGACACACAACTACTTAACTACATTGCTAAAAGTCTGTGTATTTAAGTTGGCCCAAACCCTTGTTTTGGATTTCTCCTTAGGAAAGCAGGAGACCATCTTGTGGTAAAGGCCATCATATATTCAGGTATATGCCTTATTTGCAGGCATTTTGATATATAAAAGGCATCATATATTCAGGTATATGCCTTATTTGCAGCCTTGGCTCTGAGGCAGGTTAAGAGTGTTGTAATGAAGCATCTACTCACAACTGAAAGCAAGGAACTGTGGGTATGGACGTGGCAAACAATGGCAGGCAATGGGGAAAATATCAAAAATTTACTGGGAAAAATTTTGGAGTATAAAGAAAAGTACCAAGTAGTAGCAGTCCCAACAGGGTCTCAAGCTGGTAATTTGCATCACTGGCCCCAGTCCACTGTGCTATGCTTCTCACAGAAATGTCCTACCTGCAGGCATAACATCTTCCACTCACTATACCTTTGACCATGACTCCAGCTGTTCATGTCTGTGTTTATTCACATTTCATTCAACAGTTACTGAGTAGCTAATATATGTGCTAGATACTATGCTAGGTGCTGGGAGTACAAAGATGGTAAGTACTGTGGTCTGAATGTCCGTATTCCCCCCAGAATCCACAGGTTGAAATCCCAACCCCCAAGGTGATGGTATTAGGAGATAGAGCCTTTAGGAGATGATTAGGTCATGGGGGCAGAGCCATCATGAATGGCATTAGGCCATAAAGAGCTCTCTTCCAACATGTGAGTTTACAGCGAAAAGACCATATGCACCAGAAAGTAGTCCCTTACCAGACACTGGATCTGCCAGTGCCTTAATCTTGCCAGCCTCCAGAATTATGATACAAAAGTTTATGTTGTTTATAAGCCATCTAGTTTACGGTGTTTTGTTATAGCAGCCTGAATTAAGACAGCAAAATACTATTTATCCAAAGCCCAGTGTAATATTTGGCTCTCATGAGCTACTCAATGTGGAAGAACAGAAAGGGAAGAGGACGGGAGGGATGAGGATGGGTCAATCCCTGTTCACAAGGAGATTGTGGCCTCATGGAATTTCTAGTGCTTGTGAAAGTGGTATGAACTTTGTGCCATCCTGGACCCCTAGTTTTGTCAAATAGCAACAGACTCTGATGACCAAACTTGTTTTTTTATAGTCCCTTTTCATGTCTGTTTTACTACCTTGCTTTTCCAAAGAAATCTCTTCAGTGGTCTCATCATTACACTGGGCCCATTCCCATTTTCCCTACTTTTCAGCTTTCTGTTTGATACCTTTTTTTTTCTTCCTGCCTGCTCTTAAATGTGGCTCTAACTTCCCTGAGACTGGCTGGCTCACTCCATTAAGTAATTTGTGGATCTGCCAGATAATAACATTGCAGTGATTGCTGCCAAATGCTTCCCTCACATTTCAGTAATCAAAAATACCAATATCTGATGGCCGGGTTTTGCTTAAACCAGCAGTTCTCTAACATGGTTCTGGGACAAACATCATTATTGCCAGTAACACCGGGGAACTTGTCAAAAATGCAAATTCACAGGCCCAATCTCAGACTTAATGAATCAGAAACTCTGGGGACAATCTATTTTTTAGTAAACCCTCTAGGTTCTTGTTCTGATGTCTGTTCAAAGTTTGATGCCTGATCAAGACTGACACCCTAATCCGTCTGCCTCTCTGCCCAAGAAAAGGCTGGTTTCATAGCTTTACATCTTGCAGGCAGCCAGCCCTCTAATTTCTTTTGTTCAGGGTTTGGGCATGGGGTATGGGAGGATCAGCCCTTTTTTGCTGCTACTTCAGCCTTCCAGAGGCAGCACAATTGTAAGGGTCTTAGGAAGCCCTCATAGCAAAAATCCAATATAGTTGTCATTTATCTGTTAAGTGGCATTTTTTTCTCTCAACATTCATCTTGTGAATTTGGAAAATACAGAGAAGTTTGAAGATGAAAATAAATACTGAACTGTAATCTCACTGCTGAATAATAACCATGGAAAATACAAAAAAACTATAAAACTCCAATTAAAGAAATAGAAGAGGATACAAACAAATGGAAAGCTATTCCATGCTCATAGATTAGAAGAATTAATATTGCTAAAATGACAATGCTACCCTAAGCAATCTACAGATTCAGTGCAATCTGTATCAAATACCAATGACATTCTTCACAGAAACAAAAAAGTCCTAAATGTCTGTGGAACCATTGATATGCTTCTTTTCAATCATTTGTTTTTAGAAAGTTTTAAAAGCTTACATAAAAAATGAGTTTAGTAAACAACAACGTCCACTACTCTAAATTTACAATGTAAACATTTTGTCATTTTTGCTTATTTTAAAACATAAGATGAAAACATTACAGATGAAGTTAAATACTACCCCCACCCCCATCCCATTTTCCTTTTCAGCCCAATCCCCTCCCTTCCACCCCAGAAGCAACCAGTATTATGATTCTCGTCTGTATCCTTTCAGGTCATGTTTTAATATGTTTGTTTCCTATATATGTATACATAAACAATATTTTACTGTTACATGTATTTTGAAATTTTATATAAATACTGGTATATGGTACATATAATTCTGTAACTTGCTTTTCTAAAATTCAACATGTTTTGAGAGCCATCTCTATTGAGGTATATAGATTTATCTCTGTTGCAGATACAGGATTCCAATTCATGAATTTTTAACCTCAAAATTGTATTCTATCATATGATTATACAACTATTCATCTATTTGTAAATAATCATGTTAATGGATCTGCACATTTTCAACTTTACAGATATTGCCAAATTGTTCTCTGAAGCAGTTGTACTGATTCCAAATATTTTCTATGTGTAAATGTGTGTCTTTTAAATATTGAATCATTACCACTTTTTTTCCTTCCTGGGCATTTTACTATGACATTAAACACTTTTCCAAAACATGATCTTTAATTGTTGGGTATAACTTTGTCATAAATATATATATAATTTCTTTACTAATTTTCCTTTGGTGGACATAGATTTTTCTCCCAAATTTTCACAATGACAAATAAATCTCATAAAAATATTCCTGTACATATATCTATGCCCATCTTGATAACTCATTTAAAATTATTTGATAGCATAGAATTGCATAATTCTAGGGTCCTTACATTTCTTAAAGTGCCAGGAGGGTAGAACTAGGAAATCATTTCAGGCCATGTTTCTTAAACTTTTGAAACTGAAGCATACCTTCTTTTGCTAAATATTAAAATCGATTCCACTTGCTTTCATGATTCTGATAACTTCACCTTCTATATAGACTCATCCAAGATGTAGTCAGGCTTTACTTTTATAATTTTATAATTATGATATTATGAAAACTAAAGCTTCTCCTGTTTTCCAAATTTAACACTTTAATATTACTATGCTTTTAGAAGTATCTATTTCACAGCATCTTGCCTCACCTCTCCAAAGACCCACCTTGCTTATATGGTTTCATTTAAGCCCAATAAGCATAGGTCAAAACATAAAAGATTTTGTGATATGAAGGCCCCTCCATCTTACTAAGACTCAGGATCCACAATAGGTCTTATACTTAGGACTTAATTTATATTTATTTCACAAACAGTTCTGTAGCAATAATAATGAGATGCAAAATTGTGTGCGTGTGTGTGTGTGTGCATGTGTGTATGTTCTGAGGGACATACCTGCCACGATTCCACCAATGTTTTCAGTTTCCTGATTCCTTTAAATATGCAAATTAGTCTCTGGAAATGGCTTTTGGTGGAATGAATTTTAGCAACTGGATTTTCTTCTTTACATTGGCTTCTTCTAACCATTCAGCATTCAAATTAGACATCATCTCCTCAAAAAGACCGTAATGTAAACTCTAGGGGTACTCTCTCACACTTTGTTAATTCACTGATACTTTTATTATCTGATGATGATTATTATTGCTTATCATTTATTTGTGTGTTTATTGACTAGCTTTCCCCATTGGAATGTAAACAGTCTAACAGCAGGACCTTGTCATATTCCCAGTTCCTGGTATAATCCCTAGCATACAGTAGGTGCTTAAATACTTCCAAAAGACTGTGCATATTCTAATTAGTCTATATAATTTTACATTCTGATTTTTTTTTAAAATTTATTATTATTATACTTTAAGTTGTAGGGTACATGTGCCTAATGTGAAGATTTGTTACATATGTATACTTGTGCCATATTGGTGTGCCGCACCCATCAACTCGTCATTTACATCAGGTATAACTCCCAATGCAATCCCTCCCCCCTCCGCCCTCCCCATGATAGGCCCCTGTGTGTGATGTTCCCCTCCCTGAGACCAAGTGATCTCATTGTTCAGTTCCCACCTATGAGTGAGAACATGCAGTGTTTGGTTTTCTGTTCTTGTGATAGTTTGCTAAGAATGATGGTTTCCAGCTGCATCCATGTCCCTACAAAGGACACAAACTCATCCTTTTTGATGGCTGCATAGTATTCCATGGTGTATATGTGCCACATTTTCTTAATCCAATCTGTCACTGATGGACATTTGGGTTGATTCCAAGTCTTTGCTATTGTGAATAGTGCTGCAATAAACATACGTGTGCATGTGTCTTTATAGCAGCATAATTTATAATCCTTTGGGTATATACCCAGTAATGGGATGGCTGGGTCATATGGTACATCTAGTTCTAGATCCTTGAGGAATCGCCATACTGTTTTCCATAATGGTTGAACTAGTTTACAATCCCACCAACAGTGTAAAAGTGTTCCTATTTCTCCACATCCTCTCCAGCACCTGTTGTTTCCTGATTTTTTAATGATCGCCATTCTAACTGGTGTGAGATGGTATCTCATTGTGGTTTTGATTTGCATTTCTCTGATGGCCAGTGATGATGAGCATTTTTTCATGTGTCTGTCGGCTGTATGAATGTCTTCTTTTGAGAAATGTCTGTTCATATCCTTTGCCCACTTTTTGATGGGGTTGTTTGTTTTTTTCTTGTAAATTTGTTTGAGTTCTTTGTAGGTTCTGGATATTAGCCCTTTGTCAGATGAGTAGATTGCAAAAATTTTCTCCCATTCTGTAGGTTGCCTGTTCACTCTGATGGTAGTTTCTTTTGCTGTGCAGAAGCTCTTTAGTTTAATGAGATCCCATTTATCAATTTTGGCTTTTGCTGCCGTTGCTTTTGGTGTTTTAGACATGAAGTCTTTGCCCATGCCTATGTCCTGAATGGTACTACCTAGGTTTTCCTCTAGGATTTTTATGGTATTAGGTCTAACATTTAAGTCTCTAATCCATCTTGAATTAATTTTCGTATAAGGAGTAAGGAAAGGATCCAGTTTCAGCTTTCTACTTATGGCTAGCCAATTTTCCCAGCACCATTTATGAAATAGGGAATCCTTTCCCCATTTCTTGTTTCTCTCAGGTTTGTCAAAGATCAGATGGCTGTAGATGTGTGGTATTACTTCTGAGGACTCTGTTCTGTTCCATTGGTCTATATCTCTGTTTTGGTACCAGTACCATACTGTTTTGGTTACTGTAGCCTTGTAGTATAGTTTGAAGTCAGGTAGCGTGATGCCTCCAGCTTTGTTCTTTTGACTTAGGATTGTCTTAGAGATGCGGGCTCTTTTTTGGTTCCATATGAACTTTAAAGCAGTTTTTTCCAATTCTGTGAAGAAACTCATTGGTAGCTTGATGGGGATGGCATTGAATCTATAAATTACCTTGGGCAGTATGGCCATTTTCACGATATTGATTCTTCCTATCCATGAGCATGGTATGTTCTTCCATTTGTTTGTGTCCTCTTTGATTTCACTGAGCAGTGGTTTGTAGTTCTCCTTGAAGAGGTCCTTTACATCCCTTGTAAGTTGGATTCCTAGGTATTTTATTCTCTTTGAAGCAATTGTGAATGGAAGTTCATTCCTGATTTGGCTCTCTGTTTGTCTGTTGCTGGTGTATAAGAATGCTTGTGATTTTTGCACATTAATTTTGTATCCTGAGACTTTGCTGAAGTTGCTTATCAGCTTAAGGAGATTTTGGGCTGAGACAATGGGGTTTTCTAAATATACAATCATGTCATCTGCAAACAGGGACAGTTTGACTTCTTCTTTTCCTAACTGAATACCCTTGATTTCTTTCTCTTGCCTGATTGCCCTAGCCAGAACTTCCAACACTATGTTGAACAGGAGTGGTGAGAGAGGGCATCCCTGTCTTGTGCCAGTTTTCAAAGGGAATTTTTCCAGTTTTTGCCCATTCAGTATGATATTGGCTGTGGGTTTGTCATAGATAGCTCTTATTATTTTGAGGTACGTTCCATCAATACCGAATTTATTGAGCGTTTTTAGCATGAAGGGCTGTTGAATTTTGTCAAAAGCCTTTTCTGCATCTATTGAGATAATCATGTGGTTCTTGTCTTTGGTTCTGTTTATATGCTGGATTATGTTTATTGATTTGCGAATGTTGAACCAGCCTTGCATCCCAGGGATGAAGCCCACTTGATCATGGTGGATAAGCTTTTTGATGTGTTGCTGAATCCGGTTTGCCAGTATTTTATTGAGGATTTTTGCATCGATGTTCATCAGGGATATTGGTCTAAAATTCTCTTTTTTTGTTGTGTCTCTGCCAGGCTTTGGTATCAGGATGATGTTGGCCTCATAAAATGAGTTAGGGAGGATTCCCTCTTTTTCTATTGATTGGAATAGTTTCAGAAGGAATGGTACCAACTCCTCCTTGTACCTCTGGTAGAATTCAGCTGTGAATCCATCTGGTCCTGGACTTTTTTTGGTTGGTAGGCTATTAATTATTGCCTCAATTTCAGAGCCTGCTATTGGTCTATTCAGGGATTCAACTTCTTCCTGGTTTAGTCTTGGAAGAGTGTAAGTGTCCAGGAAATTATCCATTTCTTCTAGATTTTCCAGTTTATTTGCGTAGAGGTGTTTATAGTATTCTCTGATGGTAGTTTGTATTTCTGTGGGGTCGGTGGTGATATCCCCTTTATCATTTTTAATTGCGTCGATTTGATTCTTCTCTCTTTTCTTCTGTATTAGTCTTGCTAGTGGTCTGTCAATTTTGTTGATCTTTTCAAAAAACCAACTGCTGGATTCATTGATTTTTTGGAGAGTTTTTTGTGTCTCTATCTCCTTCAGTTCTGCTCTGATCTTAGTTATTTCTAGCCTTCTGCTAGCTTTCGAATGTGTTTGCTCTTGCTTCTCTAGTTCTTTTAATTGCGATGTTAGAGTGTCAATTTTAGATCTTTCCTGCTTTCTCTTGTGGGCATTTAGTGCTATAAATTTCCCTCTACACACTGCTTTAAATGTGTCCCAGAGATTCTGGTATGTTGTATCTTTGTTCTCATTGGTTTCAAAGAACATCTTTATTTCTGCCTTCATTTCGTTATGTACCCAGTAGTCATTCAGGAGCAGGTTGTTCAGTTTCCATGTAGTTGAGCGGTTTTGATTGAGTTTCTTAGTCCTGAGTTCTAGTTTGATTGCACTGTGGTCTGAGAGACAGTTTGTTATAATTTCTGTTCTTGTACATTTGCTGAGGAGTGCTTTACTTCCAATTATGTGGTCGATTTTGGAGTAAGTACGATGTGGTGCTGAGAAGAATGTATATTCTGTTGATTTGGGGTGGAGAGTTCTATAGATGTCTATTAGGTCTGCTTGCTGCAGAGATGAGTTCAATTCCTGGATATCCTTGTTAACTTTCTGTCTCGTTGATCTGTCTAATGTTGACAGTGGAGTGTTGAAGTCTCCCATTATTATTGTATGGGAGTCTAAGTCTCTTTGTAAGTCTCTAAGCACTTGCTTGATGAATCTGGGTGCTCCTGTATTGGGTGCATATATATTTAGGATAGTTAGCTCTTCCTGTTGAATTGATCCCTTTACCATTATGTAATGGCCTTCTTTGTCTCTTTTGATCTTTGATGGTTTAAAGTCTGTTTTATCAGAGACTAGGATTGCAACCCCCGCTTTTTTTTGTTCTCCATTTGCTTGGTAAATCTTCCTCCATCCCTTTATTTTGAGCCTATGTATGTCTCTGCGTGTGAGATGGGTCTCCTGAATACAGCAGACTGATGGGTCTTGACTCTTTATCCAGTTTGCCAGTCTGTGTCTTTAATTGGAGCATTTAGTCCATTTACATTTAAGGTTAAGATTGTTATGTGTGAACTTGATCCTGCCATTATGATATTAACTGGTTATTTTGCTCGTTAGTTGATGCAGTTTCTTCCTAGCCTCGATGGTCTTTACATTTTGGCATGTTTTTGCAATGGCTGGTACCGGTTGTTCCTTTCCATGTTTAGTGCTTCCTTCAGGGTCTCTTGTAAGGCAGGCCTAGTGGTGACAAAATCTCTAAGCATTTGCTTATCTGTAAAGGATTTTATTTCTCCTTCACTTATGAAACTTAGTTTGGCTGGATATGAAATTCTGGGTTTAAAATTCTTTTCTTTAAGAATGTTGAATATTGGCCCCCACTCTCTTCTGGCTTGGAGAGTTTCTGCCGAGAGATCTGCTGTTAGTCTGATGGGCTTCCCTTTGTGGGTAACCCGACCTTTCTCTCTGGCTGCCCTTAAGATTTTTTCCTTCATTTCAACTTTGGTGAATCTGGCAATTATGTGTCTTGGAGTTGCTCTTCTCGAGGAGTATCTTTGTGGCAATCTCTGTATTTCCTGGATTTGAATGTTGGCCTGCCCTACTAGGTTGGGGAAGTTCTCCTGGATGATATCCTGAAGAGTGTTTTCCAACTTGGTTCCATTTTCCCCCTCACTTTCAGGCACCCCAATCAGACGTAGATTTGGTCTTTTGACATAATCCCATACTTCTTGCAGGCTTTGTTCATTTCTTTTTCTTCTTTTTTCTTTTGGTTTCTCTTCTCGCTTCATTTCATTCATTTGATCCTCAATCGCAGATACTCTTTCTTCCAGTTGATCGAGTCGGTTACTGAAGCTTGTGCATTTGTCACGTATTTCTCGTGTCATGGTTTTCATCTCTTTCATTTCGTTTATGACCTTCTCTGCATTAATTACTCTAGCCATCAATTCTTCCACTTTTTTTTCAAGATTTTTAGTTTCTTTGCGCTGGGTACGTAATTCCTCCTTTAGCTCCGAGAAATTTGATGGACTGAAGCCTTCTTCTCTCATCTCGTCAAAGTCATTCTCCGTCCAGCTTTGATCCGTTGCTGGCGATGAGCTGCGCTCCTTTGCCGGGGGAGATGCGCTCTTATTTTTTGAATTTCCAGCTTTTCTGCCCTGCTTTTTCCCCATCTTTGTGGTTTTATCTGCCTCTGGTCTTTGATGATGGTGATGTACTGATGGGGTTTTCGTGTAGGTGTCCTTCCTGTTTGATAGTTTTCCTTCTAACAGTCAGGACCCTCAGCTGTAGGTCTGTTGGAGATTGCTTGAGGTCCACTCCAGACCCTGTTTGCCTGGGTATCAGCAGCAGAGGCTGCAGAAGATAGAATATTTCTGAACAGCGAGTGTACCTGTCTGATTCTTGCTTTGGAAGCTTCCTCTCAGGGGTGTACTCCACCCTGTGAGGTGTGGGGTGTCAGACTGCCCCTAGTGGGGGATGTCTCCCAGTTAGGCTACTCAGGGGTTAGGGACCCACTTCAGCAGGGAGTCTGTCCCTTCTCAGATCTCAACCTCCCTGTTGGGAGATCCACTGCTCTCTTCAAAGCTGTCAGACAGAGTCGTTTGCGTCTGCAGAGGTTTCGGCTGTGTTTGTTATTGCCCTGTCCCCAGAGGTGGAGTCTACAGAGACAGGCAGGTTTCCTTGAGCTGCTGTGAGCTCCACCCAGTTCGAGCTTCCCAGCAGCTTTTTTACTTACTTAAGCCTCAGCAATGGTGGGCGCCCCTCCCCCAGCCTCGCTGCTGCCTTGCTGGTAGATCACAGACTGCTGTGCTAGCAATGAGGGAGGCTCCCTGGGTGTGGGACCCTCCCGGCCAGGTGTGGGATATGATCTCCTGGTGTGCCTGTTTGCTTAAAGCGCAGTATTGGGGTGGGAGTTACCCGATTTTCCAGGTGTTGTGTGTCTCAGTTCCCCTGGCTAGGAAAAGGGATTCCCTTCCCCCTTGCGCTTCCCAGGTGAGGCGATGCCTTGCCCTGCTTCAGCTCTCGCTGGTCGGGCTGCAGCAGCTGACCAGCACCGATCGTCTGGCACTCCCCAGTGAGATGAACCCAGTACCTCAGTTGAAAATGCAGAGATCACCGGTCTTCTGTGTCGCTCGCGCTGGGAGTTGGAGACTGGAGCTGTTCCTATTTGGCCATCTTGCTCCGCCTACATTCTGATTTTTTAACATGTAGGCTTATAAACTTTTAGCAACACATGTGTCTGAAATGAAACAGGTTTTTAAAAGAAGCCAATGACTATGCATGTTGATAAAACAGCAAAAGAGCCTTTTGCTCTAGATTTTTCCCTGATGATCTCACAATCTTTGATGATTTCTGTGTTGAAAAAGTGTGATAGGGCATCTAAGAAAATTAATATGCTAACTTTAAATTTTATTTATAAAGTTAATCACAGCTTTATTTACTAAGTGGTTTACAGACACATTTTAATTGGATTAATAAAGGAATCCCTAAAATAAATAAATGCAGCAAAATAAAAATTAAACTTATGTTTCAACAGGATGCTAATTAATGGAACAGATCTTTTTTTTTCTCATTTTGCTTTACTGACATTATTGTTAACCTAAGAATAAACTCACTACTTTATGAAGTGTTGAATGGGTATTTTATTTTACTTTAATTTTTTGGAGACAAGGTCTTGCTTTGTTGCCCAGGCTGTAGGGCAATGGCACAATTACGGCTCACTGCAGCTTTGACTTCCTGGGCTCAAGCTATCCTCCTCCCTCAGCCTCCTGTATAGGTGGGATCACAGGTGCCCAAACCAGGCCTGGCTAATTTTTTGATTTTTTTCGTGGAGATGGGAGTCTCCTTTTTTTTGCCCAGGCTGGTCTTGAACTCCTGAGCTCAAATGATCCTCTTGTCTTGGCCTTCCAAAGTGCTAGGATTACAAGTGCGAGCCACCGTGCTTGGCTTAAATGTGTTTTTTTTTTTTTTTTTTTTTTTTTTTTTTTTTTTTTGAGACAGAGTCTCACTCTGTTACCCAGGCTGGAGGGCAGTGGCGCAATCTCGGCTCACTGCAAGCTCTGACTCCCGGGTTCACACCATTCTCCTGTCTCAGCCTCCCGAGTAGCTGGGACCACAGGCGCCCGCCACCACGCCCGGCTAATTTTTTGTATTTTGAGTAGAGACGGGGTTTCACCATGTTAGCCAGGATGGTCTGGATCTCCTGACCTCGTGATCCACCCGCCTCGGCCTCCCAAAGTGCTGGGATGAGCCACCGCACCCGGCCAAATGTGAATTTCTTAAGTTATACTCAAAACAACATGAAGTGACACCATGAAAATAAGTAAATAGCTATTCTTCATAAACCTTGCTGAATAACATCAAATGCCAAATTCTTCTGATTAAATGATTAATGATAAAAATAATGAATTGGTTTTTGAGTCATGTGGTATTATGAGTAAATTCTATTAAAATATTTATAATGACATCACACACTGATCTTGTGCTCAGTGGATGGGACTACTGGGAGACACAACAGGACAAAATTAGCACCCAATTAATTATTGATTTATCAAGATGAGACTATGTACATTAGGTAAAACATAGATATTTGGTATATCTAAATCATGGCTTATACTTTTAATACTATGATTATAAATTTAGCTCATGAAATATTTAAAGGTAATTAAGAAGTCCACTCTATTCCTATATCCTCAAGAGTGAACACCTCATATTCTCCAATTGAGAACAAGTCCTACATAAAACCCGCCTTTATATTTATATTCCAAAACAATATATACATGTAACAACAGACATGATTGGATTAAAAATAATAACATTACTATTTTGGAGAGGGAAGTCTGAGTGGCTACAACATAATTATCATTTTATTGGATAATAAATGAACATATTCATAATCTTTCCATCATTAGTGGCTGAATTATGCTTGTTAGAGTAACCCTAAATGACATTTCCCCGTTCTAATTATCTTTCACCATCATGTCAATTATTCAAACAGTTCCTTCACAGTACCTAGTCAATCCCTCAGTCAACCTTCCCCCATCTGTTTCACCTTTCACCTATTTATTGAAGACATGCATTTTTATTTATGAGCACACTTATCTTGCAGTTACATCTTTTTCATATTTTTAAACTGTGCAATAATTAGCCCCATTTTTGGCCTAGTTATTTTTCCATTGCTTATCTTCACTGTGCAGTCATTTCTTCCAAAATATACCTCTCAGATACATCCTTTGTAAGCGACCCAATACCTCTGCCAGGCTCCACTTATTCACTCAAACTACCCCAGCACATTTACATTTGTTTTATATAGTTGTACAAGGATACCCTAGAAAGGCAAATCTCTCTTGCCCCTGCCACTCACTAGAGAGAAATTCTCTAGCTTCAGATGTCCTTGACCGTTCAGTGCAGAAAAGTGTAAAAGTTCACAACCTGAGATGAGGGATCATAATGATGTAGGAAAGCTATATTTTTCATCAGCTCTCAAGGTACGGAGACAGGCTCCTGAGCGTGAGGCCAGTCCTCAGAGTCAAGGTAGCAGGCATGCTTGTCTGTGCCCATCTTTGGTCAATAAGATTATTTATACCAGGCCATATTTTGCTACGAAAATTCAGGAACTTGTACACTCTAGTCACATAGAAGCCTTCATTGAACAAAATGCTAAGTGTGGTAGGTTGCCACAAAATTGCAGTTCCTTCCATCAGGAAATGAATTTATCACTCCATACATTGAATCTTGGCAGGCCTTGTGATTTGCTTTGACCAGTGGAATTTGATGCATATGATACTGTTCAAGTTTTGCACCTAAAACTCAAAAGGCCTTATAACTTTCGCTCTTGTTTCTTGGAATGCCATCATCATGTGAACAATCTGAGCTAGCCCCATCGAGGATGAGAGATCACATGAAGAGAGAAGTCTAGCTGTCCAGCCAGTCCAGCTGAGGCCCTAGACTTGTAAGTAAATATAGCCAGCACCATGTGGAACAGGGATGAGCTGCTAGAGCTGGGCCCAGTCTTAACTGCCGACTCACAGAATGAAAAATATTATTTCAAATAGCCAAAAACTATACTAAAAACAATTACAAAGCCTAAAATAGGGTTTAACTTAAACCAATCATAGTATTGACAGGCTACGTAGCCTTAATGGTTAACAGCAGAAGCTAGAAGCTGGCTGGGTTTGAACCTTGGCTCTACCCTTTATTAACTTGTGACCTTGCACAAGTTTTAAAATTTCTTATAAAATGGGGATTATAACCATATAGGATTGTTCTGGGAAAAAAGTAAGTAAATGTAGATGTGCCTAGCACACAGTAAGTATCCAAATTGTTATTAGTCATATATAGCTATGAAAGTCATATTACAGAAATTTTAATAGCACTGGGAAAAAGACCATGATTTTGTTAGGTGAAAAAATGTACTATAAAATTATACATATAATTATCATCTTAATTTACAAAATGATACTATTTATATAGACATAGGAATAGAACACCACTATACTCTATATGTTCTCTGGTAATGGATAAACATACTTTCTCATTGCCTTTCTGGATTTTCAAATTTTTCTATAATAAACATATATTAGCTCTGTAATCAGGGAAAATACTACCTTCAAAAAATTAAGTGTTATATCTGTAGAAGAGCTAATTAATGTTTCCCTAATCCTTAGAAGTATTAGGGAAGCTTTTTATTGGAAAGCTTCATGCCCAGTAATATGCTATTATTTCTCTTTCTGTTTTATTCAAAAGGAGAAAAAGATGTGGAGAGTTGGAAAGAATACTGCATTAACCTATTATGATCTACATACTGCAAGTAAAAATCAAGGCTGTCCTTTAGATTGGTTCTAAAATGCCTCCGGGTGTCATGCTCACTTTTCTACTTGGAATATTGTCTCCCATCTCACCCTCTTGTTCTTCACTGAATAGTGCCCATTTATCTCAGTTTAAATGTCACTTTCTCAGAGAAGTCTTCCCTCGTCTCCCTAATCTTTACTTAACTTTCCGAGTCTTTAAACTAGGTTCCCCTTGTAATTCTCCCATATAATATACAGTTATTTTGCTTCACAGAAGTTATTACAAACAACTGAGCTTTCTCTTCGCCCTTGACATCCTGCAATATTGCAAAAGAAAAAGCAGTTGAGACAAAGAAGTTCAGGTTAAAGCTTCACTTTGTGCCTTTGAAAATATATAATGAGATGGGAAGTGAAGGTCTGTATGCATATATGGAAAATACTTACTATGAAACACTTCCTTTCATTAAAGCCAAAAGTGAACAATTACCAGCTCTCAAATACATATCTTTAAAAAAAATTTATTTTTTATATTTTCTGCAAATCCACCTAGGAATGTACTTAAGAAATGTAGGGAATTGTTTTAAAGAATAGTAACAAGTTATACCAGAACATCTATGAACAAAACGATAAACTCACTATAATTCTCAAGGAAAAATTATTTATGATTTATTCCTGTATGTTAGCTGTCAGCACAGCGGTTATTTTTTGCTTTTCTGTAATATGGTGATTTCTCATAAGGAATACCGATAAAAAAAACTTGGCTGCATTTACATAATCTATTTAAGAGTACACCAACAAGGTTTGGGGGGTAATTTTCACATCTTATCTGTGCATGACTAGTATTTTATCTACTCAGGATGCAGCTTAATATATGAATGTCAAATCTTTGCTGAAAAATGATGTATATCAATTTTGTTTATTCCCAAACCTGTACGATGAGAATATAATAATGTAAATTATGTCTATTTGAGGGTTTGCAACACACCAAATGGTGTATTCATATATACACTAGATATTTACATACACTTTTACTATAAAAATATTTAGTACTCTTCAATTCATTTAACAGTGGCTGCCAAGTTCCTACTTGGATTAATCAATACCAAACAGAGGTAAAGTAATTTATACTTTATATAAAGTATATAAATAAACATAAATAAATCAATACCAAACAGAGGTAAAGTAATACCCTACTAGTCCCCTAGTAACCCTGAAAATCAGGTTACTCAAAGGAAAAATAAGACAACTCCTCAACCACTGAAGAAACATACCCAAAGACACTGTGTCTGACTATGTATCTAGGAACACCCAAGTCCAATAAGTCTCTCCAGCAAATATTATTAAATGTTCAAGATAACTACAGTCTAGTAAAGTATCTGGTAAGGTCTTTCAATAAACAAGAGGAGGAAGATTATTTCTGTGCAGATTTTAGAAAAGGGAGCCCAAAGAGCATATAATCTCTAAGTCCCATGAAATAAGTGATCTTTTATTGTGTTTCTGTAGCTCACATATCAGGAATGAAACAAGTAGTAAAACCCACGGATGTTTAATAGCCTCATATGAAAAGTGTCTCAAGGAGACTCCATTCAGTACTTGACTGACTGTTCACTGGAATGATGAGGATGGCAGAGAAAATGTAGCGGCCACAGAAAACTTATGCACAAAGTACTCAGGTTGGAGAGGGAGGGAGTTTCAATATAACCAAATGAGGCATACAGTGTTTTAGAGGATGTTCTGAGAAAAGCAAAAACTGTAAAAGTCTCTAATTTAACAAACAGACAAGCAAAATGTAAGAGCAGCCATACACAGGAGGACTTTGGGTCAAACCCCACCTACAGAAGTGTTTGGCTTGCACATGGTTTAAGAATAATAATATAAGTAAATTAATTGACAATATTTAAAACAAAAGATTTCACATAACAATTCTATTTCCTGCTTTACCTGAGAAACTGGACAATATGGTAACACTAGGCCAACATTCCTGCCTTACAACAATTATCTGGAACGGAGCAGTGGCTGCTCCTCCAGAAACAACTTGGCTCTCCAGTTCACTGCAATAACTTCCTGCTTCATTCCCATCAGCCTGGCCTCTATAGGCATTTGGGTTTCCAACTTCTGGAATAGAAAGTACCTTGAGATAAGGCTGAAGGTTTCACTATAGCCCTTAACAAGAGGTACAATTTATTTTGCTACATAGCCATTTATCCTACATTTCATAGTTTCTTCAAAAGGGTAAATGACGAATTCTTAGTAGATCATTATGCACTACCAATGTGTGTAGGAGGGCCAGTAAGCCAGCTAAAACCATAAGCACACAGGTAACTTTCCTAAGGAAATTGAGACTGTGGTGATTATTGACTTAGAGGAAGTAAAGGGTACAGAGAACCATTCAATATCAATCCTCTACTTTCATTCCTTCCCTTCCCTCCCTCTCTCCCTCCCCCCCTCCCTCCCCCCTTCCTCCTTTCCTTCTTTCCTTCCTCCCTCCCTTCCTTCCTCCCTCCCTTCCTTCCTTCCTTCCTTCCTTCCTTCCTTCCTTCCTTCCTTCCTTCCTTCCTTCCTTCCTTCCTTCCATTCTTTCTTTCTCTTTCTTTCTTTCCACCATCATTGGCAATATCACATTATCATTATCTCAGGAACTTATCTTGGGAATCAAATAATTATGGAATCGAATTGTACAATTACTTATTTTAGGATATATAAAATGCCACTGAATTTTTTCTGGATTAAAAAATTGTTTTCTTTTAGCAAATAAAAAAATTCATCAAGTCTTTCAAAGGTATACTTGAGATCTTACAACCTGTTTACTTTCTCTTAGTCATCAGGAAGATATTATTATATTCTGTGTGACAAGGCTCTTCCTCAGCCTGGGTAAAATAATCCTTGGAACGGTCTAACTTATTTTGTTCTATTTCCATGGCCACCACTGGATAACCTTCTGATTATTTGATGGATTTCATAGGTGCTCTGATATAATTAAGTTACTCGGATAGCAAGCTCAAGTATTTCAGACACACACACACACACACACACACACACACACACACACACAAATAAATACATTAAATACATACACACACACACATAGGTAATCTGGTATACAAATTAATTTCTTGTAAATATGGATGGTCTGTGTTAGATCCCACAGGCCAGGCTCATCACTCTTGAGAACAAGAACAAAATCAAGTTTTTAATCCGGAAGAGCTACCCTGGACCACAGTTACTCCATAGGGTACTCCCACCATTGAGGTCTTCCCTTCATATCCAGACTATTGTTGTGTTTGTTTGTTTGTGTTTGGATACCACCTTCCTCTAACTACATCATTACTAGAAAAACTAGGGAATGATTTTTGAACCAGAGCAGGACAAGGGAAGTGTAGGACAGGGTGTGGCAACATGCTTGGGTGGTGCTGTTTCTCAGAAAGCAGCCAAGAGAGACAAAGGAGCAACCAAGGGATGTGGAAACAAGGTCAACTGGCATTTCTATTATATAATCCTGATATAATAAATGCCTCCAGGCATTATAATTAATGTTGCAAGTATTGGACATCAACTCTATGTGAGGCACTGTGATGGATGCTGGGAATCCAAACATGAAGAGAACGTAGTCCTCACCTTAAGGAGCTTACTGTCTGGGGAGCGGAGGGGTGGGAAGTGGGGCATAACACTGAATGATAGTTGTTATGATAGGGCTAAGTATGGCGTGCTAATTAAGCTCAAAGAGAGAGTTAATCTAGTTTTCAAGAATTGGTAGGTGTGGGCAGGAGACATCTAGGGCTGCATGGAGCTTAGATGGGCAAAGAAAAGGTTAGTAGGAGACCTGAAACTTCACCTAATCTTTGCAAGTGATCTTATTTCTGGAAGATTAATACTGAAGATTTTATATTTCTGTCTGTTAATAACATTTCTAATATCGTATTCATTTTTAGCTGGTAAACAAACATAGAGGTATCATTTTGTCAGACTTTTTAACCTTGAGATGTGGTAAGTGATGAAGCAGTAATAGATATTTTCCAAAGGAAGATGTGGATCCCTGCCTGATGCCTGAAATAGAAAATGATGAGCAGACATTTAGATAAGCAAACGCTGTTTTTTTGACAAAGTATTATGAAAGAATGATGATTTGCTTCAATAAGAAAGGAGTATTAGATGTGAGTGCATCTTCTTCAGAAGACAAAAAGAGCAACACATGGGTGAGAAAGTATTAGCCTTAGATAAAGTAGTTTAAAACCACTGAAATGTGCATCCTTTAATAAAAGAAGTCTATAACTTATGAGAAGAAGATGGCTGTGGTGCTAAAGTTATTTTAGCCAAATGAATAAATAATATTTCCATTTATCTTATCCACTTCCAGGAACTGCACTGAACACTTTATATATACACAAATTAGCTCATTTAATCCTTTAAGTTTGTTTTTAATTTTTGTGGGTACACAGTAGGTATATATATGTATGAGTTACATGAGATATTTTCATATAGGCCTGCAATACATAATAATCACATTAGGATAAGTGGGGTATCCATCATGTCAAGCATTTATCCTTTGTGTTACGAACGATCCAATTATACTCTTTCAGTTATTTTAAAATGTACCATTAAATTATTTTTGACAATAGTCACCCTGTTGTGCTAGCAAATACTCTGTCTTATTCATTCTTTCTATTTTTTGTACTCATTAGCCATCCCCACTTCTCCCCACAAACCCCCACTACCCTTCCCAGCCTCTGGTAACCATCCTTCTACTTTCTATTTCTATGAGTTCAATTATTTTAGTTTTTAGCTCCCACAAATAAGTGAGAACATGTGAAGTTTGTCTTTGTGCACTTGGCTTATTTCATTTCACATAATGATCTCCAATTCCAACCATGCTGTTTCAAATGATAGGATCTCATTCTTCTTTTGGCTGAATAGTACTCCATTGTGTATATACTACATTTTCTTTATCCATTCATCTGTTGATGGACACATAGGTTGCTTCCAAATCTTGGCTATTGTGAATGGTGCTGCAATAAACATGAGAGTGCAGATATCTGATACAGATTTCCATTCTTTTGGGTATCTACCTAGGAGTGGGACTGCTGGATCGTATGGTAGCTCCATTTTTAGTTTTTTGAGGAACCTCCAAACTGTTCTCTCTTTACATTCCCAATTTACATTTCCACCAACAATGTACAAAGGTTCCCTTTTCTCCACATCATCACCAGCATTCATTGCCTGATTTTTGGATAAAAGCCATTTTAACTGGGGTGAGATGGTATCTCACTGTAGTTTTGTTTGCATTTCTCTGATGATCAGTGATGTTGAGCACCTTTTCATATGCCTGTTTGCCATTTATATGACTTCTTTTGAGGAATGTCTGTTCAGATCTTTTGTCCATTATTAAATCAGATTATTAGATTTTTTTCCTATAGAGCTGTTTGAGCTCCTTGTATATTCTGGTTATTGATCTCTGTCAGATAGGTAGTTTGTAAATATTTTCTCCCATTCTGTGGGTTGCCTCTTCACTTTGTTGATTGTTTTCTTGGTTGTATAGAAGCTTTTCAACTTGACGTGGTCCTGTTTGTCCATTTTTGCTTTTGTTGTCTGTGCTTGTATTACTCAAGAAATTTTTGCCCACTCCAATGTCCTGGAGAGTTTCTCCAACGTTTTCTTGTAGTAGTTTCATAGTTTGAGGTCTTAGATATCTGAGTCTTTGATCCGTTTTGATTTGATTTTTGTATATTGCAAGAGATAGGGGTCTAGTTTCAATCTTTTATATATGGATATCCAAGCTCATTTAATCCTTATCGCAATTGTATAAGGCAATGCTTTTATTTTTTCTGTTCTAGAGTTGTGGAAATGGGATGAGAAATTACGTAAATTTACTATCTTTCTTTCTCTGGTAATTATCATTTTTTCTACTTTCATTTCTCCTTAGTATTTATTACTATCTAACATAGTCTATTTTTTTACAATTTATCTTATTATTGTCTGTCTCCTCTGACAAGAATGTAAGCTCTGTGAGTACATGGGATATAGCAGTCATCATAGCAGACAAAAATCTCTGCTAATTTTTGTTTTGGGTTCACTAGCTCCTTGAAGGTTGGCTTCGTATCACTTCTTTCCCCATAGCACAAAGTACAAGCCTTGCACGTACTGGAACCAAAAATATTTGCTGAGTGAGTGATGAACACTATTCATTAGTAGGCATATACCAAGCCCTCAGCACTGAACTAGTCGCCGTAAGATAAGGAAGTACAAAATACAGTCTCTGATTTAAAATAACACTTAGGAATAGAGCTAGGGATGAAGCATGAAATATAAAGAAACATGAGGAATACCAAGGGCATAAAAGAAGTCCTCACATGTCAATAATTCCATTCTCAATCATCTAACAATGTCTAAAAATGCCTACTCACAGCTCCTCCCAAGATACCATTGTATTCTGTTGCGCTAAACTTTCTTGTAAATGCCTGAACAATGTGTTTACAACTCTGAGCCTTCGCATATATTGCTCTCTGGGCATAGAAAAACTTCCCCCCATTTTCTTTAAAGTAACCTTTTATTATCCTGTCTAGAGTTACCTGCTTATTCCTCTTTCATCCTACATGTGTTACATGTATGTTACAGCACTTGCCAAACTCTATTTTAATATACACACATTACTTGTCTTATTTACCTTTGTGTTCCTGGTTTCCAAACAAATTGTCAGGTACATAGTATGCAAACAATGTGCTTCAAGTTTAATTACTCATTTTTCTCTCCTTTCAAAATACTAAAAAATTTTCTTTTTTACTCTCCTAAAATAGAACCATAGATAGAAAAGTTCTTCTTAATAATATATTAAAATCACCCAGTGGTAAATACATACACACAGATAGATGCTAACTGCAGGTATATATTCAATCAAAACTGAGTGGAGGCTGAATCTACTTTTCTTATTTTATTTTCAGCACAATTCCACCTTCAGGGGATATCACCAGTGCCTAGAAGAGTGCCTGGCACACAGAAAATGACTTGTTGAATAAATAAATGAATGCTTGCATAAAAACCATGTCATTAAATGCTAAACAGCATTTCATAAACTAGATGTATTATAGGAACTCAGAAATAAAGTAACAAATCAGAAAAACAGTGAACTAAGGAGTAGAAAGTTTGGTATCTGCCATTTTCTAGTTTTATAGCTTTGAGCAAGAAACATTTAAACTGATCTTTAACTTCTTAATTTGTAAAAATAATAGATTAGGCTAGTTTTCAAATTATTTTACCAGAAGTCTCCATTGTTGAATGAAATGTAAATGGAATTGCCATTAAATAAAACAGAAAAGATTCATTAGTAAAAATTCATAAGATCAAGTTATGATACTACTTATTTATATTCATTATTAAGAATGGGCCGGTGGCTCACTCCTGTAATCCTAGCACTTTGGGATGCCAAGGTGGGAGGACTGCTTGAGGCCAGGAGCTTGAGATCAGCCTGGGCAACATAGCAGAACCCTGTCTCTACAAAAAATTTTTACAAATTAGTTGGGCATGGTGGTGCATGCCTGTAGTCCCAGCTACCTGGGAGACTGAGGCAGGAAGACTGCTTGAGCTCAGGAGTTTGAGGCTGCAATAAACTATGATCATGCCACTGCACTTCAGTTTGGGCAACAGGGCTAAAGTGCATCTCTTAAAAAAAAAAAAAAAAGAATGAACATAGGTGACAACTGCAATTTTAAATTATCCTCATCAGCAATGGCATTTTCTGTATTTTGTTTTGGTTTTACAATGTTGATACAATTCTGATTACCACAAATACACTATTACAAATGGTAACAGTTATTAAAAAAATAATTTGGCAATATTAAGATTTCTGCAATTAAAATGGTCCAGTGGCTTGAATGAGGAGTATAGAAAATTCTGTTTTCAAAACTGAGGGACTATAATCATTATTCATATTTCTGGTCACAAATATAAAAAATAGACAAGAACCACCCAAAACTTAAATTAAGCAAGAAAACTTTCTTTAATATAGTATTATCATATTAACTTCTCATTGCAAACTAAAGTGCCAAAGTACACATGGCAGAAAGATACCCCTATTTCTGTTTGTACTTAATGTGCCATCCTAGTGCCAATCATAACCTCGAAAGACACAGTCCTGAACACCCTAATCCTGAATGCTGAAATCCCAGAAGATCAAAATCCTTAAAGTCTAAAATCTTGAAAATCAGAATCCCAAAAACTTAAAATTTCAAATGCTGAAATCCTGAAAGCCAAATTTTGAGGAAGAGATTAGTGATTTTCACTTGTACACGAGACAGTTGGATCATGTTAGGTGGAACGATTACTTTGTTCTTGTCTTTATTTGGAAGTTAAGTGTAGTTTAAGGGGATGTGTTTGGATGTCAGGTTGATAAGAGGTGGACTGGTGGGCTTAAGTTTAGGTGTTAACTTGACTAGGTTAAGTAATACCTAGTAAAACATTATTTTTAGTGTATCTGTGATGGTGTTTCCAGGAGTGTGAGTCTGAGTGAACTAACTGGGAAAGTTCTTCTCTCATTGTTGGCAGGCACCATCCAATCTGATGGGGGCCTGGAGAGAAGTAATACAGAAGGCAAACTGGTCTCTTTGAGAACTTGGACACACATTTCTTTTGCTGCTTTGGACATCAGAACTACAGGTTGCTGGGCTTTGGACTCCAGGACTTACACCAGTGGCATCCCAGGGTCTCCAGCTTGCAGACGGCCTGCAATGGGACTTTTCAGCCATCATAATAGCATGAGCCAAGTCCCCTAATAAATCTCCCCTCATATATCTATATACATATTCTCTTGGTTCTCTCTCTCTGGTCAACTCTGTCTAATATAGATTTCATATCAAGAAGCCAAATATCCTTCCTTCTTACTGTATTCCTCACAACACTATGGAAGAGATCTGTGAAATTGTTCTGTTGCAAAAGAGCTGTGATCAGGTAAGTGTACAAGGCTGCTTAATAATGACAGATACAAAGTTTAAAAGCTAATTATTATTGGTGTGTGAAAGCAGAAAATTGCTTAATTGAAATGTCTGGGCAGTAACCAGACTTTCAAGTGACAGCATTTACTTACAAAATGTGTAGACCACTACGACTCTCCAAATACAAGTGCAGTGAGTGTTTTGAAGATCACAGAAGTGAAAAGGCAGACGAAAAATACAAAAAATCTCTCCTACCAAATTATCAGTTGTGTATGACTTTGTAGCTTCACATATAGCACCAATATGATACACTATGTATTTCATCTTTGCATCATTTCCAATACTGGATGTACAAAATGTGTAAGACTTTTAGAGAGTTCTAATTCATTTTATGCATTTATTGCAAATTTGACTTCACGAAAGTACATTATCGCAAGTTGACTTTGTGTGAAAGCATTGTGGGTGTATATAAAATGTTGAAACTTCCTCAATAAATCAAGAGAGGTCCTTTTCGTATATCTGCATTTCTAAAAGATAAAAACTAAAATTCTCGTGATCTTGGCTCTTTGGGCATATGTGGTGGTGACCCATTAAGGCTTTTGATTAATCTCATCAAAAGTCTTAGGTTGTCTGTCATGGTATTTCAGATGACTGCAATCATAAAGCTGGGTGCAAACAATTACCAACTGTAGTAACATGTGCTTATATATTTCACTTTTTGGCCTATTTCTTCATGAATATGGTTCATCTGCTCATAACTGTTTCACCTATGTGACTGTCTTTAGTATACCTGTTTCTGCTTGCAAAAATATGAATGTTATTATTTCCTATTTCATTGTGTAAAGTGGCCTGTGAAGTGTTGTGACATGTTTTTATGTTTATCAAATAGATTTTCTTTTCAAAGTGTAAATAAAAGTCTTTAAAGACTTTTTAAAATTACTTTTTCCAGAATAACATTTTTGAGATTTTGATCTTTTGAGATAGTAACTTTCAAGATTTTAGACATTAGGGAATTTGATGTTTCAGGATTTCAATATTTGGGATTATAGCTTCAGGATTGTGGCTTCTGGGATTTTGGCCCAAATCTATGGCATACACATGCTGCAGCAGTGGTCTTGCTTGTATAATTTGATTTGGATATGTAATATTGCACCCAAGATTTTAAAAGGCCAGCTATAAACTTAAAAATAAAAACATATGGGCTGGGCGTGGTGGCTCACACCTGTAATCTCAGCACTTTGGGAGGCCGAGGCGGGTAGATGACAAGGTCAGGAGATCGAGACCATCCTGGCTAATATGGTGAAACCCTGTCTCTACTGAAAATACAAAACATTAGCCAGGCGTGGTGGCATGTGTCTATAGTCCCAGCTACTTGGGAGGCTAAGGCAGGAGAATAGCTTGAACCCAGGAGGTGGAGGTTGCACTGAGTCAAGATTGCACCACTGCACTCCAGCCTGGGTGACAGAGCGAACATATAAAAAATAAATAAAAACATATATTCATAGGAAGTTCAAATACCTACATAAAAATTAGTAAGGAAGCTTTAATTGGCAGTCCATAAAAATATAAACTAATAGGGCAGCTTAGTTTTATTTTGTGATCCCTAATGTGTTACACTTTGGTACAACACATCTGAGTGTGCATGTTATTTTTATTACAGTCTTCAAATATTTAATATGCTTAAAATATTTAAATGTTGCAGCCAACATTTGGGAAACCTTGAAGAACCTCCTGTGAACTGGATATTCTTTCTAGTCCTTTCAATTCTATCATTTCTACATAATCTAGAAAAGCAAGGGCCAGACGTGGTGGCTCACGCCTGTAATCTCAGCACTTTGGGAGGCTGAGACGGGCGGATCACCTGAGGTCGGGAGTTCGAGACCAGCCTGACCAACATGGAGAAACCCCGTCTCTACTAAAAATACAAAATTAGCCTGGTGTGGTGGTGCATGCCTGTAGTCTCAGCTACTTGGGAGGCTGAGGCAAGAGAATCGCTTGAACTCAGGAGGTGGAGGTTGCAGTGAGCCAAGATCGTACCACTGCATTCCAGCCTGGGCAACAGAGCAAGACTATGTCTCCAAAAAACAAAAACAAAAACAAAAACAAAAAAAAAAACAAGAAATAATTTATAAAGATTTTTTTGATTTCTTCAAATAAATCTTGTACAAATTTACTGAGATTAGACACTCATGGGAGAAGAAAGAGCCTGATCAGACAGAAGTAGAGAACTTGTGTTAGGGAGTATCAAGAAATATTACATTTAAGAAAACATGTCAATCTTCCTAAAACAGGCAGATTCCCTACACAGATAAGCTAAAAACAGCTTGGTATCATCAATCCATGACACCTTATAAACAGAAATATTGCTGGTCTATAGGTATCTTAACTTACAAATGCAATTTCATTCCTATGTAGCTATTTTTTGATAACATCTGTCAGATGTAGAATATCTTTTCACTGAATTTGCCTTCATTTACTTGAAGAATATATTCTGATTTGAACTATAGAGGAAACTCTCTTAACTGACTTCTATTTAAACAAATCACTGAATTAATCAAAATTGCATTCCCTTTTGGACACAGACAGAATGGAAAGAGACAGGAAGAAAGCAAGCCACCTGGAAAACATATTTGAGGATATTGTCTATGAAAACTTTCCCAATCTCACTAGAGAGGCCAACATTCAAATTCAAGAAATGCAGAGAACCCCTGCAAGATATTACACGAGAAGACCATTCCTAAGACATAATCATCAGATTTTTCAAGGTTGAAATGAAAGAAAAAAATGTTAAAGGCAGCTAGAGAGAAGGGGCAGGTCACCTACAAAGGAAATCTCTTCAAGCTAATAGCAGACCTTTCAGCAGAAACCCTACAAGCCAGAAGAGACTGGGGCCCTATATTCAGCATTCTTGAAGAAAAAAATGTCCATCCAAGCATTTCATATCCAGGCAAACTAAGCTTCACAAGTGAAGGAGAAATAAGATCCTTTTCAGACAAGCAAATGCTAAGAGAATTCATTACTACCAGACCTGCCTTATAAGAGTTCCCTCGATATGGAAAGGAAAGACTGTTACCAGTCACTTCAGAAAAAGTGCACAGATGAGTGACACTATAAAGCAACCACACAAACAAATCTGCAAAACCAGCTAACCAAACAATGACATTATTGATATGTACAGATTTGATCCTAACTATGAATGTAAGTGGATGAAATGCCCCAATTAAAAGGCACAGAATAGCAAGCTAGAAAAAGAAGCAAGACTCAAAAGTGTGCTGTCTTCAAGTGATCCATCTCACATTCAATGACACCCATGGGCTCAAAGTAAAGGGATGGAGAAAACTCTACCAAGAAAATAGAAAAAAGCAGAGGTTGCTACTCTAATTTCAGACAAACAGATTTTAAACCAATAATGATCAAAAAAGACAATGAAGAGCACATGTAATGCTTACCATTATGTAAATGACAAAGGGTTCAATTCAACAAGAAGACCTAACTATCTAAATATATATGCACCCAACAGAGGAGCACCCAGATTCATAAAACAAGTTATTAGAGACCCATGAAGAGGTATAGATTCCCACACAATAATAGTGGGAGACTTCAACACCATACTGACAGTGTTAGACAGATCATCAAGGCAGAAAACTAAAAATGCTATACTGGACTCTTGACCAAATGGACATAATAGACATCTACAGAATTCTCTACCCCAAAACACCAGAATATACATTCTTCTCATCGCCACATGACACATACTCTAAAATGGATCACACATTTGAACACAAAACAATCCTTCGCAAATGCAAAGCACCAAAATCAACCAACTCCACTCCTGGACCACAGCACAATAAAAACAGAAATCAACAGTAAGATAATCACTCAAAACCATACAAGTACATGGAAATTAAACAACCTGCTCCTGAATGACTTTTAGGTAAATAATGAAATTAAGACTGAAATCCAGAAACTCATTGAAACTAATGAGAAAAAAGCTACAACATACCAGAATCTCTTGGACATAGCTAAGGCAATGTTAAAAGCAAAGTTTATAGCATTAAACAATCAAATCAAAAAGTGGGAAAATTCTCCAATTAACAACCTGACATTACAACTAGAAGTAGTAGAAAAGCAAGACAAAAGTAATCCCAAAGCTAGCAAAAGACAAGAAATAACAAAAATCAGAGCTGAACTGAGGGAAATTGAGCCAGGAAAACCCACACAAAATATGAACGAATCCAGAATTCATTTCTTTGAAAAAGTGAATAGGATAGATAGACCAGTTGCTAGACAAATAAAGAAAAAAGAAGATCTGAATGAACACAATTAGAAATGACAAAGGGTACGTTACTACTGACGCCGCAAAAAAACAAAAAAACCATCGGCCACCACTGTGAACACAAACAAGAAAATCTGGAAGAAATGTATAAACTCTGGAAATATATAACCTCTCAAGACTGAACCAGGATGAAACTGAATCCCTGAACAGATCAATAATGAGTTCTGAAATTGAATCAGTAATAAAAAGCCTACCAACCAGGAAAAAATCCAGGACCAGATGGATTCACAGCTGAATTCTACCATTCTACCAGGTGTATAAAGAAGATTTGGTACCATTTTTACTGAAACTATTAAAAAAAGAAAAAGAAAACAAACAAACAAACAACAACACAAATGGGGAAGAGGGACTCCTCCCTAACTCATTCTATGAAACCAGCATCAGCCTGATGACAAAGTTGGCAGACACACAACAAAAAAAGAAAACTTCAGGCCAATCTCCTTGATGAATATCAGTGCAAAAATCCTCAACAAAATACTAGCAAATTGAATACAGAAGCACACAAAAAGCTAATCCACCACGATCAAGTAAGCTCCATCCCTGGGATGCCAGGTTGGTTCCACATATGCAAGTCAATAAATGTGAGTCATCACATAAACAGAACTAAATACAAAAACTACATGATCATCTCAATAGATGCAGAAAAGGCTTTTAATAAAATTCAACTTCTCTTCATGTTAAAAACCATCAATAAACTAGGCATTCAAGGAACATACTTCAAAGTAATAAGAGCCATCTATGACAAACCCACAGCCAACATCATACTGACTTGGCAAATGCTGAGAGAATTCCCCTTGAAAACCAGCACAAGACAAGGATGCCCTCTCTTACCACTCCTATTCAACATAGTACTGGAAGTCCTGGCCAGGGCACTCAGTAAAGAGAAAGAAATAAAAGGCATCCAAATAGAGGGGAAGTCAAACTACCCTTGTTTGCAGAGGCCATGATTTTATATCTAGAAAACCTCATAGTCCCTTCCTTTAATCTGATAAAAATTAAGCTGAGTTTCAGAATACAAAATCAAAGAACAAAAATCAGTAGCATTCCCATACAACAACAATATCAAAGCCGAGGTCAAATCAGGAACACAATCCCGTTTACAACTGCCAAAAAAAGAATAAAATACCTAAGAATATAGCTAACCAGGGATGTGAAAGATCTCTACAACAAGAATTACAAAACACTGCTCAGAGAAATCAGAGACAATACAGACAAATAAAAAAACATTCCATGCTCATGGATAGGAAGACTCAATATCGTTAAAATGGCCATACTACTGAAAACAATTTACAGATTCAATGCTATTCCTATCAAACTACCAATGACATTCTTCATAGAATTAGAAAACCTATTTTAAAATTCATATGAAACCAAAACAGCACCCAGATAGCCAAAGCACTCCTAAGGAAAAAGAACAAAGGCGAAAGCATCACATTATCCAACTTCAAACTATACTATGAGGCTACAGTAACCAAAAGAGCATGGTACGGGTACCAAGACAGACACATAGACCAATGGAATAGAATAGAGAGCCCAGAAATAAAGCTGCACACCTACAACCATCTGATCTCCAACAAAGTTGACAAAAATAAGCAATGGAGAAAGAATTCCCCATTCAATAAATGTTGATGGGATAATTGTCTAGCCATGTGCAGAAGATTGAAACTGGACCCCTACCTTACACCACACACAAAAATCAACTCAAGATGGATGAAAGACTTAAATGTAAAACCTAAAACTATAAAATTCCTGAAAGATAACCTAGGAAATACTATTCTGGATATAGGACTTGGCAAAGATTTCATGATGAACACAGCAGAAGCCATTGCAACAAAAAACCAAAATTGACAAATGGGATCTAATTAAACTAACGAGCTCCTGCACAGAAAAAGTAACTATCTATAGAGCAAAGAGACAACCTACAGAATGGGAGAAAGTATTTGCAAACTATGCATCTGACAAGCCTCTAATATCCAGAATTTATAAGAAACTTAAACAAATGAACAAGAAACAAACAACCCCGCTAAAAAGTGGGCAAAGGACATTAAGGGACACTTTGCAGAAGAAGACATATATGCAGCCAACAAGCATATGAAAAAATGCTTAACATCACTAATCATCAGAGAAATGCAAATCAAAACCACAAGGAGATACCATCTGACACCAATCAGAATGGCTACTATTAAAAAGTAAAAAACAAACAAACAAACAAACAAAAAAAACAGATGCTGGTGAGGTTCTGGAGAAAAGTGAGTGTTTAACGGGAGTGTAAGTTGGTTCAGCCATGGTGGAAAGCAGTTTGGTGATTTCTCAAAGAGCTTAAAACAGAATTACCATTCGATCCAGCTATTCCATTTTGGGGTATATACCCAAAGGAATATAAATCATTCTATCATAAAGACACATGCATGTGTATGTCCACTGGAGTGCTATTCAAAATAGGATATACATGGAATTAACCTAAATGTCCATCAATGGTAGACTGGATAAAGAAAATGTGGCACATATACACCATAGAATACTATGAAGCCATAGAAAAGAATAAGATCGTGTCCTTTGAAGAGACATGGATGGAGCTGCAGGCCATTATCCTAAACAAACACAGAAACAGAAAAGCAAATGCCACATGTTCTCACTTATAAGTGCAAGCTAAACAACGAGAACACATGGATAACAGATGGAGACACTGGGACCTACTTGAGAGTGGAGGTTGGGGGAGAGAGAAGATCAGAAAAAATACCTATCAGGTAGTATGCTTATTACCTGGGTGATGAAATTGTCTGTACACCAAACCCCTGTAACACGCAGTTTACCTATATAACAAACCTGCACATGTACACCAAACCTAAAATAAATGTTAAAACTCAGACAGAATGTTTACCTCTGCTCTTACTGGTTGTATGGTTTCCAACATGAGTTGTGTTGTTTCCAAAGTGTTATAAGCCAATAATATTTATTGGTCTAATTTGGAAATTTAATAAAATATTTTGTAAACTGATGAAATATAAATATAAAAAGTGAATGTTTCCATGAAAAATAAGTTGAAAGCAAAGTTTTAACACCAGCCTCCTGGGTTGAATGAAATGAGAGAGAGGAGAATTATAGGGAAAGGAATCCTAAAAATCTGGAATAATTCTGTACTCAGATCACCTTGCAAGTGGCTTTGAGTTATTGTTCCTCTCCAAAGTGGGGGAGGAAAAAGGGAAGTGTTTTATGTTACATTATGTGTAAAGACAGACTGTACTCCAATCAGTAAACTCATACAAAGCCAGTAGAAATTTATTCAAGATAAAACAAAATGTTTAATTATAAGTAATTTTAGATAATTATCTGTTTAAACAAATCTTTTTGATTAACCAACTATTGGTTCAGATTGTGTTGGGTAAGAGGCCTTTTCTTACTGTTGCAAAAGTAATACTTAATTGCGAGAATCTGAATTTCATGTTGAGATGAAGTTGTATAGAGTTTAAGGTTGATTTTTTATTTTATTCTCTTATTATTTTGAAAAACATATAGATAAAGAACATAGTATGTAATATTAAGTGGAAATATCTATTAGATATAAAATCTCTGAAAATAAATATACCTAACAATAGCCCAAAAACAACTGACATTTGTAAATGATAGAATTACAATGAGAAGTTGACTGTCAGCCAGCAAACATTTCTCAAAAATGGATAAATAAAATAGGCAAGAAATTAATGAAGATATACAAGATCTAAACTATAATAAACCAATGTGCTCAATCTATTAGAAACACACAGGGAATGACATAAATTTACAGGAATTATAGATACATGTTTTTTTTTAAAAAAACAACATATGAAATTAAAAAAATTAGCACAGTATGTTGGTTAAGAGCATAATTTCTGGATCCAGACTGCTAGGATTACATCTTAGTCTGCTACTTGCTGTGAGATTTAGTCACAGTTACTTCCCTAACCCTTAGGTTCCTTATCTGCCAAATGAAGATATAGGTTGTCCAGAAAATGGAATAAAGGAAGATTTGCAAAGGGCTTAGTGCCTGGCACTAAGTAAGCATTAAATAGTAAGCACTAAATTCATTAATTGTAAATAAATAGTTGGCCACAAGGGAAATCTCAATGATTCCAGACAACTACAATCACACAGAATGTATCCTCTGATCAAATTCTCATAAAAATAAAATGCCATAAGAAAATGTTATTGCCAAAAACCGATATGTTTGCAAATTTTTAAAATAGTCATCAATATACAGGCAGCATTTTTAAAAATTATACTTTAAGTTCTGGGGTACATGTGCAGAATGTGCATATTTGTTACATAGGTATACATGTGCCATGGTGGTTTGCTGCACCCATCAACCTGTCATCTCCATCAGGTATTCCTCTTAATGCTATCCCTCCCCTAGCCCCCCTAACCCTGCAACAGGCCCTGGTGTGTGATGTTCCCCTCCCTCTAACCATGTGTTTTCATTGTTTAACTCCCACTTACGAGTGAGAACCTGTGGTGTTTGGTTTTCTGTTCTTATGTTAGTTTGCTGAGAATGATGGTTTCCAGCTTCATCTATGTCCCTGCAAAGGACATGAACTCATCCTTTTTCATGGCTGCATAGTATTCCATGGTCTATATGTGCCAAATTTTCTTTATCCAGTCTATCATTGATGAGCATATCGGTTGGTTCCAAGTCTTTGCTATTGTGACCAGTATTGCAATAAACACATGTGTGCATGTGTCTTTATAGTAGAATGATTTATAATTCTTTAGGTATATATCCAGTAGTGGGATTGCTGGGTCAAATGGTAGTTCTAGTTCTAGATCCTTGAGGAATTGCCACACTCTCTTCCACAATGGTTGAACTAATTTACACTCCCACCAACAGTATAAAAGCATTCCTATTTCTCCACATCCTCCCCAGCATCTGTGGTTTCCTGAATTGTTAATGATCACCGTTCTAACTGGCATGAGATGGTATCTCATTGTGGTTTTGATTTGCATTTCTCTAATGACCAGTGATGATGAGCTTTTTTTTCATATGTTTGTTGGCTGCATAAATGTCTTCTTTTGAGAAGTATCTGTTCATATTCTGCTCCCATTTTTTGATGGGATTGTTTCTTTATTTCTTGTAAATTTGTTTAACTTTTTTGTAGATTCTGGATATTAGCCCTTTGTCAGATGGATAGATTGCAAAAATTTTCTCCCATTCTGTAGGTGGCCTGTTTGCTTTTGATGACAGTTTCTTTTGCTGTGCAGAAGCTTTTTAGTTTAATTGGATCCCATTTGTCAATTTTGGCTTTTGTTGTTATAGCTTTTGGTGTTTTGGTCATGAAAGCTTTGCCCATGCTTATGTCTTGAATGGTATTACCCAGGTTTTCTTCTATGCTTATGTCTTGAATGGTATTGCCCAGGTTTTCTTCTAGGGTGTTTATGGTTTTAGGTTTTACATTTAAGTCTTTAATTCATCCTGAGTTCATTTTTGCATAAGGTGTGAGGAAAGGGGTACAGAGTCTGTTATCTGCATATGGCTAGCTAGTTTTCCCAATACCATTTATTGAATACGGAATCCTTTCACCATTGCTTGTTTTTGTCAGGTTTGTCAAAGGTCAGATGGTTATAGATGTGTGGTGTTATTTCTGAGGCCTCTGTTCTGTTCCATTGGTCTATATCTCTGTTTTGGTACCAGTACCATGCTGTTTTGGTTACTGTAGCCTTGTAGTATAGTTTTAAGTCAGGTAGTGTGATGCCTGCAGATTTGCTCTTTTTCCTTAGGATTGTCTTGGTTATATGGACTCTTTTTTGGTTCCACATGAAATTTAAGGTAGTTTTTCTAGTTCTTTGAATAAACTCAATGGTAGCTTAATGGGGATAGCATTGAATCTATAAATTACTTTGGGCAGTATGGCCATTTTCATGATACTGATTCTTCCGATCTATAAGCATGGAATGTTTTTCCATTTCTTTGCATCCTCTCTTATTTCCTTGAGCAGTGGTTTGTAGTTCTCCTTGAAGAGGTCCTTCACTTCCCTTGTAAGTTGTATTCCTAAGTGTTTTATTTTCTTTGTAGCAATTGTGAATGGGAGTTCACTCATGATTTGGCTCTCTGTCTGTTATTGGTGTATAGGAATGCTTGTGATTTTTGCACATTGATTTTGTATCCTGAGACTTTGCTGAAGTTGCTTATCTGCTTACGGAGATTTTGGGCTGAGATGATGGGGTTTTCTAAATATACAATCATGTCATCTGCAAACAGAGACAATTTGACTTCCTCTCTTCCTATTTGAATACCCTTTATTTCTTTCTCTTGCTTAATGTCCCTGGCTAACACTTCCAATACTATGTTGAATCGGAGTGGTGAGAGAGGGCATCCTTGTCTTGTGCTGGTTTTCAAAGGGAATGCTTCCAGTTTTTGCACATTCAGTATGATATTGGCTGTGAATCTGTCATATACAACTCTTATTATTTTGAGATACATTCAGTCAATACCTAGTTTATTGATAGTTTTTAGCATGAAGGGGTGTTGAATTTTATCAAAGGTCTTTTCTGCCTCTATTGAGATAATCATGTGGTTTTTGTCACTTGTTCTGTTTATGTAATGGATTTTGTTTACTGAATTGCATATGTTGAACTAGCCTTGCATTCCTGTGATGAAGCTGACTTGATCATGGTGGATAAGCTTTTTGATGTAGTGCTGGATTTGGTTTGCCAGTATTTTATTGAGGATTTTTGCATCAATGTTCATCAGGGATATTGGCCTGAAATTTTCCTTTTTTGTTGTGTTTCTGCCAGGTTTTGGTATCAGGATGATGCTGGTTTCATAAAATGAGTTAGGGAGGATTTCCTCTTTTTCTATTGTTTGGAATAGTTTCAGAAAGAATGGTATCAGCTCCACTTTGTACCTCTGGTAGAATTTGGCTGTGAATCTGTCTGGTCCTGGACTTTTTTTTGGTAAGCTATTAATTACTGCCTCAATTTAAGAAGTTGTTATTGGTCTACTCAGGGATTCGACTTCTTCCTGGTTTAGACTTGGAAGGGTGTATGTGCCCAGGAATTTATTCATTTCTTTTAGATTTTCTAGCTTATTTGCTTAGAGGTGTTTATAGTATTCTCTGATGGTGGTTTGTATATCTGTGGGATCAGTGTGATATTCTCTTTATCATTTTTTTATTGCATCCAGGTGATTTCTCTCTCTTTTCTTTATTAGTCTGGCTAGCAGTCTATCTATTTTGTTGATCTTTTCAATAAACCAGCTCCTGGATTCATTGATTTTTTGAAGGGTTTTTTGCAGCTCTATCTCCTTCAGTTCTCCTCTGATCTTAGTTATTTCTTGTCTTCTGCTAGCTTTTGAAATTCCTTGCTCTTGCTTCTCTAGTTTTTAAAAAATGTGATGTTAGCGTGTTGATTTTAGATCTTTCCCGCTTTCTCTTGTGGGGAATTTAGTGCTATAAATTTCCCTCGCAATACTGCTTTAAATGTGTCCCAGAGATTCTGTTACATTGTGTCTTTGTTCTCATTGGTTTCAAGGAACATTTTTGTTTCTGCCTTAATTTCGTTATGTACCCAGTATTCATTCAGGAGCAGGTTGTTCAGTTTTCATGTAGTTGTATGGCTTTGAGTGAGTTTCTTAATCCTGAGTTCCAATTTGATTGCACTGTGGTCTGAGAGACTGTTTGTTATGATTTCTGTTCTTTTGTATTTGCTGAGGAGTGTTTTATTTCCAATTATGTCGTTAATTTTAGAATAAGTGTGATGTGGTGGTGAGAAGAATATATATTCTGTTGATTTGGGGTGGAGAGTTCTGTAGATGTCTATAAGGTTTGCTTGGTCCAGAGCTGAGTTCAAGTCCTGAATATCCTTGTTAATTTTCTGTCTCATTGGTCTGTCTACTGTTGACAGTGAGGTGTTAAAGTCTCCCAGTATTATTGTGTGGGAGTCTAAGTCTCTTTGTAGGTTCCTAAGAACTTGCTTTACAAATCCGAGTGCTCCTGTATTAGATGCGTACATATTTAGGACAGTTAGCTCTTCTTGTTGCATTGATCCCTTACCTATTATGTAATGCCCTTCTTTGTCTCTTTTGATATTTGTTGGTTTAAAGTCTGTTTTATCAGAGACTAGGACTGCAATCCCTGCTTTTTATTGCTTTCCAATTGCTTGGTAAGTATTGCCCTATCCCTTTATTTTGAACCTATGTATGTCCTTGCACACAAGCTGGGTCTCCTGAATACAGCACACTGATGGGTCTTGACTCTTTATCCAATTTGCCAGTCTGTGTCTTTTAATTGGGGCATTTAGCCTGTTTACATTTAAAGGTAATATTGTCATGTCTGAAACTGATCCTGTCATTATGATGCTAGCTGATTATTTTGCCCATTAGTTGATGCAATTTCTTCATACTGTTGATGGTCTTTACAATTTGGTATGTATTTGCAGGGGCTGGTATCGGTTCTTCATTTCTATGTTTAGTGCTTCCTTCAGGAACTCTTGTAAGGCAGGCCTGGTGGTGACAAACTCTCTTCGCATTTGCTTGTCTGTGAAGGATTTTATTTCTCCTTCGCTTATGAAGCTTCGGCTGGATATGGAATTCTGGGTGGAAAATTCTTTAAGAATGTTCAATATTGGTTTCCACTTTCTTCTGGCCTGCAGGGTTTCTGCAGAGAGATCTGCTGTTAGTCTGATGGGCTTCCCTTTGTGGGTAACTCGACCCTTCTCTCTGGTTGCCCTTAACATTTTTTCCATCATTTCAACCTTAGTAAATCTGACAATTATGTGTCTTGGGGTTGCTCTTCTCGAGGAGTACCTTTTTGGTGTTCTCTGTATTTCCTGAATTTGAATGTTGGCCTGTCTTGCTAGGTTGGGGAAGTTCTCCTGGATAATATCCTAAAGAGTGTTTTCCAACTTGGTTCCATTCTCCCCGTCACTTTCAGGTACACTAATCAAACGTAGATTTGGTCTTTTCACATAGTCCCATATTTCTTGGAGGCCTTATTTCTTTTCATTCTTTTTTCTCTAATCTTGTCTTCTCACTTTATTTCATTAAATTGATCTTCAGTCTCTGATATCCTTTCTTCCACTTGATCATTTCATCTATTGATACTTGTGTATGCTTCACGAAGTTCTCATAGTGTGTTTTTCAGCTCCATCAGGTCATTTATGTTCTTTAAAGTGGTTATTCTAGTTAGCCATTTGTCTAACCTTTTTTCAAGGTTCTTAGCTTCCTTGCATTGGATTAGAACATGCTCTGTTAGCTCGGAGGAGTTTGTTATTAACCACCTTCTGAAGCCTACTTCTGTCAATTTGTCAAATTCATTCTCTGTCCAGTTTTCTTCCCTTGCTGGTGAGGAGTTGTGATCCTTTGAAGGAGAAGAGGCATTCTGGGTTTTGGAATTTTCAGCCTTTTTGCACTGGTTTCTCCCCATCTTCGTGGATTTATCTACCTTTGGTCTTTGATGTTGGTGACCACTGGATGGGGTCTCTGAGTGGACATCCTTTTTGTTGATGTTGATACTATTCCTTTCTGTTTGTTAGTTTTCCTTGTAACAGGCCCCTCTGCTGCAGGTCTGCTGGATCTTGCTAGAGGTCCACTTCAGACCCTGTTTGCTGGGTATCACCAGTAGAGGCTTCAGAAGAGCAAAGATTGCTGCCTATTCCTTCCTCTGGAAGCTTCTTCCCAGAGGGGCACTTGTCAGATGCCTGCCAGAGCTCTTCTGTATGAGGTGTCTGTTGGCCCCTACTGAAAGGTGTCTCCCAGTCAGGATACACGGGGGTCAGGGACGCACTTGAGGAGGCAGTCTGACCCTTATCAGAGCTCAAACGCTGTGCTGGGAGATACACTGCTCTCTTCAGAGCTGTCAGGCATGGATGTTTAAGTCTGCTGAAGCTGCACCCACAACTGCCCCTTCCCCCAGGTGCTGTGTCCCAGGGTGATGGGATTTTTATCTATAAGCCCCTGACTGGGGCCACTGCCTTTCTTTCAGAGATGCCCTGCCCAGAGAGAAGGAATCTAGAGAGGTAGTCTGGCCGCAGCAACCTTGCTGAGCTGCAGTGGGCTCCACCCAGTTCGAACTTCCTGGCAGCTTTGTTTACACTATGAGGGTAAAACTGCCTACTCAAGCGTCAGCAATGGTGGATGCCCCTCCCCCACCAAGCTCCAGTATCCTAGGTGAACCTCAGACTGCTGTGCTGGTAGAGAGAATTTCAAGCCAGCGGATCTTAGCTTGCTGGGCTCCCTGGGGGTGGGATCCACTGAGCTAGACCACTTGGCTCCCTGGCTTCAGCCCCCTTTCCAAGGGAGTGAACGGTTCTGTCTCACTGGCTTCAGGCACCACCGGGGTATGAAAAAAAACTCCTGCAGCTAGCTTGGTGTCTGCCCAAACGGCTGCCCAGTTTTGTGCTTGAAACCCAGGACCCTGTTGGTGTAGCACTGAGGGAATCTCCTGGTCTGCGGGTTGCAAAGACCGTGCGAAAAGTGCAATATCTGGGCCAGAGGTCACCGGTCCTCATGGCACAGCCCCTCACAAGGCTTCCCTTGGTTAGGGGAGGGAAATCGTGACCTGTGGTGCTTCCCCGGTGAGGTGATGCCCCACCCTGCTTTGGCTCGCCCTCCATGGGCTGCACCCACTGTCCAACTAGTCCCAATGAGATGAACCAGGTAGCTCAGTTGGAAATGCAGAAATCACTCGCCTTCTGCGTCCATCTCGCTCGGAGCTGCAGACCGGAGGTGTTCCTATTCAGCCATCTTGAGCTTAAACCTCTCACAGGCAGTATTAACAGGCAATTTGAGAATAATGATCACAAATTTGTAGCAGAATTCAAAGTGTGACTTTATCTAGCAGAACATCATTTTTCATGGGTGTGGTGGCTCATGCCCGTAATCCCAGCATTTTGGGAGGTCAAGACAGGTGGATCACTTGAGCCCAGGAGTTCAAGACTAGCCTCGGTAAAACAGCAAAACCCTGTCACTACCAAAAACACAAAAACGTTAGCTGGGTGTGGTGGTGTGTTCTTGTGGTCCCAGCTACTTGGGAGGCTAAGGTGGGGGATCGCTTGAGCCTGGGAGGCAGGAGGTTGCAGTGAGCAGAGATAGCACCACCATACTCCCAGCCTGAGCAACGGAGTGAGACCTTGTCACAAAACAAAACAAAACAAAGCAAAACAAAACAAAACATGACTTATCAGACAAGAGGGTAATATGGGTAGAGCTGGACCTGGCTTGTTGAGTATAGTGACAGAAAAAGCAAAAACAAAACAGATCATGTGATGCTTGCAATACAGTATCAAACTGTTCTAAAAACATAAACACAAATACACAGAGGTGAGGCAGAGAAGAATAATAAAGAGAATGTGGGAAAATGCTAATAATTGCTGAATTTGTGTTGAACTCTGAATTATTGCAACTTCTCTGTCATTGTTAAATTATTTCAAAAATAACGTTTTTAAAATATAAGAAAAATACAAAAATGAAATAGATTGGTTTTGAAGTTAGGGGACAAAAGACAGAGGGGTAATAAAGTTTGAGATATGCTAACTGTGTTACTGATAATATGGAAAATAGACTCTAAGCCATAATAAATGTTTAAATGAAGTTAAAGAAGTTGCCGTATGGGTATAAGGGAAGAAGGAAAGTAATTTTGGACATATAACAAGCAAGATGAACAGTCTGGCAGGAAAGAGACAAAATGCTGGGGAGACAAACACAGACTCATGAAAAGTATAACAAAAAAGTCATAAAATGCTCATATGAAGGGGAAAAACAATTCAAAACAATTCTATATCAGGTCAGAAAAGGTTAATATCATAATGGGATATTTCACTTTTGAATCTCTTCCTTACCTCCCTCAGGCTTACATATGGCTTAGAATAACTCAAGCTTAAAGTAATTGGGAAAAATAACTGAAATCCACCTTGGATGAATAGAGGAGGACTAACTTTGGCTAAGGAATGGATAGGAAGAAAGAAAAACTTCTGGGGAAGTTGATAGAAATGAGTTCCTCCACAGGTGTTAATCTGGAATTAGATTGATCTTAAATGTTTGGGAAAATACATAACTCTTATATGGGGTATGATTAATAGAAATAAAGAGATAAAACTGTCAGTAGTTGAAGACTATAGGATCAGTTACCTAGAAAACCCAAACTGAAAAAATTATGAGAACCAATGAGAAAGGTAGGTAGGGTGGATGGGCATAGTACTAACATATAAAAAGCAAGGTAAATTACCTTACCAAATAGTAAAATATACTTTAAAAGCCATAGTGTTGGTGCAGGAATAGGCAAATAGTGTAACAAGAGAGGGGCCACAAACTCACATAAAATGCAAATTTAGTTATGACACTGGTGGCATTTTAAACCACTGAAAAAAGGCTGGCTAATTCAATACATGATATTGGAGCAACTGAATACCCATTTGAAAAAAAGTAAGTTATTTTCATAACTTACAAAATTCACAAAAATGCATTCCAGATGACTCAGGACTTAAAAACTAAACCAAAGTAAAATATATGCGTTTTTAAAAAAGTATAGAAGAATTTGTGTATTTGTGCCATATTTATGATGGCCTTCTAAAAGATATAAAAAGCAAATGCCTAGGTGTATGTCCAACAGAGTTTTTCCTAGGGTTTCTTCTGAAATTTGTATGGTTATCAGGTCTTAGAGTTAAGTCTTTAATCCATCTTCAGTTCATTTTTGCATATGGCAAGAGATAGGGATCCAGTTTCATTCTTCTACATGTGGCTATCCAATTTTCCCAGCACCATTTATTGAATTGGGTGTCCTTTCCCCAAGTCATATTTCTGTACTCTTTCTAGAAAATCAATTGGTTGTAAGTACTTGGTTTTAATTCTGGGTTCTCTATTCTGTTCCATTGGTTTGTATATCTACTTTTATAACCGTACCATGCTGTTTTGGTTACTATAGCCTTGTATAATAGCATAATCTGAAGTCAGGTAATGTGATGCCTCCAGATTTGTTCTTTTTGGTTAGAATTGCTTTGGCTATTCTGGCTCTTTTTTAGTTCCATATGAATTTCATAATTTTTTTTTTCTAATTTTATAAAGAATGACATTGGTATTTTGATAAAAGTTGCACTAAATCTGTAGACTGTTTGGGGCACTATGGTCATTTTCATGATATTGTTTTTTCCAATCCATGAACATAGGATATATTTCCATTTGTTTGTGTCATCTATAATTTCTTTCAGCAGTGTTTTACAGTTCTCCTTGTATACATCTTTCACCTTCTTGGATAAGTATATGCCTAAATATTTTATTTTATTTTTTTGTAGCTATTGTAAAAGGGACTGAATTCTCAATCTGATCCTCAGCTTGGTTGTTTTTGGTTTATACCAATGCTACTGATTTGTATATATTGATTTTGTAACCTGAGACTTTACTAAATACATTTTTTAAATCTAGGAGTCTTTCAGAGGACTCTTTAGCATTTTCTAGGTATCAGATCAGATCACATCATTGGCAAACAGAGATAGTTCAACTTCCTCTTTTTCATTTTGAATACGCTTTATTTCTTTCTCTTTCTTGATTTGTCTGGCAAAGAATTTATGATGGGGGCTCGCGGAGCAAGATGGCCGAATAGGAACAGCTCCAGTCTCCAACTCCCAGCGCGAGCGACACAGAAGACCGGTGATCTCTGCATTTTCAACTGAGGTACTGGGTTCATCTCACTGGGGAGTGCCGGAGGATCGGTGCTGGTCATCTGCTGCAGCCCGACCAGCGAGAGCTGAAGCAGGGCGAGGCATCACCTCACCTGGGAAGCGCAAGGGGGAAGGGAATCCCTTTTCCTAGCCAGGGGAACTGAGACACACAACACCTGGAAAATCGGGTAACTCCCACCCCAATACTGCGCTTTAAGCAAACAGGCACACCAGGAGATCATATCCCACACCTGGCCGGGAGGGTCCCACACCCACGGAGCCTCCCTCATTGCTAGCACAGCAGTCTGTGATCTACCGGCAAGGGAGCAGCGAGGCTGGGGGAGGGGCGTCCGCCATTGCTGAGGCTTAAGTAGGCAAACAAAGCTGCTGGGAAGCTCGAACTGGGTGGAGCTCACAGCAGCTCAAGGAAACCTGCCTGTCTCTGTAGACTCCACCTCTGGGGACAGGGCAATAACAAACACAGCCGAAACCTCTGCAGACGCAAACGACTCTGTCTGACAGCTTTGAAGAGAGCAGTGGATCTCCCAACAGGGAGGCTGAGATCTGAGAAGGGACAGACTCCCTGCTCAAGTGGGTCCCTGACCCCTGAGCAGCCTAACTGGGAGACATCCCCCACTAGGGGCAGTCTGACACCCCACACCTCACAGGGTGGAGTACACCCCTGAGAGGAAGCTTCCAAAGCAAGAATCAGACAGGTACACTCGCTGTTCAGAAATATTCTATCTTCTGCAGCCTCTGCTGCTGATACCCAGGCAAACAGGGTCTGGAGTGGACCTCAAGCAATCTCCAACAGACCTACAGCTGAGGGTCCTGACTGTTAGAAGGAAAACTATCAAACAGGAAGGACACCTACACGAAAACCCCATCAGTACATCACCATCATCAAAGACCAGAGGCAGATAAAACCACAAAGATGGGGAAAAAGCAGGGCAGAAAAGCTGGAAATTCAAAAAATAAGAGCGCATCTCCCCCGGCAAAGGAGCGCAGCTCATCGCCAGCAACGGATCAAAGCTGGACGGAGAATGACTTTGACGAGATGAGAGAAGAAGGCTTCAGTCCATCAAATTTCTCAGAGCTAAAGGAGGAATTACGTACCCAGTGCAAAGAAACTAAAAATCTTGAAAAAAAAGTGGAAGAATTGATGGCTAGAGTAATTAATGCAGACAAGGTCATAAAAGAAATGAAAGAGATGAAAACCATGACATGAGAAATACGTGACAAATGCACAAACTTCAGTAACCGACTCGATCAACTGGCAGAAAGAGTATCAGCGATTGAGGATCAAATGAATGAAATGAAGCGAGAAGAGAAACCAAAAGAAAAAAGAAGAAAAAGAAATGAACAAAGCCTGCAAGAAGTATGGGATTATGTAAAAAGACCAAATCTACGTCTGATTGGGGTGCCTGAAAGTGAGGGGGAAAATGGAACCAAGTTGGAAAACACTCTTCAGGATATCATCCAGGAGAACTTCCCCAACATTCAAATCCAGGAAATACAGAGAACGCCACAAAGATACTCCTCGACAAGAGCAACTCCAAGACACATAATTGCCAGATTCACCAAAGTTGAAATGAAGGAAAAAATCTTAAGGGCAGCCAGAGAGAAAGGTCGGGTTACCCACAAAGGGAAGCCCATCAGACTAACAGCAGATCTCTCGGCAGAAACTCTCCAAGCCAGAAGACAGTGGGGGCCAATATTCAACATTCTTAAAGAAAAGAATTTTAAACCCAGAATTTCATATCCAGCCAAACTAAGTTTCATAAGTGAAGGAGAAATAAAATCCTTTACAGATAAGCAAATGCTTAGAGATTTTGTCACCACTAGGCCTGCCTTACAAGAGACCCTGAAGGAAGCACTAAATATGGAAAGGAACAACCGGTACTAGCCATTGCAAAAACATGCCAAAATGTAAAGACCATCGAGGCTAGGAAGAAACTGCATCAACTAACGAGCAAAATAACCAGTTAATATCATAATGGCAGGATCAAGTTCACACATAACAATCTTAACCTTAAATGTAAATGGACTAAATGCTCCAATTAAAAGACACAGACTGGCAAACTGGATAAAGAGTCAAGACCCATCAGTCTGCTGTATTCAGGAGACCCATCTCACACGCAGAGACATACATAGGCTCAAAATAAAGGGATGGAGGAAGATTTACCAAGCAAATGGAGAACAAAAAAAAGCGGGGGTTGCAATCCTAGTCTCTGATAAAACAGACTTTAAACCATCAAAGATCAAAAGAGACAAAGAAGGCCATTACATAATGGTAAAGGGATCAATTCAACAGGAAGAGCTAACTATCCTAAATATATATGCACCCAATACAGGAGCACCCAGATTCATCAAGCAAGTCCTTAGAGACTTACAAAGAGACTTAGACTCCCATACAATAATAATGGGAGACTTCAACACTCCACTGTCAACATTAGACAGATCAACGAGACAGAAAGTTAACAAGGATATCCAGGAATTGAACTCATCTCTGCAGCAAGCAGACCTAATAGACACCTATAGAACTCTCCACCCCAAATCAACAGAATATACATTCTTCTCAGCACCACATCGTACTTACTCCAAAATCGACCACATAATTGGAAGTAAAGCACTCCTCAGCAAATGTACAAGAACAGAAATTATAACAAACTGTCTCTCAGACCACAGTGCAATCAAACTAGAACTCAGGACTAAGAAACTCAATCAAAACCGCTCAACTACATGGAAACTGAACAACCTGCTCCTGAATGACTACTGGGTACATAACGAAATGAAGGCAGAAATAAAGATGTTCTTTGAAACCAATGAGAACAAAGATACAACATACCAGAATCTCTGGGATACATTTAAAGCAGTGTGTAGAGGGAAATTTATAGCACTAAATGCCCACAAGAGAAAGCAGGAAAGATCTAAAATTGACACTCTAACATCGCAATTAAAAGAACTAGAGAAGCAAGAGCAAACACATTCAAAGCTAGCAGAAGGCTAGAAATAACTAAGATCAGAGCAGAACTGAAGGAGATAGAGACACAAAAAACTCTCCAAAAAATCAATGAATCCAGGAGTTGGTTTTTTGAAAAGATCAACAAAATTGACAGACCACTAGCAAGACTAATACAGAAGAAAAGAGAGAAGAATCAAATCGACGCAATTAAAAATGATAAAGGGGATATCACCACCGACCCCACAGAAATACAAACTACCATCAGAGAATACTATAAACACCTCTACGCAAATAAACTGGAAAATCTAGAAGAAATGGATAATTTCCTGGACACTTACACTCTTCCAAGACTAAACCAGGAAGAAGTTGAATCCCTGAATAGACCAATAGCAGGCTCTGAAATTGAGGCAATAATTAATAGCCTACCAACCAAAAAAAGTCCAGGACCAGATGGATTCACAGCTGAATTCTACCAGAGGTACAAGGAGGAGTTGGTACCATTCCTTCTGAAACTATTCCAATCAATAGAAAAAGAGGGAATCCTCCCTAACTCATTTTATGAGGCCAACATCATCCTGATACGAAAGCCTGGCAGAGACACAACAAAAAAAGAGAATTTTAGACCAATATCCCTGATGAACATCGATGCAAAAATCCTCAATAAAGTACCGGCAAACCGGATTCAGCAACACATCAAGAAACTTATCCACCATGATCAAGTGGGCTTCATCCCTGGGATGCAAGGCTGGTTCAACATTCGCAAATCAATAAACATAATCCAGCATATAAACAGAACCAAAGACAAGAACCACATGATTATCTCAATAGATGCAGAAAAGGCTTTTGACAAAATTCAACAGCCCTTCATGCTAAAAACGCTCAATAAATTCGGTATTGATGGAACGTACCTCAAAATCATAAGAGCTATCTATGACAAACCCACAGCCAATATCATACTGAATGGGCAAAAACTGGAAAAATTCCCTTTGAAAACTGGCACAAGACAGGGATGCCCTCTCTCACCACTCCTATTCAACATAGTGTTGGAAGTTCTGGCTAGGGCAATCAGGCAAGAGAAAGAAATCAAGGGTATTCAGTTAGGAAAAGAAGAAGGCAAATTGTCCCTGTTTGCAGATGACATGACTGTATATTTAGAAAACCCCATTGTCTCAGCCCAAAATCTCCTTAAGCTGATAAGCAACTTCAGCAAAGTCTCAGGATACAAAATTAATGTGCAAAAATCACAAGCATTCTTATACACCAGTAACAGACAAACAGAGAGCCAAATCAGGAATGAACTTCCATTCACAATTGCTTCAAAGAGAATAAAATACCTAGGAATCCAACTTACAAGGGATGTAAAGGACCTCTTCAAGGAGAACTACAAACCACTGCTCAGTGAAATCAAAGAGGACACAAACAAATGGAAGAACATACCATGCTCATGGATAGGAAGAATCAATATCGTGAAAATGGCCATACTGCCCAAGGTAATTTATAGATTCAATGCCATCCCCATCAAGCTACCAATGAGTTTCTTCACAGAATTGGAAAAAACTGCTTTAAAGTTCATATGGAACCAAAAAAGAGCCCGCATCTCCAAGACAATCCTAAGTCAAAAGAACAAAGCTGGAGGCATCACGCTACCTGACTTCAAACTATACTACAAGGCTACAGTAACCAAAACAGCATGGTACTGGTACCAAAACAGAGATATAGACCAATGGAACAGAACAGAGTCCTCAGAAATAATACCACACATCTACAGCCATCTGATCTTTGACAAATCTGAGAGAAACAAGAAATGGGGAAGGGATTCCCTATTTAATAAATGGTGCTGGGAAAATTGGCTAGCCATAAGTAGAAAGCTGAAACTGGATCCTTTCCTTACTCCTTATACGAAAATTAATTCAAGATGGATTAGAGACTTAAATGTTAGACCTAATACCATAAAAATCCTAGAGGAAAACCTAGATAGTACCATTCAGGACATAGGCATGGGCAAAGACTTCATGTCTAAAACACCAAAAGCAACGGCAGCAAAAGCCAAAATTGACAAATGGGATCTCATTAAACTAAAGAGCTTCTGCACAGCAAAAGAAACTACCATCAGAGTGAACAGGCAACCTACAGAATGGGAGAAAATTTTTGCAATCTACTCATCTGACAAAGGGCTAATATCCAGAACTTACAAAGAACTCAAACAAATTTACAAGAAAAAAACAAACAACCCCATCAAAAAGTGGGCAAAGGATATGAACAGACATTTCTCAAAAGAAGACATTCATACAGCCAACAGACACATGAAAAAATGCTCATCATCACTGGCCATCAGAGAAATGCAAATCAAAACCACAATGAGATACCATCTCACACCAGTTAGAATGGCGATCATTAAAAAGTCAGGAAACAACAGGTGCTGGAGAGGATGTGGAGAAATAGGAACACTTTTACACTGTTGGTGGGATTGTAAACTAGTTCAACCATTATGGAAAACAGTATGGCGATTCCTCAAGGATCTAGAACTAGATGTACCATATGACCCAGCCATCCCATTACTGGGTATATACCCAAAGGATTATAAATTATGCTGCTATAAAGACACATGCACACGTATGTTTATTGCGGCACTATTCACAATAGCAAAGACTTGGAATCAACCCAAATGTCCATCAGTGACAGATTGGATTAAGAAAATGTGGCACATATACACCATGGAATACTATGCAGCCATCAAAAAGGATGAGTTTGTGTCCTTTGTAGGGACATGGATGCAGCTGGAAACCATCATTCTTAGCAAACTATCACAAGAACAGAAAACCAAACACCGCATGTTCTCACTCATAGGTGGGAACTGAACAATGAGATCACTTGGACTCAGGAAGGGGAACATCACACACCGGGGCCTATATTGGGGAGGGGGGAGGAGGGAGGGGGGAGGGATTGCATTGGGAGTTATACCTGATGTAAATGATGAGTTGATGGGTGCAGCACACCAACAAGGCACAAGTATACATATGTAACAAACCTGCACGTTATGCACATGTACCCTACAACTTAAAGTATAATTATAATAAATAAATTTAAAAAAAAAAAGAAAAAAAAAAGAATTTATGATGAAAACCCCAAAAGCAAATGCAACAAAACAAAAAATAAATAACTGGGGCCTAGTTAAACTAAAACACTTCTGCACAGCAAAAGAAATAATCATCAGAGTAAACAGACAACCCACAGAATAGGAGAAAATATTTGCAAACTATGCATCTGAAAAAGGACTAATATTCAGACTCTACAAGGAACTCAAGGAAGTAAGAAAAATAACAAATAAGGCTGGGCGTGGTGGCTCACACCTGTAATCCTAGCACTGTGGGAGGCTGAGATGGGGGTATTGCTTGAGCTCAGGAGTTCAACCAGCCTGGGCAACATGGTGAAACCTTGTCTCCACAGAAAATAAATAAATTATTTGCACATGGTGGTGGGTGCCTGTATTCTCAGCTACTCGTGAGGCTGAGGTGGGAGGATCGCTTGAGCTTAGGAGGTGGAGGTTGCAGTGATCCAAGATCGCTCCACTGTATTCCAGAATGGGTAACAGTGTGAGGCCTTGTCTCCAAACAAACAAACAAACAAAAAACAACCCCGCCCCCAAGAAAAATCCAACCCATTAAAAAGTGGGCAAATTGCTTGAATAAACGTTTCTCAAAAGAAGATACACAAATGGCCAAAAAACATATGAAAAACTACTCAACAAAATACCACATGTTCTCACTTTTAAATAGGAGCTACGCTATTGGTATGCGAAGGCATACAGTGTGGTATAAAGAACATTGGATACTCAGATGAGGGAGGGTGGGGAATATGAGGGATGAAAAACTAGCTACTGGAGTACAATGTATACTACTTGGGTTATGGGTACACTAATATCCCAGACTTCACCACCATACAATTCATCCATGTAACAGAAAACAACTTGTGTCCCTAGAGCTATTGATATAAAAAAATTTAAATATATAAAAAACTAAAAAGCAAATGCCCTAAAACAAAAGATTGGTTAATTTGACTACATAAATATTTATAGTACCTGTGCAAACACATGCACAGATACTGGCAATTCCACTCCCACAAGTGCCTGGCCCCAGCTGATATGTGTGCAACCTGCTGCCTGCCATGGTTGCTGGCATGTGTGTGAGGATGGATTCTGCAGCCACTGCCCTAATGAACTGCTTTGGCTGGCACCATCCATTGGAGCACTGTGGCCAGTGGATTTGGTACACCTTGGCCCCTCTGGTGCAGCAGGTTTCTAACCTTAAGGAGCTAGAGAACAAAGCTGGGGGCCCAGTACTAGCCCCTTAAAGTTACAGCATGCAGGCCGTGAGTGCTGGGCTGAGCCTTGGCCCCCTAGAATCTTCCAGAAACAAAGTCAATCAACTGAACCCACCTTAGACCACAATCAAATGCAAAAGCATGAAAGACGACAAAAGCAAAGCAACCCTATCCAGAGGACAGTAACATCAAGGATTGAAGGAACATCAAGCCACACTGATAAGCCAGTGCAAGAACTTTGGTAACTCAAAAGAAAAAAAAAAAAAACACCAGAACCTCTTCTTACCTCCAAATGATAGCACTCGTTCCCTAACACTGTTTTTTAACCAGGCTTGAATGGCTGAGATGAAGAAATAGAGATCAGAATATGACCCAGAACAAATATCATTGAGATTCAGGAGAAGTTGAGATGCAATCCAAGGAATCTAAGGAATTAAATAAAATGATACAAGAGCTGAAAGATGTAATGATCATTTTTTGAAAGAACCAAACTGATCTGATAGAGTTGAAAAACACACTACGAGAATTTTATAATACCAGCACAAGTATTAACATCAGAATAGAACAAGCTGATGAAAGAATCTCAGAGCTTGCAGACTGGTTCTGTTAAATAACTCAGTCAGACAAAAATAAAAAGGAATAATAAAGAATGGGCAAAACCTCCAAGAAATACAGAATTGTGTAAAGAGATCAAATCTATGACTTATTAGCATCCCTGAATGAGAGGGAGAGAAAGCAAGCAACCTGGAAAACATGTTTGGTAATATCAGCCATGAAAATTTCCCAAACCTCGCTAGAGAGGCCAACATTCAAATTCAGGAAATGCCAAGAACCCCTGCAAGACACTATACAAGATGAACATCCTCAACACACAGTCTCAGATTCTCCAGGGTTTAAATGAGGGAAGAAATGTTAAAGGCAGCAAGAGAGAAGAGGCAGGTCATCTACAAAGGAAACCCCAACAGGCTAACAGTGGACCTTTCAGCAGAAACCCTAAAGGCCAGAAGAGACTGGGGGCTTACATTCAGGATCCTTAAAAAAAAGAAATTCCAAGAAAGAATTTCATATCCAGCTAAACTAAGCTTGATAAATAGGAGTAATAAGACCTTTTTCAGATAAGTGAATGCTAAGGGAATTCACTACCATCTCATCTGCCTTACAAGAGGTCCTAAATATGGAAAGGTATGACTGTTACTGGCCACCACAAAAACACACTCAAGTAGATAGACCATTGACACTATAAAGCAACTACACAATCAAATCTGCATAATAACCAGCTAACAATATAACAGGATCCAATTCTCACACATCAATACTGACCTTGAATATAAATGGGTTAAATCCCCCAATTAAAAGGCACAGAGTGGCAAGTTGAATAAAGAAGCAAGACCCAAAAGTATGCTGTCATCAAGAGACCCATCTTACAAGTAATGACACCCATAGGCTCAAATTAAAGGGATGGAAAAAAATCTACCAATGATCAAAAAAGACAAAGAAGAGCATTACATAGTGGTAAGGGGTTCCATTAAACGAGAAGACCAAATTATCCTAAAAACATATGCACCAATAGAGGAGTACCCAGATTCATAAAACAAGTTCTTAGAGATGTACAGAGAGATGTAGATTCCCACAGTATAATGGTGGGAGACTTCAACATCCCACTAACAGTACTAGACAGATAACCAAAGAGGAAACTAATAAAGATATCTGGGACTGAACTGGACGCTTGACAAATTGGACTTAAGAGAAATCTACAGAACTCTCCACTGAAAACAACAGAATATACATTCTTCTCATATGCACATGGCACAAACTCTAAAACTGAGTACACATTTGGCTGTAAGAGAATTCTCAGTGACTTCAAAAAAACTGAAATCATATCAACACACTCTTGGACCACAGTGCAATACAAATTGAAATCAATATTAAGAAAATCACTCGAAATCATAAAATTTCATGGAAATTAATTGCTTCTGGATGACTTTTGCGTAAATAATGAAATTAAGGCCAAAATCCAGAAACTCTTTGAAATTAATGAGAACAAACATACAACATACTAGAATCTCTGGGGCACAACTAAAGCAGTGTATAGAGAAATGTTTATAGCACTAAATGCCCACATCAAAAAGTTAGAAAGATCTCAAATTAACAGCATATCACACTTAGAAGAACTAGAAAAACAACAGCAAACCAACTCCAATGCCAGCAGAAGACAAATAACCAAAATCAAATGAAATTAATTAAGAGGCAAAAAGTCAGACCAAAGATCAAGAAACCCTAAGGTTGCTTTTTTTTGGAAAATAAATAAGATTGATAGCTAGACTAATAAAGAAAAAAAGAAAAAAGATTCAAATAAACACAAACAGAAATGACACAGAGGACATTACCACCAACTCCACAGAAATTCAAAAACTCTCAGATATTACTATGAATACCTCTATGCACATAACTAGAAAACCTAGAAGAAATTGATACATTCCTTGAAACATACAACCTCCCAAGACTAAACCAAGAAGAAACTGAATCCCTGAACAGATCAATAATGAGTTCTGAAATTGAATCAGTAATAAAAATCCTACCAACCAGGAAAAAACCAGGACCAGATGGATTCACAGCTGAATTCTACCAGGTGTATAAAGAATACGTGGTACCATCTCTACTGAAATTACCCCCCCCCAAAAAAAAAAAAGTGGGCGAGGAGGGACTCTTCCCTAATTCATTCTATGAAGCCGGCATTATCTTGATACCAAAAGCTGGCAGACACAACAAAAAAAGAATACTTCAGGCCAATCTCCTTGATGAACGTAAATGCAAAAATCCTCAACAAAATCCTAGCAAACTGAATCCAGAAGCACAACAAAAAGCTAATCCACCATGATAAATTAAGATTTATTTATTCCTGGGATATAAGATTACTTCAACATATGCAAATTAATAAACGTGATTTATCATATGAACAGAACTAAAAACAAAACTCACATGCTTCTGATAAAATTTAACATCCTTTATGTCAAAAACCCTCAACAAACTAGGCATTGAAGGGACATACCAAACCTCAAAGTAATAAGAACCATCTATGACAAATGCACAGCTAACATCACACTTAATGAGCAAAATCTGGAAGCCTCATCCTTGAAAAGCAGAATAAGACATGGATGTCTATTCTCACCACTCCTATTCATCACAGTACTGGAAGCCCTGGCCAGAGCAATCAGGCAAGAGAAAGAAATAAGTCATTGAAACAGAAAGAGACGAAGCCAAACTATCTGTTTGCAGAAGATATGATTCTATATCTAGAATAATCCATAGTCTCTGCCCAAGACCTCCTAGATCTCATTAAAAACAAAACAAAACAAAAAAAACTTTAGCAAAGTATCAGGACACAAAATCAATGTACAAAAGTCAGTAGCATTCCTATACATCAACATCCAAGCTGAGGCCAAATCAGGAACACAATTCCATTCACATTTGCCACAAAAAGAATAAAATACCTAGGAATACAGCTAACTAGGGAGGTGAAAGATCTCTACAAGGAAAACTACAAAACACTGCTCAAAGAGATCAGATATAACACAACAAATGGAAGAAACTTCCATGCCCATGGAGAGGAAGAATCAATATCATTAAGATGGCCATACTACTAAAAACAGTTTCCAGATTCAATGCTATTCTTATAAAACTACCAATGACAGTCTTCACAGAATTAGAAAAGACTATTTTAAAATTCATATGAAACCAAAAAAGCACCCAAACAGCCAAAGCAATCCTAAGTAAAACGAACAAAGGTGGAAACATCACATTATCCGACTCTCTCTCTATCTCTATCTATATTTTCTCTCTCTCTCTCTCCACACACAGACACACACACACACACACACACCTATACTATAAGGCTACAGTAACCAAAACAGTATGGTACTGGTACCAAGACAGACACATAGACCAATGGAATAGAATAGACAGCCCAGAAATAAAGCTGCACACCTACAACCATCCGATCTTCAACAAAGTCAACACAAACAAGCAATGAGGAGAGTATTCCCCATTCAATAAATGTTGATGGGATAACTGGCTAGTCATATGCAGAAAATTGATTTGAGTCCCTTCTTTATACCATATAGAAAAACAAACTCAAGATAAATGAAAGATTTACATGTAAAACTTAAAACTATAAAGACCCTGGAAGATAACCAATAACCTAGGAAATATTGTTCTAGATAAAGGCCCTGGGAAATATTTCATGATGAAGATGCCAAAAGGAATTGTAACCAAAGCAAAAAGTGAGAAATGGAACTCAATACTAAAATAAACAGCTTCTGAAAAGTAAAAGAAACTATCAAGAGTAAACAGACAACCTACAGAATGCAAGAGAATATTTGCAAACTATTCATCTGAAAAAGTTCTAATATCCAGAATCTATAAGGAACTTAAACAAATGAACAAGAAACAAACACCCCATTAAAAAGTGGGCAAAGGACATTAAGAGACATTTTGCAAAAGAAGACATCCAAGCATTAAAAAAAATGCTTAACATCACTAATTTTCAGAGAAATGCAAATCAAAACCACAAGGAGATACCATCTGATATCAGTCAGAATGGCAATTACTACAAAGAAAAAAAAAAAAAAAAGAACAGATGCTGGTGAGTTCTGGGAGAAAAGTGAATGCTTACACGCTCCTGTGGCACTGCAAACTGGTTCAGTCATTGTGGAAAGCAGTTTGGTGACTTCTCAAAGAACATAAAGCAGAACTGCCACTCAACCCAGCGATCCCATTTTTGGGTATATATCCAAAGGAATATAAATCATTCTATCATAAAGACACATGCACACATATGACCATTGCAGAATTAGGGCATGGAATCAACCTAAATACCCATCAATAGTAGACTGGATTAAGAAAATGTGGCATACATACACAATGGAATACTATGACACCACAAGAAAGAACAAGAGTATATCATTGCAGCAACATGGGTAGAGCTTAAAGCCATTATCTTAAGCAAATTAATGCAGGAACAGAAAGTCAAATATTGCATGTTTTTACTTATAAGTGAGAGCTAAACACTGAGTACACAGGGACACAAAGAAGGGAACAACAGACACTAGGACCCACTTAAGCGTGGAGGGTGGGAGGAAGGGGAAGGTCAAAAAAACTACCTATTGGTTACTATGCGTATTACCTGGCTGATGAAATAATCTGTACACCAACTCCCTGTAACATGCAATTTACCTGTATAACAAACCTGCACATGTACCCCGAATCTAAAATAAAAGTTAAAAAAATGAAAACTTCTCTTCTGCAAAAGAACTGTAAAAAACCCTTAAAATTCAACTGATAGCCTGGGGAAAATATTTGCGACATATTCAAGAGTTGAAATATTAATATCCTGGCCGGGTACAGTGGCTCATGTCTGTAACCCCAGCACTGCCTGTAATACCAGCACTTTTCTGAGACAAGGCAGATGAATCACTTGGAGTTCAGGAGTTCAAGACCAGCCTGGGCAACGTGGAAAAATTCCGTCACTACAAAAAATACCAAAGTTAGCTAGCTGTGGTGGTGTGTGCCTGTAGTCCTCGCCGCTCAGTGGGAATGAGGCAGGAAGACTGCTTGAGCCAGAGTGGTCCAGGCTGTGTTGAGCTGGGATCACACCACTGCACTCCAGCCTGGGTGACAGAGTGAGACCCTCTCTCTGTCTCTCTCTCAAAAAAAAAAAAAAATCCAGAATGTATAAAGAATCTCTCAAAAAAAAAAAAATCCAGAATGTATAAAGAACACCTACAAACCAATAAGAAAAAGATAGAGAGCCCCAAAGTAAAATGGACAGTATATAGGGACAGACTGAGAAGAGAAATTGCAAAAGGCCAGTAAGCATAATAAATGATGCTCAATCTTAGAAGTAATCATAAAATACAAAATACAGTAATAAAGAAGTATTGCTTTTTACTCACAAAATTTGTAAACATTTTAAAATGATTGCTAATATGAAGTTTTATCAAAGATATGGGAAAGTAGTGTTATAAACAACTAGTAAAAGGACAAACTTATATTCTTCTGGGAAGGTAATGTATCATTATCTAGAAGAATTTTAAACGTGCATATCCTTTGGAAGAACAATTGTTCTTCAACAGGTCTGAAGAAATAATCAAACATATGCACAAGTTACATAAAATCATATGGTAGCATTGAACGTTACAGTAAAAAATACAAAAAACCTTAAATTCCTATTAATTGGGGAATGAATGATCTATAAAACATTCATACTGTAGGGAGAATACAACACTTAAAAAAGCTAGTTCTATAGTGATATGGAAAGACTTCCCATACATACTGTCAAGTGAAGAAAAGTGAGTCAAAGAACATGTTGGGTGTAAAAATATTGACATTTAAATATCACACATATAGTATTTGAGTATCTACAGATGATGAAATTGGTTTCCTTTAACACAAAATATCTTGAGATTTCAACCTTTTCTTCCCTGGTTGGCCTTGGTAAAACTATTCTTTGTATCTTCATTTTTAGACACTAAAATTAAATGTTAGTGCATAAAACATGTAGGAGCATCTACTTATATATATGTCTAGGTGTTCAAAAGAGAAATAATACATGGTATGTTCCCTCAAAATCCGTGGAATAGCTTTTAGAAATCACTTCAGAGCTACACTTAAGTAGCATGAAGCAATCACAGTACTTAGAACAAAATCAATCCTTCCTCCCTTCCTCCCTTTCTCCCTCCCTGCTTCCCTGCCTCCCTCCTGCCTCCCTCCCTCCCTCCCTCCCTCTCTCTCTCTCTCTTTCTGTCTTTCTTTCTTTTTTTTTTTTTTTGAGACAGGTCTTGCTCTGTCATCAGGCTAGAGTGCAGTGGCATGATCATGTCTTACCGCATCCTATACCTCCTGGGCTCAAGTGATTCTCCCACCTCAGCTTCCCAAGTAGCTAGGGCTACAGGCACGTACCACGATGCCTGGCTAATTTTTTTTTTTTTTTTTTTTGTAGAGACAGGGTCTCACTATGTTGCCCAGATTGGTCTCAAACTTCTGGGCTCAAGTGATCCACCCATTTCAACCTCCCCAAGTGCTAGGATTATAGGCATGAGTCACCGCACCCAGCCAAAATTATGTTTATTTTAGACAATATACACAAATTGAATACAATCATCCCTTAGTATCTATGGGGGACTGGTTTTGGAACCTCTCATGAATAACAAAATCCATGGCTGCTCAAGTCCCTGATATAAAATGACATAGTATTTGCCTATAAGCTATGTCCATGCTCCTAAATCCTTTAAATCATCGCTAGATTATTTATAATATCTAATACAATGTAAATGCTATGTGACTGATTGCTATACTGCATTGTTTATGGAATAGCGACAAGAGGAAAAAAAAGCCTGTACATGTTCAGTACAGATGTAATTTTCTTTTCCAAATATTTTTGATCCATGGTTAGTTAATTCCATGGATGTAGAATCCTCAGAAACAGAGAGCCAATTATATTTCCTTTCAATCACAAATTTTAACACATAAATAGGAGTGTATGAAGCCCAATTACCCAAATTACGTACTATTTTTTATGCTCATTAACATGGATTTTAATATTTTACAGCAGAAAAGGCTAGAACATTAAACAGAAGCCTTTATACAAGCATTTGACTTTGTTTCTTTATACTTATTATGTAAATGTCCTTGGAATTCTACAGATTATAATCCAAGATTTTTATTTGATGACACAAAATGCTTAAAATGATTTTTGCATCCATACAGAATGAAAACATGACAGCAACGTTGATGCTAACATTGAAGACATCAATGTGCTGTGTTTGAGTTTCAAAAATACTCAGCATGGCAGAAACTCTTGGGAATCTGGAACGACCTGGAGGTTAAAACACTGAAGATGGCTTAGGAGGCTTCAGGAACATTAAAAGATGAAATGATGCAAGCAATTTTATCTCTAGGCAAATCAATCTAATGTTAATGAAAAAATTTCCATGGCAACCTGATACAGAAGCAAAGGTGCAGAATAAAATATAAAGATTTCTTTATTTTGAACAGAAGGTACCATTTGAAGATTTTATTCTTTATTGCAGCTTTTTCTTTTTTAACATCAATTGGGATGCTTTAAAATTTTTATTTTTATGATTCTCAAGATGGACACTGATGAGTCTGACTAACCAATCAGCTAATAAACTATCCTCTAATGATCTACACAGTCACTCTCTGAAATAGGTTATGTAATGTTTGGGAGCATGTATTAATTCTAGTTCATGGCTAAGCAGTATTACCAGCTATTGATTGGCTATTTTTGTCAGAAAAACATACAAAATGGAATCAGAAAACAGATGTTGACATATAAGTCATCTATTAAATACAGTGGGCAACCTGGAAAAGTACCTTGAATTTTTACACTAAAAACAAGAGAGACAAATGAAAGGATTCCAACAAATGTACAGGAAAACAGCCCTGAAACCCTCTAATAAACTTTAAATTTAGACCGTCCACTCATTTCTTACTCAGATTAAACAATTGAATCTATAGATGTGTTTGCAATGATAATTCTAGTGTTTCAGGCATGAACACTTCAACAAGATAATATTATTTTTGAGAAAGAAATCTAGGATATTGTAATATGAGTGCTATAATTTAACAGTATTAAGTGACTGATGCTGAATGACAGAGATAAAATCCCATGATGATTTGTATTTTCAACCATAGTTTTACATCAGGCATTGCCAAACATCTTACTACTATATAAATTATGTTTTTCGAAGAAATTTCTGGCAGCCTCAATCTACTTCAAGGATACATACATACAGACACACACACACACACACACACACACACACATATGCACGCACGCACATACACGTTCAGAAAGCCACTGGGAAATTCCACATTGTCAAGTCTTCATTAGTCTTACAAAGTACAAATGGAAGATTTGTCATAAACAACTAAAAATGAAATTATACTTAGTAAAAACGCATGTTATGAGACAATAACATTTATGTTCATCTTTTTCATCTTGTTCAACAATAGATTCATAAGAGTTATTAGGTCATACTGAATCAGTAATATTTGGATAATGAGGATTTTACAACACCTAAATGTCCTTTTTCCCTTACTGGACTTTATGTATCAGACATAATTCTAGGCACTGGGGATTCTGTAAGGAAGAACAGAGATCTGGACCCTGCTCTCCTGAAGTTTACATTGTAATGGTGCATACAGATCAAAAACCAATAACCAACTTCATATGTAAAATAATTGCAGGTGATGTTATGAAAGAAATAAGGGTTCAAGAGAGCATATGGGTAGGAAAGACCGGCTTTAGATAAATGGGAAGTCTCTTCTAAGAGGGTGGCATTTCAACAAGAGCTAAAGGATGAGGAAACAAGCTGACCATAAGAAGAGAATCAGGGGAAAAGTATTCCAGGCAACAGAAACAGGATGCGAAAAACTACAGAGCTGGACAAAAGCTGGGTAGGTATGTTTTAGAAGCTGAAGGAAGAATTCACTCTAATGAAGTGTGACTTGAGTGTAATGAGGAGAGTGGGACTGGCATGAGATGAGGTTGGAAAAATAGGCAGGCAGGGAATCATGTATGGACTTATTAGCCATCATCATGTTTTGCTTTTTATTTTAATTGCAATGAGAAGCCATTGTAAGAATATAAGCAGAGGAGTGACAAAACCTTATTTGCTCTTTAGGAAGGTATCTCTTATTGCTATGTTGAGAATTGACTGGAAGAAGCAATCTGCTGGAAGTCTTTGTGAGAAAAGCTGACAATCTGATGAAATTTTGGATGCCTTGTTTATAGCTGTCTCTTCAAGCTGCTTCTCTGTAGTTAACTCTGACCGATAATAATAGGCATAATGGGAATAATGGGTCATGTTTTCTTGGAGATTATAACAGCCTAAGAAGTGTACAATGGGAGTGTTACAGTTATTTTAGACATTGGACAACTCTATTTCAAAGTATTCAAAGCCAGAAAAAAGTACATGGTCAGCAATTATGTTTGTTGTTCTTATTGAGACAGGGTTTCACTCTGTTGCCCACGCTGGAGAGCAGTGGCACAATCTTGGTTTACTGCAACCTCTGCCTCATGGCTCAAGTGATTGTCCCACCTCAGCCTCTAGAGTAGCTGGGATTACAGGAATGCACCACCACCCCTGGCTAATTTTTATTTTTTTATTATTTATTTATTTAAATTAACTTAGTATATAACCAGCACACTAAACAAAACTACCCTGGCTAATTTTTGTATTTTCTATAGAGATTGGGTTTCACTATGCTGCCCAGGCTGGTCTCAAACTCCTGGGCTCAAGTGATCCATCTGCCTCAGTATCCCAAAGTGCTGAGATTATAGGCAGGAGCCACTGTGCCCAGCTACCAGCAACTGTTATGTGGAAGACAAAGAAGGTCTTGAAGTTATTAATTTACTTTTTTTTTTTTAAAAAAAGGACTCTCTGAATATACAAGCCTAAAGAGAGCACTGTACAGGCTCAAATGGTTGTAGAGGGATTTTTCTAAGTGCCTCAGGTATAATGAAGCCATATTTCAAGAGTAAAAGGCAAGGTACATAATTTAAGATTCAGTCCTTTAGCGCTTATGTGCTTTGACTTCTGAATACTTTCCTGACCTCATTTTGTAGCACTCCTTCTTCCTGGATGACCCTCCAGTCATGCTGTTCCTCTTTCTGTTCCTTGAACATGTCAAACTTATTCTTGACTTTGGGCTTTGGCAGGTGCTGTTCCATTTTCCTGGAATGCTCTTCCAGCTCTTCTGATAAGTGTTCTTGCTCATCACTTCATAATTCATGGGGCATAGGGTGGAATACTCAGAAGTATCTTACTTAGTTGTGGGAAGTAAGCAGACTTATTCTAAACACTGGTGTGGTACTTGCTACTATTTTAGCTCAAATATTGCCTTGAAAAGCACGTTATTTTCTACATAGCACATATTCTGAAATAAAATAATTTTATTTATGTGTCTATTTCCTTTCTCCCATCACTAGAATTTAAGCAAGAGATCAAGGATTTTTTCTATCCTTTTCATGACATTATTTCCAGTGCTTAGCATGGCATCTAGAACATTATACACGCTCAAAAACATATTTATTGAATAGAAAGAAGGAATAAAGGTAGAAAGAAAAGGGAGAAAAAATGAAAAGCTATGTGAGAAAAATATCAAAAAGTTTATCAAGTCCAGAACAAACTAAAAGCCTAAAGATACAGAAAGAAATCTTTAAAGTTATGTTCAGAACAACAAGAATAGTATGGAAAAGACTTTTACTTGGATGAATAATGCAATAATAAAATAAAAATAAAATTATATTTCAATTTTCAACCTTATATCAAAGTGATAAAATAAATTAGATAAAAAAATAAGTAAAAAACTGTAAAATAATAAGTAATGACTCTGGCTTTAAATCAACGTGGAAAAATAAGGGTCAGATTTGCCCTCCTGCCTGAAACAACCAAAAATAAAACAGGCAAAATATATGAAACAATGGTTTTTAAGACAATGGACAGCAGGCAATGAAGGAGCAATCCCTCAGAAATAGTAAACAAATGAAATGATCCCTAGAACTTCCCTAGCTTATTGTCTTGAGAGAGTTTCCAGGCTGCATGCAAAGAGGTTAAACCTAGCTGGAGCTCAGCAGAAATCCTAAGTAGAGGAAGCTTATCTGAAGAGTCAAGGGAGACCAATGCAATGTGAGTTTACAGAACAGAATGCTGGAGAAGAGAGAAACACACTGGGAGAGAAATGCAGGGATCTATTGAAGGCTCCTTTTGAGTATTCAGCATGTGAGGGGATATCTGAGGCTGAGAAAATAATTGCTTGAAAGAAAGATAGTCACACAGGGCTCAGAACTAAAATACTTCGTAACTTGTAGGCATAAGCTAGAATACTCAGAAGTATCTTTCTCAGCAGTGGAGAATAAGAGGACCTAGACTGATACTGTTGTAGTAACATCTAATGAGTCTTAAAGGCAAAACCTAAAAAGATCAAATGGTTTTTTCCAAGTAATTTAACTGCATCCTGGAACATAGCTGAAGAATATTTAAAGGCATAAACAAATACCCAGGACCCAACAAGAAAAAAAAAAACACAAAACCCCACAATGCTAGCACCTAATAAAAATGATCAGGCATGCACAGAAGCAGGAAAACATAACACATAATGAGGAGAAAAATTAATCAATCTTGTATGAATCTCCAGGCAATTATGTTGAATGAAAAAGCCAATACCCAAAATTTATATACTCTATAATTTCACTTATATAACATTTTTGAAATGACAAACTTTTAGAAATGGGGAACAAATTAGTTGTTGCAGGGGTTAGGAATGGGGGTGAGGGTTGAGACAAGAGAGAGGTGGGTATGGTTATAAAAAGGCAACATAAGTGATCTTTTTGGTCATGGCACAAATCTATACCTTGCCTGTGAAGGTAGATCCATGAGTCTGCACATGGGACAGAATTGTATTGAACTAAATACATACACATACAGATAGAGTGCAGGTAGAATTGGGAAAATCTGAACAAGATCAGTGTATTGTATCAATATATTCTGGTTGTGATTTTTTACTACAATTTTACCAGATGTTGCCACTGAAGGAAATTTGACAAAGGGCACACAGGATTTCTCTGTATTATTTCTTAAAATTGCATGCAAATCTACAATTAAATCCATTAAATTTTTAGTTAGAAATCAATGGAAACATCAGAACTGACACAGATTTTTAGAATTAGCAACAAGAACATTAATACAGTTATTATGGCTGGGCTTGGTGGTTCACTCCTATAATCCCAGCACCTTGGGAGACCAAGGATGGTGGATCACATGAGGTCAGGAACTTGAGACCAGCCTGGCCAACATGGTGAAACCCTGTCTCTACTAAGAGTACAAAAATTAGCTGAGTGTGGTGGTGTGTGCCTGTAATCCCAGCTATTCAGGAGGCTGAGACACAAGAATCGCTTGAACCTGGGGAGTGGAGGTTGCAGTGAGCTGAGATCATGCCACTGCACTCCAGCCTGGGTGACAGAGTGAGACCCTGTCTCAAAAAAAAGAAGAACATTAATATAGTTATTATAATTGTATTCCATATGTTTAAAGAGATAAAGAGATATAAAAGCTATTTTTAAAAAGAGCCAAATTGAACTTCTAGAGATAAAAACTATGTCTGAGATAAAAAATACACTAGATGAAATTAATAGCAGATTAGACATTGCAGAAGAAAAGATTAGTGAACTTGAAGATATAACAATAGAAACTATCCAAAATGAAACAGAGGGAGAAATGAAACTGAAAATAAAATGAACAGAATTATCAGTGGCCTGATAACTCTGCTACCTGATTCTATCTCCAGCACCCAGACTTAAGAAAACAACAACAACAACAAAAAAACAACACAACTATCTGATAACTTCTGTTAACACCAATCAAAAGAAAGCCAGAATAGCCATTTGTGATAATCAAAACAAAAAACACCCAAATACCCATCAAGAAGTCAATAAACTGGTTGTAGTATATCCATATAGTAGAACATAACTCAGAAAAAAGAACTATTGATTTATGTAATAGCAAGAATAAATATAAAAATAATTATCCCGAGTGAAAGATGCCAATTGACAAAAGAGTATATACTGCATTATTCCATGTATATACAATTCCAGAAAATGTAAACTAATCTATAGTGACAGAAAGCAGTACAGTGTTTGGGGACAGCATGGAAGATGGGGAGAAGTAGGAGGGAGGAATTAGAAGGAAATACAAGGAAACTGCTGGTGGTTGTGTTTTCATTATCTTGATTGTGATGTTTTACGTGTGTTAAAACAGTAAAATGTACTCTTTAAATATGTGCTGTTTTATTGTCAATTATATCTCAAAAGGCTATTAAAAATAAATAAAAGAAGAAACAGCTCTTCTTTACTGAAGAATTTCTCTTAATAAAAGTAGAAGAAACGAAGGAAAAAAAAAAACTCTATTATAATGACCACCTTAGTAATAATTACAGCAGGCATGATCCATCACAATTAATGCTAAAAATAGTAAGTGAAAGTTTAAGAAGACAGAGGATATTTGTATAATCTCAAAGTATCTCTTTCCACATAGTTATTAATTACAAAGGGGGAAAATAGCAACTTTACAGTGCAGAAGCCTGATGTAAACCTCTAAACCAAGCAATAAGGTTAGTCTCATCAATAATAAGATGTAATCAACATCATGTCACCCTACTATGAAGCACTGAGAAGGGCATATCACTTCCAAGTACGTGTCCTCAAAATGCATAATCTTAATCTACTAAGGAGGAAATATTAGAAGAACCCAAATTGAGGGGCACTCTACAAAATGCCTGAATAGTACTGGAAGTGTCAAGGTCATGAAAGATAAGGAGAGACTGAAGAATTCTAACAGATTGGAGGAGATGATGGAGACATGAAAACTAAATGTAATATGGGATCCTGGATTGGATCCTGAAAAAGATAAAGTATATTAAGGGAATAACTGGTGAAATGAGAAGAAAGCCTTTAGCTAACAATACTGTACCAATGTTAATGTCTTAGTTTTAATAATTACATTATGGTTAGGCAGGATATTAACATTACAGGGTTTAGTTAAAGGGTATATGGGAATGTTCTGCACAATTTTTTAATGCTTCCTGAACTCTAAAATAATTTCAAAATAATTTTTTTAAAAAACAGAATAAATCATAAGCTCAGACAGATGAAGAAATAGTAGCAGATCTTTCACCTGCTTTAAATTAGGGCAAGCATTCTGACCCACACGATTTCCTGGAAGAAATGAATACAAGAAACTGGAGATGAAATGACTGGATTGATGATGGTAATCTTTGAAGCACTATAAAGATAAAAGTCATGCTGGAAGACTAGAGAATAAAACTGTTTCCTTTTTTTTTTTTTAAAGGAAAAGAAGTGGAGGCCTCAAATTATTAACCAGCCAGGCTTTAAGCCATGCTGCTGAACTCTGCAAAATTTCTTGAAGGAATTAATGAACAGATAGTTTTATACATGTTTAGAAAGGAAGGCAGTGAAAGCAAGCTTGGCTTCATCAAGAACAAGACATGTCAGACTAATCTTAATCATTTTCTGAAAGAATTACTTGGTTGGCAGATATGAAAAATGCTCTAGACATAGTTAATTTGATTTTAAGAAGGTATTTGGCAAAGCCATTCAAAATCTCCTTACGGACCAGATGGCAAAACAAGAGCTAGATGATGTCTCAAAAGTCAGATATACTTATTATTGACAACCATCCACAGATTTATGACTCAATTTCCTTTTAGAGAGTTCTCTATTGGTAGATCAAAAGGCTTTCTCTGCAGTTCTATTCAAATAAACATTATTTTCCATTAACCAGGATGAACACAATATCAACAAGAATGAATGCAGAACATAAGTAGAATCCAAATATCGTTAAAAAGGTAAAAAATCACCTTAAATACCAGCATATAAACAGAACCAAAGACAAGAACCACATGATTATCTCAATAGATGCAGAAAAGGCTTTTGACAAAATTCAACAGCCCTTCATGCTAAAAACGCTCAATAAATTCGGTATTGATGGAACATACCTCAAAACAATAAGAGCTATTTATGACAAACCCACAGCCAATATCATACTGAATGGGCAAAAACTGGAAAAATTCCCTTTGAAAACTAGCACAAGACAGGGATGCCCTCTCTCACCACTCCCATTCAACATAGTGTTGGAAGTTCAGGCTAGGGCAATTAGGCAAGAGAAAGAAATCAAGGGTATTCAGTTAGGAAAAGAAGAAGTCAAATTGTCCCTGTTTGCAGATGACATGATTGTATATTTAGAAAACCCCATTGTCTCAGCCCAAAATCTCCTTAAGCTGATAAGCAACTTCAGCAAAGTCTCAGGATACAAAATTAATGTGCAAAAATCACAAGCATTCTTATACACCAGTAACAGACAAACAGAGAGCCAAATCAGGAATGAACTTCCATTCACAATTGCTTCAAAGAGAATCAAATACCTAGGAATCCAACTTACAAGAGATATAAAGGACCTCTTCAAGGAGAACTACAAACCACTGCTCAGTGAAATCAAAGAGGACACAAACAAATGGAAGAACATACCATGCTCATGGATAGGAAGAATCAATATCGTGAAAATGGCCATACTGCCCAAGGTAATTTATAGATTCAATGCCATCCCCATCAAGCTACCAATGAGTTTCTTCACAGAATTGGAAAAAACTGCTTTAAAGTTCATATGGAACCAAAAAAGAGCCCGCATCTCCAAGACAATCCTAAGTCAAAAGAACAAAGCTGGAGGCATCACGCTACCTGACTTCAAACTATACTACAAGGCTACAGTAACTAAAACAGCATGGTACTGGTACCAAAACAGAGATATAGACCAATGGAACAGAACAGAGTCCCCAGAAATAATACCACACATCTACAGCCATCTGATCTTTGACAAACCTGAGAGAAACAAGAAATGGGGAAAGGATTCCCTATTTAATAAATGGTGCTGGGAAAATTGGCTAGCCATAAGTAGAAAGCTGAAACTGGATCCTTTCCTTACTCCTTATACGAAAATTAATTCAAGATGGATTAGAGACTTAAATGTTAGACCTAATACCATAAAAATCCTAGAGGAAAACCTAGGTAGTACCATTCAGGACATAGGCATGGGCAAAGACTTCATGTCTAAAACACCAAAAGCAACGGCAGCAAAACCCAAAATTGACAAATGGGATCTCATTAAACTAAAGAGCTTCTGCACAGCAAAAGAAACTACCATCAGAGTGAACAGGCAACCTACAGAATGGGAGAAAATTTTTGCAATCTACTCATCTGACAAAGGGCTAATATCCAGAACCTACAAAGAACTCAAACAAATTGACAAGAAAAAAACAAACAACCCCATCAAAAAGTGGGCAAAGGATATGAACAGACATTTCTCAAAAGAAGACATTCATACAGCCAACAGACACATGAAAAAATGCTCATCATCACTGGCCATCAGAGAAATGCAAATCAAAACCACAATGAGATACCATCTCACACCAGTTAGAATGGCGATCATTAAAAAGTCAGGAAACAACAGGTGCTGGAGAGGATGTGGAGAAATAGGAACATTTTTACACTGTTGGTGGGATTGTAAACTAGTTCAACCATTATGGAAAACAGTATGGCGATTCCTCAAGGATCTAGAACTAGATGTACCATATGACCCAGGCATCCCATTACTGGGTATATACCCAAAGGATTATAAATTATGCTGCTATAAAGACACATGCACACGTATGTTTATTGCGGCACTATTCACAATAGCAAAGACTTGGAATCAACCCAAATGTCCATCAGTGACAGATTGGATTAAGAAAATGTGGCACATATACACCATGGAATACTATGCAGCCATCAAAAAGGATGAGTTTGTGTCCTTTGTAGGGACATGGATGCAGCTGGAAACCATCATTCTTAGCAAACTATCGCAAGAACAGAAAACCAAACACCGCATGTTCTCACTCATAGGTGGGAACTGAACAATGAGATCACTTGGACTCAGGAAGGGGAACATCACACACCGGGGCCTATCATGGGGAGGGGGGAGGGGGGAGGGATTGCATTGGGAGTTATACCTGATGTAAATGACGAGTTGATGGGTGCAGCACACCAACATGGCACAAGTATACATATGTAACAAACCTGCACATTATGCACATGTACCCTACAACTTAAAGTATAATAATAATAAATAAATTTTTTTAAAAAAATCACCTTAAATATAAGATAAAATGGAAGAGATATAATTTATAGTATATAACATAAAAAAGACATTCGGCTAACTGCAAGTTTGATAAGTCTACTCATACAATATAGTTAGTAATAGGGTTAATAGGATCATAATTTTCAGAAAGTGATATTCAGAGCTTATGTTACAATGGGGAACTCTTCTGATTTACTGAAAGTTTTTCCATATTTCATTCATCAAGTTTCTTTAATTCTTATATAAAAAAAGAATAAATCAATCTTCATGCTGGACGGAGATTCCAAATACCTGTGAAACAAGAATCTTTGTTGAAAAATCATCCTGCCCAGATGGAATAGGAGTTAGGATCTCATTATAACCAGTTTCTGATTATGTCAGTGAATAAGAGTTTCAGCCCAGGGCCAGGATGGCAATAGAGTTAGAGTTGAAGAAAATAACTGGGAGAAGACAAATACTTAACAAGCACTGGTAATAAAGAAGTAACATTCCTGCTGTGTCTTAGGTGCTAACCTTGCTTTAGCTAGAACCAGCTCCACTTTAATTTATTTTGTATATTAGGGTTCTTTCTGTGGAATACCATATTACTGGAAAAAAAAAAGAATTTAAAAAAAGTAAAAAAGAAAAAGTTAAAAAAAGGATTCTGTCAACATTCCATTAGATAAAAGCATTCTATGTTTATAAATATAATGAAACTGAAACAATTCAATGATCTTTTAAAATATAAGGATCAGAAGACAGAAACACTGGGGCGACAAGATGCACATTCATGTATTAGCTAGAGAATAATAAAGCCAAATATAATCAAGTTGATCATATAAGCAGTTTGCTGGGGGTTGACAATTTTTACTACACAGTTTACCTTAATCAAGCCTTTTCTATCTCACATTTAATTTCATATATGTATTGAGACCCTCTAGGATTTTAAGAGTGAAAAGAGAGAAAAGGTATGTACTTGAATAATATTTGGCATCTGAAATCAGCAAGTCTTAGTAATTATATGACTGTTGGGGCCAGAGGACAATGTAAGGAGTTTAGGAAAGGTGTGATAAATAAATTATAACATATGAGTTATAACTCATTTGTTATATAAGTCAGGGTCCTGGTGGAAAACAAGACAGTACACTCAAAAGTGTAATTTGCAGAAAAATTTATCTACAAAGACATGGGTAAGATTTAGGGGAACTGACACAGGCAATATTGGAGACCCATTATCATATCTAAGTCAGAAAAGGGCACTTCCTGGGTGTTGACAGGAGTTGTGCCCTTCAGTAAATGGATGTAGCTAAATCGTGGCAACCTTGTAAGAATACCCCAATCTCACTCCCTTCCCACCTTCTGATCTTTTCCAAATGCCTTCCATTGGGCCACACCCAAGTGGAAGCCAGAAGGCAAGAAAGCTCTTTGACGTAGTCATAAAGGTGACTGCACAAAGAGCAAGGTGGAGAATAAGTCTAGGTTGGAAATGTGAATTTTGGAATCAGCAGCTTATCTGTGATACTCGAATCTACAAAAGTGGAGAGTACACAGAATAAAAAGAGTAGTAGGTGAGCATGGAATCTACAAAAGGGAAAAAAGAAAGAATATCCAGAGGTTATGAGCAGTACTGTGGAAATGTAGATTTCATGGTAATCAAGGGAGTAGAAAATTTGTGGAAGAAAGCTGCCATGAATGTTAGATATTGAAAACAGGGCAGTGGAACTGTGTTTGTAGCCGCCGCTGTGCATGGTCACCATGCTGCCATTGCTCTCTAACACCAGCTCTGGCTCTAGCTCACTAAGCTCTAGCTGAAGGAGGAGGGGTAAGTAAGGAGGTCTCCATACCAGGCTCCTACACAGTTGACTGCCTCTATATCCACTGGATATGACAACTAGAAGATCACTGTTGCCCTTAGTGAGAGCAGTTCCAGGAATGTAATAGAAGACGAAGCTCAGTTTTAATGGGATAAAAAGTTAATGAGGGATAAGAATGTGAACACAGCAAACTCTATACTTTTGAGAACAATGGATGAGGGGAAAAGAAGAATGAGTTGAACACAGCTAGAAAAAAACAACATCAAAAGAGAATACTTTTTAGAGTGACAAGACAAATAACATTAAGGTATAAGGTAAAAAAAAAAACTAATGGAGTAAAACTGAATGTATAAGAATTGGAGGGCTATTAGAGATTGCTGGAGCTTGTTCACCGTACATCATGAGGGGGAAATGCCCTGCCCACAGCCCTTGCCCATGACAGCGTGGCTTATATGGTGTGATTCCTCATCAATATAGGTGACTGACTAACATTAGGCATACATGTTGGTTAGTGACCTGTTATCTATTATGAAAAGATGAGTTGGGGCCGGGCGCGGTGGCTCACACCTGTAATCCCTGCACTTTGGGAGGCCAAGGAGGGCGGATCACCTGGGGTCAGGAGTTTGAGACCAGCCTGGCCAACATGGTAAAACCCTGTGTCTACTAAAAATACAAAAATTAGCCGGGTGTGGTGGTGCACGCCTGTGATTCCGGCTACTTGGGAGGCTGAAGCAGGAGAATTGCTTGAGCCTGGGAGGCAGAGGTTGCAGTGAGCCAAATTACGCCACTGCACTTCAGCCTGGGCAACAGAGCAAGATTCCGTCAAAAAAAAAAAAAAAGTTGGACCAATGGATTCTCTTTATTAGGAGTATAAACTAAGAAATATGGAAATAATTGGCTGAATAGTGCTAGAAACTCAGATGAAAGGGTAGTGGTGTAAAGAGAAAGGATGGTGCAGCAGTAATGAGCCATGTTAAAGATGAAGTTAGATGAAACAAAATCCGTAAGCTGCTAAAGGAAACGTCTGTGAAGTAGAACATGAGAACACTAGCTTTTAGAGAAAGCAGAACAGGCCAAAGATGAATAGAGAGAAGCAGAGGCTCCGTGAGAAACTATATCCCTTAAGGGGAGACAGTGAACTGCATTGGTATCTCATAGCTTTCCAGGTATGGTCCACTGGTATCCTTATACTAACTCACCTTTTCTCTTAGCATGAACGGGTTTTCTGTTCCACATCCTGAACTCCAACACCAAGACAAAGACTAAAAACAAAGCCATGGAGGAGATAGGAAAGGAAAAGTCAATGTGGAAATGGTTGGCCTCAAACAGGAATGAAAAACCTACACTTCATTGATCTTAGGAAGAAAGTAAGAAAAGGTATTGATACAGGAGTCAGAAGAAAGTTCATAGCTCTAATATATTTATCATGTAACAAAATGCGTTTAAATTAAATGAGTTAAGCATCTAACCAAAGAAGTTAGAAGAGAGGCACAGAGCAAGTGCAAAGAAACAAAGAAGGAAATAACAAATATAAAAATAGAATGACATTGAGAACAGCATTAACAAAATAATAACAAGAAAAAATAGCAAACCAAAAGCTGATTACTTGAAAGTATTAATAACATAAGCACACTTTTGTTGAGACTAAAAAGAGACAAAAGACAGAATGTTCAAATAAGGTATGGAATGAACAAAAAATGAAAACAAAAACAAAAACAAAAACAAAGTATAGAACGAAAAAAGGGAACTAACTGGAGACACCACAGAGATTAAGAAACATAAGAACGGTTATTATGAACAACTATATACTAAAATATATGAAAATAGAAATGAAATATATGAATTCCCAGAAAAATATAGAATATCCAAATTGTTATAATATAGAGCTTGAATAAGAAATAAAGAAATTAAAGTGACAATCAAAGACCACCCTTCTCAGGAAACCCCAGAGTAAAATAACTGTAGATTCTACCAAATTTTCAAGGTATAGTGAATTCCTATTTTAAGTTGTTCCAGAAAACATAGAAAGAGCAAAAGCTACTCAAGTTATTATTTATGAGGCTATCATAAACTTGACTCCAATATAAGGTTAAAATAATGCCACGAAAGAAAAAAACAATATAGCCACACAGTGAATTCAGGATGTCAGAAAACAATAGGACCCCACATATTTATGGGTGCAAAAATGCATTTGCTATTTGTATATCTTAGAACATTTGTAACATAAAGCAGTAAAAATTACAAATAACACTAGATAGCAATAAGGTAACATTGTCTAAATGTCTACCCTAGTTATAAGCATGACCTTTTCTTTTCAATTCAAAATTTCAATATATCCTCAGTGACTCTCAATAACTCCTATTACCCTCAACGTACCAACTTCCCCTCCCATGCCACTGTATTGTGTTACTGCTACTAATCCTTCAGGTGAATTAGAGTTGAACGTGAACACCAAGAATATCTGTTCTGTCTGCAATTTATCTGAAAGGAGGCTGTGCTTTCTGTATCTATCAAAGTTGGAAAACTAGAGGCTAAAATCCAAAACCAGGATAAAGTGAGAAGAGACCAGGGTAATGGACAAGGGTAGTGGACAAGGACAAGGAGATGTTTGCTGCTGACACTCATATTTGGTGTATCTGGTTAACTTGAATTAGGATAATTTGGACAATTTAGAAGCACTGGTTTATAGCGTTGATGCACAGGGATCAATTTTTTTTTGTTCTTTTTTATTTTGGGGGTGCACAATCTGTTTCTTGGTATGGTTTCAACATCAACTCCCTGCCAACCTGTGAAGATTACGTCTGTGAGAGATGTCCTTGGAAAAGGAGACGTCAATCATAGACTGTGCCACTTTACTGTCTTGTTATTTTAACTAGTCTGGGTAATATACTGTTTACTTTCCTTAATTTCAGACTTTTGACTGTTGGAGGTGATTTATCTCTTCATTGTAGGTTGAAGAGGAGATTCTGAAACCTATGGAAAACAGATTGGGTGGGCGTAAATTTAAAAAATTACATGGAAATACTTTCCCACAGGATTGCCAAACTTCTCAATTCTCTAAAACATGCTGATAGTTTCTTGTTTTCCTTTATCCAGATACTCACACAGGAGTGAGAACTTAATAATTTTAGAAGGCCTTCATCTTTAACTCCCTTGGCTTCTCTATAACAAAAACAATATCAAACGTCCTATGGCCTATAATATTTCTAGGACTAACTAAATCCTGGAAATACAGAAAAGAAATATACTGTAACCCCTAGCAGAGGATTACAGGCTATATTTAAGAGGTTGAAGGGCAGTGAGTTTTTACAAATGTTTCCAATTTGCAATGACATTAAATAAAGAAATGAAAATAAATCTTTCATTGTAACATTATTCTCTAAGTTAACAATGGACTAAATATTTATTTAAATGAATAAAGAGAAAATAATTCCTAAGCTCACTGTATTAAGAAAGAATGGGTCCGATTTTACGAATGCTCTCTATACTCCAGGCCTGATGAAGGCGAACACAGACCAGTAAGTAAAGGATGAAGAGAAGTTCCTCAGGTAAACTGGAGTAGGGGAGGCCTTTTAGCACAGAGCTGGAGCTGAGGCTGGCTCTCCTTGGTTTAAGTTACTGTTTGATTTAAACAAAGGCATAAAATAACTGTCAGACAGATAAAATATCCTCAAGAAGTAATTTGGAAAAATAAACACACCAAAAAAGTCAAGGAACAAAGCTTGTACAGTGCTCAGGCTATGGTGTACATAAGTGGCTCTCAACCTGCAGCATGATTAAGAATCACCAGCATTGTGTGTGAAAATTCAGAACTCCAGGCCAAACTGAAGATACCAGATTGAGAAGACTAGGGTAGCATTTTGGCATCTGTATTTTTAACGAGCAACTCCAGGTAATTTTTATAGAAGTGAAAGTCTAGACACAACAAACTGAAAAACACTGATCTATAATATCACAAAGAAATAAGAGTATTTGGCAGTTCCCCAGTTTATTTTTGTTAATAAAAGCCAATCAAAACCCGTAACAAAGATTTGAAATTTGGATTCATGCTATGTCGCTGTTTACATTGTTTATTATAGAAAACTATAGCAATAATGAAATGTGATAATCATGTCTTCCAAAACCCATAGTCTAATATGAACTTTGTCTACATTATTAGAAAAACAGATGTTTGTAATAAATAGTATCACTGTTATATGCAGGAAAAAACCCAATGAACTAATTTCTACTTTGTGAGAAAAAAGAAAAACAAAAATGTACATAATGTGCTATACTAGGCTTGGAGGCAAGCTACAACAAAAAATTATGAAGTTTTCCAATAATGCAATACAAGAAGAAAGAACAGGAAAAAATAGTGAACACATATAAGGGTCAAGGGAAATATCCTTTTGTAGAAATACGTGTTGTATATCTTTATTCCTTGATGAAGAGATGCAAAACCTAAGACAATATTAACTTATCTGTTTTCAGAATGATGATTTGTAAATATTTGCTTTTATCTGATAACTTCATCAGTATATCTATTAGCTTTCTGTATCTTTGATGAGATACAGAATAATTGAAAAAATGTGCCTATTGTAAAAACATCTGGAAGCTTCCATTAATTTTTATTTATATACCTTCTAAACTCAGGAAGATGAACATATTAGACAGGAATGTTGTCTGCTGATAAGAAATCCATTCCTTGTTTTAGGTGACCCCAAAGTATATTGCTTGTGAAATATACAATGTCAAAAGAAAAACATTATAAAGTCAAACATTACATTCAGGCAGGAAAAAGATTTAAATAATATAAATTACATCAAATCATCCTGGTATTTGCTAAAATCCCTAGTATGCAGTGCAGAGAAATAGTAAGTCATTTAGTCTGAGTGAAGCAATAAAATGTCAAAAATATAGCTGCAAATTAAACCTGTAAATTTTTCTGTTCGTGCTAAAATATATATGAATATGATAAAATTATTTTTAGCTATGGATTTTCCCTAGTAAATACTGTTCTTTAACTCTGTATTCTAAAACATCTAAAAACAATCAGCATTTTTGTAAGCCCTTAACGGAGGAAACAAATAACCCTGAAACATGACTTGATTAAATAAAATATTCAGAAACCTCAGGACATTTTCTTCTCTTGTCTCATCGATTACTAGGTTTATTAAAGAGTCTTGGGAGTTTGAATTTATTGGCTTGAAATGTAGACTTTGAACTTTGCAGAGTGATTTGTGAATGTGCCTGTTAAAGGCTGTAATCATTCCTATCCTATGTAGACCTTTGAAATTGAATTCCTTAGAGAAATAGGAAAAGAAATTCCAAAAGGGATTAATATTATTAAGAACTTCTCAACACCAAAAATGATGTGCATAGGATGTATATTTTATTTAAAAATTTTAATTAACAATTATTACTATAGGCCAGGCACAGTGGCTTGCGCCTGATTTCCCAGCACTTTGGGAGGCCGAGGTGGGAGGTTCACTTGAGCCCAGGAGTTCGAGACCAGGGCAACATGGTGAAACCCCGTCTCTACAAAAAATACCAAAAATTAGCTGAGTGTGGTGCATGCCTGTAATCCCAGCTATTTGGGAGGATGAGGTGGGAGGATTACCTGAGCCCAGAAGGTCGAGGTTACAGTGAGCTGAGATCATGCCATTGTACTCCAGCCTGGGTGACAGAGTGAGACTCCATCTCAAAAAGTATATATACACATATATAATTATTATTATAGACTGAAAATTCAAATGTTGATGCTCTAACCCCTAAAGTGACTGCATATAGAAATATGGCCTTTAAGGAGGTAATTAAGATTAAATAAGTCATAATGTAATAATCAAAACAGCATGCTACTGGTACAAAAATAGACACACAGATCAATGGAACAGAACAGAGAAACCAAGAGTAAAGCTACACACCTACAACCAACTGATATTAGACAAAGACAACAAAAACATGCAACAGGTAAAGGACTCCCTATTCAATAAATGGTGCTGAGAAAACTGGCTAGCCATATGCTGAAGACTGAAACTGGACTCCTACCTCTCACTATATTAAAAAATTAACTCAAGATGTATTAAAGACTTAAATGTAAGACCTGAAACTAGAAATTCTAGAAGAAAACCTAGGAAAAACCTTTTCTGGACACTGGCTTAGACAAAGAATTTTTAACTAAGACCAAAGGCAAATGCAACAAAACCAAAAACAGACAAATAAGACTTAAAGAGCTCTGCATAGTAAAAGAAAAAATCAACAAAGACACAACCTACAGAATGGGAGAAAATATTTGCAAACTATGCATCCCACAGAGGTCTAATATCCAGAATCTATAAGGAAATTCACAAATCAACAAGAAAAAGGTGAATAACTCCATTAAAAAGTGGCCCAAAGAAATGAACAGACACTTCTCAAAAGAAGACATACAAATGGCCAACAAACATGTGAAAAAATACTCAATATCACTAATCATCAGGGAGATACAAATCAAAACCACAATTAGATCCCATCTCACACCAGTCAGAATGGCTATTATTAAAAAGTCAACAAATAACAGACGTTGGTGAGGATGTGGAGGAAAGGGAATGCTTATATACTGTTAGTGGGAATGCAAATTAGTTCAATCCCTATAGAAAATGATGTGGAGATTTCTCAAAGAACTAAAAATAGAACTACCATTCTATCCAGCAATCTCACTACTGGGTGTATATCCAAAGGAAAATAAATCATTTCCTCAAAAAACACCTGCACTCTTATGTTCATTGCAATACTATTCACAATAGCAAAAATCATGGAATCAAGCTAAGTGTCCATCAATGGTGGGTTGGGTTGGAGATATACATATATACATATATGTATATATATATATTTTCCTATTTATATCACATTACACACCCTCCCCATGGAATACTATGGAGCCATAAAAAGAATGAAATTATGTCCCTGCAGCAACATGGATGGAGCAGGAGGCCATTATCCTACGTGAAATAAATCAGAAACAGATAATTCAATATTGCATGTTCACACTTAAAAGTGGGAGCTAAACAATGGGACATAAAGATGGAAATAATAGACATTAGGGACTCCAAAAGAGGGGTAAGGAGTGGGAGGTAAGGGTTGAAAAACTACCTATTGGGTACTGTGTACACTATTTGGGTAATGGATTCACTAGAAGGCCAAACCCCAGCATTACATAATATACTCATTGAACAAACCTGTGCATGTATCCCCTGAAATTATAATAATTTTGAAAGATGAGATCATAATGGCATGGTTCCAATCCAGTAGGATTGGTGTCCTTATAAAAAAGGGAAGCGACAACACAGATGCGCATGCACAGAGAAAAGGTCATGTGAGAAGACAGCAAGAAGGCAGCTGTCTGCAAGCCAAGGAGAGAGGCCTCAGTAGAAACTAAACCTGCCAGCACCTTGATCCTGGACTTCCAACCTCCAGATCTGTGAGAATATAAAATATTTGTTGTTTAAGCAACCCAGTCTGTGGTATTTTCTTAGGCAGCCCTAGAAAATGAATATAATTATATGATGTATAAAATATATATACACATATATGGGAGCTATGAAGCATAATAACACATGCTTACAAATCCATACTAACTCTAATCTCAAACTCTCTGCCCCAGAAGTAATTATTATCCTAATTATTTTTCCAGGAAAACATTGAATTATCTTAAATAAAATGGTTCAAAAGTAACATTTTTAATAGTTTATATCCACAATGATTTCATATATAAGTCACTGAAGCCTTCTCTAAATTATCTGTATGTAGGAATCAACAATTCTCCCTTAACTCATTTACAAAATCCAACTTTGAACATATTTTTCAATTGCATTCTTCTAAATTTTATATTCATCATTCCTTTGCTGTGGAAAAAAACTTTTACCACATATTTAGGTAGTGCAAAACAATACATTTTGTTCTTTGGTCAAGCTGTCTTCTTCTCCACCAATAACACACTTTCTTAAATCCTACAGCTTTACAACAAATCTCATTTTCTGACAGAGCAATTCCATCCTATTTTCCTCATCTCTTGTCTATTCCATGCTCTTTGCTTTTTCATATGAAGTTTAGATTCCTCGAAAACCCTGTTAGGATTTTTCACTGGAATCAAATTAATTTATGAATCAATTTGGAGAGAACTGACATCTTGATTATATTGGATCTAATATATTAGTATAAGCTCCATTTAGATGTTTAATGTTGCTCAATAAAGTTTATGGTTTTTCCATAGAGATCACACACATTTTTGTTATTTTCATTTCTGTGTACTTTATATCTTTGTTACTATAGTAAATATTATCTTTTCTAACTTTTTTGTATTAGAAATGCAACTTATTTTTGTAAACTGATTTTACAGTCAAATAAATGGCAGCTAAATTCTCCTACTATTTTTAATAATTTTCCTATTTCTAATTATTTATTAAATCTAATAATTTAATTTTCATTTGTCATGTCCTTCAGACAAATGAAGGCAGTTTTATTTCTTTCTTTTTAATGCTTATACTTTGTATTTACTTTCTGTTCTTGCTGTGAGAACTCTGACCTCCACTAAAATGTTCAATCGTATTGCTCTGATTTTAAAGTAAATGCTTCTAGTACTTCATTGGGAAGAAAGATACTTGCTGTATGTTCTTCACAGACAATCTTCATTATGTTAAGGACTTCCTTTCTATTTTGCAAAGAGGTTTTTTTCTTTCATTCTTCCCATGAATGAGTCAGTTGAATTAAAAATATCTATTGAGATGATCATGTTTTTTTTCTCTATTAATCTGTTAATACGTTAAATAATTTTCCTCTCCAATGTCAAACCATACTTGTATTCTTTGGATGCCTTCCTTGGTCATGATGTATTTTCTTTTTTATATATACATTATTATATTCAGTTGGCTAATGTTTTGTTTAGGATTTTGTATTAAAGTTCATGAGTGAGAATGCCTTGTGCTTTTACTTTCTCTTGCTGTCTTTGGCTGGTTTGGCTATTAAGGGTTTGATATAGATGTATGTTGCTGAGTTTAGAGATAGTCCATCTTTTTCTATTCTCTGGAGGAATGTGTAAGTTTGAAATGACCTTCATTTGAAAGGCCAGGGGTCAGTTATAGCCATGTAGGCCTAGAGCTTTTTATTTTTTTAATGAGAAGTTTTTAATTAAATGTTTGATTCTTTAATATTTACAGGACCATTTTAGCTTTCAATATTTTCTTGAGTCACTTCTGGTAAGGTATAATTCTTAGGAGTGGGTACAGTTCATCTTAGATTTCACAGTTTATTGGCATATAAAAACATATACCATATGTTTATTGGCATAAAATATCTTCTTATCTTTTAAATGTCTACTCACAGAGATGTGTGCTTCCCTTTTTTACGCACATCACTTATCTCTGTTTTTTCTTCTTAAATTTTAACTAAATAAACTTCCACAGGTTTGTCAATTTTATGGGTCTCTCAAAATAAGTAATTTCAGGTTTTGTGGATCCCACTGGCTGAATGTATGTTTTCATTTCATTAGTTTCTGTTCTTTATTATCTCATTCTTGCCTTTTTTTTTTAAAGCTGTTGTTCATTTTCTAACTCAATAAATTGAAAACCTAGGTCATTAATTTGTGGCCTCTTTTTTTCTAATGTAAGTGGTTGAGACTGTGTATCTATAAATTTTACATGTTTAGTTTTTGCCCAGTTAAAAGTACTTCTTTGGTTAAACAGTTATTCAAAGATTTAAAACATTTCTAAATGTGTAATAAATTTTATCTTTTTGATACGGACTTTTATTTGTCAGAGAATGTGGTCTATGAGACAATTCTTTGAAATTTGCTGAGACTTTGTGGTAAAACTATGGCAGTTTTTGTAAATGATTAATCACTCGAGAAGAATGTATATTCTCTAATTGTTGGGCACACAGTTCAACACAGACAAATGTATATTAAGATTTATTATAATACTGAATTTGCCATTTTCTTCCTTTAATTTAATTGAATTTTATATATTCAGAGGTTATGATATTAAGTGGATAAAGAGGCTTATGAATATATTTTTCTACTGAGTAGTACCTTTCATTATTATGCAGTGACCTTCCTTATCTCTAGTCATATTCGTTGCATTAAAATCGATGCCCAGTTTTGTTTTGGTTGGTGTTTGCCTGGCATAACTTTTTGCTATTGATTCATTTTCAATCTTTTCACATTTTTATGTTGCAGAGTATAATGTTCTTAGACTTGTTTTCAGTATCTTACTTTTTGCTTTCTGTTTGCGCCACTTCTTCTATGCTTAAAATCTCACTTATTGTCTTAAAAATAGACTTACAAAATTTATATTTATTTGTTTGAAACTGTATTTATTTCATTTCCTCCCTCTATTGGATTGCAATCCTTTATGGGATTATAATCTCTTAGTGGGTTACCTTGGACATTTTACTAGGTATACTGATGGTTCCTGCTATACCCCCTCCCCTGGCTTTCATGCTATTTTTGTCTAACATTTTATTTTTGTCCTTTTTATCAATCTCTGAAACTAGATAAGATAATAATACCTATTAGTAGTATTAATAGCAGCAGTAATGGTGTTTTATAAAGATTTTATTAGATTTACTCACATTTGCCAATTTTTTCACTCAATGTTCCTTCTGGCATCTCAGATTCTCCTTTGAAATTATTTTTCCCTTTTTATATATACATTTTATATATGCATATATAAATGTATATATAAAAATTCAGTTACTGAATTTTTTCTAACCATTATCTTTCAGAGGTTTCTTTAGTTTATGCCTTTTGATAGTACGCTCTCTGTTTTTGATTATCTTTTTTTCATCTTTGGCTTGAAGGAAAGTTTTGGTAGGCATTCATTCTTAGGTTGACAAGTATTTTCTCTCAGCACTTTGAAAATATTATTCCATTGATTTCTAGCTTCCATTATTGCTGTTGAGAAGTCTGTGGTAAATTTCATTGTTTTTTTTCAGGTTATCTGTGTTTTTTCCCCCTTAAGCTGCTTTAGCATCTTTTTTGTATTTGATGACCTGCAGCTTTGCCATATTATCTCAAGGTATGGATTTCTTTTTATTTCTTGTTTGTTATACACTGTTTTCACTATCTGTAGACCCCTGTTCTTTACTGTTTTTGGAAAATCATTAGCCATGAGCTCTTTAAATATTATCTTTCTTTCATTTGCTCTATCTTGTCTTTGTGAGTCTTTTACTAGTCTCAGACTTTCACATTTTAGTCTACAAATCTCTCCCTTTCATATACTTCATGTATTTTTCTTTCTACGCTATGTTCTGTGTCATTTAAAAAAACTCTCTCAATCCACCAATTGTCTCTTCACCTGCATCTAAATATAAAAATAGGAAGATTCAAGCCACAAGACATTTGTTACTTTCCAAACTAGTCAATGGAAAGCAATAACTATACGTTTGTACTTACCTAATCGCATATTTGTAAATATGCATTTTTCTACATATATTATTAAAATATATTGAAGCTATACCAAATTCTAAGTGAATTTTAATTAGAATATGAGTGCTACATAAACACATTAAGACAAAGGTAGCCAAATGAATATTTTTAAAAACTTGATTACAATTAATGATTTAAGACATAAGAAGATAAACATTTTGTATCTTTTTTAATAGTAGAGAAACTGAGTATTTCTCGTGAGAAAAAAGTTCTCTCGAACACAACTGATGAGCTATTTATGATACAGTATAAAACTAAAACTACTCTGACAAAAAACTGATTTATTCTACTTAAAAGTGAGAGGAAAAAATTTAATCATGTCCACATAGTTGCAGAGCTATAACTTATTAGGCAGTAAAAGAAATGCTTAAAGTAAGGAAATGAAATATTACTTTTCAGTTTTGAAAAGGCAGGCTCCTAAACTCTTAAAACAGGTTAGAAATTTTGGAGGTTAATGTGAAAAAGCAGCAATATGACTCAGGCCAACTTTGAAATTTATCGGGAAACCAAATGTCATTAAACTGATTTTTTTTAGTATTTTATCTTTGCTTAGAATAGTTAAGGATTAACACATAAAACCATTTTACTCACAGACAGTATCATTTTTAAGGAGTGAAAATATGTATAAATTAATGAATACTGTAGAATGCATTAAAAGAAAAAGGCAATTCATACAGCTTATCTACAGTTTCCTGCATATACTCTGAATTACAAAAGGAAATACAGGAAAGTTACTGGTTTATAGCCTCAGTCCCAAATCTTAGCTACATAATAGCTAATTTCTATTAAGAGGGAACACTTTTTCATGCAAAATTAATGCAATGAAAAAATGGATACTTTTATTTCATTTGCTCCCATGATAATCTTAAGAAATATATACTCACCCAACTAACCAAATTTCTTAAGTACAAAGTTCAAATTCAAAGTATGAACTAACTATCCTTCTCTTCTTTACCTTTTTATAGGTTTCTATGGTCAAGGATACCCTAGAAGAAGGAAGGGGATGGAGAATACTTAGACTGTCTGTCCATAAGGGGCAGAGGACAAACAAGAAGTATTGGAGGAAGCAGAGTGAGTTATTGAAGGCCTCCACAGTAGAGACAATTTTCAGCCTCCTCTTTAGATTTATATAATTTCTTATGTTTTGATGAAAATAATTTAGAGGAAGCAGTGAGACAGACATAATCACAACATCAGTGGTCAAACTGTAAGAAATGCAGAGAAAGTGTAATAGTTATACAACGTGTCTATTTGTTTGCTTAGTTGCCCATGAAGCAAAGACATAGCGGTCCCTTACTGGTTCTCAACCAGCAATAATTTACTATCTGTGATGGTTAATACTGAGTATCAACTTGATTGGATTGAAGGATGCAAAGTATTCATTCTGGGTGTGTCTATGAGGGTGTTGCCAAAGGAGAGTAACATTTGAGTCAGTGGGCTGGGAAAGGCAGACCCACCCTTAATCTGGGTGGACACCATCTAATCAGCTGTCAGCATGGCCAGGATATAAAGCAGGCAGAAAAATGTGGAAAGGTTAGACTGACTTAGCCTCCCAGCCTACATCCTTTTCCCGTGCTGGATGATTCCTGGCTTTGAATATCCGACTCCAGGTTCTTCAGCTTTGGGACTTGGACTGGCTTCCTTGCTCCTCAGCTTGCAGATGGCCTATTGTGGGACCTTGTGATCATGTGAGTTAATCTACTTAATAAACTCCCCTTTATATATATAGGGATAGAACTAATAGGATATATATATCCTATATATATCCCATATATGTATATATATCTCATATATACATCCTATATATATCCTCTCTCTATATATATATATCCTTTAAATGCTACATTACACTTAGAAAGCATTCAATAAGTACTTGCTAACTAACTATATATATATACTCATATCTATCTATCTATCTATCTATCTATCTATCTATCTATCTATATTCTATTAGTTCTGTCCCTCTATAGAACCCTGACCAATACAGTACCCTAATCTAGTATCTGTCAACGTATGAAGACAATTTTTTTCTTCATAAATACTAAGTACATTTTATTGAAATATAATATGAATATTTTAAAAGTATACAAATCATACCTGTAGAGCTTAACAAATTTTTACAAAGTGAACACACCCATGTAATCAGCATCAGGTCAAATAGGATAGAGAACCAGAACCTTGGAAATTTCCTTTAGGACCCCTCAAGGGAAGACAATCTTGTTGATCATTCTGAGTATGTGTATGTATGCTATAGGAATCTACTAGGCAGAGGTCAGGGATGCTGCTAAACATCCTACAATGCACAAGAAAGCCCCAATAACAAAGACTTATTCATTTACAAATGTCAATAGTGCTAAGGATAAAAAATTCTGTACTACAACCCCAGATGTGCTTCTCTCTTTCACTCAAGCACGGATGATGATAGTTAGAGCAGCTAACATTTGGTGGGAGTGATTTACTGAGAAAATAATTTGAATGATTACTGAAGGCAAAAATAGGGGTAAATTTCCCAAAGAAATATCTGACCCCTAAAAATTTCAAATAATGCAATGAAGATTTAAGATGAAAATTAATCTAGTTCATTGGTATTGGTGGACATTTATCACCTGTGACAGCCCTCAAATTTTGAACGCTTTCCTTATATTTTGGTAATTTTCTATGAAATGGCTCCAATCTTAAGGCAGAAATCAGAAAACTAGCATTTCCAGACTTCTAACAGCAAGGCAAGGATCCCATATCCCAGCAATGAAATCCACAGAATATGATTTGAAATTGGAAGCAAAGGAACTGGGGATGCAAATCTTCCTGAGGGAATTGATTTGTTGGAAGAGTCATCAGGTTCCTTGGGGATGACAGTGGTGTTCAGATTTGTGCATTGTAAGTGCTGCGTGCAGTGGATCAAGCTCCTGGAATGTGCTTGCACAACATTACTGATTAGACAACTCCAAAGCCAGCTCTCTTGTCTTGCTGATATCTGTTAGCAACATTGTCAATACCTTTAACAGGTTCCTTTTGCTGTTATACTGGTCAGTGAGGATTATGTGGTTTGCAATAAAGAATACTGACTGGTAGAAAAGTGTAAAATGTAAAAAATATTTCTTTCCTAAATTCTTTTGTAAAAAGTTACTGAAGAGTCAGCAGTTAGGAGGCCTATGATATGCTATCAAACCATAGTGTTTTGAATCTGGTGCTTACTGTATTTTCATTGATGACTTGTATTATACTTTGGAGAAGATGCTAAAATATGAGAAGTCTGAGACTGTAGCATTCAGGATAGATATTTAACATAATGTTATACATACCAGGTATTAAACAATGTTAGCTAAGAACTTAAATGAATTTGAAATAATATCACTAAGTTAGATAAGCGATCAAGTATTTTAAAAGTATTGTTTTCTAATATTAAGAAAAAAGCACACATAGGAGTAAAAATAATTTAAAATATAAGTATAGTCATATGCATGTGTGGCAGAAAGGAAGCTAGACATGACAATTCAAGAGGATAGTATAATCTGTACTATGATTATTTTGTATGTATTGTACCAATTTGCACATCTGCCTGAGAGACCATCTTCTGCATCCCAGAGTCCTGAGACGAGGTATTTTGTCTTTTGCACCTTAACCTCAGGGTGAGGGAGCATATGGGTCACCTTCAGGCCCACCGACTGTGGAGAAAAACTTAAAACAGACGGTGAACAGGCGCTAGGCCTTAATTTTCTTTAATATCACTTTAAATTCTACATTACACTTAGAAAGCATTCAATAAGTACTTGCTAACTAACTATAATTTATGGAAGTTATAAAAAACAACAACTGGACATCTCAGTAAGACTTGTAACAAGAAAAATAGAAGCAGGTTGCATATTGTTTAATCTTGCTCAAGGGTCTTTTGCATTGTAAGAGACAATATGGTAATTGAGGACTGTTAAATATCTACATATACGTTCAGAATTGTTAGACCCTCTGACTTTGTAGTAAGAAAATACATGGGCATATGCATGTTCCTGTGTGTGTGTGTGTCTGTGTGTGTGTGTATGTATAAACATATTTAGTTTGGAATAAGTAAATGGGCCTTGTGTGCAACGTACAAAGCTAAGCAATGTTCTGGGTTTGGCAAATCGGCATCTAGTAAGTCACTACAACCCAATCAAACATTTTGGTATATAGGCTGAGTACCCCTTATCCAAAATGCTTGGGACCAGAAGAATTTTGGAATATTTGCATTATACTTATCAGTTCAGCATCCCTAATCTGAAAATCTGAAATCCAAAATGCTCCAATGAGCATTTCCTTTGAGCCTTATGTTGGTGCTAAGTCTCTGATTTTGGGGTATTTTAGATTTTTGGGTTACGGATGCCCAGCCTATATTATGTTACTGCTGATATCAGGTGAGCCTGGATTCATCACTAAAAGAAACACACTAAATAAGGACAGAGGACAGAGGAAAGCCACAAAGTAAATTAAAGTATTATGAATAATTCTAACCAACAAACATTTTTAAAAGTATTGTAGTCACCTGATCACTGAGAGTAGCTTATTCGGTTTGTGTTTTCATTAACCATCTTCTAATAAATGTTACTCATCTCAAGAGTCTCTAAAAAAGGTAATTTGCATATAGAGAGGTGGTTTTTTAAATTTAGATTAAATTCATCAATATTTATGCCACATATGTACTATTAATTTGAAATTTTGAAAATCTTAAAGGCTCTAAAATAGCATGCTCTAGAAAGCCTTATGGTTTATCTATCATTGGATAGATAATGCATATGATATATGATAAGTGAAAGCTAAAATGGTATTTGTAAAACTTGTCCTTCCAATAACAAATATAGAAGAACATATTTGTATTTTTCCCTATAATTAATCCAAATCAGCAAGGTTCATTACTGTGTTAGGTCATTATCTGGTTATTCAATATGCACTTCTCACTGTAATGCAATGCTACCAATGAACAAGAGTATTATATCCAGAATTGATGGAAATCTACCAAAATCATGAGTGGAAATAAAATTTAAATAAATAAAATCTTATCAAAGATACCCTTTCCCTCTGTTCTCTGAAAGCTTTGAGTATTGAAACCTATTCAAAAACAGGCCTTCTTGCTTTCCTGTGGTAAAATAGAACTGACTTTCCATTTTTCATTAAAATCTATTTATTCACCAAAGTTAAAATTCAATTTTGTAGCCATATCAAAACATAATTCTTTAAAAAAAGGTAAAGACTATCTACAGCTAAACTATGTGTTTATTATAGCATGTAACCAAAAGATGTAGGTCTTTAATATACTACAGAGAGCTAATTAGAATAATTGCTCAAAGGCTAAATTACTATTCCTCAGTTGCCTTGCTAGCAGAGTTGGTGGAAAATCAGAGGAAAAATTATAGAGAATAACAATGACTGCCCAACATTCCAGGTTCAAGTAGAAGTTACTTTCCACTAAGTCTTTTTTTTTCATGATATTTAGCTATCAAACACTTCGAGTTTCTTGAGCCCACTATACTCTCTTCCATTTACTTCACTTACACTCACATTCCCTTTGCTAACCTTTCTCAAGCTCTTGCCTTTCATCTTAATTCTATATTCACACTTTTTCTTACATTTGGCAATCTCCCTCTTTGTCCAAGGCCATTTCTCCAAATTCACCACTACTGTCTTTCTCAAACAACATATCATAATGCTTTTCCCACCGGTGAGGGCTCATGGTGTAATCATGAGTTACTGTCCTTTACATAAGGATGAACCTCATGATCTAACAATCATTAGTAGGCCATGAATTTGACTTGTGTTTCTAGTGGTGAAGCATGGATTTTCATTAATAAACCCATATTCTTTTCCCTGTGTCGCTCTGAAAAGGTGCCTCTGAAAGGGTATGACAAGATTGTGTGGCTTGAATTGCTGTATACCAATTAACGATAAAGAGCCCAACAATCAGAATAAATAAGACAAATATTTTCTTAGGAAAAAATCTTCATTATTATTATTTTAGATCTCTAATGTAGATGATAAGATTGTTTTTGTTGTTAACGCTTAGCATATCCTAGACATTCAATGTATTGGTAATGTTATTAAGACTGCTATTTATCTTTAAATAATGTGATTTGGATCCAAAATTCATTTATAGTTTTCTATTCGTAACTTTGCTAATTAAAATCACTGACATTCATAACTACCCCATATGGGTTAGCAGCTCTTACTACATACCTCCGTACAGTGTTTTACTTACTTTTATATCTATTATATTACCTTATCATGGTCCAGTTTGCTTGTTTTAAACAAGTTGAGAATGGGGACTGTATCTTCTAAGTCTACAGCTTTAGCTCAACCACAGTACTTGGTACATATGTATATGATATAAGCTAAATGAATATAAGCCAAAGCAGGTTTTTCAATAGTGTATTCAATTACCAATATCAAGGGTGAATTTAATATGCTGATGTTTTTATAGGAAGGTCACCATATGTATAAGAGAATCACAACACTGATGGAGGAAAAAAGTCATTTTTAAATTCCTGATGGAGTTATTATTTTGAACTCCTACAAGTTACGAATTCAGAACCAAAAATGGCTCCCACATTAAGTATAAGAAGATGATGAAACCCGCCTGATGTAATAAACAGGCCTTGACTTGAAATTCTGTGCCCTTCTTTTCCACCCTAAGTTATTAATTTCTTACTAAAAGATCACACAGTTTAGGGATGCTTTAGCAAAATCTAGAAAATCTTGGAAGTTCTGAAATTAACGTAGTATTTATAGCCTAGTTTCCTAGAGTGTTCTTTTTCTCCATCTGTTGGTTGTTGATACAGTGTAACTTTATATTCAGATTACAGAAACACAGCAAGAAAGAGTTTTTCTTTTTTTAATATGTTACAATAAGAATTCTGGCTTCATATCCCGGTGTGAGACAGTTATTCTCTTGCTAAAAAACAACTAATTGAGAGGAAAAAAAAGTAGGTCAACATTGATGCGGAATTCTTTCTGTTGTAAATAAGAGCTCCAAGATTTAATTCTATAAAATCATTTACATGATGACACATGACCATTTTCTCATAGAAATTATATGGTCATTAAAAGGGCAAGAGTATTAACGTGTTTTATGCAGTACATCTTAAATGTAGACTTTACAATTCTTGATGGAATTTAAAAAAAACTAAGGAACAGCAGAAAATAAAAATAATTTGTTAAAATGCTTATACATATATCTATCCTTACAAAGCTACTAAATTTTCCATGAGAAGACAATCCTTTCTCTCTTAATGCTTATAATGTTGAGAATAATAATATTTCTTCTTTTTTTTTTTTTTTTTGAGAGGGAGTCTGGCTCTGTCGCCCAGGCTGGAGTGCAGTGGCCGGATCTCAGCTCACTGCAAGCTCCGCCTCCCGGGTTTACGCCATTCTCCTGCCTCAGCCTCCCGAGTAGCTGGGACTACAGGCGCCCGCCACCTCGCCCGCCTAGTTTTTTTTGTATTTTTTTTTAGTAGAGATGGGGTTTCACCGTGTTAGCCAGGATGGTCTTGATTTCCTGACCTCGTGATCCGCCCGTCTCGGCCTCCCAAAGTGCTGGGATTACAGGCTTGAGCCACCGCGCCCGGCCAATAATATTTCTTCTTAAACAGAAACACCAAAGTCTCAGGATACAAAATTAATGTGCAAAAATCACAAGCATTCTTATACACCAGTAACAGACAAACAGAGAGCCAAATCAGGAATGAACTTCCATTCACAATTGCTTCAAAGAGAATCAAATACCTAGGAATCCAACTTACAAGGGATGTAAAGGACCTCTTCAAGGAGAACTACAAACCACTGCTCAGTGAAATAAAAGAGGACACAAACAAATGGAAGAACACACCATGCTCATGGATAGGAAGAATCAATATTGTGAAAATGGCCATACTGCCCAAGGTAATTTATAGATTCAATGCCATCCCCATCAAGCTACCAATGAGTTTCTTCACAGAATTGGAAAAAACTGCTTTAAAGTTCATATGGAACCAAAGAAGAGCCCACATCTCCAAGACAATCCTAAGTCAAAAGAACAAAGCTGGAGGCATCACGCTACCTGACTTCAAACTATACTACAAGGCTACAGTAACCAAAACAGCATGGTACTGGTACCAAAACAGAGATATAGACCAATGGAACAGAACAGAGTCCTCAGAAATAATACCACACATCTACAGCCATCTGATCTTTGACAAACCTGAGAGAAACAAGAAATGGGGAAAAGATTCCCTATTTAATAAATGGTGCTGGGAAAATTGGCTAGCCATAAGTAGAAAGCTGAAACTGGATCCTTTCCTTACTCCTTATACGAAAATTAATTCAAGATGGATTAGAGACTTAAATGTTAGACCTAATGCCATAAAAATCCTAGAGGAAAACCTAGGTAGTACCATTCAGGACATAGGCATGGGCAAAGACTTCATGTCTAAAACATCAAAAGCAACGGCAGCAAAAGCCAAAATTGACAAATGGGATCTCATTAAATTAAAGAGCTTCTGCACAGCAAAAGAAACTACCATCAGAGTGAACAGGCAACCTACAGAATGGGAGAAAATTTTTGCAATCTACTCATCTGACAAAGGGCTAATATCCAGAACCTACAAAGAACTCAAACAAATTGACAAGAAAAAAACAAACAACCCCATCAAAAAGTGGGCAAAGGATATGAACAGACATTTCTCCAAAGAAGACATTCATACAGCCAACAGACACATGAAAAAATGCTCATCATCACTGGCCATCAGAGAAATGCAAATCAAAACCACAATGAGATACCATCTCACACCAGTTAGAATGGCGATCATTAAAAAGTCAGGAAACAACAGGTGCTGGAGAGGATGTGGAGAAATAGGAACACTTTTACACTGTTGGTGGGATTGTAAACTAGTTCAACCATTATGGAAAACAGTATGGCGATTTCTCAAGGATCTAGAACTAGGTGTACCATATGACCCAGCCATCCCATTACTGGGTATATACCCAAAGGATTATAAATTATGCTGCTATAAAGACACATGCACACGTATGTTTATTGCAGCACTATTCACAATAGCAAAGACTTGGAATCAACCCAAATGTCCATCAGTGACAGATTGGATTAAGAAAATGTGGCACATATACACCATGGAATACTATGCAGCCATCAAAAAGGATGAGTTTGCGTCCTTTGTAGGGACATGGATGCAGCTGGAAACCATCATTCTTAGCAAACTCTCACAAGAACAGAAAACCAAACACTGCATGTTCTCACTCATAGGTGGGAACTGAACAATGAGATCACTTGGACTCAGGAAGGGGAACATCACACACAGGGGCCTATCATGGGGAGGGGGGAGTGGGGAGGGATTGCATTGGGAGTTATACCTGATGTAAATGATGAGTTGATGGGTGCAGCACACCAACATGGCACAAGTATACATATGTAACAAACCTGCACGTTATGCACATGTACCCTACAACTTAAAGTATAATAATAATAAATAAATAAAAAAATAAAAAAATAAAAAAATAAAAAAATAAAAAAAATAAAAAAAAAAACAGAAACACCAAAACAATATTAAAATCCTGCTTCAAATATACTCATATATTTGCAAATACTTGGTTCCTAGTTATCCCTCATCTATGTTCTTGCTTTGGTTTGGACTCTTAGATTAAAAAAATTAAAGCAGGTAATATCTGAATCTGTAACAGTCTTTTTCTCCTAATTTCCTATTACATGGTAAATATCTTTAAAAAAATTAGGCTGTCAGCCGGGATGGTGACTCATGCCTGTATGGTGACTCATGACTGTAATCCCAGTAATCTGGGAGGCCAAGGCAGGCGGATCTCTTGGGCTGAGGAGTTCGAGACCAGCCTGGGCAACACAGTGAAACCCTGTCTCTACCAAAAATACATACACTTAGCCAAATGTAGTGGTGCACATCCATGGTCCCAGCTACTTGGGAGGCTGAGGCAGGAGGATCACTTGAACCCAGTGGGCAGAGGTTGCAGTGAGCCGAGATCGCACCACTGCACTCCAGCCTGAGTGAGACTCCATCTCAAAATAAGTAAGTAAGTAAATAAATAAATAGGATATGGTGCAATTTAGTTGTCTACATTTTACTCTGAATTTACTCACTCTCATTGTCAAAAAACCACCAAACACTAATATTTAACTTCTGAATAGAAAGGTATAATACTACATTTCTGGGAATACAGACCAGATAGCTCATTAGGACAATGAAGGCAGAATTTACATTAAAGTAAGAAAATATATTGTAAATGTATCGTGCCAGGTTTTTAAAAACTACGGTGCATGCAAAATATTTAAAATTGAGGATATTTTGATAATTGTCCCATTTTAAAAATATAAACGTATTATGGTAATTTATGATACAAAGCAAATATCAACAACTAGGCAATTTCTTGTACAAAGTCTTTTTTAACAACACATGTTTCTCAATTTAATATGTAATCTATCACGTTTATAAAGTGATGACAATGCTTTAGTAGAAAATACAGAGGAGGCCGGGCGCGGTGGCTCAAGCCTGTAATCCCAGCACTTTGGGAGGCTGAGACGGGCGGATCACGAGGTCAGGAGATCGAGACCATCCTGGCTAACCCGGTGAAACCCCGTCTCTACTAGAAGATTCAAAAAACTAGGCGGGCGAGGTGGCGGGCGCCTGTAGTCCCAGCTACTCGGGAGGCTGAGGCAGGAGAATGGTGTAAACCTGGGAGGCGGAGCTTGCAGTGAGCTGAGATCCGGCCACTGCACTCCAGCCTGGGCAGTGAGCGAGACTCCGTCTCAAAAAAAAAAAAAAAAGAAAGAAAAAAAAAAAGAAAATACGGAGGAAGAAAAATGTTCCTGGATGAAGCTTTTGTTACACTTCAATTAGCCAGGTAAAGTGGGGAATAAAGAATGAGTAAATGTATGGTAGGTGGGGTGGGGATTGGAAGAGACTGGATGTAGCAGTTTTATGTGTTTTGAAATAGCTATTTATTATACATCCCCTAAGTGCATTCACTTAAAATATTAATATCCTGAATTCAAATGGTACATTTAACATAAAGAATTTAACATGGCTCACAAATATAACATAAACTATCTTTTCTAGAGGGAGGCAGATTAGTCACTGTAATTTTGCTTCATAATTTTATTGATTTGAACACAGGAGTATCCCAAAAGCTATTGAAATAAAACCAATCACAACAAAAAGAAAAAGTATTACAACAAAAAAAGAAAGTATTACAACTTTTTATTTCAGTATATATTCAAACACATAGAAAAGCTGCAAGAATAGGCTGAGGGACTCTTGTAACTCTTTATCCAGATTCCTCAACGATTTACATTTTTCTCTATTTAATTTGTCATCTTAGTATCTATCTGCTTAATTTGTACTTCTGGAATCTTTGAGAGTAAACTGGAGCAATGTTCCAATTTACCTCTAAATAACTCGTTTCCTTAGAACATGGATATTCTCTTGCATAATTACAATGATCAAATTAAAAAATGTAATGTATCTAATCTACATACCCTATTCAATTTTTATAATTGTCCCAATAATGCCCTTTGTGGGATTTTATAGATTTAAAAAAACACCCTAGGCCAAGAACCAATCAATTATCACATGACATTTAGTTGCTAAGTGTTTTCAGTTTCCTGCCTTTTTTTTTTTTTAAGTTTTTTTAAAAAATGGAACCACTACTTAGTCTTTCTTTTTCATGACTCTGGCACTTTTGAAGAATGTAGGCCAGTCATTTTGTTAAAAAGTTTTACTGCATGTTGCATTTGTCTGATGTTTCCTCATAATTCAATTCAGGTCATGCATTTTAGTGGGAATGTTACAGAGGTGATGCTGTGTCCTTCTCCATGCATCATATCAGGAGACACATGAAATGAAAGTTTATTACAATACTGGTGGCGGTAACTATGATCACCTCGTTAATGTGATATCTGTTGGTTTCTCCACTGCCAAATTAGTAGGTTTCCTTTATAATTAAATTTTGAATATTTTGAAACTAATATAAAATTTTACTCGCTAATTTTAGCATCTAATAGAAGGGATAATAGAGTTAGAAAATGATTTTATAACTCTATTATCCCTTCTATTAGTTGGCATGCTGATGTAAGAAAGAATTTTCTGTTCTCCTTCATTTATGTATTCATTTATATTGGTCTGGATTGATAAGATTCTCATTTTATACAGTGTGTTATAAATCATTATTATCATTGTTTATTTTAATGCTCAAATTGCCCCACATTTGGCTGCTGGGACTACATTAACACAAGACTGCCTTAGTACTGCTTCAGTTGGAGTCCCTTTACCAAGAATTAGTAAGAGCAGAATGTAACTATTGTGAAACACATTTTGATGCTCTTTTAAAATATTTTTTGTTTTTATTTATTAAAAAAAATTTTTTTAATACTTTAAGTTCTGGGATACATGTGCAGAATGTGCAGGTTTGTTACATAGGTATACACATGCCATGGTGGTTTGCTGCACCCATCAACCCATCATCTACATTAGGTATTTCTCCTAATGCTATCCCTCCCCTAGCCCCCCAACCCCTGACAGGCCCCAGTGTGTGATGTTCCCCTCTCTGTGTCCATGTGTTCTCATTGATCAACTCCCACTTATGAGTGAGAACGTGCAGTGTTTGGTTTTCTGTTTCTGTGTTAGTTTACTGAGAATGATGGCTTCCAGCTTCATCCATGACCCTGCAGAGGACATGAACTCATCCTTTTTTATGGCTGCATAGTATTCCATGGTGTCAGATTTTCTTAATCCAGTCTATCACTGATGAGCATTTGGGTTGGTTCCAAGTCTTTGCTATTGTGAATAGTGCTGCAATAAACATACGTGAGCATGTGTCTTTATAATAGAATGATTTATAATCCTTTGGGTATATACCCAGTAATGGGATGGCTGGGTCAAATGGTATTTCTGGTTGTAGATCCTCGAGGAATCGCCACACTGTCTTCCAAAATGGTTGAAGTAATTTACACTCCCACCAATAGCGTAAAAGTGTTCCTATTTCTCCCCATCCTCTCCAGAATCTGTCATTTCCTGACTTTTTAATGATCGCCATTCTAACTGGTGTGAGATGGTATCTCATTGTGGTTTTAATTTGCATTTCTCTAATGACCAGTGATAAAGAGCTTTTGTTCATATGTTTATTGGCCGCATAAATGTCTTCTTTTGAGTAGTATCTGTTCATATCCTTTGCCCATTTTGTAATGGTTATTTTTTTGTTTTGTAAATTTGCTTAAGTTCCTTGTACATTCTGGATATTAGCCCTTTGTTAGATACGTAGATTGCAAAAATTTTCTCCCATTCTGTAGGTTGTCTGCTCACTCTGATGATAGTTTCTTTTGCTGTGCAGAAGCTCTTTAGTTTAATTAGACCCCATTTGTCAATTTTGGCTTTTGGTGCTGTTGTTTTTGGTGTTTTGATCATGAAGTCTTTGCCCATGTGTATGTCCTGAATGGTATTGCCTAGGTTTTCTCCTAGGGTTTTTATGGTTTTAGTCTTATGTTTAAGTCTTTAATCCATCTTGAGTTCATTTTTGTATAAGGTGTAAGGAAGGGGTCCAGTTTCTGTTTTCTGCATATGGCTAGCCAGTATTCCCAATGCCATTTATTAAACAGGGAATCTTTCCCTATTGCTTGTTTTTGTCAGGTTTGTCAAAGATTAGATGGTTGTCGATGTGTGGTGTTATTTCTGAGGCCTCTATTCTGTTCCATTGGTCTATAAATCTGTTTTGGTACCAGTACCATGCTGTTTTTGTTATTATAGCCTTGTAGTATAAGTTGAAGTCAGGTGGTGTGATGCCTCCAGCTTTGTTCTTTTTGCTTAGAATTGTCTTGGCTATATGGGCTCTTCTTTAGTTCCATATGAAATTTAAAGTAGGATTTTCTAATTCTGTGAGGAAAGTCAATGGTAGCTTGATGGGGATAACAGTAAATCTATAAATTACTTTGTGCACTATGGCCATTTTCACGATATTGATTCTTCCTATGCATAAGCATGGAATGTTTTTCCATTTGTTTGTGTTCTCTGTTATTTCCTTCAGCAGTGGTCTGTAGTTCTCCTTGAAAAGGCCCTTCATATCCCTTGTAAGTTGTATTCCTAGGTATTTTATTCTCTTTGTAGCAATTGTAAATGGAGTTCACTCATGATTTGGCTCTCTGTTTATCATTGGTGTATAGGAATGCTTGTGATTTCTGCACATTGATTTTGTATCCAGAGACTCTGCTGAAGTTGCTTATCAGCTTAAGGAGATTCTGGGCTGAGACAATGGGGTTTTCTAAATATACAATCATGGCATCTGCAAACAGGGACAAGTTGACTTTGTCTTTTCTTATCTGAATACCTTTATTTCTTTCTCTTGCCTAACTGCCCTGGCCAGAACTTCCAATACTATGTTGAATAGGAATGGTGACAGAGGGCATCCTTGTCTTGTGCTGGTTTTCAAAGGGAATGCTTCCAGCTTTTGCCCATTCAGTATGATATTGGCTGTGGGTTTGTCACCAACAGCTTTTATTATTTTGAGATACTTTCCATTAATACCAAGTTTGTTGATAGTTTTTAGCATGAAGGGGTGTTGAATTTTATTGAAGGCCTTTTTTTGCATCTATTGAGATAATCATGTGGTGTTTGTCATTTGTTCTGTTTATGTGATGGATTACATTTATTGATCTGAGTATGTTGAACCAGCCTTGCATCCCAGGTGTGAAGTCGACTTGATCATGGTGGATGAGCTTTCTGATGTGCTGCTGGATTCTGTCTGCCAGCATTTTATTGAGGATTTTTGCATCGATATTCATCAAGGATATTGGCTTGAGATTTAGAATTTTTGTTGTGTCTCTGCTAGCTTTTGGCATCAGGATGATGCTGGCCTCATAAAATGAGTTAGGGAGGATTCCCTCTTTTTTCTTTGTTTGGAATAGTTTCAGAAGGAATGGTACCAGCTCCTCTTTGTACTTCTGGTAGAATTCAGCTGGGAATCCATCTGGTCCTGGACTTTTTTTGTTGGTAGAGTATTAATTACTATCTCAACTTCAGAACTTGTTATTGGTCTATTCAGCGATTCGACTTCTTCCTGGCTTAGTTGTAAGAGGGTGCATGTGTCTAGGAATTTATCCATTTCCTCTATATTTTCTAGTTTATTTGCAGAGAGGGATTTATAGTATTCTCTGATGGCAGCTTGTATTTTGGTGGGATCAATGGTGATATCCCCTTTATCATTTTTTATTGTGTCTATTTGATTCTTCTCTCTTTTCTTTTTTATTGGTCTCACTAGTGGTCTTTGTATTTTGTTAATCTTTTCAAAAAATCAGCTCCTCAATTCCTTGATTTTTTTAAGGGTTTATCTCCTTCAGTTCTGCTCTGATCTTGTTTATTTCTTGTCTTCTGCTAGCTTTTGAATTTGTTTGCTCTTGCTTCTCTAGTTCTTTTAATTGTGATGTTAGGGTGTCGATTTTAGATCTTTCCCGCTTTCTCCTGTGGGCATTTGGTGCTATAAATTTCCCTCTAAGACTGCTTTGGCTGTGTCCCAGAGATTCCGGTATGTTGTGTCTTTGTTCTCATTGGTTTCAAAGAACTTATTTATTTCTGTGTTAATTTTGTTATTAACCCAGTAGTTATTCAGGGGCAGGTTGTTCAGTTCCCATATATTTTTGCAGTTTTGAGTGAGTTTCATAATGCTGAGTTCTAATTTGATTGCACTGTGGTCTGAGAGACTGTTTGTTAAGATTTCTGTTCTTCTGCATTTGCTGAGGAGTGCTTTACTTTCAATTATATGATCAATTTTAGAATAAGTGTGACGTGGTGCTGAGAAGAATGTATATTCTGTTGATTTGGGGTAGAGAGTTCTGTAGATGTCTATTAGGTCTGCTTGGTCCAGAGCTGAGTTCACGTCCTGAATATCCTTGTTAATTTTCTGTCTTGTTGATCTAATATTGACAGTTGGGTGTTGAAGTCTCCACTATTATTGTGTGGGAGTTTAAATCTCTTTGTGGGTCTCTTAAGAACTTGCTTTATGAATCTGGGTGCTCCTGTATTGGGTGTGTATATATTTAGGATAGTTAGCTCTTCTTGTTGTATTGATCCCTTTACCATTATGTAAAGCCCTTGTCTTTTTTGACCTCTGTTGGTTTAAAGTCTCTTTTATCAGAGACTAGGATTGCAACCCCTGCTTTTTATTGCTTTCCATTTGCTTGATAAATATACCTCCATCCCTTTATTCTGAGTCTATGTGTGTCTTTGCATGAGATGGGACTCCTGAATACAGCATACTAATGGGTCTTGACCCTTTATCCAACTTGCCAGTCTGTGTCTAATTGGGGCATTTAACCCATTTACATTAAAGGTTAATACTGTTATGTGCAAATTTGATCCTGTCATTATGATGCTAGCTGGTTATTTTGTCCATTAGTTGATGCAGTTTCTTCATAATGTCAATGGTCTTTACAATTTGGTATGTTTTTGCAGTGGCTGGTACCAGTTTTTCCTTTCCATATTTAGGGCTTCCTTTGGAGCTCTTGTAAGGCAGGCCTGGTGGTGACAAAATCTCTCAGCATTTGCTTGTCTGTAAAGGATTTTATTATCCTTCACTTATGAAGCTTAGTTTGGCTGGATATGAAATTCTGGGTTGAAAATTCTTTCATTTAAGAATTTTGAATATTAGCCCCCATTCTCTTCTGGCTTGTAGGGTTTCTACCGAGAGATCCGCTGTTAGGCTGATAGGTTTCCCTTTGTGGGTAACCCGACCTTTCTCTCTGTCGCCCTTAACATTTTTCTTTCATTTCAACCTTGGTGAATCTGTCGATCACGTGTCTTGGGTTGCTCTTCTTAAGGAGGATCTTTGTGGTTTCTCTGTGTTTCCTGAATTTGAATGTTGGCCTGTCTTGCTAGGTTGAGGAAGTTCTCCTGAATAATGTCCTGAAGAGTATTTTCCAACTTGGTTCCCTTCTCCCCGTCACTTTCAGGTACACCAATCAAACATAGGTTTGGTCTCTTCACATAGTCCCATATTTCTTTGAGGGTTTGTTCGTTCCTTTTCATTCTTTTTCTCTAATCTTGTCTTCACGCTTTATTTCATTAAGTTCATCTTCAATCTCTGATATCCTCCTTTTTTCCACTTGATTGATTCAGCTATTGATATTTGTGTATGCTTCATGAAGTTCTCATGCTGTGTTTTTAAACTCCATCAGGTCTGGAGGTCCACGCCAGATCCTGTTTGCATGGGTATCACCAGTGGAGGCTGCAGAACAGGTCTTTTCTTAACTAGTTATTCTAGTTAGCAATTTGTCTAACATTTTTTCAAGGTTCTTAGCGGCCTGGTGCGGTGGCTCATGTCTGTAATCCCAGCACTTTGGTGGGCTGAAGCAGGTGGATCACGAGGTCAGAAGATAGAGACCATCCTGGCTAACAAGGTGAACCCCGTCCCTACTAAAAATACAAAAAAATTAGCTGGGCATGGTGGCAGGTGCTTGTAGTCCCAGCTACTCAGGAGGTTGTGGCAGGAGAATGGCGTGAACCCGGGAGGCGGAGCTGGCAGTGAGCCGAGATCGCGCCACTGCACTCCAGCCTGGGTGACAGAGCGAGACTCCGTTTCAAACAAAACAAAACAAAACAAAATGAAACAAAACAAAACAAAACAGTAATAATAGTAACAATAACCTAAGTTACATAGCACTTAATACATAGAAGACACCCTTCTAAGTGTTTCATCTGTATTCATTTACGCAATCCTCACATAATGTTATGGGGTAGGTTCTATTATCCCAATTTTTTAGGTTAGTAAAACTAAGGCAGGGGAATTTGCCTGAAGTCACACAGCTCCTGAAATGACTGGATCCACACTCTAGGAGTCTGGCTCCAGGATCTTTTTAGTGATTTGTAGCGAATCACAGATCACAGAGCCAGTCAATGGCAAGATCTAAGCCCCCAAATTTCAGTCTCTCAGGTTAAAAATATACTTTCCCCTGTACTGAACTCTGCATTCCTTGATTGGACTGATTTTAGGTTGTTTATACTTTTCGAGTCCTGAGCTATTTATTTATAGAGCTGGTTCCAGCTTCACTCAGGCTGAAGGTTAGAAGTTCTTGAATTATACCGATTCTGACTCTGCCCTGATCCACTTCTGTGTGTGGCCTCATGGACAGTGGAATTCATCTAGGAAACACTCTCAGTAGTAGATCCAGAAAACTTGGGCTCTAAGGGGAGAACCAGAAAAGGCTTCTACAGTGCTGTTCCCTTTCAGCAGAACTTTCCTAGACAAGTAAACCACTCTCCTACCTGTAAAAGTGTCCCAGGAAGGCCAGGCATGGTGGCTCACGCCTGCAATCCCAGCACTTTGGGAGGCCAAGGCGGGTGGATCATTTGAGGTCTGTGAGGTCTGGAGTTTGAGACCAGCCTGGTCAATGTGGCGAAACCCTGTCTCTACTAAAAATAAAAAATTATCTGGGCGTGGTGGCACCCGCCTGTAATCTCAGCTACTTGGGAGGTAGAGGTTGTGGTGAGCTGATATTGCACCACGGCACTCCAGTCTGGGCGACAGAGTGTGATCCTGTCTCAAGAAAAAAAAGGTGTCCCAGGAAGATACAGTCACTCAAGATAGATCTCCTCTTTATTTTGACAACACCTTTCCCCTTTACTCCAGCCTGGGCGACAGAGTGAGACTCTGTCTCAAAAAAAAAAAAAAAAAAAAAAAAAAAAAAAAAAAAAAATGGTTCTTAGCTTCCTTTCATTGGATTAGAACATGCTCCTTTAGCTTAGAGGAGTTTGTTATTACCCATCTTCTGAAGCCTACTTTTGTCCATTCGTCAAACTCATTCTCTGTCCAGTTTTGTTCCCTTGCTGGCGAGGAGATGTGATCATTTGGAGGAGAAGAGGCATTCTGGTTTTTGGAATTTTCAGCCTTTTTGCACTGGTTTTTCCTCATCTTCATGGATTTATCTACCGTTTGTCTTTGTTTTGGTGACCTTCAGATGGGGTCTCTGAGTGGATTTCCTTTTTGTTGATGCTGATGCTATTCCTTTCTGTTTGTTAGCTTTCCTTGTAACAGTCAGGATCCTTTGCTGTAGGTCTGCTGGAGTTTGCTGGAGGTCCACTCCAGACCCTGTTTCCCTGGGTATCACCAGCCGAGGCTGCAGAACAGCAAAGATTGCTGCCTATTCCTTCCTCTGGAATCTTTGTCCTAGAGTAGCACCCACTAGATGCCAGCTGGAGTTCTCCTGTATGAGGTGTCTGTCGACCCCTCCTGGGAAGTGTCTCCCAGTCAGGAGGCACAGGAGTTGGGGACCCACTTGAAGAGGTAGTCTGTCCCTTAGCAGAGCTCGAGCGCTGTGCTGGGAGATCTGCTGCTCTCTTCAGAGCCAGTAGGCAGGAACATTTAAGCTGGCTGAAGCTGTGCACACAGCTGCCCCTTCCCCCTGTTGCTCTGTCTCAGGGAAATGGTTGTTTTATCTATAAGCCCCTGACTGGGGCTGCTGCCTTTCTTTTAGAGATACCCTGCCCAGAGAGGAGGAATCTAGAGAGGCAGTCTGGCTATAGCAGCTTTGCCAAGCTGTGGTGATCTCTGCCCAGTTCGAACTTCCCGGTAGCTTTGTTTACACTGTTGAGGGGAAAACCACCTACTCAAGCCTCAGTAATGGTGGACGCCCCTCCCCACAAGAAGCTCTATCGTCTCAGGTTCACTTCAGGCTGCTGTGCTGGAAGTGAGAATTTCAAGTCAGAGGATCTTAGCTTGCTGCGCTCCGTGGGGCTGGGATCCGCTGAGCTAGACCACTTGGCTCCCTGGCTTCGGCCCCCTCTCGAGGGGAGTGAATGGTTCTGTCTTGCTGGCATTCCAGCAAGGGTATGAAAAATTCCACTGGGGTATGACAAATTCCGGCAGCTAGCTCGGTGTCTGCCCAAATGGCCACCCAGTTTTGTGTTTGAAACCCAGGGCCCTGGTGGTGTAGGCACCTGAGGGAATCTCTTGATTTGTGGTTGCAAAGACCATGGGAATAGCATAGTATCTGGGCCGGAGTCCACTGTTGCGCATGGCACAGTCTTTCCTGTCTTCCCTTGGCTATGGGAGGGAGGTCCCCAACCCCTAGTGCTTCCCAGGTGGGGTGGGCTGCACCCACTGTCTAACCAGTTCCAGTGAGATGAGCTGGGTACCTCAGCTGGAAATGCAGAAGTCGCCTGCCTTCTGCATTGATCTCGCTGGGAGCTGCAGACTGGAGCTGTTCCTATTCAGCCATCTTGGCAGCCACTACAATTTTGATGCTCTTATTAACGTCTAGTGATTGTTGTTCAAACTATGGGATTGGCAACGTGTCTTTAAAAATAACTGTTGTTAAGTTCCTGTTTCTCTGACTATATAGATGATGTGAGCCCTTCTTGTTTCATAGCCTCGATCCTCGGCAATGTTGCAAAAGGTTACATTAGTTATATTGGACAAATTATTAAGCCTGCCATTCAACATATACCCTACCTTTTAAAAATGGCTCTGCAACAGATTTCTGTTTGGAAATACTAATGAAACAGGGGAGTCAGTGTCCCAACTGATGTTCAGAAGAACATGTACTGAAAAGAAACCTGTAAATACAACACTTTTTTTTTTTTTTGTTTTGTTTGTGTTTTTGAGACAGAGTTTCGCTCTGTCACCCAGGCTGGAGTGCAGTTGTGCGATCCCGGCTCACTGCAACTTTAGCCTCCTGGGTTCAAGAGATTCTCCTCCCTCAGCCTCCCCAGTAGCTAGGATTACAGGCACGTGCCACCTCATCCTGCTAATTTTTGTATTTTTAGTAGAGATTGGGTTTCACAATGTTGGCCAGGCTGGCTGGTCTCGAACCCCTGATCTTTTGATCTGGCCGCCTTGGCCTCCCAAAGTGTTGGCATTATAGGCGTGAGCCACCACGCCGGGCCCCAACCCAACACTTTTTTTCTTATTTTTCTTCCCAGTAAAAACATGGAAGGAGAGGAGAGGAGAGGAGGGGAGGGAGGATTTCTGTAGTTAGCCGATTATAATTCCAAATACAAGGTAAATAATGGTGGGAAAATTCATAATAAAACTTACCTAGTCTGAGCTAAAATTTTAAAATGAACATTGATTATATGTGCATTTTAACTGAAATATAAAAACATTACTTTTTATTTGTTTTTGAATATTTTTCAACAATTTTAATGACAGCTTAAAAAATGATCATATAGACTATCACAAAAATACCAGCAATATTAAACAGTGTGCACCCCGTAATTCCAGCATGTGGTACCAGAATGTTTCTAACGTTTCACAGTAAATATCAGCAATGCAGCACACTCTACCTAGATTTTCAATATCTGGGTCACATGGACTACTTTGAATACTGTGAACAGAGGAAAAAAAGCCGGAAGATTTCTGTATAGCCACCAGAAAATCATAACATGCAAAAAAAAAAAAAAAAAAAAAACCCTACGATACCATGGTTTTAAAAATAATTCCTACATAAAATAGAAGACAGTACCCTAAAAAGGAACTTTTCATCTATTATGTAAACCAAATAAAACCTTTGTAGAGTATTATTTACTTAATAAAATGTCTTTTGTTTTTCCTATTCTCTGAGATGTGTGTGCGTATGTGCACACTGAATGGTCAGGAGCAGGTAAAAAGAACATATACTAAAAATAAATGTGTTGTTAATCCAAAAAACATATGCACTTTAGGGAAAAATCCGGCAGTAGTTAGAGGTAATCAGAAACTATAGCTTCCACTTACAATAAAGGCAAACAGATATGATAATAATGATATTTGAAATTATAATCCTTTTTATTTATATGAAAGAGACATGAAGGGTTTATATACATTTTGATTATGAAAAATGCACACTGCATTTGCAATTTCTTTCAGCCATAATAATATAGATTTACAGATATTTGAAACCTGAAATGATCTTTACTATAATTTTATTATTTTCCTTGAAATCTATTGAATTTATTCAATTATAGATTTAAAATTTCTCCCCCATTTTTCCAAGCTTTTATGTGAAGGACAGGAAGTAAACATGTCACTCAGCAAAATGAGAGTCCCTAATAATCTATAATAAAATTGCTACCACATATAACTTTTATATATGTATACTTCTTTTAAAGGGAGATAGAAATGAAAACAACTTTTTAAGTGAATTTTTCTTAATCTATTTGAAAAGCAATACATAAAGAGCAGTCACATATGTCAGCACAACAATTAAGATGAGTAACACTGAAAAACCACATTTAAATGACTAGGATTCATAGAGATCGTGCTTTGATAAAGAGTTTATTCCTATTATCAAAAAGATCTATAGAACTGGCTATAAACAATGTATTTTTTTTTTAATGATACTAAAGCTTACAAGGATCTTTCAATTGAGTACACAAAGGAGCTGCTTATGACTGCAAAGCCTTTCTTAAGACTTAAGAAGGCAAGAAAAATGCTTTTTACATATCACACTCCATTATTTGGCAATAGCGCCCTTTTAAAGAACCAAAATTTTCATATAGTAGGAGGATTTTGATATTAGAGAATTTACTATAGTTATGGAGATATTCTAGAGGTGGTTTAAAAATGGGTATATGGTACAAACAAAGAACAAAAATGAACATATGTTTTATCTCATTTTATTCATCATTACCACCCTATGAAATAGCATTTTGATCCTTATTGCTGTTAACTGAAAATAAAAGACTACAATTTTTTTTTGAGACAGATCCTTACTCTGTCATCAAGGCTGGAGTGCAGTGGTGTGATATCGCCTCACTGCAACCTCCTCCTCCCAGGTTCAAGCGATTCTCATGCCTCAGTCTCCCAAATAGCTGGGAATACAGGCATGGGGGGTGCCACTAAGCCTGGCTAATTTTTGTGTTTTTATTAGAGATGGGGTTTCACCATGTTGACCAGGCTGGTCTTGAACTCCTGACCTCAGGTGACCCACATGCCTCGGCCTCCCAATGTGCTGTGATTACAGGCATGAGTCACCACACCCAGTCAACAGAAAATAAATTTCTAGAAGTCCAAGGCTGGTATAAAGCTAACTATGCAAAAATAACATTGAAATCAAGTGATAGAAAGCACTGGTAGAGTAGGTAGAGATTATATTATTTCTGAAAAGAGTCACTTCAATTTTGCCCTGGGGAATAAATTGTATTTTACCTTTTTATTTTTTTAAGACAGGGTCTCACTCTTGTCACCCGCTCACTGCAGTGGCATACCGCTCACTGCAACCTTCATCTACCCATTCCCAATCCCCACCTCAAGCAATCTGCTCCCCTCAGCCTCCCGAGTAGCTGAGACCACAGACATGTACCACCACACCCAGCTATTTTTTTGTATTTTTAATGGGGATTTCACCTGTTGCCCAGGCTGGTCTGGAACTCCGCAGCTCAAGTGATCCACTTGTCTCAGCCTCACCAAAGTGCTGGGATTACAGGCGTGAGCCACTGCACCCAGACTATTTTGCTTTATAATAGGAAAAAGTATTGTATTTAACTTGTTCCTAGGTGGTTGCATTCCTTTAAATATTAATGCACCTATTTCTTTATATGTAAAAATATACTAATTCTATCCCTCCTATATTATTTTAATAAGTAGCCCTATTACCTATATCTTGGGCTGTGTTATAAGCCTCACATAATTACATGCAGGGTAACCTCATCTGCTAGTTTATGCTGCTATAACTCAAACTTTATCAGGAGTGATCTTTGTAAAATGGCATTTCCTCTGGTCATTTTTTTTTTTTTTTTTTGCCTGCAAACGTTCAATGACTTCTAGTTAAAGATAGCAGGTAGACCACGCATGTTTTTACTTCTTTTAAGACCCAATAAAATGACAATACAGAAATAAAAAATAAGTAACACCACAGTAGGTAGAGGATAGGCCATTAACAGATGTGAGATTTCAATATATTAATGTAAGCAGGAAAACCGATAGGAACTGCTGAAGTGGGGACAGGAAACCTCAGCCTACAGTATACAGGACCCATCGATCTGTAGATCCACAGGGAGGTTCAGGGGCTCTGAGATGCCTGGTGAGAAGACAGCAGGGAGAAACAGGGCTGAAAATGGGGAGATTTACTGAATATTTGTATAATGAACAATGACACACAGAGACCACAGAGAATGTGAAAGACTCAGGAAATAAAACCGTGATCAGCCCATGTGGACCATCATAGAATAATAAAAGTTATAGAAGGAAAGAACAAGAAAAAAAAGGTGGGTGGGGGGAGAATTATAAGAAAATAATGCAAGATAATTTTCTAGATATGAAGGACACAACTCCTCAGAAGAGAGTACCCACTTAAAATTCAAGTACAACATGAATTTTAAAAGGCCTATACCTAGACATATCAGGAATTGCAAAGTACCAAGAAAAAAAAAAGAGTAAATCCTAAAAGTCAGAAGAAAAAAGCAGATGACCTACAGAGGACAAAAATGAATGTTTGAAGAGAGTAGAGTATTACCTTCCAAGTTCAGAGGGAAGATTTGTAACCTAGAGTCCAAGATAAACTAGAATTAACATGGCAAACAATTAAAATGGATAGTAATTGCTTCTTCTCACCACAGTCTTTAAAGATGTGCCTGTTCTACAACTTTTAACATGATGAATTGTTAACAATATTATAAAAAACAGTTAGTAAAAGTGGTACAAAATGTCAGTTTTAAACAGTGTCTCATGTAGAGCAGGTGGCCAAACATAGTACCTTTTAAATCCGTTTTCTCCTTTTCTAATGTGGATGCATACACTCACTACTTCTCTCCTTTCCCCTGCCACCTGTCAGGCTCTGCCCCTAGGCTTGCATCTTCTAATGTTAGAACATGGATAATTTGTGAGAATAAAATAAGAAAAAATTCAAACATAAAAATTTTAAAAATCGATTATCCATACACTTGCTCTTAGGAGTTGCTAAGGGATATGCTTCATCATAGCAGAATTAAAAAAAAAAAAAAAAAACCGAAATGAAAAGAGAAAAAATGGGGGTTGAAATAGCACCACCCAGAAGATCAAGAAAGGGGAGTCTCAGGATGACAGTTGTGCAGCCAGAGGACGTCAAGACTCTGGAAGAGCAGTTCCCAAGGAAAAGGGGGAAGAAAAGGAAAGAGATACACCAGAATGTTTTATATAATGGAGAGTTGGAAAGAACTGGGAATATGATAAAGAAAAATAATGCAAGAAAAACAAAAGGGAATTAGAAATTCTAAGAAAACGGAAAAATGATTTAAGAAAATATAACCAAAGGGCCGGGTGCACTGGCTCACGCCTGTAATCCCAGCACTTTGGGAGGCCAAGGTGGGTGGATCACGAGGTCAGGAGATCGAGACCATCCTGGCTTACATGGTAAAACCCTGTCTCTACCAAAAATACAAAAAATTAGCCGGGCGTGGTGGCGGGCGCCTGTAGTCCCAGCTACTCGGAAGGCTGAGGCAGGAGAATGGCGTGAACCTGGGAGGCGGAGCTTGCAGTGAGCCAAGATGGTGCCACTGGACTCCAGCCAGGGCGACAGAGCAAGACTCTGTCTCAAAAAAAAAAAAATATATATATATATATATACACACACACACACACACACACACACACACATATATATATAACCAAAGAAGACTACTTGGCACTGTAATTAATCACTAATTAAGCTAATATTTAGTGTCAGCTGGTTATATAGCATTGTTTTAGTTACTAGGAATACAGTAATGATGGGGAAAGTAATGAATTAAAAAATGAATTAAATTAGTTAGAATAGATTATCTGCCTTCTTGAAGCTTACAGTCCAGTGGGGGAGAGTGATAGTAGTTTGAAAAATTAAGAAAAATAAAATATATAATTTGTGTTAACAATGAGAGCTATGAAGAAAAAAAAATAAGGAAACCAGAGCAAAAATTTCAGGCATGGGAAGTTGCTATTTAAAATAAGTATGGCAAGGGAGGCCCTATTGATCACCTACCATTATCGTCAAGAATTTAAGAAAAAGAGGGATTAAATGGTCATCTCAGTGAATTTATGTTGCAGGTAGAGGGAACACCAAATGCAAAAGCCGTTTTCACACAATAATGTACATGGTTAATTATGGTTGTAAAATAATAATAATAGACAAGCAAAGAGCCAAATCATGAGTGAACTCTCATTCACAATTGTTACAAAGAGAAAAAAATACTTAGGAATACAACTTACAAGGGATGTTAAGGACCTCTCAAGTAGAACTACAAACCACTGCTCAAGGAAGTGAGAGTGGACACAAACAAATGGAAAAACATTCCATGCTCCTAGATAGGAAGAATCAGTATAGTGAAAATGGCCATACTGTCCAAAGTACTTTATAGATTCAGTGCTATTGCAAAGTACTCTACAGATTCAATGCTATTCAAATGCTGTTCCCACCAAGCTAACACTGACTTTCTTACAGAATTAGAAAAAACTACTTTAAATTTCATATGAAACCTAAAAAGAGCCTATATAGCTAAGACAATCCTTAGCAAAAACAACAAAGCTGGAGGCATCACACTACTGGACTTCAAACTGTATTACAAGGCTACAGTAACCAAAACAGCATGGTGCTGGTACCAAAATAGATATATAGACAAATGGAACAGAACAGAGACCTCAGAAATAATATCACACATCTACAACCATCTGATCTTTGACAAAACTGGAAAAAACAAGCAATGAGGAGAGGATTCCCTATTTAATAAATGCTGTTGGGAAAACTGGCTAGCCATATGCAGAAAACAGAAACTGGACCCCTTCCTTACACCTCATACAAAAATGAACTCAAGATGAATTAAAGACTTAAATGTAAAACCTAAAACTATAAAAACCCTAGAAGAAAACCTGGGCAATACCATTCAGGATGGTATTGCCATTCAGGGCAAAGACTTCATGACTAAAACACCAAAAGCAATGGCCAAAAAAAGCCAAAATTGACAAATGGGATCTAATTAAATTAAAGAGCTTCTGCATAGCAAAAGAAACTATCATCAGAGCGAACAGGCAACCTAAAGAATGGGAGAAAATTTTTGCAATCTACCCATCTGACAAAGGTCTAATATCCAGCATCTATAAGGAACTTAAACAAATTTACAAGAAAAAAACAACCCCATCAAAAAGTGGGCAAAGGATATGAACAGACACTTCTTAAAAGAAGACATTTATGTGGCCAACAAACATATGAAAAAATGCACATCATCATTGGTCATTAGAGAAATGCAAATCAAAACCACAATGATATACCATCTCACACCAGCTAAAATGGCAATTATTAAAAAGCCCATCAAAAAGTGAGCAAAGGATGTGAACAGACACTTCTCAAAAGAAGACATTTATGTGGCCAACAAACATATGAAAAAAAGCTCATAGAGAAATGCAAATCAAAACCACAATGAGATACCATCTCACACCAGTTACAATGGCAATTATTAAAAAGTCAGGAAACAACAGATGCTGGTGAGGCTGTGGAGAAATAGAAATGCTTTTACATGTTGGTTGGAGTGTAAATTATTTCAACCACTGTGGAAGACAGTGTGGTGATTCCTCAAGGATCTAGAATTGGAAATGCCATTTGACCCAGCAATCCCATTACTGGGTACATACCCAAAGGATTATAAATCATTCTACTATAAAGACACATGCACATGTATGTTTATTGCAGCACTATTCACAATAGCAAAGACTTGGAACCAAGCCAAATGTCCATCAGTGATAGACTGGATAAAGAAAATGTGGCACATATACACTATGGAATACTATGCAGCCATAAAAAAGAATGAGTTCACATCCTTTGCAGGGACATGGATAAAGCTGGAAGCCATCATTCTCGGCAAACTAACACAAGAACAGAAGACCAAACACCACATGTTCTCACTCATAAGTGTGAGTTGAACAATGAGAACACATGGACACAGGGAGGGGAACATCACACACTGGGGCCTGTTGGTGGGGACTGGAGGGCAAGGGGAGGGAGAGCATTAGGACAAATACCTAATGCATGCAGGGCTTAAAACTTAGATGATGGGTTGATAGGTGCAGCAAACCACCATGGCACATGTATACCTATATAGCATAGCTGCATGTTCTGCATATGTATTCCAGAACTTAAAGTAAAATAAAAAAAAAATTTAAATATGTAACTGGCATTAATTTTAGAAATACAAAAATGAAAGACCTGATAATGAAATCAGGAAGAAGAAGAGTTGAAGGAGAAGGTGGGTGCACTAATATCCTCATCTGATGAGGGCAATCACAAAGAAGTATCTGTAGTGAAGGGAACAGAAAAAGAAAGGTATTATAGTCACAACAGAGAAACTAAAAGTAGAGATAAAACTAAATGGAGGATGGGCATGGTGGCTCACACCTGTAATCCCAGAACTCTGGGAGGCAGAGGCGGGCAGATCACTTGAGGTTAGGAGTTTGAGACCAGTCTGGGCAACACAGTGAAACCCTGGCTCTACAAAAAAATACAATTAGCTGCACCTCCTGGCACACACCTGTAGTCTCAGGTACTTGGGAGGCTGAGGTGGGAGGATCACTTGAGCCTGGGAGGCGGAAGTTGCAATGAGTCACAATTATGCTACTATACTCCAACCTGGGTGATAGAGACCATGTCTCAAAACACCACCAACAAACTAAATGCTGAATGATAGAGACAGGAAAAGTGGAGGTAGGGTTGAGTGAGTGAGTGTAAAATGCCTCCTTTACGTGTTTGTGTGAGTGTTATTAATATATGATGTCTTAAAAATGACTAACAAAAATTTTCAGGTGGAAGCAAATTACTTTTACCTGAAAAAATAGAGGTACGTACCAAAGGAAAAGTGGAAAAGAAGTGAGGCTTACGTGGAAAAATCTGGGCCAAAGGACCATTTATTTTAACCACGCACATGTTTTAATCTGATTTAAACACATACATCTGCTCACATATACACCCTTCAGAGGTTTTCCATCACTCTTAGCATAAAGGTCAGAATCCCAAATATGGCCTCTATAAGAATTATACTAAATACTTGTGACAAAAAAGTGTTTTTTATCTCTCATGTTAAAAGCAGAACCTTTAACATACAGAAAAACCCTCAGTTTCCTTCTTTACTAAAGTAATATTTTGTTGGAAAGTATAGCTCTTCTCTCCATCATTATATAAATTTTATTTCTCTATCCTCAGGAGGTATTGTACTAAATTGAGAATACTATGATGGAATTTCCCAAGTCTTTTGAGTAAAATTTTATATATGCTTTCTGCAGAAACATGACAGTTTTGATTTTTCAAAAAATCCTTGGGTAGATAGAATATAAAATTTTACATGTTATTATATGTGATCAATATCTGATTAGTTTTTATGTTATCATTTCAAAAGAAAGCAATACCTTATTAGGGTCTTCTGTGGGGTTTGATAATGCAAATATTCCAAAACTTTCAAAAATCTGAAATCTGAAACACTTTTGGTTCCAAGCATTCCGTAATATGGATACTCAGCCTGCACTACTAAGCAATAAAAAGGAACAAACTACTGATACACTCAGGAAGCTGCATGAGTCTCCAGAAAATTATGCTGAGTGAAAATAGTCAATCCCCAAAGTTTACATACCATGTGATTCTACTTATAAAATATTTTTTCAAATGACATTATAGGAATGGAGAATAGATTAGGGAGTTGTAAGGATTAAACAGGTGGTGAGGGAAGGGAAATGGGTGTGCTATAAAAGAGCAACATGAGGGACCCTTGTGGTGATGGAAATGTTCTTTATCTTGACTGCATCCATGTCAGTAACTTGGTTGTTACATTGTGCTATAATTTGACAGATATTACCACTGGGGGACACTGGGTAAAGGGTACACCATATGTCTGTATTATTTCCTGCAACTGCATGTGAATATATAATTATTTCAAAATAAAAAGTTTAATTTGGAAAAAAAGCTGATACATATTATAAAAATATGAATTGTTCTCCATTGGTAGCAAGGAGGTGGGGTGGTGGTAATTCAGACCTTCAAGCAAAGGAGGAAAGACACATAGAGAGGGAGACAGCTTTATCAAGCCACTTTGATATCAAAGCTACGTTCTCCAGAGCCTTCCTCTGCTTTGTAAGAGCAAGAAAACTGAGAACCAGTCAAGCAAAGACACACAAATCTTTTTAAGGCCCCACTCATTAGGGTTTGACTCCAAAAGTTACCCAAGCTCCTGTCATTTCTGTGGATACCAAACCTGCCAGTATCTAATGACAACCTCAAAAGGAAGCCAGACAGGGTACAAACGGCAGATAGGATCTCTACGCTAAACACATAGGTTGCAGAACCAAGAGTCAGAGATTATACTTTTAGACTTCAGTGCCGGGATCATCTGTTATCTGACATGAAGGACATGAAGGGTAGAGGGAAGTAGTGATAAACGCCCCAGTTCTTACATAGCAGAACCTTGGGAGGCACTCTACATTGAGAAGGAAGACACATATTGGCAACAAGTGTGGGATTAGGGTCGAGGTGCTTTTACTTGAAAGGGTTTCAGACATCAGGAGTATTTATCTTTTGTCTATTTTTACACCCTTATTCCTTAAGAACTTACCAGATTGATGACGCATCAGTTCTACCCATAGAGAAATAAAAATACATAAATACACTAATATTTGTAAACAAGTGTGTGCAGCAGCATTACTTATAGTAGCCAAAAAGTGGAAACAACCCAAATGTCCACCAGCTGATGAATGGATAAATAAAATGTGGTATGTACATACAATGGAATATTATTTAGCAATAGAAAGAGATGATGTGCTGATTCCTGTACGGTATGGATGAACCTTAAAAATACTATATTAAGTAAAACAAGTCAGTCACAGAAGGCCACATATTTTATGATAACATTTATCTGAAATGTCTAGAGCAGGCAAATCCACAGAGGCAGTAGATTAGTGGTTGCCTGGGACTGGAGGATTTGTGGAAAAAGTGAATGCTAATGTTTATAGGGTTTCTTTTTGAAGTGATGAAAATGGTCTGAAATTAACTGTGAGGATGGGTGCACAACTCCAAATTGTAAAAAATATTAAACTGTATATTTGAAATGAAAAAAAGTCCTTGGATTAAATAGAATACAAAATTTCATGTGTTATTATATGTGATGAATATCTGATTAGTTTTTAAGGTATGAAAAATTAAAAGAAAGGAATACCTTAAGGTCTAATGTTAAGATTTGATAGTGACTGTAATAGCTCATCATAGGAAATTGGAAAATATTGCATAATAACTAATGCCAGAAAGAGTTCACAATATTGTCAGTTGTGGTTCTTATTCAATGAGGAAAGAAAGAAAAACAAAGTTAGCCTCAACGGGAAAAAGAATAGCATTGCATATAAAAAGAGATAAAGGAGACTTAAATGTGATAATCAGTAAGAAATTGTATCTCACTATCAACTGAAGCAGACAGAGTTACTGGAAGAACAGGGAAAGGACTGCAATGCTCAATCCTAGAAACAAAGCAAAAATGGGAAGTTTTAGCAGGATAGAGGCTAAGAAATAATATATTTTACATCCCATGTAAGAAAAACTGAACGGTCTCATTAAGGAAATTTACAGCCTGATTTGACTCTAGCTTACCCCTGGTTTTCTGAGACCACTGCATTCTAAACTTATTTTTGCACTTATAAAAATTATTTTGATTTTTCAATTAAAAGCTGGCTTATAAAAACTGTATTGCAAAATTCTGAGTTAACTGAACTATTGCCCCCTATCACTGCATTTCCTATCCCCTTTAATGACTATATATCCAGTTGCATGAATTATGCAATGTAATCCTTAGGCATTTTTGTTATCGGAATATCTTTTTATAAATGAGTAAAGAAGGCCAGCACTCAGAACACATTGACTGTTGCTGTAGGTTTTAATGCTTAGTGCAGCTGCTATGTAATGGTGCACATGAATTAAAAAATGAAGTCATGAGGGCAGAAGAACGGATGTTCAAAAATGAATTTGCAAGTTGAGTTCTAAATAGCAATCACAATTTTAGCTTGAGGCTTTTCTAGGGGAGAGTGAATAATGATTAGGTGATATTATAGGCCCCAAGCAAGGCCTGAGGACATTGGTGCTCAGAGCCAGTCATTTATCCTCAAAAAATGGTCCTTAGGTTGTGGGGGCATTGTTTGAAATACCAGGAAGAATCAAACCTGTGTCTGTCACTTTTTCCCAAGGGTCTTCTCAGGATTCTGAAGCTCTAGTGTTAAGATAAATGTTTACTTAAACAAAAGCCTTGGTAGGCTTTTACTGTTACCTTATGTTATTTTTACTGTTCTGGGTTTATATTTTTATTTACCTGCAGAAAAAATTACATGTGAAAATTGTAACCCCAAAATCACTATTGAAAATTGTGTTCTACTATGTTAAGTGCCTATTCAAGGGAAGTAAGATAAGATTTAAGAGAATAAATTTTCCCTCTCATTTTTATTAGATTTTCATGGCAAATTTGAATTTCAGAGAATCCTGACTTATTGTGTATTGCCAAAAATATTCTTTTAGCCAGATCTAATCATGCAAAATTATGAACTGGTTAGTGTGGCTATTTCGAAAGCCCTGAAGTCTTGAATTCATGGGTAATTATGTATTTTTATTTACCAGAACCTCAGTTTCCTGCTCTCATTATATTAATGCTGTTTTCTTCCCTGTCATTAAAATGTTGTGACTTAAGTTGTGTGAATGACACCCACTTTTTAAAAACATATTTACATAATAAATAGTAAAGGGGGGGAATTTAACAAATCAAAACATTTACTTAACTCACTCAATTTATAGAGTAACGATGATGATGATAGTAATAAAAATAGTAGTGCAGTAGTAATGATCTGATAATATGAAGAATAGGCTTTAAATAGGGCTTACTGTATACCAACACTATTCTGACTCGTATATTAATTCATAACTCCATCATTATCCATTATCCCCATTTTACAAATGAGAAACTGAGTCAATAAGAAACTCAATGAGATTAAATAGCATCGGTAAATCTAGGATCAGAAAATTGGACTAATACGTACCCTACTTATAGAAACCTAGAATTTAGAGCAGTGCTTTTTAACCACTGAGACCTTTTTTTAACCCTATTCTTCTATTTTCTTTGATAAAACATTCTTCTATTTTTCTTGATAAAATCTATTCTTCTATTTTCCTTGATAAAACATAAAATCTCATGGTTTCTATTTCATTTTTAGAATAAATTAAATATAATAACAAAATAAATCAAAACAATAATATAGGGCTCAGATGTTTTTTTTAAGCTACCTCTCCTTCCTCCTGTTTCTAGTTGAGCCTGACTAGTTTGAAATGATATTCATTCTGTTAATTCAGCAAATAATTATTGAAGCCCTACTATTTGTCAAACATTATTCCAGGGGCTGTTATGGACACTGAAAGCAAACCAGTTCTGAACTGTGAGCAACATAGGAAAACTGGACAACTTTCTGGTGACTTCTAAAGTCTCCCCAAAATGTAAAACCCAAGTTCGAATGCAAGAACAAAAAACCCACAACAGAGCTATGTGGATATTGCTCACAGTGTTGGAATGTCTATACCAGCAACCCCTTCTGTTAACACAAATAAAAACAATTGAATTTACTTAAATTGAAATTCTTATTAGAACTATTTATCACTGTCATGTTAGCTATTACTTAGTATGTTTAGATTTGCAAGGCTACTCTCAAAAAATGTCTTCATTATTCCAAGACACCAAGCCTATCATTTATGCAGCAGCAATTTATTCTGTATGACTTCATTGAATGGCCACTGTGTAACAAAATTAGCCAGGGCATAAAAACCTTTATTCGAAAATACTGGACATGAGAAGGCTTCAAGGGTGTATTCTAATTTAAAGTGAGTTGAAATGTATAGGAGGGTCAGCCAAAGTCCAACTAGTTTGAGGAAGAGTTAACCAGGGATAGCTCTTGGAAGAGGGAGGAATCGTCCTTGCCGATTTGTAGCCACTGTTTGTGCAATCTAGATTTTATCAAGAGGGAAGGAGAGGAACAGGTACAAGCTGAAGTTGTGTGCAAAAAGGTTTGGGGAGGAACAACCACTGGATAAAAGGGCATGAGAGAGACACAGTGAACGATGACCAGTCCTCCAGGGTCTAATATCACTCCCTACAAGGCATTGTGCTTTGTGCTGGGGATACAGTGTTAAACGAGGTAGGCTCAGTTCCTGATTTCCTTAAATACAGAATTATACAATTACTTATTTTATATTCATAGTACAAGGTGATGAGCTTGCATGTATCAGGGGATTTCACATAATCTGGAAGAATAAGACAAAGCTTCCCTGAACAAGGGGCATTTTCATCGAAACCTGAGGGATGCGCCATAGGTACTTCTGCCATCATGGGCCCCTTCTAACATAAAAAATAAAACTAAAAATTATATTTTGCAACTTGCGTGAAAAAAGATGAATATGTTAGTTAATACTGTATATTGAAATGTTTTCTTTTACCTAGAAGTCCTTTGTTTTCTGATTTTAAAATAAATTTAAACATTTTTGTGGACCCCTTAAAATTTTATGAACCCTAGGCACTGTGCTTACTGTGCCTTTTGGATAAGTCAGCATAGGAGGCGGGGAAGTTTGGGCCAAGAACATTTTGGATAGAGATAATAGCATATAGAGAAGTTTCTAGGGGCTTACTTGCTCAGGGAATTAAAAGGCTAGAGCGGGGAGAGCAGGAGAGGATGGCACGAGGGAGGTTGGTGAGGCATGCCATATTAAAATAATTGAATTATTATAGAGGCCATTTAAAAATAGTAAATTAAATAACACTGATCCAATGCTGATTTTCTTTTTTAAAGACAAGATCTCACTCTGTTGCCCAGACTGGAATGCAATGGTGCAGTCATGGCTCACTACAGCCTAAACTCCTCGGCTCAAGCCATCTGCCCATCTTAGCCTCTGAATAGCTAGAATTATATAGCACACACCACAATGCCCAGTTAATTTTTCTTTTCAGAGACAGGGTCTATGTTGCCCAGGCTTAATGCTGATGTTTGATATAAAATAAGTATATTGTAATGGAAGTCAGCGATTTCAGCCAAACTATGGCAGATGTAAAGAAATGGGTTAGGCAAAATTTCATCTAAAGTCAGTATATACACTGAAATAGTGACAGAGAAAATCATATAATGTCTGGGATTTGCTTCAGAATAATACAGGAAGTATAAATGAAACAAGATTAGCCATGAATTCTCAATTAATGAAGCCAGACTTGAGGTTCATAGGGGTTCATTTTATTATCCTGTCAACTCCTCTGTTTCTGGCTTTCCATAATAGTTTTTATTTAAAAATAAAGCCAAGGTATAAAGAAACATCAAAACCCAGAAGCCATGGGTTTTGATAAAGATGACAGATATAGCTCATAAAAATGATAACATTATATAACAAAAATAAAGACACAAAACATTAAAAATAAAAAAGACATAATTGTGATATACGTAATTTATAGATTTAATATTCTTAATATGATTATGATTCTTATCAATCTAGAAAAAATTCAAAGACCCCACCCACAAGAAAAATTTGGCATGGCTCATGAATGGGACATTCATAAAAGAACTTAAAATTCAAATAAAAATATAAAAAGATACTCATGCTCAGTAGTAATCACACATATGAAAATTAAAATGCCATATACTTTTCTTGTATCAGATTTTGTAAAAAACAAAGTTAATGTCAAATGTTGACAAAACTATAGAGAAAGTGACATTCTCATTCTGTCAAACACTGTTGGTAGAAATGTAAATTGGTATAACCTTTCAATTTATTTACTATTTGATCTACCAATTCCATTCTTAAGAATATATCATAATCTAGCATTTTCCAAAGTGTATAGTGGGATGTTGACAGATGTTATTTGTGTTTGTGTAAGTGTAAACTTAATTTTAAATGTAAATTTATCAAATGTCATTTAAAAAATTTCCCTTTTTAAAGTTTTTCCGTTGCTGCTGCTGCTGCTTCTTTTTTTTTTTTTTTAATAGAGTTTATTTTTCAGAGCAGTTTTAGTTTCATAGCAAAATGGAGTGGAAAGTACAGAGACTCCCATATACCCCTTGCCTCCTGTGATGGTTAATACTGAGTATCAACTTGATTGGATTGAAGAATACGAAGTATTAATCCTGGGTGTGTCTGTGTGGTGTTGCCAAAAGAGATTAACATTTGAGTCAGTGGGCTGGAGAAGGCACATCCACCCTTAATCTGGATGGGCACAATCTCATCAGCTTCCAGCAAATGTAAAAGCAGGCAGAAAAATGTGAAAAGGAGAGACAGGCCTAGCCTCCAGGCCTACATCTTTCTCCTGTGCTGGATGCTTCCTGCCCTCGAACATTGGACTTCAAGTTCTTCAGTTTTGGGACTCAGACTGGCTCCTTTGTTTCTCAGCTTGCAGACAGCCTACTGTGGAACCTTGTGATCCTGCAAGTTAATACTTAATAAACTTCCCTTTGTGTGTGTGTATATATATATACACACATGTATATGTATATAGATATGTATATATACATATATGTATCATATATCTATACATAGATGTATCTATATATACATATCCATATATACATATCTATATACATAGATATACATATATAGATATACATAGATACGTATATATCTGTGTATATATACACAAAACACTGCTAGGAATCATAGACGATAGAAACAAATATATACGTGTGTGTGTGTGTGTGTGTGTGTGTGTGCGTGTATACACAAAACACTGCTAGGAATCATAGACAATAAAAATATATATATCCTATTAGTTCTGTTTCTCTAAGAGAACCCTGACTAAAACATCTCCACACTGCCTCCCTCACTATCAACATCTTGAAGGCATATGTTATCTTAAGAATGCATTCCATGGTTAAATAAGTTTGATTTCTACAACCTTGGTATACGATAATACTATACACTAGGACATACATTTCTAAGATAGTGAACAAGTCTTTCCTTATGTTCTATAACACTTACTTTTAGAAATTATCTTAAAAAATCATCAGATATGAGTACATATCACTTAAGTCATGTTTAACACAAAGAAAACTGGAAATATTCTGTATATTTAATAAGAGGAAGGTGGTTACATGATTCACGTTATAACCTTAAACTGGAATTTAAGGTAGATGATATTTACTGGCGTAAAAGTTGCTGCAATAGGATGATATATTCTATACCTTGAAAACACTAAAGACTCCACGAAAAGGCTCCTGGAAGTTATAAATGACTTTAGCACAGTTTCAGTATACAAAAATCAGTAGCATTTCTGTACACCAATAATGTTCAAGCTGAGAGCCAAATGAAGAACATAATCCCATTTACAATAGTCACACACACATTCACAAACCTGGGAATACATCTAACTAAGGAGGTGAAAGATATCTACAAGGAGAACTACAAAGCACTGCTAGGAATCACAGATGACACAAACAAATGAAAAAACATTACATGCTCATGGATTGGAAAAATCAATATTGTTAAAAGGGCCATACTGCTCAAAGCAATCTACAGATTAAATGCTATTGCTATCAAACTATCAATGTCATTTTTCACAGAATTGGAAAAAAACTATTCTAAAATTCATATGGAACCAAAAAAGAGCCTGAGTAGCCAATGCAAATCCAAAGCAAAAAGAACAAAGCTGAAAGCATCACGTTACTCAACCTCAAACCATACTATAATGCTTCTGTAACCAAAAGAGCATGGTACTGGTGCAAAAACAGATGCATAGACCAATGGAACAGAATAGATAACCCAGAAATAAAGCCACACACCTACAGCCATCTAATCTTTGACAAAGCTGACAAAATTAAGCAATGGGGAAAGGACTCCCTATTCAATAGCTTGCTAGCCACATGCAGAAGAATGAAATTGGATCACTACCTTTCACCATATACAAAAATTAACTAAAAATGGATTAAAGATTTAGATGTAAGACCTCAAACTATAAGAATGGTAGGAAAAAAAAACTAGTAAACACCATTCTGAGCATAGGCCTTAGGAAAGAATTTATGACTAAGTTCTCAAAAGCAACTGCAACAAAACAAAAATTGGCAATTGGGACCTAATTAAATCAAATAGCTTCTGCACGGCAAAAGAAGTTATCAACAGAGTAAATAGACAATTCACAGAATGGGCTAAAATATTTGCAAACTATGCAACCAACAATTGTCTTATATCCAGAATCTATAAGGAACTTAAACAATTGAACAAGCAAAAAACTAACAGCCCCATTAAAAATTGGGCAAAAGGCATGAACAGACACTTTTCAAAAGAAGATATACAAGAGGCCAACAAACATAAGAAAAAGTGCTCATCATCACTAATCATCAGAGAAATGCAAATCAAAACCATAATTAGATACCTTCTCACACCAGTCAGAATGGCTATTATTAAAAAGTCAAAAAACAACAGATGTTGGTGAGCCTGTGGAGAAAAGGGAATGCTTATATACTGTTGGCGGGAATTTAAATTAGTTCAGCCACTGTGGAAAGCAGTTTGGAGATTTCTTAAAGAACTTAAAACAGAATTACCATTCAACCCAGTAATCACATTACTTGGTACACATCCAAAAGCAAACAAATTGTTCTACCAAAAAGACACATGCATTCACAATATTAAGCACTATTCTTAATAGTAAAGTCATGGAATCTACATAGGTACCCATCAATGGTGGATTGGATAAAGAAAATGTGGTACATATACACCATGGAATATCATGCAGCCATAAAAAAAGAATGAACTCATGTCTCTGCAGCAACCTGGATGCAGCTGGAGGCCATTATCCTAAGCAAATTAACACAGGAACAGAAAACCAATTATCGCATGTTCTCACATATAAGTGGGAGTTAAACATCAGGTACTCATGGCCATAAAGACAGCAACAATAGACAACAGGGACTACTAGAGGGAAAGGGTGGAAGGGGGAGCAAGAGTTGAAAAACTGACTGCTAGGCACTATGCTCAGTACCTGCGTGAAGAGATCATCTATACCATAAACTTCAGCATCACGCGGTATACCCAGTTAACAAATCTGCACATGTACCCACTGAATCTAAAATAAAAGTGGAGGAGAAAAAAATAAATAAAATTTTTAAAAAGGCTGAAATAAACTGCTAAGTAAAAGAAGCAGGATAGGGAAACACCATTTAAGCCCTATGGTGTCTAGTCATAATTATTGTAACTATATAAATCCACATATTATACATAATACACATATATAAAAATAAATTTAGGAAGATATAACAAAATATGAAGAATAGTTACCTCAAGGTAGTAGGATAACTATATTTTTCTGTATTACCTTTTTTTAAAAAAAATAGTAAACATGTATTAATTTTCCAATAGAAATAATTTTTAGAGGCAACGTGTTTAAGCATCCTAATTTTGGAGAAATACAGCATTTTAATCTATAGATGTCAGGCACTTTCCATATTTAATACAAACTAAGTCTGCAGACAAAAACTACAATTGTATGAAGAATCTATGAAGAGAAACCATGATGCCTACCTTCTGGTGAGAAGTGACGAAAACATAACAAGCGTTGTGTGTGACTCAGCAGCGTAATGGAGGCGGTTAATTTCCAGATGCTCTATGTCTTTACAAGTCCCTATAAGGGAGTACCTCTTCTCTCTGGAACAGAAATAACACTGAGTACACACATTTATTTAAAGGCTGGTTTTCAAAATCAATAATAGTATTGTTGGCATTTTTTCACTTCCAAACATCAATGGATGTTTGCCAAAGAACTAGAGAGAATCAAGGTATTAGTATCTTCATCCTTCAGAAATACTGTGATTAACTACCAGAAATAATTAAAGCAAATGTTATATACTTTATTTTCATATGTTTAATAATATAACCAGAAGAAATATATTTAATAAATTAAAAATTATTGATAAAAATAGTAGTATAATTTTGTATATCTACTATCTACCAGACACAATGCTAGATCCTTTATATCTCATTTAATCCTCTCAACATCTTTTTATCTGATATTTATTCAACAATATTTATTGCTCTGTGCCAGGTACTGCGGGAAACACTGGAGATATAATGGTGATCACTATCATGATACAAGATAGTCATTAACATTCCCACTTTAAAATGAGGTAATTGAGGCTCTGGGATTTAATATTAAATAGCTTAACTTCAAACCTACTCTTTCTATTATAGCCCAATTAAAAGGAGTTTGCTAGTCTTATCACCATCACCACTAAATAAACTCCAAACCTTTTAAGTTAAAATGGAAAATACCAAAAAATACCAAAAAATCCCCAACAACTCATCTAAATGTAGTATAAAATATATAGAAAATACCTATATATAGCCTTTATAATTGGCAATATCACCTAATTTAATCCTCACTCAATCTTATGATATAAGTGTTAGTACTACCATTTTGTAGATGAGAACACTGTCTTAGAAATGTTCACCTTAAATCTGGGTCTGCCTAATCTAATGCTTAAAAATCTCAAAAAGAGAATAAGAAAAGAAAAACTTACATTAAAATGGAGAAAGCAACAAAGAAGTAAGAAAAACAACTTATTTAAGCCGCCTGATGTATGCATACACATGCAAAACACACAGTGTCACACACCTGTATGGACTGTGGTACTGCCATTCAAACACCCATCATTATCTGGTAAAAGAGTACTGCGGTGGGAGGAGGATGACAGGGCAAAGCAACTAACTAGGAGGAGAAGCTGAATGAAAATCATCCTCAAATACAGATTGTAGCTACACAGGCTGCTTACTTTCAAGAGGGGTCTCACAGAAAAATAGCAGGAAATACTACCACTTCCTTGCTTATGACCTTAGGAAAGTTACTTATCTTCTCTGGGCTACAGTTTCCTATCTATAAATGAGGATAATAACAGTATCCAACTAATAGAGGTGTTATAAGGATTAACATTCACAAAGTACCTAAAGTATCATTTTCAATAATAAATGCTATATATGTGTGTGTGTGTGTGTGTGTGTGTGTGTGTGTAATGTATGTGTGGTTTAAAATAAGTATCTGAGTGGGGTTAATTATATTAACAGAGCCCTTTCATGCAACATATTACTCTCAGTTATATTTTATGTCTGTTAACATCTGAAGTAATCCTCACTTCAACCCTATGAGGTAGATATTATTGCCAGCTGGCTTTTAGCTTCAAAAGGCAGAAACTTGATTTTAGCAACTCCTCCAATCATTAGAAACTCATCAACTTAAAAGGGAATTTTTTTTGTTGTTGTTCCAAAATGATAGCCAATGAATTGGATAAAACACTATTTATCGATATCAAGTCTATCTTAAGTACCAAACCACCAAGAAATTACTTCATTACTATAAAATTAAAACATGGAGAATTGAAAATTCAAATTAGACCTCCCATCAAGCCATAGTAGTCTGCTTGTCTACTGTGTTAAAAATTTCCTTTTACATGATATGATACCTTGAGAAGGCACACCATCACCAGTGTAGTATTTTCATGAAGAATATTTAACCTAAATTTAACAATAAAAAATTTCAGAACTATCTAAACTAAAGTGACATCTTGCAAACAATTGGCCCAGGCTAATAAAAAAAAGTCAATGAGATTAGAGCCCAAAGGCTAGAATTTCATGTCCCACTGGGGATAGGCAAGTAATGTGTTTACCTTCTGGCATGAAGGTATTGGGAAGCCTCATAGAGATTTGAAATTTCACTTGAGAACCCTGGCTTGTCCTAAGGACTGTTTGTTACTTTGTTAAAGATTTTAAAAGAGTTTTTAGGCAGAATGGACGGAGTTGCTGAGAATAAACAGCCAGGGAATAAAGGATTCTGAAGGGAGAGAGGGACTCAAATCAGTGTTGAGATGTTGATGAGTAGAAGAACTGATACAGAGAAAACAGGGGAGGAGAAAAAACTCTGAACCCTGGGAATTATACAGTCTCTGGGAATTACACAGCAGGTATAGTTATGCACAAATAATCTGCTGATGTGGGGAGGAAATATCAGTACTTACCTGTTTTCTATAAAAATAAAAAAAAATTATATAAATAATATAGATTAACACTAGTACCTTTAAAGTATGTTTTCATTGAGGATAGACAATAAATTTTAAATTTTATTTATTATTATTGTTTTTATACAGTATGTGACCAAAATGTTTGGTGATCATTGTTCACAGGAACGAAAGAAAGACTTTCAGGTGTTGGTAGGTACTAGGACATTTGTTCCTGCTCTTAGGGATGAGGGAGACAGGGCAGTGCTTGGATGGCCTTCTGCTGAGTGGCCAGAGTTGACTGTGTATTGTACTGTTGTTAATCTGGAGGCATGATGTGGTCTGAAGCTCATATGAAAATGACAGATGAGTTCACTGAGATTCATCAAACTCTGCTCCATTTTCTTGCTTATTTATACAGAAATAAATGATACTTTGAGAAGAAATGTGGAAAACATAGTCAAAGATAATGAAAACTCCTGGGTGAGAAACTTGAAGGACATAGGGGCAAAGCAAGGCCACTCACTTTGGAGACTTGAGGGCCTCTCACTTTGACCCATGTGGGTGAAAGAAAGCTGGGAAAAGGGAAGGAACAGCCTACCATATCCTTTTTGTGAAAAAAACAAAATTTTTTTAGATCATGTATTGAGACGGTAGTGAGGAATGTGTTTCATCCAGAGGAAGACACAGCAGAAAAGGGGATGGAAGCACCTCTGCCTTCAGAATGCTATGTATGTCCAGTGCCAAGAATGAGCTTGAGATTTTAACAGTCATCACAGAGACCTGATAGGCATGAGGTGTCTGTCCTCCTTCACACTGGGGTATCTATATCCAACCTGTGATCTGTCTCCTGTCCCCATCATCCCCAACTTAGCTCCTCTCCACATTGTCACGAGTGCCTACTCAAAAGTCCTCACTGGGTCCTGTCTGTGGAATCCAGCCCATTGGCATGGTTTGGTCAGCCCAAATTTGAATGTCTTTAGGCAGAACTCATACAATTCAGTTTGCCACAGGTCTATCATTTCACATCATATGTTTGTGTTTGTTTTCTGCCTGTCCCTTAAAGCTTTTGAATTCTGAAACATAGGAGGAAGTCCAGATACATTGACCCAGTATACAAAGGCCTGCTCCTGTGTGTTTCTCCTGACTCATGTTTCATGGTAATATCCTCACAGGTGACTCAGATCTCTAAACTGTGTGCTTTGCAAAAACATAAAAAGTAATACATTATATTTTGCTCATATGATGATCTCTGCTTTCCCTTTTTTGTCTGCTTATCTTTCAAGTTAGCTGAAATGTCATTTCCCCACTGACATGTCTTTCCTGAATCTTTGAGAGAGGACAGACATCTGCCTCTTTTGTGCTCCTTCTGGACTTTATACGGTCTTTATCATAGTATTTATAACATTTTACTGATTATTATGTACAAATGCCTAGAACCTGACACCATGCCTGCCATTTCATAGGTGGCCAATAAATGTTTTTGCCAAGTTAAAAAATGTCAACAACATGACAGACACAAAAGGCTGGGATTTTTTTTTTAATTAAAAGAGATTAAGCAGATATAACAACTAAATACAATGTATGAACCTTGACAGGACCTTAGATCAGGAGGAAAAAGACAGCTATAATTAATGGACAACTGGGAAATCTTAAATATTGATTAAAAGAATCTCTGTCAAAAACACATTGAAAACTATCTTAGGTCGTTTATTTCTTTAGATAAAATTATTCATTCATGCATTTATAATAATATTAAGTACCTATTCAGTGTAATAACCCTGCAGGTAAAAATTCTTGTAAGTAACAGAACCTAAAATACAGACTTGGCTTGGCCAAAAGGGTCAGGTGAAGGGTAGTGAGGACCCCTCTATCTCAGTCTGGCAAGTTAGCAAAATAACTAAACCATCATCTGTTACATTTCAGGACTCAGACCATCTGCCTACTGAAGTATTTTTCCTTCTAATGGAAGGGAAAAATTCAGACTGTTGGAGCAGGTTGGCTGCTTTATGCAGCCTTCAGTAAAGTCCTACAAGAAAGAATGGAAGGTCAGGAGGCAGTGAAGGAAAAAAAGATGTCTTTGCCAATAAAGCTACTTTTTATCCGTGGCTGAGAATAGGAGATCTGGACATTAGTAAGAGTGAAGAAGCCAAATTACAGATGCTTCATAATTATCTTGTATCTATTTTTTGAATAGGTTATTCACATGACATAGAATTTTAAAGATACAAAAAGAGAGTAAAAAATCTCTCTCCCAGTCTTGTCCCCCAGCCATCTGTTTTCTTCACTCCCCAGAGGCAACCCCATTACCACTTTCATATGTCCTTCCAGAGATGTTCAATGCATTGCCATACTACACATACATTTCCACAAATGAAGCAGGTTATGCATACTGTTCTATACCTTGCTTTCTTCATGTAAGATGTTTTGTCAACTGATCATATCAGCACATACAAAGCTGCCTTGTTATTTTAAGAGCATCATTGTATAAAGCTTACATGATAAAAACTATAGAGTAGACAAAAATGCAAGAGGATATAACCATTTTATTTTATATAAAGAATATGGCTGTATTCTTTATATAAAAATATGCCACTAAAAACTTAGAGTACCATTAAAAACACAGAGTACACAAGAATGCAAGAGAATGTATTAGATGTTTTCTCATGCAAATAAATAAGGTACTGGCTGCTGGGCAGGGAAGAGTTTGGAGGGGCTGTGATTAAGGTATCTGAGCATTGGGTACCAAAGACAAAGGCTGAGAAAGGTAGATAGGAAGATTTGTCTGAAGACATTTTTGAATCCTAAACATTCCATTGTATTGTGGCAGAGCATGTGAAAAGTTATTGAAGCTTCTATCATGAGAGGGGTGCAAAAGTGGCTAAGACTAAGCTGGAAGACATAAAGGAGACTGGAAGACATAAAGGAGAAGGGTAAGGAATACATGGTTCTCACAATTGGAAATTACAGCAAGGACTATGGCAGTGGATCCAGTAAATGAAGTTCGGAGGCCAAGCAAGTGGAACTGACATAAGTAGATGTTGGCACATGGTACCAAAAGGCCAAGGGCCAAGCAGTTACTCAAAGAGGCCAGCAAGGACAGAAAAGAATATGCAAACCCATACATGTTGATGATGCCTTATGATTTGTCAGTCTTCCTCAGGAACTTGAGGAAGAGTGAAAGGGAAGAAGAGGCCAGCTACGGTGGTTCACGTTTGTAATCCCAGCCCTTTGGGAGGCTGAGCTGGGAGAACTGCTTGAGTCCAGGAGTTCGACACCAGCCTAGGTGACATGGCAAAACCCTACCTCTACCAAAAATACAAAAATTAGCCATGTGTAGTGGTGCATGCCTGTAGTCCCAGCTACAAGGGAGGCTGACATGGGAGGATGATTTGAGCCCAGGAGATGGAGGTTGCAGTGAGCCAGGATTGAGCCTTTGTACTTCTGTCTGGGCAACAGAGCCAGACCCTGTCTCAAAAGAAAAGAAAGAAAAGAAGAGTAGAAGTGATACAAATAGGAGAGAGGGGTAGAATCTTAGTTTAAAGCTGAAATCAATTTTAATTCAGAAATGACCAAGTAACTTCAAATTTATCTGTGGAAATGTTATTGGTGGGAGTACCAGGAAAAGACACTGAGAGCAATCAATTTTTTTAATATAGGCAAATAATGTTTTACAGATTTAAGATCAATAACTATGGCCAGGCACGGTGGCTCAAGCCTGTAATCCCAGCACTTTGGGAGGCCAAGGCGGGTGGATCACGAGGTCGGGAGATTGAGACCATCCTGGCTAAGACGGTGAAACCCCATCTCTACTAAAAAATACAAAAAATTAGCTGGGTGTGGTGGCAGGTGCCTGTAGTGCCAGCTACTCAGGAGGCTGAGGCAGGAGAATGGTGTGAACCCAGGAGGCGGAGCTTGCAGTGAGCCGAGATCACACCACTGCACTCCAGCCTGGGCGACACAGTGAGACTCCATCTCAAAAAAAAAAAAAAAAAAAAAAGATCAATAACTACAAAACTTAAACTTACACAGCCAGCTCTTAGGGGTGTTACAAGGATTCAATGACATGGGTGTGAGAAAATAGAATGGTGTGATTTTCTGATTACAGTTTCTGATAGTAACTTTTCTTTGACTTTTCTCCAAGTTTTGGGACGTTTATTGTAGTCCCATATGTAGAACCCATACCTTCCACCTTATCTTATACAGACTCACTTCCAAAGAGCATTAAGTTTGAAATAAATGAATCTTGAATTTGAATTCGACTTTTGTCATGCACTAGCTGTATGAATTTGGGGAAACAAGTTCTCTGAATCTTTGAGTCTTCATCCATAAAATACAGAAGTCAAAAATCATTTCATACATGTATTATGTAAGACAATAAAACATACAAAGCACATTGTCTGGTTCATGGTTGGTGGGCCTATCTTCTTTCCCTAAAGTTTATTTATTTATTTAGTATTTTATTATTATTATTCTTTTTCAAGACAGGGTCTCACTGTGTCACCTAGGCTGGAGAGCAGTGGTGCGATCATGGCTCACTTCAACTTTGACCTCTGGGCTCAAGTGATCCTCCCACTTCAGGCTCCTAAGTAGCCATGACCACAAGTGAGAGTCACCACGCTCAGCTAATTTTGTTTATTTTTGGTAGAGAATAGGGCTCGCCATGTTGTCCTTGGTCTCAAATTCCTGGGTTCAAGCCATCCTCCTGCCTCTGCCTCCTAAAGTGATAGGATTACAGGCATGCTCAGCCTTCCTTTAAAGTTTAAACTATGTTGCCTAGCTTTTAAAATTAATTAATTAATTTTTTGAGACAGGGTCTTGCTCTGTCCCCTAGGCTGGAGTGTAGTACTGGGATCTCAGCTCACTGCAATCTCTGCCTCCCAGGCTCAAGCCACCTTCTCACCTAAGCCTCCTGAGTAGCTGAGACTACAGGCATGTGCCACTACGCCTGGATAATTTTTGTAGAGATGGGGTCTCACTTTGCTGCCTAGGCTTGTCTTGAACTTCTGAGCTCAAGTGATCTGCCTGCCTTGGCCCATCAAAGTGCTAGGATTACAGGCATGAGCTACTGCACCTGGTCAGTTGCCTAGCTTTTGATTTGGAATATTTGATCATCTTATCACATGTCCTAACTAAAAGAGATTAAACTCTGTAATATATGACTCCTAGTTATTGCTCCTGGTTTACTGAGTAATAAACACCCTTACATGCAGTGAAGGAAGCATAATATAAGCATTTAAATATATAAACATTTAAATATAAAATATATGATACATAAACAGAAATCTCCTCAAGTCTTACCCTGAGACTGAGTACAAGGGTTGGATATATAATTTTCCACTTTCTCCAAATAGATATTGTCATTTTAAAAGGTATTTGCCTCAAATCCAACAAATTTTAAAAAGAAGAAACTTCACAACAGATAATAAAAATCAACAGTATCTATTATTCATTAAAGATGGTAGATTGAACATATGTACTTAAATCTATCCCTTTCCAAAACCAAACTAAAATACAATTTTATGTTAAATATTTTATTAAAAAGCAAAAACAAGACTGGGTACAATGGCTCATGTCTGTAATCCCAGTGCTTTGGAAAGTCAAGGTAAGGGGATCACTTGAGGCCAGGAGCTTGAGGCCAGCCTGGGCAACATAGCAAGACTTTGCCTCTATAAAATATAAAAAAAAAGTAGTCAGGTTTAGTGGCACACACATGTTGTCTCAAATGCTTGTGGGGCTGAGGCAGGAGGATCACTTGAGCCCAAGGGTTCCAGGTTGTAATGAGCTATGTTAGCACCACTACACTTCAGCCTGGTGACAGAATGAGACCTTGTCTCTTAAAAAAAAATCAAAACAAATAAGAAAAAGGAGAATGAGAGATGAGTGACAGTAACCACAATTTGGAAGCTAGAAAGCAGGACTACTGCAAACTGACTTAGCAGACCCAAGCAAGCTGGTTCCTAAACCAGCAGTTGGTAATGATAAGCTAGGGAGCAATTTTGTACTACAATTTCCAAAAGACTTAGGAATTGGTGACAGCCAGTGCTTATGAAAGTAAGATAAAGATAAGACTATAAAAAACTTGGTTAGAAATTTATTTAAGAATTAGATACTTTCTTTAGAGGAATAAAAGAATAGGTAGCAAAAACAAATAAACAAACAAACAAATGAAGAAGAAACTAAAAAGAATTAGATACTTTCTAATTAACTGCCACCATTCACAACCAGCCAAGTACTTTTCCCTCTCTCATCCTAGCAGAAGACCAAAAGTTCACTCTTTGGCATGAGTAAAATAGTCTTGAACTGGGGAATTTTTTTATTTTTGAGATGGCATCTTGCTCTGTTGTCCAGGCTGGAGTGCAGTGGTGTGATCTCAGCTCACTGCAACCTCCGCCTCCTGGGCTCAAGTGATCCTCCCACTTCAGCCTCCCAAGTAGCTGGGATCAAAGGTATGCACCACCATACCTGGCTAATTTTTATATATTTTTTTTTTCAGTAGAGATGGTGTTTCACCATGTTGGCTGAGCTGATCTTGAACTCTTGACCTCAAGTGATCCACCTGCCTCAGCCTCCCAAAGTGCTGGGATTACAGGTGTGAGCCACCGTGCCCAGCCTTGAACTGAGAAATTTTGTAGGGTACTCTGTTGAAAGGGGGAAAACTGAATGAAATTTTATTTGCTGAATATTGAGACTCTAAGTCCTCTTCTACTTGGTTCACACAATGCTAGCAGCCCATCTTATAGCCTCTAGGTAGGAAAGTGGAGGATACTTCTTTGGTGAATCTAACAGGCCCGAAAGAAAGAAGTTCAATAAAACATTAGGTTCCTGGATAAAACAGCAGTCAGATCTAGGAAATTCATAGTCATTAAGCCCCAATTATGTGTTATCGAGGTATCCACTTCCTTACTACCTTAACTATAAGGTGTCAGTCAAGGACCACTAGACTTCTGAGGAAAGCCCTTAACAGGAAAGATGGAGGGTAAAACAAACAGAAAATAAGACTCCTTAGGGACATAAAATTTCAAAGAAGTTTCTAACATGCAAGAGAAGAACTACATCCATGAAAGAAGAATAGATGGTCTAAACAAAAACAAAAGAACATTCAGGGAACAAGAAAGTACTGCTGAGAGACAAAATGATGATAAAATTGAAGAACTCAATAGAAAGGTCAGATCTCCCAGCAAGTAAAGACACTAAGAAAACGAACATAGGAGAGAAAGGGCATGAATATTAGAAAATTAGTCTGGGAGGTTCAACATCCAAATAACAGAAGGAGAGAACCAAGAAAATGAAAAGAAAAAAATTCAAAAAAAAAATTTATAAAAATTTTCCTGCACTAAAGAAGATGAATTTTCAGATTAAAAGGGCTCACTAGTACCTGGCTGAATGAATGAAAATAGGTCTCCAAAAGGGCATATCCTAATAAAATTTCAAATCTCTGATAGAAATAGAAAATCTTAATAGCTTCTAGAAACAAAAAATAGGTAAAACAGAAATCAGAATATCTTTCAACTTTTCAACACTGGAGGCTAAATGACAATGGAGGGAAGCCATAAAAAGTCAGAAAGAAAATGAATTACAAACCAGAATCCTATACTCAGGCACAATATCAATCAAATGTCAGTAAACAGTAAAGACATATTCAGACAGGCAAGACCAACTCAACAAGGAAAAGACACGAAAACTGGGAGATCCAATTCAAAACAGGGACAAAAATAAGCCTCAAGTGGATAGTGAAAAGGGATCTGTACTATGTGGGACACAGTTTTCAACCAAATCAGAAATAAGTACATAGGGAACCAAGCAAATGACAAGACAATTATTAAGTTTAGGAAAAGCAGAGTTAGATACACGATACGGTTCAGCTACAAACTGAGTTTATATCATTATAATAACATGCACAATTGAATACTAAACTTACCAAAATCTTTATATAACTATATAGAAATGATGGTGTGCTTGTGGCAGTAGGGTAGGAGATCATAAAGAGATCTAAGTTTACAGCTTGCATAGTAAGGATTTAGTAGATTATCTGTGAAACTGAAAAAAAAAATCAAGAAGTAGAAACATAATCATGTGATTTAGAGATATTCTGTTTTATAATTACCAAAAGACACAGTTAAAAAAGAATTTGCAAATTTCTTCTTTCTTATTTTGGTACTTGGAATATAGTGTGAGATTTTTTATTTCTAGTTTTTGTTGTATCTTCTATTACATAAATGCATTGTTTGACACTTATAAAATGCAAGTGTTTTTTGAGTGATTTTAAGAATTTGGCTTAAAAATTGATTGCTACAATGTATTATTTGTACTAAGAAGTAACTTGACCCAAAACACCCTGTATGTTTGCTTAGGGTATTTTTTTTCAATGTCTGAAAGTAAAAGGCATTCCTGCCACAACTGTAAACAAACTTATCCTAAATGTGTTAAAACATATTCCTGGGCACTCTATTTGTATATCTTTCATGCCTTGAAAATCTGAAGGTTAATCCAAACTCACATGTCTTAGCATATTTAAGAAAAAAACTACTTTTAATATCAGCCTTTTAAATTTCATGAAGATTTTGGTGAGGAATAACAGTACATACTTTAAGCATTGACAAAACTTTGAAAGTTTCCTTCTATAAAATGGGAAATACTCAATATCTAAATCCACATCAGGCATGAGCAACCAGTATTTAACACTGGCTGTTTTGTGTTTTGTATTTATAATGTTCAAAATGCAAGCATAACATTTAATCTTTGTCCACATGGTTTTACAAATCTTAAATTACCAAAAAAAAAAAAAAAAAAAAAAAAAGAAAATGATTGCATCTGGGGATTGGAAAATGATGGAAGGAAGTTTAGAGCAGGAGACTGCTGTTGTAAATCTTGTATGACTACTTAATTTTTAAAATAATTTGATGTGTAACTTTGATAAATTAAAAAAGCATACAATTAATTTTAATAGTCTGTGGAAATTTAGTAGGCATTTATAAATTCTTAAGTGTGCTGCATATGAATTGCTGTGTCATACAACTTCAGAGGAGAAATTTCTAGAAAACAGGTATTGTACCAGACAAGTATCTGCCATGGAAGCCAGCATATGGCAGATATGTAAACATCACTACTTTACTTGGTAACCATGACAAAAACAGGCACTACTGTGGGTAAGAGCACAGGTTCTAGACTAGATTCAAATCCTGGCTCTATTTCTTTTTAGTTATATAATCCTTGATAAGATATTAAACCTCTTTTTGCTTAAGCTCCCTTATCTGTAAAATCTTAATTTCATAGGAATGTGGTGATTGTCAAACGATATATGAACAGTAATTAGCAAAATGCCTGAGACACAGTAAGTAGCTAATACTTGTTAGCTATTTTTATTTAGTATTCCAAAATTCCTAACTTGGGATCATAAGGATCATGTCCACTGCACCTCCTCCTACTCCTCCACACTCATCTTGGGACATTTTATTTCACACAATGTCTTGTTCAACCACCCCACATAGATCAAACTCACTTATCTCCCTAAAGACAATCATGCCTGATTAACTACAAAACATAGACTAGAAATAGATGTCATACCTGAAACCACGTCTCTTTTCTTTTCCATCCCTGTTTTCCTTTAAGGAATCTACAGCAGGATTTGTAATGAGAAGACCTAGGTTTGAGTAGGTCATTCAGCCTGAGTATCCATTTTCTCATCTGTAAAGTGGAGATGATTGCATCTGCTGGAGTGGATGTTTGTTGTTTGACTTCTCACCATTCTTTTCTGCTACTTCTGGTAGCCGTATATGGATTTTGCTTTGGAAATTTTATCCCAGCTCTAGAGATGTATCTAGCTGCCAAAGTCAATCAGCATATCCTTCTCTCTCTCTGTCTACAGTGATGGGTCCAGAGATTGGCATTTAGCCAAATCACGGCCAGTAATACTCAAAACTGTCAGGGCTACCAAGACTGGAGTTAACAATGCCGCTAATCCAGAGAGAAACAGCTGGGAGTCTCATATCAGCCTATCTGAACATTCCATCCTATGACCCAACATACCCTTTTTTGGCCTAAGGTAGAGAGAGAGAGAGCGTGTGTGTGTGTGTGTGTGTGTGTGTGTGTGTCCGCGTGTATGGCAGGAGGGCTTAAGGCAGTGTGTGTGTGTGGTGGGGGGAATGTTCTTACTTACAACCAAAGGAGTCTTAACTCTTGCCTACCTTATAGGTATTATCTCCAACGTTTCTGGGATTAACTGACATGATAAATATAAAAATATTTGGTAAACTCAAAGCAGCATGCAAATGGTAACTGTTATTATTAACATAATTTTTTATAAAACAAGCCTAATGCCTACACAAAGCAAGGTATGCCTTGTAACAGTTCTAAATAATTTTTATAAAAACCAAAGTACCCTGTTAAAAGTCTGGACATGTTGGATATTATTTGTGAATATATATTTTGTATAAAATATAACAATGTGCAATTGTTGCTCAAATCACTCCAGGTTATGCCTCTGACAGTAGCTCATTTGCCTTTCTGATACATCAAACATAAAAGGTTAAGCTAGTACCCCTCAAACCTCTATTTTTACCCTGTGATATTTATGCTCCATAAACCTATTTGAACCCTTATGAAAATATGTATTTTGTACTAATTACTTATAAGTGAATTTTGCTGGGCTTAATTAGTACAGTCTGGAGAAGTACAATTGCTTTATTACTTATAAATAAAACATTAATTAAGGGGAAATTGAAAAAAGGTACCTAGTCCATATTTTTAAAAAGATGATTTCATAAACTTATAAAATAAAATATTTTGAAGTCAGAATAAAAATTGGAAGTAAATGGATATTCCAAATGAGCTCACAGGCTTTAAAAAAGCATTTGTTTTCTTAAATGTATCTATCTATTTATGTCTAATAGGATTGATTTGACTGGCACTTCTTTTCTTTCTGGCTAAAGGAGAGGTAAACTTCAGCTCAACTACTGTTTGATTTCTCAGAAACTGAGTAAGTGCAGTTGAAATAAATGTTGTTTTACAGTATTTGCTCCATCTGATATATCCTTGGTTTTATCTCCAGGTTAGGCTCCTTTAGGTAAAGGTTCAGATAATCAGCTAATGAGGCCGATTTTTGTCGCACATCCATTATCATTACCTAATGACAGTGAATGTAATAATGCAAAAATCATCATCATGAGCATGAATGTATACATTTTCTCAATTAAAAATATTCAATTAAGAATTTAAAAATTGAGCTATAATGACTTTTTTAAAAGAAAATAATGAAACAAGAATGACGTTTTTGAATTAAAGATAACTTTAAAGATGCCCCTGTTGTGTCTGATCTAAAAAGGTATATATAACTTTTGCATCTATCTTCATCACGTTTTTATATATAAAAGTTATATACATATATACATAACTTTTGACCCACTAAACTTAGTTTTAGATGACATTGAGTTGGACTAAGAATTCTGATTTAACTAACATGTGTGTTCAAAATAGTGTGGAAAAAAAGCAATTCCATAAATATTTTGTGCAAAGGCAATGCCCATGGAGTAAGTCTACGGTTTCCAAACTGCTACTGAGAAAGTCAAATAATAATCCAAGTATGTAAGTTTTGTGTGTTGTCTCCTTCCCTACAATTACATTTTAAAGTAGGAAAAAATAGGAGTCTGAATATGAAGATAAATTAAACTGCAGATTAAGATCAAATTTCATAAAAAAGAGCAACTCCTAGAAACTAATGAAACTTAACAAACATTTATTGAGTGTATTCTAGGTAACTGAAGTAGTACTAGGTACAATAGGAAATAGAAAAATGAATAATACACAGGTCAGGTCCTCAAGGCACTTACAAGCTGTTGAATAGTAAGTTACATACAATAAGAATGACAACATTCTACTTTAGACTTGAACGTTATAAATGAAGCTAAAAGCTCCGTTGTATAAGCCAATTTACATTCAAATACTTTAGTCCATATTTTCCCAGGTCAGTCTGATTACCATCAGTGTTGTATACCTTTATGAATACATATCACTTTACACTGTAGAAATTTGGTTATGTATCTGCCTTCTCGGCTAGCCTATGAGCTTCTCTAGAGTGAGGAAGAATTAGAGGTCATATTACGGAGTCTAGTGTAGCATACATGCATAATAATTGTATCGATCAATAAAGCAGATTGTTAGATGTGCTATCAGTGAAATAAGTGCAAAGTGAGAATGAGTAAACCAAACAAGGAATAGTTTAATTACCATTGGAGAGCTTGAAGAAAGGTTCAAAGACAGTATAGCATTTTTAAAAAATTGAGGCTGGGGATGGCAGCTCATACCTGTAATCCCAGCACTCTGGGAGTCCGAGGTAGGAGGGTTGCTTTAGGTCAGGAGTTCAAGACCAGCCTGGGTAACACAGTGAGACTTCATCTCTTAAAAAAAGAGTTGGGATTTTAATATATAGAAATAGAGGAAACAGAGAATAGGTAAATGGAATGGGAAAGGTTTGCAAAAGCACAAAGGTAAAAAAGTACTGGGGATGCTTTAAAAATATTTATAATCTAGTATTTTCAGAATTCCAGGCTTTTGTGATTGATTGATAGATGTATTAGTAGTATCTTGAGGGTTAGTCTAGATGTTTCTCCTAGGCAAGTTAGTAGGGATCTGAGTGGGTCTGCTTTCCCAGATCTGCATACTTAGGGGACAAAAACAGGTACCACAAAAATGGCCCTTGGGAACCTATCTGCATGACAGGACATAATTCAAATGTCTATAACAAGCTTGTTCAACGCATGGCCTGCAGTCTGCATGAGACCCAGGATGGCTTTGAATGCAGCCCAACACAAATTCGTAAACTTTCTTAAAACTTTATATGATTTTTGGTAAATTTTTTTAGTTCATCATCTATCATTAGTATTAGTGTATTTTATGTGTGGCCCATGACAATTCTTCTTCCAGTGTGATCCAGGGATGCCAAAGAGATTGGACACCTTTGGTCTATAATAATTTGGAATAATGTAACTCTTTACTAAGTTATATTTCATTGAACAATATACATCTACAGAAATGCAATACATGCTTGCAGAATGCAGTTCAATCCAGTATATTTTGCCAAATTAATTTGACCACAGAACTCTTTTGTTATAAAATTCTTATTGGCATTTTGATTTGAAACTTTTTTTTAGTTTCCCTTTATTTAAAATGTAAGGTATCAAATAGAGAAAAAAAAATACAAAGGAACAATGAAATGAAAAGTTGTTTCTCTGAAAGGCAAACAAAATTGATAAACCATTAGATAGACTAGGAAAAGAGGAGAGAAGATCCAAATAAACACAATAAGAAATAAAAAGGGAGACATTACAACTGATATCACAGAAATACAAAAGATTATCAACTATTATGAACAACTATATGCTCAAAAACTAGAAAACTTAGAGGGATGGATACATTCCTAGAAACACACAACCCCCTGAGGTTGAACCAGGAAGAAATAGAGCCCTTGAACAGATTAACAATGAACAGCAAGATTAAGTCAGTAAATAAAAAACGTCCCAACAGGGCTGAGTGCGGTGGCTCATGCCTATAGTCCCAGCACTTTGGGAGGCCAAGGCAGATGGAATGCTTAAGCCCAGGAGTTTGAGACCAGCCTGGGCAATATAGTGAATATAGTGAAACCCTGTCTCTACAAAAAATACAAAAATTAGCTGGGTGTGGTGACATATGCACCTATAGTCCCAGCTACTTGAGAGGGGTGAAATGGGAGGATCACCTGAGCCTGAGAGGTCAAGGCTGCAGTGAACCATAACTCAGGCTGTCACTCTAGCCTGAGTGACAGAGTGAGATTCTGTCAAAAAAAATAGAAAAACAAAACACACAAAAAAACCCAAAGCAAGCAAACAAACAAACAAACAAAAAACAACCCCAAACTCCCAATAAAACAAAAGTGCAGGAGCAGATGAAAATCAAGGAGGAGGTAATTTTATCTAACTCATTCTATGAGGTCCATATGGCACCAAAACCAGACAAGGACACAACAACAACAAAACTAAAGACTAATATTCCTGATGAAGATAGATGGAAACATCTTCCACAAAATACTAGCAAATAGAATTCCAACAGCACATCAAAAACATAACACATGATGAGATAGGATTTATGCAAAGATGATTCAACATACACAAATCAATAAATGTAATACATCACAAAACACAACTAAGGACAAAAATCATATGATCATCTTAATAGATGCAGAAAAAGCATTCAATAAAATTCAGCATTCCTTCATGATAAAAATCCTCAACAAACTAGGCATAGAAGAAACATACTTCCAAATAATAAAGGCCATTTATGACAGTCCTACAGCCAACATTAGACTTGGTGGGGAAAAGCTGAAAGAATTGCCTCTAAGAACTGAAACAAGATAAGGATGCCCACATTCACCATTCTTATTCCACACAGTAATGGATGTCCTTGCCACAGCAATCAGGCAAGATAAAAAAAAATAAAAGGTATCTGAATTGGAAAAGAGAAAGTCAAATTATCCCTGTTCACTGATGATATGATCTTATATCCAGAAAATTCTAAAAACTCCACCAAAAACCTCTTAGATTTGATCAATGAATCCAGTAAAGTTTCAGGATACAAAATTACCACACAGATATCAGTAGCATATCTATATGCCAATAACGATATAGTAAAGGACCAAATGAAGAAGGCAATCTCATTGACAATAGCTACAGAAAACCACCCAAAACCCTAGAAATATATTTAACCAAGGTGAGATATCTCTATAAACAGAACTACAAAACACTGATGAAAAAATCGTTGATGACACAAACAAATGGAAAAACATCCTATGCTCATGTATTGGAAGAATCAGTATTGTTAAAACGACCATATTGCCCAAAGCAATCTACAGATTCAACACAATCCCTATCAAATTAGCAGCACCACTTTTCACAGAATTAGAAAAAACAATCCTAAAATTAATATGGATCTAAAAAATAAGACCCCAAATAGCCAAATCAATTGTAAGCAAAAAAAATGAAGCTGGAGACATCACATAACCTGACTCCAGTTTACACTACAAGGCTATAGTAACCAAAATAGCATGGTACTGGTATGAAAACAGACACAACGATCAATGGATCAGAATAGAGAACCCAGAAATAAAGCCATATACATATAACCAACTGATGTCCAACAAAGTCAACAAAAATATACACTGAGAGGCTGGGTGCAGTGGCTCACACCTGTAATCCCAGCACTTTGGGAGGCCGAGACTAGCAGATCACTTGAGGCCAGGAGTTCCAGACCACCCTGGCCAACACAGTGAAACCCTGTCTCTACTACAAATAAAAGAATTAGCTGGGCATGGTGGTGCATGTCTGTAATCCCAGCTACTAGGGTGGTTGAGGCACGAGAATGCTTGAACGCAGGAGGCAGAGGTTGCAGTGATCCGAAATTTCACCACTGCACTTCAGCCTGGGAAAGAGTGAGATTCTGTCTCAAGGAAAAAACCAAAATACACTGGAGAAAGTACATCCTATTCAGTAAGGGGTACTGGGAAAATTGGATAGCCATATGCATAAGAATTTTTGTATATCACCATATACAAAAATTAACTCAAGATGGATTACATACCTAAATGTAAGATTGGGAACTACAAAATCCTAGAAGAAAACCTAGGAAATCTCTTCTGAACACTGATCTAGACAAAGAATTTATGAGTAAGTTCTCAAAGACAAATGCCAGAAAAACAAAAATAGACAAATATGACTAAATTAAACTAAAAAGATTCTGCACAGCAAAAGAAACAATTAACAGAAAAAACAGACAATCTATAGAATGGGAAAAAATTTTGTAAACTCTGCATCCAAATAAAGGGCTAATATCCAGAATCTACAAGGAACTCCAACAACTCAACAACAAGAAAAACATTAAAAAGTAAGCAAAGTAAATGAGCAGACATTATTCAAAAGGAGACACACAAGTGGCTAACAAACACATGAAAAAATGCACAACATCACTAATCATCAGAGAAATAAAAATTAAAACCACAATGAGATGCCATCTGACACCAGTCAGAAGCACTATTATTAAAAAGTGAAAAAACAACAGACGTTGCAGAGGATGGGGATAATAATAATATGTACACACCATTGGTAGGAATGTAAATTAGTACAACCTTTATGGAAAACAGTAGGGAAATTTCTTCAAGAACTAAAAATAGAACAAAATTCGATCCAGCAATCCCACCACTTGAGTATGTACCCAATGGGAAAGAAATCCTTATACCAAAAAGATACTTGCACTCATGTTCACTGCAGCACTATTCACAAAAGCAAAGATGTGGAATCAACTTAAGTGTCCATCAACAGAGGACTGGATAAAGAAAATGTGGTATATATATGTCATGGAATACTACTCAGCCATAAAAAAAGAATGAAATTGTGTCTTTTGCAGCAACATGGGTGGAACTGGAGGTCATTATAGCTAAGTGAAATAACTCGGAAAGAGAAAGTAAAATACTGCATGTTTTCACACAAGCGAGGAGTAAATGATGGAAACACCTGGACATACAGAGTGGAATAATAGACCCTGGAGACAACAAAAGGTGGGAGGATGGGAAGGGGTGAGGGTTGAAAAATTACCTATTGGGTACATTGTTCATTATTCAGGTGACAAGTACAATAAAAGCCCAGACTTTACCACTACGCAATACATGTATGTAAAAGTCTGCACTTGTACCCGTTAAATATACAAAAATTAAAAGAATTTTTTTGAAGAATTACTTTGGCCTCATCTATTACTTCAAAGGATTTAAACATGGTTCTTTACATGTGGTTAACTTGAATAATTTTTTTTTGAGGCGGAGTTTCGCTCTTGTTGCACAGGCTGGAGTCCAGTGGCATGATCTTGGCACACTGCAACCTCTGCCTCTCAGTTTCAAGCGATTCTCCTGCCTCAGCCTCCCGAGTAACTGGGATTACAGGCATGAACCATGCCTGGCTAATTTTTTTTTTTTTTTTTTTTTTTTTTTTTTTTTTTTTTTTTTTTTTTTAAGTAGAGACGGGGTTTCTCAGTGTTGGTCAGGCTGGTCTTGAACTGTCGACCTCAGGTGATCTGCCCTCCTTGGCCTCCAAAAGTGCTGGGATTACAGGTGTGAGCCACTGTACGCTCAAGTTTTGGGGTATTATTTAGTCCCTTTTTTTAGCATGGTTTAAGTTGTGAAGAAAATTGTCTAGGTTTTCAAGTACCCTGATGCTTTTCCCATTAACTGAAGATGTGTAACTGTAGTTCCATCTAAATGCTTTTAAAACCTCAAAACAAAAAATAACAAAGCACAAGCTCAACACAAAAACTGACCTGGTCTGAAAGACTAATCAACTTAATCTTCTGCATATTCTTGACTTTTCTTACTACCAAACACTCTGATGTAAAATAAGCTTCTATCTTTTATGTACAATTTTCCTCCTTTTTCCTTTTAAAAATATTTTTATTATTAACCATCAACTTCATGTTTTTCAATTTGTTCATCCATTCATTTATTATTGTAAGAAGTATTTATTTAATATCAACTATGAACCAAGTACTATGCTAGATTCTGGGTTGAATTTTTTTAAGAAATACGATGATTTTATTTAAGAAATGTAAGGTATCACTACACTGTAACTTAAATCTTGAGTCACTGAATGGGTCTATTTCAAGTGTTATAATGTTATATTACTGGTGGGAACAACAACTCCTAAGTGCCCACTAATTTGGTAGCAAGCTGAGGATATGAGATTGCACATAATAAATAAGAAACTATAAATACATGTTTACTTCCATCTTATATACCCAAATGTAATCTACATGCTTCTCTGCATGATGAACTCTTCCTTAAAAAATTTACAAGACCTACTCATACAAATATCAAAAATATAGGCTATTGTATAATAAGTATCAAGTAAGTTTTATAGGAATTCAGAGTCCTGATTGGGGTAGTCAGGAAAAGCAGGTGTTGTGATTTGGATTTGTGTCCCTGGCCAAATCTCATGTCAAATTGTAATCCTCAGTATTGGAGGAGTGCCCTGGTGGGAGGTGATTGGATCATGGGGGTAGATTTTCCTCTGGCTGTTCTCATGATAAGGAGTGAGTTCTCATGAGATCTCATTGTTTAAAAGTATGCAGCACTAGCCCCTTTGCTCTCTTCCTCCTACTCTGGCCATAAAACACGTGCCTGCTTCCCCTTCACCAATGATTTTAAGTTTCATGAGGTTTCCCCAGCCATGCTTCCTGTACAGTTTACGGAACTGTGAGTCAATTAAACCACTTTTCTTTATAAAGTACCCAGTCTTAGGCAGTTCTTTACAGTAACGTGAGAACGGATTAATACAGCTAGTGTTAAAATTAGTCTTAAAGATTAGCACTTCAGTAGACAGAAGTAAAGAGGGAAGATATTCTAAGTAAGGAGAAAGGACAAAAGCAAAGATATATGGGTGGTATACATTATAAGACATCTTCAGAAAGCAGTGCCTGGTACATGGTGGGCATGTTGTAAATAATGGTAGATGAGTAGATGAATGGATTTATCAGAGGATTAATGAAGGGAAACAGCAAGATGGGAAGGTTGGACTGGGGCCAGATAATTGAGGGTCTTAAAAATGAAGCGAAGTCACCTAAAATGTACTCTGTATACTTGGGCTTTTCAAGTAGAAATATATACCTCATGGTCCACTGGAAGGCCCAGGATAAACATGAAGCATCTTCTCGACTCTTCAATTTTACTTGAACATTTGAAGAATTAAGTGAAGAGATTTAAGTGATACCTAATTTAAAATATTCTTTTTATATTAAAACAAACAGTGTATTTTGGAGTGAAATGTAAAACATGTGAATTTTTAATGTAAAACAAGAGACTTCAAGGAAATATTGAGCTTGTGGGGAGGTGCTTTCAGCTATGCTACTTTTGTATAAATCCTTTTCTGGCAGTGGATATGTGGGACCATAAGAGGGATTTGAGCAAGGTACCAACAGGATTAAAGTGATGATTTACTTAACGTAGCAGCAGGATGCAGGTTGGTCTAGAATATGGAGATGAGCAATCTGTAACCTAGCTAAAGAACTATGGAAAAAGTTCCTCTGACAAAATTTTAATCAAGCTCCTCTGAGTCCTCTTTTTAACTAGGCTCCAATCTTGGGCTCTGTTCTTAGTTCCCCTCTCCTCAGAAAAAGTAAAGAAAGAAAAAAAGATAATGGCTAGCTTTGTTTAATGTCCCATATCCATGAACAATACACAGTTGTTACAAACAAGTGAATTGAATGGATATAAGTCAATAAAAGCTTATAAATGAGCTTTTCAGTAATAACTATCCCTAAAATAACCATATGTATATATATATATATATATGCCTAAAAACAGTTGCCAAAATCTTTTTGGTAACTGGAAACTTTAGAGTTATGCTATGTTGAGTAAGATATAGTTACTGAATATCTAAATAATTTCTAAGAAAGATAAAACTACTGAAACAGGCTGGGCACCATAGCTCACATCTGTAATCCCAGCACTTGCCTATGGCCATACCACCCTGAACGCGCCCAGTCTCGTCTGTAATCGCAGCACTTTGAGGGGCCAAGGTGGGCCGATCACCTGAGGCCAGGAGTTTGAGACCAGCCTGGCCAACATGGTGAAACCCCGTCTCTACTAAAAATACAGAAAATTAGCTGGGCGTGGTGGCACCACCGGTAATCCCAGCTACTCGGGAGGCTGAGAGAGGAGAATCGCTTGAATCTGGGAGGTGGAGGTTGCAGTGAGCCAAGATGGCACCACTGCAGTCCAGCCTGGGTGACAGAGTGAGACTCTGTCTTAAAAACAAAAACAAAAACAAAAACCATAACACTGAAACATTAATTGCTGAACATAAGTTTATCAACTTTTGGCATCTTGTTTTCATACAATATAAAGAAGTTAAGATATCTAGGTCTGTAAAAAAAAGTCCTTTTGCCACATGAAAAACTATAGTATGAGGAAGCGTATGTCTGTAGGAATTGTGAGATGGTGTGTTTATAAAATGCTGATCTATGACAGACAGTTTACAGTTTTCTACTTCCTAGTTTTCTCTGTAAGGAAAAGACTACTGATGGCTAAAAAGTACAAGCAGCGTGGCTGGCAAGATGACCAAATAGGAACAGCTCCGATCTGCAGCTCCCAGTGAGATCAACGTAGAAGGTGGGTGATTTCTGCATTTCCAACTTAGGTACCCAGCTCATCTCACTGGGACTGGTCAGACAGTGGGTACAGCCCATGGAGGGCAAGCAGAAGCAGGGTGGGGCGTTGCCTCACCCGGGAAGCACAAGGGGTCAGGGACCTCCCTCCCCTAGCCAAGGGAAGCACTGAGGGACTGTGCCATTAGGAACAGCCCAGATATTCTGATGTTCTAGCTCCGATATTCTGCTTTTCCCGTGGTCTTCACAACCTTCAGATCAGGAGATTCCCTCGGGTGCCTACACCACTAGGGCCCTGGGTTTCAAGCAAAAACGCAGCAGTCATTTGGGTAGACACTGAGCTTGCTGCAGGAATTTTTGTTCATACCCCAGTGGCACCTAGAACGCCAGTGAGAAAATTGTTCACTCCCCTGGAAAGGGGGCTGAAGCCAGGGAGCCAAGCGGTCTAGCTCAGCGGATCCCACACCCACAGAGCCCAGTAAGCTAAGATCCACTGACTTGAAATTCTTGCGGCCAGCAGAGCAGTCTGAAGTCGACCTGGGAGGCTCGAGCTTGGAGCGGGGAGGGGTGTCTGCCATTACTGAGGCTTCAGTAGGTGGTTTTACCATCACAGTGTAAACAAAGCCGCTGGGAAGTTTGAATTGGGCGGAGCCCACCACAGCTTGGCAAAGCCACTGTAGCCAGACTGCCTCTCTAGATTCCTCCTCTCTGGGAACGGCATCTCTGAAAGAAAGGCAGCAATCCCAGTCAGGGGCTTATACATAGAACTCCCTGGGACAGAGCACCAGGGGGAAGGGGGCAGCTGTGGGCACAGCTTCAGTGGACGCAAATGTTCCTGCCTGCCACCTCTGAAGAGAGCAGCAGATCTCCCGGCACAGTGCTTGAGTTCTGCTAAGGGATAGACTGCCTCCTCAAATGTGTCCCTGACCCCTGTGCCTCATGACTAGGAGACACCTCCCAGCAGGGGTCGACAGACACCTCATACAGGAGGGCTCCAGGTGGCATCTAGCGGGTGCCACTCTGGGACGAACCTTCCAGAGGAAGGAACAGGCAGCAATCTTTGCTGTTTTGAAGCCTGCGCTGGTGATACCCAGGGAAACAGGGTTTGGAGTGGACCTCCAGCAAACTCCAGCAGACCCGCAGCAGAGAAGCCTGACTGTTAGAAGGAAAACTAATAAACAGAAAGAAATAGCATCAACATCAACAAAAAGGACATCCACACAGAAACCCCATTTGAAGATCACCAACATTAAAGACCAAAGGTAGGTAAATCCAGGAAGATGAGGAAAAACCAGCTCAAAAAGGCTGAAAATTCCAAAAACCAGAATGCTTCTCCTCCAAAGGATCACAACTCCTTGCCAGCAAGGGAACAAAGCTGAACAGAGAATGAGTCTGACAAATTGACAGAAGTAGGCTTCAGAAGGTGGGTAATAACAAACTCTGAGCTAAAGGAGCATGTTCTAACTCAATGCAAAGAAGCTAAGGACCTTGAAAAAAGGTTACAGGAACTGCTAAGTAGAATAACCAGTTTAGAGAAGAACATTAATGACCTGATGGAGCTGAAAAACACAGCACAACAACTTCGTGAAGTATACACAAGTATCAATAGCAGAATTGATCAAGTGGAAGAAAGGATATCAGAGATTGAAGATCAACTTAATGAAATAAAGTGTGAAGACAAGATTGGAGAAAAAAGAATGAAAAGGAATGAACAAAGCCTCGAAGAAATATAGGACTATGTGAAAAGACCAAACTTGCATTTGATTTGTGTACCTGAAAATGATGGGGAGAATGCAACCAAGTTGGAAAACACTCTTCAGGATATTATCCAGGAGAACATCCCCAACCTAGCAAGACAGGTCAACATTCAAATTCAGGAAATACAGAGAAGAACACAAAGATACTCCTTGAGAAGAGCAACCACAAGACACATTATGGTCAGATTCACCAAGGTTGAAATGAAGGAAAAAATGTTAAAAGCAGCCAGAGTGAAAGGTCAGGTTACCCATAAAGGGAATCCCATCAGATTAATAGCAGCTCTGTCTGAAGAAGAGGCTAGAAGAGAGTAGGGACCAATATTCAACATTCTTAAAGAAAAGAATTTTCAACCCAAAATTTCATATGCAACCAAACTAAGCTTCATAAGGGAAGGAGAAATAAAATCCTTTACAGACAAGTAAATGCTGAGAGATTCTGTCACCACCAGGCCTGCCTTACAAGAGCTCCTGAAGGAAGCACTAAAAATGGAAAGGAAAAACCGGTATCAGCCACTGCATAAACATAACAAATTGTAAAGTCTGTTGACACTATGAAGAAACTGCATCAACTAACAGGCAGAATAACCAGCCAGCATCATAATGACAGGATCAAATTCAGACATAACAATATTACCCTTAAATGTAAACCAGCTAAATGTCCCAATTAAAAGACACAGACTGGCAAACTGGAGAAAGTCAGGACCGATCAGTGTGCTATATTCAGGAGACCCATCTCACATGCAAAGGCACACATAGGTTCAAAATAAAGGGATGGAGAATATTTACCAAGCAAATAGAAAGCAATAAAAAGCAGGGGTTGCAATCCTAGTCTCTGATAAAACAGACTTTAAACCAACAAAGGTAAAAAAAGACAAAGAAGGGCTTTACATAATGGTAAAAGGATCAATGTGACAAGAAGAGGTAACTAACCTAATATATATGCACCTAATACAGAAGCACTGAGAGATTCATAATGCAAGTTCTTAGAGACCTACAAAGAGACTTAGACTCCCACATAATAATAGTGGGAGACTTTCACGCCCCACTGTCAACATTAGACAGATCAACTAGACAGAAAATTAACAAGGACATTCAGGACTTGAACTCAGCTCTGGGCCAAGCTGACCTAATAGACATGTACAGAACTCTCCACCCCAAATCAACAGAACACACATTCTTCTCAGCATCACATAGCACTTATTCTAAAATTGACTACATAATTGGAAGTAAAACACTCCTCAGCAAATGCAAAAGAAGAGAAATTGTAACAAACAGTCTCTCAGACCACAGTGCAATCAAATTAGAAGTCAGGATTAAGAAACTCTCTCAAAACTGCACAACTACATGAAAACTGAACAACCTGCTCCTGAATGACTACTGGGTAAATAATGAAATCAAGGCAGACACAAAGATGTTCTTTGAAACCAATGAGAACAAAGATACAACGTACCAGAATCTCTGGGACACAGCTAAAGCAGTTTTTAGAGGGAAATTTATAGCACTAAATGCCCATAGGAAAAAGCAGAAAAGATCTAAAATTGACACCCTAACATCACGATTAAAAGAACTAGAGAAGTAAGAGCAAAGAAATTCAAAAGCTAGCAGAAGACAAGAAATAACTAAGATCAGAGCAGAACTGAAGGAGACAGAGACATGAAAACCCTTCAAAAAATCAATGAATCCAGGAGCTGGGTTTTTGAAGAGATTAACAAAATACATAGACCACTAGCCAGACTAATAAAGAAGAAAAGAGAGAAGAATCAAATAGACACAATAAAAAATGATAAAGGGGATATCACCACTGTTCCCACAGAAATACAAACTACCATCAGGGAATACCATAAACACCTCTATACAAATAAACTAGAAAAATCTAGAAGACATCGATAAATTCCTGGACATATACACCTTCCCAAGACTAAATTAGGAAGAAGTCGAATCCCTGAATAGAGCAATAACAAGTTCTGAAATTGAGGCAGTAATTAATAGCTTACCAACCAAAAAAAGCCCAGGAACAGATGGATTCACAGTCGAATTCTACCAAAGGTACAAAGAGGAGCTGGTACCATTCCTTGTGAAACTACTCCAAACAACAGAAAAGGAAGGACTCCTTCCTAACTCATTTTATGAGGGCAGAATCATTCTGATACCAAAACCTGGCAAAGACATAACAAAAAAAGAAAACTTCAGGCCAAAATCCCTGATGAACATCGATGCAAAAATTCTCAATAAAATACTGGCAAACCGTATCAAGCAACACATCAAAAAGCTTATCCACCACGATCAAGTTGACTTTATCCATGGGATGCAAGGCTGGTTCAACATATGTAAATCAATAAACATAATCCATCACTTAAACAGAACCAATGACAAAAACCACATGATTATCTCAATAGATGCAGAAAAGGCCTTTGATAAAATTCAACACCCCTTCATGCTAAAAACTCTCAATAAACTAGGTATTGATGGAACGTATCTCAAAATAATGAGAGCTATTTATGACCAACCTACAGCCAATATCATACTGAATGGGCAAAAGCTGGAAGCATTCCCTTTGAAAACTGGCACAAGAGAATGAAGCCCTCTCTCTCCATTCCTATTCAACATAGTATTTGAAGTTCTGGCCAGGGCAATCAGGCAAGAGAAAGAAATAAAGAGTATTCAAATAGAAAGAGAGGAAGTCAAATTGTCTGTTTGTAGATGCCATGATTTCATACTTAGAAAATCCCATCATCTCAGCCCAAAATCTCAAGCTGATAAGCAACTTCAGCAAAGTGTCAAGATACGAAATCAATGTGCAAAAATCACCCTATACACCAATAACAGACAAACAGAGAGACAAATCATGAGTGAACTCCCATTCACAATGGCTACAAAGAGAATAAAATACCTAGGAATACAACTTACAAGGGATGTGAAGGACCTCTTCAAGGGGAACTACAAAGCACTGCTGAAGGAAATAAAAGAGGAGACAAGCAAACGGAAAAACATTCTAAGTTCATGGATAGGAAGAATCAATATCATGAAAATGGCCATACTGCCCAAAGTAATTTATAGATTCAATGTTATCCCCATCAATCTGCCTTTGACTTTCTTCACAGAATTAGAAAAAACTACTTTAAACTTCATGTGGAACCAAAAAAGAGCCTGTATACCCAAGACAATCCTTAGCAAAAAGAACAAAGCTGTAGGCATCATGCTACCGGACTTCAAACTATACAACAAGGCTACACTAACCAAAACAGCATGATACTGGTACTAAAACAGATATATAGACTAATGAAACAGAACAGAGGCCTCAGAAATAATGCCACACATCTACAATTATCTGATCTTTGACAAAGCTGACAAAAACAAGCAATGGGGAAAGGATTCCCTATTTAAAAAATGTTATTGGGAAAACTGGCTAACCATATGCAGAAAACTGAAACTGGACCCCTTCCTTACACTTTATAGAAAAATTAACTTAGGATGAATTAAAGTCTTAAACATAAGACCTAAAACCACAAAAACCCTAGAAGAAAATCTAGGCCATACCATTCAGGGCATAGGCATGGGCAAAGACTTCAAGACTAAAATACCAAAAGCAATGCCAAAAAAGCCAAAATTGACAAATGGGATCTATTTAAACTAAAGAGTTTCTGCACAGCAAAAGAAACTATCATCAGAGTGAACAGGCCACCTACAGAATGCGAGAAAATGTTTGCAACCTATCCACCTTACAAAGAGTTAATATCCAGAATCTACAAGGAACTTAAACAAATTTACAGGAAAACAAGAAACAACCCCATCAAAAGCTGGGCGAAGTATATGATCAGACACTTCTCAAAAGAAGACATTTATGAGGGCAACAAACATATGAAAAAAAAAAACTCATTATAACTGGTCATTAGAGAAATGCAAATCAAAACCACAATGAGACACCATCTCATGCCAATTAGAATGGTGAGCATTAAAAAGTTAGGAAACAACAGATGCTGGAGAGGATGCGGAAAAATAGGAATGCTTTTACACTGTTGGTGGGAGTGTAAATTAATTCAACCATTGTGGAAAACAGTGCAGTGATTCCTCAAGGATCTAGAACTAGAAACATCATTTGACCCAGCAATCCCATTACTGGGTATATACCCAAAGGATTATAAATCACTCTGCTATAAAAACACATGCACATATATGTTTATCGTAGCACTGCTCACAACAGCAAAGACTGGGAACCAAGTCAAATGCCCGTCAGTGATAGATTAGATAAAGAAATTGTGGCATATATACACCATGGAATACTATGCAGCTGTAAAAAAAAAAATGAGCTAATGTCCTTTGCAGGGACATGGATGAAGCTAGAATTCATCATTCTCAGCAAAGTAACACAGGAACAGAAAACCAAACATCACATGTTCTCACTCATAAGTGGGAACTGAACAATGAGAACACATGGTCACAGGGAGGGGAATATCACACACCTGGGTCTGTCAGGGGGTGGGGGGCTAGGGGAGGAATAGCATTAGGAGAAATAACTAATGTAGATGATGGGTTGATGGGTACAGCAAACCACCATGGCACGTGTATACTTACGTAATAAACGTGCATGTTCTGCACACGTATCCCAGAACGTAAAGTATAATAAAAAAGTATAACCAATATGTTTAATTTAAACTACTAGAAATAATAAAGGTAAAGGGGAACAACTTTGTGTGCAAAGTGTGTAAGAAAAGGAAGATGTGTTTTTAGTGAGAAATAGTATAAAAGATTTAAAAATGTGTTTTCATTGAGGAAAAAGGGATAGTTTTCTACTAAAGTAAGATGACTGTTGTTTTAGGATGTGAAAAAGGAAAAGAGTACGATAAAAACTGAATGGACGTAAAATGGTTGGAAAAGGTTTGTGAAAAAGAAATTTTGTAGAGTCAAGTTGCTAAGATTGGATGGATTTACTTATAAAGTTCTTTAAAAAAATAGAGCTCATAATTTACTGATGAAAAGCTACAATTGAATTTTCTCTTTGTTAAAAGAATAAAGTTTTCTAGTCCATTTTCAATTACTTAAAAAACCTAAGTCTTATCAATTTTAAAAGACCTAAGGTTTCTTTTTTACAATTATGTAAATTTTTGTATTTGCCTGCAAAACCTTTTATAATTACTATGGTTAAAGAAACAACTAAGTATTGTTTCACAGTGACCTGTGATCCCATTTAATCAAGTGTTACAACTCTTAACCTTTTTGACAAATTTCCCCAATCAAATCCTAAATGCTCTAATCTTGTAAAAAGAAGGATGTTCTGCTCCCAAATGACTACTGGGTACATAACAAAATGAAGGCAGAAATAAAGATGTTCTTTGAATCCAATGAGAACAAAGATACAACATACCAGAATCTCTGGGACACATTTAAAGCAGTGTGTAGAGGGAAATTTATAGCACTAAGTGCCCACAAGAGAAAGCAGGAAAGATCTAAAATTGATACCCTAACATCACAATTAAAAGAACTAGAGAAGCAAGAGCAAACACATGCAAAAGCTAGACGAAGGCGAGAAATGACTAAGACTGGAGCAGAACTGAAGGAGATAGAGACACAAAAAACTCTTCAAAAAAATCAATGAATCCCGGAGCTGATTTTTTGAAGAGATCAACAAAACTGATAGACTGCTAGCAAGACTAATAAAGAAGAAAAGAGAGAAGAATCAAATAGACACAATAAAAAATGATAAAGGGGATATCACCACCGATCCCACAGAAATACAAACTACCATCAGAGAACACTCTAAAACACCTCTACGCAAATAAAATAGAAAATCTAGAAGAAATGGATAAATTCCTGGACACATACACCCTCCCAAGACTAAACCAGGAAGAAGCTGAATCCCTGAATAGACCAATAACAGCCTCTGAAATTGAGGCAATAATTAATAGCCTACCAACCAAAAAAAGTCCAGGAGCAGATGGATTCGCAGCCGAATTCTACCAGAGGTACAAGGCAGAACTGGTACCATTCCTTCTGAAACTATTCCAATCAATAGAAAAAGAGGGAATCCTCCCTAACTCATGTTATGAGACCAGCATCATCCTGATACCAAAACCTGGCAGAAACACAACAAAATAAGAAAATTTCAGGTCAATATCCCTGATGAACATTGATGTGAAAATCCTCAATAAAATACTGGTAAACTGAATCCAGCAGCACATCAAAAAGCTTACCCAACTTGAGCAAGTGGGCTTCATCCCTGGGATGCAAGGCTGGTTCAACATATGCAAATCATAAATGTAATCCAGCATATAAACAGAACCAAAGACAAAACCCACATGATTATCTCAACAGATGCAGAAAAGGCCTTTGACAAAATTCAAGAACCCTTCATGCTAAAAACTCTCAATAAATTAGGTATTCATGGGATGTATCTCAAAATAATAAGAGCTATTTATGAGAAACCCACAGCGAATATCATACTGAATGGGCAAAAACTGGAAGCATTCCCTTTGAAAACTGGCACAAGACAGGGATGCCCTCTCTCACCACTCCTATTCAACATAGTGTTGGAAGTTCTGGCTAGGGCAATCAGGCAGGAGAAAGAAATAAAGGGTATTCAATTAGGAAAAGAGGAAGTCAAATTGTCCCTGTTTGCAGATGACATGATTGTATATTTAGAAAACCCCATCGTCTCAGCCCAAAATCTCCTTAAGCTGATCAGCAACTTCAGCAAAGTCTCAGGATACAAAAATCAATGTGCAAAAGTCACTAGCATTCTTATACACCAATAATAGACAAACAGAGAGCCAAATCATGAGTGAACTTCCATTCACAAGTGCTTCGAAGAGAATAAAATACCTAGGAATCCAACTTACAAGGAATGTGAAGGACCTCTTCAAGGAGAACTACAAACCACTGCTCAATGAAGTAAAAGAGGACACAAACAAATGGAAGAACATTCCATGCTCACGGATAGGAAGAATCAATATCGTGAAAATGGCCATACTGCCCAAGGTATTTTATAGATTCAATGCCTTCCCCATCAAGCTACCAATGACTTTCTTCACAGAATTGGAAAAAATTGGAAAAAACTACTTTAAAGTTCATATGGAAACAAAAAAGACCCCACGTTGCCAAGACAAGCCTAAGCCAAAAGAACAAAGCTGGAGGCATCATGCTACCTGACTTCAAACTATACTGCAAGGTTACAGTAACCAAAATAGCATGGTACTGGTACCAAAACAGAGATATCGACCAATGGAACAGAACAGAGCCCTCAGAAATAATACCACACATCTACAACCATCTGATCTTTGACAAACCTGATAAAAACAAGAAATGGGGAAAGGATTCCCTATTTAATAAATGGTGCTGGGAAAACTGGCTAGCCATATGTAGAAAGCTGAAACTGGATCCCTTCCTTACGCCTTATACAAAAAGTAATTCAAGATGGATTAAAGACTTAAATATTAGACCGAAAACGATAAAAACCCTAGAAGAAAACCTAGGCAATACCATTCAGGACATATGCATGGGCAAGGACTCATATCTAAAACACGAAAACCAATGGCAACAAAAGACAAAATTGACAAATGGGATCTAATTAAACTAAAGAGTTTCTGCACAGCAAAAGAAACTACCATCAGAATGAACAGGCAACCTACAGAATGGGAGAAATTTTTTGCAATCTACTCATCTGACAATGGGCTAATATCCAGAATCTACAAAGAACTCAAACAAATTTACAAGAAAAAAGCAAACAACCCCATCAAAAAGTGGGCAAAGGATATGAACAGACACTTCTCGAAAGAAGACATTTATGCAGCCAACAGACACATGAAAACATGCTCATCATCTCTGGCCATCAGAGAAATGCAAATCAAAACCCCAATGAGATACCATCTCACACCAGTTAGAATGGTGGTCATTAAAAAGTCAGCAAACAACAGGTGCTGGAGAGGATGTGGAGAAATAGGAACACTTTTACACTGTTGGTGGGACTGTAAACTAGTTCAACCATTGTGGAAGACAGTGTGGCGATTCCTCAAGGATCTAGAACTAGAAATACCATTTGACCCAGCCATCCCATTACTGGGTATATACCCAAAGGTATATGCTGCTATAAAGACACACGCACAAGTATGTTTATTGCAGCACAATTCACAATAGTAAAGACTTGGAACCAACCCAATGTCTATCAATTATAGACTGGATAAAGAAAATATTGCACATATACACCATGGAATAGCGATAAAAAAGTATGAGTTCATGTCCTTTGTAGGGACATGGATGACGCTGGAAACCATTATTCTCAGCAAACTACGGCAAGGACAAAAAACCAAACACCGCATGTTCTCATTCATAGGTGGGAACTGAACAATGAGAACACTTGGACACAGCAAGGGGAACATCACATACTGGGGCCTATCGTGGGGTTGGGGAGGGATAGCATTAGGAGATATACCTAATGTAAATGATGAGTTAATGGGTGCAGCACACCAACATGGCACATGTATACATACGTAACAAACCTGCACGTTGTGCACTTGTACCCTAGAACTTAAAGTATAATTTAAAAAAAAAAAGGATGTTACCCTACGTTGGTGTATTTGACATGTTAAATTACATAGGAAGCACTGTCAAATAAAATGTGATGTTTAAGCTTATTTATTTTCTATTTGTATGAGTGTATGTCATTGATATAAATTTTCAGAAGTTTGGAATAAATTTGGAATTTTGATATAAATATTCCAGAAATTGCGTGACATTCATAGGACTTTGTCAAAACCCTCTTTTCCAGTTATTATTGTTGTGTGTCACAGAAACAACCAAATTCTCTTTTCAAATAAACTGTTATCAGATCCTTAGAAGTTGATGGGCTAATAAAACTATTAATTCAAGATCAAGCAGAACAAAAATTAATTACATGAGACTGAATGAACTAATTGTTATTAGTTTTTGTCTGGAACATTGCTGGTTCTTTATTGTTTTGTTTTCCATATTAAAAGAAATGTTTTTATCTTAAACTATCTATAGCTTACAGCAATCTTACAGATTGCCTTTGTAAACAAAATGAAACATTTATTTTTTTCTCTCTGCCTAATCTCTCCAAAACATGGATACTATTATTGACTATTATTTTTATGACAATATAGTTATTTGTACAAGGTCAATAAAAATATGTCTTTATTATAGCAAGACAGAGCTGGAAACATTGATTATATTACCAAGGCTTTGACTGAAATGGCATATTTTAGAATGAAGTACACAGAATCAGATATGACTAAACAGATTTAAGAAACTAGAGTCAACTTTATAAATCATTGCTTAGAAAGCCCTCTTGAGATACCAGTCTGGTATCTGGCTTACAGGGTTCCCATTCTTAAAATTGAATACAGAAGTCTCTTCTTGTGAGGCCCAGGAAACTCTGGATACCTTGGCGACCTAGAGAAGAGAGGAATTCACTCAAATCTGTAGGCATAATAGGTGGCAAAATCTGATGGTGAGTTCTTGGCTTGGTATCCTAGCCTGGGTTTTAAAAGTTTAATCTGAGATTCCTTATGAAAAGTTCAAACAAAGCAAATTTTAAAAGGCCTATGTGATCGATTAACATTCTTGCTATGCTTATTTAAATAATAAGGCCAAATCTAATGACACTAGATTTATTTTGTGATACAAAATTAAAAAGGGGGGAGATTGTAAAAAAATTTGTTTCGGTGGAAAACTATAGTGGACCTATTATTAGATTCTAGCTCTGTTCATTGTCTTTGAGGTTTCGTTATATTCTTGTAAACTGGACAGGATCCAGAATTCTAGTTTCCTTTGATATCTGGCTATAAGTGTCCAAACTAACATTCTAATTTTTTCTCCCATCCTTCTGCTTTGGCATCACTACGAACTAAAACTGCCATTTTCCCAAAGCTCTGCAAGCTGAAGCTGGACAACTTGACACGAACTTCAAACAAATTACCATAACAGATTGTGTGCAGGCGACCATCATGCTGCTGCTGTTTGGGCCCCTCAGAAAGTTCACCCGATGTCATCGCTAAACACATTCAAATTGCAAACCAGGAAATTTCTTGGGTTGCTTCTCTCACCCTCAGTCGATCATTTAAAGATGCTTTGAGCCCAATATCCAGAAATGTTCTTGACTGGCTGCCTTCTGGACACAGAAACTGGGTTTGTAGACATTAATCTTGGTTTTTCTTTTTCTGTTTCATAGAAATGCCCCTCATTAAATACCTGATTGTTCATACATCCGGCAGATATCCTCTACCAAACGAGGAATAGACTTCTATTATTCAAAGGAAAGAAGATCGACTCTTCTTTCCTTTGAACCACAGGGAGGATTGACAGAAACTCCCTCCTTTGACTAAACATTAGTTAGGCTCCTCTGAGTCCTCCTCTCAACAAGGCTTCAATCTTGGGCTCCATCCTTAGTCTAGGGACTCTGCCTGTTTAGTCCACTTTAAGCAAGTATCCTGCTGGATCAGTTTAGCAAAAATCTCCCATCCTTGGTATCTGATCAAATGGCCTGCCTTTTAAAATAACCCTGTCAAGTCAGTGTAGCCAGAATTCTCCTTACTTCTGATGTTTCCTTTCAGTAATTTTCCATCCACTGACACCCACTCTGCTCCTTGGCTATAGATACCCACTGCCCTTATTGGAGTTAGAGTTGGGCCCAATCTCTCTCTCCCACTGCAGCCCCCAGTGCAGTCGTCCCTGAACAAAGTCTTCTTTATTGTCTCATCAAATGTCATCCATATTTTTTTCTTTAACGTAGTCCAAAATACTAGCTATTAGAATGAAAAGAAGCTTGAAAAGCTTTATTAAGGATGTTGGTATTTCAACTAATTTTGCAATCCACGATGTACTAGAATTGATTCAGTGATGCTAGACTTTTTTAATATTGAGAAGCAATTTGCTGCTGGTTAAGTACTGACTCTTGTGCCAGAAAGCCTGGGATTAAATTTTGGCTCAGGTACTTACTTACTGTGGCACTTTTGGGCAAATTGCTTAATTGTTGTGTGCCTGCATTTCCTCACCTATTTGTTGATGTTAATATTACCTATTTAATTGGATTGCTTTGAGGATTAAATGAATTAATATATGTAAAACACTTAAAACAGTGCCTGTGTAGAGTAAATACTATTTAGGTGTTAGCTGCTATTATTATTATTACTACTTACATTGACTCTTATCTTTCCTGAGATTTCAGACTCCTAGAAATCAGGGAGATCTGCAGTGTGGATATATGGTTGTGGAAACTCTCTGAATCCTGGAATATCAGCTGAGAGATTGATGAGGGCATTATAGGTTGGCTCAGTTCATCAGCATTAGGCTTTGAGGTCATTTGTACTCTATTGCCCCCTCAGTACTTTAAAGGTTTCTTTTGAGCTTGATAATCTCTATTAAAAATGTCCACATCAAGTGTTTCTGACACCTAATAAAATTAATTCATTAGATAAAAGTATAAATATTTTCTGTTACAAATAATTTTTGATAACAAAAAAAGAAAAAGATATCCAAATCTATTCGGAGTGAGCAAACTGTATTTGCAACATGCTGTATATTGTGATATATTACAATCCACTGGTAGGTTTGATTAGGTTGAACCACATGAAATTGCCCATAATCAATCATTTTTGACTCACAAAAATGACAGATCTTTTCAAATTGTTAAACCTAGTGTTTCCTGAAATTTACTAGACAAAGAATATATGCTTTTATTTTTTCTTATTCATATTCTACACTTTTCTTATTTTGTCAGTTAAAATAACTAAGAAATGATGTGGACAGATAAGGTCAACAACAGCAAACAAAATTATTCTTATATGAAATAACACTCTGGAACTGGTTATCTCCTCTTTGTCTTTGCCTTTAACCTCTAATACTTTCCCTTGCTCCCTGCTGTGATGTTGTGGTAAGCCGGCTGGCCTGACATGTAGCCACACAGACTTTTTCCCTACCAACTTTGCATATATTAGCAACCAAATGCTGTGCCTTTGTTTAGAATATTGCTTTTTTAAGTATGCTTGGAAAGATTTTCTGGCAGGGCAACCTTATTCTTCAGAAGCTTAAATGGCTTGAATATACTAATTAACGAAACACCAAATTGTTTGTCTGATTTACTGCTCAATGTCTTTTGTAATGATTTGCTGGATTTGCTAAAATTCAGAAGGTTCCACTTATTAAAAACCAATAGCAGCTCCAATTATTTTGCTGGTCATCTGCAATCTGGTGATCTGCAATCATTATTTCACTTTCTGAGACCCACGAAAAATATAAATAATATCTTCAAATTTTATTTTTGAATAGCTCTTAAAGATATATAATGTATATAATAATGTATAACATATAATGTATATATGATATAATGAAACATGTACATTTTAGTGTGGTATATCATTTTACTTTTCACTTTAGTTTGAAAAGAGTAAGATGAAAGCAACCATGCTTTCAAAATAAAACAGAAGCCTGGGCAAGATAGTGAGACCCCATTTCTAAAAAAGTTAAAAAAAAAATTAGCCAGGTAGGGTGGTGTACATTGTAGCCCCAGCTACTCAGGAGGCTGAGGTGGATCACTTGAAACCAGGAGGTTGAGGCTGCAGTGAGCCATGACAGCACCACTGCACACTAGCTTGGGTGACAGAGTAAGACCGTGTCTCCAGAAAACCCCAAAAAACAAACGAACAAAAACCCAAAACAGAATTGCTTTAATATATGGATAGAAAAATAATCCAATCTAAGTCACACATCTATATGTAATTAAATGGACTTGATATAAGTTTAAGTCTCTTCAGCAGAACATTGACTTTAAAAAATTAGGTCTCTATTAGCAAGAGCTATTAATAACAGCAGGAAGCATGGAGAAAATATTGCTCTAGCCTGTTCTGTGTCTTAGGCAGCTTTAAAGGTTAAAATGAAAGGCTTTTTGATGGGAAGGGAAAGTCTTCATTCCAGATTGCTCCAAAAGGAAAAAGTGAGCATTCATAGAAAGATATGGTCTGGAGGCAGTGATCACTTGGAACAATAATACAGAACTTAACACTATGAGCAAATCACAAATCCAACTAAAATCACCAGTATTTTCCCACTTCCAATCTATTCTTCATGCCCACAGCAAGAGGATTTTTTCAAAATATGAAACTGAGCATAGTATCTGCCATTTATAAAGACTCAATAGCTTTATGTTATTCTTGAACTTAAAAATATATTCACATGGTCTTATACAGCTAGTATTGTTACAGTAGGTAGCTAGTCAGACACGAGCAGGGCAGGAGAGGGCCCCCCACCCCCAACCAAGAATGTCAGGCAACCATCAGGTGATCGTCAGGCAGATGGTCTGTCTCCCTAAAATAATAATTGGTCACAGCTGGTGCCAGGGAAAGGCAGCCTCCCAATAGATAAAAACACCTGAAACTGGTGATCAGCAGCTTTCTGGTAAGATCTCAGGAGTTAGGCAAGTGGGGGCAAGCATATACACTAAGAGGCAAAATGGCGGAGTTTAACTGGTATATGACCTTCTTCTAAGAACACTAGATCGGTAAGGAAAGAATGCCTGAAGTGAGCACATGTACAACTCTGGTAAATACACTATGCATACAGCCCCTCCCAAGTGCTGGTAGGCCACTGCTCAGGAGGACAGCCCACCCCAAGGGAAGAATCAGGGGAAAAGGGACGTAATTCCCCCAGAAACATGCCAACATATAAAATCCCAAGTCAAAGGTCAAACCATGCACTTGATCTGTCAAATCACCTGCGTGGCCCGCTTCCAAGTGTACTTTACTTCGTTTCCTTCCTGCTCCAAAGCTGTTTAATAAACTTTCACTGCTGCTCTAAAACTTGCCTCAGTCTCTCACTTTGCCCTGCTGAATTCTTTCTTCTGAGGAGGTAAGAACTGAGGTTGTTGCAAACCCATATGGATTCACCACTGCTAACAGTATGATTCAGTTACTTAATTCCTCTAACAACTTCCTATCCATGGACACTCTTCACCAGTTACTTCACTTGATCTTCCAGACACACTGTCCCTTTAGTCCCTGGTACCTTCTATGTCCCTTCCAGCTACACAGGCTCCTGCTATGCTTTTCTGGCTAGAATGTGCTTTCTTTCCTTCTTGACTCAGTTAACTGATATTCTACTGGCAATTAACGATAAGATAGTTTGGTTTATTGCGATATTGGCTTGTGAATGAAGTGCTTTGGGGGTACAGAGGTGTCCCTCCATCTTAGTTACCAGCAATAGAAGCCAAATTGTAATTTCAGCAGAAAATACATTTATTAAAGGATAGGAAGCACCTCACAGAATTCTTCAGGATGCTATAGAAACAGCTTTGGAAGTTACCCAACCAGGAAAGGAGCGTGCAGCATGCAATGCTACTGTCTGGAAGCTGCAAGATATATGTTGCCACTATAATAACTTTTCTGTTATATTTGGAAACTGGAAGTAGCTGCTACTGCTGCTTCAGAAATGAAGACTCCAGAAATGGAGTCTGTAGTCTACGTTTTTTTCATGTCTCTAATTTTTGTTTCAAAGTCTGTGGTGAGTATGCCTGATTGGCAGTCCTGTTTATGGACTTATGCCCAATGTGTAAGACAGGCTGGGAGAGTAAGTAGTAGGCATTTTAAGCTTGTAAGATAGAAAATATCTCTGATTCAGAATGTAGGGTACTCCCTAAACCCAGAAAGAGAGCTCTAATACTAATTATCCAAGAATAACAAATATCCGCTAGCTGAGGAATACAGACAGAATTGAGAAAAACTTTTCAAGGAAGGTAATATTTTAGTTGTGTCTAGGTTTTTTTTTTTTTTCCTACTTTTTGTTAAGCAAGACTTTGTCAAGCAAAGTCTTGATGATAGGGAGGCCACTGCAGGAAAAGAAGAGAGAATAGCATTGGTTCTTAAGCAGCTTTGGAATCAAATGAAGAGCTTTATAAAAAACAATCCCCATGGCCAGTGCAATGGCTCATGTCTGTAATCCCAGCACTTTGGGAGGCCAAGGCGGGTGGATCGTATGTCAGGAGTTTGAGACGAGCCTAGACAACATGATGAAACGCTGTCTCTACTAAAAAATACAAAAAATTAGCTGGGCGTGGTGATGGGCACCTGTAATCCCAGCTACTTGGGAAGCTGAGGTGGGAGAATTGCTTGAACCTGGGAGGCGGAGGTTATAGTGAGCTGAGATCGTGCCACTGCACTCTAGCCTGGGCAACAAGAGTGAAACTCCATCTTAAAAAAAAAAAACAAAAAAACCCCGAAACGTAGTCACTTATTTTATAGGTGTGGAGTGGGTCCCTGATATCTCTGATATCTCATATTACTATCAGGATATTCTGTGACAATCATTTGGTTAAGTATCTGTGAAAGCACAAGCACTGACACATAAAATAGATGGTCTGCTTAAGAGAAAGCAGTAAGTATAAGTGGCGCTCAGGGAGATCAGAGATGAGGCAAGAAAGCAAACTATGGCAAATATAAAAGGTTATGATTGACTTCCTGAAGCATTTAAAGTGTATTTTACAGGCCCTCAGACATTTTTGAGAATGGAGATCACACATAAGAGAAACTTGTTAACTCTGCATGTGGGTAAAACATAACATGACACTTCAGTGAACAAAATAGGAAACGACTAGATATCAGTTATTAAAACAAAACAAAATACCCAAGGAAATGGAATAAAACTGAGCCTTTTATATATCTTGTATGCAGGTACCTGAAGGCTTAATCAAGCAATAGATCCAGAAGGTCAGTCCTTCATTTTTTCAGGTAAATTAGAATACAGCATTAGTAGTCAGTGAACATTTGGACAGAATAGAGGGTTGCAGGAGCAAAGAAGAACTCTTAAAGTTCCAAACAACTTTAGACAAAGTTCTTTAAAGAAAGTTCTTTAGGCCAGGCAAGGTGGCTCATTCCTGTAATCCCAGCACTTTGGGAGGCTGGATCACATGAGGCAGGTGGATCACATGAGGCCAGGAGTTCAAGGCCATTCTGACCAACATGGAGAAATCCTGTCTCTACTAAAAATACAGAAATTAGCCAGGTGTGGTTGGTGCATGCCTGGAATCCCAGCTACTCAGGAGCCTGAGGCAGAAGAATCACTTGAACCCGGGAGGCAGAGGTTGCAGAGAGCCAGATCATGCCACTGCACTCCAGCCTGGGTGACAGAGCAAGACTCTGTTTCCAAAAAAAAAAAAAAAAAAAGAAAAAGTTCTTTAAACAGAGGACAAAACAAAGCCCACCTTCTGCCGGGAGGTTCTGGGAAGAAACTGCTAGAGAAGAAAAAGGGCCTGGCGTGGCCCGGCATATCCTCGGTTAACTGGGGGACCATCAAGGATGGGGAAAGGAGAAAGTTTCCCCATCCTTGCTTTGTCACACTGGGTTTGGAGGCAGTAGCATGACTACAACTGAGATTAGCTGTAACCCAGAATTGCTTATTCTCTTTCCTTGTATATGACCTACAGAATGCCATGTATATAAACAGGTGTACTTATGTTAGGTTGTGCCTATTCATACATGTTGGCACTAAGTCTATACATACAATATTGATATATGAGGATGTTGTAATTTATTGACATGCAGTGTACAAAGTGGTTTATGGCATGATGCCGATTTCTAGAGCTACAAGTAATATATTAAAAAATTATAAATGACACAGTAATAAAGTTCCTTCTGAGAAGAAGAAGAGAGGTTTATGGGATAATGTCCAAAAGGTAATAGCCCAGACTCACTTCTGGAATGGATGCAGAGTGAGGAGCTCCCCAGTGAAACAACCATAACTGGTAAAATATTTATAAAAATACAATCATTTAAAATCTCTGAAAATTGTCTCAAGGGCACACAGCCAACGAGGAAACATTTATGCAAGACAATTTCTTAACTCTTGGGAAGAACAATGAGAATCACTGGCACTTGAGTCACAACCCACTCCCTTCCTCACTCCCACTCACCAGCTCAGCAGGACAGAGGCTCCACTACAGGCAGGTGTGGTCAAGATTACAGGGCTCCCCTTCTCCCCACCTCCCAGCCAAGGGCTCTGATATCTTCCACAGAGAGGCAAGCCATCAACATTTCTCATGACCCCAGCTATGTATTGCAGGTGTAAAATTCCACTCAAGTACAGTTGAGAGGCCAGGGGTTCCCTTTCTGCACCAAGACCTTATCTGTAGAGCAAAAGTTCTTCTACTCCAGGTGAGGTAGACTAAGAACACTGGAGCTTAAAGCATCCATGCCCCAGCTCACCCTTAGGGCACAGGTTCCATGCTGGGAGAAGCAAGTCAAGAGATTAGAGGCTACTCCTCTGCACACTGCTCTGCTCATAAAACAGGTTTACCACTGCATGAAAAGTGGGCTGCTGTTCCTAACCGCTAGTAGTTCCAAGATTTTGCCCAGGGGGAGGAGAATGTCATAAGAACAGAGAACTCCAAAGCTCTCCCCAAGAGAACTGACTTTATTGAGAATAGAGTGTGGGAGAGTTCAAGCCCAAGAGTGCTTGAACAATGAAGATTTTGATGGTAAGCAAGAGGAGGCTAGTATCTCCATGAGAGAAATAAGCTAAGTAGTAGGTCATTTCAGTGAATAATAGGAAATGACTGGATATCAGTTATTAAACAAAACAGAAAAACACGCCCAAGAACATGAAGGTATTTGCCAGAGAGAATCAAAGAGACAGCTAAGAACAATCCTCCTGGCTTCAGAATAAACTTCAAAGAATGGCCTCAAAATTAGTTCAGTATAGGGGACAGAATTTAATTGGAACAGACTGTAGAGCAATTTGTTCCCTGGGGTATTATTGGAAACAACAGAGCATTACCCCAGCAATTACTAGAGCTTAACGGGTAGGTATGATACCAATAGAAGCAAACAGCATAACAGATCAGGGAAAGAGACAGTCAAAGGGAGTCTGTCATAGCTACTGTCATCCCAGGAGGACTACATGCATGGGAAACACTTGTGTTCTGAAGAGAAACATCAGAAGCTTCACATAGGTGGTGAATAGACTTTGTTAAAATAGTCCAGGAAAGTCATTAAATGAATAAAGAGGCCAACAACAATGAGTACGGAGGGCTAATATTCAGAATTGCTACAATATGCTATCTAGAAAGTCCAGTTTTCAATAAAATATTATAAGATATGCAAAGAGGCCAGACACGGTAACTCATGCCTATAAATCCCAGCACATTGGGAGGCTGAGGTGGGCAGATCACTTGAAGTCAGGAGTTCCAGACCAGCCTGGCCAACATGGTGAAACCCTGTTTCTACTAAAAGTACAAAAAATAAAAATAATTAGTCGGGCGTGGTGGCAGGTGCCTGTAATCCCAGCTATTTGGGAGGCTGAGGCACAAGAATTGCTTGAACCCGGGATGTGGAGGTTGCAGTGAGCCGAGACTGTGCAGCTGTACTCCAGTCCAGCCTGGGTGACAGAGCGAGACTCCATCTCCAAAAAAAAAAAAGAGAGAGAGAGAGAGACATGCAAAGAAACAAGAAAGTTCAGCTCATACACAGGAAAAAAATAGTGAACACAAACTGCCTGTGAGAGGACCCAGATTTCAGACTAAACAAAGATTTTAAAGGAGTCATTATAAATATGATATATTTGAAGAACTAAAGCAAACTATGCTTAAAGAACAAAAGGAAAGTATGATTATAAAATTTTAACAGATATATAATATTAATAAAGAGACCGAAATTATAAAAAAAAAATCGGGCAATTGTGGCTGGCCAGGTGTGGTGCGTGGGTTTGTGGCCTGTGTTTTGCAATGCAAGTGGGTGGCCTGGCTTCTCTCCTCCCCTGCCTCCATCTGGATCACGAGTGCCAGTGCTTCAGCATTAGAGAAAGAGATTGGCCCAGAACGGTTTCCAGTCAATGAGCACTATTTTGGGTTAGTCAATTTTGGGAATACCTGCAATGGGCACTTTTGGGTTAGTCAATTTGGGGAATATGTGCAATTTTGGGAATTCAGTACTTCATGCGCTTTATTTTTGTCATCCATTTCAGGAAAAAGTTCTAGCATACAAGACAACCTAGGAAGAAGGAAAATTTTAATGTGCTCAGCAACTTTCTTCCACAGTGTAGCCACACAGAAGGAAAAGGTTGAAGTAATATCTCCCGAGAAGTTCAAAACAAGATTACAGAAAGAAAATGAGCTTTTCCGCATGCAACAAGATGCCCATGGGTTCTTAAATTACCTACTAAATACAATTGCTGATATTTTATAAGAAGAGAGAAGGCAGGATAAACAAAATGGTCACTTACCAAATGGTAATATTGATACAGAAAATAACAACAGCACACCAGACCCAATGTAGTGCATGAAATTTTTCAGAAAACATTAACTAATGAAACCAGATGTATTACTTGTGAAACTATAGGAGCAAAGATGAAGATTTTAAAGAACTTCCTGTAATGTAGAACAAAATACATCAGTTATTCACTGTTTAAGGGTTTTTAGCAACACAGAAACTCTATGAAGTGAATACAAACATTACTGTGAAGAATGTTGTAGCAAACAGGAAGCACATGAATGAAAGTTTAAAAACCACCCATGATTATAGCTCTACATCTGAAAAGATTTAAATATATGGATTAAATTCACGGATGTATGAAACTTTCTTACTAGGTAGTTTTTCGTTTGGAACTTTGTCTGTGTAACACTTCAGAGGATGCAACCAATCCAGACAGAATGCATGACCTTGTTGCTATTATGATTCACTGTGGAAGTGGCCACAGGTGAGGCCATTATATTGTAATAGTTAAGAATCAAGATTTCTGCTTGTCCTTTGATGACACTGTAGAAAAAAATGAATGTACAAATTACTGAAGAATTCTATGTATTGACCCCAGATATCGCAAAGAACTCCGAGTCTGGTTACATTCTGTTCTATTAGTCTCAGAACTGAGTGGAGACCGTGAGCAGGACATACTTTCTGCCTTATTTCTCCTCTGGTTATTTTGGAGAGAATCAATCACTAATTTTTCAAGAAAATAGAAATGCAGGAAGGTCAAAAGCCACTAATACTCTTCGCACACAATAAAGCAAAGGATTTTGATGATATGGATTTTGAAAAAAGAGAAAGGTGGAAATTCTGGATGGAAATAAATATATAATATAATTAAGTAAGAAATTCACTAGAGGGGCACAGTCATAGATTTCAGTTGGCAGAATAAAGAATCAGTGAACACGATGATAGATTGATAGAGATTATGTAATGAAAACACAGAGAAAAGAGAATGTAGTAAACAACAGAGCCTCAGAGAAATATGGGACACCACTAAACACAGCAGCATATGCATAAGGGGGTACCAGAAGGAGATGAGAGAAAGAAACAAAATAATACTCAAAGAAAGAATGGCTGGAAACTTCCAAAATTTGATGAAAATTCATTAATTGACCTATTGAAGAAGCTCAACAAATTCCTAGTAGGATGAGGACAGAGAAAATCATACTCAGACACATCAAAGTGAAAATGTTCAAGGGAGAGAAAATTTTGAATGCAGTAAGAGAAAAATACTTCCTCACATACAAGGGAAGCTCAAAAAGATCAGTGGCTGACTTCTCATCAGAAACAATGGAGACCAGAAGGCAGTGGGATGATATAAACAAAGTGCTGACGGGAAAACAAAACCCCAAAACTTGTTACTTAAAAATTTTAATTCTGGGCTGGACATGGTGGCTCACGTCTGTAATCCCAACACGTTGGGAGGCCGAGGTGTGTGGATCACTGGAGGCCAGGAGTTCAAGACCAGCTTGGGCAACATAGTGAAACCCTGTCTCTACTAAAAATACAGAAAAATCATCTGGGTCTGGTGGTATGTGGCTGTAATATCAGCTACCTTGGAGGCTGAAGCACGAGAATCCCTTGAACCCAGGAGGTGGAGGTTGCAGTGAGCCGAGATCACACTGCTGCACTCCAGCCTGGGTGATGGAGACAGCTGTATCTAAAAAAAAAAAAAAAAAAAATTCATTCTGGCAAAACTCTATTTCAAAAAGGAAGGTGAAATAAGTATGTTCCCAAGGAAACTGAAACTGAGAAAATTTATTGATAACACATCTATCTACATTATAAGAAACACTAAAGAAACTTCTTCAAGAATCCAGTTGATAATTTGACATCAAGAAAATGAAAAGGGGCAGCACAAGTAAAAGTAATTATAAAAGATACAACGAATGCATACTTCGTCTCCTTCTTTCCTTGACTGAAAAAGAAATTGTACAAAACAATATTGTAGGATAAAGTACTGTTGGGCCTATCACATATATAAATATATTTGACAAGAATAACATAAAGGAGCACAGAATAAGCATGTGACAAAATATAACACCTCTTCATGTTAAAAATATTCAACAAACAAGAAGTAGAAGAGCACTTTCTCACCCATTAAAGGGCAGTTATGGAAAATCCACAGTTCATATCATACTTAATGGTGAATGAATGCATGTTTCCCCCCCAGATCAGGAACAAAAAATATCTAGTCTTGCCACTTCTATTCAACATTATGCTGGAAGTTCTAGCCAAAGAAACTAGACAAGAAAATGAAATAAAAGGCACACAGATTGGGAAAGAGTAAGATAGAGGTAAGACTACCTCTATTTAAGATGATATGATCTTTTTTAAAAGAATTTTTGTAGGTACATAGTAGGTGTATATATTTACGGGGTACATGAGATGTTTTGATACAGACATGCAATGTGAAATAAGCCCATCATGGAGACTGGGGTATCCATCCCCTCAGGCATTTATCCTTTGAGATATAAACCATTACATTCTTTAAGTTTAAAATATACAATTAAGTTATTATTAACTGTAGTCACTCTATTGTGACTATAGATTTTATTCATTCTTTATAGTTTTTGTACCCATTAGCCATCCCCACCTCTCCCCCAATCCCCCTACTACCCTTCCCAGCCTCTGACAACCATAGCCTCCCAGGTAGTTGGGACTACAGACATGTGCCACTATGCCTGGCTTTTTTTTTTGTTTGTTTGTTTTTGTTTTGTGAGGCAAAGTTTCACTATGTTGCCCAGGCTGGTCTCGAACTCCTGGGCTCAAGTGATCTGCCTGACCTCAGCTTCTCAAAGTGTTGGGATTAGAGTCATGAGCCACACTGTACCTGGCCAATTGTTTTGTTTGATTCCGCAAATGAGTGAGAGCATGCATTGTTTGTCTCTCTGCGCCTGGCTTATTTCACTTAGCATAATGGTAGCTCTATTTTTAGTTTTTAAAGGAACCTCTAGACTGTTGTACATAGTGGCTGTACTAACTTGCACTCCCACCAACATTGTAGGAGGGTTCCCTTTTTTCCACATCCTAACTAGCATTTGTTATTGCCTATCTTTGGATATAAGCCATTTTAATTGGGGTGAGAGGATATCTCATTGTAGTCTTGATTTGCATTTCTGATGATTGATAGAGCACGCTTTCATATACCTGTTTGCTATTTGTATGTCTTCTTTTGAGAAATGTCTATTCAATCAAATCTTTTGCCCATTTTTAAATTGGATTGTTAGATTTTTGTCCTGTAAAGTTTCTGAGCTCCTTACATATTCTGGTTATTGATCCTTTGTCAGATAGGTAGTTTGCAAATATTTTCTCCCATTCTGTTTGTTGTCTCTTCACTTTCTTGACTGTTTCCTTTGCTGTGCAGAAGCTTTTTAACTTAATGTGATCCCATTTGTCCATTTTTGCTATGGCTGCCTGTGCTCATGGAATGTTGCTCAAGAAATAGTTGCCCAGATCAATGTCTTAGAGAGCTGCTCCAATGTTTTCTTGTAGTAATTTCATAGTTTGAGGTCTTAGGTGTAAGTCTTTAATGTATTTTGATTCGGTTTTTGTTTATGGTGAGAGATGGGGGTCTAGTTTCATTCTTTGCATATGAATATCGAGTTTTCCCAGCACCAATTATTGAAAAGACTATCTCTTCCCCCAGCGTATGCTTCTGGTACTTTTGTCAAAAATGAGTTCACTGTATGTGTATGGATTTGTTTCTAGGTTTTTCAATTCTGTTCCATTGGTCTGTGTGTCTGTTTTTATGCCAATACCATGCTGTTTTGGTGTTTACATATATAAATCTGTAGTATATTTGAAGTCAGGTAATGTGATTTCTCCAGTTTTGTTCTTTTGCTTAGAACAGCTTTGGTTATTTTGGATTTTTTGTGATTCCATATAAATTTTAGGATTGTTTTTTCTATTTCTGTGAAGGATGTCACTGGTATTTTGATAGGCATTACACTGATTTTATACATAAGAAAGCCAAAGGAATGTTCTAAAAATCTACAAAAATTAACAAGTTCAGCAAGATTGCAGGATACAAGATCAATATACAAAAATCAATCATTTTCTTTTGGCATTGACTCAGTGTTAAAAAAAATTGGTTATTTTCTCTAAACTGGCAATGAATAATCTGAAATGAAATAATAAAACAATTCCATCTAAAATTGTATTAAAAATTAAAATATTTGTGAATAAATTTAACAAAGGAAGAGTAAAATTACATTTTAAAAACTACAAAATATCAGTGAAAGAAATTAAAGACTTAAGTGAATACAAAGACATCTCACGTTCATGGATCTCAGCTCTACTGTTGTTAAGATGATAAAATTCTCCAAATTGATGTACTGATTCAATGTAATCTCTATCAAAATCCCAGCTGACTTCATTGCTAAAATTGGTAAGTTGATCTTAAAATTCACATGGAAATTGATGGAACGTAGAATAGCCCAAACACACCATTATAAAAAACAGGAACAAAATTGGAGGACTCTTACTTCCTTATTTCAAACATATCAAAGCTACAGTGATTAAGATAGTGTGGTACCTACAAAAAGATAGATACGTACAGATCAAGGAAATAGACATGACAGATAAATAACAGCATGTATTGACAAAGATATGGAGAAACTGAAACCCTCATACACTCTTGGTAGGACTGTAAATGGTGCAGCTGTTTTGGAAAACAGCCTAACAGTCTCTCAAATGTTAAACATAAAGTTAACATATGAGTCAGTAATTCTATGCCTAGATATATAACAAAGAGCAATGAAAATATATATTTACATAAAAACTTGTACACAAATATTTATAGTATTATTATTCACAATAGCTAAAAAGTAGAAACAACTCAAATATTCATCAATAGATGAATAAAATAAAAGGTGGTATATTCATAACTGAAATATTATTTGGTAATAGAAAAGAAAAAATTACTGATACATGCTACAATACTGATGAACATTAAAAATACTGTACTAAGTAAAAGAAGGAAATGAAAAAATAATGAGCAGGGAAGAGCCTGGCGTGGTCACACTGAAAACATACAGTCATTAGGCTTAGTATTGATAAGCCAAGAGAAGGTCAGTAAAGGTATGAGGAGATTGATAATTTGTATTCAGATCTGTTTCATCTAGAAGGATAAAGAGTCATGGCAGTGTAACAGTGAATTCGATCAGATGCCCAGTACTTTAAACTGCTCTAGTTCCCCTTTTTTATTCTGAAGTTCCTAAAACCTGTTAAAAGCCAGGAATCTCATTATTAAGAATCAGGAAGAAGTTGAATCCCTGAATAGACCAATAACAGTGTCTGAAATTGAGGCAATAATTAATAGCCTACCAACCAAAAAAAAGTCCAGGACCAGAGAGATTCACAGCCAAATTCTACCAGAGGTACAAGGAGGAGCTGGTACTGTTCCTTCTGAAATTATTCCAATCAATAGAAAAAGAGGGAATCCTCCCTAATTCATTTTATGAGGCCAACATCATCCTGATACCAAAGCCTGGCAGAGACACAAGAAAAAAAGAGAATTTTAGACCAATATACCTGAAGAACATCGATGCAAAAATCCTCAATAAAATACTGGGAAACTGAATCCAGCAGCACATCAAAAAGTTTATCCACCATGATCAAGTGGCCTTCATTCCTGGGATGCAAGGCTAGTTCAACATATGCAAATCAATCAACGTAATCCAGCATATAAACAGACCCAAGACAAAAACCACATGATTATCTCAATAGATGCAGAAAAGGCCTTTGACAAAATTCAACAGCCTTTCATGCTAAAAACTCTCAATAACTTCGGTATTGATGGAACGTATCTTAAAATAATAAGAGCTATTTATGAGAAACCCACAGCGAATATCATACTGAATGGGCAAAAACTGGAAGCATTCCCCTTCAAAACTGGCACAAGACAGGGATGCCCTCTATCACCACTCCTATTCAACATAGTGTTGGAAGTTCTGGCCAGGGCAATCAGGCAAGAAAAAGAAATAAAGGGTATTCAATTAGGAAAAGAGGAAGTTAAATTGTCCCTGTTTGCAGATGACATGATTGTATATTTAGAAAACCCCATCGTCTCAGCCCAAAATCTCCTTAAGCTGACAAGCAACTTCAGCAAAGTCTCAGGATACAAAATCAATGTGCAAAAGTCACTAGCATTCTTATACACCAATAACAAACAGAGAGTCAAATCATGAGTGAACTCCCATTCACCATTGCTTCAAAGAGAATAACATACCTAGGACTCCAACTTATAAGGGATGTGAAGGACCTCTTCAAGGAGAACTACAAACCACTGCTCAATGAAGTAAAAGAGGACACAAACAAATGGAAGAACATTCCATGCTCATGGATAAGAAGAATCAATATCATGAAAATGGCCATACTGCCCAAGGTAATTTACAGATTCAATGCCATCCCCATCAAGCTACCAATGACTTTCTTCACCGAATTGGAAAAAACTACTTTAAAGTTCATATGGAACCAAAAAAGAGCCCGCATTGCCATGACAATCCTAAGCCAAAAGAACAAAGCTGGAGGCATCATGCTACCTGACTTCAAACTATACTACAAGGTTACAGTAACCAAAATAGCATGGTACTGGTACCAAAACAGATATAGACCAATGGAACAGAACAGAGCCCTCAGAAATAATACCACACATCTACAACCATCTGATCTTTGACAAACCTGACAAAAACAAGAAATGGGGAAAGGATTCCCTATTTAATAAATGGTGCTGGGAAAACTGGCTAGCCATATGTAGAAAGCTGAAACTGGATCCCTTCCTTACGCCTTATACAAAAAGTAATTCAAGATGGATTAAAGACTTAAATATTAGACCGAAAACCATAAAAACCCTAGAAGAAAACCTAGGCAATACCATTCAGGACATAGGCATGGGCAAGGACTCATATCTAAAACACGAAAAGCAATGGCAACAAAAGACAAAATTGACAAATGGGATCTAATTAAACTAAAGAGTTTCTGCACAGCAAAAGAAACTACCATCAGAATGGACAGGCAACCTACAGAATGGGAGAAAAGTTTTGCAATCTACTCATCTGACAAACGGCTAATATCCAGAATCTACAAAGAACTCAGACAAATTTACAAGAAAAAAGCAAACAACCCCATCAAAAAGTGGGCAAAGGATATGAACAGACACTTCTCGAAAGAAGACATTTATGCAGCCAACAGACACATGAAAAAATGCTCATCATCTCTGGCCATCAGAGAAATGCAAATCAAAACCACAATGAGATACCATCTCACACAGTTAGAATGGCGATCATTAAAAAGTCAGCAAACAATAGGTGCTGGAGAGGATGTGGAGAAATAGGAACACTTTTACACTGTTGGTGGGACTGTAAACTAGTTCAACCCTCGTGGAAGACAGTGTGGTGATTCCTCAAGGATCTAGAACTAAAAATGCCATTTGACCCAGTGATCCCATTACTGGGTATATACCCAAAGGATTCTAAATCATGCTGCTATAAAGACACATGCATAGGTATGTTTATTGCGGCACTATTCACAATAGCAAAGACTTGGGACCAACCCAAATGTCTATCAATGATAGACTGGATTACGAAAATGCAACACATATACATCATGGAATATTATGCAGTCATAAAAAAGGATGAGTTCATGTCCTTTGTAGGGACATGGATGAAGCTGGAAACCATCATTCTCAGCAAATTATCGCAAGGACAAAAAACCGAACACCGCATGTTCTCACTCATCGATGGGAATTGAACAATGAGAACACTTGGACACAGCAAGGGGAACATCACACACCGGGGCCTGTGGTGGGGTGAGCAGAGTGGAGAGTGATAGCATTAGGAGATATAACTAATGTAAATGATGAGTTAATGGGTGCAGCACACCAACATGGCACATGTGTATATATGTAACAAACCTGCACATTGTGCATATGTACCCTAGGACTTAAATGTGTGTGTTTGTGTGTGTGTGTGTGTGTATATACACATAAAACTAAAAAACTAAAAAAAAGAAATATATCTTTCCCAAGAGAATGATTTAAGTTTGATTTAATGATTATTGTTTCTTAGATTTAAAAAAAGCAGCTAAGTTTTCCATTCATTTAAAAAGTAATACATGATTTTTGGCTGGGTGCAGTGACTCATGCCTATAATCCCAGGACTTTGGCAGGCTGAGGCAGGTGTGTCACCTGAGGTCAGGTGTTCAAGATCAGCCTGGCCAACATGGCAAAACACCGTCTCTACTAAAAATACAAAAAAATTAGCTGGATGTGGTGGTGGGCACCTGTAATCCCAGCTACTTGGGAAGCTGAGGCAGGATAATTGCTTGAGCTCAGGAGGTAGAGGTTGCAGTGAGCTGAGACTGTGCTACTGCACTCCAGCCTGGATGACACAGTGAGACTCTATCTCAAAAAAAAAAAAAAAAAAAAAAAAGTAATACATGATTTTTATAGGATTATTAAAGAATACAAATAAGTGTAAGAATGAAAACAGACCTATTATTTAAAACCAAATAACTATTAAACTGTTGCTATTTTTGCATATCTTTCTCAGACTTTTTTTCTACTTTCATTTTTTGCAAAGTAGTGATAATACTAAATTTCGTACATTTTTAAAAAGAAAGTCCACATTTAAGCAAATTATTTGAAAAAATTATGTAAAATAACAAGACATTATTGCATCGTAATTTTTTCATTACCATTCACTATTGTTTATCATTTAGGTTGTTTCCAAATTTAGTTAAAAATACTGTTGTAAAGTTTCCTGTGGATAATGCTTTTTCTATGCTTCCTTAAAACAGATTTTTAGACACTGGGTGAAAGGATAACAACATCTTTAGGTATGGTATACATACATAGATCAGTTGTTTACCAAGAGTTGTACTAATTTATACCTACCCACAGTGTAAGAAAATACCTGTTTCTGGACATTTTCACAAACATGTCATGTTACCCTCACGAGCACTATTGTCTTAGCAAATCTCTAGAACATGAATCTGAAATTCCACTCATAACCTATATTGAAAGAAGAAATTATAAGTTTCATAAAAGCAGAAATTGTTAATATTTGCTATAAAGACTTTGCATAGCTTTATGAGATAAATGTACTATACATTAAATAAGAGTAAAGTTAATTTTACTTATTGTGTAAAAGAATGAGTTTGTATCAGCTTGATTCAAATCAAAAAACTATTTTGGCCATTTCTGCTATTAGCAAGGCACTGTAATGAATTTTAGGAAATATGAAGGATTATAGGAAGCTTATAGTTTGTTTGGGAAGTTGTTAGCACAAAAGTAGTTCAATAACCATATGAGATTTAAACAAATAGTTTCAGAAAACAGCAGAAGAGTTGTTCAGGGTCTGCACAAAATTATTTGTCAAAGATATAATACAGAAAAATGAAGCCTCTGGAAATTCAGATGCGAGAGATCATTTCAGATTAGGATAAGATTTATTAATTACAGAACTTACTAAACATATAGAAAATATAGAAAAGTCTTGGTCTTTAATTATTCAAAAGTCTTTGAACCATAAGCATCAGCCTTTAAAAAATTCTGTTTAGTGTTTATAACATTTAATCATTTCATTTTTAGATTACTGTTTTTTTTTCCTTTTTATTATTTCTACTTCAAGACCTACTTCTAACAAAGTATCTTGTAATAGATTACACTAAACAAACCCCTGCTTTGAGTAGTTACTTGCACCTATGGTTCACCTAGTCTAATTATCGGGGCTTTTTTCCCTTGGTATGTATTTTTTTTTGGAGCATCTATTATAATATAATGGTGAATCAATTGGCGCTAGGTTCTTTTGTTTCATATCTATGACATAGCAAAATATCCTTCTTGGATAGTAGAATATTATTCATGCTAAATAAATGTCACTATCAACACTGGCAGCCCACTTTAGTCAATGCTATGAATGAATTTCCATCTTATTACTGTGAAGAAATAACTTTTTTAAAGGTCTGAAGTTTATACACATGCACACACCAACATAACACACACTTTTATGGTACTTAAAAAATGCCATAGTTGATGAGTTATTTGAGATGAGAAAGCATTTATAATAAACTTGAAAAGCTTCAGAATCTTGCTATTCAGAAATTCACCGTTTGTGCTATAGATTGAATGTGTCCTCCAGAGTTCATGCGTTGCAAACATAATCCCCAATGCAACAACGTTGAGAAGTGGGAGTTTCAAGAGGTGATTAGGTTATGAGGGCTCTGCCCTCATAAATGAATTAATGTGGTTATCATAGGACTGGGTTCATTATTGTGAGAGTGAGTTTGTTAATAAAAGTGAGTTTGACCCTCTCTTGTTCTATCTTATACACGTGCTCTATTGCTCTTCTGCTTTTGGCCATTGGGATGATATGGCAAGTGGGTCCTCAACAGACGTAGGCCCCTTGACCTTGGACTTCCCAGTCTGCAGGACCATAAGAAATACATTTTTCTTTATAAATTATGCAATCTGTGGTATTCTGTTATAGCAACACAAAATGGACTAAGACAATTCCCATATTCGGAAGACTGAAGGCAAAACAGGAGAGAGGTCCTATTACCTGAATATTCTTTACGCAATCAAAAGTTCTAACAACATAAAAAACTGACTGATACATGCATCACTCACTAATTGGGCCCTTCTCAAATATCCTTCCCTACTCAACACTAAAGAGCCTGTTCTTACTCTTCATGACAAAAGTTTTGTTGGTCAGTCTTTCTCTCATCATTGGATGGTGTAAACATGTCTGTTCTTTTGGGATGCTATCTATGCCTATAAAAATATGCAAATTTACTCAAAGTCAATATTGGGAAAGATGTGGGATTTCATGGAGTTAATGAAAATTATATTTGAACACTACTCACATCACAAAGCCAGTAAGAGCAGTTGAATAGTGAAATAAAGAAAATGAGCAAGGATCATGATTCGATGGGTGTTTGAAAGGAGAATAATATAAACATTAGTGACTGGAGACACCTTTAGGAAAACTAAAAACCCTCTGAATATTTTTGCAAAAAACAAGAACCTCTTTAAAAACCATAATAGAAAGGTAAACAATAAGGGCAAGATGTCATATTGCATTACCATCAATTTTGTTAGAAATTACATAAATGAAAATTAAAGTGTCATTTATCCTTTGTTGCTCTTCATTATTCCCACAGTTAAAATTATAACTTGCATTTAAATAGCCTTCTGTTAAATATTTTTCATAATTAAGTCCCACTAAACGTACCACTACTATTTACCATAAATCTTTGGTTCCTTTACTATAAGTCTTTGGTTCCTATTTCATTTAGATTCCTTGTTCTGGCAGCAATTATTCTTAGATAACAACAATAATAATAACAAAGAACAAGTCATAAAAATAATTTTGCTTCTTAAAAATGAGTATGACCAGATTAAATTAATTCCTTTTTTAAAACAGAGGCAAACCTTAATTAATTGTGCTAATAAACAAAGCATTCATAGTTCCGGTACAGTGTTAACAAAGAAAGCAATGTCCATCATCTGCAATCTTTGTTTATAAAATGATAGATTTCAATGCAGAGAGTGTAGGGAGTAGGGTAAGAAAGTGATTACAGCTCACCTAAATAAACAGGGATCTGCAAAGTCTGGAAAATTAAAATCAATGAGAAGTTATATGGTAAGTCTGCTTGTCAGCTCGGGGATCGAAATGCAGAAGAAATATGATCATAACTCTGATGAACCTTGGCCCAACATTTCTCAGCAACTAAAGTTTTTAAAAGATATATATTAAAAGTCAAATAACATACATGATTATGAAATAATCAATATATCAGATGATAAAAAGCAAGAATCATTAAGAAAGTAATAAAAATCAGTTTCCCAAAATGGTAAGAAAATATGTTCACGTATTAAAAGGGAAAAAAAGCTTTATATTAAGTAATCCAACTACTAAATCAAATGGCAGATTTCATGTCTGTAAGAACAAACACTTTAGTCATAATAACTGTAAATTATTTCAACTGAAATATTATTGCTAAATACTATATGGACATCTGAAAATACTAATAACAAAAAGAAGTGCTTTGCTGCTGTTAAAACTTTTTACAATTTTTATTAAATTATACAGTATTCTGAAGAATAAGTAGAAAAAAATGAATAAAGTGATCACGTATAAAAACGTAATGAATGAGAAGCCAGGCACAGTGGCTCACACCTGTAATCCCAGCACTTTGAGAGGCCGAGGTGGGTGGATGGCTTGAGCTCAGGAGTTCCAGACCAGCCTAGGCAACATGGTGACAGCTTGTCTCTATTTAAAAAAAAAAAAAATGTGGTGAATTAGAGTGTATGCCCCAACTAACAGTGGTGATGTGATAATATGGGCATATTATTCTCAGATATTCTCATTATTCAGGAAAATCTGGATTTTAATGTAATATTTCCTAATTTTGAAAGATTATGTGAGGCCAGCGATACAAGCCTGTTGGCTGAATCTGGCCCATAAGCCAGAGATTTGTAAATCTAATATTTTGGTTAAGTTTGGTTAATTTACATCTACAACAAAGAAAGTAGATGTTTCAAACAGTTTAGTCCAATTTTCTCATGTCAATTCTATTAATATCATTCTTTCTTTTAGTATGTTTATAAAATGCAACACGATAAGATCTTAATCAGCTTTTATTTCTAATGTGTTGACATTAGGTAGGAGGCAGATGAGAAAAAAGAGGTTGTATGTGCACTGGAACTTGTGAACAAGAACAGTTACCATGTCAAAGGTATACAACTGTCATTGAGATGACTTTTTCTACTCTCTTTCAGTTATCCTTCAGTTATTCAGAATAACAGAGGGCTGTAAACTAAGCTGTTTGAAGAGCAGATGGGGAAAGTAGCTGCTCTGAAATGTGATTAAAATATGAGGCCTCTGTTTAGTATTTATTTTTCTTTTTAAGCTTCAGATTTGTGGCTTAAGGAACTTTAATCAAGGGAAGAAGGACCAGACAGCTGCTGTGGCCCTAGTCTGCTGCTATGTTTCTGCATGGGGAAGGCTATAATAACAGAGAGCAAACAAATAACCAACTCTATCATTTGCCAAGGCTGTGAGGAAAAAGTCACTCACATATTGTTGGGGAGAGTGCAGTGTGGGTAGACAACCTTTATGGAGAGCAACTAGCCCGTATCTATCCAAATTAAAAATACATTTACTATTTTGTATTCTGATTCTGAGTAGTTACACAAATCTATGTATATATTAAAATTGATAGAATAGTACATCAAAGGAAAGAAAAAGTCATTTTACAATCTGATAATTTAAAAACAAAAAAGAAAGAAAAAAAAGCAAGTGAGCCTGGCATCAGGTTTGTAGCCATTTTTTGGTTAATAATCCCAGCATCTTAAAGGTGGCAGTACAGACAAGATCCAGCCATTATCTCCTCTAATTTTATAATTACTCCATTGAGACAGGGACCAGCCCCCACTTTCGATAGAGGGTGATACCAAGGCTCCATGAAATGGGAGGTAACTTGCCCAAAGCCATGACCAAGTCAAGGATGATACCCAGATCAAAGGCAAGTCTGCCTGCACAACATGGCCACCAGGTTCCTTCCCTGATGCCCTTATTATCTGTTGTTTTGAGGTGATTGAAATAATGGAAAATTCTTAAAAAATGTATTCACTCTTTGACTCAGTAATCATACCTTTGGAAATGTACCTTAGAGATATCCTGTGTATATACAAAATGACAATATTTAAGGTTATTTACTGTGCTGGTTTTACATCAGCAAAAGATTGAAAAAAAAAAGTGTTCCTTTATGAGGGGCTGGTTAAATAAGCAATGGCATATACTTCTAATGTAATAAGATGCAACTCTAAAGAGAAATGAAGAAGCTCTCCATGTGTGGAGATTTAATCCCCGAAACTCCAATATAAATTATTCAGTAAAAAATGCAAGGACAAAATAGTATATATAGTATGCTACCATTTGTGTAAGAAGAGGGAAAATACATCTGTATCTATATTGTTATATTTGTGTTTATATAAACAAACACCAGAAGAGTACAAAAGAAACTAGCGATAACAGTGACCAGAAGTGGGTGGTAGTGGGGGCCGAACGGGGTAAAAGCAGGATACACAGTATATACCTTCTAATATTGTTTTGATTTTTGAATCAAATGTGGCAAGTTAGGAAGATAGTTAAGAAAGAAAGGGTTTATAAAGCAGCTGAGTGTGGCTATGTTCGTGTGCTAACCTTTTTCTGGGCTCCCAGAAGCAGAAATTTTACTTTAACCTTTGCACTGCTCTAGGAAGCATAGATATGATCAATTTAGAGTACTTTTGGCTATATTTGCGTGTGAAGGAGGAGGAGAAAACTGTATTAGGGACTTTGGTGGAGAGCACATTTCTTGTGACTTAAAATAGGGCCATCAGTGAAGGATAAATGGCTTAGTTCTTAGATTTGTTCAGCATATTCCACTACAGGTATGTAATAATTTTATCTGAATAGGAAAGGAAATGCCTGCTCTACTTACCTCAGGACTAAAATTAGGTTTCCTATTTCTGCTTCCAATTGCTAAAAGCTAAATATTGTATGCTGTGGCTGAAAGAGCAAAGGATTCTAATACTTTGGTCTTAGCAGTTAAAGCTGTCAAATACAAATACCAGATAATGTATATCTACTTCACTCCCATCCCCAAAGAATCATTATTCATAAAACTCTCACTGAGAGTTTTTCCTTACTGCAAAAAGTCCACGATGGATTGGAGATCCAATAACTTTCCAGGCTCAGGGTTACCTACTTTCCATAGGACTATATAAATATGGAAGGAAGCTGCTGTAACAAAGACATGCAATCATAGCTACTATCTAGTGATTCACAGTTTATAGATTGGATTCTCACACCTTATTGCATTTAATCTTTACACACACTCTGATGTGTGGGTGTTATCATCTCTGTATTATAAGTGAAGAAACTGACATCCAGAAAGGTGAGGTGACTGGATAATGGAAGAGGCCGGACTTGAACCTAGATCTTCTGATTTTGAGCCCAGATGATTTTTCAGTACTGTACAGCTTTATATAATTGCCAATGCCTGACATAAAAATACACTGACTAGTATAGAGACAACTAATAATTGCATCTGATGGGGGGGGGGAGCAGTGGTTTAAGTCTTAAAAGTCAGTCCATATGGAAAAAATATCCAGTAGTCAGAGTTACTTTTGAGGATCATTTAAATGACCCAGAAAGTACAGAAATACAGTGTAGGGGAAGTTTAACAACCTTGATAATATTTCATTTTAAAGTACAATTTAATATATCATATATAGTAATATATATGTCTAAAATATATTATGCTACATGTATTTTACAAAAGAGAATGGCTATAAATGAATTTATACATTAAACATGTATATCACACAACTCCACTGTACAAATAATGGCTAACATTCATTGAGGGTTCACACTGCTATGCTAATTATACATATATATACACACACATTATATATATACATATTTTTTAACCTTGAACAACATGAGTTTTTGAGATTTTATTTAATCCTTTCAAGATGTCTATGAAGTAGATATGTCATAAATACAGATGAGGAAACAAAGGTATTGAAAAGATGAGTCATGCAGGAAGCAAGTATCAATAACAGAATTTGAATCCACCCAATTTGAGTCTGGAAGTCATGCCCCGAGAACATGAATTCGTATTCTTATTCTTGTTTTGCTGTAGCATATCTATGCATTAAACAAATAAATAGAATGAATCACATATATGCCAAAGAAATTAGGTCATATCCTAATTTCCAAATATGTATGTGCAAACTGTTTTGACAGGATTTCTGGTCAAGATGGTACTGGCAATAGACACTTTAGAGACGTCTCTATTTAAAACAGTACTCAGCAATTACAGATAAAGCATAAGATATATTATTGACAAAGTATAAAAGAATAAAGTATAAGAGATATAGCAAAGAAAAAATCAAGATACTGCCGTACTAAAAGTAAGGGTCACTGTGTAACCGAACACAAAGTAGTATGCAAGGCTGACATTATAGAATAGTTAAGCTCCAGGTCTAGTAGCAGTTAGATGCACCAAGGGTTAATATTGCATGTTAGTGGAGATTAAAAAGAACCACCTGGCAAAAGACTTGAGCAAGTCTCAGTGCATAAAAATGGCACTAAGATGTGATTCCCCAAACTGTGAAAAGAAGCTGAAAAAAGCTTTTGGAGATAAACCATTATATAAAACCAGGAAGACAGAGGAGGCAGACAAATCCTAGCTCCTAAAACTTAAGCCAGTCCCACCCACTGACTCAGTGATTGGGATAAACAGAAGGAGATAGAGATAGAGAGAAAAAAAAGTCACTGTCAGGATGAACCTGCAAAATGATTTCCAAAGCACTTGAGGAAAACTAAAGCTAAGAAAGTCAACAAACACAATTGAAAGAGCATGAATTTTTTTTAAAAATGCAAGAGGAAATATATTTACAGAGCAATCAAAATAAAACATAAAAATAAGAGTTGACGATTCATACAGAAGTCAAGGAAGAAATATCTTAAAAAAGAAAAAGAAATTTTGAAAACAAAATCAAAAGAAAATATAAGAATTGATGTACAGAAAAAAATGACAAAAATTCTTGGAAATTGAAATTAATTATTTGAAAAAGAAAAATCCTAGTAGAGAGGATATATTAGAAAAGGATATAGTAGAAAAGGCACCTAGTAAACTGGAAAACAGGATAGAGCAATTCACTGAGAATGTGATACAAAGATACAGAGAGATGAAAACTGAAACAGCGTTAAAAGTCATGGAGGATACAAGCCTTAACACAGAACAAATTTTAGAAATAGAATATAGAAGCCATGGCAGATAAGAATGTTTGCACAGATAATGTCTAAGATATCCCTAGTACTAAAGGTCAGTAGAATACCTTAGATTAAAAGCATCATTATCATCAAATCCAGAGAATATAAAATCCATAAAAATATATCCACACCTCAATCCACCACAGAGCAAGTACAAAATCAAGGTTAATAAGAAGTCTTAATGCTATCAGAGAGAAAAAGATGATCTGTAAGGTAACAACAGTTAAATGGGAGATTTCTTTTCTCTCAAAAGATACTGAAAGATATTAGAGTCTGATCTTCAAATTGCTGAGGTAAAAATAACTGTAACCTAAACACTTAAAATTAGCTAAATTACCATTAATTAGAGAGGCCAAAATAAAGATATTTTCAGAACTACAAAAAGTAGTTTACCTGCTACATGTGCTTGCCGAAATAACTACTTTTCACAGCAAGAAAACAATTTTAGGCCAGGCGTGGTGGCTCATGCTTGTAAACCCAGCACTTTGGGAGGCTGAGATGAGTGGATTACTTGAGTGCAGGAGTTTGAGGCCAGCCTGGGCAACATGGCAAAACCCCTCTCTACCAAAAATACAGAAATAAGCTGGGCGGGAAGTGCGCACCTGAGGTCCCAGCTACTCGGGAGGCTGAGGTGGAAGGATGGGTGATCAAGGCTGCAGTGAGCTGTGATCGTGCCACTGCACTTTAGCCTGGGTGACAGAGTGAGATACCCACCTCAAGAAAAATGAAACAAAAAGCAGAGAAAAAGAAAACTGAACATTGAGGGAAGGCAAGGGACATAAGAAGTAACTGTGAGGATGGAAATCAAACTACTGTCCCTTTTAAAATAAAGTCCACAAAATACAAAGGTGAATTAAGTTCTAGAAAACCGTAAAGAAAGACAGCAGATAAAATGTGCAAGGATTGTTTAACTAAAGGATACAGTAAATGATTTTAGACTCTGAGAAATATAATATAGTCCACATGTATATTAAAATTGGTGGTTAATTTTTTTGTTTCTTTTTTTTTTTCCAGTTAGTTTTTAAAAGAATAGAAATACAAATCTGTAGTTTCCAAACCAGGAAATGAGAAAAAAGAAAAAAGCAGAAGCAACCAAGAGAAATATCAGTTCAATAGATGTCATGAAAGAAGGAAAAAAGTGAAGAAAAATTAACTAAACAAAACCACAATACAATGGTTAAAATGAGCCCAAAGCCAAGTGTGGTGGTATGTGCCTCTAGTCCCCGTTACTGGGGAGGTTGAGGCAGGAGGATTACTTGAGCCTATGAAGTTTGAGGCTGCAGTACACTATGACTGCACCTGTGAATAGCCACTGCACTCCACCTGTCCAACACACAGACATCTCACTTCTTAAACAAGAAAGAGTCCAAATGTGTAACTATAATAAATTAAATTAACTTCTTAAAGGAAAAATACTATCAGAATGGAATTAGAAAAATAAATCCAGCTTTATGATGCTCACATGAGATACATCTAGAGCTAAATGAAAATAAAGAAGAAAGGAAATGATATTCCAAGTAAATACTAGCCAAAAGAAAAGTAGCAAAGCAATACTGTGATAGTGGATTGTGGGTGTCATCTTGACTGGATGAAGGGATACTCAGACAGCTGGTAAACGATTAATTACTCTCAACGTTTCAGTAGGCACTGTGCCTGACCTTTTTCTGCTGAAAGAGAAATTCAGATGGCTTTGCTTTATTTTGCTTTATTTTTATTTGTTACAGACAGGGTCTTGCTTGTTGCCCAGGCTGTAGTGCAGTTGTACAACCATAGCTCACTGCACCCTCGAACTGCTGTGCTTAAACGATCCTCCCAACTCGACCTCCCTAGTAGCTAGGACTGTAGGCTCGTGCCACCACACCCAGATAACTTTTCCCATTTTTTAGAAATGGGATCTCACTATGTTGCCCAGGTTGGTTTTGAACTTCTGGCCTCAAGTGATCCTCCCACCTTGCCTTCCAATGTTGGGATTACAGGTGTGAGCTACGACAACTTGATGGCTTCACTTTTGATTAGGATGACTAGGCTGCCCCAGTGTGTCTGTGATCGTGTTCCCAGCGGAGACTGGCATGTGAGTTGGTGGAGTGGGTGGAAAATATCCACCCTCAATGTGGGTAGGCACCATCCAATCACTTGGGGAACCGTATGGAACAAAAAAGTGCAGGAAGGGCAATTTTTCACCACTTCTCTCCTGGAGTCATGATACTCTTCTCCTGACTTTGGACTTCAGAACTCCAGGTTCTCCAACCTTTGAACTCCAGGACTGATACCAGTGGCCTATTGGGCTCTCAGGCCTTCAGTCTTAGACTGAGAATTACACTATCAGCTTCTTTGGTTCTGAGGCCTTCATACTTGGACTGAGCGAGTCTATCGGCTTTCCTGGTTCTCTAGCTTGCAGTCTATCATGGGACTTGTCTGCCTCCATAATCAAGTGAGCCAATTCCCCTAATAAATCCCTTTCACATACCTCTAGATATATCCTACTGGTTCTGTCTCTGGAGAACCCTGACTAAAACAAATAAATTTAAAAAATAGAATTTAGGGCAAATAAACATTAAATGAGAAAAAAGTGGCATTAAAAAATGTATGAAGATTTTAAAATGGTGGCCTTAATATACTTAAAAACATACAAATTACCCAAAGAAATGGAAAACTCCACAGACACAGTGAGAGATTTTCACATACACATACACAACCCTATCAAAACCTGATGGATTATAAGGATAAAAGTTAGTAAAAATAGATTTGAACAACACAATCAACAAGCATCTCTATCAGCTATATATACAACCCTGTACTAAAAAAGAGAGAATCCCTTTCAAACACACACACAGACCATTCATGAAAACAGATAACACACTAAACCTCAAAATAAGCCCAAATAAGTGCCAAAGAATCAGAATCATATAAACCAGCCCTCTGATCACAATATCATAATAACAATACGGATGAACCTCAAATACATTATATTAAGTGAAAGAAGATAGAATCAAAGGCTACATATGGTGTAATTATGTTTAGATGACATTCTGGAAAAAGTAAAACTACAGGGGCAGAAAACAAACCATTGATTGCCAAGGGCTGAAGCTGGGAGAGGGATTTACTACAAAGGGACCCAAGAAAATGTTCGTGGGTGACGGAGGTTCTGTGTCTTGACTATGGTGGTGGTTAAATGAATGTGTACACATGCCAAAACTCAGAACTATACACTAAGAAGGTGATTTGACTTTATGCAAATTATGTCTTAATTAACCTGATATTAAAACTGTTCAATTAGTTAAAACAATAAAAAGCATTTCCTCAATGCATTTATTAAATTAGAAAAACAAAGATCAAAAGCTAATCAATTATGTCCCAATCAAATAAGTGAGAAAAGAAATAAGAGTAAATGTAAGAAAGAAGAAAGAGGACAATAATGATAATATAGACCAATCTCTAGCAGGACTGATGAAGAAAATGAAACAGGCACAAATATAAGGCATTATGAATGAAAAACAGTACATAATACTGATAAAGTAGACACAAAAAACTACATTGCTAAAGTAATTACAGGTAAAGTAGAGACGAAAAACTACATTGCTAGAGGCCAAGAGTTCAATAGACTAGCTTGGGCAACAGAGTGAGACCCTGTCTCTAAAAAATAAGTTACAGAATATTAAAAACAACTTTAGGAAATATTTGACAGCTTAGATGAACTGAAAAATTTATACATATATTTATATTTGTTTGTATTATATGCATAATATATATTAGCTACATATTTAACTTTGTGTTTTCTCTGGTAAAATTTAAATAAAGGAGTGAATTCTACAATATGCTTCCTAGTGTTACACTAAGACCAAATTTTAATGATCTATATTTATCCTAAACTCTTATCAGGAATGTTTCCCCTATCACCCAAATATTATTCATATTTTTAGACTCAAGGCTTTGAACTTTCCATAAATTCTTACCATGTCTCATAAATGCTCTTTACTTGCCTTACCTTAATAATTATTATTCATTGAACCAGATCACACACTTTGTATTCTCAACTGGACTTAACATAACACTTTATAAATACTGTGGACAACTGAAAATTGCCCCTTAAGAGTGATGTTGAAGAAAGGGAGACACAATTGCTCTCCGAAGCCACAGAGCCAAAAGTACCACAACTGAGTATACCAAAATGAGAGAAAATACAAACTTTCTCTTCTCCTTTGCATTTAATTTTTAAAAATAAGAACCAATAGAATTTTTACCCCAAATTCTGAAATCTTGATACTAAACATGCAGAACTACTCTTTAAAGGTAATAAAGAAAAGTCATCATAGATATAAAAAGAAGAGGCACATTCTAAGGAGTCATATAAAATATTTGTGAAACAGATTTATGTCAAGAAAGAGCAAATTACTTCAAAAAATCTCTTACATGATAACTAAAGGCAATGTATAACTCTCAACTGGAACCCAGATTGGAGAAAAAATTGTTATAAAAAGACATTACTGAAATAACTGGAAAAATTTAAACATAGACTATTATTAATATTGTATCAATGTTAAATTTTCTGAATTTCACAACTATTTTAAATAATGTAAATGAATGGCCTTGTTCAGAGATACATGCTTAAGTATTTAAGTAAAAGTTTATAAGGTCGGCAATTTACTCTTAAATAGTTTAGCAAAATAAGTGATGTATGCGTATGGTGAGAGATAAACCAATTATGACAAATGGTAATTGATTAAGTGAAAAGTGGAATAATATTAATTACAGTATGCATAAAAATATTGCACAGCTTTGACATTTTTCTAAATAAAATTCTATTTTTATTTATTTATTTTAGATAGGGTCTCACTCTGTCACTTAGGCTGGAGTGCAGTGGCATGATCATAGCTTACTGCAGCCTCCAACTCCCAGGCTCAGGCTATTCTCTTGCCTCAGCCTCCCAAGTGGCTAGGACTACAGGCATGCACCATCACATTTGGCTAACTTTTTGTTTTTTTGTTTTTTGGTAGAGACAGAGTCTTGCTTTGGTGTCTAGGCTAGTCTCAAACTCCTGGCATCAGGTGATCCCCCTGTCTTGGACTCCCAAAGTGCTGGGAATACAGGCATGAGTCACCATGCTTGGCCAAGGTTTAAAAAACAGTCAAAACAAAAATATAAATATCCAAGAAACATTTCAAATTAAAATATTTTTTCAATAAAATATGAGAAAACTTTGAACTCTGAAAAATATAAAATCAGAAAATATTACTTTTAAATAAAAATTAACAAATTTATAGCAAGCAATAAATGCTGTAAGCAGCAAACAGGTGATTTTATAAGACTGTTTTGACAAATTCTCCTAGAACTCATACTAAGATAATAAAGAAAAAAGGGCCAAAAAAAGTGATTTCCAGGCTGTGATGGTTAACTTTATACGTCAATTCAGCTAGGCTATGGTACACAGTTCCTTGCTCAAACACCAGTCTAGATGTTGCTGTGAAGGTAATTTTTAGATGTGATTAAAGGTTAAATCAGTAGACTTTAAGTAAAGCATATTACTCTCGTAAAGTGGATGAGCCTCATCCAATCACTTGAAGGTCTTCAGAGAAAAGAGTGAGGTCTTCTGTGAAGAAATTCTCCCTAGACTGCTTTGGGATACAAGACTTGAACATCCCCTCCTGCAGAAATTTCCAGCCTGCTGGCCTGCTCTGTAGGTTAGACTTGCCCACCCCACACTCCTGTGAGACAATTCCTTAAAATAAATCCCTCTCTCTACATACATCTCACTAATTTTGTTTCTCTGGAGAACCCTGATTAATAGAGAGACAAATCCAGGAGTCCAGTAATAAAAATGTGAGAAGATGAGAAGATAATGGATGGAGGGGAAGCAATAATCAAAGAACTAATACTGGGAATTTTCCTGAAATAAAGAAATTTATAAATTTTCATACTCAAAGGGCTTATTCAAATGCAGTCAAAAAAGACAACTAGAATAACCTAGTGATGCTTATAAATTTAACGAATTTAAAGAATAAAGGAAAACAAAATCATATGGGTTGCATAAGAAAACACATAATCTAAAACAAAAAAATAATCAGATTAACATCAGATTTCTCTCACACAACTACATGTAAGAAAACAGGCCAGGTGCAGTGGCTCACACCTGTAATCCCAACACTGTGGGAGGCCAAGTCTGGTGGATCACCTGAGGTCAACACCTGAGGAGTTCGAGACCAGTCTGGCTAACATCATGAAACCCCATCTCTACTAAAAATACAAAAATTAGCCAGGTGTGGTGGTGCGCACCTGTAATCTCAGCTACTTGGGAGGCTGAGGCAGGAGAATTGCTTGAACCCAGAAGGTGAAGGTTGCAGTGAGCCAAGATCATGCCATTGTACTCCAGCCTCAGCAACAAGAGAGAAACTCCATCAAAAAAAAAAAAAAAAAAAAAGAAAAAAGAAAAACAAAAAGGAAAACACTCAATTAATTTTTAACTGTAAAATGTTTTTATAAAAGAATTCTAAACCCAGCCTAGCTTTATCGTTCATTTCCAAAGACACTAAGTATTTCATAGTCATGCAAGGACCCAGAAATTTTACCATCCTTCTTAAAAAATTAGGACTTTAAGAAATGCAAAATGTTTTAACTATGAAGGAGTATTAGCAACAAAATCAGTAAAATTTCGGGTTATGCCTAAGTTCAAATAACAAAATTTACATAGTGTAAAACAATAAGCAACATTAATCCAAAGTTAAAAGTTGAGATTACTTCAACAAAAGTGATGTGTGACCGGGGCCTGTCAGGGGGCAGGGAGCTGGGGAGGGATAGCATTAGGAGAAATACCTAATGTAGGTGACGGGTTGATGGGTGCAGTAAACCACCATGGCAAGCATATACCTATGTTACAAAACTGCATGTTCTGCACATGTACCCCAGAACTTAGAGTATAATTTTTTTAAAACAGTGGTGTGTCTGTGTGGTGGTGTCGGGGGTGAGGATAAGAATAGGAGAAAGCAAAATCATGTTAAATGTCTCATTGTACACATGGGAAAGTATTAGACAATTTTGCTCTTGACACTGAAAGAGAAATGAAGCACTAGTAGAATAAGAATATGATATAAAACTTCCAAATGAGAACCAGAATAGAAAAAGATTAAGAAAAACTTGATGGATATAGCAGAATAAAGGAAGAGAAAAATAAAATAGCAAAGAAGTATTATCTGGCATTGAAAAGTACAAACGATGAAAGTGGACTTCCCATATCAATAAGGGACACAGGAAAATCCAAGCATTCTCACTTTCCAGTACATGTATTGTTATTGCCCAACTAGGTTCTTCCCTGCTGCCCAAAAATACCAATATAATGAGAACAGCAGACGTGTTGAAGCAAAGACAGAGTTTAAATATCATAAGGCAGGCCAGTGGCAGGACAGGAGATAATTGTCAAGCCTGTCTCCTGGGAGAATTTGGTGGCTAGGGTTTTTCAAGGAGTTTGGTGGGTACGAGGCTAGAGAATGTGGAATGCTGATGGGTTGGGTTGGGGATGAAATCACACGGGGTCGAAGCTGTATTCTTGTGCTGTTTCTATTCCTGAGGGTGGGGGCGTCACAACCTGCTGAGTCAGTTTCTTGGTAGGGGTTACTGGTCAGGATGGTGCCACCTCAGCCATCAGAATGCAAGGTCTGAAAAATACCTCAAACACCAGTCTTAAGTTTTACCATAATGATGTTATATACAGAAACAAGTGGGGAGTTACAAATCTTGTGACCTCCAGCTACATGACTCTTGAACCATAGTTTTAACTGTGTGGCCAATTTGCTAATTTTACAAATGCAGTTTCAATCCCCAAGCAAAGTGGGGGTTAGCTTCAGGGAGGGACTGTTAATCATCTTTGTTTTAAAGTTAAACTGTAAACTAAATTCCTCCCAGAGTTAGTGCACAGTTTGACTGATGCCCAGGAATGAGCAAAGGCATTTTGTGAGGTTGGAAGCATGATGGAGTCAGCTCTGTCAGATTTCTCTCATTGTCATAATTTTTGCAAAGGTGATTTCAGTAGGAGATGAGACAATAAAGAAAGAAAGAGAAATGTTTTCTAAAAAGAAGTGTAAAAAATAGCATAAAATGAGAATATGTTTTTTTTTCTCACAATAACAGTGAGATCATTCAGTTCTTTGTCTAGGAATATATTACTTTCAGCCTTGTCTAGGAAACAAAATGGAATTTTACGTTGCTTATGATACTTGCACCTTAGCAATTTCTAGGCAAAGGTTAAAACTAAAGGAAAATACAAAGATATATAAAGATATATCAGGCAAATGCAAACAAAAAGCACAGACAACAAAAAGTAAAAATAGATAAATGGAATTATATCAAACTAAAAAGCACTTCTGTACAACAAAAGAAACAATCAATAGAGTGAAGAGACAATCTATAGAATGGAAGAAAATATATGTGAACCATACAATTGATAAGGAGTTAATATCTAAAATATATACAGAACACAAAAAACTCAACAAGAGGCAAACAAATAACTTGATTAAAAAGTGCGCAAAGGACCTGAATAGACATTTCTCAAAAGAAGACATACAAATGGTGAATAAGTATATGGAAAAATGCTCAACATCACTAATCATCAAAGAAAAGCAAATTAAAGCCACAATGAAATATCACTACACACTTGTCAGAATAGCTATTACAAAAAAAAAAAAAAAAAAAGATAAGTAGTGGCAAGGATGTAGAGAAATGAGAACACTTGTACACTAAGTAGAAATGTGAATTAATACAGTAATTATGGAAAACAGTACGGAAGTTCCTCAAAAAACTTAAAAACAACTAGTACATGATCCCACTAGTGGGTATTATCCAGAGGAAATGAAATAAGTCTTTCAAAGATATATCTGCATTCCAGTGATCACTGTAGCACTATACAACTAATAGTCAAGATATGGAATCAACCTCAGTGTCCATCAACAGTTGAACAGGTAAAGAAAACATGGTGTATGAACACATAAGACAATACCACTTAGCCTTAAAATGAAGGAAATCCTGTTACTTGTGAAAACATGGATGAACTTGGAGGGATTATGTTAAGTGAAATAAGCTAGGCACAGAAAGACAAATACTGCATGATTTTATTTACATGTGGAATCTAAAAAAGTCAAACTCATAGTAGCAGAGAATAGAATGTGGTTACCACAGACTGGAGGGGAGGAGGGCATGGGGGAGATGCTGGTCAATGGGTACAGAATTTCAGCTGGACAGGAAAAATAAGTCCAAGGGACCTATTGCATAATATGGCAATTGTGGTTAATACAAATATATTGTGTATTATGACACAATGACGATTGCTAATTAGATATTAAGTGTTCTCATCACACAAAATGGTAAAAATGGAGGTAATGCATATGCTAACTAGCTTGATTTAGCCATTTCACAATGTATACATATTTCAAAACCATAAATATATACAATTTTTCTTTGTCAATTAAAAAAGTAGAAATAATAAAAGGCAGAGTGGAAACATCAATAGCATACTGATGGAAATTAGAGCAAAATGTATTATATAGGCAAAACGAATTATTTTAAAGTGATTAAAAAGTATAGATCCACAATGAGGATATGTACTTTATGAACTTTTATACTAGAAATAACATAGTGCTGAAATACAAAATAAAAGCTATTTGAAATTCAAGGAGAACATGAAGAGATGGAAATAATTGTTTTGGGAAAATAACTTCTTTCAAAAAGTCATTTACAAATCAAATATCCACAAGTAAATTAAAGAATTAACCAACATAACAGATGTACCTAACCTTGTATATAACAGAGAATGTAATTCTCTTCAAATGTCCACAGAATGTTTACCAAATTGATTATATTCCGTACTACAAAGAAAACATCACTGAACTCCAAAAATTAAAAATTTTATAGGCCAGCCACTAATCATAGGGTAATAAAACTAGAAACAACTGACTAAAGATAAAGAACGTAAATAAAATTACCTAGAGCCTAAAAATCATTCTCTAAAGATGAAACTGAAACATCAATTACAGACTCCATATTTTAACAATAAAAATAAAGGCAGCAAAAGCTCTTAAGATGGGTCTTTGTTATGAGAGTGAGATATGAGATATGAGGCTGAGCTCATATTCCTATCTTTTCTCTCTTGAGATCTCCTTAAAATACTGGTAAATAAATACATTTTTAAAGGGATAGCAAACAATAAGGAAAAGGAATAAAGGGCTATCTGTTTGTGGAAAAGGGAATTAAAAAATTTCAGAAAGAAGGAAATCAGAAGGAGTGGTGAGGGATAAAGAAGAGCAGTAGAGGAAGGGACAAAAGGTGAGGAAGGGGCCAACCTGCTGTAGGAATCCAAGAAAGGCAGGGAAATTGGAAACACAAAATACAATGAACTTTAGTAGAGACCTATGAGGCTGAAAACAAAAAAATAATTGAAAGTCAGAAGACAGCCGAGCATGGTGGCTGACACCTGCAATGCCAGCACTTTGAAAGGTCAAGGCAGGAGGATTGCTTGAGGTCAGGATTCAAGACCAGTCTGGCCAACATGGTGAAACCCCGTCTCTACCAAAAGCACAAAAATTAGCCAGGTATGGTGGTGCATGCCTGTAATCCCGGTTATTCCAGAGGCTAAGGCAGGAGAATCGCTTGAACCCTGAAGGCTGAGGTTGCAGTGAGCCGAGATGGTGACACTGCACTCCAGTCTGGGTGACAGAGTTAAACTCTGAAAAAAAAAAAAAGAAAGAAAAAAGAAATAGAAAGGAAGTAATGGAGGTCTCTTCTCCAAAATATTGAACACAATTTTGCTGAGAACAAGGATGGCTAGAATGAGAGGCAATGCTCTCTATCAGAGACATCAGCTTTCATATTTAGTGGTTGCAAAATATAAGGCTAACATTATGCATACCTTATCCAAGACAAGCCAACCAATACACTAGTCTGTTCATACACAGGGAGATCCGAGCTTTCCTATTACTTTATTTAAAAAGTAAACAGGCATCAGACACATGAGTCACATCTGCCACAATGAAGAGAAAAAGAAAGACAACAAATGGGGGGCGGGATATCAACCACTGAGAAAAGGGAGAATATTTATAAAATACAAAAATAACTTTGAAAAACTTCTAATACACTGTATCCATGAACAAGAGGAGGATATCTTAAAGAATAAGCATCAAATATGAAAGAGGTCTTGGAAATTGAATATATGCTTGCTAAATTCAATAAGTGATTTGGAAATCTAAGTTGAGAAAAATCTTCAATAAGTGGAATATAAGCACTAGGTGGGTAAAATATGAGAAAGTTAACAGTTATAGAAGATTGATTCTAAAGGGTTGACGTTCAGCTAAAAGGAATCCCAGAATGAGAATATGTAGGGAAATATAGAGGAGAAAATAATCATAGATATAATTGAAGATAATTTTTTAGAGACAAAAAAGGGTATAAGACTTCAGACTGAAAATCCTTGTATGCCAAGTATACTACACTAAGAAAACAAAAACAAAAACAAAACAAAACAAAACAACAACAAAAAAAACCTCAAAAAACTCACAACTAGATATATCTCTATAAAATTTTGGACCACTAGATAAGGAGATCTTAAAGGCTTCTAGATAGAAACAGGTCACACATCAATTATATGATCAACATCACTGGAGGAAGTGAAACAATGTCTTAAAAGTTGTGAGAAAAATGATTTTAAACTCACATATCTAGGGAAAGCAGTTCTCAAATACAAAAGTAAAATAAAAATTTTCTAGAAATACAAGGACTTAAAATTTTATCTCCTATGTATCCTTTAATACCTCTATTAAAGAAGAAATCTATAATAAATTACAGACTTTTTTGGATTGATCTGAGAAGAAAACTTGGAGCTTTAAACCTGTTTATTAAAAAAATTGAAAAATATAAACCAAGCATTGAATTCAAGAAAACTGAAAAGAAGGAAAATATGAACCTAAAGAAACGGAAAAAAATAAGAGATGAATAAAGATAAATACAAATAAATGAAACAAAAAACAGAAAGGCAGACTTGAACAACTGCAACAAAAGCTGCTCCCTTTTAAAGATGAATACAACAAATGATTCTAGTGATATTTCAATACTTTCAATGATCTTAGAGAAAGAAAGTCTTTAATTTTATTTATCAAACTAGTGTAGTTTACTACAAAACATGACAATGACAAGACAAAATAAAACCTGAAAACCAATCTCACTTATTCATTCAGTAAACATTTACTGAGTGTCTATTCTATGCCAAGCATTGTACCAGGCATGAAGGATAAATAAAAATAAGTAAATAAAAATAGAAATCCCCACCCACCTCTATGGATATTAGATTTTAAAAATAAGCAAACCAAATACATAATGAAGTAGAGTTTAAATGGAGAATATGAAATGTCTATGTTGGGAAATTTAATAAAATATATCATTATAATAATAGGCTAAAAAACAAAAACCAAATGACTATCACTATAAATGCCTCAAGTTATTTGATAATGTTCAATATCCATTTTTATTTAAAATACTCCTAGCAAATTAGAAACTGTACATGGTACATTTATTTAACATTATTTTGTAAGAATTAGCCAACACAACCAGATAAAAATATGATATTATATATAAATAATGGCAAAGATTTAGAATTACAATTAACTACTAATGATAAAATAATCGACATGAAAAAAACCCTCAGCCTACCAACTAAATTAATAAAACAGTTCAGAAAGATGGGCTTCTAAAAAATATATATACAATAAAAATGAAAACAAGGAGAGCCTCGTATAAATAGAAAGATAACATAAAGTATAACAGAAAGAAAAGAGAGGGGGATGCTGTGGTTCAAGCCTATAATCCCAGCACTTTGGGAGGCCTAGGTGGGGGGATCGCCTGAGATTAGGAATTCAAGACCAGCCTGGGGGCCGTTTAGGGAGACAAGGCTGTACAAAAGAAAAAAGAAGGAAGGGTGCACTCATCCCAGCTGATTCCAACACTTTGGAAGGCCAAGGCAGGCAGATCCCTTGAGCCTCAGAGTTCGTGATCAGCCGGGGCAATATGGTGAAACTACAGCTTTACAAAAACTAGCTGGGCTTGGTGGGGCATGCCTGTGGTCCCAGCTACTCTGGAGACCAAGATGGGGAACTCATTGAGCCTGGAAGGCAGAGGTCAAAGTGAGACGAGATCACACCACTGCGCTCCAGTCTGGGTGAAAAAGTGGGAACCTGTCTCAAAAAAAAAAAAAAAAAAAAAAAGAGAGAGAGAGAAAGAAAAAAAAAAATAGTTCACAATAGCATCCCAGAATATATAGACCTGGACAGACCTGGAATAAATAAAACAGAATATGTATTATTAGAATCAGTGGGCGTAGGATTGGTTCTTCTGCAGGATAGGTAATTCATATGGAAAAAATCAAATTAGATACCTACCCCAAGTCATACATAAAACAAAACCAGGTGGATTAAAGACTTACGCATAAAAGCAAACAACATTTTAAAAAGTTAAAGAACGCTATATATTATTGAACAATAATGTATATTTAGTAAAAACATAAAAATATCCATTCATATGAACACTATGAACACACTGATTTCAGGATAATGGTTACCTCTGGAGAGGGAGGCAAGGGGAAGGAATGGAGATTGGCTTTAGCTTTGTCAGTAATATATTATTTCTTTAAAAAAGTGGGAGAGAAAACAGAACCAATGCGATGTCATTTGATTAAAAGTTACCAATGTCATTATTTTCTGTACTTTTTAATATGTTCAAAATATTTCATAAGGAAAAGTAAAATCAGAAAAATGTAAACATCTTTAATCCATCTGATCTTTATTTAGGCTGATGCTAAATTGTGAGATTAGTGTACTCATTTTATCCCAAATTTCACAACTCTATTGAACAATTCATCCTTTCTCTATTTTAATTTGAAATGCCACTTAAAACAAACTGTAACTTTCTCTATACCCAGATCTATTTCTATCTTTTTAATTCTTTTTTTATCTGTCTACTGTGGTCTCAATACCCCTTATAATACATTTTTAAATGGATAGATGTCAAAGCCTGCATAACTCCTCCTTCTACTCACACCCTTCACCTCCCAAATCAACATTAGCCTCATACCTCCTGCATGTTTTTTGTTCTTTATGGCATTCAGATTAAATGTTAGAAGATCTTCAGTGATTCCTGATAAAGCTTGTTTCATTCTTTGCTGTATCCCAACAGCCTCCGTAGAGTGTGACATACAGTAATCACTGAATAAGTATCTGTTCTTCTGTTTTTCTTTTAATCAACAAAACAAAACATCTGAAAACCTAGGATTATATTTACAGACTAATGTGGAAGAAATTTGAATTTTATTGTGTTAGTCTTACCAGTCTATTTGTTTAAATGTCTCTCAGAAAAGTTTTATAGTTTTCTTCAGATAAATTGTTTATAAGTGCCTGTTATGTTAATCCTTGTTATTCTATAGGTTTTGTTATTATTACTGGTAAGCTTTTTCTTTTTATTAATTGATTATTGATAGGGGAGTTACTATTTTACAAAGTAATTTTTAGTCTAGTATATTTGCAGACATTTTCTATTAATTCTACATAGGCAATAGTAACATGTGCAAATAACAGTTCTGTCTTGCTAGTCAATCTTCTATTTCTCTTATTTCTCTTTTTCTTACTGCATTGGGTAGAACTTCTAGTATAATGTGGAAAAGTTTGCATGACAAAACAGGTAACCTTTTCTTTCACACTTTAAAGTGGCATGCTTGCTATTCTTAAAATGTTTTTTTCCTTATTTTTTGTAAATACCTTTTTATCATATTAAGAAATTGTCCTCCTATTCCTAATGTGCTAAGAGTTTTTCTTATAATTATTGTTCAATTTTATTGAATGCTTTTAATGTATCTATTGGGATGACCATATGGTTTTTCTCCTTTAATCTGTTCAATGTTATAGATTACACTGATAGATTTTAAAAAAGAAAAACATTGAACCATTTTTGAATTCCTCAAATAAAGCCCACGTGGTCAGGAGATACCAACACAAACAACTCACTTTGATTTATCAATATTTTATTTAGTGTTTCTGCATTGAAGTTTCCATGTGAGACTGTCCTATAATTTTTCTTTCTTGTATTATCTTTGCCTGATTTAGATATTAAAATCAAAAGAGAAGCTTTCCCTCTTTTCTTGAAACACTTCTCTCCCTCTCCACACTAACCTAAGTCACCATTTGGATTATCCTCTTAATCCTCCCTTTCTTTTCAAATTTATTTAAGCATTTATTTTTTCTCTTTCCTGAACTTGTTCTTTCTCCCCAGCCTGCCACCTCACATACTCCCTAGAATGTAAACTCCACAAAAGTAAGCAGCTTGTCTATTTCCAGAAATGAAGTCTGTGTTAAGCATATAGCAGAGTCTCAAAAATACTTTTTGAACAAATAAAAGAAATGAAATCCTACTTTTCATCCATCAAATTAGCAATACAAAAACTTATAATATCCATATTGCAAAATGTACGTAGGTATGCATATATTAATATAATGTTTTGAAAGAGTAAGTTGAAGGTAACAACTAAAAGCCTTTAAAATGTGCTATCTTTTGATGAAGCAAGTGCATTTCTAGCAATTTATTTTTCTGAAGTAATTCAATAATGTGCAAAGGGATGAAAAATATTTTTTATTAAAGCATTGCTTATGACAAAAAACTAAATAACCTAACTGTTCAATAATCTGTGATTTTTCATCAAATTATGATACATCCATAGAACAGAATAGTATGTACTTCTAAAATTGCCATAGAAACATGTTTAGAATACATTGTGAATTTTAAAAAGATGGTCCTAATATAATATGTAGTATCATCCTACTTTGGCTAAAGAGTTCATTTCTATGAATTGAACAAAGCCTGGAAAAATATACACAAAAATGTTGCTGTTGTTTTCATCAGGTACTGGAATTTTAAAAGTTTTTCTTTTCTTTTCCTTGTGTTTTTCCTCCTGTAGACCATGAAACATTATGTTTTAGGTAGCAAAACATAAATTTAAAAAGAAAAGTATGTGAACACCATGCTGTTACCAATTTAATGAGAAATCTCGGGCACTGGGAAGTAATCATCAAGTATGTGTGTTTGCGTATGCGTGTGTGTACATGCACACATATATGTAAATGACAGTCTGTTGATGGCTGCCCAGTGTCTGAACACATTTTTTATTTTGGGAAATCTCAAAAAGTCTGGGATAATCCCTTTCCTAGTTATTTGGTTATTGATCATCAGTCATGTTACCTTTGTTAACCAAACTAATGCTCCCACCCAGGACTTTGAATTTTGTGAGAGTGAGGCAGAGGTATAGAAGACCATCAGAGATTACTCATGGAAGCTGCGGTCACACTGAAAGAGCAAACTTCAATGAGTGTCCAAAGGCAGCAGAACCCAGCTGCATGTTAAAGATTGTCCAGTGGAAACTGTATCAGCAGCAGATTTCAAAGCAGAATTTTCCTATGGTATGGCACTGGTAGGGCTTTACCTTTCCTCATTTCTACTAGTTTCTTAAGTCTAGTTCTGCAGCACCCCTAAAGATTCTGTGGGCTCTATGATATTACCAAATATTCCTTTTCTGCTTTAGACAAAGCTGGCTTCTATTGTTTAAAACTAAGAATTCTGATTGGTACGATGCCTAGCAACTATCATGAATCATAGTCTTCCATTTCAGAAACTGCCACTATTTTTCTAGGTAGTTCAAAAGCATACTAGAAAGAGAATGCAGTGAAGCCAGACTGATCAGGTTTGAATACCAGCTACTATAATTACTAGTTGTGTGTGACCTTAGACAATAGACCTAACCTCTCTCAGTCTTAATTTCTTCATCTGTAAATTATTATTATTATTATTATTATTATTATTATTATTATTATTATTTCTTCTTCTCCTTTTCCTTCTTTAGTAGAGACAAGGTCTCACGATGCTGCTCAGGCTGGTCTCAAACTCCTGGACTTAAGCGATTGTACCACATAGGCCTCCCAAAGTGATGGGATTACAGGTATGAGTCATCCTACCGAGCCTGTAAACTATTTTTGATCATCCAACAATGTTAACATTTTGCATCTTTCATATTTATCTCAAATTCTTAAATTTCTTCTGGTATTTCAGGGTCCACATCTACATGTGCACTTTGAAATGATGTATATATCTCCATTATCTTGAACACTACTTGTCAATACTATCAACTCTTTCTACTCACTAGGTTATAAACTAAATGCATAAACTATAAACTCTTACAAATGAATGCAAATGTCTGCTTTCTTCAATACATAGGTTGCTGGAGTACTGCTAGAGAAATTAGAAGTAACCCATAAAAAGCCAAGATGGCTTTTGGCCAGACTCATAAAACTATGTTCAGATTAAAAACAAATAAAACAGGAGCCTATATGTAAAAATCATTGAAAAATGAAAAACAACTTAAATCATTAATGAACTCTCATGAAGATACACTAATGTAGAATTCCATTGCTAATGCATAGTAAAAGATAATTAGATTCTTTTGTCTTCTCCCTTAATTGTGCAGCAGGGCAGCTGTCCCGGGATCTTATTTCACACCCCGAAATATTCCTCAAACTCTATCCTCCACCCAATATGACTTTTTCCTTCAATACATCCACTTTTCTGGTCTTTCAAGATTGATTATATTCTCCCTCAAACTTACTAATGTAAGTGATTCCAGTTTTATTGGCTTCTTTCAAGTTTCCTCCCTTCCTAGTACCTAAAACAGCACCAAAAATTGGCCCTTAATTTGAGCAGGAAACAGGGAAAGACTTATAAACTTTTAAGTATTAATAATCTTTTATCTTCTCCCATGGCTTACAAGAAGTTTCCTCCTCTCTTCATCTCCCTCTCTGTCTCGGCCTCCCAATGCACATACCACAACTGTGTACATTTGTGCCACGACATATTTTGATCTAAAAACTCCACTGTGTCTTTAAAAATGCTCAGCAATCCTACATTTCCCTGACTAGTCCTTTTCTCTATTTCTCAGCCCAGATATTTCTTCTGAGCTCAGTTCACAAATTCCACAGTCTTCTGGATATCTTCATATGAGCACCCTATGGTCGTTTCAAATATGAAATTTATGGAGAATAAAAAACTCATCAACTTTTCCCCTAAATTGTCTCTTTCTTGTATTCTCCACCCAAATATCAACTTTTCATCTCGTCAGTCAAACAAGGAGTGATTCCTGACCTTTTCCTTTGAATCACACTCAGTGTTCATGAACCAGGAAGTTGATTGTTGAATTTGCTAAGTATCTCTTGATATTCGTTGCAATTAGCTTAGGTCAGACTAGCATCCATGCTTTCCTCTATTTGGTCTTCCCACCTCCAGATCAGTCTCACCTAAGTCTATTGTTTTTACTATAGTCAAAACAATCTATCTAAAATACCAACGGCATTCTGTTACTTAACTATATGGGTTCTCCAGTCTGACTGTTGAGTTTTCAATCAGGCTTAATCACCAACTAGGAAGAAGAGACAGTGTATGCCATAGTTGTTAAGCACATAGACACTACAGTCTGTCTGCCTTGGTTCAAATCCAGCATTGCCTTCATATATGACCTTGGACAAATTACTTAACCCCACAGGGCTCAATTTTTTCCCCTTCTTTCTATTTATTTATTTCCACAGGGCTCAGTTTTTTTTTTTATAAAACTGAAATGACAAAAGCATCTGTATTATAGGGTGGCTGTGAGGGTTACATGAATGAACATAAAGCTCTTGTAGAGTGACAGCCATATAAACATATACTATTATTATATGGCCTTACATAGAATGTATAACCTTTCTGGACTTCAGTCTCTTCCTCTTCTACAAATAGGAATAATATGTATGACACATTTTTTTTGACCTTAGATGATAAAAGAGATTAATGTTATATGTCATCCTCTGGTAAACATTCCTTGATCTCCCATTTCCCCAGTGTAGGAATAATGTATAGGCATACCTTGTTTTTTTGCTCTTCACAGCTATTGTGTTTTTTACAAATGGAAGGTTTGCAACAACCCTGCATTCAGCAAGTCTATGGGTGCCTTTTTTTCCCACAGCATGTGCCCACTTCATGTGTCTGTGTCACATTTTGGTAATTCTTGCAATAGTCCAAACTTTTTCATTATTATTACATCTAACATAGTGATCTGTGATCAGTGACCTTGGATGTTCCTACTGTAACTGTTTTGGGGTGCCATAACACATATCCATATAAAAAGGCAAATTCAATCGATAAATGTTGTGTGTGTTCTGACTACCCCAGAATCCAGCTGTTCCCCCATCTCTCTCCCTCTCCCCTAAGACACAACAATATTCAAACTAGGCCAAGTAATAACCCTTCAATGGCCTTTAAGTGTTCAGGTGAAAGGAAGAATCACATATCTCAATTCAAATCAAAAGCTAGAAATAATTAAGCTTAGTAAGGAAGACATGTCAGGCTGACAGCTAGGCTTCTTGTGCTGAACAGGTAGCCAAGTTGTGATTGTAAAGGAAAGTTATTGAAGCAAATTAAAAGTGCTACTTCAGTTAATACACAAATAAGAAAGCGAAACAGCCTTTTTGCTGTGAAATAGCCTTTTTGCTGATAAAAAGTTTTAGTGGTTTGGGGAGAAGATCAAACCAGCCACATTTCCTTAAACCAAAGTCTAATCCAGAGCAAGGCCCTAACTCTCTTCAATTCTCTGAAGGCTGAGAGAGGTGAGGAAGCTGCAGAAGAAAAGTATGACCCTAGAAAAGCAAGGTGGTTCCTGAGGTTTAAGAAAAGAAGCCATCTCCACAACATAAAAGTGTGAAGTGAAGCAGTAAGTTCTGATGGAGAAGCTTCAGCAAGTTATCTAGAAGCTCTAGCTAAGATCATTGATGAACAAACAACAGATTTTCAGTGTAGATGAAACAGCCATCTATCTATTAGAAGATGCCATCTAGGACTTTCACAGCTAGAGGAGAAGTCAATGTTCAACTTCAAAGCTTCAAAGGACCCACTGATTCTCTTGCTAGAGGCTAATGCAGTTGGTGATTTTAGGTTGAAGTCGATGGTCACTAACCATTCCAAAAAGCCTAGGGTCCTCAAAAGTTATGCTAAATCTACTCTGCCTGTGCTCTATAAGTGGAATAACAAAACCTAGAGGATAGCACATCTGTTTGCAGCATGATTTGCTATTTTAAGCTCACTGTTGAGAGACCTACTGCTGAGAAAAAAATACTCCTTTCAAAATATTACTGCTCATTGACAGTGCACCTAGTCATCCAAGAGCTGTGATGGAGATGTACAAAGAGATTAATGTTGTTTTCATGCTTGCCAACACAATATCCATTCTGTAGCCCATGGATCAAGTCTTTCAACTTGAAAATGCATCAACTTTAAAGTCCTTTTAATTAAGAAATACATTTTGTAAGGCTATACCTGCCATACACAGTGTTTCCTTGATGCATCTGGGCAAAGCAGATAGAAAACCTTTTGCAAAGGATTTACCAATCTAGATGCCATTAGGAATATTCATTATCTCTGACCTGGGTAGAGCAGCATCTGCTTGGTGGTGCCCATCTCATATCAGCCAGCGATACAGCAATCCCTTGTTTATCCCTTGGCCTTTGGTCTGTACCCATGCCTGGTTCATGTGTGGAAAATATGGGGACAGGAGAGAATAATATTCTTGATTCATGGGAAGAGGTCAGAATATCAATATTAACAAGAACTTGGAAGGAGTGAATTCCAACCATCATGGATGACTTTGATGGGTTCAAAACTTCAGTGGCGGAAGTATCACAGATGTTGTGGAAAGAGCAAGAGATCTCTAATTAGAAGTGGAGCCTGCAGATGTGACTGAATTGCTACAACGTCATGATAAAACTTGAACAGATGAGCAGCTGCTTCTTATGGCTTAGAAAGTAAGTGGCTTCTGGAGGAGGAATCTACTCTTGGTGAAGATGCTGTGAACATTGTTGAAATGATAACAAAAGATTTAGAATATTACAGAAACTTAGTAGCTAAAAGAGCAGCAAGGTTTGAGAGAATTGATTCCAGTTTTGAAAGTAGTTCTACTGTGGGTAAAATTCTATCAAACAGCATCGTATGCTAGAGAAATCTTACATGAAAGGAAGAGTCGACCAATGTGGCAAACTTCATTGTCTTATTTTAAAGAATTGCCACAGACAACCCAATATTCAGCAACTATTACCCTGACCAGTCAGCAGATGTCGACATTGAGGCTAAACCCTTCACTAGCAAAAAGATTATTACTTGCTGAAGGCTCAGGTGATCAGTAGCTTTTTTGTTGTTGTTGTTAGCAATAAACTATTTTTAAATCAAGGCATTTATATAACTGTGAGGGAAATGGCTGCGCTTCAGTCAGGAGTAGGCTGAGGTGGCCTTCTGGTGCAGCATAACTCAGTGAGTTTGAGGTGCAGGTACACAACACACCACGTGAGGAGCATTAGATGATGACCTATGTGAGCTCATGCTTGGCTCAGAGTCGCTATAGTCTGTAAAAGGTATAATTACCCTGCTCGCTGCACATATGGTTCACTTGCACCAGAGAGTGAGTAAAGCCATGTCAAAACTGTCTACAATTCCTTGAGTGTTTTTCCAGCTACTCGCCACTCACCCACCAACTCCCCTTGGACCTCAGTTAGAACTGACAATTGGCATCACAAATACGATCCTGAGGTGAGTGAGCCCACTTATTCCACTAATTCCGGGTCGGCCATGTGTCCACAACATGGGTTGTGATACCCGGTGGCAGCTGTGCTGCTTGGATGGGCTCTGATGGAAACATGGGCAGAGGTAGATGGGTCCTGAGCGAGCATGGAGAAGATGCTGAAGCAGCTGGAATCACAGAGCACTGAGAATGAACGAGTCTTTGCTTGCAGAGTTAGATGGGCATTTTGACTGCACTACGAGAACTACATAGCCAGTCCCTGAGGCGAGCGGTTGGCACAAGGGCAAGGTGACCACACCCTGACTGAGTGGCTATGTGCAGCCATATGGACTGTGTGGAATGACACTGGTGAAATACCTGAAACTGTGAGTAAATGGCAGTCATATGCTGACTTGGTGCAAGTCATCCAGGAGATGGGTATGCAGCAGGCTATGTCTGACCTGAATACCCAGAGGCCAGATGATGAACATTTCACCTCCCACATGAGGAGTCTCATGTTGGGTTCTGCACTCGAGTGCCTTTGGCTCCCTAGCTGCTGTACCCACCCTGTACATAGGGTGACACAGACATGAAGTGACCACTGCTATGGCGGCCTTCGGGGAAGCAGAAGGCCACTGGCAGGACCAATGGGTCTGCGCCTTAAAGAAGGGGAAAATGCCCTGCCCAAAGGGGGGTCCCCATGAGAGAAAAGGGGGCCTCAACAAGTGACACGCTCATGGATGTGGATAGATTTGATTTTGGCTGGGGTTGACCAAGAGAAAATCAAGAAGCAGCCCAATGAAGTACTCTTAGCTTTGTGGAGACAGTTGTCTCCAGAGCAGCAATTCCAGAAAATGCCCAAGGGGGAGAAAGACACTGCTGCGCCACCTGGTCCCACCCGGGTGCTTTAGCTCAAAGACTACTTGCTGCAGCCAGGTGGAAATGTAGAGCTGTTTCTGCTTGATTAGGGAACTGGCCGAGATGCCCAGTTTGGGGGGACACTGGATGATCGGAGGCCACATGCGGAAATAGCGATCCACTCGTCCCCCACCAACGTACAGTGGGTCCAGGTGCTGGCACTGGTGGATACTGGTGCAGATTGCAGCCTTCTTTATCGGAACCTGAATAAGTATCTGGGCAAACCTGCTTACCTTGATGGTTATGAAAGCCAGTCAGTGAACATGAAACCTGTATCTCTGTATCTTGGCATCAGTTGTTTGGCTCCCTGTTTATATACTGTGTGTGTTTCTCCCATACCTGAATACATTCTGGGGGTGGACATTTTACATGGCCTGGCATTACAAACCACAGCCAGTGAATTCAAACTCCAAGTGCATGTGGTGAAGCTGGTGCTGCACAGACATATGCATCACCAGCCTCAGGTTCTGCCACACCGATGGGTTACTTCCACCCATCAATACTGCTTGCCGGGTGGACATACATAGATAACTGAGACAAAAAGCTGGAAGAGGTGCAGATAGTGCATGGCACCCATAGCCCCTACAATTCTCCAATGTGGCCAGTTAGAAAGCCTGATAGAAACTGGCAGATGATGGTGGACTACTGGGAACTGAAAAAAGTAACACCCCCTTTGCATGAAGCTGTATCGTCAATCATGGATTTGATGGACCGTTTGATGATGGAAGCGGGACAGTATCACTATGTAGTGGACTTAGACAATGCATTTTTCTCCATCAACATCGCTCCAAAGAGCCAAGAACAGTTTGCCTTCACATGGGACAGGCGACAATGAACTTTTACAGTGTTGCTGCAGGGCTATGTGCATAGCCCCACCATATGTCATGGTCTAGTTGCCACGGATTTAGCTGCCTGGCCAATGCCAGAAGGGGTCCACCTATTCCATTATATTGATGATATGTTAACCTCTGATTCTCTTGCAGATTTAGAAGTGGTGGCACCCCTCTTGTGGCGACATTTGGCAGCATGCAGTTGGGCCGTCAACAAATCTAAGGTCCAAAGGCCTGGTTCATTTGTCAAATTCTTGGGAGTTATCTGGTCGGGTAAGACAAAGGCCATCCCAGAGACTATCGTTGATAAGATTCAGGCATATCTCCAGCCAACCACAATGATGCAGCTGCAAATTTTTGTGGGCCTCCTGGGATACTGGTGGGCATTTATGCCCCATTTAGCTCAAATGATAAAACTATTCCATCATTTATCCAAGAAGGGAGCTACCTGGGATTGGAATGATGCAGCTGAGACTGCCTTCCTGGCAGCCAAGTGGGCTATTCAGCAAGCATAAGCCCTATGGGTAGTGGACCAGGGGCACCTATTTGAGCTGGATGTGCATGTGACCACAGATGAACACAGATGGTTTTGTTTGGGCCCTGTGGCAGTGCACAGAGCACCTGAGGACACCATGGGCTTTTGGTCTCAACTATGGAAGGGAGCTGAGCTCTGATATTCCTTGAGAGAGAAATAGCTAGCAGCTATATATGCCACCCTTCAGGCTTGTGAGAGTGTGACAGGACAGGGTGCAGTCGTCGTGTGGATGACTCAGCCAATAGCAGGATGGGTGTGTTCACGGATAACGACCCCCTGGACTGGGATCGCACAGATATCCACTTTGGCAAAGTAGAGTGACTACTTGGAGCAGTGGAGTGCACTGAGTACAAGTCCCTTTAGCAGCAGAGCTGCAAGAGGTCTTGGGACCTATAGTCCTAACACAAGATAAGGTCATGGGGCCTAAGGCACCCCTAGACCCTGAGCCTTCAGCATTTAAAGGAGGGTGTCCCCCCATTCTCGATAGGCCATGGTACACAGATGGGTCTAGTCGAGGTGCTATAACTGCTTGGACCGCTGTTGCAGTCCAACCTAGTACTGATACCATATGGTTTGAAACCGGGTGTGGACAAAGTAGCCAATGGGCTGAACTTAGCAGTGTAGATGGTGATCACCAAGGAGGTGACACTGATTCTCTTGCAGATTTAGAAGTGGTGGCACCCCTCTGGTGGTAATCTGTACCAATAGCTGGGTGGTCTACCGAGGCTTAACTTTGTGGTTAACTACCTGGAAAATACAGAAGTTGCTAGTCAGCCACTAACCCATTTGGGGTCAAGCCATGTGGCAAGACCTCTGGGAAATGGGTCATCAGAAACAGGTAACTGTTTACTATGTGTCAGGCCATATGCCTTTGGCCACCCCTGGCAATGATGAGGCAGATGCCTTGGCCAAGGTCCAATGGTTAGAGTTGGCACCTACATGAGATGTGGCCTTGTGGCTACGCTGGAAACTGGGACATGCAGGGGGTAAACTGATACAACAGGTCACTAAGCGTTGGGGTCTGTCCCTGCCCACACAAGACATTTGGGAGGCTTTTCAGAAGTGCCCGGCATGTGCTCAGGCATGCCCTAAACAGACACAGGCACCTGTCCAGTGTTATGCAACAAGTAACGACAGGGCGAGTGCCCTTGACCAGGCAGAAAGCAGACTACATCGGGCCGCTGCCAAAGTCACAAGGGTATATGCATGTGCTAACAGATGTGGACACAGCCACAGGCCTGTTGTTCACCTACCCTTGTAGGGTGACTGACCAACAGAACACCATCCAGGCCTTGAAACACTTATGTCCCCTGTATGGTCGCCCTCTGGCCGTTGAGACTGATAGGAGAACACGTTTCACTGGACGACACTTACAACACTGGGCACGACGAAAGGACATAAAGTGGAGATTCTGTGTGCCATACAACCCACAAGCTGCAGGTATGATTGAGCAATATAATGGGCTCTTGAAGAAGGAGTTATACTTGCATGTCACACTCCTGTCTTTGTAGGGCTGGAGTTCCAGGCTGGACCTGGTGCTCTAAACCTCGAATGAATGGCCATGAAAAGGCAGCCCGGCCCTGGTGGAGGCTTTGTTACAACAGGCTGCCAACCCCATTCAGTTGCAGATACACACTAAGGATGACCTCCTCCAACCAGGTATGATGATGAATGGTAACCTGCTGTTGCCTGACCCAGTGCACCTGAAGGCAGGGGAATAGAAAACCTGGCTGTGGCCATTGACCCTCCAATCCCCCCATTGCCAGTAGTTGGCCATTGTAGCTCTCTGGGTGGAGGGCCAACAATATGACTTGCATGTTATTCCTTGGGTGTTCAATACATGGCCCCCGTGGTTGACTGCTCATAGGGGAATGGCCAGGGAAAGAACCCTCCTCCGGGGGACACATGTACTGTCTGTGGCCTATTAAGAGCTCCCCTGTGACTTTGGCACAGATACAAGACCCAAAGGAACCATGGGGAGCTGAGGAGGTGTGGTACCATCGCCCAGGGCAGAAGCCCTTGGCAGCTGCATTGTTATCTAGGGATGAAAAGTTGGCCGGGCGCGGTGGCTCAAGCCTGTAATCCCAGCACTTTGGGAGGCCGAGACGGGCGGATCACGAGGTCAGGAGATCGAGACCATCCTGGCTAACACGGTGAAACCCTGTCTCTACTACAAAATACAAAAAAACTAGCCGGGCGAGGTGGCGGGCGCCTGTAGTCCCAGCTACTCGGGAGGCTGAGGCAGGAGAATGGCATAAACCTGGGAGACAGAGCTTGCAGTGAGCTGAGATCCAGCCACTGTACTCCAGCCTGGGTGACAGAGTGAGACTCCGTCTCAAAAAAAAAAAAAAAAAAGAAAGAAAAGTTAGCCTCTGTGTTGCCTGTGTTGCCATGATCTACCTTTGTTAGTACCTGTGCCTGCTCTGTCATTTTGACCATAGGTTAACAGGCTCCAACTGCATTGTGGACTGGGCCCACACCTATGCTGAGATGATCAGTGTTTCCAACTGTTGGTTCTGTACCACCCTTCCAGCAGCAGCTGAAGACGGCCGGCCTTGGCACATGCATTCAGCATCTGCGGAGAACTGGACATGGCTGGAGACTTGGGGTTCCATGGCCAATGCCTGGAACACGATGCAGCAAGCTTTGGACAAAGGACACTGCAAGACCCACAGCACGCCTGCCCCCTGGCTGGCCCATAGTGCTTATGATGGGTGGAGCTGGCTAGTGGGGGAACATGTAGTACCCCCAGCCCAAGCACCGCGGTGCAGAGAGCTACATTGGGGTAACACCACTGTGTGGGATGGATATCCGTCACAGCCTGTGTAAACATAACACATGTCATCACACTGAACATATGGTGGAAAAGCGGTCCCACCAAGGTTGGTCCCTGATGGATTTTGTGCCCCCCTGGGAGTTTATGGGTCTGTGGGGACACAGGGTGGCCTTACCTACCAGTGGACTGAATTGGATGCTGTGCCTGGGGGTGACCTTATGTACCTGCCACTGTTCTCCCCATGTTGCCCAGATGCCTGCATAAATGGGAGGTGCTATGCTCTTAGCTTTTGTGAGTGCGACGAGCCCCCTGGTGGTTCTACCCCTTGACAATGACTATCCCTGGAGCAGGTGTCATAACTGTAGAAGTACAAGTTACTGCTCTTGCACAGCACACCACTCAGATTCTGAATTCCACCTGAGTGACACTCCTCCTGTTAATGGATGAGGTTGATTAGATCAGAAAGGTGGTGTTGCAAAACCAAATGGCCTTAGACATAGTAACTGCTGCCTTTTACGAACACAACGTTGCACCTTTATCCCTAACAATCAGCAGAACATAACAGCAGCCCTGCAAGGGGTGTCATGGGAGATTAAGGCGGTCAAGAGCCTTGCTGATGAACCCTGCAGAGAGGGTGGGCATCCTAGGCTCTGGCCTATGCTGGGCCCTAATAGTCATGAGTAGCAGAGCTGGGATCCTAGTAGTGAGCTACTGCTCTCCGTATTGTTGTTGTGAGTTATGGATTCAGGGCTCTACCCTATGGGTATGTGTCCCTGCCCAGGGGATGTCCCTGGCCTAAAGGGTGGAAAGTAAGGGAAATGGCTGTGCTTTAGTCAGGAGTAGGCTGGGGTAGACTTCCAGTGCATCATGACTCAGCAGGTTTGGAGCATAGGCGCACAACCCTGCACATTTATGTAACTATGTCACGTGAGTCACATTAGGTGATCACCCACATGAGCTTGTGCTTGACTTGGAGCCACTATTGTCTGTAAAAGGTATAATTACCCTGCTAATGCTGTACATATGGCTTGCTCGTGCCCAGAGAAAGAGTAAAGCCATGTTGAAATTGTCTACAATTCCTTGAGTGATTTCCAGCTACCCGCCACTCACTCATTGACTCCCCTTGGACCTCAGTTAGAACCTGACAATAGCTTTTAAAGATATAATAAGATTGCATACTTAATAGACTACAGTATAGAATACAGATAACTTTTATATGCATTGGGAAAACAAAACAAATCCTATGGCTCACTTTATTGCAACATTTGCTTCACTAGGGTGGTCTGAAACCGAACCTGCAGTATCTCTGAGGTATGCCTGTATATGCCCCCACTGCAACCAATATGTATTACATATTATAGCATTTGTCATATGTAGTTACAACTGACTGTTTCTCTGTCTCCATCACCATACTTGATGTCCCCGGATTGTAAGAGCTATATATTTCCCCAGCAGTTTTCCTATTGTACATTACAGTGAAATTTTATTGTACAAATAAATGGATAACTACATATAAAGGTCTTTTCTCAATGCCTAGGAAAGAGTAAGGGGTCAATATATTTCAATTTTCTCAGTCTGCGGTGAAGATGATGGTGTTACAATCTCCTAGTAAAGTTCCCTCTACTTTTTATTTTGACTTTCTGCATGAAGTACCAGGCCATTAGGTGAGTCTTTTTACGTAGATGAAAGCCAATTTTTACTGCTCAGTTTCAGAACCCAAACCCCAATAATCTCCTCATAATAGGAGATTAAGTCCCTATTTCCATTTCTGGGCCTTCTTTTAAAAAGTGAACACTAGAGAAAAATGTCCATAACAATAGTTCAAGATACATTCTTCAGACACTACAATGCCATGATGACATGGGTAAACGCGATTCTTCCAATAAACATGCTCATGGCTAGAGATTTGTTAAATTTAAAATATTTTCCAGACTGGGTGCAGTGGCTCATTATTGCAATCCCAGCACTTTGGGAGGCCGAGGCAGGCAAATTGCTTGAGCTCAGGAGTCTGAGACGAGCTGGGCTAACATGACAAGACCCTGTCTCTACAAAAAATACAAAAATTAGCTGGGCATCATGGTGCATGCCTGCAGTCCCAGCTACATGGGAGGCTATGGTAGGAGGATTACCTGAGCCTGGGAGGTTGAGGCTGCAATGAGCCATGATTGCACCATTGCACTCGGGCCTGGGAGACAGAGTGAGACTCTGTCTTGAAAAAAAACAAAACAAACAAACAAAGTGTTTTTGTTTTTTATTTTTCCCCTTAAAGATCCACTAACTCGCAGAGGTTTCCATAAAGATACCTGGTATCTGGTATTTCACACCTATTCATAACTAGAATATGAGTCTTTATCTTTCAGTATTTCTTTTTTTCCCTTTTGAGACAGGGTCTCACTCTTTTACCCAGGCTGGAGTGCAGTGGCATGATCTGGGTTCACTGCAACCTTAACTTCTCCGGGATCAGGTGATCCTCCCATCTCAGTCTCCCCAGTAGCTGGGACTACAGGTGCACACCAACATGCCTGGCTATATATATATATATTTTTTTGTATTTTGTAGAGAGGGTGTCTAGCTATGTTCAGGCTGGTCTTGAACTCCTGGGCTCAAGCAATCGGCCCACCTCACCCACCCAAAATGCTGGGATTACAGGCGTGAGTCACCGTGACCAGTGTTTCTTAATAAGGACACTTCAGATATTCTGGACAGCAAAAGTCTTTGTTATATGGAACTATCCCCTGATCCACTGGAAACTTTATATTCCTGGACCCTCTTGATAGTTCTCTCTCTCCAATCACTGTGGCAGCCAACAATGCCTCTACACATTTCTAAACTGTCTCTGGCAGGAGTGAGGTGTGGGAAAACAAAATTTACCACACTTGGCTGAGAATAATTTTGAGTTGGATCATTCATGTAACTTCTAAAATGTACTGATTTATCTAATACAATTATTATTTTGCTGCTGATACCTCACTCATGATAGCAAGGCAGGGAAATTGCAAAGATTACTTCTTCCCCTCTCAAAATGACCTGTCATTTTGAACATACAGCAATCAAATGTTAGAAAAGTCAACAATTGCATTAATTGTTGACCATACGTACATTTGCTAAATGTTATCTTTGAACCATTTTTACACATACTAAGATTTAAGCTAAATATGCAGACTTTGGAACACCTTAAAATATGAAGGAATGACTCTGAAAAATAACAACTCTTCAAGAATTATGACCAAGAGGTATTTTCAATTGAACAGGAATTATGCAAAATGTATACTTTGAATAAATTTATGTTAGCCATTCTACTTTGGCTTATGAGGTATAAGTTACTGAGAACTTTAGTTTTAATACCATAAGTGGGTATTAAATACTTTCAATTGCTTTTTTCTCATTGTAAAACAAAATTATGAAAATGAAGACGAATCATGTTGTATTTTGATGATAAGAATGGTAAGTCACAGGTAAGCCCATAATGCACGGGAATTCTTGCCTTTCTTATTATAACATTTAACCTCACTGCAACCAGAAAAAAATCAGTGAAATAAACAATTCAAATACATCAAGTAACAAGGGCTTCTGAAGTACAGTATTTCTTGAGTTGAATGGAAATGTTAATTAAGTCCTTATTTAGACTGAAAAATCTAAGCTTTTTTGTTATAAAATAACTGCTCTGGCAGACTTCTTGCACTGTTCTAAAGAGGTCAGGCACTTCTGCCTTTCCTCTTTGTACCCTTTTGCCCAACACCCTTTTTTATTTTTAAAGAATATTTATTATGCATTATTTTAGTACCTATAGCACTACACTAGGCACTCTGAATTGTGTCAGGGTAAAAAATGAAAAAAGCAAAAAAAAACCAAAAAACAAAAAAACAAACAAAAAAAACCACGTTAAAAAACCCTCTATTTAAAAAATAATTTATTTTCCAGAGAGCAAAAGCTTTAAAAAGAACTAGATGAAACAGGCATGCATGCTGCAAGTGATAAAGTGGCAAAGTAGGGCGGCAGAAAGAACACTAAACTTGAGTTAGAAAACTTGGGATCAGGCTCCTCCGAGTGACATTGGGCAAGGCATTTACATCTACTTCTCTTTTAAGTCCCAGCTTTCTTTTCTGTGAAATAAGAATAATAACATTTCTCTTAGAGTTGTTCTGGGAATTAAAAAGCTATCTCTCTGAAAGCACCACCATAGTATAATGACTGGCACATAAAACCAGCCACTCATTAAATGTTTCTTGTCCATAAAGCCCAGAAATGAAAAACAAGGTAGGATTACTATCTGGTGAAGTTTTTCATCATGTTAGGTTAACTGGTCAAAATTTCATAATCTCTGTGGAGAAAAAGCCCTGATCTTCAACAGCAGAAAAGCCCTAGTTTTCTTCAATTAAACCTGTTTCTGCCAATCCATTCTCCACTTTCAGTACTATTCTGTGCGGCCCAGCAAAGAAAAAGGTTCAGGGGTACATGTGCAGGTTTGTTACACACGTAAACTTGTGTCACAGGGGTTTGTTGTACAGATTATTGTCACCCAGTAGTTATTTTTTTCTGATCCTCTCCCTCCTCTGCCCTCAAGTAGGCCCTAGTTTATGTTGTTACCCTCTTTGTGTTCATGAGTTCTCCTTTAGTGCCCACTTATAAGTAAGAACATGTGGTATTTGGTTTTCTGTTCCTGCATTAGTTTGCTAAGGATAATGGCCTCCAGCTCCATCCATGTTCCCATAAAAGACATGATCTTGTTTGAAAAAGTTGTATCTTATGGCTATATATTAATTGTAGTAGCCAAATGAGAACGTATTCTTTATTGTATTAGGAAGATGAGTGGGTCTACTAGGGTAGTTATGAGAGGTAGAGCCAAAAACAGAAGACAAGCATAATAAGAAAGGAGCAAAAAAAAGTTAAAGAGCTGTTTCCAACTGTGGCACTATTTACATTTTATATAATACTTTGCTGTGGAGGGTTATCCTGTGCACTGTCAGATGCGAAGCAGCATCCCTGGCCTGCAGTCAAACCCCACCAGTAATGTCAATTGAGAATGTCTCCAGATATTGTCAAATGTTCCTTTAGGGGGCGAAATTCCCCTGGATGAGAACCACTGATTTAGATGGTAATAGAAGGCAGGAGGAAAAAGAGTGAGGTAAGTAATAATACTGCCCACAAAATTCACAATTAAAAAGAAGCACAATTTTAAAAGACTTATCAATGCAAAAATGATATATATATTTATATAAATCATGTCAGAGGAAAACTATCAGTATAATTCTCCAGTATATAATACAGTATCTACCTGATACCATACAAGAATAATGAATGCAATGCAATGAACTGTGTCAAAGGTCAGAAGCTGAGAGAAGGGAAAAATGAATTGTGTGGGGGTAGAGAAAAAGATATGAAAGCGAGTAAGCTCAAGAGTAACTTTTTCAGTATGCCGATTAAAATTTTCCTTTTAATTATTTTATTTATTGTTTTTTCCAAAACAATAACCGAAGAACTCATGGCAGTGGATTTTGCCCCTTTTATGGGTAGGCAGGTGGTCAAACAGGTTGAGATGATCAGAAATAAAGGGTTATTGGAAAGCAAAGTCAGATTAAGACACAAAAAGTCTTTGCCAACTTCCAATTCTGTCTTTTTTATATTAACTTGCAATAATTCTTTTTCAATTAGATGTACTGTGAATGTCTTCTCTAATTTGTAACTTGTCTTTTCATTCTTTTTAAGGTGACTCTCGATGAAAAGAATATCACAATTGTAATGCAATACAATTTAACCACATTTTCCTTAATGGCTTTTTCATTTTCTCTCTACTCGAAAGATACTCTCCTAAAATTTGTATAGTTTCGCTTTTCATATTTAAGTCTCTACTCCACTTAGAGCTGATATTTACATATGATATAAAGTAGGGGTCAAATTTCATTTTCCTCTTAATGGATAATCAACGATCCCAGTATCACTTATTGAAAAGTCAACCCTTATCCTAATGCTAGCTCTTTTATATACCAACTTACCACCTATAGATAGATGTTTCTAAGCAGTCTATTTTGTTCCATTGGTCAATCTGTCTATCTTTCACCAGTATCACACTCTACTAATCACTATAGCGTTACATTAAATCTTCATATAAGTCTCCCTACTTTGTTCTTCTTCCTCAGGAATGTCATATCATTATCTTTAATCTCGTATTTCTTTATTAAACAGACTTATTTTATATTCTCCCTGATAATTTTTAATATATAAAATATTTATGAGTCTTTCTTTAGAATATGGTTTCTGACACTCATTCATGATGCCTTGGTTTATAATTTTTGACAGTAAATTCATATTTTGGGGGAATTTTACCTGTGGAAATTTTGAAGGCAGATTCCTTCAACAAAAATTTATGTTTGCTTCTGCCAGCTATGTGGGACTACCTTAAGTTCTTGTCTTTAATTTTTGTTTTTTGTTTTGTTTTGTTTTTTGGTATCACTTATGTAGTGTGAACTTCAGTAGCAAACCCACAATACCAGCTTGATATTCAAATGATCAAAGAGATATTTCATTCCTATGCGCAATGTCAAGGTTTAAATTAACCAATTTTCCTTGCAGTGTCATGGGAAATGATAGCTGATTTTAATAGGTACCCTTCCAATAAAGATGTAGATATTTGGACGTCCATACTGAGGGGACCTGAAGAATAGACTCTACCTTGGATGTGTCCAGGATTTTGACTGTCTCCTGTTCCTCTTTCAATAGGAGGCCATGAAAACAAAATTGTAACCCAGAATTTACCAGGTTCAGCAAGTATCCTTAAAGCTTACCTCTCTGAACACTATTTTTTATGTAGGGTTTGTGTTTGTTTGTTTTAGCCTCTTAGTATTTGCCATCTTTCCAGTTCATAGTTGCATATAAACACTATTTTTATATTTCACATTATTTTTAGTTGTTTATCATGAAATATCAGGGTACCTAAGTTCACCATACTAACAAGACATAAAGTTTAAATTTTATTTTTTTCCCCTCAGCTTTATCCTTTACCTTATTGCTTTTAGAATGTCTTTAATCTTTTTTCTTTCTGGTTTCAAAAAGTAACAAATACTCATTTTGAACAAAATTCAAATGGTATGGAAGTATGAAAGTAAAGAGTTGTAGCCCCCATCCCTCCCTCCACATAACCCCAAGGAAAAGACACTGTTAATTGTTGGCTCTTATATAATATTTATAATTTTATAAATTGTTAGGCTCAGTGGACTTACCACTGTATGCCACCACTCAATATGCTGTACAAGCTTAAATTTAGAATGCCCCTATGTAGCTGTTATGCTCGTTAAAGGAACTCAATATATGAACTGGCTTTGGGCCACCATTTTCTCTGGCTATGTGCTGAAAACCTGTGGTAACTTATTTAAAGGATGGCCTGGTAAAAACATTCCTCCTACCATAAAGGTTATTTGATGTGAAAAAAGACTGCCAATGTTTGTTTTAAAGCTTGTGTATTTTATTCAAAAATGGCTCAAATGTAGTTTTTGGTAAACTTTTGGAAACAAGGACAGAGGCTCTTTAAAAACTAAAATTAATTTCTGACAGAGGTAAGTCATAGAGTCTGCAAGAAAATCTGCTGCAAAATTTATTCAAGAAACAAACTGAAAAAAAAGTAATATTTATATCAACCATGGTTTCAAGAAATAGTGATAAAGACAGGAAAATAAATAGGCGGAAGACATTTTTTTTCTATATTATAAAAAGCTGAATGCAGAATGAGAGAAAAACTACAATTAAAAAAAAGCTTTACAAGAAAGGAAATGTAATTATAACTATTTGGTGTTGCAGAGAATATTTATATAACATCAATAAGGAAAATATTTGTTTTTGGTTTAACTAACTATATTTCAAGGATGGGATAACAAAGAGGTACTAGGTGGTAGAAGTATGCTAAGTCATCTTCCGTGATAATAGACAAATGACCTATAACTTCTTTCTATAACGTCTCATATTGGCAAACCTAGAGCTAGCAGTTAAAAAAGAAACGTATTTAGGAACAGGTACCTGAACAGTAGAAAACAATTTTTTTTTGAGATGGAGTCTCACTGTCACCCAGGCTGGAGTGCAGTGGCACGATCTCGGCTCACTGCAGCAACCTGTGCACCCCGGGTTCCAACAATTCTCCTGCCTAAGCCTCCTGAGTAGCTGGAATTATAGGTGCCTGCCATCACGCTAATTTTTGTATTTTTAGAAGAGGTAGGGGTTTCACCATCTTGGCCAGGCTGGTGTTGAACTCCTGACCTCATGATCCACCCGCCTCAGCCTCCCAAAGTGCTGAGATTACAGGTGTGAGCCACCGTGCCTGGCTAGTAGCAAACAATTAAAAGCAGTTATCTGCAGATGAACTCCAAGGGTTGGGGCACTCGGTACTATTTAACATGTACACATAATACATGAATAAAAATTTTAAAAGGAGAAAAGAGTAAGGTCATAATAGAGAATCTAACGATGCATATGCATTTTCACTCGACCTTGTGTTTTAGCACCCAAGAAAGGCAATGTGATGTCATGAGTGCTGGATTCTGATACATACAAATCCCAATTTGAATTCTGGCTCACTAACTGACTAACTTGAAAGTCCTTGAGCAAGTGAGTTAATGTTTTTTAGAGTATATTCCTTTATATAGAATCTGGAAATAATGATTCCTATCATGCAGATTTATTTTGAGGCCAAACTATAATCTATATGTAGCACAGGCACTTAAAAATGCTCAATTAACAGCAATTTCTATCATTAATCATTCTCTCTCTTCTTGCCAATAATAACTACATGAAACCTCATGTATCCTACGACTTCATTTTCATTTTGAAATCTGAATCACATACCAATCAGTTAAACGTTATCATCTATACTTTACAGTGAAGGAAAAAAAGATGAACTTGCCCAAATTCTCCTATTAGTAAGAAATTAAATTAGCAACAAAACTGTATACTCTTAGTTTACTTAATGTCTGATGTAAACAAACAGGAAAGCATAGAAAATTAGAAGTGATAGTCTATTCTGCTTAGTAGAATGTTTTAACCAGTAAAGTTAGCTATAAGGTGATTAATGGTGGGGGAGATAGAATAAAATTTCCAAACAGAAAATAACTGTGAATCTAGGTACCAGCCCAAAGCCCAAGGTTTTCTAATACTCAAAAGATAAAAAGAAACTTAATTCTTTATACTGAAAGTAATATATATAGACATATATTTTTTGAAACAGGGTTTCACTCTGTCACCCAGGATGGAATGCAGTGGCACCATCAGAACTCACTGCAGCCTCAGCCTCCAGGGCTCAACCCGTCTTCCCACTGCAGCCTCCTGAATAGCTAGGACCACAGGCACAAGCCGGCACGCACCACCACACTCAGCTAATTAAAAAAAAAAGTTTTTTTTTTTGCCTTGTCTTTATGAAAAATACAGAAAAATAGCTGGGCATGGTGGCGGGCGCCTGCAATCTCAGCTACTCGGGAGGCTGAGGCAGGAGAATCGCTTGAACTCGGGAGGTAGAGGTTGCAGTGAGCCGAGATAGTGCCACTGCACTCCAGCCTGGGTGACAGTGCGAGACTCTGTCTCAAAAAATAAAAATAAAATTTTTGTAGAGACAGGGTATCACTATGTTTCCTAGGCTGGTTTTGAATCCTAAACTCAAGCCATCCTCCTGCCTCGGTCTTCCAAACTGCTGGGATTATAGGCGTGAGCCACAGTGCTCAACTTTAAAGTAAAATATTGCTAACAAGTTAGATTTAATAGTGATCATGTGCCTTCCTTCCCTAACTCTGTTATTCATTTGTACCTAGGCCCTCATAATTTTGTAAAGCATGCTCTAAAATTTATCTTTACTTTAAGATGACAAAGGAGAACAATTACATATAACTTCCAGGAATGTGGGCTTGAATGTAGTAATTTTTTACACTTGGTATCTGGCCTGATTATGATTCATGGGTCACAGGAAAAAAAACCTCACATGTCTCACTCCTATGATAACTACTCCCTACATCTCAAGCACACTGTTTAGGACACCATTAACAATCTGTGAACCAGTTTTGAAGGGCCAGATCTGCAAATCCAGGGCCATTACAAATGAAACAGAAAACGTAAACTTTCTGAGGGCAGAGACTTTGTCAGCCTTGTTCATTGCTTTGTCATCAGTGCCCACTACAATGCTCGGCAAATAGCACTTAGTAAATATTTGTTGAATGAATACATTTTTAAAAAGTAAATACTAATTCCTAAGTATTTATTTGAGTTTTCAATATACAAAGACAAAATGATACAGTACAAAGTAAAATAATGTTAATTTTAAAGCTAATGACATATTTCCTTAATTTAAAAAAATCACATAATAAAGATTGAATGAAGGGCTACCCATTCGAAATAAAAATTCTGCTTCTTACAGACATGCAAAGTCAATGTTATGGTTTAACTACTGTCTCATAATGTGGTACTTTTACCCACTCTTTATTAGTAAAAATAATAGTAATAGTAACTGTAACACTAATTTCTAACCTAAACTCTTATAGCCACCATAAAAATATAAGCTTTATACACATTATCTCATTCACTCTTCATAACAAACTTATAAGATAGGTATTGTCACCACACTTTACAGATGAAGAAACTGGAGTTCGAAGAAATAATTCGCCTATTTTGTTCTACAAAATGGTGAAAGCCAGATAAAATCAGTTTAACTCGAAAATACCTTGTTTTCCAGCAGAGACAGTTAACACACATACATAGGCTCACATTACATCTAGCATGTTGTCTTATCCCAGGCACTAGAGAATATTTGCCCACTCTTTCAACATTTTTGAACACCTATTATGGTCCAGGCACTATGCTAGGTTCCCTTAAAGATCACTTGTAATTCAGAAATACATACCAAAAAATGGCACATACCCAGATTCTTCTATAGAATCATAGTGCTGAGAAGTACAGTCTGAAAGTTTCTCCACTCTATACTTATCTATGTGTGATATGTGTGCTTTTGTTTGTCCTACTAAACCATATGCTTCTTTGAGGCAGGGTGATATCAGATTCATCTTTTTGGGTCCCCAAAAAAGGTCTAGCCTGGTGCTTTGGTCATAAGAAGCTTTCAATATACACAGCTAAATATAAAAATATACATAAATTGAACTAATTTTCCTTGGATAAGAAAAAATTCAAATAAAAATGTTATCTTCCAACTTTTGTCAATTATCTCACAACTTTTAAAAAAACCCTCACACAAGTGCCAAAACAAGGTAACTTTATTATTTTAAATATTTTACTTTATTGGTAAGGTTGAATACGATTGTTAAATTTTAATGGAAAATATAAAATATATTCTTATAAACAGAATAATCTATGTAAACAGGTTTTGTTTGCATTTCATATATTATAACCTTAGGTAATTTATTTTTAATAATACAGCTTTTCCCTACAATCCACATTAGCACATGTGATCACGTAGGGATAAAAAGATTCCATTTTAAAAAGTACAACAATAATTTTTCTATATTTCTCAGAGCTATTATGATTACAGAAATACATAAACACTTGATTCTGTAAGAATTATATGTAAAAAAAGAAATCACATCCTGACAGGACTGACACTATACTTTGCTTCTTAGTCTAGATAAAAATAAAATCAATTTGAAAGGACAGATTTTAATCTCAGATGTGACTGAGCACTTTTTTTTTTTTTTTTTTTTTGGTGGAAAAAAGATATGTGGCAATTCATGCTGTGCATTAGAGATCAGAATCTGGCCCTAAGTTTACATGATTGATGGGTTTCTATTTGAACAGGCACAAATGTGAATGGCAACTGTAATAATGCTTACAGAGCAACCTCAACCAGTTTCCCCTGTTATCTTCACCTTAATATTACTTCCACTATAGCAAAATGTTTTTGAAATCCACACATAAAATCCTATGCATTGCTTAAAAATAACACAAAACAATCTATACATACACACATTCAAAACATGATTCTAATAGGCAGGACAGACACTTATGTTAACTACTCGTTCGTGGCAAAGACCATTCAATACGCAGTTTCTAAAATTACGTGTTTAGCAAGGGTACAACTCATTCATTTTTTAGTCATAAGGAAACTCTGACGATAGAATAGCTCGTTATATAGTGGTATATTTTTTAATATATTCTTCACTGATCACATACACACGTATTTATTTCACTGGGCCTGATTTCTCACTGCAAATTCCGTCTGGCTCTAAAATCACAAACTTCCTTGGACTCGTTCTTCTTTGATAGAAAAGAAATACTGCAGCAATATCTTCTGGCAACCTGACAGTGGGCTGGCTTTAAGTGTACCCAGAAGAGAAAAAGGACACAGCCCAGAACACTGGCATGCGATAATGCCTTACTGTTATTAACCCTTGTTTTTCTATTTTTCCTCAAAATCGCAGGTAATTCTTCTTGATGTAATAATATAGAAATGAATATATATATATATATATATATATATATATATAGCAGAAATGAATCACTGGTAGGCATAAATTTACCTTATATATTTAATATAATTAAACCATACTTCTGGTATCTAGTAGTAAGATCTTAAGCAATTCATCCTATATAGTAATATTTGACCTTCCAACCTTATAAAATAATTATGGTAATAAAGGGAAGTAGCATTTACAGGTGTAAATTAACTTCTATGTTACGTGTCACAGGCTTTACCTATATTTTCACATTTAATATTCTAAAGCAACTCTGAGATACGTATGATCATTTCCACTTTACATACAGGAACACTGAAGATCAGAAGTTTGAAGTAACACAGTAATAAACAGCAGAACCAGGAATCAAACCTAGGTCAAAGTGACTACACTAATGATGAGATGAAATAATAAAGCGAACAGGTAAGTATGAAAGTGAAAAGACCCAGTAATTCCAATTCAAGTAATGCCAAGTAACTTAAATCACACTAATTCTCCCGTTGATAACAACCATAAACTGTGAAAAAATACTAAAGCCAATAAGCAAAACACAATTATTTGAAGACATACTACAGAGTGACCAAATGTGGGCAGAAATAGAAAGAGTGAGGATTTGACCCTTGAAAGAAGATAACATCACTGGGCAACATATAATTCTACATTTATATGGCTCTCCTGAGGTACAATGGTATATGAGCAAGTAGAACTTAAGCAGAAAGCCACAGTCTTACTTGCTTGAGGTATCAGAGGGCAGAATTCAGGGTTGAGAGAATGGCTGAAAATCGAGGGTTGGGGAGGGGGAGTCCAGAAAGGAAGAAAATACAGAGGAGGAGTATACAATATTTATATATCAATTCCTACCTAGGCTGGCACCTAAACTGTACATGCATGCATGGGGAAGACTCCAAAAACCCAATGGAAAGTAACAGCTGGAAAGCAAAAATAAGGATTTCTTCTACTGCCCGTTACATGAGACAAAGAGTTTCAAGTTTGAATCCCATCAAATAAAAGCAGATTATAACACCTCAGGCTTTCCACAGAAATCCATAAAGGACCACGTTTTAGGAGTAAATATTATATCCCTACACTAAGGAAGTCACCCAAGGATTACGAACAAAACCAAAATAGATCCACTCTCTAACAAAACATCAAACCAAACCTTCACTAGATAAATGTGAGCAGCTACTGATTTAACTGTTAGGAAAAAGGTCAATACTCTTCAGAAGAAGATAACAGAATCTAGAGTCTCTACAGTGTGTCATCTACATCTAATATACAATAAAAAATTTCTTAGAAATGTAACGAAACAGAAAAATACAAACCAAAGTCCACAGAAAAAGCAGCCAATGGAACAGACTCTGAGATGATTCATACATGTACCTTATGGCAGCTATTACTGAGAACATAAAGAAAAAGATAATCATAATAAATGCCCAAATAGCATTTCAGCAGAGAAATAAAACCAATAAAAAAGAACCAAGTATACCTAAAAATGGATAAAATTTTATATTATATATATTTTACCATAACAAATATTTTCCAAAAGCATCACATGCAAATTATGAAACTAAAAAGTATAGTATCAAAATGAAAAATTCACTGGATAGGCTTAACAGCACATTGGACATGGCAGAGAAACCAGCCAGTGAACTTGAAGAAACAGAGAAATTTCTAAAGAATAGTTCTGTGTAAGTTTTATTACATGAAATATGTGTGACAATTGCCTGAATACTATATGGGACATGACCAAAAAGAAGACGTAATACTAAAAATGTAGTAATGATTAGAAAGAGCCTTCACTAGAATGAGCTTTACTAGAATAAGCCATTGAATTAATGTTAACAATTCATAATGAGGTTGGGTGCAGTGGCTCATGCCTATAATCCCAGCACTTTGGGTGGCTGAAATAAGAGGATTGCTTGAACCCAAGCGTTCGAGACCAGCCTGAGAAACATGGCAAGACCCGTTTCTTTCTTTTTTTCTTCTTTTTATACTTTAAGTTCTAGGGTACATGTGCACAACATGCAGGTTTGTTACACATGTATACATATGCCATGTTGGTGTGCTGCGCCCATTAACTTGTCATTTATGTTAGGTATATCTCCTAATGCTATCCCTCCCTCCTCCTCCCACCCCACAACAGGCTTTGGTGTGTGGTGTTCCTCACCCTGTGTCCAAGTGTTCTCATTGTTTAATTTCCACCTATGAATGAGAACATGCGGTGCTTGGTTTTCTGTCCTCGCGATAGTTTGCTCAGAATGATGGTTTCCGGCTTCATCCATGTCCCTATGAAGGACATGAACTCATCTTTTTTTTATGGCTGCATAGTATTCCATGGAGTATATGTGCCAAGTTTTCTTAATCCAGTCTATCATTGATGGACATTTGGGTTGGTTCCAAGCCTTTGCTATTGTGAATAGTGCCGAAATAACATACGTGTGCATGTGTCTTTATAGCAGCGTGATTTAGAATCCTTTTGGTATATACCCAGTAATGGGATGAATGGGCAAGATCCCGTTTCCACAAAAAATCCAAAAATTAGCTGGGCATGGTAGCGTGCAGCTGTGGTCCTAGCTACTCAGGAGGCTGATATGGGAGGATCACTTGAGCCCAGGAGGTTAAGGCTGCACTGAGCCACGTTCATTCCACTGCACTCTAGCCTGGGTTACAATGCAAGACCCTATCTCAATATACGTGTGTGTGTGTGTGTGTGTGTGTGTGTTTGTGTAAGTAAATAAAATAAACTTGTTCATTTTGAAATGTCAATAATTTTTCTTAGTTTCTTACCCATAATATAACCCATAAGCCTTATCCATAAACATTACCCATAAATGTCAACAATTTCTCTTAATTTCTTACCCATAATAATAAAAGGTGGCCCTGGTTTAAGCGAATATGGAAAAGGAAATCTGACCTAAGTTCATTTACAAAGTATAACTATAAGTATGATTATAAATATAAATGGTATACCATCTCTAAAGTCGTAGGGCATTTCATTTGTTGATGCATGTAGTTTGTATCCTGTGGTCTTGAATCTGTAAACCTATTGTTTGAACTCTGACATCAAGTAAACAAAGCAAGCAAAATGATAGCTATTGCTTTAAATTTTAATAAATAAAGCTAGAGAGTAGATAGGAAAATGAATGATCGAGGAACTGTCGATGTCTAAGAAATGGTGGTGTCAAATATTACTAAGCAAAACATGTAGATCTAGTCATAGATCATGTCTTATCACAAGTGAAATAACCTCTTTTCAGAGGCTGAACAAAAGAAATTTGTTTTCAAAATTCATTTTTCTTTTCTAATTCTATTCCCAGTTATAAATCTATATCTATATACTCTATGTATACTCTATCATATATATACATGTATATGTTCCCCCAAAGATATGTTGAAGTCCTAACCTCTAGTACCTATGAATGTGAACTTATTGGGAAATACAGTCTTTATAGATGTAATTAAGATGAGGTCATACTGAATTAGGGTAGGCCCTAATCCAATCCTTATAAGAAGAGCAGAAGAGAAACAGACACACAGGGAGAATGCCACGTGATGATGAACACAAAGATTGAAGTAATATGTCTACAAGCCATGGAATGCCAAAAATTGCTGGCAACTCCAGAGCCAAGCAAAAGGAACAAATTCTCCCCACCAGCCTTCAAAAAGCAAGGCTCTGCCAACAACTTAGTTTTGGACTTCTAGACTCCAGAACTGTGAGAGAATAAACTTTTGTTATTTTAAGCTACATAATTTATGGTAATTTGTTACAGTAGACCCAGAACACTAATATTAATAGAACAAAATTATCTGTTTCTTTTTGTTTTTCCAGTGGAAATATTGAATCAGTTTTTCAGACCAAATAAACATCTGATCAACATATACATAAAAGAGATTTAATCCCAAGAAGATTCCTCAAATCACTCTGTCCTATAAATGGAATATTTCTCCAAATAATAGTGGTTGACTTCAGTTAAAATTTTAGAACAGTCCATGCTGTCTACATTTTTAAACAAAATTTGGAATGTACACAGTTTCTATGAGACTCAGGTTAATAACTGTTGGTATAATTTTTCTAATGTGGTTTCTGGATAAATCACATTTTCATAGTTTTAAACATGAACTTTAAACTGCTTGTTTGGACATTTCAATGTGAACAAAATTTAGCAGCAGTAAAACAGATATAGTGATGTAAAACAAGTTTGGCATAAAAAGAATCATTGTTCTTTTTTAAGAATTGAGCTTGCTATGAAGAAACCTGTTTTCAATTATTTTGCAGAGTGGGATAACTATGTCATCTGTTTATTGAATTACATGTTATGCAGTGCTAAGAACCTAAGCTTATTACTTATATTATCTATTCCATTTAATCCCCACATTACATTATTATTAGCACTCAAATTTTAAAGACTTACAAATTGGGGGTGAAAAAAATCAACAATTTGCCCGTGGTCACACAGCTGGTAGAATGCATGGTTGTGGTTAATAAATCAGCCTTAATCAGGTCTGTCGATTTGTGTTCTTGTATGTAGGCATACCTCATTTTATTGTGCTTTGCTTTATTGTGCTTTGCAAATGGAAGTTTTATGACAGCTCTGCACTGAGCAAGTCCATCATTGCCGTTTTCACACACAGCATGTGCTCACTTCATGACTCTGAGTCACATTTTCATAACTGTCACCATATTTCAAACTTTTTCATTATAATATCTGTTATGGTGATCTGTGATCAGTGATCTTTGATGTTTCCACTGTAATTGTTTTGGGGCATCACGAACTGCCCCAATATAAGAGGGCAAACTTAACTGATCAATGTTGTGTGTTCTGAATACTCCACTGCCTGGCTGTTTCCCTGTCTCTCTCCCTCTCCTTGGGCTCCCAATCCCCCAAAATACAATACGAAATGAGGTTAAGTAATAACCTATAATTGCCTCTAAGTGTTCACATGAAAGGAAGAGTCACATGTCTCTCAGTTCAAATCAAAGGCTAGAAAGAATGAAGCACAGTAAGGAAGACACGTCAAAAGCCAAGACAAGTTGAAAGCCAGGCCTCTTGCGTCCAAAAGTTAGCCAAATTGTGAATGCAAAGGAAAAGCTCTTGAAGCAAGTTAAAAGTGCTATTCCAGTGAATACACAAATGATAAGAAAGAAAAACAGCCTTGTTGCTGATACAGACAAACTTTTAGAGGTCTGGATAGAAGATCAAACTGACTACAACATTTCTTTAAGCCAAAGCTGAATCCAGAGAAAGGCCCTAACTCTCTTCAGTTCTATGAAGGCTGAGACAGGTGAGGAAACTGCAGAAGAAAGGTTTGACACTAGCAGAGCAAGTTGATTCATGAGGTTTAAGGAAAGAAGCTGTCTATACAACATAGAAGTGCAAAGTGAAGCAGCAAACACTGATGGAGAAGCTGCAGCAAGTTATCTAGAAGCTCTAGCTAAAATCACTGATGAAGGTGGCTATGCTAAATAACAGATTTTCAGTGTAGATAAAAGAGCCTTCAATTGGAAGAAGATGCCACCTGGGATTTTCATAACTAGAGGAAAAGTCAATGCCCCACTTCAAAGCTTCAGAGGAGCCACTGATTCTCTTGTTAGAGACTAATGCAGTTGGTGACTTTAGGTTCCAGCCAATGTTCATTTACCATTCAAATAATTCAGCGCCCTTAAGAATTATGCTAAATCTACTCTGCCTGTGCTCTGTAAATGAAACAACAAAGCCTAGAGGACATCTGTTTGCAGCATGATTTGCTGACTATTTTAAGCTTGCTGTTGAGACCTACTGCTCAGAAAAAAAAAAAAAAAATACTCCTTTGGAAAACTTACTACTCACTAACAGTATACCTAGTCACCCAAGAGCTGTGATTAAGATATACAAGGAGATTCATGCTGTTCTTATGCTTGGTAACATAACATTCCTTCTGTAGCCCATGGATCAACTCTTCTAACTTGAAAAGCCCATTGACTTTCAAGACTACTTAAGAAATGTATTTTGTAAGGCTGTATCTGCCTTACAAATAGTATCTGCCTTACAAATACAGATAGCGAATCCTCTGACGGATCTGGGCAAAGTAAACTGAAAACCAATTTACTTTGTCAAGTCAATTGATGTGGCAATATTCTTTGCTGTCTTATTTCAATATATTGCCATAGCCATCCCAATCTTCAGCCACAATAAAGGGTCTTGCCTGGATGTTGATGGCTGCTGACTGGTCACCATGACTGTGACCAGTTAGCAACCATCAACATCCAGGTAAGACGTTTCACTATCAAAAGGAGGCCAGCATGTGTGGCTTATGCCTGTAATCCTGGTATTTTGGGAGGCCAAGGCAGGCAGATCGCTTGAGCCCAGGAGTTCAAGACCAGCCTGGGCAACAGGGCAAAACCCTGTCTCTACAAAAAAATATAACAATTAGCCTGGTGTGATAGTGCATGCCTGTATTCCCAGCTATTTCAGAGGCTGAGGTGGGAGAATCACTTGAGTCCAGGAAGTCAAGGCAGCAGTGAGCCACGATTGCACCACTGGACTCCAGCTTGGAAGAGAGAGTGAGACCCTGCCCCCCAACCCCCCAAAGCATCCCCCCATTTTTAGAAAACTATTTTAAAATTAAGAAATGTGCATTGTTTTTTAAAGACATAATGCAATTACACACTGAATAGATTATAGCATAGTGCAAAGATAACTTGTAATGCACTGGGAAAAAAATGTGTGGCTTGCTTTATTGTGGTAGTCTGGAACCAAACATGCAATATCTCTGAGGTATTCCTGTAGCATTCTTATAAATCATACCTGCTATGTTCAACTGCCTTTCTAACCTCTAAAAGTTTTTACCAGTATAACTTTCCCTAAAAACGTGGAAAATAAATGAAATAGCACCTGGGATTAGAATTATAAATATCTATGGCTTATTAATTACTTGGTCACAAATAGAATGAAATTAATAAAGAACAAAGGGCTTAATTGTTAATAAGTTAAAGCTATATACCATTGATACAGTCTGAATAACTGAATAACTGAAGTTCAAAATAAGATGTATGTGGATGAGTTAGAAAAGGGAACGTAAGAAAAAGAAATTTGATAGTATAGTCAGTCTTCGGTATTCACAAGTTTTGCATCTAAAAATTCAAGCAATCTTGGATCACATATATTCAGAAAAAAGACAATAAAAATAACATGACAACAATAAAAAATAAGCAGAGTAAAAAAATATAACAGCTATTTACCTAGAATTTACGTTGTATTCGGTAGTATAAGTAATATAGAGATGATTTAAAGTATAAGGAGGATATGTGTGAGTTATATGCAAAAACTGCACCGTTTCATATAAAGGACTTGAACATCCCTGGCTTTTGGTATTCATAGGGGGTTCTGGAGTCAATCCCCTGCAGATACTGAGGGAGAAATGTATACTGCTTATGAGGAAGCATGGTTTATAGGAATATTTCTACTAATTAAACAATGGTCAATTTTTAGTAGTTTTAAAAAATACTTAAGTGAATTATACCAAACTAAGAAAATATTTAAATAATATTTAAAATGCAATTCTAGGAAAATGAGTTTTAGAAACAGTTGATGAAAGTGCATAAAGGGTTATAAGAAAGAATTTTCTGCTTCTGAGAGCTGTTATACTAAATTGGCTTGCTGAAGGAAGCAGTGGAATCTATTTCTTTGAAGATCCTTACAAATAGAAGGCATACATTATCAGCAATTCAGAAAGGTTTAGGTGTGTCTCTGTCAGAAAACAGCCAGTGGATATAACCACCTCATGGTTCCATAAACTCTGGTGACTGCATAATAATACTATTGTTATAATTGTGAGGCAAGGGCAACACAGCTGCTTTTTCTTTGGTGATCAGGATTTGCTGTCCAAAAAGTTGCAGAATAAATTGAATGTAATTAGATGAAATTTTCCCCAACAGAAAAGCAAGAATTAATTTTGACTCTAGTTACTGAAAGAAAACTCAGAATCTCTACACCGGGATTTTTAAACATTTATCTTCTTCTTTATCTAGAGAAAGCATTCCTCTTATGTGAAACTTAAAAGCAGACATGTTTTTATGGATGACCTTAGGCTGATGAGTTGAATTAACACTAAATAAAAAATTCTAAGCATATATATAGTTTCTTTGTATAAAATCCCTTGAAAGATTACATTTTAGAGAATTCTACTTAAATTTTTTAAAGTGTATATTTTTATTTCACTTTATTTTCATCTACTTAAGTCTTTATTTTTCATGAATGAAGAAAAGCCAGATTCCTTATACATTTAAAAATATATATGGTGAATTTCTTTCCAAGCAAGCTTTTCTTTTAAAGGTAATGTAATTAATTTGAAATTTGAAGGTGGCATTGTGATCCACAATCCTTGCCCAAATGCTCTTTTGGGAGCAATAGGAGCTGTCATAGAATTAACTAAAAGTTCAAGTAAATATTTTGATATGGAATTTTCACAAAATGTAAAGCTGTGAGAATTGTAAAGGGATAGCTTCCCAAGATTTTGGAGCACTTTATATTAGCTGTTAAAGAAAAGGGAGGAAAAATGCTGGGATACCTTTAACTACATAAAATTCACAAATAGTATGAACAACTCTAAAATAAATAGAAAATAATTAAAATAATTCTAATTTCTAATTTTATTTAGTACTTACAGTTATATATGTGTCCAAGATAGATGTGAAAAAGTCCTGTGTTCAAATATAGGTACTTAATTTTGGTTATTTAAGTCCTTGTTCTGTATTTAAGGATTTAAGATAGTCTTATTCTATCTGTTACTCTGGAGGTAAGGGCAAATGCATCTTAATGTAACTTCTGACATGCATGGGTGTTAAAAGAGGAAAAAAAGAAAATAAAGAAATAGCTATGCATACATAAATTCCTACAGTAAATAAGGCTTTTCATTTTAAACTAAAACCCAATATAATTCTACTTGCTTCTACATGATTAATAACAGAAAACTCATAGTAGAAATATTTCATTGCTTGCCTCCAAAAAATTGTTGACATCCTCTGTCGCCATCTGCCATGGTGGTCATTCCTCTGTGTTTGATGGAACTAAAGAAGTATTAGGGTTCTACGGATTGATGAAGGGAAACAGTCTGTGCTCTTGTTGATTTCTGGTATTTATTTTCTTGGTCCTGTTAAAAAGGATACCAGGGTAAATTTACCAATTTTGAACACATCCAGTTATTCCGTATTCTTTTACATTCACATTTAAGGAAGTTTTGAGATTTTTATGCAGTCTCATTTAAAAATCATAGAATTGTAGAATCTAACAGAAAGGGCTTGTTAAATTTAAGACTGAAGATTCAAACAGAGCTATTATCAATCAGGTAATTCAATCCACTTTACAGTATAGAAAACCAAAATCAAAAGAGGTTAAATAAACCATGTTATAGTCAGTTAGTGGCAGATCGGACATAAGAAAACAGTTCTTTTTACTCCAAGTTTGGGGGCTCTTTCCTCGAGCTGGGGCTCTTTCCCTCTTTGAGAAAAGAGAGGCAGGCTGGTAAGAGCACTATAATGACCAAGCTCATTTCTTAGCCCTAATACTTAGGGAAAAATCTAGAACAAAACCCAAAAAACATGATAGCATAATATTTAGATTATCAATTCATAGCACACCATTCACTCAACAGATACCTAAAAGATATTATTTTGTTAAAATATAACTAGGACATTATTTTATTAAAAAGTATCTATACAGTGTTGGCAACATAGTGAGACTATGTCTCTACCAAAAAAAAAAAAAAGAAAGAAAGAAAGAAACAAAAAGTGAGATATGGTGTTGCATGCCTATAGTCCTAGCTACTCGGGAGCCTCAACCAGGAGGATCACTTGAGGCCAGGAGGTCGAAGCTGCAATGCACTACAATCATGCCATTGCACTCCAACTAGGTAACAGCGAGATGCTTTCTTGAAAAAAAAAAAAGTATCCATATGATCACACATCATCAAATTTCTGAGTTTTATCCACTGTCATGATCACTTATCTTTTCCAATCCTCACCACTGCAAACATCTACTACTCTACTATCCACAAAAGTCGAGTGATTTTTAAAAATTATCTATAGAGAAACAGAATGACAGTTTTAAAAAGAAAACTGAATTTCAGACTCCCTTGTTCAAAATTCCCCAAAGACTTTCCATAACATCTAAGGCAAGGACTTGGATCCTGGTTACCTTTCTGAAAGCCTATCTGATGACTCTTCCTCTTGTTTCGTATTCTATAGCCTTAGTGGCTTTCATGTTCTTCACACATGCTAAGCACGCTCTTGATTTAAGTCTTTGACCTTTGTCTTCTCTTAGATTGGAATGTCTCTTTAGATAACCACATGTCCGTTCCCACTGACTAAAACACTCTTTTTCCTTGAAAGTTCCTGGAATGTTTCTGGATCTACTCAAATATCACTTCCCAGAGAGGATTCTCTCACCAGTCTAGCTAAAAAACCTCCGCCTCTGACTTTTACCCTTTTCGCCATTGGCCCTTATTCTCTATATCCATACCTGCTTCATTTCCATTCACAGTATTTATAATTCCTAGATATTATGTAGCCCCACCATCCCGGTGAAGCCAGATGTCATTTGGAATTAAGTATTTTTGGTATTTTTAAGGTAATATAGTACATGTACTATAATTATGCAACATCTCCTACTCTTCTCCCCTCCCATCCAAGAGGTCTGGGAAGGCACCCTGAAGTCAAAAACGTTAATAACCTGGCAGTAAAACATATATTCATTCTAAGTGAGATTTTTTAAAGACTATAACTAGGGGCAGAGCAAGATGGCAGAATAGAAATCTCCACTGATTGTCCCCCCAAGCAAGGACATCAATTCAACAACTATCAAAAAAAGCATATTCATAAGACTCAAAAATCAGGTGAGCACTCACAGTACGTGGCTTTAACTTCCTATCACTACATGAGGCACTGAACAGGAAAAACAGTCTCAAATAGCTGATGCCACCTCTCCGGCAGCAGAAGCATGGTGTGGAGAATGTTTGGTGTGCTGGAGAGAGAGAGAGTGTAGCATTTATGAGGCACTGAGCTCAGTGCTGCCCTATTATAACAGAAAACAAAACTAGACCAAACGCAGCTGATGTCCATCCAAAAAGCGAGCATTTTAACCGGGCCTGTTTAGCCAGAAAGGAATCGCTGATCCCAGTGGTCCAAACTTGAGTCCCTGCAAGACTCATCAGTGCAGGCTAAAGTGTTCTGGAGCCCAAAATAAACTGGAAAGGCAGGCTAGGCCATAAGGACTTCAACTCCAAGGGAAGTCCTAGTGTTGAACTTGGGCCAGAGACAGTGGACTGGGGGAGCGGGGGAATGGGACTTACTGAGACACCAGCCAGGGTGGGGAAGGGAGTGTTGGCATCACCTCCTCCTAACCACAGGCTGTACAGCTCCTGGCTCTGAAAAAGACCCATCCACTCCACTTGAGGAAAGAAGATGGAAGAATAAAGAGGACTCTGTCTGGGATCTTGGATACCAGCTCAGCCACAGTTGGGTAGGGCACCAGTTAGAGTTATGAAGCCCCCTTTCCAGATCCTGCTACTGAATGACATTTCTAGATACAACCTGGGCCAGAAGGCAACCTGCTGCCTTGAAGGAAAGAACCCAGTCCTGGTAGCATTCATCACCTTCTAACTGAAGAGACCTTGGGCCCTAAACAACCAGCAGTAATACCCAGGAACTACATTGAGGGCCTTGGGTGAGACTGTGAGACTTGTTGGCTTCAGGTGAGACTAAGCACATTCCTAGTTGTGGTGGGTACAGGGTGAGACTCCTTCTACTTGAGAAAATCAAAGGGAAAAGCAGAGGGAACTTTGTTTTGTACCTTAGTTACCAGCTCAGTCACAGGGGTTAGAGCACCAAGCAGGTTCTTGGGGTCCTAGGTTCCAGGACTTGGCTATCGAATAGAATTTCTGGACCTGCTCTGGGTCAGAGGAGAACGTGCTGCTCTGAAGGGTGAGTCTCAGGCCAGGCAGCATTCAACACAAGGTGACTGAAGAGCCCTTGGGCCTTAAGGGAACATCAGTGGTACAGTAATCCGCATGGAATGTGGTAGCGGGAGCCACAGGGTGAGGCTCCTCTGCTTTTAAATAGGGGAGGGAAGAGTGGGGAGGACTACGTCTTTTGAGTTCAGTGCCAGCTCAGCCACAGTACAATAGAATACCAGGTAGACTTCTAAGATTTTTTACTCTAGTCCCTGGCTCCTGAATGGCATCTCTGGACATGCCCGGGGCCTGGGGGAACCTGCCACTCTGAAGTGAAGGATACAGGCATGGCTGGCTTTGTCACCTGCGGATTGTAGAGCACCAAAGCCTTGAGTGAACACAGGCTGAAGCCAGGAAGTGGTTACAGCAAGCCTCAGGTGAGACCCAGTGCTGTGCTGGCTTCAGGTCTGACCCAGTACAGTTTTAGTGGTGATGGCCACAGAGGTGCTTATGTCACAATATCCCCAGCTCCAGATGGCCTAGAACAGAGAAAGAGGCAGAGACAGAGACGGGGGTGGAGTGGGACAGACGTACTCCATTCATTTGGAGAACGTGAGGAAAGAGAACAAGAGTCTATGCCTGGTAATCCAGAGAATCCTTCTGGATGTTGTCCAGGACCATCAAGGCAGTACCTTTATGAGTCTGTAAGAACTACAGCATTACCAGGCTTCGGGTGCCCCTAAAGCAGATACAGCTTAGATCACAACACTTAGATCACAACAATCAAGTCCTTCTGAGTATCTGGAAAGCCTTCCCAAGAAGGACAGCTATAAGTAAGTCCAGAAAGTGAAGACTACAGTAAATACTTAACACTTAAATGCCCAGACATCAAAGAACATCTACTAGGATCAACACCATCCTGAAAAACATGACCTCACCAAATGAAATAAATAAGGCACCAGGGAGGGACCAATTCTCGAGAAACAGAGATATGTGACTTCTCAGACAGATAATTCAAAATAGCTGTGTTGAGGAAACTCAAAGAAATTCAGGATAATATAGAGAAGGAATTCAGAATTCTATCTGATTAACTTAACAAAGAGATTGAAATAATTAGAAAGAATCAAGCAGAAATTCTGGAGCTGAAAAATGCAATTTGTCATACTGAAAAATGCATCAAAGTCCTTTAATAGCAGACGTAATCAAGCAGAATAAAGAATTAGTGAGTGTGAAGACAGGCTGTTTGAAAATACACAGAAAAGACAAAAAAAAAAAAAAAAAAGAAAAGAAAAAAGAAAAAGAAAAGAAAAAACAATGAAGCAAAGCAGGCTAGAAAATAGCCTCAAAATGGCAAATCTAAGAGTTATTGGCCTTAAAGAGAAGGTACAGAAAGAGATAGGGGCAGAAAGTTTACTCAAATGAATAATAACAGAGAATTTCCCAAACCTATAAAAGATATCAATATCCAAGTACAAGAAGGTTATAGAACACCATGCAGAATTAACCCAAAGAAGACTACCCCAAAGCATTTAATAATTGAACTCCCAAAGGTCAAGGATAAAGAAAGGATCCTAAGCAGCAAGAAAAAAGAAATTGCATACAATGGAGCTCCAATATGTCTGACAGCAGAATTTTCAGTGCAAACTTCACAGGCCAGGAGAGAAGAATGGCATGACATAATTAAAGTGCTGAAGGAAAAATCTTTTACTTTAGAATAGTATATTCGGTGAAAATATCCTTCAAACATGAATAAGAAATAAAGGCTTTCCCAGACAAACAAAAGCTTAGGGATTTTATCAACACCAGAACTTACTGCAAGAAATGCTAAAGGGAGTATTTTGATCAGAAAGAAAAGGACATTAATAAGCAATAAATCATGGAAAGTACAAAACTCACTGGTAATAGCAAGTACACAGGAAAACACAGAATATCATAGCACTGTAACTGTGGTGTGTAGACTACTCCTATCTTAAATAGAAAAACTAAACAATTAACCAATAAAAAACCATAACAAGTTTTCAAGACATAAACAATACAATAAAATATAAATGGAAACAACAAAAAGTCAAAACAACAGGGAGATGAAGTTAAGGCATAGAGTGTTTATCAGTTTTTTGTTTGTTTATGTAAACAGTGTTAAGTTGTTATCAGCTTAAAATAATGGGTTATAAGGTAGTATTTGCAAACCTCATGGTAACCTCAAACCAAAAAAACATACAACTAATACACAAAACATAAAAAGCAAGACCCAAGAAAATCACCTTCACTGAAGGGAAGACAGGAAGGAAACAAGACCACAAAATAACCAGAAAACAAATAACAAAACGCCAGGAGTAAGTCCTTACTTACCAATAAAGACACTGACTATAAGTGGACTAACCTCTGGAATCAAAAGACACTGAGTTGCTGAATGGATACAAAAAAGACAAGACCCAGTGATCTGTTGCCTATGAGAAATACACTTCACCTATAAATATACACATAGACTGAAAGCAATGGGATGGAAAAAAATATTCCATACCAATGGAAACCAAAAGAGCAGGAGTAGCCATACTTTTATCAGAAAAAATAGATTTATAGTCAAAAACTATAAGAGAGACAAAACTGGTCACTATATTATGATAAAAGGGATCAATTCAGAAAAAATAAAACCCACAATTTTAAATACATATGCACCCAACACTGGCACACCCAGATTTATAAAGCAAATACTATTAGAGCTAAAGAGAGAGATGAGCCCCAATACACTAATAGCTAGAGGCAGCCAGGTGCAGTGGCTCACGCCTGTAATCCTAGCACTTTGGGAGGCCAAGGCAGGCGGATTGTCTGAGCTCAGGAGTTCGAGACCAGCCTGGGCAACATGGTGAAACCACATCTCTACTAAAAAACAACAACAAAAAAGAAAGCTAGAGGCTTCATCACCACACTTTCAGCATCAGATAGAACAGATTGTCCAGATGGAAAAATCAACAAAGCAACAAAGCAACACTGGACAATCTACACTATAGTCCAGATAGACCTAATAGACATTTACAGAACAGTTCATCCAATGGCTGCAGAATACACACTTTTTTCCTCAGCACATGGATGATTCTCAAGGGAAGACATTAGGTCACAAAACAAGTCTTAAAACATTCAAAAAAGTAAAATAATATCAAGCATCTTCTCTGACCAAAGTGGAATAAAACTCGTAATCAATAACAAGAGGAATTTTGGAAACTGTACAAATACATGGAAATGTATGTATTTGTATGTATGCTCCTGAATGACCAGTGGGTCAATGAAGAAATCAAAAAGAAAATTGAAACATCTATTGAAACAAATGATAATGGAAACACAACAAGCAAAACCTATGGAATATAGCAAAAGTAGTACTAAGAGGGAAGTTTATGGCCATAAGTGCCGATATCAAAAAACAAGAAAACCTTCAAATAAACAACCAAAAAATGCATCTTAAAGAACTAGAAAAGCAAGAGCAAACCAAACCCTAAATAAGTGAAAGAAAAAATAAATAAAGATCAGAGCAGAAATAAATAAAATTGAAATAAACAAGATAGTTTTTTAAAAAGTTAAGCAAAATTAACAAACTTTTGGCCAGACTAGGAAAAAAAGAGAGAAGATCCAAATAAATAAAGTCAGAGATGAAGATGGAGACATTACAAATGATACCACAGAAATTCAAATGATCATTAATTGCTACTATGAGCAACCATATACCAATAAATTGGAAAATCTAGAAGAAATGGACAAATTCCTAGAAAAATACAACCTACCAAGATTAGACCATAAGAAATCCAAAACCTGAACAAACCAGTATCAAGTAATGAGATTGAAGCTGTATTAAAAAGTCTCCCAGTAAAGAAAAGTCCAGAAACTGATGGCTTCACTGCTGAATTCTACCAAATATTTAAAAAACGAATACCAATACTAATCTAACTACTCCAAAAAACAGAAAAGGGAATACTTCCAAACTTATTCTATAAGTCCAGTATTACCCTTATATCAAAAATAGACAAATACACATTAAAAAAAGAAAATCACAGATCAGTATTTTTGATGAATATTGATGCAAAAATCCTCAACAAAATACTAGCAAACCAAATTCAACAGTACATTAGAAAGATTATTCATCATGATCAGGTGGGATTTATCCCTGGGATGCAAGGATGGTTCAATATATACAAATTAATCAATGTGACACACCATATCAATAGAATGAAAGACAAAAACCATATGATCACTTCAATTGATGGTGAAAAAGCAGTTGATAAAATTCAACACTCCTTTATAATACACCCTTAAAAACTGGATATAGAATATACATTAGCATCAGAAAAACCATATATGACAGACTCACAGCTAGTATTATACTGAATGTGGAAAAACTGAAAGCCTTTTGTATAAGATCTGGAAGATGAAAAGGATGGCCACTTTTACCACTGTTACTCCACATAATACTGGAAGTCCTAGCTAGAAAATCAGACAAGAGAAAGAAATAAGGGGCATCTAAATTGGAAGGAAAGAAGTCAAATTATCCTTGTTTGCAAATGACATAATATTATACTTGGAAAAAATGAAAGACTACACACACACACACACACACACACACACACACACAACTATTCAAACTGATAAACAAATTTAGTAAAGTTGCAGGATATAAAATCCACATACAAAAAACAGTAGCATTTCAAAATGCAACAGTGAACAATCTGAAAAATAAATTAAAAAAGGAATCCTATTTACAGTAGCCACAAATACCTAGGAACTAACTTAATGAAAGAAGTGAAAGATCTCTATGGTGAAAATTATAAAATGCTGATGAAAGAAATTGAAGAGGACATCAAAAGAAACCAGAAAGATACTCCATGTCCATGGATTGGAAGAATCAATATTATTAAAATGTCCATACTGCCCAGTGCAATTTACAGATTCAGTGCTATCCCTATCAAAATACCAATGACATTCTTCAAATACACACACAAAAATTTTGTAAAATTTATATGGAACCACAAAAAATTCAAAATAGTCAAAGCTATTCTAAGCAAAAAGAACAAAACTGAGAAAATCACATTACCTGACTTCAAATTATACTACAGAGCTATAATAACCAAAACAGCATGGTATTGGCATAAAAACACACATATAGACCAATGGAACAGAATAGAGAACCCAGAAACAAATTCACACACCTACAGTAAATTCATTTTCAACAAACGTGCCAAGAACATACACTGTGGAAAAGACAGTCTTCAAAAATGGTGCTGGGGAAAATGAATATCTACATGCAGAAGAATGAAATTAGACCACTATTTCAAGCCATATAGAAACATCACATAGAAATACATTAAATATTTAAATATAAGACCCTCAATTTATAAATTTACTACAAGAAAACACTGGGGAAAAATCTCCAAGACATGGGTCTGAACAAAAATTTATTGAGTAATACCCTACAAGCACAGGCAATCAAAACAAAAATAGACAAATGGGATCATATCAAGTTAAGAAGTTGCTGCACACCAAAGGAAACAACAAAGTGAAGAGGCAACACAAAGAATCAGAGAAAATATTTGCAAACTACCCATTGGACAAGGGGTTAATAGCCAGAATATACAAGGAGCTCAACTCTGTGGGCAAAAATCTGATAATCTGATTTAAAAATGGGCAAAAGATTTGAATAAATATTTCTCAAAAGAAGCCATGGAAATGGCAAACAGGCATATGAAAAAGTGCTCAACATTACTGATAATCAGAGAAATGCAAATCCAAACTACAATGAGATATCATCTCACCTCAGTTAAAATGGCTTTTAATCAAAAGAAAGGCAATAATAACAAATGCTGGCAAGGATGTGGTAAAAAGGGAACCCCACTCTTGGTAGGAATGTAAATTACTAAAAGCACTATGGAGAACAGTTAGAGGTTCCTCAAAAACCTAAAAATAGAGCTACCACGTGATTCAGTAATCTCACTGCTGGGTATATACCCAAAAGAAAGGAAATCAGCATATAGAAGAGCTATCTGCAATCCCATGTTTGTTGCAGCACTGCTCACAATAGCCAAAATTTGGAAGCAACCTAAGTGTTCATCAACAGATGAATAAAACAAAGTGCGGTAATGATACACAATAAAGTACTATTCAGCCATCAAAAAGAATAAGATGTTGTCATCTGCAACAACATGAATAGAACTGGAGGTCATTATGCTAAGTTAAGCCAGGGACAGAAAGACAAAGCACGTTTTCACTTATGTGTGAGATCTAAAAATCAGAACTATGGAACTCATGGAGATAGAGAATAGAAGCATGGTTACCAGATGTTGGGAAGGGTAGATGGAGGGTCGGGGGGTAAGTGGGGATGGTTAACGGGTACAAAACTCCCCAAAAGAATGAATTAAGTCCTAGTGTTTGATAGCACAACAGGGTGACTATAGTTAATAGTAATTTTGTATATTTAAAAATAAGTAAAAATTGTTTATAACAAGATATCTTAGAAAAAAACCTAAAAGTATAATTGGATTGTTTGTAACACAAAAGATAAATGCTTGAGGTGATGAATACCCCATTTTACATGATGTGATTGTTACATGTTGCATGCCTGTATCAAAACATTTCATATATCCTACAAATATATACACATAAGTACCCACAAAAATTAAGATAAAAAATAAAAAAGACTATGACTAGTCTCATATCAGCTTTACTACTAAATGAGTCTGATTCAGCTTTTACCACTATTCGAGTTGTCAAATTTTCCAGTTTCCCAAGCTTTTTGATTTTAGAATTGCAGATAAGGGATTGTGGAACATACTACTAATTAATTTGTTAATTGCTTGTTTCTTCCACATAATGCATGTTCACAAGAACAAAGATTTGTTTTGTTTTTGCTCTGTAGTCCAGTGCCTAACAGATAATAATGACTGAACAAATATTAGTTAAGTGGACAAATGAAGGCCTCTGTAAGGATTAGCTTTGTTAGTTTTACATTTTAAGTAAATCCTGTCCTACAGTCATCTCTCAATTGAAGCAATAGTTGAACTTTTAAAAATATTATTAAAATTATTTCTCCTTTTAAGGCTCATTGAAAGGCAGAAGGATAGAAAAAATGTGATAAACCGTATATAAACTACAGGAAACAACACCTGGTCTGTGTAATATAGTGGGAAGAGTTCTCAACTAGAGTTCTAGAGATCTAGGTTGATTTCATCCCTTTCCTTTTTCTATTAACTATTTGCCTATTTATTATTCACCTATCCATCCTCCATTCATCCACTTCTTCCTCTTTGACTTAAATATCTCACCATTTTGGCTCGATTCATTATCTGTCAAATGAGTGGATAAAACTTGGTGATCTTCAGCCGTTCTCTGATTCTGCTAACAGTAAATAATTGGATAATATTTGACTATCCTAGAAGTTGGCTCACACTAGCTTTTCAATTAAATTTAAGCATGTTTGTTTGTTTAAATGTTACTGTAGCTTTGCAGGATAATGTGAAGTTACGTAATGTGATATCCCCAGTTTTGTTTTTTTTGCTTAGGATAGCAAAAAGTGTCACTTAGTGACACATTCGCCAAATATGTATTTTATGTAACAGTTACACAATACTGAATTTTTGTGTGTTTCTGTATGCCTAATAATAGCAAATGTTTATTGAACATTTTCTATGCACCAGAAACTACTTTAAGCTTTTCACATCCATTAACCTTACAACTCTCTTATTAGTCATGTGCTGTATAATGTTGTTTTGGTCAACTATCGACTGCATATATCACAGTGCTCCCACAAGATTATAATGAAGTCGAAAAATTCCTATTGCCTAGTATTTACTATATGTTTTAATTGTTATAGTAGAGTGTACTCCTTCTACTTATTAAAAAAAAAAGTTAACTGTAAAACAGTCTCAGGCAGGTCCTTCAGGAGGTATTCCAGAAGAAAGTAAGGTTATCACAGCAGATGACAGCTCCATGTGGGTTACTGCCCCTGAGATCCTTCCAGTGAGACAAGATATGGAGGTACAGGAAAGTGATATTGATGATCCCAACTCTGGTAAGCCTAGCCTAATGTGTGTGCTTGTGTGTGAGTTTTTAACCAAAAAGTTAAAAAGAAAATAAAAATTAATAGAAACAAGCTTATAGGATAAGGATAGAGAATATTTTTGCACAGTTGTACAACATGATTGTGCTTTGTGTTTTAAGCCAAGTGTTATTATAAAAGCATCAAGAAGTTACACAATTTAAAGTTTATAAAGTAAAAGTTACAATAAACTAAGGTTAATTTATTATTGTAGAAAAAAACTTTAAAAATAAATTTAGTGTAGCCTAAGTCTACATTATTTGTAATATCTACAGTAGTATACAGTAATGTCCTAGGCCTTTGCATTCACTCACCACTCACTCACTGACTCACCCAGAGCAACTTCCAGTCCCGCACGCACCATTCGTGGTAAATCCTCTATACAGATGTACCAGTTTTTATCTTTTATATCTTACTTTTATTGTACCTTTTTTGTTTAGATAGACAAATACCATTATGCTGTAATTCTCTACAGTATTCAGTACAGTAATATGCTGTACAGGTTTGTAACCTAGGAGCAATAGGCTATACCCTATAGGGTAAATATCTAGTAGGCTATACCATCTAGATTTGTGTAGGTACACTCTATGCTGTTCACACAATGAGGAAATTGCCTAACAATACAGAAAGTACTCCTGTCATTAAGCGATGCATGACTGTATTATCTCCTGTGGTACAGTAGATTGCCATGTGTTTCACTATCATACCTCCACAGAAAGTGTGCACCTCTCTGTGCTTTGACTTGGAGCTTGGCTATGTAACTTCTCTTAGCTAACTGAATAATAGCAGACATTACCTAGGTAGAACTTTGAAATATGCTTATGCAGAGTAGCCTGTTCCCTTGCAATCCTGCTCTTCATACTGACAAAAAAAAAGAAAAAAAATGCCTCAGGTATCTGTTGATCCAAGGAAGATGAGAGATATGTGATACAAACCTAGACTTACCCTCTACCAAGAACCAAGTCCAGGTGAGCCCAGCCTGGATGAGACCTATCCAGCTTACACACAAACTTCTGTGGAAGAACCAAATGCTTACTGTGGTACACCAGAGAGATTTTCTGGTTGTTTGTATTGTGGCAACCTCCTTCTGTTTTTTTCAGGTAATGAAAATGAGGGGCAGAGATTGAGAAACTTGCACAAACTCTGCACAGCTAGTTAAGTGTTAGGGCTAGGATATTAAGCCATGCAAGTCTGGTCAAGGGCTTATACTCTTAAGTCCCATGCTATATTGTCACTACACTATACTGGCTATATTGTATGATATTAAATTATGTATTAATATGCTAGTGAGTGATCTGGCACATATTAAAATTCATAATTTTGTCTATATTGTCTATATGTAAATGGACAAAGCTGTCTTGCAATTTGGAGTAAAATGTATTTTATCTTGAGACATCAATAATATAAAATAAATGCACTGCTTTCCGGAGTCAGATTAATAAGAACTACATTATAGACAGCTCTTGGGGTAGTTTTCCAGCTCATTCCCATACCAAATAATGGCCCTTACTGCTAACAGATCTACTGCAGATTCTTCTCTGGCTCTGGCTGACCAATTGAGGCATGCATCTGTGATCTAAGCTTGATCAGCCCAGGTTTTGCCACTAATATTTTCAAATTTGGACCCATAACTGGGCACCTCTATCATTGGCTCCACTCTGGAGAAAGCTACTGTCCCCAGAGCTATCTTTGTTCCCTTCCTTCCCACCTGTCAATTGCATAAGAAACTCCAGCATTTCCCCAGAAAATACCCTTTTTGTATAAGCTTGCCAAAATTTGTTTTTCTTCTTATAATCTTAAGAAATTTAACCAAAACAAGTTTAAAAAAATCCATTGCTTTTTTCTGTTATAACTTAAAAGTGCAGAGGGAGGATTTCTTAAAGACAAGACCAAATAAAGCTTGCATTTATTTTATATCCTATCAAAGTAGTTTTGCAATTTATAGTTATGGACAATGTGTCCCCTGATATTTGTTAAAAATTCTTCCATATTTCCAAAAACCAAGGTCTGGCTGGGCATGGTGGATTATGCCTGAAATTCTGGCACTTTGGGAGGCTAAGGTGGGAAAATCACTTGAAGCCAGGAGTTTGAGATCAGCGACATAGCAAGACTTTGTTTCTACAAAAATATAATTTAAAAAATTTAGCCAGGCATGATGCTGCACACCTGCATTCCTAGCTATTTGGGAGGCTGAGGTGGAAGGATCACTTGAGACCTGGAGTTCCAGGCTGCATTGAGATATAACAGTGCCAGGGTGACAGACTAAGACCTCGTCTCAAAAAAAAAAAAAAAACCCCGCCCACAACCCGCCCACTCAAAAAAACCAAAAAACCAAAAAAACAAAAAACAAACAAATAAAAAAACAGGGTCCATGGGCCCGCAAGGAGTCTGTGGATAAACTATATATCAGTGAAACTGAATAAAGTAGATATCCTTTGTAATCTTATGTATTTTATGCATTAAAACATTTTACTTCTATTGAGCTTTGTTTACTCCTTTTGATAATGCAAGGCAAGTGAACATATGGGATTATTTATGTCACTGATTTACTCAGAAGTGCTCAGATATATTCCAGACACTATTTTGGGTGCTGGTGATATAGCAGGGACAAAACAGACAGTCTTTGCCCTCACAGAGTAGTGGTAAGAAAGAATATGCAGAATATAAAATTTCACAATACTGTTAGTAATGAACCTGGCACAAGTACCACAATGAGATTAGAGCAGTTTAAAATGTGAGGGTAAGAAACACAAAATGCTTGGAGGAAATTAATGTGCAATCCTTAACCTATATCTAGTTTTAAGTGATATATTAACATATGAAGGGAGCCCTGCCATAGTCAAGTTTAAGAACAGTAATAAAGTACAACTACTAACTACCACAGTGACAATAAAGATAAATAGCAATGCTAAGGTTACCTTACCAGTAATTTCATATGTGCTATTATAACTTCTTAATATTCTGTCAGGATGGGCAGGTGAGAAAATGGAGCCTTAGAGGCTCACCAAACTTGACCATTTTGATTAGTGGTAGAACCAGGAATGTAGCCTAGTTTTCACATCTCCTGGTTTTATTTCCTTTATACTACATTACATCATCACAAGCAAAGACAAGTTTCACAGCAGACAGCGTTGAAATTTCTTTTTATTTACTTCCATAATCTACTTGTGACATGGGGCAGAGAAGCAACATAACATGGGTCATATAGGAGCTACTGGTAACAACTTGAACACTTTTCGTTATCAGGCATAAGCTCACATTAGCAAGAACTTCGGGGTGGTATGATAGATGTGATACTGGGGAAATTTATGAATGAATTACAAAAGTAGATTTTTCCAACTAATGAATTTAACCATTTAGTGCAGAAGTTGGCAAACTTCAGCCCATGGAGTAAGTCCAATCTGCTACCTGTTTTTATATTGCCTGTGAGAGTGGTTTTACATTTTTAAATGGTTCAAAAAATCTTAAAAGAGGAAAGATATTTGACAGCAAAAAGTTACATAAAATTCAAGTTTCGGTGTCTATAAATACAGTTGAAACACCGCCATCCTTATTTATGTATTGCCTATGGCTGCTTTCACACTACAAAAGCCAAGTTGAGTAGCTCCACAAAGACCTGGCTCTCAAGTCCTAAAATATTACCATCTGGCCATTTGCAGAAAAAATTTGTTGGCCTCTCATCCAGAAGGTCACAGAGTTAATGTTAAAGGCAGTAATAACATCTGTTTAACTTATAATTTTAAAAATGAGTAAATGCATAGTTATTTAAATATTTCTTTCCTTTAAAATGGAGTGATTTGAAAGCACCGGAGTCATACGAATGAATATCCTAGAGGCCTAAGAAGCATGCTTGCATCTTAGCCACTCAGTCAGTTGATCACTTGGATGACCTCTGGACACCATGGTATTTTTAATTAATACACAGGTTTAAATTATTTAACTCTCAGTCTGACATTTTATAATTTACTGACTCATAGATTGCTGGCTAAAGACAGAATAAAAAAACACTTGGTGACATATAATTAACGAGAAGCAAAAACATTCTTTGATGTCTATAAATTTGCCTCAAGATAATCATCACCACATCAAAAAGGTGTATTTATGTAGTTAAAAGAGGTAAGTCTCAAATACGTTAAAAGTCCGTGTTAAAAGAAATTTGGTGATGATCAAATCTTAAATTTTCTTGTTTAGAAATTAAAATCAGTTGATTTAGAAAGCATAAAATATAAAAAACTCTAAAATGTAGCATCATAAACACAGTTTTGCATGTGCTTTTCATGCAGCAACTTAAATTTACTTTTCAATATCCACCTAAATACTAGTTCGGCCTCAAAGTTAAATACTGTTTAAGTATCATCTGACTTTTATAGTTACTGTTGGTAAGTCCTCCTATTCCCCACTGCCTGCCCCACACATAATTTAAAGTAAAATAAAAGTAGATCATTTACTAAAAGTGAAAATGTTTTAATGTCTTTATTATGCATAATATTAGTTTATATTTAAAATAAATTTAATGATATAATTCTTAACAATATAGTTTCTGAAATTTTTGTAACTCAAAAATAATAACATCCTTTTTCGAAAATCTTAAGGTTTACCTGCTAAGAAACATTGAGGAACACTATACTAAAGAAGAGGGAAGGGGCGCGTCCAAGATGGTTGAATAGGAACAGCTGCAGCCTCCAGCTCCCAGCGTGAGTGACACAGAAGATGGGTGATTTCTGCATTTTCAACTGAGGTACTGGGTTCATGTCACTGGGGAGTGTCGGACAGTTGGCGCTGGTCCGCGGGTGCAGCCCGAGAGCTGAAGCAGGGTGAGGCATCGCCTCACCTGGGAAGCGCAAGGGGGAAGGGAATTCCTTTTCCTAGCCAAAGGAAATTGAGACACACAACACCTGGAAAATCAGGTAACTCTCACCCTAATACTGAGCTTGTACCAAGGGTCTTAGCAAACAGCACACCAGGAGATTAAAACCTAGGTAATACCATTCAGGACATAGGCATGGGCAAGGACTTCATGTCGAAAACACCAAAAGCAATGGCAACAAAACCAAAATTGACAAATGGGATCTAACTAAACTAAAGAGATTCTGCACAGCAAAAGAAACTACCATCAGAGTGAACTGGCAACCTACAGAATGGGAGAAAATTTTTGCAATCTACTCATCTGACAAAGGGCTAATATCCAGAACCTATAAATAACTTAATCAAATTTACAAGAAAAAAACAAATAACCCCATCAAAAAGTGGGCAAAGGATATGAACAGATACTTCTTAAAAGAAGACATTCATACAGCCAACAGATACATGAAAAAATGCTCATCATCACTGGCCATCAGAGAAATGCAAATCAAAACTACAATGAGATACCATCTCACACCAGTTAGAATGGCAATCATTAAAAAGTCAGGAAACAACAGGTGCTGGAGAGGATGTGGAGAAATAGGAACACTTTTACATTGTTGGTGGGACTGTAAACTAGTTCGACCCTCGTGGAAAACAGTGTGGCGATTCCTCAAGGATCTAGAACTAGAAATACCATTTGATCCAGCCATCCCATTACTGGGGATATACCCAAAGGATTATAAGTCATGCTGCTATAAAGACACATGCACACGTATGTTTATTGCTGCACTATTCACAATAGCAAAGACTTGGAATCAACCCAAATGTCCATCAGTGACAGACTGGATTAAGAAAATGTGGCACATATACACCATGGAATACTATACAGCCATAAAAAAGGATGAGTTTGTGTCCTTTGTAGGGACATGGATGCAGCTGGAAACCATCATTCTCAGCAAACTATTGCAAGAACAGAAAACCAAACACCGCATGTTCTCACTCATAGGTGGAAATTGAACAATGAGATCACTTGGACACAGGAAGGGGAACATCACACACTGGGTCCTACTGTGGCAAGGGCCGGGGGGAGGCATAGCATTACGAGATATACCTAATGTAAATGACGAGTTAATGGGTACAGCATACTAACATGGCACATGTATACATATGTAACAGACCTGCACGTTGTGCACATGTACCCTAGAACTTAAAGTATAATAAAAAAAAAAAAGAAGAGGGAAAAAATTAACTGATAATATTATTCATACCACTTGTTCATCATTATTTTTTCAGCAAACAGATGAGTACAAACTCTTTGCCAGACACTATGGAAGAAAGCCAAGACAAAAATAACAGTTCCTGCTTTCAAAGAGCTTACTGGCTGGTGGCTGGAAGGGACAAGTGCAAAGATTGGTAAGTTCTCTGATACAGGTAAAGTAAGCCACTCTGTTATCACGTAGAATAAAGATGAACTCAGTTTCTGGTGGTGAGAACAGAAAAGAAAGAACAAATGGGAATTATTGGTAAGGTAGAACACACTGGGTATCCTGACCAATTAGATGAGGGAAGAAAGATAAATAATTAAAATTGTTGTCAAGGAGATGCCTTATATTTAGAGATATAAGGAGAAGAAAGAAAGGGTCTAGTGAATGTTTACCTAGAAAAAAGGGATATGCTAAAAATTTTTCTCTACAGATGTCCAAATCCTCTTCCTTCTTAATTTCAAGTTATTATAAAAAATCCCCCATCCAAAACCTTTGGAGAATGACAGTGTTTTAGAACTAAGGATTTTTTAGAGTTTTGAAAGGTAAGATTAAGACATATAAAAATTAAAACATACACACATACACATACACACACCGTTTTAATGTCTAAAATATACATCAAAGATTGCTCTATACCAAACTATAATTTCAGGCTTTTTATCATTGACGAATGATAATGATTCAGAAAGAACAGACTCCAAGAACCTGATGAATAAATAAAATGCAGTACTGTATATCTACATAATAGAATATTATTTGGCTATAAAAAGGAATGGAATTCTGATATACACTACAACACAGATGAACCTTGAAAACATTACCATGAGTGAAAGAAAGAAAAGGCCATGTATTGTATGATTCCGCTTATATGAAACATCCAGAATATGCAAATCCAAAGAGACAGAAAGTAGACTAGTGTTTGCCAGGACTGGGAGTGGAGGGAAATGGAGTAGGAAATGGGTACAGGGTTTCTTTTTGGAGTGAGGAAATGTTCTAGAATTGAACAGTAGTGAATGATATACAACACTGTGAATATACTAAGAAGCACTGGATCGTACAATTTAATATTTTGAACTTTATGACATGAATTATATCTCAATAAAGCTGTTATTTTTTCTTTAAAAAACAATGGGCTGGGCATGGTGACTCACGCCTGTAATTGTAGCACTCTGGGAGGCTGAGGCAGGAAGACTGCTTGAGTCCAGAAGGTGGAGACCAACCTGAGCAACACAGTAAGACCCTGTCTCTACAAAAAATACAGAAAAAAAATTTGCTGGGCATGGTGGCACACCCCTGTAGTCCAGCCACTTGGGAGGCTGAGGTGGGAGGATCACTTGTGCCCGGGAGGTTGAGGCTGCACCGAGCCATGATTACACCACTGTCCTCCAGCCTGGATGACACAGCGAGACCCTGATTCAAAAAAGAAATTCATATTTTTTTAATCTCGTGAACATGCACATTTTAAAGTATTTAAAATAGGCTGTCAAGATGAATTATTGCAGGGATATACTTGTTTGTGACTTTGAATAGCCACATGGATCTTGTAAGATCCACTGGAAAAAAAATTGTAAAAGAGTTCTTCAGATACTTCACATTTTAAAATAAATATAATCATGGAACATCTATAATTAGTATGAATAAATAAACATAGGAAAATAATGAAATAACAGAACAAGGCTGGCCTACAGTGTCCTTATTCCCAAAAAATAACAAAAATAGAAAATTTCAATCAAATGCTGAAAGTAGTTTTCTCTGAGTCCAAAGTTTACATTTTTTTTACACCAAATGAGGTTAGGAATGTTTGTAAATGAATTTGAATCCACTACAATAGGATCACTGTGAACTATGGCTTCTGAAAACTGAAGAAAATGTGAATTTGAAGATTCAACTAGAAAAATGAAAGAATGAAGAAACTGGAAACTAACTTTGAACAACCTTCAGCTTTAACATATAAAGGATAATTCATAGAGAAAAAAAGAAATGAAGAAAGAAGGGGACAGCAAAGTCCCCCTAAATCTATCTGAATTCATTTGGGTCCTAGACTGATGTTCTATTAGGCTTATGCATGAAATCACTCAATAAAACTTACAAATTGGTTTGTCGATTCACGTATGAAAATATGCTGGATGATCCCTTCCACTGGTGGATTACAGCTGGTTAGCAATGGATAAGGAGAAAAATTTACTTCAGCAGATTGGGAAAATCTACACTGAATTTACCATCACATAATCTTCTACTGTATATACATATAAAAAGGGAACTATCTAAAGACACGATTTTTTAAGATCTTAAATAATCAAAATTAGATACAACTGAAAGTTTAGTAGAAGTGAAAAAAGTCTACATGTAACAAAAATTCAGCATACTTTCTTTAATATTCATAGAAAATAAATTAACAAGATAAAATTTTTATATTACCGATGTTTATTTAGTCATCTAAGTTATTTTTTATAATTTGTATGTGTTCTTCAGGTTAAGCAATATAAGTAAAATAAATGGGTAAACTTTGATTTATAATATAATAAGATGATTACTAGATTCTAGCATATGACATGAGCTAAATTTAAGCAGCTCCCAATATTTACCCTAATATGTGGTAAATCACAATTTTAAAAAATTGTTATTGTTTTGGGCTATTAAGATAATATAAGTTTAATATTATTTAAAAAGTTTAACAATATTAAAAAACTATAAAATATAATTGCATCTGGGTAATTTAGCAAAATATGAGCTTGCCAGTCATTTTATAAGACTTATTATCTCTTGAACAACATAATAAATGAGGTACGTTTGAGGTATTCAAAAAAAGAGAAGTAAGCAGTTTTTTCTAAATGGTACATCCTTAACATCGGAGGTAGAAAGGGGTAGGGTATACATAAATGAAGATAATTTACTAGTAGCGACTGGTTTGTATGAAAATCAGCCTGTAGGTCTTATTTAAAATGTAGGAATTAGGCTAATGCTTGCAGCTCTAAATAAGTAGTTTTATGGCTTTTCTTTGTGAAATGAAAATAAAATTAAGATCTATTATGTAACATACTGTGATCAAAAAGTATTTGTTAGGCTTCCTAAAGTCCACATTAGAATTTTAGTTGGAACTAAAAAGCAATGAAAAACAAATGGCTTCCTCAAAGAGGTAGTAGTTTCTATTTTATATTTGTGTTTGATGTGTTTGGATATTTGTCCTCTCAAAATCTCATGTTGAATGTAATCTTCACTGTTGAAGGTGGGGCCTGGTGGAAAGTGTTTGGATCGTGGGGACGAATAGCTCATGAGTGGCTTAGTGCCATCTCCTTGGTGACAAGTGAGTTCTCACTCTGAGTTCATGTGAAATATGGTTGTTTAAAAGTATGTAGCACCTCCCCTCTCTCTGTCTCTTGCTCCTCCCCTAACCATGTGACACACCCACTCCTGTTTTGCCTTTCACCATGGTTGTATGCTTCCTGAGGCCCTCATAAGAAGCCAAGCAGATCTTGGTGCCATGCTTATACAGCCTGCAGAACTGTGAGCCAATTAAATCGCTTTCCTGTATAAATGCCAGTCTCATTATTCCTTTATAGCAATGCAAAAATAACCTAACACAGTGTCTTAGTCTGAGCTTGTATAACAAAGTACCTTAGACTGGGTAATTTATTAAAAAAAAAAAAAAGTTTATTGCTCACAGTTCTGGGGAATGGGAGGCCCAGGATCAAGGAACTGGTAGATTCTGTGTCTGGCAAGAACCTCTTCTTCATATGTGGTGCCTTTTATGTGTCCTCAAATGACAGAACAAATTTCCTTGGGCCACTTTTATAATGGCACTAATCCCATCAGGAGGGATCTGCCCTCATTATCTAATTGGCTCCTCAAAGTTCCACCTCTTAATATAATTGCATTGGGAATTAGATTTCAACATATGAATTTTCAACAGAGACAGAAACATTCTGACTAGAGCACTAAGTAATACACAAAACTACAAATCTCAAATAACACAATGAGATATATAATAAAATGATCATATGTAGCAAATTTAGCTGTATGCTTCTATGTCAACATAATCAGTTTTAGAATGTAATTTAAAAACTATCTATTCATGGTAAATTCAAAATGAAAAAGTTATAATATATTATGCCAATGCCAATGAAAAGACGGAAGTAATAATGAAGGTTAAAAATAATATTTGGATTTGAAAAAAATTAGTATCACATATAAAAGTGTTTCATCAATCCCATGTGAAAACATAACTAGAGACAATTAAAATACCATTTGCTTCAAGTAAATTCCTTTGATTACAATTTATAGAACAGAGGCATTTGATGATACTATTTCTATTCATTTTATAATTCGTGGAAATATTTGCTTTGCTATAAAAGTTAAAGTCTCTAAAAAAATAAGTAGTTAAAGAGAAGAGAAAAGCTAGGGAATGGGGAATGAAGAGTCCCTTAAAGTAACCAACAGGTAAAAGTAATCTATAAAAATAATTGTAATAGTCAAGTGATGTTTACAGGCAACCTTGGGAAAAAAAAAAACAACAGAACAGATAACCAAAAATGAAAAGGCAGCAAGATCACAAAATTGTATCCAGTCACACATTTCACCTAAAAGAGACGAGCAGTCATATAAAGTAGGTATAGCCTGGCGTGGTGGCTTATACCTGTAATCTCAGCACTTTGGGAGGCCGAGGCAGGCAGATCACTTGAGGTCAGGAGTTCGAGATCAGCCTGGCCAACATGGTGAAACTCCATCTCTAATAAAAATTAAAATAAAATTGGCCCAGCGTTGGGGCATGTGCTTGTAGTCCCAGCTACTTGGGAGGCTGAGACACCAGAATCTCACTAGAACCCAGGAGGTGGGGGTTGCAGTGAGCTGAGATCATGCCACTGCACTCCAGCCTGGGCAACAGAGTAATTTATTTCGTTTTCAAAAAATAAAATGAAATAAAGTAAAATAAAATAAAAGTAGGTATATAGGGGAAACAAATACAAGGTAGAGTGTCCTTATTCCATGTTTTCTAGATTGAATAATATACAAACTACATAAAATCAATTGATTAACTAATTAATCTTAATAATAATTCCCCAGCAGCATCCAGCAGAAGCTGGAAGAGGTAAGAAACGATTTATTCTTTAGAGGGAGAATGGCCCTGCCAACACACTGGACCCACTGGATTTGGGTCCAGTGATACTGATTTCAGAATCTTGGCCCCTAGAACTATGAGAAAATAATTATTTTTTGCATTAAGACACCAGGTTTGTGGTAATTTGTTACGGAAGCCATAGGACATTAATACACAAACAATATGCTTTAGGGGGCTAGGGTTTAACTGAAAGTTATTTTGGTATACATGAAAAGTTATGTATATGAACATACATTATTGTTGTGCCATATATCTTAGGGAATTTATTTGTGATAGTTAGTTGATTTTATTTTGGGTGGTGAATGCAGGTATCTAATCATGTCATCTACACCCAGGCGGTTTAACTTTTTTTTTTTCTCTAACTTCTAATACCTCTCTCAGCTGGCTCCCTTTAGTACAATGTGAAATAATAGTCACGCCAGTGGGCATCTTTGCAATGTTCCTGACTTTTGCACAAATGCTTCCAGTGTTTCCTCATTCCTCCACCATCCCCCACCCCTGAATGATCTGTTATGGACTGAGGGGACAATTAGTAACTTTGAGAAATCTAGTGGTGTTGTAACCAAGTAACCTATTTTTAAGGGCCTTTTTTTTTTTTTGTCCTTTTTTCTTTTTTCCTTCTCTCCCTTATTTGGTGCCTGTTCCTTGTTAATAATAAAATAATGACCTTTACTCTTCTTCTTTCCCCCAGGCACGCCCTTGCACTGCTCACTTATCTAATTATATGTCTGCTTAGAAGTTTCTGTGACTGAATCTTGAGACAATCCAGGTACCTATGCAATTTTCTCCCAACAAGAGATTATGTGAATGTGCAGTTAATTTACAACCTATATATGCTCAACATAGTGCCAGCCCATTTACCAGATCAGACAATAGCGCAGAATAAAGCACTGAAGCAAGTTACGTGGTCCTGCATCTCCTTGCCCCTCCTGCACATCCTTCATACCAAATTTCACTTTTAAATTATTGTATTCTGGCCAAAAATTTGAAATGGTTTCTTTAAGGCAGGAAGTCTAGACTATTTCCCCACTGCTAGTTTGGAAATAAAGTCACTTTTCTTCCACTGAACTTCGTCTTTGTTATTTGGTTTTGCAAGCAGGAAGCAGCTGAACCTGTATTCATTGTTTCTATTTTCAGTGGTACCTACATTGTCTTTCCAATTAGTGATGCCATGCTATTTAATTTGTAGATATTCATAACTGCTTCAACTTCATGTGTGTTCACAATGAGACTGTGCTCATCTCACCTAATGTTTTTGTTGACTGAATTTCTCTGGTCTAATATAAATACCTTGCTTACCTTTATCTGGCTTTTCATCTTTACGTTTTGACATTTATAAGATACTTTATTGTATCTTTTAAACACATCAGAGAATAGAGTGCTCTATGATTTGGTCAGAAATCTACTTTTTAAAAAGTGAGAGGCTGGGAAGGTTGTGGGGAGGGGAAATGGAGAGAGGCTGGTTAATGGGTACAAAAATACCATTAGATATAAGGAATAAGTTCTAGGGTTCAATAGCAAAATAGGAATATTTTGTTGTACATTTCAAAATAGCTAGAAGGGAAGGTATGGAATGTTTCTAACCCAAAGAAATGGTAAACATTTGATGTGGTGGATATCTCAATTACCCTGATTTGATCATTATTCACTGTATACATGTATCAAAACATCATATGTACCCCATAAATATGTACAATTATGTTTCAACAAAACATGTTTTTAAAATCCACTTACATTAATTTTTCTCTTGGCTGTTTCCCCTTAGTAAAATGTTAAATGATAATGTGACAGTGGACATCTAACAAAAAGAACTGTTCTTCATTCTGTTGTTTTTTCTCTGTATACATATATATGTGTGTGTATATCATATATACATTTACATATATAAGTATGTGTGTCTCTGTCTCTACACACACACACACACACACACACACATACATATATATATATATATATTTTTTTTGAGACAGGGTCTCACTCTGTTGCACAGGCTGGAGTGCAGTGGCGCGATCTTGGCTTGCTGCAACCGCCACCTCACAGGCTCAATCAATCCTCCCAACCTCAGCCTCCCAAGTTACTGGGTCCACTGGCTAATTTTTGTATATTTTGTAGAGGTGGGGTTTTGCCACGTTGCCCAGGGTGGTCTCAAACTCGTGGGCTCAAGGGATGCATCTGCCTTGGCCTCCAACAGTGCTGGGATTACAGGGATGAGCCACTGCAGCTGGCCTATTTTCCACATATTTTTAAACAAAAATATCATTGGTACTGTTTATCCTATTTTTCTCCATGGGTAATTTCTCTGTATCTTTGTTCCAGTGGTTATGTTTATAATTTTATGCAACTTTGTTTTTACAAATAAACATGTAATTTATATCTCTGTCCTTATTTCTGTATTCAAAATCTATTAGTTCACTGTTATAAGCAATTATAATATTGGCATACTTTCTATTACTCTGTCCTTTTTCTTTCATCCGTCATATTTCAGTTAATGTTACTCACTATTTTTCCTTGTATTGTTAAATTATGTTTATACTTTTATTTTTTGTCAGCTTTAATTGATATTCTTTGACTTCCAAGTATTAAAGATGAGAAAATTAGTTCACACCTGTAATCCCAGCACTTTGGGAAGCTGAGGTGGGCGGATCACCTGAGGTCAGGAGTTCGAGACCGGCCTGGCTAACAGGGTGAAACCCTATCTCTACTAAAAATACAAAAAAATAAAAATAAATTAGCCAGGTATGGTGGAGGGTGCCTGTAATCCCAGCTACTTGGGAGGCTGAGGCAGGAGAATCACTTGAACCTGGGAAGTGGAGGTTACAGTGAGTCAAGATCACGGTACTGTACTCCAGCCAGGGTGACAGAGAGACTCGTCTCAAAAAAAAAAAATAATAAATAAATAAATAAATAAATAAATAAAAATAAGACAATTGTAAAGACTGGGGAAAAAAACTGGAGAAAACAGGTAGAAGTGGTATATTTTTAGGGAACATATTCTACTTTTAGGGAATTTTAGGAAACATTTTATATCTATATTTATATATGGTGTCTACATTTTGTTCTTTAGCTCTAATTCCCACATTTTAGTCTTTCTTTTACAGTTAAATCCTTTCAATGCTTGCTAACAGTCCTTCTATTGTAACTCATTTTCTAAGAATGTTTTCAAAAAGTATTTCTTGAGTTCAAAACTGTCTTTATATTCGTTGAGTTCAAAACTGTCTTTAGCATTTAAACTTGAAGACATTTGGGCTACATTTGAAATATTAAATACTTTCCTTTCTATGAGATCCTGTAGCTATTACTCCACTGCCAACTGGTACTAAATGTTGATGTGGATAAGACAGAGACAAGTCTGACTTTTTCCCCTCCCATTATTGACCTGACTATTCTTTCTTCATGTTTAATGGACAGCAATTTTATGAGGACATGTCTCAGTATTGACAGTTCTAGGTCAATTTTCCCTGGTTCATGATATGCTCTTTCAATATGTAGATCAAAATTATATTTTAAATCATTATTATTGAGCCCTATCTTTAAATATTCATTCTTTTCTACTCTTTTGGTTTTCTTTTGTGTCTTTATCTCAGTCTATCCATATACATTCCCAAAATTTTATTTTTAATCTTTTTTTCTTTGGGTTATTTTATTCATTCTTCACATTTTAATCCACAATATTCCTTAAGGTGCTTTCTATGATGTCTAGCCTTTCTTGTGCTCCTTCCGATATCATATTTGAAATAAATCCTCCTTTCCTAAGTTTGGCCAGCTCATAATTCATCTTCTACTATTGTTTCATGATGTCTTTTCCAGAGTCCTTGCTTTCTGGATTGTAGGTTTTTCTGACAAAGGTGATTGCTTTATTCATTTTCTCACTTCTCTTTTCTCCCATTCTTTCCCTCTCTCCTTTTCTTTCTTCCTGAAGAAAGCTAAACATTATATTTTCAGCAAAATTAGAGTTCAGGTTTGACCCTTGTTCTCTAAAATAGGCAAAAGGGGATGCAAAATTAGGAGGAGCCATATGAAAATACATGAACAGAAGCAGTCTTTGAGAAATTTATCCATGGAAAAGGGCTCTGCAGTGTAGATCCAAGAAAATGATGTCCACAGTCTATTCTTTGATCATACATATAACATACTATGTTGCTACAGGTATTGCTTATAATCACAAGTACGGGAACAAAGGTGAGATGAGTTGTCTGGAGAATCCTGCTAGACTCAGCTTTAGAGAAGTGTAAAAGATAGGGCTACACAAAGGATCCACAGACAAGCCATTCTTATAGGAAATATTTTGTTTCTGTTGCAGCAGAGATTACCTTCTTGTGAAGACTTGCAAAATTGCAACAATAATGTGAACCCACACTTACCTTGACCCTCCTTCCTAATGCACACACACCTCTTGAAAATAGGTAGCCAGATAAAACCATTATATTCTGTCATGAGCAATAGAAGAACGGTAGTAATAACAAAGATAATTCAGGAAAAGAATAAACAGAATAGCAAAACACACAGACATCGAGCAAGCACTAGAAAAATGTCATCAGAGTGCAAGGGAATGGTTGGAAAATTATTTTTATAGGTTTATTAGCCATTTGCATTTCTTCTTTGATAAACTGCATTTTTGGGTCTTTTATGCAGATAGGCTGTCTTTCCCATATTTAATTGTTACAACTCTTTGCATATTAGGAAAATCAGGAACATTAGAAAGATGGCCGAATAGGAACAGCTCCAGTCTCCAGCTCCCAGCACGAGTGACACAGAAGACAGGTGATTTCTGCATTTTCAACTGCAGTACTGGGTTCATCTCACTAGGGAGTGCCGGACAATCAGTGCTGGTCAGCTGCTGCAGCCCGACCAGTGAGAGCTGAAGCAGGGTGACGCATCACCTCACCTGGGAAGCACAAGGGGGAAAGGAATCCCTTTTCCTAGCCAGGGAAACTGAGACACACAACACCTGGAAAATCAGGTAACTCTCACCCCAATACTGCGCTTTACCAAGGGTCTTAGCAAATGAGCACACCAGGAGATTATATCCCACACCTGGCCGGGAGGGTCCCACGCCCACGGAGCCACCCTCATTGCTAGCACAGCAGTCTGCGATCTAACTGCAAGGCAGCAGCGAGACTGGAGGAGAGGCACCCACCATTGCTGAGGCTTCAGTAGGTAAACAAAGCCGCTGGGAAGCTCGAACTGGGTGGAGCTCACAGCAGCTCAAGGAGGCCTGCCTGTCTCTGTAGACTCCACATCTGGGGACACGGCACAACTAAACAACAACAACAACAACAAAAAGCAGCAGAAACCTCTGCAGACGCAAACGACTCTGACTGACAGCTTTGAAGAGAACAGTGGATCTCCCAACACGGAGGTTGAGATCTGAGAACGGACAGACTGTCTGCTCAAGTGGGTCCCTGACCCCTGAGTAGCCTAACTGGGAGACATCCCCCACTAGGGGCAGACCGACACTCCACACCTCACACGGTGGAGTACACCCCTGAGAGGAAGCTTCCAAAGCAAGAATCAGACAGGTACACCCGCTGTTCAGCAATATTCTATCTTCTGCAGCCTCTGCTGCTGATACCCAGGCAAACAGGGTCTGGAGTGGACCTCAAGCAATCTCCAACAGACCTATAGCTGAGGGTCCTGACTGTTAGAAGGAAAACTAACAAACAGGAAGGACACCCACACCAAAACCCCATTAGTAGGTCACCATCATAAAAGACCAGAGGCAGATAAAACCACAAAGATGGGGAAAAAGCAGGGCAGAAAAGCTGGAAATTCAAAAAATAAGAGCGCATCTCCCCCTCCAAAGGAACACAGCTCATCGCCAGCAACGGATCAAAGCTGGATGGAGAATGACTTTGACAAGATGAGAGAAGAAGGCTTCAGTCCATCAAATTTCTCAGAGCTAAAGGAGGAATGACGTACCCAGAGCAAAGAAACTAAAAATCTTGAAAAAAGAGTGGAAGAATTGATAACTAGAATAATTAATGCAGAGAAGGCCATAAACAAACTGACAGAGATGAAAACCATGACACGAGAAATACGTGACAAATGCACAAGCTTCAGTAACCGACTCGATCAACTGGAAGAAAGAGTATCAGCGATTGAGGATCAAATGAATGAAATGAAGCGAGAAGAGAAATCTAAAGAAAAAAGAAGAAAAAGAAATGAATAAAGCCTGCAAGAAGTATGGGATTATGTAAAAAGACCAAATCTACGTCTGATTGGGGTGCCTGAAACTAAGGGGGAAAATGGAACCAAGTTGGAAAACACTTTTCAGGATATCATCCAGAACTTCCCCAACCTAGTAGGGCAGGCCAACATTCAAATTCAGGAAATACAGAGAATGCCACAAAGATTCTCCTGGAGAAGAGCAACTTCAAGACACATAATTGCCAGATTCACCAAAGTTGAAATGAAGGAAAAAATCTTAAGGCCAGCCAGAGAGAAAGGTCGGGTTACCCACAAAGGGAAGCCCATCAGACTAACAGCAGATCTCTCGGCAGAAACTCTCCAAGCCAGAAGAGAGTGGGGGCCAATATTCAACATTCTTAAAGAATTTTAAACCCAGAATTTCATATCCAGCCAAACTAAGTTTCATAAGTGAAGGAGAACTAAAATCCTTTACAGATAAGCAAATGCTTAGAGATTTTGTCACCACCAGGCCTGCCTTACAAGAGACCATGAAGGAAGCACTAAACATGGAAAGGAACAACCGGTACCAGCCATTGCAAAAACATGCCAAAATGTAAAGACCATCGAGGCTAGGAAGAAACTGCATCAACTAACGAGCAAAATAACCAGTTAATATCATAATGGCAGGATCAAGTTCACACATAACAATATTAACCTTAAATATAAATGGACTGAATGGTCCAATTAAAAGACACAGACTGGCAAACTGGATAAAGAGTCAAGACCCATCAGTTTGCTGTATTCAGAAGACCCATCTCACATGTAGAGACATACATAGGCTCAAAATAAAGGGATGGAGGAAGATTTACCAAGCAAATGGTGAACAAAAAAAAAGCAGGGGTTGCAATACTAGTCTCTGATTAAACAGACTTTAAACCATCAAAGATCAAAAGAGACAAAGAAGGCCATTACATAATGGTAAAGGGATCAATTCAACAGGAAGAACTAACTATCCTAAATATATATGCACCCAATACAGGAGCACCCGGATTCATAAAGCAAGTCCTTAGAGACTTACAAAGAGACTTAGACTCCCATACAATAAATTGGGAGACTTCAACACCCCACTGTCAACATTAGACAGATCAACAAGACAGAAAGTTAACATGGATATCCAGGAATTGAACTCATCTCTGCAGCAAGCAGACCTAATAGACATCTACAGAACTCTCCACCTCAAATCAACAGAATATATATTCTTCTCAGCACCACATCACACATATTGCAAAATTGATCCCATAATTGGAAGTAAAGCACTCCTCAGCAAATGTACAAGAACAGAAATTATAACAAACTATCTCTCAGACCACAGTGCAATCAAACTAGAACTCAGGACTAAGAAACTCAATCAAAACCGCTCAACTACATGGAAACTGAATAACCTGCTCCTGAATGACTACTGGGTACATAACGAAATGAAGGCAGAAATAAAGATGTTCTTTGAAACCAATGAGAACAAAGATACAACATACCAGAATCTCTGGGACACATTTAAAGCAATGTGTAGAGGGAAATTTATAGCACTAAATGCCCACAAGAGAAAGCTGAAAAGATCTAAAATTGACACTCTAACATCACAATTAAAAGAACTAGAGAAGCACGAGCAAACAGATTCAAAAGCCGGAAGAAGGCAAGAAATAACTAAGATCAGAGCAGAACTGAAGGAGATAGAGACACAAAAAACCCTCCAAAAAATCAATGAATCCAGGAGTTGGTTTTTTGAAAAGATCAACAAAATTGACAGACCGCTAGCAAGACTAATAAAGAAGAAAAAAGAGAAGAATCAAATAGACGCAATAAAAAATGATAAAGGGGATATCACCACCGACCCCACAGAAATACAAACTACCATCAGAGAATACTATAAACACCCCTACGCAAATAAACTAGAAAATCTAGAAGAAATGGATAATTTCCTGGACACTTACACTCTCCCAAGACTAAACTAGGAAGAAGCTGAATCCCTGAATAGACCAATAGTAGGCTCTGAAATTGAGGCAATAATTAATAGCCTACCAACGAAAAAAAGTCCAGGACCAGATGGATTCACAGCTGAATTCTACCAGAGGTACAAGGAGGAGCTGGTACCATTCCTTCTGAAACTATTCCAATCAATAGAAAAAGAGAGAATCCTTCCTAACTCATTTTATGAGGCCAACAGCATCCTGATACCAAAGCCTGGCAGAGACACAAGAAAAAAAGAGAATTTTAGACCAATATTCCTGATGAACATCGATGCAAAAATCCTCAATAAAATACTGGCAAACCGGATCCAGCAGCACATCAAAAGGCTTATCCACCATGATCAAGTGGGCTTCATCCCTAGGATGCAAGGCTGGTTCAAAATACGCAAATCAATAAACGTAATCCAGCATATAAACAGAACCAAAGACAAAAACCACATGATTATCTCAATAGATGTAGAAAAGGCCTTTGACAAAATTCAACAGCCCTTCATGCTAAAAACTCTCAATAACTTCGGTACTGATGGAACATATCTTAAAATCATAAGAGCTATTTATGACAAACCCACAGCCAATATCATACTGAATGGGCAAAAACTGGAAGCATTCCCCTTCAAAACTGGCAAAAGACAGGGATGCCCTCTCTCACCACTCCTATTCAACATAGTGTTGGAAGTACTGGCTAGGGCAATCAGGCAAGAGAAAGAAATCAAGGGTATTCAGTTAGGAAAAAAGAAGTCAAATTGTCCCTGTTTGCAGATGACATGATTGTATATTTAGAAAACCCCATTGTCTCAGCCCAAAATATCCTTAAGATGATAAGAAACTTCAGCAAAGTCTCGGGATACAAAATTAATGTGCAAAAATCACAAGCATTCTTATACACCAGTAACAGACAAACAGAGAGCCAAATCAGGAATGAACTTCCATTCACAATTGCTTCAAAGAGAATAAAATACCTAGGAATCCAACTTACAAGGGATGTAAAGGACCTCTTCAAGGAGAACTACAATCCACTGCTCAGTGAAATAAAGTAAGACACAAACAAATGGAAGAACATACCATGCTCATGGATAGGAAGAATCAATATCATGAAAATGGCCATACTGCCCAAGGTAATTTATAGATGCAATGCCATCCCCATCAAGCTACCAATGAGTTTCTTCACAGAATTGGAAAAAACTGCTTTAAAGTTCACATGGAACCAAAAAAGAGCCCGCATTGCCAAGACAATCCTAAGTCAAAAGAATACAGCTGGAGGCATCACACTACCTGACTTCAAAGTATACTACAAGGCTACAGTAACCAAAACAGCATGGTATTGGTACCAAAACAGAGATGTAGACCAATGGAACAGAACAGAGTCCTCAGAAATAATACCACACATCCACAGCCATCTGATCTTTGACAAACCTGAGAAAAACAAGAAATGGGGAAAGGATTCCCTATTTAATAAATGGTGCTGGGAAAATTGGCTAGCCATAAGTAGAAAGCTGAAACTGGATCCTTTCCTTACTCCGTATATGAAAATTAATTCAAGATGGATTAGAGACTTAAATGTTAGACCTAATACCATAAAAATCCTAGAAGAAAACATAGGTAATACCATTCAGGACATAGGCATGGGCAAAGACTTCATGTTTAAAACACCAAAAGCAACGGCAACAAAAGACAAAATTGACAAATGGGATCTAATTAAACTAAAGAGCTTCTGCACAGCAAAAGAAACTACCATCAGAGTGAACAGGCAACCTACAGAATGGGAGAAAACTTTTGCAATCTACTCATCTGAGAAAGGGCTAATATCCAGAACCTACAAAGAACTCAAACAAATTGACAAGAAAAAAACAAACAACCCCATCAAAAAGTGGGCAAAGGATATGAACAGACATTTCTCAAAAGAAGACATTCATACAGCCAACAGACACATGAAAAAATGCTCATCATCACTGGCCATCAGAGAAATGCAAATCAAAACCACAATGAGATACCATCTCACACCAGTTAGAATGGCAATCATTAAAAAGTCAGGAAACAACAGGTGCTGGAGAGGATGTGGAGAAATAGGAACACTTTTACACTGTCGGTGGGATTGTAAACTAGTTCAACCATTATGGAAAACAGTATGGCGATTCCTCAAGGATCTAGAACTAGAAATACCTTTAGATCCAGCCATCCCATTACTGGGTATATACCCAAAAGATTATAAGTCATGCTGCTATAAAGACACATGCACACGTATGTTTATTGCTGCACTATTCACAATAGCAAAGACTTGGAATCAACCCAAGTGTCCATCAGTGACAGACTGGATTAAGAAAATGTGGCACATATACACCATGGAATACTATGCAGTCATAAAAAAGGATGAGTTTGTGTCCTTTGTAGGGACATGGATGCAGCTGGAAACCATCATTCTCAGCCAACTATTGCAAGAACAGAAAACCAAACACCGCATGTTCTCACTCATAGGTGGAAACTGAACAATGAGATCACTTGGACACAGGAAGGGGAACATCACACACCGGGTCCTACTGTGGTGAGTGCCGGGGGGAGGGATAGCATTAGGAGATATACCTAATGTAAATGATGAATTAATGGGTACAGCACACCAACATGGCACATGTATACATATGTAACAAACCTGCACGTTGTGCACATGTACCCTAGAACTTAAAGTATAATAATAATAATAATAATAATAATAAAAGGAAAAGAAATGGAAAAAGAAAAAAAAAGAAAATCAGCATCTTCCTTGTTGCGTCTACCAAGTATTAGTTCCTAGGTTTCCTTTTAATTTCATTAGTGCCTTTTAATTTCATTTGTTAACTTTCCTAATTATTAAAAATTGTTATGGTAAAAAATTAAAAATTTATTATTTTACAGCTTTTTTTTTTTTAAATAGACGAAGTCTCACGCTGTTGCCTGGGCTGGAGTGCAATGGTGCGATCTTGGCTTAGTGCAACCTCCACCTCCCAAGTTCAAGCAATTCTCCTGCTTCAGCCTTCCGAGTACCTCGGATTACAGGTGCTTGACACCACGTCTGGCTAATTTTTTTATATTTCTAGTAGAGACTGGTTTCACTATGTTGGCCAGTCTACTTTACAGCTTTTAAATAGTTGCTTTTTATTATTTATTTAAGAGATGGGCTCTCGCTATGTTGGCCAGGTTGGTCTTGAACTCCTGACCTCAAGTGATCCTCCCACCTCAGCCTACCAAAGTGGTGGGATTACAGGTATACACCACCACACCTGGCCTGAAGAACAGGTTTTTAAACAAAAGTTATTTATCATCGAACTTATCTCTTAAAAAATCCAATATATGTTCCAAAGATGTTTTAAATTTCTCAGATCACATCAATCCCAAGTGCAAAACTCACTAATAGTTTCTCATGATTAAAATTAAACCTAAATTTTAAATTCTTTAATATGATCTATAAGCCCCTTACATTTCTGGCCTTGTAATCCCTTCAACTTCATTTCAAACCACTCTCTCCCCCCCACTTTCTCCATAGGAGCAGACTAGATTTCTTGCTAAGCCTCAAGTACAATTGTTTTTGCTGAATCAACAGTCTTTTCATTTGCTGTTTCATTTTGCTGCCTAGGTCACTCTTCTAGACATTGCCCACCACTTCCATCACCTTGGAAGTTTCTGCTTGAATATCATTACCTCAAGGAAGGCTTCCCTGACCACTTTATCAAAATAGGACTTCCAATTCCAAACCCAATTACCTTCTATCTACTTACCATGCTTTATTTTTCTCTTTGGAACATGTCACATTTTGAAATTATATTATGTAATTATTTACTTGTTTATTGTTTGTCTTCCCTAATAAGGTAGTAAGCTCCATGCAGGCAAGGACTCCATCTCCTTCACTGTTTATGCCAGCTCCTAGTGATAGTGGCAGGAGGCAGTCAAATGCCTAGGCAGATAGGGGCAGGTCCCCAGTGAAACCCGGCCTTCAAGCCGATGACAGTTTAAAGCCTAGCTACAAATCTCCGGTAAATCCACAGACTCAACTGAGAACCTCTCTTCCTCTTTGGCATGCTTTCCTCTGATTCATCCCTACCCTTCACTTATTTTACATGTACCTACCGTTTCCTAATTTGTTTTCTAAACTGTTGTGCCCCTGGAGCCTTTGTTTTAGCCTTTTTTGCATAGTCACAAAGCAATCAGCACACACTCCCCAGTTCTGAGCCCATAAAAGCCCCAGACCTAGCCACACTGAGAGAGAAACCACCCAACTTCAGGTGGGGGACCACTGCTGCAGCTCCTCTCCACTGAGAGCTGTTTCGTTGCTTAATAAAAATTTTCTCCACCCTTCTCACCCTTTGATTGTCAGTGTAACCTCATTCTTATTGGATGCAGGACAAGAACTTGGGACCCACTGAAGGCGGGTACACAGAAGGCTGTAACACTGTGGCCCTCTGCTGGCAGAGGGGCCACATCCCACATGACAGGAAGCAGCAGCAAGGCCAAGGCAGCTCTGGAGGCGCAGGCTAGAGCAGGGCAACCGGACTGACAGCGTTGTTAAGGCACCTCTGTCTGTCTGGCTGCAGACAATGGGACTAAAAGAGCTCATTAGTATGTTGTAACACGCCCCTCTGGGGCTTCAGGGTCGTGGGCACCCTTACCTGGGCGCCCCTGTGTTCCCCTCGTCTGGAGACCAGAGCCCACTGTGGAAGTCGCTTGCAACACACCTGGTCCAGGAACAAGCCCCATGTGGAGCCCAATCTTGTGCGGGCACTTGGAATGGCCAGCCAGACCCTGCATTCAGGGGCGCACACATCCGCTCCTGCCAGGGACTGAGCACGCAATTGAGGCAGCCGTGGGTTCCATGCTGGAGTGCAAGACAGGCGTGGCCTGGCGGGTCAAGTAAACAGGGCATCTCCTGTGGCAAGCCAGGCCTGAGCAAGGCCTGGGGAGGGGCATCGTTGGCCAGAGGTCTCTTGTTGGCAAAGTAATCAAGAAAAATCCTGTATCCCTAGAATAATCCCTGGCAGATGGTTGGTACACAATTTTGCTTTATTTTTAAATGAATGAATTAACAAATAAATAAATGGATGACGTTTTCAATGATGAATGTTAAAAAAGTTTTAAAGTAACTTTAAAAAAAATTGCCTTAATAGGTTAAAATAAAGTATACAAAGGCCAACTATTTAGATTAGAAGATCTTCTTTAGAAGTTCTTACATTTAAAGTGTTCCTTAATGATGTGCGAAGTATTTTAAAAAGTCATCAGTATACGTAGGATGTCATTTTTTTTTTCTATTTTGAAACCAGATTACATTTCTCTCTCTCTCTTTTTTTTTTTTTTTTTTTTTTTTTTTGAGACGGAGTCTCGCTCTGTCACCCAGGCTGGAGCGCAGTGGCGCAATCTCAGCTCACTGTAAGCTCCCCGTCCTGGGCTCATGCCATTCTCCTGCCTCAGCCTACCGAGTAGCTGGGACAACAGGCGCCCGCCACCGCGCCTGGCTAATTTTTCTGTAGTTTTAGTAGAGACGGGGTTTCACTGTGTTAGCCAGGATGGTCTCAATCTCCTGACCTCGTGATCCGCCCGACTCAGTCTCCCAAAGTGCTGAGATTACAGGTGTGAGCCACCGCGCCCAGCCCCAGATCACATTTCTGTTTGAAAACAACTTAAGTCTGAATTACACTTGCTTTTAAGTGTTACATTTTTATAAAAACTGGGATTGTATATCTACAAACTCTTTGAGAAAGTATCTCTATTAGATTGCAAAAACCCTGCCTCGGTGTTATGTAGTTTCTAGTGTGGGCAGACAATAAATATGTAGATTACACATGCATTAGAAAATTTAAATGTTAGGGGGCAAAAAGAAAGCAAGGTAAGGGGCGGGGGCTGCAATTTAAAATAGAATGGTCAGAGTAATCCTTACTGAGGAAGTAACATTTGAACAAAAGTTTAAAGAAGGTGAGGAAACTATCAGTATGGTCAAAATAATGCACTTCAGATTGAGGAGGTAATTTTAAAAGAGGATATGCAAACGATTAAGGAATTTTTCTATCATAAGATAAATGTACAGCTTCCTAAGATGATTATTTTGGAAGACTTAGCATTTATTTGGATGGCATGATGTAGTAGTTTAAAAGTCAAATCACTTTATTTCTTAGTCACACTTTGTATACTGCATATGATGGTTTCTTTTTGTAGAGAGAGACTCATAGGATACATGTTATAGAGAGCTGGGATAATAAAGAAATCCATGACATCTATATTGGAAACAAATCTTTTCCAATTTTTTTTTTTTTTTTTTTTTTTTTTTTTTTTTTTTTTTGAGACAGGGTCTTACTCTGTCACCCAGGCTGGAGTACAGTGGTGCGATCTTGGCTCACTGCAGCCTCAACTTCCTGGGCTTAAGTGATCCTCTCACCTCAGCCACTAGGGTAATTGGGACCATAGGTATAAGCCACAATGCCAAGCTAATTTTTTGTAGAGATGAGGTTTCACCATCATGCCCAGGCTGGTCTCAAACTCCTGGCCTCAAGTGATCCATCCACCTCGGCCTCCCAAAGTGGTTAGATTATAGACGTGAGCCACCGTGCCTGACCATCTTTTCCCTTTCAACATATTAGTTCATTCACTTTATTTGTTTATTTATTAAAGGCCACAATTTAAAGAATGACTTAATATTGAAGTGCTGAAATGTGTTAATATGAAAATTACTGTCAGAAGTCTGCCACACTATTTGCCTTTGTGATGGTTAGTTTTCTGCCTCAATTGGATAGGCTATAGTACCCAGTTATTCAGTTAAACAATACTGGGGTTAATACCTACAGTCAGTTGACTTTAGGTAAAGGACATTATCTTCACAATCTGAATGAGCCTCATCCAATCAGTTGAAAAGCCTTAAGAGCAAAGCTGAGATATACTTGAAGACGAAATTTTGCTTCAAGAGTACAGTGTGGCCCGAGAGTTTTCAGCCCATTGGCCTCCTTACAAATTAAATACTTGTCAGCCCCTTAGTTGCTTAAGCCAATTTCTTGAAATAAATTTCTGTAAATGTACATAAACATGGATAAATACATATATGATATATTCATATATATACAATATACACAGATATATACATATACACATACATATATATATTCCCCCCTACTGATTCTGTTTCTCTGGAGAACCCTGAACAATACAATCCTCCTCTTAGACTAGATTAGAAGCTACTCTAGGAAAGTCATCATGTCTTCTTATGATCCCTGTGTTTAATATAGCTCATAGCATGATGCTTTCTTGATGGAATAATTTATAAATGAATATTTTAATTTCATAGGTAGATGGAAGGTACTTTTAACCATTAAGAAGCAGAAGAAATTATCATATGAACATTTATAAGCTTTTTTTCTTGCCATTTCTTCCAGGAATAAACATTTATAACTTCTATGCAATGAGATCAAAAGATAAGAAGAAAAATGACAATGAAAAAATAAAACAAAGGGCGTATATCTAATATATATGATGAACTTACTACAAAAACATGTAAAATCACTGTAACTCATCTATAGGAGAAAACCTAGACTTATTTATTGTCCTTTATATATTATGATATCATAATATATATAATATATATTTAAAATATTATTTAAAATTAGGCTGTGATAAGTTAATGATGCATATTTAAACCCTAGAGCAATCACCAAAGATATAAAACAAAGAAATATAGCTGTTAAATCAATAAATAAGTAGAATACTTATTATAAAATTTCCTCTTTATATCTGTTGAAACACTTGTCCAGACCCATTTTGTCTAATATTATTTTAGCCATCTTGACTTTCTGATTATTAGTGTTTGCATGGTATATTTAACACATCCTTCAACTTTTAACCTACCTGTGTTTTTATATTTAAAAGCCACTCCTTCTATTTAGTATAGCAGGAGTCTACTCCCTATATCTACCCCCCTACAAAAAGCCAATTGCTTATTTTGTCTATGTCTATGTTCCAGTAAATAAAACTTTACTGGAACATAGACATACCTACTTGTTTACATTTTGACCTCTGATAAGAGAGTTGAGTAGTTGTGACAGAAACAGTATGAACCTTAATCCTAAAATATTTACAATGTGTCCTTTTAATAAAAAGTTTGCCAACCCCTGGAGTTGTTTATTGGGTTTTTATCAGTCTGATGGAAAAAAAAGCCTTTTATCTGAGTGTTTTGACAATTTATACTTAATACAATGATGATATAGTTGGTTCTAAGTTTAGAACCTTGCTATTTGTTTTCTACTTATTCCACCTGTTCTTTCATTTTTAATGTTGTCTTCTTTTGAAATGATCGATTTTTTTTTTTTTTTTTTTTTTTTTTTTTTTTTTTTTTTGAGACAGAGTATCACACTATTGCTCAGGCTATAGCACAGTCGTGCAATCATGGCTCACCACAGCCTCAACCTCCTGGGCTCAAGTTATCCTCCCATTTCAGCCTCAGCCTCAGCCTATGGGACTACAGGTTTACACCACTATGCCTGGCTAATTTTTAATTTTTTTGTAGATACAGGGTCTCATTATGTTGCCCAGGCTGGTCTCAAACTCCTGGATTCAAGTGATCCTCCTCCCTTGGCCTCCCAAAGTGTTTACTTACAGGCATTGGCCATCATGCCTGGCCAATTCTCTAGTATTCTACTTCATCTCCTCTATTGATTTATCAGCTATATTTCTTTGTTTTATATCTTTGGTGATTGCTCTAGGGTTTAAATATGCATCTTTAACTTATCACAGCCTAATTTTAAATAATTGCCTATAATTACCTAATAATATAATGACCTTAAGACACAATATCTGAAATGTCTGGGACCAGAATTCATTCAAATTTTGAATGTTTTCAAATTTTGGAATATTTATGTTAAACAGATTGAGACTCCCTAATCTAAAAATCCAAAATCTGAAATGTTCCAATGATCATTTCCTTTGAGCATCGGGTTGGCACTCAGAAAGTTTTGAATTTTGGAGCAATTTGGATTCTGGGATTAGGAATATTCCGCCTGTACTACCATTTCTCCCTTCCAATCTTTGTAGTGTTGTCATATATTTTACTTCTACATATGTGATAACAAAATATTCGTTCCTATTTTTCAGTGTTTTTTACTTAAGCAGTTATGTTTTTAAATATATAAACAATTTATGTTTATATATTTATGTTTAAATTTATGTATACCCATATATTTACAATTTCTAGGGCTCTTCATTCCTCTGCAGAGATCGAGTTTCCATCTAGTATAATTTTTCTTCTGCCTTAAGACTTTATTTAACATTTCTTGTAACAAGAAGAGATTTTTTTTTTCTCAAAATGTCATCATTTTAGATGTTTCTTCCTGGATACAGAATTTAAGGTTTATAAGTCTTCATCTTTTGATACTGATCTCATTCCATTACCTTCTGGTTTGCATTGTTTCCGATGTGAAGTCAGTTCATTTTTATCTTGCGTTTTGTTTGTGATGTGCCTTTTTTTTCATTTACTTTTATGACTTTTCTCTTTATCACTGGTTTGAGAAATGATATGTGTTGGTGTGGTTTTCTTCTCTATTTGAAGTTAAATGAACTTGGATTTTTATGTTTCTATTTTTTATCCAATGTGGAACAATTTTGGCCATTATTTTTTCAAATATTTTTTCTGCCCTCACCCCTTCTGCAACTCCAATTCCATATTTGTTATACCTCATGGTACCAGGACACTTAGGTGCTGGGGTTTTTTATTTGGTACAGAGGAGGGGGAGGGTTCAGTTTTCTTACTCTCTGATTCAGTTTTTATTTTACTTCACTTACTTTTTTTTAGACTTGGGGACTGGCTAGGATGTCCAGGCTGGAGTGCAGTGGCTATCCACACGTGTGATCTTAGCATACTACAGCCTGAAATTCCTGTACTCAAGGTATTCTTCCACTTCAGTCTCCTGAGTAGGTAGGACTATAGGCATGTGCCACTGTACCCAGCAGTGGTTCAGATTTTCATATTCTTCAAGTCTATTGATCTTTTTTATTGGCGATGTTTATTGCATTGAGAAACCCATCCAGTGGATATTTCATTCAGATGCAGGAATTCCTAGAGCTAAAAAATATATTTTCTAGGACTCTCTTCATTATTTTAATGTTTTACTTTATATCCTTGTATATATGTACAATTCGATGTTTTTAAGTCTTTGCTGTTTACATTATTGCTGTCATTTCTTGCTCTGTTTCTACTGATTGTCTATTCTCTTTGTTTGGGGTTACATTTTCCTACTTTTTCATGTCTTATTATTCTTGGCTAGATGCTGATCACTATCAGGGTTTTGTAAAATGTTTAGATTTAGTTGTCTTCCCATCTGGCTCTTTGTGTCTACTCTCAACTTGGTTAAAAACTATAAGGAAAAACTTTCTCCAAATCACAATGGCAAAATGTCCTGCTGTTAAATAATCATAAGTCTCTATCTTAATTTGAGGCTCTTTTCTGCATGACTGTTTTAATTTCTCTTTACTCTTTTAAGGGCAATTTGATTTTGGTAATATTCAAGGCACTGTAAAGTGTTTCCTCCACGATGCTGTATCTACCCTCTTGTTGACAAATTACATGAAAGGATTGTGACTGCTTCTTCTTTGTTTCCTTTTACTCATTGTATTAGTAGTCTGTTTTCACACTGCTGATAAAGACATACCCAAGACTGGGAAGAAAAAGCGGTTTAATGGACTTACAGTGCTACATGGCTGGGGAGGCCTCACAATCATGCCGGAGGGCAAAGGAAGAGCTTGTGCTAGGAAACTCTCGTTTTTAAAACCATAAGATCTCGTGAGACTTACTCACTACCATGAGAGATAACAGCACATGAAAGATCCACCTCCATGATTCAATTACCTCTCATTGGGTACCTCACACAACATGTAGGAATCCAAGATGAGATGTGAGTGGTGACACAGCCAAACCATATTACTCATTCTTTATTATTTTTTTGACTTTCATTCTAGTACTATATTGAAACTAAACCAGCAATTCAACTGCCAGCTCCAGTCATCCTTTTCTCAGCCCTAACATTCTATGTGTTATAGAGGTAAAGAAATAATTACAGTTTGAGAAGTACTTTAATAGACATATGCAAATCATGCTAAATATCCACACTTAAAGACTACCCTATGCAAACCCATCAATTCAAGAATTACAAGACATTTTAAAAGGTAGCAAAATGTGACCTAAAACAAGAGAAAAGACAGTCATTAGAAACAGATCAAGGTCTCCTAGGCTCAAGCAATCCTCTTGAATAGCTGGAACTATAGGCATGTACTACCATGCCTGGCTGATATTTTACTTTTTTATATATATATACATATATATATATATTTAATTTTTACTTTTTATATTTTTTAGTAGAGAGGAGGCCTCTCTACTTATGTTGCAAAGGCTGGTCTTGAGCTCCTTAGCTCAAGTGATCCTCTCACCTTAGTCTCCCAAAGTGTTGGGATTATAGGCATGAGCCACCACACCTGAACATCAATTTTTTATAAAACAGAAATGAGTAGTATATTACTCAGAATAGTTTATTCCATGAATGTATATCTATTTCACCCCACACTTTTGGATATTTAAATTGTTTTCGAATATCATGATTAAATAGTTCTTGATAATACATTTTGGAGAAATTTCTAGAAATGTAGTCTCTGGGTCAAAGGGTGCACACATATATATAGCTTTTGTTTGAGTTTCTTTCAGAAAAATAATACCAAGATGTTGGAATAGTACAATGTCTAGTTCCCTCTCCAAAGACCAACTCCTATAGGAAATATAAAGAAAAAAAAAACAAGAAATAAAAAACCCCGAAAACTCCCAGGGAATAAAGGGGGTGAAAAAGGATAATTTGGAACTGGTAAGTGTGCTAGCTGGTGGCTTGGGCCTTGGATCTGGGGCAGGAGGCAGTCCTTCAAAGATGTCGGAGGATAAAACAGGAAATGAACTATTGGAGTTCTGCTTTTGATTTTTCCATGACTTGAGTAAAAAACTTACTGTTCCCATATCTACAGGGACTCAGACTACAGACTAAATGCCCTCAGAAGTAAACTGTACTTATAAAAAGCTGAGGAAAACAAGTGGAGACTAACTAACCGTAGGCAGTAATTTCTCTGCCCTTTCCCACTAAACCATAAAGCTGGTAAATTACAACCAATAGCTTTGGCTGCTGTTCTCCCTGGTGGGATCAGGAAGGAGGGGAGAGATGGTGAAGCAGATATCTGAGGTGTCATTTTGTAGACTTGATAAATTAACTGTGATTTCTCAAGTAGCCTGGGGCTTTTCTACCTACCTTCCATCCTCTGAGCTCACTGAAAATGACACAGACTGAGTGCTAGTCTCTTCCCACATGTGAAATCATAGTAGCCAATATCCCCAAAGAAAAATTATCTTACAGGTCAACATATCAAGACATTGAAGAAGCACAACTGTTTTGAAAGAAAAATAAAATATTGGCATACAGATTCTAAGAGAAGCAGAAATATTAGATATGATAGCCCAAGAACTTAAAATGATCCTAGTAAACATACTAAAAGACATAAGGGAAGATATTAGCAGCATATAATAAGAACAAGAGAACAAAGAAGCAAGCAGAAATATTAGGTACAAAAATATAATACTTGAAGTATATAGACTGGATAAATAATAGAATTTAAATGAGGAGTAAATTAATGAATCTGGAGATCAGTTTGAGGCAATCTTCAAACCTAAGAACAATGATATAGAAAATATAAAAGAAAGGCTAAGGGATTGACAGTGCTAACATCTGAATAACAGGAGACTCAGAAAGAAAAATAGGCTGGGTGTGGTGGCTCACACCTATAATCCCAGCACTATGGGAAGCCAAGGCAGGAGGACCACTTGAGGCCAGAAGTTCAAGACCAGCCTGGCTAACATGGCAAAACCCCATCTCTACCAAAAAATACAAAAATTAGCTGGGCATAGTGGTGTGTGTCTGCAGTCCCAGCTATTCAGGAGGCTGCGGTGGGAGAATCACTTGAGTCCACGAGGAGGAGGTTGAGTCGAGATTGTGCCACTGCACTCCAGCCCAGGTGACAGAGTCAGACTCTGTCTTTAAAAAAAATAAATAAATAAATAAATAAATAAAAAATAAAAACAAGGATGTATTTGAAGGAATAATGGACTTGAACAGGACAAAAAAAAATCATGGATTTTATTTTTTAAATTAATTTTATTTATTTATTTATTTTTACAATGGTGACTAGGGAAGATCATGGATTTTCAAAGTATTGAAGGAAAAATCTTAAAACCTAGATTTTTACATATGGCAATGCAGTCATTCAAATATGAAGCTATGATGACATATATTTCCAAGCATACAAGGCCTCAGAAGACAGTTTCTGATAAAATGCTTAAATAGAAACAAATATGAAAGATAATTAAAAGATGTGTGAAGTAATGCTGATAAAATATCCTGGCAAAATTTGTTGTTTTTTTAAAATAGCCAACAGCTAAGAAAAGGAGAACATAGGAGCATAATGGTTTAGGATTTAAAGTAGATAGTAACAAATGATGGGGTAGGAGAAGATGAAGAGACAAAGGGATGTCAGAATGTACAAGATTCTTTGTAGGAGATATATATATATATACACATCCAGATTCAAAATAAATTCAGAAAACATTCAAAGTGTGGGAAAAACTTAAACATCGAAAATGGTGAAACACACGGTAATGTATAAACAATTATAATATGTTTACTGACTATTTCATTTATTTTTGTTAGTGTGTACATGAACTTCCTATGTATGATCTTTACTCCTTTTTCCTTTTGTAAGGGGAAATACCCTTCATTTTTCTTCTGATAATACATGGTCACTATATGGTTCAAACTCTAAGATAAGGGGAAAATCTCCTGGAGTTAACTACAATTAGATACATACTATATATCAAATGTAGAGGACATCAGACCATATAGTTGCTCATTTCTTCTGCAACACTTACCTTCCTGAACATGATGCTTTACTTATTCTTTTATCAAAATATTCATCTTGACACATGTAACCAGAAGTTTTAAGAGCTATAAGGAAGTCAATTCAGGGCATTATTAACCGAAATTTCTAGTTATGCAAAAGCAGGATACTGTTGTAGTGCAGGATTAATTTAGGTATGTGGCAGAGGGAGTTTAACTGAAGATCAGGCAGATCAGAGACCAGTGATCAGGGTTAGGACAATCAATTCCCAGTCAGTACAAAAGTGGGGTGACCATTACATGGCTCAGTTGAATGTGGGCACTGAGATTAGCTCAGTATTTCCTGACTCAAAGGAAACTCAGTCTGGGGTCTACCTGAGGGTGAGAAGAATACCAGCTGCCATCAAAAGCCACTGGAAGGCGAGTGGAAGAAGCTGAGAAGGAAACCTGAATTGACCAAAAAGCATTAAAGATGTATATAATTGTCAAAGATATGTCCTCACAAAAATCCCCAGAACCAGATAGTTTTATATATGAGTTTAGTACATATTAAAGAAACAGCAAATTCCTTTCTTAAAAGGAGCAAACATGCACATCTCATTTTAGAAGGCTAGTGTAATCTTAATTATAAAACCAAACAGGGAAAATAAGAAAATTACACTGCATTTCACTTAATAATATAGATTCCAAAATCTTCAATAAGATATTTGCTAACCAAACACAACAGTGTATTAAAGAATAATACATCACGATCAGGTAATACTTCATGATGCAAACTATGAATGCATGGATGGTTTAATATTAGAAATTCTATACACATAATACATAACATTAATATACCACAGGATGAATACCAAATGATTATTTTAACATACACATCATAAAAAGCACTGATAAGGTGTAATAGCTTTTTATAAGACTGCTTAGCAAACTAAAAATAGAAGAACCTTTCTTAATTTGGTAAATGTTATATATTAAAAACATTTTGAAAGTATTGAGAAACTTTAGGTTCACCTCCTTTATGATCAGACATGAGATGGCCAATGTCACTACTACTCTTTAACATAGTTCCAGAGGAACTATCCAAAGATATAGGAAAGAAGAAAGAAGTTTAAATATAAAGAGAGGAAGAATGGAAATATCATCATTAATTTCAAATGATTATAATCATCTATTTCCAAAAAAAAGAGCAATCTGTTAAGAATAAGAGGGTTTAGCAATATAGTTAGAACAAAGACAAACTTTTAAAAAAATCAGTAGCACTCATGTACTCCAGCAATAAACATCAAGAAAATATTTTTAATGGAATATTTAAAATCTGAATGTCTATTTAAAGAACATCATGCATAACATTTAAAAGTTGAAAGAATGGAAGCAGATATTTTATAATATCTAAACTGATATAAATTAATATCGAGCATATACAACAAATTCCTATAAAACAACTGGACCCAAATGAAAACATGTAAAGAGAATATGTAGAAGCAAGTTCAGAAGAGGGAAATCAAAAGGCCAACAAGTATATGATGAGATACTCAAACTCAATAGTGATTTTAAAAAACCCAAATTAAAACAATGATCTATAAAATTACACACATTAGGCTGAAAACATGAATAAGCTGGATAATATTAAGGGTTGGCATGGATGATGAGAAGGTTATTGCTGGAGGCTGTAAGACCAAAGTATTTATGTGGGGGAGCATCTGATAGAGATTGGTTAAATTAATCATAAACATATATTCTGTCACCCAGCAATTCTGCTCCTGTGTATATATTCTAAAGACATCCTTGCAAAGTTCCATGATAGGACATGATGAACATGAGGATGTTCATTATGATGTTTGTGGTAAAAGGAAATTGAAAGCAATTTGGATGGCAAACACTGAGGAAAATGGGTAGTGAAAATATGGCCGCCGTATACTATGGATTACCTTGTAGCAGTAAGAAGCAGTAAAAACATGGCAACATAAATAAAGTTTAAAACTTAAGGTTACATGAAATAAAATAGTAAGAATCACAATAAGATACACAGCATGATATCACTTATGCTTATTTAAATTTCATGTATATAGGTCAGGGTAAGGAGAGGTCAGAGGTAAAACAAATTGTACCATAAGATGATAACTGTTGAAGCTGACATATAGACACATGGCGGTTCATAATATTCTCCCTTTCCTTTTTATTTATTGAAATTTCTCATAAAAAATTTTAAAATTTATGCATACAAAACAATACTCATTATGAAAATATAAACAAAATAGAACAGTACAATAAATATTATTTTAGAATATCATAATATTAGAATGATTTCCTATGGGTCAAGGGCAGGAGAATGAGACTGGAAAATGTATAAATAAATAAAACAAGAAGTGCTTTGCATGAACCAGTAATGACTGTGCCCCATGAACCTAGGAGTGTGATTAACTCTGCTTTCTCTTTGTGTAAAAAGTCTTTTTAAAAAAAATAAAAAGATGCCAGGCGAGGTGGCACATGCATGTAATCCCATCACTTTGGGAGGCTGAGGTAGGAAGATGGCTTGAGCCTAGGAGGTCTGGGCAACAGAATAAGACCCTGTCTCAAAACAAACAAACAAACACACAACAACATCAAAAAACAGAAAGTTCCCGGGATGGTTAATGCACACCTGTAGTCCTAGCTGCTTGAGAGGCTGAGGTGGGAGGATTGCTTGAGCCCGGGAGCTCAAATCTAGTCTGAGCAACTTAAAGAGACTACATCTCTTAAAATAAAGATATATATATCTTTTATTTATATTATATACAATTATAACATAATTTATTATATATAATAAATTTATTATATCTCTATATAATGATGTATTTATATATAATAAAATTTATGTATTATATATAAAATTATATATATAAAATTTTTTTTTACTAGAAGCATCTGATTTAGACTGTGGAGAAAAAGGAACCATAAAAATAGTTATCTAATCATTATAATTCAGAAAACAATTGAATAGCTCTTTCAAGTAACTAAGTCACCATATATAACTACGTAAATGAATTAGAAATAAGTAATATCACTTATGTTTTCAAGAGAAGTCATTTCTGACAATAATATTCATCATAGAAAACTGGCAAAAATCATTAAACAGTTAACCACAAAGTAAGGAGAAAAAATAGACTCTAAATACTTGCACTCTAAAATAATAAAGAAAAATAGGAAAAAGAAAAAACACTCCTGCACTAGGGGCTGTAAACTGTTTTACTTGGCTTATGTAGTAGCAAAAGTAGACTTTTTTTCAAAGAAAATATTTTATGCTGATATTTAAAAATAAGGATTTTTCAAATCTATTTCTGTTCTTTAAAAAAACTACTGAGAATTGATTTTTACAGCATCTCATTTCCATTTAGCAAGGATCCTAGAACTGAATAGGAGCATCCTGTTTACAGGTCACATACTCTCCAGGCTTCCATTGTCCCCATTTGGCAAGCAACATGAAAATACTGTTTCTGGAGGTTTATTCCACTTGTATCTCCCTTGAGATTTTAACAAAATGTGGTCAGAAATTTACTTAGTCATGTAAGTATGTAAGCAGTCATGGGAGGCATGAACAGAATGTGCTACATGAAAGAATATGCCAGGTAAAGAGAAATTTTTGAGGAGCCATGACAAAATGAAAAGGGGTTTGGTATTCAGGGGTTAAAATGCTATGAGTATATGAAACTATGACGGAGTGTTTTGGACTGGATAAAGAACAAGCTCTTAACTTGTTAAAAGGGCTGACTAATAAATACATGAAAAGAAAACAGTGCAATGGATGATAGTTTTTCTGTTTAATTATTTTTTCACATTAAATTCACTGAGTTGTATTCACAGGTCTGATAGCAGTTACTTTTTTAGTTTTTATTTTTTGAGATGCAGTCTTGCTCTGTCGCCCAGGCTACAGTGCAGTGGCGCGATCTCAGTTCACCACAAGCTCCGCTTCCCAGTTTCAAGCCATTCTCTTGCCTCAGCCTCCCACGTAGCTGGAACTACAGGCACACGCTGCCATGCCCGGCTAATTTTTTTGTATTTTTAGTAGAGACGGGGTTTCACCGTGTTAGCCAGGATGGTCTTGATCTCCTGACCTCATGATCCAACTGCCTCGGCCTCCCAAAGTGCTGGGATCACAGGCGTGAGCCACCATACCTGGCCAGAAGTGACTTTTTTTATTCTTTATTCTTAGCTGGTTTGCACTTGTGCATTACAATTTATCATTTTTTAATCAACAGCTTATTACAAATGAAATCTGATACTTTCTGTCAAGATGATATTACAGAATAAAAATTTGTGTCTGACTATGAATGAATGCAGTTGTGAGGTAACTTAGGGGCAGTGATAAGAAGTAAACAAGTTTAACAAGTCAAATTATAATGTGACAACCCTAACCATTTACATGAAATTATACATGGGGCTATAGTTACTATTTACCTTTAGTGCTTAACTCCTAAAGATCTTGTCTGTAAACCATAAAGCCTTCGATGTCTACTTCCCACATGTAGAAACTGACATCTTCAATGTACATCTAAAAGAGAAGCATAAGAAAATATAATGAGTTTGAGATTATAGATATTGCTTCACTTATTTTAAATATAAAAAAACTGAAATTATTCTCCATGACTTTCTATAATAAGCCTGGGCAAAGGGATGTGGGTATTATAGGACATATTTTATGTATACAAACAGCAATAACATTAGGATTTACCCTTTAGAAGAATCAGAATATTTTGTGGAACACATGTTATGATCCATGTCACAGGGTTGAGTACTTTCTATAATACTAATTTGATCTGGCTACCTAGTTTCTATGCAAAATTTTTATATAATTTAAAATACATAAATTCTGATGTCCTACATGAACAGAGCCCCATTCTAGAAAACACTTTCCCTGCACAAAATTATTACAAAAATATTCTTAATTGCACTTGAGTTGCTTATAAAAGCCAAAATCATAGAAATCAATTAGTTCAGTATTCTGTCCTCATGAAAAATTCAAAATTCTATTTCTCTTATTACTTAAACCTCCCCAATCGTACTTTACACCAACCTGCTAAACTTAGCGTTAAAAATAAAAGCCCTTTAAATAAAATTCCCTCTAACAGACAAACGCGATTATCCAGAGAGTGTTTTTTGCCTAAAGAACTTGATTGTGAATTCCTTGACAATGCAGTTAGGGAAACAGGATTTGGATGCTACAGTGCCATACTTTTAGTATGTAGTTTTTGTTTTTGTTTTGTTTTGAGACAAGGTCTCCCTATGTTGCTCAGGCTGGTCTTAGGCTCCTGAGCTCAACAGATCCTCCTATCTTATCCTCCCAAGTAAGTGGTTTTGAGTACTGGAGATTCTCAAGCCAAACATAAATTATTTTTGGATTAGAAATATCATTGCTCCTTTTGGTCATTAGAGCAGATGTCAGTTTTTCAGTTGCAGCTATAAATTCAAACACTTGAAACGCTTTTAAAATATCAGCAGACACATGAAAAAATGCTCATCATCACTGGCCACCAGAGAAATGCAAATCAAAACCACAATGAGATACCATCTCACACCAGTTTGAATGGCAATCATTAAAAAGTCAGGAAACAACAGGTGCTGGAGAGGATGTGGAGAAATAGAAATGCTTTTACACTGTTGGTGGGACTGTAAACTAGTTCAACCATTGTGGAAGACAGTATGGCCATTCCTCAAGGATCTAGAACTAGAAATACCATTTGACCCAGCCATCCCATTACTGGGCATATACCCAAAGGATTATAAATCATGCTGCTTGCCGGGCGTGGTGGCTCACGCCTGTAATCCCAGCACTTTGGGAGGCAGAGGCGGGCGGATCACGAGGTCAGGAGATTGAGACCATCCTGGCTAACACGGTGAAACCCCGTCTCTACTAAAAATACAAAAATTAGCCGGGCGTGGTGGCAGGCGCCTGTAGTCCCAGCTACTCAGGAGGCTGAGGCAGGAGAATGGTGTGAACCCAGGAGGTGGAGCTTGCAGTGAGCCGAGATCGCGCCACTGCACTCCAGCCTGGGCGACAGAGAGAGACTCCATCTCAAAAAAACAAAAACAAAAACAAAAAAAACAAATCATGCTGCTATAAAGACACATGCACACGTACGTTTATTGCGGCACTATTCACAACAGCAAAGACTTGGAACCAACCCAAATGTCTATCAATCATAGACTGGATTTAAGAAAATGTGGTATATATAATGGAATACTATGCAGCCATAAAAAGGATGAGGTCATGTCCTTTGTAGGGACATGGATGAAGCTGGAAACCATCATTCTCAGCAAAGTATCGCAAGGACAAAAAACCAAACACTGCATGTTCTCACTCATAAGTGGGAAGTGAACAATGAGAACACTTGGACACAGGGTGGGGAACATCACACACCGGGGCCTTTTGTGGGGTGGGGGCAGCGGGAGGGATAGCATTAGGAGATATATCTAATGTAAATGACGAGTTAATGGGTGCAGCGCACCAACATGGCACATGTATACATATGTAACAAACCACGCTGTGCACCTGTACTCTAGAACTTAAAGTATAATTAAAAAAATAAAAAATAATAAAAATCCTTTAAAAAAAAAAGAAGGAAGGAATCTTAAAAAAAAAAAATAAAGAAATGGTGGGAGGAAGGTGGCAGACTCTTTTTAACACCAAGATCTCATGGGAATAAGAGTGTGAACTCACTCAGTCCCACAAGAATGACAAAGCCATTCATGAGGGATCCACCTCCATAACCCAAACACCTCCCACTGGACCCCCCTTTCAACACTGGGGATCAAAGTTCAACATGAGATTTGGAGGGTACAAGCTATATCACCATCCTTCAGATCTCAGCTTAGACACTGCTTAGACCAGAAAAACTTTCCTGATACCCTTATTCTGGTAAGGTGTCCTCCATTAGGCAATTGTGGCACCGCACACTACCCTATGATAGCAGTTATCATACTGTATTACAATGACCCATGTGTTTGCCTGAATATTTCATGAAACTTTAAATTCTATAATAAAAGTAAAGATGACTATCTTGTTCATCGTGGCATCCCCAGCATCCATAGCACAGTTTCAGTGTAACAGGTGCTTAATAAGTACTTGTTAAAAATAATACTAGCTAATGTTTACTAAGAGTCTGATATGTAACAGCTACTACTTGAAGTGCTCTACATGTGCTGACTCATTTAATCCACAACAGTTAATCCACCTTCCAGTTTACAGATGAGAAATCCAAGGCACAGGAGGTTTGAGTGAATCGCAAAGGTCATAGCACTAAAGATTATGGAGCCAAGATTTGAACCTAAGCAGTCTGGTTGCAGAAGCCAAGTTTTTAACCACTATGCTATATTCTTAAATGTATACAAGCATGCAAAAATGCTGTCCTAGATATTTTGAGGAATACAAAAATGAGAGGGGAGTGGAACAAAAAAGTATACAGATACATAAAATACCCAACAGAGAATTATATAACATAAGGCTTTCTCGCTTTTAGAACACACAAACAGTAACAAAAGCTTTCTGTTTGGTGAGATGGGATTTGCTCACAGAGAAATATTTCAGTATAAAAATTCCTGAATTCAAATATGTTTGTGATTCAATTACACAGTGGCAGTTGATATTTATGTTGAAAATGAAAAATAAAACCAACAAGTTATTCTGGACACCAAAAAAAAAATAATAAAATAAAATAAAATATATTCACACTCAGCATATTCTTTACATGTTATCATTTAATTAGTATGAGGTAGGGCCAGGGCTCAGGTATTTTTAAAAAGCATGAAGGAAGGATATCTTTTTCTCCAGTTGAGAAACAATTTCACTGCAACTATTTAGCTTAGTTTCTACATATTAATAAGACATTAACTTCCAAAAATACTATTGACAGATGTCTATGAAAAATACTGAGTTACTTCTAATACAAATGCTAAATGTCAAAATGATTTGAAAGCTTCCATGATACACACAAACATACCTCAATGACCATGTAACATCTTAGATGCAAGCATGATGTAATTGGTAGCTGGAGTGAACCTCTAACTGTAATGCACTTAAGGACCAAAGTAGTACTTTAAAATATAGAACCCCAGGTGCTTGCCCACAGTCCTGGTTCAGAAGTAGGCTGAGGCAGATTCTCTATTTTTTATAGGCATCTTGATTATAACGTAGATCTACAGTTCATGTAGAATTGTGATGTAAAGCACACATATGAATGCTATTACTAGACTCTCATTATTAGTATTTATGTAAATACTTCTTGAGTTTTCTAAGATTATATTTCTAATCATTAAAGATAATCCCGAGATCCACTGGCTTAGGAACTTTGAACATATAGTAAATAGGACTTCAGCAATAAATCAATGTAGACATATTAAAATAATGTTTATGGATTATATCTTTTGTAAGCTTTGCTATCCTCTTAGGTAAACTGTGTAGGTAGACAATCAATAAAATACTGTGGCAAAAAAAGAGAGAAATGTTATATTCCGTAATGAAAATTTTACTGAAAACCTCACATATAACTGGAAACATGCCCTTCATGGCTCAGAATTAATTATTTTTTTTCTTCCTTAAGTTAGTGGGGGTGGCGGGCTGGGGAGAAGCACTTCCAGCTTCATTTTCTGTTTAAATACAAAGTCAAAAATTTTATAAAGAAAGTCTTGAATGGTTTCTCTCTCTCTCTCTCTCTCTCTCTCTCTCACACACACACACACACACACACACACACACACACAGCTACTAAAAATAACATGAAATAGGCTGTTAATGTTTTAGTTTTGAAAATTGTTGCTGGGCATAGTGGCTCACGCCTGTAATCCCAGCACTTTGGGAGGCCGAGGCAGGTAGATCACCTGAGGTCAGGAGTTTGAGAACAGCCTGGTCAACATGGTGAAACCCTGTCTCTACTAACAATACAAAAATTAGCTGAGTGTGGTGTGTGCGCCTACAATCCCAGGTACTCAGGAGGCTGAGATGGGAGAATCGATCTCTTGAACCCAGGAGGCAGAGGATGCAGTGAGCCGAGATCATGCCACTACAATCTAGCCTGGGCAACACAGCAAGACTCTGTCTCAAAAAAAAAAAAAAAGAAAAGAAAGAAAGAAAATTCTTATAAACAGGTCCCCAAATACTTTGCAATAAAAATACATTCATAGACATATACCATTTAAGATTTTTTTTTCTGAAAAAAACTCTAATAAACAGAGGTAATTATCTGAGTCTTTGTTATACATAACAAGGATGGAGACCTTAAAAACTACTAAACCAAAAAGAAAACTATACTTTAGCTCTTATCTTCCTTACCTAGTTTGAAGTACTCTTAATAAAGTATTCTTTTTACATGCATGTAATGCTAAAGATTTCAGATTTTCTACAAATTCAGATTTCTACAAATCAATCGACAGTTTATCATTGCAGTTTATCTTTTCCAACATATTTTAATAAGAACCAATAGCTCTGTAAATCACAAATAGTCTATATCACAAAATAATTCAATCATATTAATCTCTAATTATTAAAAATACAAGTTTCCAGGTAATAGGCATCGTTAAGTATCACTAACATTTGTCATATAAATTACTAAAACTTATTTCTTGCTTTTAAATATAGTAAATAATAGCTAACATTCACTGAGTTCTAAATTATAAGTAGTATAGTTAATTCTCACAACAATCTTAAGAAGTGCTTATGTTCTTAAAAAGTAGAAAATAAAGAAGTGCTATTATCATCTATATTCTACAGATAAAGAAAGTGAGGAACATAGATCACGTAACTTATCCAAGGTTCCATAGCTAATAACTGGAAGAACTGCATTTCAAACTCCAGCAGTCTACAAATTAACTACGGTATTTCCTGAAGGCCCCATCCAGTAACCTAAAATCTCCAATAACTCTGGAAGCCTCAGAAATTAATATGAAGATATCTTTTGTCAGGTTTTCCATCTGCAAACAGAATGCCATGGTGCTCCACTTCCAACTTTTCTTCTTCCTCACAAAAAAGACGATTACCAAGCTCCACTTAGCTCTACATACATTCTATTATTCCTGTGCAATCTAAATAATAAGGTCTCTATGATACAAAGAGTTTTCTTAAAACCTTGGTCTTGCTTCTACATGTAATATTCTATGTGCCTAATCACATTAAGATCATTAAGTATGGTTCAATACCGAGATATAAATTTGCGGTTTTAAAACATTTTCAATTCTCTTATAAAAATTATACCTTCTTAAACTATGACTGCAATCTCAATGTTTCATTGTATTTTCACAATAGCTATATATATTTATAAAATACAAAGTGAAGTTACGATTTATGATTACGATGCAAAAAACCTAAATGAAGCCAGTAAACATGTGCCCCTCAAATATTTAATATTCTTTGTGGTGAGAATATTTGAAATTTACTCTCTTAGCAATTTTGAATTTTACCATACTCTACTTTTTCTTTATCCATTCATCATCTTAGTTTGATTCTGTAACTTGGCTATTGTGAACAGTTCTGCAGAGAACATGGAAGTGCAGACATCTCTTAAAACAAACTAATTTAAAATGTTTTGGGTGAATATCCACAAATGGGATTGCTGAATCATAAGATAATCCTATTTTTAGTTTTTCGAGGAAGCGTCACATAGTTTTCCACACGTGTACATTTCCACCAACAGTGTACAAAGGTTTCCTTTTCTTTACGTCGTTGTCAACATTTGTTATCTTTTGTATTTTTTTTTTTTTTTTTGGTAATGGTCATTCTGAGAGGTGTGAAATTATATATCATTGCAGATTTAATTTGTATTTCCTGAATGATTAGCAATGTTGAGAAGTTTTTCATATATCAGTTGGACTTTTGTATGTCTTTTTTTGAGAAATGTATATTCAGGTCCTTTTCTCATTTTTAATGTTTTTTTAAATTATTATTATATTTTTAAATTTTCTTGCTATTCAGGTGTTTGAGCTTATTATATATTTTGGACATTAACCCCTTATCCAATGTATGACTTGAAAATATTCTCTCCCAATCTGTAGGCTGTCTCTGCACATTGTTTCCTTTGCTGTACAGAAGCTTTTTCATTTGATATAATCCCTTTATCTATTTTTGTTTTTGTTGCCTGCAGTTTTGGGGTCTAAGTCCAAAAAATCAATACCCACACCAATTTTGCAGTTTCCCCCCTAAGTTTTCTTCTAGTAGTTTTACAGTTTCTGGTCTTAACACTTAAGTCTTCAATGCATTTTGAGTTGACTTTTGCATATGGAGTGAGATAAGGGTCCAATTTCGTTCTTCTATATGTGAATATCCAGCTTTCCCCAACATCATTTATTCAAGAGACTATCCTTTGCCATTGCTTATTGTTGACATCTTTGTCATAAATCAATTGACCATACATGCTTGGACTCATTTCTAAGCTCTCTATTCCAGTCCATTGGGGATGTGTTCATTTTAATTTTAATTTTTTTTTTCCAGTACTACAGTATTTTTAATTACTATAGGTTTGTAGTACAATTTGAATTCAGGCAGTGTGATGCCTCCAGCTTTGATTCTTTTGCTCATGATTGCTTTGGCTATGCAAGTTTTTGTTGTGGCTCCATATAAATTTTAGGATTTCTTAATCTATTTCTATGAAAAATGATGTTGGAATTTTGATATGGCTTGCATTGAATCTGTAGATAATTTTGGGTAATAGGAGCATTTTAAGAATATTAGTTTCTTCAATGCATAAACATAGGATATCTTTCCATTTATTTATGTCTTCTTCAATTTCTTTCATCAATGTTTTAGTTTTCAGTGTACCTGTGTAGTTAGATTTATTTATTTATTTATTTATGAGACAGAGTCTTGCTTTGTCACCTAAGCTGGAGTGCAGGAGTAGGATCATAGCTCACTGTAGCCTCTTTACTGCTGGGCACAAGCAAACCTCCTATCATGGGATCCTCGGGATGTCACTTTGCCAGCCAGAAACCTCTGTGGCTAGTGGCACCTTTTCCTGAATTTTGCTCAGGCCCACTGGGCTCATTCTGCCCACTTGCACATGCAGATTGAGGTCAGCTCATGATACCGGCCCAGATCCCACACTTGCCAAGGGTGAGCCTGGCACGGAGTGGCAACGGGTGTATGAGCAAGTGTGGGGGCCGACTGCTGCGTAGAGCCAGGCATGCTGGCTGCAGCAGGGTGGGCTGCCCCAGGCAGTGACACAGGTGCCTGCTCCGTGCAAGGCTATGGCTGAACCAGGCATACCGCAAGCAGTTTCCACCGCAGACACCTGGGAACACAGTGGCGCCTGGAAGCTTGGAGACGCTAGGATACACAGAGCCCCAAAGAGGGTGTCACAGCACTGGCCCTGGTCTGGGCTCCCAGAAGGGCCACAGCTCGTCTCTCTTTCTCGTCGCCCGCATTGTGGTGAGTGGGGCGCGTGTTTTAGCCCTGTTTGTTACTGCTCTTTCAGTCGTGCCATTCGGCGGGTCCCAAGTTCTTGTCCCAACATCCAGCAAGAATGAGGTATGCCGACAACTGGAGGGTGAGCAAGGCAGAGAGGAGCTTCACTGAGCAACAGAGCGGCTCTCAGGAGATCTGAAGTGGGTAGCTCTTTTCTGCAGGCAGGTCGTCCGAATGAGTATCCAGCTCTTAGTGGAGAGGAGACCCATGGTGGGTGGCTGCTTTCTGCAGGCTGGTAATTTGAAGAGCCAAGGAAACCTGAAATGGGTAGGTCCTTCTCGCAGCTGGTAGTCACAACGGTCTGTATGAGTCTGACTGAGTTCAGAGTTTTTATGGGCTTCAGAAGGGAGGAAGTACATGGTGACTGGTCCATGGGCAGCCATGGCGGGTCTGGAAAAAGCACCATGAGTTCTCACTCTGGCTGGCGGGCTCCATCTGGAACTGACAGCCTAGCCCCCATGCTTCAGGCTGTCCCTAGTCTGAAGGTGGGGCTTCACCAGGGACCTGCCCCTTTCTAACCAGGAGCCTGTCTGCCTCCTGCTGCCATCAATCCTGTCAACCAGGGCACCCAGGCTATTCCTTTGGAGGGGTGCTTACAGGCCTGCCCCAGCCACCCTCTGCCTTCCCCAACCCCAGGCCTCCCTCCCAAAGTTTCAGAGGGGGCTGAGGTGGCAGGGGGAGTTGGCATGTCTGCACAGCCCCCAGCATGTGCACACTTGACTGGATCACAACAGTGCCTCGGCTCGCCTTCAACCTTGTTCTGAAATGGGAGCAGGCACCCGGAGCAAGGAGAGGCCAGGCAGCAGGAGCAGGTGTTTTGGAGCTTCCAGGGGCAGGGTGGGCTTCCCAGGCCCCTGAGAGCGCAGGGATGCCAGGGTCTGCAGCCACTGCTGGGTGGCTGCAGGTACACCCAGGAGGGCGGGGCACTGCTGTTCCTGGTTCCTGTAGGCTCCTCAGAGCACCCAGCTTTGGCTGCACCTCCCCCACTGCAGCTGTATTCTTTGCAAGGGCAGTTCCAGACAGGCCATCACAGACATCACTCACACCTCAGCCTCCTGAGTAGCTGCGATTTACAGGAACATGCCACTGCACCTGGCTAACTTTCAAAATTCTTTATAGAGATGGGGTCTTGCTATGCTGTCCAGGCTGGTCATAAACTCCTGGTGTCAAGCGATCCTCCCACCTCAGCCTCCCAAAGTGCTCAGATTATAGGTGTGAGTCACAGTGCCCAGGCAAATTTATTCTTAAATATTTTGTAGCTATTGTAAATGGGATTATTTTCTTGATTCTTGGGGAGTTCACTTAGTGAATAGAAACGCTACTGATTTCTGTATGTTGATTTTTTGTATCCTGCAACTTTACTGTACTTGTTTATCCTAATAGTTTTTTGGTAGAATCTGTAGGGTTTTTTATACATAAGATCATGTTATCAGCAAACAGCGACAGTTTCACTTCTTCTTTACCCATCTGGATGCTTTATATTTCTTTCTCTTGACTAATTGTGCTGGCCAGGACTTCCAGTACTATAATGAGAAGGACAGGTAACAGTGGGTATGTTTGTCCTTTTCTGGTTCTTAGAGGGAAAGCTTTCAGCTTTTCCCATTCAGTATGATGTTAGCTGAATGTCATACATAGTCTTTATTGTGTTGAGGTACATTCCTTCTATACCTAATTTGGTGACAGTTTTTTATCATGAAAGGATGTTGAATTTTGTCAAGTATTTTTTTTTTTCATCCATATGCGATGATATGTCCCCTTCACTCTGTTAAGGTGAGGTATCACATTTATTGATTTGTGTATTTTGAACTATTCTTGCATCCCAGGGTTAAATAACACCGGATCATACTGGATGATTTTTTTTTTTTTTTGAGATGGAGTCTTGCTCTGTCGCCCAGGCTGGAGTGCAGTGGCCAGATCTCAGCTCACTGCAAGCTCCGCCTCCCGGGTTCACGCCATTCTCCTGCCTCAGCCTCCCGAGTAGCTGGGACTACAGGCGCCCGCCACCTCGCCGGGCTAGTTTTTTTGTATTTTTTAGTAGAGACGGGGTTTCACCGGGTTAGCCAGGATGGTCTCGATCTCCTGACCTCGTGATCCGCCCGTCTCGGCCGCCCAAAGTGCTGGGATTACAGGCTTGAGCCACTGCGCCCGGCCGTGGATGATATTTTTAATGCGTTGTTGATTTGGTTTGCTAGTATTTTGTTGAGGATATTTGCATAATATACACATAAGGATACTGGCCTGTAATTTTCTTTTTTTGTAATGTCCTTGTCTGGCTTTGGTATCAGAGTAATGCTAGCCTCATAAAAAGAGTCTGAAAGTATTATCTCCTCTTTGATTTTTTGGAAGATTTTGAGAAGGACTGGTATTAGTTCTACTTTAAACGTTTGATAGAATTTAGCTATAAGCCATCAGGTCCTGGGCTTTTCTTTGATGAGAGATTTTGATTACTAATTCCATCTCCTTACTTGTCATTGGTATGTTTAGATTTTCTGTTTCTTCATATTCAGTCTTCATAGGCTGCGTATGTCTAGGCATTTATCCACTTGTAGATTAACTAATTGGTTGGTGTAGAATTGTTCATAGTCATCTCTTACAATCCATTCTCTTTCTGTAGAATCAGTTGTAATGTCTTCTCTTTCATTTCATTCCAATAAAATTTCATTCTAGTTTTAAAACATGGCAATTCATATAGAAAGAAAATATGCTTTCTACTTCTCTGAGCTATTGGATTATATCAAATCATAAACTTTTGTAAGTGATTGTTTTCATAGTATTAGTATTATGCAACTTTCTCATAGCCTTCAAGATCCCAGTCATTCTGATCTGATAGGTGACTTTTAAAAAAAATTCTAATTCACAAATATCATACATGGTTGAATGGAAACCGATCATAGCAAGAAGTTATAAAATAAAATAAAACTGCAAAGAATCTTTCATTTCAACAGGAATCAAATATTCAAAGAATTAAAAATCTTTTTAGCTTATATTTGCTTTTTAAAATATTCCAAATTTCTTCAGTATAACCATAGCTCTAATCATGCAATCCACAGAAGATTTGTTTTATCAATTGTTTTTACTGTATTTATCACAGAGAATGATTTTAGCCTAAGCATATTTCAGCCACTACATAGTACTAATTCAGACTATTAGTAGGTTTATTCCAGATTACTCTCTTAGTGGGCCTTAAATTACTTTAAAATGATTTTAATGCAACTATTATCCTTTTGTTGCAAAGAGAAGAAGAATCCCTTATTGGGTATGAGCAGGTCACTTTCAGAAACAAAGAACCAAAGGTAATTCTAAATCCTGTTCACCAAATTAAACTTTGTGTTTACCCCTCTTGCAACTTGCCCAGACAATATGGCTTCAGTGGAATGTGAGCTCACTGAAAAAAAGTACAAAGAAATGAAATATATCTGTGAAAGTTCATAATAACCAGGCTATTCAGAGTATTAACATTAAATGAAATATTTTCATTAGAGATTTAAAAAGAAACACTCCTTTTTTCCTCACAAGCATTTCCTAAGAATGTCTATCAGATCCACACAGGGGATCTCTTCAGCTGGAATAAATAAGCAGTTTGGTTCTGAGAGCCCACCTTTGTTATATCCATTACTTGGGGAAGACCAGTGAGTGATTTTTGTGTAACTTGTATGCAAACATCTTGAGAGCTTTTTCTGAGAGAAAGAAGTACAATGTTTTATCAAATATAGTTCCAAGAACATGTACCTTATCAATATATTGGGCTTGTTGACATTAATGATTTAATAAGGCTGGAACTCAGTGAATAAGCTGGAAGCTCATTCATTCCTCTAATTCTATATAGTTTCTCCTTGACTTCAAAAATAAGGTTTCTTGAAAATCTCTCTGGATCAAGAACTCAAGGTTGAGAAAACTAATACATTGTGAAGAAAAACAGAATTAGGTGATTAAGATCATGTGAACATGAAAGTCTATGTCAATAGGCATACAGTCACTAAAACAAAATTTTTAAAAGGATAGCAAACTAAAGATATGATCAATGACAATTCACATATTTTAACTTTAGGGATAATTTCCATTTATTTTTCCATTCTTGCTAGTACCTTTCAAGAACGTCCTCTGGGAAGTGTTATAGAAATGCTTATGAAGCTACTTTACTTTTGGAATATATATATATATATACACACACAACCTTACTGTCTGCTTCCATCCAAATATTGGCACCTTTAGAAATTTATGACTAGTATATTTATACTAACTTCTCTTCATATCTTCTCAGGTTTTGTTTCTTGCTGCACTGAGTCCTTACTCAGTGGTCTCTCTGACACATTTCCTATTTTTTAATTTGAGACAGGGTTTTGCTCTGGCACCCAGGCTGGACTGTAATAGTGCAATCGTGGCTCACCACAGCCTTGGCCTCTTAGGCTCAAATGATCCTTCCACCTAGGCCTCCCAAGTAGCTTGGACTCCAGATGTGTGCCACCATGCCCAGCTAGTACACATTTCTAACAGTATATACCTCCTTACTGGTACCAATGGAGTGCAGTTTGAAATCCCAGGTTTACTTTCCCACTTTATCATTTTCATGACTTCCTTAAAAAATCACTACCACTGACATCATCTTCGTTTACTTTTCTCAAATATCATATTCCTCTTTTTCTCATTATGACCACCAACAGGAATTGTCTATATTTCTAGTTTGCCAGAAATTATTTTTCAGTGCTAGAAAGTTCTATAGAGGAGAAAAAAGAAGGGAAGGGAAGAAATGCAACAGTGACAACTACTGCTGATTTCATTGTTCAGGTTTATCCTAAAAATATGGATGGAATTACTGGATAAGAGACAGGGCTATTGAAGAAGGAATTCAACCAGAGGGCATATTTAAATTCCTTCTGCATCATGGTAGCCTTGAAGGTCTCTTCCAATTCTATGATTTGATGAATAAGCCATCACTAGAACTTGTAGGAGCAAACAAGAAAAAAAACACTTTCACAAATTAAACACCAAAGTTGTACTGCCCCCTTTTGGATGCAGCCAAAAGAAACCAATAAGTACTTAACAGGGTATCATGATTTTTAAAAAGGTCTAAAGCAAACAGGGACAATTTGACTTCTTCTTTTCCTAATTGAATACTCTTTTTTTCTTTCTCTTGCCCGATTGCCCTAGCCAGAACTTCCAACACTATGTTGAATAGGAGTGGTGAGAGAGGGCATCCCTGTCTTGCGCCAGTTTTCAAAGGGAATGCTTCCAGTTTTTGCCCATTCAGTATAATATTGGCTGTGGGTTTGTCATAAATAGCTCTTATTATTTTGACATACGTCCCATCAATACCTAATTTATTGAGAGTTTTTAGCATGAAGGGCTGCTGAATTTTTTCAAAGGCCTTTTCTGCATCTATTGAGATAATCATGTGGTTTTTGTCTTTGGTTCTGTTTATATGCTGGATTATGTTTATTGATTTGCGTATGTTGAACCAGCCTTGCATTCCAGGGATGAAGCCCACTTGAGCAAGGTGGATAAGCTGTTTGACGTGCTGCTGGATTCGGTTTGCCAGTATTTTATTGAGGATTTTTGCATCGATGTTCATCAGGGATATTGGTCTAAAATTCTCTTTTTTTCTTGTGTCTCTGCCAGGCTTTGGTATCAGGATGATGTTGGCCTCGTAAAATGAGTTAGGGAGGATTCCCTCTTTTTCTATTGATTGGAATAGTTTCAGAAGGAATGGTACCAGCTCCTCCTTGTACCGACATGATTGTATATTTAGAAAAACTCATCGTCTGAGTCCAAAATCTCCTTAAGCTGATAAGCAACTGCAGCAAAATCTCAGGATACAAAATCAATGTGCAAAATCACAAATATTCTTATGCACCAATAACAGACAAACAGAGAGCCAAATCATGAATGAACTCCCATTCACAATAGCTTCAAAGAGAATAAAATACCTAGGAATCCAACTACAAGGGATGTGAAGGACCTCTTCAAGGAGAACTACAAACCACTGCTCAGTGAAATAAAAGAGGGCACAAACAAATGGAAGAACATACCATGCTCATGGATAGGAAAAATCAATACTGTGAAAAGGGCCATACTGCCCAAGGTAACTTACAGATTCAATACCATACCCATTAAGCTACCAATGACTTTCTTCACAGAATTGGAAAAAACTGCTTTAAACTTCATATGGAACCAAAAAAGACCCCGCATTGCCAAGACAATCCTAAGCCAAAAGAACAAAGCTGGAGGCATCATGCTACCTGACTTCAAACTATACTACAAGGCTACAGTAACCAAAACAGCATGGTGCTGGTACCGAAATAGAGATATAGACCAATGGAACAGAACAGAGCCCGCAGAAATAATACCACACATCTACAGTCATCTGATCTTTGACAAACCTGAGAAAAACAAGAAATGGGTAAAGGATTCCCTATTTAATAAATGGTGCTGGGAAAATTGGCTAGCCATAAGTAGAAAGCTGAAACTGGATCCTTTCCTTACTCCTTATATGAAAATTAATTCAAGATGGATTAGAGACTTAAATGTTAGACCTAAAACCATAAAAACCCTAGAAGAAAACCTAGGCAATACCATTCAGGACATAGGCATGGGCAAGGACTTCATGTCTAAAACACCAATAGCAATGGCAACAAAAGCCAAAATTGAAAAAAAGGATCTAATTAAACTAAAGAGCTTCTGCACAGCAAAAGAAACTACCATTGGAGTGAACAGACAACCTACAGAATGGGAGAAAAGTTTTGCAATCTACTCATCTGACAAAGGGCTAATACCCAGAACCTACAAAAAACTCAAACAAATTGACAAGAAAAAAACAACCCCATCAAAAAGCAAGCAAAGGATATGAATGGACACTTCTCAAAAGAAGACATTTATACAGCCAACAGACACATGAAAAAATGCTCATCATCACTGGCCATCAGAGAAATGCAAATCAAAACCACAATGAGATACCATCTCACACAGTTAGAATGGTGATCATTAAAAAGTCAGGAAACAACAGGTGCTGGAGAGGATGTGGAGAAATAGGAACACTTTTACACTGTTGATGGGACTTAAACTAGTTCAACCATTGTGGAAGACAGTGTGGCGACTCCTCAAGGATCTAGAACTAGAAATACCATTTGACCCAGCCATCCCATTACTGGGGACATACCCAAAGGATTATAAATCATGCTACTATAAAGACACATGCACACGTATGTTTACTGCGGCACTATTCACAATAGCAAAGACTTGGAATCAACCCAAATATCCATCAGTGACAGACTGGATTAATAAAATGTGGCACATGTACACCATGGGATACTATGCAGCCATAAAAAGGGATGAGTTCGTGTCCTTTGTAGGGACGTGGATGAAGCTGGAAATCATCATTGTCAGCAAACTATCGCAAGAACAGAAAACCAAACATCGCATGTTCTCATCATTGGTCGGAATTGAACAATGAGATCACTTGGACACAGGAAGGGGAACATCACACACTGCGGACTATTGTGGGGAGGGGGAGAGGGGAGGGATAGCATTAGGAGATATACCTAATGTAAATGACAAGTTAATGGGTGCAGCACACCAATATGGCACATGAATACATATGTAACAAACCTGCATGTTGTGCACATGTACCCTAGAACTTAAAGTATATATATATACTTAAAGTGTATATATATATATAGGCTTAAAGTATATATTTAAACTTAAAGTATATATTTAAACTTAAAGTGTGTGTTTGTGTGTGTGTGTGTGTATATATATATATATAGAGAGAGAGAGAGGCTTAAGCAATATGGTAAAATATAGGCATTAGTTTTACCAGTCAGCAGTCCATTACCTAACATATTTAACTAACCCCAAAGCGAAAACAAACATAATAAATTGGTGGTGGGCCACCATTACAAACAAAATAAAGCAAGCAAACAAACAAATCACCAGATAAAAAACAGCAAAAGATTTGGGATTTTGCTCAACAAAAAAATGACGTTCTTGTTGGTGATAAAATAGAAAATGGGTCCCTGACTCTGGAGTGGGAAGAGGACGGAGGGATGTGCTGTTGTCTTTATCAACAAAAATTAGGAGATCCTAAAGGACGTTCACATATTTTCTAGTATTTTAATGGTACAATGATAACATTTTTGGGCATTGGACATGTAACACACTACCATTCCAAGAAAAACACTATTATAAAGATACATTTCATTAAGCTATCATAAATCGTCTTCAATGCTTAAAAAAAATCTAGAATGTAGACCACAATCCTTTATTTATATGGTAGTAGCAAAGAAATGAATAGGTCTAACAGTGACTCCAGTATGTTCAACAGAACAAACCACTAGGGTGTTGTAGGAGCTAAAGCAGAAAATATTGAATCAGAGCTTAAAATCTACTTAGAAGACATTCTCTGTATAAAAACAAAAGGAAATCTTATAGGTTTAAACAATAAAATATGGTAGACTCATGAATCAGTATTTGATAATTAAGACTAATTTGAGGGGAACAAATTAGAGGGTAGATATATTTGAATTAATTTATAGAAAAAATTTTTAAATAAATACCATTTAATGGACATAAAGACTAAAAATTCTTTTCCCGTAGATATGTTTTAAAGGAGTAGCATCAAAACGCAGCTATAGATGATTAAAATTAGCAAATAAATTGCTTATATGCAAAGATCAAATTTGTTATAAGACTTTATATAAACAATCTCTGTCCAGTATTTATGACATTGAGAATGTAAAGCATAATCTTTTAGATGATGCGTACTTCAGCCTATGTGACTTTAAAAATTATCAAAAAAACAGAAACAAAACCCCCAAATAAAGAATCCTCATTAATAAATCCTCAAGCGAAAACACTTCAGGCAGCATAATTGACAAAAGAAAAAAAAAATGCAATAAGTAGCTACATCTTAGGAATAAATTAAGAAGTTATAAAATAAAGAAATGCAGAAGAAAACAAAGCAAAACGAAAATTTCTGACATAACTAAAACAAATTCCAATAGGCACAAATAATTCCAAAAATTTCCAGTAGGCACACACACATACAAAAACATAGCAGGGAGAGGTGTCAGAACTCTGTGCAAGGAGGTGGAGAAGTACCCTCATGTGAAAATACTTAAAAATTAAATGAGAGGCAGAGAAAATGCAAACATACAGAAGAACAGGAGTATCATATCATACGCAGTGATGTAGGAAAACTAGGTAAGTTAATGTGACTACAGCATCAAAACAGCCAGCACTGGGGAGAAACACTAGGCTCTGAGTTTCTGTAGATTTTTGGTGCAGGCACTCATAACAGTAAAAGAAACCATTTTATGTAAGGAATTCTGTAAGCCAGCAGTAATGCCTGATTTTTATCATGTCTAGAAACAGATATCTTTTACCAGAAGAGAATAATATTTCAAATCTTACCCAGAGCAGCACAATATTATGCCAATCTGACAAATAATGAAGAGTTTAGACAGGGAAAATAACACACTGACATGAAAATAAAACCCTTATAAGCAAAAACAGATGTCTGGATTATACAAATTATGTACAGGAGTAAACAAAGATGGGGCCATTATTGACTTGGTGATAATTCACAAATCAAAAAATAAAATCTGAATATGAGCAAGTGCAACCATAAAGAACTTCTAAGTCATTCTTGTTTATCAGATTTTTTTTTTTTTACATTTAGAGAATTGTCCTGTCAAGTTTTTTAAGATATACAAAAAAATAAATGGAACATAATTTTAGATTTCATAGGTGACAATTCAAAAGCCATAAAATAAAATGTGAAGTATGTTAAGTATTTCCAGAAACTTGCTGAATCTTCTCTGTTTATAATGAACTGAAATGACGATGCAGAAAAATAACTATTCAAATGTTTAAACCAAAATATTATCAGCCATTTTGCTCCATATGAGTGATTTAAGGCTTAATACTGCCTCTCACACATAGCCTCAAATGCTACTTAGAACGAATCAAATATTAAATGTTCCCTATATTGCTGGCCTTTATAATGCTATGATTTTCTTGTGATTTTATGGCACTAAGAATACAGCTGTAGATATTGTTGCAGATATAGATATAGATATTTATAATAAAATATGTCCTATATAAAAATACGTTACATAGAATCTTAAATTGGCACAGAAGACTGCAAATCAATACACGTAAATTAATCTTAGTATGATTTTCAGGAAAAATAAAATATAAAATATATAAAAACATCTATTCATTGGCTAGTTGCAACAGAGAACAACTAACCATTAGTAACTGAAACAAAAATTAAGCATTCACTTCATAAACGGAGATAATAAAAAGATTACCTCAAAAGTACTCAATATTTTTGGCAATATATGCTTCTAAATTGGGTTGAATTGGTGAAATTGTCCTTTTTATTGGTAAAAATGTCGAATATTGGTAATTTCATATGGTTCAGGCTAAAAGCATTAGAATGAAATGAATGACATTCTATGTAATATTACAATATAAATGAAGAAAATATATTCACTGTCTAACATCTGTAATTCAAATAAATTTTCTACCACATAAAAAAGATAAAAGAGGAACAAATATAATCAGTGATTTGTGTTGCTTCCAAATTACAAAATAAAGAGATTGGATCTTTTAGCAAATTTGAGCAGATAGTGTGTAGATTGTTAGGTAACAATGTTTTATTCTTCTTTGATGATAAAGAATATGTAACAAGAGGAAAGTTATAAATGAGACAAATTCACATTTGGAAAACAAATAAACAATAAAGTCCTTTATGATATTTATAATAGATTAAGAAATATTTTGGACAGAGTACATTAATATGTAAGCTTCTTCCTCTAAATTACTGCAAGTTCATAATGTTTTTAAAAAATGGCTGAAAATAATAAAGGCAAGAAGGCCCTCACCAGATGTTGGCTGCTCAGTCTTAGACTTCCTAGCCTTCAGAACTGTAAGAAATATTTATCTTTTCTTATCAATTACCCAGTCTCAGGTATTCTTGCTATGGCAACAGGAAATGAAACAACCAGTGATTAATCAATCAATTGTAAGTGAAACAGGACCAAATATTTATGTACTTAGGGTTTAGCAAGAATTACAAGGAAGAAATTCTCAATTATGCCTGGTCCTAAAAACATCTCGTAGAAATAACATGAAAACAAAAATTAATGTGGTCTTTAAATTTTTTCTTATACTTAATAATAACACTAGTTATATCAAAATTTTGATAAGGCTAATGTTTGGTCAGAAAGAACAGTGTGGCTGTACTAGTTGTTAAAATAATAAATAATATAATACTTAAATATCGGTTGGAAAATGGCCACTGCTTCAAGCTCTCCAAATATCCCCTTCTCTATGGACCCTACCCCCACCAACACACCTCCATATTCCCTAAGGTTAACACCTGGTACAGCAGGGATCCTCTAGTATTCTGGCATCCACTGTGATGCCAGAATGGTTGGTGCCTGTAGCATAACAGTTGTTACATGTATCAAACCTCTCTCCTGTTAATAACAGAAGACAGTAGCAGAAGCTTTGAGCTTGGAGTTAAAGAGACTACATTACAACAGGGCTACTATCTGAGTAAATCCCTGGACCCTTGTAAAATTTCAACTTCCTCCTTTTAAACGAAGTTCTGACACCTAGTAGGACTGTTTGTGGATTACATGCAATGACATAAAAGTGCTGATTTGCACACAGAAGGCATACCATTCACTTTTCCTTTGCCTTACTAGAAAAATAGTAAACACTACATGAAAAAATTAGTAAAAAATGTAGTATTTTACAAACGAGTTGTGTTTCAAACACTCATTTTTGAAGTCAGTAGTCTGGTAATTAGAATGCATTTTCCCCATACTAATCATTATATAAAAGTGGTTATATATGTCAACCACTTTTTATCTCAACTCAACTTTATAAATTCTAATTTCACCCATAATACATTGTTTCTACATGAAAAAAATTGAACATTTATTGAACATTCATACACATCAAGCACTATTCTAAATATTGTACACTTAAGTTATTTAATTCTCGGCCGGGCATATATTGTACACTTAAGTTATTTAATTCTCGGCCGGGTATGGTGGCTCACGCCTGTAATCCCAGCACTTTAGGAGGCTGAGGCAGACGGATCACCTGAGCTGGGGAGTTCCAGACAAGCCCGACTAACATGGAGAAACACCGTTTCTACTAAAAATACAAACTTAGCCAGGCGTGGCCGCACATGCCCGTAATCCCAGCTACTTGCTAGGCTGAGGTAGGAGAATCACTTGAACCCGGAAAGCGGAGGTTGCAGTGAGCCAAGATCACACCATTGAACTCCAGCCTGGGCAACAAGAGCGAAACTCCGTCTTGGGGGGGGGGAAAAAAAGTTATTTAATTCTCAAAGCAACTTTATGGATAGTATGCTCTGATCATCCCCAAATTAACAGATGGAAATCAAAGCTAAGAGAAGAAGTAAAGTGCTTTGGGTCACTTAGCAAGAAAGTGTCAGAGCCAGGATTGGACCCAGGAATGGGCCTAAGGTCCATGCTTAGGCTCTAAGACCTATGATCCTATTCATTATACTGCAATGTCTGTGGAGTTATTTGAAGTATAAAAGAACATTTTTAAAAAATCAAAACATTTAGAAAAAATACGTGGCAGTTTCTCAACTTGTGATATAAACAAAACTGGTCAAATTAAGCAAAAGAACAACAAAAGTATACTGAATTATCTTAACATGCTGGTGGTTTGAGGAAAAGCAGGCCAAGACAGATAAGATGGGTGGAGATATAAAGTGGATTGTCTTAATACTTTCATTTGAGTATTTTATTACATCTTACTTTTAGTATCAAGGTGGCTGTTAAATATTTTATTAGTTTATTTGGTACATTAAGTTCTCTGAATAATAGTTTTTAGTGTCTTAGGATCTTATTTCTTTACCATCTTTTATTGTTTTCAGTTCTTTGGCATTTTTAGGTGCCCCTAAACATTTACATTTGAGCATTTTAGAGGTATTAAGGTTCATTTTAGTTTAGACTATAGATCTATATAAACATTTGTTAGAATTATATTCTTTTTTGTTTGTTAGAATGTATTTTTCATTACTTCTATCAGTGTTAAGACTTTATTACTTATATTGATTTTACTAAAAATTAGGTTTAGAATGCTAATAAAAGAGTGACCATGTAACACCCTTTTACTCACACACTATTGCTAATTTTTATTAGTATTTGATAGCCAGCAATTTTAACAATGTTGTGTCACAAAAAAATGAAAAGAGATCTGTCATCCTAAATATTTTACATCTCAAATAAATTCAAACAGATCACCCTTATAGCAATTTAGAAAAATTGTCAATTTTTTTCTAAACAATTTATCGTAACAGTGTAAAATAAATTAACATCAGTCTAAATGTGAATGATTCTAATTGTTGGGTTAATTAGGTAGTTGTCTTAGTTGGAGTTCCTCCAGAAGCTGACTCTGAGACAAGGAATGAGTGAAGATAAGTTATTTGGGAGGGTCTCAGTAAACGGACAGGGGAGTGGGGAACATGATAACAGAAGGGAAGGCAGCTAATATATTAAGATAGCAATCACAGGGGCCAACTGAAGCTTAATCCTGTAGAGGAAACTCTGACAAATAGTATAGGCACGTTCCTTAGAATTGATTAAGTAAGGGCCAAAGAAGTTAGTGTGTTTGTATGCTGAAACCTGCCAATCACTGCTTAAGGTCTTCCCCTAGTGGCTTCTAGAAGCTCAAAGGCTTACAGGAGCTGGCCTTTGGAAGGCAGATGTGCACAAAATGGCAAGGGATTTCAAACCATATGAGCAGACCACTCACATCACTTATTACATTAGCAAAACCATTAGGCATCCATAATTACCACAGTGATAGTTCCGACAAAGTAAATTTAGCCCTAAATGATGGTGAAATTTTGGCAAACTAGCTGAAAATACACTAACAATAGCAAAGTATTGTTACAGTAATGTAGTTTGTAACTTCTCAATTCAAAATGGTAACAAAATAAGAGCCTGGTATCAGGATACTAGAAAACACAGAAAAATTCAAAGAATAATAATATCAGTCTATGCTCTAACTCATTCAAGAAATACTCCTTACAGTTCCTGGTATGATCCAAATTATAGGAAGAACAAACATCCACCAGAACAAGAGTCAAGGATGTGAAACATTGTCCCAAATAATCAGCCTGTCTGTTCCCCTAGTAAACGGCTACACTCCTACTGCAACGTGAAGGAAGATACTATTAAGGAAAAAAACAAGTATGGATTAAAGTCATTTGTAGGATCCACAAATACTTTCTTTGTGTGGATAATACTTCCTCAATCTAAGTAAGATTCTTCTTACTAAGCTTTAAATTTTTCCTTAGCTTTAAAGTCTTTCTCGGTCCCTATTAACAGTCCTCTGCCTTGAATCTTAGGGCCTCCTTCTTTTGAATTGTTCAACATCATTTGTGTTCCTTTGGGTCAGGTAATAGATGCTGACCAGGAGGGCTCAGGTCCAGATCCCAGCATCTCCATAAAGCCAGAGCTTCTTTGGTCAATGAGATGCTAAGTCCAGTGGGTTATTTCTGGATCTTCACTTTGCTCAATGTCCCACTCTGGATTAGAGCTCACAGCTGAATGGATGGCTAAAACAGACTGGATGGTTAACCCAAAGATAGGGGTGTTTGTGGTCACATACTGCCCACCGATGTGGGTTTATTAAAGAGTAGTAATTTCTTGAAAGCTAAATGCATCAGTGAAAAAGTTAAGTGTATGTAAACTATATATTGGTACCAGGACTAATATTTGTAGCTGTGAAACTGACTCATGGTTGTGATTACTTTTTGCAGAGAGTACAGAGAAGAAAAGGTGAAAAGCAATATGTGCAAGAAAATGGAGAAATGACATTTCTCCTTAAACTATGCTATGCTATAAAATCATATTATTTGGGTCAATTATGCATACATTTGCTTCCTCTGAGTTATATTTTCACAGCATAGTCGTCAGGCATTGGTCTATTGCTACTGCAGAGTAGTGCCCCAGAATTTGTCAGGGTGCCTATGTCATTATTCTGTAGGTTTCTGTGATTGCCAGAGTTACTTTTAAAGTGTGGGAGTGGGTTTTTGGGGAGAAGTGAGGTGGTGAAGAGAGAGAGGTAGCAGGAACTGAGAAGGAAAGGAGATTTACCTTAAAAAAAGATATTTTCTTTCTAAAAATGAAAAAACCTGGACAAGAAATACAATGTATTAAGCAGTAACCATTTAGGAAAAAAGAATAAAGTGGAATTTTTGTATACTGTAAAAGAGTTGTTTGCAATATAAAATTATATACTATAAATAACTCCCAAGAAAAGCAACATTTTATGTAGTATATGACTAAATTCTTATCTAAAGTTTTAATAGAAACAGAAATGTATATCTGAAACGAACCTTAGCAGTCCCTGAGAGTTTGCCTTCCTTTTCCAGATAAAGGGAACACACAGCAAAAAGGTTGATTTGCTGAAGGTCATAGTCAGTGACAGAAGAAGGGCTAGCATCCAGCTCTCCCCATTTCTTTCAAATGTCCTTTACACAAACAAATAAAAAATATTACTAATGTAGTTCTTTTTTTTTATTTTTTGCAATTTGAAGAGCTTTTCATTTAAGCTCCACAACATAATACCTTCAACATAAATAATACCTCAAGAAGTATTATTAGCATTGTACCACCTCCCAACACGAACATATTTCGAATCTGTGTATCTCTACTTTTAATTCATTTTCTTACTAAGAGAATACTTGAGAAAAGATATTGGTATGTGGCTATATATTAAGAACTAGGCCTTGACTGTATTCTTAGCAATTCCATTAATACGAAATATATCTGAATTACTCTATTTATACTCTAAATTATTCTATTAAATTTATAGCAAGTCACCAGTCTCAAAGATGAAGCCATATGCTAAAAGGCATACCTTCTAAAATAAAGCAAACTGAGGAAAAGGGGAAAAGTGGGTATTCTAACATCTTTAAAAATTATCCCAGCACTTTAACCGAAAGTTTTTCTTTCCCCCTCCACTGTGCCTATTGTTTTTTATTAAGTTTTTAACTCCACTCCAAAACAACATACAAGTGTGAAAAGAATACTCATACGGTTCTTCATTAATCCATAAAAGGTTTTTAAGTAACAATATAATCCTACTTCATTCACAAATCATCTGGAGATAAGAGTTTGTTGGCTTGGATGTGAAACAGGTTAAAGGAAGTTCTAATCTTCAAAAAGCAGGCTTAGAATGAAGGCCAACGTGGAACTGACAAGACTAGTCTACATCCAGCTGAGGGAAAGGTCCATTTGCAATAAAAGATGTAGGAGCAAAGTTATGCTCTCACAAATGCACAACTGTTTAATTATGTTAAGAGTGAAATAGCCTTTGGTGGAAAAAAAAAAAAAAGAAAAGTAATGCTATTTATAGCACAGCTTCTATAAGAAAATGTGCTTTATGTTCCTTCTTTGAAGGCTAGAAAAACACCTTTCTCTGGTAGTGGATGCTGTCTACTGGCAAAGAGGCAATATGGAGGCTCATAGAGTAATACTTCCTCTCCAGGAGAAGGTCCCCAGATACAGCACAAATGCAGCATTTATCAGGTCTTAATGAATCAGATTCTCTGAATTTAAAGTGCCCTGACTCATATTCCTAATGAACGGAACAAACCATTAACAACTTAGCCATAGGAATGGCAGATTTTGAAGGGATAAAAATGAAAATACTTTTTCCCAAACTGTGAAAATCTGATCCAGATCTAACTAATATTTACTACGAAGTTTCTGGTTTATGCCATATACCTTTTCAAATACAATGTTCTTTAAGTACCTTAGGGTACTTAAAGTATCTTAGAGTACAGGTGTTAGCCTCATTTACCAGATGAGAAAACTGAGACTAAGAAGTAAAATCTCTGGTGGAAAATGGCAGAGTTGGAACCAGAACTTAGGTCTAGTATTCTATGTCATCTTTTCATGCTGTTTTATGCTTCCTCTGAAAATAGCTTATGGTTGTGCCGAAACTATTATTTATCACATTTTAAAAATATTTATTTGTCTCTGTTTTATTCCAAAGTGATCAAGGTAGCTTATAAAATGCCAGCACCACATATTAAAATGAAAATAAGGCCAGGTGCAGTGGCTCACACCTGTAATCCCAGCACTTTGGGAGGCTGAGGTGGGTGAATCGCCTGAGCTCAGGAATTCAAGACCAGCCTGGGAATCATGGTGAAATCCTGTCTCTACAAAGAAAATACAGAAAAAAATTAGCCAGGTGCAGTGGCATACACTTGTGCTCCCAGCTACTTGGGAAGCTGAGGCAAGATGGTAGCTTGAGCCTGGGAGGCAGAGGTTGCAGTGAGCCAAGACAGCACCACTGAACTCCAGCCTGGGTAACAAAGTGAAACCCTGCAAGTGGGAAGGGGAGGGGAAGAAAACGAAAAAGTAAGTGAGAAAAGTAATTCAAAGGAAAATTATGAGTGGCAAAAGTTTAAGATTAAGAATGAACAGTAGGACATGAATGTTTAAAATATATTATTGATGATGGATAATACACTAACATTTAATATATAAGACCTGCTTTATCAAGGTAGAGCTTTGTTCATTACCAAAACAGAAACTCCATGAGAGGCCCAGGGATGTTATAAGGCATGAATTGCCTCTGGAATTTTCTTCCCCATGGTCTCCTCTCATTTCCAGTGGTGTAGTTCTCAACAATGATCTGAAATCAATCAATGCCTCCTTCTCCCCAGATGCCCCGGATGGTGTGATCTTTGGGAACATTTCCCCAGAAATCTAGATCCATTTACTACATAGTTTTGTAAGTAAAAATGTATTCACAATTCCAAAACAGAAAATTTCAAAAGAAAAATAATATATCTGTAATTTGGGGCTTGGGGTTTTTAGTTATTTCCTATTTAATGGAGTAATACAGAAAGTCTATGGGAGTACTACTGCAATGACGAAGAGACCTACACAGATGTTTCCAGTTCCTAACATATTTCTGTCCAGAGAGATTTTAATTCAAATCAGAGGAAACTCGCTTCAACAAGTTATACTAATACCCAATTTTGGTCATATTATATATGGAAAATGAAAAGAAAAAATCATAAAAAACTCAAACTTCTAAGGATTAAAAGCCCTTTCCAAAATAACACCTTGTAAAACCCATTTGAACACATATTTTCAATTAAATATTTATTAATTAGAATTCAAGCCACAATTTCCTCCTGGAAAAAAGCAAAGTGTATCTATTTAACATAATATAAAAATAGTATGCAGTATAACAAGATTTACTACTAGCCTGGCTTTTATCCCATAAATGCTTTTGGGCCTTGTGACAACAAATTCCTCACTGTTGTGAAAAACTGACACACCCCTCAACTGGGCTAAAGGGTAAAATGTCCAGTGTGTCTGTCAATACTTAAATTCATGGGTCTCTTCAATGACAGACGTGGTGAAAAATACATAAAGGGAATGAAGTTTAAATCCACACTGGCTCAGTCCCATCTGCATGGCATATTCTTGATCAGCACACACTTTGGTTTTCTCAGTAGGTGTGGTACTTTGTAGTTTACTGAAAACCTGACATTCCAGGTCCTCTACCTTAAGCCAGTCACTGTAACCTCTTATGAGGGGACAAAATTACAATGACATACATTTTAAATTCTCCTCTCTGATTACCTGCTTAACTATCTTCCTTCCTTTCTTCCTCTCTTGTATGCTTCAAATATAGAGATTCTATATGGTATTGCTTACTTCTCCATTACTTCTCCAAACAGGTTATAGTAAATAAATATCATCAGTTTAACAATGATATTTAAATACCATGACTAAAATATATCTCTGAACAAATAACAAAAGCTCACTTACCAAACATCTTTTCTGTTTTGTTAATAAACCTGGCTCTCTAAGCTACAAATAATTTATTAACTCCATTGTATATGTTTCCATATATTACATATAATTGGATTTATGTTTCCAATTTAGACTTCCATATTGTTAGCATTATATATACATCACAGCTCCTCTATAAAACTAATAATACAGAAGATAACTGAGTCTTTTCTCATAATTCAATATAACAATATTTTGAACTCCTACTACGTGCAAAGCAAGTTTTAGGTACTTGGATGTTTTAAGAACACAGAGTTGAGGATATCAAATACACACAAATCACTATAAAAGTAGAGGTACAAATAAAATGCCATGCAAGCTAAAAAGAGAGAAGGATTATTAATTCCTTTGTAATTCTTAAAGAACTGATATAAAGCAAATTAAAATTTGGTGGACTAAGATTTAAAATCTAATACTAAGGAGCTTAGATGCAAGTTCATCCCTAATTATAATTTTCAATGAAAAAACATATAAATCTCTTCTGCTTATCCTTCTCCTATAGTACATCCTATCCCTTGAAATGATGCTGCTCAACAGTTTCCCATGATATTTCACATGACCACTGAAAATGCCATCACCTCTAGGAAGCTTTCTCACCTGATTCCAAAAGCTATGATTGTTCTCTATAGCATGTAATGGCCACACTACTCATTATTTATTGTAATGTCCGGATACATTTCCACATTTTCATAACTCCCTTATATACCACACCAAAACAATCTGTGAAGCATCCTTTTTTTTTCTTTTTTTTGAGATGGAGTCTTGCTCTGTCATCCAGGCTGGAGTGCAGTGGCGCGATCTCAACTCACTGCAACCTCCACCTCCTGGGTGCAAGCGATTCTCCTGCCTCAGCCTCCCAAGTAGCTGGGAATTACAGGCACCCGCCACCATGCCTGGCTAATTTTTATATTTTTAGTAGAGACGGGGTTTCACCATGCTGCCCAGGCTAGTCTTGGACTCTTGACCTCGTGATCCGCCGGCCTCAGCCTCCCAAAGTGCTGGGATTACAGGCGTGAGCCACCGTGCCCGGCCTCTGTGGAGCAACTTAACACTGATTTCCATAGTTGGGTTTGGGTTCTGTATGTCCAGAAAACTCCTGATGTGCAGCCAGGGTTGAGAGCCAGTATGTATCACACACTTTCAGAACACAGACAAATTTTAAACAGCACATAGATTTCTTCTTGAGTGCCAATTTTGATTGCTGCCTGAAACACCATGTTAAGAAGGGTACTAAAGCCAGGGCAAGTTCAGACTGCCTGGATCCAAATCTTGGTTTTGGTACTAATTACCTGTCTGACTTTGTACTTCAGCTTCCTTTTATGAAAACAGAGATAATGCTCCTGTTTCCTAGAGTTGTTGAGGGGATTAAAAGGGTTAGTACCTGCACAAGGAAAGCTTAACTAAATATTAGCAATTGTCATGGAAAAGGCATTATGAGTTTTGAGTTATTTGCCAATTCAGACCTGAGAAACACTCTTGGGGGTTGAGTCTTAATGAGTATAATGCTGTACCTATGAGAAAAAGCATTACATATATATACTTCTAATTGAGAAATATAGTTAGGGTAGGGTGTGGTGACTCACGCCTGTAAACTCAGCACTTTGGGAGTCCAAGGTGGGTGGATTGCTTGAGCTCAGGAGCTCAAGACCAGGCTGGGAAACATGGTGAAACCCTATCTCTACAAAAATTACAAAAAAATTAGCCGGCCATGGTGGGACATGCCTGTAGTCGCAGCTACTTGGGAGGCTGAGGCTGGAGGATCGCTTGAGCCTGGGAGGTAGAGGTTGCAGTGAGCCAACTGCACCACTGCACTCCAGCCTGGGAGACAGAAAGAAACCCTGTCTCAAAACAATAATAACAACAACAACAAAACAGAAATATAGTTACAAGACAACTTATCTGCAAACTGAGGGCTGTTTGTATTTGAGGCTTTGTGTTGTGATGTCCAGTGTGGCATAGAGGAATAACAGCTGTGTGGTATATGAGAACAAGCATAGATTTGGAAACAGAATACTAGTGTTTGAGTCTCGATTAACTACCTGTGTAACCCAGAGAAAGTAAATGGCCCTTTTTGTTTCTCCATCTGTAAAGTAGGTAAAAAAGCAGTTTTTTACTTTACGATGTTTTTATAAAGATTACAGGAAATGATGGGGCCGGGCGTGGTGGCTCATGCCCGTAATCCCAGCACTTTGGGAGGCCAAGGCGGGCAGATCACGAGGTAAGGATATCGAGACCATCCTGGATAGCGCAGTGAAACCCTGTCTCTACCAAAATTACAAAAAAATTACAAAAATACAAAAAAAATTAGCTCAGTGTGGTGGCGGGCGCCTGTAGTCCCAGCTACTCGGGAGGCTGAGGCAGGAGAATAGTATGAACCCGGGAGGCGGAACTTGCAGTGAACTGAGATGGTGCCACTGCACTCCAGCCTGGGCGACAGAGTGAGACTCCATCTCAAAAATAAATAAATAAAAATAAATAAAATAAATAAAATTTAAAAAAGATTACAGGAAATAATGGATGTGAACATATCTAGTATATGGTCAGACACATGGTAAATATTCAATAACTTTGATGCTCTAAGCTAGTCCTCCAAATCATACTTAACCAATTTATAGTTAAATGACAGTATAAACAGCCAAGTATAACCTCCCAAGTTGGTATACTAGTAACATTTTCTCTTGTCTTGGCTCTTCGTACCATGAAGGTTTAAGCTCTGGGTATAATGAGCAGACCACTGACAAAATCAGAGTCCCAAATGGCCAAAAAACAGCAAGAGACTAAAGAAAAACCTGCCATTTAAACCCCTGAGACAAGGGCTTCATATGCTTAAAGGAGTTCAAGTAACACTTATAATTTTCTTTAGGTCTTTTGCTGTGTATGCTTGTTTTGCGTAACTCTTTAATTGTATAATTTTATATTCAACATTTTTCATGACATTTTCTCTTGAGCACTTCCCCATATCATTAAAAATCCCTTAAAATATTATTTTCAATGGTTGCACAGTATTCTAGCATATGATGGATCATATACAATCACTATTCTATTAAACATTTATTTTATTTTTAAATTTTTACTATTGTAAATAATGCTGAAATTAACACTCTAATTAATGTTAGTGTATTATTTCATTAGGATAATTATTAAAGAAGAATGAGGTGAAATTCACATAATGTAAAATTAACCATTTTAAAGTGCACAATTCAATGACATTTAATACATTCGCAATATTGTGTAACTACCACCTCTATCTAGTTCTAAAACATTTCCATTGTGATGAATATTTTTGAGATATTAATGCATATGAACATTTTAAATATTTTCAACATATACTGTTAAACTGTCTTCTGGAATAAAAAAGTTAAACCAATTTACACTTTCACCAGTGGCATCTGAGAGAGTCCATTTCACAGCACACTTACTTCTATGTGTACTTCTATGTGTATTATTAGTATCAAAGAAATAAAAAAACTTTGATAGTGAGAAAGGTTTAATAAATCCTACTTCTTCAATTTCAGTGATTACTAGTAAGGCTGTATCTTTTAAAAATATTTACTTGCTATCTAAATTTCTTCTTTTCGGAACTGCACCCAGTGATGAGATAATTCTGAGATGTTATCTGTGAGGCATCTGTAGTAGTGTTTATGGTGGATGCTTTGCAGGCTGCTATGTAAGGAATACCTGAGCTTGGGCTGGATAAGAGATACTGCTCAAGGTCTCTGAAGTGCCTAGAAGGTAGTTTCATGCTTTTAGGACTTAAGTACTCATTTTGGAGAAGACAACCTATTGTCTATGATAAAATACTATGCTTTTAAAAAAACAATAACCAGAAATCGAAATTTTAACGCATTATTATAGTAAAACACATGGACACAGAGAGGGGAACATCACACACCAGGCCCTGTCAGGGGTTGGGGAATAGGGGAGGGATAGCCTTAGGAGAAATACCTAATGTAGATGATGGGTTGATGGGTACACCAAACCACCATGACACGTGTATACCTATGTAACAAACCTGCACATTCTGCACATGTATCCCAGAACTTAAAGTATAATAAGAAGAAAAAAATAAAGTAAAACAAAAATGAACAGATGTTTTGATTCAAATAATAACTTACAAAATTATTTAAATATTTAATGGTGACCATATCACTATGTGACTGAAAGTAAAGAATTTAAAAAAGCATATAAACTGTAATAATGTACCAAGTGGGATCGGGACAAGTACTTGTGAAATACCTTTCTACGTGCCAGGAACTGTGCTAGCTGTGGAGGGGGAGCAGTCAACAGGCAGATAAGCTTTCTGTTCTCATGAAAATTATGTTATAATAAGGTTGGCTATCATTCAATAAATAACAAGTGTGACGAGCACTATCACAGTCTTGTGATTTAAATGACCTATAAATTTATGTTCTTTCCTATAAATAATTGTCATTGGTTTTTGGTAAAAATAAACCAAGCCTTCTATTAGAGTAACTAAATTCACTATTTATTAAGTTCAGTTAAGTGAGAGGCACTATGCTAAAATATGCACAAACTAAAAATAAAAATAAAAAAAAAATCCACAGACCCACAAAGAGCTCACACTAGTGGAGAAGTTAAACATGTAAACAGGTTTTGCAGATTATGATAACTGCAAGAAAAGATCATACAGAAGTGGTGGTACCACAGAATAGGACATGAATAGCTCTATTTGAATTTTCAGGAAACGATTCTTATAGAAGATGACATCTGAGATTAATTTTGAAGGACAAAAATGAATTCATGAGGTTGGCAAGGACCAAAGAGCGCTCTTAGAATCTGTTGTGGCCTGGAGACTTGAAATGTTTCTTCTGGGGAGTAGTTATAAGCAGTTCTTTGCTGTTAGTGTATAAACAAACGAGTGGCGCCTGTGGGAGCTGATGTTGAAGAGGCAAAAGCCAGATTAAAGCACCTCAGGTGCTATGTTATACAGTTTAAATTTAACCTAAAGCCAGCAGGGAATCATTGGTGGGTTTTAATTCTGGGAGATAAATTATTGTATGATCGTTTAAAATTATCATTTTGGTCAACCAAATCATTTAATCAACCAAATACTTTAAACAGAGCCTAAAGATACCATGTATGATCTGGCTCCTTTGTACCTGTCCGGGCTGATTTTGAGCCACTTTCCCCTATGCTGTATCTGGTAACATTAAACTGTTTTCGGTTCCATTCTCTGGGCATTTGTACAAGTGGTCCCTTTGTTTGGACAGTGTTTCTTCTCTCTCTGAAGGTCTAACTCCCACTTATCTTTCAGATAGCAACAGGAGTATAGCTTACTCTGGAGAGTTTGCACTCATAAATCAGACCTACCAGCCCCCCATGTGCTACTAAGAGTGCTTGTTCTCAAAGTGCTTATTACAATGCTATGTCATTAACAGTCTGTATACACCAGTTATTATGACTTTTCTAAGGGCAATGATCATTTCAAGTTTAATAACCATTCTATCTCCAATACATACCACAGGACCTAGAACACAGAAGGTATTCAATAAATATCTCGTGAATGAGTGTTGAATATAGCATGTAAGCCTGGCAGCAGACCAGCTGGGTGACCACAATGAAAGCCCAAATGAAGGCAAAAGTATCAAGGATGAAGAGCACGGCAGAAGAGTAACATAGGAGTTGGAATCAATAAAATGTGATAGCTTGCAAGATGTAGAGGACAAAGGACAAAGAGAAGAATGATAGAAATTAGTTAATCTCTGAAGGATAGTTCCCAGTTTTTAAGAAAACAGGAATTCAGGACCAAGACAATCATATTTCCTATTACCTGTCTGAGCCTTCTCCTATTGCTCAAGCCAGGCACAATGGCTACCTCATCATTTTCCCAAAATGCCAGGTACACTCCTGCCTCACACTGTGCAGCTGCTGTTTCCTCATCCTGTAACAGTCTTCCCCCAGATACCCACGTGGCTTGCTCCATCGCCTCCTCAGATCTTTGCTTAAGTGGTAACTTTTCAGTGATGACTTCCCTAAACATCCTACTTAGAACTGCAACTTTTATCCTCATCTTGGCTCTCCTTAGCAATCTTCCCTGCTCATTTTTCTCCAAAGAATTTCTCAATATCAGACACGCAACATATTTTAATTATTTGCTTTGCCTCTTTCACTAGAAATATACCTTTCTGGAAAGGTAAATATTTGTTTGTTTAGGTCACTATTGTACCCTCAGGGCCTATAGAACCTCATAGGCACTCAATAAATATTTATTTAATTAATTAATTATTCAATGAAGAACTGAACAGTGTTGTACACATGGGCATATAGAGATAAAAATAAATGTAGAAGATGATAAGTTCATTTTAAGATATGCTAAATTAGGGGCTGTCTCTGAGACATTAAACTGGTGCTTAAGGGAAATGTTTCAGCTGGTTCTATCAAGCATGTCATATCCATAGACAATGTATAAGGGATCAAGAGAATTTATAAAACCCATAGAAATTGGGAAATACCAAATATTTAAGGAGTAGGCAAAGGAAGAAGAGCAAAAACATCTAAAAAGGAATAGACAAAGGACTTGGGAGAATATTAATGAAGAAAAAGTAATTCCCAGGCCCTAACTCAGATTTATTGAATTAGAACCTCTGAGGTAATAACACTGGCTACATTGTCAAAATCACCTTTTTCAGAACTCTGGAAATTAAAAACTTAAAATAATCCAAAGAATGTTTATTCAAGAGAAGTGGCTGAATTTCCATATGAAGAGCGAATCTCGTGGCATTTTAATTTGCACTAATCCCATCCTCTTCTCCAGCTGTAGACTAGGCCAAAAGCCAAAAGCTTCACTATTATGGTAGCTGTGTACACTAGCAGCTGAACAGTCACTAAGAGGTTAGAACACTTTTTAAATTCTACATTCTACGGTTTTAAGAGTTCCCAAATGTCCATTCTCATAGAATAGTCACCATTTGACCCATCTCACTAAGCTCCATTTTCAGTACTTGTCTTCACTTCAGCTGACTCAGAACTGCCTCTATGCAACCAGTGCTACCTACAGAATATTTGTCAAAAATAATCAGTGGCAACTGTTTAACAATGCAGGTGTTGGAGATGGCTTTAATAGTTGGAGCTAACAAGAGGCTTACAAAAAAATTAAAGAAAAAAATTGTAGAGAAAAATGTTCACAGGGGTTTAAAAAAAGGTCTAACATATTTCTGGGAATCTATAGAGCAATGCATATTGGTGACTTGTGCATGATCACAAAAGACCTGAGAAAACTCTAAGTTCTCACCTCTGATTGACTTTGAGGCTCTGTGCAAGCAGAAAGTGAAAGCTAAGGCTAAGACAGAGTAGTAGACAGTCTGCTGGAGCATTGAGGTCATCCCCCAACACATACACAGAGGCCCTTCACAAAGGCGGGGAAACTTACTGGTTTAATCTCCCACTAATCATTAAGTGGCCATAAAGATAACAGAGCAGAAATTTTAGTGGCCACACACAACAAAGAATACAGGTTTTAAGGAAAAAATCACTCAAGAAACACATAGCAACAACAACAAAACCAAATAACAAATTAAGGGGGGGAGGTCATCTAATTTTTAGAGTTGACAGTTAACATTTACTTAAAGTGTTCAGTTTTGGGCCAGGAGTGGTGACTCATGTCTGTAATGCCAGCACTTTGAGAGGTTGAGGTGGGGATCACTTGAGTTCAGGAGTTTGAGACCAGCCTGGCCAACATGGTGAAACCTTGAAACCTCGTCTCTACTAAAAATACAAAAATTAGGAGGGTGTGGTGGTGCATGCTTGTAGTCCCAGCTTCTCGGGAGGCTGAGGCAACAGAATCACTTGAATCTGGGAGGCGGAGGTTGCAGTGAACCAAGATCGTGCCACTGCACTCCAGCCTGGGTGACAATGTGAGACTCTGTCTCAGAAAAAACAAAAACAAAAATGAAAAACAAACAAAAAAAACATTAAAAATAAATAAATAAAATGTTCATTTTTGACAACAAATTATATGCAAAAAGGAAAGTGTGGCTTATACACAGGGAAAATAGCAGCTGATTGAAACTGTCCCCACCAAAACCAAAATATTAGATTTATTAGATAAAGGTGTTAAATCACCTATAATACATATGTTCGAAGAACTAAAAGAAACTATGCCTATGAATTAAAGTATACAAATAATGTCTTATCAAATAGAAAATAACAGTAAACAGAAAGAAATTATCTTTCAGAAGAAACAAATAGAAATCCTGGAGTTGAAAAAGGCAATAACAGAAACAAAATATTTACTAGGATGTCTGACCAGCAGCATATTTGAGGTCACAGAACACAGAAGAAAGAATCAGTAAACTTGGTGACAATGAACTAATGACAGATTAATTGAGACTATCTTATATGAGAAACAAAAAGCAAATAAAATTAAAAAATTAAAAGAGCCTCAGATATCTGTGGGACATCATCCAGCTTCCTCACAATGCATAAGGGAGTCCCAGAAGAAGCAACAGAAAGCGGCAGTAATAATAATTTCTTTAAATAGCTAAAAATTTCCCAAATACGGGGGGTGGTTCCAAGATGGCCAAATAGGAACAACTCCAGCCTCCAGCTCCCAGAGTGAGGAACACAGAAGACGGGTGATTTCTGCATTTCCAAGTGAGGTACAGGGTTCATCTCACTGAAGCATGTCGGACAGTGGGTGCAGGACAGTGGGTGCAGCCCAGCGAGTGAGAGCCGAAGCAGGGTGAGGCATCCCCTCACCAAGGAAGGGCAAGGGGGAAGGGAATTTCCTTTCCTAGCCAAGGGAAACCTTGACACAACACCTGGAAAATGGGGTCACTCCCACCCTAATACTGCGCTTTACCAAGGGTCTTAGCACAAGGCACACCAGGAGACTATATCCCACACCTGGCTCAGAGGGTCCGACGCCCACGGAGCCTCCCTTATTGCTAGCAGAGCAGTCTGAGATCTAACTGCAAGGTGGCAGCGAGGCTGGGGGAGGGGCACCCACCATTGCTGAGGCTTGAGTAGGTAAATAAAGCAGGTTGGAAACTTGAACTGGGTGAAGCCCACCACAACTCAAGGAGGCCTGCCTGCCTCTGTAGACTCTACCTCTGGGGACAGGGCATAGACAAACAAAAGGCAGCTGAAACCTCTCCAGATGTAAATGTCCCTGCCTGACAGCTTTGAAGAGAGTAGTGGTTTTCCCAGCACGGAGTTTGAGATCTGAGAACTGACAGACTGCCTCAAGTGGGTCCCTGACCCCCAAGTAGCCTAACTGGGAGACATACCCCACTAGGGGTAGACTGACACCTCAAACGCCCGGATACCCCTCTGAGACGAAGCTTCCAGAGGAATGATCAGGCAGCAACATTTGCTGTTCAGCAATATTCACTCTTCTGCAGCCTCTGTTGCTGATACCCAGGCAACAGGGTCTGGAGTGGACCTCCAGCAAACTCCAACAGACCTGCAGCTGAGGGTCCTGACTGTTAGAAGGAAAACTAACAAACAGAAAGGACATCCACACCAAAACTCCATCTGTACATCACCGTCATCAAAAACCAAAGGTAGATAAAACCACAAAGATGGGGAAAAAACAGAGCAGTAAAGCTAGAAATTCTAAAAATCAGAGCACCTCTCCCCCTCCAAAGGAATGCAGCTCCTCGCCAGCAATAGAACAAAGCTGGATGGAGAATGACTTTGACGAGTTGAGAGAATAAGGCTTCAGATGATCAAACTTCTCCAAGGTAAAGGAGGAAGTTCGAACCCATTGCAAAGAACCTAAAAACCTTGAAAAAAGATTTGATGAATGGCTAACTAAAATAATCAATGTAGAGAAGTCCTTAAATGACCCGATAGAGCTGAAAATCATGGCACGAGAACTACCTGACAAATGCACAAGCTTCAGTAGCCGATTTGATCAACTGGAAGACAGGGTATCAGTGACTGAAGATCGAATCAATGAAATGAAGCGAGATGAGAAGCTTAGAGAAAAAAGAGTAAAAAGAAACGAACAAAGCCTCCAAGAAATATGGGACTATGTGAAAAGACCAAATCTATGTCTGATTGGTGTACCTGAAAGTGATGGGGAGAATGGAACCAAGTTGGAAAACACTCTGCAGGATATTATCCAGGAGAACTTCCCCAACCTAGCAAGGCAGGACAACAGTCAAATTCAGGAAATACAGAGAACGCCACAAAGATACTCCTTGAGAAGACCAACTCCAAGACATATAATTGTCAGAATCACCAAAGTTGAAATGAAGGAAAAAAATGTTAAGGGCAGCCAGAGAGAAAGGTCGGGTTACCCACAAAGGGAAGTCCATCAGACTAACAGCGGATCTCTTGGCAGAAACTCTACAAGCCAGAAGAGAGTGGGGGCCAATATTCAACGTTCTTAAAGAAAAGAATTTTCAGCCCAGAATTCATATCCAGCCAAACTAAGCTTCATAAGTGAAGGAGAAATAAAATCCTTTACAGACAAGCAAATGCTGAGAGATTGTGTCACCCCCAGGCCTGCCCTGCAAGAGCTCCTGGAGGAAGCAGGACATGGAAAGGAACAACTCGTACCAGCCACTGCAAAAACAATGCCAATATGTAAAGACCATCGATGGTAGGAAGATACTGCATCAACTAACGAGCAAAATAACCAGCTAACATCATAATGACGGGTTCAAGTTCATACATAACAATATTAACCTTAAATGTAAATGGGCTAAATGCTTCAATTAAAAGAAACAGACTGGAAAATTGGATAAACAGTCAAGAGCCATCAGTTGCTGTAATCAGGAGACCCATCTCATATGTAGAGACACACATGGGCTCAAATAAAGGGATAGAGGAAGATCTACCAAGCAAATGGAAAACAAAAAAAGGCAGGGGTTGCAATCCTAGTCTCTGATAAAACAGACTTTAAACCAACAAAGATCAAAAGAGAAAAAGAGGCCAGGCACGGTGGCTCAAGCCTGCAATCCCAGCACTTTGGGAGGCTGAGGCAGGTGGATCATGAGGTCAGGAGATTGAGGCCATCCTGGCTAACACCCCAAAAAATTAGCCAAGTGTGGTGGTGGGCACCTGTAGTCCCAGCTACTCGGGAGGCTGAAGCAGGAGAATGGTGTGAACCCAGGAGGCGGAGCTTGCAGTGAGCCAAGATCATGCCACTGCACTCCAGGCTGGGCAACAGAGCAAGACTCCGTCTAAAAAAAAAAAGAGAGAGACAAAGAAGGCCCTTACATAATGGCAAAGGGATCAATTCAACAAGAACAGCTAACTATCCTAAATATATATGGCACCAATACAGGAACACCGAGATTCATAAAGCAAGTCCTCAGAGACTTACAAAGAGATTTAGACTCCCAGCAATAATACTGGGAGACTTTAACACCCTATTGTCAACATTAGACAGATCAACGAGACAGAAAGTTAACAAGGATATCCAGGAATTGAACTCAGCTCTGCACCAAGCAGACCTAATACACATGGACAGAAATCTCCACCCAAAATCAACAGAATATACATTCTTCTCAGCACCATATCACACTTAATCCAAAATTGACCACATAGCTGGAAGTAAAGCACTCCTCAGCAAATGTGAAAGAACAGAAATTATAACAAACTGTCTCTGAGACCACAGTACAATCAAACTAGAACTCAGGATTAAGAAACTCAATCAAAACTGCTCAATTACATGGAAACTGAACAACGTGCTCCTGAATTACTACTGGGTACATAACGAAATGAAGGCAGAAATAAAGATGTTCTTTGAAACCAATGAGAACAAAGATACAACATACCAGAATCTCTGGGACACATTTAAAGCAGTGTGTAGAGGGAAATTTATAGCACTAAATGCCCATAAGAGAAAGCAGGAAAGATCTAAAATTGACACCCTAACATCGCAATTAAAAGAACTAGAGAAGCAAGAGCAAACACATTCAAAAGCTAGTAGAAGGCAAGAAAAAACTAAGATCAGAGCAGAACTGAAGGAGATAGAGACAGAAAAAAACCCTTAAAAAAATCAATGAATCCAGGAGCTGGTTTTTTGAAAAGATCAACAAAATTGATAGACCACTAGCAAGACTAATACAGAAGAAAAGAGAGAAGAATCAAATAGACGCAATAAAAAATGATAAAGGGGATATCACCACCAACCCCACAGAAACACAAACTACCATCAGAGAATACTATAAACACCTCTATGCAAATAAACTAAAAAATCTAGAAGAAATGGATACATTCTGGGACATATACACTCACCCAAGACTAAACCAGGAAGAAGTTGAATCCCTGAATAGACCAATAGCAGGCTCTGAAATTGAGGCAATGATTAACAGCCTACCAACCAAAAAAAGTCCAGGAGCAGACGGATTCACAGCTGAATTCTACCAGATAGGGAGGAGCTGGTACCATTCCTTGTGAAACTATTCCAGTTAATAGAAAAAGAGGGAATCCTTCCTAACTCATTTTATGAGGCCAACATCCTGATACCAAAGCCTGGCAGAGACACAAGAAAAACAGAGAATTTTAGACCAATATCCCTGATGAACATCGATGCAAAAATCCTCCATAAAATACTGGCACACTGAATCCAGTAGCACATCAAAAAGCTTATCCACCATGATCAAGTGGGCTTCTTCCCTGGGATGCAAGGCTGGTTCAACATACGCAAATTAATAAAACTAATCCAGCATATAAACAGAACCAAAGACAAAAACCACATGATTATCTAAATAGATGCAGAAAATGCCTTTGACAAAATTCAACAGCCCTTCATGCTAAAAACTCTCAATAAACTGGGTATTGATGGACTGTATCTCAAAATAATAAGAGCTACCTATGACAAACCCACAGCAAATATCACACTGAATGGACAAAAACTGGAAGCATTCCCTCTGAAAACTGGCACAAGACAGGGATGCACTCTCTCACCACTCCTATTCAACATAGTGTTGGAAGTTCTGGCCAGGGCATTCAGGCAGGAGAAAGAAAGAAAGAAAGGGTATTCAATTAGGAAAAGAGGAAGTCAAATTGTCGCTGTTTGCGGATGACATGATTGTATATTTAGAAAACCCCATCATCTAAGCCCAAAATCTCCTTAAGCTGATAAGCAACTTCAGCAGTCTCAGGATACAAAATCAATGTGCAAAAATCACAAGCATTCTTATACACCAATAACAGACAAACAGAGAGCCAAATCATGAATGAACTCCCACTCACAATTGCTTCAAAGAAAATAAAATACCTAGGAATCCAACTTACAAGGGATGTGAAGGACCTCTTCAAGGCGAATGACAAACCACTGCTCAATGTAATAAAGGAGGACACAAACGAATGGAAGAGCATTCCATGCTCATAGATAGGAAGAATCAATATCGTGAAAATGGCCATACTGCCCAAGGTATTTTATAGATTCAATGCCTTCCCCATCAAGCTACCAATGACTTTCTTCACAGAATTGGAAAAAATTAGTTTAAAGTTCATATGAAACCAAAAAAGAGCCCGGATTGCCAAGACAATCCTAAGCCAAAAGAACAAAGCTGGAAGCATCATGCTACCTGACTTCAAATTATACTACAAGGCTACAGTAACCAAAACAGCATAGTACTGGTACCAAAACAGAGATATTGACCAATGGAACAGAACAGAGTGCTCAGAAATAATACCACACATCTACAACCATCTGATCTTTGACAAACATGACAAAAACAAGAAACGGGGAAAGGATTCTCTATTTAATAAATGGTGCTGGGAAAACTGGGTAGCCATATGTAGAAAGCTGATACTGGATCTCTTGCTTACACCTTATACAAAAATTAATTCAAGATGGATTAGAGACTTAAATGTTAGACCTAAAACCATAAAATCCCTAGATGAAAACCTAGGCAATATCATTCAGGACACAGGCATGGGCAAAGACTTCATGTTTAAAATACCAAAAGCAATGGCAATAAAAGCCAAAATTGACAAATGGGATCTAATTAAACTAAAGAGCTTCTGCACAGCAAAAGAAACTACCATCAGAGTGAACAGGCAACCTACAGAATGGGAGAAAAGTTTTGCAATCTACTCATCTGACAAAGGGCTAATATCCAAAACCTACAAAGAACTCAAACAAATTTACAAGAAAAAAACAAACAACTGCATCAAAAAGTGGGTGAAGGATATGAACAGACACTTCTCAAAAGAAAACATTATGCAGCCAACAAACATATGAAAAAATTCTCATCATCACTGGCCAGAGAAATGCAAATCAAAACCACAATGAGATACTATCTCATACCAGTTAGAATGGCAATCATTATGGAGTCTGGAAACAACAGGTGCTGGAGAGGATGTGGAGAAATAGGAACACTTTTACACTGTTGGTGGGACTGTAAACTAGTTCAACCATTGTGAAAGACAGTGTGGTGATTCCTCAAGGATCTAGAACTAGAAATACCATTTGACCCAGCCATCCCATTATTGGGTATATACCAAAAGGATTATAAATTATGCTGCTATAAAGACACATGCACACGTATGTTTACTGCGGCACTATTCACAATAGGAAAGACTTGGAACCAACGCAAATATCCATCAATGATAGACTGGATTAAGAAAATGTGTCACATATACGCCATGGAATACTATGCAACCATAAAAAAGGATGAGGTCATGTCCTTTGTAGGGACATGGATGTAGCTGGAAAGCATCATTCTCAGCAAACTATCTCAAGAACAGAAAACCAAACAGCACATGTTCTCACTCACAGGTGGGAACTGAACAATGAGAACACTTGGACACAGGGTGGGGAACATCACACACTGGGGCCTGTGGTGGGGTGGGGGGAGGGGGGAGGGGGGAGGGATAGCATTAAGAGATATACCTAATGTAAATGATGAGTTAATGGGTGCAGCACACCAACATGGCACATGTATACATATGTAACAAACCTGCACATTGTGCACACGTACCCTAGAACTTAAAGTATAATAATAAAAAATTGATTTTATTTTTATCAAGATAATACAATGTATATACTGTATGAAGTAAAATAATATTAAGAGACTCATAGTAAAAAACAGCATTCTTCTGCCACGTTTCTCTCTACTCTCTCTGTCTCTAGAGGCAAACATCCTAAACTCTTGTGTCTTTTTTCTCTGCGATTAGCCTCTCTATTTCTAAATGATATTCTTATACAGTAAGTCTTCACTTAACACAGTCAATACATTCTTGGAAATTGCGACTTTAAGCAAAACCCGGTATAGTGAAACCAGCTGAAAGGATATTATTTGAGGACCTGCTGTAGGTTGTTTAAAGTTGCACTTTCCAAGAACCTATCAATGATATTAAATGAGGACTTACTGTACTTCTACTTCTTCACTTAACAATTTTTTAAAACACTATTGGTTGACTTCTCATCATATATGAAGACTTAGCTCTTCTGCATCCCTATAGTTGCCATTTCTACCTATCTCTAATGCCAAAGTAATGTTTTAATTTTTGGCTAAATTTATGGCCAATGTCTACATTATCATGACTTATAAATATTATAGGCCCAAAAGTGAACTAGGAACATGGCTATTATTTCTCCTGGATTTACTAATTGCATTATTTTTTCAATCACCTAGGTTTATATGTACTTAGTAAAAATTTTATATACTCTTCCAACACCACTGCTGTCTGGGTATCAATTTTTTTTTTTTTTGTATGTTCAAACATATCAATTTCCTTAGTTTCCTGGAGAGCTCCTTCCTGAAGGCTCTGTTTTTAGGGTACAATCTGGACTTGGTTTCACTCTTAAGTTTGCTGAATAACAGTCATGCTGGTACTTTTCTTTGACCCTTTCCTGGGTAGGACCCTGTTTTGTCTATGTGTTTCTCTTTCTTGATTTACTCGTTCATCTCAATGAATCACATTTTACAGTTGTTTCCCAAGAAATAGTACACAGAAAGTATTTTTGGGTGTGAGGGTAGTATTCTCTCTATTCTATCATCACACTTGACTTGTCTGGATATAGAATTCTGTGTAATAAAATTTGTTTCCATTACAATTTTGAAGAAGCTCTTTCATAATTTAAATTATTTGAGAAGTTCAATGCCATTCTACTACTCTGAATGTGAACCATCCACATTCCTTGACCTTAGGAAGCACCTCACCATCTTCTCTTTATCTCCATTATGATTAAATTTTGTGATTATTTTCCTGAGTTTGGTTATTTATTATTCATCGTGCTGGATATTTCAGTGGGCTTTTTCAATGTGCAGGCTCATATCCTTCAGTTCTGAGAAAATTTAACATATTCTTCCTTAGATCATGTCTCATTCACTCGATTTTTTTGGTTCTTCCTTTGTGGGACTCCTATTTGCAATAAGATAGGCCTTCTAAGCCTTGAGTCTCATGGTTTTGTCTGCCTTTTTAATCACTTCAATTTTTTTGTCCTATTTTTCTAGGAGTTCTCATAGTTTTTCTTCCAGCCTATTTAAGTTTCTAAATCATTTTATTTATTATTATTATTTTTGAGACAGTGCCTTGGTATGTTGCCTAGGCTGCAGTACAGTGGCACAATAATAGGTCACAGCAGCCTTGAATTCCTAGGCACAAGAGATCCTCCTGCCTCAGCCTCCCAAATTGGGGGATTACAAGTGTGAGCCACTATGCCCAGCCTCGAATTTTCATTTTTATTAAAAACATTTTTTTTTTTTTTTTGAGACAGGGTCTTGCTCTGTCACTTAAGCTGGACTTCAGTGGCATGTTTACAGCTGACTGCAGCCTCAAACTCCTGAGCTCAAGCGATCCTCCTACCTTACCCTCTTGGGTAGCTAGGAGCATAGGCATGAACTACCATGCCTCGCTTTCAGTTTTTACTTATGTTATGATATTTTGTATTTCAAAGCTCTGCCTGTGGATATAATTTGAAAACTTTAAATATCACCTTATTGCATTTTAATTTTCTGACAACTTTCATTGTCAGTTTCCTCCAAATTCCATTATACTATTTGTTTCATTTTGTTTCATGTTAAAGGTTTTCCTTCAATTATTAGAAAATTGTTGGAATGAACTGTTGGACATTTATTCATGTTAAGAATGAAACACCAAAAGGAAGTGAGTGGGCAGGACCTGTCAACTGGTGGAGTTTATTGGGGGTTAATCAGGTTAATCAGATAAGATGGCCTATTTGTAGGAGTGTCTCCAATTGTAAGAACCTGAAGATCTTGCATGAATAATATTCAAGCTGTCTCAATGATGAAGTGACATTTTCTTGCTCTGTTTTCCTATACAAGTTGAAACTTTACATTGAGTAGGTTTTCCAAAACCCATAGCAATCTCAAGGATATTTCATAAATACATTTACCTAGTCTGACATTGTGAAAATTATTTTATAGTTAATTCTGATTACACTTTTAAATTTGTCAATTTAAAATGCATTACCAGCTGGGTGCGGTGGCTGACACCTGTAATCCCAGCAGTTTGGTTGGCTGAGGCAGATGGATTGCTTGAGCCCAGGAGTTCCAGAACAGCCTGGGCAACATGATGATGGTGAAATCCCATCTCTGCAAAAAATAAAAAAATTAGCTGGGCGAGGTGGCACACACCTATAGTCCCAGTTTCTCAGGAGGCTGAGGTGAGAGCATGGCTTGAGCCCAGGAGGCAAAGGTTGCAGTGAGCCAAGATCACATCACTGCCTGCACTCCAGCCTGGGCAATACAATGAGACCCTACCGCTGGGAAAAAAAAACAAAAAACAAAAAACAAACAAACAAAAAAAAACAGCATTGCCAACAATAAAGTTCACATTACTTAAGACATTTCCAAAGATTTTCACAATATATTAGCAATGTTTTATACATCCTACTTATCTGAAAATGTATTAGGAAAAAAGTACTTTGTATGACAGCATTTTAAAATTCAAGTTTTAGATAGCTCTTACTCAGATAAATATAGAGCTAGAAAGAATTTTAAGCTATCATTCCACATCATCTATTTTATTTTATAGAATAATAAACAGTATTTGAGTAATTTCCTCAAGAGATTAACTAAATGGGAGAATTGTGACTAGTTAACTACCTTTACATGGGATGGCAAAATGCAAATAAACTTACCAAAAAAGTGGTAAAATATTTAAAGTAAATGTATAATATAATTTTTATCTGCTTTTGTCTAAAACAACCTACAAAATTTGAATATTTAAACAAAACTAAAATTAGTAGTAGTGTTTGGTGCTTTCAATTTAGTTACACTAAAAATGCACTATTTTTCTAAAATTCAAAGCAAAAATCCATTGTCAACATACATGAAAAAAACAAGATGCCTTCAGTTATATATACTTAAATAGTAGTTCCAATATGATGTGGTAAAAAGAGCACTGAAATGGGAATAAAATAATCTGTGTTCTAGGACATTACCAATATTTCAAATACAGACAAATCCTTTAATTTCTTTGGGCCTCAGGTTTCCCCACTATTCAATAAAAGCATTAGACTAGATAATCTTTAAGGCCACTGTATCACTGAAAGTTCAATTACCCCAATGTAATCATTTTCACAGCAACAATATTTACTAGTTGATAATTTGGGTTTCAATTTGGATGCTTAGGTTTTGTCACAATCATTCATTCTGCCATTACTATTGAGCAGCAGCTTGACCTTAAAGGCTGGGAGCTGAATAAGATATGTTGGCGAAAAGTCAGCCACCAAGCCAGGAAAAGTCAAAACCAAAGCTCAGAGATGCACCCGTACATGTACATCCAGTGAACATATTGAGAGATAATGGGTGCAGGGGGGCAGCTATTGTTTAAAAGTGGACAAGTCATCCTGGGAAGAAAGGTACGAGAATGATGGGTTCTGTACTTTTTCTTGTCTGGGGAGAGTGGACATGAAAAAGACTTATCTATGGACAATTTCTCTACATATACCAAGGCCTAGATTTCACACTGCTTTTTTGGTTTTTGCATCAGAGACTTAACAACTTTCACATCTATATATTGCCTTAAAATGTTTCAAGAAGGTTGGGCATGGTGGCTCACGCCTGTAATCCCACCGCTTTCCCAGGCCGAGGCGGGCAGATCACCTGAGGTCCGGATTTCGAGACCAGCTTGACCAACATGGAGAAACCCCGTCTCTACTAAAAATACAAAATTAGCCGGGCGTGGTGGCGCATGCCTGTTATCCCAGCTACTTGGGAGGCTGAGGCAGAAGAATCGCTTGAACTCGGGAGGCGGAGGTTGCGGTGAGCCGAGACTGCGCCCCTGCACTCCAGACTGGGCAGTAAGAGCGAAACTCTGTTTCTATAAAAAAAAAAAGTTTAAAAACACCCATCTTGGGACAATATTCTCAGGAAATTGACCATTTCCTCTGGACCAACACATCCTCTGAGCCCAGTCTCTAACTGTATAAATTATAGATAATCAATAGGGCATAAAAATAGTTTCAAAATTTGCTAAACTCAAAAATGTAAAAATGTATCTAAGACAATATATAAAAATAATTTGCAAATACATTAATAACGTCACAAAGAATGAATTTAGCTTTCAAAAAGAAACAAAACATAACACTAGAAACTGAATTCTCTGAGATTTGCATCTCCTGAGAAGAAATATATTTGAACTGTTGCCTTGATATGAAACTCAAATCAATTGTTTAATCATTCTTCCAAGGTAAACACTTTTTAAAATTCAAACCCCAGTGCTTTAGCGGTTCTTTCTAAAAGGATTTATCTTGTGGAGTTCAGCAGACAGAAAATTTGGGGATTTGAGTTACCTAAGTATTATCTTTCCCTACCCATATCCATTCAAATGTCAGGTCAAATATGTTCAATTTCTTTATCTCAAGCATTCAAATTCTTCTTTGCATTCTCACTGCCTTGACTAGTTTAAAATCACACTATCTCTCGCTTAGGTTAGTATAATAGCTTCCCAACCTCCCCACTTCATTTTATGTTCCATAATGATTCCTATAAATAACAATTTCCCTATTATCTTTCCTGAGGTGACATTCTTCTATACAAGTGTAAGTCACATCGTGGTACCTGCTACATTCTAAAAAGTTATGTGTGCATTCTCTTTGAAGAATAAAATTTATTCCAAATGAATCTTGGCAAAATTCCTTGATAAATACATTTTCTCCATATACTAATTGAAATTTAAACCTGAAATCTATGGCTAGGCTGTCTGGATTTCAATGACTGTAAGCACATTTCTTCACCCTTATGTACCTAATTTATTATATCAGTAACATGAGAATAACAGAAATATCTCATATGATCATCTTAAGGATAAAGATATGTAAAAATACATATAAGTTTTATAATTCATGTGGCACTGTGTATGAGGTCTTTGCAAGTGTCTCTCACACAGTAGGCCATCAGTAAAGATAGTTATTGCTAGTGGCTCTACATTTTACTGTTGTTATTTTTGTCCTTGTTGTTACCTGAAATTTAAGTTTCTTTTTTATCTAAGACATAATTTGCAATTTGTAACCTGACATATATAAATACCGTCATGTGTCACTTAACGACAGGGGCACATTATGAGAAATGCATGGTTAGGCAATTTCCTCATCATGTAAACATCACAGGGTATATTTACAAAAACCCCAGATGATATAGCCTACTACACAGGTAGGCTATATGACGTAGCCCATTGCTTCTAGGCTACAAACCCCTGAAGCATGTTACTATACTGAATAATGTAGGCAATTTTAACACAATAGTAAGTGTTTGCATATCTAAAATATCTAAACATAGAAAACATACAGTAAAATTACAACATTTTAATCTTATGGGACCAAAATCCTATTTGCACTCCATTGTTGCCATATATGTTGTTATGTGGCACATGACCATAGTTTCATCCATCACATCCTATGAGGTAAAGTTCAGAATGGACCTTGAAGGATGGGTACGACTTGATTCGACTGACTGATCACTGAGACAGGGTCTCTCTGTGTTATCCAGGCTGGTCTTGAATTCCTGGCCTCAAGCGATCTTCCTGCTTAAACCTCCCAAAGTGCTGGATTACAGGCGTGAGCCAAGAAGCCTGGACAGATGGGTAAGATTTTAATAAGCAAAGATGGAAAAGGAGGATGCTCCAGAAGAAGGGAAGAAACCAGAAAAGGAACAGAGGTGGTGCAAGGCAAGGATAGTACAGAGAGCGGCAGAGTGGCCCAATTTGGATGAACCTCAGGATAAAATAGAAATAACGGTCAGTGATGACTGATTTTGAACCAGTCATCATTGAAAAACTTGTAGTGAGTAACATTATGAAAAAGTTTCAGGAAGACTCAGCCTAGCAAGTATGATATGGAAATACTGTGTGTTAAGTGAGAAAATCAGGAGGAACAGACCTGTTGGCTACAAACAGGAGATTTAGGGAACTTGGGCAAGGAGTATAAAGGAAATTAAGAAGAGCTGCAAGTTGCTAATAATAATGTATAAACAGACTCAAATAAGAAGGTACTGGGCTGAGCACAGTGACTCACGCCTATAATCTCAGCACTCTAGGAGGCTGAAGCAGGCTAATCACCTGAGGTCAGAAGTTTGAGACCAGCCTGACCAACATGGAGAAACCACGTCTCTACTAAAAATACAAAATTAGCCAGTCATGGTGGCACATGCCTGTAATCCCAGCTACTCGGGAGGATTAGGCAGGAGAATTGCTTGAACTCGGGAGGTGGAGATTGCAGTGAGCCGAGATCACGCCATTGCACTCCAGCCTGGGCAACAAGAGTGAAACTCTGTCTCAAAAAAAAAAAAAAAAATTAATAAACTGGACAGAAGATTCTTTTATTAAGGATTTTCTAAGCAAGATTGCTGTGTAAAGCCAGGTACTGCCTAATTTAGCTACAGCTTGACTGGCAACTGATGAAACTTCACATTTTAGTCAAGTAACTTTATTGACCTAATGACTGTTTACCTCCTTTATTGACCTAATGCCTTCAAAAGTAAGGGAAGAATTAAAAGAAACAGCTACATGACCAAAGATTTTTCTGGAAAGAGATTCCAAATATTTGGTGATGGCTACAACAAATGTACCCAGAGAGAGACCACTGTCACAACACAATCTGCTTAATTTGTTCATTTGTATACCTTCCCAATATCAAATCTCCTGAAATTTCTCTTCTTTTAGCCAAAATTTTGACTTCTCTCTTTTCTATTTTAACTTACCTATGTACAACTTGTCTATGGCCATTCTTCCTCCTACCCCCCAGATTATAAATTCAATATGAATATACAGAAACACAGAATACAGTTCCTGTCTCAGGCTCCTCATTTGTAAAACAAGATATCACAATTAGAGTACATATAAGACCATGATTTTGTAGTTCTCTGAAAAAGTTGTGCTTTGAAATTAAACAAATTCTTTCCATTTAACTTGTTGGAAATGTGGTCACCTTAGAATGTGTCCCTGATGCTTTAATCTCCCAATTCTGATACCCGCCACCTCCCACTATGAATACTAGACTGATGATTAGATAGTTTATAACACGTGTAAGGCCATAGGATATTCTGGAATTCCAGAAGGAGGCATCAGATAACCAGTTTTGTTCCCTGCTAAGGCTGCTGGAGATTGGAGGTGCTGTGGCCTGGGGGTCAGAAGGTAGGACCAAAATTTATAGGGCCCTGAGAGGTCTCGGCCTTTGCTGAAAGTTAAGTGCCTGCCCACATGTGTAGTCCTAAGAGGTCTATCTGGTGTTTGTGGAAGACTTGCAAAAAGACACAAACATGGTCAGAGTTGCTCTATATCCCTAAGAACTTTAACCAAAAATAATCCTGTTGCCTCAAGAAGCTGTGAATAAGCTTACCAATGGTGTTTTTAAAGCTCACAGAGCAAAGAATCCTGGGCCCCTCACCACTCAAAGGATATACAGACCTACTGTTAGGCAAAGGGAAATAATAATGTATTCAAGGGGACACAAATCAAAGATAGAAAAAACAAGTAGAGCCCTAAAACCTAGGGGGCTCCTAGAATAAACTTGCTGGAGAAGATAGAAGAAAAATTTTAACACAAGCAATACAAAAGAATTATCAACTTTAAAACATATTCTAGAATGTAAAAATATGTTTTTAAAATTTAAAAATAGAGAGTTAAAAAAAGTATGTTGTCTTTGAGCCCACAATAACTGGCTCTTAACATCAAATTGAAGAAACAGCTGAAAATACGCAGCAAAATGCAGAGAGGGAAATCTTTAGGGGGAAAAAAATAGAGATTAGGAAAAAAGAAATAACACAAGTTCCCTGGTTTGAAGAATTTTATTTGTGAATAGAAGGGGTCATTAAATTCCAAGTAGATTAATCAAAACAAGTCATACAACTGGACATATTTTGGTAAAATTCCCATATTCTAAAGATTAAGAGAAAATCTTTCAAATACCTAGAAAAAACAAGTTACAGCAGAAAAATAATTCAGACTGGCATTTTACCATGCATCTTCAATACCTGAAGCTGGAAGATACTGTACTGTTGAGGACAGAGAGAAAAGAACTGCCAGCAAAGCATTCTATGCCCCACCAAGCAAGTTATCATTCATCTTTCAGGTTAGAAGAGAGACAATTGTGGATATTCAAAGGTGAGAGATAAAACCACCCCTATACCCTGTCTGAGGAAACTACTCAAGAAGCATTTGAACCAAACAACATATGAATCAGAATAGAAATCGCAAGACACATGAAGATGAATAGAAAATAGTGCAATAAGCCTTGCAATATACACGTCAAAACTAAATGGATAAGAATTGTGACTGGGTATTCATAATATAACAGTTAAGTAAGAATTCTTAAAATAGAAGAGACATATGGTAAGGGAAAAAGCTAATAAATCTAGAACCAAAAGTATTGAACTACGTCAGCAAAACTGAGGGGTTAGAAGACGGTGGAGAAGCCGGGCGCGGTGGCTCAAGCCTGTAATCCCAGCACTTTAGGAGGCCGAGACGGGCGGATCACGAGGTCAGGAGATCGAGACCATCCTGGCTAACCCGGTGAAACCCCGTCTCTACTAAAAAATACAAAAAACTAGCCGGGTGAGGCGGCGGGCGCCTGTAGTCCCAGCTACTCGGGAGGCTGAGGCAGGAGAATGGCGTGAACCCGGGAGGCGGAGCTTGCAGTGAGCTGAGATCAGGCCACTGCACTCCAGCCTGGGCGACAGAGCGAGACTCCGTCTCAAAAAAAAAAAAAAAAAAAAAAGACGGTGGAGAAATGTAAAAGCATCCTAGAGGTCTAATTTGGGGGGAAGAATGGAATAGGGAATTAAACATTCTTAAGCCTTCATCTAGGAGAAGAGAATAAAGTATACTTGTAGGGTGTTTATTTAGTTCATACTTTTCAGATGACTGTGGAGAAATACATGTTAGGTAATGAATATCAGAATACAAAGCAAAGAATTTCCCTATTATCTATGTGCAAAGGAAATATAATCCACTCCAATATTGAAAGTTTCAGATCGGGTTAAAAAGTAAAGCCCAGCTATGCGATATTTTATTAAAAAACACATTGAAAAGAGAGTACTAAATATTTTCATTGTTTTAACACCAAGAATTTCAACATATATGTATATATGGGTGTATGTACATCTGTATCTCTATTACTTTCTATAGGTAGATCGATCTATCTATCATCTATCTATCAATCATCTATCAATCAATCATGAAAATTAAATAAGAGCTGGGCATTATTAGCAGTAAGTAAAATCAAATTTAGTTCAAAGACTGGCTAATACATGGCCATCAGCAGAAAAAAAATTTCATATTCTGGAATATTCTGGATATTTTCTTTTAGGAATATTTATTAAATTCACAGCAATTGACTGGATGAATATCTGCTCTCATTACACTGGCAAATACATTTTCCTAATATAATGTTAGTTTTGAACAGTAACTTTTCAACATAACTTAAAAGTAGTATATGTAACTTGTTTTATTTCCTGAAAATAGTATGGTTTTATTTATTTTATTTTATTATGTTTTTGAGACCAAGTTTTGCTCTTGTTGCCCAGGCTGGAATGCAATGGCACAATCTCAATTCACCACAAACTCCACCTCCTGGGTTCAAGTGATTCTCCTGCCTCAGCCTCCCAAGTAGCTGGGATTACAGGCATGTGCCACCATGCCCGGCTAATTTTTTGTATTTAGTAGAGACGGGTTTTACCACGTTGGTCGGGCTGGTCTTGAAGTCCTGACCTCAGGTAATCCACCCGCCTTGGCCTCCAAAAGTGCAGGGATTACAGGCGTGAGCCACCACGCCCAGCCTAGGATGGTTTTACTTAAACATACTATTTTCTATATTTGACAACCAAAATGACAAAAAAAAATAAAAATAAAAATAAAACAAAGTGAAAGCAGAAGCTTCAAATTAGGAAAGTTTATACAATGGAAATCACAAGTTGGACATAAACCAGGGCAAATTCATATCTCAATGTTCTACTGAGAACAAATCTAAGGCTTATTAAGGTAAACTGCAATACCAAATATCTTAACATACCTTAAATGGCATTTAACAACTCCAAGAGAAAATTAAACAAAGATTTCTCTAAAAATATATGTATTATCTTTTAAGAAATTAAACTACTATTGAACCTAAGAAACAGCAGATAGATTTTTTTGCTTCCTCTAAAAGTGATTGCATAATCCTTCTAAATTATGTGTTTTGAGACATGAACTGTAAATTTTTTTATAAAATTAACATTCTGTTATAGTACTATCAATATACTCACTTTTCAATAAAAATGCTGTTTTTGTTACACATGGGTCATCCAATTATTTTTAGGTAAAAAATCTTTTTAGGTTTTATAATATGTTATATGTTATATAACCAATATATAATATGTTACATTTTAAGTCAGCCTTAAGATAAGGTTTCACTGTTTAATGCATTTTATGTAAATTAATAAACATTCTTATGAAAATACGTGCATGTGCCTGTAAAGACAAAAGTACATAGTAGCTATAGCCTACAAAACCAGGTGTGGTTTAAAAGAAATCACATCAATTTTTAATATTTCAGCAAAATCCAAAATATCTTGAAAAATGATGTATGATTAATTGATGAATTTAAAAATTTACCAGTCTACCCTCATTGAGCTAACCTAGATTAAGAGACTGATTACAGCTGAAATCTCACTTTCACTCCTGCATAACTTTCTCAAAGATTTGTTTGGGAACTGTCTCATGCTTAGTCACCCTCCAAATATGATTTGAGCAAAGCAGTTAGCTATTTTTGTGTTATGCAAGATGGGAAAAGATGTATGAGGATTCCTTTTTAAGCAACATAATTTGATTTTTATGCTTATTCAATATTAAAAAAGCAGTTCATTTTTACATTTCAGAATTGCCATATGGATGTACTTCACTGAAGATTCATTTCTATTGAAAGCCTGGAGAGTTTTTGTTTACAATAAGGTGAAAGCAACAGAGGATAATTTATGAATCATCTATATATATATTATTTCTTTTTCAGTTTTTCAATAGCAGACTTGAAGGTCTCTAGAAAAATAAAAATGCGAAGGAGCAGATCCTTAAAAACTACCCACAGTTCTTATAAAACTCTCTTTTTGTGATCCTCTAACAATAGTTTTGACTATTTATTAAACACTTTCAATGTGCCAGGCATTATACTCAGTAGATTATCTCATTTAAGCCTTGTAATAGATCTATGCAGTAAGCATAATTATTGTCATTTTAATAGTGAGGAAACAAACTTAGAGAGGTCACATAAGCAGAATCGCAGCTCAAGTCTGACTTCAAAGCTTTTTAAAATAATGGAAATGTCATTTATCAAAAACATTTAACTCTAAGCTGACTATATGCAAAGCAGTTATTAGTGAATAGCATTCAAAAAAGCACACACACGAAAACACAGACACCCCTTAGGTGAAGAAGTCATCATACTGAAAAGATGGTAATATCCCACTCATCTATAACCATCAAGGAATAAAAAACTTTCAAGGTTTTTTCCAGATAAATAAAATATAGCACTCTATTTACCATTTAAAATATTTAAGAGAATTTTTCTAAATGCATACAAAAATTTCCTCATTTCTTAAAAAATGAATATAGCTTTTTGCCTGTTTTAGAAACAGGGTCTTGCTCTTTGTCACCCAGACTGGAGCACAGTAGCATAATCATAGCTCACTGCACCCTTTAACTCCTGGGCTCATCATCTTCCTGCCTCAGCCTTCTGAGTAGCTAGGACTGAAGCTGCATGCCACCATACCTAGCTAACTTTTTAATCTTTTTGAAGAGATGCCGTCTTGTTATGTTGCCCAGGCTGGACTTGAACTGCTGGCCTCAAGTGATCCTCCTACCTCAGCCCCCCGAAGTGCTAGGATTACAGGCATGAGCCACCAAACTCCCCCAATAACTTTTTTTCTTTTGGTAATGCAAGCTAGTTCTTATGAAAATTGTGAACTCTTCTGGTTCACAAATATAGTCAACATGCTGTAATTATAAGGGTGACTTTAGCTGTCAAGAGTGTACCACTATTTGCCTTTATTGTAATAGGACTCAGATGACCATGCTCTTGATCTCTTAAATCTTTTGTAGTAATCTTCTTATTTCTTCTTATTAGTTGGCTACTGTAAGCATGCCTATCTCTATGTGGTATGACCCTCACTCCACTGAAAAAGAATTCCCTAAATAATTGCAGGGTGGGAAAATAGAAAATAAAGTTTTTTCTTCTCTTCTGTCTACTCATTCAACAAATGTCGTGTGGCTCTTTTAGGGTGCCGAGCACTATGCTAAATGCTGGTTATGTTTACAATAAGTATAATGACTAAATATAGTGATAAATGACTGATAAATAATTTCTCTAAAATATTAGCTTTTTTTGGTCATTATTAGGACACACAGCTCAGTAACATAGAGGGTATCCTATATAGTGAGAGAGCAGTTACCAGACAGGATGGGATCACAAACTGTCCACTTAAGCCTTATACTTTGTTAGCATAAATAAGATGGAATCTCTTTCCAGATAGAATGACATTGTGATGATATAAAAGGACAAGATGCATGTGATGGCTTATAAGTAGAAGGACCCCAAATAGAGTGTGAGAAAAGATGAAAGGACATTCATTCATTCATTCATTCATTCATTAAAGATTTGTAGACCACTCATTACATGTCATACAGCATATCTAGGTAACAATAAAATAAAAATGACCAAGAGATATTCCCTGAACTAAACAAACAAACAAACAAAAACAAAAAACACCTCAGAGTCTAATGTTTGTAAAGACAGGAAAATAAGTGCTGTCAAACTAGTAAGCCCTCATTAATTTCTATCTTAGAATATGGACAATTAATCATTGCAATAGTTGAAAATATAACTTGACCTATAACTCCTCTTTATAAAAACAGCAAGAAGTATGTTCCTTTGAATAACCTGTATACTACATTTTATGCCAAAGAACTCCACTTTCATCTCGTATTATCAGGAAATGAGATGTTATGGATGGATGCAGTTTTCAGTTAAGTGAAGCTTCACTTATTAAGTGCCTGAACTATTTTGATTCTAATCACCTTTGGTGAGCTTTTTAAAAATATATTACATATTAGCTAGTCTCCCCAACCTTGCCCAGGAGAATCATTAACCATCACTAAGTGAGTAAATTCCTGCTGCTGTTAACTCTGGAGCATGCTACATGAGAAACAGCTGGATAGCAAACCAAGCCTGCAATTTGGCAGATCCATCCTTGGAACTTTTGATTGGAGACTCATATTTAACACGACTGCTTTTTCCTACTACAGTGTTTTAATACACACTCCTGATAAGTAGTCATAAGAACCTCTTTGGTATTGTAATTTAACTGGTCTGTGAGACAGGTTCCTCTGATTCCCAGAGTGCATTTTTTTTTTATATCACCCAGCCAGTATTTTGTTAGACCATCCAATACAAATGTTTCATACTTAATGAAAATTCTCTACATGCTTGTTTCTACATGTTTATATAATAATGAACAAAAATATCCATCATAAAGAACAGCATATCAAAAATAATTTTGCATGGTTTCAGTGACCCAGTTCATCATTTGCTGTACCATTCTATAAAAGAATGATACTCTAGGGGCATCTGAGGTGTACAGGGCCATTGCTATACTGTGTCAGCTATGAGAAGTATGGTAGTTCTAATCTGCTATGTAAGAAAAATTGAGAGTTGTTGGGAGAAAATGGAAGATAAAGTTTATTTAAATAATTAAATTAAAATGTATACGAACATTTCTTCAAAATAATGATGATAGTTATAGTCTTCTCTTTTAGGACAAAATGCATGGGCTTGAAGCTATTATTTCCCTAAATGTTCAGAGACTGCTTCTACATTCATGGTTCTATAATGAAGTTATTTTAAGGCCTACAGAGGTCAGCTAAATGTCTGCCATGTCATGAAATTGCTTAAATTTGAAAACTGTATTTGAATCACAATTATTGGAACAATAGAAAAATGTTATTAATTCAAACATTTTGATGGTGTTATTTAGGGAGGTAATCCAAATTTCAGAATGCTAATAAATTTTGTTTAAGTAGTCTGTAGATGGAAATTAGTACAGAAAGTTTAAAAAATTAAAGGCCCATGTTCTATACTAACAAATAATTATGAATACCAAATTCTACCTTTGTCTATTCACTTATTCAGTGAACTATATTTGTAATGTCTGAATTATCAATTATTATATTATATAGCTACAAAATGGCAAGTAGATATACAAGTTCTTCCCCATATTTTCAACATTTTCCTAAATTGGTATACTCTTAAAACTTACCACCAATAAAATGTTTTTTGTTTTAATGCTTAGTGGCACTTTCAATACAGTGACAACCTTCTTTGTATAATATATCAGCTATATTTTCATGGAGCCAATCTTTTTAGAGATAGAGTATATCTGGGTCACTATTTTCTTTTTTTTTCCTTTTTCTTTTCTTTTCTTTTCTTTTCTTTCTTTTTTTTTTTGATAAGCAGTCTCACTCTGTTGCCCAGTCTGGAGTGCAGTGGTGTGATCTTGGCTCACTGAAACCTCTGCCTCCCTGGTTCAAGTGATTACTCCTGCCTCAGTCTCCCGAGTAGTTGAGATTACAGGCACGTACCACCATTTCTGGCTAATTTTTGTATTTTTTAGTAGAGACAGGGTTTCACCATGTTGGCCAGACTAGTCTCAAACTCCTGATATCAGGTGATCCACCTGCCTCTGCCTCCCAAAGTTTTGATATTACAGGCATGAGCCACGGCACCCGGTCTGGGTCACTATTTTGGTTAAGAAGTTCCTTAAGTTTCTCTCAGACATCCATGTGTTCTGTTTTCTTGGTCAAGACTGCTAACAGTTCTTTGTTGCTTTTAATTTCCTGGGAGTACGAAAATAATTAAAATTGGGGTTGGATAGTATTTTAAATGTCCTTATAAAAAAGACAAAAGGCAATTTGAAATTGCTAGCCTAAAATAACTAGACTAAAGCTTCAACTCTTAGAGATCAAACGTGTGCACTAGATCTTTGCACAGTTATGCTGATAGAAACATTCAATCAGATGCTAGATCATTTTCTTAAGGAAACAAGAATTGTCATTATATACTGAATAAACACACACATTTTATGCACATAAATCCAGTACTTTAAGTTTTTTTTTTTTCTAAGATGTAGGTAAAAGTAAAGCCTTATATGTTTGCTGATAGAGCAATTTTCAGACACTTAAAGAGTGGCTCACTGGCAATACATGCATACATGCATTCTGACATGCTTTCTTGAGCAAGGCATATATTGTACATGTGACTACTATCTACCATATAGTCATGTTGGAGATTACTAACTGCTTTTTAAGTATAAAAAGAATGCATATATGTGTATATATGCATATATGTATATAAAGAGTTATGCATTACTTTTTTGTGCTGTCATTTACAGTCCATGACATAGAAATGTGGTATGAAGAAAAAAAGACAGTCCCACAAAGAAACTTGAGACTTAGTTTTTGCTCCAACTCTAATTAATGTGTGACCTTGGACAACTGTTTGTCATTGGGTTCAGGATGCTACAACCTGTTCTATGAAAAGTACAAGGCTATTAAAAGAATTAATAATACATATCTGTATTTTATATATATATATATATACACACACACACATATATGCATAAAAAGTAATATATGTAAACATGCTTTTTAAAGTAGGGTTTTTTAACCAGGGAGTTAACAGTACTTTGTTAAGCAAAAGTTGACAAATGGGATCTAATTAAACTAAAGAGCTTCTGCAAAGCAAAAGAAACTATCGCCAGAGTGAACAGACAATGTACAGGATGGGAGAAAGTTTTGCAATCTACCCATCTGACAAGGTTTAATATCCAGAGTCTACAAGAAACTTAAACAAATTCAAAAGAAAAAAACAAACAACCCCATTAAAAAATGGGCAAAGGACATGAACAGACACTTCTCAAAAGAAGACATTCATGCAGCTAACACACATATGAAAAGAAGCTTATCATCACTGATCATTAGAGAAATGCAAATTAAAACCACAAAAATGAGACACCATCTCACACTAGTCAGAATGGTGATTATTAAAAACTCAAGAAACAACAGATGCTGGTGAGATTGTGCAGAAAAGGGAACTGTTTTACACTGTTGGTGGGAGTGTAAATTAGTTCAACCATTGTGAAAGACAGTGTGGGTGATTCCTCAAAGATTTAGAAGCAAATACCATTTGACCCAGGAATCCCATTACTGAGTGTATACCCAAAGGAACATAAATCATTCTGTTATAAAGATACATGCATGCGTATACACATTGGAGCACTATTCACAACAGCAAAGACATGGAATCAATCCAAATACCCATCAATGATAGACTAAATAAAGAAAATGTGGTACATATATACCATGGAACACGATGCAGGCATAAAAAGGAAGATCACATCCTTTGCAGGGACATGCATGGAGCTGGAAGCTGTTATCCTCAGCAAACTAATACAGGAAAAGAAAACCAAATACCACATGTTCTCACTTATAAATGGGAGCTGAATGATGAGAACACTTGGACACATGGCGGGAAGAGCACGTACTGCGGCCTGTCATGGGCTGGAGGGAGACAGAGCATCAGGAAGAATAGCTAGTGGATGCTGGGCTTAATACCTGGGTGATAGGATGATCTGTGCAGCAAACCACCATGGCACATGTTTACCTATGTAACAAACCTGCACATGCTGCGCAGGTACCCCAGAACTTGAAATAAAAGCTGAAGAAAATTGGGAGGCCAAGGTGGGCAGACCACAAGGTCAGGAGATCGAGACCATCCTGGTAACATGGTGAAACCCATCTCTACTAAAAATACAAAAATTAGCCAGGCGTGGTGGTGGGTGCCCATAGTCCCAGCCACTCAGGAGCCTGGGGCAGGAGAATCGCTTGAACCTGGGAGGCGGAGTTTGCAATGAGCTGAGATTACATCACCGCATCCAGCCTGGGCAACAGAGCGAGACTCCGTCTAAAAAAAAAAAAAAAGGAAATAAAGCTGAAGCCAAAAACCCAACAGTACTTTGTTACTAATAATTTACTGCTGAAGTTTGCAAAACATCTTACATATTTTTAATTTATAGAGATTCAACACTATCAGTATACTATGAATTATATTCTCTCTCAATAAAAGTGCATTGTGACATGCTTTTTTGGGTAAGCAGTGTGTTATACATATGACTACTATCTAACATGTTGGATAAGAGATTGCCAACTGCTTTTTAAGAATAAAGAGCCAGGGGAAAAAGATGGCATTACTGTCATTAATTCTATTCTTCAAATTGCCCAGATTAGGGGCTTCCTCTTAACACTGTAATTCATGAGATACCTCATCCTGAAAAATGTAAGTATAAACAAGGATTGCTTTCTTTTTCCCTTTTGGTGTGTATGGAGAATACGGAAGGGGAACACCTGGGAGAAAACACTCAGCATATACAGCAAATGCTGGAAGGTAATATCTAGCCATCTAATAACTAAAAATGTATTTCCTCATCCAAAATCTTTGGTAATCTTTCTTTTGTAAAGACACCTACTTTTTTGTTTGTTTGTTTGTTTGAGATGGAGTGTCCCTCTGTCACCCATGATGGAATAGAGTGGTGTGATCTTGGCTCACTGCAACATCTGCCTCCTGGGTTCAAGTGATACTCCTGCCTCAGCCTCCCCAAGTAGCTGGGACTACAGGCGCACGCCACCACGCCCAGCTAATTGTTTTTGTATTTTCAGTAGAAACCAGGTTTCACCATGTTGGCCAGGCTAGTCTCGAACTCTTGACCTCAGGTGATCTGCCTGCCTTGGCCTCCCAAAGGGCTGGGATTACAGGTGTGAACCACTGTGCCCGGCCTACTTCTTGACCTACAATTCTCCATGAAGCACTGGCTGGCTAGTAAACAGATCTCTTGAACACATCTTTATTTTATTAATAATTGCTGCTTCCTTTAAAGCAGGATTTTTAGAAAAGAAAGCATGTACTTATACTACCAATGTATTTTTCACTTCCTTCTAAGCTAGTCATGGGACTCTATAAATCTTTCTTTTTACTTTCCTTTTCAGCATAGCAAAGAACTTTTCATAGCCACCTTTAAAAAAATATTTAGAAACAAAACACTTTATAGCATGATTCATTCTTTCAATATTTATTGACCTATTAAGTGGCAGCCATAGCCCTTGTGTTAGCTACACAGTTCCAGACATCAAGGAAGCCTAGTAAGAGAGACAGAAAATTAAGTAATGCATTTGCACTACACAGTGGTAAGTATAAAAGGAGTTAAGCATAGAAAGCCATCAGGCTGTGCTGGAGAAACCAGAGAGGTTGTAGATAGTCTTCCAAGATGACACCAAAGATGAGCCCTGAAGTATGAATGGGAAAGTGAAAAACTGGGAAGGGCATTTCCAGCAAAGGGAATATCATAAGAATTTATATACCGAATTATATGTTTGTTATGATCATATTATCTTTCAGAAAGTCAACTAAGGTAATATGAGGAATAAATTTAAAAAGTAAAAAATGGTTTTAACCATGATTCCATTTTCATAATGTATATATAAAATAGCAATTTAGCTTATAAGCATTATATAAAATGAAACAAATACAACATTTGAGGTAGACAAAGAATGCTTACTAAACCATTTTTGGTAATAGTAAAAAGCTAAAAACAAAAACAAAACATAAGCCAAAAACCATAATAAAGAGAAAAATCCCTAGCTCCTAAATAAAGAACTGGTTACAAAAATTATGAAAGATTCATACAGAATAAAATACAGCAAAGAGAAAGAATTAACAACTATTTTCCTCACATCTAGATGCTGGAATGATTAAATACAACCTGAGTTCAGAGATGTCAAAACATGAAGAAAGTACCTCTTAGAATTGATGAAATACAGTAATTTTAGATATAACTAAATCTTACATTTAAAAAGTGTGTTCTAGAATAATAAATCAATATAAATAAATATATATGTATAATCCTGATCCCACTTTTATATACATTTTGTTTACATATATATCATGTATAGCTTATACTTATTTACCATATTTTATTTGATATATTATAAATATATGTACATATATTTTTATTCTTTATGTATAACTATTCCTTGATTCTCAAATCGTATTAAATACCAATCTTTCTGAAAAATTCCATTAAACTGAATATATACATCAATTGTAGGATACTCCAGATTTCAGAAATATGAAAATACAAAAAATTTTGCATCTTGAAATAGGGAAAATACAGTTATGCTTGTATATGCAAGAAAAAGGATTTAAAAAATATGCAGAAGAAATCTAACCTTAACACTCCAGGAACTTATTGAGGAGAGAGACACTTATTTTTCACTTTCTATCTTTTAAAACCCTCAGTAATTATTCTCCTTTTTTTGTTTTTTGAAAATGGGTCTTGCTCTGTCACCCAGGCTGGAGTGCAGTGCACAATGACAGCTCACTGCAATCTTGACTTACTGGTCTCAGGCAATCCTTCCACCTCAGTCTCAAGAGTAGCTGGGACCACAGACATGTGCTACCATTACTGGCTAACTTTTTAGATTTTTTTGTAGAGACAGGGTCTCCCTCTGTTGCCCAGGCAGGTCTTGAACTCTTGGGTCCAAGCAATCCTCTTGCCTTGGTCTACCGAAGTTCTGGGATTACAGGTATAAGCAAATGTGCCCAACCTTCACTGTTTTCTTGTTTGTTTGGTGTTTGTTTGGTTGGTTGGTTGTTTTTCGAGACAACTTTGCCCTGTCACCCATGCTGGAGTGCAACAGGCGATCTTAGCTCACTGCAACCTCTGCCTCCTGGGTTCAAACGATTCTTGTGCCTCAGTCTCCCAAGTAGCTGGGATTACAGGCTTGTTCTGCCACACCTGGCTAATTTTTGTATTTTTCAGTAGAGACGGGGTTCATCATGTTGGCCAGGCTGGTCTCGAACTCCTGCCCTCAAGTGATCCACCCGCCTTGGTCACCCAAAGTGCTGGATTACAGGTGTGAGCCACCGTGCCTGGCCTGCAGTAATTTTTTAACAACACAATGAGTTGTTCTTGAAATTAAAGTTTCTTTTTAAAAAATCACTACAGATATTTTTGTTAATTGCCATCACCACTGAAGTAATCTGTCCTTTGTCTTGTTCGATCCTTTGCTCTTCTGAGTTCCTGTTTTCCTATGTGTTCTATGGAATTTCCTTTACTGGACACTCTTCTACTCAATTTTACATATGTTGCTGCAAGTGTTAGATCTCAGCAGTCTTCTTCCTGCACAGATACTTAACTTTGGGGACTTCACCTATTTTAATAGTGTCAACTCATATCTATTCAGAATCTGTTCACTAATCCTAACCTCTCATGTATGAATATTAGAGGTAAATTTCCAGTTGTCTGGTGAACATTTCTAGGCAGATATCACATACTAAACACACAATGAACACATTCAAAACACAACCTATATTATCCATCCCCCATCCTACTTTGACCCTTGTTCTACATCTTGGTTAATAAAATCATAAATTTTCATGCTATAAATTTCAGAATCACCTGTGACTATATTTTTTACAAGGCTCTCAATCAACTCAGTCAACAGTTACCAAAAAATGTTTAATTTATGCCACCATTGTGGTATATTGTTTTCTAACATTTCCCCATCTTTCAAGGTCCCATACTTGGATTATAATAGCTTTCTAAATTATGTTTCTAATCTCTTCATGTCAATTCATATCATAGTCATTTTCTTAAAACATATATCTGTTCATGTGACATTTCTAACTTTAAAATTTGAAAAGTTTCCCATTATGATAGAGCTCAAACTCTTTTTAATAATTTCACAAATATTTAATAAGTACTCATTGTCAGGCCTCTGAGCCCAAGTCAAGTCATTGTATCCCCTGTGACTTGCACGTATATGCCCAGATGGCCTGAAGTAACTGAAGAATCACAAAAGAAGTGCAAATGCGCTGCCTTGCCTTAAATGATGACATTCCACCACAAAAGAAGTGAAAATGGCCGGTTCCTGCCTTAAGTGATGATATTATCTTGTGAAATTCCTTTTCCTGGCTCATCCAGGCTCAAAAAGCTCCCCCACTGAGCACCTTGTGACTCCCACTCCTGCCTGCCAGAGAACAACCCCCCTTTGACTGTAATTTTCCTTTACCTACCCAAATCCTATAAAACGGCCCCACCTTTATCTCCCTTAACTGACTCTCTTTTGGGACTCAGCCCACCTGCACCCAGGTGAAATAAACAGCCATGTTGCTCACACAAAGCCTGTTTGGTGGTCTCTTCACATGGACACGCATTACACTCATTGTGTGCCCACATATGTGATTAAACAGGAGAAAGACTTCAGAAAACCATTAGGATTGGAGGTAAAAGATAGGAAGAGCAGCACTTGGTGAGACTACAAAGTTACATGTTCTTAGCTCTAATTACATCCACCCAGCTCTTCATTGCTCAACCCAATCTGTCTATCCTCAGTCATTTCTGCCTTTAGCCAAGTCATTTGGCCTCATATATGGCCTCTCATTCACTATCCTATGTCCCTTACAAAAGAAGGCAGCAGTGAAAGTAAAATAAAATGTAGCTTTGAAGGTGATAAAGATGTCAAAGACTTAACTCTATAAAGTATTTCACAGTTTACAAAGGCTATTTTCACATCCACTGCATTTAACATATTCACTTATTCACTGTTTACTGGACATTTTGAATGCAACATAGCATAGTTTATTAACTACAGGCAAAAGACAGTCAACCTATTGAATGGGTAATGGTATCCGTTAGTTTCATCAAGCCACCTTGAGGAAAAAGTTAACAAAATAAAATACTTCATTTACGCCGTTTTTAGAACTTTAACAACTTTTGAAGAAAAGCATTCTAAAACATATCATGTATCTCCCTGCCTTCGTAAGTAGAGAGGCAAAGAATAATTTTAACTTTACCAGAAAACTCTAGTACATCTATTAAGATACACTCTCACATGTCATTTGTGTCTCATTTTTTAGATTCCTCTTTTAATTAAGGCCATCTCTTTTCTACCAAAACACTTCCACAAATCTCTATAATCAGGTATTTTTTCTAAACTTTTATATACCAGATAATTAGAATGTTAAAAGTCAATAAATTTAGGGAGGGTCTAAAGAGAAAGGGAACTGCTTTAACAAGAGTTTTGTGATAACTATGTGCAGGGCTCTGGACCTTTACGTTATTTTACCTCTGTATTAGGAGTTGTGCTCAAATGGTCACGTGCGCAAAAATTTATTTCTGACCAAAAATGTGGAGGTCAGTTAAATCTAGAGTTTTAAAAGAATGATTTAAAAATGGGATGCAAGTCTTATCAGATGATAGTAAATCATATGCAAGGGTTTCCATAATGTAAAGAAATTAACATGTTGAAACTGAGAGTTGACTCCAAAGAATCAAAAGAACTTCTTTTTAAAATTTCTTCTTAGACCTATATGTCTACATAACAATAGAAAATAAGAAAATATAATATCTGTCTCGTTTCTTTAACTTATATCCAAAGGAATTCTCTAAGCACAAAATAATTTTTTTAAAAACGTGGATAAAAAAGCCTACAAATGTAGTTCTTTCAGATTTTAGGGTCTCCTTAGTGAAACTAACCCCTCATGGCAGGATGTGTTGCTTTTCATATCCATTCATTCAGGTTCTCGAAGGAATCAGCTTAGCTAACTACATATCAAAACCAGGACGATGTCTCTCAAGCTTTTCAGATATGGTGTATGGCTTTTTAAAAGAAAAATTACCTGAAAAACTGAAGCTGCCTGTAAAAACAGGCAAGGTATAAAAACAAACCAAATTGACTTAAAAAGTTTCCAATAATTGAGTAATGGTTTCTTGAATCTTACATTACCTGCTTTTGTAGGTGCTAGATATGTAGCCATAGACAAGTTTGCTTGAATATTTTACTACTGAAATGCATACCATTGTAAAAAGAAAAAGAAAAACAAAACCAAATGATAGAAATAAAGCTTTAAATAAAATCTTACTTATTTTAGGCATGCCTTTGTAAAAAGGCTATACATTTGAAAAATATATTGGATGAAATCCATGCATAAATTATGCATATTCTTAATAACAATGCAGATATATTAGTACTAGCAAGGGTCAACTGCTACTCTAAATCTTTTCCTTGTAAATAGTTAAATCTTTACAAAACCTTAAGAGGTAGGCACTAAAATCAAACCCTGTTTTACAGATGAGGAAACTCAGATCGACAGAAGTTTAAGTTGTCCAATTTAACATAGCTAGAAAATGGATGCACCAGACTATGCTGCTAATAAAGTTGAAAGATATTTTGGTTACGTTAGTCTCCATCTGATCTGGATTCTAAAATATAAAATGTTGAATCCATTGTAAAAATGCAGTGAGTATTTTTAAATCAATAACTTAAACAGCATACCCAACAAACTAGGAACAGAAAGAAACTTCCTCAATCTGATAAAGGGCGTCTATGAAAAAGTCATAGCCATCATGCTTATTGATGAGGCACTACATGCTTTCTCTCTAAGATCAGAAACAAGACTTTCACCGTTTGTATTAAACATTGTACTGGAATTTCCAGAAAAGAAAATTAGGCAAGAAAAACAAATAGAAGACAGCCAGGTTTAAAAGGAATAATTAAATCAATCTTTATTTGTAGAGGACATGATTTATGTAGAGAAAATCATAAGAAATCAACAAAAAATCAATTAGAGGTAATAAACGAGTTCAGTAAGGTAGCAAGATTCAAGACCAATATACAAAAGTTAACAATATGTCAGCACACTAGCAATAAACAGTTGGACAGTGAAGTTAAGAAAATAATTCCATTTATAATAGCATGGAAAAGAAAATACTTATGAATAAATTTAACCAAAAGTGTTAGACTTACACTAAGAAAACTATAAAACATTTCTTTATGACATTAAAGAAAACCTAAATAAATGAAAAGACAAGTTACATTTCTGAATTAGAAGACTTAATATTGTTAAAATGTCAATAATCCCAAAACTGATTTACAGATTCAATGTAATCCCTATCAAAACTCAAGCTGGCGATTTTGCAGCTACTGACAAGCTGATTAGAATTTCACATGGAAATGCAGGAATAACCAAAACCATCTTAAAAAAGAGAAACAAAGTTAGAAAACTCAGGCTTTACCATTCAAAATGTGTACACGCCAGGTACGGGGGCTCACACCTGTAATCACACCTTTAGGAGGCCGAGGCAAAAGTATTGCCCGGGCCCAGGAGTTTGAGACCTGCCTGAGCAACATGGCAAAACTCCATCTCTAGAAATATAAAGATTAGCCAGGCATGATGGCATGTGCCTGTAGCCCCAGATACTTAGGGGGCTGAGATGAGAGGATAGCTTGAGCCCTGGAGATTGAGGCTGCAGTGAGCTGTCTTCGTGCCACTGCATTTGAGCATGTTTGAGCATGCATGAGAAAGTAAGACCCTGTCTCCAAAAAAAAAAATGGCAAATTACAAAGCTACAGTAATCAAGACAAGATGGCACTGGCATAGGGTACACATAAAGATTAATGGAACAGAGAGTCAGAAGTAAATCCTTGCCTTTGGACAAGGGTACTAAGAACATTCAATCAGAAGAATCACCTTCAATAAATGTTGCGGGGTAAAGTGGAGAGATACATGAAAAAGAATGACATTCGATCATTTCCTCACACCACACATAAAAAGTAACTCAAAATGAATCATATACCTTTATGTAAGAGCTACAACTATAAAATCTTAAAAGAAAACACAGGAATCAATCTCTGTGACCTTAGGTTAGCTAAAGAACTCTTTAGGTATGTCACTAAAAGCATAGATACCATCTCTTTAGGTATGTCACCAAAAGCATAGAATACCATCAAGAAGGTGAAAACCCATAGCATAAGAGAAAATATTTGTAAATCACATCAGATTAAAAACTTATAATCAACATACATAAATAACACTTAAAACTCAGTAATAAAAAGACAATTCAATTAAAACTTGCACAAAGGATTTAAATAGACATTTCTCCAAAGAAGTTATAAACGTGGCCTATAAGGACAGAAAAAGATGTTAAATATCATTAGTCATTAGGGAAATGTGAATCAAAACCACAATGAGATACCATTTCACATTCACTAAAATGGCTACAATTAAAAAAAATAGATAAAAATGTTGGTGAGAACATGAAGAAACTGGAACGTTCATCATGTTGTTTGAAATGTAAAATGGTACAGCTGCTTTTTGAAAATACTTTAGAAGTCCCTCAAAATGTTAAATATACATTTACCCAACAATTCCACTAATAAGTATATACCTGAGAGAAGTGAAAATATATCTCCACAAAAAGACTTCTACATAATATTCTCATCAGCATTACTCATAAAAGTAAAGGTGGAAACAACTCAAATGCCCATCAACTGATGGGTGAACAAAATGTGGTATATATTCATACAATGGAATATTATTTGTCAATAAAAAGTACTGAAGTTAGGAGATATACTAAAACATGGATAAACCATGAAAACTACACTAAATGAAAAAACCACTCACAAATCACCATATATTGTATGATTCCATTTGCATGAAATGTCAAGGATAGGCAAAACGATAGGGAAAGACAACAGATTAGTGATTGCCTAGAGCTGGCAGTAGGGTAAAAGGAGACTGGGGAGTGATTACTAATGGAAACACAGTTTTTGTGACAGGTAATACAAGCCAAAATGAGGAATTTTAATAGTGTTTTTTTTCTTTTTTTCACCCAGGCTGGAGTGTAGAGCCACAATCACAGTTCACTGTAACCTTGAACTCCTGGGCTCAAGAGATTCTCCTACCTCAGCCTCAAGAGTGGCTGGGACTAGAGGCATACACCACCATTGCAGACTAATTTAAAGAATATATATATATATATATATATTCTATGTTGCCCAGGCTGGTCTCAAACTCCTGGGCTTAAGCCATTCTCCATTCTCAGCCTCCTAAGTAGATGGGACTGCATGCATGAGTCACTGTGCCAGGCTAATAGTTATTCTTAATAATGTAATTGACTGGGGGGTGCGCCCAAGATGGCCGAACAGGAACAGATCCAGCCTCCAGCTCCCAGTGTGAGCGACACAGAAGACGGGCGGTTTCTGCATTTTCAACTGAGGTACCAGGTTCATCTCACTGGGGCACGTTGGACAGTTGGCGCTGGTTCGTGGGTGCAGCCCAACCAGCAAGAGCTGAAGCAGGGCAAAGCATCGCCTCACCTCGGAAGTGCAAGGGGGAAGGGAATTCCTTTTCCTACCCAAAGGAAAGTAAGACACACAACACCTGGAAAATCGGGTAACTCCCACCCTAATACTGCGCTTTACCAAGGGTCTTAGCAAACGGCACACTAGGAGATTATATCCCACGCCTGGTCTGGAGGGCCCCACGCCCACAGAGCCTCCCTCATTGCTAGCACAGCAGTCTGAGATCTAACTGCAAGGTGGCAGCGAGGCTGGGGGAGGGGCGCCCACCATTGCTGAGGTTTAAGTAGGTAAACAAACCTGCTGGGAAGCACGAATTGGTTGGAGCCCATCACAGCTCAAGGAGGCCGGCCTGCCTCTGTAGACTCCTCCTCTGAGGACAGGGCATAGTTAAACAAAAAACAGCAGAAACCTTGGCAGAGGTAAATGCCCCTGTCTGACAGCTTTGAAGAGAGCAGTGGATCTCTCAGCATGGAGGTTGAGATCTGAGAACAGGCAGACTGCCTTCTCAAGTGGGTCCCTGACCCCTGAGTAGCCTAACTGGGAGACATCCCCCACTAGGTGCAGACCGACACCTCACACCTCACATGGTGGGGTACACCCCTGAGACGAAGCTTCCAGAGCAAGAATCAGACAGCAACACTCCATGTCCAGCAATATCTTCTATAGCCTCCGCTGCTGATACCCAGGCAAATAGGGTCTGGAATGGACCTCAAGCAAACACCAACACACCTACAGTCGAGGGCCCTGACTATTAGAAGGAAAACTAACAAACAGAAAGGACATCCACACCAAAACCCCATCAGTATGTCACCATCATCAAAGACCAAAGGCAGATAAAACCACAAAGATGGGAAAAAAGCAGTGCAGAAAAGCTGGAAATTCAAAAAGTCAGAGTGCATCTCCCCCTCCAAAGGAGAGCAATGGAACAAAGCTGGAAGGAGAATGACTTTGACGAGCTGAGAAAAGAAGGCTTCAGTTGATCAAACTTCTCAGAGTTAAAAGGGGAACTACATAACCAGCTCAAATAAACTAAAAAACCATGAAAAAAGAATGGATGAATAGATAACTAGAATAACCAATGCAGAGAAGACCTTAAAAGAACTGATAGAGATGAAAACCACAACACGAGAACTATGTGACAAATGCACAAGCTTCAGTAACCAACTCGATCAACTGGAAGAAAGAGTATCAGCGAATGAAGATCAAATGAATGAAATGAAGCGAGAAGAGAAGTGTAGAGAAAAAACAGTAAAAAGAAATGAACAAAGCCTCCAAGAAGTATGGGGTTATGTGAAAAGACCAAATCTACGTCTGATTGGTGTGCCTGAAAGTGATGGGGAAAAGGGAACCAAGTACGAAAATGCTCTGCAGGATATCATCCAGGAGAACTTCCCCAACCTAGTAAGGCAGGCCAACATTCAAATTCAGGAAATACAGAGAACGTCACAAAGATACTCCTCGAGAAGCACAACTCCAAGACACATAATTGTCAGATTCACCAAAGTTGAAATAAAGGAAAAAATGTTAAGGGCAGCCAGAGAGAAAGGTCGGGTAACACACAAAGGGAAGCCCATCAGACTAACAGCAGATCTCTCGGCAGAAACTCTCCAAGCCACTCTCCAAGCCAGAAGAGAGTGGGGGCCAATATTCAACATTCTTAAAGAAAAGAATTTTCAACCCAGAATTTCATATCCAGCCAAACTCAGTTTCATAAGTGAAAGAGAAATAAAATCCTTTTATTTTATTTCTCAGCAAATGCTGAGAGATTTTGTCACTACCAGCCCTGCCCTAAAAGAGATCCTGAAGGAAACATTAAACATGGAAAGGAACAACAGGTACCAGCCATTGCAAAAACATGTCAAAATGTAAAATTCATCAATGCTAGGAAGAAACTGCATCAACGAGCAAGCAAAATAACTAGCTATTATCATAATGACTGGATCAAGTTCACACATAACAATATTAACCTTAAATGTAAATGGACTATATGGTCCAATTAAAAGACACAGACTGGCAAATTGGATAAAGAGTCAAGACCCATCAGTTTGCCGTATTCAGGAGACCCATCTCATATGTGGAGACACACATAGGCTCAAAATAAACAGATGGAGAAAGATCTACTAAGCAAATGGACAAAAAAAAAAAAAAAAAGCAGGGGTTGCAATCCTCGTCTCTGATAAAACAGACTTTAAACTATCAAAGATGAAAACAGACAAAGAAGGCCATTACATAATGGTAAAGGGATCAATTCATCAGGAAGAGCTAACTATCCTAAATATATATGCACCCAATAGAGGAGCACCCAGATTCATAAAGCAAGTCCTTAGAGACTTACAAACAGACTTAGACTGCCATAAAATAATAATGGGAGATTTTAACACCCCACTATCAACATTAGACAGATCAATGAGACAGAAAGTTAACAAGGATATCCAGGATTTGAACTGAACTCTGCACTAAGCAGACCTAATAGACATCTACAGAACTCTCCATGCCAAATCAACAGAATATACATCCTTCTCAGCACCACATTGCACTTATTCCAAAATTCACCATATAGTTGGAAGTAAAGCACTCCTCAGCAAATGTGAAAGAACAGAAATTATAACAAACTGTCTCTTGGACTACAGTGCAATTAAACTAGAACTCAGGACTAAGAAATTCAATAAAAATCACTCAACCACATCGAAACTAAACAACTTGCTCCTGAATGACTACTGGGTACATAACGAAATGAAGGCAGAAATAAAGATATCCTTTGAAACCAATGAGAACAAAGATACAACATACCAGAATCTCTGGGACACATTTAAAGCAGTGTGTAGAGGGAAATTTAGAGCACTAAATGCCCACAAGAGAAAGCAGGAAAGATCTAAAATTGATACCCTAACATCACAATTAAAAGAACTAGAGAAGCAAGAGCAAACACTTCCAAAAGCTAGCAGAAGGCAAGAAATAGCTAAGATCAGAGCAGAACTGAAGGAGATAGAGACACAAAAAACCCTCCAAAAAATCAATGAATCCAGGAGCTGGGTTTTTGAAACGATCAACAAAATGAATAGACTGGTAACAACACTAATAAAGAAGAAAAGAGAGTAGAATCAAATAGATGCAATAAAAAATGATAAAGGGGATATCACCACTGACCCCACAGAAATACAAACTACCATCAGAGAATACTATAAACACCTCTACGCAAATAAAGTAGAAAACCTAGAAGAAATGGATAATTTCCTGGACACTTACACTCTCCCAAGACTAAACCAGGAAGAAGTTGAATCCCTGAATAGACCAAGAGCAGGCTCTGAAATTGAGGCAATAATTAATAGCCTACCAACCAAAAAAAGTCCAGGACCAGACGGATTCACAGTCAAATTCTACCAGTGGTACAAGGAGGAGTTGGTACCATTCCTTCTGAAACTATTCCAATCAATAGAAAAAGAGGGAATCCTCCCTAATTCATTTTATGAGGCCAACATCATCCTGATCCAAAGCCTGACAGAGATACAACAAAAAAAGAGAATTTTAGACCAATATCCCTGATGAACATCGATGCAAAAATTCTCAATAAAATACTGGCAAACCGAATCCGGCAGCACATCAAAAAGCTTATCCAACTTGATCAAGAGGGCTTCATCTGTGGAATGCAAGGCTGGTTCAACATATGTAAATCAATAAACATAATCATATTTGTTTATGTTTAAATAATATATAAACATACCTAAACAGAACCAAAGACAAAAACCACATGATTATCTAAATAGATGCAGAAAAGGCCTTTGACAAAATTCAACAGCCTTTCATGCTAAAAACTCTCAATAAATTCGGTATTGATGGAATGTATCTGAAAATAATAAGAGCTATTTATGACAAACGCACAGCCAATATCATACTGAATGGGCAAACACTGAAAGCATTCCCTTTGAAAACTGGCACAAGACAGGGATGCTCTCTCTCAGAAGTCCTACTCAACATAGTGTTGGAAGTTCCGGCTAGGGCAATCAGGCAAGAGAAAGAAATAAAGGGTATTCAGTTAGGAAAAGAAGAAGTCAAATTGTCCCTGTTTCCAAATGACATGATTCTATAAACAGAAAACCCCATTGTCTCAGCCCAAAATCTCCTTAAGCTGATAAGAAACTTCAGCAAAGTCTCAGGATACAAAATCAATGTGCAAAATCACAAGCATTCTTATACACCAGTAACAGACAAACAGAGAGCCAAATCATGAATGAACTCCCATTCACAATAGCTTCAAACAGAATAAAATACCTAGGAATCCAACTTACAAGGGATGTGAAGGACCTCTTCAAGGAGAACCACAAATCACTGCTCAGGGAAATAAAAGAGGACACAAACAAATGGAAGAACATACCATGCTCATAGATAGGAAGAATCATATTGTGAAAATGGCCATACTGCCCAAGGTAATTTACAGATTCAATACCATCCCCATCAAGCTACCAATGAGTTTCTTCACAGAATTGGAAAAAACTGCTTTAAAGTTCATATGGAAGCAAAAAAAAACCCGCATTGCCAGGACAATCCTAAGGCAAAAGAACAAAGCTGGAGGCATCACGCTACCTGACTTCAAACTATACTACAAGGTTACAGTAACCAAAACAGCATGGTGCTGGTACCGAAATAGAGATATAGACCAATGGAACAGAACAGAGCCTGCAGAAATAATACCACACATCTATAGCCATCTGATCTTTGACAAACCTGACAAAAACAAGAAATGGGGAAAGGATTCCCTATTTAATAAATGGTGCTGGGAAAATTGGCTAGCCGTAAGTAGAAAGCTGAAACTGAATCCTTTCCTTACTCCTTATGCTAAAAATTAATTCAAGATGGATTAGAGACTTAAATGTTAGACCTAATACCATAAAAACCTAGAATAAAACCAAGGCAATACCATTCAGGACGTAGGCATGGGCAAGAACTTCATGTCTAAAACACCAAAAGCAACAGCAACAAAAGCCAAAATTGACAAATGGGATCTAATTAAACTAAAGAGCTTCTGCACAGCAAAAGAAACTACTGTCAGAGTGAACAGGCAACCTATAGAATGGGAGAAAATTTTTGCAGTCTACTCATCTGACAAAGGGCTAATATCTGGAACCTATAAAGAATTCAATCAAATTTATAAGAAAAAAACAAACAACCCCATCAAAAAGTGGGCAAAGGATATGAACAGACACTTCTCAAAAGAAAACATTCATACAGCCAACAGACACATGAAAAAATGCTCATAATCACTCACCATCAGAGAAATGCAAATCAAAACCACAATGAGATACCATCTCACACCAGTTAGAATGGCAATCATTAAAAAATCAGGAAACAACAGGTGCTGGAGAGGATGTGGAGAAATAGGAACACTTTTACATTGTTGGTGGGACTGTAAACTAGTTCAACCATTGTGGAAAACAGTGTGGCGATTCCTCAAGGATCTCAAACTAGAAATATCATTTGACCCAGCCATCTCATTACTGAGGATATACCCAAAGGATTATAAGTCATGCTGCTATAAAGACACATGCACACGTATGTTTATTGCGGCACTATTCACAATAGCAAAGACTTGGAATCAACCCAAATGTCCATCAGTGACAGACTGGATTAAGAAAATGTGGCACATATACAACATGGAATACTATGCAGCCATAAAGATGGCTGAATTCATATCCTTTGTAGGGACATGGATGCAGCTGGAAACCATCATTCTCAGAGAACTATCGCAAGAACAGAAAACCAAACACCGTAAGTTCTCACTCATAGGTGGGAATTGAACAATGAGATCACTTGGACACAGGAAGGGGAACATCACACACCAGGGCCTATTGTGGGGAGAGGGGACGGGGGAGGGGGGAGGGATAGCATTAGGAGATATACCTAATGTAAATGACGAGTTTATGGGTGCAGCACACCAACATGGCACAGGTATACATACGTAACAAACCTTCACGTTGTGCACATGTACCCTAGATCTCAAAGTGTAATAAAAAATGAAAAATAAAAAAATAAAGTAATTGACTTACAGCAATAAGCTACTATGGCAAATTAATTCATCTTTGTAATTTGGAGGGCACATTTTGACACTAACTTATTTGGCAGAATGAGACTCTGTCGTTCATCATTGTAGTCAGTTCATGAGAACATGATTACAGATATTCTCTCATTCTCTGTTAATATTTACTACTTACCAACTATGAGCTTGGCACTGTGATAAGTTCTGGGTAATGGTGGTGACCATTCTTTAGGGGCTATAGTGGAATACTGGTAATGCCTACTCTAGTAAGGCACAGGAGAAGATGCTTTATTATGCTTTGTAGTGCAGATTTCCAGGACTCAGCCAAAACTTTTACCCCATGTGCTGGAGTTTTTTTTTTTATTGAAGATGATACTGTAAGCATACATTTTTAACTCAGCCAGTTTAGGTCTTACTCTAGCTATCAGACTTTGAGCAAGTGACCTAAATCTCTTTGTCTCAGTTTCTACAGTTGTAAAATGGGGATAATAATATGTACTATGTTGGATTCCTACAAGAATTAAATGAGATAATCCATTGAAGGCGTATAGATTATTGTCTGCCATGTAGTTAAGTACTTAATAAACATAATAATGATAATTATGATGAGAGAAATGGTATTATGGGAAATTATTTGTTAGTTATATGTTTATCCACCTTTTAGATACTGTTTTTAAATAAACTTTTACCACCAGAAACTCAAATTACTGTAATTATCTATATTAAAGCAAAAGATATAAAATAACAAGGAATGACTGATCTATCTTAACATATAGAAAAGGAATGAACTTCCATTTTACCAGTTCATCACACACTTAATCAGTAGTTAAAACCACTGTTCCCTAGCCCACTCCTGCCAGGGAACCCCTGCAATCAGACCTACCTAGGTGTTGTGGAAGGGCAAGAAAGCAAACAATACTATTAGTGGAGACTTACATGAATAAGGATTACCAGATATAAAAGTAGAATCAGCAGCTAAGAAGAGAAAGATCAATGTGAGCAATCAGTATAAATGGTATCCAATGAAGAGAGATACTGCAAGAATCAGGAGAGGTGACTGAAATTTTCTAACTTCGTTTTCAGTTATATGGAGAGGAATTTTGTCAATAAAACCGAACTATACTACCAAAGCAAAGGAGCAATCAATAATAAAACAACCAAAAAAAGTTGAATTAATCTACACACCCACCCTGGTACATGAAATTTAGAATTCCTCCACATCCTGAAGTATAATTATTTTTAAGCTCAGTTAATCTGAGAAGCAACAGATGAATCCTGTTGTTTGTTACTTAGAATTCTTAGATGCTTAGTTTTCACATGTTTGTTGTTGGCAGAAAGCAATAGTAAGATTCTGAGGTCTGGCAGGACGTTTCAGCATCATGCCGGACTCAGGAATTCTTTGTTGAGGGGCAATCCTGTGCACTACAGGACTCTGGCAGACATCTCTGGCTTCTGAGCAATGAATACCAGTAGTGACTTCTCAGTCATGGTGATAATCTATACAGAACCCTATAATTTTCAATATGTCTCTTGGTGGAGAGAAGAAGGAACACTACTGGCCACGTTAAAAAACATGTAGGTAAATGTAAATATTTAAATGTAGAAAATGGGGCCAGGTGCAGTGGCTAATGCCTGTAATCTCAGCACTTTGGGAGGTTGAGGCAGGCGGATGGCTTGAGCCTAGGAGTTTGGGACCAGCCTGGTCAACATGGCAAAATTCCACCTCTACAAAAAAATACAAAAAAGTTAGCTGGGTGTGGTGGCATCCACTTGTAGTCCCAGCTACTTGGGAGGCTGAGGTAGGAGGATAACCTGAGCCTGGAGAGGTCAAGGTTGCAGTGAGCCATGATTATGCCACTGCACTCCAGCCTAGGCGACAGTGAGACCCTGTCTCAAATCAATGAATAAATGTAAAAAATAAAAATGATGTCAAGGTTGCAGTAAGCCATGATTATGCCACTGCACTCCAGCCTAGGTGACAGTGAGACCCTGTCTCAAATCAATGAATAAATGTAAAAATAAAAATGATGTCAAGGTTGCAGTGAGCCATGATTATGCCATTGCACTCCAGCCTAGGTGACAGTGAGACCCTGTCTCAAATCAATGAATAAATGTAAAAATAAAAATGATGTCAAGGTTGCAGTGAGCCATGATTATGCCATTGCACTCCAGCCTAGGCGACAGTGAGACCCTGTCTCAAATCAATGAATAAATGTACAAAATGAAAGTGATAAGATCTCTGGAACAGAACACAGAAAGATATTTTATAATACTGCAGTAGAGGTGTTCTTTGTTAACATGACACAAAGGCAAAAAACCATGAAAGACTGACACATTTGAGTAAACAAAAATACGAAATGTAAATGCAGCAAAAGATAAGATAAATTAGGAAAAATACTTATAGCTCACAAAATAGTAACTATTCTTAGTATGCAAAATTCTCCTATAATCAATAAAAAACATAAATTATCCAAAAGAAAATGAGAGAAATAAATAGAAAATTCACTAAAGGAGGAAATTCCTAACAATAGGGAATATTTTAGTATTTCTTATGTGCCAGGTACCCATACTGAATACCTTACATGCATTTTCTTGTTAAAAAAGAATACAGAATTCTCAACAATTCTGTAAAGTGACTTCGAGAATCATATCAATTTTATAGTGAGGTTAATTAGCTTGTCTAAATTACACAGCATGTCGGCAGCGAAGCCTGGGATGCAAGCTCTCTTAGCAGAGATCAGAATCTTATCACTGCTCAACAATAACAATTCCACCATTGCAGAAATATTTATTTTGTGAAAATAATAATAAAGCACACAGATGTCTGTATATGATAATCAATACACCCATTATTTGTAACAAAGAAAAATGAAAAATGATCCAAACGATTATCATTAGGAAATAAATCTATATGTAGTAATGTGACAAGATGTTACCAGTATATTGGTAGATATTTAAAAAGCAACTTATAGAGAGGGATTAGAGTATGATCCCACTTATATAAATTTTAAAAATTAAATATACATAATTGTATATACGTATGTATATATGGATACTTTATACATATGCATACACATATATATACATACACACAAACTTAACAGTACTTATCTATAAGGAGTACTGCTACAGGTGGGAATTATTATTCTCTGTTGTTTTATATTTGTATACTAGTAGACTTGTTTTTCAACGTACACATTATTTTCATTATTAGAATAAAAAATAAAGACTTTACAATTTAAGAAAAAAGAAGGGGAAACTACATTAATCAAACCTATCTTATAGTTCATAGTTTTTATATATCGGTAAAATATCCTGTGCTGTTACAAAAGTCTTCCTTTCAATTTATACTGGTAATTCCTAATATGTTATTTCTAATGATAGCACACAGTAAGTAACTTATTCTCACCTCCAGACCTTCCATCAACAATTTTTCAGCATGCTGAGAGGTTATCTGGAATTCTCAGGCAGTATTTAAACCAGCCACATTCCTGACTGGTTTTCTCTAACAATTAAATTAAACCATTTTGGTATAGAGTCCTTAAGAGAAAGTAGTTCAGCACTACGTATCAAAAACTTTAAAATTGGAATGCTCTTTTTTTTTTTTTTTTTTTTTTTGAGATGGAGTCTCACTCTATTGCCCAGGCTAGAGTGCAGTGGTGTAATCTCAGCTCACTGCAACCTCTGCCTCCCAGGTTCAAGTGATTCTCCTGTCTCAGCCTCGTGAGTAGCAGGGATTACAGGCACACACCACCACACCCGGCTAATTTCTGTAGTTTTAGTAGAGACGGGGTTTCACCATGTTGGCCAGGCTGGTCTCAAACTCCTGACCTTGTGATCTCGCTTGCCTTGGCCTCCCAAAAGTGCTGGGATTACAGGTGTGAGCCACCACGCCTGGCCATGGGAATACTCTTTACCTAGCAATTGTATTTTTTATTCAAAAGAAATTGTGTCCAAAGATTTATTTCATCAATGTAATCAGAGCACTAGTATATAAAATATTTGAACCAATAATGGGAAGCTGTTTAAATAATCATAGAAAAACTACACAATATTATACAGCCAATAACAGTGCAGAAGAAAATTAAATGACCTAGAAAGATGTTCACAATATACTGTTGATGAAAAGAATCAGGTAACAATATAACATAAACTAATTTAAAAAATCCCTCAAAAATCTGGAAGAATGAGGGCTAAAATGATTATCTCTGTACGTGATTTTTATTTCCTTTTTCTTCTATGTTTCCTAAAAAAGACATTACTTTGTAACAGAAAATTAGTTTAAAAATATAAAAGAATCAAATTTGTGTGTTATGTTAACCACTTAGTAGACATAGTTCAGATTATTTACAAAGAAGAAAAAATGGAGTTGAAAGGCAAAGTGATGGGCACATCATTTTCCAGTTTCACCATTCTGTCCTACTGATTAACTTTTCCTAGCAGCTGCTTTCATGCTGAAAATTAGCTGTTTATAACAGATTAAGGTATATTGAGACTACTCACATTCCTCTTGAACAGAAGAAGCAATGAAGTGATTTCTCTACACACGTTATTTTAAGCTCCTCTATCTTCTAGTCCTCCAACAAAACTGGGGATGTCAACGGCATTTTAGTGAGCAAGATTAGAAGCTGTTAATAGTAAATGCCAAAAATATCAATAGTGTAAGTTAGAGAGCAAGTACTATTTAAAAAATAAGTTTTTCACAAGGTAATATTCCCAGGAGATGAAACACAATGCACCTAACATTACGCAAAAGTTTAACTTTATGAACAAAAGGGAAGCATCGATCACTAGAAAATAGAATGAATTATTACAAAGGGTAAGAAGAAACTGCAGGTCATACCACCTATTTATAACGCCAACTGCACCTCAAGTATTAGGCGTTTGTGTGATAAAAGCAACAAGGTTTTAGCTATAGCTTCTGAGTGAACAGCTGTAGAAGCCATATAATAATGAGGGACATGGCTGACTCACTGTATGCAAAAGTAGAATATTGGTGATTGCTGTCTGAGTAACTGGTCTAATGTGATATTTATTTATTTAAGAAACAGGGTCTTGCTTTGTTGCCCAAGCTGGTCTCGAACTCAAACTCAAACTCCTGGCTTTAAGCAATCCTCCTCCTTCAGCTTTTCAAAGTACTGGTCACAGGCATGAGCCACCATCCCTGGCCAATGAGATTTTTAGATGATCAAACAGGGAGTTTTAGAAGTAGTAAGTGCCAGAACGGGACTCCTGGGATTTCTGAGTCCAGATTGAATTTTTTTTTTTTTTCCAATTTCAGCACCATAGTAGACCAAATGAGATGGACAAGCCATTAACAGAATATGGTGGGAATTAGATTTAAATAAAATATAAGTATAATTGGGTAACAAATGAGATAATGACTCAACAATAAGCATTTAAAATTAAATTTGTTGAGAGAAGAAATAGCACCTAAGACTATTTTTATTAAGTAGGGTAAACCATGAACTGCAAAGGGGCTCATGTGATAATTCCTCATGCTTGTTTTATTTTGCAAAGTGTTAAAATTCATAAAGACATTCATTTTGCACCAAGTAGAAAGTATTTGGTACAAAGGTTTGTTAGGCCATTTTAGGAAAACACTTTAAGAAATCTTATAAATGGTATAATTTTATAGAGAAAAACAGAGCATTTTAGTTTAGGATATTTATGACAGACCAGAACTACTAATAAAATATACATATGCTGAGGAGATTCCTTGGGAAATAGGATTTTAGTAAATACCCTAAATGTTCTCAAAAACGCATGTGTGTACACAAACACATATTCACATAATTTCTTATATAGGCTAGGAAAACCATAAATTCTCTGAAAATTTTCAAACCTAAGAAAAGTTCCAATAACAGTATTCCCATAGAACATTTATCTTTCATCTCGTTTAAGCAATTTCTAGGCTCTTGTCACATTTGCCTTCCCTTATTTCTGGGTATGTGTTTGTGTATATGTACAGTTGCTGCTCCTTTTCCATGGTTTCAGTTCCCTGAAGTCAACTGCAGCCCCAAAATAGGTGAGTACAGTTCAATAATATATTTTCAGAGAGAGACCACATTCATATTACTTTTATAACAGCATATTGTTATAATTTTTCTATTTTACCATTATTTGTGTTAATCTCTTACTGTCTCTAATTTATAAATTAAACTTATCATAGGTATATACATATAGAAAAAACATAGTATATATAGGGTTCGGAACTATCAGTGGTTTCAGGCATCCACTGGGACCTTGGAACTTATCCCCCACAGACAAAGTGGGACTACTGTGTATCTGTATATATACCTATAATTTTTGCTGAACCATTTGAGAATTAGTTGCATGCACCATGAAAATATATACTTCAGTAGATATCTCCTAAGAACAATGATATTCTCATATATGATAGTGATAATATAATGATAAATTGAGGACATTTAACATTTATGTTTAATGTGATATAATCTATAATCTATATTTGCATTTTCCATTTGCCTGCAAAGTGTCCTAGACAATCTTTTGTTGTTTCTGCTTTTTTTCCCTTTCAATTTAGAATTAATTCACTCTCATTCTCCTTTCACCTACAGCAACTCTACAATCTTGTTTGGTTTTTCACATCACTAACATTTTGGAAGAGTGCAGGTCAGTTGTTTTGCAGACTGTTCCTCAATTTGAATGTGTCTGGTCAATTCCCCATGGTTAGACTTAGGTTAAACATTATTGGCAGGAACAAAAGTGGCATCTTTTTCTTCTGGAGTTTACCATAGTTGAAGGCACAGGATATCAGGCTGTGCTTTACTGGTGCTGTGAAATTTAATCTTTTGGCTAAGACAATATCTGCCAGATTTCTCCATTTTAAAGGTATCTTTTCCTTTTCAATTAGTAAGTATATTCCAGAGGGAATCCCCTTTAAACTAGCTTCTGAGTCCTTTGGACATGTCTCCTCAGTTTTTGAGCATGTCATCACATTAAAAAATAATGAACTAATTGAAAACCGAAGTCAATATATCCCCCAATTAAATCTGGAGAATAGAATAAACTTCAAAAAAATTTTAAAATAAAAATCTCATAGAAATAAGAAACTGTGTTGTATCCAGGAAACAAGAATCAGAAGCTATAGAAATGAAACTCTCAGAGAACAAGAAAGATTCACGAGAAATGATAAAAATAGCATAAATTTATAAAAAGAGGGTTAGAAGACAAAGCTAAAGAAGTCTCTTACAGGGTAGAACTAAATGATAGAGAAATTAACTACAGGGGGGAAAAAAAGGTAAGACAATTAGAGGACCAGCCTGAGAGGGCCAGCATCCAAATAAGATGAGAGTTAAAAAACAATCCTGCAGCAACATCACCACAAACAAAATGAGAAGACAAGAAAGTATAAAAAAACAAACAAAACATGAACAATTCCCCAATGGAAGAAGTTTACTTAATTTGTAGGGCAAAGGATGAAAACAGAAAAAACAAGGTTTATCATTATGAAAGAATAGAACACTAAGGAAAAAGATCTTAAAAGCTTCTAGAGATTCAACAGGAGAGCTCTGATGCACAAGATGAGAATCTGAAAGGTATCAGTATTAATAACAATACTCTAAAGGAAAAGACAAGTCTTAAAAATTCTGAAATACAGATGAGAACCCGAAAAGAGAATTAATGCAAACTAACTCTCATTCCTGATCACACTGCCTGTCGACATTCACAAAACAGTTTTAGAAACACTACCAGAAAAGATTTAGACAAATCAAGAAACAGTACGACAAACCTAGACTGAATTCTGGCTCACCCTCTCACTAGGTCTAATCAATCGCTTGCATCTTTGAATCTCAGTGTCATCATTTTTAATAAGAGGCTAATAATACCTAACTCATAGAATTATTCCAAGAATTAAATGTGATAACTTTTGTGGGGCAACAAAAAGGTACTTAGTAAATTGTAACTGTTACTATTATCTTCAGAATTATTTTAATTGATACACTATTCATCGTAAATGACAACAAAGTAAATATTTAAACCAGTAGTGAAAATATATTAACTTTAGTACTTTAAGAAATAGAGTATGGCCCAGGCGCGGTGGCTCAAACCTGTAATTCCAGCACTTTGGGAGGCCGAGACGGGCCGATCACGAGGTCAGGAGATCCAGACCATCCTGGCTAACACACTGAAACCCCGTCTCTACTAAAAAATACAAAAAACTAGCCAGGCGTGGTGGCGGGCGCCTATAGTCCCAGTTACTCAGGAGGCTGAGGCAGGAGAATGGCATAAACCTTGCGGCGGAGCTTGCAGTGAGCTGAGATCCGGCCACTGCACCCCAGCCTGGGCGACAGAGCGAGACTCCGTCTCAAAAAAAAAAAAAAAAAGAAATAGAGTATGATATGGTCATCGGGGGATAATTCCAAAACCACGAAGAAACATGGAAAAGTACTTAGAACATGCCAACAAAGTGGCAGATTATAAAATATAGATACAAAATAATTTTATCTATATAACTTATTGAGGAATTTATTAAATGGCATATTATCTATTTTTAATAATGTTCAGATCATTGTAGAAAATACAAATAAGCAAAATGAGAATGTTTTGAAAATCATCCCAAGCCACCGTCCCAAGAGTTGTTACTTGTAACCATTTAAAAACCTACAGCTTTATTGAGTTCTAATTGATACACACAAAACTGCACATTTTAAATGCACACAGTTTGATGAGCTTGGATACTTTAAACTCTTTGATTATGGTTATATATAATCATTGTTTAAAAAAAAATTTTGAGCATTTGTATATTTTCATTTGTAATCATCTCTTTTCCTAGTAGACAAATTATCATGAACTTTCTTTCATGGCATACCTATCCTTCAAAGACATCTTTTAAAATTGCTATATATCATGGCTATTTAACAGTCAAATCAACCCATTCTTGTATGATGAAATAATTATGTTTCTAATATTCTAATTTTCTATAAAGTGATGCAATGACCATACTGTGGTTAAAGCTTTGTACATATCTTTATTTATTTTTATAAATTATTAGATTTGAAATTTATGTCACAAATATAATTTTTTTTTTTTTTGAGACAGAGTCTCACTCTGTTGCCCAGGCTAGAGTAGAGTGGTGCAAACACGGCTCATGGCAGCCTCCACCTCCTGGCCTCAAGTGATCCTCCCACCTCAGCCTCCCAAAGTGCTGAGATTATAGGCATGAGCCACCGTGCCTGTGGCCAAATATAAGTATGTTAACAATTTGGACATACATTGCCAAACTGCTTTGCATAGCAGCTATTGCAATTAGCATTCTTGCTAGTAAAAGATAGGAAGCCATTTGAATTCTTGAATGTTCTATAATAGGTTTCAAATTCTGTTTCCCTCCCTCCCTCCCTTCCATCCTTTTTTTCCTAATTTGATAAGAAAATGGTAGTTTTGGTATTACCAGTGACTGCAAATGTAATGCCCATGCAACACTTCTTCTTTAGGAAGTGTCTACATATGTTCTTTGTCTAGCTATTTTTTGAAGCACATGTTCATAATCAGTTGGCATTTTAGCCTTAGTTTTGGCATTTACAAGCTGTATGATGGACTTCTGTTTACTGTAACATGAGTACCACTTAAAACAAAATACCAGATAGATTTAAAAAAAAACAAAAATAAAAACAAAAAAACTCTTAAATGTACCCAGGAGCTAGCAAAAAAAGAAATACTGAGGACAAGACTAAGGGAAGACTGGTACTGAAAGTGGTATGGCAAGCACTTAAATTGGTTTTTACCTTGAGAATATTTGCTGAATCAGCTGAACTTGAGCATTAGCTTTTTTTGTTTTTGTTTTTTTTTCTTGCCTCAGAAGGTGGGAGGTCCAATAGCCAACTATCCATAATGCTGGGACCACAAAAGGCTACTTAGTGCAAGCGTAAACTAGACACACAATATTGATTATGATAACAATAGCAAACATTTATAAAGCTTACCGTGTTTTAAGTGTGTCAAAGATATCAACTCGTTTAATCTTCACAAAAATTATAAAAAAGGTATCATTGTAATCCTCACCTTAGAGGTCAAGACAGTGAAGCACAGAAAGGTTAAATAATTTACTCATGGTAAATTAGTATTAATTAGTATAGATTAGTATGAATTAGTATTAGACCCAAAACGCAAATTCTGACAGTCTGTGTCTACAGACTATGCTTTTAAAGCACTATGACACAGTACTCACCTTTCCACCCCCCGCCAACCCTATTCCCCAAGGAAACGCAAGGAAAATTGGCTGTACAGAACTTTGGAACTGAGTGGAGAGGGAAAATAAATCTTCTCTGAGAATCTGTAACCACAAGAGAGTCTTCATTGAAGTCTGTAGTTTGAATCCTCACTACTCATTTGATCCACAAAACCTCAAGCTAAGAATTTAAAGTGATCCTACATTAATAGTCTTGTACTAATACTCTTCTCAGGCATCTAACAGAAACAGAAACAATCTCTTCACAGGCAAAGTTAAAAAAAAAGAGTAGTTCAAGATATAAAAAATCATTTACATTCATTTAAAAAATAAGACATTATATGTAAAACATACAAACAAAAATATATGACAGAATCAATTCTAAGAAGATGGAGGTATTAGAATTACCACACTATACATACAATATAACTGTTTCATATATTTCAAGAAATAATGCAAAAATAACCATGAACTCAAAAACAAAACAATTTCTAGAAATGCAAAGTATGATAATTAAAGCAAAAAAATCAATGAATAAGTTCAACAGCAACTTCAATATAGCTGAAAAGAGAATTAGAAAACTGGAATGGAGAAATAAAAAAATTATACCAAATGTAGTCTTGAGAGGAAGAGGCATGAAAAATAACATGACAAGAAGTAAAATATATCAAAGTTGAATTTATTTAAAGACAGAAGGTAGAGGCTATACTGGGAGAAATAATTTTCATATCTGATAAAAATACTCAATTCAAGAAACCCAATGAATCCCAACTTGGATAAATAAAAAAGAATACACACTGTACATACCATAGTGAAACTGCAGAAAATCAAGGAAAAATAAAAGATCTCAAAGGGAAACATTCAAAGGACTGAAAGAATAATATATGAGTTTTCAAAAGAAATAGTAGGGGGGCGACCAAGATGGCCAAATAGGAAGAGCTCCAGCCTCCAGCTCCCAGCATGAGCGACACAGAAGATGGTGATTTCTGAATTTTCAACTGAGGTACCGGGTTCCTCTCACTGGGGCGTGTTGGACAGTTGGTGCTGGTCAGTGGGTGCAGCCCAAACAGACAGAGTTGAAGCAGGGTGAGGCATCGCCTCACCTGGGAAGCACAAGGGGGAAGGGAATTCCTTTTCCTAGCCAAGGGAAACTGAGACACACAACACCTGGAAAATCAGTTAACTCCCACTCTAATACTGCACTTTACCAAGGGTCTTAGCAAACAGCACACCAGGATATTATATACCACGCCTGGCCAAGAGGGTCCCATGCCCACAGAGCCTCCCTCATTGCTAGCACAGCAGTCTGAGATCTAACTACAACCTGGCAGCAAGGCTGGGGAAGGGGCACCTGCAATTGCTGAGGCTTAAGTAGGTAAACAAAGCCACTGGGAAATACGAATTGGGTAGAGCCCACCACAGCTCAAGGAGGCCGGCCTGCCTCTGTAGACTCCTCCTCTGAGGACAGGGCATAGTTAAACAAAAAACAGCAGAAACCTTGGCAAAGGTAAATGCCCCTGTCTGACAGCTTTGAAGAGAGCAGTGGATCTCCCAGCATGGAGGTTGAGATCTGAGAACAGACAGACTGCCTTCTCCAAGTGGGTCAGGGACCCACAGGGTCTGGAGTGGACCTCAAGCAAACACCAACACACCTACAGCAGAGGGCCCTGACTATTAGAAGGAAAACTAACAAACAGAAAGGACATCCACACCAAAACCCCATCAGTACGTCACCATCATCAAAGACCAAAGGCAGATAAAACCACAAAGATGGGGGAAAAGCAGGGCAGAAAAGCTGGAAATTCAAAAAATCAGAGCACATCTCCCCCTCCAAAGGAACGCAGCTCATTGCCAGCAACGGAACAAAGCTGGACTGAGAATGACTTTGACGAGTTGAGAGAATAAGGCTTCAGTCGATCAAACCTCTCAGACCTAGAGGAGGAACTACGTACCCAGCTCAAGGAAACTAAAAACCTTGAACAAAGAATGGAAGAATGGATAACTAGAATAACCAATGCAGAGTAGTCCATAAATGAATTGATAGAGATGAAAATCATGACACAAGCACTACGTGACAAATGCCCAAGCTTCAGTAACCAACTCGATCAACTGGAAGAAAGAGTATCAGCGAATGAAGATCAAATGAATGAAATGAAGTGAGAAGAGAAGTTTGGAGAAAAGAGAGTAAAAAGAAATGAACAAAGCCTCCAAGAAATATGGGATTACGTGAAGAGACCAAATGTACGTCTGATTGGTGTGCCTGAAAGTGACAGAGAGAATGGAACCAAGTTGGAAAACACTCTGCAGGATATTATGCAGGAGAACTTCCCCAACTTAGCAAGGCAGGTCAACATTCAAATTCAGGAAATACAGAGAACGCCACAAAGATACTCCTTGAGAAGAGCAACTCCGAGACACATAATTGTCAGATTCACCAAAGTTGAAACGAAGGAAAAAATGTTAAGGGCAGCCAGAGAGAAAGGGCGGGTTACAAACAAAGGGAAGCCCATCAGACTAACAGCAGATCTCTCAGCAGAAACTCTTCAAGCCAGAAGAGAGTGGGAGCCAATATTCAACATTCTTAAAGAAAAGAATTTTCAACCCAGAATTTCATATCCAGCCAAACTCAGTTTCATAAGTGAAGGAGAAATAAAATCCTTTACAGACAAGCAAATGCTGAGAGATTTTGTCACCACCAGGCCTGCCCAAAAGAGATCTGAAGGAAGCACTAAACATGGAAAGGAACAACCACTACCAGCCACTTGAAAAACATACCAAAATGTAAAGACCTTCGATGTTAGGAAGAAACTGCATCAACTAATGAGTGAAATAACCAGCTAATCCCATAATGACAGTATCAAGCTCACACATAACAATATTAACCTTAAATGTAAATGGACTATATGGTTCAGTTAAAAGACACAGACTGGCAAATTGGATGAAGAGTCAAAACCCATCAGTTTGCTATATTCAGGAGACCCATCTCACATGCAGACACACACATAGGCTCAAAACAAAGGGATGGAAGAAGATCTACCAAGCAAATGGAAAACAAAAAAAGGCAGGGGTTGCACTCCTTGTCTCTGATAAAGCAGACTTTAAACCATCAAAGATCAAAAGAGACAAAGAATACCATTACATAATGGTAAAGGGATCATTTCAACAAGAAGAGCTAACTATCCTAAATATGTATGCACCCAATACAGGAACACCCAGATTCATAAAGCAAATCCTTTGAGACTTACAAAGAGACTTGAACTGCCATACCATAATAATAGGAGACTTTAACACCCCACTGTCAACATTAGACAGATCAACGAGACAGAAAGTTAAAAAGGACATGCAGGAATTGAACTCAACTCTGCACTAAGTGGACGTAATAGACATCTACAGAACTCTCTACCCCAAATTAACAGAATATACATTCTTCTCAGCACCACATAGCACTTATTCCAAAATTCACCACATAGTTGGAAGTAAAGCACTCCTCAGCAAATGTGAAAGAACAGAAATTATAACAGGCTAAGCTATCTCTGACACCACAGTGCAATCAAACTAGACCTCAGGATTTGACTGAGTTTCTAAGAAAACTCAAAGCACTCAACTACATGGAAACTGAACAACCTGCTCCTGAATGACTACTGGGTACATAACGAAATGAAGGCAGAAATAAAGATATCCTTTGAAACCAATGAGAACAAAGATACAACATACCAGAATCTCTGGGACACATTTAAAGCAGTGTGTAGAGGGAAATTTAGAGCACTAAATGCCCACAAGAGAAAGAAGGAAAGATCTAAAATTGATACCCTAACATCACAATTAAAAGAACTAGAGAAGCAAGAGCAAACACATTCAAAAGCTAGCAGAAGGCAAGAAATAACTAAGATCAGAGCAGAACTGAAGGAGATAGAGACACAAAAACCCTTCAAAAAATCAATGAATCCAGAAGCTGGTTTTTGAAAAGATCAACAAAATTGATAGACCGCTAGCAAGACTAATAAAGAAGAAAAGAGAGAAGAATCAAACAGACGCAATAAAAAATGATAAAGGGGATATCACCACCGACCCCACAGAAATACAAACTATCATCAGAGAATACTATAAACACCACTATGCAAATAAACTAGAAAACCTAAAAGAAATGGATAATTTCCTGGACACTTATACTCTCCCAAGACTAAACCAGGAAGAAGTTGAGTCCCTGAATAGACCAATAGCAGGCTCTGAAATTGAGGCAATAATTAATAGCCTACCAACCAAAAAAAGTCCAGGACCAGATGGATTCACAGTCAAATTCTACCAGTGGTACAAGGAGGAGTTGGTACCATTCCTTCTGAAACTATTCCAATCAATAGAAAAAGAGGGAATCCTCCCTAATTCATTTTACGAGGCCAACATCATCCTGATACCAAAGCCTGACAGAGATACAACAAAAAAAAGAGAATTTTAGACCAATATCCCTGATGAACATTGATGCAAAAATCCTCAATAGAACACTGACAAACCCAATCCAGCAGCACATCAAAAAAACGACTTTAAATTTCATATGGAACCAAAAAAGAACCCGCATTGCCAAGACAATCCTACGCCAAAAGAAGCTGGGGGCATCATGCTACCTGACTTGAAACTACACTACAGGCTACAGTAACCAAAACAGCATGGTACTGGTACCAAAACAGACATATTGACCAATGGAACAGAACAGAGCCCTCAGAAATAATACCACACATCTACAGCCATCTGATCTTTGACAAACCTGACAAAAACAAGAAATGGGGAAAGGATTCCCTATTTAATAAATGGTGCTGGGAAAATTGGCTAGCCATAAGTAGATAGCTGAAACTGAATCCTTTCCTTACTCCTTATACGAAAATTACTTCAAGATGACTTAGAGACTTAAATGTTAGACCTAAAACCATAAAAACCCTAGAAGAAAACCTAGGTAATACCATTCAGGTCATAGGCATGCTCAAGGACTTCATGTCTAAAACACCAATAGCAATGGCAACAAAAGACAAAATTGACAAACGAGATCTAATTAAAGTAAAGAGCTTCTGCACAGCAAAAGAAACTACCATCAGAGTGAACAGGCAACCTACAGAATGAGAGAAAATCTTTGCAATCTACTCATCTGACAAAGGGCTAATATCTAGAACCTACAAAGAACTCAAATGAATTTACAAGAAAAAAAAAAACAACCCCATCAAAAAGTGGGCAAAGGATATCAACAGACACTTCTCAAAAGAAAACATTTATTCAGCCAAGAAACACATGAAAAAATGCTCATAATCACTCACCATCAGAGAAATGCAAATCAAAACCACAATGAGATACCATCTCACGCAAGTTAGAATGGCGATCATTAAAATGTCAGCAAACAACAGGTGCTGGAGAGGATGTGGAGAAATAGGAACACTTTTACACTGTTGCTGGGAGTGTAAACTAGTTCAACCATTGTGGAAGACAGTGTGGCAATTCCTCAAGGATCTAGAACTAGAAATACCATTTGACCCAGCGATCCCATTACTGGGGATATACCCAAAGGATTATAAATCATGCTGCTATAAAGACACATGCACAGGTATGTTTATTGTGGCACTATTCACAATAGCAAAGACTTGGAATCAACCCAAATGTCCATCAGTGACAGACTGGATTAAGAAAATGTGCCATATATATACCATGGAATACTGTGCAGCCATAAAAGAGGATGAGGTCATGTCCTCTGTAGGGACATTGAGGAAGCTGGAAACCATCATTCTCAGCAAACTATCGCAAGAACAGAAAACCAAACGCTGCATGTTTTCACTCATAGGTGGGAACTGAACAATGAGATCACTTGGACACTGAAGGGGAACATCACGTATCAGGGCCTATTGTGGGGAGGGGGGAGTGGGGAGGGATAGTATTAGATGATATACCTAATGTAAATGACGAGTTAATGTGTGTAGCACAGCACCACAGCACATGTATACATATGTAACAAACCTGCACATTGTGCACATGTACCCTAGAATTTAAAGTATAATAAAAAAGAAAAAAAAAGAAATAGAAGAAGCCAGAAGACACTAAAATAATATCTTCAATACACTAAAAGAAGCTCATTCACAGTCCAAAATTCTATACCCCCCAAAAATAACTTCTAAGAATCACAGTGAAATAAGGTCATTTGCAGATAAATAAGGATTGAGAGGTTTTACTACTCTAATATCCTCACAGTATATTATTTGATGAATACCACTTAAAACAACTAAAATACCAGATAGAGTAAGTAGGAGAAGTTCATATCTTATCCTTCCAGGTAAAAGGACAAAAATAATAGAAAATCTGTAATGCCAAAGGAATGGTAAGAAAAACATGATAAATATGTTGGTAAACATAAGGAATATAAATGTTATAAAACAATAATTATTTTTACATTGTTAAAATGAGCGAATTAAATGAATAAAACAAATATATAAATTGGAAAAAAGTAATCAAAATGTTCTCTATTAAGGCCTTTGTTTTGTTTCGTTAGATAGTAAAAGTATGCAGATAAATTGAAAAGTACACATGACAACATTTCTAGAGTAACCACCTACAAATAGAGTGCAGGAATTCCAAACTAGTAGAAGGTAAAACAAGTAATAAGAAGACTACTAAGTAATACAAAAAGAAGGCAATAAAGGAGAAAAAAGTAAAAAGTAATAGGAAAATAAAAACACAAAATAAAGTGGTGGAAATAAATTCAAATATAACAGCAAATACAATAAATATAAATGTATCATATGATACAGCAAAAAATAAAAATTGTCAGGTTGGATTTTTAAAATTATTTATATGTTTTTCTTTTAAAGAGACAATTACATAAAATAAAGTATAAGGTAGAAAAAGATTTTCATGGAAATTATTAGCAAAATTTTTTTTTTTTTCTTTTTTTTGAGACGGAGTCTCGCTCTGTCGCCCAGGCTGGAGTGCAGTGGCTGGATCTCAGCTCACTGCAAGCTCCGCCTCCCGGGTTTACGCCATTCTCCTGCCTCAGCCTCCTGAGTAGCTGGGACTACAGGCGCCCGCCACCTCACCCGGCTAGTTTTTTGTATTTTTTAGTAGAGACGGGGTTTCACTGTGTTAGCCAGGATGGTCTCGATCTCCTGATCTCGTAATCCGCCCGTCTGGGCCTCCCAAAAGTGCTGGGATTACAAGCTTGAGCCACCGCGCCCGGCCAGCAAAATTTATATTATTATTAGTCTAAGGTAAATATACTCTAAGGAAAAAGGCATTCCTAGATACAAGAATGTCATTAAAAATGATAAAAGATTTAATTTATTTACTTGTACGTAAATAATAACATGACCTCAAAATACCTAAGTCAAAATTTAACAAGAACTACACGAACACCCCAAAATGGAAGATATTTAATGACGGTCAGTAATTGAAAGGTGAAGAAGACAATTCCATAATACAGAAGATCTGAACAACAATTATCTTTATATAAAGGACATATATATATACACAATTGCATAAACAGTTATAGAATACATATTATTTTCAAGTATATTTCCAAAATGAAACATATGCAGGACTTGATCGTGTACTAGGATAAAAAAGTAAAACTGAACAATTTTCAAATAATTGACATATAAACCGTATTTTCTAATAATGATGAGATTAAGTTAGAATTTATTAACAAAAATGTAACTAGAAATAATCCAATTGTTTTCAAAATAAGCAGCACACTTCTAAAAATCTCAAAATGAAAACAAAAATCTAAATATAATTTTGTGGTATATAACAAAAGCAATATTTGGTAAGAATTTTAATTTTATAGCCCTAAATGCTTAATATGGAAAAGGATGAAAGTTACTGATCTGATAATTGAATAGAATAGGTTTAATAAGAAAAATAAAATGAAACAAAGGAAAAGACATAATCAAAATAAGATAAATTAATGATATAGAAAATAAAAGTAAAATGAAACTGACAACAAAGCTAAAAGTGGGCCCTGATAAAAGTCTTAAAAAACTGACAAACTTTTGGAGAGATTTACAAAAAAGTAATAAGAAGAAGGAAGATGTAGGCGCATAGAAATTGCTAACATGAAAAACGATATAACTGGCAGGGCGTGGTGGCTCATGCCTGCAATCCCAGCACTCTGGGAGGCCGATCCAGGTGGATTACTTGAGGTCAGGAGTTTAAGACCAACCTGGTCAACACGGTGAAACACCATCTCTACTAAAAATACAAAAATTAGACCAGTGTGATGGCACACGCCTGTAGTCCCAGCTACTTGAGAAGTTAAGGCTAGAGGATCACTTGAACCTGGGAGGCGGAGATTGCAGTGAGCCGAGATTGCGCCTCTCAACTCTAGCCTATGCAGCACAGCGAGATTCCGTCTCGAAAAAAAAAGAAAGAAAAAGAAAAAGAAACGTTATAATCTAACCATATAACTATAGATGCTGCAGACATTAAACAGATAATAAGAAAATATTAAAAGAAATTCATGCCAATATATTTGAAAACATAGATGAAATGGACCAATTCCTAGAAAAATACAGCTTACTGAAACTGACTCAAGATGAAATAGAAAAATCTGACTACTACTATAAAATAAATGGGCTCAACAGTAAAAATCTACCCACAAATAAAATTCCAAGAGTAGCTACACAATTTAGGATGTTATTTAACCTCTATAATTCTTAGCTTATTTATTCAAAAAATTGGATATTATAATGTCCCATTATATTAACTCACAAGCATTAAATATCTCACGAGCTTGTTATTTGAGAATTATATTAAAAAGTACATGAAGGCAATTTGTAAACATGAAAATGTCATAAAAATTGAAAATATTATTCACTGAATTTTAGGTTTAAATCAGAAAGCCCATAACTCTAAACATAGACACATTCCAAAGAGTCCAACAAAAAGTCAAGTTTTCATGATAAGGCAAATCTAATTTGCTACTGGCATGCACTAACTAAGGCCACATTCTTTGGGAAGAAAATTAACAATACAACTGCAAATCGAGAATGCTGAAAAATTTTAAACACTCATTTTTTAAACTGTTAAGATTGGGTGTTAAAACATTACAGACAAAGTTGTAAAATTTAAATTTAGCTTAAATAATCATTTTTTGTTTAATGCAATAGGATAAAGATCCAAAGGAACAAAAATAATATTGCAGGTTGGGACAAAGAAGCATAACAAAGACACTGGTTTAATGTTTCATGAGTAATGAATTCAGGCCTTTTTCTCTGGAAACACAATCTTCTATGAATTTGTGCTTCATAAAATACCTGTAAATCTATTCATATTCATTTTTTTCATGTATGCATTTAATGAACAAAGATGTTTGTACCTACCAAGTATCAGGTACAAGATTAGCTGCTAAGGATACAAGATGAAAAACAGTCAGCTTGCAACAAACGGTCTTATTGTCCAGTGAGGGAGACAGAATAAACAGATGTACCATGACAGAAGCAAGCACAGGGCACTACCGATGTTCACAGGGGAGATATACCTAATCAAAAATGAAGAGATCAAAGATAATCTCCTGAAAGGATGACTTCTAAGCTGTTTATTAAAGAAGAAATTAGAGTTAGGGGAAAGGGAGGAGTACTCAGGTTAATGATGCAAAATCTCATATTCTCACAGCCCCATCATGCAAACATATGCCATACTGCCTTGGTTAAGCATAGTACTTGCTATAAAAATTATTTCATAAGGAGTAGGAATTTAAATTTACTACTGAATACTGCCCAAAACAAGTTTTAATAATATGAATTATACAATATTTTAAAATTATTCTCCTAGCTCTGCCACAGATACCTTTATTTAATTTGAAATAAAACTTCAGAGATTCATGTTTGACTAAAATATAATGAAATTTTTTAGGAAAATCACATCCATCTTATTTGAGTTTTCTATGCACTGTATGGCTAGAAACTGTATGAAAAAATCCAGGGGATCTATGATGGGATGGAAAAGGTAGGTATATCTCTGGTCTAGAGCAAAGAAAGGGCACATCACTGAATTCTGAGGCTGTTTCAAAACTATATGCACTAATTTGCCTACTTAGCATGTAGCATGTATCACAACATCAACAGGTTGGGTTGCTTCCTGGAAAGGTTCCCTAAACTAAGGCCACAGTCCTGCTCTCCCTCTATCAGTGATGAGCTTCGGAGAGAGTATCTCACACCACTACTTTTATCTTAACTTTTCTATGGTCCCAGATATATTTACCCAGGAGACACTACAGTAAATATTAAAATATTTTCAAAGCTGCAATGTTTTCAATCCGATTAATTTTGATCTGCTAGAAATGCAACCCCAGCGTTAGAGTATATGCTACCCTGAAGAGAAAAAAAAGCCATTGATGGAAAGCAAAATAACAGAAGGATCAATCAGTAAGTAGCAACACAGTTGGAGCCAGGTTTGGCTTGGGAACAATAAAGAAAAACACAATACAAGCAGATAAAGCACATTTAATTTTCCTCATGTAGCTTACAGGGATATCTGAGAAATTTATTCTAAGACAACAGTCTGATTTCTTACAGAATTAGTTATATATATATATATATTTTACAGACAATTCAATATGTTCTGATTAAATTTTTTCATCTATCTTTTCTTGGTGAGTTAGAATGTTCTGGTTTTGTACAACATATAATAAATTATGCTTTTCATAGTTTCTTTTGTATACTTTTTTGGTCATAACAAAGAGCTAAAAAAAATTCCCCACAAAACATTTGATCTGCCAGTGAACAGACTGTGAGCTCCTGGTAGTGCCAATGTTCTGCTTTCCTAAGTCTTCTACTGCTTCTACAAATGCCCTATACAAACGATTTGGATCTCTCTCTCTCTCTCTCTCTCTCTCTCTCTCTCTCTCTCTGTCTGTCTCTCTTTCTCTCTCTGTGTGTGTGTGTGTGTGTGTGTAAAATAAGCAATTTAATTCTGACTCATATAAATGTCAACTCAAAATCAAAATAACTGAGAAATATTACAGAAAAGCAACCAATACTGATACCACTGAAAGGGCACAGTATTTGGAATTAGGGAAATCTGGCCTAGAATTCTGCAGTCATCATTATGTCACCGCTGTGTAACCTCACTATGTCACAGCTGTGTAACAGACAAGCTACTTCATTTCTTCCAGCTTTAGCTTTCTTCTCTGTGAAATAAAGAATAACACATACTCCTATGAACTGTGAGGATTAAATAAGGTAACAAATGTAAAGCACCTGACAGAAACAGCGGACACTACCATGTTCTTAAACTAGGTTTTTTGTTTTTTGGTTTTTTTGAAACCGCCTTTGAAAAATCTTAACTTAGGTACTGATAAAATAATTGGAAAGCTGTTTTCAGGTCTGTGATTCTGAGATTTGGCCAAAGTAGGTGAAAATAACATCCTGTTTAACTTCTTACAGTTCAACCTTGTTCTTACAGTATTTTGAGGCAGGAGAAGGGCAGATAGGATGTATTAGAACAGCAAACTTGGTATCAGGAACAGATACATGAGTTTTAAAAAATTTCCTTTCAATTTAATTCAGGTCTTCCTGGAACATTTTAAATCAAAAGAGTCAGTGATGGGTTAAGATAGAAACAAGAAAAGGATTAATTTCAGACTTATGGTTCAATATGCAAGTATGACATTCAAATTGTTCAGCATATGTGTGTGTAAGTATATACATGCATGCACACATATACACATATCTCACACAGACATAGATATTAAACAATTCTATGCACAAGAATATCAGGGCCAACCAAAAAACAAAACAAATAAAGTGTAATATATTGTGTTTTTAATTTTAGCACCTATTTTTACTGAGAGAACACAATTTTTCTAGTTTAATATTCTGCCTATATTACCATCTGAAGCTAGCAGACAGCATAGTGCAATAAGATGAAGTTTTAAAAAAAAACTTTCCTAACTAGCTAGCATGTTTGTAAAGATGATAAAATAGTACTGAACATCCTCTACTTAAAATCCCTACAGTTTCTGAAAGAATGTTCATTGAAGTCCATTTATATATATGTGACAACTAAAGTGACAACACATAAGCAGTAGTCAGTTTTATCACTATTTTAATTAAAAGTATTTTTGATTTCCACTGGAACCATATGATTTTTTTTTCTTTTAGGGACAGGGTCTTCCTCTATCTCCTAAGCTGAAGTGCAGTGGAGTGAGCATAGCTCACTGCAACCTCAAACTCCTGGGCTCAAGCAATCCTCCTGCCTCAGCCACCTGAATAACTAGGAATATAGGCATGTGCCACCACACCAGGCTAATTTTTTAAAATTCTAATTTTAATATTTAGAAATGGGGTCTCACTGTGTTGCCCAGACTGGTCTTGAACTCCTGGCCTCAAGTGATCCTCCTGCCTCAGCCTCCCAAAGCACTAGGAGTCACTGTGCCTGACCTAATTTTTCTTATTACCACTTTTAGGCTTCTTTCCATTTTTGCAAATATTAAGAGAGAATAGGGTCACAAAAAATTTTACAATATACCTTAAAAGTAAGGTCAAAGACATCATGGATGAATAACCAATAGGTAAGCTAAAACTAAAAATGATAATTAGTGACCTACCCATGCAGTGGAACATAGATTTGTTATTTGTAAACACTCTGAAATGAGGAGTGTGCAAGTTGTACTTTACAAAGATGCCAATTCATCAATCAATCCTATCCCACATTCTCTTCTAACAATGTGACTGACACTCCCCCTTTGAGAGGGGAAGTAAGTTGTATGCGCCCATCCCTTGAATGTGGGTAAAGGCTTATGACGCTCCAACCAAAAGAGTATGGCAAAGGACAGGTCATACAAAGGATAAAGCTTCCACCTAGCTTCCTTCCTCTTGAAATATTTGTTCTTGGGATCTGATTACTGTGTTGTGAAGAGGCATAAACTAGCCTATGAGGAGAGACCATATGGCACAGGCCCTTTTGGAGAAAAGAGCCCCCCAGCCAACCACAGTCAATTGCTAGACACACGAATAAGCAATGTTGCAGATTATTTCAGCCCTCACAGCCTCCTAGTCCTCAAATTGAGACCCCAAACAGCATGAAACTGAGATAAGCCATCCCTTCTGTGCCCTGCCTGAATTTCTGACCCGCAATCTGTGAGTATATAAAATGGCTATTCTATTCCACTAATTTGGGGTAATTTGTTATGCAGCAGGAGATAACTGAAAGAAGGTTCAGTTATTATTTGCCATTATTTGAAGGCTACAAATAGAGGTTTGAACTTATAGGAAAATCTGAGTATATCTGATAACTGAGTTAGGAAAGCCAAGGGGAAGTTAACGTGATCTAATTTTCATAGTCAATACACAGCTCTTTGTTTTCTCTTGCTTCAAGAACATTCTCCTCTAACTCTTCCTTCAGCCTGGGGCACATTCTTCCTCTCCAGTGACCCAACACTCACTCTGACCTTTGCTTGGCAAGTTCCTACTCTCCTTAAAGATCTTAGGTCTCACTTGAAATGTCACATTCTCCCAGAAGATTCATCTAACTGCTAAGGGATGTATTTGGGTGCCCTGTCTATCAGATTTTAGTAAGCTAACACATTATATTCCAATTGTTTAATTATCTGTCTACCCCACTAGGCTGTAAACTCTTTGAGGGCATGACTTTTATTTACCATTTCATACCTAGCATCAAATAATGCTAGATGATCAATAAATATCAATTGAGTTAATATTTTTATGTGAATGAATCTTTTCCACCTATACCCTGCTGAAAGATACATGGATTGAAAAAGTAGACCTTGGAAAACTGGAGGAAGTAGATATTCAGAAATTCAGTAGGTTAGAACTGAACAAAGATAAACTGGAGTTAGCATCCTTCCAAATGAGTCCTTTCTAATTAAGAACACCCAAAATATACCAAAGGCATCAGATCTGATGAATTTCAGAGGTGAAAACAGTCTCATTTGAGTTCTAGAAAATTTTACATATCAGACAGTTCTCCCTCAGCTCATTTTACCTTTCTCTCCTGACTCTCTCACTTTTCTTTTATTACCCTAGTCTGTAGAACCTCATGATAACCTCCAAAATGCCCAAAATTGCCGAACTTATCCAGAGCCGCCACTGAAAGTGTCCCATACTTAAAAGATCATGCACTTGGCACATTTCAAGGCAGTACTAATTGCTTTTTTTCTTTTCATTAATTAAGTCTGAAACTATAAGAAATATCATTATAAAAATATATAAACACATTCATGAATTGACAAAAGTATTCTTCTATAAGATGTATCACAATTTTCTTTTTGGAGATAAAATATGCACATTTAACTAAAGATTCCAAGATTACTTTCTCTAATTCTTGTAAGTTTTTACTTCCATTCCTCAGTACTAATTATAAGTAAGTTCATTACTCCTTAGCAGCTTTTGACTCAGCTAAAAATTCACGCCTTGAAACTTTTATTTCTTTGGCTTGGAAATACCAGATAGTTTTCCTCCTGTCCACTGGCCACTTCCCATTAGTTTTTTTTTGTATTATCTTTGTCTTATTATTTTTGCTTTTTGAGATGAGGTCTTGCTCTGTTGCCCAGGCTGGAGTGGAGTGGCACGATCACGGCTCACTGCAGCCTAGACCTCTCGGGCTCAAGCAATCCAATTGCATCAGCTTCTCAAGTACCTAGGACCACAGGTGTGTCCCACCACGCCTGGCTAATTTTTTAAAATTTATTGTAGAGACAGGGTCTCGCCATGTTGCCTACGCCTGTCTTGAACTCCTGGGTTCAAGCAATCCTCTAGTCTCTACCTCCCAAAGCGCTGGGAATACAGGCATGAGCCACTACACCAGGCCTCTCTTTGTCTCCTGCCTAACCCTTACATCAATGGTTCTCAACCTTGGCTATACACTAGAATCACCACGGGACTTTTGAAACAGTAGATTACCTTAGCACACACCGGAGACCACCTGAATTGCAATTCCTGAAGTGAGAAACCTAGGTATGATATTTTTGAAAAGCTTACCAGGTGATTCAGATGCAATGTGAAAGTTAATAACCTCTTCCTTAAATACTGTCCACAGGGCTCCGTCATACACCCTCTTCTCTTCTCTCAGTATGCATTCCCCCTGTGCAAACGAACGTACTCTCATGGCTTTCAGCATATAGCATGGATTTATATGCTGAAAAATCTATATATTTAGCTAAGATCTCTTGTCTCATTTGGATATAAACACTTTGATATCTTGTACGTTTCCAACTCAAATGTGTCCAAAACTGAATCAATCACTCCCTTTCTCTCATTGTAACCCTTTCCTATACTGCCAATCCAAAAGAATACTAAATTCCAACAACTATACCTCTTAAATATCTCTCTGATCTATTTCTTTCTATTCCCATTCCTTGTACAGGTCACCACCACTGCTTAACTGGACTGATGCTAGAACTTCTGAACTGGTCTCCTACCTGCTATCTTGCTCTCCTCCAATCCAAATTCTTCACTGCAACTGGAGTGATCGTTCTAAAATGCAAACTTTATCACATTACTCTCCTCACATTACTTAAATGTTATCACACATGAAACCTGCAAGTGACTTCCCACTGCCATCAGAATAATTTCTAAACACCCTAACACAGTTTATAAAGACCTTCAGGACTGTGCCCCTGCCTGCTCTGCCCCTACATTCAATGTTCAAGTTTTAAACTTTCATGAAGTTCCTAGAAGGGACCATTCTTCTCTTACTCTAGGCACTGGCATAAAATTTTTACTTGAAAGAATCTTTTTACCTCCTTCCTGCTCTAGCTAACTACTTTTTTTATTTTTTAGGTCTCAATTTAAATGCTATGGCTTCTGGGGAAACCTTTCCTGAATTGTTCAATCTGCAGTAAAGACCAGAGGCAGAGTTGGTATTTACCAAATAGTCCAATGTACCTCCTCTACATTGCCCAGGCTGGCTTCCAGTTTGGTTGAGGAAATAAAGCTGATTTACAAACCACTTACAAGACTGGTCCTTCAAAACATCCTGTGGGATTCTCAAACTCTCCCTTCCTCTTTCTTGGCGACCTAAGAAACCATATGCTTCTGCAAGATGGATAAGGGCCACCTAATGCAAATTGGACATTATTTGAATGAAAAACAAATACCTTGTGTGATAAATTAAGAAGGTTTCTGGGTTAATTGGTCACTACAGCTTAGCTTAGCCTACCCTTACTAATAACAATACACGGCTTCAGCTTTCCACTCCCACAGGACTTCTTTATGACTTAACACACCTGTGTTGCTCACCTGTCTTCCCTAATAAGACTACAAAGATCCAGCAAGTGCTTGAAACATAGAAGGCATTGAGAAACTATTCACTATATGAATGAATGGATCAATATAACTTACCTTGTTTAGTACAATGCAGTAGTGCCACCACTTTGAACTTATAAGTAATATTGTCCACCAAATACTTTATCTTCTAGTATTTTTCTGTAACTTTTCATCTTAGCTAAAAGTAGCTGTGTAAACTTTGTATCTTATTTTTTTCACTTAACATAAACATATACCTTTGCTATTACAAATTTATCATATCATTTGTAATAAATATATAATATTTCTTTTTATAGAAATACTGTCACTTACCCAAATATTCCCTATTCTTGGACATTTAGGTAGTTTCCTGCAATCAATTTCAAATGCAAGGTTGTATCTATCCCTGTTCAACTTACATTTTGAATAACTACCCCCATATTTCAAAGGTTTCATTTTCTTTTTTACACTGCAGTTTCCATGAAAGTTTGAATTTTGTCTTAATATTGTAATACCTCTATAATATGCTTCACTAGGTGCCTTGAATAAACATTGATAATATGTATTACATTTTTAGTGAAGCTATCAATTTCAAAACAAAGGGTACTTCTGAGTGTTGTATTAAGAAGACATCGTTGAACAAAATATAAATCCAATGACAGTACAATTAAAAGAAACATAACAAAAATGGGGACATAGCACTGATTTTAATGATTCTTTCTCTCTCTTATTTTTTTCCCATAGTACTTCAAAGACAACTGAGGTTTTGATTCTCAGAACAATGAGCCAAGGAAAGCACCATGGCTTGGTGTCAGAAGATCCAGGTTCAAGTGTTGGCCACTTCACTCAGTAGTTGTATGGCCTCAAGCATATCTCTGTATTTCTGTTACATTTTAAATGAGAGATGTACATCACTTTCTATGGTAGGGTTTTTTTAACCTCACATTGTTGACATTTTGGACTGGATAATTTTTTTGTTATTGAGAGCTGTCCTGTGCACTGTAGGATGTTTAGCAGCATCCATGACCTGTATTCAATAGATGCCAGTAGCAATACCCCAAGCACTCAGGTCTGGACAGTCAAAATTATTTCCAAACCTTGCCAAATGTGCCTGGAGGGGCAAAATCACTCCCAGTTGCGGACTGCTGCTTTGCAGTAAGGAATAAGAATACTGTCTGATTCTACAGCTTTGTCATTTTAGCAACTTATCTGCTAGCTTTTTTCCAGAATGCTTAATAAATTTCTAGTTAAATGTTTACAGTCTGTGTCATTCCTTTTTTTTTCCCCGTGCTTTCTTATAATTTGCTTTGAAATGGTCAAAAGCATACCAGAAAAATAAAGTGGAAAAATGTAAATGTTAAATTGATTATACAAGGGCAACTGATTTGTCCTTAGAAAATTAAAAATTAATAATATCACTCTTTTAACTTTCAATATATTTCAATTACTTTTCCTATATTCTCTTTTAAGAGAAAAGGGTACCTCAATTTCCCTTCTTTCTCCCCACACAAGATGGTTTAAGGTGGCTTTATAGCTCAGAGATCCCAATTAACATTTAATATTCCAAACACAGAACATCTCAAAATGCTCCTCACTCACAGCATTTTTCTCAAGTCTGATGAAGGTAGCCAGAAAAGTTAAAAAAAAAAAATCTAACTCAGAGTAACTGAATTAATTTTAAAATAGATATTATACATAAAGATATGTATTGCTCATAAGTAATTTATATAAATGTACACATCTGCGTTATTCTGCACACCCCACAATATAATGTTAAATCTAACTGTTAACTGTTTCCACCTTTTATAAGAGAGGAATTAGTTTTATGCACCTAAAAATAAAGTCTTCAAAATACACCCTATATTAAATATACTATAGCACTTTACACTATAGCACTAATACACTATAGCACTTTAATACTAAGTAAATCATATACACTTTTTACTTACATACAGATTGCATGTATATTACAGGGATTAAATAATGAAACCAATAATACAAAATATGAGGTAGTCAGCTATAAATCATTTCTTGACCAGATTTATATTTCATATTTCCTATAAGATCTAATGTAGAAATACCACAAAGAAGTAGTTTAATTATTAAGCAACAGAATAAGGGAAAATTGTTCACTTTCAAGCACTTTTAAAAATGTTATCTGAATATTCACTGTATTCTTTTAGAAATTTGAAAATGAGCATTTTTACAACAAGTAACATTTTTCCACCTGTTAAACAGGGCTGCTGAATCTGGATTTATTAAAAGTGATCCAACATTTCCAAGTGATTAGGCATATGCTGGGAATGTCAATCTTTTAACTATATTTAGTGAACAAAGTAAAATCACTTGCCACAGTTTTATTTATTCATTTATTATTTATACCCTGCTAGCTTCCAATAATTCAGGATGATTCACCTGGCCTTTTATATACTGGAGTTACGAGGTAGCACTAACTATAGGAAAAACACTAGCTTTGAAATCAGATTCACCTAGGTTTAAATCCTGTCTGTGCAGCAAAGTACCTACAGAATCTTAGTCAAGTCACTTATCTTACTCTCTGAGCAGCAGATCCTATACCTATTATCTCTATATATAGTTGTATGTACCTGGCTTGTAGCTGGCATTCCATGAGTCATTTTTCTTTTTCTTAAATATTTAATTAGACTTTTAGAAAAATAACTGTGATATGTTTTTAATAACATTCTCATCCAGATTTTAAGAAATAAGGATTTTAGTACTGTGCCTGGTAGGAAAAACATCAATATTTCAAAATAACAATACAGATACCACCCTGGCTTCATTCATTTTTTGGAACTGCTTTATATAGTCATACCACTAAGTACAGTAAAATACTACTTAAAGGGTACCTATGAAAATGATTTCTCTCAAGTCTTCTATGATAACTTCTCTTAGGAGCTGACATTCAAGCTGAGATCTAACAGGAACCAGCCACTGAATAACAGAAAGTAAGAACATGCAGAGGGAACAATTTGTGTAAATGATCTGAAGTGGAAACAAGCTTGGTGTGTCCAAAATTGGCAGGTCAATTTGGATTATAAATGAGGGTGGCCAAATCAATCATGTCTTTTGGGTCAGAGTAAATAATTTGTAGTCTTATGCAAGGAAAGAGCTCCAATACACCACACTTTAAAATGCTGCCAGTAGAGTACAAATAATGAGCACTACAATTAATCTGTTGGAACTGTATTTACAAAAACAAGGTATCATCATACAAATAACAATATACATTCAGTTAGTTGAAGTGTAGTGCCAGTAGCATTAAGCATGGTCTAAGAAATTTAGGGCAGTTAAAAAAAGTCAGAGGCTTGGAAGGCTCTGCCACTTATAATCATGTGATCATGGGCATGTCTCTTCAGCTCTTTGCACCTTAGTTTCTTTATCTATAAAAGAGAACACAAGTTTCTCCAAGAATTGTTATGAAAATGAAATATGATAACAAATACACAATATTCAGAAATTACCTGTTATTTTGTGGGTACTTAATAAGTAGTTCTTATAATAATTATGTTATTCCAATTTAGTTTCTTCTGCTCTTCCAGATAGATTCATCATCTCAAAACAACCAAAGATAGATTGATACACGCTAGGTTTTAAGAAAATTCTTTCTTTTACACTTAAATTTCCATAGCTTGAACATCTCAATGAATACATATTATATGTGTGTCAATATCTGAATATTTAAATACACTTGTACACTAACACAGTTAAGAATAATAATGAGCATGTATTTTAAATCAATATATTAAAACCTATACACTAAATAGATGTTGCTCCATTTAAAGTATAAGATCACAGGGCTACAATTATTCAAAATAGCTTTGAACTCTCTTCTCGACCCAGTATGATAATGAATTTTAAAGCTCCACAAAAATCTATTTTTAATTTTTACTTGCTTTTGATCAAAAATCTAACTAACAAAACACAAAATCAAAAACCTGCCTCATCAGACATTACTCCCAAAGACAGCTGTCTGTAAAAATGAAACATAACCCTAAAAAAAAATGACTGATAATACAAATAACATTCAAAATCACAGCAAAGTCTCTGAAGACAACCTTAAGAGTTTCCAGTGCTTAAGCGAAGCAGCATTAATGACATAAGCACATAGCCTCCTATGAGATTACTTTATACGTTGCCTGTTTGCATGGATTGTTTCTAGGACATTAGTTTAAAAGCAGTCTACCAGCCAGGAGCAGTGGCTCACTCTTGTAATCCTAATACTTTGGGAGGCCAAGGTGGGTGAATCACTTGAGGTCAGGAGTTCAAGACCAGCCTGACCAACATGGTGAAACCCTGTCTCTACTAAAAATATAAAAATCAGCTAGGCGTGGTGGCGCGTGCCCGTAATCCCAGCTACTCGAGAGGCTGAAATAGGAGAATCACTTGAACCCACGAGGCAGAAGTTGCAGTGTGCCAAGATCGCGCCACTGCACTCCAGCCTGGGTGACAGAGCAAGATTCCATCAAAAAACAAACAAACAAACAAAAAAGGTCATGAGAGATAAGAAGCTAGCTTTTCTAACTTCTTGGCAACAGTACTCCAACATTCTTTCTTCCTGGCCTCAGTTTTTGTTTTGTTTTGTTTAATATTTTTTTAATTTCAAAAGTTTTGGCAGAACAGGTGGTGTTTGGTTACATAGAAAAGTTCTTTAGTGGAGATTTCTGAGCTTTTGGTGTTCCTATCACCTGAGCAGTATATACTGTACCCAATGTGTAGTCTTTATCCCTCACCCTCCAACCCTTACTCCTGAGTACCCAAAGTCCATTATATTATTCTCATGCACTTGCAGTCTAATAGCTTATCTCCCACTTGTAAGTGAGAACACACAATGTTACTCACTTAGAATAATGGTTACTTCACTTAGAATAATGGTCCCCACTCCATCCAGGTTGCTGTGGATACCATAATTTCATTCCTTTTTATGGCTGAGTAGTATTCCATGGTATATACATATATACTACATTTTCTTTATCCACTTGTTGGCTGATGGACATTTAGGCTGGTTCTATATTTTTGCAATTGCAAATTGTGCTGCAATAAACACGCATGTGCAGGTGTCTTTTTCATATAATGACTTCTTTTTCCTCTAGGTAGATACCCAGTACTGGGATGGCCGGGTCAAATGGTAGTTCTACTTTTAGTTCTTTAAGGAATCTCTGCACTGTTTTCCACAGTGGTTGTAGTAGTTTATGTTCTCACCAGCATTGTAAAAGTGTTTCCTTTTCACCACATCCATATCAACATTTGTTATTTTTTGATTTTTTAATTATGGCCACTTTTGCAGGAATAAGGTGGTATATCACCATGGTTTTGATTTGCATTTCCCTGATAATAAGTGATGCTGAGCATTTTTTCATGTTTATTGGCCATTTATATGTCTTCCTTTGGGAAATGTCTATTTATGTCCTTTGCCGACTTTTTGATGGGACTGTTTCTTTCTTGATGATTTGTTTGAGTTTCTTGTAGATTCTGGATATTAGTTCTTTGTCAGATGCATAGTTTCAGAATATTTTCTCATACTCTTGAGTTGTCTGCTAATTATTTCTTTTACTGTGCAGAAACTTTTAGTTTAATTAGGTACCATCTGTTTATCTTTATTTTTGTTGCATTTGTTTTTGGGTTCTTGGCCATCAACTCTTTGCCTAAGCCAATCTCTAGTAGAGTTTCTCCAATGTTATCTTCCAGAATTTTTATGGTTTCGGGTCTTATATTTAAGTCTTTGATCTGTCTTGAATGGATTTTTGTATAAGGTGAGAGATAAGAATCCAGCTTCATTCTTCTAAATGTGGCTTGCCAATTATCCTAGCATGATATTTTGAATAGGGTGTCCTTTCTCCACTTTATGTTTCTGTTTACTTTGTTGAAGATCAGTTGGTTGTCAGTATTTGGCTTTATTTCTGGGTGCTCTATTCTATTCCATTGGTCTACATGCCTATTTGGATATCAGTACCATGTTGTTTTGGTAACTATAGCCTTGTAGTATAGTTTGAAGTTCGGTAACGTGATGCCTCCAGATTTGTTCTTTTTGCTTAGTATTGCTTTGGCTATGCAGGTTCTTTTTTGGTTCTACATGAATTTGAGGGTTGTTTTTTTCTAGTTCTGTGAAGAATGATGACAGTATTTTGATGGGAACTGCACTGAATTTGTAGCTTAATTTTGGCAGTAAGTTCATTTTCAGAACATTGATTCTACCCATCTGTGAGCATGGGATGTGTTTCCATTTGTTTGTATTGTTGACGATTTCTTTCAGCAGTGTTTTATTTCCTTGTAGAGGCCTTTCAACACCTTGGTTAGATAGATTCCTAAGCATTCTGTTTTCTTTGCAGATGTAAAAGAAGTTGAGTTCTCAGCTTGTTCACTGTTGGCATATAGCAGTGCTACTGACTACATCGATTTTGTATCCTGAGACATTACTGAATTCATTTATCAGATCTTTTTGGAAGAATCTTTAGGGTTTCCTAGGTATAAAATCATATCATCAGTGAATAGTGATAATTTGACTTCCTCTTTACCAATTTGGATGCCCTTTACTTCTTTCTCTTGTCTGATTGTTATGGGTAGGACTTCCAGTACTATGTTGAATAGAAGTGGTGAAAGTGGACATCCTTGTCTTGTTCCAGTTCTCAGGTGGAATGCTTTCAACTTTTCCCCATTCTGTATGATGTTGGCTGTGGGTTTGTCACAGATGGATTTTATTACCTTGAGGTATATCCCTTCTATGCTGATTTTGATGAGGATTTTAATCATTAAAAAAATGCTATATTTTGTCAAATATTTTTTCTGCATCTATTGAAATAATCATACAATTTTTGTTTTTAATTTGGCTTATGTGATGTATTACATTTATTTACTTGCATTATGTTAAACCATCCTGGCATCCCTAGTATGAAACCCCACTTAATCATGGTGTATTACCATTTTGATATGCTGTTGGATTCAGTTTGCTAGTATTCTGTTGAGGATTTTCGCATCTATGTTCATTAGATATATCAGTCTATGGTTTTCTTTTTTTGTTACGTCCTTTCCTAGTTTTGGTATTTGGATGATATTGGCTTCATAGAATGATTTAGGGAAGATTCTGTCTTTTGGAATGGTTTCAGTAAAATTGGTACCAATTCTTCTTTGAATGCTTGATAGAATTCAGCTGTGAATCCATTTGGTTCTGGACTTGTTGTTGCCAATTTTTAAATTACTGTTTCAATCTCGCTACTTATTATTGTTCGGTTCAGAGTTTCTACTTCTTCCTCATTTAATCTAGGAGGCTTATATATTGCCAGGAATTTATCCATCTCCTTTAGATTTTCTATTTTGTGCATGTAAAGGTGTTCATAGTAGCCTTGAATGATCTTTGTATATCTGTGGTATTGTTTGTAATATCTCCCATTTTGTTTCTAATTGAGCTTATTTGAATCATCTCTTTTCTTCATGAATCTTGCTAATGGTCTATCAATTTTGTTTATCTTTACAAAGAACCAGCTTTTTACTTCATTTTCTTTTGTATTGTTTTGTGTTTCAATTTCATTTAGTTCTGCTCTGATCTTTGTTATTTATTTTCTTCAGTTGGGTTTGGGTTTGGTTTGTTCTTGTTTCCCTGTTTCCTTGAGGTCTGACCTTAGATTGTCTATTTGTGCTCTTTCAGAGTTTTTGATGTAGGCATTTAGTGCTATGAACTTTCCTCTTAGCACCACTTTTCCTGTGTCCCAGAGGTTTAGATAAGTTGTGTCACTATTATCGTTCAGTTCGAATAATTTTTTATTTCCATCTCGATTTCATTGTTGACCCAAAGATCATTCAGGAGCAGATTCTTTAATTTCCAGGTATGTGTATAGTTTTGGGGGTTCCTTTTGGAGTTAATTTCCAATTTTATTCCACTGTGGTCTAAGAGGGTACTTGATATAATTTATTCTCTTAAATTTATTGATACTTATTTTGCAGCCTATCATATGGTCTATCATGGAGAATGTTTCATGTGGTGATGAAAAGAATGTCTATTTTGCAGTTGTTAGGTATAATGTTCTGTAAATATCCATTAAGTCCATTTGTTCTAGGGTGTAATTTAAGTTCATTGTTTCTTTGTTGATGTTCCATCTTGATGACCTGTCTAGTGCTGTCAGAGGAGTATTGAAGTCCCCCACTATTAATTGTGTTGCCATTTATCTTATTTCTTAGGTCTAGTAATAATTATTTTATAAATTTGGGAGCTCCCATGTTAGGTGCACATATCTTTACAATTATACTATTTTCCTGTTGGTCTGATCCTTTTATGATTATATAATGTCCATCTTTGTCTTTTAAACTGTTGTTACTTTAAAGTCTGTTTTGTCAAATATAAGAACAGATATTCCTGCTTGCTTTTTGTTTCCATTTGCATGGAATACTTTTTCCACTTTTCACTTCAAGTTTATGTGAGTCCTTATGCATTAGGTGAGTCTCTTGAAGACAACAGATACTTAGTTGGTGGATTTTTATCCATTCTGCCATTCTGTACCTTTGAAGTGGAGCATTCAGGCTATTTGCATTCAATGTTAGTATGGAGATTTGAGGTACTTCATCATACTAGTTGTCACCTGAATACCTTGGATTTTTTTCACTGTGGTATTTTGTATAGGTCCTGTGAGATTTATGCTTTAAGAAGGTTCTATTTTGGTGCATTTCAATATTCTGTTTCAAGATTCAGAACTACTTTTAGCATTTCTTGTAGTGTTCACTTGGTAGTGGCAAATTCTCTCAGTATTTGTTCGTCTGAAAAACTTTATTTCTTTCCCACTTAGGAAGCTTAGTTTTGCTGGATATGAAATTATTGGATGCAATTATTTTGTTTGAGGAGGCTAAAAATAGGACCCCAATCCCTTTTGGCTTGTAGGGTTTCTGCTGAGAAATCTGCTATTAATCTGATAGGTTTTCATTTATAGGTTACCTGATGCTTCAGCCTCACAGTTCTTAAGATTCTTTCCTTTGTCTTGACTTTGGATAACTGATGACCATGTGCCTGGGTGATGATCTTTTTGAGATGAATTTCCCAGATGTTCTTTTAACTTCTTATATTTGGACGTCTAGATCTCTAGTGAGGCCAGGGAAGTTTTCCTCAATTAACCCCTCAAATATATTTTCCAAACTTTTAAATTTATGTTTTTCCTCAGGAATAACCATTATTCTTAAGTTTGACCATTTAACATAATTCCAAATTTCTTGGAGGCTTTACTTCTTTAAATTCTTTTTTCTCTGTCTTTGTTTGATTGGGTTAATTCAAAAGCCTTATCTTCAAGGTGTGAAGTTCTTCTTTCTATTTGTTTGATTCTATTGTTGAAATTTCCAGTGCATTTTATATTTCTCTAAGTCTGTCTTTCATTTTCAGAAGTCGTATTGTTTTTTTCATTATGATATCTATTTCTCTGGAGCATTCTTCATCCATATCCTGTATTTTTTAAATATTTATTTAAAATGCTTTTCACCTTTCTCTGGTATCTCTTTGAGTAGGTTAATAGTCAACCTTCTGAATTCTTCATCTGGCAATTCAGAGATTTTTCTTGGTTTGGATCCATTGCTAGTGAACTAATGTGGTCTTTGGGGTTGTTCTAGAACCTAGTTTTGTCATATTACCAGAACTAATTTTCTGATTCCTTCCCATTTGGGTAGACTATTTTAGCGGAAAAATGTGGAACTAGAGTGCTGCTGTTGAGATTGTTTTGTACCATGGGGCAATCCCTTGATATGGTGCATTCCCCTTTGTCCTAGGAATAGGGCTTCCTGAGAGCCAGACTGCAGTGATTGTTATTGCTCTTCTGGGTCTAGCCACCAAGTGGGGTTACCAGACTCTGGGCTGGTGCTAGGGAATGTCTGCAAACAATCCTGTGATGCAACACATACTCAGGTCTCCCAGCCATGGATACCAGAACCTTCTCTGGTGGAGGTGGCAGGGAGTGAAGTAGACTCTGTAAGAGTCCTTGGTTGTAGATGTGTTTAGTGTGCTGGCATTCTCGAATGCTGGTTATGGTAGCAGTGACAGTCACATGGACAAACTCAGGATCACTGGTTAGCCAGGATGTTGCAGGCGGTGGAATTCCCTGTTGTTTTCTCCTTCCTTGGAGCAGGGGTGTTGGTTCATGAGTTGCTATAATGTCCTGAGTTGGCTGGCCTCCAGCCAGAAGGTGGCAATTTGGAGAGAGCACCAGAGTTTTTTTTGCCAGTCTCCAGGAATTTGCAGCAGCCTGCTGCTGCTTTCAAAGGATTGGTGATTTCTTTCAGTTATTCTGGTATACTCTGTGGTGGTTCCTGGAGCAAAAGTCCATGGTGTGAGTCTCCACATGCTGTTCTGTTCATCCAAGTGGGAGCTGCAGGTCAGCCCTGCCTCCTGTCTGTCATCTTCCCTCTACCTCTGACCTTAGTTTTTTTTGTAACTGCAATCACCTATCATGTATTTTTGCTTCCTCTTTTACATCATTATTGTGGTAAAAACCATTAGCCTTCCTTATGAAAGGAAGATTGAGAGATAGAGAAGGGTTAAATGGGTAATTCAAACTTAAAGATAAAGGTGAGGTAGTAAAGAGAGATGGAAGTCTATTCCCACTTACTTGCAAATAAATACCAGAACTACAGGTAGCATAGAGGGGAAAGGATTTAGGCAGGGCACTTCCTAAGATCTAAAGAAGAAAAGAACGAAGGGAACAGTGAAGATAGGAAAGACAAAAGGATTCCCACCCCTACTCTGTATCCTGTTGGGTAAATGAAACTCTAGCAGTGGTCTGAGCCTGTTCCAATTCCTACTCTAATTGCATGAGTGGGATAAGTGAGTCTCAGAAATTATGCGAAGGCTGTGGTAGGGGTTTGTTTATGTTTGGGGATGAGCCAGGGTCAGGTAAGGAGACAGGTATACTTCAAAATATTTTGCATTAAAACACTGTCATAAGTTCCATAGATCTGCTAATATCATGCCTTATGTACATTAAACAAACATAGTATCACCATGCATAACCACCATGTAAAAAAAATTCTATAAGAAAATCGATTCTGAATGACAAAACTGATATGCAAATTGGAGACCGACTGTATTGTCTCTTCAGTATTGCATAACTCTTTGTTATGGTTAACAGTTACAAAATATGTGACTCCACAGTCACATGACTATACTACTAATGATACACAAATATCCCTCTCTAGAAATCCTCGGGGCCAGTAAAGTTTCACAAACCACACACACACACACACACACACACACACACACACACACACATTTTAAACATATAAAATATATACCATATATATTTAAATTTAGAAAGGCTATATAGTACATATACTATATATATGATGCAAAAGCCCAGAAGTGACTGAGACAGCACTTGAGAATCACACGCATCAGTATGTCTGTAGTGAAATACAAGAATAGTTACATATGGGAAATATAAAGCCCATAAACAGTCTCATGGAAGTTGAGCTCTGTACTTCCACCAAGAGTTTAGTTCAAGTCAGGTTTTGCTGTGTGAATTATGTATACATTAACATAAATTTTCTTATAAATAAAAGAGTAGATTTTTCCCCCCAGATCTTTTTGAAAGTTCAGAATTATAGATAAAGGACTATGAACATTTTTATCAGTATTTCTATTCTCTCAATGTCTTTATATAGATGATTCATGATTACCATTAAAAGAGAAATTTGGGCTTTCTAACCAGCTCCAAAGCTTTTAAAAGCACTGGAAGTAATTACTCTGGTGCCCAAGGATTCCTGTAAAAGTTTCAAGAGTCTCAGTAATGGGAAAAGAACAAAATTTATCTTGTTTTGGATGTTAGAAAATGACATTGTTCAAAATAGGATGTTTAAATTAGTTTCTAATCTTAAATTAGCAACAATCAACCACAATTACCAGTAACAAGAATAATAGTGATGTGGGGAACCTTGCCGTACCCAGACTGCCAACAAAACCCACCATTCCTTGTTTCCTCCCACTCAAGCAAAACTCCTTGGACCTGGGCAATGTTGTTCACCTCTGCTCTTGTTTCAGTGGTCATAACCTGCTGTGTTGTTTACACAGACCAACACATATATGTGGTACAGAGGATGCTATTTCTGGGTCAATCTGCATGGGTGTTTCCTTCTCTCTTATTCCTACTAACCCCTTTGGTGACAGTTTCTATCTCAGTAGTTGGAGTCAACTCATTTGTGCCTTGATGGAATTATTTGACTTCAAATTGGACTCCACCTTCTATTGTTTATGAATTAAGAAAAAATGATGGCAACAAGGAAATATTGTTAGCCAGAGGTACAGAGTTGGGGAGTGGATTTCTTAAGAATGTGGGCAAATGCCTCAGGATTAAAAAAAACCATCCATCACTAAACAAAAATGACAAAAATATTTTACATGATACCCTGTATTTACATAATGGCTGATTCCCAAAAATTTCATGTTAATGTACTTTTTAATGTCCAGAAAAGTTTTAAAAAAATGAAAAGGAGCAAAAATCAACTAAATGTAAATAACCAAAAGTACATGATATTCACATACTGCAGATTAATTATTTAGCCCTAAAAAAAAAAAAACAAACAGAACCTATTAAAGATAATTGTGTTGTTTCTGAGGCAAAGGTCTTAATTGGCCTAAGTTCCATGAAAAGATTAATGTAACAATGCTGAAAAATCTATATTGAAATAATGACTTGGAAATCAATAAACATTGTACTGAAGTATTTTTTAAACTATATTTTAAAAGGCAGATAATTAGAATAGATATTACCTGAGATCTGTCAAAATTGTTTTATTTCATCAATCATAATACAATACCTTTTATATGTCCTTCATGTTAGAATATTTTTAATTCTAGTTGGGCAGAATTACATAATATAATCCTAATGTAAAGATTAAATCTTCTAGCTAGACATGTCACAAGGAGTTGGTGGCATCCCCATAGGAGAACAGAAGCATGGAAAAGGCTAAGTGGTCTGCCCAATATTAATGGTGACATAAGATCTTAGTATTTGACTTTAAATGCAATAAGTACTATACAGATCTGTGTTCTACCACGTGAAACTTCACCTTGAATTGCAAACAGCAAAACAAGGGAGACTTTCTACATCAAGTTTTCAATCTTTTTGTGTAAACTACATCTTGAGGGACAAAAGTCTTCTGGTATTGAAAATGTGAAGGGTACAAAAATACTTTTAAAATAAACTATGTAAACAAAGAATAAAAATAAAACTATTTGGCCGGGCGCAGTGGCTCTTGCCTGTAATCCCAGCACCTTGGGAGGCCAAAGCGGGTGGATCATGAGGTCAGGACATCGAGACTCTTCTGAGCAACATAGTGAAACCCCGTCTCTACTAAAAATACAAAGAGTAGCTGGGTGTGGTGGCATGTGCCTGTAATCCCAGCTACTCAGGAGGCTGAGGCAGGAGAATCGCTTGAACCCGGGAGGCAGAGGTTGCAGTGAGCCAAGATCGCGCAACTGCACTCCAGTCTGGGTGTCACAGCGAGACTCTGTCTCAAAAATAAAATAAAATAATATAAAAATAAATAAAAAATGAAACTATTTGCATAAGAACAGGGTGTATTATAGGACCTTGATTGTGATCCTCTATTTCCTATTATTGAATAAAATATGTAATAGTATAAAGTTAAAATAATATATTTTGGACAGACCATGTATATGTCTTTTTATCTCCTCAATTTTTAAAAATTTCATTTTTTTCCACGGTCAAAAAATGGCAGACATGATTGAAGCTCATGTTGATGTCAAGACTACTGATGGCTACTTGCTTTGTCCATTCTGTGTTGCTTTTACTAAAAAACGTAACAATCAGATCCGGAAGACCTCTTACATTCAGCACCAACAGGTCTGCCAAATCTGGAAGAAGATGATGGACATCATGTTCTGAGAGGTACAAACAAATGACTTGAAAGAAGTGGACAATAAACTGATTCCAGACAGCACTGGAAAAGACATAGATAAGGCTTACCAATCTATTTATTCTCTCAATGATGTCTTCATCAGAAAAGTAAAAATGCTGAAGACCAAATTTGAATTGGGAAATCTCATGGAGCTTCATGGCAAAGGTAGCAGTTCTGGAAAAGCTACTGGAGAAGAGACAGGTGCTAAAGTTGAACGAGCTGATGGATATGAACCACCAGTCCAAGAATCTATTTAATGCTCAGATGTTTAAAGTGGCAAATAAAAAAGTTCTATTTGTGAAATAAATAAATAAATAAAATAAAAATTTCATTTTTAACAAAGAAAATATGTTCCCTGATTTCAGTTAACCAGAGGCTATGATTTAAAATAATAAATAACACTAAAGTGAAATCAATCCTTTCACAAAAATATTTTCCACTTGATAGTAAATATTTCCTAGTATTTCAAAAGTCATAATCTCATTAATAAGCCAAACTAATTAACCATCTACAAAGTTGCTTTGTGAATGGATTTTATTGATATCCTGATTTTTGCAATGAAGATTCTTTAACATTTTATATAGCATAAATATTGGATGGTTACTAAGCACAAAGGAAGAACACAGATTTTAGACATTCAACTTTTGAATCCTTTTACTAGTGATGAAAACCAGCAAACATGACAAGAGAGCTCAGATTCCGGGACCAAACGGACTTGGATTTAAATCCCCTCTCTCACTTAGTATCTGAATGATTTCGGGCAAGTGCCAACATCTTTGGGTCCCAGTTTTGTCACAAGTTTATTGAAGGACTATAGGAGATTGTGCTTACAAAGGGCAAGAAAGACAATGAGATGATACCTAATAAATGTTGTTTATAATTATTAATAATGCTTTTATAGAGGATAACCTATGTATTTTGTTGGAAAGAAACCAGATGATCTTGAATTTGTTCCAAGGCCACCAGCAAAAAGGTAAGATTATTTTACTACTTTTTGGGTTGCAAATAAACAAGAGAGTTCCATAATAAAAAAACTCCTTCCTCTGAAATCACATGCAGATTAAGTCATGGAGGTATAACTGAGTTGTAGATGTGTGAGCCTACTGTTTTATTCTTCAAGTGGATAGCAAACTCTGTAAGGGCTAGGACGATGTCTGTTTCTTTTACCACTTATTCCAACATTTAGCAGAGCTCTGGTACATGGTAGTGACTCAGTAAATATCTGATGAGTAAGTGAATGAATATGCTAATGCCAATCAGAGAAGAAACAGAAGTACAAAAAGGTGAATAATAGAAAATATGACCATCTAAGATGATGAATAATAAAGACTGAGATGCTGGTAGTACTGGGCAAATGGCATAGACCTGAAGAGTTCAGAGAACCTGTTAGAGCCAAAAGGAATAAAGATACTTGAAAGAAGCTTGACGGAGAATGATAAGTGCTCTGGAACAGGAAAGACACCACAGAAGACACTGAATAAATGAAAAGAATTGAAAAACTCAGGGTTCAGATAAGAGATTCTGTTGTAGAAGCATTCAGAAGGTCTTGTAGAGAGCAGTTTCAGCCCAAAACTATAGAAATGTGTGGGGTTTGTGAAAAGAAATTTTGCTTTCTCATAATCTAAAGGATTCATGAGAAATGCCTCTGGTTTTGCATATGAAGAGTGAAGTACTTCCTCAAAGAGGAATAAAGTATTGAAGAAAACAGCAACCAAAAAGAATGATGCTACAGAATGGAAGCAGAATAATTCAGAAGAGCCTAAAAATGAATTATATAGAATCATGCTGAAGTGAATAAAAGGAAATAATAAGTATATTAGCTATGGGCAAGATTAAATTACTTACTTATGAAATAAATGCAATCACTCTCAAAATGAGCAGTTACTGCTCTTTTATATGGTTCTGTATTCTAAGATACCTGGAATTTCTCCCACAAAAGCACAAGTTACAGTGCAGTATGTACTATGTGGAATAAGAATGGGGAAGGACCAAAAAAATGTAGACCAGTTCTTAAGCACGCACAGAGCCATCCAGGAAGTCTTCTGAGTGGGTGGCACCATGGGTTCTGCGGCAACACAGGGTCCATTAGAAAAAAAGCAGATCAGGACTTACGATATGCTCCTCTTACCTCTCTTTCCTATCTACTGTACTCTCATTCCTTATTACAGTCAGGGTGATATGAGTGATGGGATGTGACTCCTTACCACGGCTGGTATTGCTTGGCTCCAAGTTGCTATCTTCTTTCTCAGCTAGTTCAAGGTATCTTTAATCCTTGTAAAAAGTTTAATATTTCTCTAGTTTTGTAGTCGAAACCAGGAGACATGGTGAGAGAACATAATTAATTTATACTGGAAATATCTGTGCATATATAATTAGGAGTTAATTGCATTATCTCCCTCATCTGTTATTTATTCATTCATTCAACAAATACCACTAAGCTCCTAATTTCTTCCAGAAACTGTTATAAATGCTAAAGATACAACAATTTTAAAAGACAGCCAAGAACCCTACCTTTGTACAGCTTTTATTCAAACTGTTGGAGGGAATGAGGAAGTTTGGAGGAGACAATAACAAGTTAACATTTATTTAGACCCTTTTCCATTAAAATTTACTGGACATTAATTTTGAAGATTGCCCAGCACCCTGACACTCTGAGCTGTGAGCTGCTTCTTATGCTGAAATATACTCTATAGAAAATATGGTCTTTCGGGTACATGAAATATTCTTATATTTAATATAAGTGCCTTTGAAACATTTTCCATAATTAGAAGCAGCAAATGCTTTTCTATATTTAATCTTAGCTTCCTATATTGCATTTTGTTAAAACATATTTATTCTTCTCATCATAAAAGTACAACTGTATTATAGAAAAATCAGAATCTAGAAGAAAAAAGGCCCTTATCTTAGCACCTTAATACAATCACTCAGAATTTCCATACATTTGCTTCTAATACTTTTTAAATGTTTAAATCATTGCATATTTACATAGTTGCTACCATAATATATAATAATTTCAAATACCTTTGACCTAGGTTGTATATTATGTATTTTTCACTACTTCTTAATTTTATTTCCTTTTCAATTTAGTAGATTCACAAATTAGCAAAACAGCAAAATGTGTATTATCTTTCCCCTAGGCCATCTAAAAACTTTAAGAATGGAAATAAAATGTCTATTTAAACCTAACTAGTCTTTAAATTAGGGTTCAATACTAAAAGATTTAAGCCTAAACAATGCTAGTTTCAAAAGTGGATGCCAGATTTTTTTTAAAAAGCATTATTATATATAGAGCAAAATGTTGTTTTCACATTATCACGAATATGTACTTCAAATTTGCTGTTGAATAAAATTAACAAGATCACTTAAAAAAATAGTGTGGGGTTCTTGTCTGCTAGGAATAGTTGTTGTATCCTTAGCATTCAGAATAGTTTCTAGGACAAACAAATTAATGCGATCACTTTTTAAAACATATTTCACTAGCAACTAGTAAAATATCAGGTTCCAAACATATAAATCAAAAGTTAAAGAAAAATACTTTTAAAAGAAAAGAATATTTATCCAAACTAAACTCTGTTTTTCTTACAATTCAATATTCCTAGATCATTTTTTGAAGTTAGTTGGAAACTAGCTATCTATAGGAGATGTGTCTGAAACTAAATACGAAATATAATGAATTTCCATATACACGAATTTTATTGAAGGATTATGATTTTAATACACTTCTTGTATTATGAGACAGAAATGCTTCTGTTGTACCACAACTTACTCAAACATTTAGTATACGAATGCCTGCCTGCTATAATTGAGGGAAAGATTAACCTGCTGCCCCTATTTCCATGCCTTCTGACATCACCTTCACCTTGATCCTAAACTTCCTTTGCACAATAAGACCAAGAGTTTTTTTATTATTCTTGTTGTTTATTTGTTTTGATTTTATTTTGTTTTAATAATTCTAGAAGAGTCACTATTTTATTCAACGTCTTTAACTAATAGAGATAAATTAGAACCTATTAACATCATGACAACACTCTTTATTAAACTAGCCATGGGGTTCTGGACTTTATAGAAAACGGGTAAAAGCAAGTTTTTTTTGTTTGTTTGTTTGATTTTGAGACAGAGTCTCCACCTGTCGCCTAGGCTGGAGTGCAATGGTACGATCTCAGCTCACTACAACCTCCGCCTCCTGGGTTCAAGCGATTCTACTACCTCAGCCTTTCGAGTAGCCGGGTTAACAGGTGTGCACCCCCATGCTCGGCTAATTTTGGTATTTTTAGTAGAGATGGGGTTTCACCATGTTGGTCAGGCTGGTCTCAAACTCCTGACCTCATGATCTGCCTGACTTGGCCTCCCAAAATCCTGGGATTACAGGCGTGAGCCACCGCGCCAGGCCAAAAGCAAGTTTTAAGAGAGGAGAGTAGACACAAGTAGAATGCTCACTAGCCAAGAAGATTCTATGAAGCTTCACTTTCTCCAGTTTATATTATCAAAACTGACTATGATTCTGTAACTATAACAATATCCTCATCCATTGAGATTGCTGCCAACACTACTATCACCCTCTAAAACATTTGAAAATCATTGATATCAGGCTGGATGAGGCTAGACCAAACCCAGTACTTAGGATATTGCCAACACAAATGCAGTCATTTTGAAATTGGAAGATAGAAGCAAACTATTCGCAATTTTGCTGAGATCCCAGGTCAGCATTTTATGAATTAGCACTGGCTTAGGTGGCAATAAATAACTTTAGACACTTGACCACTTAAATTTTGTTTTTAAAACTGTAATGTTTTTGACTTGGAAATACATTTCAGTGGACAGTCAAAATAAAGACAGGGAAGCTATAAAGCTATGCATCAAGAAGATCACTACCATAAGGGAAATGAGTGAACAATATTAAACATTTTCCTATAAGCATGTCTTAAAAGTTGGGTATGGAGTCATTTGTTCCAGGCTGTAGCACTCATCTCCATGAACAATGGGGCAGTTAATAAAATAACTAACACACTTATTCTTTTACAATATTAAATTTTCCAACATAAAGACAGGATTATTGGCTAACCCAAATTACTTTATGGCTATGATATCCAGTTACATGATGTTACATTTGCAATTATCATTAACCAAAAGAAGCCCACAATTATCAACAAAAATATTATATTTGTAATGTAGATATCAGCTCTGAAAGGGTCAAAGAATGTGTGTTAGATGTTCCAACGGATAATACATACCTACACAATTTTAGCTACTGTAGAAAGAGCAGTCATACGACCTTGTTATATAATGGTACATTTGCAGGGACTATGTGGTCGAGCAGTTCACTTTATGGAAATTAACAATAAAATGACTACACAAGAGAAAGGAGATTTTAAATTATAATCTCGGAATTACATATAGCAACAGTCAATAGCCAGGAGAAGTGGACTGTATATAATCCATAGTAAGCACTGGCATATTTTGTGTCTATCTGGTAGTCTCCAACAAATAGAAGGCTGGTAAAATACTATGTCAATCTCACACACAAGTAAATGAGCACCCACTGGATACACAGGACATCTAGTATATAAGCTCAGAATCTGGTTAGAGTTACTGGAGTCACAGATCTGAGCCAGGGCTGTCATTTTTGACTGTCATAGTCAGCCAAAAAACTAGAAAGAACCTTAGGAATCACTTGGAAAAATACACTTGTTCACTCTTAAGGTAATTGATTCTAATCCTTACAAGAGTTCAGAATGATGGTTAAGGATACAAGCTCTGAAGCAATAGACCTGAAGGAGGATTTTTACCAAATCTATAAAAAATCTAGTTCCTATAAGCAACTCAACGGCATAGGAAATGTCCTTTACCAAGGCCATCTAGAATTCTACAAACTGTTGCTAAACAGATGTTTTTGGCATTGACATTCTACATTCCACATGACAGAACACCTTACACCTTAAGTAGATCCTAAAGCTGGTGTGGAATTTAGCAGACTTCTTTAATCTACCAAGTTTCCCAACTCTATCATAAACTGAGCTCTGATGGTCAATATGAGCATATATTATGTATAAGTTCAAGGCATCTTTTCTCTCCTGTTGCTCACCCTACCCTCATGCTGTAAAAGTCACATCTTTTGCAGACTTTTCCTCAAAAACTGCTTTAAAACAATCCAGACTTGTTTTATACAATCCCACTCCTCTCAGTCTGAATCAGAATACCCTCCTCCTCTATTATGGATTTGAGTACCATGAGTGATTCTTATACATCCTTAGGTATTACCACCAAGTGCTTCACACAGAGCAGGACATTATATATTGTTTTTACATTCTATATACTTTGAACCACAGTCTCTTACTGCATTTAAAATCATCCTCAATAGACTTACCCAGTTTATAGTAGAGAAAATAAAAATCTACTTTTATGTACTTCCATTCTCTGATTTTGATTTCTAAAACTAAGGAAGCAGATATCCTCTTGGTTGCTATAATTCCTGTTCCAAAACAAGTCATTACTTAATATCTGCATAAAGACATTTAAGAATCTGGCCATCTCACAGCTACCTAACTATGTAACAAATCAAATAGTCACCTGTGTCTACAATGCCCAGTAACAAGACAACTCAAGATACCAATAAAATTGTCGTTCCAAAAACACAGGAAAAGATTTATATTTCCATGAAATAAAGTATCAGATTAAACAAAAGGCACACTATTAAGAGATATGTGGAGCTTACAAGACAATTGTGTGACTTTTATTTGACAATGGGCTAGACAGCAATTAGTTTGAAGAGCTTCAAATTTAAGTACAGTTATTATAGTACAGATGTGCAAACTTTTTTCTGTGCAGGATTAGACAGTAAATATTTCAGGCTGTGCAGGCCACATAACAGTCTCTGTTGCATATTCCCCTTCATTCATTTCTTTTCCTGACCCTTTAAAAATGTGAAAGACATTCTTAGCTTATGGGCCACACAAAAACATGCTGCAGGCCAGATGTGGCCTGTAGGCAATAGTTTGCCAGTCTCCAATATAAAATTACTTGCCATTTGCCTCTACTAGACTATGAGAACATAGAGAGGAGGGATGGATGTGTTTTATTCACTTTAATGTCCCCACTGTCCAGTACAGTGACTTGTACATAGCAGTTAATAAATATTTGATGAATAACTGAGTAAATGAATAAATGAGTGAATATATTCATCAGAAGCTAGTAATTAGAATTATCACTTAACCTATTATTACAATGATAACTTCTGTTAGTTATCTGTACTGCTCACCAATAGCTGGTCTTTCTCTCACTGGCATCTAGAAGACTAACTTCACAGCTTCCTTGTGATTGAATGTGTGACTTCTAAGCCGGAACATTTAATTGCAGATGTCAGCCCTTTGAGGCCTCTTTTTTTTGTCTTTCTTTCCAGCATGATGAAAGCAATGATTGAAACGGTAGCTTCTACATAAAGTCCCTAAGTGACTGTTATAAGCAGAGATGCTGTTGACCATGATGGACATGCAAGGAGAGCAAGAAATAAACCTTTTGTCGTTTTTAAACCACTGAGGTTTTGTGGTTATTTCTCACGACTTCATAATATAGCCCATCTTGACTGATACACTACCAATCATTATTGCTTCTTCAGGCTACATGCAGCCTATTTTAAAACCCATATTGGGCTATAGTACAAAGCAGAAAGACAGAAACATCTTTATGACTCTGAAAAAAAAAAAGACTGAGTTTTCAAATTAGTTCCTATTGGTAAAGTAGGAAAAATCTCTAAACATTTAATTTTTGTGATATGTTTTCTTTAACTAGCATTGGATAATCAGGATAATATTACTTTCTAAGGCCATGATTGTAGGACAAATTAAGAAAATTACTACATAGATGTTATTTACAATAGAATAAGTTGGCCAATTACTAGTGGCTCCTGATTTCTTACAAACTAGTTATTTTAATCATTAATACATTTATGTGGGCACTGAATAAAAAACTAGATAAGATTCCAAGCTGTGGAATTTTAAATATATTTAAGCCCATACTGAGAATAGATCTTTCTGATATATTCAACTCTTGCAATATAGATTATTACTTTTTAAAATCACTACAGTTAGAGGAACTGCACTTATAAAAGTCTAATCAATTATTAATCCTGAGTGAGAAGCCTATAGATTCAGAAACACTTAAGAATACATTAATCAACTGCAACATATGGATCTTATTTGGATCCTGATTCAAACAAACAACTGTAAAAAAAAAAAACCCACAAAAAGTCACTTATAATACAATCAGAAAAATCTGAAACTGATGCAATGCTCATAACTAAGGAGTATTTCTAATTTTTTAAAAGTGTGATAATGTAGTAATTTTAAAATTGAGTCCTTATCTTTTAGATATACATACAGAAATATTTATGGATGAAAAGAGTTTTAATAACTTGATGCTGTAACTTCTTTAGGAAAACTATTGTCATTTCTCTTAGCTCAGGCTAATACCTGATGTAAGATGGGCCACAGGATGGAAAAGAGGCAAGGAAAAGAGATATGGCAGGCAGGGTTCTAGACCCTCATTCTGGTTTCAAACAGTAAAGATTTTTTTGCCTCTGATACTCAAAACACAAAGAAATAAACCTGACTGAATATTTAAGTCTCCGTTTCTCCCTTATAGCCCTGTCATCTTTGGCCACACGCTGACACATAAACCCCTCTTCCACAGTGTATAGTCTTGCTTAGTTGCCTTATTCTACTCTGGGCTGCTTCTTCCCTGAGCCATCTTTCCAATAATCTCTTCCCACAAAGCTTTTCTACTGCATCTCTATTACTGCTGTTATATTTCATAATTAACAATCGACAATCCTGTATGCCTCATGTCTTCAAAAATGCTTTTTGACATCTCTGTCTTAACAGAAAACCAGAGGATGCTTTTCTCTGGTGGTCCTTGCTAGAGGAGGTCTTTATTCTCCAAGAACCTAGAATAATACTATAACAGAGTTTGGAGGAAAGAGAAGAACAGCATTCCTCTAGCCACATACGATCATTTCCAAATCATTACTGCCATATTCTCATGTAAAATTCTATTCCTGGCTGGGTGTGGTGGCTCATGCCTGTAATCCCAGCACTTTGGGAGGCCGAGGTGGGTGGATCCCAAGGTCAGGAATTCAAGACCAGCCTGGCCAAGATGGTGAAACCTTGTCTCTACTAAAAATACAAAAATTAGCTGGGTGTGGTGGCAGGCTCCTGTAATTCCAGCTACTCGGGAGGCTGAGGCAGGAGAACTGCTTGAACCTGGGGAGGGCAGAGGTTGCAGTGAGCTGAGATGGCTCCAGGGCACTCCAGACTGGGCGACAGAGCAAGACTCCGTCTCAAAAAAAAAAAAAAAGATAAAAAAATAAAAAATAAAAAAATTCTATTCCTTTGAGGTTACTAGTTTCCAGTTATATCCAAAACTCTTTCTAAAAGGAAACAGTATAATCTATAAAACTGTTAAACCAGAATGCTCACATTAGAGTTTGTTTTTACCTCATCAATATTTATTGGAAGTCCAATGAACACCAAGCTAAATATGATAGAGTTTTACAAAGGAAAGAGAAAGAATCCAAAGGAGTTAAAAATAAGATACAAACAAATTACAAATGTAGAAGGTCCTTTTAACACTTAGAGTGTTGCTGAAGGTAAGCAGACAAAGCAGTATCATTGCTGCTTCGCAGAAGTCGAAGCACCAAAATTGATAGGGAAAGGAAGAAACACTTAACTGAGAGAAGTGGAGGAGAAATTAGTTGGAGCAGTGATTTACTTATTGTTTACAAAATACAAAAGTTTTATTGATATCTTTATATTAGAAAAATCCTAAATATTCACTGATTAAAAAAAATCTTAAAAGGAAAAAAAAAAAGATTATCTGGTATCCTATAAGCCCAAAATAACCAGCGGCAACAATTTTATGTAAACAGTATCAAGCTATACATGATATGCTGTTTTACCTGTTGATTTATTAAAAATGCACATTTTCATACTAGCCACATAGTAGTTACAGCACATGGCATAGTAGCTAGTAACACTTGCTATAGAATCAGACTGCCTATGTCCATAACTTAGCATTTCTTGATAGCTGTGTGACCTTGGATGAATTATTTTTCTCACTCTCAAGTAAATCATCTTTAAAATAGGGATGAGAATAGTACCTCTCTCATGGGGTTGTTGTGTAGGTACAATAAGACATTCCATGGTCATTCCTTAGAATAGTGTCTAGCACATTAAGTGTATGTGCTTGACAAATATTAATAACTTTTACTTGTATGTATGTAGAAGTCATTTTTAATGGTTATGCAGTATGCCATTATAAGAATGTACCATATATATTTAAATAATCTCCTACTGATAGACATTTAAGTTGTTTCCACGGAGGCAATGCTTTTAAATGTAAGAGCAAGGAAGGGTGATAAAATCATTTATACAGTTTTGATTCATGAAAAACTATGACACTGACTTTTAACATCAACTTCAAAACCACCCCTTATATTAATATCCCCACTGCTTAACTCCAAGAGTTTAATTTGTACATCAGGAGAAAATGTTTATTGGGCTGTGTGATTGCCTATACCTACTATCCCCCACCCCAAATGATAAATCTAGAATTAAGGCAATGGTGAGAATTTTCTCTTCCACACTGACTTCATCACCACAGTGGGGGTCTTAAGCTGATCTATCTTCTTGGCATACAGTAATAGAAAACCATGATAGCGAGAAACTCACACTTCTAAGAAGTGCAAGTTATTTATATTAAATCAGTACAAAAACCCCGAAATATTTCTATCTAAGGTTTCTCAGCCAGTTCTGTGGTGGTGATGTGGGGGCGGAGGGTGCCTAAGGCCTTGGGTTTTCAAGGAAGCCTAGGTGGAATATCCATTCCAGCTGTCTATCACTTCATCTCCTATATCATTTTTTGTTATAAAGCTAAACTTTAGAGCTGGATATAGGTACTCCAGAACATTAACAAAATACAACCAGAAATTTGTATTTCTCAATCAAATCACTGTGGTTTAGACAGCTTATTGGAAAGATTCATAAACATTTACCACTGTTGAAAAGAAATACCACCCCCAGTCAGATCCAATTGATCTAGCCTTCATAGGACATGAAAATTTGGAATAAAACTTTTTAGTTAATAACTAAATCTGATGCATTCACAACACAGCAACCTCTTACAGAAAGTAAAGATCTCATTATCAGGGGCAATCAAGTGTCACTTTATTCAGTTTTCATGCAACAATTAATTCATATGTGCCCAAAGAACTGAAGAGGCATGTTATATTAAATCTAAAATCATTCAACCTACCGCTGAATCAAACCTTTGGTTGGTATATATGTTCTACTCCCAGAAAAAAAAAAATCTAAGCCTAAGTAATTCCCAAAAGGATCTACTACCATTATTTACACTATATAACTTATATACATAGAGAATTTGTTTTTAGACACAAAGCAAACCATGATGATGATTTCTGTAATAGAAGTCTTACCTGTAAACACTAAAGTCTACATTGTGGCCCATACATTTTAAATATGTTATCCTACTGGATGGCATTGTGTCAGATGTTATAATTTAGTATATTTATTTTAAACCAAATGATGATTCATTTTTACTATGTAGATTTCAGGTAATCACATATGTTTGTGTAGTTTAATTACCCAAAGGTATTTTTCACTTGAATTTCAAGTCTCAAGCCAGTATATCTATGACGATAAGTGCTATTATTATATTGAATAGCATGAGCAGGGTAGAATCTATCTTCAATTTAGAATACTGAATTCTCTAGATGAATAAACACTGGTATACAAAGGCTAAAACAAGAAGTACAGATATGTATATTTAGCTATGATTTCCTCTACAGGATGAGAATGTCTGATCATGCCAGACTTTTTTAAATGTACTGTCCAATAAGCTTTTAACATTTTCTTCACATAATCTTTCAAATTTACAAATATAATTCACAATGAACATTTTTTAAAAACTAAACTTAATGATTAAAAACCTAGAGCATTCTTATTCTTATGTTCTTATGTGAAGTTAAATTCTTATTCTATTTTCAACTTAAAAAGAGAGAGAGCCAATGTAGCATCCTCTATGAAACATTTGTAGGACAAAAGCAATAGGCTTTGTTCTTCAAAAGTTTAGACATAGAATGCATTCTAAAGACAGAGGGAAGCCTGAGAAAACTTAAGATAAATGTAATGCTGAATTATCAGAGAGCAAATATCTCTTCTTTTAACGATCCGGATTCTCCAACAGGTAAAAACATATTGAGCAATCTCTTAGCTACAATATCAAAATGCACTGAGAGATCTTATCTAAGTTCCAAAGTCTATAATTTAATGACCGTGTAATCCTGCACAAGTTACTTCCTCTCTCTAGAAGTCACTTTTCTCATCTCAAAAATGAGGATAAAAATAGTCGTTATCTCACTAGATTATTAGAAGGATTAAATGAGAATATAAAGTGACTTAGCATAATAATTGCCTCAATAACCGTGGCTTCCTGCTAACTATTCACACATTTACATATGCATAAACCCATACCTACACATACACACACACACACACACACACACACACACACACAGATATATCTAAACACAGAAAGAGAAAGAAAAAGGCCAGTGTTAGTGATTTTTGACTTTGAACAAAACGGTTCTCAATATTTTAATATATGTCTGCTATTTTGTTAAATCTTGGAATAATTTGGTCAGGTGTGGTGGCTCACATCTGTAATCCCAGCACTTTGGGAGGCGGAGGCAGGTGGATCACCTGAGGCCAGGAGTTTGAGACCAGCCTGGCCAACATGGTGAAACCCTGTCTCTACTAAAAATACAAAAATTAGCTGGGCATGGTGGTGGATGCCTGTAATCCCAGCTACTTGGGAGGCCGAGGCAGGAGAAATGCTTGAATCCAGGAGGCAGAGGCTGCAGTGAGCTGAGATCGTGCCACTGCACTCTAGCCTGAGCCACAAGAGCGAGACTCCGTCAAAAAAAAAAAAAAAAAAAAAAAAAAAAACTTTGTTTAATTCTTAATTTATGGTATTATTATAGTTAATTTTTACACTTCCATTTTAAATAGACTGTTGTGTAAATAAAATAGTACTAAGATCCTGTATAATGTTATTTCTGCATTTCCAACTTTCACACTAGAGAAGTTGCCAGGCTTTTCTATAATTCTAAAAACCTAAAATGTGCCAGGTAGTATCAGAATGGCATGAAGTTTAACAAAGCAATGAACCAAAGATTTCCAACATATACTTTTGGACAAAACAGTGAAATATATACTGGAGATAAGGCCCTCAGACTTTCATATCCTTTATCCATCCAATTTCTCTATTAAGTAATCTTGGTACCACCATGATAAAAACAAAATGGTCATTTTGCCTAAGAATTTTTTAAACTTATTTTTATAGTGGCTCTCTTAATGATTTATGTTTCAACAATTGTTGTAATATTTTTGGAAAAAATAGTAGGGATTAGCTCTCTGCCTTACTAGTAGCAAACATGCTACCAATATCAAATCACTAAATGTCTACTATCACATAGCACCAATGATAAAATACTACTTGGCATTAAAAAATAATGAAATCCTGTTATTTGCAGCAACATGGATAGAATTGGAGGTTATTATGTTAAGTGAAGTAAGCCAGGAACAGAAAGAGAAACATGACATGCTCTCAGTCATATGTGGGAGCTAAAAAAGTTGACCTCATGGAGGTAGAGAGTAGAATGATAGTAACCAGAGGCTAAGTAGGCTGTTTGTGGTGGGGGAATGGAGAGGATGAAGAGAGGTTGGTAAATGGGCCTTAACATACAGCTGGGTAGAAGGAATACATTCCAATGTTCCATAGCAGACCAGAGTGACTACAGCTAACAACAATTATTGCATATTTCAAAATAGCTTGAAGAGAGGACTTGAAATGTTCCCAACACATTGACATGATAACTACTCAAGATGATGGCTAAACTGAATACCCTGACTTAATCATTACACTGTCAATGTGTGTAAAAAAAATACCACCTGTAACCCATAAAAAGGTACAAATACTATGTATTACTTTAAAAAATTAAAAAAGAATCACTAATGGCTTAACAATCTTGCTTCTCAAAGTAGAGTGCTATGCCAATGTAAAGAGAGGTCTTCAGGGAGAGTCGTCTGCCTTTGTCCTTTGCTTTTCTTCAGTATTTTAATTAATTAATTAATTAAGACATTAAAAAGGTCAAGGAAAACTCGTTTAACAGCAGTTTGCATAGACAAAAACTGCCTGCTCTAGTTCCCCACAAGCTCCTTATTACCCAGCATTGTGACATAGTTCTAAACACAGTAACATACTATAAAATGATATTTAATATAAATGTTAAATCTAGAAAAAAGCACTAGCTGGATGATCATTTATTGTGAGCTGTTAAAGAGAGATTCCAATCATTAAAAAAAAACTATGAATGCCAACAATAGTGGATTGATCAAATAAATTATGGTCTATTCTGTATTTTAAAACAATGTTGATGAATATGTATTGACATAAAAACAAATTCAAGATGGAGCAAGTGAAAAAAAGATTCAAAACATTATGCACATTTTTATTCCATTACAAAAATAATAGAAATAAACACATCTCTCCTCTGTCTTACTTGCTGCCCTTCACCTTTCTCTCCATTTATACACAGAGTAACAAAAGGTTTGGAACGCAAAACATGCTTGCTAACACTGAGTAGCTCTAAGGGAATTAGATATTCTGAATTTTTTTCTCATGTATCCACACATTTTAATTTTCCAAAAGAGAAGACACATTGTTTCTGTAACACAGACAAAAATTTAAATGAGTAAATCTTGTACTACTAGAAAAACTGGCTTTAGTCTAAGTGTTTTTCAATTATTAAAAAACTGTGATATTTTCTCTCACCTATTGGTTATAATGTATTACTTAAAATTATAGTCAAGGACTAAATAGCTTCCTTATAAATGACCATAAAGGTCAAATCTTAAACAAAAGAATCAAACTATTAGTAAAATTAGAAGAAGAATCTATCAACATGATACAGAGAACAATAATATAGTGAAGAGTGAAATAAGGTATCCACTAAGTGCTAATTAGTTACAATGATCACCAGTCACCTCCTGACTTAATATAGTCTCTAAAACATAAAAACAGTAAAAAAGGAACCTATCAATACATGATGAGGAGAATATTTGATGAATACACAAATACTGTAGTGTATAGCCACACCAGACTTTCTGCCATGAAGTTACCTACTGGAAGCATTCCTTCAACAATCTAGTGTGACAAGAGCTCTTAGATTCAGAAGATATGGGTACTATGATTACAGAGACAGCATCACTGTGAAATTACCCATCAAAAATACTTGCTTTCATTCTTTCATTACATTCTCTCTCTCTCTCAGTAAGATCCAAGAAACAAAAGGTAATCAGATCTTCAATGCCCACTAGGAGGGCTCCTTAGGTTCAACTGAATGTGCAAATTCACAGGACAACTATAGGCCATCCTGAGCACCTGTCCACCCAGAATGTTACAGAACAAGAACCAATGCATGTTGCACAGGGCAGTATCAGGTATTCCTCTTCTGCAGGAGTCTCTGCAAAAATCCAAGTAGTGGTTCACACAGCTATCTGGGAGCTTTTTTTCCTGGCCTCTTAGATCACGGCTTAGGTACAACTTGAGATTTACATCAAGCAGGTGAAGGAGCTGCACTGACCTAGAGGCTTCATGCCCCACCAGAGCCAATATCTCTTGTAACAACTCAATGGCCACAATTGCCAGAATCAAGGGACATGTCCACTTATAAGTCACCACATACAGAGGCCCAAAGATATGGCTTCCTGCCAGGTGTTTGTAATGCTACTAGTTCAGATGAAGTTTACCAATTAGAGGTCATTTCTACCATGAGCAATGCTCTCTAGTAACATAGTTGACATACTACCCTTATCAGATTACCAAGGAAACACAGCTAGAGTTAAAAGAAGGTCAACTTCTCATGCTGAAGGAAAAGATTTTGTTAAAACTTTTGCCCACACAGGGCAATATGCCTTTTTATAGCATTGGTAAGAGTTGAGATAAGAATGACCATTCAGTTACTATGAGATGTTAGAAGCCAGCTTAGGGCATGGGGCTATGGGTAGGGAGAGAATAGGAGGCTGGGGATAATGTAAGGCAAGGGAAATGAATTGAAGAAAATTTTCTTGTAACACTGAACAACATCTTATTTCTACTTGTTTTAATTCTAGGTAGCAGTTTAATAAAAATAGATCTAAATGTGTGGTTTTTATTTTGTAAGCAAGTAGTTAGAGTGAGGTCCTAGAATATTTTATTTAAATAATTCATCTATAATGAATCTATAAAATACAGATTTACCTCTTGAGCCTTAGAGGTATCAGAACTTAAGAAAATTTTATGTCTTGGCAAATAAAATGTTTACTAAAATTTTAAAGTTTTTTTTTAGCTTGTTCTGTCTAATGATAATTTGTAAAGAAAATCAATTATGACAAAAATATCTTAGTTATTATTGTTACTAACAATTGCTGAGTGGCTCTAAACTGGAGTTCAAAATGGTTCTTTGATGTAGATACATTTAAAGGTCATAGATATTTCAATGTCTAATACAGTGTGTGGTTCAGAGTGGGTGCTCAACAGAAGTGCTGAATTGATGAACATTCAGAAACTGTACTTTTGCATTCTATTTTGCACAGCCATTACATATATAAATCCAAACTTTATAAGTATCAATTAATGTTTCTTAGCATTAACCAGAATGGACATAGCTAACCTTAAATCTACACTCAGTTCAACAAATACTTACTGAACACCTCTATGTGCCATGCTCTGTTGTAGGTACTGGGAACATCACTTTTGCTTTCCAAGTCTTCTCCCAAAATTCTAATACAATGACAGAGAGTATAAAATTGGATGGGTGCACTGAAGAATAAGAAAATAAGTCTTTCTGACAGGATGTCTAGGCCAAATCTTAACGTAGAATGAGACAAGCGCAGGTAAGTGAAGTACATTCTGCACTGAAGAAAGAGCTTGAGCAAAAGTGTTGAGGTGAAAAAAAACATGGTGGCTGGGCGCAGAGGCTCTTGCCTGTAATCCTAGTACTTTGTGAGGCTGAGGCAGGTGGATTGCCTGAGCTGAAGGGTTCAAGACCAGGCTAGGCAACACAGTGAAAAGCGACTGTATTAAAATACAAAAAATTAGCCGGGCGTGGTGGCATGCGCCCAGATACTCAGGAGGCTGAGAGAGGAGAACTGGGAGGCACAGGTTGCAGTGAGCTGAGATCATGCCATTGCACTCCAGCCTGGGAGACAGAGCAAGACACTGTCTCAAAAAAAAAAAAAAGAAAAAAGAAAGAAAAGAAAAAAATGGTATATGTGGTAGATATAAAAACAGTTTAGTATTGCTGAAGAAAACACAATACTATAGTGAGGAAGTAAGAAAAGATGAGGCCTCATCAGGAGATAAATATAAAATATTTACCCAGTAAAACAATGGTATACATTTATTATTGATTGATTGATTGACTGACTGAGATAGGGTCTTGCTCTGTCATCCAGGCTGGATTTGGAGTGCAATGGTGTGATCTCAGCTCACGTCCACCTCCTCCTCCTGGGCTCAGCCTCCCAAGTAGCTGTGATGACAGGCACACACCACCATGCTCGGCTCATTTAAAAAAAAAAAAAAAATTGGAGACATGAAGTCTCACTATAATATTGTCCAGGCTTGTCTTGATCCCCCTGCCTCTGCCTCCTTAAGTGCTGGGATTACAGGTGGAAGTCACTGCACCTGGCCCAACAATGGCATTTAAAATTAGTGCTTATAAATCTACTCAGTGAAAATAATGCTAGAAATGTCCCTTGTCTCCTCCTCAACCTGAGACTTTAATAATATCATAAGTTTAATTTTAGAACATACAAATTACAGATATGTCTTATTAACTACACATCAGTTAAATGTAGAGTTCATCTTTTTAGCTTTGTTTTGTATATATTCCAGGCAATGAACATAAATAATCTTCCTACCTTTAAGAAAGTTCACATGAGGCTCAGAGTTTAGTGTTTTCTACTGAAAAGTCTATAATTCACAGAATATCAAACTTCAGCATTTTATTTTCTGATGTTCCTATTCCCTACTTTCCATGTCATCTATGGTTTACATGATAGGCAGTCATTAACTTCAACACATTCAACTTTGAAGCAACTCATATGATCTTTCATTAAACTATGATATCCTATATTAATTTCCTTTTCTGAGTTTGATTTTTCTGACATATTTTGCTGAATGATGATTTCAAATGCTCATATTACTGCCTCTGAGCTGTTACTGTTAAAGGAAATAGTCTGGTTTCCACCACACGACAGAGCATGCTCAAAAGCTAGGACAACACAGAAGCATCTCACAAACTCATGGGTTTGCTCTCCTAACTGAACCTATGGTTCACACAGGTCTACTGGTCCAGCCTCCTCCAATATTAAAGCTGTTTTCACAAAATGTTCCTCCCCCTCCTACCTTAACAATGCTGGGAAATACCAGGCTATTTGAAGACAGAAGAGGCTCATCACAAAGACTGAAAAGATCTGCTAGGCCCCTCTTGATGCATGGCCCAGAGGAAAGCAGAAATGGTTTGCCTTTCCCTGAGTACTACCCAAGGGGTTGGGCTTACATATTTAAGACTGTGGATAAAGTCAGCAGCTATCAAACCCCTAATCTTCCTTTCAGAAAGTGATAATTATAAATTTATTATCTCCGGATGCTGGCTGTGCAACTCCATCTCTATCAAACTCCAAAGCAGGGAAGAATCTCCCCTACCTACTCGTGTACGGGGCCTGAAAGAAGTAGGACACAAGCAGGAACCATAATTTTAGGAAGTGAGTGTAATACATAATTTCAGCTCTCAGGTATGTTATCAGAAATACATTAATATACAAGCAGTGGGCTAGGCTGGGCACGGTGGCTCAAGCCTGTAATCCCAGCACTTTGGGAGGCCGAGATGGGCGGATCACGAGGTCAGGAGATCCAGACCATCCTGGCTAACACGGTGAAACCCCGTCTCTACTAAAACTAATACAAAAAACTAGCCGGGCGAGGTGGCGGGCGCCTGTAGTCCTAGCTACTCGGGAGGCTGAGGCAGGAGAATGGCGTAAACCCGGAAGGCGGAGCTTGCAGTGAGCTGAGATCCGGCCACTGCACTCCAGCCTGGGCGACAGAGCGAGACTCCGTCTCAAAAAAAAAAAACAAAAAAAAAAAGTAGTGGGCTATATACAAGAAAAACTGTCAAGATTGTAAGTATTCTGTTTTTCATACATCAATTACTAAAGAAATAGAAGAAGGAAAGAAGAAAGGTTAGGAAGAAGAAAGTTAAGAAATAATGAAGGGGAAGAAAATGAGCCAATATAAAGCCTCCAATTATTTTTCGGGAATCTATCTTAAAGTTATTGCTCCTTTAATTCATTTGTCACTTGAGTAAGAGAAGATTGATTTCAGGTGTAAGGATTGATGGGCCCTAGACAAAATAATTAATAGCTGGGATTGGGCAGGGTTGGGCCTGGGAGAATTGGTTTGCCTCACAGAGAGGTATCTAACAGCCAAATTAGAGTATCCAAGGGGTTATGAAGAATATAGCTCTGATCCAGGATACTACCAGTTTCTAGATAATCTAATCTGGTAGAAGGCACACTATGGAAAGAATTTTTGTGAGTGGCGGTACTTAAAGACAGCTGGTGGGGGCCAGGCGTGGTGGCTCACGCCTGTGGTCCCAGCACTTTGGGAGGCCGAGGCGGGCAGATCACGAGGTCAGGAGATCGAGACCATCCTGGCTAACACGGTGAAACCCCGTCTCTATTAAAAATACAAAAAAATTAGCCGGGCATGGTGGCAGGTACCTGTGGTCCCAGCTACTTGGGAGGCTGAGGCAGGAGAATGGCATGAACCCAGGAGGCAGAGCTTGAAGTGAGCTGAGATTGTGCCACTGCACTCCAGCCTGGTGAAAGAGCGAGACTCCGTCTAAAAAAAAAAAAAAAAAAAAAAAAAAAAAAAAAAAAAAAGGTGGTGGGAATAGTATGTTTCCTTGAGATTCACCCTATATATGAAAGAGCAAGAGCATAAAGACTCCCTGCTTGGGTGTAAGAAGCTATAGTCCCACCAGAACTCAGGAAAAATAAGTTTGCTAGTATTATATTATCAATCTTCAATCTGAGCAAACAGGATGGCAATGGTAGGAGAAAACTACAACTTGTTGGCACTTATGGACTCAACATAGGCACCTGATTACCGGACTAAAAACAGATTAATCCCCATCCAAGAAAAGGATTATTAAATACCTTGACTCAGGAACAAGTTGGGTAGAGTCCAACCTGTCGGTTTTCAATATCAAAGAGCTTAGATATTGGAAAATAAGAAAGAAGCAATATTATAACTGGTATATTAACAGGCTTTTCAGGATGTGTAAATTGTACAGTGGGGGGAAGGGCCACCAATATGAAGGCCGCTAAGATCTCCACTAAAAAAAATAAGTAAGTGAGCCCTTATTCACATAGGCAGTGTCATCCAAGATATGCTTAGCACAGGAGTCAGCAAACTAAGCCCTGCTGCCTGTTTTTGTATTTAAAAAAAAGTTTTCTTGGAAAATAGCAATGCCCATTCATTTATGTATTGTCAATAGCTGCTTTTGCACTAAAAAAGCAGAGTTGAGCCAGGTTCCTAAGGTAAAATGTTTACTATCTGGCCCTTTACAGAAAAAGTGTGCTGACCCCTGCATTAGAGTAATATAATCTGGAAAGAATCCTAAGGATTCCCAACTTCCATCTCTGTCATTTATTTTATTTCTATTTCTCAGGTCAATTAAAATTTGGATTTTTTCACAAGCAAAATTTATACTAAAATGAAGAAAATAAATGAGTAAAGATACTGAAATCTCAGGAAAGACACAAATTCAAAACTAATAACTTAAACTGTGATGAAGCTGCATTTGTACTCAACCCATCCACAATTCCTAAAGGAAATTATAAAATGAATATGTACCTCAACTTTATTGAAAAACACTTGTGTTTTATTAATTAATACTCAAGAGGAGATATCATTATTAACAACGTTTTTATTTGAATACTAAAACAAAGAGGTTAAGTGAACTGTTTCACAAACTGGGTCATAGATCTCAAGGAATCTGCAAATATGTACTGAGAAATTTTGGCATTCTCCAAGATAATTTATAATTATTTTTCATCTTGGTTGTACTTTATTGTGTTAATGAGGATGGTGGTTATAGCTATGTAAGAAATATAAGAAACTGTATTTACATTTGGTTAATACCACTATATACATTTTTAAGAAACTTTCTAGAAAAAGAGTGAGATTTTTCTTTCTTTTAGAGTTGTAAATACAGCAGTAAAATCTGAGAAATCCATATAAGAGTATGTTGGCAAAGAAAAGAGAAATAACATCCAAAGAATCACACCACCATGGTTAATGAAACTCAGAAGCGATTTTATGATTCAAAAACTATCAATTATTAAAACTTCCTAAATCAAAGTTCAAACAAGATATTTAATCACCTGTAACAGTAATCACACATATGCCAAAAAAAATTCAGAAAACATTGTTAACTTGAAGTTAAAACAAAATGACTTTAGCAAATTTTTTACATTACACTGAGCTTGTAGAATATAAACAGTTAAGAGCTTATTATGCTTAAGTTATCAAATATAATACATAAAATTACATACATTCTAAAGGCATGTTAAGCAACTTCATTTATACTATTATGTTATTATACATTATGATACTATTACAAACTTTTTACATTTATTAATTTACATTTTGAATAAAGAATATAACTGTTTTCAAAGTAGAAACCTTGTAGTTTTTTACTTTTTACAAATTAAGATTGTAGGGATTACTGTCAAACTTTAGTATCTTGCAGCTTTCCTCTGACAGGAAAAAAAAAAGCTAAAATGATACATGTATATACATACATGTATGTATACACATATTGTTACATCTATTCATCTTAAGGTTAAGATGGCAACAGAAAGAGAATTAGTTGAACAATTCTATAATAATTCTGCTTTCAATCTAATATGTAAACAAAATGGGAAAACATTTTCAGACATCATGACAATGCAATGTTCTCTATGCATACTATATAATACATCCTTACATATTTATGAATAAAAAATTAAGCCCTCTATAGATGTAAAAAAAACAAAGTACACGAATATATATTTTACTCAAACAAAAGGAAATAAAAATGCAAAAAAAAAAAACCCCATGGGAAATATTTAATATCCTGAGGACCTGAAAAAATTAAAATTAAAGATTTTAAAGAGGAGAAAATCTAAAGCGTTCAATGATACAGTCTAGACATTCTGATATACTGCCAGCTGGGATAGATAAATCAACTTCACTTTTCTTAAAAATTATGTTTATGATATGAATCAATAGCTTTAAAAGTTTTCATAGACTGATGCAAGAATTTCATTTTCAAGAATTCTAGTCTATGGAAATAGAGATGTTGACAAAGTATTACACACACAGACATACAGACACACACACACTCACTGCTGTAGTATAATAATGAAATACTGTAAACAACATAAGGCTCAACATTAAGGGAATGGCTAAGTAAATTATGATGTATACATATAAAGAAATATTACATTTGACAACTTTTAATAACATGAAAATATATTTATGATATGGTAGATTTCCCCTTTTAAATGAGTAAGAAAAACTAGATGCACAATATGTCAATTACATAGGGGGGAAGGGTTGGGACAAGGGTAGAGAAAAGACAAAGAAACATGCCAAACTCTTCTAATTTTAAATATTTCCTAGATTTGCTAAAGTGAGCATGAAGTGGACTTAAAAAGAGAAACACTAAAAGAAAAACAGAAATGGCCACTGAGCGACTGATCATTTGAATGCTATTACCAATTACTTATAATTACAATAATCTTATCTATCATTGAGACTTAACATCATGAACAGGAAAGCAGGGTTATGAAAAAGGGGAAGAACATTTTGTAAAGGAGTAATGATCAAAATAAAATCCTCTTTGATTATAAACTCAGAAAAATAAAAAGTCAGTAATAATTATTTGTATTTGATTTTTAAATACCTTGACAGAATGAAACTGCAAAATCTATTTCAAAAAATGACTCACTCTGGGATTGGGAAAACTTTTTACAATGGAGAAGAAAATGTATGAGAAAGAATATGAAGAATAAAATAAGGGATAAATAGCATCAGCACCAGAATTAGTCCTATCTAACTTTTTAACAATCTTACTGGAAACTTATAAAGCCTCTTTGGTAAGCTAATGAACAGACAGTGAAATGGTCAGGCGATGAGATAAACAGCAGCATTATCTCTAATTCTGTTGTGATAAACAGCAGAAATATCTCTGTGAAGAGTGGCAAAAATCATACATATGATTTGACTAAAGTAAGGCATTTAGGGAGAAATGGCAAAAATATATTTACAGAACAAAATAATCATACCCTATCAGTCACTATAAAAAAAAAAAAAAGGAAACTTGAAAGTAATTGTTTTTTCCATTTCGCTTGTGAAGTCCTGTTTAATTGTATAACAAAATTTTGGGTATTTTTAAGAATACTTAAAAAAGTAAGTATCTTTTAAGTTTTTTTTTTTTTTTTTTTTTTTGAGACAGAGTCTCGCTCTGTCACCCAGGCTGGAGTGCGGTGGCCGGATCTCTGCTCACTGCAAGCTCCGCCTCCCGGGTTTACGCCATTCTCCTGCCTCAGCCTCCCGAGTAGCTGGGACTACAGGCGCTCGCCACCTTGCCCGGCTAGTTTTTTGTATTAGTTTTAGTAGAGACGGGGTTTCACCGTGTTAGCCAGGATGGTCTCGATTTCCTGACCTCGTGATCCGCCCGTCTCGGCCTCCCAAAGTGCTGGGATTACAGGCTTGAGCCACCGCGCCCGGCCCTTTTAAGTTTAAATATGTCACTATATTTTGGAATATGTGAGAGCAGTTCATGTCTCAGTTAGGTCCTGAAATAATCAGTTTACAATGTATACAACCATGAAAGCAGACAAGTACAATTAACCTTCACTACTGTGGTAAGGAAACATATGGTGAAAATTTATCAAGTGTCACAAGAATGAATGATAAAATCTGGTTTTTCTTACAAAACATATAATTAAAAGATACATAAAGTATCCCTCTCCAGTGAGACTTTTCTTTTTTTTTCTTTGAGACAGTGTCTCACTCTGTCACCCAGGCTGGAGTGCAATGGGTGTGTTTAAAGCTCATTGCAGCCTTGACCTCACAGGCCTCCCAAATATCTGGGACTATAGGCCTGCACCACCATGCCTGGCCTTTTTTTTTTTTTTCTTTTTTTTTTTTTTTTTTTTCACTTTTTGTAGAAACAGGGTTTCACCATGTTGCCCACGGTGCTCACAAAGTACACTCAGGACATCCACCTGCTTCGGCCTCCTAAAATGCTGGGATTACAGGCGTAAGCCACCATGCCTGCCTCCAGTGAGACATTTTTAAGGCATGACTCCATGCATTTGAAGCTTCCAAACACCCAAAAGACTCTCACAAGTCACCAATAACCAAGATCCTCCCCGATCCTGTGCTAGAGAAATCCTTAAAGGAACTAGAAGAATTTCCTTTGACATTTCTTTTTTCTTTCTTTCTTTTTTTTGTTTAGACGGAGTCTCGCTCTGTCGCCCAGGCTGGAGTGCAGTGGTGCGATCTTGGCTCCCTGCAAGCTCCGCCTCTCGGGTTCACACCATTCTCCTGCCTCAGCCTCCAGAGTAGCTGGGACTACAGGTGCCCGCCACCACGCCCGGCTAATTTTTTTTTTTTTTTTTTTTTGTATTTTTACTAGAGATGGGGTTTCACCGTGTTAGCCAGGATGGTCTCGATCTGCTGACCTCGTGATCCGCCCGCCTCAGCCTCCCAAAGTGCTGGGATTACAGGCGTAAGCCACCATGCCCCACTTCCTTTGACATTTCTTAATTGAAAAATAATTTTTAAATGTATTTACATTCAGTTTATTAAATAACATTTTAATTATGCTACTATATTTACATGGCTAACTTAACAGTAACTTTCCAGTAAACTAATGCATTGAGGTAAAATTGTTTTACTGTATATAAACTTAACAGTAGAGGTAATAGCAGTAGGACAGGAAAGTTCTTTACAGGCTACCAGTACTAAATTACTAAGTGTGTATATTTCTTGTATATGTAGAAACTAAGTAGAAAACTTTTTTTTTAATTGGCAGAACCAGCTTTCACACATTCAAAAATATTTTCATATTAAAAAAGCCATTGCCAACACTTCAGTTAAATATGTATTTATAAATGATGTTAGACTATATGCAAACTACAGAAATAGATACATGACTTTTATAAAAGCAAATAATATCACAATAAACAATTTGTACAAAGTACTTGTCAGCGTTCTTCATCTAGAAGTCTTTGTTCTGTTGTTGCCTCTAAAATATCAGCAACATCACAAAGGTACATGTGCAAGTAAGTAGATACTGTAAAAAAAACTATATGCAAGCTTTTCATTGATGTACTCACTTATCCATCAAATACACTTCATAAAACACTTTCATTGTGTTCCAATGACAATTTCCAAACTCAGATGTCCAAAAGAAGTTCTGATCAAGCTCATATAAGGCCCCTATGTTCTTCTGGAATGCCATGTTTAATACGCAAAAAAAATGCATTCTGGCAGGAAGTGTTTAAATTAGTAATTCAAGCATACTTTTTGCTTAACAGACATTTTTAAAGCAAATCTTTTAAAGTCCGACAGAATTAAATAATAAAATCTATTTGAGGAAACTTCAAGCACTTTTTCTGTCCTACATAGTCGTTAGCAATAATGGAAAAATAGGAGATAGAGTCAAACTTTATAACACTTTGCTCAATTATTTTTAATGAAGTCATTAAAGAGAAATGACAGTGGAGAATATTAAGTAGTAAACAACTAAGAGCCTCAGAAAACCTCTTTTTTTAAAAAAGCATTTGCAATGCAAATAAATAAAAGCAATCTGGAAAGTCAAAAAAAAAAATTCACCTATTAGGGCATGTTAAGCAACCCATGGTCTAAACTTCCTTCTTAATAAGATCGCAAATACTGAAAAAAGATCAACAGAAGAAAAATTTAAGTATAAAGCGATGAGATAGATTTGAATTCCGGCTCTTCCCATTTACTAGCTAAGGAATATTGAACAATTCAATTTAACATTTCAGTACTGGATTTATTATCTGGAAAAGATGGACATTACCTAATTTGTAGGGTTTCTGTGAGTATCCAAGGAATAGTGCCAAGGGAAAGTATTCATCGAAAGTTTAAATGCTACATAAATGTAATACGTATTATAAGAAGAAAGTAAGGGCAAGGGGAAATACAAAGAAAACAATGCAGACCCAAAATGAGGTAAAGGGTAGGGAGGTGAGAAATTTTGAAAAACACACTATAAAAACAGTATTCATTGTGAAATTTAAAGTATTCAAATGTACAGGGTAAAAAACATCATTCTTGAAATAATGTCTTTTGGAATAAATTATGAATCACATTGGAGATTTTAATATCTGTTCTTTAAAAATCAATAAACTTGAACCAGATTTACACTAGTGCTTATTGCATGTCCCAGAAAGCAAAAGCAAACAAATTATAAAGCAGCAATAAAACAGCAACAACTCAGTCAGTTTTTAGAATCTAACTTTATTGTTTTTAACTAAGAAAAGAATTTTGTGGACATTCTCTGCATGCAGCTGCTAAACTTTAAGATCTCAGGTTCAAGGGAAGAAACCCAAGTAATGAGAGTACTGCACAGTCATTTGGTTAAATTACAAACCCTAAAGCATATTGTTGTGGGGTTTTCTAGCACACTCAATTTAAAATTGGAAAAAATTAATCCTAGTATTGCAGTATGGGTTTCTAAGAATTATAATCGTTCTACTAATTAAGTAACAAGGTCTTCATACAGTCCACATTCCATGACTACAATGCCATTAAATGTACATAGAAATCAGTAATAAAAAAAGATATCCTCACAGGCTTGGGGCAAAAACACTTCTAAAGAACTCAGGAGTCACTGAAAAAAAATCACAATAGAAATTAGAAGACACTTATAAAAAAAATAAAAACCTTATATAACAAAGCCTGTGAAATATAGCTAAAGCAGTACTAAAAGGATAATTAATGGCCATAAGTACTTAAAAGTTTAAAAAGACAAAAGGCTGAAAATTAATGAGAAAGTATATAAATTTAAAAGTTAAAAGTCAGCAGAATATACAATGAATAAAGCAAAATTAAAATGTGGAAGGCAGAAAAGACAGTTACAAAAATAAATGAAATAGTAAATAGCATACAATAGAAAATGTCAGTAATAAAAAAAGTGGTTCCTTTTCAAAAAGATTAATAAAATTGCTAATCTTATTATAGGGTTATTCAAGAACAAGAGAAACATTAATAAAAAATATTAAATATTTAAAATGAAACAACAAATAATGCATACATTAAACATACAAGAGTATATTAAGAACTTTATACCAATGAATGTGAAAACACAGATGACTTAGATGAATTCACAGAAAAATACAATGTATTATCTAAAGAATAAACTGAGACTCTAAATAATCCTTTGACAACTAAAAAAAAAAAAAATTACATCAAAAGTTAAAAATGCTCACACACACACAAAAAGCAACCTTGATAGGTTATAGATGAATTTCACTGTGCATTCAAGAAACACAATTCTAATCTTATACAAAACTTCCAGAGAACAGAAAAAAGGTATAAACTCAACTCATTTTTTAAAAAGGGCAATTACAGGCCAATCTCACTTCCTGAACAGAAATGCAAAATGCCAAAACTAAACATTTTTAAACTAATCCAGAAAGTCTAAAAAATGTAACTTGACAAAGTCTGTTTGGGTTAAATTTAGGAAATCATATAAATATAATTCACTACATTAACAAATTAAAAGAGAAAAAACTATACAGTCATCATCTCAATAAACACATTTAATATAACTCAATATTTGTGTATGATATAAACTTTTATACAAAAATTAGAACTTTCTAAATATAATAAAAGGCATCCACAAGAAAAAAAGAGTAATAATTAAAGGCAACACCTGGAATGTATTCTTTTTATGATTGGCAACATTACAAGAAAATGCTCATTATCAGCACTGTAGATTCTAGCCCACAAAAAGCCAAAAGAAGAAATAAAAGGCATAAGGTTTGGAAAAGAGCAAACAAAAGCATTATTATTTGCTGAGAATGATCATCTCTTTTAAAAATACCCAAGAATCCACAAATAAGTTATCAGATTTAAAAAGAATGTTTAGTAAGCTTTCTAAACAAATACATAAAAGACAAATGTACAAAAGACAACTGCATTTGTTTATATAAGCGAGCGGTAGAAAATGAGTTTTAAAGTACCAAGACTACACATAAGAAAGTTACAAGGAAGATTTCAAAACTTCAAGAGACATTAAAGTAGAGTAAAATATAAGGAGAGGTATTCCATGGTCTTGGACATAAAATTAAATTATAATAATTAGATCAATTCCAATCCAAATCCCCACAAGATTTCTTACAGAACATGCCAAACTGATTATCAAATTTCTAACATGTGACATGTCTTACATGATCAACTACCAAGACCTACCTAAACTTACAGCGATTAAGGAAAGTTTTAGAACTACCTCACCAATGCAACACAATAGTCAGTTCAGAAGCTGACCCACACACTTATGGAAATAAACTATAAGACCAAGGAGCCACTGAAAATCAATGGTAAAGAAAAACCTATTCAATAAATGACCAGGCAGGCGCAGTGGCTCACGACTGTAACGCCAGCACTTTGGGAGGCCGAGGCAGGCGGATCACGAGGTCAGGAGATCAGGACCATCCTGTATAACACGGTGAAACCCCATCTCTACTAAAAATACAAAAAGTTAGCGGGGTGTGGTGGCGGGCGCCTGTAGTCCCAGCTACTCCGGAGGCTGAGGCAGGAGAATCGCCTGAACCCGGGAGGCGGAGGTTGCAGGGAGCCGTGATCGCACCACTGCACTCCTGCACGCCAGCCTGGGCGACAAAGAGAGACTCTGTCTCAAAAATAAAAATAAAAATAAAAATAAAAACCTATTCAATAAGCAATGAAGGGATCGTCAATCAAAGAAGGCAAAAATAATTAGATCCTTATCCCAAACACGGGAGGGAAATTTAATCAAGGTGCAGATGGGTATAAAGACCTAAATGTGAAAGATAAAGCTTTAAAACTTAGACAAACAAGAATTCTAGGAGACTTTCTTAAACACAACACACATACACACACACACACAAAATAAGATAATTTCTTCTAAGTTGAAATTAACTATTTCTATTTATCAAAGACACCACAAATCACAAATTTGGAGAAGACATTTGCAACACACTTACGAAGCAGATCCGTATCAGAACATAAAAAGAATCCCTAATCATCTAAAGTAGAATCATGAATGCATCATATACATATAAAAATATATTTATCTCACTAGCAATTGGGGAAATGTAAACTAAAATTATAAGATGCCATTTCACATCCATCACATGGCAAAATTTAAATCTAAAATGAGGGACATAAAAGCCAGGGATGGAGAAACAGCAAAACAATGGAAACTCTCATACTCTAATGGTGGGAATAATAATATTGACACAATAATTTTGGAAAACATAGTGAATTTATCCTGTAAAGTTTTACATAAGCACACACTGTGATCTTCCAGTTCCACCTAAACATACCCAAGGGTAGTGTTTCTCAAAGTATCCATTGTGAGCAAACTCTTGTTTTTCTTTCTTTCTAATCTTTTGCTAATTAATACTTGTGTAAAAATAGAGTGAAAATGAACTACTAAATTCTAGAATACTACATTTCTAAAATGACTGCAAAAGTGATCATGTGCTTGCATGTTGCAGCAACATGAAGTTGCCGTAAAATTTTCTAAAAAGTCTCAATATTTGTACCTATTTTGTCGCAGACCAGTGACAGCTTACAGATCACCACTGTGATCCATGGGACACATTTTAGAAAGTATTGTGCTAGAGCAGTGTTATCCAAAGAGCTTACTGTGATAAAAGAAATGTTCTATATCTACGTTGTCCGCTATGTCCACTGTCATATGTGGGCTATTAAGCACAAATAAAAGAGATGAATAACTAACTTTTAAAATTTCATTTAAATCAAATAAAATTTAAATATAAGTAGTGATGTATGGCTAGTGGCTACTGTTGCAGATAGTGCAGCCTCAGAGTAATTCTTGAACATATGCACCAAGAGAATTTATACATAATCAAAGAAGTTCATTGGATTACGCTGGGCACAGTGGCTCATGTCTGTAATTCCAGCACTTTGGGAGGCCAAGGCAGGAGGATCGCCTTGAGCTTAGGAGTTTGAGAAGCCTGGGCAACACAGGGAGGCCTTGTCTCTACAAAAACTAAAAATAAGCCAGGTGTAGTGGTGCCCACCTGTAGTCCCAGCTACTCAGCAGGCTGAGGTGGGAAAATCACTTGAGCCCAGGAGGCCGAGGCTACAGTGAGCTGTGATTGTGCCACTGCATTCTGGCCGGGATGACAAAGCAAAACCCTGTCATAGAAAAAAAAAAAGAAAGAAAAGAAAAGAAAGATAAAAAGATACAAAAAAAAAAGAAAGCGAAAAGAAAAAAACTTCATTGGATCAGTATTCCTAACAGCAAATAAATAAATAAATTTGAAATAACTCAAATGCCCATCACTAGTAGGATGGATAAATAGATTATAATGCATTTAAATAAAATGCTTCAAATCATTGAACATGAGCAAACTATAGCTACACATACCAATATATGTGTGAATCTCAAATAATAATACTGGGTGAAATAAGCCAGAGAATGCATACAGTGTAAGTCCCTTTATATAAATTTTATAAACAGGCCAAACTAAATATACTGTTAAAGATAAATAGACAATATAACTATTTTTTTAAAAAGCAAGAGATGATTAAACACAAAATTCACATTAGTAGTTACCTCTGGGAGGAGTCAAGCAGATAGGATAAGACAGCAACACAGGATAATAAAATGTTTATAGTCTCACTATTACGGTTATTACAGGTTCATAGATATTTATTTTATTATCAAACTTCAAAATTTACCATGTTGTGTATTTTATTTTGTATTAAATATTAGGCAATAAAATTTTTAATGTAATGCTAAAGTATTTTATAAAAACAGTGGTACTGAGACACAATTGTTATGAAAGAAAAGTGCATCATATAATGAAAAACGGGTCAATTCAATAAGAAGATATAACAGTTATCAACATATGTGCACCTAACAATAGAGCCCCAAAATACATAAAGGAAAAACTCACAGAATTGCAGGAGTTCAACAATAACAGCTGGCATCTTCAACACTCCCCTTTCGATAATGAACATACAAATCTAATAGAAGATAAGCAAGGAAATAGAAGGCTTGAACAACCCTATAAACTAATAGACATCTATAGGAGACCCCACCCCAAATAGCAGAATACACTTTTTTTTTTTTTTTTTTTTGAGATGAACTCTTGATCTGTCACCCAAGTTGGAGTGCAGTAGTTCGATACTGGCTCACTGCAACCTCTGCCTCCTGGACTTGTGACAGAATATGCATTCTTCTAAAGTAAATACACAGCATTTTCCAGGATAAGTCACATGTTTATGATATAGAAAACAAACACCAATATATTCTTTTAAAGTTTGAAACCAAACAAGTGGGTTTATCAGACTACATGGAATGAAATGAGAATTTAATAGAAGAAAACTTGGAAAATTCATGAATATGTGGAAATTCAACAACATACTCCTAAATAATCAATAGGTCAAAGAACAAATCAGAAGGAAAGTTAGATATACTTTGAGATAAATTAAGATGAAAATATAACATATGAAAACTTACAGTATGCAGAAAAAGCGGTGCTAAGAGGGAAATTTATAGCTGTAAATGCCTACAATAAAAAAGATCTGGGCTGTGCATGGTGGCTCAAGCCTGTAACACAAGCACTTTGGGAGGCCAAGGCAGGTGGATCACCTGAGGTCGAGAGTTCGAGACCAGCCTGACCAACATGGAGAAACCCCGTCTCTACTGAAAATACAAAATTAGCCGGGTATGGTGGCACATGCCTGTAATCCCAGCTACTCGGGAGGCTGAGGCAGGGTAATCACTTGAATCTGGGAGGCAGAGGTTGTGGTGAGCCGAGATTGCGCCATTGCACTCCAGCCTGGGCAACAAGAGTGAGATTCCGTCTCAAAAAAATAAAAATAAAAAAAAATAAAAAATAAAAATCTCAATAACAGTCTTATACCATAAGAAAAAGAAGGTGCAAACTAAACCCAAAGAAGGAAGAAAATAAAGATTACAACAGAGATAACAAAACTGAGGCTAGAACAAAAGAGAAAACTAAACCCACAAAAGCAAAAGTTTGTTCATTAAAATAATCAACAAAATTTACAAACCTTTAGCTAGACTACCCAAGAAAAAAAAAGACAGAAGGCTAAAATTAGGAATGATAACAAGAATGTCACTACTGACCTTACAGAAATAAAAAGCTCAGGACTAGATGGCTTCACTGGCGAATTCTACCATCCAAGGAAAATTAATGTCAATCCTTATCAAGCTCTTTAAAAAAACAGAAGAGGAAAGAATACTCCTTAACTCATACTATAAGACCAGCATATCTTGACACAAAAGCCAAAGAAATCCCAAGAAAACTATATAGATCAATAGCTCTTATAAATTCAAGAATACTCAACAAAACACTATAAAATTTAATCTAGAAGAATTATTATATCATAATTAAATGATATTAAACCATATGATCATCTCAACAAATGTAGAAAAAGCATATGACAAAATATAACATCCTTTCATAACACACACACACACACACACTCGCACACTCAACAAACAGAATAGAAGGAAATTTCCTCAGCCTGACAGAACATCTGTGAAAACCTCAAAACTAACATAATGGTAAGACAGTAAAAGCTTTCCCCTAAGTAATCAGGAACAAAAAAAGGATGTCTGTTCACACCTCTTCTATTCAATGTGTTACTAAGCATTCCAGCCAGGAAAACTGGGTGAAAAAAAAAAGAAAAACAGAAATGAAAAGGCATCCAGATTAGAAGTAAAACTATTTCTATTTGCAGATGACATAATCTTATGCATAAAAAAACCCGGAAGAATCCACTAAAATATTGTAGAGCTAATAAGTTCTGCAAAGGTACAGAATACAAACTGAATATGCAAAAAGAGCAGTTATATTTCTAAAAACTAGCAATGAACAAACCAAAAATAAAATTAAGAAAACAATTTTGTTTACAATAGCATTAAATGGAATAAAATACTTAATACATTTAGTCAAGAAGTGTGAGACGTGTCCAGTGAAAACTACAAAACCCTGTTTAAAAAATTAAAGGAAATGTACAGAAATGAAAAGACATACTGTGTTCATGGATTGGAAGAGTTACTACTGTTAAGATGGCAATAATTCCCAAACTGATCCACAGACTCAATACAATCTCTTATTAAAATTTCAACAGTCTATTTTTCATTTTCAGAAAAGGACAAGCTAATCTTAATATTCATATGAAAATATAAGGAACCCCGAATAGCTAAAACAACCTTAGAAAAATCAAGAAACAAACAAAAAAAAACTATAGTTAGGAAACACACTCCTTGATTTCAAAACTTAGTACACAAAGCTACAGTAATCAAAACACTGTAGTATTGATATAAGGAGAGACGTACAGACCAACAGGATATTACTGAAAGCCTGAAATACACCCATATGTCTTTGATTAATAGATTTTTAACAGGAGTGCTAAGGCAATTCAATGGGGGAAATAGTCTCTTCAAGATATAATGTAAATTTTCATAACCTTGGATTAGGCAATAATTTATTAAATTAACACCAAAAGTTAAAGTAACAAGAGAAAAAAATAAATGAGACAAAATTTTTGTGAATCAAATGACATTATAAACAGAGTGAAAAGACAGCACACAGAATGGGAGAAAATATTGCAATCATATATGATAAGGGTCTAGTATCCAAAACGTATAAAGAACTCTTACAATTCAATAATAAAAAGATAATGAAAAGGCAAACACCAAAAAGTGGAAAAGGATTTGAATAAACATTTCTCTAAAGAAGGTATGCAAATGGCTAATAAGCATACGAAAATATTTGGAACATCATTAGCCATCAGTAAAAGCAAATCAAAACCAAATGAGATAAAATTTCAACCTCACTTGATGGCTATAACAAAAAAGACACAACAAGTGTTGGTAAGGATGTTGAGAAACTGGAACCCTTGTATGATAATGAAAATGGTGCAGCTACTTTAAAAAAGTTTGGTAGTTCCTTGGATTTTAAATATAGAGTCACCATGAGACCCAGCAATTGCATTCCTAGGAATGTGTTAAAATATATGTTAACACAAAAACTTATACACAAATGTTTACAGCAGCATTATGCATAACCAAAAAGTGAAAGCAACCCAGATGTCCATCATCAAATACTGATGAACGGATAAACAAAATGTGGTACATCCTCATATGAAAAATTACTTAGCCATAAAGGAGACTGAAATACTGATGCACACTAGCATATGAATGAAACCTTATTCTAAGTGAAAGAAGCCAGACACAAAAGACCACATATTATATAACTCCATTTATATTAAATGTCCAGAATAAGCAAATCTATATAGTTAGAAAGTAGACTAAGAGTTGCCAGATGATATGGGAAGGAGGGAGGTACTTGGAAGTTACTGCTAACAGGTATAGGGTTTCTTTTCAGGGAGATAGAAATATTCTGGAATTAGGGGCCGGGCGCGGTGGCTCAAGCCTGTAATCCCAGCACTTTGGGAGGCCGAGACGGGCGGATCACGAGGTCAGGAGATCGAGACCATCCTGGCTAACACAATGAAACCCCGTCTCCACTAAAAATACAAAAAAAAAAAATTAGCCGGGCGTGGTGGCGGCGCCTGTAGTCCCAGCTACTCGGGAGGCTGAGGCAGGAGAATGGCGGGAACCCGGGAGGCGGAGCTTGCAGTGAGCCGAGATCGCGGCACTGCACTCCAGCCTGGGCGACAGAGCGAGACTGCGCCGAAAGAAAGGAAAGAAAAGGAAAGAAAAGGAAAGAAAAGGAAAGAAAAGGAAAGAAAAGGAAAGAAAAGGAAGGAAGGAAGGAAGGAAGGAAGGAAGGAAGGAAGGAAGGAAGGAAGGAAGGAAGGAAGGAAGGAAGGAAGGAAAGAAGGAAAGGAAGGAAGGAAAGATTGATTCTGGAATTAGATTTGGTGATGGCTCCACAAAAATGTGAATATGCTGAAAACCAAGGAATTGCATGCTCTGAAATGATTTAAATTGTGAATTTCATGCTATGTGGACTTTACCTCAATAAAAAATGAAATCCACCCCTCTCCCCCACAGAAAGCAAGTACTACAGTACTAGGTATACAGTAATTACTCAACAAATTTCAGTTATTTTTCCTCTTTGCTTTCTTGTTCAAAAGATATTGCCATAGTCCTAACTAGCTGGAAATACAGCTGGAGTGCAAAACCACAACATAACAATTATTCTATGGCTAGCTCCCACTCACAGATTTCCATAAATTTCTAGTGCTATCCAAATTCCTCCCTTGGGTCAAAGCAAAGTGAGAGATGGATGATACACGAAATCCACTTGCCACAAGATTTCTAGCTTTTAAAGAGCTAAGGTGCTGTCCAATTTCTGGGTACAACCACTGGGCAGCTGAGAACCAGTGAATACACAGGTTAATGCCACTGTCTAGTCAGGCCACAGTCCAGTCAATCCATCACATATGTTACCAGAAACTCCCAGCAACCACAGGAAAATGCTTCTTTTTTTTTTTTTTTTTTTACCATTTCCCACGATGTGGTCAATACTACTCTTGCTGGCACCACTTCTCAGACACCAACATCACTAATGAAATCCTATTTCTTTGCTCTTCCTGCCTCACCCTTTGAGCATGGCAATGCTTTCTGGGACTACACAGGAATTCGTGTCAGAAGAGTGGACTAGACTATTCCAACATCCCAGGATGAGACAGGGCAATTTTTCACAGAGAGGCCTATCTCATATGCACCCTAGGAAATTTATTCACTTCTCTTTTCTCAAGGGAGCAAAGTAGTAACTTCAGGCCATCTGGGGGACTTTTCAATCACAGAGTTCCCCCTGAGTACCTTCAGTTTCAGTCTCTTTTCTCTTTTAGTGGTTTTTTTTTTTTTTTTATCATCTGTCTTTTACTGAACAAATCATGTTACCTTGACCCTCCTTTTGAATATGTTCTTCCTGACTCCCGGAAAGCCTTACTCTTCTCTACTCTCCAACTCCAAACCAGCAAACTGCTCTTCATTCTTCATGTCAGTCCTCCCTGAAGAACACTTTCCTAACGTACCAAAATAGATTTGGTAGCTTCTTTTCTCAGTTCTTATTTTCTCACAAAACTCTCCACTAAAGCATTTGCCAGGCTGTATTATTCTTCTTGATTTTCAACATAGGTATGTGCATATCCTCACTAAACTATAAATTCTTCGAGGGCAGATGTTGTGTTTTACTCATCTTTGTAATTCTAGCACCTAATAAGTAGTAAGCATTTTAAAAATCATTTCTTAAATAAATGAGTGGGAAACCAAAAAAGGCCTATCAGGAGGCTTAATACATGTTAACATTTCTTGAGTCCTACTCAGATGGACCAGGCATTTTGTCAACAACTTTGTATGCATTATCCCTCTGAATCTTCCAAAAAACCATGAGGAGGTAGTTAATAACCTTTTTTTGAACAGGTAAAATGATGTTTTAGAGACTGAATATTTCAGGATCTGAACTTAAATTAATCATCACCAAAGTTTATACACCTATCCACATCAGACTTCAAAGAACAATGAATAAATTGATGTAAGAGGATTGTTTCAAGACAGCATATTTGAGTTGGGAATTATCTCTAGTATCTTACTAGAGGTTTCTTTGCGAGGCTTTCTAAAATAAACAACCCTATGTATGAGATCTCACAAACAATGGTTTCTCTAGTTTTGCTGCTTTTGTAACTCGTGTCTCTTTGTACATGCTGTTCCCTTAGTCTAGGAAGCCCTTACCATCTTATGCAATTGTAGAATTCTAACTCATAACTTAAAATTTAGCTAAAGTATCACTTTGAACTTAGGGCCATTCTGCCAAAGGAGGTATTCTCATCGTAAGTAGTTGCTTGCTGTTCATTACAATTACTTCATTAAATGCACACTCTAGATGACCTTATACATTTATTTACATGTCTGTCTCCCCAGTCACTCTAAATTTCTTCAAAGGCAGAGTTCCTTTCTTATTCATCTCTGTACCCCTAGTGCCTGTGTTGTACAAACACAAACATTTATCAAGGCACATGGTAAAAATATTAGTTAACAATTTCTACATCTCCCAATTTGGCCTTCTGGTAGATTCAGGTTTTATCTGCTTAATTCTGGCCAAGCAGGATGTAAAAAGCATCTAGAATTGCCATTGCCCATGATCCTTTTTAAAACTTCTTCTGTCTCCACACAAAACGTACTCCATTTCTTTTCGTTGCAGAGCCCTTACTTCAATTCACGTTTGTATGACCCTTAGTAAAGGTCATGGTCTTAGTTATGGCTTGAGCTAGATTTGAAGGTGCAAAAGAAAACAAAGCAAGAACTTCATAATCTTGGTGATTAACACTAAAAGTAAAAAGACAACCATCTTATATGATCATAAAAGTTAAATAAGTGCATCATTAACTAAGAAGGGGAAAATTGTCTGAGGATGGCCACGAGGATTTGATAAGAAGTGACACCTGATTTGGGATTTGCAGTAAAACTATGTTGGGGTAGAGGGTGGATAAGGCAAGAGGCACTGTACAAAAGACAGCATGTGAACAAAGCCAGGGAGACCTGAAGGAGCACAACATAATCTTGAAGAGGAAGTGGACTGGTTAGCTTCAATGAAAGACATCATAAGGGGAAAAGTAATGGGAGATGAGGCTGGAGGTCTAAGTTGACATAAGATATAAAGATGAAGGGCTTATACATCAGACTGAAAATAGGATTTTATATAAACCAAGAAAAAGGAATGACCCACAGGGTTTTTAATCAGGGTAGTGACATAACCAGGTTTATGTTTGGTAACAACTCAGCAAAAGACAGAATATGGCCCAGAGGACAGAAAAGTCAGAGGCAGATTAATTAGCTACGGAGACTACTTATTGCCATTCTCTAGTCAAGGAATGAACTAAAGTAGCAGCAATATGCATAACACAAAGATAGAACTGAGTGGACTTAGGAATTAGGAAGGAAAATAATTCTATATGATTTGGTGATAGGCTGACTATGGAGGTAAAGAAGGGGTGGAAGAGGACTATGATATTTCTAACTTGGGGAATTGGGGTAGACAGGGACGGCACCATCCAAGAAAGTAAATATAGGCAAAAGAGATTTGTGGGAGATGTTAATGAGTAATTATATAAATACTGAGTTTGAAGGACCTCAGGACTGCTAACCACTCAGTCTACAACTTAATCATATGTTGAATTATTTTAACGTGTTTAAGTAGATTTCTCAACCAATCACAAAATCTTTGAAAATCTTGTATTTTATTTCTTTCATAACATCACTAGTATATAAAAAGCCTTCATTAAGGTTGGGTGCAATGGCTCACGCCTGTAATCCCAGCACTTTGGGAGGCTGAGGTGGGCGGATCACAAGGTCAGGAGATCGAGACCATCCCGGCCAACATGGTGAAACCCTGACTCTACTAAAAATACAAAAATTAGTTGGGTATGGTGGCACACGCCTGTAGTCCCAGCTATTGGAGAGGCTGAGGCAGGAGAATCGCTTGAACCTGAGAGGCAGAGGTTGCAGTGAGCCACGATTGTACCACTGCGCTCCAGCCTGGTGACACAGCGAGACTCTGTCTAAAAAAAAAAAAAAAAAAAAAAGGCCCTTCATTAAGACAATACTAACAACAAACCCTTGGTAAACTGTTTGACTTGTGTGAACCATGATTGTGTACATAAATTAGGAAACAATTTTATTATCCATTCTAGGATTAAGAGGGGAAGTTTTCAAAATTTCTAGGTTGGTATATACAACAAATTCTAATATACTTAACAGCATAAAGACAATGAAGAAAAAAGAGAAATGACATTTCCTCTTTACATTTACTAGTAGGTAACAGTCTATCTGCCTTTTATCTTGGAGCAATTAGTCTCCAGTACACTTGAGAAAGTGACCTAATCCAAGTTGTTTTTTATTTACCAGTCATAAGCACTACGGGGTCAGATATTAGTTCTGCCTCATTCTGTATAACCTCAAGTAAGTTACTAAACTGAACCTTTAATTTAAATCTACAGAAAAGCATAAAAAGACCTATCTCACAGATAAGGATTAAATGCCATACATACAAGCATCTATATCTATGTCTGGCATATGATAAGCAACCAAATTAGTATCTTTCTTTCTTTCATGTGTTCTTCATAAGAGAGGAGACAAATCTATGTATATTTAAAAGTTTCTAATATGAACACTTTAGAAGTTATATTTTAAAGTAATGTTCAAATTTAGTAAAGCATAGTGGTTAATAAGTACCAAAATTAAATGTCATTTAAAATTTACTAGTTGTGTAACCTTGGTTGAGTTCACCAAAATATGCTTTCTCATCTGTAAAATGGGAATAAAAACTGTACTGAATTTGAAGGTGACTGTGTGGATATAAATGACATAATGCATGCACAGTATGTATTTACTATGTACCAGTTAGTATGCTTATCAGAAATAAGCTGCTATTATAACCATTATACTCCATTTTGTCAAACAGGAAAATATAATACACCTCTTATTACAAAGACATAATGATGTATTTGTGTGCATGTGTGCATGTGTGTGCCACTGAGGAATACATGAGGACAAAGTCAAGGGGAACCAAGAAATTGAATTCAACAGTCACCAAATAATATACCATAAATAGCAGTATCATCTTATAGTAAAACATAAATGATTTTTTACTGAGGAATAAGAGGCAGCAGGAAAATCACCAACTAAATTTTAGTCTTTGTAGAGTAACTACTGAAACTATTTTTACATAAATTTGGATGACCACAGGAGACATGAAAAATTTTTATAAGGTGTTTTCATGTAGTTTCCCAAAATAAGGACTTTAGGAATAACAGATTTTACATAATATTTACTGAACTAATTTTAATGTGCTTTTAAGAAAGAAAGACACAGATAAACATTAATAGGTACTTTTATTATACAAATGAATAATAGTAACAATAGCATATATTTTTCCCACACAGGAAAGGTATTTCTGACCTACCCACTAATCATCTTATATTGATTTATTTCCTCTTAGCAACAAGTATCCTTCACTGAGTCATCTACATTATTTTACCTGGTCTCCCATGACTCCCAACAACGCATCTGATGAGAAAGTTGACTAAAATATACGGCATAATCCTTGTCTAGGAATTTTTTTCTTCTGTGTTTAATAAAGTCACAGGAATACTAGACTTATAACCTGGTTCTCAGTGTCATGGTATAAAGATGTTTCTGCTTAATACTAAATAGTTCAGCCCCATGGGTATACTCACTCATTAATCCAGATCCAATAATTGGAAATGAAATAATGGCATGTCCCTACTAGTCTAAAGTTCAATTCTAAATTTATCTGTGAAGTAAACCAGCAAAAATAAATTAAGACCATAACAAGATTTGCAAGGAAATGTTTGGTCAAATTTTGCATATTATTTTCAAGCAGTTTTTAAATTATCTTAAAAGCATTAATTTACATAACACTACTTAATATGTGCATTACAAATAAGCTTTATTCAGATATACAGATTACTCTTCTTGGAGACAGTTCATATCACTATGTACATCTGAAGTTAAACTGCATATATTTTTAATTTAATTCTGTAAGTCATGCTTCCCCAAAATTTACACTGGATCCGACCTCAATTATTCTGAGTTAGCAGTATTTTCAAGTAGCTATAATTGAAAATCACAGTCTGACGTATTAAACACTTAAATAACTGCAGATACATTTTTATAGCAAATAAATATTTTACAAAAGACTGGAAATAAGTGAAATTTACTTATTTTGCATATCATATGTACTGACAGACCCAGGATCTAAAATATGTATTTCTAATGACTTATTTCCTTCAATTAAAATGATCAACCCAGCACAAATATCTTTCTTTACAATCCTGATTTTAGAGACAGGTAAGAAATTGGTAGGCAACATATGGTGAGTATGGTGAGTATCACTGAGCAGAGAATAAGAAAACCTGCTTCTAGGCCAAAGGCAGAACTGGTATAATCCATAAAGCTCTAGAGCAGTGATTCTCAAACTTCAGTGATGAGCAGGGAACCATCAGGGAATGCTTGTTAAAATCTAGATTCCTGAGCCCAAGTAACTAGAAAGTCTATTATTTTATTTATTTATCTATTTATTTATTTATTTATTTATTTAAGACGGGGTCTCACTCTGTCGCCCATACTGGAGTGCAGCGGTGCAATCTTGGCTCACTGCAACCTCCACCTCCTGGGTTCAAGTGATTCTCCTGCCTCAGCCTCAGGAGTAGCTGGGATTACAGGTGCCCCACACCATGCCTGGCTAATTTTTTTTTTTTTTTTTTTTGTATTTTTAGTAGAGACAGGGTTTCACTGTGTTAGCCAGGATGGTCTCGATCTCCTGACCTCATTAACCACCCGCCTTGGGCTCCCAAAGTGCTGGGATTACAGGTGTGAGCCACAGCACCAGGCCTAGAAATTCTAATACAATAAGATTAGGGTGGAGTCCAATAGTCTACATTTTAATATGCAACTCAGGGGATTCTGATACAGGTGGTCTAGGGGCTCATTCGTTTTCAGAGCACTCACAAACTCCCAGAAATACATAAACAAGTCCATAAAAAATTTTTCATACAAGACATCCTACCCCCCAAATCTAATGATTTCATCAGATTTTCAAAGGGAGCTAAGACCTAAAAAACGGTAAAGGCTACATTGCCTCAGAAGGCCCTAAATCCCAGGTAAAAATAAACCTGACCAGCTACCAGATCGATCCCTTTATTTGTAAATTTCTTTCAGCAACACTAGTTAGGTACCTTTTCCCCTTTTTCAGATGTACAGGCAGTCACTCTGCAGTCTTTACACAATTACCAAATGTGAATAAGGAAACTATTAATATCATAATTTTCTTTATAAGAGATTTGAGGTTTGTAATTTTTCTTATTTACTTTATTTGCACCTTTTTTTGTCCTCCTTCATCTTCCTAAATTTGTAGTTTTATTTTACTCTTCATTTAATGTAGATTATAGAGGAACTTTAAAGCTGTTTTTTAGAATAAATGTGCTGAGGCTTGATATGGTACATTTTAAAAACTGTTCTTATTTTTGAAAGCTGGTCTAAATATCTTTATGTATCCAAGGCCATTAAAAAAAAAAAAAAAAAAAAAAAAGGCTCTTTGGCCTCTTCTTTTCAGTTCCCTGGAGCTTACTCATAGCTGTGAGAAATGTTTTTTCTGTAAGTCATAAATACCTTTTCTTCCTCATAGAGGCATATGCTTCTCATCAGTCATAAAAAGGAGGATGCAACTTTAAAATGTTATATAGGCACCAAAAATAAATGGTAGGAAAAATTGCCAAGAAAGGACAGAGATGTATCATCACTGAACTCTTAATGTGAGAGTGCCTTGATCACCAGTATGTTTAGTTTTTTTTTTTAATGGTTATCATGTAGAAAAGACAGGAAGAAAAAGTATGTCTTTTCCAAATCATAGTAATATCTATCTAACACTTCTCATTATTACAGTGTTTACTATTTATATCCACATAGATTCTTATAAAAGAGAAATTCCACATCTTTTGAAAGCAAGAGTATTATATGCTAATGATGTATCTGCAACTAAAGTGCTAAGCAGAGGTTTGGTAGGCTACAAGTACTTTTGCACATATCTTTTGATGTTTTTTTCACAATTAAAAGTAAATAGTAAATAACGAAGTGGAAGACAGTCCCCTTTAGGTGGCCAGAGCTTTTCTCTCCTTATCGCTCTCTCTCAGATTAAAATAAAGGAAAGGATAAAGATGGCTTTACCTTGTTAAAAGACTATACAATGCTCTGAGAAGATTTCTGTGTATATTTCCATGTTAAGCCTTTCTTATCTAAGAAGAAAGTTTGTTCCCCTTAAAAAATTTCAAGTACACAAAAAATTAGCCGGGCGCGGTGGCGGGCGCCTGTAGTCCCAGCTACTCAGGAGGCTGAGGCAGGAGAATGGCGGGAACCCGGGAGGCGGAGCTTGCAGTGAGCCGAGATCGCGCCACTGCACTCCAGCCTGGGCAACAGCGTGAGACTCCGTCTCAAAAAAAAAAAAAAAAAAAAAAAAAAAATTTCAAGTACAAGCAAATAGGTATTAAAGGATTTTTACGTTTTTGGAGAGAGGAAAGGTGGGTGGAAAGTAGAAGAAAGGCAGTGAAGACCAAAGCAGAAACTTCTTTTGCCCCAGTAATCAATCTCTGCATCAAAACATGTCATCTTACTTGCTTTAGAATAACGAGTGTTTGTGTGTATGATGTACATGAGTATGCATAAGTGTGTATCGTGTGCACAGGTACAAGAGTGCATGCTGTTAAACTAAACGGCCTGTTGTAAACTGGTTCTCATCTTTCTCCTGAGAAAGATCATCCATGATGGCCTCGTGGTGGTTCTTCTCCAAATTCATTTCAAGGTACTTCACAACATGAAAGTCTATACAATCTGCTACTTTTAAGTATTACTTTCCTGAACTTCGAACCCTTCCTCAATTTCACCTAACCAGTCAGAAGTCCCCTCTCCTAATTCTTTCCTGGCCTGAACCAGGGTGGGGTGCTTTCATGTGTTTCTCCATAGTTTCGGTAATTGAAGCTGAGGATCCAGAAGTCACCTTCACAGAAATTCCTCATCACACCCTCCTGTTACTCCCAAAACAAGTCAGAGTCCAGATTCTGTAGTGTCGTCAATCCTCCAACACCCTGTGAACTGGTGTTTAATGATCCTTCAAGAGCAAGGTAAGAAAATGTTAACACAGGGGATCATAGCCCTAGCACAGTAATTCTCAATACTGGCTGGACTTCAATAAATAAGCTGGGCATGGTGGCATGAGCCTGTAGTCCAAGGAGGCTGAGGTGAGAGGATCCCTTAAGCCTGGAGGTCGAGGCTGTAGTGACCCATGATCGCACACAGCTGCACTCCAGCCTGGGTGACAGAGGGAGATCCTGCCTCAAAAATAAACAAACAAACAAACAAAACCCCACAAAAGCACTGGTAGATGTTATCTACCAATAAGATGTTTTTGTGGCTTATTTTGTAAAGCCATCACTTGAGGGGCTTTAAAAAACACCAGGACCTCCACCCTCAAAGATTTTGATTTAAAATTTAGGGCCTGGTCCTACATGATTTTAATGTGTGCCCACAGGGTCAAGAATCATTATTCCAGACCCAGGAGAAAAACGCATGCAAAAACAAAAACTACTGCTATAATATGTTTAACTGTTAAGGATGGGGCCAAATATAAATTAATGGATACATATATATGATAAAGATTAAATGGTGTTTATTATCAAAATTGGGAGTTTGAATAAATATAACAGAAATAATGTTGGCCATATTTTTTAAAAAGCTATCATTGTCACTTATAGCAATTATTTATTTTGCCTAATTATTATGAATTAATAATGATATAAATACCCATATATACATCAAAGTAACTTAGTTTTATTTAATTAGATCACAGAAACATGGAATTAAATAATCAAAAGGCTGGATAATCTATTCTGTCCATATAGTATACACACTCAGATTTAATGAACATGACATTATTTATAACTTTAAAGAAGATATTATCTACCAGTAGGGTGCGTTTGCAGGGTTTTTTTTTTTTTTTTTTGCGAAAGGCTGGAGTGCAGTCGCACCATTGGGGCTCACTGCAGTCTTGACCTCTCAGCCCAAGGGGTCTTCCCACCTCTTCCTCCTGGGACTACAGGCTCATGCCACCATGTCCAGCTTAGTTGTTATTTATTTAGTTACTACTTTTTAACTTTTTATTTTAGGTTCAGGAGCACATGTGCAGGTTTGTCAGGTAAACTGCATGTCACGGGAGTTTGGTACACAGATTATTTTGTCACCCAAGAAATAAGCATAGTACCCAATACATAGTTTTTTGATCCTCTCCCTCCTCCCACCCTTAATTTTTAATTTTTTTGTAGACATGGGGTCTCACTATGTTGCCCAGGCTGAATAGAGTAGGGTGCTTTGAATCAAACTAGACAATAGCATAGTATTGCAAACCACTGGATTCCCTTTTACAAAATAAGAAGCAGGGATATGTGCCCAAAGACACTTTTTCTCAAACTAAGTAACGGATATTTTGAAACATAACTGACTGGCCAGTACCCTTGTGGTTAACTGATACTCACCAGATAATGTCTTTTTTATATATAACTCCTTAAAACATAGTAACTCCTTATAAAATGTAACTCCTATTCCACATGGTGTTTTCTTATAGACTCCATAAATTAATGTTGAAGATAATGAAATTTAAGAATAAACAGTAGTAGCCCACTTAATAAAATGAATATATTCAGACAATTAGATGAAAATGCATTATCTATAGCGGAGCATTTTTTCATTAGTTTATACTTAAAATTTCAGAAATGATTTACCCTCATTTCCGCTTACTATTCAGGCAACAGTGATTTCCAACATTTTAAGCCTCAAGTTTTCTTGTGTCTCTTTTAGCCGAGGGTAGGAAGTGACTTTACAAACACTTAAGTACATCAGAAGAGCTTTCTATTTAAAGCAATTCTTCAGTGAAATCTTTTCACCATTTACTTTACAAACTTTGCATATTGTTTTTTATGTATTAAATTCCTTAAAATTTGGCACAACAATGAAGTAAAAACAGTATGTGTCCCTAGGAGACAAAACCACAAATATACACCAGAAAAATAATAAGGTTTAAAACATACAGGAGACATTGTACCCTCAACTATAAAGAATGCAAAAATATGAAATGGGATACCTAAAGAAAAAGATTTTTCTTATAAATTAAAATATGCTCACATCACCATATTATATTTTGAAGAAAGATTATCTCTATTTTTGAGATGATAGATCTAAGGTTGTAAAGCAGAATACTTGTTTTCAGCTCTCAGCTATTATTTTTGTCTGTAGTCTGCTGCACTATCTTTCTCCTTTGCCATATGCATTGTAGGTGGGATGTTTCCTGTTGTTACTATGTCTAGCTTTGCAGACTCAATTTTCAAACAGTTTATTTACTTCTCAAAGTGTGATCCTATAATTGTGTTTTGCTGTCCCCAAGTCAAAGTAAGAATTAGGATGTGTACTCAGTTTTTCTATTTAATATATTTTTTTGAAACAAAAATCAAACCCTTTGTTAACCTGGGATAATTTAAACAGTAACATCAAAAACCAAACTAAAAAAAAAATACAATGGACAGTAAGATAAAATCACCTAACTTTCTTACAAATCTTTATCCATTAGTTTAGTCAAAACCTTAAATGTGATTGATGGGATATGCTTTTTGACTTATTATAAACTCTTTTATTATCAGATACAGTGACGATTAATTCACAGTAACAGCATTTCAAACTGGTGTTACCTCAAAACCACCCCAGGAAAAAAAAAAAAGTGTCCTTAATTTCCCCAAATCCTCAAGTTTTCTTTTTCTTTTTATTTTTTGTCAGCTATGATGAGACTGTAGCTTATTAAATTCAAGGTAATTAAAGAAAACAACTTTCTTTACCAAGAAAAAAAAAAAGATATAACCCTGAAAAGTTTTTGTGGAGACGAGACTTGGGAACCATAGTACCAACACAGTTAGCTTCCAGGGACATAAGACTCCTGTTTAGAAATTTTGTAGATATATGGAACTTAGCAAAGTCCTGAAAGATTTAATAAATGCTAAAAGAAACTGAAAAGAAATTTAATGAAATTCCACTAAAATTAAAATAAGCATAAAAAAAGTTTTAAAAATGTGATTCCTCCTGTTATATAGACTACACTGAAATCCAGTGTCTGGTTGAACTTTCTAGGCATCCTGCCTGACTTTCTTCTCTTTCACATTCCTGCTTCATTTCTTATGGCAGATATTAATGCAACAGGAGGCAGGTGACCGAGGTACCAGATATATCAGTTGTTATATAACCTTGGATAAGAGACCTTTTCTGGGTCTCTTTTTCCTTATCCAAAACATTGAGAGAATGAAAAATTACATGCTTCTATTATTATCACCTAGAAAAGTTTGCCTTACAACTCAACTTGTATCTGCATTCTCTAAATAGCTGAAAGAACTGTTTGTTCTTTTGTAATGTATATCGCTCATAAATATTTCCTTAGTATTGGTCTTCAATGGAAAGCCTATAATCTCCATAGTCCTTGCCTGTCTTATTCATAGGTGAATACCTGGCATACAGCAAGTACTTAATATTTTTAGAATGAGTAACTGAATTAATGAACGTTTATGCCTCTCTACATCACTATGAAAAACCTGAGTTTGCTTCTCAAGTCCTAGGACTTTCTGTAAATACGTTTTTCCTAACTGTATTTATAATGTGAATACATTGCACATTCTATGTGTTTTCTCTTTGAGAAAAATTTCTGCTTATGAAAGTATTACTATTCTCTTGAATCAGGATTTGATGTCTCTTAGCAGTTGATGTTAACCTTAATTGTCTAAGATGTCTATAACTGTCTCATTTAAAGATAATAATATTTTTCACAAGGCATAACTTTAAAAAAGCATATTTAAATATAATTTGATTTTTTTTAGCAGAAATTTAAAGTAGCTTAATTACATCAGGATTTACAAAATAATATGAGTTTTCAAACTGGGTTACTGGGTGATGATTAGGTTTCCTGATTCTATGCAGAATGAATATATGAAAATACCACAAAAGATTTTAGAACATTTTGTAGAACTTGTTTGTAACATTTAAGCATTATTTCGTATGAAAAATACCAGGGATATTGTGTACCAGAATCCAGTCTATACTTGGTTATTTGAAAAAAACAAATTATCTTTGTTTAGTTTTCTAGAATAAAAGTGGCCTTTATGTGAAAATCTCCATTAAGTGTTTGCAATTTTTAGAGTAGTATACTAAGTGTTAAGTGTGGTTATTCTGGAAGAGAAAATTCATTCGGCCTTTACATAAAAACCCCTACGTCTTAAGCAATTATGAGCATAAATTATAAATTTGAAATTAGACACTTTTTGTTATCTATGCAACCATTCATAATTATCTTTAAAAAGTGCTTCTGAATGCTTTGATTGCCAATATTTATTATTTTCTGGGTCCCCCAACCAAACTGTTCATCACTTTCTTAAACTTATGAATTATAGACACTGTAATATTTAAGAAAAAATAAAAACCTATTTAAAATGTTCTTTAATATGTAAATTAAAATATAGATACTGTTCACCTTATAAATCTACTGCTGTTCAAAACCTTACTGCTCACTAATTTATTCCCTGAAACTTGGAATCACATAATAGAAATGAAACATTAAGAATGACAGTTAAGTTTCTAGGATGGCTCACAAGAGCACACTAAGCCCATATATAGTACTAGAGTACTGACTATGAGAAATAGCAGTTTTTGACCTAGTTCATCAAAGATGGAGAAAAAGCCAGTTGACGGCTATAAAAGATATTTAGCCCTTAAAAGTCCTAAGGGATAGCTAGCCCAATACTTTAATTGTCTACACCCATTTAAATCAAACTTTTCAAGTAATCTTTGAGTGAACCAACCTTAAGTAACAGGATATATCTAAAGCAGACACAAGTTAATACAATTTTTAAAGACTAGAATAACCTATCTTTACATTTACTTTGCCAACTAATGGTTTTACTGTTTGAATTCTCAATAAGGAGAATGCCAGCTAATAGTTTTGTTGTTTGAATTCTCAATAAGGAGAACAGATAGCTTGGCTCAACACATTGGCACATGGAATATGTTGGGTTCTAATTTTAGTCTTTCCACTGACTTTCTTATTGCTATACTTTAAAAGGTCTTAAACATTCTGTATGTCTGTTTCCTTATGAGAAACAACAAAGATATTTTTCCCACTATCTCCCTCAACAAGAAGTTAAAAAATAATGTAAAGAATCTGGCAAATGTAAAAAGACACATAAAAGTCTGGTATACTTTTCAAAGAACTATAAATAGAATTTGTTTTATTGTACCAAATGAAATATTACCAAGTTAAAGCTTTACCATAATAGTCATTATTTTCTGTAGTACAACTAATATAAAGACAACACAGATAATCACTATAACAGTTAACACTTTTGTGTCACTTAGCATGTACCAGGCATTTTTAAAACATTGTATACATCTAAAGCATTGTTTATATCTAAAATCACTAAATAACCCTAAGGTGGACACAACTGACTAGGCCCATTTTACTAATGAACAGACTGAGGCACAGAATATCCCATAGCTAGTTAAGTGGTAGAGCAGGGATTTGAATCCAGACAGTCTGGCTCTAGGGTCCATGCTCTTAACATTTTTGCAATATTGCCCACCTAATGTGAGGAAACAAAGACAAGAAAAGAAAATATATTCACATATTTGTTCACTTAGCAACAATCACGAAAACCAATGCTGTAAGTTATGAGTTGAATATTTACATTAACCAAGTTGGGGAGCATTTATTCAAATTTCTCTACCATCTGAGTTTCACATTTACAGATGTCCACTTTGTTGGCAAAGTGCAGAACAGACCCACAATGAAGTATATCAGGTCCTCAGAAAAATGTAGGAGTTCAAGAAAGCTTTAAAATAGCTTTAAGATTAACAGATAATTTTATTGCTAAGAAGAAAAAAAGAAAAAATTCTTAATGCATAATATAAAGATTCTAAAACAGTTATTAATAGTAATATAATTTTATTTTCATTTTTGCCTTGTACTATTACTAATAGTGCACGCTGTTTATTCAATGAAGACTTGTACATATCTTCTCTCAACAATTTATTACATCTTTGTGATATTTTGTTCTTAATAAAGGTAACTTAATCCTTTTTTTTTTTTTCATTTTTTTTCATCTACTATGGTAGTAGATGCTATTAGTAATAGGAGAGAAGGAAAATGAAAAAATTTAGTAAATGTCCACAACATGCTAGGACTTCATACTCTATCCTTCAGAGTCATGACAACTCTGAGATATGCATTCTTATTTTACTGATGAAGAAACTAAAGTTCAGAACCTTAACAGTTCATTAAAGGTTCTATATTGTAGTATTCAGTCTATGCAGCCAGTGTTCAAACCCAGGAAGGTCTCTGAAAGCTCTACAGGTTGTCGCCTATTAATAAAAAGGGTATAATGTTTATCATTGGTCATCTGTGAGTAACGGTAATTAGAAGAGTGTAAAAACATATTGATAAGCTCAGCACTTAACTTTAAAAATAATTTTCATGACCTTTCTTTCTCAAAGCCGTTAAGGATGCAACAAAAGAAAATGATGTTCGTCTCACTTTTGTATTCTACACGTAAGTTTTTGGATAGGTGTTTACAAGCAGTGAAATATGAAGAAACACTTCCTTAAGTATGTTCCTCAGAATGTTTGTTACAATGATAAAATAAGATAATGTCTATAAAATGTTTAGTGCAATGAGCGGTGCAAAGTTAAGTACTCAATAAATGTTAGTGACCATTATTAGAAGTTCAGAAGAATTACATATTAAGACCCCTTGAAAAAATACTGCGGTAAAAATCTTTATCCAGCATTCATTAATCATAATCATGGTTTTAAAACCTTATTTGATAAAGCAGCCTTTTGGGTTTTTTCAGGCGCAAAGATAATCATGCCTACTAAGTTATCACAGAACTAGAGGACCTTGGAATATACTTTGCTAAATGACAGTAGAAAGCTGTAAAATAGAAGAAATGTATCAATCCCTAAAAAATGCACAAGTGAAACTTCATTTCTATTTAAGAGGTACACTGACCTCTTAGAATTATTAGCTAAATTTAGTAAACTGTCTTTTCAAATATTCTTTTGTTTTGAGACAGGGTCTTACTGTGTCACCCAGGCTGGAGTGCAGTGGCATGATCACGGCTCCCTGCAGCCTTGACCTCTCAGGCTTAAGTGATCCTCCTACCTCGGCCTCCTAAGGACCTGGGACTACCGGCACTTGCCCCATGCCTGGCTGATTTCTTGCATTTTTTGCAGAGATGAGGTTTTACCATGGTGCCCAGGCTGTCAAACATTCTAATAAGCTTTCCAAACATTGTTGGTCTATTAATTAAAATTAGTCTGCTAGCTATTGCACGGAAAATGAATCAATGCTGGTATTGTCTCAATTAGAATGTTTTAAATATAAGTAAACAAATAAATAAGCTCCAAATTCTATAGTTCTTATTTTTAGATGCCAATCTGCTATAAAAGTATGGTCTGCTGTACCTGAGAATGCGAGAAAATTAAGTTCAAGATCACCTGATGAAGTACATTCATCAATTTTCAACTTCATGCATTGGCAGAATTCATCAACTAACTGTTACATGATACGCTGTTTATTTAAAGAAGACTTGTACATATCTTCCTTTTCTCTTACAATTTATTACATCTTTGTGACATTTTCTTCTTAATACAAGTGGCTTAACCAATTATTTTTTTATAATGCTCTTAATATTTTGGACATTTCTTGAATCTTCAGTTATTAAATAGATTGTTAATTACTTAATACAGACAGAAACTAGTGTCCAAAAAGGCTTAAAACTTAAGATCAACATGAAATGAAGATAATTTATTGACAGTGTTATAAGTTAAAAGAAAAATAAGAATTAAAAAATTAAATTTCTTCAACTTCCTCTTTAAAGTATCACTCCAAGTGATACACACTAAGATATTCAAAGCTAACATTATGGCCTAAAATACTTAGTACAACTGAGCAATTTATAATCACTTCTAATAGTATGAAATCACTCTAAACATAATCAAAATAAAGTTGGCATCTGTATTGCTGACATTTGGTAGCTCTGCATTTCTTACCAGTATATAAATTTTTAAATGTTTATATTCTAACAACTGACATGAATATGTGCTAGATTCATAACAAATTATGAATGTGATACTTCTACTCTCCTTCCACCTTGGTTTGCTCGACATTATCACACTGTTCTATAAGGAGGTGCCAGCTGAGGATCTTCTAAGCTGTCCAGCTGAATGTGTCCCTCACCATCATTTGTTAGGATCTCTTACATCAGTCTAATGCACTTGAAGTAAGGCTTTTTTCTTCATTATTCACAGCTTAGTCAATCATACCTAGGGCATTCTCTTTTGAATACATATAGACATAATTTTTAATCTCCTTCCTTTTCTTTTCTGACTTCTACCTGGTTATATTTATGACACTACGTTGACTGGTTTCCAGTGTCATTTCTGTTAAACGGATTTCTTATGAGATCTGACACTGTAACCATGATTCTATGGGAAAAAGCATTATTGGTTTTAAACTGAAATAAAAATGAACTTCTATAATACAAACCTTTTATAACTAATAGTAGGTTTTTCTTGTTAAACCTAAGGAACATTAGTCTAAGTTTAAATATTAACCCTAAGGATAAAGAAAAGCTTGGCCTACACAAAGTTCTGCGGTTTGGCTCCTATCTAACTCCCTAGCATCATCACTTACCATGCAACCTCTTGCTCTAGAATTCTGCCACACTGACCTTTGTTTAATATTTGTTACTATGCTCCCTCCCACCTTAGAACCTCTGTATATGCTACTCCTTCTTCCCAGAAAACTCTTTTCTTCATCTTGATCAAATTAACTTACTTGAGATCTCAGCTAAATAAACACTTCCTCCAAAAAAAAAAAAATTCCTCTTGATCCCACTGAGTAAATTCTCCTAAAAGCCCTCATATTAAATATTATGTACCTCTTTACAACAATTGAAACGGTTCCCACTTTGCATTTATTTGTATGATTATTTCACTAATATCCTTTTCTATCTTTAGATATAAGTTCCGGGAGATCAAGACCTATGTCTATTTTCGCTCACTATCCCACTGAGCACATAATAGTAACAACATATGTTTGTCAAAGAAAGACTCTGGCAAACCCTTTGTGAAAAAGAGATAAACACTGAGTCAACAATAACTACCGTTTAAAGAAATTCACTATGACTTTTCAGCTAAAAAAAAATACAGAGCCATATTAGAAAGAGCTCTTTAAACTTTCAGAAGAAATAAAAAAGTTCAATTTCTGGGTGTAAGTGAAGACTAGATGGTAATTTACATCATAAGGGTACCTGGAAATAAAGTAGACGCAAACAAAACTTATAAAGAAAATGGAGAAAACATAAGCTGTATCCTCTGTTACTTTTAGCATTTATATATGATTTATAGTTGTAACTGTGTACTATTTACTATTGATCCTAGGGATCAACCTGGGTAAAAATTTTATTTATGAAAGAAAAAAGAACCACAGTTAGTATTCTTCCATGTTTGCTGCCTTAACTACAGTGTTTTCATTTCCAACTCATATTCAGAAAACACTTACTTCAGACTCAAATGGACTTTCCAGTCATAACTGCGAAGACCTATTCATTTCCTTATTTTTTGTGCAAATGATTTTCCCCCTTTCTCTACTTCTTTCTTTGCAAAACTACATTCAGGGAAATAAAAGTTTAGAACCATAAAAGTAAAGGTACTGTATATTTCTAAGCATTTCCCTAATTTACCAGGCTACTCTGAATTTTAATCCCAGCTTTCAAACTAGTAAAAATAAGCTTCCCAATCCTCTCATCCCATTGGAAGCTTTGTCTTTACCTGAATTACCCTCTTCTGTGACAAACTAGTATCTAAACTCCACCTAAACCCTGATTAACTCAGGTCCTCCCCAAAAGCACACTGTGATTAACTCTACAGAATTCTAATTGCTTTTTTTTTACAAGGCATATTTACATACTCAGTTTAATGTTATTTTACAAAGGTTCTTAAAGTGTTTTTCAAGTACAGGTTTCAGTCACTTAAAAAAAAGTACTTAGTCTTCAAACCTTCTGTTTTATTTTTGTCCTCTATTCAAACCAGTACCTGATTATAGAAAACATTACAAAAATAGTACATGATTATACTATCTGTATTTTGAGTGAACATATAATAATTTGGATCACTGATTAAAATAATAAAGTTCATTTTATTCCCATATATTGTATCTTATCTCAGATTGAAATTGTCTACCACTTCATAACTGACATCCTTTATCACCAGCAGCCCAGTCTATATTTTTTCCAGGACAGTGAGAAGTACATTTTTCGGTAAGAAGCAAAATATTTAAAAACTACATTATATCCATTGTTCCTTCCTCAATTGACTAGGCTTTTCACCCTGTTAGATAAGATTAGATAAGTCTGACAGACTTTATTCTCTATCAAGCAATGATGACTGTTAGCCAATACTACATTCTCTTCAAGATATTCTAGGGATATATTCATGTCACTATTTAGACTAGATCTGCAATTTTCCTGGGTCATTTTTTGTTTGTTTGTTTGTTTGTTTGTTTTTGAGACGGAGTCTCGCTCTGTCGCCCAGGCTGGAATGCAGTGGCGCGATCTCGGCTCACTGCAAGCTCCGCCTCCTGGGTTTACGCCATTCTCCTGCCTCAGCCTCCTGAGTAGCTGGGACTACAGGCGCCCGCCACCGCGCCCAGCTAATTTTTTGTATTTTTAGTAGAGACGGGGTTTCACCGTGGTCTCGATCTCCTGACCTTGTGATCCGCCCGCCTCGGCCTCCCAAAGTGCTGGGATTACAGGCGTGAGCCACCGCGCCCGGCCCCTGGGTCATTTTTTATTTCTTTAATACATAAGTATATTTTCTCATCACAAAATCATTACATGAATATAAGCTTATTGCTACAAATAAATCCAAGTAATGCTAAAGATTACATAAAAAGAATTCTTCAACCTTCCCACATCCCACATATATACTTTCTGTATACAAAGCATGTAATTTGATACCTATCTTCCAGATCTTTTCTTAATGTACTGAAGTATTTTTATATGGCATATACTGTATGTCTTTATGGTATAGATAGTATAAAAAACATTGTATGGATGTAAACGTATACATTCGTAAACATTACATACTTATTACTCTGTACATTTTTTACATAAATGAAATCATAGTGTGTATATTATTTTGTGATGTGCTTTTCAACCTAGCTTATCTTAGAGATCTTTCCATGGATTTAAACTATAAAACTAAATTTTGCATGGTTGTTTTTCGTTCTTATCTTCAGATACACTTGATAGTATTTCCCAACTTTTTTTTTTCTTTTGAGACAGAGTCTTACTCTGTTACCCAGGCTGAAGTGCAGTGGCATGATCTCTGCACTCAGGAGGCAACCTCTGCCTCAGCCTCCCGAGTAGCTGGGATTACAGGCATGTGCCATCACGCCTGGCTAACTTTTTTATTTTTAATAGAGATGGGGTTTTACCATGTCGGTCAGGCTGGTCGCGAACTCCTGATCTCAAGCAATCCACCTACCTCGGCCTCCCAAAATGCTGGAGTTACAGGCGTGAGCCACCATACCCAACCCCTAACATTTTATATTACTTAAAATAGTTTATTTTAATATCTCCATCATAGTATTTCTTAATTAAAAGCATTTTACCAGCAATTCATTCGATTTAATATGATTTTTCATCTTTCCTAAATGATCTGTTGCTTATACCTCTTATAAACTTGGATGTCAACAAAAAATACATGTACATACATAAAGAATGTATAGATTTAGTCATTCAAGGTCTAAAATTAATAAAAACTAAAATTTGGTTTTGTAAAAAAATAAACCAATGTAATATAGCAAATTTGCCTACTAATTAGAAAAGTTAAACACACATAAAATTCAAGTCCTTTTTCTGACTGGCCCAGGTAAACTGCACAAAAACAGAACCTGTTGAAGAAATGGTTTTAAATAATTCCTAATAATTTTTAAAAATAAAAAAATCCTTCTAAAACAATTTACCAAAATACTTAAAACAATAACAGCAGCAGCCCAGAAAAGCTATATAATGTTAAATTAAAATCTGTGTTATGTGGGAGTAGACTCCTTTCATACGTATAAGAACACCTGACTAATGTGACTGTTAGATTTATTTTCTAGTGGGCAACATATTGCTATATTTTTCAAGCTGGGAAGAAAATTTGAATAAATTGAACAGCAAAGTAACACCTTCTACAGAATTTATTAATTTCAAAACAACTAAGGTGGACCATTTAAATAATACATGCAATAATATATGCTGTTAGGTTTTATTATAAAAAGTGTTAAAGGAAAAGACTATATTACTTCTAGTAAAAAAAAAAAACAGCTTAATTTTACACTTCTATGAAAGAATTAAATTTTTAAAAAAGTATTTTTAAGGAGTGGTATGATTTAGGAAAGCTTATGGCTAATCAACATCACTGTCATCACTATTAGTGATATTTGTAGCTAGTAAGAGCTTTCTGATACATAGTAAACTGAACACTGTAGCTTTAATTGAAGTTTGAATGTTATAAACAGTTAGATGTCTGGCTCTGGCCTGCATTCTAATACCATCAGCAGAACAGAGATGGGAAGCATAAACAAACCTTTTAACTAGATTACATTGTCTAAAATGGCCAAGAAATCCTTCAGCACAAACTCCAGTGTGACAAATATAGAAGGAAAATGATTTTGGAATAACACTAAAAAAATAGCCTCTGAATATTAGAGGAGCATGTATTTGATTTCCTAAATATTTTTATGTTATTTAATACTCATTAATGATACTTTATAACTTTTCAAATAAGAATCCTTTATATCTTACACAGCGAACTCTTTTTAGGTCAGTATATCCCAAGTAACAAAGCTATTTAAAAATCAATATTTGCTTTTATTGAATGTGGAATATTTCCCTCCCCCAACAACAGTAAATGTACTTATACAGTCTAAATTATTATTTTTAGATCCTAATAATATTAAGAATGTATGTATTAAGTTAGTTGATGGCCAACAGATTAGTAGATACTTCTGGACTCATGGCGTATAAAAAACAGCAGTTGTGAATACAAGGATAACCTTAAATATAATTTAGCACACAGTCAATCTTAAAAAACACTTTGGGATTACCTCTAACTTCTGAGATACAGACATTAAAATTTTTTTAAAAAAAGCTACACATGAACTTAAGTTTTAACATTAGCACCACACAGAAAATTTTCCTCCCATTGCTAGAATCTTGATTGGTTAGCAAAAGAATTCAGTGAAGCATGTGTGTACACAAACTTTTCACCATTTCAAGGTTGGTGACTGATTTACATAACTCATATTAGTCCTTTAAAACAATGTGTTCTAATAATCTACTCAATGACACTGAATTTAATTACAAATTCTCTAATAAAAGGTTATATAGGTCAACTGAAATAAGGACGCAAATCAAAATCTGTCATATCCAACTTTGAATAAATTATACCTTAATGTAAGTTAAGCCTGGATCTCACTTTGTCTCTTTGAAGAGTTACAGTGAGTTATAGTGAGTCATTCCAGCTTCTGACATCTTACATGACATAGAAATACTTCAAACAGAAATACTCTAAGTGTGTAAGACTTAGAATATTTACTTTTAACTGAATTATCTTTGGGTTGTTTAAAGAAATTACTTAAGATCATACTACTGATTATTCAGATTATTCTTATAAGGAAAAAAACATTTGCAATAAACTTTTCTTTCTAATGTGTAACAGATGATAAAGAATATTTCTTTAGCATTTAAAAATATTTCCAAACTCTGCAGGTCATTATGTACTGGCATAATATTTGTAGGATGATAGAGTCAATACAAGCTGATATCCCTTATTCAAAAGGTTTTGTGGACCAGAAGTATTCAGAATTTTGGATTTTTACAGATTTGGGAATATTTGCATTATATATCTGTTGAACATCCCCAACCTCAAAATCCAAAATCCAAAATGCTTCACTGAGCATTTTCTTTGAGCATCATGTCAGTGCTGAAAAAATTTCAGATTTTGAAGCATTTTGACTTTTGGAATTCTGGATTAGAGATACTCAACCTGTATAAATTTATAATATGAACATATATTTACTTAGAGACACAAAAGTTACTTAAGTAATAAAAATACGAAAAAAAAATTTTTTTTTTCTCTTAAAAGTAAAGGACGTAAAACTCAACTATCCAAAGAGAGCTGTATCATAAAGTATTTTAATTCAGTAGCTTTTTTTAAGTACAAATATGAAATAATTTAGGCACCTAGAGAACCCAACAAGTTGATCATTCTTATACTATTTCTGACTTTAATACTAAAAAGAGTACATTAAACTTAATCCTATAAATGTAATGTAGTAATTATGAAAATGTATGATAGAGTCCAGAAGATAATGTGTATACATACACCAAAGCACAAGATAATACAAACTTCCCATTTTTTATGGGCTTTTACACCATCAACACATTTATATTAAAAATTTTATAGTAAATATTCATTGGATCAGAAATTGTTACAACCCTTTAACTTCATATAAGAAAATATTTAATGTAACTCCATGCAAGTTATAGGAAGTTTAATAGAGAGAAGGATTGAACTGAACTTTTTTTTACTGTTTATTTTTATGTTTATTTATTTATTTAAAGACAGGGTCTCACTCTGTTGCTCAGCATAGAGTCCAGTGGCATGATCATGGCTCACTGCGGCCTCAACCTGAGTTCAGGGGATCCTCTCACCTCAGCCTCCTGAGTAGCTGGGACTACAGTCTGCACCACACCAAGCTCAGCTACTATTTTGATTTTGTAGAGATCAGGTCTCACTATATTGCACAGGCTTATCCTGAACTACTAGCCTCAAGTGATAAATCCTCCTACCTCACCTCCCAATTGTTGGAATTACAGGCTTGAGCTATTCCACCTGACCTTATTTTTTATTTTTAGAGACAAGGTCCCGCTCTGTGGCCTAGGTTGGATTGCAGTGATGTGAACATAGTTCACTGCAGCCTCAAAATCCAGGGCTCAAATAATCCTCCCGCCTCAGCCTCGGAGTAGCTGGGATTACACTACAAGTGTTGAGTCACCATGAGCAGCTACCAGATGTCATTTTTGCCAAACAAAGAAAAGACTGACATTACGTATATTTTAAATTGTACAATGGTCTGTATCTACATTCCTTATAGAAGACTGGGGTTTTTTTTTCTGTTTTTCTATTCTTGCCATACATTTTTGCCATACAAAGAAAAGACTGACATTATGTATATTTTAAATTGTACAATGGTCTATATCTGCATTTCTTATAAAAGACTGGGTTTTTTTTCTTTGTTTTTCTATCCTTGTAAACGTTCAGAAATTTTCCATTTGTCTGTCAAGCTATCAGAGCCATAATTTACCATCGCTTATCAGTGTACAGATTGATAAAAACTCTACTGTGACTGTGTTTTGAATTAGAAAGTGTAATAAATGTAATGTGAATTGAATTTATCACAGTGCTGGGTACTTATAATAAATGGTAACTACGATTATTACTAAAACAGAAATTTAAAAATGAATGTGACAAGATACTGCACCAGCAGAGGCATCCCCACCTTCTTTTTAACTGCTAATCAATACTTTTGTAAAAGGTATACTTTAACAAGGACAAATTGAATCCAGTACTTTTTCTAATACACTTTTCGATTACACATGAAAGCCATGACAGGCACTGAGATAAGATTCTTTGTTTTTGAAACATCCATCTACAAAGAAAATTCTAATTCATTTTACTAAAGCTATAGAAACTATACCACTTAATAAAGAGTAAAAATTACAACTGATTTAGAACTAGAATTGGGAAGTTTCTTATGAGGACTTTGCAATGATATTTCTACTACATACTAAAAGTTCCAAAACTCCTAAATAGTGCACACTAATTACTGCAGAATAATTAAATCACGCTGTTAGATTTGCTAAAATATGGTAGAAAATATCTGAAAACTCAAAATGAAAATGTACAATGTCTTCCAATGAATCATGAATGATAATCTGTTATATGAGGTAAAAAAGAAAAAAGTTACTTTTGAAAAAAAGATTTAAGTTTAGAGAGTTTGGGGTGTTTTTTCCGGAAAAATTTAATGAGATAATTTAATGAACATTGTTGGTCATCTTAAAAGAATTACGGTTAGCAATAAAAATCCAGCAAAGGCAGCCACATAAGACTATTTTCATCGTCTAAAATGTGTTAACTATTTACAGAATATAAATCCCTAGAATACAGTATTAAGTGGAAAATTTTTCTTTATATATTTGTATTTTAATAAAATAACAGCAATATTCTTCTTAGACATGCATTTTTCCACCTAACAGTATCCGTTTAGTTAATATAAAATTTATTTAGGTAGAAACACCAAAACAAAGATATGACCAATACACTTGTGGAATACAATTAAGGTAGCTCTTCACATTAAACTGCAGGGACCATCTTTGTTTTTCAGATGCCTAGCACAGTGCCTGGCAGACAGCAGATGATCAAAAGATGTTTAATGAATCGCTAAATACAATCTGTTTTGCACATACAGTCAAAATCCAGACAAGTTTGCAAAGGTACATAACTTGGATATAGGCTTTCTGGCTGACTTCATGGGGGTCCCACTGATGACTAGGAGTATATCTTCATATCCATAGAAAACTGGAAAGTTGATAATTGTCTGGGTAAGGACCAAAAAAACAAAGTCAGGGAAACATGTCACCTAAGTAGCACTTGTTTTATAGAGCTGGTAAAAGCGGCCTAATCATTCCAACAACCTATTGTGCCGGTCAATGAAACAAAATTTAAGTGCATCCTGAACAATTTTTACAAGCATATTTTTAACTGGAATGTGTTGGATCATTGTTGCTTATTCATAATAAATCACTTTTGCCAATTTTTTTCTGGTATAAGAAGGGAATATGTCTTGTTACTATGAGTACCATATAGCTAATAGTATTTACTTTGGCTGTTAATTAGATAAAATGAGAGCCACAGTAGGGATAAAGAAAAAACGTTCATGGTAGTGAAAATTGTGGCAAGGGAGGACAAGAAAAGGAGAGGAAACGAATTCCACATATGGAAGTAAAGAAATTCAAATATGCCTAACTCTAAAACTAACACGGATTATGACAAGCTACCAGTAGGACCTACTGTGTACCAGATATTGTGCTGAGAGTAGAAGGATGTGTTAACAAAATAAAAATGTTTGTTATTAGGCAGTACATAGGGCAAGACTCACAAGTAAGCATTTATAATAGAATATGCATTCCATTTATTCTTATAAGTATGGGTCCTTAATACAACAGTAAGTATATTTACTGATTAATTGTAAGTGCAGGAGGAAAATAAGTATTAGAGAAAGCTGAAATTATCTTCAAAATAGTAATAACCTACAATAAGTACAATTAGTACTTCTTTAAAAAATTAACAAATTACTGAATTTAAGTAGACAAAATAATAGCTTTAAAGCTATTCACCTTAATATTCGTACAATAATATGCCCCCATATGAAATCCTCAAGTGGTATACCCAGAACTGGACATAATAGTTTCATTTCTGACAAAGGAAATGAGGTAGTGCAGCATAGTGAGCATCAGGAGACCTGAGTTCTCTGCTCCCTTCTCTGCCACTTACAGGCCTTGGAACCTCAGGCAAGTTCGAGTTCTCAGAACTTCGGCAATATATAGAGTTGGATAAAGTGACCTCCAAGATATCACCCAGTTGAACAATTACAATCCTAAAGAATCAACAGTTCTTAATACTTAACAAGGTTTTCTAAACATAAATCATTATCCAACTCAGATAAAGTCTGGAATCTTCTAACCAAAAGGATCATGGGGGTGAGGGTGAGGGGTGTGATAAAAAATGTTTTAAAAAAAAAGAGAAACAAAATAAGGAAAGACATTAAACTCAAGACTAAATTTTCACTCAGCTGCCTACTGGGCAACTACCACCCCAATTACCTACATAATTCGCTTACTTAAAATTAATTTCTTCAGTAAGTTCTACTGTCTCTCTCTTACCTTTAAGGTTGCTGAGGTTTTAAGGTGAGAACAAGAAACCTTACAAGGACTTGGAATTGCAGTATTGATGTTGGGAGAAAAACTTGAACTTGACACAGATTTCTGCTTAAGCACACTAATTACATCTCAGAGAAAGGTAAAAAATTGTTCAAATTTATAACAGAAGGGAAATAAGATCATATTGTTTACTGCTATAAAGCTTTTTTATTTCGGTATGTAAATGTCTACTTTTGCACACAGTTGATAATTAAAATTTTACAGAACAAGTTTCTACATATGCAATGCTTTACTGTCACTAAAATATGAGTATATTATGTTTTAACTTTAACCATCAAGCAAATAAAAAATTAGAAGTATTACCATGTCTTTATAATATTTATGCCAAATATACTTCTAGATTTGTATTTCTTCAATCCTTTCTAGTTGATCAAATTGCTGTTTTCATATTGCCAGTCTGATCACAAAATTGCTGCTTTACAGAAGAATATTTTTTGCTGACATAAATTATGGGATCAGAGATACCAATGCAGTTACAAAAAAAAAAAAAAAAGGGTGTGAGGGAGAGAGAGTGAGAGCGACAGAGTGTGTGTATATGCATGTGTGCATCCATCTTCAAGGAGAGAATAAAGAAATGTATATATGAAACAAAATAACACTTTCCAATATAAGCCCTAGTAAAAGGCCTACATCAGAAACATACTTTCTAGCATTTGTGAAATAAAATACAACACTGGATTTTAAAGCTATGCACTAAGAACATACTATAGAAAAATGAATAGTGATTTTTATCAATACTGTTATTCCATAAACTTAAATCTGGATTTACCTTTCAATTTATAGCTAACCGAAATTAATATACTAACTATAAGTTCATGATTGCTTTGACTCATCAAAACATATTTTAGAAATTTGTGTCCTTTTACATATAGTGAGCAATTTGGTTCAGAACCCGAAGAGAAATTGAGATGAAAAGCTCATCTCAATTTTCAACAGTAAATAAATAATTCAGCTAAAACTGAAAGTGGTACCAATCCAGCAAACTATTGATGGAGAGGTTTGGCCTTCCATGCAGCCAGAACAACATAAAGTTTTCAATGGGGACTACTTGTTCAGACAAGTTACAAAGATTACAAAAATACCCAGATTAATTATAAAATACCTAATATTCTCATCATATGGAAAATAAGTATCAGGAACATATGTGGGAACAGACAATACTAGTGGCATTTAAACTTTAAGCGTTTTAGAGCTTTGGACTTTATATACTGATATATGAAACAGACATTTAACAAAAAAAAAAAAAAAAAAGCAATAATGCAAGTCAAAACCTAACCAAAGGCCTCTACCAACTAAAAATTTGAAATTTTCCATGGAAGTCAGACAAAACGAAAAAATGGAAAATGAAACCCCTAAAGCAAAAACCAATCAAGTCTTCCAACACTAAAGTCAATATCCAAATCTCATACAGGACCAAAAAGGGGAAAACACTCAGGTCTACAAATGGATAAGCAGTTCCAATACAATCCAGATCCCGACATTTTCCCACTCAGAAACAAATGCAGTGAAGCTTTTCCTGGGGAAAAAGAGCTCTCCAATGAATTTTTTTTAAGTGACATCTAGAAAGTGTGCCTCTTTCTGTCTCTTTCCCTGGCGCCTCATTGGAGGAAGGAGGGGGTTGTTTTTGTATTCTCCCCCACTGGAGCAAGACACAATCAGATGTTAGCTGGAGGAGAGAAACCACTTTTGACAACAGCAAATAAAAATAAAAGTGCCCTTCCTCCCCTGACAGGATGGGCAACCCATCTCACACACACCTCCCTACTCCAACCCCTCCTTCACCCCCCCCCCCCAGCACCACCCCCTCCTCACCCCGGAGCTCCACTGCGTATGTGGTTTGGTGCTACTGTTGCCCCGGAGTGAAAGTCAGAGCCAGAGGAAGGCAATGAAGCCCCCACAGACACACTTACCTTTCCTGCCCCCCACTTTTGAGTGCCTTCCCTGGAGCTGTGGAGGATGACACAAAGGGTAATAAAGGGGGGGAGTGGAGGAGGAGGAGGCGAAGGAGGAGGAGGAGAGCTGGGGAAGTGGCTGCTCCTGGGTGTAGTGAGATGTCTCCAGCCAGGGCCAAGCAGCAGCAGTAGCAGCAGCAGCAGTAGCAGCAGCAGCAGCAGCAACAGCAGCAGCAGCAGCAGCAAAGGGTCTGTGTTGCTAAGAGGCTTTTGGTTTCTTTCTCTCCTCCTCTCACGGCCAAAGAGGAGGAGGGTGGAGGGGGCTCGGGAGGGAGGCGAGTTGGAGGGGTGAGGGGGTAGGAGTCGTGGATGGGGGTTTTCGAAGAAGAAGAAACTCCTTCTCCTCCTCTCTCAGGCTCAATCCCCCTCTCAGGGCTCAGGGCTGGAGGGTGGGGGAAGGAACTCAGCCGCCTTCCCCCCACCCCCCTCAATTCAAGGTTGAAGTGGGATAGAATTAGTGTCCTGTCCCTTTAAAAATAGAAATAAAAGGTGCCCCCCCTCTGCCACTGCCTCTCTCTTCATCATCAGCTGCTGCTGCTGCTGGGGTCTCTCTGCTTGGGGGGGAGGGGGGTTCGGGTAGAAGAGACGGGAGGCACTCACTGCGCATGTCCCTCTCTGACGGGTGGCTGGTTGGTTGAAGGCAGGAGGAGGGGGAGGGGAGGAAATGAGCTATTTTCCCAGAAGGCGCAGAGGCGCTCGCGACCCGGAAGACATTGTAGCAAGGGGTACAGGGGCGGGGGCGGGGAAGAGGAGGAAGTCGCTACGCTTTTAACACCCCCAGCTCCCTCCTCCTTCCTAAGGGAAAGTGGAGGAACGGAAGTGGGCGTGGACGGAGACGAAAGGGGGTCACGTGTTTGGGCGGGAGAGGGGCGGGGTGGGAGAGGTGGTGCGTGCGCGGGGCATGCTGGGAGTGGTTGTGTACCGTCGCCAACAGCAGGTGAAGCCTAGCAGAGGACGCGTCCAACCGATCCTGTGAAGCAATTCCTGCAGGCGTTGGTACCCCCCTTTGCCCTGGTAAAGGCAGGCTTTTATGCGGGAGGTAATGGTGGGGTAAACTTGCTGCAAACGAAGGCCAGGGGCGTCAGTGGCGAAAGGTGAATCGAAAGGGGGAGGATGGAAGGCTGTGGAGACTGGAAATTGGGAAGGGGGCAGGCTTGTATAGGCCGGGAAGGCCAGGACCAGGCGAGCTCTGTCATTTGGCACCCCCATGAGCCTGCCGACGAATCCTTGACACGTGCAGGGAGTCCTGAGACTAGCTTTGCATCGGGGTGGTAAGTGAGGAGCGTGACGGTCCGAGAAGGGAACTGTGAAGGCTCAGCAGCTGATCCTCATGACTGCAGAACGGGAGACCTGTATCTAGGGACAGAGACAAGTCCTCTGTATGCATTTTGACCAGATGCATCAGACGCGTTGCTTATATTGGATATTGCGCTCTTCATGCCTTACCTCTTAACCCTCCCTGGTATTCTGGAGTGGCTTTGGGGAAGGAGCAGGCAGGGAAGTCTTGAGTGGAGCTTCCCTCCGTGTCTTGCATTGTTGCTACAACACAAAGCCTTTGCTTTCTCTCGGAGAGGGATGTGGGATTGTGTAGTCCTTAATGTTGAGTTTTACGATTGATGAAGAGAAAGGACGTGATCAAAGTTTCCCCTTGTAGTGTAGATGATGAGTTTTAAAAGGACTGTTTCGTCTTCTATGGTTACTATTCTTAGTTTTTGAGCCTTTGGTTTCCCAAATGCCAGCTGTTTTTGATGAAAATAATGAATTTCTATCATAAAATTAGAATTCAAATATTTAAGAAAGAATTTATACATTTACATTAGTAAAGCTTTTATAGTGAAATAGTACTGGTTCTTTTTCACATTGTTTTCATACAATCAATATAAACCATTACAGTCTCAGTTGTTTTGTAAAGGTATTTTGAAGGAATATCATCTTTGTACGTTTTTCAAAAACCAAGAATCTAAAATCCTTCATATTTATTATGTTGGTATTTAATTCTGTTGGGTAGGTTCTTTTTCTTTTTTTCTTTTTTTCTTTTTCCTTTTTTTTTTTTTTTGAGACAGAGTCTTGCTGTCTCCCAGTGAGTGCAGTGGCGCGATCTGGGCTCACTGCAACTTTGTCTCCTGGATTCAAGCAATTCTCCTGCCTCAGCCTCCCGAGTAGCTGAGACTACAGGCATGTGCCACCACGCCCGGCTAATTTTTTTGTGTTTTTAGTAGAGACGGGGGTTTCACCATGTTGGTCAGGCTGGTCTCGAACTCCTGACCTCAAGTGATCTACCCACCTCGGCCTCCCAAAGTGTTGGGATTACAGGCGTGAGCCACCGCGCCCGGCCGGTGTAGTTTCTTTAGGGGTACACTATCAGTTAAAGTTACTAATTTTCCACATCTTACTTTCTGTAAGTTTGGATAGTGGACCCCATTTGTGCACCATTGCTTAGCCCTTACTATCTTTTGTACTGCGTACGGTAATCATGTCTGATGGAATCAAAAGTAGACTCCTGTGCTTTAAAATTTTCTTTATAGTGTAACCAATTGTCTGCCACTTTGTAATGAAAAAAAAAAATACAGCAAGGCAATTAATGTGCCTTAGATACAATTTTAAATCTTTTGTGTCTTTTTCCATATATTTAGTATTTAAGCATGCAAACATCGATACATAGTATAATGAATAGCTATAAAGTGTGAACTCTATGTAACCGCTACCACAGTCAAGAATTAAAATGTTTGTGGCCCCTGAGAAGCTGCCCTCTATATTCTATTCCTGTTCATCCCCTTCCTCAGTTCTTTCAGAGGTTAACACTATCCTGATTTTTATGGCAATTATTTACTGCTTTCTTTCTTAGGATTTCTTAACCACCTATGTCAGCATTCCTAAGCAATTTAGATTCGTTTTGCCTGTTTCTTAATTGTAAGTGAATTATATATTACATATCATTATGTATCTTTTTCTCTCATACAGCTAAGATTTAACTCTATTAGTACATTTAGCTCTAGTTCTTATATTGGATTATAGTAATCTATAGTATAAAAAGTATAGTGTAAAAAGTCTTAATGGAAATGAGCCACAGTTTAGTCTAATATTAATAAACTTTTTGATTGTTTCGTTTTTAGCAGTTATGAACAATACTATTATGAATGTTCTTGTACATGTATTCTTATGTACATTACCATGGATTTTTGTAGAGTACGTATGTTTATCTTCAAATTCACACCAGTTTATACCCTGACAACAGTATATGGTAGATCCCTTTACTTTTACTGTCTCACCAAGAGTTATTTTTCCGTTTTCCCAAATTGAGGAATGTGGCTTTATCTTACTGTTTTAATTTACTCTGCCCAGGATACTAAAGAGTTTGAACACTTTTTCAAAAACTTACCGGCCATTTGGATTTCCTCTTTCTAGAATTGTCTTTTTAATTCTTAAATCTTTTGTGCATTGTCTTTTTAAATCTTTTGTGGAGGTTTGTTTTTTTGTTTGTTTATTTGTTTGGTGTTTTAATTGGGTTGTCTGTTTTACTCAGGGATTTCTAGCAGTATGGCCAGTATCTTCTCTGTGCTTGGAGCATTACTCTCTTCTGGGATGGCAACTTTATCTTCATGTAGGTCTTATATGCTATCATTGTTCTTTGAATTTTATATGTAGTTTAAATTCCAGGTAACAAGTTCTATGCTTGTGCTGTTCATTATAGTAGCTACAAGCTGCGTGTGGCTTTTGAGCACTTGAAATGTGGCTAGTGTGACTGAGGAACTGAATTTTTAGTTTTGTTTAGTGTTCAATTAAGTTTAAAAACTGACACTTGATTCAGTTACTGTGAAACCTTTATGTTTGGAACAACTCAGATACATAAACCTTTCTTAACCTCAAATTATTAAATTATTATTTTTGATTTTTGAAGATTCCGCCTCTCCCCGCTCCCCGCCACGAAATGGAGTCTCACTCTGTTGCCCAGGCTGGAATCCAGTGGCATGATCTTGGCTCACTGCAACCTCTGCCTCCCAAATTCAAGTGATTCTCCTGCCTCAGCCTCCCGAGTAGCTGGGATTACAAGCATGTGCCACCATGCCTGGCTAATATTTTTATTTTTAGTAGAGGTGAAGTTTTACCATTTTGGCTAGGCTGGTCTCAAACTCCTGACCTCAAGTGATCCACCCATGCTTCAGGATTCCACAAACTTGGAAAGCCTTTTCCTGTGTCCTGCTGGTTGTGGAATCATTTTCCCTGAAAAAAGTTGTGGAGATGCTTGAAGAAGTGGTAGTCAGTTGATGAGAGGTCAGGTGAATATGGCAGTTGAAGCAAAACTTTGTGGCCCTGTTTGTTCAACTTTTGAAGTGTTGGTTGTGCAATGTGCTGTTGGGTGTTATTGTGGAAAATTGGGCCCTTTCTGTTGATCCATGCTGGCTGCAGGCATCACAGTTTTAAGTGCATCTCATTGATTTACTGAGCATACTTCTCAGATGTAATGGTGTCTCCAGGATTCAGAAAGCTGTAGTGGATCAGACCGGCAGCAGACCACCAAACAGTTACCATGGCCTTTTTTTGGTGCAAGTTTGGCTTTGGGAAGTGCTTTGGAGCTTCTTCTCGGTCCAGCCACTGAGCTGGTCATTGCTGGTTGTCATATAAAATCGACTTTTGTTGCACCTCACGGTCTGATTGAGAAATGGTTCATTGTTGTGGAGAATAAGAGAAGACAACACTTAAAATGGTGTTATTTTAAATTTTTGCTCAGCTCATGAGGCACCCACTTGTCAAGCTTTTTCACCTTTCCTATTTGCTTCAAATGCTGAACAACTGTAGAATGGTCGACGTTGAGTTCTTATGTTGAGTTCTTCAGCAACTTCTCCTGTAATTGTAAGAGGATCGATCTGCTTCAATGATTGCTCTCAGTTGGTTGTTGTCAACTTCCAGTGGCCTACCACTACACTCCTCATCCTCAAGGCTCTGGTATCCTTTGCAAAACTTCTTGAACCACCACTGCACTGTACGTTCATTAGCAATTCCTGGGCCAAATGCAGTGTTGATGTTGTGAGTCATCTCTGCTGTTTTACGACACATTTTGAACTTGAATAAGAAAATCACTCGACTTTGCTTTTTGTCTAGCATCATTTCCATAGTCCAAAATAAATACAAACAGCAAGTAATAAGTCATTAGCAAAAAAACATAAAGTGAGAAATGCCCATTAAAATGATATATAACGCACTCCAGCCTGGGTGACAGAGTGAGACTCCGTCTCAAAAAAAAAAAAAAAAAAAAAAAAAGATATATAACATAACCACATTTAGGAATGTATTCCAGTATCAAATGGCAAATTCCAACAATGCAAAATCCACAATTAATTTTGTACCAACCTAATAATTCGTGCTGCTTTGAAGGAAATCTTTTAGAATTTTTTTTCTTTTTTTTTTTTTTTGTTTGTAATTTTTCTGCTGTTTCACTCTGATGTTTTTGTGTGGAATTCTTTTTTTCTTTTTTATTTTTCCTCCTAGTCAAGTGTGGTTGTCGGGGTAGAGGAAATGTTAAATCATCGTGTGGAATTATCTTGCCCTGTGTTCATCAAGATTATTAAATCAATGCATCAGTATTTTTCTAAAGATATTGGTGATATTCTTGCTGTTTCTAGTTACCTGCTGAAAATTACAATCTTGCTTTTGTTGGCTTAGTGTAGTTGCTCCTTAGTATCTGTGGGAGATTGGTTTCAGAACCCCATGCAGACACCACAATCCACAGGCAGCTCAAATTCCTTATATAACATGCCATAATGTTTGCATACAACCTACACACATCCTCCCACATATTTTAAATAATCTCTAGACTACTTATGGTACCTAATACAATGTAGATGCTATGTAAATATTGTTATACTGTCATGACTTTTTAAAAATTTCTATTATTTTTTATCATCATATTTTTTAAAATATACATATATTTTTAATCCTTGGTTGAGTGAATCTGTGGCTATGAAGGGCCGCCTATATTCGTAGTTCATTTGTTGTTTGTTGGAGATAATTCCAGTTTCTAAATTTTCTAAGTCTGTGTCTGCTAGCTCATGATATTTTTTTCTTGTGTGCCTTGATACCAGTTGTATTTAAAAAATTACAGGAATATGAGTCCTAGAATAATAGTCTCTTTCTTAAGAAGGTACATTTTTCTAGGAAAGATCTCTAGGAGTGCTGTCAGTCCTAAGTTGCTTTATTCATGTTCAGTAGTTGGAATTCCTTAATGAACGCTAATGAACGTACAGTGCAGTGGTGGTTCAAAAAGTTTTGCGAAGGATACCAGAGCCTTGAGGATGAGGAGTGTAGTGGTAGGCCATTGGAAGTTGACAACAACCAACTGAGAGCAATCATTGAAGCAGATTGATCCTCTTACAATTACAGGAGAAGTTGCTGAAGAACTCAACATAAGAACTCAACGTCGACCATTCTACAGTTGTTAAGCAAGATTTTAAGATCATGAATTCTACTTTCCTTCAATTTCCTCTTATCCTAATGATGTTGTCTTTAAACTCTGAACGTAAATTAGGTAGCTTATCTGAGTCCCCAGCTTTGGCGGGCCATGTGCTTTTATTTTTATTTTTGATTTTGATTTTTTGTATTTATTTATTTTATTTTAAATGAGGTCTCACTATTGCGCACAGTGATCCTGAATTCCTGGGCTCAAGTGATCCTCCTGCCTTGGCCTGTCAAAGGATAGGATTACAGGCATGAGCCACCACACCTGGCCTTGTGCTTTGATTTTTTTTTTTTTTTTTTTTACCACAGACCTGCACATCTTCCATTAGCTCAGCCTTTTTTCTCAGCCTTTTCTTCTAGATAGGAAAATGTCCTCAGAACAAAAGTTACTTGGTGTATGGTTTGTTTCTGGCTTACCTTCACGTGGAATTTGGTATGAAATTTCACATTACCTTATTTCATTCATTATTATTTAGTTTTTTTGTTGGCCTCAGCAGAAAGTTTGGTCCTGTCCGCCACTACCATAAATAAAATCTAATCTTTCTTTTTTACTTCTGAGATTTGATTTTAAGATATTTATGCTATGAGCCAAAAATTTTTTAACTTAACTCATATATTTGTTTAAATTTTTTTAAATTTTTAATTATTATGGATACATAATATGGGGAGTATGTGATATTTGATACAAAAATACAATGTGTAATGATCAAATCAAGTAATTGAGATATCAGTTACCTCAAGCATTTATCATTTCTTTGTGTTAGAGACACTTCATTTCCACTCCTTTAATTGTTCTAAAACATACACTAAATTATTTTTAGCTGTAATTACTATATGTGCTACTGAACACTATATTTTATTCCTTCTAACTATATTTTTCTACCCATCAACCATCTCCTCTTGATTCTCCTCTCAATACTACCCTTCCCAGTCTCTAGTAACATCTTTTTACTGACTATCTCTATGACTTCAATTTTTTTGAAGCTTCTCCATATGGGTAAGAACATGTGATACTTGCCTTTCTATATCTGGCTTCTTTCCCTTATAATGTCTGCCAGTCGCATCCATGTTGTTGAAAATGACAGAATTTCATTCTATTTTTTTTATGGCTGAATAACATTCCATTGTGTATATGTACTACATTTCTTTATCCATCCTTTGCCATTTCCTTTCTTTTGGGTATATACCCAGTAGTGGGATTGCTGGATTATAGTTCTATTTGTTGTGTTTTTCGGAGTTCCATACTGTTCTCTGTTGTGACTGTGCCAGTTTACATTTCCACCAACAGTGTGCAAGGGTTCCCCTTTCTCCACATTCTCACCAGCATCTGATATTGACTGTCTTTTTGATAAAAGCCGTTTTAACTGGGGTGAGATGATACCTCATTATAGTTTTGATTTGTATTTCTCTGATTATTAATAATGTGGAGCATTATTTCATAGACCTGTTGGCCATTTGTATGTCTTCTTGAGAAATGTCTCCTCAGATCTTTTGACCATATTAAAATCAGAATTTTTTTTCCTTTTGAGTCGTTCATTCAAGATTCTTATGTATTCTGGTTATTCATCCTTTGTCAGATATTAGTTTGAAATATTTTCTCCCATTCTACCTGTTATGTCTTCATTTTATTGTTTTCATTGCCGTGCAGAAGCTTTTTGGCTTGGAGAGATCCCATTTGTTGATATTTTATTTTATCTTATTGCTTTAGTTTCTTGTGTTTTTGAGGTCTTATTTAAGAAGTCTTTGCCTAGACCAATGTCCTGGAGTTTTTGTTCAATGATTTCCTTTAGTAGTTTCGTAGATTTAAGTCTTTAATGCATTTTTCTTTGATTTTTGTATATGGCAAGAGTTAGGGGTCTACTTTTGTTCTTCTGAATGTGGGCATCCAGTTTTCCCAACACCATTTATTGAAGAGACTGTCCTTTCCCCAATGAGTGTTTTTGGCACCTTAGTAAAAAACTAATTGGCTTTAAATATACGGATTTATTTCTTGACTCTCTGTTCTGTTCTGTTGTTCTACGTGTCTGTTTTTATGCCGGTACCATGCTATTTTGGTTACTACAGCGTTGTAGTATATTTTGAGGTCTGGTAGTGTGATAACTCTACCAGTTACCAGCTTTGTTCTTTTTAGTCAGGATTGTTTTGGCTATTTAGGATCTTTTGTGGTTCCATACAATTTTAGGATTTTTTTTTTTCTGTTGCTGTGAAGAATGTCATTGCTCTTGATAGGGATGGCTTTGAATCTGTGGATTGCTGTGGGGAGTATTGTCATTTTAACATATTTTTTTTTTCAACTCATGAGCATGGGATGTCTTTTCATTTGTTTGTATCCTCTTCAATTAATTTCATCAATGTTTTGTAGTTTGCATTGTAGTTGGTTAAGTTTATTCCTAGATAGTTAATGTTATTTGTAGCTATTGTAAATGGGATCACCTTCTTGATTTCTTTTTCAGATAGGTTGTCACTGTTGGCATAGAGAAATTCTATGGATTTTTGTATGTTGATTTTGTATCCTGCAATGTTACTGAATTTGTTTATTAGTTCTAATAGTTTGTTGGAGTCTTTAGGTTTTTCAAATATAAGATCACATCAGCTGCAAACAATGATAATTTTACTTTCTCCTTTCCAATTTAAATGTCTTTTATTTCATTCTCTTCTCTGTTTACTCTGGCTAGGACTTCTATTACTAACTTGAGTAATAATGGTGAAAATGCCCATCCTTCTTCTAGATCCTAGAAGAAAGGCTTTCAGTTTTTCCCCCATTCAGTCTGATACTAACTGTGGGTTTGTTGTATATGGCTTAATCGTGTTGAGGTATGATCCTTCAGTCCCCAGTTTGCTGAGAGTTTTTATGAAGGGTTATTGAATTTTATCAAAAAGGATTTTGTTGTCATCTATTGAAATGACAATACGCTTTGTGTCCTTCATTCTGTTGATATGATGTATCACATTGATTGATTTACATATGTTGAACCATCCTTGCATCCCTGGGATGAATCCCGGTTAATTATGATGATCTTTTTAATGTGCTGTTGAATTTGGTTTGCTCTGTTTTGTTAAGGATTTTTGTATCTGTTTTCATCAGAGATACTGGCCTGTAGTTTCTTTTTTGTTGTTGTTTTATCTTTGTTTGGTTTTGGTATCAGAATAAATCTGGGGCTGGGCATGGTAGCTTACTCCTGTAATCCGAGCACTTTGGAAGGCTGAGGCAGGCAGATATTTTGAGACCAGCCTGGCTGACATGGTGAAACCCCATCTCTACAAAAAATACAAAAATTAGGTGGGTGTGGTGACTCATGCCTGTAATCCCAGCTACTCAGGAGGCTGAGGCAGGAGTATCGCTTGAACCCAGGAGGCAGAGGTTGCAGATCGCCTGAGGAACAAAGTGAGACTCTGTCTCAAAATAAATAAATAAATAAATAAATCTGGCCTCATAAAATGAAATTGGAGATCCTCCATGATTTTGGAGAATGATTTGAGTAGGACTGATGTTAGCTCTTCTTTAAATGTTTGGTGGAATTCGGTGAAGCCATGAAGTCCTGGCCTTTTCTGTGATGGGGGACTTTTTATTATTGTTTGTATCTTGAAACTTATTCTATTTAGATTTTGGTTTTCTTCATGTTTCACTCTTATTAGGCTGTATGTGCCTAGGAATTTATTCATTTCTTCTAGGTTTTCCAATTTATTGGCATGCGATCGTTCATGACGGTCTCCAATGATCCTTTGAATTTTTGTGATATCAGTTGTAATGTCACCTTTTTTGTCTCTGATTTTATTTGGATCTTCTTTTTCTTTTTCTTAGTCTGGGTAAAGGTTCATTGATTTTGTCTATCTTTCCAAATAACCCTTTTCATTTCATTGATCTTTTCTATTTTTTTTTAGTCTTAATTTTATTTCTGTTTTTAATTAATTTTCTTGTTTTATTATTTCTTTTCTTAATTTGGGGCTTGGTATGCTCTAGCTTTTCTAGTTCTTTAAGATGCATTACTAGATTGTTTATTTCTTGGTTTTCTACTGTTTGATTTGCACATTTATCGCTATAAACGTTCTCTTTAGTGTTAGCTTTAACTGTATCTCATAGTTTTAGCAGGTTATGTTTCCATTTTCATTTGTTTCAAGAAATTTTTAAAATTTCCTTCTTAATTACTTCATTGGTTGTTCAGGCACGTATTGTTTAATTCTTACGTGTTTGTATAGTTTCCAAAGTTCCACTTGTTATTTATTTCTACTTTTATTCCATTGTGGTTAGAAAAGATACTTTATAATTTTTATCAGACTTGTTTTGTGGCCTAACATGATGGTGCTCTTTTTGGGTTTCTGTTTGCGTGCAGTATCTCTTTCCATCTTTTGGTCTATCTATGTTTTTATAAATAAAGTGAGTTTCTTATATGTAGCAGGTACTAGGGCCTTGTTTTGTTTAGTCCTTCAGCGCCTCTGTTTTGATTGGAGAATTTAGGATCCATCCTTGAGAAATACTCCATGTGCTGAGGAGAAGAATGTGTATTTTGCAGCTGTTGTATGATGGCTTCTGTAAATATCGATTAGGTTCATTTAATCTATAGTGCAGATTAAATTCATTACTTTATTTCTGTCTAGATGATTTGTCCAATGGTGAAAGTGGGCTGTTGAAGTCCCAAGTCATTACTGTATTGGGTTCTGTCTCCTTAACTCTAATACACTTGACTTTATATATCTTAAGTGCTTCTGTTTTGGATAGATATGTATTTATCATTTTTATATCCTCTTGCTGAATTAAAACCTTTTGTATTGTATGATAACCTTTTTTCTCTCTTTTCACAGTTTTTGTGTTGAAATCTATTTTATCTAAAAATAGATACAAAGCTACTTGGGCTCTTCACATGCAGTATCTTTTTCCATCTTTTTGTTGTTAGTCTATGTTTTTATAGTGAAGAATTTAGTCCATTTACATTCAGTATATTATTGATAGGTAAGGACTTACTACTGCCTTTTTATTGTTGTTCTGGTTCTTTTCTTGGGCTTTTCCCCCTTTCTTTTTTCCTTGTCTTCCTTTGTGCTAAAGTTATTTTTTGGTAGTGTTTTAATTTCTTGCTTTTTATTTTTTGTGTACCTATTAGAGGTTTTTGTTTTGTGGTTACTATGAGGTTAGCAAATAACAACTTATAGCCAATTATTTGCAACTGATGACAACTCTGATTGCAAAGAAGAGAAAAAATGCATGCACAGAAAAAACTTTAAAACCTGTACACTTTTACTCCATCCCTTCACTTTTTGACGTTTTGTCTCTATATATTTTTATATTATCTTTTAAGTTTTGAAGTAGTTTTGTTTTTGTTTTTTTGTTTGTTTTGATAATGTTATATATAAAGTTTCGGTGCCACAAAAGAAATAGCACTCGAATATAAAATTTTCTTTTTAATTCTCAGCAAGGCAAGTTACTTCTATATAGAAAGGTGCGCCCTTACAGATGGAACAATGGTGAGTGCACATTTGGACAAGGAAGGGTAAGGGGTTCTTATCCCTGATGCATGTAGCCCCTGCTGCTTTGTCGTTCCCCTGTTGACTTTAGTTAGCCCTCACAGGCTAAACTAATTCCGATTGGCTAATTTAAAGAGAATGACGGAGTGAGCGCTTTGGTGGGAGTCAGGGCAGAGCAGGTAGCAGATAATTGGAATGAGTTAGGGTAGAGCAGGTGATTGGAATGTAGGGTGGAGCAGGTGATCAGAATGAGTCAGGGTGGAGTAGATAATCGGAAAAGGTTGCTTTACAGGAAGTTTAAAAGTAGAAGGCAAAGAATTGAACATACTGACATATTCTTTGAAAAGAAATTTAGAACTCATATCTAACAATCCCTCCCCCTTGTATTTCCTTACAACTTTCTTTTCAAACTTTTTTTTTTTCTTTTTTCGAGATGGAGTCTCACTCTGTCCCCCAGGCTGGAGTGCAGTGGCGCCATCTCGGCTCACTGCAAGCTCTGCCTCCCGGGTTCACGCCATTCTCCTGCCTCAGACTCCTGAGTAGCTGGGACTACAGGCGCCCACCACTATGCCCAGCTAATTTTTTTTGTATTTTTAGTAGAGAAGGGGTTTCACCGTGTTGGCCAGGATGGTCTTGATCTCCTGACTTCGTGATCCTCCTGTCTCGGCCTCCCAAAGTGCTGGGATTACAGGCATGAGCCACCGTGCCGGCCTCAAACTTTTTTTGTTAACGTGTCTTGGCTTAGTTATTTTGCTGGATTTTCTAAAAGAAGAAGCTTCTCCAGATAAGGTGGAGGTTAGAACACATATCTAACAATAGGATTGTCTTTTAATCTTCCTACTAAAGATATGAGCGGTTAGAGTATTCTGTATTTATCTGTGCACTTACTTTTACCAGTGAGTTTTATACCTTCAGATGATTTCTTGTTGCTTGTTAATGTCCTTTTCTTTCAGATTGGAGAACTTCCCTTTAGCATTTTTTGAAAGATGAGTCTGGTGTTGATGAAATCCCTCAGCTTTTGTTAGTCTGGGAAAATCTTCATGTCTCCCTCATGTTTCAAGGATAATTTCAGTAGATGTATTAGTTTGGTGCAAAAGTTATCATGGTTTTTGCCACAATATTAATTGCCATGAAAAGTAATTGCAAAAACCGTGGTTACTTTTGCACCAGCTTAATACTATTCTACTCTCTTCTGGCTTGCAGGGTTTCTGCTAAAGTTTGTCATCCTACTCTCTTCTGGCTTCTCTAAGTTTGAAAAGTACTCTGCTATTATTTCTTTGAAAAAACTTTCTACCTCAGTCTCTTTCTCTACGCCCTCTTTAAGGCCAGTAACTTTTTGATTATGCCTTTTGAGAGCTATTTTCCAGATCTTGTAGGCATACTTCATTGTTTTTTATTATTTTTTTCTCTTATGACTGTATTTTCATATAACCTGTCTTCAAGCTCACTAATTCATTCCTCTGCTGTTGAGAGACTGATGCATTTTCAGCCGTTGAATTTTCCAGCTTCAGAATTTCTGCTTGTTTTTTTTATCATTTCAGTCTCTTTGTTAAGTTTCTCTTACATAATTCTGAATTTTTTATCTCTTTTATCTTGAATTAAATTGAGCTTTCTCAAGACCACTGTTTTGAATTTCCCATCTAAATGGGAAATTTTTCCCAATCTAAAATTTCCCTTTTAGATGTGACCATCTAAAAGGTCACATATCTTTACTGCTCCAGGATTAGTCTGTTTGGTGAGGTCCTGTTTTCCTAGATGTTCTTGGTAATTGTGGACATTCTTTGATATCTAGGCATGGAAGAGCTAGTCTTCACAGTTTGGGTTTGTTTGTTCCCGTCACTCTCCAGGGGGGCTTTCCAAGAAATCAAAGCAGATTGAGTGTTGTGACTCAAGCCTGTAGTCACTGCAGCCATTTTGGCATTAAAGAGCGTCCAAAGCACAGGAACGCTGTGACTCTTGCAGACTCCTACATACACAGTTCTGATGGACTTGGGAAGATAATTGGGAGAATTCCCTGGGTTACCAGTCAGAGTCTCTTGCTCTCTACCTTCCCTTTCCTTCAGTCAGGAGTCTCTCTGTACTGGCCTGCCCAGTGTTGGTGGGGGATGATACAGGCACTTTTGTAGCCACCACAGTTGGAACTGTGCTGAGTTGCCTCTGAAGCCTCGCAGACCAGCACAGTATTGGGGCTCACCCAAGGGCCACGGCCAATCCTGCATGACTGCCACTGGTTATTCAAGGCCAAAGGCCACTTTAGTCAGCAGGTGGTGAATTCTTTCAAGACTGAGTCCATCCCATCAGGGCAGCCATTCCCTTCCTGCCTATGGTGAATCTGTAAATGCCATCCCAGAGCAACAGCTTGCTATCAAAAGCTTCAGAAATCTGTCTTTTTGCTTTATTTTACTGTGACTGAACCAATACTCTGGTTGCAAAGCAAAGTTCACTGTACTCTTCCTTCTCCTTACCCCGAGCTGAAGGGGTTGGGGAGGGGTGCCTCAGGGATTCCCTTAGCTGCCACAGGTGGTGTTGCACTGTGTTTTAACTCAAGTCCATTACCTCCAAGGCCAGTGCAGTACCAAGGCTTGCCAAAGGATGCAGTCCTTGTGGCCTGTCACTCCAATTTATTCCGGGCCCTAGACCACTTTAGTCAGAATGTGGTGAAGGCCAATTACTTCCTCTGGAGTGGAGGATTTCTCTCTGGCCTAGGACTGAGCTAAATGCTTCTTCTGTGGGCGCCAGCACAATGCCCTGTGTTATATTCTGCTGTTACAGAGCAGCACTGAGTTCCAGTGCAAAATCCCACACTTACTTTCGCTCTCTCTCCCAAGCACACAGATTCTATCTCAGTGTTGTGCTGCCTGGGGTTGGCGGAGGGGTGGTGTAGTCAGTGCAATACTGTCTTTTCTGCCCTCTTCAGTGCCTCTTTCCTGGTTAAAACCAGGGGTCATGATTGCTTACTTGATTTTGGATTTTTTGTTTATTTGTTTCTTTGTGTGTGTGTGTGTTTGTTTTGAGGCAGGGTCTCACTCTGTCACCCAGGCTGGAGTGCAGTGGTGTGATCTCAACTCATTGCAACCTCGACCGACCTCCTGGGCTCAAGTGATCCTCCCACCTCAGCCTCCCGAGTAGTTGGCACTGCAGGCGCATGCCACCATGCCCGGCTAATTTTTTCACATTTTGTAAAGACAGGGTTTCATCGGGTTGCCCAGGCTGGTCTTGAACTGAAATCAAATGATCCACTCGTCTTTGCCTTCCAAAGTGCTGGGATTACGGGCATGTACCACTGTGCCCAGCTGATTCTTATGAAGGTGTTTTTTTTTTGTTTTTGTTTTTGTTTTTTATTTTTGCATGGATAATTGTTCATTTTGGTGTTCCTGCTGGGGGATGATTCCTGGGAGATTCTCTTCGGCAATCTTTTCTGCCTCTTCTGCGAGGAAAAAGACATCTATTTTAAATTTTTCTTTTTTATTATAATTTAAGTTCTGGAATGCATGTGCAGAACATGTAGGTTTGTTACACAGGTATACATGTGCCATTAACCTGTCATCTACGTTAGGTATTTTTCCTAATGCTATCCCTCCCCTATCCCCCCATCCGCCAGTAGGCCCCTGTGTGTGACGTTCCCCTCCCTGTGACCATGTGTCCTCATTATTCAGCTCCCGCTTATGAGAACATGCGGTGTTTGGTTTTCTGTTCCTGTGTTAGTTTGCTGAGAATGATGGTTTCCAGCTTCATCCATGTCCCTACAGAGGACATGAACTCATCCTTTTTTATGGCTGCATAATATTCTGTGATGTGTATGTGCCACATTTTCTTTATCCAGTCTATCATTGGAGGACATTTGGGTTGGTTCCAAGTCTTTGCTGCTGTGAACAGTGCTGCAGTAAACATACATATGCATGTGTCTTTACAGTAGAATGATTTATAAACCTTTGGGTATATACCCAGTAATGGGATTGCTGGGTAAAATGGTATTTCTGGAGTTCTGGTTCTAGATCCTTGAGGAATTGCCACACTGTCTTCCACAATAGTTGAACTAATTTATGCTCCCACCAACAGTGTAAAAGCGTTCCTGTTTTTCCACATCCTCTCCAGCATCTGTTGTTTTTGACTTTTTAATGATTGCCATTCCAACTGGTGTGAGATGGTATCTCATTATAGTTTTGATTTGTATTTCTCTCATGACCAGTAATGATGAGCTTTTTTCCACATGTTGGTTGGCTGCATAAATGTCTTCTTTTGAGAAGTGTCTGTTCATATCCTTTTGTTGCCATTGCTTTTGGTGTTTTTTAGTCATGAAATTTTTGCCCATGCCTATGTCCTGAATGACGTTGCCTAGGTTTTCTTCTAGGGTTTTTATGGTTTTAGGTCTTATGTTTAAGTCTTTAATCCATCTTGAGTTAATTTTTGTATAAGGTGTAAGGAAGGGGCCCAGTTTCAGTTTTCTCCATATGGCTAGCCTGTTGTCCCAACAACATTTATTAAATAGAGAATCCTTTCCCCATTGCTTGTTTTCATCAGGTTTTTCAAAGATCAGATGTTGTTGTTGATGTATGGTGTTATTTCTGAGGACTCTGTTCTGTTCCATTGGTCTATATATCTGTTTTGGTACCAGTACCATGCTGCTTTGGTTGCTGCTGTAGCCTTGTAGTATAGTTTGAAGTCAGGTAGCGTGGTGCCTCCAGCTTTGACCTTTTTGCTTAGGATTATCTTGGTTTATGCGGGCTCTTTTTTGGTTCCATATGAAATTTAAAGTAGTTTTTTCTAATTCTGTGAAGAAAGTCAATGGTAGCTTGAATGGGATAGCATTGAATCTATAAATGACTTTGGGCAGTATGACCATTTTCATGATATTGATTCTTCCTATCCATGCACATGGAATGTTTTTCCTTGTTTGTGTCCTCTCTTATTTTGTTGAGCATTGGTTTGTAGTTCTTATTGAAGCGGTCCTTCACATCTCTTGTAAGTTGTATTCCTATGTATTTTATTCTCTTTGTAGCAATTGTGAATGGGAGTTCACTCATGACTTGGCTCTCTGTTTGTCTATTATTGGTGTATAGGAATGCTTGTTGTTTTTGCACGTTGATTTTGTATCCTGAGACTTTGCTGAAATTGTTTATCAGCTTAAGGAGATTTTGGGCTGAGACAATAGGGTTTTCTAAATATACAATCATGTCATCTGCAAACAGAGACAATTTGACTTCCTGTCTTCCTATTTGAATACCTTTTATTTCTTTCTCTTGCCTGATTGCCCTGGCCAGAATTTCCAATATCATGTTGAATAGGAGTGGTGAGAGAGGGCATCCTTTTCTTGTGCCAGTTTTCAAAGGGAATGCTTCCCATTTTTGCCCATTCAGTGTGATATTGGCTGTGGGTTTGTCATAAATAGCTCTAATTATTTTGAGATACGTTCCATCGATACTTAGTTTATTGAGAGTTTTTAGCATGAAAGCGTGTTGAATTTTGTCGAAGGTCTTTTCTACATCTGTTGGGATAATCATGTGGTTTTTGTCATCGGTTCTGTTTATGTGATGGATTACATTTACTGATTTGTGTATGTTGAACCAGCCTTGCATCACAGGGATGAAGCCGCCTTGATCATGGTGGATAAGGTTTTTGATGTGCTGCTATTCGGTTTGCCAGCATTTTATTGAGGATTTTTACATCGATGTTCATCAGGGATATTGGCCTGAAATTTTCTTTTTTTGTTGTGTCTCTGCCAGAGTTTTGGTATCAGGATGATGCTGGGCCCATAAAATGAGTTAGGGAGGAGTCCCTCTTTTTCTCTGATTTGGAATAGTTTCAGAAGGAATGGTACCAGCTCCTGTTTGTACATCTGGTAGAATTCGTCTGTGAATCCATCTGGTCCTGGGCTTTTCTTAGTTGGTAGGCTATTAATTACTGCCTTAATTTCCGAACTTGTTATTGGTCTGTTCAGGGATTTGACTTCTTCCTGATTTAGTCTTGGGAGGGTGTGTGTGTGTCCAGGAATTCATCCATTTCTTCTAGATTTTCTAGTTTATTTGTGTAGAGGTGTTTATAGTATTCTCTGATGGTAGTTTGTATTTCTGTGGAATCAGTGGTGATATCCCCTTTATCTTTTTTTTGTGTGTGTGTCTATTTGATTCTTTTCTCTTTTCTTCTTTATTAGTCTGGCTAGTGGTGTATCTATTTTGTTAATATTTTTGGAAAAGCAGCTCCTGGATCCTTTTTTTTTTTTTTTTTTTTTTGAGAGTGTTTTTGTGTCTCTATCTCCTTCAGTTCTGCTCTGGTCTTAGTTATTTCTTGTCTTCTGCTGGCTTTTGAATTTGTTTGCTCTTGCTTCTCTAGTTTTTTAAATTGTGATGTCAGGATGTTGGTTTCCGATCTTTCCTGCTTTCTCCTGTGGGCTATAAACTTCCCTCTACACGCTGCTTTAGCTGTGTCCCAGATATTCTGGTACATTGTTGTGCAGTTTTGAGCGAGTTTCTTAATCCTGAGTTCCAATTTGATTGCACTATGGTCTGAGAGACTGTTTTTTATGATTTCCATTCTTTTGCAACTGTTGTGGAGTGTTTTACTTCCAATTATGTGGTCAGTTTCAGAATAAGTGTGATGTTGTGCTGAGAAAAATATATATTCTGTTGATTTGGGGTGGAGAGTTCTGTAGGTGTCTATTAGGTCCACTTGGTCCATAGCTGAGTTCAAGTCTTGAGTGTCCTTGTTAATTTTCTGTCTTGTTGATCTAATATTGACAGTGGGGTGTTAAAGTCTCCCACTACTATTGTTGTGTGGGTGTCTAAGTCTCTTTGTAGGTCTCTAAGAACTTGCCTTATAAATCTGGGTGCTCCTGTACTGGGTGCATATATATTTAGGATAGTTAGCTCTTCTTTTTGCATTGATCCCTTTACCATTATGTAATGCCCTTCCTTGTCTTTTTTAATATTTGATGGTTTAAAGTCTGTTTTATCAGAGACTAGGACTGCAACCCCTGCTTTTTTTCGCTTTCCATTTGCTTGGTAAATATTCCTCCATCCCTTTATTTTGAGCCTATGTGTGTCTTTGCAACTGAGAGGGGTCTCCTGAATATAGCACACCAATGGGTCTTGACTCTTTATCCAATTTGCAAGTCTGTGTTGTTTAATTGGGCCAGTTAGCCCATTTACATTGAAGGTTAATATTGTTTTGTGTGAATTTGATTCTATCATTTTGATGCTAGATGGTTATTTTGCCCGTTATTTGATGTAGTTTCTTCATAGTGTCGATGGTCTTTACGATTTGGTATGTTTTTGCAGTGGCTGTTACCAGTTTTTTGTTTCCATTTTTAGTGCTTCCTTCAGGAGCTCCTGTAAGGCAGGCCTGGTGGTGACAAAATCTCTCAGCATTTGCTTGTCTGTAAAGGACTTTGTTTATCCTTCACTTATGAAGCTTAGTTTGGCTGGATATGAAATTCTGGGTTGAAAATTCTTTTCTTTAAGAATGTTGAATATTGACCCCCACTGTCTTCTGGCTTTTAGGGTTCCTGCAGAGAGATCCGTAGTTAGTCTGATGGGTTTCAGATTTCTAAAATAACATTTGGCTCTGCAGTATAAGAAGCCAAGTTAATGAAATTAGAAAATATTTTTAAGCAGCGTGTTTCTTCTCTTTCTCTTTTTCTTTTAACTCTTGCAAAGGTAAGAGAACACATGCTTACATTTTTAACTGCTTGTCCATGGCTTATTATTAAAAACAGTTCTCACTTCTTTGTCATAGGTTAGATTCTCCAGAATATTTTCCTTCAGACTGATACCATGGTGCAACAAAATGTTCGGGCCTTTATTACCTTATTTGCTCAATGCCAGGAAGGCTATGATGTTGGATGAGGTGGCTGTCACTACCCCAGTTTTCCCATCTAGAGGCAAATACTTTTGAAACTTTTTTTGGCTTATTCTTCTGGTATATACTTCTGTATCTCTAAATAACATTTTACTTTGCTACCTCCTGTCTTTTTGGTTTTAGGCATTATCTCTTGACTTACTGTAGGTGATGTAGATTTAGCCTTTTTCCACAAACATCCCATCCACTGTCCCCCCTCTTCCCATTGATAGCTTAATTTTTCATATACAACCATTTAGCATTTGTATAGTTCTAAATATTTATTATTCATTTAGACCCAAACTATCTGCTGCTTGTCAAAATAGCCTCTCCATGTATTCAGAGGTAGCGAGTATTTTTATCAGTTTATCCATTATCAAGAAATTTCTCCCAGACCATTCTGATGTACTGCAGTTTTGGCCCATTGCTTTATAGAGTTGCTCCTGGTGCAGTCTCTATCCTATGCTGGTTCCTCTGTTTCCTATATCCTATTTAATCCTTCGGCTTGTGTACTTTCTTGTTTTATTCCATTTTCTAGTAGCTTTCTGAAAGGCAAATGTTCTGTGGTGTTATATTTATGTAAGTGTCTTTATTTTACTCCAACTATTAGTTTAGCTGGCTTTCAAATTATAAAAGTGAAATTGTTCTTAAGAGCTCTGAAGGTATTTGTAGCATCTATTGTAAAATTAGAAGCCCTTCTTACTTCCATCGCTCTTCTGATCACTTTTGTCTCCTCTCGGGAAGATTATACAATCTCATTTTTAAGCTTATCAAATGTTTCTCTTTGTTGTATCTAGAGTTCTGAAATGTCACAGCGATGTGACTTATTATGAGTCTATAGTCATTCATTTTGCCATGCATTTTATGGATCCTTTCAGTCTGATATTTTGTGTCCATCAACTCTGGGAAAGTTCCTCATGTTTTTTCTTTAATTTTCTTGCCTTTGTTTTTGGTTCTAGAACTCTAATTAAACATTCTACCTCCTGGGACTATTTTTTTTTCTGTCATTTTTTTTTTCTTCATACTTTCTGGAAAATTTACCTTTTTCAAACTTTTGAGACTTTCATTTCTGCTATCATACTTGTAATTTCCAAAAGACCTTTTTTGATCTCTGTATAATTTTCTTATTATATTCTGTTATTTTCTCTTTCTGTGAATTTAATTAAAATTATTGTTGTTTTGTTTTGAAATTTATTGCTTCCTGCTTTCTCTGTTTTTTCCAAATTATTCTTTCTGTTAATATGTTTTGGTCTTTTTAATCTTGAAGCTTTCGTCAGCTATGTAGCAATCTTTGATTGCATGTTCAAATTTATGTCAAGGGCATTAGAAAGCTATTTTAGAGTTCTGTGAATATGGCTGGGCATTTTTGGGATGGAAACCCCTGGTGTCATTATCTTTAGGTTTGGAAGCCTAATAAGAGTCTAATAAGAAGAGTTCTCCAATCTTCTACCTCTCAGTCAGTGATTCTCAAGTGGGACAATTTGGCCTCTTAAAAGAAATTCAGCAGTGTCTAGAGACTTATTTGATTGCCACAGATAGGTTGCTACTGAAAACTGATACATAGAATCTGGGGGTCTTGTTACATCCTACAGTGCATAGGACAGCTCCAACAACGAAGAACAGTCAAGTTTAAAATGTTATCCAGAGAAACCCTGCTTTAAGGTATAAGTCTGATTGCCAGTGCTATGAGAACTATGTGAAAGAAGGTAGCTGGAGAGCCTCAATATTCAATATATAAACACTATCTTAATCCTCTCCTCCCCCTCAAAACTTTTTTGTCTGATACCCTCATCATCTGCTGTGTCTTGTGTCCCTAGGGTAGATTTCTGTCTTATCCTCTATAGAAAATAAGCCTCATGGCCTCTGATGAAGTGGGTTAGAGGCTTTTGTTTAATTTAAACCATGTTAGCACTGCAAGTCTTTTAGGAATGGTTTTCTCATTGAATTCTAGCCCAAATTAAAAGACCGGTTATTAAGTGAACTTGTTGTGTTTATATTATTTAGAGTATTAGCTGATGAGACTGGATGGCTTTGTATATTTTACTAAATGCATAAGTAGAAAAATAAGATATGAGTTGAAGATTATAAACCAAAAGGCAGATGAAACCTGGAATTGACAGCTGTTCCCATCCTTTCATTTCTGTTTTATTCTCTCTTTTCATTGCAGATCTTGCCCAAAATGCTGATCTTAAACATATTTTGGGTTTGCTACCTTTTCCTAATCTCTTTTTACCCTTTATCTTATATTCTCCCATGTCTCTCCTTACCTCCAATAAAACATAGCAAATTCTTAGTCCTATACTACTTTCTTGATTAATAGGGGAATTGAGAATAGTGTAAAATTTTGACCTGCCTTTGTATTGCTATAAAAGAATACCTAAGACTGGGTAATTTGTAAAGATATGAGGTCTTATAGCTCACAGTTCTGCAGACTGAGAAGTTCAAGAACATAGACCTAGCTTCTGGAAGGGCTTTCATACTTCCTGCTTCACAACATGGTGGACAAAGTCAAAGGAGAAAAAGAAACATTCAAAGAGGAAAATCTGAGGAGTGCATAGTGGCCTTATAACAACCCACTCTTGTGGGAAGGAACTAAGCCATTCGCCAGGGAACTAATCCAGTCTCGTGAGAGCCAGAACACACTAACTCCAGAATAGCACTAAGCCATTTATGAGGCATCTACCCCTAGAACCCAGATACCTCCCTCTAGGCCTCACCTTTCAATATTGCCACAGTGGGGTTCAAATTTCCACATTAGCTTTGGTGGTGATAAAGAAACCATATCCAAATTGTAGCATGACCAAAGAGTTGAGGTCAGACTTTTCAAGAATTAAGTTCTGATCTGTTGGCTTTTCACTTGCACAGTTTCACTTTCTCCTTATTTCTTTTTTGTATTGTTTACAAAAAATACATATTTTCTAATATAGATAACCCAGAAATGTCGGTCTTAAACGCACTCTTAATATGACCACTTGTATGGTTTGTATGTGTCTCAGTCAACTTACTTTATAATGAGTAAATACCAAAACTATTTTCCCTGAAAAGCTGGGTTTCAGCTAATACCCATTAGACTTTGGTGGGTTTTTTAGTCCAACCTGTTATACCAACACTGCTGCAATATCTGGTGAGCATCATGTTTTTAAAAATTTATGGTAAAACACATTTTATGTTTGTAACATATGTTTAAAAGTTAAAATAGAATTTTAGCATCGTAATTTACACTTAGGAATTTATATGTTCAAATTGTAAAGTACAGGATTTGATTTAAATGTGCAAGAAAATTTTTAAAGTTACAAAAATAAGTAATATACATTCAGTATGAAAGTGATTAAAAAATGAAAATTACCTATAACCTTTGCACCCAGAAATAATTCCAAGATGCTAATATGTATAATATTAGTCTTTTTAAACTATGTTTTTATACATTTAATAGCAGCATGGGATCACAGAGCTTTGTCAGGTACTTTGAGAAGAAATAATCATAGATAACATCTTTTTATTATATTAAATACTTATAAAATAACAATATGTTTGTTTCCTTTACATTGCGAGAGTCTCTTCCCAACCATTAGGAATTATGCCCTTGAATAGTGTGATGATTGGTGTTGACAAAGAAAAATAAGATATAAAAAATTTGCTTACTTTGGTATATAAATGTTATTGAAATGTCTTATTTCTTTAAAAAGAAACATATGAATGAATTCATTCTTTGTTTTGTACAGTCTGTGGATTGTGATAAATATATAATGATCCATCATTACAGTATCATACAGAATAGTTTCATTGCCCTAAAAATCTCATGTTCCGTACTTCTTCTCTTTCCTTGACAACCACTGATCACTAAAAGATCTGTTTCTGTAGTTGTGCCTATTCCAGAATATTATACAGTTGGAAACATACAGTAGGTAGTCTCTTCAGATTGGCTTCTTTCACTTAGCAATATACATCTAAATTTCCTCCATGTCTTTTCATGGCTTTGTTTCTTTTACATGCTGAGTAAGATTCCATTTCATGGATGTACCACAGTTTGTTTATCCGTTCACTTATTGAAGAACACTCTTGCTTACTTCCAAGTTTTGGCAATTATAAGTAAAGCTGCTATAAACAGGAAGATGCAGGTCTTTGTGTGAACCTGTCTTCAACTCATTTGGGTAACCAGAGTACATGATTTCTAAATTGTGTAAAACGAATATGTTAAGTTTCATAATAAACTTCCAGACTGTTTTCCAAAGTCACTGTACCATTTTGCTTTCCCATCAGCCATGAATGAGAGTTTCCATTGCTCTACCTTCTCACTAGTACTTGGTATTGTCATTGTTTTTGGATTTAACCATTGAAATAAGTGTGCAATGGTATCTCATTGTTTGATTATATAATTCCCTGTTGACATACGATGTTGAGCATCTTTTCATATGCTTATTTCCACCTGCATATCTTATTTGGTGAGATGTTTATTTTGATGCCAATTTTAAACTGGGTTGTTTATTTTCTTGTTGAGTTATTTGTATATTGTAACAAAGTAAGTGTTTTTCACATATTTTATCCCCGTGTGTATTTTGTGTTTTAATTTTCTTAATAGTGCCATTTGTAGAGCAGAAGTTTTTAATTTTAATGAAGCCTAAATCAATTTTTTATTTTCTTTCATGGATTGTACTTTTGCTGTTGTATCTAAAAACACATGGCCATAACCAAGGTCCCCTAGATTTTCTTTTGTGTTACATTTTTGGAGTTTTGTTTGTTTGTTTGTTTGTTTTTTGACATGGAGTCTCACTCTGTCACCAGACTTGAGTGCAGTGGCACGATCTTGGCTCACTGCAACCTCCGCCTCCCGGGTTCAAGTGATTCTCCTGCCTTAGCCTCCTAAATAGCTGGGACTACAGGCACGCACCACCATGCCCAGCTAATTTTTGAATTTTTAGTAGAGCCGGGGTTTCACCACGTTGGCCAGGATGGTCTCGGATCTCTTGACCTTGTGGTCCACCAACCTCTGCCTCCCAAAGCACTGGGATTACAGACAGGAGCCACCGTGCCTGGCCTGTTTTTTGTTTTTTGGGTTTTTTTTTGGAGATGGAGTCTTGCTGTGTCGCCCAGGCTGGAGTGCGGTGGTGGGATCTCAACTCACTGTAACTTCCGCATCCTGGGTTCAAGTGATTCTCTTGCCTCAGCCTTGCGATGTGTTCAGAATTTATTTCTTCCAGTGGGTTCTTGGTCTTGCTGACTTCAAGAATGAAGCTGTGAACCCTCGGGGTAAGTGTTACAGCTCTTAAAGATGGCGTGTCCGGAGTTCCTTCCTTCAGATGTTCAGATGTGTCCGGAGTTTCTTCCTTCTGGTGGGTTCGTGGTCTTGCTGACTTCAGGAGTGAAGCTGCAGACCTTCACAGTGAATGTTACAGCTCTTAAAGGTGGCACGTCTGGAGTTGTTTGTTCGTCCCAGTGGGTTTATGTCTCGCTGACTTCAGGAGTGAAGCCGCAGACTCTCGCGGTGAGTGTTACAGCTCATAAAGGTAGTGCGGACCCAAAGAGTGAATAGCAGCAAGATTTATTGTGAAGAGCGAAGGAACAAAGCTTCCACAGCATGGAAAGGGACCCGAGCGGATTGCTGCTGCTGTCTTGGGTGGCCAGCTTTTATTCCCTTATTTGTCGCCACCCACATCCTGCTGAGAGATTCATTTTACAGAGCACTGATTGGTCCATTTTACAGAGTGCTGATTAGTGCATTTACAATCCTTTAGCTAGACACAGAGCGCTGATTGGTGCTTTTACAATCCTTTAGCTAGACACAGAGTGCTGATTGGTACGTTTTTATAGAGTGCTGATTGGTACATTTACAATCTTCTAGCTAGACAGAAAAGTTCTCCAAGTCCCCACTCAACCCAGGAAGTCCAGCTGGCTTCACCTCTCAGCAAATAGCTGGGATTACAGGCGCCCGCCACCACGCCCGGCTGATTTTTGTATTTTTAGTAGAGACGGGGTTTCACCATGTTGGTCAGGCTGGTTTCGAACTCCTGACCTCAGGTGGTCCACCTGTCTTGGTGTCCCACAGTGCTGGGATTACAGGCGTGAGCCACTGTGCCTGGCCATTTTTGGAGTTTTATAGTTTTGCATTTTATGTTTAAGTCTGTGATCCATTTTGAGTTTTCTTTGTGTGAAAGTTGTAAGGTCTGTGTCAATTCATGTTTTGGGACGTGTATGTCTAGTTTTTCCATTACCATTTGTTGCAAAGATTGTTCTTTTCTCCATTGAATTGCCTTTTCTTATTTCTAAAAGCATAACTGACTATGTTTATGTGGGCCTGTTTCTGGACTCTGTTTTGTTCCCTTGATTTGTCTGTTCTTTCACCATTACCCCACTGTATTGATTAGTATAGTTTTATAATATCTTGAAGTTGGGTAGGTTTTGTCCTCCAACTTTGTTCTCCTTCAGTATCGTGTTGGCTCTTCTGGGTCTTTCTTTCTTTTTGTGTATACTTTAAAATCAGTTTGTCATATCCACAAAATAACTATCTATGATTTTGATTGGGATTGCGTTGAATCTATAGATCAAGGTTGGAAGAAGTGACATTTAACAATATGAATTTTTTCTGCTCTTGAATGATGTCATTTATTTAGACTTTCTTTGATTTCTTGAATCAGAGTTTTATAGTTATCCTCATAGAGATCTTGTACATATTTTGTTAGATTTATATCTACATTTTTGGTGAGTTTTTTTTGTTGTTGTTCCTAATATATATGGTATTATTTTAATTTCTAATTTCAATTGTTCATTACTGATATATAGGAAAGAAGTTGACAATTTGTATATTAACCTTGTATCCTGCAACCTTACTACAGTAGTTTATTAGTTCCAGTGATTTTGTTGTTATTTTGGGATTTTCTACATGCATAATCATAGCATATTATTGGGACAAAGAATGATGAGAAAAGGTGTATAAAGAATGATAAAAATATAATAAAACAGTGTATTTGAGCCTATTCATAGTTGGTCATCAGTTATTGTCCCATTGATAGCCTTTTAACTTTGGGGAGTAAAAGGGATTGCAGAAAAGGATGAAGGTAGGGTACCAAAGTTCTAAGCCATATAATACTGTCTTTTTAAAGCACCCCCCCACCCCAAACTTTTAGCTGTCCTTTTCCAACCCAAAAAACACAACTGTCTAAAAATCCTATTTCATTTTAAATGTCAACTGACATTTCCATTTATTCTTGCAAAATTACCTAAGCATGCTAATGGAGGGGGTGGACAACATATTCATTAGTAAAACAGAATTGGAGAATATCATTTCATTGACTCTAGAATTTGGTCTGCTATGCTTTCTGCATAAGCTGAAGGGTCTCATTAGAAACGATGTATTATTCCTAAAAGTTTTTAGGGAAAATTTTAAGATTTTTCTAGGATAATTTCTAGGGTAATTTTTAGCAATTCTTAAATAATTTATCTCTAAAGCAATGTTATATTCAGTTTTTTTCCTTCCAAAAATAGTTTAATATTTACTAAGTAATTTATTGGAGTTGTAGCATATTGTAGAGGCCAAGAACAAACTTCCCTTCACCCTCTGAAGGTTCTTTGAAAATCAGCTGAAAAAAGACAGATTAATAGGAAAAAGGGCATATGATTTCATTTGATCATGGTTTTACATGACATGGGAGCCTTCAGAATAAAGACCTAAAGATAAAGGCAAAAACTGTCCATTGGTATGCTTAGGTTCAGCAAAGTCTGGACAGCCATGTACTAAGTGGGGAAACCCAGCAAGGCCTGCCTGTATAGATTCTTCTTGGCCTCTCTGTGCAGCATTCTTTCCTTCTGGGTATGGTACAGCACCGTTTCTGGCATGGGGGTCGTATGACCTACAATCAAACAGAATAGGTAACTTTTTTTTATAGTTAGTTTTTACACAGAAAGATGAGGGCAGGGAACATTAGAGTAATGTATTTAGGTTCTGTGGCTGGCTTTGGGGAAAGGGGGTTCTGGTTTCTGTGAACTGCCTTGGGGAAGAGGGATTGTGGTTTCAGTGGCTAGTCTCAGGAGAATGAGAGGCCAGAGACAGGAAGTTAGGAGATGGTCAGAGAGAGCTGCTTCAGAGGACTTTATTTTGGAGTATCATTTCCTGAGCCCTAACAATATCATACTTACATTTAAGTAAACTCAAGTCTGTAAACATGGCAAAGGAAAAACTTATTTGAATAGTGGATAGTACTGTATTCATTATTATTCTCAAATGAACATATACCCTGAAGTAATTGACATTGCAAGAAAGTACAGTTCTGTAATTTATGGGTAGTTTGGGGCTTTTCAAGGAAAATTTGACTACATGTGCCTTCTCACCCACCAATTTTAGTGCCCTAGTCTTAAATCTTGTGTCCCATATAATGCAACCATCCTTCACAAAAATGATATTTTTGTCAGGTGTAGTACCTCACACCTGTAATCCCAGCTATTCAGGAGGCTGAGTCAGGAGGATTGCTTGAGGCCAGGAGTTGGAGACTTCAGTGAGCCATTATCATGCCACTGCGCTAGTTGACAGAGGAAGGCTCCATCTCTTAAAACAAACCAAAAAAAAAAAGTTTTTGTTGATTCAAGTGTCTGTTGCCCTTATACTATTTATCCATCCAAGTAAACACATTAGCTTGGATTCACGAGCTTAAATCCTTCTCCTCTTCAGCATGTTTTTAGTCAGAGAAGGTAGCCTACTTCCATGTACTCAGAGAACATAGACTACTGTTGATCACTATAATATTTAAGATGTATGGTAGTTATGTCACTGCCAGCAAAATCATGTAATGCATTTCCAAAGCTTCTAAAGGATTTCTAGATAGGTTGCAAATTTGTGTTAGTTCTTTTGTTAGCCTATATAATTCAGAACTAAATGCATTTTATTTTAAGACATATACTTTAAAGAAGTCCTCCAAGTAGTATTTCTTTTTTGTTCCTTCCTTCATCAACACTACCGCAGAATTGATACTTTGTATCATTTACAAGGTGTATTCCATGGTTAATAATCAAAACAACTGTAGTAATATCTTTTTTTCTTTTTTTGAGATGGAGTCTGGCTCTGTCTTGCCTAGGCTGGAGTGCAGTGGTGTGTTCTCTGCTCACTGCAGCCTCCGCCTCCCAGGTTCAAGCAATTCTCCTGTCTCAGCTTCCCGAGTAGCTGGGATTACAGGTGCGCACCACGACACCTGGCTAATTTTGTATTTTTAGTAGAGATGGAGTTTCACCATGTTGTCTAGGCTGGTCTCAAACTCCTGAACTCAGGTGATTCACCTGCCTCAGCCTCCCAAAGTGCTGGGATTACAGGCGTGAGCCACCATGCCCGGCCAACTGTAGTGATTTTGAAATGTCTTTCTTTACTGAAGATACCATAGTATTAACTCTGTGATTATCATTCTGGGAGTTGTTTATTTTGTAACTATTGACCTTCCATGTTCTTGAAAACAACTTTATTGTCTCATTCATGAATATCAAGGCTGTAATAGGTACTTTATAAAGTAAGTACACTTATTAAAAGATAATATATGTACCAGACGTGGTGGCTCACGCCTGTAATCTCAGCACTTTGGGAGGCTGAAGTGGGTGGATCACAAGGCAGGAGTTCGAGACCAGCCTGGCCAATATGGTGAAACCCCGTCTATACTAAAAATACAAAAATTAGCCAAGCGTGGTGTCGCATGCCTGTAATTCCAGCTACTCAGGAAGCTGAGGCAGGAGAATCGCTTGAACCCGGGAGGCAGAGGTTGCAGTGAGCTGAGATGGTGCCACTGCATTCCAGCTGGGCAACAGAGCAAAAGTCCAGCTCAAAAAAAAAAATATATATATATATATGTATATATGTTTATATTCATGTGTGTATATGTTACGTATATGTGGTTGTGTCTGTGTATATATGATTCCAGACATACTGCCATGTACTTGTGAAGACTACTGAAATTCAGAGGTTAGAGAGAACATGGCTTTTCTGGAGAATTGCAAGTCTTTTCAATTATTTAATCAGTTTAAGTACCGAGACAATATAAAATATTTTTCTTTATTTTAATATCAATGAGAAAATATCATGGCATCATATTACTTGACTGAAGATTATCAAAGCTTGGAATCATTTGATCTGAACATGTCCTTAAGTAAATTGTGTCCTTTTATATTCACTGGCAACAAATGAGGAAAAAAAATGATTTTACAAAACAATCAGTAATTACCATGGTTTATTCACCCGTGGTCCAAAAGTTGATTTGTGTGGAATGATTCTTCACCTCTGGAGAACTCAAGGAAACTTCTCACCAGAGGCTGTGCCCCAACTTGATATAGATAACATTTTTGAGCTGATCTCTTTAGGAAGAGCTAACAGAGTTTACTTACTTTCTAACTTGGAATTTATATCAGTATTGGCTCTTATTTCTCCCCACCCTCAACCATTCTTTTAACTCTATTTTAATCTTTACCTGTGTACAAACAATCCAACTGGGAAAAGAAAAAGAATGAAAACTAATTCTGATGGGCTGAAAAACAGCTTAAATGTATTTTTCTTGCCTCAGTTTCATCTCAAAGGACAGTAACAAAACATGGAAACCACCTACAAATTTCTCCTAAAATACCTTTCATTTTACGTTATTTGACTGTTTAGTGAGCAAATCAAGAACATTATATCTAACTGAAAAGAGGCAAAGTTCTGACCTTTTGTCCATACTTACCTGTCTTTGAAAAATGTCAGCCATATAAAGTTAGGTCCTAGGTAAACAGTAATAGAGTTTGTATTTTAACTTTTTTCTGATAAAGGGAGGGGAGTAGTGGTATTGTTTTCAGTGTTTTCTTCTGCCACCATCTGGAAACAGAGTAGTATTAAACATCTTTTTAATTTACTAAGAGTTCTCTTTACAAAGTAATGCCCCCATCTGCTGGAGCTGTAAGGTTTTACCTCAAAATAAGGCTGTTAAGGAAAATAATACATGATCATTTGTGTATTTTTGAATTATATTTTCCAGTCTCATCCACCAAGTTTACCAAGGTTTTTGTAGGAATTGTTAGCCAATTTCATCTGCTCTTGATGTGTGTGTTCTTCTTCCAAACTAAGAAAAACTTGATATAAATTAGTTGTTCTTGGAAAGTGGTGCATAGTTTTTGTTTGTTGTTGTTGTTGCTGTTGCTGTTGTTGTTGTTTTTGAGATGGGAGTCTCGGTCTTTTGCCCCGGTGGGAGTGCTTACTGCAACCTCTGCCTCCTGGGTTCAAGCATTCTCCTGCTTCAAGTCTCCCGAGTAGCTGGGGTTACAGGCACGTACCACCACACCTGGCTAGTTTTTGTATTTTTAGTAGAGATAGGGTTTCACCATGTTGGCCAGGCTGGTCCCAAACTCCTAACCTCAAGTGATCTGCCCAACTCAGTCTCCCAAAGTGCTGGGATTACAGGCGTGAGTCACTGCGTCCAGCCAAAAAGTGGTATGTTTTTATATTTTTAACAAATGGGTATGAGAAAACAAAAAATGCTCAGAGCAGTCTGAGCTCTGAGTTATGCTGGCCCAGAGAGATGTGAGTAGTATGGGACTTCAGTTATGCCCCCATACTCAACCCCCGACTCCCTACCCCCTGCTGATCTGTAGCCAATGGATAGTTAATGTTATATTAATGTAGATTCTTGGTGAACAACTCCGAACCTGCCTTTTTACATTTCTTTTTCTCTTTAAAAATCTACTTGTAACTGCTGCTAATGAGCATATATTCAGGGCAACTTGAATCTATGCTCCTTGGTTGCAACCCTCAATCTTGGTCCAAATGCAGTCTCTGTGTATGTTATTAATTTTGCCTCAACTTCCTTTTAGGTCAACACATATAAAACTTACTTATATTATTTACAGAAATATTTGTGAGTAGAATAAAAAGTTCTGTTTATAACTATTTTAAGTGTATAGATATGAGAATTTTTATAGGTAATACCTAATTTTTTGGCGATGAAATCAGTGTTGGAAATATTTTCAAAATGTCCTATAACACAAATTGCTTTTAAAAAGCAGTTTCTTTCCTACTTTTATTTTAAAATTCCAGATGAAGTAAATCTTTTTTTTTTTTTTTTTTTTTTTTTGCTTTTTGTTTTTTATTTACTAAGCAGAATGCTGTTGACAGGCAGTCATTTTTCATTCCAGGAAAAAGCTGCGGTTGGAACAGCTGAGAATATTTCACTTACATTTTAAAAATAATAACATCTTTAAATTCAACAAGTGAGGCTGGGTGTGGCAATTCAGGCCTGTAATCCCAAGTGAGGCCAAGGCAGGTAGATCACCTGAGGTCAGGAGTTAGAGACCAGCCTGGCCAACATGGTGAAACCCCCATCTCTACTAAAAATATAAAAATTAGCCAGGCGTGGTGGCACATGCCTGTAATCACAGCTACTGTCTTCTGAGGCAGGAGAATTGCTTGAACCCAGAAGGCAGAAGTTGTAGTGACCCAAGATTGCAACACTGCACTCCCACCGGGGCAACAGTGAGATTCTGTCTCAAAAAAAAATAAAATAAAATAAAATTCAACAAGTCAGCTGGATTTAGTAATGTCTCCAAACTGGATTCATATACCTACATTGTGTATTAATGAGCTGAAAGTAAATGAATATGTGATGGTGCCACTCGGAACCCCTTCTTGTTATTGATCTTGAACTCTTTCCTTAGGGCTTCTGGGTTGCTCTTGGTAACATGACTTGACCTGCTGATACAAGACCAAGTAAAAATATGTCAATTTATATATTTACTAGTTAAGCTTAATTTAGTTATTATTTTTTAGATAAATATTTATAGGTAAACATATTACAATATTTTCTTTCTTTCTTTTTTTTTTTTTTGAGACGGAGTCTCGCTCTGTCACCCAGGCTAAGTACAGTGGCACTCTCTTGGCTCACTGCAAGCTCCGCCTCCCAGGTTCACACCATGTTCCTGCTTCAGCCTCCCAAGTAGCTGGGATTACAGGTGCCCGCCACCACACTCGGCTAATTTTTTGTATTTTTAGTAGCGACGGGGTTTCACCATGTTAGCCAGGATGGCCTCGAACTCCTGACCTCAGGTGATCCACCTGCCTTGGCCTCCCAAAGTGCTGAGATTACAGGTGTGAGCCACCATGCCCGGCCTATAATACTTTCTTATTCCAGAGGGTTATTTTGTGCCAGCCACCTTACTGACCATTGATATGAAATATAGGAAAAAATTGTTTATCTGTTGCCTCTTTGACCTGCACTTGGACAGCTTTGCAACTAAATAAATAGGACATGTTCACACCTGTTATCTCTTGTAAATGCTTTTTTTGGTACACAGTGTTACAGCTCCTGCTCATCTTACTAGTAAGATGCTCATAACACTAAAGTACTTTTGATTATCCAGCTGAGGTACATGGTTCTTTTTCTTAAACATTTCTTATTTTTGGTTTTTTACCTTAAGGCAGCTGTAGAAAAAATAATTTAAAATATGTTACTTTGTGCGTGTATGTGTAATATGTATGTATATGCATATATACATACATATATGCACATATATTACATATGTACATACATGCATATATAATACACATATACGCATATATAACATGTGTATATGTAAAGTATGCATAGGCACATATATATGTATATATGTAATATATACATAGATACATATGTTTATATATTAGTATATGTATAGGGAAGCATATATGTATATATACATATGTGCATGTATTAATATATGTAATATATACTTATATCAATATATGTATATATTACACATATACACATACAAATGTATATGTATGCATATATTGCATATGTTACATATGTACATATATACATATGTATATGTGATACATACATATATTAATACATGTGATATATACGTATATTACATATACGTATATGTATTACACATACATGCACACACATATAAATTATGGAAAGTTCGTGTTCTTTTAAGTGACAAATATGAAATAGCATCCATTTTGGTTAAAAATGTATGTGTGTGTGTAGGCATGCCACATTTTTAACCTAATAAAAATTATAGGAATTGCTGGACTTCAGATATTTATTAAACCCAAGAGATTCCTTTTTTAAAAGATCTCAATCTTAGGTTAAAAAAAGTTTCAAGCTGGCCAAGGTGTGGACCCAGGTACTTAGGAGACTGAGGCAGAAGGATCTCTTGAGCCCAGGAATTCAAATCAAGCTTGTGCAATATAGTGAGACCCTGGGTCTTAAAAAAAACATTGTTTTTAGTTCCTTTTTTGCACTTCATGTTTTAAGTTTAGACATTATTATCTTTCTACTCTGAAAAATGAAATTAGCAACCTTATGCATTCATGCCACTTTTTTCTTTTTTTTTTTTTGTTGAATGATTATTTTCAGTCTGTGAAGGCTTATGTTTCCACCTGCTACTATTTATTTACCTTTTTTTGATTTTAGTTTTTTATTTTAGTGGACTCACAGGTCACTATTTGTGTGTGTGTATGTGTGTGTGTGTGTAAAATTGTGTTTTTAATTATGCTTTAGTTGGCTGGATTTTGTTGTTGAGTTCCCCATATCCCGCCACAACACAAGGCTTTATTGGCTCTGTGTACTAAATAAGTTCATTCTTATTTGATAAGGCTATACCTGTTACCTTTATATGTGAGTGACATCTTTGCTACGTATGAGTCTTGGTTTCTCTCTCAGAACTTTGTAGATATTATGACACCATATTTTAGCATTTTTTCCTCCCTTGTAGGTGTTTTTCATCCTGGAGTCCCAGTGAATTCTTTTTTTTTGGCTTGAAATTTAATAATTGAATTACAATTTTCATCAATTTTCTTCTTTTCATATTTGAAATATTGATGAGAATTTAGAAGATTTTATTGATGCCAGTATAGCTTTTAAGAGTGAGGTTAAAGTTAGGAGCTATGGAGAACTCCTATAGAGTTTTCTAGGCTTGTTTATTATTAACTTGTCTCTTTAGTTACTGCTAAGGTATTTCTGTTTAACAACTTTTTGTTTTGCTTTATTAGATAGAGGAGAAAGATTCTCTGATTCCATTTTTTACCATTTTATCTGCACAATTCCTTATTAAAATTCCAAAGTTTCTATATGAAACATGTATTCCTTTTTAGTGACGGGAAGAAAGTTTATGATCTATAAATAAAGATGTCTACAGAAGAAAATACAAATTGTACACATAGACCTTCAAAGAGAAGTGAATTGTTGGTATTGAACATCTATTATACTAACCGTGTTCTTTCACAATGTATTATTGTGCTATGTTTTGTCTCCTAAAGAAAAGCACAATGATGATTTTGATGACTTTTCTGATGTTTGCAGGGTTTTTTTCATGCCAGTTGAGACTAACCAACCTCTGGGAGTCAATAGACCTAACAGTTACTGCTGCTGTTAAGTAAGCTATGTCATCTTGGGCAGGTCATTTAAAATCTCTGTGTTTGTTTTCACTTCTATAGGTAGTACTATGTGTTTTTTGAGGTCCCTTTCTTTACTAACCCTATGAGTGTATCCCTCGTTTTATGCAGATACTGCCTTATCAGTGGGAGATACATATGTACACATACATATACACATATATATTATTCCAACAAGATTGTAAGTTTTGTTTAGAGACCAATTTTATATTTCTCATCTTTCCCATAATGCTTGTCACAGCCTTGTAATAAGTAAACACTAAAATGTTAGGTTAAATTGATTGAGAAGGTCTGGCATTGACTTGTAGCTACTTGGTTGTCTTATTAACTACAGTTTATGTAGATTAAACATTTTATTTAATCGTTTTTCAAAATGTGCTCATTTTCTAGATCAGTTGTAATGTCATTCCAGTAAAAATTTGTCTTTCAGTTTAGTGAAAATACATCTTTAAGCAACGCTGGAAACTAAAACCATGAACTCATTTATATATGAATATCTATTACCCATACTGAAACACACGTATGGAAATTGAGCAGATAATGCCAATCTGTGGTGCTTGGTCATATTTCATGAACCATGAATTGTTATCATAGCTTAACTCAGCATCATCAGAAAATTTATATCTTATTTACATTGCTGACAGTAGCAAGTTGAATGCATACAGTCTGTTGCATGAAAGGACTTGTGAGTGACTTATGACAACAGTATTATTTAGGTGAAGCAATAATCTGTTGAAAACATATTTTGTATTAATTAACATAGTCAACATATATTAATATACTTTGAAACTTATATTTGCAACGTATTCATTCAGCAGTAATTTATTGAGCAACTTATTTTCAAATGGAGTTGGTGGAGTATACCAAAGCAAGTCTCATGTGTGTGCCCTTGTAAGATTTGATAATTCTGAATTCTTTTAAGAAGCTATTCTTAGTTGTAATCTGCTCATAATATAGATAGAAGTTGTATACGTTTGCTAGTCAGCAAGCAGAGAAGTATTTGGTAAATTGACCAAACTTCAAATTTGACATGAAGGACTGTCATCAGGAATTCATCCAGGTTGCTTCTCCCACAAAGTTTAGGATTATGTTAGTCTAAAAAACAGTGATTAGAACTAACCTAAGATGAGGAGCTTAAGTTAGTTGTGCAAACTAAATGGAGGGCTTTTATATTCTATTTCTAAGGTAGGAAAACATTTGACATCTGAATGGCTATTGAGCTATATGTAGGAATAAGTTATTAGTGTCAGCTATTTTCTAATTCTGTCTTTAGATGTTAAGAGAGTTTACTAAACAGTTATCATTGTTGTTGGCCAAACAGTTAGTCTAAAATACGTTATGCAGAATTGGTGAGGTAGACATAGAGGCACTGAGTGAGGGTTTGGATCTGAGGAAGGCATAATGAGAAAGAAGAGTTATAAGTACTCATGAAATCTCAAGAGCAGTAAAGGATGTACTTCATAATTTTTAGAATTTATCAACAAGCAACCCTTGGAAAGCATAGGAATGGAGAATTACGACAAATAAGCCACCTCAGTTGAAAAATGGGAAGTATGAATATACACGTGATTGAGTCTTGAGCTTATTTAGTCATCCTGCTTTGGTTAGCATATAACTATAAAATTTCAAATACAGATACAGTAAGTAGTGGTCAGTGAAGATATTTCAGAATTCATCTCTTCCTTTGTAAAGGTATAGATTGTAGGGGACTTACTGTCATGGGGAAATGCGCATAGGCCATTCAGAGAGCAGACAGCTTTAGATGACACATTTTTACAATTCCTATAATTTTTGTACTTTGTCAATACAGAAATAAATTTAAAATGGTCAGCAGCTCTCTGATGTATAATATAGTAGTGCTCTGGAATTGCAGTAATGAGAATTTCCTCCATATGCAATTGACTCTTGAACAATGTAAGGGTTAGGGGTCGAAACACCCCCCTCCCTACCCAAAGCAGTTGAAAATCTGCATATAACTTTTGCCTCCCCAAAAACTTAACTGCTAATAGTCTGCTTGACTAGAAGTCTTACTGGTAACATAGTCAATTAATATATATTTTATATATGTATTACATATTGTATTATAATAAAGTAAGCTAAAGAAAAAATAGAAAGAAAATATATCTACTATATAAAGAAAATATGTTTACTATTCATTAAATTGAAGTGGCTCATCGTAAAGGTCTGCATCCTACTCGTCTTCATGTTGAGTAGGCTGAGGAGGAAGAGGAGGGGTTAATCTTGTTGCCTAGGGGTAGAAGAGGTGGAGGAAGTAGAAGGGGAGACAAGACAGGTAGGCACACTGGGTGTAACTACAGAAACACATTGTAATTTCTGTCTATCTCTTTTGATTTCTAATTTGTTTTAAAATGTTTCTATACAGTATCAACCTTTCCTCAACCATTTGCTTTGATTCCAGTACCTGTATCATAGAAGGGTCCATGTTGTAAAGAAAACAAGAGCAGTCTTGTATATTCAGAACTGTTCTGCCAGATTGTCTAATGTCAATTTGTTTTCTGGCACTGTTAACTTCTGCATCTTTCTCACTGTCTGGCATTGGTTCAGAAGCATCTGTCTCCACTTGTCTTCTGTTAATTCCTCTGGTGTGGTATCTGTTAGCTCTTGAATTTCTCTAAGACCCGTATCTTGAAACCCATCACTGCCCACCCTTTTTGCCATATCTGCAATCTCTTTCATGATTTTCTTGATTGGCTTTGTAGTAAATCCTATGAAGTCACGCACAACATCTGGACATAGATTTCTCCAGCAGGAATTTGTTTCAGGCTTGTTGGGTTTCACGGCCTTTTCTGTGACAACAGGGCATCTTCAATGGGATAATCCCCCCAGACTTTAATCGTGTTCTCTCTGTGGAGGTTTTTCCATAGTGTTGACATTCCTTTCCATAGAGTTCTGTGTGTAATGAACCTTAAAGGTCCTTATGACCTGATCTACAGGTTGAATTAGAGACTTTGTGTTTGGGGACCAGTGGACTACTTGGACAAAAACCTTTGGTGTTGAACTCATGGGATTCTGGGTAGCCAGGGGCATTGTCCAATATCAGAAGAACTTTAAAAGGCAGTCCCTTACTGTCTGGGTACTTCCTGACTTCAGTGAAAAAGCATCAGTGGAACTAATTCATTAACCCCATTGGCTCATTGAGTGAATCGGTTCCAGTGTTTTGGCTATTACAAGTACATTTATTATGAACATACATTTTACAGGTTTTTGTGTGAACATAAGTTTTTCTGTCGGGTAAGTACCCAAGAGTGCAATTGCTATGTGGCTTGTTAAGTGTATTTATAGTTTTCTAAGAAACTGCTGACAAGAAACTTTTCAGAGTAGCCATGTCAAGAAACCTTCCCACCAGTGGTTAAATGAAGGATTCATTTTCTCTACATTCTCACCATCTTTGAGTTATTTTAGCTCTCCTAATCGGTGTGTGGTGATATCTTACTATGGTTTTAATTTGCATTTTCCTAGTGGATAATGATATTAAACATCTTTGCATATGCTTATTTGCCACCTGTATATCTTTGGTGAAATGTCTACGTGTGTGTTTTGCCTATTTTCTAATTGGATTGCTTTTTTTTTAATTACTGAGTTTTGAGGGTTCTTTAGATACAGATATTTTGTCAGATATGCGGTTTGCAAGTATTTTCTCCCATATGAAGCTTGTCTCATCTGTACTATTAGAATTGTCTTTGAAATATTCTTTATTATGTAGTAGATATTTGACCATTACATGAAGGGGCAAGATGTCAAAATAACCTTTGGACTAAAACTTTATTTACAGTCAAAATTTATGTAGGTTATAAGGTAGATACCATAGTGGTGTGTTTGTTGTTTCTTTTCTGAATGCTGGCCCCAAATGAAGAAAAAATGATCTTAATAGCATACCTGATTTATATATGATGCAAAGAGGCAGATTAGATACCTACCTTGGAACTGTGGACATTTATTTCATTTTTCTGAGTAATTCTTTCTTAATTCATGAAGTGGGTAAAAAAAATCTTTTAATTCTAACAATACTGTAAGATATCTAATGTAGTTCTACAGAATAAAACATACTACAAAACCCTTTCTCCTTTTTACATTTTAATTAGCCTTATAATCTAGGAGACAATTATCACATAGTTCCTTGTGATTTTAGGTTTTGGCTGAGAGATAGTCAAGAGCATCATAAACCAGAGTTGAGACTATAAAATGTAGCTACAAAGGTTTTTCCCTCTCATAATAATGTTATTAGGGAAGATAAAAACTTAAATAGAATAAGATAAAACTTTAGACATAAAAGACTGCTAGAAGGTATCTTAAGACAACTGAGAAGACCACTTTTCTTCTAAGAAAGAAGATGCTTAAGGGTCAAGACAATAATTGAGTACTCTGTTATTTAGTTTTCAGTTAGGAAGCCTGGAGCCAGAGGACTTTTGGTGGCTGAGGCCTTAGCTACCTGGCTTACACATTAAGGAGGACACAGATTTGCTTGCTGGTCTGTCTGTCAAGGCCTGGCTCAGCTAAGGGCCTGTTAACATTTCTAGAGAAGAAAACAGCATTGCCATGGTTTGCTTTCTAATTGCCACTATATGAAATTAATAAATGTGAATGTAAAATATATTGGCTGATCTTCCTTCAGGTTATTGAAATGTGTTTGTACTTCTTTTTTTAAAAAGTTGGCTAAATAAGTAACAATTGAATAAGAGTATAACTTATTTGGGCTCAAATCCTGGCTCTGCCACTTAGTCGCTTTTTGATATGTATTTTATATGTATTTTTTTTTCTAATTGATGAATAAAATTATCCATTTATGGTATACAGCATGATGTTTTAATATATGTATACGTTGTAGAATGACAAAATTAAGCCTATTAACATATCTGTTACCTCACATACCATTTTTTTGTAACAAGAAAATTTAAAATCTGCTTTCATTCTGTGAGTTCCCCTGTTAGAGGTTCCACCTACTGTAGTCCCCCCCTTATCCTCAGTTTCACTTTCCATTGTTTCAGTTACCTTTGGTCAGCTGAGGTTCCAAAATATTAAATGGAAAATTTCAGAAGTAAACAATTTATTAGCTTTAAATTGCATGCCACTCTGAGTAGTGTGATGAAATCTGCAGTGTCCTGCTCCATCTTGCCTGGGACATACATAAATTCTTTGTCCAGCATATCCATGCTGGATATGCTACGTTGTTGCGGGAAGTCAGGGACCCTGAACCGAGGGACTGGCTGAAGCCGTGGCAGAGGAACATGATTGTGAAAATTTCATGGACTTTTATCAGTTCCCAGATAATACTTTTATATTTTCTTATGCCTGTCTTTACTTTAATATCTTAATCCTGTTATCTTTGTAAGCTAACAGTGTACATCACCTCAGGATCACTGTGATAATTGTGTTAACTGTACAAATTGATTGTAAAACATGTGTGTTTGAACAATGTGAAATCAGTGCACCTTGAGAAAGAATAGAATAACAGCGATTTTTAGGGAACTAGGGAAGACAACCATAAGGTCTGACTGCCTGCGGGGTTGGGCAAAAAGAGCCATATTTTTCTTCTTGCAGAGAGCCTATAAATTGATGTGCAAGTAGGAAAGATATCGCTAAATTATTTTCCTAGCAAGGAATATTAATATTAATACCCTGGGAAAGGAATGCATTCCTGGGGGGAGGTCCATAAACGGCTGCTCTGGGAGTGTCTGTCTTATGTGGTCGAGATTAGGACTGAAATACGCCCTGGTTTCCTGCAGTACCCTCAGTGTTATTAGGGTGGGGAAAAACTCCGCCCTGGTAAATTTGTGGTCAGACCAGTTCTCTGCTCTTGAACCCTGTTTTCTGTTGTTTAAGATGTTTATCAAGACAATACGTGCACTGCTGAACATAGACCCTTGTCAGTAGTTCTCCTTTTTGCCCTTTGAAGCATGTGATCTACTGCCTGTTCTTACACCCCCTCCCCTTTTAAAACCCTTAATAAACAACTTGCTGATTTGAGGCTTAGTTGGGCATCATAGTCCTACCAATATGTGATGTCACCCCTGGCGGCCCAGCTGTAAAATTCCTCTTTGTACTCTTTCTCAGCCAGCCAACATTTACGGAAAATAGAACCGACGTTGAAATATTGGGGGCGGGTTCCCCTGATACTACGTGTCCTTTAATCACTCAGTAGCCATCTAGGTTATCAGATTAAAAGAACATAGTATAGAGAGAGAGTTTTGTACTATCCATGATTTCAGGCATCTGAGGGGTGCCTTGGAATTTATCTCCCATGGATAAGGAGAGACTACTGTATAAATTAGATTATGTGGTGTTTGTCTTTCTGTGCCTGGCTTATTTCAGCTAACATAGTATCTTCCAGATGCATCTATGTTGTTGCAAATGACAGGATTTCTTTTTTGTTTAAGGCTGAGTTAGTGTTCCATTGTGTATATATACACCACGTCGTCTTTATCTTTTCATCCATTGATGGACACTTAGGTTGATTCCGTATTTTGGCTGTGAATAATGCTGCAGTATATATGGGAGTGAGGATATATCTTTGATGTATTGATCATTTCCTTTGTATATATGGATGGATATTCAGTGGGATTACTGGATTATATAATTTGACTTTTAATTTTTTCAAGAACCTCCATACTGTTTTCCATAATGATTATACTAATTTACATTTTTATCAACAGTGTTTCAGGGTTTCCTTTTTTTTCATAATCCTTAACAACACTCATCATCTTTTGTCTTTTTTTTAACAAATAGCCTTCCTAGCAAGTGTGAAATGTTATCTCATTGTGGTTTTGTTTGTACTTCCCTGAAAATTAGTAACACTGAGAATTTTCTCAAATACCTATTTGACATTTTTATGTCCTGTGAGAAATCTTTTTGACTATTTTTTAAATTGGGTTGTTTCCTTGCTATTTTTTCTTAGTTCCTTATACAGTCATCGCTCTGTATCCACAGGAAACTGGTTCCAGGACCCCCCTCAGATACCAAAATCTGTAGATGCTCAAGTTTCTTCTATAAATTGACATGGTATTTACATATAACCTACACATACCATCCCATATGCTTTAAATCATCTCTAGATTACTTATAACTTCTAATACAATGTAAGTGCTTTGTAAATAGTCATTATAATGTATTGTTTTTTAAATTTGTATTAATTTTTATTGTTGCATTTTTTCCCCCTCTAAATTTTCTCTCTCTTAAGTTGGTTGAATCTGCTGATGAGGACCGACTACATATTTTGGATTTTAACCTGTTATCAGATGTAACATTTGCGAATATTTTCACCTATTCTGTAGGTTGTCTCTTCATTCTGTTGATTGATTGCTTTGTAGGAGCTTTTTAGTTTTATGTCTGTTTTCATTATTCTTGCTTGTGCTTTTGGAGTCATATCCAAAAAAATCTTTGCCAAGTCCAGTGTCAAAAAGCTTTTCCCCTGTGTTTTCTTTCCCTGTGTTTCAGGTCTTACATTTGTCTTTAATCCGTTTTTAGTTGATTTTTGTATATGATGTGAGATGAGGGTTCAATTTCATTATTCTGCCTGTGAATATCCAGTTTTCCTAACACCATTTCTTGAAGAGACTGTCCTTTCTCCATGGTGTGTTCTTGGCACTTTTGTTGAACATAAGTCGACTATAAAAGTATGGATTTATTTCTTGACTCTCTATTCTGGTGGTGTGTATGTTTGTTTTTATGCCAGAACCATGTTGTTTTGAATTATCTTTATTTTGCACTAGGTATTGAAATCAGGTAGTCTGATACCTCCAGCGTTGTTCTTTTGCTCATGATTGTCTTAGCTATTAAATGTCTTTGTGGGTGCATATGAATTTTAAGGTTTTTTTCTATTTCTTTGAAAAATGTCATTAGAATTTTGATGTAGATTACTTTGACCTTCACTTCCAGTAGTAGGGACATTTTAATAACATTGATTCTTTCAATCCGTGAGCATGGAGTGTCTTTCCATTTATTTGTGTCTTTACTTTCTTTCATCAATATTGTATAGTTTTCAATGACAGACCTTTCACCTCTTTTGTTACATTTCTTTCTAATTTGTTTTTGATGCTATTGTAATTAGGACTGGTTTTTAATTTTTTCAAATAGTTATTAGTGTGGAAAAATCTTATTGATTTTTGTATGTTGATTTTGTATCCTGCCACTTTACTGTATGTATTAGTACTAACAGTTTTTTGGTAGAGTCTTAAGGGTTTTCTCTATATAAAATCATGTCATCTGCAAACAGATCATTTAACTTTCTCTTTTTTGACTTGGATGCCTTTTATTTAATTTTCTTATCTAATTCCTTTGGCTAGGATTTGCAGAACTGTATTGAATATAAATAGCCAAGGTGGGCATTCTTGTCCTGTTCTTGATCTTAGAGGAAAAGCTTCCAACTTTTTACCTTTGGGTGCAATGTTAGCTGTGAGTTTGTTATATATGGTCTTTATTGTGTTGAAGTATATTCCTTTTATACCTAATATATTGAGAGTTTTCATCCTGAAGGAATATTGAGTTCTGTTAGAAGCTTTTCCTTTATCTGTTGAGTCAGTCATATGATTTTTGTCCTTCATTCTGTTAATACATTATAGCACACTTTATAGATTTACATATGTTGAACCATCTTTGCATCCCAAAGATAAATACCACTTGATCATGGTAATTGATCTAATGTGCTGTTGAGTTAGATTTGCCAGTATTTGTTGAGGATTTTTGTACCTATATTCATCAAGGATATTAGCCTGCTACCGAAACTATTCACCAAGAGGCCCAGGAAAGGTCATGCACACTGGTACCTCAGAAAATAAGTCCACTGTCCTCAGTCTCAACTGTGGACCCTGATAAGACACTTTAACTTGTCTGTGGTCTGAGATCAGTTCAAGGACCCGCAAGAAGACAAAACGGTCTGAATCCCTGGGTCAAGCTTTCTGAACTTGGTCCTACATTATATCCTGAAACAGCCCTGAAGCTCAGCTCCTGCTACTCTTGGTTGCAGCCTGAGAGCAACCCTGCCTGCACAAGGAACTGCTAGGAGACTCACCTGTCTGTGCTATCAGTACAGACTTACCAGTCTCTGTCCCGTAGCATATGCTGAAAAAGCTCTGAATTGGGAATCCAGCACATCTTAGCCACAGTCTTACAGAAATCCTGCACAGAAATTCTCCTGTAGTCAGGAGATACATCCTTCCATGTCCTCAGGACAGGCAGGCAGATTTCAGTCCCACAGCAGGTCCTGAAACAACCCTGAATCTTGGCATAAGCCCCACTCAGCTATGGTCAGAAAGCGGTTCTGCCTACCCAGCATCCTGGAGGGAGATGGGGCTGTCCATAGCCCTGCCAACAGGCCACCTGACCCAGGTCCCTCATCAGCCCCTGAAACACCCCTTAAAAGTGGCTCCAGCCCCTCTCAGTACAGCTTGAGAGCAGGCCCACCAACCTAAGGACCTGAAGGGAGGCATGCAGGTTCATGACACCTTAGACAGGCCTGAAGACCTAAGTCTTGACTGTAGGCCCTGAAGCAACCCTGTGACTTAGTTCCAGCCCCACGCAGCTGGGGACTATGGCAGTAGTGCCTGCTCAGGTTATCCACTCAGTGATCCAGTAGGAGCCCTCCCAGGTTCCCAGAGAAAGCCACACCATCCACACACCTGGTTAACAGGTCTTTTCTCTGCATATCTTCATCCCCTGTACAGACCAATGTCCTAGAAAAAGTCCAGTCCACCACCAGATAGGTTTCATATCCTGCTACAGCCCCTGGTAACAAGGTCCTATCAGGCTTTAGCTAAGCCCTCAGGAGGACAGGGCCCTTTCCAAGTCTGAAGCCTGGACCACAGTTGGGGAATGAAGATCTGCCCTCAAATTGACTTTCCCAGGTCTTGGGCCCCACTGGGGTTTCACAGACGCCTGCCTGCATCTCAAGGCTAACACAAAGACACTTTTGTCCGTGGGTGGCTGTGAAATTATTGTTGCTATTTGGGAACACAAGCTGAAGGGCCTCCTATTTCATCTTGCTGCCGTCGTTCTCACATTATTATAATGTTAATCATTGGTGATTTGATGATAGGTCAGCTTTTCTTGAGTTTTATGAGTTCTGGCAGTAAAAAAGTTCCAAAATGTCTTTCACTGGGCAAAATTCAGGGTGTCAGCAAAGCTGTGTTCCTTCTGGAGACTAGATGAGACCAGAATACAGTTTTTTAAAAAAGCTGTTAACTTGGTTGGATCCAAATCCTGGCTCTTCCATTTACATACTGTTTGATTTTGGTCAACATAGTTAGCCTATGTGTGTCTTCTAACCTTGAAAGAGGATTATAATAGTAGTTATCCCATAGGGTAGTTTTGAGGATTAAATGAGTTGATAAATGCAAATTATTTGTAACAATTCCTGATACCTAAGTAAACACTGCTTAAGCTGTTACTGTCTAACTGTTAAAGTAGTCCTATAGGAAATCAGTGCTAAGAAAATTAGGTCTTTTAGTCAAAGGTATTTGTCTATGAGTATGGTAACTTGAGGAGAATTTTACAAGAATTATACATTTTTCATTAATTTTTTTTCATTCCATTTATTCATTGCCAACTTTGTTTTGAGCATTATGCTACAATGCTTGGAATATAAAAAAATCTCAATTTGGAAACACTAGCAAATAAACAGATAATTTTGTTCAAAATAATTAAATAATAAAGAGAAATACAAGCACTTATAAGTAATTAAAGAAGAGGCATTTAACCTAGTCTGTAATGATTATTTGTGTATGGTTGGTGAGTGGAGCAAGAAAGGAAGGTTTTCTATGAGGGATGATCCTGTGGGATGGATGGGTGGGAGAATCATAAAGGAAGCATATAAGTTAAAGAAAAAGGAAGAAAGGGAAGGTGAATAGAAGATTTAATGGAAACGGAGGAGTAGCTGTTAAGAACCACATACAGGCCTGGAGGTATTATTACAGGTTCAGTTCTAGACCATTGCGGTGAAGCAAATATCACAATAAAGTAAATCACCCAAAACTTTTCTCAGTACATATAAAATGTATATTTACAGTATACTAGTCCATTAAGTGTGCAGTAGTATTATGTCTAAAAAATGTACATACCTTAATTTTAAAATACCTTATTGCTGAAAAATGCTGACAGACACAAAATGGGGACATGGTGTTTGAAAAATGGTACCTATCGACTTGTTGGACACAGAGTTGCTATAAACCTTCAGTTTACTTTAAAAAATGCACTGTCTGCAAAGCACAATAAAACCAAGTGTACCTAAAGTATGGTATGAGAGTGTTGAATAATCCTGTACTTGGACAAAATGAAGCCATCGAAGATTTTGAAGGTCTTAGGGTTTGAGCATTTTTTACTTTTAAAAACTTGTATTTAATTCTAGAACAGTATATTCTTAGGTATTATCTCTTCAAGTCACTATGTTTATAATATTTATGCCAATTTTTTTAAGGATTTGAATTTGTTGAAATGAGCAGTCGTAAATCAAAGAGTAACAGCTTAATTCACGCAGAGTGCCTTTCACAGGTTAGTATGTATTTTCATTAACCTCAAGACCTTTTACCCTATAAAAGTGTTGAGAGAAATAGTTATCTTCTTAACTTGAATTTTCACTTTAGCGTATAAGAAGAATCACTCTTTCTAACCTTAAGGAGATGTCAGTACAAGACCTTGAGATATCAGTACAAGGTCGTAAGAACAATCATCTGGAAGCAAAATTTTCCAGACTCTGTAAAAATTAAATGTGGACCAACAGATTTTCTTGTTGTTATGATTGTTCTCTATCCTTTTTGTCAGTTCATATATTTTTTTAATATTAGTGTTTTATACTATAATTTAATTTTATCCTTATTAAGTCCGGGTAGTCAGAATTCTAGCTTTTCCTTTTTCTTTCTAATCTAGATACCTTTTTTTCTCCCCTTTTCTTGCTTAATTGCCCTGGCTTGAACAAATGCTGAATAGGAATGGAAATAATGGACATTCTTGTCTTTGTTTTCATCTTAGAGAGACAGCATTCAGTCTTTCACTATTATATATGATGTTAGCTGTAGGATTTTTTTTTAGATGCCCTTTATTAAGTTGAGGAAGTTCCGTTAATGTTCCTCGTCTATCGAGTGTTTTTATAATGAATGTTATCAGAAGTGCATACTGTATTCCAAGTGCTGAACATCTATCTGTATATCTCTTCCTTAAGAAGCTTATAGTCTAGTAGGGAAATGAGCATGGTATTTCTACGTTTGTATGTATCTAGCTTGACCTGAACTACATGTAGTTTTTAAATAAAAATTAAATGTTACTGTTATTCCTTCATAAGACTTGGCTTTCTTTTTGAAGGAAGTTGTTTAACTCTATTTCTAAAAAAAAAAAATTTAACTGAAATATGCTTTACGTACCTTTGTATGTAAAGTGCACGAATCCTCCATGTACAGCTGAATTAATTTCAATACATGTATATACCTGTTTAACTTCCATGCCAGATCACTTTGGGATTTGTGAACCTTCTAACTAGTCACTGCAGCTTTATCTAGCTTATGTTTTACACCCCATTACTGCCTCTAAGAGATTTTAATGAAGTTTTGGTTTTTTGTTTTGTTTTGTTTTTAAGGAAGGGATTGAGTTTTTTCTTTTGATCTCATCTAGGTAGAGGAATACACTAGTTGAGTACATATATATGTTCTTTTATGTATTTTTATAGATATTAGCTATTACCTGTACAAAGCCTATTTGTGTTACAGATAATTGCCTTTTGCCTTTTTAAATTTTTTTTTTTTTTTTTTTTTTTTTTGAGACCAAGTCTTGTTCTGTTGCCCTAGCTGGAGTGCAGTGGTACAATCTCAGCTTACTGCAACCTCCGCCTCCTGAGTTCAAGCAATTCTCCTGCCTCAGCCTCCCAAGTAGCTGGTATTACAGGCATCTGCCACGTCTGGCTAATTTTTGAATATTTAGTAGAGAAGGTATTTCAACCATGTTGGCCAGGCTGGTCTTGAACTCCTAACCTCAAGCGATCCACCCATCTCGACCTCCCAAAGTGTTGGGATTTACAGATGTGAGCCACCGTGGCCACCCCACTTTTTTAATCTTTAAAACAGGCCTGCAACAAGGTGTTATTGTCCCTATTTTATAGATAAAGAAATTAAAATTTAGAACAGACTTAACCTTTTAAAATTCATATAGTAGCCTCTTCTGGTACCAGTGTCCTTACTCTTTAACTTCCTCTATAATGAACAAGTATGTATCATTTTGTCCCTAGTGAATCATTTTCTTTGCTTAGCCTCTGTACATGGAACAAGAACTCAGATTTATTTCTTTGATACATGAAGGATTAGTTCCATGCCATCAGTCTAGGAGAAGCAAATATTTTTGGAGGTTTTTTATTCCAGTTCATGGGGCCAAATCTGAGATAGCACCCTAAGGTTGTCCTTGAAAGACCTCTGTATTAGCTGCAGATCCAAAAAGGAATGACTTTAATGGTCCATCTTTTTAAAGAGTATGGTAGATTATCTGACATAATTTTTCATGACTAAGTCTAAGGCCCTTTTTCTAAGGTGAACTCAAAATACAGCTCCTTATAAGAATTTTTTTCTGAACTCATTCACATGCATTGAAACAGCCCTTGAGTTGCTAACATAACTAAAGTCAGTGATTCTCCCTTTTTTGAAACCTTCACAACTAAATTCTCATTCTTCCTGTGGGACTTGAGATAGATAAGAACACCATTAATTTTTTAACTTATGGTGCCATAACTCTAGAGGATAAGAATTTAGGGAGGGTTGAATTGATTCATTAATAACTAATTCTGGCTATTGTAAATGTGCTTTCTTACTCATTTTTTATTGCATGTGTAATATTTTTTTTTCGCACCATGCATGTGTAATATTTTTATATTTATTCACTTTATTTTCATCAGGTACAAAGAATTTTACGTGAAAGATTTTGTCATCAGAGTCCACATAGTAACCTATTTGGAGTGCAAGTACAATACAAGTAAGTCTAGCTGTCCTTTTGACTGTTACGGACCAACTTACAGATGCCTTCCAGGTCTTGCAAAAATTATGTAACAAGTTTGATATTAAATAAACCTAACAAACACTTTTATAGAAGTAAAAAATTTTGCTTTGTGAATAGAAACACCACATAGCGTGAAGCAGGAGCAGATACAAATATTTCCATAATGCAATAGCACTTTAACATTCAATCTTGTTTTGTTTATGTTATCTAATACTGTGGAGAGAATTCTAACCATCTTGCCCTTAATACCCAGCAGCCAACTATGGAGTGAAATTTCAGAGTATTAGTAGGAAAAGAGATTTGAATCCAAGAGTCCTGAGAGTTGCCACTGTTGTGCCCACGATCATACAAATCAATATATTCCAATCTGATACATTTTCACCTGAAGATTTCAGAGTCTATACTACCCTCCTATTTCTTTTGTATTTTTCTGTTTAGGACCATTCAGAGGCTAGGCCAAGTGCCCAGAGGGAGAGAAGAGAGGAAATTTCTATGCATATTCAAATATGCCTTTTAAAAAACTACAACCTAACAAAGTATTCCAGCTTCATTTTTAAAATTTTGTCCTATTTATATCATTTTAGACACATAAGTGAGCTGCTAAAAAGGACCGCTCTCCATGGAGAGAGTAACTCTGTCCTCATTATCGGACCCCGAGGATCAGGAAAAACTATGGTAAAAGCTGTTCATTTCTGGTGTTTGTTGGCGTATGATGATTCTTATTTTATATAATACTGAAAATATTTTTCATTTCATTATTTTGTAACATTTTACTTTTTTTTTTTAATCATAGAAGATATGTAAAACTTTATAAAGTTAGGGTGGTATATTTGAGTGTAGCAGACCTTTTTTCCCCTTATTTGTCCTCCTAGTGACAAATTGTCACTTGATGTTTGTTCCAACATGGTCTTTTGTCCTTGAAGAAGTAGAGATTTCCAGTGGAAAAAGAAAATAGCATTTATTGAGCATGTACTATGTGTCTTTTTATTATGTTCTCTCACTTACTCTTTACATCAATGCTGCAAGGTAGGGTTTTTCCCTTTGTTATAGGTTAGAGAACTGTCATATCATGCATTCTTTTTATTTTTCCAACATTATTACTATTTATTGTTTAACCCTAATTTATGTAGTTTTACATAAGATGCATGTTCACATCTTATATCATTCTTGTCTCCTTTTCCTCTTTATTGTATTTACTTAGTTACCTCAAAAAGATATTCTTACTTATTTCCCCTTGCTCTTTTCTTTCATATCCTTTATGCAATATAGGAGACAAATTATGGGTGTTAACTTTTGAAAGTAATTAATTTCAATGCTAAGTAGTCTGTGTAAAATCTGTTCTCATGTATTATATACAATAAATTTAAATTTTTTACTAATGTACTTTAAAAAATGGATAAGTAAAATTTTTTAACATTTTAAGCAATATATATTGAAATTTATTATGATGAATATGTTAGGATTTTACTGTTATCACTCATCTCAAGTATTGTTTAAAGTATGTAAATTGAGAATTTAGATCTAGGTAATTTCTTTTAATAGTTCACAAATTTTCACATTTATAATCATATTTACAGTAAGTTTTAGGTTTCAAATCTATGTTTAATTTGTTTTAGTCCTCATACTCAGCTTCTATAAATCACTATTTCTTTATTCTTGAGTTTTTTATTATGGTTTTTCTTTGCATTTGAATTCACTATTATTTTGGGTGGTTTTCACAAGAGAACTATGTGAAATGTTTTTAAATTTCAAATTTTTAAATTTAAGAAACTTTTTAACCATTCTAATAGGTGTAGATTGGTGTCTCATTGTACTTGTAATTCTCTAAATGACATGCTGTTGAGCATCTTTTCATACACTTCTTTTTCATCTGTATATGTTTGGTGAGGTGTCTTATGTCCATTTTTAATTTGGGTTGTTTTCTTATTGATAGGTTTTAAGAGTCCTTTATATTTCTGATTTTCAGTTTTGTTTTGCAAGTATTTTCTTACAGTTTGTGGCTTTTCTTTTCATACTATTAATATTAACATTGTCTTTGGCAGAGCAGAAGATTTTATTTTTATTTTTGAGACAGGATCTTGCTATGTCTTTCATACTATTGCTATGTCAAAGTCAAGCATACTATTGCTTGTCAAACATACTATTTTGCTATGTATACATACAAAACATACTATTTGCTATGTCAAACATACTTTTAACAGTATGTTTGGTAGAGTAGTTTTTATTTATTTGTTTTACTTACTTACTTAGAAGATAGTGCAGTGGCATGATCACAGCTCACTGTAGCCTCGGCCTCTTGGGCTCAAGAGGACTGCTTGGGCTCAAGCAGTCCTTCCACCTCAGCCTCCTGAGTACCTGGGGCTACAAGCATGCACCATCACACCTGATGTGTTTTTTAATTTTGTTTAGAGACAAGCTCTCCCTATGTTTCCCAGGCTGGTCCTGAACTCCTGAGCTCAAGCAATCCTGCCTCAGCTTTCCAAAGTGCTGGGATTACAGACAGGAGCCACTGTGCCCAACTCAAGTCTTTGATCTTAGTAATCTAATTTGTCAGTTTTTTCTATCATGAGTTACGATTTTGGTGTTATGTCTGAAGCTTCATCACCAAACCGAAGGTCATCTAGATTTTTTCCTATGTATCTTCTACAAGCTTTATAGTTGTGCATTTTATACCTAGGTCTGTGATTCAATTTGAGTTAATTTTTGTGAAAGGTGTAAGGTCTGTGTTTAGATGATGATTATTATTTTTTTTTGGAAATGAATGCCGAATTGGAGAAAGACTGTCTTTTATCCGTTGAATTGCCTTTGCTTCTTTGTCAAAGATCAGCTACTATGTGGGTGTATTTTTAGGTTCTCTTTCTGTTCCCTTGCTTTGTCTGTTCTTTTGCCAATATCACATTGTTTTGATTACTGTAGACTTTTAGTGAGTCTTGAAGGTAAGTACTATCAGTTGTCTGACCTTGTTCTTCTGCAGTATTATGTTGGCTGTCTGCATACTTTGCCTTTTCATATTAACTTTAGAATCACTTTGTACATACCCACAAAATTCTGGAATCTTTGTATTGAATTGCTGGGATTTTGTGTTGACTTTATACATCACATTAGGAAAGTCTTCCCATTCATGGAGTATCTATGTATTTAGGAATTTTGTCAGTTTTTGTAGTTTTCTTAATAAAGATATTATACATGTTTTGTTAGATTTATACCTAATTTTTCATTTTTTTTGGTGCTAGTGTGAAGAGTGCTGTGTTTTTAATTTCCTTTTCTAAGTCTTCATTGCTGGTAGATAGCTAAACAGTTGGCTTTTGTATATTACCTTGTTTTCTGCAACCTTGCTATAATCGCTTCTCAATTCCATTAGTTTTTTTGTCAATTCTTTGAGATTTTTTACTCAGACAGTTATGTTATCTGTCAGCAAAGACAGTTTTAATTATTCCTTCCCTATCTCCATACCTTTTATTCCTTTTCTTCTCTTATTGCATTAGTTATTCATTGACTATGTCTAACAGTTGATCATAAAATTCACTAATATTCTGCATACTGTTTTAGTATAAATTTAGAGGGTATTGTTCACTAAAGAATAATATTCTTTTATTTTTGAATATTCTCTTTCATTTTTTCTTAGGATTAGAATAAAATGAATATCCAATATTAGAATATTCAGTTCTTAAATCTTTGTTTTCATTTTTCTGTGTCTACCATCTTTTTCATGTTTTTTTCCCTCCTCTCAGCATTCTATCATATGGCCAATGTGATTTTCTTTACTGCCAGTGCTGTCTTTTGCTTCTTCTAATCTGATATTGCATTTCAGTTTTCTAAGAATCTTTCCTTCTTGTCTAAGTCTGGCTTAAATAGCTCAAAACATTTATTTCATAAAATAGTCATTTTAAATAGTAATTAACATTTTTATAGTTTATTTTTAAATTGATCATACACTTTGATGGGATATATAGTGATGTTTTGATACATAGAATGTATAGTGATCAAATCAGAGTAATTAGCATATCAGTCATCTCAAACATTAATGATTTGTTTGTGTGGGGAACATCCAGTATCCTTCTAGCTATTGTTAATTATATTATTGTTAATTATAGTCATCCTATAGTTACAGAACAATGATAGTACAACACTGTAACTTACTCCTCCTATCTTGCTGTAATTTTGTATTCGTGATTGAATCTCTCCCCTATCCCTCCTTTCCTCCTACCCTTCCTACCCTATCTTCTCTTCTACTTTTGACTTCTATAGTATTTACTTTCCCTGGCTTCCATAGATGAATGAAAACGCATGGTATTTAACTTTCTTTTCCTGTCTTATTTCATTTAATATAACTTCTTCCAGTTCCATCCATGTTGCTGTGAATGACAGGATTTCATTTCTTTTTTTAATGGCTGAACAGTATTCCATTGTGTGTGTATACACATATTCTTTATCCATTCATCTGTTGTTGGACAACTAGGTTGATCCATATCATAGCTATTGTGAATAGTACAACAATAAATACAGGGTGCAGATGTCTCTCTGATCTAATGATTTCCTTTCCTTTATATAAATTCTCAGTAGTGTGATTGCTGGACCATATGGTAGTTCTAATTGTAGTGTTTTTGGGGGAACCTTTGTACTGTTTTCAATATTGGCTATAGGAGTTTACATTCCCACCAATGGTGTATAAAAGTTCCCTTTTTTTTGCATCCTCACCAGCATTTATTATTTTTTGTTTTTCTGAAAATAGGCATCCTAACTGGGGTGAGATGATACCTCACTGTGGTTTCTATTTGCATTTCCCTGATAATTAATAACGTTAAGCATTTCTTCATGTATTTGTTGGCTATATGTATGTCTTTTCAGAAATGTCTGTTCAGATAATTTGCCTGTTTTTTAAGCAAATCAATTTTTTGCTCTTGAGATACTGGAATTCCTTGTGTAATCTGGATATGAATCCCTATCAGATGAATAGTTTGCAGATATTGTCATGTATTCTGTAGGTTGTCTTTTCACGCTATTGATTGTTTCCCTTGCTATGCAGAAGCTTTTGAGTTTGATGTCATCGGATTTGTCTATTTTTTATGTTGTCTGTTATTTGGAGTTCTTACTCATAGGATATTTTCCTAGACTAGTGTCCTGAAGTATTACCCCTATATTTTCTTCTAGTAGTTTTATAACATTGAGGTCTTGGATCCATTATGAATTGATTTTTGTGTAGGATGAGAGATGGGAATCTAGTTTAATTCTTCTGCATATCCAGTTTTCTCAGCACCATTTTTTGAAGAAATTGCCATTTCCCTAATGAGTGTTCTTGGCCTTTGTAAAAATCAGTTTGCTATTGATAAGCAGATTAATTTCTGGGTTCTCTATTCTGTTCTATTGATCTACATATCTGTTCTTATGCCAGTACCATGCTGTTTTGGTTACTACAGCTTTGTAGTATATTTGAAGTTAGGTAATACATTGACTCCAGCCTTATTCCTTGTGCTCAGGATTGCTTTATCGATTTGGCATTTTTTGTTGTTTCATATGAATTTTAGGATTTTTTTTTTTCTGTCTCTGTGAAGAATATCATTGTGTTTTGATAGGAATATCATTGAAACTGTAGATTGCTTCTGGTAATATAGTAATTTTAACAATATTCATTCTTTCTGTCTGTGAGTATGGGTGTGTTTTCATTTGTTTGTATCCTCCTCAATTTCTTTCTTCAGTGCTTTGTAGTTTTCCTTGTACAAAACTATACCTTTCACCTCCTTGACTGAATTTATTCCTCAGTACTTCAATTTTTTTGGTAGCTCTTATGAATGGGATTGCCTTCTTGATTTTTTTTTTCCAGCTAGTTTGTTGTTAGTATATACAAACATTACTGGTTATTGTATATTGATTTTGTAGCCTTCAACTTTACTGAAATTCTAAGAGTTTTTTGGTAGAGTCTCTAGGTTTTTCTATATGTAAGATTATGTCATCTGCAAAAAGGAACGAATTGACTTCCTCCTTTCCAATTGCTTTGGCTTGAACATCTAGTACTGTGTTGAGTAAGAATGGGGAGAGTGAACATCCTTGTATTGTTCCAGTTCTTACAGGAGAAACTTTTAGTTTTTCCCCATTCAGTATGATGTTGGTTTTGGGTTTGTCATATATGGCTTTTACTATGTTGTGGTGCTTTTTTTCTGTACCTATTTATTGACAGTTTCTATCATGAAGGGATGTTGGATTTTATCACATATTTTTCTGCATCCATTGGGATGTTATAGTTTTTAGCCTCCATTCTATTGATGTGCTATGTGACGTTCATTGATTTGCATATGTTAAACCATCCTTGCATCCCTGGGATAAATCCCACTTGATCATGGTGAATGATCTTTTTGCATTCAGCTTACTAATACATTGTTGAAGACTTTTGCATCTATATTCATCAGAGATATTGACCTGTAGTTTTTGTTGCTGTTTTGTCCTTGTCTAGTTTTGCTGTCAGGGTTATGCTGGCCTCATAGAATGAATTAGGAAAGATTTCCTGTGCTTGAATTTTTTGGAGTAGTTTTAGAAGAATTGGCATTAATTCCTTAAGGGTTTAGTAGAATTCAGCAGTGAAGCCATCCAGTACTGGATTTTCCTTTGTTGGAAGACTTTTTATTCCTGATTCTACCTCATTATTTGTTATTGGTCTCTCCAGGTTTTCTGTTTCTTCTTGCTTCAATATTGAGCAGTTTTATGTGTCCAGGAACTTAACCATTTCCTTTAGGTTTTGTAATTAATTGATGTATAGTTCTTCATAGTAGTCTGTAATGATCCTTTTTATTTCTGTTATATTCAGTGTGATGTCTCTTTTTTCTTTTCTCATTTATTTAGTTTGGTCTTTCTTTAAGCAATTTTTGTTTCAATTTTGTTTATTCTTTCTCTGATATTTATTATTTCCTTTGACCAATTTGGGGTTTGGTTTGTTCTTTTCTAGCTCTTTGGAATACACTGTTAGATTTTTTATTTAAAATTTTTCTAATTTTTTGGATTGCATTGTTAGATTCTTTATTTGAAATTTTTCTAGTTTTTTGGTGTAGGTATATATTGGTATAAACTTGCTTCTTAATACTGCTTTTGCTGTGTTCCTTAAGTTTTAGTATGTTGTGTTTCTATTTTCATTTGTTTCTAGGAATCTGTAATATTCTTAATTTCTGTTGCCCATTGTTCAGGGGCATGTGGTCTAATTTCTGTATTTTTGTATAGTTTCTAATGTTCCTCTTACTACTTTAAAAAAATATATAGGCAGGGTCTCCCTATGTTGCCTAGGCTGGTCTCAAACTCCTGGGCTCAAGGGATCCTCCCACCTTGGCCTCCCAAAGTGTTGGGATTACAAGTGTGAGCCACCACACCTAGCCAGTTCTTTTTATTATTGATACCTAGTTTTATTCCACTGTGGCCAGATCAGATACTTGATATGATTTTGCTTTTTTTAAAAAAATGTTTAAGACTTCTGTTGTGTCCTAACATAAGGTCAGTCCTGAAGAATCTTCTGTGTGCTGATGAGAAGAATATACATTCTGCAGTTGTTGGGTGAAATGTTCTATAAATGTCTTTTAGGTCCATTTGGTCTATGGTGAAGTTCAAATTCAGTCTCTCTTTATTGATTTTCTGTCTAAATTATCTGTCCAGTGCTGAGAATAGGGTGTTGAAGTTCCAATTGTTTTATTGCAATCTATCTCTCTTTAGATCTAATAATACTTGCTTTATACATCTGAGTGTTTCAGTGTTGGGTACATTTACATGTACAACTGTTATATTCTGTTGTTGAATTGATCCTTTTATTATTATATAATGTTCTTTGTTTTTACATCTTTCGTATCACTTTTATTTTCCATTTTCCTAGGATAATTTTTCATACCTTTAAAAAGTCTGTGTGTCTGTACAGGTGAGGTGAGTTTCTTGTAGCAGCATATAATTGAGTTTTTTTTTTTTATCTGTTCTATATTTTTTTAATGGGAAACTTAATTGGTTTATATTCAAGATTATTATTGATAAGTGAAGACTTACCCTGTCATTTTAGTGGTTGTTTCGTATATCCTTTGTTTCTTACTTCCTCTCATTTATTTTTCCAGTTGGGTGCTTCTCTTTCTCCTTTATGTATCTGCACTACCAGTGAGTTTTATAGTTTCCCCTGTTTTCATAATGGTGGTTATCATCTTTTCATTTATGGATGTAAGGCTCCCATGAACATTTCATATAAGTCTGGTCTAGTGATGACAGATTGCTTTAGTTTTTGCTTATCTGTGAAACATTTTATTTCTCCTTTATTTCTGAAGCTGCTGGGTATTATATTCTTAGCTGACAGTTCTTTCAGTCTGAGCTTTGAGTGTATCATCCCATTCCCCTCTGGCCTGTCAGGTTTCTCTTAAGAAATCTGCTGTTGTATATTCTGACAATCAGCTAAAATGTAAAGAAGAAGGATGAAAGATGTTTTAAAATATCATTTTTAGAAATGATAAAGAGTTTAAAATTTTTAATTAAAAAAATCTGCTATAAAGAAGAAGATACCTACTGTTAGTATAATAGGGATTCCCTTATAGTGACTTGACACTTTACTCTTGCTGCTTTAATTATTTGTCTGTGACTTTTGACAATTTGACTATAATATGCCTCAGAGAAGACCTTCTGTTTGTGTTGAGTCTGTTTGGAGTTTTGAGCTTCCTTCGGATGTCCATTCCTCTCTCAAGAACTGGGAAGTTTTCAACTACTGTTTTATTAAATATGTTTTTCTCACCTTTTCCTTCTTTTCTCCTCCTGAAAGGACAATAATACAAATATTTGTTCACTTACTGAAGCCTTATAAATCCTGTAGACTTTATTCATTCTTTCTATTTTTTTTTCTTATCTGCCTGTGTTATTTCAAACAATTTGTCTTCAATTTAAGAAATCCTTATGCCTGGTGTAGTTTGTTGTTGAAGGTCTCAATTATATTTTCTGTTTCATTAATTAACTTCTTCAGCTGTAGGATTTCTGTTTGTTTTTTATGGTATCTCTGATAATTTCTTATTCAATCACAAATTGTTTTTCTGATTTTGTTTAATTTTCTATCTGTATTCTCTTTAATTTCACTGAGTGTTGTCAAGATTATTATTTTAAATTCTTCTTCTGGCATTTTCTGTATTTCCGTATGATTCTTGTCTGTTACTAGAGGGGTTATTGTTTTCCTTTGGAAGTGTCATGTTTTCTTGCTTTTTTATGTTTAATGTTTAATGTGTCCCTATGTTGATTGGTATGCCTCAGGTAGAAAAGTAAAATTGCCTTTTCCAATCTGACAGAATTGATGTCATAAGGAAGTACTTACTTGTGTGAATGTGTCTTGAGGTGTCAGTTTGGTGTGATTCATTGTCCTTGGTTCTAGTTGTATACAGTCGTGTGGTCTTTGTATAGTTTTTTTTAGCTGTAATCCACACTAGTGTCATTTACAAGTGTCTCAGTGGCCTAGGCTGAGTTTCTGGTGGTAGCTGTACAGCTTTGCAAGGGGTGGGTTTGCTGGGCTGATTCTCAGTTTAGGGGCATATGCATGCAATTGGTGGGTCAACCACCGTGGGATCTGACACACTGGCAGATGGGGCTATTAATGTGGCCGGGAGCATAGTCATGCAGTTGCTCAGCCGGCCTTGGTGAATGTTTGTCAGGAGCAACTCACTGGTTTGTTTCTCAGGCCCAGGAGATGCCTGGGATCCAGGTGCAAGGCTGCTTGATCCCAACAGAGGTATAGGGATACAGTTCCTCGAATGGCTTGGGGCCATATCTGCTGAGGGGTTCCACAGGATTGTTTCTGGGGTTCAGGATGCAGTCACAAGGCTATTCAGCTGGCTTATGGGCATGTCCACTAGGAGCATCCCGTGAGGCTGTTTCTCAGGCCTGTGACACTGCTGCTTGGCTGGCCTGGGAACTTTTCAGCAGCGATGGCCCACTGGACCATTTCGTAGACCTGGGAAGTAGGAGCAGGGCTGCTTGACTGGCCCAAGAGTGTCTGCCAGAGGCAACCCTCAGGGCTGATTTGTAGACCTAGGGTGTAATGCTGCTCAGCCAGCTAGGGTAATGTGTCTGTTAGGGCCAGTTGGCTAGTGTACTTCTCAGGTTAGGGACGTGGGCACACGATTGGTTGGCTGGTCCTGGGGCATGTCTGATGGGTTATAGGGAGGCTGTGCTGTTTGTCAGGTTTGGGAGGTGAGTACAAGACTGCTTGGCAGGCTCAAGAATGGCCTGAAGAGCTACTTCTCAGGCCTAGTATGTGTTCACAAGGATGCTTGGCCACCCTTTGGGAGGTGTATTCACCATGGGTGGCCCATAGGGTTGTCTCTCAGGTACAGGTCATGGCTCACGGCTGCTCGGCTGGGCTGGAGGCATGCCTGCCAGGGGTAACGTTCTGGTCTATTTTTCAGGCCCTGATTGTGGGCACAGGACCACTGGGCAAGCCAGAGGTATGTCTGCAGGAGTGAGGGGCGCAGGGTATTGTGGGGCTGTTTCTCAGGTTCTGAGTATGGGTGCATAGCCACTCTACCAGCACAAGTGGTGTATCAGCTGCTTGGATGCTCGGGGGCCTGTCCTTGAGAGAGAGCCCCACACTGGTTTGGTCAGCTCAAGCGAGAGTTTGTCCTGGGTGGGACTGCCAGATTGGTCCTCTGGCCGGAAGTGTGGCAGCAAGAGGTTGGTTTCCCTGCTGTGTAGGACCAGAGTCATAACCAATTATAGGCTCAGTCTCCATGCAGCTAGAGTTGTGGCATTCAACCACCTATGTGGGCTTGGTGGAATGAAGATGGACCCCTAGTACTGGAAAGGTGCAGTGGCTACTGGCCCGCGGAGCAGGGCGCACAACAGAAGTGGCTTTGGCCTCAACGGTGCCATGCTGCAGCAGGTTGGCCTACAGGTGGGTGAGGGATGGAGAGTGCGTACTTTATTCTCATGATCTGGAGCAGTGCAACTGCTTGAATTCCCAGCAGCTCTCCACCTCGACTTAGGGCTTGCTAGGACTATGGAATTCTCCTGTGGTAAGGACTGTAGGTGTTTATAGTGTCAGTGAGGACTGGTGGGGATCTTCTGCTTACCTTTTCCCCAAAATGGGAAGTCCCTCCTGACTACGGGAAGATTTGATCCGGGTGCAGGAGATGTAGCTGCAGAGGCCAGGTGCCTACACACTACCCTCCTGGATTTTCAGTCACTACACATGTGTTTCCCCTTCCCTGCTGTACTCCAGCACTCTCCCTTCAACACGCCAGTCAAATCTTAACTGTTCATTCATTGCTGTGGTCCTTTCTTGTGCGGGGTACGAGCACCAGGAGTCTCTAATCAGCCATCTTGCTTATATTTTAAATCTGCGCTTAAACTTTTTAATCTGCTTGTTGTTCCCTTCCTTCCATGTTACAGCACCTTTTCATAAACCCCTATAGGTTTAATCAATGTACTGAAATTTAAAGGCGAAAGCATTAAGTCATAGTATTTATCAGTTAACAAAATGGATTGGTTATTCTTGGCCACACTGACGGTTTATCTACTTTTTGCTTCTTAAACCAGAGCCCTATTGTGGTGTTTTGCAGTCATTTATTGGGTTTCACTATAGTGGAATCTGGAAGAGTCCCTTGCCTGGCATTCCATTTTGATATAGTTTCATGTATTCCTGATGTACTCTGATGTTGGCAGGTTGAAGAGATGAACATTGTTTGACTTCTGCTACTTTTGTAATTTGTTGTATGTGTGGGAGTATCCGGAGAGAAAATATGGATTGAATAAATTGTCAGATACAATTTATTTTTATACAAGAACTCTCAATGGTATAATTTTTTTCTTTTTCTTTTATTTTTTCTTTTCTCTTTTTTTTTTTCTTTTTTTTTTGACAGGGTCTCACTATGTTGCCGAGGCTGGAGTGCAGTGGCACGACCTAGGCTCACTGCAACCTCCTCCTCCCAGGCTGAAGCGATCCTCCCACCTCTGCCTCCTGAGTAGCTGGGACAGGCATGTGCCACCACACCCAGCTAATAAGTTTTTTATGTTTAGTAGAGACAGGGTTTCACCATGTTTTCCAGGTTGGTCTGGAACTGCTGGGCTCAAGTGATCCACCCACCTTGGCCTCCCAAAATGCCGAGATTACCGGCATGAGCCACTGTGCCTAACCTCATTAGTATAATTATACAAATTCAAATTTTAAAACATAAGACCTGTAGTCTTATGTTTGTTTTAAACTCTAATCCTAACCCCGAGATTATAGTATATTTAAAACACTATACTTGGCCAAACTGTCTGAAATACAAAAATTCTAACTCTACAGTTAATTGAAAAAGGCAATAGTGTGGCTTATAATATTACAAGCATTTTATTTTTAAAAAATTGATATAGCTTCAAGTGACAGATTGAGCCCTAGAAAATACCTTTTGATTTTAAGAGACAGGCTCTCACTCTGTCACCCATGCTGGAGCCCAGTGGCTCAATCATAGCTCACTGAAGCCTCAACCTCCTGGGCTCAGGCAGTCCTCCTGCCTCTGCCTCCCAAAGCACTCAGATTACAGGTGTGAGCCACTGTACCGACCCTTAGGAAATGCTCTTACACATGGAATTTACTGTAGACAGATTTCCTAGATGGTTAAATAGGATATTTCTCCTAGTTGCATATTGGTGAAACCTGTGTTTATTATAATATTTAGAAATAGTATAATCATTGGTGAGCATAAAAATTACTGGATGTGGGGAGATCTAAGAAAATTATCCTGGTATGTTTGTAATATTAAATTTTAGGCACAAAGAATGTAGAAAGGAGATTACCAAATTTGGTTATGTTGCTCAGTGTGACATTAATAACCAACTAAATATTTTTAGTGTATAATGTAGTTTAAATATTTGAAATGATGACGACATATTCAAGAAAAAAGCTAACTTAAATGGTTGATTGCCTAAACTACACAGTAAATTTTAGCAATACCCAGATTAGAAGTAACATTGTTTGAAGATCACTTGCTAATATATTTATCATTTCAAACCATACACACAACCCATAAAATATTAGTGGGCTGATCCAAGAAAGCATAAGTTGGTGTTTAAAGTAAGTTGAGTGGAAAGAAAGCTGTAAACCTGTTACAACTCTCCTTATACATATATAAAATGGAAGATATTATTAAAATCCCTATTCATTTTAGCAAAGGGTTTGAAATTGTTTTGAATAATTCATCAAAACATAAAACATTTTATGAATTAAAACAAAACATAACCTAGGAAAAAATATATTAAGCAAAATATCAAGAGGTGGAGGAAAGAAAATACCATGGATTGCTTAAAAAAAAAAAAAAAAGTTGCTGAAAGCACTGTTTTGAGAGACCAACCGTATATCATCTGGGGATGTACTCTTATTATAGTGTCTGACCTGATCCAGAGGTGAAGAAGTACCTCTATACAGTCCTTTAATGTTACTTCTCATTAAATGTCACTTCTCAGTTGGGCTATTACTGGTAGTATGACAGGTGATATCTTGAGATTGTCTCCTTTTCAGAGGACCTAGAATTCCCTATGCTTTAAAAACCATGCAGGTATACCAGGAAAATTTTTTTATTTTTGGTATTTTGTTGTGAAACATATATAATTTAAAATGAGGATCATATTTGCTTTTTTCCTTTTGGATAAGGTATTGCAATGACAAATAAGTAGCATATTGCAAATACAAATAGTATTTTGTTTTGGAAAACAGTTTACCAGTTGTCCCAGTGCCTTTGTTCAGTAATCCTTTTTGTCCTAAGTTTTGATGCCATCTCTACTAATATTTTGTATATACAACTGCTTTTCCCAGTTCACTTATTTTATGATAGTACCTATATTTTAATATTGGAAGGAACAGTCCATCTTTACTCTTTAAAAATATTTTTGGCTTTTCTTAATTCTGTTCACTTTCAAATTCTTTAAACAAATTCGAATGCATTGATAATATGAAGAGATATATATGATATCACAGTACGAGAGCAGTACAGTGTTATAAAAAAAAGTATGCTGCATAGAAACCTTTAATTCAATAGGCTTTTAACTGATTACAATGATATTTAATAATTGTCAGAGAGATGTGTAATGTACTAACTGAGACATGAAGTTTATAAGGGCCATGTCGCATGTTTAATGTGACATATGGAGACATATTTGTTTTAAAACTTGGTTGTTTCTAAATTTGTATTAAAAGTTTGGGTAAGTGATTGAGAGAATATTGTATCAGTCCTGGCTCTTGTTTCTTAAAAAGAGTCAGATATGAGATGTTCTAGTTAAACCTTTTATCTGTAAAGAATTTGAAAACTTAAATTTGTTAAAGAGGTCAATTTATTTATATTCTGTTCTTACCGCTTGTAGTTTAAAAAAGAATATGGACTTTTTTTTTATCTTTTACCTATTATCTCATAAACTTTTCATATTTAGTTAATAAATCATGCTTTGAAAGAACTCATGGAAATAGAAGAAGTGAGTGAAAATGTATTACAAGTTCACTTAAATGGTAAGTATGCCATTATTTTGCCATTGGAGATTACATAAACTTTGTGGGGTTTTTATATGATGAAACTAAATTCACTTGTATATTTCAAATTCATTTAATAGATTTTGAAAACTAGATCCATGTTTTACTTAGCATACCATATGCAGTATTTTTAGAAATTAAAATACTAATAATGAAGGAGTCTCAGAAGGACTCTGGTTTTTTTCTTCTTTTTTTAATCATTCTAATCCCAAGGAGGATTATTTTTTGATTCTACAGAATGTCTTTATTGCTAAGTTTTAAAAAGAAAGTGATGTGAACTAACAGGCTTTGACTGGGAAGATTTACTTAACTGGAAAACAACCTGCTATATCAAATACATGTTTCGTTTTAATTAAATACTTTTAAATGGACTTTATTTTAGGACTGCTGCAGATCAATGACAAAATCGCCCTAAAGGAAATCACGAGGCAGTTAAATCTGGAAAATGTAGTTGGAGATAAAGTTTTTGTAAGTATAATTTCAGTTATTTTATTAAATAGGCTTTAAGGTAATGTCTTTATACCATATATATTTTTATATTTCTAGAATGGTAGGGAGAGGTTCAGAAATTCTAAATTGAAATATATAAGATTCTTTCATAAAAATGTATAATGTATAGGATACATTTAGTCATTAAGTCTCTACAATATTTGGATTTTTTCATAGTAGGTTATACTAGCTGTAAAATAGCTAAGAAACCCAAGTTTATGTAGATAGTCTGAGTTTATTTCTTTTTCTGTAAGGTGAATACTTTGGTTCTCTATCTCTGGAGATAGATTAACACATTTTTTTAAATACCATGCTCCAGCAGCCTATTTCTACTTTTTTGAGACTTGAGTAGCCTGTCTATAGTAGAAAATGTGCTAAATTTGAAGCTGCAATAGGTGGGTTTCAGTCATGCCTTACAACCCTTTGACTACCTGATAATACAGAGCTAACAAGTATCTCTGAATTCAGATTCTTTACATGTTAATTGGGCATTATTTTATTATCCATACTTCACAGGATTATTTTGAAGAAGAAAGAAAACATTACACATCATTTAACTTAAAAAATAATTTGCTGGATGGTAATGTGCTGTACAAATGTCAGTTATCTTACTCTGTTTTCAGAAATTTATTCATACATCATTATCATATCTTATAGTCTCAGGACAGTGAACATCAGTAAAAGAAACTGACTTGAAATGTTTTAAACTTTTACCTTTCACTTAATATATAGGGCCTAAGGAAAACATGATAATTTAATTTTGCAGCTACCTGAATTTTCATGATGAAATTACCTAGCCTCATACTGCTTATGCAGTTGGAGTGGATTATATACATTCCAACTTCATTTTCTGGTTACTGGTGACCATGCAGTGGCACCACTCTAATTTCTGAACTGTGTGCTTTGTGCTGCAATGATACCGCCATAGTTGTGTAAGACTCCTAGCATTTATGAGTTTTCTTTAATAATTAATCTATAAAATTATTAATTATAAAATAATCTAGAAAATTAATCTATAAAATATAGATTACTATGAACAGGAATCTAGAAAATTAATCTATAAATCTATATAATTATATCATCTATATAAATCTATAATAGGTTATATGTATATAATTATGTAATAGATTATATATAATTATAGATTATTATATAATTATAGATTATACAATCTATAAATTAATATAATAAATATATTAATCTATGAAAATATTAACATAATAAAAATACTAATCTAATAATCTAAAAGGTTGAGTAAATTTGTCCCTTCCATAGTCTATAGGTCTTTGAAGTGTAATTTCAAAATGCCCCTTCTATAAATCTAATATTCTACCTCCTGTTTAAATGTGATGTTGAAGCTAGTGGCATATACTGAGCCAAAGACAGTTCCCATTAAGTATGCTCAGTTTGGCTTTTGGTTCCCAGTTGATCTGGATAGGTGTTTCTGACATTTTTAAATGTTACATATTCATATTGGTTTATGTGAAATAATAAACACAATTTTTTATCATTCTGTTCTAATCTTCGCTATTATCATCACATATAGAGATTATTAGTTTAAGTTGTATCCAAAAATGTTTTGGCTTTCCAAGTAAGCATAGCCATACATGGATATGATATACATAAATTCTTCAATATACTCTTGAATAGAGAAATACTGGTATAGAAATTATTAGTTTAATTATTTCATTATATACATTTGGTTTCTTCTCAGAGAGCATAATTAGGTTGCCAAAGGTCATAAAATGGCAGAGGCTAGACATTATAAGAACCTAAGTCACTTAATGCAACCCACAGCTTTTCTGGTTTGATATAAGCAGACATATATATGTATATTATACATGCACAAATACATATTTATAGAAGTATATACTTAGGGCCGGGCACGGTGGCTCACACCTGTAATCCCAGTACTTTGGGAGGCTGAGGTGGACGGATCATGAGGTCAGGAGATCGAGACCATCCTGGCGAACACGGTGAAACCTCGTCTCTACTAAAAATACAAAAAAATTAGCCGGGCGTGGTGGCGGGCGCCTGTAGTTACAGCTTCTAGGGAGGCTGAGGTAGGAGAATGGCGTGAACCTGGGAGGCGGCGGAGCTTGCAGTGAGCCAAGATCGCGCCACTGCACTCCAGCCTGGGTGACCACAGAGCGAGACTCCGTCTCAAAAAAACAAAACAAAACAAAAAGAAGTATATATTTAGTATCAGATATAATAATCTTTTAAACAAAAAGCCTGAAAGACAAACTACCTTTGAGTAACTGACCATTGATTTCCCAACAGATTGTCTCTTTGAGGATTTGTTATATTATGATAAATTATGGATAACACCTCTTGGTCTGCCTACCTTGGAAATAGCATAACAACATCACAATATGTGAAAGTTTAAAAAACTGTATGCTATTTTTATGTTAGATCTCTCAACTGGAGAACGAATAAGTGCGTTTCTTTTCTCCTTTATCTCTCCTCAAATTTAAAGTTGGCTGTTTCTTTTAATTATGAACTCTGAATGAAATAAAAATTAATAACTTTAATGAAAAAAATATTTTAATGGGGCTTCTACCCACAATCTGAAGCACCTGGATAAGGCATCTACTACGTTAAGTGTCATCAAGAATATTTAATTGTATCCAAAAACGTTTTGGCTATATTACAAGTAAACATAGCCAAACATGATATGATATACATAAACTCTTCAGTATACTCTTGGCCGGGCGCAGTGGCTCACACCTGTAATCCCAGCACTTTGGGATGCTGAGGCGGGTGGATCACGAGGTCAGGATACTGAGGCCATCCTGCCTAACACGGTGAAATCCCGTCTCTACTAAAAAATACAAAAAATTAGCCGGGCATGGTGGCGAGTGCCTGTAGTCCTAGCTACTCGGGAGGCTGAGGCAGGAGAATGGCGTGAACCTGGGAGGCGGAGCTTGCAGCGAGCGGAGATCGCACCACTGCACTCCAGCCTAGGCGACAGAGCGAGACTCTGTCTCAAAAAAAAAAAATAAAAATAAAAAACTTCTTCAGTATACTCTTGAATAGACAAACACTGTTATAGTATCTAATGTTTCAAAAAAGCCTTTTGTTTTTGTATCTCATTTAAATTCATGGTTATTTCTTTACCAGTACAAATTAATTTGAGACTTGCAAGACCCCACTGTGTTTGAAGACACAAAATAGAATCCATTTCTAGGTCTCAAACAATATTTAGAATATGGCAACTCTACAAAACTACCTTCAAATTTCTAACATGACATTGTAATTGAAATAATTGCTTGAAATAAAATTTCAAGCATGACACTGTAATTGCCATTTTCAGTGTTGTGCCATCTTTGCTTAAGTATTTAAGTTTTAGATAGGAAGTATAGAGACTCTCAGCAAAGTCTGGGCAGTGACTCTAATAACTAGAAGATATACAGTGTTTATATAAAATCTGAGAATCAGCCCTCTTTTATTCTTTATTTCACTAAACTTTTAATCATTTTATCTCATTTTGTTGTTCAGGGAAGCTTTGCTGAAAACCTTTCATTTCTTCTGGAAGCTTTAAAAAAAGGTAAATATTAACATATTCAGCCATTTCAGAAGATATGTTTTAACTTTTATTTTTTCCTTGATTATAAAGGTAATACAAGCTTTTGCCAAAAGAAAAACTCTCAAAATACAGAAACATTAAAAAGAGTGATCACTGTATTCCCACCACTATAACAGTGATTATCTCAATTAGCATTTGGTTTCTTTATTCAATAATATATACAGTATAATATACTGTATATACTGATGATGTTTATATCAGTATATTATTGATGGAGATAAATGTAACTTTTTACAATAAAATTTTACCTATCATTTTGTAATCAGCAAATTTTGATCTGCATCATTTTTATGGTTCTCATCTTGTTTTATAAGGTGCTATTTATTAATCACCAATTATGGACTTTTGTTTCTAATTTTTTATAATTAAGAAGAGATACTTAGATGATCATCCAGATATTTCCTGGAATTTCTGTGGGTAGAATTCTGGGTTGAAAGGCACCGTCTTTAAAAGACATTTAAAAACTAAAGGTTTACTTTGTAAAAATATTTGATAATACCTTTTTCTTCACAACCTCAAAAACAATTATTTTTATGTTTGCCCATATAATAGAAAAACTTTCATCTCTTAGTTTAATTTGAATACTTTTGTTCTTTGTTTAATTTGCATAATTCTGTTAGTGGTGATGCTTGTCATTTCATATTTTATTGACCTTTGAAATTTCCTGGTTTATGTACAGTCATGTGCCACATAACAACCTTTAATTCAATGATAGACCACATATGTGACAGTGGTCCTATTAGATTATAAAACCATATTTTTACTGTACATTTCCTGTGTTTAGATATGTTTAGATACACAAATACTTTCCATTGTGTTACAGTTGCCTACACTATCACATGCTCATAGGTTCATAACCTAGGAGTGATAGGCTATGCCATACAGCCTAGGTGTCTAGTAGGCTACACCAGTTAGGCTTGTGTAAGTACACTCTTAGGATGCTTGTACAATGATGCAATCACCAAACAATACATTTCTCAGAACGTATCTCTGTCATTAAGGGACACACGACTGTATTTCCTGTTGGGTCTTTGACCTATTGTGGTAATGTTTATCTTATATTTATCGGAATTTTTGTGTTTTATTTTTCTCTTCCCTTAAGTTTGGTTTGGACTTTTCTGATGATCTAAAGTTTTACGTTTTCCACGTAGTTAAGTTTATCTAGAAAGTTTTTTCTCTCCTTCAGATTATAAAAACATTGATCTTTTTATTTAATATATATATTTATAATTTATAATTTGTTTGGAATTTATTCTGATTTTACCTGTAAAGTAGGGATCTAACTTTGAATAGACTGATTTTCCCCACTGATGTATAATGCAATGTTTTATCAAATACTAAAATTCTGTATTAGTACATAGGTCTCTTTCTAGACTTTTGAGTAATCCCTTTAGTTTTATACCAGTATTAAATCATTTAGGCTACTGTATTTATTTGTGTGAAATAAGTCTTTCTTTTATCAGATATTTGTTTTACCTTTTAACACAAATGTAAAGGCATTAAGCCTAAGGTAAAAGGGATTCTTTTACTAAAGTTGTTTCCATCATTGAAGTGAGAAAAATGTAACCAGAGGGTGATGTGGAACTTTCCCAATGAAAAGCATTGTAGTTGAAATGCTAAAAGTTGTGCATAAAGGGAGTTTAAGTGGCTTTAGTTGAACTTTATAATCTAAAAGTTTGTTTATAACAAGTATTTCTACAAGAAATGTACCTTGTATTTCTACTAAACAACTCTCTTTTAAAGCATTAGTTTTGTTCATTAATTAATAACTCCTCTTATATTTTAATCCTAAAGTGTTTTCATTCTGTGCAGATATAGAAAACTCTTTCTCAATTTTATAATCATTAAATAAGAATTATGTTCACATAATTATAAAAATAATAGTCTTTAGTAATTTAAATGATTTTTGACATTTCTCAACAACAAACTCTACTAGAGTCTAGGAACTAGACTGAACTTTTTATTTTTTGGAGACGGAGTTTCACTCTTGTTGCCCAGGCTAGAATGCAATGGTGTGATCTTGACTCACTGCAACCTCTGCCTCCCCAGTTCAAGAGATTCTCCTACCTCAGCCTCCCAAGTAGCAATTTTTTTTTTTTTTTTTTTTTTTTTTTTTTTTAGCAGAAATGGGGTTTTACTATGTTGGCCAGGCTAGTCACAAACCCATGACCTTAGGTGATTCACCCACCTCAGCCTCCCAAAGTTCTGGGATTACAGGCATGAGCCACCATGCCCGGCCTAGACTGAACCATTTTTTTGAGATGGAGTTTCACTCTCGTTGCCGAGGCTGGAGTGCAGTGGCACGATCTTGGCTCACCACAACCTCTGCCTCCCGGATTCAAGCAATTCTCCTACCTCAGCCTGCCGAGTAGCTGGGATTACAGGCATGCACCACCACACCCAGCTAATTTTGTGTTTTTAGTAGAGATGGGATTTCTCCATGTTGGTCAGGCTGGTCTCGAACTCCCAACCTCAGGTGATCCACCCGCCTCGGCCTCCCAAAGTGCTAGGATTACAGGCGTGAGCCACCACGCCCAGCCTAGACTGAACTTCTTGAGAGCAGTCGGGGCTGTCTTTGTCCTTTGAATATTTTTTTTCTGTTGAATGAATATATATGCATCAGTAAATCCCCTACCCAAAGTAGGCTATCAGTATGTTTGTAGAATTGAGTTTTAAAAACTGAAATATAGTAAATAGTTTGGAAATTTAGGAAAGGTGGATATAATTTTTTGATAATGTAATGCTCTTATTTTATCTTAGGTGACCGAACTAGCAGTTGCCCAGTGATCTTCATATTAGATGAATTTGATCTTTTTGCTCATCATAAAAACCAAACACTTCTCTATAATCTTTTTGACATTTCTCAGTCTGCACAGACCCCAATAGCAGTTATTGGCCTTACATGTAGATTGGTAAGTCTTTTTCTTCATTAAAAAAGTTGATTATAATATTTTAAAATTCAAGCTTAATTGCTGACACTACTAGTCTTTTTTCACTTATTTAGGTCATTATATTAGGCATTTTAAAAATTTTGTTTCAGCAGTGCCTGGTGTATTTATCCTGCTTTTCAATTCAAATTTAGGAAAACAGGTTAATGGTTACCTTAGCCCATTAATGAATACCTCCCTCCCCCCAGTGAAATCACTGAAGAAAAAAGTGTGAAATCAGATTATGCTAATAAATATAATTTCTACATTATCAAGTAATGAGGCAGTTAAGTAATCCCACCAGTATTTGAGAAAACTTGGTAATAGTTTTTGTTGTAAGATTTTTTTTCCATATTTTGAACAGGATTGAAATCAACTCTAAATAATACTATTCCAACTTTCAAAGTACACGTCTCCAGAAATGGAAAAGATTCTACCAAGCACTGACAGTAGATAGTGGCTTTTTCATTCCATGGGATATTTTAGAATGATTTTAACTATAGTCACAATATCACTATCACTTTGCTTTGTGAAGGCTCTGTACGTATTGAACCATGTGTACCTTTGGACAGCTATACAGGCCTTTTTGTGTTTACCTTCTTACACACTTGTAGCATGAACTTCCTTACTGAATTCAGATAAACTGGCATTGAAGAGTGCCTTGGCCCATTTTGTGTTGCTATAACATAATACCTGAGACGGGTAATTTTTAAAGAAAAGAGGTTTATTTATCTCACAGCTGTGCAGGCTGAGAAATTCAAGGGCATGGCACTGGATTTGTTGCAAGGGCTTTCATGCTGCATGACATGGTGGAAGGTCAAATGGGGAGCAGATATGTGCAAAAACGAACCAGATGGTAGTTGGAACCTCAATTTATAACAACTCGCTGTCTCAAGAACTAATCTATCCCCATGAGAACAAGAACTCAGGCCAGTAAGAGGGCATTAAATCTATTCATGAGGGTCCACTCCAGTGACCTCCCACTGTTGCACTGGCAATTAAATTTCAACATGAGATTTGGTGGGGACAAACCACGTCCATACCATAGCACAGTTATCTCTTTTCTCATGCTATAACTGCCGTGCCTCCATAGCTTGCTTGCCATCCTCTTCCCCCTCCATTCTCCACAGACATATTCCGGCACGTGTATACATTCACATCTCCTTTCGTACAGCCCTTTTTCTTTTTCAGAAAAGTGAAACTTTTTACTAATTTATATTTTAACAGTCCTCCTTCCAGTGCTGTTTCTCTATAGAGTCACTGTCATTTGCCCCTCTTTCCCTGTGCTCTAGAGCTTATGATGTATGGCTTTAGTATAAACTCCCCTCATACATCACTGGCTGGTGCTCCACATATCTTTATTCCTCCTTGCCAAAAGCAGCAGGCTATGACAAGGATCAAAGAAGCACCCTCCTTCTTGCCAAAAAAAAAAAAAACCAAAAAAAACAACTTCCTTTGGGTGGAAGCGGCTGTGGCAAGTGTTGTTGACCCGATGAAGAACCAAATAAAATGTCAGTAACTTCTTAGCAGTGTTATCAGATGTTCTTTTTTTATTGTGTATATATATAATTCTCCAACTGTGTAGTTCTTTCAAGTGTAATCTTTTTTCTTTCTTTCTTTCTTTTTTTTTTTTTTTTTTTTTTTGAGATGGAGTCTTGCTCTGTCGCCAAGGCTGGAGTGCAATGGCGTGATCTCAGCTCACTGCAACCTCCACCTTCCGGGTTCAAGCAATTCTCCTGCCTTAGCCTCCCGACTAGCTGGGATTACAGCCACACACCACCATGCCTGGCTAATTTTTGTAGTTTTGGTAGGGACGGGGTTTCACCATGTTGTCCAGGCTGCTCTCAAAACTCCTGACCTTGTGATCCGCCCCCCTCGGCCTCCAAAAGTGCTGGGATTACAGGTGTGAGCCACTGCGCCTGGCCTCAAGTATAATTTTATCTGTGTATCCATGTTTATAGGGAGAGATATATAGAGGGAGTAGTGACTTTGCCAGCAAGCATCTTCCCCATTGGGAGTAATTCCATTTTTGTTTTTTGGTTTTGTTTTGTTTTTACTAGTTCCTTTATGCCCACATTGCCAACTTCTGTCATTACTGCCTACTACAAAGACATTATTTACTTCCATCTCTTTTCATTCCCAAATTTAGGGTCTTAATTGTTGCTTGTATTGATATTACTTCTACTGTCTACCTATATGGGTGACCTAGAACTCTTTCTTAATAGAAGATAAATGTGCAATATCTGAATCTCTGAATATAACCTTTATTCTCTTTTAATTCTCATGCTGGCTCTATACTTTTCTTTGACCTCATAAAAACATTCAAAATTTTTTATTCACCCTCGCGCCTCCTACCTCAGGCTGTTAGTCTTTCTTGTCCTCCTTCCCAGACTAACCATGATCCCGTTTTGATCACTTGAATTCTTTCCTCTATATCATGATTTCTTGACCTAAGTATTATGAGAGTCATCTTGCTAGATGTGGAAATGTATAGTTCTGGGCTTAAACTACTCCCCTTTTAAAAAACTTTATTCTATAACATTTTAACAATATACATAGGAAAGAATAAATAATAAGCCCTGAAATCCCTTCTCCACTCCTTGCCAAGATTCAATTACTACAGACTAGTTTTATTTATCCTCAACATCTCCCTTAATTCCTGTATTATTCTGAGGCAAAAACTAGGCATTATATCATTTTATCAGTAAGTGTTTTAGAATGTATTTTTAGGAAATAAGGGCTCTCTAAAAATATATTTCCCTAATATAATTGTTATATTAGCTGTAATTCCTTAAATAATATGTATTATTTAAGTTACACTCCCAAGGTATACAACCAAGACAAATGAAACCAGGTAACTACAAAAAAAGTATGTGAATGTTTGTAGCGGTATTATTTTTAATAGCTTAAGAAATGTAAACAACAGTGACATCATGTTCATATTTGGGGGTGGGGGCTTTTTAAAACAGCTTTATTGAGATGTAATTTATACCATACAGTTCACTCATTTAAATTATACAGTTAACAGGGTTTTTATTTATAGAGTTGTGCATTTATCACCACAATTTAAGAGCCACATACCTTTTAGCAGTCACCCCAAATCCCCTGTTCCCTCCACAGCCCTATGCAACCACTAATCTACTAATCCACTTTCTGACTGTATAGTAATCTACTAATCCACTTTCTGAACGTATAGTTTTGTGTGACTGGCTTCTTTAACATGTTTTCAGGGTTGATCTGTGTTACAGCATATATCAGCCCTTTATTCCTTTCTATTGCCAAATAATATTCTGTTGTATAGATATACCACACTTTGTTTATCCATTCATCAGTTGATGGACATTTGGGTTGTTTACATTTCTGAAGCTATTAAAAATAGTACTGCTGCAAACATTCACATACACTTTTTTTGTAGTTACCTGGTTTCATTTGTCTTGGTTGTATACCTTGGAGTGTAACTTAAATAATATATATTATACTATACTATATATGTAGATGTATATATACATATATAAATTATATATATTATATACATTATACTGTGTACTATAATATATTTTGAAAAATTCCTCAAGTTCAATATTAAAAAGAGATTTAGGAATGACAGTTCCTGCAATTTATGTGACTTAGGAAGATAACTTACCTATTGTGCTTTTGATATCTTGGATAGTTTGAATGCCTATCAGTTTTGTGGAAGTATTTTCTTCATTTAAGAACACTTTGTATGTCCTTGCAAGCAGTACATATTAGTTATCCTTTGGTTTTTAGTGTTCTTTGACGGTAAATTTGATTCCTGATTTCTTCCTAAGGAAAAATAGTACAAATACAAATAAAGTCTAAAAGCATTACTATAAAAAATAAAAATAAAAAATAAAAAGCCGGAAGATAACTTACAAATGCCATGTTGCATTTCTGGCACTTTCCTCTCCTAAAGTTGGTTTCTGCTACCTATCATGCTATTAATTTTTTAATCTCAGTTCTTCATAGAATGTACAGAATTCCTTACTGACACTCTTGTTGTTACTGTGACATATAGCTATTTAATATAGTCAGTTTTTTTAAACAATCATATTGGGTCTTGGAATGTTACAGATTAGCTGAGAGTAACATGGTAGGAAAAAGGCATGACATCACCAGGCCAGCAGTTGCCTGGAGGGGGATTATTTAGTTTGCATAAAATGTTTTAAATGTTTAATTATGTGTTATAGACTAAACATTACTAATTATAGGTGATAGTTTACTTATATCTCTAATATTGGTACAGTTTTGTTTTTTTTAAAAACATTCATCTTGCTTATAGAGATTTCTGTTTGTTTTTAAGGATATTTTGGAACTCTTAGAAAAAAGAGTGAAGTCAAGATTTTCTCACCGGCAGATACACTTAATGAATTCATTTGGTTTTCCACAGTATGTTAAAATATTTAAAGAACAGTTATCTCTACCTGCAGAATTTCCAGACAAGCTTTTTGCTGAGAAGTGGAATGAAAATGTTCAGGTAACTTAAAGGCAATAAAACTAAATGTTCCTTGCTGTATGATTTAAAGCAATTAAAACACAAATTTTAGAAATTAGTAAATTAACACAAAGTTTCTAATATTGCTGAGGGATAAAGCTACAGGAATACAAATTATATGCTTTTTTAAAATTTTCTTGTAACAGTTGAAATGTCGTATCTGCTAAGTTCTATCTCAAAAGAACATTACAGTTAAGCTTTAGGATTTATGTTATTAGTTTGAAGTAAACTTTAATGAGGCTTTAGTTTTATCTATATGTGGTTTATATTTCAGATAATTTTATTAGTGAATTTGCATAATTTACTTTTATATTTTACATATTTAGCAATAATAATAAATAGTAAATAATGATAAATAAATGTTAGTGATTCATACCTATTCTGTGTGGATTTTTTTTCTTCCAGTTTTCATTAGCAATTTCAGCTTTTACTTTGTTGGGCCTTAAGAGGCAGCACAGACTGTGGCACCTCCGGTTATATTATCTATTAGGTGATCACATCTCTCAGTCCCTGGAGACCTGAGAATCTTAGATACAAAGGCAGGTTCATATGTTGTTTTAAAGATTTGCCACACCTTTGAGACTATAAATTTACCTGTGCTTAAAATATTCTCAACACACTAGCATTTTAATCTTATGCTGTCAAGAAGCTTCAGTTGGCAAAGAGAAAGGAGGAAGTATGCATGTGTATGTGTATTTAATAACCTAATTGAAAAACATTGTTAATGAATAAGTCCCTTATGGTAGAATCTCAAAAAATATTGGCCTCGTGAGAGTGGAAAATAATATGGAGTCCCTGGCTCTGAAGGAATTGGGAAAAATTGATTGATAATATTAAAATACTGGTAAGGATAATTAGATCTTTGAATAGAATTACACAGTCTATATTCAGTGACTCTATAAAAAAGATTGTTTTATTTTAAAGCAGTAGTGGTAGATTGTATTTTTTTTTTTTTTTGAGATGGAGTCTTGCTGTGTTGCCCAGGCTGGGGTGCAGCGGCGCAATCTTGGCTCACTGCAAGCTCCGCCTCCCAGGTTCACGCCATTCTCCTGCCTCAGCCTCCTGAGTAGCTGGGACTACAGGAGCCTGCCACCACGCCCAGCTAATTTTTTGTATTTTTAGTAGAGACGGGGTTTCACTGCGTTAGCCAGAATGGTCTCGATCTCCTGACCTTGTCATCTGCCTGCCTCAGCCACCCAAAGTGCTGGGATTACAGGCGTGAGCCACCACACCTGACCTCAAGTAGATTGTGTTTTTACCATGAATTCTTACATACTAATACTAAATTGGAAGCATTTTGCATTTAGTTTGTTCTTTAAATGATTATTGTTTTGATTATAAAATATAGTCTGCTCATGTAAGCACTATTAATTTTGACACATTTCATTTTTTAAAAAAGTCGTAAAAGTTTATTGAACAAAATGTAATCAGTGCAAAAAAATACATGATAAACAGTGGAAGTTTCCCATAAGACTATATCAATTCTCCTTCCTTCTACTATGGAGTAATATTTGGTCTATAACATTGCAGAGTTTATATACATGCTAAATATATTGTTTTTACGTAAAGGATTCAAAGCCTACATATGTTTATATTACTTTTTCCCATTGTTATGACTGATAATTCCTTGTTCTTTTTCTTAATACAACTATACATAATTGTATGTAAAAATAGCTCACATTATCTTTAAAATTCAGATACTATGCCTTGATATATAATTAGGTATGGATCCTCCCTTCCACTCAAATTAATCATTCCTGAGACTTGGATAGTTCAATTACCTGAGCCAAGTGTCTTTGATACTATTTCTAATTATAGGATTCCATCTATAGGAGCACTTTCTTTGTAGTTGGTACTCCCACATTGTCCTCTCTTACCGGGGTCTGGTATGGACCAGACCTCTGGATCTTCAGCTTTTAGGTCTACTTTTTAGTGCTTCACAGACTTTCATCTTCTACAACTCCTGAACTGATTGTCTTATTCCACCAGTATATTTTTCTGGCTGTTTTAGAGATTCAAATGTAGTCTTTCATAGTATTTAAATTTCTGTACTTTACATGGGCTCTTATTTTTTCCATACCTGCTCACACTTAATCTTCCTAAGGTAACTACATGGTCCAGGTTGCATTGTGCCATTTTCCATCCACCGTCCTTCCCAACTGTATTGCATTCTGAGCATCTCAAAGTGGGTCTGTAAATAAAGAGGATGCTGGGAGTTACTGGTGAAGAAGTATAACTCTGCATGACTTAGGAAATGGTAACTATATGTTAATAGTGTAACTACTCTACTTTCTGGACTTTTGTTGCAGACCTTAAATCCCCTGAATGTGAGCACTATCCTGTCATCTTTTTGACAGTCTTAATAGTCCATTTCATTAAGTAGAAGCAGCATCACTGGTGTTTGTGTCTCTTGAGTTCTAATATTTTCTTCCCCTATCTTGATTATCTTATGCCTCTCTTTGGTATGTGAATAAAATGAGCTTCACTTGAAAAATCTGTCAGCACCATGGTCAGAGTCCCTGCCTTGTGGAGTAGGGTGGTAGCTGCATTAAGGGAGCTATTCTTTCTCTTAGTGCTGATTATCCAGGAAGTTATTTTTAATGGCAAGATTAAGCCAATAGCAGTGATACAGATAACAGGTCACACATGGAATCTCATCCACAAAATATCTTCAGGATAAGATGGAACCTTGATATCCTGCCTAATTTGAAGGTTTGTTTTAGCCCTACTTCAAATGAGTCAAATAAGTAAGCAGAGTAGACTCTCTCTTAGCATGGCAGTATAAGAGAGATCCTTTAAAAAGAACATTTAAAAGAATCATACCTTATTCTCCTCAAATGAAATCTACCAAAGTACTGTAGCTTATGTGGTTGTTGATAATAGCCTTATCCTCAAATAGGGTATAGTGTTTGAATCAAGATGGATTTAAAAATATAATAAACGATGTTAGACAATTTTTTTTTTGTTTAAATGGCTCATGTAGATAAGGTAGGCATTTTAAAAAGCAGAGTAAGTAATTATAGAAGCAAGAAGGTGATAGCTTTTAGAAAGAGGGGGGACTGGAGTCAAACCACTAATAATAAAGAGATAAAGTAGGAAGATGGAGTATAGAAGATTAACCTTTGAAGCATCATGTCAAAAAGAGGCAAATACAGGTTTTAAAAATAATTGATTCTTGCAGAGAAAATTTCTTAAATCAGTTTTGTCTCAGGTGGATTTTCTTTAGTTTTCCTAAGTGCTCCGATTTTACCACATCAACTTTTACAAGTTACAGATTACAGAAGCAAAGACTATAGTTTGCCTGTGATATTTAGCCACATATCTTCCATATTTCAATTTTAAAACTGTGGAAAAGCTAAACAAATTTTTTAATTTCCAAAAGTTATTTTTTTTATGTTCACCCTGTGTACTTCCAAGGAAATTCTACCCTGTTTGTGATAGAAAAATATATATATAGTAACCAGAAGTCCTTTAAAATACAAAGACTAGAAACAATAGCAAGGGAGTGGGAACTATAATTAATAATATATTTCCTGAGGGTATAAAATTTCATTCCAGTAGACTAGAACTTACTTCTGAATCTGGTCTTCTTAGAGTGGACAAAGTAAAGACATGTAATTCAGCTCTAGAAAATACAGAAATGCTTAGTTTTCTGGGGTTTTTTTGTTTGTTTTTTTAATAAAAAAGAATTCTTATTCCATGCAGATAATTTTTGAAAAATTATGTCGATCTTTTCCAGGCCTTTCTTGGCTCTGCTACCTCTGAATTTACTCTCTTTTCATCTAATCCTTTCTTCAATGCCAATGTGCCTCACCTTCCATTCAACCCTAATATACTGCAGTCACTTGCCTCTTTAGATGTTGCTTTCTCAAAAGGCCCTGGTGACCTTTGAATTTCTAAAGCCATTAGCCTCTTCTCAAATATATCTTAATTTTACAAAGTAGTTCATATTGTTGAACCCCACTTCTCTCTTAAAACTTTCTTCCCTTGTTTTCTAGATCTCTGCTGTGTCTTAGATTCTCTTCCAGTCTTTGGTATTTTTCTTACTTTCTTAGTTTTTCTCTTTTCCCACCTACTACTTAAATATTGATAATCCAAGATTCATTTCTTGAGCACATTTCACTTTTCACAGGCCATTTTGTTTCCCATAGATTATCTTTGATTTTTATCTTCTACCTTTCAAACCCTTCCTTCTCTTCTGCTACCAGTTAATTCTCTACCAGATATATCTCCTATAAGTGTCTTAATTCTCTTTTGTCTTCATTACCACTCAGATAGTTCAGACCCTCCTTACCTCTTGTCTGGACAGCTACCTCCAATTAGGTTTTTCTGCCTTTGTCTTTTTGTACATTCACTTTGCCAGTAACTGAAACTCCAGTACGTGACTACTCATTTTCTGCCAATATGTGATGATTTTCCTACTACTCATGCTGTTCCCTGTAACTGGAATGCTCTTCCTTCTTTTTTAAATCTCTTGTCTCATCCAGTTTAAGCATTATTTGTAGTGCTTTACCTTGTTTCCCTAGGTACAGTAACTCATGCGCTTGTGTTTTTGTGCTGCATTTTGTTCATTTCACTGGTATTACTGTAGTTTCCTTTATTCAAGTAGGAATTTGGGGTTAGCAAGGATTGTATTATCATAGTGTTTATTGAATTAATGTAAAGAACAGGATAAGGAAATCAGTAGACTGGAAACTTTATTTTGGTTTTAGTGTTCTACAAATAAGACCAACATCTATTTAATAATGAATTAATATTAGATAGCATTAATAAGGCACACCAACCAGTAAGGCACAGGATTATATTTGGGTTTTAAACTACATCTTTCCTCAATTTTGGCTTTTCCCCCCCCCTTAGTATCTCTCAGAAGATAGAAGTGTGCAAGAAGTACTACAGAAGCATTTCAATATCAGCAAAAACCTGCGGTCATTACACATGCTATTGGTTTGTATTAGTTTTGTTTTATTGCTTGTTGCTTTGTTTTTGTTTTTGTTTTTGATAGTGATGGGGTCTCACTTTGTTGCCCAGACTGGTTGCGAACTCCTGGCCTTAAGCCATCCTCCCACCTCTGCCTCCCTAAGTGCTGACATCACAGGCATCAGCCACTGTGCCTAGCCTACTTTTATCATTTTCTGTCTTTCACTAGATAATTAAGTTTTTATGGGAATTGATTAAACCTGTAGGTAAATTTTGGGAGAATCGACATGCATTGGAACACTACATTGAGTGTTCCAATCTCTGAATAGGGTTCATATCTCCTTTTATTTGATTTCTTGTTTGATTACTTTCATCAGCATTTTATAGCTCTTACTACACAGATGATGTAGTTATTTAATGTGTATACCAGTATTTAATTTGTTAGAACAATTGTAAATGGTGTTTTGAAGTTTTGGTTTCCCACATATTCATTACATATAGAATATGTGATTGATTACATATATACACTTTAATATATAGAAATGTGATTGACTTTTGTGTGTTGATCTTATAGTCTATGCTGAACTCACTTATTCTAGGAGGTTTTTTAATAGATTCCTTGGGACTTTTGATGTAGACCATTACATTTTTCACAAATAGTGACTTTTTTTTTCTTTCCAATCTGTATGCCTTTTATTGCTTTCCTTGCTTTTTTGCAATGACTAGAATTTCCAGTGTTATGCTGAATTAGAACAGTGAGAGAGGACATCCTTTCTTGTTCCCAGTCTTAGGAAGAAAGGATTCAAACTTTTACCATTAAGTATGATGTTAGCTATAGGTTTTTAATACATGTTCATTATCAGGTTGAGGTAATCCTCATCTGTTTGTAATTTGCTGAGAGTTTATCATACATGGGTGTTGGATTTTGTCAAGTGCTTGTTCTTGATTGTTTCACATGATCATATTTCTCTTTAACCTGTTGATATATTTGATTACATTATTTTTTGAGTGTTGAACCAGCCTTATATACCTGGAATAAATCCTACTTGGTTATGATGTTTTGCCAAGTAATTACGTCTTAAGCTTACATAATACCAGTATCAAACAAGAAGTACTTAATTGTTCTGAAAATTAACTTTCTTCACTAGGAGTAATTTGGTTTTAGTCTAATATTTCTAGAAAATTATGGCAGATACCTTTGAAAGAGAAGATAGTTTTGGTTTCACAGAAAAGTCATTTTTAATAATAATGATAGAATAATAATGATAGTAGCTACCATTTATTGACCAGCATATGAGCCAAGTATTGTAGATACTAGTAGTACCTATATTATGTCTGACCATTGGAATAATCTTATTTTTTATTCTTACCCCTAAAGAAATTCAGGCTCCTTAAAGCTTAATAACTTGCCCAAGGTCACATTACTAGTAGATAACAAAGCCAGGACTTAATTCAAAGCTCTCTGGCTTCAAGTTTGTGTCCTACTTGGCTGTATGGTTCACCCATGTTTACATACAAGTTTTCTTTCCTCATTGCTGTTTTTGCTGAGGAAAGTTAAGTCTTTTTATCCCTATTTACTTTCCCTCTATTGTCAAAAGCATACTGCCATTTTCAGCAACAACTGTCTTTATCATGAAGGAATTTGAGGACTAGTAATTTTTAGAGGAGGTATGTGTGTATATATATGTATCTCCATCCCGGAAAATATCTCTGCCTCAATATTGTCAATATTAATGACCATTGTTCTGCCATTTTTCTATTAATTTTTAATTCATGGTAATTAATTAAATAATGGCTTGTTTTTTGTCATATGGGATTCTACTTTGAGGGCTGCTTACTCATATTCTTAGCTCATCCCATTATTGGTTGTCATTGTCTTACTGTGGAAGCTCATTATAGATTACAGATTTTCGGCCTCTCCAGTAACCAGAGAAATACTACAATTAAACTTTTTTTCTTGCCAATCTAGTGACAGGGTTAAAGGTTATGCTTGATGGTATCGTGACTGTGACTTAATATTTATCACTGCTGCCAACATAAATATGTGTAAGTGCTTTGGAGAGCAATTTAGCAAATTAGTTAACTAGAGAAACATACTAGAGAAACTCTAGTTACCTAATGCACAGGAAGACGTGTCCAAGGTTGTTTATTGCAGTCTTGTTTATAATTGGGGAAAAAAAAGAAATGACAGATGTCTGTCAATAGGAAATTAGCAAATGAATAATTGTGGGTGTATACAAAGAAATATAACAAAAAAATGAATAAACCAGAATTGATACTGCCTCAACATGGATAAAACCTCACAGTGAAGAGAGTTGTGAAAGTGTATTTATATAAAAGTTGAAAATTACTCTGTTGTATAATACATGTATATGTAGAAGTATACAGTATTAGGTTGGCGAAAAGTTACCATTACTTTCAGTGCCAAAAATGGCAATTACTTTTGCACCAACCTAATAGTATAGACATGCTTGGTTGTTTTATGTGGGGAAGAGTAGAGTCCCGTCCGGAGGAGATGGACTCTAAGATCATTTTCTTAAACAGGGAAAGTAGTCATGGATATTTAATTTATTATTCTCTGTTGCCTTTGTTAAAAAAAAATTTCTTATGCCTTTGCGTCCTCATAGCTTAGCTCCCACATATCAGTGAAAACATATGATGTTTGGTTTTCCATTCCTGAGTTACTTCACTTAGAATAATTGTCTCCAGTTTCATCCAGGTCATTGCAAATGCTGTTAGTTCATTCCTTTTTATGACTCTGTAGTATTCCGCAGTATATATACCACAGTTTCTTTATCCACTCGATTGATGGGCATTTGGGTTGGTTCTACGATTTTGCAGTTGTGACTTGTGCTGCTATAAACATGGGTGTGCAAGTATCTTTTTCACATAATGACCTCTTTTCCTCTGAGTAGATGCCCTGTAGTGTGATTGCTGTATCAAATGGTATTTCTACTTTTAGTTCTTTAAGGAATCTCCACATTGTTTTCCAGTGGGGCGAGGGATAAAAGACTACAAATATGATGCAGTGTATACTGCTTGAGTGATGCGTGCACCGAAGTCTCACAAATCACCACTAAACAACTTACTCATGTAACCAAATACCATACCACCCGTATGACAATAACTTATGGAAAAATGAAATTAAAAAATAAAAATTAAACAAAATTCATAATTAAAGGAAAAAGGAAAGGAGAAAGAGAGGGAGCACTGGCAATCTAGGTCCCAACCAGTAGGAGAATGAAGGACAAGGATTGCCAGACTCTTTGCCCAGCTAATCAATTGGCGCCTTGCGCCCTGGTTAAGGTGGAGGAGAGAGTTTCTTGGATAATTATATCCCAAATATTGCATGGCACATACTTATACTAAGAAACTATTGTTTATTTGAAATTGAAATTTAAGGAGAGGTCATGCATTTTTATCTGGTAAATCTTCTAACCCTAAATGACCAAATTTAACTTTTATGAAAAATACAAATAAGGAAGAAAGGAAATCTTCAAATACTTGAGTAGCAGCTCTGCTCCAGGACCTCTGTTCATTTTTGGAAACTAAAGCAGCAGCACAAGAGAAGTAGACTCTGCTTTCAAGGGGAGTTATTCCTGAGTATAAATGTGCTATTTTTTTTCTCTTTTGTATAACTGAACATAAAACAGCTAACTGCTATCTAAATTAACACTAACGTGGCTGGATGATTAGGTGGTGAAAAAGTTAACAAGGCATAGATCTGCCTTTTGGACTTGTGTTTGGGGCTTTTATTAGTAAGTATTCTTAATTATTTTCAGTTTCTTCTCCTTGACCTACTCCTCTTTAAATATTGTTCTTCCGAACATTAAGTAAACAAGTTATGCAAGTGGGATGGGCTAGAGAGAGCAGCAAAAACTTCTTTTATGCTTTACATCTGCAGTTATGTGACACACAAATTGAAATACTGTATTTTAATAGAACTGAATTTGAGAATTCCTTCCTCAGCATTAATATTTACTCTCCCTTAAGAATTGACTATACAAATTCAGAAGTTTTGCACAGTAGTATCTCCAAAATGCCCAGGTAAATACGTAATTGTTTTTCTGATCCACATTTCCCTAGATGCTTACTTTAAATCGAGTAACAGCATCACACCCATTTATGACTGCCATAGATCTAATGGAAGCAAGTCAACTGTGTAGCATGGACTCAAAAGCAAATATTGTACATGGTAAGAGCCCAGCCTTATTTTTTAAATTGTGGTTTTTAAAACTTTGAATTTAGATAATGGAATGTTTTTAAAATTACAGTAAACATGGGCATAATACTTTATAAAATACTTTTCTATCCATATAGCCTTTAACTTAGTCCTTTTGAAGGTACTATCACTCCCATTTAAAGTGAAAAAAAAAATTTGACACTCTGCCTCTTTTGCCACATTGGAAATCCAGGTAAGACTACGTTGCTGATGTTATCATTGTATCAAGAGCTACTGAAGAGCATTCGCTGGGTTTCAGCCATTTGGGGTTCGTTATTTCCTTTTGCAAACGTAATGAACCTTTTCCTCTCCAGGGGGAAAAAAGGAATACACATATTTGGATATAATTTCCAGTTTAGGAAGTCTCTGGATAAAGCCTATCCAAAGGCCCTGTGTGATTTAAAGTCACATAAAAATTGAAGTTTATTTTGTTTACTGTGGGCCATATGGTGAGTGCTTAATAATATTGTCGCTAATCTTTGTGACATTTCTAAAAGTTTAAAAATATCCTTATTTTGCAGATATGGAAAACTAAGCACAGGGAGGTGAAGTAACTTAAATTTATATAGATAATAGTGATTGGAACACATTTGAAATCTAGAATCTTGACCTTCTTCACCCCTCAAAACCATAGATCTTTCACTATATTTAAATTCTCAATAATTTGTAGCTGCTCATTTTTGAATTTTCAATAATGAAGTATTTTGCTATTTGGAGAACAGTTTTTTCAGTCTTATGTGTCATTAAACTGATAGTTTTTTTCCCTTTTACTATAGGTCTATCAGTCTTGGAAATCTGTCTTATAATAGCAATGAAACATTTAAATGACATCTATGAAGAAGAGCCATTTAATTTTCAAATGGTCTATAATGGTGAGATGAGACTTAAGTAGCTTTTTTCTGACTCTTCCCCACTGCTTATTTGAAGGTATAATGTTGTCATTGCTTTCTACCCAGAGTTTCAGAAGTTTGTTCAAAGGAAAGCACATTCTGTTTATAATTTTGAAAAACCTGTTGTCATGAAGGTAAGATTTAGTTTGCTATTTTTCTACAGACAAGTATATTTTTTACATCCAATTTGATTATGTATTAAAATTGCACTTTCATTTTTAAATATTAAGTATTATAGAGATTTTTTTAAAACAATTATCTAAAAATGAAATATTTTGAAAAAATCTGAGGAAGTGACCAGTTGTTTTAGTTTGTGGAGGTATACTGCCTTCTGCTGTCTCTTCATAGCACTTGCATCCTGAAAACAACTTCAGTATAGTGTGTGATACAACCTTTCCCTTTCCAACCCAAGGATTGATTGGCTTTTATAATCGCAGCAGTAAAAGAAAAAAAATGAAAATAAGAGCCATTAAGAAACTTAAAAGACAAAATCTCACTGGCCTGTGAGGGGATACAGACAAAGTGTTATTTGGGGGCTGAGTCATGAGTTTTACAACTTCAGGACTTCATGTAGATTACCATTGTCCACTACAAAGATAATGTGAGCCATGTAATGTAGTTTTAGATTTTCTAGTACCTGTAAGAAAAAAGGTGTAATTTTAATTATATATTATATTTAATTCAACATATCAAAAATGTGTCATTCTATAATCATAGAAAAACAAAGTATTTTACATTCTTTTGAATTAAGTCTTTAACATTTGGTGTACATTTATACTTACAAAGCACATCTCAGTGGCCTAAATATTCACTGGAAATTCTTGCTGTTTAGATTCCATAAAATTTGTAGCTGAGAAAGTAAATTTACATTTTGAAATTGTTCTAAACATGCTCAGAATTTTTTAATAGAATTAAATATCCATTTTTAAGTTTAAATAAAAATTGAGTCACCATTGAAATGCTGAGTAGCCTAGTGTGGACAGTGCAGCTCTTGAGGATTTTAAGGAATGAAACTTTTTTAAAACAGTGGATCCCCAAGTCCACTGGCATCCCTTGTAGGCCCTAGTAATCAGAATTTCATTTCCTGTAGCAACAAAAGTGAGTACAGAGCACTGCCATTTCTTCAAAGAAACAGGAAAAGTATTTTACAATACTGGATGGTTTTTTTCCCCTAATAGTCTTATTTTGTGAGAGTTGTGAAAATGGAAAGGTTACCCAAGTATTTAAATTTTTTGAATTTTTTTGTTTGTTTTTTGTTTTTTGAGATGGAGTCTCCTTCTGTTACCCAGGCTGGAGTACAGTGGTGGGTGCAATCTTGGCTCACTGCAACCTCTGCCTCCCGAGTTAAGCGATTCTCCTGCCTCGGCTTCCTGAATAGCTGGGATTACAGGCGTGCACCACCATACCCAGCTAATTTTTGTATTCTTAGTAGAGACAGGGTTTCACCATGTTGGTCAGGCTGGTCTCTAACTCCTGACCTTGTGATCTGCCCACCTCGGCCTCCCAAAGTGCTGGGATTACAGCCTTGAGCCACTGTGCCCGGCCTGCATTTAAATTCTCAATAATTTGTAGCTGCTCATTTCTGAATTTTCAATAATGAAGTATTTTGCTATTTAGAAATGTTTTAAATCTGCACAGTTCTATTCAGCTCTAACACCTGCAGCCTCCAGTATTTTCTCATTTGCAGAGATGAAGGTATCTGAGCTGTTTCTCTATCAGAAGAATTTATGTGATACATAGAGAATATGCTCCAGTGATGTTTTTTACAGTGAGTTGTTAAGAATGTAATAGAATCCTCAGGAATCTATTTCAGTGTATCGTTATTTAATGGTTAGTATATCATGATTTAATGGTTTCCGTTTTTTTCATACCCTAATAACGTACCTAACACAACACTGAAGGTCAGAAAAGATACAATACGTGAATATTAAGGATAAGAGGAAGCAGACAGGAAAGAGCCCTATTAAGATGGGGAAAATGGAAGAATGTTGTGACAGTCTCAGTCTGACTTCTTAGAGGAAACAGGAGCCTGTCCCCTCTCCATGTCCATACCACCCTGTTGAATCCTTTACTTACAGGATCAGCTGAATATGCCTAGTTGACTCAAGGGTCTTTTTCTGCCTCCCTCTTTGTTACAGTTGTTAACTTTTCACATAGCAAAGCAAAGGTAGAGACAGACAAAATATAAATGCAAATCTGAGTAGCTTAGGTAATCGATCAGAAAGTCTTATCTGATTCTTAGGTTTTTACAGACAACTGGAAACACTTTATTAATTAAAGTACTAGGAGGAACTATGATAGAGAATGAGGCCAGGAAGAAAACCGTTATTGTATATATTGAATTAAAGTTGCCATGTTTACATTCAACAATATATGGACAAGTAAGTGTGCATTGACACTGTTTTACCTGATAATAGAGTTTTTTATGGGGTTGTGAGAGTTTTTTTAGTCCTGTTGATAGTTGTTAGTTTCCCAGTACTCTGTTCTGCAGCTGACCAAAACACTAACTGTTCTCTGGGAGAGACCAGGAGAGTTGTTACTCTCCTCTCCTATTCAACCTAAACTATTTCTTTCATCTTTCAGGCTTTTGAACACTTGCAACAATTAGAATTAATAAAGCCCATGGAAAGAACTTCAGGAAATTCACAGAGAGAGTACCAGCTGATGAAACTGCTTTTGGATAATACTCAAATTATGAATGCTCTGCAGAAATATCCCAACTGTCCTACAGATGTGAGGCAGTGGGCAACATCCTCACTGAGCTGGTTATGAATATAACCAGTGACTTCAACTTTGGCATTTCATTCATACTTCTGTAGAGAACGAGAAACTATTGTCCTTTAACATGATAATACTAAACATTCTATAAATATTTTTGTATTTATGTGAGACTTGCATGTCTACTGTCTTGGCTGTGTCTTGCCTTTTAATCATGAACAGTTACATGATTTATAATTTCAGTAATTGAGATTACTCTGTAAGTAGCAGTTCAGAAGAATAAAATATGACTGTTTTAGGGACTAGACCATGTGCTTTTTTAACACTTATATATATAATGGTCTATTTGAAGAGCTCACTTCAACCTAACAGCTAGATGTCTTTACAAACCTTAAACCAAAGGAGTAAAAAAACAATCGTAACAACTGAAGTATAAGTAACCTTTGGTACAGTAGGTTTGCTGCAGGGTTTTTTTCTGTCCACAAGCAAATTTTGGATTCTATCCCAGACTCAGGTTTTCTAGTTCAGGAGACTAACCAGCTTAGTCAGAAGATGGTTCACATGGAAGGAAAAGGCCAAGGAGTTTGAAGATTTTTCTTCTAGATATCTCAAAATGTGGTACTCATACCATCCACATCAGAATCCCTTGTAGGATTTTCTAAAATTACAGATTGTTGAGCTTACCATAGGTCAAAAGGATTGGAATTTGCCTTCTTAACAAGTATAGTCATGGCACCACATAACATTTTGGTCCGTGACATTGTATATATGAGGGTGGTCTTGTAAGACTGTACCATATTTTTATTGTACCTTTTCTATGTTTGAATATACAAATGTTTACCAGTGTGTTACAGTTGCCTACAGTATTACAGTAACATTCTGTACAGCATTGTAGCCTAAGAGTAATAGGCTAGGCTGTATGTATAGCCTAGGTGTGTAACAGGCTATATACCATCAGGGTTTGTGTTTAAGTACACTCTGTGATGTTCATCCAATGATGAAATCACCCAGAGACACATTTCTCAGAACATAGCCCCATCATGAAGTGACGTGACTGTACCAGAGATTTCTGGAAAAGCACTCCCAAAAGTAATGAGACATGTATGGCAATGTTAACTGAACCTGTATCAAACAGTAAATCCCTGAGGAATGTGGAAATGTCAGTAAAAGCATTGTCTTTTAAGTAAGTTCCAAGATCCATGAATTAACAGAGGCATATATTTAAAATGAAATTTAATAAGCACTTAAGTGACTTCATTTGTTCAAGAATATTTGATTGCCTACTGTGTGCATGGGAGGTTTACAAAAGACAGACTGTCCCTATGCTTGTACAGCTTACAATCCATTTAACTGTTAGAGGCCCTGTGAGATGTAGGTACTGTTATTTACAGATTAGAAAACTAACAAAGCAGTGGCAATGCTGGGAATAGCCAGCAGGCTTGGAATTCAACTCAGTTTAACACCAAAGGCAGTGCTATTAAAACCTGAAGTTCGACAGTGGATTCCTTACCAAATAGTTTTTAAAGTATGCTCTAAGGCACAATGTTTTAATGAAATCTTGGATACAAAGTGGAATAAAAAATTTCTGTGCATAAAAGTAGCTCTTCAGTAGTTACAACATATTCTTTTGCATACATAGCCTTTCCTTCCCTGCAAAAAGTCAAACCTTCTAAGTATTCAGATCCCTGTCATTTACTTTTCAGCAGTCTCATTCAGGCTAAGGCTTGCATACTGATTCTGTGCCATAGTCTACACATTTTTAGGGGATATTTCACCAAAATACTTGACATGGTAACATCACTATTATATACTAGAAGCAAGAATTTTACACTTACGCTCTAACTGACCCTTTTAAAAATTTTCTAAACTATTTGAGGAAAGTATTATTTGTCTTAAAGGGTAACAGCCTCATGAAATGACTTGAGGATTGCAATTTCTTATTAGCTTAAGATGTCACTTAAAAGCTGACAGCCCTCATCTGTCTCATTGGCTACGTAAGAGCTACAGAAGATCTATCAATAACCAAGTATACAGATTTTAAGTACCAATTGAGGTAAACATGAAACAGTTAAAAGCAAATTCAAAAAATACATTAGGAAAAGTTACACAAATGAAGCATATGCCTATTATATTCCCAAAGCATTTTTGTGGGAAGGAGCAGTGTTGATTGTTGGCCTTTCCATATTCTCTCATACAAAAAAGCTAAAGTCTATTTGCAAGAGTTTTGAGCTAACTTCATCTCTTAAATTGCTTGAACTGTCATCAGTAAAAACAAGTCTGAAAAACCCTAGTTTAAAAAGCGGTTCAAGAATAATGTAAACTTACACATATAGCTTCAAGATACTTTCTTCATTTACTAGAGGAGGAAAAATAGAACCAAAAAAGCACAAACTGCTTTTTAATCTGACTACCTCAGACTGACAAGCAGGTGAAGGAGGAATATTTCAGTGTGTTTTTTACATCTGTGTTCCCTCCAAGTGGCCCACCAGAAACAGAATTCTTGTTAAAATGACTGATTCTCGTGCACGTGAAAGACTCTGGGGAATGAATGCCTGTTTGGTCCAAACTTACTGTATCATAATGCTGTACATGTTGAAAACATAATACCTATTAATGTCCTAACGAATCACTGTTTTGCAGAAAACACTGTAAGAAACACTTCAGTATTTTCTGTAGAGTTTCCATGCATATTTCACCATGGTTCGCATTCTCGGCCTCATCTGGTTTAGAAAGCAATTCTGTTTCTTTCAAACCACCATAATCTAAGTGCTGCCCCGTCCTTCACCTTTACCCTAGAAAATCTGAGAATCCATTGGTGTGTACTGTGTGACACAATGCCAACAAGGCTCTGCTTCCTAATACTGGCAGGACCAACACACATACTTGAGTGGGAATATAATCTGTTTAGACGATAATAGAGGGAAATACCATAATTAACAAACCTCCCTTCACTCACCACTATCCTCATTCTTGGCAGTTGTCAAGGTGTAAGCCTCACTGTAAGTTACAAAGCTACCACTCCCCTCTTTAAGAACACATAGCTAAAGAAAAACTGCATATGCAAATCATACCATGTTCATTTTTTTTTATTTAACTTGGGGATGGAATGGGGATAGCATACATTTTATTTGTACAATATTTAACAATCACTTATCCAAGGTGGGGTTTTATGGGGATTTTAAGCTTTCTGTTAAATACTTGCAGAAAAAATAGCAAGTACGATTTGACAGTAGTACAATAACCTGTGCCCAAAACACAAGAAATACAGAGTAAAGCGAAAATAACTGCTTACCAATATTCTGAGAGGTAACAAATGGGATATGGGTTGAGACTGCATAAAAAACGTACTGCTGGTTGAATATCTGAGGTAAATGATGTTCAATCAAGATGCTACTTGTATCATTTTGCCCACAAATTGATAAATAATTTTATGCATATCATACCAAATGTTCCTAAAAAGTAATCTTTCAAAAAAGTAAAAAAGAGAAATTGGAAAGTATCTGTGATGACGCTTCTTTCTTTAAAAAAAAAAAAAAAAAAAAAAAAGACCAGTAATCAGTTTATTCCACTAAACCACCATCTGGCCATGGTTTTTTTCCCTACCACCTGCATTTTACTTAAATGTAGCTGTTACTTAGAGGTGAGGAAACGCGACCAAAGAGATTCTTTTTAAATTTCATGATATGATTCTATTTTAAATTCCAAAGGTGTTGGGTTTTTTCCTGATTGTATTTTCAAAACATCGCCATGAAAGATAGTGCAAGTTCATGGGACTAACAATCATGAGGCACAGTCTCTTTTTCTGGAATTCACAAGGTACCTAGAATTCAAACAAGAATCACACATCACATGCTAAAAAAAACTTCTAGCATCTAAAATACATACAAGAGCTGTGCAGGGCATAGACTTCAAATAAAGCCGAACACTGGTTAATCCATCAGTCCTATGGCAAGTTGATCATAAAGCATTCCTTACGTGGAGATCTGGGCAAGGTAAAGAGTATAAGTTAGAGCAGCAGCAGTTCTGATGGGTATCAGAAAGGCAAAATACAAGACGAGTCATGAGGAGCACCATACACATGAGGAAAGAGTTATTTGGGGGGTTTCAGTTTGCCCCAAAATGGATCACCATTTTTCTCATTCTTTGATCTTTCTTTTTTTCCAGTATCTCTAGCTCAAACTTTCTGTTAACTTGCCCACTCTGCACTGACTGTAAACCAAACACTAAATACCCTGCAAAAGAAAGTTTTAACAAGACTAGGTATAAGGACAGGTAGTCACTGGAACATTCTTATTTTACTGCTTATAAAAAAGTTTTTCTATTAATCATAGTTCTCAAAAGAATACAAGTTTTAAAATTGGTTAGCTACAGTTAAATACAATAACCAGGATTCCTAAAAATTTTTTCTAACTTGAAAACATTTTATATGGTGAATAACTGGTTTAAAAAAAATTTATCTCTAGTACTCACATAAGCCAAACATTCATCATAATATCCCTTGTTTATTTTTGTTTTGATTTTTTTTAACTTTTAAAAAGAAAGTTGAATGTTCACAACAGGTAGAAATTCATCTTCAGGAAATTAATGATTTTCTTGTATGCACATTCTCAATATTTTCCCTTCTTGATTAGTTTTTAAATGGAAGCAAAGCCAGATCAAGAAACTGAGAGACCAAGTACTCTGAAATAGAGGTGAACTCAACATTGAAAATGGAATTGCTAGGAATACAATGAGACCATGGGGACACGCATGACAGTTCTGAATGGTCTGCGGCACACGGACGCTATTACTCTTCTTTTCCTCCCTGCTTAAAGTCTGTTGACCTATGTATTTTTTATAAGTAACATAATTTACTATTCCCAGAGATTACGTACATATATGTAAAATGTAGTGTACTGTGTGGTTAAATAACCATTTTAAGACAACACATTCACAGTGAGCTCCTGACAGTGACATGTAAAAAATTCTTTTATAAAATTAATGTATGGATTTTAAAATGACCTGACAGAAACAACATGGCATAATACTGGCTATTTGTTGATTGGTAATCTGGAAATTCAGGAAATTAATGTTTTACTTTGGCCTGTATAAATCTGAGGAAGAATCCAATTGTATTCTAACATAATATGGTTTTGAAAAGCACTTTGGCACCTGCCTACCATCAATTCCATTTTCTTAGCAAGGATAAGGCATGAACTATCCTAAATTAATATCAGTGTTAGTTGTAAAAGCAATTTTGGGGCGGTGGCTAGGCTATATTACCTATATCAACATTGGTTACCTCTAAATGTCATTGCATATTTTAAGTTATATGTTTAATTTGTTATCCCTGATTTGTTTTAAAGCAGTAACATCTGAAATCTGCTTAACGTTTAATATCTCTATCCTAGGATAATTCTTTACATATCACAGACATCAAATATTACTCTGACAAGATGGCACCAAGCAGAAGTATAGTGATAAAGTTACAAGTCTCAAAGCAGACAGTGAGGAATTCTGGGTAACGACACTTCCTGAGGTGATCCTAAACAGTGATAAAGAATGTCCCACACACTGTTTGGTGAAAAGAAATACACTACAATTTTACATATATAAATAGAAAAAACTCTATTTTAAAAGACAAAATGAAGAGCTTTCCAGTGTCACAGCTCACTTAAAAAAATTTTATATCATGCTTTAAATTTTCAAATATTCCCCAAACACAGCACACCTAAAAAAAATACTTAGGTAAGTATGCAAATTTTGGGAACTGGATATAAGATGGGACTTTAAAACATGGGAAGAAGGGGGAAATGACACCATCTTTTCAAAAAACAGCACTTTTTTTTCCCTACATTACAAGCCAGCACAAGAAATGCTAAAACACTGCTTTACGAATGGCCACTTACTGTTGGCACTTAAGCATAGCTTACCTTTTTTCCCTTAAATAACACAGTGAATTTGTTACAAAACATGGATTGATTTATTATTCAAATTTTGTTAGTGTTTTCAATTTTATAATTTAGCAACCGTGGAACTGAGGTATACCTTGTTGAGGGAGGTTAAAGTAATGCTTGGAAGCCTCTTTACTGTACCCCACTTTGATGACTTTATGTACACAGAACAGCAGCACACTAAACATTCACAAGCTGTGTCATATTGGCATTACAATAGTCATTTATAGAAACAACAACAGCAAATGCAATAAAAACAAGTTACCCTTTTTAAAATCTGAAATGAAAAGTTTTTGATTTAAAAAAAATAGCAGTAGTTCATTTAAGGAATTAGTGTCTTCTGACAGACATTAAGAAATCTGATGTCAGTTTTCAAACACTCCATTAGCCAGGTCCAAAAGATCCTTGATTTGGAGAGGGCTACATTCTTCATGTACACTTTTTCAAAAGTTTCTTTATAGAGTTTGCAAGGTTTCTCTTAGTCTCTTGTCCTTCACATCTGTGCTGTCGGCAATGCAATAAGTCTCCCAGAGCAACGTTTTTCAACAAAGGGTCTTCTTAACATTTCCAAGAGACATCCTACTCATTTTACACAGAATCAACTGTAAGCAGTTTCGTTAGCTTAGCAGCTCCAGTTCAGAGTCCCATTTCTTAGTGTGCACAGATGGCGCAACCATCATAGACTAGATTCTTTGGGAGGAAAGTCAACATTTGTCACCATTGTGACCACTGTTACAATGTCCTCTGTGGTAATAATATTTGTTAGTCTCTGCATCTGGGTAATTCTTTCACCTACACATCCAGCTGATAACCTGGCTTCTGCGTCATGATCCCAACATTCTTCAATGGTCTCACAGAGCATTGCCATTCCCTAAAAGGAGAAAAACATACTCAAACGCCACAGCAATTTTTGTTTTCTATTAGGAAATAGAATAAAAATTTCATGAAGAAATGGCTAGTTTTCTGGGTCAAAGAAGTTTCTGTCAACATTCACTTTTATTGAATACCATGTGCAGAATCATGAAGAAAAGCATAAAGAGAACTATTTTTTTTCTTTTTAAGCATGAGATTATCACAACAGGAATTTTTTTTTAACTCCCAAAAAAAAAAAAAAAAAAAAACAACTCTATCCCTTGTTCACAAACCAGGTCATTTCAATGCTAACCCTTCAAATGGACTCAAAAATCAAGGATAAAGGGGGACCTAATCATTTTTATTGTTTTCTTAGTTAATATCAGCATTTCTATCTTCCAATTAAACAGAAGAGCAGAAAGCCCCTTTTGAGATTTATCTGCCTGGTTTTAGCCATGTTTCTAGTTGTATTTAGACCAAAATAACCAGGCAATACTGTTGTGTGCCTGGTCTCTAGTTTTAAAGCACTCTTAAGACTTGAAAGTCTTCTCTAAGCTGAAATCAAAAGGCTACAACAAACTCCCATAGAGAGGAAAAAACCTGGTGCTTCATACACTTTCTAAAATGTTATCATATTGGAAGTGGTCATCAGCAAAGTTACCCAACTATCCACAGGTTCCGAGTCTGGCATGCCTTTTCCCTGGGAAACTAGATGACACACTCTTCTGCGCAGGACCATTGAGACAAAAGCCCTCTAAAGCTCTATAAGTTTACAATCACCTTCAGGGGTATACAGACATAGCCCTAATTCTGCATCCAGAACTCTAGAATATCCTGTGTGAAGATCACCTCCCAGAAAATACTTGAAGAAAGAGAAATGTGCAGAGATAAATAATTCCTCTGAAAAGTGTTTTATTGGAATTTCAAATGAAAAGCTAACTGGATAACTTACAGCATGTTTCTGCCAATAATCTCTTAAAACAGGCCTCTTTTTTTTATGCACAACAACTTCCTGCATGTCTTCAAGAGATGGATGCTGGCCAATTTCCTCCTCAAATGGCAACATGTATTCATCTACAGGTCCTGAAAAGTAAGAAAAGAAAAATAAATCATTTTCATTAAAATCCTCCTGACTTTCAAACTGGTAAAAACTTTCTAAAATATACTCTGTCACCTTTTCCCAACTGTTTACATGTTATGAGGACAGAAGAGAAACAGATTCTCAACTGTACTTATACCATAGTGTGACCAAACTAACATATGAGAAATGAAAAGGTCTATAATTTGGCATGTAATTTCCTTAAAGATTGTATAAGGAGCTTTCTTATCTAGGTATAAAGGATGCCTATTTCCATCTGCATAGAGGACATAAGGAACAATCAGTATTTGTAAATTAAGGTTATATAATATCCCTTTAGGGTACTCAATCCTTACAGTTCAGATCAGAATGTTAACAGTGGTGCTTCCATCTCTGGAGACTCTAGGTTCAATGTATTATAACCATGCTTATTCTATGGCATATCCAACCCCCCTGCATGCCCCACATGAGGAATTATGCACCTCAGAGTCATACCTCTTCTCTATACTCCCTCACAACAGCTGCCAAAAAGTACGTTTAATTTTTTAGAAAATCACAAACAGGCTCTCCAACTAGGGGTTCCAACAAGTCAGGATGTGCCTTCATAGACAAGATTAAACAATATAAATAATTCCTTTTTTCTTAGGCCTACTCAGATAAATAGAAAAATGTATTTAGGAGTTAATAATAACTAATATCCAGTGAGCACCTATCCTGATCAGGAACTTTACATATATTACTTACTTCACAGGGTTAAGATGGCACTACCTCTATTTACCTTACAAGCAGCTCAGAAAAGTTACATAATTTGCACAAAGACATACAGCTGTTAAACGGTAGAGCTGGAATTGAACCCAACTCTCTGAATAACTCCGAAGTCTGTGGTTTTAATTGCTGGACTGCCTTACTTTGACAGACACAGGTCACCACTGAGCAATATCAGTGACCAGCTATATGTGTGCATAAACACAAATTTTGTGAAGCTCTTGAAATGCAGTAAATACTCCTGGATAGAATACAATGAATCATAAAGGGGTCATCTAACTTACCCCTCTTCAAATATAAGAATTCTTTATGGCTGGACAGTTGGTCTCTGCTTGAGCACTTCCAGTGACAGAGTACTGACATTCTAAGGTGTCTATTCAACCAACACTTATGTGGTCTACAGGCCAGCAACACTGCCGTCAACTGGTAGCTTAGTTTTTAAGAAATGTAGACTCAGGCTTCAACCCAGACCTACTGAGTCAGAATCTAAATTTTAACAAGATTCCTAAGAATCTGGTATGCCACATTAAAGTTTGAGAACTACTTCATTTAACAAACAAGTAACCATCAACAAATGTGAAAGCACCTACTTTAGCAATTAATGCTCACACTATCCTCTCTACCCCAATTTCTGACTAAAGAATTGGGTTCTGACATAAGAGTCAGAAATGCCTGACTCTGAAATTATTTCATGGTATTTAAGAAAAGGCAGTATCTAGCCTTTTCTTTTTCCAAAAGAACTTCTTGGATAACTCTTCTTCCCCATAAACAAAGCAATTTCTCCCCTAAACTCCTAAAACACATGCTTGTATTTCTTAAGTACTGCGCTCATCCAGAAACATTTACGGAATACCTAAGTACCAGGGAATGGGCTAGACAACTCACACTTAGCTTACTCTAGATTTAATTGTCCAGGATATATTTTATTGCCCTAACTAAACTGTATGTTACTTGAGAACAGGGTCTTGTGTCTCCTAAATTACTTAATCCAATGATTTGCTATGGAGAGTTCATATTAATCAAGTTCTTATAAAATATATTTTCCTATAATATCTGCCATCTAACCTACTTCTGCTTCCATAAATGCACATCATAAATGTAATTCCTCTTCCACTTTGAGTCAAAATACTCTGAATTCTTACTCTTCTTCCTAAAGACTTCTAAAATCATTCCCAAATTGCTTCAACTTTTCGTAGGTTTAGCACTGACTCCCAAGCCAATCCCTCAATCCTGGAAGATGCCTATAGACTATGTGCCCATTTCTGAGCACTCTACTAAATTCCCTTTACTAGTACCCTATATTGAATTTCATATTCCAGTGGCAATCTGTCCTACAATGAGAGCCTATTACCGTACTCAGAAAATAAAATATTGTTAATTTTCCTATGGTCTTTGACAATCACAGGAAGGCTTTAGACAATTATAAATTAAAACTTAATAAACAGATCGAGCTCATTTACATCTGTTTAGGAGTTCAGCAGTCAGCAAGTTTGCTTATATTATTCAAAACAAAAAATGCCGCAACATACTTGAAGACAGAGTAAAGACCTTATGAAGGAATACTAAAGAGAGAGTGCTTGAAACACTATAGTTCTGTCACACTAGGAATATCGTCTGAAAGTTTACCCAGAAAAATAAATAAATAAAAACAAATATCTATAAGACTTAACATGGGCTTCAATAACAAGAACAAGTAATAGAAACCCTTTAACCTGGGGGGCACGACCCATACGACCTTAAAGCAGACCTCTCCCTATGTCTGGATCAGAGTTTCAAATCTAGGTTTCATCATTCACCAGTTTGAGGCTAAAGTAGGCAAACTACTTAATTTCTCTGCATCTCAATTTCCTCATATGTAAAGCATAATAACTACCTCTGAAGCTCTTTTAGGAAATAACCTTAAGGTATGTGAAGTGTCCAGTAACATAGCTAGTAAAGGATCAATACATAGCAATTCCTTTCCTGTCCTACCCCACACTCTGCTCCTCTGCCTCCTGAATTCTCTACCACCTCTTGGAGTCAATTTAAAAAAAGAAAAAAAAAAAAACTGTACTTTAAAATATTACCTTGGAGTGTATCATCCCTTTTCATACATGTGTGGTAGGCATATGTATCTTTTTTAAAAATATTTTTTCCCTTACCATCTGCAGCAGTACAGCGAGAAGCCAGTTCCCATAGGACTAATCCCATGGCGTACATATCTATCCTCAAAAATGCATCCCTTTGGAAGTTTATAGCACCCTCTAATACCTCTGGAGCCATATACCTCCGGGTACCAACCTGAAAAAGATGTTAAAAGCAAAGAGTACTCATTCATTAACTTTATGAACTAACACTGTATGATTTTGTAAGATGAATCAAAACCAAATGTGGTCTATTACCAGGGTAAGGTATACCAGACTATAGCGTATAAATAGTAAGATCCTTTCTGCGTATACTTAAAGAATACATCAAACAGACATTATGCTGGTACAGACTTAGAAGTTTTTATGTTCCCCTTTCTGGAGGTAATCACAAGAAACTGAACCGATGGTCAGCTGGGAGAAGGATGCTGCATACTTTGCAGTTTTACCTTTGCATACTGTTTGAAATGTAGCTTAAAAAAAAAACTTCTTTGAGGCCTTTTCTCTGTATTAAAAAAAAACTAATATTGTAAAAAGAATTAGCTAAGTAAAGGACACATTGACATTAAAAAGTTCTATCTGTACAAAATCTATGTATTTGTTTATTCATAAATTCTTCTGTCTTGGAGTCCTTTATTTATATCTGTCCCCAACAATTTGGTATTTCTTAGTACTGTAACTATGGTTACTAAGCTAGTACAGCCAGCTTTGGTTGGTGCTTGACAACATTCATATATGAATGCTTAAAAATATTTGTGAGATAGCTGGGTACATCACAACATACTTACGATATATCAGAACTAGAGAACAGTCTAGATATTGGTATGTCCATAAAGCTCCATCCTTAGGTGGCTATAATCTCTACTCTAGATTAAAAGTTGGGCAATTTATGCAAATATACATGTAACAGAGATTGTTTTAAGAATAAAGACAGGTCATTAAAGTTCAAGGAGAACACATTAAAGGGAAAAGTGGCTCTACTTTTAAAAAATTTACTACTCTGAATAATTATTTTAATTGTGTTATCAGTGACTGTTTCCCTAAAACCTACTTTTCTCTTAAAGGTAAATGTATGCCATCCAAAGTACCTACCTCTTTTATTACAAGATTATGGTTTATTTACCATGTTGACATAAAATGTCACCTCTTTTATATGTGTTCTTTGTACTATATAAAATGTGCAAGAACATGCAAGTCCCTCCAGATATTTTTGAAATTTTCTGGTCCATGAAATCTAAAGTCGAGGAGTCATTACTGTAAGCAATTAATTTTTAACTAATCATAGAACCCAATTGTGAAGGAGTTAAAATATGACATGAATGAGTCACAAACTTTTTTCTCAAAAAATAGGGGAAGGAGGGCTTATGAGGTACCAAATTAAGAATATGTTCCCAGAATTTAGTCTTATGATAGTCAATCATTCAATTAGCTTAGAAGTTTGTCCTCAGGCTTCCTACACAACCTTGGTAGTATTCTCCACAAAATTGCCTCCATTCCCATATACATTTGCAGTCAACTTTTCTAGAGCTATATGGCTACTGACCATTACCCCAAACTACATTCTTAAACCATTAGTCAATATTGCCAAAAATTGTGGTGCCATGACTGCTTAAAAAAACGTGTCCTCAGGAACCAACAGGATATGCTAGGGAAAAGAAAGCTAAGAATTAGTTGGTCAAATAATTTACATGATATGAAAGGTGAAGAAATGATAATGTCAAAGGCCTGAATCATTTAGCTTTGTAGAAAATGTCACCTTTTAGGTTGAACTGGTTTCCCTGATTTAAAAGGTGATCTTGGCTGGGCGTGGTGGCTCATGCCTATAATCCCAGCACTTTGGGAGGCCAAGGTGGGAGGATCACTTGAGGTCAGGAGCTGAATACAAGTCTGGCCAACTTGATGAAACCCCGTCTCCACTAAAAATACAAACATTAGCTGGGCATGGTGGCGCATGCGTGTAATCCCAGCTACTTGGGAAGCTGAGCCAGGAGAATCACTTGAACTCGGGAGGCAGAGGCTGCAGTGAGCCAAGATCATGCCACTGCACTCCAGCCTGGGTGACAGAGTGAGACTCTGTCTCAAAAATAAAATAAAATAAATAAATAAATTAATTAAATAAATAAATAAAAATAAAAGGTGACCTTGTAGGAATGAAAACATCTTTTCCAGCCTCAAAGTTTCTGAGAATAAAATGTATGGATAATGTTCTTTTCCCTTCTGGCCTTCCTGGAGGTTCCTATTACTAAGATCTCTGTGCACATAGAGGCATACAGAGGTGTCAGAGTTACCTAATTCAGGGGTTTACAAGTGCTCTGAACTCTGGAGAGAATTTGGAGAAAAGCCATCACCGTTGATTAAAGAAATGAATGAAGCAATAAACAACAAGAAGCAATAAACTATTATTGCATGGGAAAATGGACAGGGAATTTAATACACTGTAGGTAAGGATAGTGACTAATTATTCTTCCACTCTTCTTAATATGGTGGAAGAACTAACAGACTAAAACTACTGCGTTCATACGAAGAATTCCCTAAGAATGAGGTCTATTAAAAGGTGCTGGATTATTCTTTGATGAATTTTTCAAAAACAATCCTACGACACGTGTCTAAGTTATTGTTTTATGAACTGCTTAATCTAAACCACCTGAGTCCTCTACCATCGTATGAAAATGTCTTCCTCAGAAACTTTAACACATAACACTGTTAGATGCTGATTTAACCACCACAACAATTTTAGACTAATTCAGTCCTGACATGCCATTCTAAGAAAATATGGGACAAGTTTATTTTTTCTTATATTTTATAATCATCATCCTTACCTGTCCATGGGTATCGCCTGCAGACTTGCCAGCCTCAAATTTTAAGGCCAACCCAAAGTCAGCAATGCAAGCTGTCAGGTTGTTTTTCAACAGCACATTTTTACTTTTGATGTCCCTTGCAAATAAAAAGAGTATTCAAATTAAGTTTAGACAAGTTACGTTTTGAATTTTTTATTGAAAGCAGAAAAGAGGGGGAATATGTACACTATGAAAAAATAGTTACTTAAAATTATGAAATGCAGAGAAAGGGAGAAAGAAAAAGCTCAAAGCCCCCACGTAGCCTTTAACACAAGAGCACAGTGACAAACCCCTATTCATAACATGGACAATAAGAAGGAATCCTATCTATAAAGCAGTTATATAAACATTTGCCATGTCAAAAAGATATGTTACCTATGTCACCCACCTACCAATCACAAAACTACTGTTTTCTAAGATAATATTTTAGAGTTCTTACTTGCAAACTCCCATAGAAACTGAAATTTAAACCAAAATGAAGAAATTTTTAAAATATTGCTGAATTGAGGCCTTCTGTTTATTGGTACAGACCTACATTTTAGAATAATCCCTTATTATAGAGGTTCTTATATGCTTCCACCCAGTTGTAGAAAAGCATCTTACGGCATGGATAATAGAAACTTTTTACCATAAACATACACTGCTCTAGCTAGATCCTGGTGTTCTGAAAAGGGTAACAGTTTTAAGGCAATAAGATATCCTCTTCTACACACCTGTCTCAACTGGCTCATCCTAGAGATTACTATACCCTAATTAAATACATCTATGCCATGACTAGTGGTTAAATTTACGTACAGATACATAGACCAAGAATGGGATATTGAAAGCAAGAGTAGACACTCCCAAATGCTATAAAAGCCAACCAATCTTAGTTTCAAAAGACTTTCAGGACCTTTTCTTAATAACTCTGGGGATTCTTAAGGATTAATTCCCTATGTGGCCAGGTAGAGCAAGGGAAAATCCAAGAAGAGGCCAATAGACTGCATGTAAGAAAGTGAGAAGAAAGAGTTATTTCTGAGGTAGATGTCATTTAAAGTTTGCAAAATCAGAACTTAAATTAGAGGCTGACTTACAATAATGGCTCCCAGCAACCTAAAACATCACCTGGTGGCACTCAGCTAAGTACCTGTTCCATGAATCAGTTAATGCCTACTTTTCAAACAACCATCTTTAAATTGAACACAAGACGACAAATTGAATCACACGTTCAAGAAAATTAAATACATGGCAAACTGAATTCCATGTTTAAGACGCAATCATTTTTCCTTTTGCGGGCATGACAAGTGTTGGGTCTAAGAACTATTTCTTCACTGGACAACTGTTTAAGTGATGCCTCCCTCTACCTTGGCTCAGGGTAAAGATAATAAGGTCATTCAAAAAACAAGCAAGGGAGACATTCAAAGTCTCTCCTTCATTACATGCCCTTGGATAATAATCCCTATTTATAATCATCTTTAAAGTATATCACGTTTTGAGGTAAAACAAATGTCTTTTTCCTTTGAGATTGAGAAAATATAGTTTATTTTCAATCATGCTTTCAGAAATGAGATGAAGTAGATCATTAAACTTTACCAATAATGTTAATATATACATTATCCAAAATACTTCCTGGCCAATCTCAAAGCTAACTTTAAAAAACAAATGAAAACCAACTGTCTTGTAAAGCATGACTGAATAACAAAGGAAAAATTAAAATTTACCCATAGGCTTAAAAGTTTAGTAAATGTATACTCAATTACCTGGGAAAACAATACAAATATAGTCTACCTGTGAGATATGGCAGGTTTGTGGCCATCTTTTAGGCCAGGTATATCCTCATGTAAATATGCCAATCCTCTAGCCATGGTTTCTGCAATATGACATAGTTCATTCCAAGAGACCACATTAGCCTTAAGAAAGTCTGACAGTGAACCCTAAAAAAAGACAGAAAAATAGAAACTTACATTCTTGACAAAGGCCGTATGTATAAGGAGACTTTTCTTTTTACCTATAAGAAGTTGTGGAAGGCAGCATTATCTTTCCTTTCAGGGAAAAATAATATCCAAGAAACAATCTTTCTGGAATGGTTAAAATTTCCTTCCATTTCACATTAATAAACATTTGACCAGAAAGAAATACCAGAGCTTTAAACTTTTGGTACAAGAATAGTCAATTTCCACCAATCCATAAGACAAGTTTTTTGTTTTAAACACTAGCTGAATATCTAAGGTTCTAGAAAATATTTTAATAGTTAAAATATCCTGACTATAGAGTTCTTACATCGTGGGACTAGCAGAACACAAAATAACAACATAAAACAACAACTAATATATAGAATATTCTTCTAGAGATTATTGTTGTCCTTTAGGTCAAGAATTAACAGAAGTAAAAGAACCACTTACATTTCACAATGATGAAACCAATTACCAAAAACATAATTTCCTACTTCATTAATGGTACTTTCACACTGACTCTAAAAGCAGAAAAAATGAGGAAAACTAGCAATTATGTGTTGGTGATAATTACCCTGCAAGTTAGTGACAGATCAAAGATGAGATAAATTTCCTGACTCTGGTTTTGTCACTAAGCAAGACTGATTAAAACTGAAAAAAATGGTTCATGTAATCAAAATGAATTGTAAATGGTAAGTGAAAATTACTAAGCATTACCTATACTAAAATAAATGTTTGTAAGAGTAATTACAGCACAAGAAATAAGGAACAAAAGGGTGGTTTATATAAGTAGGGTTTTAGGTTGAAAATTTGCCATCTTTGCTCTTTTATTAAAATAAACTACCTTTTAAAACATTTTTATTCAAGAATGATTTTTATTTTCAGGTTAAATATTAATCAACTATAACATGTCTCGAAAAATAACGCTGAGGGATTTATAGCCAACATTAGGTACACAGGCCAATTCAAACTTTACTAAAGTAAAACGTTAAATAGTTTTACCTTTTCATGAAATGCTGTGATTAGCCAAAGATCCACATCAACACTGGTGCCTCGTTTTTCTGCACCAATGAACTGTAATATGTTCTCATGCTTCATTCCAGGCAAACTGTAGACTTCATATTCATTTTGCCATGACTGTTTGTCCTAGAGTCAAAAAGAAAGAATAGTAAGAACACAAGGAATACGGGTAAATAAACCATGTCTAAGAGATTACTCAAATAAGTTCCAAAGTAAAACAAAACAAAACAAAACAAAAAAGTATTTTAAAAAATTTTTGTTCTGTTTTGTAATAAGAAAAAAGCTCTGACAATAGGTTAACAAATTTATACGAAATGCCTGCCCTGTCCATTCCCTCAAAACGTACTTTTCTGTGTTTCTAGTTTACAAACACAGAAGTTGATCTGAAATGCTGCATTCTGTATCTTACAATGGCAACACATAAGTTACTGCAAGTATTACATTGTAATTTCATCATGGTGTGAAGCTACTTGTGGTACTATTCAGAATAATCTCCTTGAAAGATGAAATTCAGGCAGAATGACTTCCTCTAAATAGAAAACATCTTCTTTTCAAAAACTAACATAATATCAAACATCCTTCAAAAAATGTTTAGCATACCCTGCAAAGTCAATGAGAAAGCAAGGGGCATACATATGCAATGCAATAATTTAAGACACCATATATTCATTTGTGCCTGCAAGCGATCCATGTCTACTAAGTATCTTCTTATAAAAGAACAGTTTCTTTTCACTACTAAAAGACAGTAATAGTGAGAGGTACCACAGCATAATGGTTAGAAACCCTTAGAAATCCTCTGCATCCAAACTGTTCAAACTTAAATCCTGGCTCTCCCACTAACCTCTAGCAAGTTACATAATCCTTCAGTGTCCTCATTAAGTAGAACAGGCATTGTAGTGTCTGTCTTATAGAATTGTTGTATTATATGTTGCATTTTACGTACATGTGGGCAATATATGTACACATATTAGTGAGCACTCATATATGTAAAACACCCCTACCTGACCCAAGAAAAACATACAATCAAATGTTAGCTACTGTTGTGCTGTTGTTGGGCTTAAGTTAATATCATCCAAATGCCTTTCTCTCATCCTTATGCTTCCTTACACATGGAAATAATTTCTTCCCTATCTCACTTATGAATCTTGGCACAATAGAATACACTTTCTCTCTGAAAACTAAACTGTGGTTTATAGCTACCAAAAAAAAATGTAATATAGTTCATAAACTCTATGTAATACAGTTCATAGACTGAACAGAGGAGGTAAAAAGCTTAAAATCTAGGTATATTAAGACAAAGAAATTGCTTATATGACAACTTTGGAAAAAGAAAGATCCACTCTCTAAGTGTAGTGGTAGAGCCTGTAACACCAAATCCAACCAAGACATCAGTACCACGGATATCATGCGACGCCAGGGTATATGAGAGACGGGGAGGACAGAATCATCATAAACCTATACCACCAACAGAACAAAACAAAAGAAGAGCTCAAAGGTACATTAGATCAGAGTTTTATGAGAAGTCCGGCCAACCTTTAAAATAAAAACAATTCAACAATAAACCAACTATTTGAAGTCTTGATTGCCTCTGAAAATGCATCAAACAAAAACTGAAATAATTAAACACTCAAAGTAGAATGAAAGTAAGTCAAGTCTGGTAATATACCTCCAAATACCAATTCCAAAACAAAATATACTACTCTTTTGTTTTTCTGTTTGCTTTTTCTGACAATGTAGGGGGATATTAAAATTTAACCACTCAATTAGACTTGTTTATTGGAATCCTTATCTTTATTTAACATTTCTATAGAATTTTCATTGGCAAAAGATCTCCTATGCATTCATTTAATTCCACCACTCCACACAAACATAATGATTGTTATACTAACAATTCAATCTCTCAGATGCAAAGGCAGGCATTAAAAGAGCTAACTGCTTTCCCCAGTATCACAAAGAACCACCTTGGAACGTATGGCTTCTGTTTTGAGACTATTTCTGAGTTATGATGACCTAGCCATAAAACATATATGTAAGATGACAAAACTGCAATAAACATACCTGTATTGGAAATATTTTGACAGCCACATATTCATTAAGCAACTGGGCTTTCCAGACACAACCAAATCTTCCCCTTGCTTTCACTTCTAATAACTGCAGTGGTTTCAAACCTAGTAATGGAGAAGGTGGGGGTGGTCCTGGATCCTACAGATAAATAATAATAATACTATAAATAAGCAGAATATGATACATATCAACTCTGGAAATGAGAAAAAAAGTGAGTATACTGAAAAGTCAACTGACAGAAACAGTAAACACATATGGATGACATTAACTTCAATTTTGCCATAATTAGATTACTAATTATCTATAGTGATCACAAGGCAGGCAACCTGAATTAAGAGCTTTCATAATAACGTTCAGCATTATTGCTTTATATGTACCACAGGAGAAAAGATCTAAAATCTTTCTGATCCAGTCTCACTAATTTTCCCCACTAAGATTTTCTGTTAACTATGAATACTCCTAACAATATTTCATTTGTTTCATCCAGTGTGTACTTCGAGGAGGATGATTTGAAAGGTGCCAGAAACAGCAAATTATGACTATGTATCAGCAAAAACCTCTCCTTAAGATCTATTACTTTCTCCAGTGACTGTTTAAATTTTTTCTTCATTAATCTCAGAGATACCCACAAGTCATTCTTAAACACATTGCAGATAGGTATATCAAATACAAAGCACATACAGGAAATATGTAAGTAAATATTTCTTTAACCAAACTGTTTGGTTTATTCTAATTTTAAACATATTAACAATTCATCCCTTTGATCCGAGATAAAAAAATTATCTGTGTTCTGGAACTGACTGGTAAAGAAGTACAAATAAAAATCCAGAAAAGAAGTGGTCATCACAGTAGATAACAGGATATGGTATATGAAAGAAACGTGCACTGCTATAGTTTTTTAAAAATAGAGCAAACATAATATATAAATGGGAATATAGCATCTACAAATCACAAGGGAATCCTATCAAAGCAGAATGCAACCCTTCATTGAAAGCATTCTCTCAGTTCCCTATCTGCAACTAAAGCAAGACGCAGGAAGCCTTTTGGAAAGCTTCCAGAGAAAAGCAACAGAAGGGTTTGGAGGGCTGCATAATGAGTATTTTGAAGAGGAACTAAAATTTCTGTGGCAAAAGCAACTGATATGATGACACTGGGTGGCACTTCAGACACTTGGAAATGTTATGTGATCCCAGATCAATGCATCTCTCTCTGCCTTTCTTTTTATCTCTTCTTCTAATGCCTCAAAGACAGTTAGTGCTTTCTTTAGGCATCACTCCTCCGCTCACTGGTGCCACTCAGGAGTTTTAAAAGTGTACTGTGTACTAGAAAGAACCTCAGCAACAGAAACATTGCAAGGTGTTATATAGGAAAAACATGCAATTTCTTCTTCTAAATGAGACCATCTTTATAAAACGGCTTTAGAATTCTTATTTAAACAGTAAGATAAAACAGAAGACTTCTTGTGACTCATTTCAAACTCAGACTTTTTTTTTTTTTGTCTACAAAGTTTCTTGTCCTTTCCACATTCAAAACATGAAAGAACGTTTCTGTTTAGTAGAGTGACGGGTCAAGGAAGTCAGATATAAATCTTATAGGAAGGATAGGCTCTCAAATGTGATTCTCAGTGGAGGGGACACAAGAACCTCTAGAGAATTTTTATTAAAAACTATACCCTCCCTCCCTCATTCTTCAAGTGATCATCTCTGTCTGAGAGATTCTACTGATTGGAGCAGACTGCTTATATGCATGTGGAGAAAGGAGAAAAAAAAGCTTGAAAACTGCTCTTCTAGAGGAAAGGAAACCATTCAGTCCTCAAGGGCGAAGAGTTATTGTGTAACTGCATAAAGACATATTTAAACTAAATAGAAAATGTTTGTAAGGTAGAGAGTTATGTTTCAAACCAGAGGGGATGTCAAAAACTAAAAACTAAAGTATGCAGAAAATGGCTGAAAGCTGAAGAGGAAAAATAACTAGGTAGAGGGAATACAGCGCTAAATTCAATATTAAGATTTTTAATAGCTTTTATGTATATTGACTAGTAATGTCTCCATAGTTAATCTACACATTACCCACTCTTTGTTCTAAAGGATACCAACAACACGAATATGATTCAATCTATAAAATAAGATATAGATTTTTTAATCCACAATTAATATGTTAGCAATTCAAACTACGATTTTAGTATAACATTTTAGAAAACATAATTTTCAATATCTAAATTTAGAAAAAAAAGTTCATTATGCATTTTCCAAATGTATATACTTCAAGTTCCCATACATTCCCAAGGCTCTGTTTAACAAGTTTCTAAGCTACCATTATTTCAGAAAGAAATAATCTATCACCCTTTTACCATAATTTATTCAATACTGTATAGTAACAGCCAGAAAAATATTATTGTCAAAATGACTTAAAAGGTAAAAGCTTCAATTAAAAAGAATACTGGTCAATTTTGAAAGGGTGAGAAAAAGGTCTACAAGGTCTTCATGGGGTAGAATCTCAAAAACTTTAGTAATGGCATGAGCTTTTCAATGGAATTTTAAATAATATTCTTTAATACTCAAAGGACTGGGTTCAAAAATGAGTAACTGTAGCACAGATTATAAAATCTCTAAGCCTTTTTAAATAAAAAATTACTAGAATGAAACTTTAAATTCATCTCTAAGTTTTACTCATCCTATAATCTAAGAATATTAGAAATGATTTTTAATTAATTGGCATTATTATAGTAATTTACTCACAAAAAAATCAATACTCGATTCTAAAAATAAAAATGTATACCTTTAAAATATATAAGCCCCTGGGAAGACAAATGTAGACACCAATTTCATAAATGACAAGCAATTTCTAATGTCATCCACAAAATATGGCTTTACCTGGCTACACGGAGAAACCAATGGGGAGCAGAGAGGCAACTATAAGGATTTCAGAATTCCTAAAACCTTCCCTAAATGTCCAGTTCTCTTACAACATCCATGCTATTTTGCAAAACTAAAAAGATATGCATTAGAACATGGTTCTGATTACATTTCATCTTTACTCATTTGTATATGAAAATTATGGTATCAGAAGACATCAGGTTGAGAAGACATACTGAAATGATAACCTGTAAAAAGTAATCCCCTGCCCCCAAACCTCTACCCAATATCATTACTATAACCAACAGTGGAATGAATTATTAGAGGTGGGAAGCTACAAAGTCATCTCTGATCATTTAACTTATTCTGAGTTCTCCATTTGAAGGATGAATTTTAATCTAATTAAACGCTTAAACCTCAGATAGCAATATATCATCAAAAGTTATACTCCTGTAGCTAGTTCATTTACTAAAGATGCCAAAGATGAAGCTATCTAAAAATATCTATTTCACATTTAAATACAATGGGCTGGATTAGAAAATCGACCCCTGTTAAAAATGAACACATGCTGACATTTAAGCTAATGACATATTATAAAAATTAACCAATACAAGGTTTTTGAGACTAATGGAGCCATTAGTGTTAACTTCTAATCAAGTAAAATAGTTTTTTCCACATCCTACCTTAAATAAATATAAATACTGTTAGTCCCTTAAAACTAAAAGCCATTACTAAGTCAAATCAATCATGTTTTAATAATAAAAGCTGGGTGGGGGAGAACCCTTTATGACATAAATGTATAAGTTATAGAGGATGCACAGTAAAGCAGTAACAACAACAAAAATCTAAGAACAAAATGTTTAGTATGCATCCACAGAAAGTTCCACAACCATAAAACAAACATCAATGCATCTTACCTCTATCATTATATGAAAGGCGTGCTTGTGAAGAAAAAACACAGGCAAAAGAAATTACGATTCATATCCAGAATGAAATGAAAAATGACACATCAGTTACAAAAGTGAAGGAAAGAGAATAGTGGTTTAGTATTTTAAAAGTTGGCAATGATCCAATGTTTTACATTGTTTAAAGATAGGGAACACTTTCCTTATAAACAGAGGAAAGTAATATCAAAAAGAACCCCTTAGATATGAGAGATAGGTAGTAAACAAATTCTTGACTCCAGTATAATCCCAAGTTAACTGATCCAACGACTTCATGCCTGCAAACAAACTAAACCAAGTCTTAAATAATGATTATTTATTTTTCTAAGAGCCGCTAGAGTCTAAACCATAAAACAAGGAATTTACAAATTGGAATTGCCTTCTGGACACTAGAGGGCAGTATTGCCTTTAGCAAAAACCAGTTAGCAGCCCCCAAAAATTTATATATAGCTAGAATCAGTTTCTCAGACTTTCTGACAGTTGTCTTAAGAACCTCTAGAATTTCCTGAACTGCCTCACTTCCCTTTCATGGAAGACAGAATCATAATGGTGAGACAGAAAAATGTTTCTGGTGGCTATGTGCGTGCACCATAACACACCATGGCAAGAAACTAAGACAGGAAAACAAGATCATCAGAATTAAGTAAAACATAGTGACAGAATATTATCAAACCAAATTGCCCAGCACATCAAGGTGAAGCACTTAAGCAGTGGTAGCCCTGGGAACAAGTAATCACACATCTCACATTCTAAAGACACTCAGACACTGTCAGAGAACACGATTTTCATTTTTCCAGTCATCCCAAAATAGGTTAAGGTCTAAATTTAAAATTAAAAGAAATATCATCACCAGTGGCAGGGAAGCTGAGAATTCCTCCAATGGATGATGGTTATATTCCCCAGTTTCCAACAGTTCTATAGAGAACAAGAGCACTGACAAAACAGAACTGACAACTCATTTATCTGTACCAGTTGCTTAACTAGTTTTCTTCCTTCTAGATTTCATTCCTGTAATAATGATTCAAGAGTATTTATAATTCATCCAAAAGGCTGAGATAATCCTACTATCAAAACATCTTATCAGTATTCCAGAGTAAAATTAATCCCTTGAAAGAAATACATGCCAACTGAATAACCAGAATATGGTTTCCAAAGGCTCAAGGATCTCTCAGATCTTGTTTAAATACAGGTGTTTTCAGAGATAAAGATGCCACCATACTAGCACTGTGCAAGTAGGTGCTATCCATACATCTTACCAAAAAGTATTTCTCTGCTCAATACATTTCCCAAGAAATGAACATTAGGGTAAGCTATAAAATAACCCAAACTGACACCAAGAACAAGCCTCAAAATATCAACTATGCAACAAAATATGAAGGGTAAAAACAGAATTTTAAAAAACATTCACTGAAGTACACAAATAAATACAAAATAACCACATATATGTTTGCTTAATACACTTCTCAATAAATGAGGATTAGAATAAACAGAGAGACACCAGCAACAGTCCTGAATGTATAAACTACATGACAAAATAAGAGGGGTAAAGCAAAATTTTTTTAAATGGTCAGGCGTGATAGCTCATACCTATAACCTCAGCATTTTGGGAGGCCAAGGCAGGAGGATCTTTGAACTCAGGAGTTCGAGACCAGTCTAGGCAACATAGAGAGATCCCTTCTCTACAAAAACTTTTTTAAAAATGAGCTGAGCATGGCTGCACATGCCTGTGGTCCTAGCTCCTCGGATGTCTGAGGAGGGAAGACATCCTGAGCCTGGGAGGCTGAGGCTGCAGTGGGCTGAAAACATGCCACTACATTCCAGCCTGGGTGACAGAGCGATACCTCCTCTCCAAAAATAAAAATAAAGTAAAATAAAATGCACTGAAATAGACAACTAAGCAAAAAGCAAACAAACTCTTTGGATTCACAACATAGAAAATGTAGCTTGATATTACATACTATCACTGTAGGTAATGGCGAAAATCGAATCTGCATGTTAATATCAAGCTATTAGGTTTGTAGTTTACTTGTTGCTTACCCCTGAGGTGGGGGGCGGGGGGAACCTGCCAAATATCAGAAAAGAATGAAGAATAGTTTATTCATTCATTCATTCATTCATCCACAAATTTTACTGAGTAACTAGTCTGTGCCAGGCACTGACTAGCCAGGCTCTCATGAAGCTTGCAGTAGTGCAGGGCAGGCCTAACCAACAATTCACACTAATAAAAAGGAATTCAGTACCTTCAACATCTGTGAAGAGAAACCTGACTTATAATGACAGGTAAAGTGTGAGAAGATTTCCCTGTGGAGAAGACCCTTGAGAAATGGAGTAAGTACTAGGGGGAAGCAGCTAAGGTGAAAAACAGAGTTGAGACATCTTAGTTTCCTGGCTTATGCAACCAAATGGACAGTGGTTCCATTTACTGAGAACCAGGTTTGTGAGAGACAATCATTACCCGTGAATGGTAAGTGCCTGGAGACATATAAATGGAGATATTTAGCAAACAGATACACAGATCTGGAATACCAAAAAAAAATCTTTCTAGAAAATAGATTTTTTAAACATGTATAAGATATGTACTGTAAGTTTTCTTTTACTTACTAGTCAAACCATTCCAAAAAATACCTGTATCTCTGTATCTAGAGAGAGAGAGACTGATTTTTTTCTGGGGGTGGAGATACCTCACTCAACAACTTTTTAGGACTACCAAGACGAATGAAGGTCCTCCTACCCAACTATGTGAAAACTGACAAATTCTGAATTTGTTTCCTCTTAATATCAACTAATTATTTTACATTCTAAGAAATTTTACCATTTTAAATTTTAAAAAGAGTATCCTGCCAAGCAGAATACAAACAGAATTTATAAATAATACAGTATATGCGAGGACGATGTTTCTGAACTAAGGAAAGCAAGACATACATTAAGAGATTCAACAATATTGACATGTCAATTGCACAGCAATGATTCCATCCAATTAGGTCATCAAAATTCCTCTGTGATTAACTCCTACTTCCTACAGTTTCTCTCATCCTACTCCTCTTGAAAGGAAAGCAAAGAAAGGCCAAGGCAGGTGAAATGAAGATTCTGGATATGTTCCCTAAGAAGTAGAGCACCCCAAGGTAGCCAGCACTGGAGTTAAAAGTCTGAAAGAAACGCAGGCATGCCCATTTTCCTTTCGGGGTTGCTGCTTAAAAGAATCAGGTTTATGACTGGCTACAGAAGTTTATTTTGATTTATTTTCATATCTATTCTGCAAGTGTAGCTGAAAAAAACAGAAAGGAGATCATGTTACACATGAATAAATTGTGAGATGGTAAAATGGTCGTTTACCTACAAGGCCACATATAGTCACTAGGAAAACTATTTTAAATGTAGTTTATATACTCTGATCTCTTTATCCTACTTTGTTTTTTTTTTTTCTTTTTGAAACAGAGTCTCGCTCTGTCACCCAGGCTGGAATGCAGTGGCACGGTCTCGGCTCACTGCAAGCTCCGCCTCCCAGGTTCAAGCGATTTCCCGCCTCAGTCTCCCAAGTAGCTGGGATTACAGGTGTGAACCACCATGCCTGGCTAATTTTTGTATTTTTAGTAGAGATGGGGTTTCCCCATGTTGATTTCCCATGTTGGCAAGGCTGGTCTAAAACTCCTGACCTCACTTGATCTGCCCATCTCGGCCTGCTAAAGTGCTGGGATTACAGGTGTGAGCCACCACACCCAGCCCCTGCTTTGGTTTTTTTAATGGACTCCACTTAATTATTTATTAAGCCATTCAATCAATGGGCAATAATCCTTGGATATAAATGCCCAGGCTTTGCCACCCACTAGGGTGACTCTAAGCCAAGTCACTTCATCTATGAGTGCCTCAATTTTCTTATCTATAAAACGGACTTCAAAACTACAATGAGATACCATCTCACACCAGTCAGAATGGCTGATTATTAAAAAGTCAAGAAACAACAGGTGCTGGCGAGGCCGTGGAGAAATAGGAACGCTTTTACACTGTTGGTGGGAATGTAAATTAGTTCAACCATAGCGGAAGACAGAGTGGTGATTCCTCAAGATCTAGAACCAGAAATACCACTTGACCCAGCAATCCCATTACTGGGTATATACCCAAAGGAATATATATTATTCTATTATAAAGACACGTGCACACATATGTTTACTGCAGCACTATTCACAACAGCAAAGACATGGAACCAACCCAAATGCCCATCAATGACAGACCGGATAAAGAAAATGTGGTTCATATATACACATGGAATACTATGCAGCCATAAAAAGGAATGAGATCATGTCTTCTGCAGGGACATGGATGAAGCTGGAAGCCATAATCCTCAGCAAGCTAACCCAGGAACAGAAACCCAAACACCACATGTTCTCACTCATAAGTGGGAGCAGAACAATGAGAACACATGGACACGGGGAGGGGAACAACATACACTGGGGCCTGTCAAGGGGCAGCGGAACAAGGGAAGGGGAGCATCAGGACAAATAACTAATGCATGTGGGGCTTAAAACCTAGTTGCCGGGTTGATGGGTGCAGCATACCACCGTGGCATGCACATACCTACGTAACAAACCTGCATGTTCTGTACATGTATCCCAGAATTTAAAGTTAAAAAAAAAAAAAAAACCTAAAATAAAATGGACTTGATAAATAGGACAGAATCCCCATGGTACTAACAAATTAAATGAGTTAATATGTGTCATGTGATCTGTATAGTGCCTGACATAATAAAATGAATCTTCTATTGCACTAAGTTAATTTCAAAGTATTAACATATATCAACAATAATTTCAGTAAAAACGATTCTGTTTGAGTTCAATTTTGAAGTCGTTACACTAATACCAATAACAGTGAATACTTACTGAGCACTTAGCATTAGCTAGGCACCCACATGTGGCTCCTCTCCCAATCAGTACAGATCTGGAATCAGACATTTTTCCTCCCTTCCTCCAGTCTTTGCCTAAAATTGTTGAAGCAACTCACTTCTTATACTATTCACCCTCCATTTCCAGGCTACAATCAAACAATCATCCTGTGTTACTTCACCTACATATTAACTATAGGCCCCAGAAGGGGAAACAAGTACTGTCTTCGTGCCACTTTTACCATATACACAGCATGGTGCCTGGCACACCACAGGCAATCAAACATTGGGTGAGCAGTTAAGCAAAAACGAAAACCCTGAACAATTTCTAGTTCATCTGCTACAAGCAGCTTTAGCTAACAATGGGACGTTTTTCACGTCTATTATCTTAATTAAATATATATATATTTGACAGCAATGAAGTAACTAGGAATGAAAGAACAAGGTCTAGGATGAGGTCCAGGAAATGAAGAACACAGGAAAAAAACAAACACACTTCCTCCTAAATACACATCTCCTTGCCAGAGAAGGAGGATAAATTACATAGTCTGGTCCATATGCACCAATCCATTTGTAAATTGACAGACGAGACCCTGTACAAGCCAAAGAAAACCTGAATTCAAGATTTCAAAATTTAAACAGAAGTCACTTTTAGAAATAAGGTGCATTAATTAATTTTAATGTGCAACTTTACCTTATTTTAAGTTATTGATAAAGGTTTAAAATTTTTTACCTTCTCCCCTTCCTCCCTTTTTGCTTTTGGACATAGAATTTTAGACAATCTCCAACTGGCCTTGTTTGAGCATTTGTAAGTGGAATAAATTATATATGCCTGATGAGGGTAATTTCTTTTGTCAAGCTGCATGTCAAGATAACTTACGACACTTCTCCCCACAATTAAAAGTATATATTAAAGTAAGTTGTAATTTAGGTTACCAATACAAAAATGATCACACACCAAGGCAGGACACAGAACAACATCTACAGTAGCCCTACACTATTTCTCAGACATACACATACACACACCCACACACATACGAAAGAATGTTCATGCATAAGACAATAGCATTATGTCATATTTTAAACATACTAAAAAAAAAGTTGCAAATATTTGTGAGATATGAGTTCTATCTCTTAGAAACTTAATACAAACTTTAAGCTTAAAAAAACACACTGTACACCTTAAATATATACCATTTTTACCAAAAAATCAAATTTTGGTATTTCATAAGCATATAATAAAACTCCACTACATTTCACTTAAAAACACAAAATTTAATAAACCAAAAGATTAATAATATCAATCTGAAAAGCTGTCCTCCATATACTGTTAAATTAAAAGAAGCCAGTTGTGGAACAGTTTATAGTTTATAAAAAAGAAAACATATATACTCAAAAATATAAGGTTAGAGAAAGGTACCAAGGTATACACACCAATCTGTTAAAAATGATTACTTCAGAAAAGTGACAGAAAAAGGGAAGAGCAGAAAATGATTCTATTTTTTCATACTTCTTTCTGTACAGTTTGTCTTGATACCACAAACATGTATTTATAACTAATTTTTTAATTAGAAGAGAATTTTAAATGAGAGAAAAAGCAGAAGGGAGATGTGTTCATAAACTCCGATCAGTAGTCAACCTATTTCAAGACGTGTTTCTATGAATGTAATATTTATTTTGTAAGTATAACTTGTTATTAGCATATTAAATACTAAATAAATTTAGTAAATTTCTCCTGCACCCTCCCGCAATAAGGAAGCAGCATACTCTCCTAAATTAACTTGGCAGAAAAATGTTTTCCTACCCTTTCAGATTCTTATTAATTTTAAATACATAAACTCATGTTCAAGAAGAAAATCCTACAAAGCATTTTCACAGATGGCTTGGTTTCTCAGTGGATAGTAATCTGACATAGCATGAAATGACAACCTATTATTACTTTAATGTTAAGGTCAAAAGGATTATTTTGTATGCCTAAATTAGGTATCCCAAAGCTTTAGTCTTTATCAGACCCACACCTAGACAAACTATCATAAAGTAAGGATTGAACAGGCTGATGTTATTTAAGAAAGAATTAATTTTCAATACTGAAGCACTACTTATATAGCCTTTAAAAGTAAACAAGAAGCTAACATCGTGCCTTGTTAAAGGCAGGTCATTTCTAACCATTAAAATTCTTTTTCTTATCAAGTGGTATTTTATCAGCACAAATATAGATCTTATAAGCAGGAAACAAGCTCACGTACGGTTATGAAAGCGGCGCCATTTTACTGAAACTGCATTAGCTCTAACCACAATAAGACTTTTTAATAATAGAGTCTATCAATTCCCTCATATTCATGACTCACTGTCACTAGAAAAACCAGTTTGCATTCAGTTTACTCAATGCATATTATAAAAGCATCTTCCTATAAGTGGGAAGATGGTTTCAGCACAGGCAAAAGAAAAGTGACCTGGGTAATGAAAACAGATAGGATGCTTTGTCTGTGATTACAGAAAGAACTAAATAATGTCATTCTCTTATAAATGCCTGAAATACTTCAACTTATTTTACAGCCCCCGGCAAAATCATGGCCTCAAGATTTCTCTCAAGGCAAAGCCCTAAAGCACCTGAATGTTTATTAAAGGAATCCCTGGACATACTACATTATTATCTCAGTATAATTCCAAATGCAACAAACTCAATTCAGCAATTCAGCACTTACTGAATGATTATTACATACAAATACTGTGTAACACACAGCAGTAATTACAATATATACCTCATCTTCAAGAGTCTTACAATCTACTGGGAGAACAAAACACATTATCAGCCCTTCTCAACTGGGGTTATTTATCTGAATGACAAATGAAAGAAGGACCCAAGCACTATTTTCTCAAATCTTTCAAGGATGGATTACAACTAATACAATGCTAGATGCATATGACAGATGTCTTGGGGTGTAATGGTAAGAAAGTACCAAAAGACAAAGAGAGTGTGGAAGACCACATGTCATGCTCCAAACTTGGTATTCTTTGCTGTGGCTCACTGAGAGTCCACACATATTTTAAGCACATAAGTAACATAATCAAACATGTAAAATGCTATTTTGGCAATAGTACAGATGAAGGGAGAGAAATGGAAGCAAGAAACCCAACTATGAGATTATAGAAATAATCTTAGCCTTAGGAGTAATAATGTCCTGAACTACAATAGGATCAATCAGGATGAAAAGGCAAATGAACAGGATTTGGTAAATGACAGAGGCAAGAATAGTTGTCTCCAAGACTTTCATCCAGGATGAACAAGAAAAAAGTGATACCATGCAACTATGATAGAAATATAGGACTTAGAAAAAAAAAAAAAAACAACCAGCAAACTGCTTTTCTCTATGCCTTCAACTGTGCTAAATTTATTCCAGAATTTGTATTTTTATTGGTTATTAGGAACCATAATGAAAGACCAGATTTTAAAGTACTTAAACCCCTACACCACTTCTTCAGGATAAAATACTAACACAACCAGGAAAAAATCTAAACAATTTAATGTCATAGAGATAAAGAATCCCTCACCTAACTGCCAGAATCAGCTTACTAGTAATGAGAACAATGTCTTACAACAGACCAGTTCATTTACAAACCATCCTTTAGCCAAAGCTTTGAGGAAAAGACTCCCTAAGAAAAAGAATGGCAAATGTTATGGCACTGTCTAAAAGCACTTAAAGAATCCAGAGGAAGAATGTTCCAAAACTCTATGGCAAGACTGTAAGATCTTTTCCTGACTGGTATGGAATTAAAGTTGAAATATGGGGACATGAATATGGGGTGAAATACAGAAGTCACCTTAAGACTTCGAATCTCTCTCTCCTACTTCTCCTACCCTTCGAAAAAGTCTTAATAGGAATTGGCAGTATCAACTCGAGCACAGAAATTTTTATCTACAATCCAATCACATGTTTATAAACTCTATTCTAAAAACGGTCATCAACCCTATTCCAAAATGTACTTTAGAATTTTTGGAAATTTTTAATGGAAAACACATGAATATGCCCTTCTATATATCTATGACTTCTTTACTTCTCTTTTTGTCCTATGTGAGACAATGTTAATATAAGATGATGTTATTCCTCATTTTAGTAGTCATACAAACTATTCAATATCCAAAAGTAGGAAAATAAATTAGCCTACAGGATGATTTTGAGATAGCAGAAAAGTTGACTGAATTATATGAAACAAAAGGCATTTGCTTTCTGAAAAAAGCAGCAGAACAGCCTAAGTAATAAGAACAAAGCTTTGGTGACAAAGAGTCCTTGGGTCAGATTTTTCTATCTATAAAATGGATATTTTACTACACAAACAAGTCTGTGAGATAAAAGTAAATTAGTGTTTTCCATACCCGGCTGGTCACCAGAATCACCTGGGAAGCTTATTAAAAACATACCATCCCATGCCCCATTCCATACTTTCAGGAGTGTGGTCCCAAAATTTGTATTTTTTAACGAACTCCAAAGATGGTATCAGTCTTACAACTTGGAAATCACTGGAAAAAAAAATTTTATGCTTTTTATATGTTCCTATATAATTTACATCTTTATGTATAATGTAACTTAACAGCGCCCTAGTACACTCTAAAATGTTCAATAAATGCTTTATGTAATTATTATTTTGAAATAGGAGATAAAACTAAGCCTTTTGTAACATCATGGCCACGAAGTGGTCTTGCAGAACAGTTCGCATAAACCTCTCAGCAAAAACAAGACTTGAAGCACGAAACCATACTGCTTCAGAGACTGCGAGAGATGACAAAAGTGAAGTTTCACACTGACAACGCCCCTTTTCCACAACATAGTTTATGACAGAAGGAAAGCATAAGGTCAGGCCTGTCTTGTATTTTTCATACCAAAGCTTGATCACACAAGGTCACTCTATCACAAAATCTTTACATTTCTTCCTTATTTTTCAGAAATTCATACAAATTCATATAAACTCATGACAGAGCATGTAAGTACTAAATAAATGTGTACAGTAACTTTAACCATAACAAACAGCTAAAACCCACAGAGATGTACGAATACTCACAGGAAATCCCTGGTTCTTATTTATGAATAACATCAATCCTTTTTAAAAGCCCAAACCCTTAAATTATTTAGTATTTCTTAAAAACTGACCACATACATAGGATATAAAGCCCTTTAAGAAAAGCCTTAAGCACATTTTTGCAACAATACTGTATACAGATCAGTGTTATCTATAAGATTACATTTTAAAACTCCTTCTATAAAAACCATAACAAATTTATTTATAAATGTCGTTTCCAGCTTGTTTCTATCATATCACAGATCTGGTAAATTCAGGAAACTATTATAATAATGAATAATCTCTCTTCTAAATTTTGATACTAAAACAAATTTTTTTAGAAGTTATCACTGACAGAAGGTAAGAGTGTATCCTATGGTCATTTGGAATAGACTACATAGACTATGTACTAAAACTTTTTATTTTAAAACACTTTTAGGAAATGATTCTTAATGAACACAAACTTAGTTACTAATGTTTAAAAGTTAAAATACTCAAGGTGTACAAAATAATGTTTACCTAATTACCAAACACGGTATTTTACCTTTGGGTTTATTTCTCTATATACACATCTTACAAAGATTATGGGAATCCATGATCTAATGCTAACAGAGTGCTGCAAGCACTGAGAAATAAGTGTGTTACATAAACAAAGCTTAGAGGGAAGGAGTTGTTTTGGTCACTAAATTATAGTACTTTACCATTTTCTTTTATCAGGTTTTAACCATTAATCCTTCTGGTATTAAAGAAGCAAAGTTACACCAAGAGATCCAGAAGGCTGAGGTAATGTGATCTTAAGAGTTGAAAGAAACACAGTAACTACTAGAATTCAGAGATGTCTCAAGCAAGTAAAACCGAAAGTTATCAGCTTTCATAGGCCTGTAGAATCCTAACTACTTCCATGAAAAGTCCTTATAAATACCAGACCTGCACAAAGTGTCTACATGATAAGAGAATGCAGAAAATTTAATGAATTTAATCCGATTACCCTCCACACCTATATTTCCAGAAATATTTGGGGTGTGGTGTGTGACAATCAAGAACCTTAAAAAAGTTTTTAGTCTTCAGTACACACTTGATATGAGGCAACCAAAAAAAATATTCATCTACAAAAATACTTGATCTACCAACAACATATGGTAAGGAAGGTTACTTTTCTGCTCCCCTTCCCTAAAAAAACATCTTTATGGATTTATCTTCCTGAAGCCTTTATGAAACCTCTCTTTTCTATACTTTTTTGGTTACCTTCCTGGGTCTATCCCCATGGATAAAATGTTTTGCCAAGTGGTCTTGAAAAAGACACAGAAATTTAGAAACGGGGGAGGGGACAGAGGGCAAAGACAGGGTTATGATTTAACTTCTCCATCATAAACGACTTCTAAAGAAGCAAAGCAGGTTAATACTGAAAAGTATTAGCATGAAAGTAAAACTCTCCAAAGAGGAACAGAAATGCAAATACCCCTTCATTCTACTAGACCTCAACCCTAAAGTGAGAAAAGTTTAGGACATGGTACATTAATAAGCTTGCAAAGTTAGCTAGACTTCTCATGACAATAAACATTAAAAAATTAACTCCAAAGGAAAATAATTTGTAATAAGTTAATGGGTTTCACCACAGTAATATTTCTCAAAAATATAAAATTTAAAACACTACAAAGTACAGGACAATAACTTACTTGAGTTGGAACAAGCACGGGAGGGTAGGCCATCTTGTGATGCCTGTACACCCAAAATGCACAAATGACAATCCCCGCAATTAACATAAGTGGCACCAAGGAATAGAGCAGGATGTTGTAATAGGGTGGCTTAGGTGTAACTGGATTTGAAGTGGCTGTGGAAAAGGGGGGGAAAATAACTCAGATTTGGTCTACAAAATTCTTTAATAAATATTTGTCATAGTCTCAAATTTTGGGGGAAAAGAAGAATATGAAGAGGTGGGGGTAAATTATTCCATCAACACAAATATATTTTGTTTCCAATCTACAGTTAAGCAAACCTATGTATTTTCCCTGTGAACTTACGCTGTGTGACTTCCATCTCCGGAAAATAAGAAAACTTTTCATTACACATGTTGCCCTCACAGCAACAAAAATATACTTCAGGGCTGTCTTTTTTTTCTACACAATCAGTCCTGTAAATAAGCAGAGAAAAAATAATTAAAATCAATATTATTATACTGACTCTACAAGAGGTGTTTTTATTCTGCAATAAAATAAATTAGTCATTTATATTCAACTTCAAGATTCATATTAATATCTAATAATTCTTAAAAACTAAAAATATTCCTGGATTCCTGTCACTAAATCTCTTTAGAAAAAAAAAAATCAACGACTGACTTTATAACAATCACATTGACTACTAGAGACTATCGCTGTACTTTGGTTTTTAATGAGCAACCTAAGGCAAGCAACTTTTTTTATTTTTTTAATTATTAGAAAAGCTTGAAGAGGACATAAAGTCAATGAGACAATTTGGTCTAAGAGCGCTTTTGCTCACAGGAAATATAGCGTTCCCATTTTGTGAATACAAAAACTGAAAACTATATATAAAACTGTGTATGTATACATATAAATACATACACACATACTAAATGATAAAAGCTCATATCTCATGGGTGAAACATTTCAACATCAGAAACCCCAACTAGGCTGAGGAATTAATACTGTCATTGTTTTTCAGAGTGTAGATTTAAATTCCCTGAATGCAATGAACAGGGTTGAGATGAGCAGTAAGTAGAAAAAAAACATGTAACAATAATTATATAGCACCTACTAACTCAAACTGATTAGAATTACACCAAAAAAATAAAAATAAAGTAGCCTTCTACATAGGAGCTTAAGTCATGAAAAGACCTGGATTTAGCCTTTAGAACAAATCCTAATCACCCACTAATAAACAGCTAAACCTATTTTAAAAAAATCAACATCAGATGAACTTACAGTGTATCTTAAAAACAAACTGAACTTTTCTGATAGTTGTCAGAATAATAATGTAGAATTTAATTCTTAAGTGAAAAGCTGAAGAAATTTCAGGGAGATAGGAGGTTTAACAAAATCAAACTAAAATATACTCAACATCAACATCTATTTGGCAGGAGGTTTTTAAAGACGAATGAAAGCTAAATGTTAACAATTTATAAAGAGAAATATATAAATTTAAAAACTGATATTTAAAATCATGTCTCAAATTACAACAGATTAACATGATTACTTAGCCTAATTAATTCAATAAAGTTACTTTTCACCATTCAATTTCATTCTTCTTTTATCATTTTCTTTTCTTCCACACTTTGACAATTCTTCAATCTTCTTTTCCTCTTACTTCTCACTATCCTATTTGTTTTCAATCAAATTTAGAGTATAAAAACAAAAATTTTATAGTTTAAAATTAGCATTTAACCTCCAGACACAAAGGTAGTATACTAATTACCATTCCAAGAGCAAGTATTTGCAATGAATAACACACTTGCAGACTCCAGTGAAAATGGCTCACTACTCTTTTCGGCACTATCGAGTCTCACATAGCTGGAGTATTGTCTTTAGGTAAAGAGCAAAGTAGTTTTCTGCTACAAAAAAGAATAGGAATCCCTGATTCCAACTAAATGATAAAAAACAGTTTGGGATAAAGATGATTCCCAAACTTTTTTCCCCAATTTCTTCCTGTTTACCTTTCATAATAGCACATATCACTCGACCACTTCTGTTAGTAGAGGTTGATAATCAGAAATGCAGCTAAAACATATAAGTACATAGAAATAATCCCTGGAAAATTCACATACTTAGAAGGACATCCTAAATACGAAATATATATCTAAATCTAAATGACTGTGTTGTAATTTCTCATGAAAAGTGTAGTTAATCTAATTTTCAAGGGCTTATTCAATGCATTTTGCTCTTAGTCACATATAGCTAATCAAACACAGATTCCAGGTTATCAACTGAGGCTCCCAAAAGTGATCCAGAAGTATCTAGTGTTCACTGTATACAGCAGTACTCTCTGGCTCCAAAATGTCTGTTTATCTGGGACTTTACAGCTTCTGCCTGTCTTCAGCACCTACCCACAGCAGAAATCCTGTGGCCCAGGCAGTGAACGGATCACCCTAACTGCTATGGGACGCCATACAGAAAGATCACAGGCAGTCAATAACATGACCACTGTATTTTACTTCCAGTACAGAGTAAAGCAATTTAAACAAGTATGTAGTTTGAGGACTGATGAAATTTTGAACGTCAAGTTAAAAAGTCTCTTGGGGTAGACCACGCATGGTGGCTCACATCTGTAATCCCAGCACTTTGGGAGGCCGAGGCAGGTGGATAACCTGAGATCAGGAGTGCGAGACCTGCCTGACCAACATGGAGAAACCCTGTCTCTACTAAAAATACACAACTAGCCGGGCATGGTGGCGGATGCCTGTAATACCAGCTGCTTGGGAGTCTGAGGCAGGAGAATCACTTGAATCCGGGAGGCGAAGGTCGCGGTGAGCTAAGATTGCACCATTGCACTCCAGCCTGGGCAACAAGAGCAAAACTCCGTCTCCGGAAAAAAAAAAAGTCTCTTAGGGTAAAGAGCAAAGGGCCTACTTTGCAAGAAAAAAAAAGGAAAAAAATGTAGAAAGATAAATTTCTTCCAGATACATAAAGAAGGAAACTGAAAGAAAATTAAACACATGATTAAGTTTTATTCTTCTTGAGGATAGATTTTCAACAGATAAACTCTTTTAAAGTAATTTTTTAAATGTTTTCCTTAAAAAACTAGCATTTTAAAAGTTTATAATCCTAACAACATTGGGGAAAATGGTTTTTATTTCAGAGTTCTCACTACCTGGTAGATTATTCAAAATATATCAAAGATAAAACATAAATATGCCATGTTTATTTTATTACTTTAAAATATACTGTCATTACAGCATGTTATAATATTCTTTATACTCCCATTTTTAAAAAAGCAAGACACATTTAAGGGAAAATTCATGCAGTGATCTTTCCCCTTTCAAAAAGGGGGGAAGGATGAAAATTACTCAGTACTACCATAAAATCTTAAATGCGTTCTTACCTGTCATAGCAGTTGATATCATCCAGCCAACAACCTTGTTTCACTATTTCAATGGAACCAGAAATATTCTTCCAGGTAGCAAAACAATGTCGCCGTTTATCTTTGTCACCATAACACGGTTCAACCCCAGTTTGATTGGTTCTGTCTTTTTCCCAATTAGCATTAAAGAAAAGACACTCCTGAGTTTCTGATCTACCAAGTATAGCACCTATAAGATAATAAAAACAACAATATAACCACATTAGCTCTTAAAATAAAAGACTGTTTCCCAAGATAGCAACTTCAGGTATTCCTAAAGTGTCAATAATTTACTGTCTTCCCACTTATAACTTTGGGTTTAGGTTTACAGGTTAATCCCTGTACTTTAAATATAAAAATCGCCATTATATAATAGGAAATAACCATACATATTACAATATTTCTCTGAACACCAGTTTCACTTCACTTGAGAATGTCCTTGATGAAAAGCCACTGAAATTATTAATTTTATTAAACCTTGGCCCTTGAGCAGACTACTTTTTAATATTGTATGGGACAAAAACCAAGCAAACATAACTCTGCTGCATAGTGAATACAGCTGACCCCCAACAACTCAGGAGTAAGGACCACCGACTTTGCACACAAACAAAAATCAGTGTGTAACTTGTGACTCCCCAAAAACTTTCCCAATAGACTACCGTTAACCAGGCGCTTTACCAATAGCATCAACAGTTAACACATATTATCTATGTTATAATATTATATACTATATTCTTACACTAAAGCTAAAGAAAAGACACGGTTATTTTAAAAATAAGGAAGAGAAAATACATTTACAGTACTGAACTGTGCTTATTGAGACCATAAGTTTACATCTTCTGTTCACAAAATAAATCATAAAATACATTTACAGTACTGAACTATATTTATCAATACCATAAGTTTATGTCTTCTGTTCACAAAATAAATCATAAATGGCAACCACAGCTGCAGACCTCAATCTATGGTATGTATCAAACAATTCCACTCTTTCTTGTAATGTCAAGACTTTTCTCTTCTTAGGATCAATTCCAATATCACCAGTGGCACTCTGTATGGGTCCCATGGTGTTATTCAAGGTTCATGGTACTGCGCTAAACACAATGAAAAATATGCTAGAACCGCAAGAGATCACTTTTGACCGCGATATACAATTTACTGGAGAGACAAACTGTTCAAGCTGAGATGATTAGCATCATATGGTGTTTTAAGTAGATATTCGCAACACTTGAGCTCACCGCAACAGCAACAGGAGGCGGCTATGAAATTATTACAGTAGTACAGTGTGTACTATAGTTAATTTTATGCAATTATAATTTAATACTGTATCTTTACATTTATTTACAATTCTCTCAACTGCAAACTGTGCCATATATGGTCTGTAAGTGTGTGTGTGTGTGTGTGTGTGTGTAAGTTTTTTGATACATTTTAACTTTTTATAATAGATTTGTGTATATTTTATGGTAGTAAATGACAAAAGACTGGTTTATACATATATTTTATGCATTCATGACATATATCTAACTTTTTCTTAATTTTTTCAATACTTCTAGGCTACAAAGTTCATTTGTGAGTTTTTTCAAATTGTCCCAAATCTCCAAAGCCTTTTTCAACATATTTATTGAAAAAAATCCACATATGTGTAGACTGACACAATTAAGACCCTTGTTATTCAAGGATCAGCTATACAATGGTTGCCTCAAGAAAAAGCCCACGTATGACTGAATTGTAAACTAACAAACTATGGCTGTTTAGACTTGGGTATCTGACAGGCATGTTCTCAAAAGTAAACCAAGTGAACCTGTGACTCCAAGAAAAGCAACTAACAAGTATGCATTTCCAATGAAAAAATTTAAGTTTTCAAGCAAAAATTAAAATTTTGAAAATTTTTATCTACTACCATCAGCAGTAGGCGATGGTGTCAACCTTTCCAATAGTCAAAGAATTTTCTGATGAGATCAGTGGTGATATTAATAAATGTGACTTTTAAATATTGAATAATGAAATGTGACAGTATTCAGAAAGTCTACATAATTCAGAGAAACAATATTTTCCAAATAAATTGTGATATTACAAAAGTATTCATGGGTTTAAAAAAAATCCACTCAATGTGCATGACAAAGCAGATTTTAATGTTACAAAAGACGAAAAGTTCATCAATGGTTTCAACTTCCCCACTGCAACTAGCATTTACAAAATTACGTCTTGCCTTACCTGAAAAACAAGAAAACTGCAATACCCAAAATAATTCTGAAAAAGTACAAAGGAGAATTCATACTTACTGATTTTAAGACTTACTATAAAACTTCAGGAATAAAAACAGTATGGTTATAGTGAAAAGACAGATACATGTATCAATGGGACAGAACAGAGAATCCAGAAATAGTCCCACATATAAATGGTCAATTGATGTAGAGAAAAGATGTCAAGGTAATTCAATAGAAAAATGATAGTCATGGCAACCACAGATGCTGGAGCAACTGAATATCCATATGCAGAAAGAAAAAACAAAAAGCTTCAACCCATATATCACGCCATATACAAAAATTAATTCTAAACATATCACAGACCTAAAATAATACCTAAAACTATTAAACTTTCAAAAGAAAAAATGAAAAATCTTTGTGACCTTGAATTATCAAAGATTTCTTAGAACAACACATATGACCTACAAAAGAAAGAACTGATAAACTGAATCTCACTAAAATGAAAACTTCTACTCTTTGAAGGCTAAGGGGACGAAAAAAGTCCCAGACTGGAAGAAAATACTTGCAAAACACATTTCTAAAAAAGGACTGATACTCAGAAAATATAAAGCCTCTTACAAGTCAATCACAGGAAAAAACACTGTCCAATTATTTAAATGGACAAAATATTCAAATAGGTCCTTTGCCAAAGAGCAAAGAATAAAAATTTTTTTTTGAAAAAAGCTACTCAATATTATGAATCATCAGGGAAAAGCAAACTAAAACTACAATTAAATACTAACACTAATTCGAATGACTAAAACAAAACAAAAACACAAACGGACAATATCAAGTATTGCTGAACATGTGAGCAACTAGAACTTTCACATATTAGTGGTGGTAGAGCAAAATGGCCCAGCCACTTTGGAAAACAGCTTTACAGCTTCTTAAAGTTAAAACACACACCTGCCCTACTATCCAGCAATCACACGTGTAGATACCCACGTAAGAGATAAAAACGTAAGTCCATGTAAAAATCTGTACATGACTGTTCACAGTGGCTTTACTGATAATCTCCGAAAACTAAAAACACTCCGATGTCCATCAATGATGAATAGATAAGCAAACATCCATACAATAATAAAGGAATGAACTAGTGATACCTACAACAAAATGGATGAATCTCAAACATTATGCTAAGTGAAAGCAGACACACTCAAAAGGCTGCCCTGTAGGATTCCATTTACACGATATTCTGGAAAAGGCACAAATATAGGGACAGAAATCAGCTCAGAGATTGCCAGAAGCTGGGAGTGAGGGAAAGGGAGGTGATTACAAAAGGGCATGAGGAAACTTTGTGGGATGAAGGAAATGGGAACACCACGCCTTGACTGGGGTGTATTATGATTGTATAATATGTATGTTTCATATATTCTCATCAAAACTTATGGAATTGTATATCTAAAAAAGCACATTTTATTCTATGTAAATAAAATTGACTTCAAAAAAAACAATAGAAAAGAAACTGCCATATCTTGAGTTATGGTATGATATCAAAGAAACACACCCATATCTTAAAAAACATTATTAAAATACTCTTACTTTTTTTCTAACTATGTATCTGTGTATGACCAGATTTCCTTCATATGCTTCAATCAAAATAACATATCACAACAAACTGAATGGAGAAACAGATACGATAATCCAGTTTTCTTCTACTACGACAATCATTAAGAGATTGTAAAAATTTTACTAATTATTTTGTTTCAGAAAATATTTTTCATAAAAACTTGTTCTTTACTAACATAACGGATTACTGTTATTTTAAATAAGTTAATATTTAAAAATTTTCTTTAATTTCTGATATGGTAAATATTGATACATATCACTCATATTTTTTTGAAGTTTTGGGGTCTTAAATTTTTAAGAGCTCTAAAGAAGTCCTGAGACTAAAAAGTTTGAGAACAGTAGTTCTACAATATACTAGCACAGCGATGTAGTTATAAGTTGCCAGTATTTGTGGGCAGTAATGGTGCCATGGACTTCCTCTCAACTGTGGAAGAAATTATAGCATGAACTGACAGTGCAAACTATGTTCTGGTAACTCCACCTCAACTGTGTATAAAAGAATAGGCCCAGCATGGTGGCTCACTCCTGTAATCCTGGCACTTTGGGAGGCCAAGGCAGGCGGATAATGAGGTCAGGAGTTCAAAACCAGCCTGGCCAACATGGTGAAACCCCTTCTCTGTTAAAAATACAAAAATTAGCTGGGCATGGTGGCGCATACCTGTGATCCCAGCTACTCAGGAGGCTGAGGCAGAAGAACCCCTTGAACCCAGGAGGTGGAGGCTGCAGTGAGCCGAGATCGTGCCACTGCACGCCAGCCTGGGCAACAGAAAGAGACTGTCTCAAAAAACAAAAAAAGAAAGAAAGAAAAAAGGCTGCTACCACCACTTACCTGTATGCAAACAATAGGCACTTTCTAAATTATTTTCAGAAACGTGTTGAAAATATAAGCAATGTAAGTTTCCTCCTTTACCAAATAATACAAAAGCAATATTCAATGCCCCATTGTTGTCTTAAAACAGGGATGGCAATTTATTTATGTAAAGATCCAGACAGTAAATATTTCAGGCTTTACAGGCCATGTGGTCTGCCACAACTACTTAACTCTGCCCTTGTAGCACAAAAGCATCCATGGACAATACGTGAATGAACATGATTATGTTGCATTAAAACTTTATTTATGGATACTGAAAATTGGATTTCATGTAGTTTTTACAACTCACAAAATATTATTCGTTTTTTCTGGACTTCTTTTTTTGCTACCATCCAAAAATATAAAAATCATTCTTAGCTCCAAGATGGATTTGGCCCATAGGTTGTGCAGTCTGCTACCTCCTGGCTTAAAACAACGTCCTAATCCCAATAGTCGGTCTAACCTAACTTTTGTTTATTTTGTTGGGAAAGGGGGCTCTGTGAATTATCACCCATTTCATTCATGTTAAAAACCACTATGCAACTATTTCCAGTTTCCAAAAGAAGAATCCCACTCAGACACAGGAACACCCCTAAAACTAAACAAAACTGACAAAAAAATTGAACACTGCCCAGAGCAAAAATGCCAAATAGGTTTTACCTTCGGTGTCGATTGCAATCAGCATTAATAATGGCTGCCTGGGGCACCACACCACGGAAGATTGTGAGAATATTTTTGGAGAGGATTTTACAGCATTGGAAGGGAAGGGGAGCAGCATTAGTGTCTTGTATTTGCCATCCTAGTCTACATAAAAGGTAAACAAAGGGCCATTTTACTTAATAAAAAGATATTTCCACTATTTTTTAAAGGTAAATAGGATTCAGGATGGTTTTCTACATCTAAACTAGAGTGATATTTTTCATAAGTAGAAAGAAAATGGCTTATGGGGAATGCTGTGACAATTTCCCCACCCCTCCTCAAGCTGATTCTGCAATCAGTCTCTATCCCATTAAGTCTCTAAAAGAACTCAATATAGTAACATAATGATTATAAAAATAAGTAAATTATATGTATTTTTATATTCTTAAGCTTACATTACAACTTTAAAGGTATAGTTCTAAGAAGGATGGCACGGTTATTTACGTATATTAAATTTTAACGACATCTCCCAATTTAAAACTTTCTGAAACTTCAAATCTCTACCCATAGGTTTATTCTATCAAAGTAACTCTAAGTAGTTACTATTGACATTTTCAAAAGATATAAGCATAAAAGGTTTGCAGGCAGGGTTTAGTACAGCAGTTCTTAACCAATGATGTGCATCACAATCCCCTCTATATTTTCTCACATTCAGATATCTGAGTGCCATTATGTAGGTCCTGGGAATGGGCAGGTGAAAAGTTTATTTTGAGTATATATATAAATATACACATACATACACTACATATATACACGTTACTATATAGAGAGTACACGTATGTGTATACACACATACACACACACACACACACACACACTATACTAATTGTGCCATGGACTTCCTCTCAACTACGGAAGAAAAAATAGCATGAACTGACATACTGCAAACTCCTCTGGTAATCTGTCTCAACTATATTCTATAAAAGAAGGGCTGCTACTTCTACGTATACAGAATATAGTATATGCCCATGTGTGGAGTTTTTTGTTGTTTTTGTTTTTCTGGAAGGACCCACTGGTAATCTAATGTTCCTCCCTAGGTAAAATCCACTGGCTTAATAGACCGTGGCCTGAATCTGGAATCTATTTCACAAACTGTGACCTTGGACAAGGTACCAAATCCCTCACTACCTTGTTTCCACATCTATAAAATCAAGAAGATTGATTCAATTTCCAAATTCTCTTCCAGAACCGTAATTCACACTGTTTAGTTACAGTAAATCAGTAAGTCTAATCACATAATCTAGTATGAGTTAATTTATATAATAGTTCTATATTCAACATACTGCTTATGATCTAATGACTAGTACCGACTGCTTCATTCTTCCTACCATTAAAAAAAAATAGCAATACACAGAATCTGAAATTTGGTAGAATGTTTTCCATAACTCTGCAAAAGTCTACTTCTTTTTTTTTTTTGAGACGGAGTCTCGCTCTGTCGCCCAGGCTGGAGTGCAGTGGCGCGATCTCGGCTCACTGCAACCTCCGCCTCCCGGGTTCACACCATTCTCCTGCCTCAGCCTCCCAAGTAGCTGGGACTACAGGCACCCGCCACCAAGTCTGGCTAATATTTTTTTGTATTTTTAGTAGAGATGGGGTTTCACCGTGTTAAACAGGATGGTCTCAATCTCCTGACCTCACGATCCGCCCGCCTTGGCCTCCCCAAGTGCTGGGATTACAGGTGTGAGCCACCACCGCACCTGGCCAGAAGTCTACTTCTATGAGAAACTTTCCACCTCAAGCAACTGTATCTGAGGACAATTCAAGTTTTGTTTTTTAAAAACATGATTAATATTATCAACAACAATTTTATACTACCTCTTCCAGAAATAAAAGAGACTTCCCAACTCATTTTATGAGACCAGTATTAGCTCGGTACCAAAAACAAAGCACCAAAAGAAAAACACAGACCAGTATCTCTCATTAACCCAAGTGCAAAAGTCCTAGACAATATTTTAGCAAGGAGAATCCAACAATATATTTTTAAAAAGAAAAAGTATTCTATCACAGCAAAGTGAGATCTTCTCCAGACATACATGGCTGTCTCAAGATTCAAAAATCAACCACACAATCTAACAAATCAACAGACTAAAAGTGAAAAATCATATGGTCATATCAGTGGTTGCAGAAAAAACATTAGATAAAATTGAATACCATTCATAATAATTAAAAAAAAATGTATCAGTACACTAGGAATAGAATGGAACTTAATGTCATAAAAAGCACCTACCAAAAAACCTACAGTTGATGACGTCATACTTAACGGTGAAAGAACAAATGTTTTCAGTGAGCTCAGAAACAAGTCAACAATTTCACTCTCACCACTCTAACACTGAAATGGAACACAGTACTGCAAGTTGTAACTACTACAATAAGGCAAGGAAAAGAACTTAAGGGCTTACTGTCTAGAAAAGAAAAAATAAAACCATCTCTATTTGCAGATGACATGCTGGTATATGGAGGAATTCCGAAGGAATCTTAAAAAAAAAAAAAAAAAGCAGCAGCAGCAGCAGCCCTAGCCCCGAACTAATAAGTGAATTAAGTAAGGTCACGGGATAGATGAACAAGACACAAAAATCAATTGCATTTGTATTTGGTGACAATGAACAAGTGAAACTAAAATTAAAAATGCAATACCAGTTACGGTTGCTCCGAAGAAAAATAAAATCCTGAGGTATAATTTAACAAAACATGTATAGGATCCCTATGATTAAAATTTTAAAATGCTGATGAAAGAAGTCAAATAAAACCTAAACATTTGGAAAGACAAACTGTTCATGGATTGGAAGACTGAACGTAAAGATGTCAATTCTCCCTAAATTGATATATAGGTGTAATGTGATTCATATCAAAATCTCAGCAAGTTTCACTGTAGATATAAACAAGTATATTCTAAACTTTTTTGAAAAATAATAATAAAGTGGGAGAAATCACTCCCCACTTTCCCGACGTTAAGGCTTACAGTGTAGCTGCAATAATAAAGACAGCAAGGTACTGACAGAGGGACAGAAACATAGATCAGTGAAAAAGATACAGGACCCAGAAAGAGAACCACACACAAATATGTCTAATTCGTTTTTGACAAATAAGCTAAGGCAATTCAATGGAAAAGGGATAGCTTTTCCAATAAATGGAGCTGGAGCAGTCAGACATGGTTCAGGCAAATACATTTTGAATGTTCTCACTCTATTATTCCAGTAGTTCCGGAAAGCCCAGCTCTTGTAGAAAGCCTCCCAGGCAAACCTCTCATATGGTGACAATTTCCAAGTTTTCTCAAGGTATGCATAATAAAATCCTAAAAATCTTATAATCAGGACTCCTCCTTCTCCCAAAGTGCACACTTCTTGCAATCCAATGTAACTGTTTTATATTTACTCACTGATTTTTAAATCAGTTATCTATATATGTTCTTCTACATGTGAGAATTCCACTGGGGTTAGATTTTAAGTGTTCTCACCATAAAAAATAAGTACTGCATATATGAGGTAATACATATGTTAATTTGTTTGATTTAGCCATCCCACAACATATACATATTTCAAACCATGTTGATAATAAACATACACAATTCTTATTTGTCAATTAAAAATAAATTTTTCATAAAAATAATGATGGACACCTGATTTAAGGACCAGAGAAGATATATGAGTTAGAATGACCTAAACTGACATGTCTTTATTTAGACAGAAGATAGAAGGTGGTGATAGAATGGCATGTCCTTCACCAGACTGTCAGTTTCTTGCAAGCAAATGGTGTAATATTTTCATGACTGAATCCCTAATATCTAGCACAATTCTTGAAACTCAGAAGGCATTCAATTAATATTTGGTAAATTGTCAAATAGATGTAGTCAATCAAAAAATATCTCGATGTAGCTTAACATAAAATTAAACATTTTTTTTCTAAACTCTTCCATCTATTACATTCTTTAATCACATTTTCACTACTTTCCCTTCTTTAAACTTTTTCTTTTTCTTTTTCTTTTTTTTTTTTTTTTTTTTTTGAGACAAGATCTCACTCTATAGCCCAGGCTGGAATGCATTGGTGCAATCACAGCCTACTATAGCCTTGAGCTCCTGGGCTCAAGCGATCCTCCTGCCTCAGCCTCCTAAGTAACTAGGACAACAGGTATGTGCCACCACACATTGCTAATTATTTTTATTTTTTTGTATAGATAAGGTCTTGCTATTTTGCCCAGACTGGTCTTGAACTCCTGGCCTCAAGAGATCTTCCTGCCTCTGACTCCCAAAGTGCTGGGATTACAGGTGTGAGCCAAGCACTCAGTCTTGTCTTCTTGTAGAGTACAGTTATAGTTGCTTAGAATGTGTCATTCTCAATATGATGAAATATCTAACAATTTTATCATTGGCATTAAGGAGTTTTTGTGGTCTGCAGCTTTGAATTAAATCAATGTAAAACAAATGTTCCAAAAAGAAAAAAAAAAAAAAGAATGCCACTAGGGTCTAAGACTATCCATCTTACTTGAGTTCTAAACACAAACAGTACTTAACGAATGATAAAATGCAAAAACACATTACAACAATTGAATAAAAACCAACCAACTACTACTGTTTTCCCTCTACTCTTTGAAACAAGTGGATGAAATTCAAATCTTTTACAATTATCAATTTCACTACACTTTTTTCTGATTAAGATGACAGTGTCTTTCACAGCCCTGTGACTAGCTCACCTATCACAATTCTCCTATGTATGCAACCAATGTTAAGCAGAAAAATAAGAATTGTTCTGGGAACTTACAAATTTGAGGAATTTCTGGAAAAATATTCTAATGCTGTCTGAAACCATCAAAAACTCATTGAGATATAGTATAAAGAGGTATGAAACAATCTCTTTCCAACACTTGTGCCTACCACAGGCAACTTAGTCCTCTGGAAAGAGTTAATGAAGTTTCAAATGTAATAAATCCAACTTACAAAGCAATTCTTGTTTCCCTTTCACATGTCATTACTCCTGCCACTGTGGGGACAAACCACAAGTCCAAGGAATCAGCTACAGAAGGTGGATTAAATTGAATGATGGTTTTATTCCAAAACATCTCACAGTATAAATTTTTTAAAGTATTAAAAATACTACACAAAAGGATTTTAGGTAATTGGAAAATTCTGGTATAGTATAATCTTTCATGGCATCAATAAGTAAATGTATACAGAATTTTATTAGTTCAGTAAGTATTATTTAACACTCTCTCACTATGCTTAATAATCATCCTACTGCCCAGAAATTTGCAAGCTACCATAAATAAATGAGTATCAGGCAAACCTCAACACAAAGGATTTCCCAATTTTCCCCAATAAAAAGTTCTTTTTTAAAATTTTTACCAATTTGAAATATACAAACCTTTCCATGTATATCACACAGTCCAATATATAATTTTATTAATTTAGTCTTATGAATGTTTTAAAATCACAAAGCACATAAATTTTACAAAATAACTTTATTCAAACTTTACCTACATCTTCCAGAAGTATCATTCATTACTTTCTGAGAAATCTGTAAGTATCATGAAGTGAATAATCTTTACTTCCATTTAAGTCGTTCTGAGAAACAATACTTTTGGAAGTCATAATATCATCATTGAAAATGTTTTTCCAAGCCACAAATATCCATTCCCATGATTTTAAGATGGTTGGTTTTTTAATTGTTCTACAGGTACATACTATGATCTTCACGATGTAACTTCTTACATATCTCTTTTAAAAGTGATTTTAAAGGCTTTTTTCACAACAAATTATAAGAGTGTTAACTCCCTGCCCACAAACAATTTCTAATTTGTTTAAACTTTTTACTATACCCTTATATCTATTCCCTCACGAAACCTCTACAGACTTTTAAAACTAGTACTGACTGGCATCATTTCAAGCTCATCTATCTTCTCCAAATACTATACTTCTATTCAAAATAATTGAGAGAGAGCTCAAAATATGAAAAACTTTGTAAGGATTCAAATATAAGATGACTTTTTTTTTTTTAGAAATTTTTTTTAGAGAAAACTTTGCTTAATACTGGACATATACAGATGAAGTATCATCAGTGCCTAGCACAGTATAGGAATTCAGTTAAATTTGCACTAAATCAACAATTCACAAGGCCTAGAATAGTAAGAAAAAAGAGGGCTTTACAGAGAAAATGAAACTAAAGCAGGGCTACTAAGGAGACACAGAACTATAAGTTGAACAGAGGTAGGGAAGATGAAGACCAAATAAACAGGGTTGTGAATAACCAGAGTGTTTGACAAGACTGCCCTCACTGGACTAGAGCATTCTATATTCTGTAGTATTGGGTATAGCCAGGAGAGGTTTCGAAGTCATTAAAAGAATAGAGGTAGTATTTTAAAGATTAATGAGTAAACTGTGTTGGAAAAGAACAAAACTCAGGACACTATAAATAAATAAATATAAATAAATATATATATAAATAAATATAAATAAAAACAAGAGGTATACAATATCTATGCTGATTAAATGGCCACAGGTATTAAAAGGATTGTCAAATTAGAATACACAGAAGAACGTTTTGCTTTTCACAGTCCCTTATTTGTTTTCCCTAAGCATAAGAAAGCAAAAGATAAAAATGATTTGGTTTATTGGGTTGGGTAGTTAGCTGTTTCTAAATGTTTTATCTTACAAACTTCTGAGAAAACAAAGCTTGCTTCTATACATATTTATCCTATGTTTCACTTCATTGGTAATTTTTTTCCAATATTTTAGTCTTACTATCACGAAACATATACTGTATATTGCCCAGAATAAGTTAGATATCTTCAAAGATACCTAACACACAACAGAAAATTATTTTTGCCTACAGCTACAAAATGTGTAGAGTATCTACAAATGCCCAGGTTTTCAGATCAAAATAGTTCTATGCAGTTCTCTGGCCCTAACTCATAAGATGAATTACATCAAAACAGGTACAAGTAAGTACAAGTTTTACCGAGACTGTGCAAAACAGATTTCTAATATTAGATGTTCTTCTTTGCGGGGAGAAGGGATAATGGTGACTGCAGCTAGAGGCCAATACTTGAATCAGAATTTATAGGCTATTTTTTTGAATGCACAAAAACCAAAATCAGGCAGAAATTTAGAAGAATGAGAGGTAAAAGGTAAATTCTCAAAGTCAGAACAGAGCTCCTAAAATAGACAGATTAAGGAAACAAACATGCACACAGTAGTTCCTACTAGTTCGTACTAAATCCAACCTAAAAGTGTCAATTACACTGAAAAGACACTACCTACATTAAGGTTTTTTTTAGTGCTTTATCTTACTTGGGAAGATGCAGGCCCTCTTTTTAATAAAACATCAATCTGTTACAGAAAGAGTAAAAATGGATCACTTCTGCTTGCTATGAAGATAATGTGAAATCACCTTTGAGGAACCAGCAATGTTAAGAGTGAGAAATCTGAACAAAAATAAAACAAAGCATAAAAACCTCATGACAAACATTTCCATCAAAGCAATATTTGGTCATTTAAAACCAGCTAATGAAGAAAATTAACAATACGTATTAAGAGTAGCTTTAAATACAGTAAAAGATGGTAAACTGATAATTCATAATGACCTTAAATAACAATTGATATAGAATCATTTAACAGGCCATAATCACCAACAGTTTTTTTCATAATTATGTCACTTCAACTTTTAAGAAGCAAGATTATGAGTATTAAAAAAAAATCTAAAATTCTTGTATATTACGTAGTTTCTTTCCTACTTGAAAACTCATTTTGCCAGGCGCAGTGGCTCATGCCTGTAATCCTAGCACTTTGGGAGGCCGAGGCAGGCAGATAACCTGAGGTCAGGAGTTCGAGACCAGTCTGGCCAACATGGTGAAATCCCGTCTCTACTAAAAATACAAAAATTAGGTGGGTGTGGTGGTGGACGCCTGTAATCCCAGCTACTCAGGAGGCTGAGGTAGGAGAATTGCTTGAACCCGAGAGGCAGAGGTTGCGGTGAGCTGAGATCATGCCATTGCACTCCAGCCTGAGCAACAAGAGCAAAACTCCGTCTCAAAAACAAAAAACAAACAAACAAAACTCATTTTACTACTTGGTTTCCGTACAATTATAAACACATTGAGTCTTTTGATAGCCTTTCTCTTCTGTATTGATACACATCCTAGAGGCAGTCACCTCTCCTATTTGGCTGCCCTGGGTTGCTTTTAAGCATTATGAAAAGTAACACTGTTCAAAAGTTAGCAGAAAGTCCAAAATGTCCCAAAAGACTTTTGATAGACAAGTTAGATAAATGAAGAAAGAAAATAAATTTTCAAATAAAATTTCTGCATTGGCCATACAACACTTTAGGCCCTGTCCATTTAATTTGTTTTTTTTTTTTTTTTTTTTAAACTAAGCCCCTTCCCACCACCGAACAATCACTTCTAAAGGAAAACACAAACATTGTCTGGCATTCTTCCCAGAAATTTTTTTCCTCTTCTCTGTAATATCCCATACTTAGTACTTAGTATCAGTCTGACAAAACATTACAAGATTCCATCCAACTAAAGTAATATATTTCTATTACTAAACTAAAAGCACAACTAGCACAGAATAAACTAAAAATATAAACATTGTATGTTGTGGCATTAGACAATGTGCATGTGGCATGTGTAAGAAGGAGAGTAAAAATACTTGGAAGTCAACATTTAATCACTAGTTACTTAGGGACTTCTTTCTGTTGTTGTTGTTTTCCTTTGAGACAGAGTCTCACTCTGTTGTTTCAGGTTGGAGTGCAGTGGCCCAATCTTAGCAGCTCACTGCAACCTCCGCCTCCCAGGTTCAAGCGATTCTCCTGCCTCAAACTCCCAAGTGGCTGGGATTACAGGCGCCTGCTACCACACCCAGCTAATTTTTGTATTTTTGGTAGAGACAGGGTTTCGTCATGTTGGCCAGGCTGGTCTCGAACTCCTGACCTCAAGTGATCCGTCCCACTGGGCCTCCCAAAGTGCTGGGATTATAATCCTGAGCAACTGCATCCAGCCTTATTTAAGGGCTTCTAATGTTAATTCCTGACAAATTACAAAGGCAAGCACCTAAAATGTATTTTGATATTGTTAACACTTAAATGACTAATTATCCCCACATAGATGGCTCCAAATAAATATACATCTACCTGGATACAGACCAAAATTTGAGTAATTCCATCAATTTCTCAAATCACTGTCTTAAAATGCCTCAACATAAAAGTTTTAGGGTCCCAAAGAGAGTGGCAAATTTCTAATGGTAGAATTTCCTTTCATAAAAGACACAAGCAGCTGCCCTTTTAAAACAATTCTTTATAGTTTATTTCTTAATTCACTTAAATTGTAGATCCAGTTCAATACAAACGGTACATTTTTGTATTAACGATATTTTTAGAGGACTTCATTTCTTAAACCTTTCTCTAGATACAGAAGATACTGTACACAGGGCTTTTTGTTATTTAGTTTAGTAATTGAATGTACGTTAGTTAGCATCTTTCTTTCCTATCCTCTCACAAACTTAAGACTTTTGATAGGCAAGTTAGATATATGAAAAAAGAATAAATTTTCAAATAAAATGTATGTATTGGCAATGCAACATTTTAGGCCCTGTCAATCTAAAACACACACACACACACACACACACACACACACACACAACTACGCACCTTCTTCTAGAGAGGAGGAGAAAAAAAAGGATGCTAACTAACCTGCATTCAATTACTAAATAACTAACATCCATTATAATGTTTTCTCCAAAAAGACCTAAAGGAAAGAAAAAAAAATTCAAGTCACAGATACAGACACACTGATGTACAGGCAGAAAAAATACAATATGAAGGCATTAGAACAAAGTAGTATTTCATCTTTAAAGGTAACTGTTCTAACACTCTTAGGAAATGACATCTTGTGGGCAAGAAATATACTTCAAATTGTTATTATTTGGTTGGTAGCCCAGAACAAAGACACTGATTTTAAAATCAACTAACAAAAAACTTCATTTTCCTAAATACAAAAAGTATATATAGAATAAAAGGAACCAGGAAAAGAGCAAATCACAAACCTTCGGATTTATCATTCAACTAAATAGCACCTGGGACCACATTTAGGACCGCTTTGCTAGGATAGGCCAAGAAAGCCTGAAAATGTTCTAGACCTCAACTTCCCTGTGCCTTTTTAATAATTAAAAAGGGGGTAGGGGAAATGGTTTTAAGAAAAGACCTGCTTTTTTCTCATTTTAATCAATATAAGTAAGCTTCTTATAACATTATACAAGGAATAGAGTTCCATTAAACAAAAAGGGAAAAATAGGAGCCCAATGATTTCCTTTCAGGATGAGAAACTTTTACCCTTTCTAGCCCTTCTACCCCTGGGCAGGACACTTTGAAATCTATTCTGGTGACATGCTACAAGAAATCTTAGAGGACACTATGTCTTTCACACAGGTACAGCATCTTATGCATTCAACAAATATCTAATGCTGGCATACTAGTTGCAGGCACTTTGACACCTTGGTATTAAGCAGAAATAGTAAAAAACTAATTCCAAAGTTTAAGAAATCGTTAACTTCTTGAAAGGAAGAGAAAAATGAGCTCAATTTTCAAAAGACACTAAAAGTAGAAAATAAAAGAATTCACAAATCTTTCAATACTTCTAAAACTCAACTAAGGCCTATTTTAATTTATCTTGCAAGGTAAGAGAGAAGGAAGGAAGGAATGATAGGTAAGTAACCAGAAGATCATAAAGACAGAGAATTTCAAGTATACATCTTTATCAATGTTCTTTATTATTTTTAAAATAATGTTAATACCTCTGGAAAGAGTAGATTTTTGTCTTAAAACTGACTTTAGAAAATAAAAAGATTAATAAAGAAGTATTTTAAAAATGAGTGAAGTATCCTGAGTTGACATTAAAAAATGTTTACTGGGGCCAGGCACAGGGGCTCACACCTGTAATCCCAATACTTTGGAAGGCAGAGGTGTGAGAATTACGCCCAGGAGTTCAACATCAGCCTAAGCAACATAGCAAGAATCTGCTATAAAAAAATTTTTTTTAATTAAAAAATGCTTACTAGTCATCACTGATTGATAATACAGAGCAGCAACCATAACAGCTTCTTGTTGGTAGGTAGTAATGATACGTTACAAAGTAAATAAACCCTGTATAAAGGAATTCATACTGCTCATAAAGAAATCACCCATTCACACTAGCTCTCTTAATCAGTACAACAATAAAACCATATTATCTAGCTTGTCAAATGAGAATTTATAGATAATTGAAACAACAACAACAAAAGAACATGAGGGAAGAGGTTTAAGGCATAAGCACCAGAATTAGAAAATCTAAGTTAGTTTTGTAAAGAATGTGAGTATCACTGGAAGGTTATTACTTCAAGTCACCAACATCTCTCCCTGGACTATAGTGACAGCCTCTTTAACTGGTCTCCCAGCTTCCATTTTATCCCATCCAATCAGTTCTTCATCCAGAAGCCAATTTACTAAAGCAAACAAAATCAAATCACTATCTCAACTTAAAGCCAATCAACAGCTTCCCACTACCCTTGGCCTTAAAATCAAAATCTTTAACAAATCCTACAGGGCTTTCCACAGTTTTGCTCTTCTTTAGCCTCAACTCACATCAGACAAGTGGACAGTCTTTGAACATCAAACTATCTCAGGCATTGATACATTCTTTCTACCACTTTCTCCCCATCCCTAACTTCCTTTTAATAGGTGAGATAATGGAGTGGAGTAAAACATTGAGAAAATGCTTGAAAAAGTTTGCTATGTTTTTAAATGTTTATCCCTTCGAAAATTTAACTGCCAATGTACTGGTATTGAGAGGTGGGGCCTAATGGGTGGTGTTTAGGTCAGAGATTAATGCCATTATAAAAAGGGCTCTTAAGGAGTGGGCTGTCTCTTGTCCTTCTGCCCTCTGCCCTGTGAGGACACAGTAAAAAGACCCACACCAGATGCCTCTGCCTTGATCTTGGACTTCCCAGTCTCCAGAAATATAAGAGAAGAAATTTCTGTTCTTTATAAATTACCTCCTCTCAGGTATTCTGTAATAGCAACACAAAACAGAGTAAGGCAAAGTTGAAAAACAGTTATCAGTTCATGAAATCAAATGGAAAAAAGCAAAATATCATCTCTAATCTGCAAATACTTCTTAACTGAAAACAGTTTGATTGCATTTAGTAAGTTTGAAAAACATACATTTACCATATGGTCCACTCCCAAAAAACTATTATACTAATCTCTAAACTCTTAAAAAATTAAAATAATCAGTTAAGCTTATATGATTTTTCTATAACTATTACCTTTTCCTCCAAAAAGAGACAAGACTTTTTTTTTTTTTTTTTTTTTTTGGACAGGTCTCTTTCTGTCACACAGGCTGGAGTGCAATGGCATGGCAACAGTTCACTGCAGCCTTAACCTGCTGGGCTCAATTGATCTTCCCACCCCAGCCTCCCAAATAGCTGGGACTACAGGTGGCTGCCACCATACCAGCTAATTTTTTTGTAGAGACAGGGTTTTGCCATGTTGCCCAGGCTAGTCTCAAACTTCTGGGCTCAAGCAATCCACCAACCTCAGCCTCCTGAAGTGCTGGAATTACAGGTATGCGCTGCCATGCCCAGCCTAGGAAAAACTTTAATAACCTTTCTCGGCCGGGCACGGTGGCTCAAGCCTGTAATCCCAGCACTTTGGGAGGCCGAGACGGGCGGATCGCAAGGTCAGGAGATCGAGACCATCCTGGCTAACATGGTGAAACCCCGTCTCTACTAAAAAATACAAAAAAATAGCCAGGCGAGGTGGCGGGCGCCTGTAGTCCCAGCTACTCGGGAGGCTGAGGCAGGAGAATGGCGTAAACCCGGGAGGCGGAGCTTGCAGTGAGCTGAGATCCGGCCACTGCACTCCAGCCTGGGCGACAGAGCGAGACTCCGTCTCAAAAAAAAATAAAAATAAAAATAAAAATAAAAAAAAACCTTTCTCTAAAAATCTCTAAGTCACTGTAACACAAAAAAAGGGCAGTCTTCCCCTCAAACTCAGAGAAAAGGCAACCAAAAATTTCAGATAAACATTCTAAATCAGATAAATATCTAAATCCAGTTCATAGTTCCTGGCCTCTTAATAAAAAAAAAAAAAAAAAAAAAAGTCTTATTTGTGAAAGTCATGTCTGTCCACTTTAAAGGTAAATACCTCAACCCAACACCTTTCAACAATCACCAAAATTGTTTTCGATACTGGCTTACATTAAGTACTATAAAAGAGGAGTAGCAGGAATAATCAGATTCACACACATGTTTTTGTTTAATATTCCAAAGTATATTTAATCTAAATCTTTCATGTTTACAATTTAAAATATTTCCTCCAAATCCGGCTTAATTCTGTCTTGTAAACCAAAATAAAAAATTTTTCTCTGACACTTTTATAGTCTTGCTATATTAACACTGCCTAAAATCTAACAAAAAGACAGTTCTGTCCTATGTTAATTATCACAAAGAATTATTTTAATAGTAGCTCTATAGATTTTGCCCTCATAATTTAACGGAAAAAAAAAAATCACACACAACAGACAACAGCTTTTATTATAAGCATTCATATTTCTCTGTATAGTCAGTAATTGAGAAATACAGTTTTAAAAGAGTAAAAAAAGCAGCATGATAAATGTAAAGTTTAAAGAAAGGATCAAAGTTACAGCAGAACATAGATAAGACACAGCCACAGAACATGGACAACATAGTCTAGACTAGCCCCCTACAGAAACAGAAAGCTTTCATATAAACATCTGCAAAGCCTATTACTCACATTTAGTTTACAAATTTTATCAACTTCACTAATACAACTTTCACTTGAAAAGTCATGTTTACTTCAACAATAATCAATGACTGATAAGTTTTACTATCTATGTGAACTAATAAAACAAGAAAAACTGTTTACTAAGCAAAGAGTCAAGGAAATTTTTTGTTCAGGAAAAGTAGAACTAAAGAATACAGTTAAACTCCTTACTTTAAATTCAATAGTGGAAGAGTTAAATTAAGAAGGTAATATATCTTTGCTTATGTTCTTCATGAATTTGTATGGCATCCTTGACCAGGGGCCATGCTGTTTTCTCCATCATTCCAATATTAGTATATGTGCTGCCAAAGCATGCACCTTGCTTATGTTTTAATAAAACAAATGTCTTGAAAAAAACGTCGTGACTTTTGTTAGCCTATCCTGAATGTCATTCCCCTGTTTCTTTCCACAGAGAAATGTTTACATCCATCATTTTCTTAAAAAACAGAGATCCACAGAACCATAATAATTATTAGGAACTGTTCCCAGTCTTCTATTAGTGAAACATTTAAACATAAGACAAAAAAATTCTTACTAGTGGGCCACTGAAATATACCAAAAGAGGATTCAAAAAAGTTCAAATAATAGGGCACTTTTCTCCACGTTAAAAGTTACTTTTGGAATGCCAAAAACTAAGTAAGGCCACAGCTGTCCAACTTTTAGGTTCAGGTCTACCCAGAGCATAAAATTCTGTGATCAAGACATGTGTAGAAGAAAGTAAAAGAATAGAGAGACACAGCATCTTTACTAATAAGGCTACCAGTTACCCCTTTTCAAACTCAGTGGCGTATCTGTGCATTGAGGACATGGGGAAGGGACAGGAGCAACACACAGAAGAAAAGGAGACAAAATGCAGTTGAAAGGACAGAAGGAACAACTGTATCTATCAGAACTGCTCTCAATTTAAGCAGCTGGCTGGCAGATGAGTCAGGGGTCACCAATTCTAATCCCTGGCCTTCCACTAAATTTGAAGACCAATTCCTAGTGGAACTCACATATCCTCTTCTTGTTTATCACTTTCATCCACCTGCCCCAATTTCTAATGAAGAACATTTCTGCTTTTTAAAAACAAATTAAGAAGAGGAAACAACTGCAATGAAAAAGCCCAAGAGGAACTTACATATCTACAGACGTTAAAAGCCCCTGTTTAAGTCTGATGAAGTGAATGACAGTGATAGGCTGATGAGAATTATGTCCCTAGGTGCCACACAGTCCAAGATCTCAGCCTTTAATATTAGCATTTTTAAAATATAAATAAGCAATTTATGGCTATGCCTCAATGCATAATTTGGGGGTAAATACCTAACAGAAAAAACAGCAACACTGGCAAAAAGAAAATGGGTTTTAGTAAACCAAATTTAAATTTTTTGCTCACTTTTGATATATATTTTAAATTTTCTTTTAGAAGTTATTTTATTCATTTTGTAATTATACTATACAATAAAAAAGAAAAGCAAGAAGTCAGGGAAGTCAAAAACATGAGACAAATTACAAAAACAGAATAACAGTGAGTAGACTGTTTAAGTGAGGAAGAGGAAAGAGGACCAAAAACTGAGGACTGAAGGGAATGAAGACAATGCCAGTATCATTTAATGCTTTTAAGAGGTGAACACTAGTGATGTAGAAGATGCTTGCAAGAGCACAGTACTCCGTATACAATAAAGCTCAATAGTTTTTCTTAATATAAGTACTTTTCTTAACAGAAATACACTGTCTATTCTACTTCTGCTTCCCCCTTATTGTGCCACATAATCTTTAACAGTTTTCTGTAATGGATGGTAATGTTTCTAAATCCCTGAAGCTAACCTAAAAGGGAAGGCTGAGAAGTATAAACTTTGAGAGGTTAAGTGTCCTATGATCTTCCTTTTTATAAAAATGTTTTCTGTAATACTAAACATTTGTAACCTGTGGATGGTAGGTTTGTCCCTTCATTTGACATCTGTGTTAATATCATCTTCAGTTCCTATGGAAAACATACACCAACATACATGGAGTTCTGATGTACAATTTATTTGTTCATTTCAATCTGGAAGCATACCATTCCTAATTTATTTTATGTAGCCAGTACCCACATCTTTATGTCTCTGGAGGTAATAAGAAACAGAGCAACGTTTCTCACAGTGTACAACCTCCATCAAAATCATCAAAATGCTGACTTCCAGGCCTATTCCAGACCCACTGAAATTATCTCTAAGTGTATTGTTTATCTGGGGCTCTGCATTTTTAATAAGCAGCTTTTTTATTTCCATGGGGGGAAAAAAGAGATTCTATTAGTTATGTGTAGGATTAAACAAAAATTTTTAAAGCATGAAACACTGTAATGAATACAAAGTAGTTACACTGCTCAATAAGAGAGCATATATATCTCTCTGGAAATGGAGAAAATGGGAGATTGTATTTTATCCCCATAAAGTACACCCATGGTAGGGTGGCTTTTTGTTCTGGGTTGGTTTTATCGTTAATTGAGAGCAGAAGGGGTTAACTGATGGAAAAAGAGTATTATGGGTAGATTACAGATAATCCTTAAACAGAACAATCTACCTTGAATGATTAATGAGTTACAGAGATTGTGAGAAAAAAATTTATAATACTGACACACTCTCAACCTCTAAATTTAAAAATTAGAACAGATATTAATATTTCAAATTATATATCCATCTGGTTTCAACGTCTATAATCCTGTTTCACCTCTACACAACTAAAAAGAAGCAAAAAATTAAATGTGGATGAAAGAGATAAAAATAAGCTCATAATTTGGTAGACAGGAAATTTGTCATTAAAAACTACTTAATGGAACTATGATCCACCTAGATTCACCTAGTACAGAAAAGTCACTGCCCTTTAGATGTTACAATCTACAGGAGTCTAAACTTCAAATATCTTTTAACTTAATCCTACTTTTGCAAACTTAAAAATACTTTATTTGATCCCCACAACAATCCTACGTTGTAAACAGGAATAGGTATTATTATTCCTACCCAACTCCTACTCTAGATTAATACAGTGAGTAGCAGATTCATCTTGAACCAAATCAGATCTTAGAATCATCCATTCTAGTGGCTCTCCAATTGGATGTGATATGCAACAGCTATATTTCAGTGTTAAATAAAACTTCCTTGGCTCCACTCTCAGAGATTGATTCAGCAGCCCTAAAGTGAAGCTCAAGAATCTGAATTTTTATCTAACAACCAAAACGATTCTAATGCCAGAGGTCCTCACACCACAGTTGGAGAAATACTCAATTCAAGTCCTACTAAGACCTACACAGATGAAGTGATTAGGTCATTATATGGTGGAGCTGAGATTCAATCCCAGACGTCTGTCCTCATTTTCGTTATCAACACCAATCACAAAATGAGACTTAGAAACTTCTTTCTTCACCTAATAGGAATTATGTATAAGGAAATTTCATCAACTACTAATGAAGAGATTTCACCAAGCTGAACTCTGAAAACTGCTTTAACGGGTAACAGCTTAGAAGATGTGGTATAAACATGTATTCCAAGAAAACACGATGGTAACTCTTTTTTCCCCTCTGGACATCCTAAACTAAGAGAAATAACAGGAAGATGTGTCATACTAGTCAAAGTCGCTACATATATAATCTCATTTAATCCACGTAATTCTATGAAGCAGATGTTTCTGCCCATTTTATGGATGAAAAAACTGAGACTTGGATAATTGCAACTTGCAAAGAAATACAGTTAGGTGGTCAAGATTGGATTAAAGTTAAGTGCATGAGCTCTTAACCACTTATATACTGTGACCAAAGTCCCTATCACTCGGTCCTCTTATTTCACTGTCAAAGCAATAAATTCTGATACAGTATTCTGCCTAATCTTTCATTTGCTCTTAAGTCACCAAGAACTTTGTCCAGTTCTTAGTTTATAAAAATCAATCATTTACCTCAGACTCTTCCTCTCCACTATATTAGTATATATCATCCTCCATGCCACCCTGCTAGCCACATTATTCCTCTGCAATCAATTTTATCTGCTGATCTCAATGGTTTCTCTTGTGTTTCATGAATAACTACCTCTCTCCTCCACGCTATGTAGACACAACCTAAGCTAAAAAGCCCTTGGATGAAAAAGATGTTTTTCTTAAAAAGATAACCAACTATTATATTTTGGCCTTGTTACAGAATATTAACCATTGTCAAGTTCTGCCATTTCCTATTTTCATTTTCTTTTGAATCTCTGCCATTCTCATCTTCCAAATGGTTTCACCATCATCAAAGTTTCATTTCACATCAGTTTCTGACTCTCTCCCAAAAGTATATAGATATCATTTCATATAGAATTCCCTGCACAAGGTCTACCTTAGAGATTCATATTTGCTCCTCTTATGCTTTCCCCAATTTCCTGGCATCATCACAATTTCACTAAATGCTCTAGACTTTAGCTGTCCAATACAGTAGTCATTAGCCATGTATAGTCACAGAGCCCTAGAAAAGTGGCTAATCTGAATTGAGATGTGCCATAAGTACAAGATACACACTGGATTCCAAAAAATTAGTACAAAAAAACCCCACATTAATCATGTTCATACTGATTATACGTTGAAATGATATTCTGAATACACTGTGTTAAATAAAATACATTACTAAAATTATTTTTATTTTAAAAACATTTAATGTGGTTACTAAAAAATCTGAAATTTCATTTTTTGGCTCGTATTTGCTGCTTGCATTGCATTTCTTTTGTAGCACCACTCTAGACACTCCACTGATTGTCCCAATGACCTCATTATAACCCATGCCATATGAGGCATTCTTAAAACACAGCCACTCTATCTGTTCAACCATTTCCTCAATGCTGTACCAACTAGTTCATCCAATTAAAAAATCTAAAAAGATGTCTCATCACAAATAATATACGTGGACATTTCAAGGAAAACTATAAGCTACCATGAATGTCTCCAATGCAAGTGTCAAACAAATGAACACATAAACCACCTTGCCTACCCTAGAAATAGTCTTATTCTGTACTTGGAAATTACTCTCTGGAGTAATTTCTGGAATGTTTCTTATTGCTTTCTCTCCCGTGTACTTAAAATGTGCCTCCAAGAAGGTAAAGTAATGGCTACTTCCAACAAAGGAAAAAGAAAATCCTGGAAACTACAGAAAGACAAGTATAACTTCTACTCATAAAATATCTATATGTAAAACTAAATGCATATAAAATGCTGGGAGTTAAAAGATGTGTTATTAAGAAAAAAAAATCATCATAATTTTCAGAAAGGATGCATTTAAACATCTACCACAAATCCTGCTCAACAAAAATGACTCAGGGACCACAGACTTCTACCACGGTCATCTAGTAACATGTATGTCAAAGGAAGAGATCAAGCCAATACTTCTTTAATTGTATGGGCCAAGAAATACATCAATGACAACTTTCTTGAATTTTCACAAGTGGCAGTGATAAACCAAAACATCAAATAAAAAAACCACTGCAGTCTGTTGCTGCCAGACTGAAAAAAGGGCAAGAGAGAGAAATTTCTGTTGAAAAGTATTCTGAAAATATGAAGCACAACATAAGGTAAGCTATCAATGCTTTAAATCAATTACACAACACATTGAATATCCATGATACTAACTTTCCATTAAGACGTAATAAGCTTTTTGCATCAAGGCATGGCTTACTTTTAATTGGGCTTTACATACTATGGCTAATGTGGAAAAAATAATGTATGACTTTTTTTGGTAGATGCAAAAGTGGCAGGTGGAACACACTTAAGAAGTCAGCTATCAATCATTAAAATTTTGCTGTGGTAAAGTAAATATGTATCAAACCACGGGCTCCATATTTTCAATGCTAATTGAAAGGAGAAAATGGAAAATACGTGATCAGGTCTGTCACTATGTTGGGTAAAATAACTTGCATCAGAGAACAAGTAATCTTCATAAATAAAAATCTCTAATACAGTAGGCATTCAACAAATTATTTTTCTTCTACTCATGCCAAAGACCAACAAACAAATGAAATCAAGTCATAAGGAATGCAAAGGGGAGAAGGAAACAAGAGAAGAGAATGAGCAGAAAAATTAACAAGATGTAAATTAAAAGAAGAGCAAGAAGATGAAAATTTAAGTAGCTCTCTAGGTGACCCCAAAGACTAGAAGGCAAGTTTGTCTTTAAAATGAAATCTTAACAGATGGCTAACAAGGGGACTTAGTCCTCAGAATATCATACAATGAGTTTTTCAATATATATCTGCTCAATTCCACTGAAACTGAAAAGGCAGTGCAAGGCATAAGAGCAGCTATTCTACACTTTTGCTTGCTAGAACATACAGAAAATAGCATGTTCTTTCTTTTTATTTTTTCTTCACAAAATATTGATATATCTGATAATAAAAAGGTACTTACAATTTTATACATCACATCTACATAAATGCAGAGGCATCTAGGCTAGATATTCTGCAAATTTTCTTATTTGAATAAAACCACGACCTAAAAGCAGATCAAATTAAATTATTTCTTGATGTCCCTTCAGGTTCTTAGAATTTAGGTATTAAAATGCAAAGAAAATTATTAGCAGGAGCTAAGTGCAGAATAAAGCGTATTCAACTACTAATTTTAGTCATATTAATATATTAACTCATTGGCATTTACTCAACATTGACAAAGAGAAAGGAAAAACAATTTCTTCCTAGGAAATGTATATTATTTAAAAAAAAAAAAATCAAGTCTGAGAACCAGAGTACTTTTAATATAGCAGGGCAGGCACCTTTCCACACATGAGCTCTGGGCACAGGAGAGGAGACTGAGCTTGTAACAATAACCATATCTAAATGCTCAGAATATGCAAAACATTATGGAAACACACCAAAAGAAATAGAAGAGTCTTTTTCTGCCCTTGGGGAATCTGCAATTCATTCTGAATATCAAACATATCAAGAATTTAGAAATTTATTGAAAATAATTTATAGCTTATTGGCAAACAAAATACATGAGGAATGTGAAGAAAGACTAAAAGGGATAAAAAAGATTAATTAAAAAAGGCTTCATAGAAGCAGTATATGAAAAAGATTCTAGCTATATTTGGAAAGTATAAAAAGAAGTATATAAAGAAGGAAGAGGGTACTCAGGGAAAAGAATGGCACATATGCAGAAAGCAGTCTGTACTGAGAAGTAATGAAAAAGGAAACTCATTAAAAGGGAAGAAGGAAAAATGGGGTCGTCTTCACGATATAGTCAGTGGATTAAACAGGAGAATGAAATGAGATAAATCAGGGTAAACAGTTCTGGCAACTAAAAGACTCACGACAATTATCTATGATATTCAGAGTTACTGCATACTGACTTTATAGGTTACCAAGCCTGAAGACGTAAGGGTTAACGCATAGATCTCCAATATTTAGTGCCAACTTCATACTGGGCAGCCCACAGGGTACTAGACAGGCCAAAGAATTGTACGAAATGTGACATCTGCTCTCAAGACTCAAACACTCTAACAAGAAAAATCAGAAGTGGCATGTTAAATTCAGCATTCTGGCAAGGTATACTTCACCCAAAGACTAAATCAAAAAAGGGCAGATACACAGAGTTATTTCAGATTGAAAGTAGCATTTTTTATTAAATTAATAACAAGTAAAGATGACCAAGTAGAATATTAAAGAGAGGAAAAAATAGGCCAATACTTAATATAATGTTATGCTAATCACAATGACTAATAGGCATTTATGGTATAGAAGGTTTTCTTATACGTCAGACATTTTTCACTCTACTAATTTTTTTCTTTTGCTTTAGAGAATATACCACATTAAGACCCTCTCACACACCTAACAACACCTTCACATCCCCCACATACCTCATATCCCCCCTCCTCATACATCCTCCCATATACCCCGAACACCTGCCTATACTCCTTCATACAGCCCCAAACACCTTTCCAACTCTTTTACTGTGACATTCAAGGACCTACATAAATAACCTAGCAATAATTTACCCTCCCAACCCAGTTCTAAACCCTACATTGCAAACATACTGTTCTCACTGTCCCACCCTATCTTAGTCCATGCCCTTTCCCTTGCCTTCCCCGCAACTTCTTACCCCCCACCACAACCACTTTTCCAGCTATATAGATTTTAACTCATCTTTCAAGGATCACTGAAGTCCCATTTCCTTCATGAAGCTTTCCAGCCTACTTTGCCTCTTGATTTTTCTTTGTCCTGGATTTCTTAGTTACTCAGCTGGTATTCATCTGGTTTCTCATGCAATTTTGCATTTAAATATAAACTATATTGTAACATTTACTGTTGATTTATATATAGAATTCTCCCTTCAACTAGAGCATAAGCACAGGCCACAGCTTTCTGTTTTCTCCACAGCAACAAAATAAAAGGCACACTGCTTTTCAATGGCTGTTACCCTATATGCTATTCCCCTATTTAACCTAATCTTGTCTAACAGTTCCCCAAACACATTCAATCCCTGGATTTCCTTCCACAACTTCATGACACCACATTTAAACACACCCAAACACAATTGCAAGGGTCTTCCAATCATAAACTAGATATTGGCTTAAGGGAATAAGCAAACATCAAGGAAGAATAGTCAGTCTCCCTTGAGAATGATGCAAAATCAATTTCGACACTTTCACAAATAACCTGGAAAAGCATATGTATAGCAACACCTCCAGGTTTACCAGTTTCAACAAGCAATTCTGAACACCAAGTTACCAGCCAAAAGGAAACAAATGTAGAAAGGAAACAAATGTAGAAAGTTCTCTAAGGAATATGAAAGTAGAGTATTAGAATATTTTCTAATATTAAAGAAAAAAATAATGCAAGGTACATTATTAAATAATTATCTCTGAGAGAAATCTAGAAGTTGTCAAGGACTGCTTTTAAAGATATGAAAGAACAATGACAGAAAGTACTTATACCCAAAATGGGCAACATGCTATAATCTTTAGGAAGAGAACTGAAAAAACAAACACAAAACATCTTATCTTTAGGAAGGAAACTGAAAAAAAAATAAAGGCTGGGCATGGTGGCTCACATCTCTAATCCCAGCACTTTGAGGGACCAAGACAGGAGGACTGCTTGAGCCTAGGAGGTGGAGATCAGCCTGGGCAACATGGCAAGACCCCTATTTCTACAAAAAAATTTAAAAATTAGCCAGGTGTGGTGGCATGCCTGTGGTCCTAGCTTCTCAGGAGGCTGAGGTGAGAGGATCGCTTGGGCCTGGGAGGTGGAGGCTGTAGTAAGTCATGTTCCCATCACTGCACTCCAGCCTAGGCTACAGAAGGAGACCCTGTCTCAAAATAAATAAATGAAATTAAATATAACAGAAACCAAAATGACTAAAATCTTGGGGAAAAAAAAAAAAAAAGATTATCCACATCAGATACTTACAGAAAATACAGAACCTTTCCTCAAAATTCAAGAGTTGGTGTTACTTTCTACGTTTTAACAATACACAAAGGTTGCCCATTGCTACAGTGGAAAAAAGGAAAGAAAAATCTTAAAACATGGCATCCCAGGCTCCATTTCATCTGTGCCCGACTTATTTTTCTAGCGTTACGTGCCATTACATTTTCTACCTCTTCTCTCCTGTCCAAAAGGAGTATTCAGCATTATTTATAAATATCATCATCTTGACTGCCTCAAAGCTCTTGCGTATGCTAGCCACTCTGTATAGAATCCTCTTCCCCATCAAAGGGAACTTGGTGACATTCTATCATTCTTCCAAGGTCCAGTCAAATGCCACTACCTCCTTGTATAACTCTTTTCACATTTCAGTGAACATGAACTGAGCGCCAATTCCAACAGCATTGAGCCACTCATGGAGGATACAGAGATGAATGAGAAAAACTTGTTAAGTTCTTAACGTGGAGAGAGAGAAGTAGAGAAAGTATCAATAATGTAGAAAGTATAACAATCAGTAAATAAGTAAGGTGCTACAGGAACACAGAAAGAAGCACCTAACAACTTGCTAGGGAAGAGGTGAGATAGAGGTGTCCCACAGGAATTGCAGGAAGTACAAAATCAGTGGAGTGTAGAGGCACAAGGCACAAGGGTAGTAAAGATCAGAAGTTTTCTAGTGGTGTAAGATCAAAGTGGGAGGCAGTGAGTAGCAGGAAATGAAGCTGGAAAAGAATAAACCTGGGGGCACTGCGTGTCATGTTAAAAAAAACTTGACCTTCATCATTTGTAAGTGACAAGAAGTGAGTGAGGGGTTTTAAGAAGTTAACTGTCAGGGGCAGATCTGTACATTTTCATAGATCCCTTAGTTTCTGTAATCTCCACGGTTTCTAGCAAAGAGTGTGGAAGGGAAGTTTTCTGTTTCTCTGGTGCATTTTTGTTTGCTTTGTTTTGTTTCTGGAGTAAGGGAGGAACAGGTCCACTTAAGAGTCTAGACACAAGTTGGTAAGGATGGAACTAACGCGTTGGTAACAGGAAGGAAGCAGGTATAGACTCAAGAAACACATGGAGAGTCAAATTGACAGAACTTAGTAATTGCTTGGATTTTGAAGAACCGTATGAAAAACACGTTGAAGATGGCAGCCAAGTTTCTGGCTCCAAATGGTTTCAATTTTAATTTTCCCCTTTCTGTAAGCTCTCTCCTGAACCCAACTCTCAAGCACAGAAACACCTCGACTCTGGCTTTCTTCCCCACCGCTTTATATCGCTTTATATCCCTTCTTAACCAACATTTCTTGAAAAGTAATAGACCACAGCTGAAACCACTTCCTCATCTACATTTCACTACTCGTCTCCTACAACATGGCTTTTGTCTCCACTACTTTACTGAAATGTTTCTTGGTAAACTTACAAATAATCTCCTAATTGACAAATCTAGTGGTGATTTTTCAGGCTCTACCTTATTAGATCTGACATGTTTTAAAATACTTTCTCCATCTAGATTTCTTACAATGAAACGATACTTGTTTTCCTTCTACCTTTCCGGACGCACCTTGGTCTTCTCTACAAGTTCTTCCTTAACTTCTCTCCCTGCTCTGAAAATGTATTCCCCAGAGTTAGATCTTTGGTCTCTTTTCATTCCCCATTCTGCCTAGTTGATTTCATGCTGTACATCTATTGGCTGAATACTCAAATCTCTCTGTCCAGCTTAGATCTACCTCTACTACTTATTTGACATTCCTATCAGAATGGACCATAAGTACTTTGAACTCAACTTGATTAAAAACCTAATTCATCTCTTCATTCTAAAGCATTAATGATAATAGAACTCTTCTGCTCAAAATGGCCCTTCCACAGTCTTTGGTATGAAGTTAACACTCCCTAGCAAATGCAGCCCCTCATGACCTGACCCCTACCCCACCTCTGCAGACTCATCCCCCCATCACTGCTCCATCCCCCATATATGCCTTAAGATGTCAGTGTCCTGAACTAATCTCTATTCCTCAAACACATAACAATTATTCAGGTGCCTGTATAAATTGTTTCCTCTGCATTCGGCCATTCTTGGCTCCTTTAATCTCTTTCTTCTGAAAGTAGAGTCCCTGAACCACTGGGAGCCTCTTGGAAATGTGGAACCTCAGGCCCCAGTCCAGACTTAACAAATCAAAATCTACATTTTAACAATATCTCCATGTGGTTCCTATGCATATTAAAGCTGGAGAAGCACTGCTTTAATCTATCATGATGACTACGGCAATATAAAACAGGTATCACTGAAAAGGACAAACCCAGCACACGCCACTTTCAGAGTCTTAGTCTAAATCATTCCCTTACATATACTGCTTTGAATGAGTAGTCATGTATTTCGTTTGTTATTAACTCCCCTGTTTTCTCAGTCACTTCTAACCCTCTGGCTTTAATGCTTGATACCATTTTGCTGGCCATGACATTGACTCCCCTGGGCCTACTGTCTAACTGTCCTTAGGCCTTGGAAAACTTGTCCATACTGAGCTGTCTCACCACCAGGGAGCAAACTCACCAGGCCTGACAGTGAAAACATAAAATACTCCTCCCTCTCTATTTACCTGGTGAACTCCTAATCATCCATCCTTCAAGATCACCTCAAGTGTCCTTGTAGGAAAAATTACCTGACCCCACTCCAAAAGCTTCTTCTGCTATCCCAAGGGACTGTAACATAGATACCAAGTGCTGCATAAATGCTAGTTTACTAATAATTCTCCTCCCAGTAGGCTATGAATCCTCTAGGGTAAAGACTGTGTCTTATGCATCTCTTCTCCCAGTTCTGACATATACTTAACGTTTCCTAGATGACTAATAAATAAGTTTGGAGCTCAGGAGGGGGATCGGAATCTGTAAGATAACTCTGGACATCTCCTACACTTAGATAAAAAGTGAAGATGAGATGGGATTACTTCAACAGGAAGGGTATGTAGAGCAAAATTCCATTAAGGATTAAACTCTGAGAAACAGCAACACAAAAAGGATTGGCAGAATGAATACTGAGGTGGCAAGGAGCTACAGAATTGGGAGTGTAATAGAACAAGAGAACTTTGAGAAAGAACAGGCAGACAATAGCGTCAAACTTACAGAAAAGTCAATTCATAATCAAATATAATAAGAATGCTTTAGATTACACTACTAAAAAATCCTCAATCTTTGAGAGAATTATGTAACTTACTTTAGATTAACCATTGGTTAAAGAGGGAACAAAGATACAGATGTGGAGCCACATACAGAGGAACCATTTGAAGAAACTGGACAGTGAGAAGAAAAAGGAAGACTTTCATATCAATTTATTCAACAGTATTTATTGAGCACTGGACACCAGGACTGTGGTAAAAAAAACATGAGGGCCATATCCCTATCCTCACGGTGCTTTTATTTCAGCAGCAATAAATTCAAAAAGAAACAAGGGCAAGAACTCAGACTAGGTGGAGTAAATCTGAAATGCATCCCTCACCTAGTGAAATCCTAAAAGATAAGCCACGCCTCCCAAAAAAGAAAAAAAAAAAGTCACTTGGTGTCAGATATCATTAATTTTAGTAATCAATGTGTCTCGTGTTTTTATATTGCATTTTTAGTTTCAGAATGTGTATTTTTAGAGCGTATGGTTTATCACTCCAAAGTGACTGTTTTCTTAGACAATTAAACACTTTACACTCTCTTTGTAAGCTCCATAGTACCTGGCACAATGAGAAGAACATACTAGGGTCCCCTTAATTGTTGGTTGATTTCAACAACTAAATGGATTATTAATTATAATGGAAATTATAACTAAATGGATTATGGCTATATTTGGTTTTCTATAAATTCAACCCCTTAAATTCAAATCAAGTCCCTAGGAATTTGTTACTTGTCTTCATTACTCCTTTGCCACCTTTTATTCATATTCCCTAGCCCAAAAAACACAGATAAGAAATCTCCCTTTCTTCCTATTCTCTTCATATCTCAGTTTCTGCAAGCTAGTCAATACTTTAAAAGTTACAGTAACAGGCCGGGCACGGTGGCTCACACCTGTAATCCCAGCACTTTGGGAGGCCAAGGTAGGCGGATCACCAGGTCAGGAGTTTCAGAACACCTTGGCCTAAAAAAATACAAAAAAATTAGCTGGGCGTTGTACAACACACATGTAATCCCAGCTACTCAGGAGGCTGATGCAGGAGAATCGCTTGAACCTGGGAGGTGGAGGCTGCAGCGAGCCAAGATCACGCCACTGTACTCCAGCCTGGGCAACAGAGTAAGACTCCATCTCTTAACAAAATTAAAATGAAATAAAATAAAAATAAGTTACAGTAACAGAAAGTTGAGGTCCTTCAATTCGGAAAAACAAAGTATGCTCATCATTTAATCAATTTGTCTATAAAAATAATGTGAAGAGGGGAACCACAAATCCTAATGCCAGAACCATTCATACTTATCTAGCATGTTCTTCTTCACTCACCCTACATAGGAAATAGGCACCAATGAGCAATTAACGACCACTAACATTAACTTATGTTCTAAATATGAGTCAAAAGCAACATGGATTTGTTTTCTTCTACATAAGCAAATTTAAATTAATTCAACTTCTCTGAGTCAAGGTATAATCATTTTAAGAAGATGCATTTACTTTGAACATCTGATTCTCTAATTATTCAAGTGGTGATCAGAGCAAACGATTTCTGACCTAGTTCTGATTCTGGCTCACTATGTAACCAAAAGGAACAACTTCTGTTATTCAGTTTTTAAGCAGCTGTGGACAATTACAGCTGACCCTCAAACAACCCTCAAACATGGGTTTGAACTGTGTGAATCCACCTGTATGCAGACTTTCTTCTACCTCTGCCACCCCTGAGATAGCAAGACTAATCTACTTCCACTTAATGAAGAGTAAAAATATTTTCTCTCCCTTATGATTTTTCTTAATAGCATTTTCTTTCCTTTAGCTTCCTTATTGTAAGAACACAATATAACACACAAAATAGTATGTATATGTATAATACATGTAACATACAAAACATGTGTTAATCAACTGTTTATGTTATCAGTAGGGCTTCCAGTCAGTAACAGGGTATTATTAGGTAAATTCTGGTGGAGTCAAAAGTTATACCTGGATTTTCAACCTCACAGGAGTCAACACCCCCAATCCCCACGTTGTTCAAGGGTCAAGTGTACTTTCATTTCAGAGGTGGAGAAAGCTCTGCTATATCAGCCACAGGAAACATAGTAGATCATCATTCCCCTAAATTGTATAAGTCAGCAGTTTTTACATGATAGGTTTCAAGGGGTGCTGGCAACAGTAGCTGCTGTTAGCATGAGCAGGATATAGAACCTTGGCAGAACAGGTTCAAAAAACATCACACAGTCCTGGAATTGGTAATTCATTATTTTAGCATAGTAGACTCCAAAGAATAGATTTAAGCCTTACAGACCTAAGTTGTGCTACTTACTTAGTTACGTAGCCTTAGGCAAGTCACTGAGTCTCAGTTTCCTTATCTATAAAATGGGGATAACAATTATCTTGTAGGGCTAGTCAGGCACATTATCATGAAAACTTAATAGCACTTAGCACGGAGCATGCTATAAGTGGTGGTTAATAACAACAGTTTTAACAAATGGTAATCATTAGCAATACTATTGTTATACGTAACAGTTGTGCTATGACATAACTCGCCAGTTCCAATTTTGTCCCAAGAAATGCAGCAATGTGAAAACAATGTAAAATTCTGGCACATGTGTAATGAGACTGATCTAGCAATGGACCACTAGAAAAACAATTTTTTTTTTTTTTTGGAGACGGAGTCTCACTCTGTCACCCAGGCTAGAGTGCAGTGGCGTGATCTCAGCTCACTGCAACCTCTGTCTCCTGGGTTCAAGCAACTGTCCTGCCTCAGCCTCCCCAGTAGCTGGGATTACAGGCATGCGCCACCACACCTGGCTAATTTTCGTATTTTTAGTAAAGACGGAGTTTCGCCCTGTTGGCCAGGCTGGTCTCAAACTCCTGACCTCAGGTGATCTGCCCGCCTCAGCCTCCCAAAGTGCTGGGATTACAGGCATGAGTCACGGCACCCTGCCCAGGAAAACAATTTTAAATGTTCTTAATCAAAAACAAAAGTGATTGAGTAAAGCACATCTGCAGCAATCAATGGCAGGATTTACCTACAAATTTACTTCAGGCAACAATTAACATATGTGGATTTACAGTTACAACATCAAGCTAACCAAGCAAGACTCCACTCCAAAAAAAAAAAAAAATCTGCCCTAGAATTAAGAGCTCGCTTTGGTGCTTACTATTGCTATATTGCTACTTCTGGCTCCCCAGACTCTAAACATGGGTATCTGAAAGTGTGGTACAAAGATTATCTGCAAAGCAACCAACTCTATAAATCACTGCAAACACTAAGGGTGGGAGACAGTGGAAGAGGACTCTCTAAAAGCCAGAAAGCATTTTTTGCTACTACAAAAGAACACTGAACTTGAAAATCAGGGTTTTAGTTCTAGCTCCGCTGATTAGTGACTTCAGGCAAATTATATTATCTCAGGGTTTGAGCTAAAACAAAACATAGAACCTAGTTCAAACAGGCTCAAATAGGATCAACAGAAACAGACAGGAAATTACTTAAAAAACTATAAAACACAGAAACTATTTACCCAGAAATGTTAATATTCAGATGCTGAGAAAATAAAACAAGATACACTTTTAGAAATTTCAGTTACTCCCCTCACACAACCACACCGCTTTATCTTGCTCTCACTTTGGAAAGAAGGTTTTCAGGTGCTCTCATTCGGGAATACAGGCTGAATATGCCTTATCCAAAATGTTTGGGATCAGAAGTGTTTTGGATTTCAGATTTTTTTTTTTTTTGGATTTCAAAATATTGGTGGTATAGCAGTTAAGCATCCCAAATCTGAAAATCTGAAATCTGAAATGCTTCAATGAGCATTTCCTTTGAGCATCATGCTGTCACACAAAACATTCTGAATTTTGAAGAATTTCAAATTTTGGATGTTCAGATCTGGCATGCTCAATCTGTATACTACTGAATGACATGCTACTTTACACTTTTCTGAAAAGTTTCTCCCCAAAATCTTTACATAAAACAATACCAATAAATTACATAATTGAAAATATTAGTATCTTCTCTGAATACCAGATGATGTTCTAGAATTAATCAGTCAAATAAATATAAATATTATAAATAAAACAAACACTACTTGCACCCTAAACAAAACAGCATGGCCATCTACAAAGGTACAGTTTCTCACTAAATATACTGGAATGTCCTCAATATTATTAACACATTCACTACATTATAACTTTTTCATATTCAATAAATAGTTCAGACTAGACACTGGTGGGTAATACCAACCAGCATCAGCAACTAATATTTATTGAGTTATTTAGAATGCTACATGTGAGAAATCATTCAAAGCACTTTGCATATATCAACTCATTTATACTTCATAACAACTGTACAAAGTAGGTTACCCTTATTATCTCCATTTTCCAGATGAGGACCAGGCATCTGGCTTCAATACTCTTAACCTAAGCTGAACACTAACTTTACACTGAAAAATCTGTAACAACTTAAGGTCACCTGGGAGTCTGACACATTAACAAGATATTATAATACAGAATGATAAGCAATACTGTAGGGGCGAGTGATGGGCTGAAAAATACTAAGTCTTCAGATACTACTACATAGTTAAAACTCATTCCCCATGAAACACTAATTTCCATTGTAAAAGCAAGAATCCCAACTCGGCCTGGGGAAGAAGAACACATTCTGTAAGGGTCTCTCATCTTTCCGTTCAATTAACCTACCTGTTTGCTATGGTTCTGTTACCTTCCTAGTGAAGAACAGCCTTCCCATCAACCTTTTTATTCCCAAAACAATTCCAAATCAAGGTAGAGATCAAAATCAGCATAAATTAGTTTTTACCAGAAACTAAGAAAGAGATTTCTTAAAAGATCTGTATTATGATTTTTAAGTACTTAAAACGGGCAACTGACTCTGGACTAACCAAGTGTTGCTTAAGACAGGCTTTCCCTTAATATAACTTTAAAAAGAACTACTTTCAATTAGCATATCAAAGCTACCAGTTTCCACAGCCAAGACTTCTGCTTGTAACACAATTAATAGCAGGCCCCGTTTTACCTACAGCCACTTGTAAACTGCCACCTGGGAACAGCCAACCCATCTGGGTGGCCAGGTGGCCCTGCTACTTAGGTTTCCCTCCTCATTCCCCTTTCAGCTAAAGACATGATTATATTACCCTTCCTCACTAAACCTCATCCTCAATTCCGTGCTATTTCTAGCATGAGTTACGAGCCCAACTGGCGGTGAGGAATGAAGGAGCAGGGACAGTAGTACAGAGGGCAAAGAAGAAAATAAAGGTGAAATCCCTCCTTTCTTAGATACTAGGTCAACCTTTCTACTGAGTTCCTAACCACTCTCTTCACACCTTTCAGTGGCCCTGTCCTATTACTAAAGCCAATGCCTTGTCTCAAGAAATCAGTGAGCTGTGGCCAACTGGAATGATTTTTGTCCTCTGAAACACAAAGGAAGTCATACATAACTCCTTTCCCTACAAGGAAAACAACATGGTATAATGGAAGAAGAACATATTCTAAAATAAGGTGAGCTTCTGGTGAGTTTCTGTTTCAATCTCAGTTGTGAAACTTTTTATCTGTATGACCCTGTTTTCTCATCTGTAAAACAGTTAACCACCTCATAAGGTAACTGAGTACCAAAAACGTACTGTAGCAAGAAATCAAGAGGCTGCCTTTACATTTTTCACGTGCCTCTCATGTGCAGTAAGGGAAAAAAACTCAGGATCAGTACCCCAAACCCTTGGAACACAGGCTCTCAAACTTTTCTGACCACACAGCGCCGTAAGAAATACATTTTTCATTGTGACCTGGTACATACACACAAACAATCACACACACAACTGAAGTTTCACAAAACAATACTATGCTATGTGTGATTCATTCTAACATTTTCTATTTTCTTTCTTTCTTTTTTGGTCTGTGGCGACCCTCTACACTGATTTTATAACCTTCCAATGGGTTGTAACCTGCAGTTTGAAAAGAAACTACTTTGCACTCTTCTCTCTCTCCACCTTTCTCCTCCCATGCCCTCCTCCCTAATCACACACAGAAAGCTCTTGTTAGTTTTGTTACCATTCCACCCTACAGGAGCCCCTAGAAGAGGATTTCCTAGGATGCAAACCCCAGCAGGTAGAAGAGAGATCAGGGAAGAAGGAAACTGTGAGAGTGCTGGGGAGAATACGTGCTGTCTCTGGTCCAAGAAGGAATACTAAATCTATTTTCCCTCAGAGACAGTTATTCTTTTTTCTTTTTTTTTTTTTGAGAGGGAGTCTCACACTTTCACCCAGGCTGGAGTGCAGCCATCTCGGCTCACTTCAAGCTCCGCCTCCCTAGTTCATGCCATTCTCCTGCCTCAGTCTCCCGAGTAGCTGGATTACAGGTGCCCGCCACCATGCACAGCTAATTTTTTTGTATTTTTAGGAGAGATTGGGTTTCACTGTGTTAGCCAGGATGGTCTCAATCTCCTGACCTCATGATCCGCCCACCTCGGCCTCCCCAAGTGCTAGATTACAGGCGTGAGCCACCGCACCCGGCGAGACAGAGTTATTCTTGGGGGTAAAATAAAGTTGTATTGCTAGATTAAAACACTGGAGGTAAAACAGGCTTGTGGATTAGTCTTCCTAGGAACTTAACCCACATATATAACAATAATTCTGTAAGAAAATGCTCCCACACAAAGTTTTTTAAACATATTTCTAAGTTGGGGGAGGGGTGCCACCTATACAATGTCCAAGAGATTGGCAAACTACAGCCCACAGTTCAAAATCCAGTCTGTATACAGCCCCTGAACAATGGTTTTTACATTTTTAAATGGCTGAAAAAAAAATCAAAAGAATAATACTCTGTGACATATGAAAATTATATGAAATTCAAATTTCAGTGCCCACAAATAAAGTTTTACTGGAACACAGTGACACTGGTTTATTTACATATTGTCTGACTGCTTTTGTGTTACAGCTGGCAGAGCTGAGAAACTGCAAAAGGGACTGCCGAAAATACTTACTATCTGGCCCTTTACAAAAAAGTCTGTGGACCCCCATTCTAAGTGCTCAAAAACATTCAACGTTCATTGATAAATATTTGTTAAGCATCTATTATGTGCCAGGCATGGAGGAAACTACATTGTAAGTCTGATATGGCCCTTCTCATAAATATTAACGGAAGACAAGTAAAAAAAAGCTCAGAGGAATAAAAAGCAGTTGGTGTGTTGTAGGAACTACCAGAGGGCCAATATGGCAAAAGATAAGGATGGAAAGGGTCCATATTATACAGAGCCTTTAAGGTCACTGTAAGGAATAAACCCTCTAATATCTAATATTCGGTTGTTTATGGAATTAACCCCTTTATTTGCAGACAGCCTAAAGATAAATGTCGACCCATCAGGCATCACAAATTCTGAATTCGAAGTGCTGGTATAATTCCCTTCAATTCTTCCTATTACTCTCTACTCCTTGAAAAACATCACTGTATTAATTACAAATATTTGCCATAGCATTTCAAAGTTTTAAAGGCTGCATGTTCAGCAGAAAGTCAGAGAGAAGAAGAAAATTTTAAGTTGCACTTACAGCCACAAAAGCAAATGAGAGCCTGTCCTTCGCAGGGAGATGGGTGGAGCTGGAGGCCATTATGCTTAGCAAACTAACACAGAACAGAAAACCAAATACCACATGTTCTCACTTACAAGTGAAAGCTAAATGATGGGAACACATGGACAAGTAGAAGGGAACACTGGGGCCTATGGGAGGGAGGAGGGAGAGGATCAGGAAAAATAACTAATGGGTACTAGGCTTAATACCTGGGTGATAAAATAATCCATAAAACAAACCCCCATGACACAAGTTTACCGATGTAACAAACCTGTACATGTACTCCTGAACTTAAAATAATTTTTTTTAAGTTGCATGTATATATTTTTATGTGAGTATACTTGGGCTTGTGTGTGTAGCCTTTGATCCTTACTCAAATCCTTGAGGTAGGTACTATAAAACAGAAACTAAGCTTATGGAATTTTCCCAAGTTCACATGATATCCCACACTGTGGTAGACAGGCACAACACCCAGGTTTTCTCCTGGCAGAATGTTTGCTCTTTCTACTATATCAACCCAAGAATTTGCATAATTAACTACTTGCATTGAATTTGAAGATAAAGCAAGTGTTAGGGTTTGTTTTTTGTTTTTTGTTTTTTTTTTTTAAAAGAAAACCATTCTTGCCAACAAACAGCTACATATGTACCAACAATATGAGCTTTTATTTCTATTAACCAGCCCTAACTGACAAATACAACGTTTCAATGGTTCTATTATCTATAACAGAGTAGGCTCCTCTACTCTTCCGTGCTCTGGTTTAGTGAGCTGATTTCCTTCCATCATAGATGCAAGGCTATATATTAATTACAAAAATACTGTCTAATTGAGGACTGCTAAATATATGTTGCTAGACTAACTAGAAACTACAGTTCTTGATGTGGGGATATTCTAGGGCTACAGTAGTGAAAAATAAGATCGGTGGTAAAAAGTCAAAACTACTCTTCAATGATTCAAAAGGAAAATGAAGCATAACCACTCTTCTTCTCTGGCCCTAATCTTTTACTTTTACTCCATCCTTCAGAAGTGAGGATCAGCTTGAGAATTTTATTTCTTCCAAAGAATCATTCTGATAAAGGTAGTTACTGAAGAAAATAGTACCTGACAGTTTGTTAGGCCCTCCCAGCAGTAAAAGCTTGTGGTCAGCGGCTATTCAACCATTTTTCTGGCCATTCAGAAAGGTGTTTTATTCTACTTTGAATGCCCGCTAATCAAATTACTTTACTATTACCATATTCATCTTGTATATGTTATCTCGCAATTATTCATTATTCATCATCGTCCTCATTTACTCACTTTTTGTTTCTCCTCATACAATTTTAGTGATTATTACAAGTTCACTCCAAGTCTTAGATTATATAAAATTAATTAGCAAATTGTATTTACTAATCCTAAAGTATGAAACTCCACTACCAAGTAAAAGAAAGGCCTAGCATCCAGTTCTTTTTCTAGAACTATTTTACTTAAGGTAATAATAAATAAAATGAACTATAGTATTTATAGGGTGAAACTGAACTTTGTAGAAGGTGGCTTATCAAAGATGGTTAGCTTTACCTGCTTCCAAAATGAAAAAATCCAAGTGAAACCAGATGGAAAGAGGCAGCCCCCATTACATTTTTTAAATTCAGTAAAGTTTAACATCTCTTCTGGTTTTACCTGTGTGTAATAATGCAGTTTTTCCTAGGCAAAGATGCTGCAGCTGAACTTATGCCATAATAAAGAGCTTATTTCCCTGTGCCAAGCACCACCTCTCTACCAACAACAGGAAAGGCTTGAAATCTTTCCAGATAAAAACATTCAAGCTGAATACCTAGAGTTAGAGGCTGTAGCCCTGAGTAAAACTAATAGCCTAAAGTATTAAGTATTTATCCTTTCAGCCTTTATTGTAAGATCTTGATAACCTGAAAAGATATCAAATTTCTAAGAATTAAGATATAAAATACACAGAGTTTCTACTTCTGAATCTTCAGCCATACCAACAATATAGTATATGACATTTGAAACAATAAAGAGGTGGTAAGTTTATGAAAAAAAAGGCACCTGAAAAGGAGTAAAGTCAATCTCAGAGAGAAATAGGAATGTTTAAGTAAATAAGAATATAAATTAGCAAATGTACAAACTCTAAAGATAGAAATTTGTTACAAAAATTCAATAACCTCTAGTCTGTGTTTCATTATTTCTTTTTCTGAGAATTTGTATTCGAAGTTCACAAGAAGCCTATCCATTCACGGTTTTTTTTAAGCAATGACAAGCAGGAAAAAAAAATAAGATGACTAAAATAAGATACAAAAGGAAGACTGATGAGTGTAGGCAAGCTTTACAATACAATCAGAGAATGTTCAAAGCTGGAAGGGATCCTGCAGAGTCTCTCTAGCTTACACTGAAGCAATAGGTTCCTAACTGGTCTCACCTCTTCACTCCTATACTCTTCCAATATGTTTTTCAGATAGCTGCCAAAGTGCTCTTAACACATAACCCAGATCTGCTCTTCCTTAAAACTCTTTGCTTCACGCTGCCCTTTGCATTTTATTCTAATTCCTTCCCCTGTTAGATCAAAGACCTGTATGATCCTGTCCCTATCTCTCCAGTCCCATCCCTGCATTTACTGCTTCAGGCAGCTAGTTAAATATTTACAGAGCTTCACCTCTGTGCCAGAAACTGTGCCATGCACTGTAAGTATTAAGAAAAAGTCACACCCTCCCCCACCCCCAGTAGAGCTTACACTCTAAGATTGGAAAGGACAAATAATAGGCCAGGCGCGGTGGCTCACACCTGTAATCCCAGCACTTTGGGAGGCCAAGGAGGGCAGATCACTTGAGACAGGAGTTCGAGACCAGCCTGGCCAATATGGTTAAACCCCCTCTCTACCAAAAATACAAAAATTAGCCAGGCATGGCGGCGCACACCTATAGTCCCAGTTACTCGGGAGGCTGAGGCAGGAGAATCACTTGAACTGAAAGGTTGGGGTTGCAGTGAGCCGAGATCGCACTACTGCACTCCAGCCTGGCCGACAGAGTGAGACTCAGTCTCAAAAAAAAAAAAAAAAAAAGAGAGAGAGAGAAATAGGTAGATAAAGTAAACAGATGTGATATGTGATAAGGCAAATAAAGAGTAATCCTCTCAGCACCCTGTTAGTTTCTGTCAGAGCACATATGACAATTTGTAATTATGTTATTCATTTGACTACTTACTTTATGACTATAAGCTCCAGAAAGGCATAATCATATCTGTCTTCATATTTAATGCTGTATCCCAAGCACTTACCATGGTGTCTAGCGTGTAGTTCAATATTGATTTGTTAAGTGAATGAATACCTATTTCACCCTCTTTAATTTAAGGATGAGTAAAGTGAAATCTTAATGGCTGTCAAAGGTCAAAGAAGAGTCAGTAGGAAAGTAGGAATCTGAATGACAGACTCTTAAGTTTTAGTCCAAAATATTATACCACATTCAAAATATTGATCTCAAAGAATAGTCATTGAAAAGCTTTGTGTTTTCAAAGCTTAAAGTAGCCGGTACCTAAAAACAGACTTGAGAATCTTTCAAAACTTTACTTCTACTGAAAAGTTCTAAAACACTTAAAAAGTTTAAGAGAAGTTGCCCAAGAAAAAAGATGTTTTAAATTCCCACTAATAAATAGAGATTATTTACTCCATTGTTTCTTTTTAATGCATGCTAAAACAATGAGACCTTAAAGACCTCTTTGTAAGGAACCATGATATTTGAATATTCTAGATATTTATTGGCAGCTATCTGGCTCTCTATAATGATATGTTCTTTGGCTGTATCCTTCAGTCAGAGTATTATTGCACATTAACTGATAAGTAACCTGCAAATGTAAATGTCCCCCAAGAACCAAATCTATCTTTTTAATGTTTTACATACCATATCCTTTTATATGGGACTTAAAGATAGATTAAAAACTAATATGTAAGATCTATTCTGGACCAGCTACTGTGTTATGTGGCGTATCAATTCATTTAATACATCTTGGTTTACAAATTTTAAAAGTTAATCTCAGATTTTTAGAAATATGCCAAGATCTCATAACTTGTCCATGCCCCTTCCTCTTGAAATAATGCCTTGGAGCAAGCTTGATATATCACATATAGTTATGAAGATGTGAAGAACAGTAGACTTTTCCTTTAAAATAAAAATTTTAAAGTTAATAATCATAACTAGGAAAACTACTCCCTCTAAGCTTTATAAATAGGCTTACTTTTATTACAATATGTAAAGACTTGATTCATTTTTTAAATCTTTTGAAAGGCAACCCCTCCCCACATGTGTAGCCAGTGCTTCTAATGTAGTAACTATCTTCTTGCTTTACATTTATTTTCTTTAGCAATATTAGGGAATAAAGTGATTCCCAGTGTGACTACAGTCAACCAAAGAAAAAACTAGTCCAAAAGAATGGTCACTGAAAAGTTTAGGTTTCAAGCATGAATACCGTATACCAAGTTCAGAAAAGTATCTAAATCTACTTCTTTAGAACAGTATATTTTACTGTAGGGTCTCATACAGATTTCAAAGAATATAATCTGGAAGACCAGTATGAGTAATTACTGAAATCTGACCATCATTTAAACATAAACAACATACTGAGCCACTAATGCTTAGAATTCTTTAACTAGACATCACAATGAAGACATATCCATCATACAGCCTGCCCTTTTAAGAGAGTATTACATGCTATCACGTTTTATTATGTACTCTTGTTTTTCCAAATATATGTCTTTATTTTTTTCATGCTTGTCATCTAAAACTATATCTGCCTGTAAACTTTTTTAGTTATGAAGGCACTTTCAATTTTCCTCTGGTTCATTACTTCTTTACCAATTTCATTTAGTAGTGCTACCATCCTACCTTAGTCTTCGAGTTGCTTTTCAGTCCTATATTCACATATGGGGTATTTGGGACATACATCAGGATATGTATCATTCACTCTTACCTCCTCAGTTTTAATTAGTTTTCATCTGAATTTAAGAGTTAATCCCCTGAGATTGTCCTACTTCATCAAGCAATTATGAACTCTTCATCACACAAATCTCTTCCTCAGATTTAGTCAAAATTTCTCCATCCCACCTTGCCTTCATCCATGGTCAAGTTTACTCTCAAATGCCTGTTGTGTTCCTGATGCTATTTTATGTCTTTTCCTTCATATTAAGATTAATATCCTTCCTAATCTTCTGCTAAGACATTTTTTCCAGTATTAAGTCCAGCAAGTCTTTCCTAAATTAAAAAATACCAGCTCCCCAAAATTACAATCTAATTTTGTTTCAGTGCCCTCGTGTTTATTCGACTAGTCCAAAAAAGAGAAGAGCTTAGTCAGGGAAGAGCCACGCTGTCCCTTGAGACCAGTTTTCCCTATATTCTCTAAATAGGCATACATTCTCTATTGTAGATTAATTAATGACCATATTTTTCAGTGCATATATTTTTCATTGCACACATTTATGTAGGTAGCTTCCTTATCCACTAAAAGAGTATTGAATACAGAAAATAAGGATTGTTGAACCAGGTCACTGGTTTTAGGGATTTACAATCCATTAGTGGGTCAATGAATCAATTAATGGGTCATGTTCAATGATTTTTAAATGAAATATAATATAAAAATACATAAGTGTCCTGTACATAGTTAAGAGTACACAGTTCATGAAACTTTCATTTCCGATGCACACACACACATATACACACACCCCTACTACTACATGGGAACTAAGTCATAATGCAATATGTAATTCTTATTGTGGATTATAATCAAAAAAGTATGAAAGCCATGGAACACGAAGATACCTAAGATCCCCTCTAAATCTATATAATTCAAATTATAATTTTAATTATTTTTAAAAATTTAAATTTGAACATAACTTAAAGATATCAAAACAACCAGCAAAATCTTTTCTTAATGTCACCACTGAACTCTAACCTTAAAATTATAGAATCATAAAGTTTTCAGAGTAGGGAAAAAAATCAGGGGTTATCTAATCCAAGTGCACCACTTCAATACATTAAGAGGGTAACTGTGGCTGAGAGAAGTGAAATAATTTCATCTCATTCATTTAATAAACATTTGCTGAGCACCTATTGTGTACCAGGTTCTAGAAATGCGTGTATGGATAAAGGAAAGATGTCTTTAAAGACTAGAAACAGGAAAGTAAACATTTGCACAGTCTAAAGTGGAAATAGGCAAGTAAACATTTGTAATAATTACTGAAATCAAGGTCATTTACAAGGTGTTAGACGAACAGAAAGCAACTAACTCAATCTGGGTTGGGTGACAGAGAAAATGTTTCTAAGGAGGTGATACTTCTCAGTCTTAAAACCAAAAAGGGAAGAGGAAGAGTAACATATACGAAGGCACCATACTGACATATAATAAAGGATGGCACATTTAAGAAACTGCAAGTCAAGTCTGTATGGATGGAATATAGTATAGTACTCATCCCGAGGAGAAGCTGCAGCAGAATACCTAGCATTTAATATTCAAACCACTCTCTGAGGTAGGCACTATTAACATCCCCCCAGTGTGTAGATGAGAAAACTAAGACACACAAAGGTGAAGTAACTTGACCAAGGCTAGGTTATGAAACCAAGATTTAAACCAATTAAGTCTACATCCAGAGTCTATACTCTTAACCAATACCAAGAGGTTAAAAAAATAGGCAGGAACCAAATGATGAAGGATTTTTTATGACATTCTAAGACTTTAGATTCTATGATAAAGGTGACCCACAGTCAGCGAAAGGTTTTAAGCAAAGGTGACATATTCAGATTTATTTTTTAATAAGATCACTCCAGCAGCTATGCAGATGGACTATAAAGAAAAGGAAGTAGTGATAGGGAACTGGTGAATCTTAGTTAGAAAAGTGCTACAATAATCAAGTAATAGAAAATGATAGATAAGCTAGATACTAGCAGTGCTGACACCAGAGCTCAAGTCTACCAACCTCTATGACCACATTCTTGACCACTATCCATATGAACTTTCCAATTTTTTCCTTTAGGCCCACCACTCTAACAGTTCAAAAAATCCAACCTCAGAGACAAAAACATATTTCCCTTAAGTCTCTTTATTAAAACAAAGCCTGACCTCTAGATGCACTGGGTATACAAAAGTGACTAAAAAGAAATCTAGGTGGAGAATGACAGAAAGTCAACTGCTATCTACAGTAGTTTTCTTACCTTCTTGATTTCTCCTCCTCCTCCTCCTTCCTCTATACACTATTCCTGGAATTTTCATGTTCAATAGTCAATTTGAAATCAATGTTCTGTCTAGACATGACTATTTTACAATCTAACAGAATTAAATCTACCACAGAGGAAGTCTAATGCGGTCCTATCAGCAGCAATAAATATACTCCTGGGTCCAGTCAAATGTTGGCTTAAACAGAAATGATGAATGAATAATAATATGAGTGAAACTTTTTCTTAAGCAGCAAAGAGTTAAGGAAAACCTGAATATTAAAAAAGAGAATCAGAGCAATCTAAAGTTCAAGCCATTTGATTCCAAGAGAGTAACACTACTCCCAAGGGGGTGTGTGAGGTAGTCCAGAAACCAGCAAATGAAAGAAAGTGGAAAAGACTATCTGGTCAATTCTCAAGCATTCTAAATTCAATCCGTTTTCATTAAAACCATGGGTAAGCCCTCTTGAGCCACCCATGATGCTAAGCAAGGACTGGGTTCCACAAGCAAGCAGTATAGGGAAGTACAGAAGGGTCAGGGGAAGAAAAGGGAGTAGACAAAGAAGAGAGGAAAATGGAAAGGGAACAATGATGAAAGGGAATGGAAAAAACAAGGAGTTACAGAGCAGTGAGCAAAAAGTTAAGGCATACCAGTGACCCTAGTATCAAATGTTGCCAAGCTTACCTATAATCTGAGACAATATGGCAACTGGCAACATAACAGACCATGAAAAGACAAATTGTAATCACGGACTTATGAGATATCAAAGATGAGAAAATCAGAGTAACACTTTAAAAAGTCAAAATGCAACAAAATAGAGTCTCAGAATCTAAATAAACAATTTAGAGATTACTAAAATCTCATTCGGTTTAGTTGCGCTTCACTTCTTAAGAACAGTGAGTCTGGTGGACCCAAAAGGTGAAAATGTCAGTATCAGTGAAGGGTATGGTGAGGTGTGTTAGAGAGACACTGGGGTGAGGCTCATCTGGACACCATTTGCGGGAATTACTTCAGAATTTTCCTCTCTATGGTATAATGCTGCTTAATTTGCTAAGTGTTTCACTGTAATTCTTATCTTGGTTGGCTGGGTTAACTTCCTTAAAACCAGAGTTCAAAACAAGGTAAGCATTTTATTAATTATGGTCAAGATTTAACCTTAATAAGGGAAAGGATCTGCAATAGATCATAAAATATTACTTACTGTATCGTAAATTAGTCTAACGGTAACCAAAACCCAGCTAATGATTCTCAAGGTAATTATGTAATTAAGAGATTAGGTTAAAAGTTTCTTGAAATTAAAGTTAGCTAGACAAAGGAAATATCTTTTTTAAAAAAACAGAATTTCTACCTAGAAACTATTCAGGGAACATGTAATAGTGAACATATTTCAGGCAACACGTTAAACACATACAAATATCACCATAAGGCAACCAATGATGTCAGTAAGAATAAAGTAAAGGCAAATATCCTTAAAGATCATATCATGGCAAAGAAAATCCTGAATCTAAAGCAAATATACTAAACTTGACACCTTAAGCAATCATTCGTCATGTCCAGGAACATGCAGTCTTCATGAGCACTCTATCAAAATCGGTGATAGGAGAGTTTATCCATAAGTCATCAGAATATTTTTATTATAGTATAATAGGATGAAAGAATGTGCTTATCTATAGTCTGTTTCTCTAATTTAATCATATTCTAATTTAAAAGATAATGAAAAGATTAAAAACTTTCAATACAAGGTCCCCTGGAGATCACCAATACCATGTACTTGTAAAATTTAGATTACTAACTTTAGGGGGAAGATAGCAGAGCCCTTTTACTAATAAACTAATGCTTTTAAAATTTAAGAGTTTAGAACTGAGTTTTTCCTTTTTTAAAAATTTGTATTTTAGGTTCGGGGGTACAAGTGAAGGTCTATTACATAGGTAAACTCGTATTATAGGGGTTTGCTGTGCAGATTACTTCATCACCCAGGTATTAAGTTCAGTACCCAATAGTTATCTCTTCTGCTCATCTCCCTCCTCCTACCCTCCATCCTTGAGTAGACTCCAGTGTCTGCTGTTCTGTTCTTTGTTTTCATGTTTTCTCATTATTTTGCTCCTACTTATAAGTGAGAACATGTAGTATTTGGTTTTCTTACAACAGGGTTTTTTGACCTCTACACTAGTGACATACTGAGCCAGATAACTCTTTGTTGTGGAAGGCTGTACCATGCATTGTAGGACAATTAGAAGCATCCCTGCCCTCTACCCAACTAGATGCCAGTAGCACACCCCGCCCCCTGTTGTGACAACCAAAAATGTTTCCAAATGTCCCATGGATGGGGATTTGGAGAAGTAGGGAGGGGGAATCACCCCAGCTTGAGAACTATTGGCTTAGATCATAAATAGGAAAAAAAAAAAATACAAAATGAATGGAGGGAGAATTTTGTTTCATTTTGTTTCTGGTCTCCATGCTTCAACATACTATATTTGAATTTGACCACAGACAGTATTTATAAGAGATTCTGCCTTTTAGAAAACAAAATATTTAACATCCATCACTTGTTAGTCAAAGTTCAAGAGAATCCCAAAAGATTCTCTGTACTGTCAACTCCCCCTCCAACCACACATACATTCACACATACACAGTACTGCCTAGCTGAACTGAAGAAAACATAATTACCATAGTTCCATTTCCTATTTCATCAAATACACTGACCATACTGCTCCAGCTCCCACAAAATCCAAAGGAATTCTCAACTTACTTCAATGCAACTCAAATACCACAATAGCTGCATAACTGTAGATATGATAAATCTAAGTACTAAGGCAAGTATTAAAGTCATTCTCATACTTTAACAAACTGTGGGGAAAGATACAAATTAACCACAATGGCTATAAAAAGAAAACTAAGATTTGTGTTTTGAAACAGAATCTGAGGAAGTATGAGAGGAATGAAAAAATTCAAAATCAAAGATAATCTGAAGGCACTCCAGGATAGGGGCAAAATTTGAAATGTTTCCCCTGGAATGAGAGAGAGGAGCAAATTATACACTTGGCCATATCTAACAGGAATAGTCTGCATAATCAGTCTCCACAATACATACCATGGGATGGAAACTGAAAAATCAGAGTCCACGAAATAGTAAACATTCCTTCTAAATACCTGGAACAAAACTGTTCCTTACTACTGTTTCCCACTTTGATTAAAAAAAAAAAAAATCAAGTATCTAGAAATGAAAAACTGACAACCTGAGAATTTTTAAAATTATCATAAAAACAGTCACCTCCTGCTTCCAACATGTCAGATTACATATTTTGTAGAAAAATCAATTAGTTGGAGAAACACAATAATCCTTTTTTAGAGTGCATCTGATCCATAACAAAAGCCTTTTAAAAATCAGACATTTTAAGTACTCAAAATCTTCATGTATAAATATGGATGAAGGTCTTTATGATTATTTCAATTATCTTCAACAGAATCACATATTTTAGTTCAACTGGGAATGTTCATCTTAAAGAGCCTATGCAACAACATAGTATTAGTTTAATGTAAGTGGAATATCTATATGCCCTATAGCAACAAAATCACTTTATTTCAAAATTACAGCTATTAACCTCCTGGCCCACTGAAAATAATTCTGGCCCAATGAAAATAATCCCACGAGAAACTAATGCTCAATTATTTTTACTACCAAACCAAGCAGAGGAAGCTGTAAGATCTGTAGCGACAGCCTGCTTTTCAAGAAGTAATACCTTGAGACTGCTCAAGAATAACCTCCTTCATCAATTAGTGTGACTCAGGTGGGTTTGGGAGGGAATAAGGTCCACAATTCCTTGGTCAGTGGCCATGATGCCCCTCCTCAAGGGCAAGAGATCAGAACAAGGGATTTGAACAAGAGGAGTTCACCAGCCACAACATATAGAAGCAGAGAAAAAAAAGAGTACTACTGGAAAGATAAAAACTACATGGTTAAGTCATGTCACAAAAGCAAGAGGTTTAGTGTTATCAAGGCCTTCATTCATTTCAGACACACCATTGTTTAGCTTCCTTCCCAAACCGTGCACAAAAAGAACTGTCAGCCTGCCTTAAGCATGTTCCTTCTTCCATTTAAACAGACATGATTCTTTTGGTTAATCTCTGGCAATGATCGCCATTTCACAACACATTCAGCCCACCCGGAACTGATCAATACCACTACAGACATAAGACTAGACTTTATCCATTTATTAACCACAAGGAAATGTACCATTCAGCAAAATTCTATACATTACAAAAGATTCTATTTAAAGGGGGGTGGGGAAGACGGACACAAACACACACACACACAAACACACACACACACACCCCACAGAGGTACACAAAGAAGACTACCACCCTTTAATTTTCCTGTGGCAAACGAGATAAAGACATGGCCATGAAACCTGTCAATTCGCCACCCCCCCCCCAAGAGTCCCCTGTAATTCTATGCCACAAGCTCGTAACTGAATATTAAATTTTACGATAAATAAATCCAATGAGACTTATTTAAAATGTTTCATCTATTGAACTAACTCTCTCGTTATGTACATCTGCACACCTTTGAGCTAGATGTTGTATTCATTTATAGAATTTCAAATACAAAAGACTAGATAGTTTTTCCAACCACTGGTTGCAACCATAGAACGTCCTCACAAAATCAAAATTTCCAATATAAAATGGCCAGTTTATTCCCCCAACCTTGAGCTAAAACCTATTTTATGAGTCCACTATATTTAACAAAATCAATTTCATATGGGTTGTTCTAAACCGAACACAATGCTTCAATACAAAGCGGTTAAAGTAAGTATTCCGTAGGTAAGCAAAATCTATGCCCCAAAAGAGCATACAAATGGTGGTTGAACGCCAGCACATTACCAACACCAAGCGGCATACCTCTTCTGCACTGGGTTATAGTTAACACTCCAACAACCACTACAACTATTTTTAACACTGCTGGACACTGAAGTTGAAGAAAACGTGAGGGGAGACCCAGATTAAATTGCTGTTAGGATGTATTGTTTCTCACAGCCAAAATTAAGCAGCAACTGGCCTGATCTATGTCGTGATATTCACCGGTGAAGCACTAATTAAACGATGACAAAAAGCAACCCTTGTTTTGGAGGAGCCCACACTAAATACTCCTTTCAGATCTCAACCTTTGCATAAATTGTCACTTGTGGTATTTGCGGCTTAATTGCAACCCAACCAGCGCTGTCATCCAGTGTTATGGCTACAAAACATGACTTTCTCACTTCCACAACAACACAGCACTCACTCTTATCAGCTCGCCGACCCAACTCAAAAGGAGAAAAATGCATGGAGGTTTGCAGATCACAATCAGACCTGGGAGGGGGGTGGCAGCCGAGGGGCGCAGGGAGTGGGCAACCTCCCCAGGCTTCACTGGACTCTCCGACCCGACACCAGCCGCGGCCCCCAGCAGCGGCCGCCGCGGCCGCAGGAGCAGCCCCGCCGCGCCGCGCTCGCTGCACCTACCTGAAGAACAGGAGATAAGAAAGACGGCAAACGCCAACTTTGCAGCAGCTCCCATTTTCCCGAGGCGCCGGGGAATCCGGAGGAAGTTCTCGCTAGATATCCAGTTCCCTGGGTCTTCCTCGGAGACAAACCTCCTGGTGTAAAATCAACCGTCATAGAACATATTCGGAAGCCCAGACCAAAAATAAAAAAATTAAAAAAAATTTTTTTTAAAACGTTCACTGGGTTTGTTTAAAAAAAAAAAAAGAAAAAAGAGCACAACGATAAAAAATAAAATGCACCACGGGGGAAAAACCGCCACACACACGCACAACACACAAAACCAAACAACGAAAAGCCAACAACAACAAAAGCGGGTTTAAATCACTGTCAAAATCACTGTCAGCTCCGCTCGCCTCTCCCGTCTCTGGGAACAAAACGCCAGGCTGAGGCGACGAGGAGGCGGCGGCGGCGGCGGCGTCCGCAGCCGCCCGGACAGTCTGGGAACCGACTGGGTCCGACGTCCGGACCGACCTTCAACCCGGACACCTAAAGTCCGAGGACCACTGGCGGCCGAGCTCGCGACGGTAGCGGCGAGGCGGCTGCGGCGCGGGGAAGGAGCGGCGGGCGGCAGCGGCGGCGGCGGTGCAGGCGGCGGCCAAGTTCTGGTCCAGGCTCTGGCTCCGGCTCCGGGCTCCGGGCTCGGCCGCGTTTTCGGTCTCCTGGCCTCCGCCGGGCTCCGCCCCCCAAACTTCCGGTTCCGGCCCGAAGCTGGAAGCCAGGCGCAGCGGAGGAACGCTCCGCGGCAGCGGCGGCGGCGGCGGCGGCAGCGGCGGCGGCGGCCGGGCGCAGCGCGCGTGCCGGGCCGGGAGCGCGAGGAGATTGTCGGGGAAGCGAGGCGGGAGAGGGGGAGGGGTAAGAGAGCGAGGGCGGGGCCGAGTGGAGGGCGAGGAGGCGGGGCGGACGGAGGCTCGATACCGCGAGGCCTCGGCGTCCGGCCTGCTTGGGCGAGGGATACCGCGACAAAGGGGCGCGGGCGCCTCAAAGTCCCTAAGCTGTGGCTGGGCTGTGGCCGGGCGAGTAGATGCGGGCTGGGCTGGGCACGACCCGTTTCAAATCGCGTCCCACGGGCCTCTCTGGAGCGCCCGCCCGAAGGGTTAGGGGAACAGGACCCCGAGGTGTGGCGAGTGGCCGGGGACTTCTCCAAGGGGCGTCTGCGGCGCCCAGTCTTTCCTCTGGGGGGACGCCTCGTCCGCTCTGAGACCGAGGAGTCGGTGGAAGGCGGACGTGGGAGCTGTTTCGCCGCGCCCGCCGAGCTGCCCAGGCGAGCTCGCGACGGGCGAGCTGCTGTCTGCGCCCCCAGACTTAGCACTGCGTCCCACCGCTGCAGCTTCTGCACACGCGTGCTGTCTTGGTGACTAGAAAAGAAAAGAAAAAAAAGAAAAAACTCACGGAAGAAGGGCTATCCACCCGCTCAGGATATTCACGCCATTTATCACGATGCGCAACTTTAATCCATTCCCGCCGTTCCTTTTACACACAAAGCATTGTGTTGAGAACTGTTTTGCAAGTAATAGGTGCACAAATATTTGTTTACTGCGCTTTGAAGAAAAAACTGAGAATTTCGAACGACATATTTGATGATCAGACAAGTGATTACTTGTTTAAATTTTAGCTCTTTAAGGGCCTGTTTTTACCCCTTAATCCATGTTGATTGCTTACAAGCTGGTGTGCTAGGCACGGAATGGGATCCAACAGGTAAAAATAGGATGGATTCCCTACCTCAAGTAGCTTTTAGTATTTGCTGTATGTAGTTGGCTGCAGAATACAAACTAAAGACTATTGAAGGTAGTTGCTGTATCATTTACCACACTTTAGTGAGCTTCGTGAAGGTACAGATCTTGATTTTTTCCTTATTTTATTTCAGCACCCAGAAGTATCAACTAGCACATAAGTGCTTAATAAATAATTGTTTAAATGACTAAGGGATGACTGCCTTTCTCTTGAATACAGTCTCTGTTAATGTACTCTACAAAGTTTTGGTTTTTAAATAATAAAGCAACTGTACTATATGGCTAATTCATGTTTCGCTTGTGGTTTACTGATTCCCACCTTTTCCCACATAGCCAAGTCTTCTCACTTATAGCAGTTTACTTCCTCTAAATTACTCTGTATATCTGTCTATTAAGTTCATCCTGTAATTATCTGCCCATTTCTACAACTTGTCAGGGTTATTAATAATCACTGTGGCACTTTAAACTCTCTCCAAGATTTCCAGTTCTCAAATCGTGGTGCTCAGAATTTGACTGATACTTGCAACAGTTACAAAGTCCCAAGTTGGTGTTAAAGGTGTCTGAATGATCTCATGTACTCCCATCTTTATGAGTTGGTCAAAGAAATATGTATAAACCTTCCGTTCTCTGGTTGAATTAAGAGTTGCACTAACGGTTCTGGAATGGAAGAGTATATTTTACTCTAGAAACACTTGAAGTTCATTACAGAATTTCATGTCAGGGTCAGGCCGCACTCTTGTCTTATCTGTGCATCATTTCAATATTTCTTTAATTGTGAAACCAGAGCAAGTGGAATAACTGGAATAGCGAGTAATACAACTGAAACTTGAAAATATATTCCTTATCTTACCAACTAAATTTGCCAGTATAAGAATAAGCATGAAAAATATTTTTCTGTAGTATTAAAGAGAAGCAGCCGGGCTTCACTAGGACGTTCCTTTCTAACAAAGACAAAAAATAACCCCATGGGAAAAGTATTAACCAGTAACAGCTATTCTGTTCCTAAATGTGTTCGTTTACCTTCCCCCCCTTTTTTTTTAATTCAAAAATAATGTAACCTAAAATGACAAGGAATTACGACTGATTCCCACTGGAGCTTCAAGGCTTAAAAGGAGGTGGCCACAGCTAACCCCATTGCCCTTCTTTCCTTCCTGTTTTCTAGAATCACTTTTTTAAATCCACAAATCCAACAACCACTTCCTAACACACTGCAAGGTGTAAAACCTGGTTTGGGAAGGAAAATGAGAAAGGAGAGGAAAGGAAAAGGAAATATGAATTCTAATCGATCAGAGCATCGGACATTATTAGATAAACATCTTTAGCTAACTTCATTCACTTCTCAACCCCAAGACCTAGCCTTGTGGCCACTCCAATGCTAGAATTTGAAGTTCAGAGTCCTGCCAAGTTCAATTGAACTGAAAATTATTCCCAGGTGGAAGAATCTTGAGAAGCCAGTTCAATCTAGAGTGTTGGCTGGATGAGGAGATAGAGGTAAATAAGTGACACAGACTGCTTCCAGAGTAAAAGATTCTGTGTTATAAACTCATGTCTCAAAAAGATACGAAGAAGTTTAAATCTTCAGTTCTGAAGTAGAGCTGGAAATGAACTGGGTTATAATTGAACTTGACTTTGGACCCACCAACAGACACTTTAGCAAGACATGTCTAATCTCTTTTCCTTCATCTTCAGGAAGATGACTGAAAACCTTTGGAGTATGAAGGATGTTAAGTTCCCCTTAAATGAAGGATTTAGGAGCATTTCAGCTGCTTTCTAGCTACTATAAAAATCTCATGTGTTCGGATGACATGGGCATTCTTGAAGTGGCACAAGTAACGAATTTCTTATATGCCAATGCTGTAAGGCATAATGCATGGGGAATAAATTTGGTAACTTGATGAGTCCAAGGAAGGGAGAAATGATCGATGTCTCTTTTATAAATAACCCCCTCTCCTTAAGTGCCCAAGGTGGGAAGAAAATTGTCTACATCCTAGCTTTTGCTGCTATTTATTCCTCCCCTTCTACTTATGTCCATCTACATAGTACTGCACTGTGCCAAGGGGGTCAAAAAGACATATCGAGAAGGAGAAGAATGTGGGAATGGATAAGGGGAAAAGTGTTAAGACAAAAGATTTTAGGTGAAGAAAGTGAGTTAGAAGAGTTCAGAGAAACTGTGATGTAATATAAATCTCAAAGACCAATTGATTTCTCTCTAACGTCCCAGAGGTAATACTTGACTTTTTCTCCCCAATATCACCCCCTTCAAAATTCAAGAAATGTGTAGGAAACAAAACTAACAGGCTTAATTTGGCAACGATTCTTTCCTACCCTCCACTTTAAATTCATGACCACAGTTGCTTAATTTTCTTGACCAGGTACTAGGACTCAATTCCTCCCCATGCTGATAACCACAGTGCCTACTCTAATGCTACTGAGCAACTGTCAGAACCCACACCCCCAAGTGGTTCTGAATTATGGCATTACTGATGCTCCCCCATTGGCAGGTAGCAGGTGGGAAAGGTGTTGGTTTGGACAATAACTTGTAAGGGTGGTGGCACTGGTTTTTAGTGTCCTGGGACTAGGATGCTAAATACTCCGCAGGAGGTTGGGCATTTAGCATACCCAACAAAGAATAGTTCAGGATTTGAGATCTATTACCTTAAACCAATATCAAATGGAAGGATGATGGAGTAAACCTGCATTACTCAAAGTGTATGTCTTAAACCAGTGCTGGTCTCAAACAATTTACTAATATTTAATGAGATACACATGGACATAGACAACAATCGTTTAGAAATTTTGTAGCAACTTGATAATAATTTATGTCTGTTGAAACTATAAAATAATTGAGCTTATATTTTGTTATTGTTTTACTTTCAAGGGTTTTGCTTTATGTTTTTATTTTTGAGATAGGTCTCACTCTGTCACCTAGGCTGGTGTGCAGTGGTGCAATTACCACTCACTGCAGTCTTGACTTCCCAGGCTCTGGTGATCCTCCCACTTTAGCTTCCTGAGTAACTGGGACTACAGACATGTGCCAAACATACCCAGCTAATTTTTTTTTTCCATTTTTTTGTAGAGACAGCATTTTGCCATATTGCCCAGGCTGGTCTTGAACTCCTGAGCTCAAGTGATCTGCCTACCTCAGCCTCCCAAACTGCTCAGATTACAAGTGTGAGCCACTATGCCTGGCCTCAAGTTCTTAGTGATTCAATTTTATTGTACTTTGACTTCACGAAAGTCTCATAGATTGGAAATTCATCATAGAGAATCTAAGAGTGGATTTCCTACTGGAGTAGAAAGCAGACTACATACACAATTCTTTCTCCAAAAAAAGTCTTTCATCCATTTTGACAAGTGCTTAAAATCTTGAATAAAGCTTTGATGTTATAGTCCTGAAATTTTCTATAATACAAGTCTGCATAAGGATCAGTCATTTCCATTACACTGTCTGTGGCATTCATTTATTCAACAAGTAACTATTAGGTACAGAATTTGTGCTAGGTTTTGGTTGTACAAGTGTCAAATGAAATGAATATAGTCTCCACCATCACTGAGCTGACAGTATCCTGAAGAAGACAGGAAAAGAGCCAGTAAACAAGTAATTCCCAAATGGAAAGGATTATTTATAAAAGCAGCCAGAATGCTGAGATAAAGAGCAATGGGATAATATAGGAAGAGGGAATCTATTTAGAGAAAATGATTCAGGAAGGACTTACAAAGGATGTGACATTTCAACTGGAACCTGGAAGATGAAAAGAAGATAACCATGAAAGAAGCTAGTGAAGAAGAAACAGTATGTATGATGTATTTAAGAAATTGAAAGAAGGCTCTCATGGCAATGAGGAGAGTAGTATGAATAAGGAGAGAGAGGAAAATAGGCTCCAGTCTATGCAACAGCCTATGGACCAAAGTAAGGTCCTTGGATTTTAGTCAAAGTGAAGTAGCAATCCATTGGAGTGTTTTAAGTCAGGGAGTTGTGTAGTCTCGCTTATGTTTAACAGATCACTCTGGCTGTTACATGGAGAGTGAGTTGCAAGAGATTACCAAAGCAAGCAGAGAAATTAGTTAGAAGGGTATTACAGTAAGTCAGACGTGAGACGATAATATTGTAAACTAATACAGAAAGAAGTAGGCAGATTTAAGATATGTTCTGGAAGATATGTTGATGGATTGGATGACTCCTGCTTTTTTTCTTGAGCAAATGAGTAGAGGTCATGTCATTTATTGAGATGGGGAAGATTTAAAGGGAAGAGACATTATAGGGCAGAAACTGGAAAGATGAATAGTGAAAATACTCAGTTTTTAAAATATTATATTTAAGATGCCTGTGAGACACTCAAATGGAGATAGATATAACATAAGCAAGTGGATCTACGTGACTGAAGTTTGGAGCAACATGCAATGCTACAGATATAAACCTGGGAGTTGTCACCATACAAATGGTATTTAAGGCCATAGAAATGAATAAGAGTATCTAAATAGGGAGTAGAGAGAGAGAAGAAGAAATGTAGCAATCAAGTGGAGGATTAAAAGCCAGGAAAGGGAATAAAGAAGTGGTGGGCAGAGATGAAATAAAAACCAGGGGCGATGGATGTCACATGTGGGCGTCTTTTACAAAAGGAAGATAGGGACAGTGTTGAATCCAATAGAGGCATACAGCAAAATGAAAAACAAAAATGTAAGCCATTGGATGTGGCATCATGGAAGGAATTAATGTCCTTGACGGTAGTGTCAGCAAAAGCTAGATGGAAATATTTGAAGTCAATGGTAAATGAAAATTTAGAAACATCAAAAATAACAAAGCCTTGGTGGGCACAGTGGCTCACGCCTGTAATCCCAGTACTTCAGTAGCCCAAGATGGGCAGATCACCTGAAGTTGGAAGTTCAAGCCCAGCCTGACCAACACGGCGAAACCCCGTCTCTACTAAAAATACAAAAATTAGCCAGGCGTGGCGGTGCATGCCTGTAGTCCCAGATACTCAGGAGGCTGAGACACAAGAATTACTGGAACCTGGGAGGCGGAGGCTGCAGGGACCTGAGATCACACCACTGCACTCCAGCCCAGGGGATAGTGCAAGACTCAGTCTCAAAAATAAGTAAATAAATGCATACATAAATAAAAACAAAATACAAAAAGAACAAAGCCTTAAAGACATTTGGCTATTTTTTAAAAATCAAATAAATGGGGTGGTGGCTAAAGGGAAATGCACACTCAAGAGAGGGTTTTATTTTGTTTCTCTTTTTAGAGGAGACATCATAAATTATATATGTAAACTCATAGGTATGGTGCCATAGGAGGAAAGATTGAAAATGCTGAAGAAAGGAAAACTGAATGGGTAAAATACTTGTGAAGGCAAGAAAGGACAAGCTTCAGAACATGAGAGTTAGGTTGGCCTTTGAGAAGACAGCGGCTGTTCTCTTCCTCTTTCTCCTCTTCTTCCTCCTTCTCCTCTTCCTCCTCCTCCTTTTGAGGCAGAAAGCAGATGAGTTTACAGAACTGAACACTAGAGAATGATGGCAATCCCAGCTGTGGGCTCTTCTTTTCTCTGAAATATAAAGCAAGCTTAAAGTAAAAGGGGCATGATGAAAAGGTACAAAAGAGTCCTAAGTGAGACTAGAGAGAGAGGGTTTATAGTGGAGTTGCCAGGGTTGAGTGCTCATTTGAGATTGGTGACTCCAGTCTACCCAGCTGTGTGATTATTTTCTGCAACATAGAGGTGTTGGCAGGCATGGAGAAGGCAGATGATTGAGTTCTTACATGGCTGGATTTATTAAGTAAGTGATTTTGAGGAAGTGAGGAGTAATGAAGTTGTGGGAATTATATGGGAGCCATTGGAACAATGACTCACAGAATATGAGTTGGACAAAAAGGACAGTCTAGAAGAGGCTACATGAATAGAAAGAATTGATAGGAGAATGGATTAGATCAGGGGTCCCCAACTCCCAGATCACAGACCTGTACTGCTCTGTGGCCTGTTAGGAACCAGGCCACACAGCAGGAGGTGAGCGGCAGTCCAGCAAGCATTATCACCTGCACTCCACCTCCAGAGATCAGCAGCAGCATTAGATTCTCGCGAGTCCTATTGTGAACTACATATGCGAGGAATACAAATTGTGCACTCCTAATGAGACTCTAATGCCTGATAACCTGAGTGGAACGGTTTCATCCTGAAATTATCCAATCCCCCCATGGAAAAATTGTTTTCCACAAAACCGGTCCCTGATGTCAAAAAGGTCGGGGACCGCTGGATTAGAGGACTCATACCATTAGGAGGATCCATTGCTTCTTGGCAGATATTTAAGGAAGTGAGCTAGAAGGATAGGAGCTGTGGCCAGAGACTAGAAATTAGCAAGGTTTTGGAGAGGAATTGTGTCTGGTAATGACAATGGCCAGGGAGTTACCACAGCAGTGATAGAAAAAATGGTCACTGGTGATGAGGTGGTCCAAGAATTGGGATGTCAAAGCATCCAGGGTGTTGGATGAGTCAATCTGTGCTGAGAGAAAATTATCATAACATTTTAGGAATAATTATTATTTAATTCTCTATTTCTAAAGAATTATAAATAAGAAAAGAAAAATAATAGGTGTAAGTTTAATATTATTTGGTGTGAATGTAAATTTTTGCACTTTGGTGACAGAGAATAACATAGAGTACTTTTTACAGTTTTTTTTAAAGCCTGTAAAGAAAAGAACGATTGTTTTTCTTTTTGTTTTTTAATTTTTGTTTTCTTAGGCTTCACTACACTGGATTCTCCCACCTGTTTAAGAATGCAAATTAAACAAAACACTTAACTGCACTTTATTGTGCTTCATTTTAACTTAAATCAGAATAATTTTAATCAAAGCCATACTGAAGCTTTAGGAGAAACTAAATTGTAGGAATGTTTGCAGTGATTTTATCTGGTCAAAATACATCGTGTGCATTTCTTTATATTCAAAAGCAGTTATTATTAGCTACTCCTGAAATTAAGTAGTAATTTTATCCTATTTTCCAGTGAACAAATACAAAGGTTAAATGGCTTGCCCAGGGGCACAAATTGAATCAGTAGTAGAAATGGGATTATAACTCCAAACTACTAACTCAAAGCTTAGTCCAATGAGCCATGCTGTTTCTCAAGTAGTAAGCATATTAATTGTTCCTTCAAGCAGGAAACAGAGTTCTAAATGGAGCATGTCCCATCCAGAAGGCCTATGCAACACAGTAAAAAGACCTACTTCTTTTACTTAGTTAAAACAAACAAACAACAAAAAAACAAAAACAAACAAATAAAACCACCCCCCGGCCACAGAACTGTTAAACATGCCTTTTTGTTAAAGAGGAAATAATTGGTATCAATTCGAAAATTTATACAAAATAACCGTTACAAAAAAGCACTAAATTTTATAGTTATAAAACCAAAAGAATTTCTGATATTGTTTTTCAGTGCTGTCATTAGACCTGAGTTACACAGAATGGTGAATTTGCTGTATCAGATAAACACCAAGATAATTCAGGCATCCAATTTACCCTTTGTTATTTAGGCTAATCATAGAAAAATAGCAATTGTACAAATTTTATTTAATATTTGAATAAATGTCTTCCTGACTCATTTTTCTTATTTCAAGTCCACCCAGGTACATAATTGTTTTTCAGTCAATTTTGACTCTATAATTTTAAAACCACAAATGAGAAGATTATTGAAAGTAGATTCTTTTTAAATTGCAAATTAAAAGTAAATAATTCTATTTCCGCTTCTGACTATGATAGAATACTTTGTACTACATTAACTCTCTATTATGAACAACTATTTTAAAATAATTTATTCAACAACTATTTGAAGCCACTAGAGAGGAAGTAATGAAGACAGTACTGGGGGGACAAAGAACCCAGAGAGGAGATGAATTGAGCCCCACATTCACCTAAGCTTTTCACTTTGGTACTTGCAGATTCACAGCATAAGTAAGAGATGCTAAGAGGAAAGTAGCAGTCTGGGCTTCCGTAGTTTCACTGGGTGGGGGAGAAAGATGTTGGAGTTTGAGGTGCCAAAGTGATTAGGACTTGAGGAACTAAGGTGCAGGAGTTGAGAAAACCAAAAGGGAGGGAGTCCAAAATTCTGTGCAATATCCCTTCAAGGCAGGTGCTGACTCCTCAACTATGAAGGGTGAAATGTAGAGAAATTAAGGGTAAAGAAGCAAGCTGGAGGTTAAAGAGTTTAGCCAAGATTTTGGCAATTTTGGAGACCTTGGGAACCAGAGATGGGAATTTGGGGACCACCAAGGAGGGAGAGCCCAAGTAAAATACCTCAGGATGTCAGATGAGAACTCAAGAAGATGATTCTTTGCAAAGTAAAGGCTAAGCTTTAAGATTTAGGACAAACTGGAAGTTGATGAGCCCCCTAAAATCTGAAATCCAAATCTAAATTGATATGATAAGTCCATACATTATATGACTGATGGAGCAAGTTAAATTCTTTCTGGAAAAAGATAACTTAATGGAGAGCTTTTGCAATTTTTCACAATGCCCAGCATTCATTAAAAACTTACCAACCACGTAGAACATAGGGCCAAATGGAAATGCTGTAACCAAAATTAGAAGAATTATAATAAATTAAAATATGAGTATATAGTGTATTAAGCACAACAGAAAAAACAATAGTGAATTGAGAGGAAGGATGTAGTAAATATTCAGATTTAAGGATAGAGAGTAAAAAAGATGGAAAATACAGAAGAGATCATAAGAGATATATAGGACAATTTAAGTTCTGATGTATCTGTAATTGGAATCCCAGAAAGATAGGAGAACATTAATTGAACAAAAGCAACATTTGAAAAACTGTTGGCAACTAATTTTACAAAACTAATAAAGAAATCTAGTCATGAATTTGAGAAGCTCCACAATCTGCATTCGGGAAAATTTGTTTATAAATACACCTCGAACATTGTATTCAAACATCTGAAAAGCAGTGATAAAAATGAAATACTGACAATAGAGAATAAATACACATTACTTTCAAAGGAGTAAAAATAAGACTTAGTGCTGACTTTCCAATGGAAACTATGGAAACAATGGAATGACATCTTCAAAGTTCTGAAAGAATACAATTGCCAAGCAAGAATTCTATAACCATAAAAATATCCATCAAAAAGGAATGTTAAATAAGTATATTTTCAGACAAACAAAATTGGAGCAAGTCTGTTGCTAGTAGACTCACACTAAAAGAGAATGTAAGGATTTTTTTCATTTTTATTTTCGTTTCCTTTTTTTTCTAGTTTCTAGACCTAAGCTTAATTTTTCATATTTAAACATGGAACTGCAGAAAAAATTAATAACACAGGGAAGGGTAAATATATGAGTAAATCTAAATATAAACAATAGCAATAATGTATTATAGGTTTTAAAAATAGATGTAAGATTAAAATACATGACAGCACTTGCACAAAAAGTAAAAAGAGAGTATTTTAGTCTAGGCTGCTATTACAAAATATCATAGATCGTGTGGTTTAAACAACAAGCATTTATTTCTCGAAGTTCTGGAGGCTGGGAAGTCCAAGATCAAGGTGCCAAAAGATTCAGTTCCTGGTGAGGGCCCTCTTCCTGGCTTGCAGCCAGCCAGCTGCCTTCTGGCTCTGTCTTTGCATGGGAAGAGAGAGAGTGCATGAGTGCGCAAGTGAGCAAGGACTCTGATCTCTTTATCTTCTTATTAGGGCACTAATTCTATCACAGGGCTCATCCCGAAGCACCCACCTCCAAATACTATTATGCTAGGGATTAGGGATTCAATACACAAATTTCATTATGGACATTCCACTCATAACAAGGAATACATGAAGTTAGAGTGTTGTAAGGTCCTTGCATTATTCAAGGAGTAATAAATGCACTAACTTAAGGTAGTCTGTAACAAGCGAGGATTAATATTGGAATCTATTATTTTAAGGTAACCAATAAAATAATAAATATATAACTAACACTCTAGTAGAGTAAATGGAATAATAAACCTTTGATTAACCTAATAGAAAGAAAAACAGAAAACAGCAAAATAGAGAACATAGTAAGATGGTAGTATAAATCCCAATATGTAAATAATTGCATTAAACTAGTGGCATTAGTACTCCAATTAAAAGACGAAGATGGTCAGAGTAAGTAAGAAAAAAAATACCCAACAATATGCTGCTTATAAGAGATACATTTTAAATATAACGACTCTTGAAGGTTGAAAGTAATAGTATGAAAGACATAACATAAAAATATAACCAAAAGAAAATGGTGCAGCTGTACTCATATCAGGCAAAGTAGATTCTAAAGCAAAAGGTATTAGTAGAGAAAATAATAGTTTCATAATGATAAAGGGATCGATAGAATTTTAAACTTAAATTTAAAGATAATAATATAGCCTTAAAATACAGGAAGAAAGACATTACAGAAATAAAATATTGAATAGACAAATTAGAGAACCATAGTTGAAGATCTTTTTAATAACTATTTTAGTAATTATGGTGAAGAGCACTATACCTAACAACTGCAGAATGTAAGCATATTGCTAATTCTCATGGAACATTGCTCAAAATCAACTATATATAATTGGATCAAGTAACAGTAGATTTCAAATCACTTAAATTACACAGAGTATATTCTCTGACCTTAATAGATTTAAGCTAAAAACTATTAAACTATTAACAGAAGAGTAAGCAAATATCCCCAATGTTAGGAAATTTTCAATACATTTTTTAATTACTTATGGACCAAAGTGAAGATTGCAATGGAAATTAGAAAATACTTGAATTCTGTTAGCAAAAATGTGACATCCCAAAACTAGTGCTTACAGCTAAAATGCATAGCAGGAAATGTATAGTCATAAGTGCATTTAGTAAAGAATAAATGCTGAAAATCATGCTCAGATTCCATTTTGAGATCCTAAAAAAAGAACAGCAAAGTAAATGCAAGAAAACAAAAGGAAGTAAATGATAAAGTTAAAAACAGGAATCAATAAAATATAAAATAGAGAAAATATTTAAAGCTTGGTTGTTTGAAATGATTAATAAAATTGGCAATCTCCTAGCAAGTCTAATCAAGAAAAAATTAATATTATCAGTATTATAAATTAAAAGGTGACATCACCCTATAGATATTTTAAAGGCTAGAGAATATTATCACATGAACTGCTAATAAACTTGAATATTTTGATGAAATTGCAAAATTCCTTAAAAAAGAAAACTTAGAAAAATGGACATAGGATGACTAGACAATCTAAATCATCCTATATCTATTAAATAAATAAAACATTTAATAAGAAACTTTTACACAGTCCATTTCTCTCTCACACACACACATACACATACACACACACACACACACACTCCAAGTGTACGTGATTTCACCTGTGAATTCTTCCAAATAGTACACTAAAAAATAATACTATTATTACATAAACTCTTCCAGAGAATTTAACCTTGATACCAAAATCTAACAAAGACATTACAAGAAAGAAAAATCACAGGAAAATAACTTTCGTGGAGAGACAGAAAAATCCTATAGAAAAATTTGCAAATAAAATCCAGTGATATATTAATGAAGCAATGTGTCACAATCAAATTGTGTTTATTCTAAAAATAAATGGCTAATTTCACATCAAAAAATGTAATTAACAGTATTAACATAACGAACAAGAAAAGCCCCCTTGATTTCAATAGATATGTTTCAATAGATCCAGAAAAATTATTAAATGCAATTCAACACCTGATTGTAACTTAAAAATATAATTATTAAACTAGGACTAGAAGGGAACTTTCTTCATCTGATAAACACTATCTGCAAAACAAACAAAAACAAAATAAAACTGTAGCTAACATCAGACTTAATGATGATATATTGAGAGTTTTCACTCTTAAATTGGGAAGGAAAGCTTATGCCTGCTATCACTGCTTTTATTCAACACTATGCTGGATGTGTTAGTATTATAATAAATAAGGATTAGAAAGGAAGAAATAAGACTGTTCTCACTATTTACAAATGCCATAATGGTAACATCGGAAATTCAAAAGAATCCACAAATAAACTGCTAGAATTACAAAGTTAATTCAGCAGTCTCTTGATAAAAAGTCAATTTGCAATTGTATATCAACATACTAGCAACAATTAGAAAATGAAAGTTTAAAGAACACCAATTTCAGAAGCATCTAAAAATACATTACCTAGGACTAAAACTAATGCAAGATATAAAATACCTCTACACAGAAAGCTACAAAATATCACTGAATGAAATGAGAGAGGATCTAAATAAAGGCATACCATGTTCATGAAATAGATAATGTTATAAAGATTTCAATTCCCTTTCATTCATCTCTAGCTTCAATGCATTGCTAATCAAAAGCACAACAGGTTGTGCTTTTGTTTTTAGTTTGGTGGCAATTGGATAAAGTGAGGCTAGAATTTAGAAAAATTGATACAAATAGGCAAGCTAATTTTAAAATATGAAATCACAAATTAGAGTCTGAAATGCTCAAAAAAATCTTGAAGAGCAAAGAGGGCTCACATCCAGATGTTAAGACTTATTGTAAAGCTGCAGTAATTAAAACAGTGTGGTAATGGCTCAAGAATAAAAAAAAAAAACTGAAGAAACAAATCAGACAGTCCAGAAACATATCCACATGTGTACAGTCACCTGTTTTATGACAAAAGTGCCATTGCAATGTAGTGAAGAAATGTTGGTATGTTCTATAAATAGTTGAATAAACTGGACATTCTTATAGATAAAAATGAGACTTGTCCCCTACCTCACATCATACATAAAAATCATATTCTATTTCTGATATATTATAGACCTCCATGAGAAATATTTAGCAACAAACCTTCTAGAAGATAACACAGGCAAATATATTCATGAGCCTAGGGTTGGTGAAGATTTCTTAAAGATAACCAAAACAAAACACAAAACCACCTAAGCATAAAAAACAATGAAAGCTTGAATTTTAATAAAATGAAAAACTTCTGTGATCAAAGACACTGTTTAAAGAGAGTACATAAAGAATTCCTCAGACTAATTTTTTAAAACAGGCAAAATTCTTGAACCAGCAATTCACAAAAGAAGATGGGCAAATATCTCATAAACATATGAAAAAGTAATATCATCAGTAAGGAGTGAAAATGCTCGCTGAAACCACAATGAGATATTAATGCACATCCACCAGAATAGCTGAAAATTTTATTTTAATGACCACTCAATTGTTGGCAAGAAGGTAGATCAATTGAAATTCTCATATGTTGCTCGCAAAAACATAAATTGATACATGCATTTTTGAAAGCTGCTTCACTTTCTACTAACATGTCTACTATAGTTGATTAACTTCTGACCCAGCAAATACAATTTTAGTTCTATGTCCAAGATAAGTGGGTACATATGTGCATGACAAATACAAAAGTGTCCATAAAGGTTTATCTACAATAGCAAAATTCTAAAAACAACCATAAACAGTAGGATGAATAAATACAATGATACCTATATAACAGTTTTCTATATGTGATTATAAAACAACTTTATTTAGATATAATTTACGACTCATAAAATTCACCTTTGTAGTGTTCAGTTCAGTGGTTTTTAGTTTGTTCAGAGTTGTGGAGTTATGCCTATTATCTAATTTTATAACATTTTCATTACCACGAAAAGAAGCACTATGCTCATTAGCAGTCACTCCTAACTTCCCCTACATCCCTTAGCAACCATTAATTTATGTTCTGTCTCTGCGGATTTGTCTATTCTAGACATTTCATATACAAAGAATCATATAATACGTAGTATTTTTTGACTGGCTACTTTTATGTAGCATAATGCTTTCACGGTTCATCCAGGAAGTAGCATATATCAGTAATTGATGTTTTTAGTGCTGAAGAATATTCCACTGTATGTGTAGTATAAATATTATTTGTTTATTCATCAGATGATGGATATTTGGGTTGTTTCCACTTTTTGGCTACTAGGAATAATGCTATATGAACATATATGTTCAAGTTTTTGTGTAAGTATTTATTTTCATTTCTCTTGGGTATGAACCTAAGAGTAGAATTGCTGAGTCATTTGGTAACTATGGTTAACATTTTGAGGAACTGCCAAGCTATTTTCCAAAGGGGCTGCACCATTTTACAATCCTATCAGCAGCATATGAGGGTTCCAATTTATCCACCTCCTTAACAACACTTGTTATTTTCTATCTTTTTTTTTTTTTTTTTTTTTTAGCCATCCTAGTTGGTGTGGAGTGATAGATCATTGTGGCTTTGATTTGCATTTCCCTAATGATTAATGATTAATGATGTCGAGCATCTTTTCTTGAACTTATTGGCCATTTGAATATCTTCTTTGGAAAATGTCTTTTCAAATAATTTCCCTATTTTTAAATCGGGTTATTTGTCTTTCTATTATTGAGTTGTAAGAGTTGTAATAAGCCAGGCACGGTGGCTCATGCCTGTAATCCTAGCACTTTGGGAGGCTGAGGTGGGCAGATCATGAGGTCAGGAGACAGGCCATCCTGGCTAACACGGTAAAACCCCATCTCTACTAAAAATACAAAAAATTAGCCGGGCATGGTGGTGGGCACCTGTAATCCCAGCTACTTGGGAGGCTGAGGCAGGAGAATGGCGTGAATCCCGGAGTCAGAGCTTGCAGTGAACCGAGATCTTGCCATTGCACTCCAGCCTGGGCGACAGAGCCAGACTCTGTCTCAAAAAAAAAAAAAAAAAAAAAAAAAAAAAAAGAGTTGTAATCCCATATATATATGATTTAAAAATATTTTCTCACATTCTGTAGGCTGTCACTTTCAGTTTCTTCGTGGAGTTCCTTTGAAGTACTTAGGGTTTTAAATTTTTTTTTTTTTTTTTTTTTTTGAGACAGAGTCTTGCTCTGTCACTGAGGCTGGAGTGCATTGGCACAATCTTGGCTCACTGTTCAAATGATCCTGCCTGCCAAGTTTGAGTGATTCTCCTGCCTCAGGACCTCAGGTATGTGGGATCACAGGTGTGTGCCACCACTCCCAGCTAATTTTTTGTATTTTTAGTAGAGACAGCATTCACCATGTTGGCCAGGCTGGTCTCAAACTCCTGACCTCAAGTGATCTGCCTGCCTCAGCCTCCCAAAGTGCTGGGATTACAGGCATGAGCCACTGTGCACGGCTAGGGTTTTAATTTTGATAAAATTCATTTCATCAATTTTTTTCTAACTCAGTGTTTTCTACTAAGAGTTTTATAATTTTACATTTACATTTAGGTCTCTGTTGCATTTTGAATTAATTGTTCTGTATGGTATGAGTTTGGGGCCCAACTTCATACTTTTGCATATGGGTATCTAGTGGTCTCGAAACTGCTGAAAAGACTGAGCTTTCCTTATTGAGTTGTCTTGGCAACCTTGTTAAAATCAATTGAAGATGGTGTAACGGTTTATTTCTGGATTCCCAATAACTCAATGCCGATACCACACTATTTTTGTCATTGTAGCTTTGTAATAAGTTTTCAAATCAGGAGGTGTTAGCCTCCAAGTAGGTTCCTGTTTTTTAAGATCATTTTGGCAATTTGGAGTCCTTTGCATTTTCTTGTGAGTTTTGTTGTTGTTGTTGTTATTGTTTTTGAGACAGAGTCTTGCTCTGTCGTCCAGGCTGGAGTGCAGTGGCGTGATCTTGGCTAACTGCAGCCTCTGCCTCCTGGGTTCAAGCTATTCTCCTGCCTCAGCCTCCCGAGTAGCTGGAATTAGAGGTGTGCACCACCACACCTGGCTAATTTTTGTGTTTTTAGTAGAGGCAGGATTTCACCAAATTGGCCAGGCTGGTCTTAAAGTCCTGACCTCAGGTGATCCACCTGCCTTGGCCTCCCAAAGTGCTGTTACAGACATGAGCCATCACACCCGGCCTCCTTGTGAGTTTTGAGATAAAGTTATTAATTTCTGCAGAAAAGCTAGCTGGGGTTTGGATAAAAACTATGTTCAATCTGTGAATCAATTTGGTAATATTGCTATTTTAACAATTTTTTTTTGAGACACAGTCTCACTCTGTCACCCAGGCTGGAGTGCAGTGGTACCATCTCAGCTCACTGCAACCTCCGCCTCCTGGGTTCAAGTGATTCTTGTGCCTCAGTCTCCCTAGTAGCTGGGATTACAGGGGTGCGCCACCGTACCTGGCTAATTTTTGTATTCCTAGTGGAGATGGGGTTTCACCATGTTGTTCAGGCTGTTCTCAATCTCCTGACCTCAGGTGATCCGCCCGCCTTGGCCTCCCAAAGTGCTGGGATTACAGGCATGAGCCACCGTGTCCAATCCCTTTCATTTCTTTAAACAATGTTTTGTAGTTTTAGCACTGCACTTCTTTTGTTAAATTTATTTCTAACTATTTATTCCTTTTATGCTATTGTAAATAGAATTGTCTTTCTGAATTCATTTTTAGAAATTTCATTGCTAGTGTATAAAGATACAATTGACTTTATTTATTAATCTTGTATCATGTAATCTTTCTAAATGTATGTATTAGTGCACTTTCACATGCCTTAGGATATTCTATATAAATAATAAGATCATGCCATTGGCAACTATGAATAGTTTTACTTCTTGCTTAGCAAAGTGAATGTCTTTTATTCTTTTCTTCTCTAATTGCTGTGGCTAGAACTTTCAATACAATGTTGAACAGAAGTGGCAAGAGAAGGTATATTTGTCTCATTCCTGACCTTAGTGGGGAAGCATTTAGTCTTTCACCTTTATGAATGGTGGTAACTGTACATTTTGTAGATACTCTAAATCAGGTTTAGGAAATCTATGCCTAGCCATTTGAGTGTTTTTTAACAGAGGAGTGTTGTATCTTATCAAATGCTTTTTTTTTGTATCTATTAAGATGATAATGTGATTTTTATTCTTTATTCTATTGATAGGATGTAACACATTGATTGATTTTTGAATGTTAAGCAAACTTTGCATTCCTGAGTTAAATCTTATTTTGTCATGGCATATAATCATTTTTATATGTAACTAGACTTGCTTTCCTAGTATTTTGTTGAGAACATTTTGCATCTATATTTTTAAGGAATATTGGCCTGTGGTTTTCTTTTCTTGTGATGACTGGTTTGGTATCAGGTTAATACTGGCCTCACAGAACGACTTGAGAAGATTTCCTTTTTTCTTTTTTCTAACTTTTTAAGAGCTTGTAGAGATTGGTATTTTTTTTCTAAACATTTGGTAATTTTTACCAGTGAAGTCACATGGGCCTGAACTTTTCTTTTTGCAAATTATTAATTAAAGCTCTTTGCTTTTTATAGGTCTATTCAGATTTTCTATTTCTCTTTAAGTTAGTTTTAATAATTCGTCTTTCTATCAATTTGTCCATTTCATCTTGTTTATTTAATTTGTTGCCATACAGTGTTTATAATGTATTTTTATAATCTTTTATATTTCTGTAAGATTGTAGTAATGGTCCATTTTTCCTTTATGATTTTTGTAATTTGAACCTTCTATTTGCAGTGTTTTTTGGCACGGGGCAGAGAGGGTCAGTATAGCTAAAAGATTACCAATTGTGTTGATATTTTCAAAGAACCAACTTTTGGTTTTGTTTTTTCTCGATTTTTCTGTTATCTATTTTATTTGTTCCCTCGGCTAATATTTCTTAATTTCTTTCTGCTTGTTTCAGATTTAACTTGCTGCTCTTTTTCTGGTTTCTTAACATGGAAGTTTAGATTACTAATTTGAGGTCTTTCTTCTTTTTAAATATAGATAATTATACATTTCTCTCTGAGTACTGTTTTTACTTCATGACTTACATTTTTGGTATATTTCCTCAATTGTTTCTATTAATTTTAAATGTCATTGTATTATGGTTGGAGAACATAATTTGTATGATTTCAGTCTTTTAAAATGTATTGAGGCTTGTTTTATGGCCTAACACACAGTCTGTCTTGGAAAATTATTCTATGTTCCATTGAGAAAAATGTGAATTTTGCTATTATTAGAGAGTGTTCTACAGAAGCCTGTTAGGTCTGGTTGGCTTACATTGTTCCAGTCTTCCATTTTCTTGTTAGTCTTCTCTTGTTTTGTTCTATCCATTATTTAAAGTGAAATATTGACATTTCCAACTATTATTTTTGAACTGCCTATTTCTTTATTCAATTCTATAACCTTTTACTTCATGTCTTTGGAGCTACGCTGGTAGGTTCATATATGTTTATAATTGTTTAGCCATCTTGATGAATTGTTAACAATAACAATTATTGTTATAAAATGCTCTTTTTGTCTCTAATAGCCATTTTTTTAAATCTTCACTTCTATTTTTCTGATATTAATATAGCCAATCACAGTCTCTTTTGAGTACTAACTGTCTTTAGTTACAACCACCCCAGAGATTTTTACTGTTATTTTAATTTCAATCTCTTTGTTCTTTGAATCTAAAGTATATCTTTTAAAGACTTTAGATTCAATAGTGAGGTTAGATTTTAAAAATCTATTTTGCCAGTCTCTGTATTTTGATTCAAGTGCTTACTCCATCCACATTTAATGTAGTTACTGATAAGGTAGAATTTACAACTGCCATTTTGCTATTTGTGTTCTATATGTCTTACGTGTTTTGTTTCTCAGTCACTGCCTGCTTTTGTATTACTTTCTAGTGTAACATTTTAGTTCCTTTATTGTTTCTTCTATTATTTTGAATTAATTTCGTAGTGGTTGCCATGGAGATTGCAATTGATGTGTTAAAATGATCTGCGTTAGATTAATACTATGTTAATTTTAAGAATGTACCAAAACTTTGCTCCACTGTACCTCCTTCCCTCCCCATTCTTTTGTGCTATTTGTATTTATCATACCAATTATACTTTTATACATCAAAACCCATCAAAAGAGTTCTATGATTATTTTATACAGATATCTTTTAAATCATTCAGGAGAAGAAAAGTGTTATAAACAAAATTACATTTCTATTCTTTGTTTTTTGGCAGTTTGACTATGATTTATCTAGAGATACATCTCTTCATGTTTATTACATTTGGGTTTGTTGAGCTTCCTAGATCTATAGATTAAAGTTTTTCTTCAAATGTGGGAAGTATTTGGCCATTGTTTCTTCAAATAATTTTTCTTTCTTTCTCTTTCCCGCTCTTCCTTCTGCGGTTTTCATTAGGTGCGTTTTGGTACTCTTGAGTGTGTTCCACAGGCTCTGTTCATTTTTCTTAATAAAAAATTCTATTTCTCAGAACTGACAACTTTAATTGTCCTTTCTTTAATTTTGCTGATTCTTCCTCTGCCAGCTCAAATCTGGTCTTGAATTCCTTTGGTAAATTTTTCATTTTAGTTATTTCATTTAGTTATTATAAATTTTTCAGTTTAGTTATTACAAATTTTATCTTTGGTTCTTTTTTTTTTTAAAAAGTAACTTCTATATATCTTTCATATTCTCTATTTGATAAGACACCTTTCTTATGCTTTCCTTAGTTCATTAACCATATTTCCTTTGAGTTTTTGAAAATATTTCTAGTGGCCGATTTAAACGCTTTGCCTAGAAAGCTCAATATCTGGGAACTTCAGGGGCAGTTTCTATTAATTACTTTTTCCCTGCTGTGTATGGGACCTACTTTCCTGTGTCTTTGTATGTCTTACATGTTTTTATTTTTGAAAACTGGACTATTGGTATAATATAATGTGGTAACTTCAGAAATCAGAATTTCTCCCTCCGGCATTTAATGTTGTTACTGCTTATTGTTGTTCTTTTTTGTTTGGTGACTTTCCTGGACTAATTCTGTAAAATTTGTATTTTCTGTTGCATGTAGCCACTGAAGTCTCTGCTTGGTTAGCTTAGTGGTCAGCTAATGATTGGAGGAAGATTTTCTTAAGTGCCTTGAAATAATAAATTTCCCAGATTTTGCCCAGAGGCTCTATGTGTGTTTGTGTTGGAACATGCCTTCAGTGTTCAGGTGTCTTATAAACCTTCCTCAACCTTCACTTCCTACTTGCACAGAGCCTCAAATTGTGCAAGAGATAAAAGAATAGAGCTTTGCCAGGACTTTCTGGGGCATGCATGTGGCCTTCTACATTTCAAGGAATGTGTTGGAGTTTTTTAAAATCCACTATGCATATCTCCTTTTCCAGATTTTCCATTGAAAGTTTTTTGGCAAACCTCTTATTTGGCTAAAATTCCTAGGCAGCTATAATGTCAAACAATTGTCACTGAATGCTTCTGAAAATTGTCTTCTGGATAGAGCTCTCCTTGCTGAGTGAACTCTTGAGTCAGGTAAAAATGACAAGTTTTGTGAAAAGAGCTTTTCCAGGGAGCTGCCAGACAGATCGAATACTGACAACTCACTGAGGAGTATTTGGAACTCCAAACCCTTCTTCCCACTTCAGTGACTGCTAGGGTGGTTTTTACAAACATGATGCAAGTCTGCTGATTTTCAAAGCTACCCTGGATTTGGGTGGGAAGAGGACTATGGTAAAATGTCAAGTTAAAATGCCACAAAACTCACTGTTTTTACCAAAATCCAGTTGTGATTTTAATTAATGCTACTCAGATTGGTGTAAATTTTTTGTTTCTTTCCAGACTTTTGAAAAAGTTAATTGTGACCATTTTTACTAGTGTTCTTTTTGCTTTTATAGAGGTAGACATTTTCGGAGGTCCTTACTCTGTCATTCCACAAGTGCTTCTATTTTGGTGTTTTCTTAAATTGAAACAGCCTATAGTAATAAAAGAATGAACAACTGCTTCGTGCAACAGCATAGATGAATCTCATAGAAACATGTTGAGCCAAGGAAGCCAGGCACAAAAGAGTGCACACTGTGCGGTTTTATTTATGTGAACTTCTAAGATAGTTAAAATGAAAATCAGAACAGTAGTTATCTTTGAGAAGGAGGTATTAACATAAGTTAACATTCTAGAATGTTGGTGATGTTCTATATTTTGACCTGAATGGTGGATGCACAGGTATATTCATTTATTAAAATTATTTGAAAATACACTTTGTGAACTTTGTTGTATGAATGTATATTCTTGTAAAAACAACTTTAAAAACAAATAAAAGTAAATGATTAACCTTGAGGCCCTTCTTTAATTCTTGGATTAATTCCCGTGCATAAGGCCGGGCGCGGTGGCTCAAGCCTGTAATCCCAGCACTTTGGGAGGCCGAGACGGGCGGATCACGAGGTCAGGAGATCGAGACCATCCTGGCTAACATGGTGAAACCCCGTCTCTACTAAAAAGTACAAAAAACTAGCCGGGCGAGGTGGCAGGCGCCTGTAGTCCCAGCTACTCGGGAGGCTGAGGCAGGAGAATGGCGTAAACCCGGGAGGTGGAGCTTGCAGTGAGCTGAGATCCGGCCACTGCACTCCAGCCTGGGCGACAGAGCGAGACTCCGTCTCAAAAAAAAAAAAAAAAAAAAAAAAAAAAAAATTCCCTTGCATAGTTTTGTGCAACGAGAGGAAAGGCTTTGTACTCATAGTACAGAGATTCACACATGTGTCACTGAGAAATAGGAATGATTCGTTTCTAACAGTATTACTACTACTAACAAAAACTTACATGCTTACAATGCTTTATAGTTTTTAAACTTTTCACATATATTATCTTATCATTTGTACAACTCTTGAAGTTGGATTTCAAATGTAATAATTTCCAAATGTGGAGATTCAGATGTAGACAGTCATAAGATTTGTGAGGAAAGAGTCAGGATTGTCTTACTCTAGGATTATTATTATTTTTTTTTTCCACAAATAGCACTTTTTATTTGACACTAACTGAAGTCTGAACTTTAAACAGATTCTTGGACTGGTGGTTCATATCCATCAGCTCGTTCAACTTTAGCACCTGTCTCGTCCCCAGTGGCTTTTCCAGAACTGCTGCCTTCACCATGAAGCTCCATGAGCTTTCCCAATTCAAACTTGGGCTTCTTCAGCATTTTTACTTTTCTAACGAAGACATCATGGAGAGGATAAATAGATTGGCAAGCCTTTTCTATGTCTTTTCCAATGCTGTCTGGAATCAATTTATTGACCACTTCTTACAAGTCATTTGTCTGCACCTCTCGGGTCATGATTTCCATCATCTTCTTCCGGATTTGGCGGACCTGTTGGTGCTGAGCATAAGAGGTCTTCTGTATCTGATTGTTGCGTTTTTTAGTAAAACCAACACAGAACAGACAAAGCGAGTAACCATCGGTAGTCTTGACATCAACATGAGCTTCAATCATTGTCTGCCACTTTTTGACCATGGAACACATTTTGTCATGGGTAAGATCCATGCCATGGAAGTTAGTCAGTCAGTTTTTGGCCTGAACATCTTCAGTAATCAGCTTGAATTTTCTAAATGCAACTTCATCATTCTGCAAATCAGCAAGACTCACTTCAAACACACGACCCTTGAGACCATCAGATGCAATTTTGGTTCCTTGGGTCCTGGTGATGAGCGTCTTTCCAATATTTCTTATATTGAACATAGCAGGTGCTTTCACATCATACCAATCTTTCTTAGAAAATGGATCAACCACTTTCTTCTTAGCTCCCTTTTTGCTGCCTTTCGTAAGGCGCTTGTTCTTGCCAACCGCCATGGTGCTGATCAGAGAGCCGAAAGGCTCTAGGATTATTATGCTTTTCTACCACACTTACTGCCATGTCAGTTTCTTTAGAATATTATTAGTCACCAACTTATCAAAATTTGATAGGTATCCAAGGTTTCAGAATCTCTATTAGGTCATTCATAAAGAACAATATTAATTCTTGATTCTACAGATAATCTTAGGATTTTAGGGATAGAAAGAATTTTGAACTTCCTTTTAATGCTTTCTGTGAGACAGAAGGGTATTTGTCATCCAAATTAAACATATATATTTTTTTCCTTATGAGACAGTGTTATACTCTGTTACCAGGCTGGAGTGCAAGCAGTGTGATCATAGCTTACTGCAGCCTCAGATTCCTGGGCTCAAGCAATCCTCCTGCCTCCACCTTTTGAGATGCTAGGACTACAGGTGCGTGCCACTGCCCAGCTTTTTTGTTTGTTTGTTTGTTTTTTTGGTAGAAATGGAGTCTTGCTATGTTTCCCAGGCTGGTCTCAAACTTCTGGCCTCAAGCAATGCTCCCACCTCAGCCTCCTCAAGTGTTATGATTACAGGTGTAAGCCACCGTGCCTAATCCCAACTTAAGCATGTCTTTTGATGAGATTTCTTAATGCTTATTCACTACAATCTTACCTTACATACTTTTTATGACAAGGAAGTCATTCCATGATAATAATAAGTATTTTTGCAACTTGCTCTTTCCCTGCCTTATATTCAAATGTAGAATGATTGATCACAATTCTATGATTCCTTTCTAGATATTTGAAGATTATTAGATTCTATTCTTAACTTAGTGATCTTTTCTCTACTTCATTTAAGCTTTCCTCCTGTCATTTAGTAAACCTTGACACATTGGTTGAATTTCTCCTTTTCGGAAGAGATCTTTGCCTTGTCATTTCATCTACATTACAAGGATTTCTCCTGAAAAACAGTACCCTGATTAAGACCTGGTCAGTGGTCAATGTAGAGGTTTCTGTTTGTTTGTTTATTTCTGATACATCATGACACTAGATAATATTCTGCTTTCTTACATAAATTTATGACATCTATTTCTTTTAAGTGATTTAATCTGCTTTTGCCCCTATTAAAGGTAATCAGATTTGTGAAGATGACTTAGAATTTAATCATGTTTTCTTAAGTAATGGGCATTCCAACTTTGCATCTTTGGCTAGTTTCAAAGGGATATTCTCAAGATAAATTCTGAGATCACAAATGGGAATAACAAAGCAGGACTCACAAAGCTACTGAGTATTTGTGGATAGATACTAGAAAGCCTTATTTTGTTTTTCAGGCAAATGAAGAATAGCACATAAGTGAGAAATTGCTATTTATAAAGAGAATAAGGGAATTGAGAAATTTATTTATACTTTTGCAAGTAGGTTCTAAATACTTGATGAAACACCACTCTCAAATCCCAAACAAAAAGCAACTTCACCTAGGTTTTATCTGACCTTCATCTTAAGCAAAAGCTTACCTTTCAACCATTTAAAGATTCAAGCCAGGAGGGATCTCTTTTCCAAATACCTCTCTACAGACTGATAGTCCTTTTCCTCTCCGGAGCATGCCTTTTCCATTATATTCACCAAAATATAGTACACACAATCTGAACAATTCCACAACTATATTACTATCCTCTTGGGCAATCTCAGGGACAAACTATAGCTAGATGAGGTAAGTTACTGCTGTATGTTGCTTCATTAGCTCAGTACAGCCTGAAAGCCATAAACCACCTCTCTTAAGCAATCTCAATTCTCCCCTTGAATCCTAACTCGTGACATCACTTTCCTTTCTAGTTCACTCTACTTCCATTCTCAAGCCAAGGGCAAATAAACCTTTCTTTAAAAAACTGTATCTTATAGATGCAGGGTCCTTTTCTGCCTGGATGAGCTTCAGGTTAAAACAGCAATCCTTGTAGCCATTTGAGTGTCCAGCCTATCCAGAGCCATTGGGATTGAAACCACAGATATCTCATGATCAGCCTTCTTTCCTTTATTTTGGAAATGTAAAAATATCCGGAGATCTCCTGAGCTCCACCTTTAGTTACCAGCCCCTTCTGAGCATGTTCTTCTTCTTTTTTTTTTTTTCCCCTCGTGTTCTTGACTGTCTGAATTCAGAGTTTCTTTAAACCCTTATTTCCTCACAGCAACCCTGTGTAACCCCTCACCATGTTCTCTCCTCCCTGTCTCTAAACATACAGAATCAACATCAACAACTTGCCCGAGTGGCCCCCATTTTCTAGCATTCAGGGATCACTATCACTTTGCTATTATCTCTGTACTTTCCCCATTATATTCTCAAATACAATAAAATGACAGCACATTTTACCTCAGTTATATTTTAATCCCTGTCTCTGGATTTAAATCCAATTTGGGCGAATGAGGCAAAGGGTAATTCAGAGGATATCTGATAAGATGCACCACAGCAAAAGAGAATGAGAATGTACTTTAATGCTTACCGATTTTAATATTTTGTTATGAAGTTTTAAACATACACAAAAGTTGAGGGAGAGTATATTAAACCTTTAGGGATTTACCACCTAGCTACTACAATTATTATAATATGCTAAGTTTTTATTTTTATTTTTGTTTTCGAGACAGAGTCTCATTCTGTTGCCCAGGCTGGAGGGCAGTGGCACCATCTCGGTTCACTGCAACCTCTGTCTTCCAGGTTCAAGTGATTGTCCTGCTTCAGCCTCCTGAGCAGCTGGGATTACAGGTGCATGCCACCATGCCCAGCTAATTTTTGTGTTTTTTGCAGAGATGGGGTTTCACCATGTTGGCCAGGCTGGTCTTGAACTCCTGACCCACTTTGGCCTCCCAAATTGCTGGGATTGCAGGCGTGAGACTCCAAGCCTGGCTTGCTTATGTTTATTTTTTAAACAAACATTTTTGGTCACCATATTGTATTAAAATGGTTTTCCCCCAATATCAATCTGCCCTTTATTCTATATACAGTCCTGAAACCAAACTGAAACACAAGGGGAAAAAACAGTGGTGAGGCAGAGGGGAGATAAAGAAAAATGGATTGCATGTAAGTCTTTTAATTCCAGCAGTAGCTCTTTCATATTATTGTTACCACATACGCCAAGTTGCAATGCAAAGTATGATAAATTCCCCTTTGAAACAATGGCTAAAGGGAATTCTAGATTATTGGAGTTTACTTTTCTTTAATCAAACTAGTGTTGTCATAGTTACCCTATGCTGCATTCTTCTGTGAAACCCGTGGACAGAAGATTGGATCAGTTTCAATCTAGGCAGGTTGAGGTCTAAGGATTTCTACTTATGGTGAAGTATTAGCAGCTGCAGCAGCTGTGAGAAGAGGGAAGAAGCTTTCAAAGAACTAAAATAGTACAGTCTGGTTTACCTCACTTCTAGGTAGTTGAACAATTTGGCAAATTTGCAGCTGAACAGTAGTCAGTTACAGCCATGCTTCTAGAGGAAATGAATCAAATGATAGTGCAAAGCTGTGATGAGTGTAGTTGTTTTCATATTTCATTGATTTCCTGATGAAAGAATTCAAAACATATTGTTACAGGGAGCTGAACTGGGTGGCTTGTTAATTAATACCTTAGAGGGGAGAAAAGTGACCTTGATTAAGTTGGTAAAATGTTAGTCTGAAACCAGAGTGTGAAATCAGAGGCGACACATACAAGGTGAGCCTAAGCACAAAGAAACACATAAATTCAGTTTGAGAAACAATCCTTTCCACTACACTTTTCATTTGACAACTTTGTACTAAAACAATGTTTCCACCTTGATGAGAAAACTTTAAAGTTCTTTAGACAAACTGAAATCATTTCCCACGTCAATGGCAAAATCAACAAAGATAGACGAAAATTCAGCTTTCAAAATAACATTAAAAAGATTACGGCCGGGCGCGGTGGCTCACGCCTGTAATTCCAGTACTTTGAGAGGCCGAGGCAGGTGGATCACCTGAGGTTAGGAGTTCGAGACCAGCCTGGCCAACATGGCGAAACCTCATCTATACTAAAAATGCAAAAATTAGCCAGTTGTGGTTGTGGGTGCCTGTAATGTCAGCTACTTGGGAGGCTGAGGCAGGAGAATCACTTGAACCTGGGAGGCGGGGGTTGCAGTGAGCTGAAATCGTGCCACTGCACTCCAGACTGGGTGACAGAACAAGACTCCTTTTCAAACAAAACACCACCACTAACGTTACCAGGAAGGCGAGGAGTGGGTTTTTAAAAAAACGTTTAAGAATAGTTGAAGAGGGCAGGGCGCGATGGCTCAGGCCTGTAATACTGGCACTTTGGGGGGCCGAGGCAGGCGGATCACAAGGTCAGGAGATTGAGACCATCCTGGCTAACACGGTGAAACCCCGTCTCTACTAAAAATACAAAAAAAATTAGCCGGGCGTGGTGGCGGCCGCCTGTAGTCTCAGCTACTCCGGAGGCTGAGGCAGGAGAATGGCGTAAACCTGGGAGGCGGAGCTTGCAGTGAGCCGAGATGGCGCCACTGCACTCCAGCCTGGGCGACAGAGCGAGACTCCGTCACTAAATAAATAAATACATAAATAAATAAATAATAGTTGAAGAGGCTGGGCGCAGTGGCTCATGCCTGTAATCCCAGGACTTTGGGAGGCCGAGGCGAGTGGATCTCGAGGTCAAGAGATCGAGGAACCTGGGCGGCAGAGGTTGCAGTGAGCCGAGATCGCACCACTGCACTCCAGTCTCGCGACAGAGAGAGACTCTGTCCCACCACCCCCTGCCCCCGTAAAAAAAGAATAGTTGAAGAAAAAGAGAAACTTTAAGAAGACATTGTATTTGGTCATAACTCCCTTTCTTTTAGGTAAAGCCACAAAAATAAATAAAAATGTATGTTACTTACTTCTCTTTCCAAAGTGTGGCATTAGTGGTGTACTTTTTAGAAGGAGTCCTCTGTCAATGAAGAAGGTAGTTTTAATTGACTTCCCACTCTCCCTAACAGCAAATGGTTTGGCTTGTGACTAAGTCTGTGATGGAACATCTCCTCTTGGCTAAAACAGTCTACTCAAACCCCTTCTTTAAAATGTCATATATTCAAATAGTTCAAACTTAAAAAAAAAAGTTAAAAGGCACAGTGAAAAGTGTTGCTCTCACTCTGTATACTATTTGCACAACTCTCTTACACACACAACCATGATCACTGTTATTATTTTCTTAAATGTTCTTGCAGAGTTTCTTTACACATACACCAGAAAATATGAATATACAGTCTTATTCCTTCACTTTTTACAAAAAGCAGCATAAAATATACACTATTTTATACACCGCTTTTAATTTTACATTTAACAATACATCTTGAGGCTCAATACTAGGGAGCGTCCTCATTCTTTTTTTAAAAAATATACCACTGTGTAGTACTCCACTCTGTAAATGTACAATAACTTTTTAACCATTCTCCTACTGATGGGCACTTGAGTTATTTCAAATTGTTTCAAACATTTAAAACATGTTTTAAATTTCAAACAATACTGGCATGGATACAGTCACACATTAGTCATTTCACGTGTGGGCAAGTATATCTGTAAGTATAAATTCCTTAGAAGTACAATCCAGCATCAATGGGTATATGCAATTTTGGTTTTAATAAATATTGCAAAATTTCCTTCCATCAGAGTTGTCTAATTTCAGCTGTCCCTAATGTATGAGAGGGTCTGTTTTCCTACGATCAAGCTCTTATACCATTACCAATCTGAAAAAAATGGTATTCCAGTGTAGTTTCAGCGTGTATTTATCTTATTTTAAGTGAACTTGATCATCTATGTATGTTTACATCTATTTATGTTTACAAGTCATTTGCATTCTCTTCTATGACTTGAATATACATATTTTTGCTGATTTTCTTATTATATGATTGGGCTATATTAGTTTCTAGTAGCTCTTTATGAGTTAGAGAGATTAGTATTTGTCTATGATTTGAGTTTCTCAATTTATCGTTTATCTTTTGACTTTGTTCATAGCTTTTTTGTTAAATTTACTATTGTATTTTATGAATTCTGAATTTTAAGTCACAAATATAACTCCCTTCTCCACTGCAATGTTAAAAAGAAATTCTGTGCTTTCTTCTAATATTTATATGCTGTCTGTATTTTATGTATAGATCTTTGATTCATTTGAAATTTATACTGGTTTTACTGGAGTATGCCTCCTCTCAGCATCCATTAAAATCCTTCCTGTCAGATATTATAATTGTATATCTAGAAAATTCAAGAGACTTGACAGAAAAACTCTTTAGCAAAGTACTGGGGCACAAAATTAATATGCAGAAATCAAACAACAAATAGTATGAATATACAATGGAAGAAAGTACCCATCTAAATAGGAAAAAAGACATCTCTTCCCTCAGATAGTCTATTATCATTTTTTAAAATGTTCATCTTTTCCTTACCGATCTGAAATGCTGTCTCCATCATATATTGAATTGAAGAATGCTTTTGGAATTATTTCTGGACTTTCTATAACGTTCTGTTGGTCAATTTGTGTACTGATGAATCAACACCACACTGTTTTAAGTATTTAGATTTTTATAATATGTTTTAATATCAGATAGTGCTAATGCCCTCTCTGCTTCTTTTTCTCAGAGTTTTCCTGATTTATTTTGGTAAATTATTTTTCTTTATAAACTCTATGATGTTTGCCTAGTTTCACAAAAACCCACTGTCAATATTTTTCTTATGGGGCTCATGTTGAAATGATAAATTAGCTGTTAAAGAATTGATATTTTTTGGATGTTAACTCCACTGAAGAGGTACATCTTCCCTTTGTTCAAAATTTCTTGTATTTCTCTCAAAAGTTCCTTACACTTTTGTGTATTTTATTTTGTTTTTCTATGTAAGTGGGTCCTTTCTTCCATTACATATTCGTACTGTTTATTGTTTGAGTTCTGTATATTAATTTTGTGCCTTAATACTTTGCTAAATGGTTTTTTAGTCAAGTCTATTGAGTTTTCTAGGTGTATAATTGTAATATCTGCAGGAAGAATCCTGATGAATGCCATGAGGGAGAAGAAATTGTGCTTTGCAAAGTTTAATGAATGGAGGTTTCTTCTGACAAATCCCAGAAATGGCAAATATGGTTATATTATGGATTCTTTGGTACCCTAGACTAGACCACGTGATGACAGGTGTTCAAAAGGTATAGAGTTATTTTAGGAGGGATACACCTGAATGAGGATTGTATTAAAACAGGAATACTGCATTATTATCTTAACATCAGCCGTCATTCTTGCCATCACATCTCATATATATATATATATATATATATGTGTGTGTATATATATATGTGTGTGTGTGTATATATATATCTCCCTCTCTTTATTTAAAAAAATTAACAAATACAAAACTACCTATTTGTTACTACTCTGTTATTACCAAAAGTTTAAAAAATATCTCTGGGCTGTCTATGTAAGGCTTATTGGAGTTTAACTTTAGTACAGTATGGTAAAAGAAATTCAGCCAGGCACGGTGGCACATGCCTGTAATCCCAGCACTTTGGGAGGCTGAGGTGGGTAGATCACCTGAGGTCAGGAGTTCAAGACCAGCCTGGCCAACATGGCAAAACCTCGTTGCTACTAAAAAATATGAAAAATTAGCGGCTGGGAGCAGTGGCTCACACCTGTAATCCCTGCACTTTGGGAGGCTGAGGCAAGCGGATCACAAGGTCAGGAGGTCGAGACCATCCTGGCTAACACGGTGAAACCCTGTCTCTACTAAAAAAATACAAAAAAAAAAAAAAAAAATGGCCAGGCGTGGTGGTGGGCACCTGTAGTCCCAGATACTCGGGAGGCTGAGGTGGGAGAATGGCGTGAACCCGGGAGGCAGAGCTTGCAGTGAGCCAGGATAGCATCACTGTACTCCAGTCTGGGTGACAGAGTGAGACTCCGTCTCAAAAAAAAAAAAAGAAATTCAGTTGTAGGCAATCAATTATCCATCAATCTTGCAGTACGATTGTGTTTAACTAGCTTGAATGAGTTGCTTTGTGCTTGTGATGGGCACAGCAAATCCTCCTTGCCAAAAGTTTCTAAACCTGCCTCACCTAACAGTGATCTCCTTTGTTGATCTTCAGGGCATGGTGTCTCATCTGTTTAGTTTGGCCTTTTATTTGACTTTTATTGACTTTGTGGCCAAGCCTGTTTTCTTTGTTTGATATGTTAGCTCAAATATGTAGGTGAACTCAACCACTTAATTATGGGCATGTAATTTTAAAAAATGGCACATACTGGATTTGATGAGACATTCTAATTTTTCCTAGTAAGTAGAGAAATAAATGACTTAAATAATATCTTACTATCTTTTGAAGAAGTTGTCCAACTGTCTTTTGCTGTGAGACACAGGCTTCTGTTTGCTGAATTTCTGCCAGTTTTTTTTTTTTTTATATATATACAGTTCTCTACCTTAAATTAGATGGGGACAATGTGTCTTCTTTAAGTGCTTCCTAGAATATTACTACCTTTAAATGCTAGCTTCTGAAAAGCTGCAGCTGTCACCCAAGTCTTAGTACTGAGCTAGACATTGTAATGTGAAATTTAGTATGTTGAAGAATATTTTCATTTGCAGTACATCTCAAGCCATGTTTCTAATTGTTAGAGAAAACATAAGCATGGATATTGGACAGTTGTGTTATATAAAATATGTACAATAGAGAAATGAATGTGTGAATATGTAGATTTGTACTATTGGTACTAAAATTCTGACTTTGCTCTAGTAAATTCAAATTTATTGCCTTGTTTCAGCTATGGTTTTAATATTTTGTCTGTCTTCTACAAAATTCTCTAAAGAAAGCCAAGGCATAAAATGCTTTTAAAATCCCAGATTTTTATATACATTTTAGTTTTCTCCTAGACACTACTTCTGAAATAAAACCAGTGAAACTTCAGATCAGATAACATAAAGAATTGAAATCTTAAGGCACTTATTATTGTCTTTATTGTCTGAGAGATACTGGCAATTGTGAGGCTTCTGTTGGCTCCAAATAGAAATTTCTTCTATAAATGTTCCTGTAGAATGTCTGTTTATGGGCTAGAGACCTTAGGGGAAGTTAGAAAGGGTGTTGTCTTATTTTATGGGCCTTCTTGTTTGCCAACATACTTGAAGTTTCAATATTCAAAAGTCATTCATATAATCTCTTCTTTTATTGATGTGGTTTAAAAAAATTTCAGGTACCTACTTGCAAATGTTTCCCAAGAACATTTCCTTATATCTAGGGTGTGCCATTACATTTGCCCTCTTTCTTCTTCCTTTTTTGGATTATTTTTAAAACATAGTTGTTTTCAAAGGTAATGCATCTTTCAAAGTAAAGAAGACTTCCAGAAGAACAGAGGTAGAGCCGGGCTCAGGTTTCTTCACATGGTCAGCAGCAGGGCAAAGGAGTGCCCTTTCTACTGTTTTATAATTGACAAAGAGAGGAGAACTCTTTCATAAAGAGGGCCCTACTTGTATTCCTGGAAGTCTTTGATTATGTCTTTCTTCTGGTGCAAACTGATATCAAATCACTAAGTAAGAACTTAAAACCATCCTCTACCTTTTGAGTAGTGGGAATGTGGGGTAGCAGGTGTACACAGGAATAGGGCTAAGATTTTTAAAAATATATTTTAGCAGTTTTTAATAAAAATTGTATATAAGATTATTTCCTTCTTCCTTCCTTCCTTTCTTTCTTCCTTCCTTCCTTCCCTCTCCCCTTTCTTTCTTTCTTTTCTTTTCTTTCTTTTCTTTCTTTCTTTCTTTCTTTCTTTCTTTCTTTCTTTCTTTCTTTCTTTCTTTCTTTCTTTCCTTCCTTCCTTCCTTCCTTCCTTCCTTCCTTCCTTCCTTCCTTCCTTCCTTCCTTCTCTCTCTCTCTCTTTCTTTCTTTCTTTCTTTCTTTCTTTCTTTCTTTCTTTCTTTCTTTCTTTCTTTCTTTCTTTCTTCCTTTTCTTTCTTTCTTGACAGGGTTCATTTTGTTGCTCAGGCTACACTGTAGTGACGTGATCATGGCTCACTGCAACCTGGAACTCCTGGGCTCAAGCAACCCTTGCCTCGGCCTCCCAAAGTGCTGTAATTACAAGCGTGAGCCACTGCACCTGGCCTCTTGCATCTTCTGAATTGTTTCTTCCTCGAATTTGTCCTTTCCCTTTTGTACTTAGTGAGATTTGCCTTTTGGTTCAAGGATATTTTTGCACTCTTTGTCCAGTTTTAGCTTAGTGGCAACCATCCTGCTGGGGTGAATTCCCACAGGAACAGTTGTGCCATTAGCCTTCTCCCGCTGCATCTATTCAATGTAGATCATGTATTTCTTCCTCTAAACCCGGACTATTTTGCCAATTTCCTGGCCTTTGTAGTGTCCTTGGACAACCTGTACATTATCATCGTTTTACATGCACATGGATTGAATGTTCCGTTTCTGTCTTAGCTCTCTGGACAGTGGGGAAGACATAATCTTCTTGTGAATGTGGGAAGGCGCATTGAAATGACTTTTCCAGTTCTTGCTCTGGTCACATGTCACAAAGGGACTGGCTTTTGTTTTGGCTACTACTGCTTCTGTGATGGCCACACAAGAGAAGAGAAGATAGGGTTTTCAGAGTATTTTCTCTAGCCAGAATCTCTTGATCTGCTTGACTGTACAGGTGTTCCATTCCAATCTGCACTCAGTCTCTTGCCCGGCCTGCTGAGTTTTTTTTTTTTCCTTTTCAAAATTTGTGTTTCTAATTTTCACACACTTGGAATCCTAGTTAGGCATTTAGCTGTACTCTTTTACACAAAAATTTGATGACATCTGTTTGTTTGTTTTTTGTTTTGTTTTTTGAGACTGAGTCTCGCTCTGTCACCCAGGCTAGAGTGCAGTGGCGCAATCTCAGCTCCCTGCAACCTCTGCCTCCTGGGTTCAAAGGATTCTCCTGCCTCAGTCTCCTGAGTAGCTGGGATTACAGGCATGCACAACCACGTGAGGCTAATTTTTGTATTTTTAGTGAGACGGGGTTTCACCATGTTGGCCAGACTGGTCTCGAACTCCTGACCTCAAGTGATCCACCCGCCTCAGCCTCCTGAAGTGCTGGGATTACAGGCATGAGTCACCGCATACAGCCCCACCCCATCTTTTTTTATTGCTGTTGTTATCGCGTTTTTTTGTTTGTTTGTTTGTTTTCAAAGAGGCGTGTTAAAAGAATGGACTCTGGAGTCAGATAAGTCAGACTTTGAGCATATTACGCATGTGCTGACTTTTTCCACTTCTAAAATTAGTTATGTAACATCTCGTCGGTAAGTGTTTATAATAAGACCAATCACACAGGACCTGCTATGAAAATTCCATACTTGTAAAGTGCTACCCAGAGCCTGACACGTGGTTGGCACTCTATAGGTATGAGTTTCTTTTAAATTTATTTGGGATATTTGCATGCCTATTTATTTTTGTGAAAAGGTTTATGTTTAAAAAATTTAAAAAATATACTTTCATTCATACGTCAAATATTGTTGTGCTCTTCTTTATGCCAGGTACAGGTTTAAGAGCTGAAAATATGTAGTAAATAAAACTTAGAATAGGCCAGGTACAGTGGCTTATGCCTGTAATCCCAGCACTTTGGAAGGTGGAGGCAGGAGAATCACTTGAATCCAGGAGTTCAAGACTAGGCTGGGGAGTACAGTAAGACCCAATCTGCACACACACGCAAAAATTATTTAAAAATTAGCCAGGTGTGGTGACTCATGTCTGTAGTCCCAGCTGCTCAGGAGACTGAGGCAGGAGAATCACTTGAGCCCGGGAGGTTAAGGTGCAGTGAGCCATGGTCAAGCCACTGCACTCCAGCCTGGGTGAAAGAGGGAGACCCTGTCTCGAAGCAAAAAACCAAACAAACAAACCCAAAAAACAAAACGAAAAAACCAATACTATTTAACAAATATTACTTTTATACAAGAATTTATGTTCTTCTGGGGAAGACAAACATTGAACAATATAAACATGTGAAATATATAGTATATCAAATGATGATCACCATTGTAGGAGAACAAGTTGTGCCAGGAGCAGGTAACATTTGAGCAGAGACTTGAAGGAGAGGAGGGAGTGAACCATTTGAATACTTGGTGGAAGAGACAATGGCAAGTACTTTATCCTGAAGCAAAGAGGCAGGTGTGTCTGGGGAGAGTAGGAGATGCAACCAGAAAGATAGCAGAGGCCCCATCATGTGGCACCTTGGAGGCGGTGTAAGGACTTTGGGTGTTACTCTGAATAGAGGGGATTGAGCAGAGGAATGATAATATCTGACTATGGTTTAACCAGAAAGCAGTCTGACTCCTCTGTTGAGAAGATACTGCTAGAAGGACCAGAACAGAAGCAGGGAAGATCAATGAGGAGGTTACTGTAGTGATCCACACAAGTGGTAGTGGTGGCTTGAATCAGAGTTGTGGGTAGCAAAGGAAGCAGTCAGAAGGGGTTGTAATCTGGATATATTTTGCATATAGGGGCTGAAGGATTTTTGTAGGGTGTGAGAAAAAAGAGACAAATAAAATTCTGGATGACTCTAAAGATTTTAGCTTAAGAAACTGGAGTCGTTGGTAAATGAAAGATTAAGACTGGGACATTAACATGTTTGGAAATGAGAATGAGGGACAGATCAGAAGTGTGGATTTAGATATGTTAAGTTTGAGATTAAAATGCTTATTAGACTAAGAAGAGAAAATGTTCATTAGGGTTTTAAGCCACATAAGTAGACTGTGGATACCAGAAGATGGGTATACGTAGCCAAGAGACCCACCAGCACAAGGATTAGGATGAAGAAAAGCTGGAGATGAGGAGGAACTACCTGACTTGCAAATGTATTGCTCATAATGAAACGTAATTTGGGGAATGTATTTTGAGGAAATCTATCTATATTCACCTCACTTCGCAATTCAAACTTTTAGAGAGTGAGACGTTTGCTTCGTTGAAATAACAAATATTGCATATCTATTGGTTAAGAAGCTTAGAACTCCAGAAAACGTCAGAAAACTTCAGGAAATTTCTATGGAAAGTAGACCAAAAAATTATCTCCATATCGAAGAGACTAAAGTCTCTAAAAAAAAAAAAAAAACCAAGCCTTGAACAACGATTAGTAAATTTAGAAATGGCTTACAAATACGTCTAAAGCAGAAAAGTGGGGTAATGAACAACATTGAGAGGTGATGGCCAGTGTTTTCAGTGAGCAGAGCCACATAAGTCATTTAGAAATGGCTTACGTTGGCCAGGCTGGTCTCAAGCTCCTGACCTCAAGTGATCTGCCCACCTTGGCCTCCCGAAGTGCTAGGATTACAGGCTTGAGCTACCGTGTCCAGCCCTCCAGCTCTTATATAAGAAGGAAATCAATGACTATTTATTTGAGCCATTGTTGTTTTCACCTTCACTACAGAGGACAGACTTGAATCCCATGGCCCTTCTAATAGAGGCCAGAGTGCTAAAGTACAGTAGCAATAGTTCTCTATTATCTGTTGATAGAGAAAATACATAATGACAATGAGATATTATAAATGCAAGAAGGTTTTAAGTAAATTTTTATTTAATTAATCACAGCTACATACACTTGAAAAATAATAGTACTTACACAGATGAGATGTATTGCTTGTTCACTCTACTGATGTTGTGTGAACTAGCATGTGGATTTAAGAACTCTTTGCCAACCTCCTTCTCTAATCTACTTTTTGAAGTCCATGGATTCAGGCCTTAGAGTTAAAAATGAGGTTAAGCAGTATGGGAGCCAGCTCTGAAAGTCTTATGCAAATAAAACTTGACATGCCAGTTCAACCATGAAGCTGTTGACTTTAACTAGGTAAGTGAGGAGAGCAAAGACCCAGAGAGTCCGGTATCTGTAGTGGACATTGTGGTCATTTCCCCAACATCACTTTGCTACTTTTCTGCTGCATAACAGCCATTCCACTTGGGTGAGTGTACTGGGTTAAATAGTTCCTCCCCTCAAATTCATATTCACTCAGAACCTGTGAATGTGACCTTGTTTGGAAATAGGGTCTTTGAAGATGTGATCAAGTCAAGAGGAAGTCATGCTGAATTACAGTGGGCCCTAAATGAATCACAAGAAGAGGGAAATTTAGACAGAGACACAGAAGAAAGGCACCATGTAAAGACAGAGGCAGAGATGGGAATTGTTATGCATCAAGCCAAGGAACACCAAGGATTGCCGTCAACAACTGGAAGCTAGAAGAGATGAGGAGGGATTCTTCCCTGAGCCTTCATGGGGAGCATGGCCCAGCCAACACCTAGATTTTGGACTTCTAGGGCTATACAATAATGAGAGTAAATTTCTATTGTTTTGAGCTACTCAGTGTGTGGTACTTTGTTATGGCAACCCTATGGAACCAATATAGTGTGATTGGTCCTGCCCTCAGCTGAAGGCTTGTATGACTGTCAAGATGTCTAACAACCAGTACATGATCCACCCAAGCAGAAGAGGCGTCTGCTGCATTGCTGTAACAGGGTCCAAATGAATGCTTGCTTTGCAGGTATTAACTTTTTAACAGCTGGATAGTAGAGAAGTCAGGGGCATTCCAGGCTGGGATGCTGGTACAGGGAACACTTTAGCGGAGAGAGGGGGGAACTTAGAATACTGGCTACTTATCCTCTGGTACAGAAGCATTTCAATATGTTATATACCTATGGGGTTATATCAGCATGTGCCAGGTACATGCTGAAGTTGGTCCCTACCAATATATCTTTCCTTCTTGCCACTACAAATGACTCAAGAATTACCTAAATTGGACCAGTCAGAATGAAGCTCAGACTTTGATGTTTTTTTGGCCGAAGGAGAACATGCCTTCTCTTGGGAGATGTAAATGAGAAATAACATGATCCCGGTTGCTGCTAGCTAAAGTTTGCAACCTGGAAAGAAAGTAGCCTAAGGGCAGACCTAAAAATCAAAGAATGAAAGAACCGAGAGAATGGCAGCCCAATGGAACTGGAGCTCATCATTTGCACCTAAGTCTCCCATCTTCTGGACTATTACTTATATGAGCCCATAAATTCCCTTTAGTATTCATGCAAATTTGAGTTGGATTTCCTGTTGTTTGTAACTAGAAGAATCCTAACTGATATAGTCCTTGTGATTTTCTTGGTAGATATTTATTGCGTCCTTCTCTTTGAAACATTTTATTTTGATGTCTCCATCTGTGATTATTTTAAAATTACCTTTTACCTTTGTGTTCTGCTAATAAATACATGAGATACCAGCCATACATTAAGCAAATAGGACTTTGCTGAAAGACTAAAATAAGCCAACTGTGTACTAAATCCTTAGACTGCAACTGCAACTCAAAAGCAAACACACACACACACACACACACACACACACACACATCCCTGCAATTTCCCCCACTGAACTCCCTGACATATATAATAAGTGCTAGTTTGCATTATAGATGCAATAGATGGGCAGAACGGTACAAATGAATGGAAGGGGATCTGTAATCTATGGGGATAATAGAAAAATAAAGGAAGGTATTAATTTAAAGAAATGTGGTTTTGTGAATGAAATTTTCTTCTATAACGATAACTTCAAAAATAAATCAAATGATAGTGCAAAGGTCAATTTAAATACAGAGGCTGGCAAAGGAATGGAGATGGAGAGAGATGAATAGAGGCGGCCAGGGGAAAATCCTGAAGTTTAAACTCTTTTTCCTGTATCTCAGTCTTCAAAATACATCTTTCTTTTGCAGTTCTGGGGGCCATTTCAAAAACAGGGTTAAGGAAGGGCAGAGACAAAGTACCAGCGTTCTCTGTGCCTCACTAAAAAAGAAAAATTTGAGTTGACTCAATTGATTTAAGTTATCTTGAATTACTGTTCTTGCATTTGCATACTGAATTTGCAGCTTCTGCTTTGTACTCCTATGGCAGCTGCTGTCTATACATTGTTAACAATAAATATTTAAAAATGCAATTCCAGATTTAGCCAGCATTTCAGTTACTTTCAACTGATTTTGAAATTAGTATATTGCTTTCAATAATAAGGAAAAATGATTTTAGAAACAAAACTGTAAAAATGATAAACTATCTTTTCCTAGTACCCAATTCATATTAAATTGGTGTCTGAAGACTACCAAACTGAGATTTTATCAATACATGCAGTACCACACATTTCTTATTTTAGTTGCTAATTAGTATTCAGGTGTGCAGTGGAATACATAAAATTAAATGCTAATGCTGCTTCATTTGTGATTTAACATGTACAAGTTACTGTATGCCACATTACCCTGTGTATGCACATGTATAATAGTTGTTTTTTTCTTTGCAATCATAGTATCTTCATGTAGTTATTTTATTCAGTCTTCTAAGGCCATTATATGAATAAATCTTTTTGATTTAAAAGATCATTACCTTCTGTAGTTTACAAATGAAAAAAAAATATGTGAGAGTCATTTTTAAAAGGCTTCAATTGAGGACTTAGTTTAATTGACCCAATAGCAAAGAAATTTTAGTTTTTCTCTCCATTTTGTTTCACTTAATTTGTGATTAACAGCTACATAAAATTGTGAGCCACCTAATGGAAGTAGTTTTATAAATATTGCATGCCATTTTATGTTCTTCACTCTGTACTTCCCTTATAAAGTATTTTTATGTTAAAAATTTTCAGAGTTAATGTGTGAGGAAGTAACTAGCTACTTTAGTTAGTTAGATTTCTCTTCCCTGAAGAAAATTACTATAATGGTTACTTTTGCTAAAATGCAATTACTGTCACTGTAACAATCAATCATATTTTTATATAAGAAACTTTAACAACTTTTGAATGCATTAAGAAAAGTAAATGAAAAAGACTCACTCTGAAATAAGACTAGACACCCAAACCACCCCCTGCGACCTGACATTTGATAAGAAAAAAAATCTTAGTTACCTCTTTTGCAGTACATTTTATTGCCTTATCTAAGATCACTGTGAAAGTTAAACTATAGTGATAAGCATGCTTCTCATCATTGAAAAATGCTGTGTATATTCAACAACTATTAGCTATTATTGTTTCTGGTGCACACAGTTTAATCCCAGTTCAACAGAATCCGTAGTCCTCCAGTTTTACAAATTAAACCAAAAGATACCATTTGAAAAGGTTTAATGTTTGTTATACCCCTATAGATGAAAACATCTGTACGTGAAAAATAGAGCTTAGGAAATATGAACTGTATTAGCTCTCAGCTTTAATGAAGAGATCACCAGTTGAGGTCAGCAAAACTTTTTTGTCTCAAAATATTGTGCAGTCATATACCTTATAGACAGTATCTCCCTCCCCCAAAGCATCTATAATAAATATACTAATTATGAAGACAATACTAAATATATTATGAGAGTACTGCTACTCAAAATATTCTACTTCTCATAAAGTATTAGGAATATGGAAATAGATGACTTGATCCATACTATTATTTAATAACACGTGTATTGACATGATGAATACTTTCATAAGTGACATTAATCAAAATATATCAAAGAGTAATATGTTACGATTAAAACACATTATTTTATGAGCTTTTGCACAGAACACAAAATTAATGCCTAGTAGCACAGGCAATCATAGCTCTGTTCTCTCTTCTAGTTCATTGCTGCCCCAGTCTCTACCCCTATATCTGTTTCTTCTCATTTTCCCTAATATATTTAACGGTAACTGCATACAACTAGTTTCTCCTAAACTAGACACATGAGAAATATTTTCATTCCTTCTTCCTCCTAGGCTCTTTCATTCAATCCATTACTTAGTTTCCGTTCTAATCGGAGAAGTCTCTGTAGGCTTTCATTGTCTTCCTTTAGGCCCCTTGTCTACAACCTTCTATAAACCTTCTCTACAACCTCTATAAGGTCTCAGTGTGACCAGTCTCTCTCATCTGTCACAAACCCTTTTCCCTGCTTCCAGAGTTATCTTTCCAAACTCCTTCACATGACATACTGTTCTCATCCCATTCTGTCTGATCTTACCCCCATCAGCTTCCTGGGCACTCCTACCTACTGTCCCCTGTCCTGCCAGTAACCCAGTTAGTCCAAAGAGCTCTGTAGTAGTGGATACTGCTTTTTCTTCCTGGAATACCCTTTTCTAGGCTTCTGATTAGAAAATTACTATTTTTCCATAAATATCTCATCTAAAAAGACTTCTCTGACACCCTCAGGAAAGGTAGATGTTTGCTCTTCTGTGCTGTAATAGTCGTTTGAACATAAGTGGCTTATAGCACTTTCTGTGCTTCTTGAATTTTCCTCCATCACTCTGTGAGCTTATCCAGGGCAAGGACCTGTCTTACTCTTTTTAGTATCCCTAGTTCTTGGCTCAGTGCATGACATAAGGTAGCCCCGCAATACAGAGTGAAGGAAGGAGTGAATGATAAATCCTTTCGTACTTTTAGCTGTGAAATGGCTTCAGTACTATGTTACTTCTGGATTCACCTTCTGTCTGGAAAAAAAATCATTAAGAAAAATAATCATTTAAAGTCATGCTGTAAAAATTAGTTTTTACCAATTTACCTAAAAGTAAAATCCATTACAATTAGAGGCCATTCTTCACTGTTAGAAGCCTCTCCTTTCACATAGACACACACACACATAAGAATATGAGAAAATTCATATAAAAATGTGAGTTGTGAATGACCAATGTGTAACAGCTGCATGCATGATTATTTGTTAATAAAAAATCCCAAACAAAAGCAAACCATTACGGGATATCAGTTGGCCATTAGATTTCTTTTATTTCCCTCAAAGCTAAAGCTGGCTATAAAGAGTTCATCTGGTGGCAATTTTTTGAAAGTATTTTAAATTGGGATAGTAGTAGACCAGTGCTATCTATAGAAAATTGCATTTGGTTCTATTGCCAGTGTGTGTTTGTCTCCTTATATTCCATCTATTATCAGAAAACTAATAAAGGTGCTTCTTTATGCCACTGCCATGCTTTCTAGAAAAGGGAAAATAACATGTCAACATCCTCCCTCTCTCAATTAAAGGAGGCCTTACAATTATTTCCCTTAAAGTACGTGTGAATCAGATACCAGTCATTTTAATTTCACCAGAACCCTCATGTTCTTTAAGGAGTTGCTCTTCCCTCATGCCGGGGGTTTTGATGGAAATGTCAGTCTCAGTGAAGGGCCAGTTGTGGCTGTAGCAATGGGCAGAAGACCCAAGCCTGTGTGATTATGGTCTCTCTTCCTTCTGCCTACAGTGTTTGATGCAAGTGGTGGGCGTATGACCCAGACAGGACAACTTAGAGTCCTTTTGTCAGGAATGTCAGTGTGTGTATCTGTTGGAAGAGAAATGGCTTATTTATTTTTTGCATTTCAAGCTATAAAGATGCACACTTGGGAATACGGGCACTTGGGTTTTCTTCCATGCGAAGAGAGTCCATTTGGCATAGGAAAATGTGAACCTTACACACACTGATAAGCAGAGGCTAGCATAGTTGGGATACTGCCTAACCTTAATGATATGATTTGTACTCCTGAATTGAGGCTATGCCTGAAGCAAGAGTCATCCTTGAATTTCCAGGCATTTGAGCCAATAAATTTTCTCCTTTTTGCTTAAGCAAGCTTGAGTTGGAGGTCTATCACTTGTAGCCGAAATAGTATACATCAAAGAGGAATTATGCTGACAAAAAACAAGTGTTAAGAGTCCTTAAGCGGCCGGGCGTGGCGGCTTAAGCCTGTAATTCCAGCACTTTGGGAGGCCGAGGCGGACGGATCACGAAGTCAGGAGTTCAAGACCATCCTGGCCAACATGGTAAAACCCTGTCTCTACTAAAAATACAAAAATTAGCTGGGCATGGTGGCACATGCCTGTAATCCCAGCTACTTGGGAGGCTGAGGCAGGAGAATTGCTTGAACCGGGACCCAGGAGGCAGAGGTTACAGCAAGCTGAGATCACACCACTGCACTCCAGCCTGGGCTACAGAGCAAGACTCCGTCTGGAAAAAAAAAAAAAAAGAATCCTTAAGCATGACATTTAATGTTAAATAAATGAAAAGTACTCATATTCTGTCACCAACCTCTAAAAGGAATAACTCCCAAATGTGACAATAAAGAGAAGCAGGGGGAAAAGCTTCTGGACGCAAACTCTCCGATCACTCTCAGTGTTTCCCACACTACAGCACTTGAAAGTTCTAGTGAATCATTTTACTTTATATCTTCCTATTTCAAATACTACTTTTAATTGATTCACAGTAAGAGCTCTAACAGAGTATGCTGGCTTTGGACCATGTCAATTTCCTCAAATTCCCTTCCTATGTGGTTTCAGGTTAGGGTTGGCCGTGATAATTATTTGGGCAGGGTTTGGAAGTGGAGGGGAACCATTTTTAGGTTTTGAAGATTGCTGTCAGGCAGGTGCAGTTGCAGTTTGTGTGCAGTGTCACAGATTTGCTGCTGGCAAGGGGCAGCTGCTGGGCCCACAGCTGCTACAACTCCCTTAGACTCCTTCAGATTCTGAGAGTCCTGGGCGCATACAGCTCTATGCTAAAGGATGCTGGCCTATCCCACAAGTCACCATGTCACTGGAACTTGAGGTAATGAGTGATTTGGTGAATGTTTAGTTTCTCCTAAAAGGTTCCCATTTGTCCTTGATCTCTCCTACTTCATACCTATCTTCTCCTCCTGACTGCTGGCCCTTGGGCTCAGCACCAGACCTAGAGGCAACAGACATCCTCAACTGTGTAAGGGCCAATTTCTCTAATAAATGAATTCCTTATTCTCTATCACTCATATTAGGCCTGCTTACCTGATTGAACCCTATCTATGTGGCTTTGGCCAAATTATTTAATCACTTGATGCCTTAGTTTCTTCAGCTGCAAAATAAGGAAGACTGTGTGTCTAGCAGCAGGATTGCTGTTACGGCTCACAAGGAAATAAACATTTGTTTTCTCACTAGGTTATTGTTCATTACTGCAGCCTCAGTATCTAGCACAAAATTGCTACATTGTACATACTCTTTAATATTTTCTAAATTGAAGCATAAATGAGTATGTGCTTAATACATGTTAATCTTTTCTTCTCATTTATTCAAGGAGTTGTGGTAAATTATTGTTCAGACAACATTTAGTCTCTTCTCCCTCAAATGCCTCCATAAAAGAGGTACATTTCCCTATCTCATTGATGTGGATCTTGACCATGTACCTTGCCTTGGCCAACAGGATGTTAGAGAATATGATGTGAGCAAAGTTTTGGCATATGCTTCCATACTAGGATTATTTTTCTTTCTCTTCTGGCTCCACCAAGATAAATATACACCCCAGGTAGTCATACCTCTTCAGCAGTGAAGCAGAGTAGTCCTGGTCCAGTCTGAAGCAAAGACACTTCAGCTAACCTATAGACACATGACAAAGAATCAATGCTTACATTTTTTTGATTTGAGTGTGGGGCAGTTTGTTAAGGAGAAATAGCTATCTGTTACAAAAGGGTTTAATTGTAAAGAGAAAATCCATACCTATAGACTTAGTATGAAAAGAAATCTTGAAACTCAACTGAGTCTATGTGTCTTTGCAAAATAGAGAGATATATTTGAACAATAGTTTAAGACTATCTTTGACCAGATTAATCCTCCACTAATATAGTCTATGTGGGCCAATTATGGTCATTGTCCTAGGATAGCTGTAACAGTCATTCAAAGACCGTAAAACTTGGTAGCCATCCTCAAAGAGTACATGAATACATCCTCAAGAAAAGTGAGTCTCTTCTTTTAAAAAAGTAGTACCTTATCCAAGAGTCCTGCAATAGGCTTATTATAAGTAGGTTCATTATGTTGCTTTTCTTTTGGACATGGAGAAGGAATTCTGTAATACTTAGAGGATGTCACCTCAAAGAAGAAACTCAACTTTGTTTCCTCACCTATAGGATGAGGATAATAACAGTTACCACCCAACAGAGTTGTGAACCTTAAAAAGCATGCATGTAAAGCTCTTAGCACACTGTCTAGCTCATAGTAAGCAGTCAATAGAAGTTGGCCCTTGTTGTGGTCGTTACACTTGTGAGTGACAATATGCTTAGCTAAGAGGCCTGGCTAATTCTGCCACTCTAAGCCATAATACAGCGATAGAGCATTCTAGCCTGGCTCTCTGGTAGAATAGGCAGTCTAACAGCAAGAAAAATTCAGTCACGGGGAAAAATCTAAGCGATCAACAACTTTGTCCTTCCAAAAGGGAAAACAAAGTAGATTGTAGCTTTTCTAAAACAACAATTCTTGTGGAATCTGTTGGATCAGATTTCAGATTTTCCTTCCTTAGGCTAAGAAGGCCAAATACTTCGTTATTTTTGTTGTTCATCTATGAATCGTCTGCACATTTTTAACATTTCCCTTTTTATTTTGTGAAGACAATAGATCCAAGAAGGTCTGATCTGAAGCAACCACAGTGGAACAATACTGGTGTGGCATAGAGTACATATTTTACTATTTTATTATTGGGTTTTATTCCGTCTCACAATCCTTGTCATTTCCCATTCTATCTTCCTCCATTCTAAACCATGGCAATGGTTTGGTTGATGAGCTTGACACTATTCTCAGTCATGGACTGGGCCTTTATTGCATTATTGATATCTCATCCTTGTGGCCCTCATGATTAGTTCCGAGTCAGGCATGTGACCCAACCTGGACCAAGGAGATCCTGAACCAAAGATTTGTCTTTGACTTTTGAAGTCTTTCTTTTCTTGGCTGGTGTGTTTTGAAGATGTCAGGCTTGCAGCTGCTGCAGATGCAGCCGCTCGGGGCAGATTATGGTGTTGAAGGATAAAATCAACACCAAGGAAGGTAAAACGTAGAAAATACAGATAAACTGGTTCATTGGTAAAATCAATGAAGCTGTTAAATCCAGCCTTCCCAGAGAAAACCAACTCCTTAAGCCTTACACATTTCTTTTATTATTTAAGGCAGTTTGAGTTGGGTTTTCTGTCATCTGCAACATAAAGAGTGATGTATTGACATGCCACACCCTTATTTATATGCCTAAACCTGAGGTGATCAATAATGGTGACAAGAATCTTTTTGAGGGGATGGTAAATGAAAGTCCTGCTTTTAGCTGTACATTTTTCACTCTTTCTTTTCCTTCCTTTTGACTTAGGCTGTGTAGCAGAATAGGAATCCCTTAATTATATTTTCAAAACTCTTTCTTAAGAAAATGTGGTGTTAGATGCAAGATGAAAAAAGCAGGACAAAAAACCTACATACATACTCATAAATATAATACAAATATAGTTCTATACAGAATACAATGTCAACTATGTGGACACACAAAGGAAAACATTACCTTTATGTTAAAAAATACTAAATATTTATTAAACAAATGCCTTCCTACCATAGAGTTATTAAGATAGGATGTTGTCCTTCTTAGGCATGAAACACTCCCTATCTAGATAGTCCTTGTGACACTTACGTTACACTCATTTGTTACACAATCATTTCACTTAACAACTAGATTGTGATCAAACATTACAGCACATTAATTCCCTAGTGAGACAAGTTAGAATATAGTGTGCCCTGCTGTTTTGTCACATTTCCTTCTTTTTATTGTAACTTTCTTTTAACATCACCAAATTTGGTGCTTTTTATCAAAATGATTGACTTCTTAAGTGGAAGATTTGTTTGATGGTTAGGCTCCATATCTTGAATCAGAAAGCTTTGCTTAAGATTTACAAGTGCCTGTGAGTGGCATTTTCTCCACTGGCCTTACATAACACACATATTAGGTACAATGTTTCTTATTCCTGAAGCTGTAGTTAAAAAATAAAGGGAAAGTGAAAGAAAAACTTTCCAGTCTTGAAGGTAAATGTGAAATGTCTTATTGATTTTCTATGCACTATCTAAGCGTTACAAGTTTTATTGTTGCTATCGTGATATATACCTTTAAAATAGTTAATTGTCTTTCTGACAAATCAAAAGAAATGAGTTGTTCCGAGTGGAGGGTTAATAAGGCTGACATTAACAAGCATTTCAAAATATCATTGACATGTTTGGTTTGTAAACTCCATGACTAATTTTGTTGTTTTTAACTGTTTTGAGCGTATGTTTATACTTCCAGGAGTATGGAAGTGATGAATTGCTACAGGGGAGAAAAAGTAACAAAGTGGTATAATGCATGTATCTTCCCAATAAGTGACATAATAGCTAGAGTGTTTTTTAAAATTTGACCTATTTTTTTGTCTTTGACCATATATGGCTTTTTAGGGGTATGCCTCTTACTCTGTGGGTAGGGGTGGGGAGGGCATTGTGGTAGGAGAAGGATGGCAAGAGGAGTGGTAAAGAGTGGGGAATTTGCTCTGAGTTGGTTCAACAAGGAGGTGAGGATTCTGTAGCTTTCTCAAAGATGACTTTTAAAACATTGATGATACAATGAAGCCACTGTTATAACATGGGTATCAGACATGAAATTTACATTCATAACTTAAGGTTTTTTCCTGTGTTTTAGTGGGATAAACTCAAGGTCACTATTTGAATTGAAGTATACATCTAATCCATAGTAAAATGAAACAATTAACTGCAGGATGACACATTATTTTGATTCAACCTGGATGTTAAGTCATGTGTCTTGGCACATTGAATCCTACAAGTGAGCATTTCTTTTTCTATGAAGATATTTGTAGTAATATACTCAATTATAGATAAGATGCTAGACAATTTTTTTAAAAAAATTTCTTCTTCCTTGCCAAAGATTCACAGCAGAAGCTCAATAGATGCTGCATGCATGAAGAATGCTTATTGAATACCCACTGAATTTACTATGGTATTTGAAACAGTATATGCTTACCAAGGTTAGATTTGGTTCTTTCCTGATATAAGTATTTTATTCCACTTGTTCTGAGCTTATATTATGTAAAACACACACACACACAACCACACACATCTTTAGGCACTTTACATATCTACAGGAAACATTTTACATATGGCTTTTTTTCTCCACTCAATGTTAGGTTTAACAGTTGTTTTTAGATGTTAACAGACAAATTAAAAATTCAAAAATTTAACTGTGGTTGGTGTTGGAGAATACTTTTAATATATGTGCATTTAAAGTAAATATTAAGCATTAAAATCATCTTGAAAAATATGAAATCTATCATTATTTTCCATAAATTTGAAACATTGCCAGAACTTTAGCTCATTTTCTATATTCACAATTAAATACGTTTAAGACTTCTAAGGTGCCTGGACAGATTTTATACTAGTAACTTTTTGGACCTTTTAAGATTGCAAAATCTTTTTCTTTTTCTTTTTTTCTTTTGAAGAGACGGGGATCTCTTTTTTTTTTTTTTTTTTTTTTTTTTTGCCAAAGCTGGAGTACAGTGCTGTGATCATAGCTCATTTGCAGCCTCAAACTCCTGGGCTCAAGAAATCCACCTGCCTCAGCCTCCTGAGTAGCTGGGACTGCAGGCGTGCACAACTATGTCCAGCTAATTAAACAAAGAAATGTTTTAGAGGTGGAACCTTACTGTATTGCCCAGGCTGGTCTTGAACTCCTGGTCTCAAGCGATCCTCCCACCTCAGCCTCTCAGAGTCCTGACACTGACAGTATATTATTGTACAATTTAATAGTATATTATATAATTATAGAACATGGATTCTGGGACCCTAACCATAACTTTGTTTAGGATATTTAACCTTTCTTCCTTAGTTTCCTCATTGGTACAATGGGAATAATTGTATACTTGATTATAAGGTTGTTCCCAGGATTAAACTGATAAATGCAAACCACTTAGAAATGTATCTGGCATAGAGGATGCTTGATAAATGTTAGCAATTTTTATTATTGTTGATGATTTTTTTTACCCTCTCAATGGTTGATTTAAAATAATCCTAGTTAATGATGCTACTTTATTGTGTTTTAATTCACAATATGTCACACCAAATAGACATTAAGAGTCTCAAGCCATATATATTCCATTTAAATGAAAATTTCAGAATATCTAATCAATACTTTCAATAACATTTTCTATAGCCTTATGTAAAGAAGACAGCTAATTAGTTAAGATGAAATTTCCTTCATCGATGTCACTAATATTCTGATGAACTCAAAATAAAGTAATTAATATACATGTTACAGAAAGCATATAATTCTAACATAATAACTTTCTCATTCCTAGGGTGCTTATGATGTTTAATTAGTTAACATTTGAAAAGTGCTTTGTGGATTAAAAGTGCTACGTAAGTGATAAGTCTTCATTGTTAGTAACAAAAGATCAAGTTTGAAAGAGCACATCAAGCGTATTGTACAAAAATTGTATTTTATTGTAATTTTTCTCTTCAACTTTGTTGAAAACTGCCATTAAAGTTTATTCTCCTAAGAGATAAAAGCAGAGCACTTTTTTTTTTTTTTTTTTGAGACAGAGTCTCTCTCTGTTGCCCAGGCTGGAGTGCAGTGGTGCGATATCCACTCCCTGCAACCTCCGCCTCCTGGGTCCAAGTAATTCTCCTGCCTCAGCCACCCCAGTAGCTGGGATTACAGAAGCCTGCCACCATGCCCAGCTAATTTTTGTACTTTTAGTAGAGACAGGGTTTCACCATATTGGCCAGGCTGGTCTAGAACTCCTGACCTCAGGTGATCCTTCTGCCTCGGTCTCCCAAAGTGCTGGGATTACAAGCGTGAGCCACCACTCCTGGCCAAAAGCAGATTACTCTCACTGGAAATATCAGTGCAGTTGCCCCAGTGAAAAATGATGGAACTTTGATTAAGCCATCTAAAACAAATGCCTTCATTTTCATTGTCAGTGAAGTAAATATATTCATCCTTAACCCCAAGCTACTTAATGCAGACATGAAAATAAATACTCCTGTATTTATGTAATGGTATCTTTGAGCTCTTTGCAGGATGGTACTATTAAATATGTATTTATAACTGTTATGATTATTGCTCAGTGGCACGACATTCCCAGTGTACTGGGTGCAGGGTGGTGAAGCAGAGAAAGTCTCTGCCCACACAACGATTGCAGGGCCAGGCAATCCTCTTGCCATCATCCTTTATTCTCCCAGAAATAAGAAAATTAGAAGAGCACAGCAAGCTGGAGAGAATCCCTTAGAGACCATTGAGCCCAACCTTTCAGTCCTCAGACACGAGTAAAATCCACTTTGGAAAGAAAACTGTAATTGTATTTAAGTGAGTGAACTGTAAGGTATGCAGATGACATTGCAATATAACTTTAAAAAAAATTCTGCATAGCCTGTGTGTGTGTGTGTGTGTGTGTGTGTGTGTGTGTGTGTGTGTAAATGCCTGCTGCCTTGGCCATTCCTTTAACTGGGTGGCAGACCTACTTTACCAACTCTGTTCTCATTCCATTTGTGGTCTTTGATGGATTGTGGAATGCAGTGATGTTGGTCAGATAAGAATCCCAAATGATCTCTTCTTTCTGAAGAGCTAATGGCAAACAATAATGAAAAGTTATTTAGGTTTTTTTTTTTTTTCCAGCTGGCATTAGCTTTTCAGGGGTTCTGAGGAGGTCTTATGGACTCATTAGACTGTCATTGTCACACTTTTTCCCAACCCAATTTCTTACCCAGTCTCCAGCTGTTGGTTTCTGACATCACACCCTGGAGGTCCATTCCTTTAGCTCAATGGTACTCAACTGGAGAACCATTTACGAGACATTTGGAAATAAAAGGAAACATTTTGGATTACTACAGTCAGTTGGGGTGGGGGACAGGGACAATGAAGAATATCTTGCAGGAGGAGTCAGTTACGCATGAGCAGTCAGTTACACAGAACGACCCATCCCATCCCGAGCGTCAATGTGGGTCAATGTTACATATGGTGAGAAGTACTGATAGAGTCTAGCTTAAGGCTTTGGTTTAATTTTAACGTGTAAATACCAGAATTGTCATTGTCACTCAGAATTTACCCTAAGTTGCAGATTCTTTCCGTACAACTAGTTTTGATATGTAGACTGGTAAGAGGTGGTGAAAAGAGCACATATATCTGAATTTCCCCGAGACGACGTTCTTATGGGGGCAAAGAAGATGGGGAGGGAAGAATCTGTGGCAGGCACTGCTGGTTGGCCAAACCATAGCAATTTCCAATCCCCCTTCTCTCTTGTCTCCTTTCACTAGGAAGACTGGAAAAGACAATGTACTGCCTCAGCTTTCCTTTTAGATGGGTGGCCATGTAACAGAATGCTGACCAGTGATACATGAGTAATAGCCTACTTGGGGTGGAAATAGAGGTTTCTGGTAAAGTACTGCTTTCCTGATAAAAGGAATGGCTGGTGTTTTCCCTTTACTTTCTTTCTGTCCTGACTATGGATGTGATGTCCAGAGCCACCATTCAAACATAGGATAAAAATTATGCAGAGGAAAAGCCAATACATTGAGTATGATGAAAGGACAGAATAGACAGCGCCTGGGTCCCCAGGTATACTTGAGCAGCTGAGCTAATCCTGGCAACTGCTACCCTTAATCTTGCTATGTAAGAAGAAGAAACTATTCATTTGAAACATGTAGCTAGTCTTTCTATTTCTTGAAGCTGAACACATTCCTAACAGTACAGAATTGGAGGAAGAAACTGTATATAGGCATAATTTTGTATATATCTACACATATCCGCTTTCCAGAATATTCTGTCAATCAAGATCACCCTACTCAGCTCCTTGAAAAGTAGCCAAACCTGACAAGGTTCTCATTAAACTAATTTCAACATTTATTGAGGATCTACTACTTGAAAGGCAATATAGCAAACATAAAAATCATAAGATATAGTCCCTATCTCAGTGAGCTTTAATTTTGAGGCAAATAAGAGATATAAATAATTTTACTAAATATTTTGATCCAATCTACTTTAGAACCCTTAATATCATCAATTTGAAAAACACAGAACATGGTTTGAAAGTGTGAGAGACTAGAGACAAGGAGGCCAGGCAGGAAGTTTCTGTTGTTATTTAGGCGATGGCGTGTCTACAACACAGTCTGGCTCAAGAGGTGCCATCGCACGGTGGCTGAACACATGATATGAGGCAGAACTTCTGAGTTATCAAGGATACTCTCCTTTTGTATTAGTCCATGTTCACACTGCTATAAGATACTACCTGAGACTGGGTAATTTATAATCAAAAGAGGTTTAATTGACTCATAGTTCTTCCTGGCTGGGGAGGCCTCAGGAAACTTGCAATCATGGCAGCAGGCACAAGGGAAGCAGGCACCCTCTTCTCAAGGCAGTAGGAAGTGGAAAGGCAGAGCTACCAAACACTTTTAAACCATCAGTTCTTGTGAGAACTCACTGCCATGAGAACAGCACGGGGAAATCATCCCCATGATCCAATCACCTTCTACCAGATCCCTCCCTTGACATGTGAGGATTACAATTCAAGATGAGATTTGGGTTGGGACATGGAGCCAAACCATGGCACCTTTTTATTTGAACAATTGACCTTTCAACTGTTTTCTCCCATTTTCATGATCTTGTTTGCTGAAATCACCCATTTTCAGGTCAAAAATTGATTAAGCAAGCAAACAAACAAAAATTAAGCATCCTTAGTGTGCTTAGTAGGAAGAAGGGTTGCTTACCGGGCAAGAGTGCAGACTTGGCAGGGCGTGGTAGCTCATGCCTATAATCCCAGCACTTTGGAAGGCTGAGGCAGGTTGATCACCTGAGGTCGGAAGTTCGAAGCCAGCCTGGCCAACATGGTGAAACCCTGCTTCTACTAAAAACACAAAAATTGGCTGGGTGTGGTGGCATGTGCCTGTAATCCCAACTACTTGGGAGATTGAGGCAGGAGAATTGCTTGAACCTGAGAGGTGGAGGTTTCAGTGAGCCAAGATCGAGCCATTACACTCCAGCCTGGGTGATAGAGCAAGACTCTATTTAAAAAAAAAAAAAAAAGTGCAGACTCTGGCTTCGAATTCTGACTTTTCTACTTATAAAGTGAATTTGTACTTTGGCAAGTTACCGAACATCTTTGTACCTTGGTTCTATCATTTAAAAAACGTTGATAAAATTAATCCCTACTTCATAGTGTTGTTGATGTGACTAAATGCAATAATACTCATATAGGTTAAATGGGTAGTAGAACAGTTCTGGGCATATGGTAAGTGCTCAACAAATATTTGCATTGTGTATACAGGATTGGATGAGGTCATAAGAAATGCAAGAGGAATGCGAAGAGTGTTGGGGCATTGGGGCCATAATCCTCCCACTTAGGAGTTTAGTGTTATTGGGGAAAGGGCATGAAGGAGTGATCAATTTGTTGAAGTCCCCTGGAAGAAGGGGCAGAATTGAGCTAGGTCTAATCGTAGCTGCTCTAACATACAGTATCTGATCCTGTATGTTCTTCAAGCCAGGCTTTCTACATAATGATTTTTAATGCTCCCACACACATCCCTGCAAAACTTGTCCACCACATGAAGCTAACAGTGGAGCTGCTATGAGGGCTGAGTAATTCTCCCAAGGCAGCTCTGAGGTGAGCTTTGGACACAGACCCTCTGAAGAAGGCAGAGTAGGTGCCATCTTGTTCTTGGGACTGGGGAAAGGATATATGAATGGGTGTATTTTTCAAATTGTTCAAAAAAATGTAGATAGCTATATATGATAGAACATGATTTAAAAAAGAGGAAATTTTAGGGTACAATTAAAGAAACAAGAATTGGAAAAGAAGATTCAGGATGGTTTAGGAGTACTTAAGGAGAATTTGCTGGACCCTGTTAAACTGGAAGGAGAAAATTGAGCTAATTCAATTTTAAGCTAACAGAGAATTGATCAAGATACTTTATATGAATGGTTGGCCTTTGTCTTTATTTTTCTTCTCTTAACAGTGGCAATTGTTTTTTTCATCAACAGTTTTTATCGTTTTATATAAATGCATTGTTAATGTCACTGTTCAGGAACGCATATAATCCAACATCGATTTGTTAATGTATGAGTTTTCTGAGATTGGATTACATCATTACGCCCACATAAATATGTAAACTTCATGCTGCATTTATTTAACACAACAAAACCCAGTTACTAAAACATCTTTTATTCCTTTCACTTTTCACCACATGATATTGTTTAGAAGAGTGTTTTGGTTCCAAGCACATAAGACGTTTTTTAAATAAATGAGAATGTGTTTTTCTTGTGAGAATGTAGGTTATCTATTGGGACCATTAGAAAAGCCACTCTTTGGAGATGAAAGCTCTAATTTGAACAGGGCTCTGCAGGAACAGTAACTTGTTGGAGGTGGGTGCAGGATATCTTTAAGTGTTCAAATAGCCAACGGTAGAGAAGTCCCTTCTTTGTATTTTCTCCTTTCTTTTGTCATCACAAACATGTTTGAGGCCATAAACAGATCCCATTGACTCAGCCACGGGTAGGGGAGTTTGAACCTGTGACAGTCACCCTACCTGTTTCCACCACCTACATTTGTGAGTGCACATTCCAGGGCAGAGGAGAGAACACAAGGGAGGGAAAGCTGACTAATCACCCATTCAGAGATGAAGCCATGTGGCCACAGAACTTCATTCTTTCTCTCTGGAAAGGCATAAAGGTGTGCTTCTTTTCAACTTTGCATCTGCCTTTAGCTATTTGAAGCCAGAGAGGTTAGATATTATAGGACAGAGAAAAGTGTTCATGAAGAATGGTGCCAATACATTGTCACTGGTGTATCAGAGAAATTATTTTACCATGAATTGAGAAAGGATCATTGAAACCAATTGTTCTTTTTAAAATGTTTGTCATTTATAATAAAATTTGGGATTGACTTTTTTTTTTTTTTTTTTTTTTGGTCACAGCAAAGATGTGGAAAAGAAGAATTTCTGACAACAAAAAGGCTATTAGGCCGACTTTTAATTCTACAGGGGTTGGTTTGTTTGTAAAATTCACAAACATGTTAATATTAATTCAGTTGGTGGCAAAATTGTTGAAATGGAAAACAAAAAGAATAATAAAACTAAAATAGTAGTTTTGTGTGGTAAAGAAAAATATAGCTAAGAAACATACAGGTAATCAGTATGCCTTAGTTTTATAATTAGCAATTTATCCTTCGATGTGCTTTAAAATACCTATAAATGGTTAGGACTGTTCTAGAAAGAAAGAAAGAAAGGAAGAAAGAAAGAAAGAAGAGATTAACTCTGTCTTCCATTTTGATGTTATATAACGAAGATCCTTAAATTACTTTTATTCAAAAATCAAATAAAAATATGTGAAGCTTGATTTGCTAATGGACACACACACACACACAGAATTGGCCCTCAGTATCGGCAGTTTCTGCAATTAACTGAGGATTAAAATATTTTTGAAAAACAATAAAAATAATAAGACAATAAAAAATAACACAAATAATAATACAGTATAATGACTATTATAACACTTATGTAGCGTTTACATTGCGTTATGCTTTATAGGTAATCTAGAGATGATTTAAAGTATATGGGAGGATATATGTAGGTTACATGCAAACACTATATCACTTTATGTAAAGAATTTAAGCATCAGAGGGTTTAGATATCTTTGTGGGTCTTGAAACCAATCCCCCGGGGATACTAGGGATAACTGTGTGTGTGTATGTTTATATTTCTCTCTCGCTAGAGATATATAGAGAACTATATATATACAGAGAGAAAGAGAGAAACAGAAGGAGAATGCTGCTAGTTTTTGTCTTTTTCTTCTTTCTTTGAATTGACCTCATCCATAATGAAAATTGGTGATTATGATGCTCAACCTAACTCCTCTATTTAAATCAATTTATATCTAGGTTTGCATTTAAAAGGGAGGAATGAATGATTAAATTCCTTTATTTTTAGGAATCAGGAATCATTGAAATTAAAAAGACGTTTATACCATGGTACTCACATCCATCGCCAGTTTTATGACTATTCCCCATGGTTCTCCAGGTACTTTGCTCCAGCTCACTGTGAATTATTTGAGTGATTGGGTTTCCCATAATTGACATAATAAAATATTTTATGATGGAGTGGGGGAAGACGTCTCAGCTGCTGGGCCTTAACTGATATGGGAACATTTGAGTGTAGGTGAAGGTTTCTCTGCTGTGCAGAGATGAAAAGCTTTTTGATATCAGCATTGAAGGAAATTTGAGTGTTAAAAATGCACATGGTACTATGCAAAAGTATTCTAGGAGAATCAATGAGACACGGTCGTCTCCAGGTACATGAGGCTCATAATCTAAAAGTAGAGCCTGCCCATCTCCAGATCACTCTCAGAAGCAGTCAGTGCCTGGCTCGACTATGTCTGGAGGGCCTGGGTCATTATATTTGTGGCCCTGCCATCCAGCTGACTTGCAGAGAAGGTAGATATTTTCATGCTTAAATCTAGTCATTATTTTTCTATTAGATGAATTTACTGTTAAACAGAAAGGTGTTCCCTAAAGCACTGCTTGTTATTACATCTCTCTTACTAGATGTTTATAAGTCAGAAAATGAGGGAGGCTGAGGCAGGAGAATGGCGTAAACCTGGGAGGCGGAGCTTGCAGTGAGCTGAGATCCGGCCACTGCACTCAAGCCCGGGCTACAGAGCGAGACTCCGTCTCAAAAAAAAAAAAAAAAAAAAAAAAAAAAAAAAAAAAAAGTCAGAAAATGATTTTTTTAAAAATAAACTTTTATATTAAGTAGCTGCTCAGCTTCTATGCAATTGTTTTATAACTGTAGACTAATATGTATACAGCCACAATAGCTACAACAGGAATACAAATCCTCAATACTAAAATTATTTCTACAGAGTACTCATTTTATGATGTTTTACTACTCAAATCGATTTTAAGGGGAATTTTCTTCCCCTTACATTGATGATACTTTACTGGATACCCTTGGACCACTGAGTTTAGCACATGTGGTTTGTTATTTGAGGGACATGCAAAGTTCTTCCCACGTTGCCCTCCCACTTCCAGTGTTACCTTACTGCCTACAATTTGCACAAACAATGCTGAATGTCATGAAACTGCAACCATGAAACTGCTGCCATCTTGAGCATCTATACCTTACTTTAAAATTATTTATCAGATTCGGTTTGGACACCTGGAGGTGGGAGAGAGGACGAGTGTATTTTTTAGGGGAAAGAGATGAGAAAAATGAAGAATATCTATGGTCATGGGAGCTATCCCAGATAGAAATACACAATTCAGCAATTAAGGCAGCCCTTGATACCCTGGCAGTGGTAGGAAGGTGGCAAAGAGTACACTTTTTTTTAAAGGAAAAATATGCAGGAAAAAGCTTTGAAAGACTACACAACATTATCTATTTCACACTTTTGACCAGGGAAGGCCATATCTAGACACCACACTGAAAAAAGATTTGCCAATTTATGGCTTTGAAAGAAGTAAATAAACAGGTAATTCATGCAAACATATTCTAGCCACCAAATGAATTTTGAAAGCCCGAGAAGTTTAGAAATACTTCGAATAAAATGTATTTAAAATATTTTAAAATACATTTTATTCTAAGTCTATTGGGGACTGAAAAAAGGTGTGTAAGGATAGTATGCTAAAATAATATTATAAAATAGTGAGTTCTAGTACTTGAGAATTGAGGTGGGCTGCAATACTTACAAAACTCCACAGAGGAGGACATGGAAGAGACTTGAGGAATTCGTAGGACTTAGCTTGATAAGCGGAGAAGGATGGGGTTGATATTCCAAAAGGCAAGAAAAGCATGAGCAAAGAGAAGAAAATGGGTTTTTCATGGCATGTTTTGTGGGAAAATATATGGCATTGGCTTAGCAGTTTTCAGGGGAAGAAGCAGACAGTAAACTGATATTAGAAGCTAAAAGATAGCACTCCATGTTACACTGTAGTAAATGGTTTGGTAAAAGTATCACCTCTTATATTTTGGGAGGCAGATGACATCCCTATTGAGCAAATAACTCTAGAGGAAGTGGATGGAAAGAAAGTATCCATGTGTATTGACTCCTATTGGCTGCATTCTGAAAAATATTTTTAAAAGATCAGATCAGGAAAGAATTGGCCACTTAGCAAGCAGAAATGAAAGTAAGAGTCTAGAAATTTGGGGCTTTGATGGGCTGGCAAAGGACCATTTCTCAGCTCCTATCAGTAGGAAGTAAGATTGAAAAAAATCCCAAAACCAATTAAGAGCCAAGCATTTGGCAAAGATCAGATTAAGGATGTGGCTTTACAATGAAGCTTGATGGCTTTTTGAGGTAACTGTCATTAAATTGAGACAGCAAGGCTCAGGGTGAAAAAGAAAAAGAAACAAAGCACATTTGAGAATTTCATGTAAGAAATAACTTTGAGATGGTTATTTAGCTAATGGAATGAACACGAGTAAAGTAGACCAGAAACATTCTATGCTTTTGAAGGAACCATAAACACTGCAAACTCGTATTAAAAAACAAAAAACAAAAAACAAAAAAAAAACAAAACTTGAATGTTTAAGCAATAAGACAATCTTTAGACTTTCAAGTTGCTCTAACAGGAAGCAGCCTATAAATCTATGCAGTCTGTAAGAAGGAAATACTCCCTAGTGCCCGTTTCAGACGTGGCTAGAGAAGCTGTTGGATAAGGGATAGTGGCTGTGGATAAAATGGTCAACTCCCAAAGAGTGGAATCAGGGTCTGCACAATAAAATCTTCTCCTAGCCCCACCCCTTCCTCATTCCAGCATAGGAGGCCCTCACAGTGCCTGCCCAGCACAATTTTAGAACTGCTTTAACTCATGTCTGCTTTCTCTTCCCAAATGGGAGGTGTTTTTTGATGGTCATTCTGTGATCATTCTACCACTGAATTTCGGGAGTGTGTGTGTGTTGAGGGGCAGACAATTTGTGTCTCTTTTAGTTCATAGTTTGTAAGAACTTGAGGAACCTTAGCTGGACTTGATGGAGCATCCGATCATGACTCAGAGATCCTGGTCTTTGGGCTGGATATGGTGATTAAATGGGGACTGGGATTATTTCTCATGGGGAGGGTGTGATTTTGTTCTGTGTGTAGGAGGAGGGGCTGAAAGAGATATGTGGAGACCAGAAGGGCAGAGACAATTCCATGTGCTCACCAAGTCTGTCTTCGTTTCCACTGGTCATGCAGCAAAATTATATTTCCCAGAATCTCTTGCAGTTGAATGAAACCATCTAACTGAACTCTGACCAGTGGAATGTGGATGGAGGCAGTATAAATCTCTTCTGGGCCAGACTTCTTGTAAATCTGCCACAATATGCCTTTTCCCCATCCTCTGGTTAGATGATGCAAGGTTGGCCTTAACACCACTGTTAAAGAGTGAAGAAACTGGGGTCCCAGAATGAGTGCACAGAGCAGAGTCAAGCACATCACTGACTGTAATCCTTTACTCCTCCCATGCCACCACCAACCTTCGTTGGACTGTGACATAAATAAGAAATACACCATTGTTGTGTTAAGCCACTGAGTTTTGGAGGCTGAGATAACAGTTGGCAAAGCCTGATACGGCCATTGATGCTGCTAGATGATCTTTTACTCCTCCTTGATTTATTCCTTCTCACATTCCCCACAATGGTCTCTTCACAGAGCCGATAGATTCAGGAAAGAAGATGCAGCTAGCCTACACTCAAAGTTAAGGCCCCCATTGATCCCAATCTCCTTACGCTCTCAATATTCTAGTGCCCTAAGAAGTGGTTATGTGTGCTATTTTAATTAGTACCTCTATGTAGATGACTCTAAACATACCTTTCCAGTTTCCAACTCTCTCCTGAATTCTGAACCTAAACTTTCAGCTGGCTACCGAGAATCTTTCCAAAATTAAGTTGAATCTGATTTATAAGTAAGAAATACATTGCTGTAGTCATCATCGTTCCCTCAAAACCTGTGCCTCCTTTTTAAAGCGATGGGATTACAAACTTTCTTGTGATCCAGTTTGAGGTTTGAGAGTCATTTTCAATCCCTCCTACCACCTGACTCTCCATCTTTGCTCTAACGTTAACACCTGACAGTTTTCCTTTGCCATCTCACATTTACTTCTTCTTTCCCCCACTTCATTAATTAGACCCTCCTCATCTCTAGTCCATTAATGGTTTCACCTGACTCTAGTCTCGTCCCTCATCAACTCCACCCTTCTAATCCTTTCAAAATTATATTTTTTAAATTGTGGCTGGATCATGATACTCATTTTCTTTTTCTTTTCTTTTTTCTTTTTTTTTTTTTGATACAGAGTTTCGCTCTTGTTGCCCAGGCTGAAGTGCAATGGCATGATCTTGGCTCACTGCTACCTCCGCCTCTGGGATTCAAACAAATCTCCTGCCTCAGCCTCCTGAGTAGCTGGGATTACAGGTGTCCGCCACCACGCCTGGCTAATTTTTTTTTGTTTGTTTTTAGTAGAGATGGGGTTTTGCCATGCTGGCCAGGCTGGTCTTGAACTCCTGACTTCAGGGGATCAGCCTGCCTTGGCCTCCCAAAGTGCTGAGATTACAGGTGTGAGCCACCACACCTGGCTGACACCCATTTTCTAAGAAGCTTTGATAGCATTTCGCTATCTACAAAATATACCCACATTCCTTAACTCAGCATTTTGAGGTCCTTATTCATTCAGTGTAACCCATCATTTTAGTCCCTTCTTGTATCCTCCAGCCACGCTAGTCTTCTCTGCATTCCTATCTCCACTTTAGCATCCCCTATTTCTACTATAAGTTGCTGACAAAGATTCTCAATTACTGGCCCAGGGACTACCTGAGAATCATTAATGGAACTTAAAAAGTATATTCCCAGGTCACCTCCTCATAGACATTGTGCTTCTCTTAATCTATTTCACATTGTGCAATGCAAACAATCTCTTTTTGTGGGTGGGAATTAGAATAAGAAAAAATTGTAGGAGCTTTAAAAATAATACAAATTCCTAGGTTTTTCGGGGACTACTGAGTCAGAATGCACAGGAGTAGCATTTCCAATATACAACAGGTTTGGGAACTACTGACAGGCAAGCCAAGACTAAAAAAGAATAGAATAAGATACTAAATATGTACTCCAAATAATACTGCCAAGGGAAAGAAAAGGGAAATATTATTATGATATTAGAGAAAATTTCTTCGAGTCAGCATGTTTATTGAAACCTAGATACGCTAGGATCTGGAGTTAGAAAAAGCAAGGTCCCCTTATTCATGTAGGATCTTCATCAACGGGAAGAATGTCAATTAAGGGAAAGTGACATCCTTAAAGTAGGTGCGTTGTTAAAATACACATTAAATTTAAACTGTACTGTGATAAATGTCATATCTAGCAACAAAGAGAGCATATGTGCTCAGAAAAACTACCCTCTCAACAGACAAGAGACAAAAGCACACTGGCAAGTGATTAATGCAGGAAGACATGAGGATGTGAAATGACAAAGGCATTTGTATCCAACTGGCTTCGTAAGCCAACTGGCCATTCTGTCAAGTGGGGAAATGAGAGAGAAAAGAGCCATTAAGGATTCCACTCTCTCTGGCCTAGACCTTATGTTTCTGCCCTGAATGAATAAAGCAAAACAGCAACTGAATAGCTCATAATAACAAATGAACAAACTGATAGTAGCAAGGACTATGACTTGCTAACGACTCTGTGATGAGTCAGCCTCTCTGTTCTGACCTCGACATATGAATGGGAGAATTATATCCATTTGCTTTTGTTCTTGGCTTTAGCAATTGGTAAGTCACTGGATATCATACAGTAAGTAATTTGAGGTAGGATGCAGCCACTATGTGAATGTCATATCTTAAGATATAAGCACATATTTGGATCCAAATGATTTTCTATGACTTTTTTTTTCTCTATAACTATGAGGATAATCATTTCAAGGAATTCCACATCTTGAAAAGGGTTAACAACATAGTGTTTTGAAACCAGATCTGGTCTGTTTTTCAAGCTGTGCTGTATTTAGAGATATATTTAGTTCTGCAGATGTCTTGAGTCTGTCATTGGAATTGGACTTTCCCATCAAAACCAGACACTGCTTCTTGAGGAGTCAGAATTGGATGTTCAGTGCTATTCAGTAGGACCATTTTTATTTTGTCTCCCACTGTGATGCAGCACTGCAGCTAAAGAACTGATACAGTTATTCTTTCTTTCTCTTGTCTGTCCCCAACAAGCCACCTCCCATTGGTTGTGCAGTGCAGGCTATAGGGTTTTTACTTGGCCATTGCCTTGAATAACAAAAGTCTTCAGGAGTTGTGTAATTTAATCTCAAAGTTTTTAAAAAAGTGTAGAAATAGAAATGAAAAATTATGAACAGGAGATTTATTTATAGTCTTTCCAGAGTAGAGTTGTTACAAATGGGGTTGGAGGGATGGGGAAGGGAATGTGATGTAAAAGCGAAAAATGTTTAACATTTGAGATTCTATAACGAGCCTCTAACTAGTCAAGTGATGGAGACTCAAGACCTAAGGAACTCCAGATTATATCTGAGGTTGGATTAAACAAAAATAGGGACCATTCTTTTTTAAACTGAGGACTAAAATTTTAAATGCTCTAGAAATCATGGAGTGTGACAAAAAGCCTGGCATATATCTCATCTGATTGAATAGATTTTAAAAAATGATTCAGGGTAAAATGGTTTTTATTGCTATTGTGTTGTTTTGTCCAATTTTCCCCCTAAAGGTGTGATTTACATAACAAAGTTAGCAAAAAAAATTTCAGGCCTAATTATCACTTTCAAAATAGAACCTGGAAATCAGCCATTGGTAACTGAAGATTGCAGATTGTTTTTTAAAAAGCAAATCTTGAGTTCCGCTCAAATGTTACCCTTAAAACTGGATTGTATTATTTTGCCACATCAAATCAAGTGCCTTTTTGGCATCAAAGAAAGCAGCTCCCAAGCTAATTCATAACTCAAGTGCTGTCAATTTAGGTGATTCTAAAGCTTTAGCTTTTTTAAAGCTAAAATAATAAAAGACAATTGTGCTTATATTGTTTCTAATGACAATTTGCCCAGGTGGTTTTCTACACAGTTTTTTGCAAAGACCAAGACAGTAGTTGAAAACCAAAATACATTCTTTTTCTTCAATCCATGCTTTATTACAGTTACAGTAGAGGAGGTGGTTAAAAGTACAGGCTCTGAGCTCAGCTGCCTAAAGTTATATTCCAGTTCTCTTCTCTTTAATAAGATAATATTTTTCTAAAATATTTGGACAATAACCTGACTTTATTGTGTAGTTTGATTTGTAAATAATAAATATTCTTACAGAGGACAAGAGACTTGCTAATATCTATAGACAAAGGGGGTAGTGGTGATTGAGAAAGTCACATATATAAATAAATATACTATACAACACTGATCCTACTCCACAGGAACTTAGAAGCTTTTGGTAATTTTATCCCCATCACAAACCATTGAGAATCCAACATGCTATAGATTGTACTATGAGTAAGAAATAAACCCTTTGGGTTGAACTATCGAGGTTTGGGGGTTGCCTGCTATAGCAATTGTAGATATTTACCTTCACTAATAAAGTTGGATTCTGAAATTTCCAATAGGACTAATAATATGAGATTTGAAACTGCTGTAAATTCTAGTGTTGTTGGAGGATCCCAAGGAATCCTGCCTCCAGGGCGGAGTCAATAAAAGTCCTTTGTTCACTCTTTGAGATTTTGTTGAACACCTACTGCATAGCATCTGTTTGATGCTGTCTACGTAAGACACCAGGATAAAAAGAACACAGAGTTCTGTCCCGGAGAAGCTCATGGGCTGACAGCAGCAGCAGTGATAAAACACAGCTACCACTTATGGAGTGATTACAACACAGCTCACTTTCCTTATTTTCCTTAATTCCCACAAAATTCTAGGTAAATGCGTATTCCTATGACCATTTTGAAGATGAGGAAAATGGGGCCTAAATAAATGAAGGACCTTGGAGGCATTGGAATATAGTGTGAGCCTTGCTATAATAGAAAAATATGCAAATGAAATATAATGGGATTAAAGCTCATTGAATGCTTACAATACTTATGGTATGTTGAGCATTATGTTACATGCCATATATACATATACACACACACACATATATATACACATATATATGTATGTTTTGCATTTAATCCTAATAATATTACCCTAAAGGTATGTATAATTATCTGCAGTTTACAGAGAAGGAATCAAAGAGGTTAAGGTTCAGTAGGGTTAGACAGGTTAAGTAAATTCCTCTAGATTACTCAGTTTGTAGTCATGGAGTAAGGAATTTCAATGTGTCTTTCTAGCTTCAAAACCCAAGTTCTCTCCACCACATTAAGTGGTTAATGCAAGGTGAGGAAAGGAGAGACAGCTGCAAGAGAAAGGACCAGATCACGGGAAACCTCGTGGGTGGTGAGCAGCCTCCACAAAGTTTCGGCAAAGGAATGTTGGATTCGTGTTTCAGAGAGAGCAATCTGGTGGCAGGTAAGAATGATTCTATCTTTAAAAGTTTTACAAATTACAATTACTTCGCTACTTTCTTTATTGACTTAAAAGTCTTATCAGGACAAAGGCCATGAACGAAACGCTTCATTATCCCTTTCTTATTTGGGGACAGGGTTTCTGCATTTTCCCTTTTCTTCAGAGTTAGGTGACTCATGCTCTTGTCCTACCCAATCTTAACTAGGTTTTATAGAGTGCTCACTACAGACTACACCTCTTACTGTGTGCATTTCTTTCATATTTATATTTTCCCTCGGTATTTACCCCATGGTATTGTCATCTAGATATGACTATGGATGATATTCTCAGTAACGGTGGTAATAGGGTTATCCCTTGTGTTTCATAATAGTGTAGTAAGGGGGAACATACGTTGATTTGATGGAATTACTAATATTTCATTGTTTATCTAGCACTATATTGTACTGATTAAGAGCTAGGACTCAATGCAAGAACTGCCTGGGTAAGAATCCTGCCATGCTACTTACTAGCTGTTAAGCACTTTAAGTTCATTTAGCTAAATACATAATTGGAACATGGTGAGCCACTTGCTATAATAGCGGAATGCAAACAGAAAGTATAACAGGAGATAACTCTAGTTGAATGCTTACAGTGCGAAGAAGATGCTGGGTATTATGCTGCACACTTCACATATATCACCACGTGGAATAAGAACATGGCAGACCTCACAAAGCTACATGCTTTACATATATATTCTTGCACTTGTTGAAGACATGGCAGACATGGAAGGTGAGCATTATTTCTAGATATCTCCTAGGGTTGTTATGAGGGGCAAATGAGTTAATCTATTACTATGTGCTTAGCATGTAGTAAGCTTTCAATCAACGTTAAGTATACCTGATGAATCAAGAAATGATTCAAAGTAAAGCTTGATAGCCTTTGAAACAGAATGATAGAGTAGGAAATGGTCATATTCATATAGGAAAAAGAATCCACAGGGAGAAAACAGAACCATTTTCCAGCTGGCTTATTAGATTAAAGTACAGCAAGCTGACTAGCTGCAAAAATTGTGCTGTGTATCTATGACCACAAGTACAGAAATAGCATCAGTTTTTAGATTTAAACATCCTTGATAATTTATTGAAAAATCTTATAAAGTGGATACTTTAAGCAATTATATGTTCACTGATTAAACCACAGAAACTAAACTTTAATGAAAGAAAATCAGCTTAACTCTTAAGTATACCAACCTAATGGATTCCAAGTCAGAAAATGCTAAATTTAAATTCTATGAAACTGAAAAATAAGCACATGAAATTGCCTGTAAATATCAATTGAATGTCATTTTGATTTCTTAACCAGTTTTATGTATGTAAATAACATCTATTTGCATAAAGAGAATATTAGTTAGATGAAAATGCAATCTTATCCAGAAAAATTTACAGGAAAATAATCTGTAGGGAGAAAAAGGGACAGTGCTCATTAAATCAGATGGAGGTGAAAACATGAGTGCCCTGAGCTCTCCAAGATGACATTCCTCTAATTAAATGTTAGAAGAATAGTCACATTTTCCTCTACTAAATATTAAAATGACCCTTGACAAATCTGAGTGGCCACACTGATGTGTTTCCCATGCTGAGGCATGGTCCAGTGTGGGTTATGTTTAAACTGGCCCTTTTTTCTCTATAACAGTTTGTTAGGTCAAAAATATTTAATAGCAAATCATTCAACCTTCACTCTTCTGAGTATTCACAGCTGTTCAACAAATGATATACTGGTAACTTTATTTTCTTTATTCAATTGGATGTCCATTCAAAGAAGAACTTTCAGAGATGAATCTCAAACTATATTTTCTAGTATAGAGGAAAATTTGGGTTAATTTTCCTATTTCAAATCTTTTTTTCCATGTGATTGAATTTCTACGTTGCTTTTGTGCTTGGAGCTATTTCTCAAATAGAGTCAATTTAGGAAAGGATGGGAGGATGAACCCCTAGGACTTTGGAACTAAATCGCTGGTTATAGGTCGGAAACAGGGTAAATACAGAGATACTTCTATCAGATAGTACTAAAAAATATTAAAAAATAAGAAAGTATCCTGGAGACTCACTACTGAAGGATTTATGTATGTACCAGCCAAGTGACATTTAGGACCCTGTAAAAACCAGAGAGAATTGTTTTACATTGTTTGTTTTTTTGTTTTTCCTTAGCATCAATAGCCATCTGTGAGGAGGTGGTGGTGCAGGGAAGGTTGGTTGTATGAGTCTCTGTGTGTGTGTGTGTGTGTGTGTGTGTGTGTGTGTGTGAAAGAGAGAGAGAGAAAGTGAGAGTAAGAGAAACATACTTGGAGCTAGGGAAAGTCAGGACCATCCTTTGTGAAGGTTTAAGTCTCGATGTGTGTCTGTGAGGTGCTTTTGACACTCAAGGAAGAAGTTCAAGTGGATATTTTAGTTTTTATTGGTTTTTTTTTTAGACAGAGTCTTTCACTGTCACCCAACCTGAAGTGCAGTGGCGTGATCTCAGCTCACTGCAATCTCTGCCTCCCAGGTTCAAGAGATTCTCCTGTCTCAGCCTCCCAGGTAACTGGGATTACAGGCACCTGCCACCATGCCCAGCTAAATTTTTTTGTATTTTTAGTAGAGACAGGGTTTCAGTATGTTGGCCAGGTTGGTCTTGAACTCCTGACCTTGTGATCCCACCTCAGCCTCCCAAAGTGCTGGGATTGATGAAATTTTAATATTTGTTTGGCTTGTTTTATTCCCTTCTGAAATTCCACTAATCCTTTAGAAAAGAAATTTGCCTTTGTGCAATCTAGTGAGTTATTTTTATGGAAGCTAAAAGGTTTGTGCAGCAAAAGGAAAGGATGCCTATTCCATTCCATCCTCTCCTGGGTTCCAGTCACACTCTGAGCTCCACACCAGAGGTCTGGTCCTGAAGGGCAACCCACAAAGAAACCAGCAGGAAGGGAGCCACTTCTGAAGAGGAACAGCAGTAAGAACAGGCTCTGATTGCACCCAGAGGACAGAAAGCACCCTTTTCCTGAAGGAGGAGGTGGGAACCCCAGTGAACTCCCGAGTTCCTTATAAATGCTGCAAGTGCTGGACCTGCTGCAGGTCCTCCCCCATTGCCACATATAATTCTCAGCAGACACCTTACCCCATGTGACATACTTTCCTCCTCTTTGATCTTTCTACACAGCCCTCCATATTTATTTAAAGATAGTATGCATTTTCATGGTAAAAAAATAATGCTTGAGGATGTCACCTGTCAAATATCACCTTCTCAGTGAGACCTTGTCTGGATACCTTATTTGCAATTGTAAACTCTCCCCAAGCAACATTCCTTATCCAACTTCCTTGATATATTGTCTACACAGTGCTTCCTACCATCTCAAAAATATGTTTTGCTTATTGATCTCTTTCTCCAAGTAGAAAGAAAATTCCATGTGGATAGAGATTTTACCTTTTTTACTCACTACTATCTATCACCAGTGCCTACAACAAAATCTTGTGCCTACTGGTCGTTCAATGAATAGCTGAAGAATGTTTATGCAGATGACAAATGAAGGCCCCTCTTCCGCTCTGCCTATGCATGAAGCATCCAGGTGAATCCCATTCTCACATGAATGCTCCTTCTTAAGGGAAAGTTGTAGCCGTCCAATCTAACTGTGGCAGTTTCTTCACAGGCACAGAATTTGCATACTACAGGAGAGTGTAGCACGCTGATTGTTTCCTTTAGAAAACTGTGCCTTATGTCTGCCTCGTGTAACTCAAATACTTATGTTACTTGGTGAAGGCAACACATTAGTACAAGTATTTGAGTTATTCTGGCTTCACCTTGATTGGTCTCAGTCGGGGATGCCACTCCTAGAACCATAGATGGGTTTCTGTTTTTGCTGACTTCCCTGGGGCTTTTTCTGGTGCCATCACCAATGTTGCCTTCATATCATTTTTGTCATCTTCCACATCAATGCTCTTTTCCTCCCAGAGCCAAATCGGTGCTTCTCTGATTCTGATTTTGGGAAACAACTCAAAAATTAAAAACCTCTTGGAAGGGAATGGTCTGGGATCCTATAAGATTCTCCTCCTATTCTGATATTCTTGGGTACTGAGAAAACAGTAAGTACAAACCAGCATGGCCACTCACAGTTCCCTGCTTGTTGGCGGATTTGTATATGGAACTCCATCAAAGGCTTCCACTCTTGCCATGTCATTGCAGCTCTGTCTCTGAACCCTTTGGCCCTCTGCCTCTCACCGCAAACCTTCTGCTTAGAACTATTATTTCTGTTCTATGCTTGATGCTTGAGCTTGATGCTTTGAGTTATCTAGTGCAGGAGTGGGACTTTGAGCCCCATTTGGCCAACGCCTCAAGCTAACCCTGATCATTCTTCTCCTAGATGCCATTACTCTTGGAGCTGGGGAGGTTGAAGCCAAAGGGTTTCTGTTCCAGCCCTTTCATTCCCTACTGAGGATCCCTGATATTAACCAGGGTGGAGTGTGAATGGACAGCGAAGAGCCAAACACTCTAACCCATGTGTGATGGAGCACTGGATCTGCTGATTGCAGAAACACAGTTGACTCCAAGGACATTTAGACAAACATTCTTCAGAGTCTTGATACTCACCCCCTCCATGCTTGCAGTGCTCTAGATCACCAACTTCCAGCAGCTTGAAATCTTTCCTTCTCCAAACAGACCTAGGCTATTGGAGCATCCTCCCAAAGCATATGTACATTCTCTAAGGAACTTTGCATTTTCCTGCTCAGGCAAGCAATGGACTCCTCCTACTGATTAGGGACCTGGGGAAGTTTAGTGGGGTTTCTCCAGGCCAGGGCCATATATGTATTTGGAATAAGACACTACCATGGCTAAGCTCTCCCAACATGGGTTCTCAATCTTGGAACACATGACTTATTCTGGTATCAAGAGCAGCCTTAAGGATAGGAAGGAATGTTATGTGATTCACTCTAACGGCAGCTCCAGGCCAGATGGGGAAGGTGGAGCTGGGCAAGGGACTGCTCACATATCATCTGCATACCTGGAAGTCTTGCCATCATCAGGGCTGTGATGTCAACAATTTTTCATTTTTGTATATAGAAACAAAATAAAAGTCTTTTGCCTGTTTATTAGATTTTAAAATATTTGTGAGCCAATATTTAATGAGCACTTGCTAGATACTCATTGTTGGACTAGGAGATGGAAGCTCTGAAACTTAAAATGAATAAGACCCCTTTCTTGCTTTCCAAAGAGCTTACTGTCTTGTAAGGGTGGGAGTGGGGTAGGGGACAGAGAAATGCAGAAATAATACAAAAGAGTAGAAAAGGGGGGTTATAGCAAGCAACGAGGTGAGGGGCTAAGAATGAAAGTAGTTAGTACAAAATTTCTGGTTTTGAGCATTAGTGTTACAGAACATGCAGCTTTTATTTCTTTTGCAAAAGGAAGAATAAAAATTCTGTGATCTTTTTTATAAGACTATTAAGCTAAACTACTTCCAACAACTTAGATAAATTTGGTTATTCATGAGAATAACACCTTTTTCTAAAAGAAATAAAGTTAATTTTCTACTCTTCTGCAAAGGAGGTCATTAATTATACATTTTAGATTTCATCAATTTCAGTGAAATGAGACTAACATTTTAACTAGATGTCAAGGAAGACATAAGATACTAAGTTAAATATACTGATGACAATAAATGGTTATTAAAAAACACAATTCGGTTACTCATAATTTTCTCACTTGGGTGTCTAATTGAAGGCCTGAGTTTCACATTTAGGCAGTCAAGTCAGTGTATAGCAATCCTGTGAGCTTTAAACAAAAGCTTTTAAACCATTGAGTCATTTCCAGATTAAGGACAGATGGATGGCATTTTTTTTTTGAGTACTTAAAAAAAAAAAAAACAAAAAAACTCAAGCCCAACAAAAACACTAGCATTCACAGCAGTAACCATCTATCTGCAAAAGAATCAACATACCTTTTATTCTGCTCCCACTAGGAACTTGCTATTTTTGAGATAGGAACTTGTCTTGAAAAATTTTAATGCATGCGACCTTGTGTCTTGGTGGTGCTTATTGCCAACACAAAAGAAGGAAGGAAAAGCTTCCTTGGCAAGCTTAGCATGCTTGGTGAGTTTTCCCAGGTTGCTGTTCACTGTTCATCTTCTACCATTTTTCAAAAATTCCCTCTGTTTGGACAGTTCCTTGTGAGGAGAAGCAGCAGTTACACAGCCCTGATGCTCCACGGGGTAGCCAGAGCCATCTTTCATTTTTCACATAGTCTTCTGCTTGCTTGGCCTGGATTCACAAATGGAGAAATTTTTTTTTCCAATTTTTTTTTCTCAAGAAATCCAGTGAAAAATAGTAATAAAATTGAATTGTTTTCATTAAACCAGAGGGGTATGGGAAACATTCACTTTCCAATGAAGATTTCAGTTAATGGTTCTCTAGGATATAGTTTTGGTATTAAAAGGTTTCTTTAAACCTTTGAATTCACACATAAGGAATAAACTTTGAAATGTTCGGACAACTGCATGATGAAAGGTTGATACATGTGGGTGGTGCTTGTTTGACCCAGCTTTCTTGTCCTACAGTCTACCCCTTAAATTCAACAAAGCAGTGAAGATCTTCGATTTTGTTCCTGCATGGAAAACTCAGGCTGTTCATATGTATTTTCCTAGATTTTTATATGTCATGATTTTTATGATTGTTCTGTCTCTGTTAGATTTGTTCTATTGCTGTTAGATTTTGAGTTCTTCAAGAGGTATGGTTACCATCTTCTGTTTCCTGTTTCCCCATACAGAATTTATTCCAGGCCTCCACACATAGTGGCTGTTTAATAGATAATTGTTAACAGACTGACCTTTTTCCTCCTAGTTACTGACTGAAATTGGTTCTTGTTCTGTTTTGTTTTTGTTTTCCTTTTCTTCCCCTTCATATTGCTCTGTGCGAAATCAGTGACCTTAATCTGCAGTGTGGCACATAAGGAAAAGAGATCACTGAGGTTGACACAAATTTGAAATAGCAAAAAGAAATGGGTCACCCAGACTGAAGTCAACAATGTGGAGACTTTAGGAGTAAAAGAATCCTCTGCTTTGTAGGTGACCGCTTACTATTAGTAACTGTCACTTTTTTTGTTTGTTTCCAGCGATTATGGACTTGATTTTCTTCAGCATGGCTTTGAAAGAGCTCTAACAGCAAACTCATCACTTTACAATGCTTATTTACAGTTTTGTCTTCTCTTTTCAATGTGATATATAGGCATTAAACCATAAGATTCCTGTTAAATATGACTGAAGCTGAGGAGATAAATTCCTAGTGTATAAAGGGCCAAGAAAGGACCCTTTTGTATTCTGTTTTTTTTTTTTTTTTTTGAGGCGGAGTCTCGCTCTGTTGCCCAGGCTGGAGTGCAGTGGCGCAATCTCGGCTCACTGCAAGCTCCGCCTCCCGGGTTCACGCCATTCTCCTGCCTCAGCCTCCCGAGTAACTGGGACTAAAGGCGCCTGCCACCTCGTCCGGCTAGTTTTTTGTATTTTTAGTAGAGATGGGGTTTCACCGCGTTAGCTAGGATAGTCTCGATCTCTTGACCTCGTGATCCGCCTGCCTCGGCCTCCCAAAGTGCTGGGATGACAGGCACGAGCCACCGTGCCTGGCCTTGTATTCTTTAAAAAGAAGAATGAATGACAATGTTGTAGGTTTGGGAGAGCTTACCTTCTTTTTCTTTTTCATTCTGTCATCATTTTTGCTTTATTAGAGAATAAGTATCCATCTTTTTTATATGAAAAGAAAATGTTTCTTAATTTTATTTATATGCAAGCCAATAATTACAAGCAACATGATTAGTCTGAAGCAATAAATACAAGATTTCAAGAAAGTATTTATAAAGGCCACTACCTTTGTTCAGTTTTTCTTATGTTGTCAAGTTTCTTGGGTAAAATCCTTCTCGATTTCCCAATTGCTATTAATTTTTATTGCAATTATTATTGAAAAAGGAAGGTCAGTTGGAGAAAAATGAACAATTGCACAAAAAATAAAATTTATAGCAGCTACCTGAGTTGTGGCTTATCTTTTAGAGGGACAATTGGATAACCTTAGAGCCAAAGAAACCAGTATTTAAAAACTCATTTTAGCCATGTCCTCACAGGAAAAGATCAGAAAAAAGAAAAGACGTTTCAATTTGATAGAAATTTTTCCACATAATTATATAATATAGAGTCTAGAAATACTCATTCCAATATGTATTAATAATATATATTATTAAAATAGTAAAGATAATCCCACTGACTCTCACTGGCTAAATGTTTCAGTTCAACTCTGTGAGATGGTCTCTGTTGATTACTTCATTTGAATAAGCTATGTCTGGTGTATGTAGTTGCTAATATGAGCAGAACCATGAACTTTTCAAAAAATGTATTCATTTAAGGCAATTTTGGGATGAATATGAATTTACTTTCATTCTCTCTGTTCTAAAGTAAATTATAAAAATAAATTTCAGAAGGAAAAAATATGCACCGATGAAGAATATTTTTGCTATTTGAACCATGGACCACCTCAAATGCATTGGAAATTTAAAATGTAGTTATAATGCATTTTCACATATATTCAAGAAACTGATCAATACCAAAGCATCATTTAATAAATATTGCTTGTTCACCACATATGTATCAGGGACTGTGTTAAGCTCTGGAGAAGACATAATTTTTTTTTTTTTTTAAATGGAGGTTACAGATTCTGGAGCTTGAGAAATAAAATGGCACTCGAGGTGGTGTGAACATTCTGGGAATTAATCCTCTGTTAATCGTTATTCTTCTAAAGACTAGCAGATAACTTAAACAGAGTATGAGGTGTATTTATGGAAATCAATAGGGGTGATCTTAGTCTTGGTTAAGGCAAATAGAAGTCCTAGGTGTCTTTGAACTTTAAGGAAGAACAGAGCAGAGATTTCACTATATAGTTGAGGAAATGGAAAGGAGACAAAAAAGTTGAAAGAGGTCAACTGTGTATATGAGATGGGAGAGAAAAATGGAATTAGACAAAGAAAAAAGTGGAATATATATTGGGATTCCCTTTTCCATATGTTATACCTAGCAATCTTAAAGAGAGCTTTTTTTTTGTTTTAATCTTCAGCTGGTGTTCAGGAATGGGAAACCAATAACCAAAGCAATAAGTCCCCATTCGATTCTAAAAGCTTGGTCTCTTCTAACTTATTAATGTGGCTTGGAAATCCTGTAAAAATATGTAGAATTATTGGTGGTAAATGGTGTAGCTGAGACCAGTATGTAGTTTAGCTATATATATATATATATGTTTATTGTCTTATTTGTGGATTAATAGTTATATATGAATGCATAATTTGTGTGTTTAAGCATACCTATACTTAAATCTTCTCTAGACATACTGGTGGCCAATATTAATAAGGATTAAAAAAGTGAGCAAATTCACACATTTTCTCCATAAGGCATTGTTAACTTAACAACTGAGGGATCGAAGTCCTGTGCTATGAAAGTATGTTTGCTCTTCACACCAGGGAGCCAAGTTTACCAGCACTTGAATTCAAACAGAAACCTTGTTTACTAATTAGAGGCATGCATGGTAAAGGCCATAATTTAATAAATGCCAGAGGACTAGAAAGATAAGCATAGACAAAATCCATCCACTTTTGCTTCTAGTTCTTTCTTCTCAGTGCCTATTGCGTGAATTTCCATCTTCCATTTATGAATTGGTCATGGCTTTTAGTCGCAAATCCCAGAATCCACTCTGGATAGTTTGAAGAGAGAGGCTTCTTACGGTATCTCAGGTAGCTTACAGAATCTCTGCAAGGGCCATCAACCCCTTTTGAATGCAACACATTCTCCACCAATACAGGCTGAAGCTCTGCCTCACCATGCTGCAGGGTTGCTATCTCCAAGAAACCAGCTGCCACCCTTCACTGATAGTGTGTGGTGCCACATACCAGCAGTCAGACATCTCCCGAAGAATCAGATGCCTTCATTACCACATTTTCCAGATCAGTTTCCCCCATGTGGTCACTGGTCATGTTGCTACCTTCTACAAGTTTAGTCTTCTATCATATTTCCTTGGTACAGTCTAGGTCTGATGCTTGTACTGTAGCTGCAAGTGAGTCTGGAAGGAGTAGTGTTTTTTGTTTTTCTTTTGTTTTGTTTAATTCTACTTTGGCAAGGATGGATTCACAATGTGAGAATCTATCAAAATATTGAGAGTGTTTAAAAGATACCAAGCAGCTATAAATGATAAAATTCCAAAGGCTATGACTGAAGAAACTCAGTAAAGACATATTTGTTTTGGGATGAGATAGCAATTAAAATTAGTGATTCATTAACAGGATGTGACTGAAAGGGGCTAAGATCTTTTTATGAATCTTGATGTATAGGACATGACAAAATTATAATTTCTAAATTGCAAACACCCAAAATACTGAGGTATAAATGTAACATGAAATGTGCATAACCTATGAAGAGAGGGATAAAATGTACCGAGGGGCTGATATGGTCTTGCTGTGTCCCCACCCAAATCTCACCTTGAATCGTAGCCCCCATAATCCCTAGAAGGACCCAGTGGGAGGTAACTGATCACAGAGGCAGGTTTTTTCCTGTGCTGTTATCATGATAGTGAATGAGTCTCATGAGATCTAATGGTTTTATAAAGGGCAGTTACCCTGCACTTGCTCTCTTGCCTGCCACCATAACATACACCTTTGCTCTTCTTTTGCCTTCCGCCATGTTTGTGAGGCCTCTCCTGCAATGTGGAACTATGAGTCCATTAAATGTCTTTTTCTTCATAAATTACCTAGTCTCTGGTATTTCTTCATAGCAGTGTGAAAATGGACTAATAGAGAGGCATAAAACAAGATAAGAATAATGGAAAGACATCTTTTCTTGGCTAGAAAAGCACACTATATGTAAAGATGACAGTGGTCTCAAAATCTATATGTGAACGGTAATCCTCATCAAAACCACAAGTGGGTTTTTTGGAGGGAATTTGACAAAATAATTCTAAAGATAATCTTGGATCATAAATATAGCCAACGGGCCAGGTGGAGTGGCTCATGCCTATAATCCCAGCACTTTGGAAGGCCTGGGTGGGTGGATCACTTGAGGTCAGGAGTTCGAGACCAGCCTGGCCAACATGGCAAAACCCCATCCCTACTAAAAATACAAAATTTAGCTGGGCGTGGTGGCATGCGCCTGTAATCCCAGCTACTCAGGAGACTGAGGCAGGAGAATGGCTTGAACCCGAAAGGTGGAGGTTGCAGTGAGATGAGATTGTGCCGCTGCACTCCAGCCTGGGCGATAGAGCGAGACTCAATCCCCCTCAACAAATACAAATAAAGTAATAAATAAATACATAAATATAGCCAGCAATATTGAAAAAATAATAATAGTCAATGGATATCATAGCTAATAAAATTCTGAAAAAGAAAAGTGATGAGGGATAAGTAAAGGTATGTGATTCTCCTAGCATAGGAATAGACAGAAGGATGAAATATAACAATGAGTTCAGAAAGAGACTAATGTAAATAAAGGAACAAAATCTATGGTAAAGGTGGCAGTGTAAAAAATGTGAATTATTTAATGAATAGTGAAGAAAACTGTTTAGTCATTCAGGAAAAAAAGAGACGAATACTGACTTTAATGTATTTAATGTATAATCCTAAATGGATTAAATATTTAGTGAAAAATTGAAATAATAGAAGTATAAACAAACAAACAAGGGTGGCTAGTATTATACACTCTTGTGGTGGGGAAAGCCTTTTCCCAACATACACACACATGCACACACACACACACACATGCTCGCACATGCATACACACACACGAATATATTGAATTTATCTATAAAAATAAAAAATTTCAGCCAGGTAAAAAAATTTAAAAACCCAGAAGAATCTAAAACAAATTGGGAAAACATTTTAAACAAATATTTGAAAATGCATCTGACAGTAAAATCAGGTAACAATATAGTTCTGGGTTTTTAAGGAGAACAATTCTCAAACTTTTCACACACATAACACATATAGACTGATAGTCTGTGTCTCTTCTATAATTTAATCCCTTTGTAGAATTTTCACTGGCTTTGTGTTTTATGGTGCATAGTAAAGCTATGCTGAAATACATTAAAATACTTGATTAATTCATCTGGCAAATATCTTAAGTTCAAGAAAACATATACATATTTTTAAAGATTTCTCTCCACTGTATTAAATCAAGTTTTGTGTACTGAATATGTTTTTCTTGAACAAAATTTTTAGATGATTTTTATTTCTTTATAAAGTAATGAAAAGTTTGCTGGGATTATGTAGACTCATCTAGTTTCTTTTTATTTCCTAGATCCAAGAAAGAAAATGCAGGATTTTTAAAAGGGGGATTGCATTCCCTTCAGATTGTTATTCTAAATCTGACTTGATAGCAGAATCCAGAGTACATCATATCCCAGATAAAGCTAGCTGCTTGCCAGACTGCTCTGTTACAATTGAACTGTAAATGGCTCACATCAGCACATTCTGTCAACTTTATATAAACCCCACTTTATGTAACATGATTATAGATCCCCTGAACACTGCTTTGTACCTGCAGCTTGCAGACTGATTCTCTCAACGTTGTCTACTGGGCATGACTGTGAAAAGCAGCATGGGCTGCTGTTGAGGTTGCATGTGGAGGTAACAGGCAGCTAGTGCCTGTTTTTTTTTTTTTTTCATTGTTCTAGATGCCTGTTACCCTCATTGTAAAATAGAACAGGCAAGTGTGTTCTTTTTCTCTTTTTTCCCAAGCCAGTTATCTTTGATGCCTATCTTTGTCACATCCAGAGATGTTTTGGGGATGGCTAACTTTGGCCACAGGACTTGACTCCATAGGAAGAGTGCCTGATTCATGTGGTCAGCACACCCTCTCGTGCAAGGGGATTTATCCAGGAAAGCATTGCTTTCCATTTTTCTTTGATGATATCATTCCTCTGGTCTGTGATCTGGCTGACCTGATGGTATGGAGAGTTCTTAGGAGTTTAGTTCAGATCAACATTCATTGAGCCTTTGCTGTTTGCAAGCCTGAGTGAAGAAACTCCCAGAATTCAGAATTACTGACAGGAAATGTTTCAGGTGTGGAGTGGTGTGAGATGAGGCTGAAGAGAGAAGGAGGAGTCAGATCGGGAAGGACTTAGATGCCACATGTGGGTTGCTTTTTTCTGTAGGCAGTGCTGAGTCCTTTATTCGTTGCTTTCTTGCATACTCACATTCAATCCTTCAGCAAATCCTTTTGGCCAGATATCCCAAATCTGATCATCATCACCAAGCTAATCCAAGCTACTTCTACCTCCACCAGGATCACATCAATGGCTCCACAATTAGTCTGGTAATCAGGTCTCCTTGCTCCCACTCCTGCCCCTCTGTGGTTTACCCCACGCACAGAGTGAGTGTTTCCTCTAAAACACAAGTTAGATAATGTCATTCCCCAGTACTCAAACCCCCAATGGCTTCTTCCCCATCTAGAATAAAATCCACATTCTTACCAAGGCCTGAAAGGCAAGGCCTCATTTGAGCTGGTCCAACACCCCCGCTCCCTGCCTCATGGCTGACTCACTCCCCTCATCCCTCTGTGTTGATAAAGGACTGTCCTGACTACTCTTTCTAAAAATCCCCCACCCCATCACTTACTCTCTCTCTCTCCATATGTATATATATTTTTATATCTGTTTGCTTATTTCCCGTCTTGTCCACAGGAATGTAAGCTTCAAGAAGGTAGAGATGTGTCTGTTTTGTTTACTGTTGTATTCCTAGTGTCAAGCACTGGGTATTTATTGAATGAATTAAATGAGTGTATCAATGAGTGAATTCACAGCCATTCAAAACTCGGGAGTGAAATGATTGGACGTGTGTTTCAGGCAGATCATTCTGTCTGCAGTGTGGGGGATGTATGTAAGGGGATAGATCTGCGGTGTGGAAGGAAGGTAGATAGGAGTTAAGAGAATCAATTGGGAAGCTTTTGTGTTAGTCCAGGTCAAAGGTGTGAAGGACTGAACTAAGGCAATGGTATTTGGCATGAAGAAAGAGGAGATAGACTGAGAAGTATTTTAGTTATAAAATTGTCCAAATAGGATCAAATTGTATCTGGGCCTCCCTTCACAGTCTTGGCTACATGAGGGAATGATAAAGGATGCTGGAACTGGCAGTGATCCAGTTTGGGGTTGTGGGGGCAGCATAATGTTGCCTAAGTGCCTTTTGGGACAAGTGCTTTTCCATTTCAGCATTTCCCTAGGTTAAAATTGCCAAGGCATTCATGTGTTTCTTGTGAAGTGCAGAAGCATCGTCTTGCTGCAGATCCAAATGACTACAATGAGTTGGATGTATTTTTGGCACCAGATAGATGTTCAATAATAGTTTTAATGATAGTTTCTGCAGCAATTGGGTTTACCCTGGAGGCTTCCCATCGCTGTAATGACTAGGGCCAAGCCTGCTTAGTTTATAAGATCTGGCAAAATTAAAGGGTGAACTGGTAATGCCGTGGGCTGTTGTACAAATTATACCAGGTCTGTCTCCTGTATAGAGAACTGAGGTGCTTTTCTGAGCCCCCAGTCTCTAGAGCCTTCAAGAATACTGACTTCAAAGGAAGCGCTGTGGTCTTAGGAGTTCCATAAGCCATGCCCCTAACAAAATAGAAGGAGACCCACAATGCCTAACTTGTAGAAGTATTTGATCTGCTTGACATTTTTAAAGAAGTATTTGTTGAAACTGATACTTAGTAGAATGTCACAATTTTGTTTTCAATATAGTTTGGGAAAGTTCTTTTTAGCATATTATCTTAGCCAAGGAAAGAATTATATGGGCCTCAAATCTATAAACTTTCAAACCAAGAACGATTATGAACTTAGTTTGGATGATTGGGGGAGAGGTCTTTCCGAAGGAAAGGTTTATCACATGGGTGATTTAAAACACTACTAGAATTGCCTCTCCAAGCAATGACCTAGAAATCTGACAATGTGATAATGAATTCTCAAACAAATAAAACAAACAAACACAAAAATCACATTGGAATGTCTCACAATTGGCAGGATGAAAACTGGCAACAATAACTTCTGGAAAAGTGAGTTGGATCTTATAGCATTAAAATGAGTTTGGGGACTATGACATGAAGTCAACACTTTTATGAGAATTTTGGAATGCTCAATTTCCCACAGTCTCATCATTTCTCTGCCTGACAATCGTAATTATTCCTCATCAACTTGACAGTCAAATTTGCTTCCTGTAGTGATAATATACCTGCTACCATCCTGACCATATTGGAGAAATAGCTTTTACTTTGATAGATTTGCTCATTTTTGAAGCTAAATTTCTATGTTATTCTCACTACTCTCTTACATTATTCATTAATCACTATTTGTGCTTCTGAGAGTAGTTTGTAACTTTGGAAATAAAGAGGAGATACACAATTGTCTGCCTGATCATAAAGCAAAGACTATTTTACTTCAGTCACAAATTAAAAATAATTAATTACTTGCGCAAGGCATGATGTACTACTTCAGAAAATGTTGGACATTACTGTGTGTTTCCCAAATATCCAAAGTCATTAACAAATCATAGATTTAACACATGGGACATTATAGAGGAATCTAGTTCTGTACGAGCTGAGAAAATACTCATGGGACGCGAAGACCAGGTCATATGATAAAAAAAGAACAATAATAGAGAAAACAGAATAAAGTAAACAAAATTATAAAGATAGTTACAACAATATTGATTTTCTTCATTACATATTCAATAAATTTTTATACATTACTGAGAAGGTGACATTAGAACAAGAAGACACCTCCCTGAGGAAACGACTTACAGAACAGAAGAAACTGCCAGTGCAAAGGCCTTGAGGTGGGACCATGCCTGGAGTGCAGGAGGGGAGCAAAGAGGGCTAGGGGCCAAGGCTGGGGCACAGCGATGCCTGGGGAGAGTACTAGGAAATGAGGTCAGTAGGTTACTGGGGGCTGTGTAGGCCAATGTGGGGATATTTGCTTTTACTCTGGAGGCAATGTACGGGGTGGGGGCTTGCAGTGTTTTCACATTCTATGACTTAGGTTTAAATGTTGCAGCCTAAGTGCTAAGAATAGATTGTAGTGGGGGTGGGCAGGATCGAGGAGACTCTTTAAGAGGCTAATACAGAATGGTGGCTAGGATCAGTGGGAACAGTGGAAGTGGTGAGAAGTGGTTGGATGCTGGGTATATTTTAAAAGCAGTGCTGTTGGATGGATTGTTGATGAACAAAAGATGCAAGTCAAGGTTGATTTTAGGGGAAAAACGGGGTCATTATTTATCTTAGATTTTTAGGCATGTTGTAACAAATTTCCACAAACTGGGTGGCTTAAAATGACAAAAATGTATTCTCTCACAGTTCTGCATGGCAGAAGTCCAAAGTCAACATGTCGGCAAGGCTCTACATCCTCTGGAGGTTCTAGGGGAGAATCCATGTTGTGTCTCAGCATCTGGTGGCTGTTAGCATTCATTGGCATTTCTTGGTGGCATCTCTCCAATCTCTGCCTGCCTTTGTCATGTTGCATCCTGTTCTTCTGTCTCTTAGGATACTTGTCATTGAGTTCAAGGCCCACCCAGCCAATCTAGGATAATCTTTAGTTAAGAACTTCCACTTAATTTCGTTTGCAAGGTCCTCTTTTCCAAATAAGGCAATATTCACAGGTCTCAGGGATTTGGGCTTGGACATATCTTTTTGGAGGCTACACCTGATAACAGCCTGAGTTGTCAGATTAAATAATCTAATATTATTATTAAAGGCATTTATTGCATTGGTCATGTGAAATAATAGATAATGAAATATCCACAAAAATCCAACATTCTGCTCAAATTTAGCCATTATCTGCATTCTTCATGAGATACTTTAATCCAAACTGTTAAAATATGTGAATTATTCACATTTGAATTTTACTTTCTCTCCCTTTTACCAGTCTATAGTTTGCTAAGAAAGCATTTATTTATTCATTTATTCACCAGATATTTATTCAGTGTCTAGAGTGTGCAGTTCACTGTGCTAGGCAATTCAGAGATATAAAAATAATTAAGAAGTAATTTCTATTGTTAAAGAATTGATATGTAATAATGTGGTCCAAACTTGTGCTTATTCCCCCATACTCTGTACTCATGGAGCTTGTAAGCACATAGCTTACGTACAGATAATGTTTTGTGAATGAGAACATGGGTGACTAATTCTCCTTTGCTAGTTAAGAATGATAATGGTCGCAAAATCTTTCTCTTGCTTTTTGCTTTGCAATCCCTGCCCCTCCTTACATTGAGAAAGTTGAAGCAATTATAAATTGTGAGCTTCAGGTTCCAAAAGTGCTTCAAATTGCAGGAACAAGACATCAGAATGAATACATAGTGGGTGGAATCAGTTTATTTGGAGGAGCTTTTCCTAGAAATAACCCATCCTACAGTCTGATTTGGAGAAGAGAGTTTACTGAAGGGACAGAAGTGCTGGGAAACAAGCACCACAAAATATAACTAATGTAAAAGAAACTGTAATCTTGGAAATGGAGGCATGTTAGTGACAAATGGTCCTTATGGAGTTTAGGAAAGAAAAAGTTGGTGAGAGTATTTTTCAGTGTTTATTCATGCCCACTCAACAGGAGGAAGAGACTATATTTGATGTCACTAGTGACCTGATCACTTGAAAAGAGATGAATTCTCTGATCTCTCACAGCTTGATTTAAATAGTTTACAGCAGGGGTCCCCAGTCCCTGGGCCATGGACAGTTAGGAACTAACTGGGCCGCACAGCAGGAGGTGAGTGGTGGGTGAGCAAACAAAGCTTCATCTGTATTTACAGCTGCTCCCCATCACATGCATTACCACCTGAGCGCCGCCTCCTGTCAGATCAGCAGTAGCGGCATTAGATTCTCTTAGAAGCATGAACCCTATTATGAACTGAGCATCTGAGGGATCTAGGTTGTGCGCTCCTCATGAGAATTTCATGTCTGATGATCTGTCACTGTCTCCTGTCACCCCCAGATGGGACCGTTTAGTTGCAGGAAAACAAGCTCGGGGCTCCCACTGATTCTACATTATGGTGTGTCATATAATTACTTCATTATACATTACAATGTAATAATAATAGAAATAAAACTCACGATTAATGTAATGCACTTTGAATCATCCCAAAACCATTCTCTCACCCCTTGGTCGGTTGAAAACCTGTCTTTCATGAAACCAGTCCCTGGTGCCAAAAAGGTTGGGGACTGCTGACTTACTACCTCCTTTGCAGCAAACCTGGGCTCACAGAGTGAATACCTGATTGTTATTGTAGGAATTTGGAGACAGAGCCTGGCGCATAATGTGTGTTTAACAAACGTTAGCTATTATTATAGTTTATTATTTTATTTTTCTGGTTATTTCTTCCAGGGGGATCAAACTTCTGGGAGCGACACTGATGAAACTGAGTTTGTAAACCTTCTTGGCCTAGTCTAGACTGTTATGATTCTGGTCAGGATGTGATGTGTCATTTAACTACTCTGGAAATGGCCTACTAGTTTTCTCCTTATGTTACAACAAGAATATTTCCTGACTTTAGATTTTATCAAATATTTGTTAAGTTGTCACATATCCCCTGATTATCGTTTGCTTGTTCACACTAGAGCATGATTTTGATTAAGCCCTTCTTCCTCAAATGCTTTTTAGTAGGTCAGTGGTACCTATCAAATATTCTAAACTTCTTAAAGTCACATTCCAGACCTGTGTGTTACCATTTGATTCCAACATAATTCCAACCCACTTTTCCCACCACTCCACCATATTTTTTCTAGGTTATCACCAAAATAGATTATTGATCATTCTTCCTTTGCAAAATGTAGGCTCCCCTACCTCTATGTTTTTGCTCCCATGCCTTCTGCCTCCTGGAATAATCCAGCTTTCTACAGTTATTCATCCCCTATTAGAGTCCTCAAGGGCCAGCTCAAAGGACACCTCTTCCACCAAATGTTTCCAGTTTCCTCTGGCTGGAAACGAGTACTGTAAAAGTCCTTCAGTATTTTGGTCTGTTTTTGTGGTGTTTGCCATATCACAGTGATCTGTCTATATGTGGAAATATGATGTCACAGAAAGGAGCTAATGCTCTTTGGAGTCAGACAGACAAGTCCTACTAAGTAGCTTTATAAACTTGAACTGCTTACTTAAACTCTGTGAACTTAGTTTGTTCTCCTGTAAATTGAGAGTAATTATACCTACCCCATAAGTATTAATAAGAGAATTAAACAGAATGTGCTATGGGTCTCTTGGTGTAGTCCTTGCCACATTATGTGAGCCCCATATATTTTAAATTATTATTTCATTGTTATTATTGTGTCCTCTACTACTTACAAGATTATGATCATTTTGAATTCAAGACCATGCATATCTTGTTCATCTTTATATTCTGCGTAGCATAGTGTCTTACACATAGACCCTCGTTTGCTACATTTGTGAGTGCATGTATATTAGTTTTTGCCTTCTCAACTTTGTAACAAGTTTCTAGAGTAGTCATTTATTTATTACCTAGTTAAAGGCTGGTGTACTCTATATACACCCAGGTAGAAATAAGACTTGTTCAGACACCCTCTGCTAGGAGTAATGCTCACTTAGCTCATTCACTTTGGGCAACTGAATCTTGACTGCAGTTAGCTGGGGCCTTGGGAACCGCTCAGCCCAGTTAACATTCTTTAAGAAGGTATGAAGGAAATGTGTACAATTAATAACTGAACCCATGCTATAAAATTAGTACTATTATAATTCTAATTAAGTTAAACATGAACATATATCCAGCAAACTACAATGGATATTGAACATTATTCTGACAGCAACATTCATTCCCTTCACGTGATAAAACCTTAGGTGAGTGTGAACCAGAGAAATGCCTCCAACATAGTGTTGGCCCCTTTGCATGGCTCCTTTTCCAGGTCCTGCAGTCTGCGTGTCCTACATCTACCTGTCTCAGAATGAACACGCATTGCCTCAGAGTCTGGGTTATGACTAGAAGAGGATGTTTGGTTTCTACATTTACAATCACACAGGACAATCCCTAAGTAGCACTTTAATAAACCATTTTTTTAGCTAATTGTATCAAATGTAATTTGTTTCAACTCTATAATTGCATGAAATATAAGGATTCTTGTGCTTCTCCTATACTCTGCAAAATCCTTATCCCCATTTTGGTTCCTGGAGTGGGATTGTACTTTGCAAGCATTGCGGCAGCTTAGAATCTCTGAGAGGTTTTGATCTGTTCTATACTGAGGAGTTGAAAGTCATTAGAAGTATTTCTGTGGCTTTTTGATATGAGGAAACAGCCACTGGTTGGATTCCACCTAGAAAATGATCCCATGTTGTGTAGAAATCATTTTTATGGCTTCCTAGTGTCACTGTGGAATATTTTCTATGCCTACTTCTAATTTAAAAAATTTAAGCATTGATTGAGTTACATGCCACTATTAAACTCTCAATAAATAGTTATTGAGTAACTTTTGAGTTGTTGTTTTTGTTCTTAGAGTTTGTGAGGTATCCAAATCCTGTGAATAACAAAATCTTCAAATACTTACTATCTAAATTTCATGGTATCTAAAAGCATCTTGTGACAATCATGTAACCTACATATCACCTTCATAAAATGAAGCTTAGGCAATTATGTATCACTATGAAAGTGGAAAGATTATTAACTAATTTTATTAAATCCGGCCCTGATAACATTATAGTATGAAGGAATGAATTCAGAGATGAAGGTGAGATGATGAAAGAAAATTAATAAGAAATTTGAAATAATTTAAACTTTTTCTCCAGTGGATTGTTCCCAATGTCTCTTTGTTAATTCTTCATCAGTCATGTGATATACATTATACATGGTTTTGCAATGTTAAACCGTCTTTCCTATAGATATTGGGATTTATTTCTAGCAACAAAACTAGATTTTTGTTTGGAAAAGATAGTTGCTGAAAGGGAAAAGGAGGTTATAATTCAATTGCCTTTTCACAGCTGGAGAGAAATTAATTTCAGCCATTGTTAGAAAAATTAAGTTCTATAACATTTCTTTTGCTTTGAATAAATGCAATATTAGCTTTGGTGGTGAGTCTCTTGTGTACCTGTTTCTTTTTAACAAATGAAAGAAACTGAGAGATATTTAATGTCTAGCTCAAGGACAAAACAGGTTATAAATACAACTCAAATCTCTTGACTTCTAATCCAGGACATTTTTCACTACTTTTCATTTATTCTTTAATAGTTCTTTTAATTATAAAATCACCATAGAAAGGACTAATGGTATGGACTGAATGTTTGTGTTTCCCCCAAACTCAGATGTCAAAGCCCCAAATTCTCAGTGTGATGGTATTTGCATATAGGACTCCTACAAAAGTAATTAGGGTTATATGAAGTCATGAGGATAGGGCCCTCATGATAGGACTACAGCCCCTTGTAAGAAAGGACAACAGAAAACTTGCTGGCCCTCTCTCTGTTACGTGAGAACACAGCAAGAAGGCACCAATCTGTAAGCTGGGAAGAGACCCCTTGCCAAAAACTGACCATGCTGGCACCCTGATCTTGGACTTCTAGCCTCCATAGCTGTGAGAGAACATGTTTCTGTTGTTAAAGTCACATAGTAGGTGGCATTTTGTTATGAGAGATGAGCAGCCAACAACTAATTAAAAAGTACTTTTTTTCATATGGCCATATTCGGCTATTTTCCCATTGATTTGGTGATGTTGCAAGTATTGACATTACAGTTAGAAAGTAAGAAGCATACTCATCCCTGCAGTGCATGCTAAGTTTCTGCAACTTGCGAATTCACAGTTGTAGACAGAGGTGTATTGTATAATGTATGAGCAAATTCTGTTCTTGGGCCTGCCCTTGAGAAGATGGGTCTGCTTATGCCAACAAAGATTAATTTGATTAAAAAGAATATTTATTACGTCTTAAAATCTTTCTTTCAAATGAGAGTATGTTATTCACTATTGAATGTTCAGGGCTAAATTAGGTGATTCCTAATTATCTTGGTCAAAGAAGTTAGTAGCAGAGGGAGTTTTGAATTCTTTATTCTGCAAGGCATTCATCCACATTATTACCGCAGCTTCCAATAAGATAAGAATTATTTGGCAGGGTAAAATTAGTTACAACTTCTGCTCAAACCAGAAACTTAACATTTAGGAAGGAACTAATATCGAAAGTGGTTGTTTTTATTCACACTTTTACATGGACTCTTTTCACACCAAAAGAAAAAAAAAAAAGCTCTTGATTTTTCCTATTATAAGTCAAATCTGAATGGGTAATGTATGTTTGAGGTGGGACATTGTGACTAAGTTTCAGTTTTGGATTAAGAACTATCAGGAGAGATCAACTTGTTTTTGTTTAAATCCAAAGTAAATGCATACAAGGACATTGATTGCATTGTGACTATGACAGAGAAATGTCTGGAAAGATTTTTAAAGTGTACTGGTTAATAGTGGTTATCTCTGAGAAATGAGACTGTTGTGATACTGCATTTTTTTAACTTTATGTATTTCTTTATTATCGTAATATTGTTAAAGAAAAGATAACCAATAGTTTTTTTTTTTTTTTAAGATTTTTTCTAGGGCTATGGCTTCAAAACCATTGAGTTTTAAATCAGAAATAAAATATATTTCCCTTCGGGAAAAAAGAGGCATTTAAGAAAGCAACAGTATAGAGACACCTATAATATAATACAGGTTACATTATAAAAATGGACCAGTACAGCAAAAACAAAATCTCAAACTCTCCAAAATACTTATTTTGAGATTTTTTTTCCTGTAATGCAAGGGTGCTTGTATATTAATAACAATAATGGCATGTCCTATCAGAGTTTTGCAGCTTACCAGTTAAAAGACACTCTCTCATTTGAGCTCAACAAGGATACTCTACAGTAGGGAGGGCAAACATGGCTTTCTTCATCTTACTTGTGATGTAACTGGGGCTCACAGAAATTAAGTGAATTGTCCAGGTTGAAAGAATAAGAAATGGTTGAATCAGAACTTAAAATAAAGTCCAGTATTCTTTCCCATATAGAACTCTACATTCACTATCGCCACTTACCTCCCGTTCTCTCCTGAAAATCCAATCACGTTTTCATGCCTATCACTCCAGTGAACTCACTCTTATCAAGGCTACCAAGAACCTCCATCTTGCCTTAACAATGGTTGATTTTCAGTCCTTATTTTACTTGACCTCTTGGAGCTCTCCTTCTTTAAATTTTCAAAAATACTTTTTGAGTAGGTAATCCATGTATATGCTATAACATTCAAAAGATACAAAAGGATGTGAACTGAGAATAAGTTTCTCTTCTATCCCACACAGTTCTCATGCCCAGAGGTAACCTTGTAACTAGGTTATTGTGTATCCTTTGAGATATTCTAGGCATATACAATGATATCTGTTTCTTTATTCCTTTGTTTTCTTAGATAAGAGATAGGTAACATGCTAAAGATATTAACATACTAAAAATAAAAGCTTTGACTTGTTTAATTCAGTCATATATCTTCAGAGCCTTCCATATTGTACCTAAAGAACCACCTCATTCTTTTTAATAACTGAATAGTATTTCATTTTTAAGATGAAGTGTAATTTATTTAAATAGTTCTATGATGATATATATTCAAATTGGTTTTAATCTTTTGCTATTGAATTTAATTTTGGGATCTATGTCCTAGTTTGTTTGTCATTTTGCATATGTCTAAATATACTATAGGATGAATTTTGAGAAATAGAATTGCCTAGTCAAAGAGTATATTTACACCAGAAATTTTGATATTGCCAAGTTGTTCTTGAAAGAGAATGTGCCAATTTATCCACCACCTCCCACCACAATATCTGAGACTGTTTCCCTATAGCCTCACCAATATAGTGCATTATTAAACTTGTGATTTTTGTTAATCTGATGGGTGAACAATATTATCTCAATGAAGTTTAAATTTTGTTTTCTCTTATTATGAGGGAGGTTGAGTATCTTTTTGTTTCCAAGAGCCATTTGTATTTCATTTTTTATGAACGATATTCTCATATCCTTTACTCATTTGTTTTTTTCTGGATGTTGCTACCATGCTGGTTGATCTCAGTCTCTTGGCTGGGTCTTCCTCTTTTCTAGATCTCTAAATGCTGGAATGTCCCAGTGCTCTGTCTCCAGCTTTTTTTTCTTTATTTTCCTACTAATTATCAAATGAGTTTCTCCTATTCTATATAAGTTTCTCCTCTTCTATATAAGAGGTGATGCTTTCCAAACTTACAACTCCAATTCTGGCCTCTTGCCCAGACTTTTGTCAACTGCCTGCACTACATCACCTAGATTTCTAATAGGCATCTCAAATTTAGTATGTCTCAAGTATAACTCTTGATTAACCCCCTTCCACTTCAAGTACTTTCCATTTCACTAAAGAGATCTGCCATTCCAGCAGCTGATCAAAATACATCATAGAAGTCATCCTTGATTTCTCTTTTTCTCACTCTCAATAGCCAATTCATCATTAAGCCTACCAGCTCCACCTTTAGAATCTATCCTGAAACTTACAAATTCTTTTTTTTTTTTTTTTGAGACGGAGTCTCGCTGTGTCGCCCAGGCTGGAGTGCAGTGGCCGGATCTCAGCTCACTGCAAGCTCTGCCTCCCGGGTTTTTACGCCATTCTCCTGCCTCAGCCTCCCGAGTAGCTGGGACTACAGGCGCCCGCCACCTCGCCCGGCTAGTTTTTTGTATTTTTTAGTAGAGACGGGGTTTCACCGTGTTAGCCAGGATGGTCTCGAACTCCTGACCTCGTGATCCGCCCGTCTCGGCCTCCCAAAGTGCTGGGATTACAGGCTTGAGCCACCGCGCCCGGCCGAAACTTACAAATTCTAATTACTACCTCTGCTACTATCCTTTCTCTTGCTACTGCTGCTTCTACTATGCCAACCCAGTCCTCCTAACATCATTACTTATCTAGATGAATTCGATAACCTTCAGTTCTCAATCTTGTCTCTGTCTAGTTAATTTTCCTCACAGCATTCAAGATGAGCTTTTAACAAGTCAGATCATGCCACATGTCTGTTAAGAAGTAGCCAGTGACTTTCTATCATACTTATAACAAATTCCAGCCCCCTTTTATGGTCTAGGTGATCTAGCCTCTACCTACCTTTGTGATTTTTGTCTCTTGTCATGTCTTTCTGTAGTTTCCAAAGTGGTGGTCTTGTTGTTCTTGGAATACACTAAGCTCATTCTTCCCTTAGAACCTCTACATTCTGTTTCTTTGGTTGGATTTCCCCAGATAATTGCATACCTTGCTTCCTCTTCCATTTTGGTCTCAAACACTACCTACTTAGAGGGGTCACCCTCTCTAAAGTATCCCCCTCATATGCCACTTTAACTTGTTTTATTTTCCTTTTACCTGTCGTTTACTAAATTATATTACACGATCGTATGATTATTGCCCATTTCTCTCAATTTATTGTACGTTGCATGAGGTCAGGATTTTATGTTTGCTCATGGTAGAATCTTCAGCACCTAGAATAGTGCCCTGGACATAGTAGGTACTCAATAAATATTTATTGAATGGATAATAGATAATTACACATTTCAAAGATCTCAGACCAGTTTCCAAGTACCAAACACAATGTATTTTAACCTCAGATATAACTGCAATCTCTTGTTTCCCTCCCTTTCTCCCTTCCTTTATCTTTTATTTAAAAATATACTGCATAATTATTTTATTTAATGTTATGGTGTATTATTGAGATATGTATTTTTAAGCTGTGGTGTATTACTGAGATATAAGGTTTTTTTTTTTTTTTCTTTGTAATACTGAAGAAAGATTTCCGATATTTCAGATTTGTGGTGAGGAGAACCAGGAACATATGTTAGAAGGAATTTTGGAGAAATAAAGTTTGATTATTATTTTCATCTTTACCACTGGTTAAAGTAACCACTGTGGCCAAGTTAATCTCACTGCTCAGAATTTTAATAACTGTAGTATGAAGCTAAAAGCAATGTAAGTTTATAAAATATCAACTTTTATGGAGTGATTATTTTGTTCCGTGTATAATATTACCTTTGAGGTAGACACCATTATCATTCCTGTTTTAAAGATGAGAAAAGTGAAGCTCAGAGATTTACAATTCTTGTCCATTGTTTCATGGCTAGTAAGTAGAGGAGCCAGTCCATCTATTTGACCAAAGCCTAAGTGGTTGGAGAATGTTCTGAAAACTAATGAAGCAATTCTCATTTTTCCTTTTTACCCTGCGTGGAGGTACAATGTATGAATTCATATGGATATGAAATCACAGATATGAAATCATATGGATATGAATTATGTTCCCCTCATTTTCTAGTTTCATGGTATAACATTGGTAGAAAGCTGAAATAATCCATGGAGAACAGTGTCTGATACAAAGAATCTGTCTGATACAAAGAGATTTTCACTGCCCATTAGATCAGGAACATTTTGAGAGCCATTCAGTACTGTGGCTTATTCATTTCTGTACTCATAGCACTTACAGCAGGGACTAGTATGTAGAAGGTGTTCAATGAATGTTGGTAGGAGAAATGAATGAATAATCTGATTGTGGTGGAAGGTGATAGGCATCATGCTGGAGAGGATTCATAGCCACAAATTGTTGATTCAACAAGTATTTATTGTTTAGAGTGTAAGCTTACCCTGTAGTCTATGTTCCAGGTCATTTCCAATTTTTAGCAGAGGGCAGGGTTCTTGAGTCACTCTGATTCCTTGACCCCATAGCACTTTTGGTTCTTTTGGATGGAGCCACTGCATTGTCTGCTGTTTTGAGCCTGCTTTTTGTTAGGGTTATTTTTGTTTTTTAGAGGAATAATCCAGAGAGCCAAAGGCTCTGCTTGCTGGTTCACCTCTTACATTCTGTGGAGGACTACTAGGCTATTGTTTTGCTTCAGTACTCAATCCCAGTAATGATATCATTGTTTTTCTGGATGTCTTAGTTCGTTTTCTGCTGCTATAACAGAATATCACGGACTAGGTAATTTATAATGAATATTTTGACTTATGATTCTGAAGCCTGGGAAGTCCAAAGGCATGGCCCTGACATCTTTGTGAGTGTTTGTGCTGCATCATAACATGGTGGAAGGGCAAGTGAACATATAAGTCAGGGAGAGGAAATCAGGCCAAGCTCAACCTTTACATCGGGATCCTGCTCCCATAGTAACTAACCACTAACATGATAACAGCATTATCCACTCATGAGGGCAGAGCAATCATGACATAATTACCTCTTAAAGGTCTCATCTCTTAATACTATTACAATGGCAATTAAGATTCAACATCAGTTTTGGAGGGGGACATTCAAACCATAGTATTCCATCCCTAGTCCTCCCAATATTCATGTCCTTCTCATATACTCAAAGTACATTCATTTCATCCTAGTAGCTCCCAAAGTCTTAATTTGTTCCAGCATCAACTCAGAAGTCCAAATTCCAGAGTCATCTAGATCAGATATGAGTGAGAATGAAGGCGTGATTTATCCTGAAGCAAATATATCCAGCTGTAAGCCTATGAAATCAATAAAATTATCTACTTCTAAAATACAATGATGGGACAGGAATGGGATAGACATTCCCATGCCAAAAGGGAGAAATAAGGAAGCAAAAAGGGGATAACTGGTTGCAAGTAAGTCCAAAACCCAACAGCGTGAACAACATTAACTCTTAAAGCTGGATGATATTCTCGGTTGGCTGTTTCACATCTTGGACACACTAGTGTGGGGGTTGGGCTACCAAGGCCTCAGGCAGCCCTGCCCCTTATGCCTTGCTGGGCTTAGTCCACCCAGTAGCTGTGACGGGTTGGAATCTTGTGCCTGTAGCTTTTCTAGGCTAGCATTGCATGCTGCTGACCCTAGAGTTCTGGGGTCTCTGAGGTGACCTTTCTCCCACAGCTCCATTAATCATTGCCCTAGTGGGGACTCTCTGAGGTGGCTCCGCTCCTGTGACAAGCCTCTGCCTGGGTTCCCTGATGGTACGTGGTATCCTTTGAAATCTAGGTAAAGGTGCGTATGCCCCGACAGCTCTCACATTCTGTGAGCCTACAGACTTAATTCCATGCGGATGCTGCCAAGGCTTGCTGCTTTCACCTTCTGCAGCAGCGGGCTGAGCTTCACCTGAGTCCATTTAAGCCATGGCTGGGGTAGCTGAGGGGCACTACACCAGAATACAGGGAGCAGAGACCTGAGGCAGCCCTGGGCAGCCTTGAAGATCTCTAAAATGCTTTCAGAGTCTCTCTCCCATTGTATTAATGAACAGCACCTGAATTCCTTCTAGTCATGTTAATCCCTTTAGCAAACTGTCACTTGGCTGAGTCCTTGGTATTCTCTCCTGAACATACTCTTTCATTGTTTACATGGCCAGGATGAAATTTTCCAAACCTTTCACTTCTTCTTCTCTTTTAATAATAAATTCTGTCTTTAGGGCATCTCTTTGGTCTCGCATCTCATTGTAAGAGTTAAAAGTAACTATGCTGCAGATTAAATGCTTTGTTTCTTAGATATTTCTTCCACCAGATATCCTAGTTTATCACTCATAAATTCTGCAATCCATAAAGCTCTAGGACACAGATACAGGTCTGTCAAGTTCTTTGCAACTGTATAACAAGGATGGCCCTTACTCCAGTACCTTGTTCCTTATTTCCATCTTAGACCTGATCCAGTGAACTTTGCCTTCTATATTTCTATCAACATCCTGATTATGACCACTTAAGTAATCTCTAAGAAGTTTCAGATTTTCCCTGCAGTGCTTTTCTTCTTCTGAGCCCTTAACCAGAATGGCCCTTAATGCTCCACTCACAGCAGTCAAGGCTTTTTCTAGCCTGCTCCTCCAAATTCTTCCAGTCTCCAACCATCTACCAGTTCCAAAGCCTCTTCTACAATTTTAGATATTGGTTACAGCAACAACCCCTCTCTGGTACCAATTTTCTGTCATAGTCTGTTTTCTGCTTCTATAACAGAATTCCACAGACTGGGTGGTTTTATAATGAATAGAAATTTATTTGGCTCACAGTTCTGGAGGCTGGGAAGCTTAAGAGCATGATGCTGGCATCTCGCGAGGGATTCTGTGTTGTACCATAACATGGTGGAAAGGCAAGTGACCGTGAAGGACAGACAGAAAAAGATAGGACTGAACTCATTCTTTGACCAAAAATGCATGATCTCAATAACTACTCCAGAGATAATGGCATTGGTCTATTCATGAAGGCAGAACCCTCATGACCTACTTAAATATCTCACTTTTTAATACTGTTACAATGGCAATTAAATGTCAATATGAGTTTTGGAGAAGGTATTCAAAACATAGCTCTGGGCCTACCTTGATAATTTGCCTGATATAGCAGTTGCTGTAGAATATATATAATTGCTAGAGTCTTATCCCTTGTCTCCTAACTCCTGTGGCTGAAGACTTGATACTTGATAGCAGACCTAAGCACCTCTTCTCCTAGACCTTTACTTATTGCCTTCTGCCTAACTCCTTAAAACTGCTCCATCATCTCAGGTTTCCTTCGTTAATGCCATATCTGTGTCTCCAGGTCCTGCCAACTGGAGTTGCCACCAACTCACTCCCTGTTTGACTCTTTATATGGAGGTACAATGAGCGAATGGCAAAGTCAACTTGGATCTCTTTTGGATGGGGGAGTGAACCTAGAGGTAAAAAATCATGGAGATGAAAGAGAGGGGATGGAAGAAGCTCTTTTTCTCTCATCCCATCCAAGAGTTTAATGAACATTAAGTGCTTTGAACTCTGCTGGTTGATTTCTGTCTTTATGGAATGTCGCCAACACATTCTGAATGCCCCAGAGTTCACTTTCATTATTTAGATGTTCCATGTAAGTTAGTGGTCTCTTCTCAACAAGATGATAAGTTTCTTATGAGTAGGTATCATAAGTCTTATTTCAGTATCAGTACAGCTACCATTTTTGAGCACTTACAACATGCTAGCTGCTGTGCCAAGTGTTTTATTTACATTTATTTAGTATTTAAAATAATTTTTAAAGGAAGGTATAAATATTCCTATACCACTGGAGAAGAAACTAGAACATAGTGGAGTTACAATTTAAATCCATGTATTTCTGCTTCCAGATACTTTTTTTTTTTGAGATGGAGTTTCGCTCTTGTTGCCCAGGCTGGAGTGCAATGGCACAATCTCAGCTCACTGCAACCTCTGCCTCCCTGGTTAAAGTGATTCTCCTGCCTCAGCCTCCTGAGTAGCTGGGATTACAGGTGTATGCCACCACATCCATCTAATTTTTTAAAATTTTTAATAGAGACAGGGTTTCACCATGTTGGCCAGGCTAGTCTCGAACTCCTGACCTCAGGTGGTCCACCTGCCTCGGCCTCCCAAAGTGCTGGGATTACAGGCGTAAGGGCGTAAGCCATTGCACCCGGCCCAAATACTTTCTTAAAAAACAAAACACAGCACTGAGTTCAATCAGAGAATAATTCTTGACTTTGCCTTTAGAAAAAAGTATTTTAAAAATTATTCTTCCTCATACCCATCAAGATGGCTAGTATCAACATTTGTTAATAGAAAATTACAAGTATTGGTGAGGATGTGGACAAATTGGAAGCCTGGTGAACTGTTGGTGGGAATGTAAAATGATGCAGCTGCTATGAAAAAAGTATGGCAGTTCCTCAATATATTAAAAATAGAATCAACATATGATCCAGCAATTTCACCTCTGATTGTATATCCAAAAGAATTAAGAGCAGGGTCTCCCAGAGATATCTGTACACCCATGTTGATAGCAGCGTTATTCACAGTAGCCAAAAAGTGAAAGCAATTCAAGTATTCATTGACAGATGAAAGGATAAACAAAATGTGGCATATGCATACAATGGCTATTATTCTGCCTCAAAATGGAAGGAATTATGACACATACTATAACATAGATGAACCTCAAGGACATTAGGCTAAGTGACATAAGCCTGTCACAAACAGAAAAACACTGTATAATTCCACTTGTATGAAGTATCTAGAGTAATCAAATTAGTGGAAATAGAAAATAGAGTGGTTGTTTTCAGGCATTGTGGGGAGGGAAAAATGAGGGGTTGTTGTTTAATGGCTATAGAGTTTCAGTTTTGCAAGATGAAAGTTCTGAAGATTGATTGCACAACAATGTGAATAGACTTAATACTGACCAGTACACTTAAAAGGGCTAAGATGGTAAATTTTACATTATGTGTATTTTTTCACAATTAAAATAATATTCTTACACACAGCGGGTGAACTGAAATACTATATAATATTGTGCTATGTCCAATAATACATACACAATGTAATTTTGCTACTGAAGGCAGTAGTTCTAATGATGAAAGGGGCCAAATCCTTACATAATGCAATTGTTTTGAATTATGGATTTAAGATATGACTCTATGAAGGTGTGTCTGGGCACATTAAAACAGTTTTTGCAAAGATCATCATGGTGTTGAACAGTGATTAAGAAAACCGGTAAAAATGTAAAACACTGCATCATGTCTCTACAGCTTAGTTGGAATTGCTTTTCTTTTTTGTGTGTGAAAATGCATACGTGTTATGTTCATGCGGAGACACAGCTACCTCACACATACTCTGACTGTTTAACTTCCTCTGAAAACATGTATTATTTAATGAGTCAGTGCCTCCGCTGTGTGACAAATGTGCTTGTCTACACTTCCCTCTCTCATATCTAAAAAAGTTACATGTCTGGTGCCAAATATCACGGTCAGACTTACCTGCAGGGCTTTTAAAATGCATGTGTCATTATGTTTGAAAATAATATCTCCTCTAGCTTCCATACTGTATTAAAGCAAAGGAAACATCTACATTTGTAGTGGGAAAATGCTTTTTGTTATTTCATAGCTTTTTGGTGTATTGAATAGATAATTATATTGTCTGTTATTTTCCATTAATGCAGGTTTGTATTGCTTTGGTTTTTATAATATCACGATGGACTATTTCTGACTCTTAAAATGCCAACAATTTTGAGGTGTTTTCGATGGATAGAGTGTAAATAGATGCCTGTGGATTTGACAGGAAGCTGGGAAGTTTTCCTGCTCAAAGATATAGGCCTACTGTGGATAGTTGAAATGCCACTGATAATGATTCATTGCTTTCTGCTGAGCTTTTTCCTCATATAGTGGCTCTTTTCTGAATTGCAAATACTCCAGGGAGGTATAACATACCGTGTAACTCACACCCTATTATGAAATAATTGATCATACCTTTTCTATTAGAAGAGAGACTAGAGGGGAAGTACTGACAGAGGACTTGTGAAAGAAGACTACCTAAGGATGGTCCTGATCCGGTAAGTATAAGCTGCAGAAGATTCTCCCTTCTATCTAAACATACAGCTAAGTCCCAGTCCTTTTTAAAAACAAGTTTCTCAATTGCAAGTTTAAGCTCTGTCGATAGACACAAAGTGAAATGGAAATCTGGGACAATTATCCAAATTATTTCATTTTTAAAAACCTTCATTAAGGCTAAACAGGGAGCTTTAGCTTAAATTATTCAACTGGACTAGTTACATTAAAATTATCTCAAATTGCCTTGCTCCCTCGTTCACCTTATCTGTTTAGAGAGACAGACCTTAGGCTGTGTCTGCTTTATCCTGTATAGGTTGATTTGGGGACAAAAAATTCAATTAATTCTATTCACAGTAGACCCTCTTAGCATTGCACAAATGGCAAGTGAACGCTGCCCCATTCCACTGTAAAGCCTGGGAGGGTCTGAGTCTAACACATTTAATGATCCCAGTTCAGCTGGTTCACTATGCATCTGTGTAAGTTTCCACTTGGCATTTTATTTTAAATATGTTGCCTTCAAAAATGGCTTTGCTTTAGGACAGTCAAAAGAGCCAGTTCATTGTTTGAGGAGCAAACAAAAGCAAATTGAGCCAATGTGTTGCTAGCTAACATCTACTGTGTACTTACCACGCACCTGATACTTACTCTCTCATTAATCTGAGGGTGATTGTAAGTGGTGCACAGACTTCAACCCTAGCAGTTTGGGACTATAAATCCATGTGCTTAAGTGCACAGTACTGTACTGAGAGGCAATAGAGCACGCTGGTCAAAATTGTGGGCTTCAGACTCAGATGCTGAGTTATGTAACCTCATGTGCCTCAGTTTCTCTCTCTGTAAAATGAGAGTAATAACAGTTCCTCTCTCATAGTTTTGTTGGGAGGATAGAAAGTAAATATATGTAAAACTCTTAAAAGAGTGCCTGGTGCATAGCAAATCGCTTAATAAATACTACCTATATAGTATCAACTCTGTTATTACTATAGTCCTTCTAGCCAATGTGAGTGTGCTTCCCAAAGAGATTATGTGGAAATCCCTGTCTTTCATCACTTAATTTACCCTTCCCCCATCTTTAATCCCCTCTGCACCAGTCCCACCCACCCACCTTATCCACTCTCACCTATCCATCATATATAGTCTTAAAATTTGGGCAGAGTTATAAATGAAGATCAAATGAGTTATTTTGGTCCAGGTGGCTCACAGGCTTACTTCTTACCTTTTCACTGAAAAAATTATAAATGTCATCATGATAAGATTTGTGTAGCACTTTATGGTGGTAGCATATTTTTATATTCATTATCTCATCTGATATAGTGAACTTTTGTAAGATTGTTCCAGATTTTTCCAGATCTGATTTTCTGTAACAGGCAGATGTGACTTCCATTAATAGAAGTTGTAGTGCAGAGAGGTTAAATACTTTACAGAAGAATTCCTCACTAGTAGGGTGGGGGTGCTGGGAATCTGACCTTGGAGCTGGGAGCCATAGAAGTTGAAGGAAGAAGCAAGAGAAAAATTTAGTGTCACTCTGGGAATTTGAGTACCTGGGTGTGTTAATGTCAGGCCTAAGGCCAGTAAAGCAGAAAAGGGAAACAAAAAGTAAGCAGAGAAAAGAAGTTTATAGACTAGGAAGATTAGGGAGCACTAACAGCAGCTTCTTCAAAGTTGCTGACTATTCGCATCTAAAAATGGATGTTTCTCAATGGCAGGGTCTTTATCTAGGTCCTTAATTTCTCCTCATGGTACTTAGTGTAGTATTGCTGAGTGCCTAATGAATCGTTTTCTCTTGTGCGAAGGACTTCTACTGTAGCAGCTACTGTGAGCTTAAGTGATGGAAAATGGTTCATTTGTCACATTGAAGAGGAAAGAAGACCTCCTATGAAATCAAGGAATTGGATGAAAATGATGAGTATTCTCTGGGGTGGGTGAAATTAGAGCTCTGTGGTCCAGAAAATAAACTGTGCTTCAATACAGATGTATTTATGGAAACATCAATGAACACTGTGATTAAATTCCAGATAAGGTACCATCAAAGAGAACTATTCAGATACTATACAATGTTTTAAAAAATCCTTCTTCATATTTGCAGGTAAAAATTCCATTTTAATCGATCAGATGGGCTACTTAGCTTTTTATCGATACATAATAACTTGCATATTTTTACGGGGTACATGTGACATTTTGGTACACACACAATGTGTAATAATCAAATCAGGGTAATTAGGATATCTATCATGTCAAACATTTATCATTTCTTTGTGTTGGTAACAGTTTAAATCTTCTCTTCTGCTATTTTGAAATACATAATCATTTATCATTAACTACCGTCACCCTACTGAGCTATTGAAAAGGACTTACGCCACCTAATTGTATTTTTGTGCCCATTGACTAACCTCTCCTCATTGCCTCTTTACCCTTCCCAGTCTCTGGGACCCATTATTTTACTTTTTACCTTCATGATATCAATGTTTTTAGCTCTCACATATGAGTGAGAATATATGAGATTTGTCTTCTTGTGTCTAGCTAATCTCCCTTAACATATGATTTCCAGTTCCTTCCATGTTGCTGCTAATGACACAATTTCATTCTTTTTTATGGCTGAATAGTATTCCATTATATGTACCACATTTTCTTTATCCATTTATCTGTTGATGGACACATAGGTTGATTCCATATCTTGGCTATTATGAATAGTGCTACAATAAACATAAGCCTAACGATACCTCCTCAATGTTCTGATTTCTTTTCTTTTGGGTATATATCCAACAGTGGGATAGCAGAAGCTTGTGGTAGATTTATTATTTTAGTTTTTTGAGGAATCTCCATACTATTTTCGATAGTGTTCTTACTAATTTACATTCCTACCAGTAGTATACTAGCATTCCTCTTTCTCTGCATCCTTGTTAGCATCTGTTATTTTTTTAAAAATCTTTTTGATAATAGCTATTTTAACTGGGGTGAGATGATGATACCCCGTTGTGGGTTTTTCTGCATTTCCCTGATGGTGAGTGATGTTGAGCACTTTTTTCATATGCCTGTTGACCATGTATATGTCTTCTTTGAGAAATGTTTATTCAGATCAATTGCCCACTTTTTAGTTGTTTGAGTTTCTTATATTTTGTGGTTATTTATCCCATGTTGGATGGATAGTTTGCAAATATTTTCTCCTATTCTGTTTACTCACTCTGTAGATTGTTTCCTTTGCCGTGCAGAAACATTTTAGTTTGAGTGATCCCATTTGTCAATTTCTTTTTTTCTTTCTTTTTTTCTTTTTTCTTTCTTTTTTTTTTTTTTGAGACAGAGTCTCATACCATTGCCCAGGCTGGAGTGCAATGGCATGATCTCGGCTCACTGCAACCTCCGCCTCCTGGGTTCAAGTCATTCTCCTGCCTCAGCCTCCCAAGTATCTGGGATTACAGGCATGTGCCACTATGCCCCACTAATTGTTTTGATATTTAGTAGAGATGAAGTTTCACCGTGCTGACCAGGATGGTCTCAAACTCCTGACCTCAAGTGATCTGCCTATCTCAGCTTCCCAAAGTGCTGGGATTACAGGCCTAAGCCTCTGCACCCAGCCAATACCCATTTGTCTATTTTTACTTTTGTTGCTTGTGCTTTTGAGGTCTTATCCAACAAATGTTGCCCAGACCAATGTCCTGAAATGTTTCCTCAATATTTTCTTCCAGCAGTTTTATAGTTTCAGGTCTTGCATTTAAGTCTTTAATCCATTTTGATTTAATTTTTGTATATGGTGAGAGATAGGAATCTATTTTCATTTTTCTGCCAATGGATGTACAGTTTTCTCAGCACCATTTGTTGAAGAGACTGTCCTTTCCCCCACTGAATGTTCTTGACACCTTTGTTGAAAATCAGTTGGTTTTATTTATTTATTTATTTATTTATTTTTTCTTTTTCTGAGATGGAGTCTCACTTTGTCACCCAGGCTGGAGTGCAGTGCTGCGATCTCGGCTCACTGTAACCTCTGCCTCCTGAATTCAAGTGATTCTCCTGCCTCAGCCTCCTGATTAGCTGGGACTACAGGTGTGCACCACCAAGCTTGGCTAATTTTTGTATTTTTAGTAGAGACAGGATTTTGCCATGTTAGCCAGGCTGGTCTTGAACTCCTGACCTCAAGTGATCTGTCTGCCTAGGCCTTCCCAAGTGCTGAGATTACAGGCATGAGCCACTGTGCCCAGTCGAAAATCAGTTGGTCTTGAATACATGGATTTATCTCTGGGTTCTCTATTCTGTTTCATTGGTCTATGTGTTTGTTTTTATGCCAGCACCCTGCTGCTTTGGTTACTATAGCTTCGTAGTATATTTGAAAGTTCAGTAATGTGATGCCTCCAGTTTTGTTATTTTTGCTCTGTATTACCTTGGCTATTTGGGGTCATCTGTGGCTCCCTATGAATTTTAACATTGTTTTTTCTCTTTTTTCAAGGATGTCATTGGTATTTTGATACGCATTGCATTAACTCTGTTGATTGCTTTTCATAGTATGATCATTTTCTCAATATTAATTCTTCCAATTTATGAATATAGACGTTTTTCCATTTTTTGGTGACCGCTCTAATTTCTGTTATCAGTATTTTATAGCTTCCTTTGTAGAAATCATTCATCTTCTTGGTTAACTTTATTCCTAGGTAGGTTATTATTTTTTGTAACTATTAGAAATGGGATTCCTTTCTGGATTTCTTTTTCTGTTAGTTCACTGTTGGTACATAAAAACATGATTTTTGTATGTTGATTTCATATTCTGCAAGTTTACTGAATCTGCTTATTAGTTCAAAGAGTTTTTTGGTGAACTTTTTAGGGTTTTTTAAACATAAGATCATGTCCTCTGTAAACAGGGACAACTGAGTTCCTCTTTTCCAATTTGAATGCCCTTTATTTCTTTCTCTTGCCTAATTGCTTTGTCTAGGAATTGCAGAACTACACTGAATAATGGTGGTGAGAGTAAATATCTTTGTCTTCTTCCAGTTATTAGGGGAAAAGATGAAAGTTTTTCAGTATAATGTTAGTTCAATATAATTTTCAGTATAATAGTATCTGTGGGATTGTCACGTATGACCTTAATTGTGTTGAGGTATGGCTCTTCTATACCTAGTTTATTGAGAATTTTTATCATGAAGGGATTTTGTATTTTATAAAATGCTTTTTCTATGTCTATTGAGATGATCATATGATTTTTGTCCTTCATTCTGTTGACGTAAGGTATCATGTTTATTGATTTGCATATGTTGAACCATTCTTGCATCAAATGTGCTGTAAATGTCTGTTAAATCCCATTTGATCATGATGAATAATCTTTTTAATGTGCTGCTTGGTTAAATTTCCTAGTATTTTGGTGAGGATTTTTATGTCTGTGTTAATCAGGGATATTGGCTTACAGTTTTTTTTTATTTTGTTTTGCTGCTGTCTGGTTTTGGTATCAAGGGTATGCTGGTATCATAGAATGAGTTTCAAAGAATTCCATTCTCTTCAATTTTCTGGAAGAGTTTGAGAATAGGTCATAATTATTTAAATGTTTGGTAGAATTTAGCAGTGAAGCCATCAGGTCCTGGACTTTTCTTTGATGGAAGACTTTTTATTACTAATTCAATCTCATTACTCACAAAGGGTCTATTCAAGTTTTCTATTTCTTCTTGGTTCAATATTGTTGGTTACATGTGCCTGGGCATTTAACCATTTTCATTAGGTACCTAATTTTTTGGCATACAGCTGTTCATAATAGTCTCTAATGAGACTTTGTATTTCTGTGGTATCAGTAGTAATGTCTCCTTCTTTATTTATTATTTTATTTATTTGTGTCTTTTCTCTCTTTTTCTTGGTTTGTCTAGTTAATGGTTTGTTGATTTTGTTTATCTTTCCAAAATACAAACTTTTCACTTTCTTGTTTTATATATTTTTTTAGTCCTAATTTTATCTACTTCTGTTCTCATCTTTATTATTTCTTTCATTCCACTAATTTTGAGTTTGGTTTGTTCCTGTTTTGCTAGTTTATTCTGGTACATCATTAGGTTGCTTATTTGAAATCTTTCTACATTTTTGAAGTAGGTGTCTGTTGCTGTGAACTTCTCTCTTACTATTGTTTTTGCTGTATCCCCTAGGTTTTGGTATGTTGTGTTTCTATTTTGATTTGTTTCGAGACATTTTAAAATTTTCTTCCTAATTTCTTATTGACTTATTGGTCACTCAGGAACATGTTGTTTAATTTCGTGTATTTGCACACTTTCAAAAACTCCTCTTATTATTGGTTTTTAGTTTTATTCCATTGTGGTCAGAAAAGATATTTGATAATATCAAAAAGATAATTTCATTCATTTAAATTAGTTGAGCCTTGGCTTGTGGCCTAACATGTGTTCTATCCTGGAGAATGTTCCATGTACTGATGACAAAAAAAAGTGTATTCTGCAGCTGTTAAATAAAATGTTCTGTAAATGTCTGTTAGGACCATTTGGTCTAAAGAAGTTTAAATCTAATGTTTCCTTGTTGATTTTCTGTCTAGATGATCTGTCTAATGCTGAGAGTGGGGTCCCCAACTATTATTGTTTTTCCGTCTATCTCTCCCTTTAGATGTAATAATATTTGCTTTATATATCTGAGTGCTCTGGTGTTGGGTACATATATGTTTATAATTGTTATATCCTCTTGCCAAATGGACCCCTTTATCATTATATAATAACATTCTTTATCTCTTTTTATACTTTTTGACTTAAAGTTTTTTTTAGCTGATTTAAGTACAGCTACTCTTGTTTGCTTTTGGTTTCTGTTCACATGGAATGTCTTTTTCCGTCCCTCCACTTTCAGTCTACAGTTGACCCTTGAATAACAGGTTTGAACCTGCATGGGTTCACTTACAGGCAATATTTTTTTCAATAGAAGTTACACTGAGTGTAACCCTCCTGTCTCCTCTTCCACCTTCTCTACCACTTCTGGCTCTGCCACCTCTGAGACAACAAAACCAATCTCTCCTCTTCCTCCTCCTGTTAAGACTACTTAATGTGAAGACAAGGATAAAGATGTTTATGATGATTCACTTCCACTTAATGGATAGTAAATATATCTTCTCTTCTTTCATTATTTCCTTAATAAAATTTTCTGTTCTCTAGCTTACTTTACTATAAGTATATAATACATATAACATATAAAATATGTTTTAACGGACTGTTTATGTTATCAGTAAGGCTTCCACTCAACAATAGTCTATTGGTAGTTAAGTTTTTTAGAGTCAAAAATTATATGGGAAATTTTGACGGCATGGGGGTTAGTGCCTCTAACCTTTGTGTTGTTCAAGGGTCAATTGTATATGTGTCTTTACAGGTGAAGTGAGTTCCTTGTAGGCAGCGTATAGTTGTATCATGTTATCTTTCATTCAGCTGGTGGGGAATTTATCTTAAAAGCTATCATTTAAGTGGAAAATTTAAAATGTTTACATTCAAGTTTATTGACAGGTGAGGACTTACTCCTGTCCTTTTGTTAATTGTGTTTTGGTTGTTTTCTATATCCTTTGTTCCTTTCTTCCTCTGTCATTATTAATCATTGTAGTTTGGTGAGTTTTTTTGTAGTGATAAGGTTTGATTCTTTACTTTCTCCTTTATATTTCTATTTTACAGGTGAGTTGTATCATTTTACCTGTTTTTATGATGATTATCATTTTTTTTGCTTTCAGATACAGAAATCCCTTGAGCAGTTCTTATAAGGCTGGTCTAGTAGGGATGAGTTCATTCAGCTTTTGCTTGCTTGGGATTAGATGATTTTGTTAAATTCAAATTGTGTTTCAGTAAAAATTGATTACTGAAGGATACGGAAAGTTTACTTTCTACCCTCTTTACTTTGGCATGCACTCTTTGCAAATAATAATTTCTGAACGTTGAAAGTTTTGGTGTGGGTAAGAATTTTTTCCATTTAAGAAGCAATAGCTATTGTGTCGGGGAGAATTCAGCTGATGTTGAGACTATCCTGACAGAGTTATTGATCCTGAAGAGGTTAAAACCTTCTGGTGATTAAAAGACTATGGTTTGTCAAAGACAATTACAAGGGCTCTAAGAGAGGCACGTCCAAAGGATTGTGTCAGCTCAGGGATGGGGCAGGTGGGAGAGTCTGCTCAATCTGTGCCATATCTCTGTACATGGTATCTATCTATCTATCTATCTATCTATCTATCTATCTATCTATCTATCATCTATCTACAATTTTTTTTATATCTGGGGAATTATTCAGCTGGAATAACTGCATTAAAATCATCTAAAATTGCCTTGCTTCCAATTTTACTACCAGAACAAAAGAATTGATGAGTGGACAAGAGGAGGAGCTGGTGAGGGTGCTGGTCCAATCTATGTACAGGGTTCTGCATGTACAAAGCTATAAGGATAGAAAATACTCTGGGGCTAAGGATGCTGGCTGGAATACACATTAAGACTGGTAAGAGTGATGGGAGAAAAGATGAAGCTGGAAGTGTAGACAGAGTCTAATATAAAACAGTTTTGTCTGCCATTTAAAAAATTTGAATTTTATTTGGAATGCCATGGGAGAGCATTTAAGCATCATGTTGGTGTTGAGCGCAGAAGGAAAGAATTGAGAGTGGGAGTAGAAGGACTGTGTGTAGATACAATTAGGTGATGTTTTGGGTTTTAGGTAATACTCTCTGGGCTGCTGAGTGAAGAATGGATTGAAGGAGGGTATGCCTGAGGGCAGTAGGGGGTGACTGAAAAAGCCTGCTGGAGAGCTAATGACAGTAATGGGGAGAAAGGGACAGATTTGAGCAACAATAAATTGGAAGAGTTGTTGGAACTTGGTGGTTGACTCAATGCTGGTATGACAAAGAGAGAGGAGTCAAAGAAAACTCAGAGATATCAGGCTTGAAAATCCAGTGCTTTCTCTTCCTAAGAGAGGAGGGGGAGAAGGTATGAGGTGGAAGATGATTTAAGATTGTTGCATCAGAGGAAAGACTGTTGGGATTAGCATTGCCTAGAATGGTAAAAGTCATGGAATATTTTTTCCTGCTTTCTGGCACTGTCTCTGAAACTTTGGTTTCAACTGTCCCACCCTGTCTTCTCTCTCTCTCCCTCTTTGACTCCTTCTTATGGCACCCCATTGCTGCTTTCTTTCATCCTCACCTGGCTCTGCTAAGGCTTCTTTCCCTGTTCTCCCCCAGTCTACTTCCTCCATCCACCCCCGCTGAGACTCAGCAAACTCATACAGTTACAACAAATAGAACAAATACTGAACTAACATTTTTGTTAAATAGCTTGACTGCTTTGTGGACAGGGATTTGTCAACACATCTGTTCTAAAGAATTTTCTTTTAATAGATTTTTGTGTGTGTGGAAACTAGATCAGCAAAGCACTGTAACTATGGCCTACCGTGGAGACCTGGAAATTGCTGTACTAAGCAGAACTGATTAAATGATAATTTACCTGTTTGGAATGAAACTCACAAGCTGTTCTAGAAATTGTTGCAATTATTTGGCCAAAGGCAATTGGAGAGAGGAATATATTATTCCTTATATTATAAAACATATTTGTGTTCAGTGTCTACAGACAATAGGCTCCCTCGTCAGTCAGATACATGGCACATATGAAGGTTAAAGAGCACACCATTCAGAATAGAGTGAACCCTGTTAGAGGGAGCAGCAAGGCTGATCACCAATGTAGCTATGAACACTACCAGATACAAAGCTAGGACAGATGACACCTGGCAGATGACACCTGGATCCACCACGGATGAAATGGTGTTTCTCAGACATATCCTTCATGTGATGCTGGGTAAAGGTCCTGCTTACAAATCCAAGAAAACGTGAAAGCTGGGTCATCTGAGAATGTGTAAGTTCTGAAGATATTTGACCCACAGGGAAACACTATTCTGCCTTGAGGAAGCAATGGGAGGAGGAGAGTCCCTAGTTCTAGCATCCTTTCACAGCAGGAAAGATGGAGAGGTCGGCCTGGTCTCTGCTCAGAACACAGATGCATACTCTGGAGATGGTGTAGCAGATAATCAAACTTCATCTGTCCTGGCAGTCAGACACAGTGGCTAAGAGCAGGAACTTTGGCCAGACAGGGTCTAACTTGATGCTGCCTCCATTGCTTGCTTGCTAGCAGTGTACCTTTGAGTAAGTTCTTCACTTCTCCAACCTTCACTTTTCTCTGTGTATGAGAAGAATAACTTTACTCATTGCATTGGGTTGTGGTGAAGAGTAAATGAGCTACTGTACTTACAGTGTTTTTAGCATGTTGCCTGGTATGTGATGAAGGCTCAATGGATGTTAGTATTATTAGTGGCTATCTGATGGGAAGATGCAGTTGGAACTTTCGGGTAGACATTGCAACAAAGGACTCTGCAAAACAAAGATTTTTCTTAAAATGTCATGGCATTAAGAAACTGGTCTCTGGGTATTTGGTTACATGTATTTGCTATGAGGAACAGTATTATACTATTATACAAAAACCTTCTTGGGGCTTGTAAAAGCCTTCTTGTTTTCCCTCTGCTCACTGTCACCGTGGTCAGCCCTATTCTGTAAACTGGTCTCACTTAAAGTCAGTTTCAGTCTCTAGCTCTCTAGCTCTGATCTCTTCTCCCCTGCAACCAATTACCAAGTTACACAGGGAGTTCCTACCTGACGGGTGAAGGAAATGTCTGCCACAGAAGCAAGAATCTTGTGACTCTGGCTTTGGCTATTTTTGGCCTCTTGTCTTTTCCTGCTTTCTTTTTCTGCATTGCCAGAGAGATTAAGCATCTTCTGGGTGAGAACGGAGCAGTGGTACTCAATTCTGGCTGCCTCAGGATCAGTTGTAGAACTGTTAATAAAGTGTAGGTGGCTGGGTACCTGATGCCCAATCCACATAGGGCACCTAACCTAATCGGTTTACCTAATTCTCCATAGAGTAACCCTTGGTCAAATCAGAAGAAGGCAAGAGCCACTTATGATTGTATTAAGCAGTCAAGAGACCTGTGAACATCCCTCCATAGGTATTGGGCTTCATGTCTACCTCTCAGGGGCAGTGTGCCCATAAAGTTATCAGTCCTGTTTGGACATTATTCTCTAGTACAAATAGTTTCTGACTTCACGTGTGACCTCTGTCAATTTGCATTCATCTTTGACTCAAACTTTTTCTGTTGCTCTTGTGCAAATGGAGCAAATGGGACAAATTTGGGATGTTTGTTTTCCTCCAATGTGGATACATGCTCTAAACTAACCTTAAAACAAAACAAAATAAAATTTTTGATCATATTTACAGTGAATCTGTAGGAAGTTATGTGGGCAGTAAGAAGATGGTCTGTCTGCATGTCTCCTGGAAAATTTCCCCTCATTGGTCAGAAGCCCTTTTCTCTGTTGCAGTTTACTGTTTTAATCTATCAAATGCATCTCCCTCCACACCCTCAAATTTGGCTGTAATAGCTGAGGTTACAGACTGTTCCCTTCTAAAGAAAGCATACCTCAGTGGGGCCCAGGCTTTCAATAGTTTAATGCTAGCATTTATCAAAGACAGAGCTACCTCCTCACTATGAAGTTTAAAATGTCTTTATCAGTATGAATTTTAAGATTGTCTCTTTTTCATAAATTGTGTTTTTTTTACTTCGTTGCCCCCAATTAAAATCGACTTATGAGCATTTCTCAAAACTTGTTCCTTTCATTCCATGGGTGTTTGTAAGTGTTCCTGGAAAAGAAAAATATTTCTTGGTGAAAAGATTGGGGAACCACTAGAAAAACAAGTTGATTTCTTCTCTACAGGACTTATAAAAACCTTTAACACGGTAATATTCATTATGTATCTGATATCCTCCCCAAATGATTTTCCACAAAATTTTCTTCACAGGACATTTCTGAGGACTAGGTTTTAGGGAAAATGCTTTGGGAAATAAAATGATATCTTAAATTTCCTAAATAAGAACTGTAAATAGGGAATGGAGAAGATACATACCTGGAAGCAAAAATTAGTACAATTAATTTAATATGCTTTCTCATAGTAGACAATTTGATATTGGATCTGCTTCAAATAATCCAGGACTTTTGATCAATGTGTGCCTCATGCCAAGAGGGTGATGGGGGTGGTCCAGATCTGACAAACTTTGCCAGGCAGCCATCTGAAAACAAGTGTCTTTGTTCCTCCATTGCCAAAGTTGTTTTCAGCAATTGGCAACATCACTGAAAAAGTGGGTGCATGATACTGAAAATGGGGTAATCCGGACCATTCCTACAATTCTAACACTGCTGCCTAGGTAGTTAGGAGATATGGGGGAAAGACTATGGGACATTTCCAAGATAGGCATGGTGTTAAATTGCACCAGAGATAAATGGACAAGATGTAAAGTGTGGGACAGCTGTTGTGGCTGGTGCTGCTCCATAGACAGGCAGACTATTGGATCATCTCCGTGGTTAGCACTCATGTAGCCAGCTATTAGAAGGAATTATATTCATGTTGCTCCTGGTCAAAGCATCCACTGATATTTATAACTCCACAAATATTTATTGGATGCCTACAACATGGCAGGCACTGTTCTGGTCACTTGGGCTATCATGGTGACAAGAGTTAAATTCCCTGACCTAATATCCTTTTGTCTTTCTTCCTTTCTTTTTTCTTTTTCTTTTTGAGACAGAATCTCACTCTGTTGCCCAGGCTGGAGTGCAGTGGTGCAGTCTTGGCTCACTGTGACCTCTGCCTCCCGGGTTCAAGTGATTCCCCTGCCTCAGCTTCCCGAGTAACTGGGATTATAGGTGTCCACCACCACACCTGGCTAATTTTTTGTGTTTTTAGTAGAGATGGGGTTTCACCATGTTGGCCAGGCTGGTCTTGAACTCCTGACCACAAGTGATCCACCCGCCTCAGCCTCCCAAAGTGTTGGGGTTACAGGTGTGAGCCACCCCACCCAGCCCTATAAACCACCACACCTGGCCCTTAATATTTCTATTATCTAGTTTAATCTGTACAGTGTCCCCATTTAATAGATGAGAAAATTATGGCCATAAGAGATTGAAACAATAGATTTTTCAACTCTGGAAGGTACCTTAGACAATATTTTTATTTGAACTCTTCATTTTTCTCATGAAGAAATACGTTTGAAAGATGACTCTGTCTGACTGAAAATAGTGACAGCTAGGATCAAAAACCAGGTCTTTTACCTTCCAGCTCTAATCTCTCTTTTTACTGAATGCTGCTTAGAAAATTGGTCTGGAGATGTACGAGGTAGGCAATCAGCAGAGGTGTGAGTCTCAGACAGTGGCCACAGTCTCTGCCCTAACACAGCTGGAATTTAACATTGTCAGCTCAAGCTGCTAACTGAAAATCCAAAAGCAGCAGTGGCTTAAGGACCTTGCCAAAGGATGTTTCTCAGGGTAACAGGGGAAAGGGACCCCCATTAACTAAGAAGGAGGAGATAAATGGTCCCAGAACTCCTGCTTGCATCTTGCTGGATTATGAAAACATAGTGGATGTGCTCCAATTTAAACTTGGCCAGACATTAGGAGATTAAGTTTCATGACATAAGAGGTTGGTGTTGCAACCCTTGTAAGTTCTCCATGAGATGATGGAACTCTTATATGTCATTACATGTAGGGAAGAGATTTAAGGACCATATTTCTGTTATAAAACAGCATTTGAACCAGTATTTTATTTTCCCTTAATTGCAACACTAAATCTAGGAATGTCAAGGGAGAAAACATGCTTCATAGAACTGCAGAAAACTTGGTTTAAAAAACACTTAACTGATAAAAGTGTATCAAAAAAAGCATATGAAGCAAATACCACAAATTTTATGTTTTAATCTTTAAAAAATGTGAATTATCTGAATGAATAGCAAATTGAGTGGAAAATGAAAGGGAGTTTTCATGAATATCAACTTATAAACATGTTTTAAATATACATGTGAAAAGTACCATTAGATGGTAAGAAATATAAAGATGAATAAATCTTGTTACTGCCTTTAAGGAATGTGTACGTGAGAGATGACAAATGCTATAATATAAGGTTGGAATTTTTATGTTCATTTAAAAAGTATGGCACATTTGGAAGAGCAAAATTATTTCTCACTATAAGAAATACAATAAAAAAATAGTGGCCCAACATTTCTTGCCTATGTGAATGGTGGGTCTTAAGAACCTGTATGCCACTGAAGTGTTATAGAATTACATAATTTACCTTTTGCAAACTTAATTTGGTATGGGTGGCATGATTCAAAACACCATTTGCAGTATGATCTATAATAATAGCTGTTATTTTTTGAGATGATGTTATATTGGCCCAGATTCTTCTTAAGTCGGTTCTGACATTTATAAGGGAGCAGTTAGCTCCTTTGCAGACAGCAAGCTCACCATCCTTGCATACTTGTATCTAAAATAGTCCTAAAATTCTCTTTATTGCCTCTACACTGTTTCCCAAAATGAAGCATGAGATCATGGTACTATTTAGTTATTGGTTCAGTTTCCTGTGTTCTTAGATCTTTTTAAAGCTCCTACGTCCTAACAAAATGACCTCCTAGCTTAATGTCTGATCATGTGACCAGCTGTTTACAATGTGCCCCTGTTCTAATTTGATTCCTTTTGATAACATAAGAGGATATTTAGTTGTATGTTCTTTGGTAAGTATGATTTATTTCATACTTCCAGAGTCTTCAGAGACTATGGAGTCACAGAAAACAGATCACCTAGATAGTAACATTTGAAAAGAAATTAATCAATTCTTCTGTAAAGGAATTCTTCTTAGCTAGATGAAAGAATTTCAGTCAGTGAATGTGCCAAGCCATGCTTTGATTCAACTTTATTATAAAAATATATTAAATATCTATGTATTACATGTATCTTATTTGCAAAAGGAATATATGCATTTAACATGAAAATATTTGATTTTTGCTCATAGATTAAGGTTCTCAGATCTTAGAGCCCATGGCTGAAGGTTTCTTTAAGGCAAAGTTGTTCAATATCAGTTTTCATCTTTTTCGCAAATCTATTATGCACACATAATGCATTCTATATTCTTGGAAGATGAAAGTAACAATATCCCAATAACATTCTTACATAGAACATTTTTAAAGGCATGAAATATCACTCTTAGTTTGCATTACTTTGTTTTGTTAAAGTTTTGTGGATTTTACCTCTGACTTTAGAGAACTGGTCTTGATTTTATTGAAAGACACAGTACACTCAGGCAAGTCTCCGTGAGTGTCTTCTTTTTTTGTTTGTAGTTCTCAACAAGAACAAGTAAATACTGCAGTATGAGTTATTTTTAAATGTTTTAAAATAGTGTTTGTTATTTCAAGGCATTAATGAGTAAAATCTTCATAGAAAAATACTGGTCAGTTGTGTTTATTGCCTTATGTCAACATGCTTGTCATTTTGAGAAAGTGTCACAATCCTAGAAGATGATGATTTACACTCCTTGAGTCAGATTCTAATCTTAGAAGTGCCTGTGTATCCCTGCATATCTCTCAAAAGATCCATGGCTGCACGTTGTAAGCATCTTGCTTCTTGTAGCCCATGGCTGTCAGGAAGGCTTTGGTTTTTATCTTCAGCAGCATTAACTACAAATTGGGTAGCGAATATGGGAAAATGGAAGGGTCTTTATCACCTGTAGTTTTATTTTTTCTTTTCCATAGTCTTCATATTGTTAACATATTTGGGGTAATCCAGTTGCTGCAGAACATGGACAGAACACAGAATTGGTATCAGGATTTGCCCACAAGTAACTATTTGACACCTAGTTTAAACTCCTTGAGTCTTAGTGTACTCACTTTGTGAAATGAGAGGGTTGCAAACTGGTGGCTCATGGTTTGAATGTAATGTACACAGGTTTTTTTTATTTTTATTTTTTTTGGGGGGGGTGCTACACATCCTTTTAAAAGTCAGGAGATTTCATGTAAGATTTTAATATTTCTTAACAAATGGAAAGATCTGGCGCCAAGAGGTTTTGCATTCTCAAATCACAACCAATTTCCTGGGTTCTGTAGGTTCCTTCATTTGCTATCCTTGCATTTGCCAGGGTTTTTTTTTTTTTGTGATCTTCTAAAACGATGTGACTTTTTGAGCTTTGTTTCAAGGAACTTTGTGGGAAAATTTTAGTTACTCTTAAATTCGTTAAATTCATTAGACATGTTACTTTTCTTCTTCTGCCTCATAAGATCTCAGTTTTCCTCTCATTCCTTTCTGAACTTACATTCTTACGAAGAATATGTATTCTACCTGTGCAGGGCCCCTTCTACTTTGTCCCTTCTTTAGGGGCAGTAATGGAGGAATAAGCTTGGCTTTAATTTTCACACCTCCATTAAATTTTTCACCTTTCATACTTTTACTTCTAGATAGACAATGTAAAATAATTTGCTTCTGTGAAATTTAGAGACAATGGCTTTCTACTTATAATGTAGAAAGAATGTGGAACTGAAAATAGAATAGTAAATCTCACTTTCTGAAGTATTACTGTGCTTGTTCACATTTTTGATTACCACACTGTATCTAATCAGATTCTTCCAAAGCAATGCTATGCATGCAACGATTCTCCTGTAACTCTCTTAGGAGACAGAGCCCAGCTGCTGTGGTAAGGGTTAGTTGCGTCTTACGGCTTGGGATCATCTTTCATTAAAAATCACAGATGGCAGTCTGTCCTTCCCACAATAAGAAGTGGTATAAGTAAGCTTTGGTCAGGCAAATAGGGGAGGTGTGACCATGAAAAGTTTCAAGCACAACATCCCTCAATTATGCCCAATTGTGCATCTTCAGTTGAACATTTATTCCTGATTCTTGGAGAGAATGAATACAGTCAATAAAAATCCACAGTAGTAAAATAACATTGAGTCTGTGGGAGGCTGGTGGGAATGATTAATGAAAGGAATTTATTTCTTGTTGATTTATTAATAATTTAATTTGTGTAGAAAAAATTAGTAGAGATATTAGAGAGATGGTTTAGAGAAAGAAGATAACTATTTGCTGAAATAAATCATTGTTTTCTTACTAGGTTGTTGCAACTTTGCTACTCTAAGGAGCTGTAAAGTGAAGCAAACAATGCTTATTGTCAGATGTAATCCTTGAAGAGTTTGTTTATTGATAACCAAGGACCATCTAAAGATAATGTGTATTTTGCAAGATGATTCTCTTTCACCTGCTGATTAAATTGTGAGAAATCAGTAAGCCCAAATGCAAATTTCCCTGTTCCTGTTTTACTGGACAGGTTTCCAGGACTAGACGAGCTTATGCAAATTAAAGAATTTCTATCAATTGATTCAGGGAAATAGATAGCTTAACACATAAATCTCTCAGCAGTAAGTTCCTGAAGAAAAACACAAAAATAGGAGCTTTGACTCAGGGAGCACAGGAGGCAATAGGGATCAATAATCTTATGGTAAGATTATTACTCAACGTAGGGAGCAGAATGACCAGATTCTCAATTTGTAAATTTATGCTCTTTTCTCATTTTCTCCTAATCTCTTGTCTGCTTTCTCTTCACTGAACATTGACTCTCTGTTGGAAGTGAAATAGAGTATCTTTGGGTAGACCCTCTACCTCTGTGCGTTTGCACTCTGCAATTTCCTTCTGGGGTAGGAAAATTCATTCCAAAAAAATGTTGGAAGCATAAGGGGGTATATTTTGTTAGGCACAAAGGCAGTGAATAACCTGAGTAGAAAAGGCTGGTAAATTGATCCCCGCTTCATATCTGACTAAACCTTCTAACAATTCCATGGAAAGTGGGTGGAATATTTTGAATATCTTGTGATGAAATTCCAGACACAATTACACACACAAAAATATGTCTGGAAGAAGGCATTTTCATGGATGCTAATCTCAAGCTCTTTCATATCTAGTTATGACTTGGCTTTGAAAGTTCCTTAATAACACAAATAATTTGGTAAATTTTTATAACAAGTTGTTCCCTGGTATCTTTGGAGCCCTCATGATCATCATCTGCCAGATTGTTCAGGGAGGGTAACATCCAGTACTGGGCAAACATTTAAAAAATGATTTCTGAATTAGAAATTAACAAAATTGAGATAGATTTGGTGACTATTTTATATGCTTCATTCCTAGTTAAGCTTGAAAGGGGACCTAGGGTAGATGGTCTAAAGCCTTCATTTTACAGATGAGAAAACTGAGGTCCAAAGAATGTAAATGCCATGTTTGAGGTTATTTAACTTCTTAGCAGTAGAACCAGAATGAATTCTTGATTTTCAGCCCAAGGCTTTGGTATCAGGGCCTGCTGCCTTAGATTTCCCCACCAGATCAAGCTGCTGGCTTGGGTTGAATTCTAATAATTGATATTTCACTTTTGATAAAAGTTTGTTTTGTGAAGCCTGCATCACATTATGTCCTTTCGGCACTGTGAAAAGGAGCTTAATTTGAATGTCCTTGTAGCATACTGCACCAACTAAGTGTACCAGCTTAGCCGGTACAGTAACATCACTAGGCTCCAAGAACATTGTGTAACTTTTCCCACCTGATGCTAGCCCCTATCTGTCATGTTCAGTGTTAATTTTAAAAAGCTGCCCAATTTCCCCTGTATCTGACTAATCTTACAGAAAGAGGCTGCCTTTAGTGTATCGTGATTTCCAAGGAATTCTTTCTCCAAAACTTGCTTCAAATTAATGCACAGAAGTAAATTGAGTTTTTTCCATAGAAAATATCAGCATAAATAACAAGAGCATACTGTGAACAGTTGACCATTATGCTGAGGCATCTAGGTTTAGATAAAAATTACTGCTGTGCCAAATTGTAGAGCCAAAGCCAAGTAAATTTCTTAAGCTGTCTTTGAATGCTAGGCATCCTGAAATTATACTTTTGGATATCCAACTTGCCTCTTTTGTGCTTTCTTATAAAGATTTATAAAGTCAGACTGCTCAATGGAAATACAAATTTTTCTGTAAGAAGGAAAGGGGAATGATCTGAACACAGAGAAGGCTGATTTCAGAATATCTAATGCTCAGTCTATGGCCACACCACCCTAAACATGCCTGATTTCAGAAGCTAAGCAGGGTCAGACATGGTTAGTACTTGGATGGGAGAATATCTATCACTCAAAGATAGGGTTTGGAGCCTCTCTGTTTTTCTGGGCCTGAGCAATCTCCATAGATTATAGCTGCCACAGATGGCACTGCCTGAGAAAAGGAAAAGATGGTGATGAGGGATAAAGAAAAAGGGGGAATCGAAAAAGGGAAAGAGGAAATAAAAGGAGAGAATGGGAGTGGCAGAATACTTTCAGATGTGGTTCAAGTATTTCAGAGCAGTCATCTTTCACCCTTCAGTTGTTTTTGTTTAAACAACTTTATTGAATTATTGTTTATCTGCCATAAAATTCACACAAGGCAAGAGTACTATTCAATACATTTAATACTTTGAGTTTGACATTCCACTATTTTTTGGCCTCCATTGTTTAGTCATTAGTTGCATTGGGTTTACCTGTACAAGATGAGGCATTTCTCTCTTGATGCTTTCAAGATTTTCTGCTTGTGTTTGTCATCCAGCAGTCTGACTCGAATATTTCTACATGTAGATCTTTTTGTGTTGGTCTCACTTGGGGTTTATTGAGCTTCCTGAATATGCAGGTTAATGTTTTTCTCAAGTTTGAAACTTTTTGCCCATCATGTCTTAAAATTTTATCTGTCTCTTCGTCTCCTCTACTTCTGAAGTTCCCTTTACATATACATTGCTGTGTTTAATACTGCACACCAACAGGTCTTTGAGGCTCTTTTCATTGTTCTATAATTATTTTCTCTCTGTTCTTCAGATTGTATAATTTCTATTGATCTATCTTCAAGTTTCCATATTTTTCTGCCATGTCACATCTTCTGTTGAAATCCTCTAATGAATTCTTCATTTCAGTTACTGTACTTTTCATCTCGAGTTTTATTTCGTTCATTTATAATATGTATCTCTTTATTGAGATGCTCTTTTTTGCTGAAGCATTGCCATCCTATTTTCCTTTAATTCTTTAAACAAAGTTTTCTTTAGTTTTTAAAACGTATTTATAAGAACTACTTTCAAGCTTTTTTCTGCTAAATCCAATATCTGCATTCTCTCAGATACAGTTTTCTATTGATTGCTATTTTCCCCTGAGTATGAGTCATAATTTCTTATTTCTTTGCATGTCTCATAATTTCTTTTTGTTGAAGACCAAACATCTTAGGTATCTGCTTTAGCAACTCTGAATTGTGACCTTTTCCCCTGAGGGATTTATTATTGTTTGTTTAATAACTTGTTTGGACCAAATCTGTAGTCTGTCTCCTCTGAAATGTATGGCCCCAGATGCCTCTACTCAGTTTTCTTCTTTCTTGTTTGTATTTTTAAGCCTGGATTCCTAGGAGTCATATCTGTGTCAACATGGTTTATTGTTCAGCCAACTATTGGTCAAAGGTTGTATTTGAACACCTTGAGCCAGTATGGTTTCTATTCTCTGTTGATGGACCTGTGTGTAGGCCAGGAGAGTATATTGAAACTTCAGGCCATTTTCAAGTCTGCACCAGCTTTTGCTTTCTGCTGTGCTCTCTTTAATCTCCTTTTCATGTCTCTCAATTTAGCTTTGTCAACCAGGAATGTGTGAGTAGCATAGCTGCTGGTCAATCCAGGATATTTGAAGAGTTTATCATGTCCACTTTAGATGTCTCATTTTCCACAACTCCCTGTTAAAATTCTGGCTAGTCTGCCAGTCCATTTTTTTGCCTCAAAGAAGCCAATTACATCAGGTTACTGTAGTCCTGGCCCTTTCTTGCCACCAAAATTTTCTTTTCTCTTTTCTTCTTTTCTTTTCTTCTCTTTTGTTGCTCCCTTCCTTCCTTCCTTCCTTCCTTTTCTTTCTTTCTTTTCTTTCTTTCTTTCTTTCTTTCTTTCTTTCTTTCTTTCTTTCTTTCTTTCTTTCTTTCTTTCTTTCTCTTTCTTTCTTTCTTTCTTTCTCTCTCTCTCTCTCTCTCTCTCTCTCTCTTTCTTTCTTTCTTTCTTTCTTTCTTTCTTTCTTTCTTTCTTTCTTTCATCTCTCCCTTTCTTTCCTTCCTTCCTTCCTTCCTTCCTTCCTTCCTTCCTTCCTTCCTTCCTTCCTTCCTTCCTTCCTTCCTTCCTTCCTTCCTTCCTTCCTTCCTTCCTTCCTTCCTTCCTTCCTTCTTTTTTGTTTTTGTAGGGTCTTGCTTTATCACCCAGGCTGGAGTGCAATGGCTCAGTCGTAGCTCACTATAGCCTCAATCTCCCAGGCTTTCAAGCAGTCCTCCTGCCTTAGCTTTCTTAGTAGCTGGGATTACAGGCATGTACCACCACACCCAGCTATTTTTAATTTTTTTTGTATAGACAGAGTCTCACTATGTTGCCCAGGTTGGTCTTGAACTCCTAGTCTCAAGTGATTTTCCTGCATCAGCCTCCCAAAGTGCTGGGATTACGGGCATGCACCACTATGCCCAAACTCCAAGATCTCCTTTTTTACTAACAACACTCTAAATCAAGTGAGTTCTCTGCAGCAGCAACAGCAGTAGCAGCAACAGAAACAGCAGCAGCAGAAGCAGCATCAGGAAAGCATATTATTTTCACAGCCTGACCCACTCTGGTTCAACTACTGGGCTGAGACCTGAAGGAGGGATGGTAGTTACCCCAGGCAAAATTCCAGAGATGTGTGCTGTTCTTATCCAGAGTTAAGTGGTTTTCGGGAATAAATGCATCTCCATTTGTTGTATATCTTTGGTCAAATTCCAGAGTGATGAGATGGTTGCATTTTAGTGTATTGTCCATTTATATTTGCTTTTGGGACAGAGGATTTTTTTGACTGCCTTTTTGTGTCATGGTGGAAGTTGCAAGTCTCCTATGCTTAGTTTTAGTGACAAGATCGTCAATGAATATGAGCTGGTCCATACTCTTTGCATGTGAGTGTAAAAGCTCAGTCCATGTTCCAAAGGACATGCACTGTATTTGACAGTATGTCCCCAAATGGGCATACTCCATGCATTACTTATCCTTCAAGAAGCAAACAGGTTTGAAGTTCTTCCCATACCTCTTCCTCAATTTCTTTGTGAATACTCAGTGCTCTCATTTCCAAGTGCTGATAACCCGGGTGCAGAGGATTATTTTTCTTCTTGTCAATAATAGAAGTCATTTAGTTTTCAGGTTGGGAGACTGAGAGTGGAAGGGTATCATCTTTCTGCTTTCTTAGTAATCAATATTTTGAAAAATTAAGTATGTCTGCAATTTAGTGAGTGTATACTATGTGCCCACTATTTTGTTAAGTATTTTGCAATAATTTTATGTATTATCATCTCCATTACTGAGGCTTAGAAAGGTAAGTAACTTGCCCAAGGTCACTGAACCAATATGTGGTAGATAAGGAATTCCAGTCCAGTTTCATTTGACACCTTTGGAAGGTGGATCACCTTTCCAGAGTTGGGGTTGGGGAGGCTGGGCGTTTCACAGCTACATAGATCTATTCCTGGATGTAGGCCATCCTGGGAAAAAGGTGTGACCGTGGGTGAGGTGGCCCCTTCGCTGATACATAGAACCACGAAGAGGACTACCCACTGAGAGGTATCAACCAACAGCATCTGCCCCCAGCTGGGGAGAGGAAGTCCTTTTGATTAAGGAGATCTGGACAGCTCATTGGAGCACCCACCACAACTGTTTATATTCACATGTACTTTTCGGTCATTCTTTGATCATTCATTTACTTAACCAAAATATAATATTTAAGCATATAATTTTTACCACGCACTATGTGAGAGGCTGGGGATATGAATGAAAAATATGCATCAAATTCCTTTTCTTATAATGTTTATTGCCTGGTGAAGGTGGTTTATATATAATCTCTTTCCTTGAAGTCTCTTGTTTAATCAGAAATTGGTTCTGGATCAGTAATTTAATGTGGCCTAATTTAAGCCAATTTAAATTTCTCATCTAAGCTTTAAGCCTTCGGTTCTTGTTTCTCAAATTCTTTTAAATTATCTCTTTTAGATAGAATTATACTAGATTATGTTTAGAAGCTTTTACCACTTATAAAGTCTCAATGACCAGTTTAGCGGACTGTGAGCTGAGGCAAAGGAACTTCTGTGTTTAAAGAAGCATTTAAAATTAAGCATGAGTTTTGACAGAAAGGAATGATAGCAGCAGTTGAATTTGTTACTTGATATAATCCTAGCTTCTGAGTATTATCCTATTATTGTTAAAAAAAATAGTGTGTTCTAATTGTAATTACTTTTGATATTTTTTCACCCTAGGAGGTAAATTATTAATTAGGGTGTACATTATAAATTACTTTTTTATTAGGTGATTTCTGTCTGACAATAGTTTCTAGTTTTTTTTTTTTTAATTAAACTATGTCTCTTGGATTTATTATTAATAGCTTTGGGCTCTGTTAAGAGAGAGGCTAATCGGATTTCTGCTTTATGACTCCACATGCAACTGGAAATATGATTCTGACCAGCTAACTAGTGAATTACATGTAGCTGATATAAATGGCTCTGGGTGAGAAGCCATTTCTAAGTGAAAGTTTTATTATCATATTTTTTTCACCATGATCTTTCACTATAGATTTTAAGTTAATTTATCCCACCATTATGCATATGTCAGAAGACATAAAGTCAGTTCTTTAAAGAACTGATCCAGGCCTAAAAAAAAATTAGAAAGGGGCAAGAAAACTCAACATACAGTCAACTCAAAGTGATAAAATAAGTAGATTAACGGATTACCAATAATTTTCCTGTACTCAGTCTTAAGACTTAAAAAAAAACCCAAAAACCTTTATAGGTATAAATTGAAAAAAAAAAATCCAAAACCAAACAACAAAACCTTCAACAACAAAGTTACTACTAAAATATAACTATTTAAAAATGGAAATCAGGTTTTTTGTCTTTTTTAGTTTACCTTTTGAGTAGTCAATTTTTTTTTTTTTTTTGAGAAACCCCTTTGAAAGAAAGGTGTTTTGGAGGAATATACATTGTACATATTATACTACCCTAGAAAGATCTGGGATAACACCTCACAATCAGAGGCTTTCATATTTCTACAGTGAAGCCTGTGCCTATTCACACTAAGAAGATGAACCAAGATCGTAATAGCTGCAATCAGTTCAGTTCAGGTTTGCCACCTAAAGAGTCAGCCCCAAACTTTGGTTTTCAGAGCTCTTTGGATATCAGAACTGAAATGAGATTGTGCACCTATGCTAACAATCTTGGCTTTTTTTTTTTTTTTTTTTTTTTTTTGCCTAAACTAGTGTGAATTGGTATTTATCACTAGTGACCTAAAGGGCCATTTATTCCCAGAAACATATTCTGAGACCTCATCTCTTAAATAATTGAACAAACCCTTGTAGGACAGTTGGGACAGTTGGTGTGGGTACTGGGACCTGGAGGGAAGACCTTCTTATTCTTTGTTTGGGAGCTTGGATGGTGGTAGCGTCTTTAGCCTCCAACTGGGCTTCATACCCTCATTTCCTAAATGAAGTGATATAGTTGAGATGTTTGTCCCCTCCAAATCTCATGTTCAAATATGATCCCCAGTGTTGGAAATGGGGCCTAGTGGAAGGTACTGGGTCATGGGGCAGATCTCTCATGAATGTTTTGGTGTCATCCACTTAGAGATAAGTGAGTTCTCACATTATTTGTTCACATAAGACCTGGTTATTAAAAAGAGCCTAGCACCTCTTCCTCTCTCTCACTCCCTTTCTTGCTATGTGATGTGCCCTCTCCCTCTTTGTCTTCTGCCATGACTGTATGCTTCCTGAGGTCCTGACCAGAGGAGATGCTGGTGCTGTGCTCCTTGTACAGCCTACAGAAGTGTGAGACAAATAAACCTCTTCTCTTTATAAATTACCCAGCCTTGGGTATTTCTTTATAGCAATACAAAATGGACTAATCCATGAAGCTTGCTAATTTATGTTTTACCCATGGACACATAGTTATCTATTAGGTTTCCAATTTAGGGGAGAACTCTTCCAAGAAATAGATTGGCTTATGCAGCAGCAGTGAAACCCTCAGCATCCTCTTTATCCCCTTTTCTTAAGTGTGATAGGACAGCGAAGGAATACAAAGAAAATTAACACCATGAAAGAGAAAGATCAAGATAAACAGAAAAATATCCCTAAATTTAAAGGAAACCAAGATCTTTATAAACAGGATAAAACTTTAAAAAACAGAGAGAATCAAGAAAATATTACATAAAAGCAACAGAAAAGTAAGAGCTCTAAAGAATAAAAATATTATTGCCTATGAAAACATTTAGTGCAAGAGCTAGAAAATGAAGTAGAGGAATGTTCCAGGAATGTAAAGTCGTAATAAAAAGAAGTAGAAGTATGTGAAAACACATGAGATAAAAGAACCAATCCAAGAGGTCCAACATGTTCCGAACAAAAGAACAGAGAACATGAAGAAGAAATAATCAAGGAAGAGAAAACAGTTTCCTTACAGTTGAAATACACCAATGTTCAGCTTGCAAGGACCCACTCAGTGAATCCATAAAGGCTGTGGTTTGAGGACCCAGCGGCACAAAGGAAAAAAATAGGACCTGATATCTGCCCTTGGGGAGCCCAGTGTAGGGGAGAGTTAGATTTGGCACATTTAGTGAATTGTTCTGAATTGTACATGTAGAGCAAACAGTGATTTACTTACTGAATAAAGAGTTTTCTCTACATTATTCTGGCCAAATATTGTTGGTGGTGTTGGGGTGTGGAGAGAGCATACAGCAGATATTTTTCTATCAGGAAAAGACACAATATTAGATTCACATTCTGTTAGAATGTATTAAGGAACTTTATTTGATTTATTTATTTATGTTTGAGATGGAGTCTCACTCTGTCACCCAGGCTGGAGTGCAGTAGTGCAATCTCACCTCACTGCAGCCTCCGCCTCCCGGGTTCAAACGATTCTCCTGCCTCAGCGTCTCTGAGTAGCTGGGATTACATGCCCACCACCAAGCCTGGCTAATTTTTGTATTTTTAGTAGAGACAGGGTTTCACCATGTTGCCCAGGCTGGTCTCAAACTCCTGACTTCAAGTGATCTGCCTGCCTCAGCCTCCCAAAATGCTGGGATTACAGGCGTGAGCCACAGCACCCGGCCTATTAAGGCACTTTGTAAAAGAGCTTTTGAGTACCCTTATTAACTCAATAGTACAGTGGAAAAGCAGGCTATAATAGAGTGTGTATATATGGTCTCATTTACTTGTATATGCAGGTAAGCTTAGAAAATAATTTAGAATACATCCTATTTCTAGGTTGTGGAATGATATGTAATTTTTATTTTCTTCTTTATAATTTTCTATATTTTATGAAAGAAGTATTTCTGTGGCTTGGACGTTTGTCCCCACCAAATCTTGTGTTGAAATTTAATCCCCAGTGTGGTGGTGGTATGAGGTGTGACCTAATGGAAAGTGTTTGGATTATCAGGGGCAGATCCATCCTGAATAGACTAATGCCCTCCCTTGGGGGTGAGTGAATTCTCACTCTATCAGTTCCCATGAAAACTTGTTGTTAAAAAGAACCTGGCACTTTTCCCCAACCTCTTGTTTCTTCTCTCACCATGTGTTCTCTGCACACACTGGATTCCTTTCACCTTCTACCATGGGTGGAAGCAGTTGGAGTCCCTCACCAGAAGCTGATGCTGGCACCCTGCTTTTTGTACAGCCTACAGAACCATGAGCCAACTAAACCTCTTTCTTTCTAAATTACCCAGCCTTGAGTATTGCTTTATAGCAACACAAAATGGACTAAGACAAATATGTATTGATTTCATAATTTAAAATAATAAAGCTCTTTAATTGGGTGGGGGGCCATTTTTGGATTAAAATGCAAATACTCCTGGAAGGAAAAGATGGTGAAAACCTGGGATAGTAGCTTGTGAAGGTAGGAGAAGTAGGAGGAACTTTCCAGGGCACTGACAAAGAAGGCTTGGTGTGGGAAAACCTGCAGAATGAGGAGACGGTAAGACCCTAAAGATAGAGCAAGAGAAAAGCTTCACCTACTTCACAGTTTACCCAAAACCTGTATTTATAATTTCCTAACTAAGGTAAATTGTTTTCTGACACAGAAGATATGTTGCCTAGAGCCCGATGCTATCCAAGATTATCTATCTAGGGGCAGCATAGACAGAACAAGAATCTAGAATGAGTCTGACCAGGGCTCAGAAGTGAAAGTCAAGGGTGGGAGCCCAGGACTTATAGTGAAAAGATTGGGGCATGGCTTACGTAAGACATTCTGTGGCTGCAGAGATCTTTCTAACGTATTTAAAAATAGATACCCAATATATCCTGGAAGCATCCATTATTTGGTTGTTATGGTCCCCATTGTCATCATGTAGATACATTTTTTCCTCAACTGATCCATGAGGAGGGCTATCTTAGACGATTTAAAAAGCCGGAAAATAAAGTAGAAATATTTCCTTTTCTTCTAAAAGCTTGACAATTATTAAAGATAACAATTAAAAGCTTATTTTATAAACTGTAACTCCCCTCAGTGAAACTCTGAATGGCCATGTGATGATCCAATTGGTTACAAACATTCTTTAGTGGAATACAGGTCATTAGCCCTCACCTGGAAAGAGAGAAAACCTTTGACTGCCATTATAGTTCAAAATGTAAGAATATTCAGTGTGATATACATCTCTGTTAATTATATAATCTATCTTAAATAGCAATCATAGAGAATTGTCATAGAATTATCCACTCAAAGTAAACTTTTCTTTTTCAAAAAGGATATTATGCTTAGAAGATTAAAAACAAATAATTCAATCTCTAAAAGTTACTTTTCCCTGCAAAAATACTATTGTGGATTTTTTTAAATTTAAAAGCACAGTGTAACAATAGCAGGGGGAAGCTAGGAGAAGCACAGAGGGTTGATTTAAGAGATAATGTATTGCATTTAAAGAATTTCAATGCCATTACTTTTCATCACTTAACTTTTCAAAGAACACTTTCAGCTTCCTTATTTGCATGTTTCATTGTTTTCCAGCCTTTACACTGTATGCTTAAAATGCAAATGGAATAACATAAGAATAATGAGAAGTAATACTTGGAAATGTTCTGAGAAAATGATGAAAAAAGGGCCTGGTTTGTATCTGATTGAAAAGAGGTGAGACTTGGGAGAGCAGTCAGACTAGATGGAATTTTACCTTAAGCGCTAACAAGAAGCATCATTTGCATCCTTCTTTCTCCCTTGTAATATTGAAAATTAGTTAATAGTTCTCCTTTATGATTCCCTTACCCTTGATCCATTTCTTTTATTCTTCACATTAGGCACCTATCAATCAATTAGTCTCATTTCAATGAGCATTTATCAAGCACTTATTAACTAGTCATTGCTACAACTGGAATGTAGAACAAACATTCCTTCATTAAGAAAAACAGAATTTGGCTTGAGGACAAACATGGGAAACAACTGTCTATGTCTTACTCCAACTCCTTGTCTGAGCCCCCATTGAATAAGCTCAGAAATCAGACCTCCTAAGTTCCAATTCCAGCCCTGCCATTTTCCAAACATGCTACATAGACAACAAACCTTCTCTGATCCTCAATTTCCTCATTTGCAAAATAGAATAACAATACTTTTCTTAGGTGGCTGTGGTGATTGAAATAATACATATAAAGTTCTTGGAGAAATACCTCTTACATATAGCATGAGTACATACTATTGTGTTCAGGTTAGTATGCTCAGCAATGTGTAAGTTTCAAGAAGACTAGGATGTTCTCTCTGTCCTTGGGTTTGTGATCTACAGCAAGGAAGGTATAGGGTGACCAACCATCCAAGTTTGAATGGGACTGATGGATTTCCTGGGACATGATTCTTTCAGTTTTGAATGGTGATGGTGCCAGTCAAATCTGGGTGACTTGATCACCCTAGAGATAGAGGAACATCTATTCAGTTAGTCATAGTCCCAAATCAAATAAATCAAGTTGCATGCTAGAAGCGCAAAGTTATGTTGAGGCACATGGCAAAGCATGGCAAGTTCTTTCACAGAGAAGAGGGAAAGAACATTCCATGCAGAGAGACTAAAGAAACAAAGGTATGGAGGTGAGAAAGTACCTGGCCTGCTTGCAGATGCCTGAAGCATTTTTGGTGTGGAAAACATGAAGGCGTATAGGAGGATGTGGTGAGTTAAAGGTTCAAAAGGTGAGCCATGGCCAGACTCTCCAAGGCCTTGAGTGTTATGCTCCAGACTGGATTATTCAGAGGTAATGAGGAGATGGCCATCAAAGGGGGTGAAGCAGGGGTATGATCTATACTTCTAAACCTCACTCAGACCCCCACTTTTCTTATGAGAACTCATGTAGCCATTTCAAATGGATTTAAATGAACAATTTGTCATTAGCTCTCATTTTATTATTAAGTAATCACATAATTTCCATGTGTCAAAATATTTAAGTTGCCATTTTTGTATTATCAAAAGTGCAAAGTAGCTTTTGTTACCTTCCAGATTCCAACTTGGGAACATCTTTGACTATCCTCTTTCCATTATCCCCCTTCTCTAACTAACCTTGGCACAGCAATAATTGTTGTCTTCCTAGCCAAATTTTCTTCCTCCCCACTCCGTAGCTCCGTTTAAAACATAATTGTATGTGGTCTTTGCTCCTAGCCTCTCTCTACTCTAAGCCACCCTAAATATTGTGCCAATTAATCTTGTTAAACAGCATTTTTTGTCATGTCACTTTCCTATCCAAGAACTGACTGTGGCTTCTTCTGAACCCCTAGATCTAGGCCGTTCTTGTCAGCCTGCCTTCAAAATTCTCCAACAGGCTCCTCCTTCACCCACTCAAGTTTCTTCCACATAGTTCTTAGAAACTATTTGTGCTACTCAGACCTACATTCTTTTTGTCTTAAACTCATAGGAATCCAGCCCCTCTATCTGTTTCAAACTTTTCTCCACATGTGGAAGAGAATTTCTTTCTTCTGCCTTCCTGCTAAAATCCACAGTGAAATTGCATAAAGAGAAATCCTATGTAGAGCGAAGTGTTTATAAAAGAGTAGGTGCTTAAGAAATGGATTGAGCACTATTGCCATTATATTCTGTGTTCTCTAGTTATAGCTTACATGTGACAAACACTTTATCCTTTACAGTGCTCAGGCAGGTATGTCTGTAATCTCATCTGGCCCTTGCTACAGCCCTGGAAGGTGGATAAAGTAAATACTCATATAGATGGCTTTCAGGTGAGGAACCTGAGAATGGCTGAGGTGCTTGTCCATGTTGATACAACTAGTAAATGTCAGAGCTGGTACTAGAATCTAAGAACTCTGGCTCCTAATAGAGTGCTCTTTTCACTACTTCCAGCTGTCTTGATTCTTTGAAGCATATATCTTGTCACCACCAGAAGAGTGAAAGCTCCTTGAAAGAAGGGACTATTTGTTAGAATTGTCTTCAGCTCCTGATGTGGTTTGGCTCTGTGTCCCCACCCAAATCTCATCTCGAATTGTAATCCCTACGTGTTGAGGGAGGGACCTGTAATCCCCATGTGTTGAGGGAGGGGAGTGATTGAATATGGGGCCTGTTTCCCCCATGCTGTTCTCATGATAGTGAATTCTCATCAGATCTGATGGTTTTATAAATGGTAGTTTTGCCTGCACTCTTGCTTCTCTCTCTCCCCTGCCACCATGTGGAGAAGTTCCTTGCTTCTTTGCTTTCTGCCATGATTGTAAGTTTCCTGAGGCTTCCCCAGCCATGCAGCACTGTGATAAATAAACCTCTTTCCTTTATAAATTACCCAGTCTTGGGTATTTCCTTATAGCAGTGTGAAAATGGACTAATACAGCTCCCTTAGCATGTAGCTGTATCTTGAGCATAAAAATTCTGTTTTTTAGGTACTTGTGAGCATACTGATAATTTCCTAAGCTATTACCTATGCTTTTCGTATTTTGTATCATTTAAAAATATACTTTCTGTATTCCTGACATAACTCTGTGAAAGAGACTCTTACTTCTCAGTTCCTCTGGGCCCTACCTTCCTTGCCCTCCTTGCATTTGGGAGACATCATATGACAAATTATGGCCAAGGTGGTGGGTGGCAGTGCCACAGGTCTCTCCAGGTTCTTTCTTCCTGTACCACCAGAGTCATAAAGGAGTGTGCCTTGAGATGGTGAGGTCCCAGGATCTAAGTGGCAGGGATTGCTACCCTGAGACTTGGAGGGCAGCTGCCTGGTACAGGGGCTCCTATCTGCCATGGACTTTGTGTGAGATAATAAACTTGTATTATTTATGTCACTGATATTTTAGTTTAGTTCAGTTTTTGTTGTTATTAACTTCGGTATATCCAGCCTATCCCGACAATACAAAACTGAAATATGTAACAACCAACACGTTAACATCTCAAATTCGCAGCGCTTCCCTAAAAAAAAGTAAGGATTTGTTCTTGATTTACAATTGGTGCAAATAAGGACCCCCAAAGTTGAGGGATAGACTTCGAGCCACCTCCAAAATGAGTCTATTAACCCAAAGTGTGTGATTTTTCCACATACTTAAGGACTAGTATAATAAATGAAATCAGGTGCAGAAGAATGCAGATTAATACTGCAACCCATTTGCTTCTACAATAACGTCTCCACCCTCAGCCCTCTGCCCCACCTCAGCCAGCCGCCTTCCCTTTTTTGTCTCATTTACTCCTTTTTAACTGTCATTCAAAGTCTTTCCCAGGGTAGGCTCTATTGGAAGAGGCATTATTTATCACTGTATGGTCAGAGTAACACCAACCTGCACAAAGATCCAGTTGAAGGACTGGAATGAATGCAAAAGATCTGCTGGTCTTGTGTAAACTTCTCAGTAACCACCTCCTACTGCTACCTTTTTGGGAGAAAGAGATGAGGATCATGTGTATTGTTGTTCTAAAGAAGAACATGTCTCTAAACAGAAAGAGAAAGAGAGAGAAAGAGACTGCATATTCTTATATGTGTTTCAGTCCAATGTCAGTAATTATGGCTGTTCCATTGCTTCCATTTAAATTCTCTCCTGATCACACCAATTACTGTTAATAATCTCAATTGTTACTTGTTTATTATAATAACCCCAAAGGGTTGAGGGTCTTCTTCACATCTTATGACCAGTTTGGGTGAAATTCAAGCTTAAACATAACCTTTATTTTCCTAATGATATCTATCTATCTATCTATCTATCTATCTATCTATCTATCTATAGTATATGTTATTTACTACTTTTTTCTTCTTAAGTTTTTTTGGGGGGTGGAATGGAGAAAGGAAGGAGGTTGAGATATTGAGACTCTGGGTCCAGACTAATTTGTCTATATAAATTGCATGGCTGACTAAACAGTTACTGATATTTCTTTGCAGCATTATAAAGTTGAACAGATCATTCAATTTATATTTTAAACTCACAATTTCAACTATTAGGAAAAGTTGAGGAGGAGGCCATAAAGATGTTCCCTGGGGGAATTTTTGTTGCTAAAATAAAAGATACCAATAGACTCACAAAAAGTTTCATAAAACGAATGTAAAAAAAGTTACGCTGAAGATACAGATAATTTGGAAGGCTGGAGCCATGTGGTTATGGTCAAAATAGCTGTTCCCGATGCCCTTAGATGGTACAAATTATGGGCCGACCTCAAAAACCAAAACAATAATCCATTTTGAGATCAGATTTATTTTGCCTTGAAGACATGATATGGTTTGGCTGTGTCCCCACTTAAATGTCATCTTGAATTTTTGTTCTCATAATCCCCACGTGTCATGGGAAGGATCTGGTGGGAGGTAATTTAATCATGCAGGTGGTTACCCTAATGCTGGTCTCATGATAGTGAGTGAGTTCTTAGATCTCATAGTTTTATAAGGGGCTTTTCCCGCATTTGCTCAGTACTTCTCCATGCTGCCTCCGTGTGAAGTGAAGAAAGATGTGTTTGTTTTCCCTTTCTCCATAATTGTAAGTTTCCTGAAGCTTCCCTAGCCATGCGGAACTGTGAGTCAATTAAACTTCTTCCTTTATAAATTACCCAGTCTTAGGTATGTCTTTATTAGCAACACGAGAACAGACTAATACAAGACAAGTGTCCAAAGAAATTGAGATTGGAAGAAGCGGAGGAACAACTGAAAAGTGGAGATAACATACCACCAAAGAGTCACTTAATCTGGCCAGTGCTTCACATGAGCAGAATTTGGATGAGAGGACAGGCGGATATTCAGACCCAGGCCATTCATTTGGCTTTTTCATTTTACCGTAGCCTTCAGCATCCCAGCTTTCCCTTGTGAGTTGGTTAGTGATAGAGATCATAAAGGGTGTGCTAATAGCGACCACCAAGAAGCTTCTTCTAGTAGGGAAGTGGGCATTAACTATAGAAGACACTGACTAGTAACCAGTGGATAGTTGTGTTTGTTTGTTTGTTTGAGACAGGGTCTCACTTTGTCGTCCAGGCTGACGTGCAGTGGCGCCATCTCGATGCCTCCCAGGCCCAGGTGATTCTCCTGCCTCAGCAGATAGTTCTTTTTAAGCACAGAGGACTTACTCCTTCGGAGGCTCCTACAAGCAATGTAGGGGAGCCTTTTGCAGGGGTTGGGCAGGGAGGCTGATATCTTGATTTGTAGGGAGAGCCACTGTGATTTGAGAATTAAAAGTAGATGTACTCTGAAATTTGTAGGTAAATTAAATCTCAATACCTCGATTGTATTACTGAGCTGGTTCAAGCAACCTGTGAGGGGGTTGTACACTGACCAACCTCGCCATCAGTCACTGCATAACCAACTGCTTGTCACTCTCCAGTTCCCCTGCTCTCAACTCCATGTTCCCTGGTTTTCTGAGCATAGTACTTCCTTTCCTTTGCTTTTAAGCTCAGATTCTTTTCCTCTCCCTCACATCTTCTCTACTATCTTCTCCCTAATCTTTCTTCCCGGTTTCTAGGACTGACCTTTGCTCTGCCTCCTATTCTGATTTCCTGTTCCAGCAAACTGTGAAGGCAGAAATGTAGGAACCAAATAACTTCCTTAAAATGCCAGCTCTTCGGGAATAGGGAAGGAAGGAAAGGTTGGCATTCTTCTATGTAGAAAAACAACTCGCATGTTTCAACAAATAAATTATACCTGTTGTTTATGCAGATTAACAAAATAAATAATTTAAAAACAGTTTTGAAACCACTTTAAAAAAATACTTCAGAATAGTTGTATGGAATAGTAAAGAAAACAGCACTTACTCTCCACTGATTGTATGCACATTGTTTTTCTAGTTGGTCCTCACGTTGTTCAAAACATTGAAAATTCCTTCTACACCTACAATTGAGATAGGAATTGATGCACAATTTGTGCATATAAAGTTTAATAATTTTGCTTAAATGATCACTTTATGGCATATCAGAAACTCACTTGTGAGGTTCCTGCGGGTCACTTCAAAGAGATAGATACTTATTTTCCAGAGAGGCTGAAATGAAGACATCATTAGTAACTCTTGGCCTGTGAATGGGGAAAGATGCTTCACCTGCGTCAAGGCACCCTTGGGAGAGAAAACCTACCATTGTTTCAAAATGAATTTTAAGTGAAAAATCTCAGGGCAGGTGTTCTGATTTAAGGTTGTCAGTTTGCAGTCAAGCTACTTCTCACATGGGCAACTCTATGTGGCTGTGCTTCTAGAGAAATAACTACAGGGTTTTATTTATGGATGGTTAGTGCTTCCCCTGAGTAATGCCTAGGAGATCGGTCAAGATTGAAATGATTTAAACAATTCTGGAGCTGATTTTTAACTGAAAAATGTGTCTGTATTGGTTAGGGAAGGGTAACTATCTTAAGAAGAGACCCCAACATATATTATGGCTAAAACACAACAGAAGTTTATTTCTAGCTTACATGATGATACTGGACAAGCGAACAGGTCAGCAGAGTGGCCTCTTTCATGAAGTCATTGAGAGGCTCAGGCCAATGGAGGCTGTGCCATATTCAACATATGGCTTCCAGGTTTGCACAACATGTAGGAGAAAAGGGTCAAGGGGGCAAACATAGAAGGGTTGTATGGGCCAGACCTGGGAGTGTCATCCATCACTTCTGTTCACATTTCACTGGCCACATGGCAACATCTAACTGCAGAAGGAGGTTGGGAAATACAGTCTACCTGTGCTCCCAGGAAGAGGTGGAGAACATGTGTTTTAATCAACAGTTTCTGCCCAGTGTCTGTTTATCAATTAATAGCTGTTGTGATCGGTAGAAATAAATATACTTTATTCAAGGGATGAATTTTCTCAAAAACATTTGAAAGACAGCTTTCTTTTCCAAAGCATTGGAATACCTGTGACTTCATCAAAAGAGATATATTTATTTCAAAGTACAAGTTTGCAAAACTTCAGCACCACATGCTGCCCGAACTTTGGCTGCTTTGCCCCCAGATCAAACAAGAATAGCATTCTGTCTTCACTTCCCAAGGCAGTTATTTAGTATCTCAAGGCTATTACTCAGTTTTAAACAAAGCATTTAACATTTTAAACAAAGCATTTACTTAATTAAATATTTTATCGTTCAAAACACTGGTTTGAGTATGTGTTTGTGTGTATTTTTTAACATTAGGTCTATATCCAGGGAATGACATAACTATGAATCAAAGTCATTTGTAAGCTAAACCCTTTAAGACTCACTCATTATTAAGGTGAGCATGATTTGCTTCTTTGGACTTTTCTGGCATTTGAAAATAAATAAACACACCTGGTTTGGTAGACAGTAGGAGTAAGAGGCCTTAAAATGACTTAAGGATCTTGTTCATTACTGGCCTTAAATTATATTTAATCTAAGGGAGGGACCTTGCTGCTGTATGACTTGTAGAACCAGTTATGTTTCATACAGATTGACTTTGTTCATCTGAAATCAGAAGTGAAGTCTTTGTGTAGGCTAATGAGGTTGGGAAACGGACAAAGCAAACAAAACAGCTTTGGAGCCAACCTGATTATGTAGGTTTATGAAGAACAGTGAATGCTTTTGATAACTGAAACATGCAGATAATCCTGAAATCTCACTCTATCTATTGGTTTTAGTTACTTCCTTGATGGGTTTGGTGCCGGTGTGGGTCCAATCAATTGCTCTGTGTATCCTCTTTCCCGTGCCCTAAGTCCCTGCTCATTACTCCTCTGATGGAGGATGAAGCAAATGGGTGCTGGGAAGAAAGCAGCGAGAGGCTGTATAATCCACAAACAGTGCAAGGAACCCTGGGAAAATAAGGGCTGGTAGTAAATGATCTTTTCTTGTCACTGGGATTGTGGCACAAGCCAGAATAGAGAAATGGGGTACCAGTTTGGAAGTCAGACAGACCTAGGTACAAATCTCACCTCCACCATCCACAGCTATGTGATTCCAAGCAATTATTTAACTTCTCTGAGTCCTAGCTTCCCCATCTATATAAGGAGACTGAAATTGTCCCTTTCTCATAGAGTTGTATGGATTCAATGAAATCATGCATGTCATATTCTTAGCCAACTGCTCGGCATGTAATAAGCACTCAATAAATGTTAGCTATAATTATTATCTATGACAATTTTAGGTGTCCCTTTTTTCCTTTTGTGTTCCACACACTTCTCTATTCTTGATAAGAATGAAAAGGGCATATATTGCTGAGGTTCCTCAATCCAGTGCTGTTTCAGTAGTTAATGTGGTGGCCCCTGATGCCCTCTATGACCTTAGGGATGAAACAGCTTGGTAGCTCAGAGCAGCTCTTTCTTCTCAGCTCTATTTTGTTCTTGATATAGCTATTCTATTCACACACCTTGCAATCTGCGAAGTTAAAATTAACCTATTTGCCAACCTGCGTCTCAGTGAGAAACTGAAAAATTACACCTTCTCTACGCACTAGACAGTGTTTTCTAGTGCATCTTTGATGAAGAATATGTTAAAGCAAGAGATGGCTTAAAGGGAAAAGACTCAGTTCTATCTGCGCTTAGTTTATTCCCTTGGAAGAGTCCTCTGCAAATGTCAAAGCTCGGTTGAGAGAACAGGATGTGACATGGAAGTCGCTCAGTTTTGTCTCCACACACGGTTTTGAAATGGGGAATCGAAGTGTGCCAGTGTAACTGTCAGATTTGGGCATATGGAACAATCTAAGGAATCAGACTCTTTCCAGTAACAAGTTTAGCAACTTCCTTTAAAGAGAAAAAAAAAAAAAAACCCAAACCCCTCATTGCACTCACAACCAATGGTTGTCTTTAGTCAATAGTTCAAAGGAGTCCACTTTTCCATTTTGTGTCTGAGTTGACACTTCTCTGATTTCGTGTGGAGACTGCCTGCTGTTGCCACCCTTTGATCTTAGCTTCCCTGGATTAACCTGGTTGTCCTCTGCCTCCCTTGTATTTCAGAGCCATGGTAGGTGGTCAAGGATGAATGTGTTTGCCTTGACCTTGTCCTAGAGGGCAGATAGGTGTTATGATTTGTCTCTGAGACAGGCTAGACCATTACACCAGGCTGTGCAGGTATACACTTTTCTCCTTCAGTGAGCCCCTGGTGAGATATTTCTTATCTTCTTCAATGAGCCCCTGGTGAGATATTCCTCAGTTCTCTCAGGATTTATCTCCCCTTTTTTTACCCGACCAGTAATTCATAGGGACTCTGAAGTTCCAGGTTTCAGAGACTAGAATCAGGGGGCACAAATTGGGGATCTGATTTATGACTTGGACCTAAGAATTCCTAAGCCATCATAAAGCTGCTTGAGAGCAGACCCTTAGAGATGTGACAGGAGAATAATGATGGAAACAGCCCCTTCCTGCCTGACACAGAAACCCAAAATCAGGGTGTTAGGTGTTTATGTGGTGGGTAGATTGAGGGGTATTTGGCATAACTCTCTGCTCTGAAATATCCTTCTTAACATCTGCAATTTTACCACTAGAGATTCATTCCTTTGGATCTGGACATGCTTTAGTGTTAGAACATCTTTCCTGCCTGGTAAATAAAGTTTTTTAAGTTCTTACACGCACACACACACGCACACGCATATAAACATATATAGATAGATAGATAGATAGATACTTATGTAGTCCTCAAAACAGCATTGTGAAGTAAGTACTGCTATTTTTCCCATTTTACAGATGAGAAAACTGAGGCACAGAGGCACTAGTCATTTGCCCAGGGTCCCACAGCTAGGAAGTAGTAGAGAAAGAATTCAAACCCAGAAAGTCAAACTCCAGAACCCCAGCTCTTAGCCCCATATGCTGTGTCACACACTAACTGCAATAATTCTTAGATTGCTGGCTGCAGCACCTAACTACTACTGCAGAAACTCTAGTCTCCGGCAACTCTTCCTTTCCATACCCCACATTATTTCTGAGAGTTCCCAGAGAATGTTGAGTGTGGACCTGTGGAGATCAGTATATGGTATATCTACCAAATCCTTTTCGCTTGTTTGAGTGTTTACTCAATATTGGCTTGCTGCTACCTCTAAGTTATAATGGTTCTATCCAAGAAAGCTATGTTGTTTTTTTTTTTAGGGTCCCCAATGAGTTGAAGCCATTGTAATGTTCCATATTGAAGGAGTGAGGATTTTCTGCCAATGTGAAACACTGAGGGTAAAGCAGCACTGTGCTGTGTCCAGATGCAGAAGGTATATGGCATCTAGGATTAACAGCCAGAATCCTTTTGCTAAGAACTCCCTCTTCCCTTACTCTCCTCTCATAGTTAACACAAGAACAAACACTTGAGTACCTTTCATGTCTCCATTCCCAGTTCCCACCTGACGAGTCCACCCTGAAAACGCCCAATTCTGGTGGCTCTTCCTCTGGCCCCAGGTGATTTGTCCAAGGGCCAATTCAAGCTTGGCTAATGAATCCTTTCCTTCGGTGGACAGGGAACTAGAAAGAGATTGAGTGCAACCCCTTTCTAGAGGTTAAGTCTGCACGATGTCTCACAGACTTAATTAGCAACTGTCAAGGGACATGTATCCTCTCACTTAAAGAATGCCAATCTGCTGGGAGTGAATGAAGCTGACAGGCCAAGAGGCAGGAACTAAGAATGGAGTGCATTTATGAGTGTTTGAGTCCTGATTCTAGGCATTTCAGAAGTTCAACAATGTCCCTGCTCTTCCCATGTCGTACTCTTCTTTCCTTTCTTGAATATCATGAGTCAGCAAAGTCCAATATTTTTTGTTACTTTCAAGTCAAAGAAATATAAAAGTTCAGCAGGTGACAGTTTTTGGTTAAATATCTTGATATCTGTTTGCAATTCTCTTTCCCTTGAACTTTGACAAAGAGAGCTGGCCAATTGAGAATTTTCCAAAAAACAAACAAAAAAACCACCAAAAAAACCTTTCCTAGTTTCTACCTTTCTATCTCCCTCATCTAATTAGTTCATTAAACCTGAGGCTGATGGTTTAAAACTTCCTCTTATATATGGAAATACACCTGGGAAAAGAAACACCTCAAACCACTATTAGATAAAAGGCATTATCTATAGAGAGCCTGGTTGATAAACATCTAAGAATAAGGTTTTTGGGCAATGAAAACTGGTTGAAGAGCAGCAGAAACTGGATGTGTAAGCGAAGGAAGTGGAGGCCAGGGTTTGTCGGGGTTCTTACTTTCTGAATGTCTTCCTTACTTTAGCAGGCTAAGTCTCAGCATTTGTACGTTTGTGCTTCTTTATTCTATTGAATACATGATTAAATTGTGACAAAATATATATTCTGTACTGTATTTGAATATAATTCAGGGGGTTTTGTTCGTTTCATTGTATATACTTTAAGTTTGGACCCTTTAAAAGTTGATATTCAGACTTATTCCAAATGGGGTGAAAATTGTTCTGTAATTTGGTATTAGGTAGGATTCTCCAGAACAAAAGTGCTAATAGGACATTGTGTGTGTGTGCGCTTGTGTGTGTGTGTGTGTAGACATTCACGTACAGTTGACCCTTGAACGATGCTGGGGTTGGGGGTGCCAACCGCTGAGCTGTTGAAAATCCACATACAAGTTTTGATGCCTCAAAACTTAGCTGCCTACTGTTGACTGGAAGCCTTACCAACAACAAACAGTTGATTAACATGTATTTTGTATGTTATATGTATTAGATACTGTATTCTTAAAATAAGCCAGAGGAAACAATGTTAAAGAATCATACAAAAAGAGAAAATGCATTTACTATTACTAAGTGGAAGTGGATCATTATAAAGGTCTCCATCCTTGTCTTCACACTGAGTAGGCTGAGGAAGGGTAGGGGTGGTCTTGCTGTTTCAGGGGTGGCAGAGGGGGAAGAAAATCTTCATGTAAGAGGATTTGCACAATTCAAACCTGTGTTGTTCAAGGGTCAACTGTATATGAGGAGATTTATTATACGGATTAGCACAAGTAGTTATGGAAGTCAAGAACTCCCATGATCTGCTGTCTGCAGGTTGGAGAATCACGAAAGCAGGTGGTATAATTCAGTCTGAATTTGAAGGCTCGGGACCCAGGAGTGCTAGTGTGCAAGGGCAGGAGAAGGTGGATGTCCCAGCTGAAGCAGAGTGAATCCAGCCTTCCTGTTTTTCTTTTTTTCTTTTTTCGTTGTCGTTTTTGTTGTTGTTGTTCTATTTGGGCCCTCAGTGAACTGGATGATGCTCGTCCGTATTGAGTAAGGGTCATTTTCTTTACTCAGGCTACCGATTCAAATACTAATCTCTTCTGAAAATACCTTCACAGACACATCTAGAAATAATATTTTACCATGCCTATCTGGGTAAATAATAAATACGTATCTGGGTATCCCTTATCCAAGTCAAGAGGACACATAAAATTAACCACCTCTGGAACTTGAAAAGAATTGGATTACAATACCACACATATACCTTCCTAATCATGATTTAACATTCACTGATCTGTGGAAATGGCTAGGTTTTGGTGATCCTGTAAATACATATATTTGGTTTCTCCTGGGTTTTTAGTGAGCATTCCTAGAACCACATCTCTGTTGTTTTCTCTAGGAGAGGGATGAGGGAACAGAGGAGAATTTGGTTATCTTAATTTTTGCTTGCTTGATGCCTCCTCCTAGGTTCCCCCAGTCCTCTTGTGCTTTTAGAGGAATCTTTGTCACCAGAAAGTTTGTATACTCAACTTTTCTGATCCATTTACTTCATCAAACCGTGGAATCTTAGATTTGGAAGGAATCACATAGATTAAGTAGTCCAAATCTTTTAATCTTAGACTTTAGAAAACTGAGCTATTTTAATCAGGGTCATACAGCTATTTAGAGGTCTTCTAACTCCTGGTACAACGGTACTTCCAGGTATGACATAGACATTTTCCAAATTAGGTTTTTTGGCCATATATTCAAGCCAAATCCATGCTCATTCTCCATTTGTTTCCCTTTGCTCATCTTTCAAAGCAAAGCTGACAAAACTCATTTTTGCTCATGTTTGATCCCCAACTGTGTTCAAAGGGTTTGACCTGAGCTAGCAGGACTTGGGGAGTTGGGGGGCATGAAGTAGGTGAGATTGGCTCACTGACTGTGAAGAAACAGAGCCATGGGACCTCCGGAAGTCTGACCAGATGAGAGTCCATTGTTCAGTCCAAATTGAAGTTTCCATCTGTGGGAACTGTAGAGATGGAAATCAATGACATGGCCGTGAGAGGATGCAAGATGCAAACCAGCAAGAACCAGAAGGCTGGGAAGGGAGCTCTGGAAGGCAGAGCCAGAGGAAGTTCTTGAAGCCTTAGAGCATCCATGGGACCTTCCTCCCCAACTCCCTCTGCTTCTACCACTCTTTAAGGATGTGGGGGAATTGATCTGGACTCACAAGACCTTCGGTGATTTTGGATAGCATTTTTGGCTAAATATTTGTCAGTCCTGAAAATCCTTTGGTTGGAAAGTCCAGTGACGGATGACATGATCCTGTTTGCAAAGCCTTCTAAAGCATTTTTTAGTCCATCATCTATTATGAGCCTAATCAATATCACTGATGATACCAATCAAAGAGCTGGAAGGTATGAAAGGCATACTTTTATGTATATCTTTTATGGTGTGTTCTTAATGTACCACCAGGCAAATAATTTATGATTAAAATTCTCCCACCCTTCAGTCTGACAAATTTGTGTTTAATTAAAATATGAGTCCTTAGAGAAAAGCAATGGAGAAAAAAAATGTAGAAATACAGATTCTTATCCTGGTACAGAACTAATTTTTCTGTTCTTCGCCTGAATAGAGAAGGGTGTAAAATGAGGAAACCTGCATGCAGACCTCAGTTAAAAAGTGTACTTCTTTTTCTTTTCCTCATCCTTCATTCCAGAGTCTTCCTCTTTGTCCTCTTTCATTTCACCTGAACTCAGATTTTAAAATTTCAGAAGCCATGAATCACACATATATTTCTTAGACTGATATAATCCACAAATAAATGAAAGAGAGTGTTTTAAACATACATGATACATGATGAAGATGCGTGAGGAAGGTATATGATATGGTTCTTGTACTATTGGTAAGAATGAAGGCATGATAATTTGAGGAAAGTGAGCAGGCTGATTCCACACCCTTGTCAAGTTCCTCTTTGTCAGTGGTTCAGCCTCCCGTGTGTGCTTGCTTTGCCAGCTCATCTTATTTCATTACTGATGCTTTCACTTCCTTTTTTCTAAGCATACTTGCAAAGTCCAGTGTTTTGCCTGCACTTTAGAAAACTGTGGTCACGAATCAGTAGGAGATTGTGAGGGGATTTGGGGGAGGAGTGCAGGAAGGTACTCAAGAGAGTGTTTCATTGCCAGGACCATCCTGGGGTTCAGAACCAGTGCAATAATCCTGGGTGGGTCATTTCTTTCTACCTCATGTTTTTATGCAGTCAATATCTGGTTAAAATGATTATCATGGGAATCCCTGCAGGGAAATACTTGCCTCCTCTCCCCATCCCTGATCTCCCTGAGGCTCCAACATACTGCTTTGCAGCACAGAAGCACTGTGTGCATCCCTTCCCACAACAGGAGGAGTACAGAGGTACCTCTCATGCATCTCCAAATGGTGTAGGATGAGTGAAAAGTCCAGGCAAACTTGCCTTGTGAGTGCTTTTCTGACTGTCTTTAACATACTTTCCTCCAACCAATATTTCTTTTCTTTCTTTCCTTTTTTCTTGATGGGAGAGAGGGGATTATTCAGTTGTGGCAGTGTCTCCACTCTAGAATTTGGGGTTCTAGAGTCATGCTTTCTGTATTCTGTAGATGTTCTGCCTGATGGGAATAGGTATTAAATAAAGAGTATTCTGTGGCTCAGTGATGACATCCATGAACCAGGCTCTTTTTGTCTAACACTCAGTCTTTCTCAGTGTGCTGGCAATTGGCTCTTGTGTTGGTTACCTCATGACTACAGGGTGGCTGTCATAGCTCTTGGCAATATGGCCATATTCAAAGGCAGAGAGTAGAGGTGGGCATAGGTGAGAGAGAAAGTGGCTTAAGCTAATTAAGCTAATGCTCTCTGTGTGTGTGTGTGTGTGTGTGTGTGTGTGTGTGTATGTGTGTGTGTCTGTCCCTGTGTCTCCTCCTGTGTGTGTAGATAGACTGATAGGCAGATATAGTTAGATACAGATACAGAGATACATTATTTAGAGGACCCAGAAGACTATCACTCATATCTGACTGACTAGAGCTATGTCCTATGGTCAACCACAATACAAAAGTCTAGCAAAGCAAATATCTGGGAAAAATGAATGAGATTGCTAGAAATGGCTTAGCTAAACATGATTCAAACACATGGGGGCTGAGCACATTGCTATTCTGCACAAAATCATGCTTCTATTTGTATGAAAGAAGGAGTGGATGATTACTGAGGGGCCAGTCAACAGTGTCTGATACATGAACCAACACAGTTTGATTGCGTTTTCTCTTTCACACTATCATGGGAGTGTGACTCACTCATGCTGGGAGGCTACCTTCCCAGTTCTAAACAATAAACCATGATTTGTAAGTGATCTCAGCCAATCATGGTGGTCCAGTTCCTCTTGCCAATGGTTGGGTTAAACATGGAAGTGTGACATGGTTTTGGCCAATGAGATGTAAGGGGAACTGGACAGGAGCTTTTTGGAAAAGGGTTGCCTCTCCGACTAAAGAAACATGTTGGGGAAAGAAAATATTTGTCTGGTAGACATTGGGGTAGATGGTTGTGATGGCTGATGCTATTGCAATCATGAGGAGAGGCATACAACATATTGAGAAAAACAAAGACAGACAAAGTCTGTAAGGTTTGATGACATCACTGACTGGCTGAATTAACCACCCTAGAGACCCCTAATAAAGTTCTTATAGGAGAAAGTAGTTTTCTTATGGTTTAAGACACTCTGAATTACTTTCTCCATGATTTTCAGTCCAAAGACTCTCATGGCAAGATAGAAGAGGTTCTATTTTCTATAGCACTGTCAGATGACTATAGTTAACAATAATATGTCACAGAGTTTCAAATAGCTAGAAGGAGGATATTGAATGTTCCCAACACAAAGAAATGATAAATGTCTGAGATGATGAAATGCTAATTATCCTGATCTCATCACTATACATTATGTGTATTATAACATCACTGTGTACCCTGTAAATATGTACAATTTTTATGTGTCAATTAAAAAAATATTTTAAAACAGGCAAGAATAATTAATTAGGTCAGCTTCTCAAAATATGCAATTCAAAATCCATGCAACTCAAAGTAATCCATGATAAAATAAATATGGAAAATTTGAAAACTATATATGGTCATTGAAGTTAGTGATCAAATTAGCATATCAAAGACTCAGAGCAAAATGATTCTTAAGGCGAAATTTTGCCCCTGCTTATAATCCCATTCTATCAGCTCTCATTCAAAAGAGGAGTAAGTAAGTAATATGTAGGTGAGAGAAGATGACACGTAGGTGAGAGAAGATGCTTTAGAATAGAAAATACATTAATGTAACAAATTTTGTTACAAATAACAAATCTATAAAACTTGTGCTCTTGCTCACCTCTTGAGCTTGAATAGCACTGGAAAATCACTAACAGCGTTCTTGTGCTTCACAGGTGTCTTGAAAATGGTCCATCGTCTTCACTTAAAGACTAGCTCTCATTTTTGGCAGCACAGGCTAGCTGCCCAGACTCACATGACCATTTTCCTGTTAGTCAACAAGTATCGATTATTGATTACTAACCATGCGCTCACAGCTCTGTGAAATCTGAAGACATACAAATGTAAGACATGAACTATTATAATCACTTTCCTAGAGCTGCTGAAACCGATCACCACAAACATGGTGGCTTAAAACAACAGAAGTCTCTCAAGTCCTGGAGGCTGTGCGTCTGAAATCAAGGTGTGAGCAGAGCCATGCTCTCTCCAAAGGCTCTAGGGAAGAAAATGTTCTTGCCTTTCCTGGCTTCTGATGGTTGTTGGCATTCCTTCATGTCCCTTGGCTTGGGGCAGCATAACCGCTTCTGTTTTCTCATGGCTGTCTTCCCCCTGTGTATTCATGTCTGTTCTCTTATGAGGATAGCAGTTATGGGAATAGGGCCCATCCTAAGCCAGTGTGATCCCATGTTAACTATATCTGCAAAACAACCATGGGACCCCCGGAAGTCTAACCAGCCTATTTCCAAGTAAGGTCACATTCTGAGTTCCAGCTGGATATGAGTCTTGGGGTGGACACTATTCAACCCCGCACAGTCAGTGGCTGAGGAGTGTTTAACCTGGTTGGGATAGTCCCAAATTCTATAGTGTTGTCCTTATTGTAGGTGTCATGTAGCTCAGTGGAGAAAGTGTTTAGATGGACCAGGGAATGTGTGCAGATGAGGTGGAGCTTGAATGAAACCTTGAAGTGCAGGTACAATTTGACTTGATAGAGGGGACAGAGTAGAGTGTCCTGAATCATGGAGATGGGAAAAATTCATGAGCAAGGATTACGAATCCGTAACTCTAATTTGAAAAATTAGACTCCTTCCTCAGACTGTGGTTCCTGAGGACATGTGTAGTCAGGACAGTGCGAGGGCACCATTCCCAAGTGCCAACCCCTCTGCATGGCTGGGAAGAGTGATTGTGTGGAAAGAAAATGTGTGTGTATGCAGGGGCTGCGGCAGTAAGAATTTCTTTCAGATATTGAATATGTCTTGTCTGTCTCCTTGCAAGAAAGAAGTTGGGGATAATAGCAAGAGAGGATTTTATGCTTTAATCAAAAAAGCTTAAGACAGTAGATGGATGATGCCCACTAAAAATAGATATGAGAAGACCAAAGTTGTAGGTCAAATTTAGATGTAGATGCCTTTGGCTTAAATCCAAAGGAGAAATATAAAATCTTGATCATTATCTGCAGGTTTTTTGTTTTTGTTTGGAACATTTATTTATTTTAGCCATCAAGATCTGTATACCTGTTTAGACTTATCTCCCAAATGTCCTAATAATTACCAATTTACAGCCTCCTAAAGATCTGTAATATTGTTTGGATGCTCCAGGTATTATGCTTAATCATTTTAAAGGAACTGAAGCAGGGCTCTACATGCAAAAAAATCACTGGAGAAGATTTTGCCCTGCTTCATATAGGACCAGTTCAGTACTTCCTTTTCCTTTACATACTTCTTTTCTCTGTGTATAGATCAAACCCTTTTTAAAAGTATCTCTAAGTCCTAGTTCTCAAAGTCTGATAGAGAAATTCTAGAAAATTATCTCCAGAGAGAGTTAACTTTCTACTCACCCCACTAATTTAAGTTAACCATGCCCATGTTGTTTGTTCTGCCATAACATCCTTTTTCTTCACTATGACTACAACTTTCTTTAGTTCAATGCACTTTTGATCATAGGTTTCACCTACAGTGCTCCTGTGTAGCCACTGAAAATTTCACCTGGAACCTCAAGATCATGTAGGAATGAGTCTTCTGCCTGTTCTGCTTTTTAAAATAAATCTCCTCATCTTTTGGATGGCAACCTTTGGGCTTCAATCGCAAAATCGTCTTTTGTTCCAGGGTTCTGAAGGAGGGATCAAGACGCACTATCCGTGATAAGCCTAAACAAAATAGGAAAATAGAGAGTTAAGTAAAACCAGGAAGAACCTATACGAATTTTTTTAAAAACCAGTGATTAAAAGCGGGTATATTTAGGAGTAAGTCATAGGCACTGACAATCACAACACAGGCTGGATGTAAATGCCCGGTACAATTGTCGTGGTGCTTAGTGGTACTGGTGGCCTCTTCTGGCCTCTTCCTACTGCCTGAATCCTCTCAAGCTCTGGGGCTGCTGGTCTGCTACTTATTTCTCTGTGATGGGCTTCTGGAAAAGAGGGGTCTTGCTTCCTAAAGTGCTGAGCAGCTCTTCTGTTTGAAGAAAGCTGCTACCTCTACTTTGAGGATCATTTTACATAGAAACTCTTTAAGGAGTCTCTCTAGTTTGTAAGTTTGAAACGGACCTGGAAGGCTCCGAGAAAAGCTTTGGAATACTTGTGGCAGATTATCTTTTCTTCCACAGAGGCTGAAGATAAATGCAAGACAACAGAAATCACAGCTAAGTAATCCTTTTTAACTAAAATTAGTATTAAAAGTTTTGGGAATTTGGAGGCCTTTAATAAGTGAAGAGTATTTGAATATATTGGCCCAAATGTGAAAACAGTGTTCAGTTTTTTTTTTCTTTTTTGAACCAAGATCAAGAGAATTGTGTATTATAAGTTCTGTGAGGTCAAGGTCTAGGCCCACCATATGATATATCTTTAGCCCCTCATTCAGTGACTGGCATATAATAAACCCTCAATTGATATTTGGTGACTGACTGAATCAATGAATGACAAAATGAATGCCTTCTAAGATCTGCCAATAGTTGGCCTTTATTGGTTGATGGGAAGGACTGTTGTAGATCCTTCATCATTTTTGAAATTCTACTGTTAGGAATTCATTTCATTTTAAACATTGCCCTTTCCTTCTCACACCTTCTACTGAAACACAAATACCCCTGCAACGGGTGACTTACTAAGTCTCCGATGTCTCTGATGTTCTAGCGTGAGTGCATTTATCCAGTCGTGACACCATGCGACATTCATGAAAGTGGATGGTGCGGGGGATGATAAAGGTAATGTGTTGCAGAAAAGGGAGGCCAGAACACAGGAGGCCAATTGACCAATCCAGGTATTTTTCCTAGGGATGGCCTTGTAAGACAAACCCTGCCCCAGCTGCTATAAACATTCCTGGGAACACTTGCAGCTTTTGGAAAGCAGCACAAATTAAGGAGAGAGGAGAAAGGTGACTGGAGAGGGAATGTCTTTACATTTTGACCTAGTTTTGTATGAATAAAATATATTTATTACTTAGGCAACATTTTCCCCAGCAGGTGAATTATAACTAACAACATATAATTTTAAGCTAACATTCTTTTTGCTAAAGGCCTCAGTCATAACAGGTGTTATTAAGGGTAATAAGTACTTAGAGAGTAAGATTGAACAATTCTTTTCTTGGAACATTCATGGAAGGTCCAGTCAATGTAGTCGAGAATTCTGTTAAGTATCATATTTTCCAGTCCATGGGGAACATCATGATCTGTAAGTGATCTTATGGTGTTTGGGTAATGATGAATTCTGGTAGATACACCCGAAACACTTAGTCCAACCTTACTAAATGATTATGTCCTTAAAGGTGATGACACTGGGTTTAAGGCAAATGGATATTTACATGTAGGAATTGAATCTATGGTGCTGTATGCTATTAGGCTCCTGAAAAGAGAGAGAAAGCCTATACATTTTCTGTTTAGAATAGGGTGTAAGGAGGAGGAGAGCTGGGAGCTGGGAGCCAGATGGTCAGCCTTCCTAAACCCAATAGTGGTACACTGAAAGTGCCCTGTATGAGCACCTGCTCTTGCTAGAAGGTTCCAGTAACCATTTTTTTTTTTTTTTGCTTTCTCCCTGGGCCTGGGTCTCCGGCGTGCATGGCATTGGAAGAGGGGCAGGTTAGTATGCTGGTCAGGTCTGCCATGTCCAGCACTTACAGCTTAAGAACATAGGGCTATTGTAAGAGTCATTATTTTAGGGTTACTTTATTGGTTTTTAAAATAAACACCATTTAAATTAGTTATAAAGGCTTCTCTTTTGATCCAGGGGCCATACAGTCTTATTGATGACCAATTTATGTTCACAATGATACCAGATTGGTACCATTTATTTATTTAGCACATTAAGTGCCTATTATGTCCTTTATTCCAGGGCTGAGTATACAGCTATGAACTAGGACAACAGGGTCTCTGCACTCTTAGAGCTTATATTTTAGTGTAAGTGATATGCAATGAACAATAACAATGACATAGAGGTAACATTTGAGAAATGGTTTCTGCCTTGGAGGAGTTCTCAGTGTAGTTGGAGAGACTAATATATCAGCACATACTTATATCAATATAGAGATGTGGTATCATCACCTCAGAGGAGCTTTGTGAATCTCAACTTGGACATGGTGTCTAGTTTGCCCTGTTATAGGGTACCTCTGGAAACTTTTTCTTGCTTTTTTTCCATCCCCTTCTGATGATGTCATCACTTAACCTCACTATAGAAATTAGTATTTTGCCCGAGGCTATTGACTCACACCTATAATCTCAGCACTTTGGGAGGCTGAGGTGGGCAGATCATCTGAGCTCAGGAGTTCAAGACCAGCCTGGGCAACATGGTGAAACCCTGTCTCTATCAAACAAGCAAAAATTAGCTGGGTTTGGTGGCATGTATCTGTAATCCCAGCTACTTGGGAGGATAGACTGAGCCCAGGAGGCGGAGGTTGCGGTGAGCTGAAGTCGAGCCACTGCCCTCCAACCTGGGTGACACGGTAAGACCCTGTCTTTAAAAAAAAAAAGAAGTTAGCATTTTGATTGAAATAGGCAACTGTCATTGAGCGGCTGGCTGACCAGCTTGCTGTTACTCTAGAGGATGTGCGAATATTGAACCAGTTTTCACTGCTGCTCATCTTTCCCAGTTTTCAGGTCCCAGCTTGGATCCCATCTCTCAGACAATCTCTAGACAACCTCCCAAACCCTTTAGTTATTCTCCTTGCTTATCCCAAGGTGTTTATAAAAAAGGAGAGGTGAGGAAAGCATAAAAATAATCATAAAAATTAGGTAAGGATATAAAATGCCACAAATAATTACAAATTGTTTTAAGTAGCATTAGTGAAAAAAAATAAAAATAGATTTCTTATCCTTTTAAATTTATATTTTTAAAGCATTTCAACCTTGGAGGAGAAGATTAGGCCTTTTGTGTATGTGTGTGTATATATCTTTAAATCATTAGACAAGAAAATAAAGGTCCTAAAATGTTAACAAGATTTATGAACACAGGAACAAGGTCTTATAGAGGCGATTGAAATATGTGACAACCATTAGCATTTCAGAGTAGTGATGAACTACTTGTATAGATTGATGTACCTAAAAATTAGACAAGGCATATTAAAAGCTGAGATCATTCAGGCTTAGGAGCAGCTGAATATGAGCAATTATGAAGCAGTTAAGCCATTAAATAAAACTGAAGATCTTGTGAACCGCTAGAGCAAAAAGTCACCTCCGTGTGACTGAGAGCGTTAGCACCAACACTCTCATCTTAAAAACATAAACATTAGGAAATGTTGGTGCCAAGGGCAATGGAGAGGCTCTTTAAAGACAAACTGTGTCACATGTTGCCCAGGACAGCAATTTCACGCAGAGAAAGCCATCTCTAACTGGGCACACCAATTGCGTGAGTAGAATGGTGAGGATAAAGTGATTAAGGCCAGCCTTTTGGTGTGGGGCTGACACGCAGTCTGAACATTACAGAGCCCTGTGGAAAATGACTTACCTGGCTTCTGTCATGCTCATGTAATTGTACATTCAGACTGGCTGCCTTCATCAGCTCATCCCTCCTGTGAAAATGATTGTAAACATGGGCAATGTTTATGTGAAAATGTTTATTCTATTCCCATTCTGCTTGGGCGTTAGGCACTGTAGCATGAGAGGGTTTCAAGAACACACTATATGAGGGAAAATAATCCTAAGAACATCTGCTCTTTCTCTCAGTCACTGTGACTTGGCTACATCATTTGATAGTAAATAAGATTATTCCATGAAGAAAAGGCTGAGCCAATTTTAGAGTGGGTCTGGCCTATGCAATAATGCTGTGTCTATATGCATAAGTCATTTTGAATAGCTTAATTGGTTGTCAATAGAAACATCTAATATTTATTAAGAATCTGCCATGTGCTAGGCATGGGGTAGGAACATTTACATATTTATTCAGGAGAAGCAGGGTATTGAAGTAGCAAGGGCACAACAATTAGAGCTTTAGTCTTGGCATGATCTCTAACTAGTAGGGGGTACTAAACAAGTCGTTTAAAGCACTCAACAAATGTAAGCAAGGAAAGCAAATTCTCTAGACCTGTGTTTATTTTACTGTTTAAAAGTGTGTGTGTGCATGTGCACGCATATGTGCACAAACATGTGTCTGGAAGAAATTATCTTTTATATTCCTCTCAACACTAACGTTCTATGGGCTGCACATGTGTGCAACTTTATGTTTTTGACCCCTTTGCTATTTTGTGGACAATATACTTTCCCTGTGCAGTATTCTCTTTCTTCCATGTTCAAGTCAGTCATCAAATTCCACTTTAATTCATCTTCAAAATATCTCTCAAATTATTTCCTTTCAACCAATTAATTTGTATCAGGAAACCCTGTAGTTAGGAGCACAGGTTCTAGAGTAGAACAGATTTGGGTTCAAATTCTTCCTTTGCTACTATTAGCTGTGTGACCTTGTGATCTTTATTTTTTATTTAAACTGTCTGAAATTCCACTTTCTAATCTTTAAAAGGGGATAGTGACATTTACATTGCAAGATTGTTGTGAATATTTGATGAGAAATGCATTTTAAATATTTGGTAAAATGTATGACACAAAAACTCAGTATTAGGTAGTCCTTTTAATGATATAATGGCAGTAGTTGTATTAATGTACCGCCATCACTGCTGTTACTCTCACCCTACCGTCCGCTTTCTTTAGCTTGGGTTGCTATGATAGCCCTGTAGCTAATATTCCTAATTCCATTCTTTAAACATTTGCTACAATAAGTAACTATACTACATGGTAGACTGTTTTATTCTGGAAAGTTTCTATTGCTATATATTCAGGTTCACTTATGTTTTCTTCTGCTGTGTCTAACGTGTTCATTTTTGCAGTGTATTTTTTAAATCTCAGACATTGTAGTTTTCATTTATAGAAATTCGAATTGGGTTTATTTTGTATTATCCATGTGTCTTAACTCGTTCATGTTTTCCTCTACCTCAGTGGTTCTCAATTGGAGGTGATTTTGCCCCACAGCAGCAAATGTCTAAAGATATTTTTGGTTGTCTCAAAATATCTGGGATGCTACTGGAATCTCATGGGTAGAGGTCAGGGATGTTCTTGAGCATCCTGTAATGCACAGGACAGCCTCCACAACAAATAATGATCTGGTCCAAAATGTCAGTAGTGCCAGGGATGAGAAGCCCTGCTCTGCCTTCTTGCACATATGCAATATAGTTAGAGTAGTTGTAATGTCTTTGTCCATTTGTCTCATCATCTGTATCATCTCTGAGTCAGTTTCTATTGGCTTTTCTCTCCTTATACTTCTTGCATACTTGGTAATTTTTTACTGGATGCCATCTACTGTGAATTTTATCTTCTTGGGTGCTGGATATTTTTGTATTCTTTTAAATATTCTTGAGCTTTGTTCTAGACACATTTAAGTTACTCACAGACAGTGTGATCCTGTAGGTGTGTTTTTAAACTTTTTCAGCTGGGCCCAGAGTAACTTCTAATTTAGGGAACATTTTTCCCCACTACTGAGGCACTAGGTAGATGAGTACTCTACCTGATGCCCTGTGTATTGTGAGCTTTTCCACTCTGACGGAGGGAAGCATGAACTCTTTCCACAGCTGTGTGAGCACTGTGGATTGCTCCTTCTCAGTGGTCTTTATCTGCCCTGAGTAGTTTCCTACACAAACATACTGGTCAGTGCTCAGTGGAAGACACAGAGGAACCCACGGAGACCTCCAGGGTACTTACTGTCTGTGCAACTCTTTCCTCTCTGGTCATGTGTGCTGTGAATTATAGCCATTGTGGTCTCTGTGAACATTCGACTCTTCCTCCTCAACTCAGGGAGAAAGCCAGGTTCTGTTTGGGCTTCCTCCATTTGGTGTAGCTTTGGAAGTCTCTCCAGGCAATAAAAGGGAGAAATCAAGGTGGAACTCACTCGGTTTGTTTCCCTTTGCTCAGGGATCACTGTCCTGCACGCCCTGTTGTCCAATGTCTGAAAACTGTGTTTTCATATGTTTAGTTTATTATTTAAAGTTATTTAAGGTGGGAAGGTAAATCTGGTCCTCAATACTCCATCATGGCCAGAAGTGGAAGCCCACAGTAGACTTTTAAGAAGGTTACAGACAGTGCTGTATATTATGTTCAAAACAGAATCATAGTTTATTTCCACAGCTGTGCTTCTAGAAGCATGTTCTGTCTTCAGAATCAAGTTGGCATCAATGCTGAGATTTTAAACCACAAGGTATACATTTACTAGACCAACCTTGGAACTTTTCTGTGTTGATTCTCTTCTGTTCCCTTTCTCTACTTGGGATTCTTCTTTTTGAGAATCTATGCTTCAATACGTCAGCTGTTCCGTTTTTAAGCCTTTTGCTCTCCTGGACCCTATACTTGTACAATTAATTTGGGCCTTTTCCTTTGGTTTGCTTTTTGCCCTTTTCAGCAGTCAGATCCCAAAGTTTATATATGGCTCAATAACTCACATATCTGTTTGTTGGTTACAATACAATTTAATGATGTGTTTATATTGCTGTATTTAATTAGCTTTGAAATTCCTAACAGAAGTATCCATTTTCTGCCCTCAGGACATGCTAACATTTTAATTACCACTTGTGTATTAAAGAATATTTCTTTACATGTTTCTAGTAACTTTTTTTCTTGAAGTCTTTCATTAAGATACATTTATTGAAAAGGAGAGAGGCAAGAAACATAATGAGAACAGGGAAATAAAAGCAAAATAAAATACAACTGAGTCCCAGTTTCCAGTGCTTGCCAGCTGTCCCATTACTATTTCTCTTGGTGGCATGATGTTTGCACATTTTCCAAAGCTGGAGAAATGTTAGCTTTCCATGGCTTATAGTCACTAGCCTGGAAGTTACTAATGCCAATACTGATATGCTTTATCTTGGGTTAGCTGGATCTGGTAAGGGGTTTGTTATGCTGCTACATGTAGTATGATGCTTGACAATAAAGCCCTGGATTTGGGTTGAGTGACTCATGAGATTAGAGATGGGAAACGTGGAGTCTTTCATCTTTCAGTTCTCAGTTCAGGGCCAATCAAGAAGACATTGGGTTTAATGACCTCCAGTTAGAGGATCCTGTGGAATAAGCTGTTGCTGTCAATCCTACTTTTAATGAACAAGAATCCCCGTAATTCAGCACCACATGGTATCCCTTTTTCCATAGGGTTGATAAATGGGCTGTGAATGGAATGGTTTCTGGAAACAATTTATACACAATTTATTCCCCTGTCCTAAGAGCTTAGGCAATTTGATAGGAAAAAAAAAAAAAAGTGGAACCAAACTTTATTACTGATCCAGATATGTGATTTGGAGTTGTTCCAGGATTGTGGGCTTACATGGAGAATGGGGCCATAATAGGAGGCAAGAACTGTGAGAGTCAAAGGAAGCTAGAATCCATCATCAGCCTGATAGGCTAGAGAGCACTATGGAAAGGGTGAGCAGTCTTCAGGCCAGAGGACACATGAGGGCCAAGGACAGGAAGATGGAAAAACACTGGGCACATACTTGAATAACAGATTTAATATACTAGCAATAGAGAGTTTGAAACTGAGGCGCTCCTTCTTGACAAAAAGTCTCTTATATTTTTCTCTTCAGTGGGTGAAGGAAGCCAATGCTATGGTCTGGACGTGGTTTATCCCATCAAAATTCATGTTGAAATTTAATTTCCAATATATTGGTGTTAGAAAGTGGAGTCTTTATGAAGTGAGTAGGTCATTCATATGAATTACTGTCTTTACTGTGAGACTAGATTGGTTCTTGTGGGAATGGATAAATTCCCTTGGGAACAGATTAGTTTCCTCCAGAGTTGGTTACTGTAAAGGGAGGTTGCCTATCATGTTTTTTCTCTTTTTTTGCATATACCATGTTCACCTTCATTTCTTTGTCATGTTTTGATTCAGCATGAGGCCCTCACCAGAAGCCATCAGAACTGGCCATCCAGTCTTGAACTTCCCAGCCTTCAGAACTGTGAGCTAAACAAACTTTTTGTCTTTATAAATTATTCAGTCTTGAGTATTCTGTTATAGCAGCACAAAGTGAACTAGGGTGGCCAATTTAAGAAAATAGCATCTAGGTTAAGCGGCAAAATGAGGGCAAAATGACAAATGTTGAGAGATCCCAACATACCTAAATTTAAATGGCTCGGATTCAACTCCTTGGGGGAAAAGGAAAGAGAAAAGAATAATTTAAATGGGGTGACTGATTCTGTTTGCCATTCTACCTAACAAATGAGCCTGAGATGGGAGATATGGACCCAAGATGTCTCCTCGTATGGTCTCAGTTCTTATGTGCCTCTCTCATGGAGTATCTGTGCATGCCATGAGCAATTCGCATGTTTAATAAGATGACTTTCAAACAACATGGCCACTCAAAGCAAACTAACAGTTTCATCTGACAGTCAATGAAAGAATGAGGGAAAATGGGATGACATGTCTTCCTAATGGATTTTTTCTAAGGATAATTTTGATTATCTATGATTTTTGTCTTAAGTGCTGGCCCTAGAACATGATGCAACTACACTGGAATGGCATCATACCTACCACATGGTTGGCATTCAATAAATATTGGTTAAATGAATGTGTAAATATCAGAACAGAGTGACAGGGGACAGTGTTTCTAGAAAATTCAATAGCTCTGCTAAAAATGTCTCAGAGGATTATCCCAGCCACCATATGTATATGTGTGTCATCTATCTATCTATCTATCTATCTATCTATCTATCTATCTATCTACCTATCATGTTTTCCAAAATATAGCTGTTGTTACTACCCAATGTGGGAAACTAAAGAATGGCCTTGGTAAATTTTGGTAAAATTTGAGTTGTACCAAAGTACAAAATTTGGTAAAATTTGAGTGGTTGATTTTGTGACTTGCTCATTTTTTGGCTTAAAATAAATTTCAAGCAGTCATTAAAATGAATAAATCAAAGAGCAGTTGTTAAACGCATATATTTTATAAATGGTCCATGTAGATAGAAATTGACTTTGTGAAGTAGAATGAGCCACTGGAACAGGAGCCAAGAGGTTCATTCTAAGCCTTCTGTTGACTCTCCAAGCTGACTGACCTTGGGTAAGCTGCAATATTTCTATCCTCAGTCTCCTCTTCTGTAAAGCAGGAGGGTTGGGTCAGGAGAATCTCTGAGGCTGTCTTCAGCATTTAAAAATTCTGTGATGAATTTTAAAAACTCAACTTAGTACTTCAGCAGACTAAAAGATCAAGGGATCAATTTCCTTTTTCAAAGTTCTTTAGCATTGCAATTTGGTATTAACAGAAGGGGCCAATATTTAGGAGCTAAGGTTTCCACCTAGATATCTAATTTGCACCTGGTGAGCAAGACGTGGCAATACTGTTTGGAGGTCTTTTCTTAATTCAGTGGTCGTTCTTAAATGTTAGGGTGTATAAATATTGACTAGGAGGCTTGATAAAAATTTACATTCTAAGTAGGGCTCAGGAATCATAATAGTTAGGAATGCCCTAAGTAATTCTGAAGTCATTGTCCCTGAGTTCATTTTGAGAAACACTGATTTAAGGTATAAATAAAATTGTCTTAGGAGAGGAAGAAGCTCAAGAAATAAGTTCAATCTTCTATCCTCAAAGGCAGAATGAGTTTACCCTCAAAGTCTACCATAGAAAGGCATTCCACAGGCCGGGCGCGGTGGCTCATGCCTGTAATCCCAGCACTTTGGGAAGCCAAGGCAGGCGGATCACAAGGTCAGGAGTTCAAGACCAGCCTGGCCAAGATAGTGAAACCCTGTCTCTACTAAAAATACAAAAAAATTAGCCAGTTGTGGTGGCGGGCATCTGTGGTCCCAGCTACTCAGGAGGCTGAGACAGAGAATTGCTTGAACCCAGGAGGCAGAGGTTGCAGTGAGCCAAGATGGTGCTACTGCACTCTAGCTTGGGCTATAGAGCGAGACTCCATCTCAAAAAAAAAAAAAAAAAAAAAAAAAAAAAAAAAAAAAAAAAAGGCATTCCACAAAGTCCTAGTTTTAACATATTCAGATATTTAAAAATTCCTTCTTTGTGTTTCACAAGCCAATTCTGTTTCACTTTTATAGCTGCTTTTCTTTGTTGGCCTTAATACTTTTACTGCAAATTCTTATGGGATCATAAAATCTTGAAGTTGAAAGTGATGTAAAGAAATGGTGTTATTCAGTCCTCTGCTTTCTTACTAAATGAGAATTAATAAATTTAAAAATAAAATGATGTAAAGACTAATATAAAAAATTTGGTAAAAGATCTCAAATGCATTTTGGAGCATGCATGAACTAGACAAAAATAAGGAAATTATTAGAGCTGTTTCAAGACACAAAATTTTCCTAGTCAATTATCCTCAGGGAGTCATCTTCAAACAACTATCTGGGAGGTAGGTAGGGAAAAGATAGGTAAATAAAACCTGGTCTTGTGGATTTGTGGAGATATATACAGGGCCTATAGGTTAAGTGGGGAAAGGAAAGTGAGAAGATTAAGTCTAAAAGCTCTTGCTTGCTAGTGCTTGGTTAAAGACTCTAGCTAGCCAGTGTCTAGGCCTTGGGGCTACAGATTGTACACAAGGACCTGAGAATTGCTTTCAGTGTCAAGCATGGGTCATAACTCTGCCTTAAGGTTTGGTAGGGATACATGAGAAGTGGTGGCAAAGAAAAGAGTTTGTCAGTGCTCTTTGCCATAAGCATGCATGGGCATGACCCTAAAAGTTGGGTGGTTTATTCTGGCTTCCTTGCCACTCTTCTTCCAGTGAGAAAGCTCTGTAGAAATTCACCATCTCCTAGAGGTTACACAGATGACTGGCCTTTGTATCATCACAGGGGGCTGATAATGTGCAAGGAAGTGCTGGTTCTCACTCTTCTACCCTTCCGACCCCTACAAATACATCCCAATAGCAAGAATATTTTTACTGTCTAGTCTGAACTTCGTCTTTGATTTTGAATTAAACAACGTAACAATGGAAGAAAATGGAGTTGGAATGCAAGTTCTGCTTAGGAAAAATAACCAAAAGAGGCCAGATGAGGCTGGCCCAGGATGTCAAAAGTAAACTTCTGTGTTGACAGTCTCAGGTTGGTGTTTTCAGAAAACATTTACCACCTCCCTTGTTCTTTTTTTTTTTTTTTTCTTAACATGAAGCAAAATCACGTTTCTTTAAAAGTTGTTTTTTTTTTTCTTTTTTCTTTTTCACCGAAGCACAATTAAGAGAGCCCTAAAAAGAAACACCTTTCACTGGTTTGTTAAACACTATGTGTGAAGTCATTAAGTTTATCCTTTGCTCCATAGCTCTGCACTTATTCAGAATTTATCCTCATGATATTTGTCCTAATAGTTTTAGAGTTTGTGTTGAATTAAAACAAATAACCTGACTAAATAATTCCAAAGTAGATGAGTTTCTACAGATCCCTTTTCCTTTAATGAAATAAATGTTTTTCTCAATTCTAATATTAATGTTATTAATAATAAGTAGTATTTAACTAAAATGCATTTGATAAATTAATACTGGGGGAAAGACCCTTTTCCTTTCTCCACTTTTCACTGAAGAAAAATCAGTGGCCTCAAGTTCAAGCTACATTTTTCCCCAAATTTGTGAAACTCTAGCTAGGTCTTGTGTTCCCTTATCTCTTGTCCCACAGTTTCCCATCGAAGCCTTTAACACGACTCTTGCTACAAGTGCTATAAAAATATAGTACAGAAAGGAAGGCAAGTGTATAAGCTAAAACCTAAAGGCTGGTTGGGCAAAGTGGCTCATGCCTGTAATCCCAGTATTTTGGGAGGCCAAGGTAGGAGGATGGCTTGAGCCTGGGAAGTCAAGGCTGCAGTGTGCCATGATCAAACCACTGCACTCCAGCCTGGGCAACAGAGCGAGACCCTGTTTCAAATAAATAAAATAAAACCTAAAGGCTGAAGTTCAATACCAACTCCACCACTTGCCATCTGTGTGACTTTAGGCAAGTTAATTAACTTCCCTAGACTCAGTTTCTTCCTCTTTCAAATGAGGGCATCACTAGTACTAACCTGAGAGGGCTGGTATGAGGATTCGGGGAGATAATCCACAGAGTGCTAGGAACGCTGGCTGGCATATATTGGATGCTCATTAAAAGTTAGCTAGCTGTAATAATTAATTGTGTGGCTCCTCCTCTACACTGTGAAATCCCAACCGGAGCCAATTCATGTATCAACATTTGTGCTTATTTTTCTAGATCCTGGCACATACGTGGTTCTCAATAGATGTTGAATGGATAAATGCCTTACTCTTAGTGACAGTGTGTAATCCAGCTTGCAAAACAAAATAAGCAAACACCATCCAAGCCTCACAGCTAATATTATGGAGTATCTGCACCAAGAACACAATAGATGCATGTTATCCTCAACAACACTACCTTGTGTGTGGAAGAGGAAACAATGGGGGTTAAACACCACATCCTCTGCCTCCATTCTCCACTTCTTCCAGGACCTGCTGAGCATACGCCAAGTTTCAACATTTAGGAGAAGATGTGAAGGACGTCAGGTTGACAGAAGGCTATGATAGGATTGTGGAATTTGTTGCCAGGAGGCCTCAAATCCCCTCACATCAGAGATGTGAGTCTGTCCCTAGTGACTCTGTGGTTGATCTAGAAACATACAATGAGGAGTTGGAAGGTCTGGAACCATTACCCAACACACCTGATTTTCTGACAAAGACTATTGTGTGCAAACATGTATAATGGAAGATAGAGTGATAATCTGCTGGGTAATATTAATCAGCAGAGGAAGGGAGGTTGGGTTACACAAAGACCCTCCCAGAAAAACTACTGACTAAAGGCCCTAAGCAGCAAAGTAGGGTTCTCACCATCAATGCCCTGGGCTGCTATAGGGTAACAGAAATGGTTTGACTTTGAGCTAGAGGGAAAGTGCTGCTTAGTGGTCTGGAGCCATGGCTGTGGAGTCAGAAAAACCAGGTTCTAATCCCAGCTGTCACTTACTAGCTCTGGATAATATCTTGAGCATCTCAAGCCTCTGTTTTCTCAACTTTACAATGCAGATAATAATACCTACTTTGTAGAATTGTTGTGAGGATTATATGAAAAAATTAATGTAAGGGATTTAGTACACAATACTCAATTACTGGCAGATTATCCCTATGGTCTTTGGAAACTTCATTAGATGCGATGTTCGGAGCCTCATTTTTTATATTTGTAAATTGATGCAATAATTTATAATGTGCAAGACGTGAGTGTTAAGTGACATAATGAATGTAAAATTTCAATGTTCTTTTGAAAACACCTACAGTTGTCCGGGTGTCTCAGCATCTTCCGCTCTGTCCTCCATGCCACTCTTTCTTCTCTCTGTGTTTTCTTGCTTAGTTCTCTCTACCCAAAAGTCATGAACCTCAGACTATCCACTGGTGATCCAATGCTTCTTCTTGGTGTGCCAATTCAAACCTTATATTTTTGTCAGTGCCTGGGACTTCTTTTTTTATCCTCCCAGTCAGAACCCATGGTTCTTAGTGTTCATCATATGTGGGTACCAGTCAGGAAAGCAACCTGATTAAAGCAATTCACAACGAGACTAGATAATGGCTAAATTAATGCAGAGGCAGTTGCATTTTACAACTCATGCTAGGAGAAATATTCTTACTTGAAAAAAACCCATAGAATCTGTTAAATCAAAGACATCAGCAATATCTATATGCAAGGTAAAGGTAAAGAAGAAATATTTTGTGGAAGAAATATCTTGAAACAGTGTACCTTTCCTCCTCTGGCAACACGTTTCTCTCAACACATACCAAAGAAGGAAATGAGGCAGCATCCCCACTTCTGAAAGGTTGCTGTTAGCAAGAGTAGTGTTTTCAAGGTGAAAGTGGATATAGATATTTATATTTGGGTCTCTTCTAGGTCTAAGTGGCTCCCATTGCTATGCCTTCTACAGAATTATACTTTGTAAGATCCCATTTTTGGAGACAGCCCTAAGTACCAAAAACGTAGACTTCTTTCCTTGAGAGCACAATGGAACCCTTTATTTTTGTTTTGGCTGGAAATGAAAGGGAATGCTTCCAAATGTTTCGAATCCTCAGATGTCTTTAGTTTGGATGGACTAATATGAAAGATGAAGGCTGGCAGGGGTGTGATTGAAGTCTATAAAGTCACGAAAGGTCTGGAAGAATGAATACAGACTTGCTCACCAAATCTCTGAAAGCTAAAGCCCTGGTCAATGCCTTGAAGCTTAAAGGGCTAACTCATTGCACTTAGCTGCAGCTTTACAAACGTTAGTTTAGTGATACAAAGGAAATGCTGTAGAATTCTAAGAGGCTGCTTAACAGATTTGTGGATGTTTACCTCAAGAGATGCTAACAGCTGGACCTGTGATTTGTTTATGTTTCACACTGAATCTGCAATTGAAAGACTTGGATTAGAATAATTCCAAGAGTCTCTGATATTCTGTGGTTCTATATATAATTAGTGAAAATTGTGAGATGCCTCAGGGTATATCTCTTCCTCCTTCCTCTAAGGGGTCGAAATCTTGTAAGAAAAAAAAATTCTTTGTGTCCAATTTGGAAACTACCTGTTGTATCCAAAGCCTTCAGGATCCTCATATTTTCATGAGATGAGTTTATCCTAAAATGAATGTCCTTTAAACTAATTTGTGAAGTCTTTTTTTGTTTGTTTGTTTGTTTGTTTTTGTTTTTGAGGCAGAGTTTCACTCTTGTTGCCCAGGCTGGAGAGCAATGGAGTGACCTCAGCTCACTGCAACCTCCGCCTCCCAGGTTCAAGTGATTCTCCTGCCTCAACCTCCCAAGTAGCTGGGATTACAGGCACCCACCACCACGCCCGGCTAATTTTTGTATTTTTAGCAGAGACAGGGTTTCGTCATGTTGGCCAGGCTACTCTCAAACTCCTGACCTCAGGTGATCTGCACTCCTCAGCCTCCCAAAGTGCTGGGATTACAGGCGTGAGCCACCACCCCTGGCCAATTTATGAAGTCTTAATTGCCCACATTGCCAAGTGAAAAAGCAGAAGAGAATGTTCTCAATATCTGCTTCCTATTGCAAGGTGTTCCTGACTTTATCACATCCTTGAGATTTATCAGATGCTCCTGATGAAATCACGTTATTATTGGTAACAAAGATATATACCTTTAAGTTCCCATATATTTGTCTCTTGGCCTACAGTAATTTTATTTCAAAAAACATAGTGTTCAACTGAAAATGGATTGTGTGCTTGTTATAGTAAATGTATATTGATCTGATTAAAAATGCATTAATTTCTTTAAATTTCAATAACAATGGATTCATTTTCCGAAAGAAAGAGCTGGAAATGTGCAGTCACATAACCTGATAACCTCAGATAAGTGGTATTTAATATTTCTCAACAGGAAATTTTCCCCTTATACTTATAAAGCAAAAATCTTCGATATTAAGTAATGTATGTAGTGCATATGAAGCACTTAGAAGAAATCTCTCTAATTTAACTCAAGGTCACATGCACACTGTCAGAGTAAAGAGGGAGTTGCAAAATTATCCAGGGAACTTGAAACAGTCTAGACAGTCAATCCAGATCATTTAAAAAGATATGTTAAAGATGCTCGTAAGAGTAAGAGAGTTATCAGCTAATATGAAGATACAGTTTGGGGACAAATCAAATATAGTGGTAAGAGCCTTGAGGTCTTTGCTTGAAATCCATTTTATTAGAAACATGTGCACTTAAAATACTTCCATAAACATGAAATTGTTTAATCAATTAATATTTTTTGTTTATTATACACACACATAGCCATAGAAATCTTTAAAAATAACCTAAGTGTGTGAATGCTTATTTAATTTTTTCTATAAAACTCATCACATTATGTAAAATATACCCCAAAAGAAGCGTTTGCCTGGAAAGAGAAAGAAACCAGTATTCTCTCGTCAGATCTTCCATCAACTACATTTAGGCAAGTTCTTTATTCTTCTTCAGTTTTTTCACTTGCAAAATGAAGAAATTAAAGCTAGAGATACACTTAGAATAGATAACTTCTAAGTATGGTTTAACATAAAGTCGAATAAAATATATCTGCACATGCTTATATAAACACATCACAAATAAGTCTACAACAGTTAACTAATTGTATAACTGGGAGAATAACAAGTATATTAATAAATTATGCTTTTGTTTACTTTTCTCCCAAGGATAATTGCTCAGTAGCTCAGGCTTCCAATTAGCAGGAACTTATTCAATGGTTGTTGAATTGAATTGATTGTGATCCATAGTACATAAAAATGGGTTTGAATTATAGCAAGTATGCTCGAATTTCACAAATCTTGCGTTCCACACTAGGAATCAGCCTCAGAAAGTATTTTCACTATTTTCATGGCTTGGATAAAGGTGGTAGATTTCACTAACAAATAGTTATCTCTGAGAACAGAAATGTGAACAAAATCACAGCTTGTATGTGAACCGATTCTCCTTTCCAATACAGACTGAACGCCAAATGTGTAAATATACATTACCAGTGCTCCGGCTCTCAGATAAGCTGACACACTAATTCTGCCAGTGGAATGTCATGCACTTGCCTTTCTCTCCATTCTCAATACTGTCATCATTTTCATTACTATTATCATCCTGGATTAGTCCCAGATGATTTCTTGGCCCTAGAGCTGCACTGTTCAACACGGTAGTCACTAGTTACTGTGGCTATTTAGCCCTGAAAATGTGGGTGGTTCAAACTGAGATGTGCTTTAAGTGTGAAACACACATTAGATTTTAAGGATGTAGTATAAAAAATGTAAAATATCTTATTACTCTTTTTTTATATTGATTACATGTTGAAATGATAATCTTTTGGATACATTGGGATAAATAAATGTTATTAAAATCAATTTTGGCTGTTTATTTTTACTTTTTAAAAATGTGGCTTCCAGAAAATGTAAAATTACATAAGTGGGCCCACATTTGTGGCTCACATTATGTTTCTGTTGAACAGTGCACCTCCCAAGTATCTGCTGAAAAATGATCTATCCCACCTGCCTTTTCTTGGAAACTTTATTTCCATCCATAGTCTACATGTTCATTTTAGTTTTCAGGGCCTTCTCTAACCTGCACCATTCCTACTCTTGTGTTTTGGGAAGAATTCACCCTTTCCTTTTTTTTTTTTGAGATGGAGTCTCGCTCTATTACCCAGGCTGGAGTGTAGTGGTATAATCTCGGCTCACTGCAACCCCCACATCCCAGGTTCAAGCGATTCTCCTGCCTCAGCCTCTTGAGTAGCTGGGATTATAGGTGCCTGCCACCACGCCCGGCTAAGTTTTGTATTTTTAGTAGAGACAGGGTTTCACCATGCTGGCTAGGCTGGTCTTGAACTCCTCACCTCAAGTGATCCACTTGCCTTGGCCTCCCAAAGTGCTGGGATTACAGGCGTGAGCCTCTGCACCTGGCCCCTTTCCCTTCCCAAGGCACTAAGAAGTTTCATTAATCAAGCATTTATTGATTTTAGAGCTCTACGTGAGGCCCTGGGGCTGCAGTACCGACCCTCTTTGAACACACAGCTTAATGTGAAGTCTAGTGGAAGCTAGAGACAGGTAAACAGAAAATGACAATACCTACGATGGAGTGGGAACAGGCTGCTGGAGGGCTTACAGATAGGCCTCTAACTCAGGTTCTAGAGTTTAGAAAAGACTTGCCAGAGGAACTGATGGCCAAGCTGAGGCCGGAGGAATGACTGGGAGCTTACTGGGCAAATGTCAGGTAAGATGGGGAAGGAAGGAAGGAAGGACCTTTCAGGCAGACAGAAATGGACCCAAGCCAAGCAAGAAGCGAGAGAACACTTAGGTCACTTAGTGAGAGGAACGGAGTGATACGGGTGGGAAGGAGACAGAATGGATGGAGAGGAGACCAGGAAGCTTGAGCTATAGGTCAGAACTGGCCAGATCATGAAGGCCATGCCTAAGGAGCTTGGTCATAGATTCCCTCCTGCTTTTTCTCTCTCAGCTATCTGCTGTAGATTGATTCTATCCCTAGACCCAATTCTCACCCTTTTCTGTGACCTTCCTCTTTGCCATGTGGCATTGCAGTTCCTCTTACTAGACAGGCAGAGTCTATTATTCTCCCTTGATCTGGATTTGGGCATGTGACCTGCTTTGGCTAATAAGATGTTTGCAGACCTATTTTAAAAAGTGCTTGTGCATTTTGACTGCGTTTTTGCACTCTGCTGCTGTCATGAGAGGGATATACCTAGGCTAGCCTACTAGTTCCAGAAGAAGAACGAACGACATGTGAGGGGAGCCGAGTCACCCTGGTCAACCTAGCCAAGGCCATGCTAGACCAGCCTGTAGCCAGCCAAGCCCCAGACATGTGACACAACTCAGTCATGGTCAGCAGATCCACCTAACAACCTCCAATAGGCAAGCACTAAGCACTTATTTTGCATGTGATTTTTTTGTTATTTAGTGTTATTATGGAAATGTAGAACTTAAACACTACCCAAATAGATTGTATCCTCCTTGAGGGCAGGACTACATCTTTTCTCCTTTTTTTTAACCAGTGTTGAATAATTAGTAATTGATAGATATAGGTTAATAGATACTGTCAGGGATTTTGATACAGGTTGAGCATCCCTAATCTGAAAATTTGAAATCCAAAATTCTCTGAAATTTGAAAATTTATGAATGTCAACATAGTATCACAAGTAGAAAAATCCCACACCTGACCTCAGGTATACAAGCTTTGTTTCATGCAAAAAATTATTAAGAATATTGTATGACATTATCTTCAAGCTACATGTATTAGGTATATATGAAACAAATGAATTTCATCTTTAGACTTGGGTCCCCATCTTCAAAATATGTCATTATATATATGCAAACATTCCAAAATTTGAAAAAAATTAAAAATCTGAAACTTTTGGTCCCAAGCATGTCATGTAAGGGATGCTCAGCCTGTACTACAAACATAGTCATGAAAAATGGGAACTTTCTTGAACAAATGCTGATGACTTTTCTAAAACTTTTCAGCAATGGGGAGAGAAAGGCCCCAGAGGCAGCCCCTGAAAGGGGGAAAGTGAGGAGGCTGGGTGGGTTGCTCTGTGGGCTTTCTGTATGAAAGTGAAGCCTCTCCCTGCCCCACATCCCTGGGCTCTGGTGAGCTTTAGGATACCTTGCTGGGTGACACAGTTCTCTTTAAAGAGGAGTTGACAGAGGACAAACACCAAATATACCTTCTGGAGTCTAAATCTCATTTGACAGTTTTTCTAGAAAGCCTGTCCTTCCTAGTAAAGCTTGCTCTGACAAATGCTAAGTAGACTGCCAGAGAAAATCGCTGAGCTTCGTGGATGTTGGTCAGGTGGGTCAGAGTTGATGGCATTGTGTCATAGTCAGTTTCCATCATCAAAGGAGTGAGGAAGGACTGCTCCAAAGATTCATTTTGCTCTGTCTTGCATAGCTATGCTTTAGAATGCTGCTAAAAATCTAAGAAAGGCTGTTAGTCTCTGTTCAGATCTCTTGGAAAACTTTCTGAGATTATGAAGAGGTACTGAACATCTAAGTCCTTTTTTAAGACAATAAGTCAGGGTGATATACAGACACTGAGAAAGGCAACACAAGCAAATGTGAGGAATATCAGTTTCACTTTGTAGTCAGCGCAGTGCTGTGCTCTGAAGAAGGAAGTCATATACCAAAGCCCACATGAGGGAATCCCTGTCCTTATGATGGGAATCTTCCCTGATGAATCAGAGGTGGAAAGTGGCTTTCAAGTCACATTGCCTGGATTTGAGTCCAGCTCTGTTTTTTACCTGCTGCATGATCTCAAGCAGGAAAACTTAGTTGGTGAGCTTAGCTTCCTGTCTTGTAAGATGGAAGTGATAATAGTGCCAACCTCACAGAGTTGTGGTGAGGACTACGTGAGACAAAACATGAAGGGTTTTTGATGAAGCACTGAGTGCATAATGAGATCTGGGTAAATGGTGGCTGCTATTACGAGTGATTTCTGTAGTCCGTGTTGATCCTCAAGAGCCAGGTAGTAAGCAATAGTACTCGAGCTTGTCCTATAAGGGAATGGCTGGTTGGATGCTGTATTGACAAAAGATGAATCTTTAGGGGAAATTAAATTTCAGCTTGTTCCACTATCAGGCTTGCACTGGCTGTAGATAATGCCGTAGTGAAACCGAATTGTCCTGAGAGTCCTTTGTGCTCACCTGTCCCTATTCTCTCAAGGCTGAATCACAGTCTACTGAAGAAGAAATTTGTTCAACTGTAGTAGCTGCTTGCCACATTCACTGCTCCAGGATAACCATTCATTCCAATTGGCTGGAGTCTGGGCATGATGGTAAACTTTGGATGATGTAGAGGCTGAGAATTTCAAGGCTAGTGGTCACCAATGACCATTACCATGGTTTTAATAAGTATGTGTCTATATAGTGCATGTATACGTGTGTGTATGAGAAGGGTATCTGGCTTTTACTCCTCCTTTAATTGTTCAGTCTTTCAGCAAATATTTACTGACTGTGCCCACTGTATGCTAGGCACTATGCTCTAAATGCAAGTAGTGTAGACATGCTCTTACTGTTATTTGCAAGCAGATTCATTTCCTAATCTTTATCTGCAAATTGTATTTCCAGGTACTCTTGGCAAGTGGCTTCTTGGTATATTTGACCAATAGGAGACACTAGAAGGAGATAATAGAGCAGGAGGAAGAGGAGGAGCAATCATATTTCTTACTCTGTCCCCCACCTACCACTTTGGGAAGTGGCTACATTTTCTCTGTGTTCCAGCTCCCATGGTAGCTTCTGCCATGAATCCCACTTCCACAGGCAACCCAGGCCTTCGGATTTGTGTGAGAGTCCTTTCTTTCTTTGTTCCTCCAGCCCTAAAAATGGTAGCTGTTTTTTGCTCTTGCTTAAATCTGGGCTGTTTCACTCTCAGTATCTCCAACACTTTTGTAACTAGTTTCCTAAATTAAATTCCCTCCATTAAACTGTCTGCTGTGGTCTCTCTTTACCTGACTAGGCTTTGAGGGGTACGATATGGTTTGGCTCTGCATCCCCACCCAAATCTCATCTAGAATTGTAATCCCCAGGTGTTGAGAGAAGGACCTGGTGGGAGGTAATAGGATCATGGGGGCAGTTTCCCCCATGCTGTTCTCCTGATAGCAAGTGAGTTCTCACAAGATCTGATGGCTTAAAAGTGTGACACTTTCTCTATCTCTCCTGCTGCCATGTAAGATGTGCTTTGCTTCCCCTTCGCCTTCTGCCATGACTATAATTTTCCCAAGGCCTCCACAGCCATGCAGAGTCAATTAAACCTCTTTTCTTTGTAAATTATCCAGTCTCAGATAGTTCTTTATAGCAGTGTGAGAACAGACTAATGTGGGTTACAATCTCAATACTTTAAAGTTTTTGAAAATGGGAACAGATATTATTCAAATAGTCTCATAAACATGTAATGACACACTGAAATATGCTATGAAGTACATGCACAATGAGAGCACGGAACTGGGAGGGGGATGTGTTGATCTAGTCTAGGGCCTTGCTATGCCAAATGAGGTCCATCACCTGCAGCATTGCTATCTCTTGGGAGCTTATTGGAAATGAAGATCCTGCCACAGTTACAACTGATTCAGAGTCTGCATTTTAACAAGCTCTGCACCTCAGAAGAGCGATCCCATGAGAGCATCTACTTTCAATCTGATTATTGTGGCTCAGACCTCCCAGCTCCAGTCTACCAGGATTGTGTAGAACCAGTGGGGGCCCTGAATCACAGCTCCATTCCAATGAGAAAAGCTTGCAATGTCTGGTTCTTGATCCTGCCTGAACAAACACTGCAGGCCAGACTCTGAAGCAAATGCAAGCCAGAGAGTGGAGATTAGGGTGACAGTTGGAATAATTTCGGAAGAAGAGGCTGAAAACTGCTTCTCTGCTGACTGTTTGAGAATAGCTGGAAGATGAGTTCTAGAAAACTGGGTCTTTAAAATGTATTAAAGTATGTTGTGGGAAAGCAAATATCTATTCCCATGTGACCATATCTTGTATCAGTCAATGCAGGACATTTGATCATCATATGCTTTCCACACTGGTAGACTTCAGGTGAGACTCACATACATTGTTTTTTAAACCATAATAGAAGATGCTGTCAGAGAGACAGAAATTGTGCATTTGAAGGTAAGAAAAGGGAACTGTTATAAGCAGGGTTTTAATGATGATCTCCTTAAACTTTTAATAGTTTCTCTATGTTTAGGTCACCTAAACATATAGGTCTGGTGACCTAAACATTGATTTTCAATGTGTTATTCCATTCTCCATGATCATCACCCAGTAGTGAGTGTGGCAGAAGAAGAATAGACTCTAGAAGTAAAAGACCATGTTAAGTCCCCTTGTTATACATACCATGTAGAGTGGTGTAACATGGAATATGTTTGATAATTGTCCCCAGTTCCTGTCAAAGGGCTCTTAAAACCATTGAAATTTCCTGAGTGATAGAAGTGTTTCCACATCCTTCCCCATACTTTGCCCTATACATCTCTTTATCTAGCTGTTCATCTATATCCTTTAAAATATCCTTTATCATAAACCAGTAAATGCAAGTAAGTGTTTCCTTGAGTTCTGTGAGTCATCCTAGCAAATTAATAGAATCCGAGGAGGGATTAGTGGGAACCCTGATTTATAGCCAGTCAGTCACAAGTATAGCAGACAACCTTCTACTTGCAATTCACATCTGCAATGGGAAGCAGTCTTGTGGAACTGAGCCCTCACCCTGTGGAATCTGACACTATCTTCTGGTAGATAGTGTCAGAATGGAATTGAATTAGAGGACATGCAGTTGGTGTCTGCTGGAGAATTGCTTAGTGTATAGGGAACCACCACTCCCGCCACTTCTGGCAATAGAAGTGTTCTTCATTGAGTGTGAGTAGAGAGAAAAAAAACTAGTTTTCTTTACATCTCACCTATGCCACTTTGTGAGCTGTGCTAACTTGGGCAAATGCCTTAACATTCCTGATGCTCATTTTTTTTTTTTCCATGTGCCAAGTGGAACTGAAAACACCTTAACTCATTGGTTTGTGGTGTAGTTCAAATGGTATAAGAATATGCTCTATAAAGGAACTAACTGGTATTGAAACACCACGTTTAAGGCAAAGTAAAGTGGCAGAGCTCTAAGAGGAAATTGAAAGGTACCAAAAATGTGACTAAAGTGAGGTGGTCTGCAGCTTCTGTGCTTGGGTCAAAAAAGGACTGCACAGGGTCCCCTTGTAAAAAAGGTGTTTTTGTTTTTGTTTTTTTTGTTTTTTTTTAAATGCAAGCTTGTACTTTTAAATCATTCCCTGCCTCTTGTGTCTGTTTAAAATTTGTGACTGTTAATACTGACCTCTTTCTTACTTGTGGCTATGAATGTTGAGATTTATGCAACAAATATTTGCTGAGCACTGACTTTCTAGCAGGCACCATTCTAGGTGTGTGGGATACTCAGTGACTAGATCAGACCCCTGTTGCCATGGAGTTTATATTTTGATGAGGACAACTTGCCATAGCAGGGACCATGAGGGTCCTATCAAATCTGAGCCTATCAAATACCTATCGGCTTTAGTCCAAGGACCTGGAACCTAACCAGTCCTAGCTGGGATGAGTATAAAACCCCCTGTTTCAGTTGCTTGCCAGTCATAATTGCTGTCCAACTCTAATCTTATGGTGAGTAAAAGTATTCTTTATTCACCCTATTTCTGGGTGTCCTCCTCATACTACCCTCCCCAATGACTGAATCTTCTCTCTTGATTGGGTCAAATCTACTGCCGACATCCTCAGATGAGGAGACTTTCTGCTTGCATGGTACAGTACTTCTTTATTCATTCACTTTCCCTTCAGCTAATATTTATTGAGACTACAATGCTCACCACTGTCAGGAACTGAGGATAGAGCTCTGAGCAAGACAGAACAATGCTATCTTCAAAGAGCCTCCTTTCAGGCAGAGAAGGCAGTGGACATAATTGAATGCTCAGTTACAGTTGTGAAGAAGACAACAGAGGAAAAGTGTGGTGTACTATCAGGATCTCTGATAACAGGCACTGGACTAGTCTGATTAGCTCACTCCTTGAAGTGACATTTGAACTGAGTTCTGGAGCATGGGGGGTGTTAACCAGGTAAGGGAAAAAAGTAGAACCTTCAATGCAAAGGAACAGTGTGTGTAAAGCCTCTGAGGTGAAAAAGAAACTGATTTATTTGAGGAACTGAAGAAGGTTGTGTGACTAGATCATCGTGAATAAGTGGAACTGGGGAACAGGAGAAGTACTTGGCCTTGCAGGCCATGTGAAGAATTTAAGTGTGTATGCTAAAAGTAATGGAAAACTATTGAAGTGTTTTATGAGGAGATGTTTTATGATTTCATGTATGTTTTTAAGTAAATGTTTTGGCTGCCATGTAGACAGTGGATTTGGAGGTATGGTAAGAATGGATGTGGGGAGACCAATTGGGAAACTATTTCTGCTGTCCAGGCAAGAGATGAAGTCAGCTTGGATTGGAGCAGTAGCTTTGGAGATGGATAAAAATAAGTAGAGTTAATAGGCATTAGGGAGTGAAAATTGGCAGGAGGTGGTGCCTGAGTAGTTATTAGTGCTAAGGAAATGGGAAGGCCGAGGATGGCACCCAGCACTCTGGCTTAAGCTTCTGGGTGAATGGTGGTATTGCTCACTGTGATGAGACATACCAGAAGAGGACCGGGTTTTTTGAGCAAAATTATTTTTTAACACATTGGATTTGCATTGACTTTAAAACATCCAAGAGGAGATATTGAGTAGGTAGCTGGATATACAAGTCTGGAGGTAGCAGTACAGTTTGGGTTGCAAATTGCTGCCAGTAACTGCCTGAATCATGGTTGGGTAAACATTTCAGGTATTGGAACCAATACTTCAGATCTTGATTGTTGGCAAAAGGGCCCTCTCAGCCCTCTCTGTAAAATAAATCTTCCAATTAATATTATTTCCAATGCCTCTTGAGAGATTATTAGACTTTTATGATGTAGGACACCAAGTTGGTCTGCATTGCCAACAACCTGATACCCTGTTATGACGATAGTGAAATATCATCTATTGCAGATAATAGTGAATGACCTTGCAACATACATTTATCTTTCCTCCTTAGCAACATAACCTGGGCTGCTATTCCCAGCCTCTTTTGGAGTGATGTGTGGCCCTGTGACTAAAGTGCTTGCCAGTGAGATATGAAGAGTAAGTAGTGCTGTGTGGGCAGAGTTATTAACAGACAGCAGACAGGGGTGGGAAGAAGTTTATGTCTTTCTTCTTATCGCTTGGAATCCAGATGTAATAGATGGAAAACTGCCATCTTGGACTATGAAAGTTGTGTGTGGCAGAATAGAAAGAAAAAGCCTGGGTCCTTGATGACTTTGTGGAGCCCCAATATTAGCCTTAGGTTGACTAAAGTATGTCTTCCTTTACCTGTAAATGTTTTGGGAATCAATGGGCACTAAAGTCATAGTTGGATCTCTATTATTCGTGGTTGAATTCAATTCTTCTACTCTGTTTGGCAATTTCCTGGGCACTTTGCTATAACGCAAGTTATCAAGGCATGAAATTTGGTGTAAAGAGAATAGGTTTGCTTCTCATCCAAGAAAGTTTATTACTGGAGTGCTAGTGGGATCTTGTTTAATATTGTTTATTTCTTGCCCAAGGCATGATCAAAAGCAGTATAAAGCAGGGATCAGCATGGCCAGCAACTGAAATTAAATGGTAAACAGGAACTCCAACAGAGGAAAACAAAATGAATTAGTTAATAATTAAAAAAAAAAAAAAAACTTTCAGATTGCATCAGTGAGCTTTGGCTGCATTGAAAATCACCCCAAAACACAGTGGCTACTATGAACTGAATGTTTGCATTCCCCCCAAAATTCGTGTTAAAGTCCTAGTCCCTAAAGTGATAGTATTTGAGGGAGGGGTCTTTGGGAGGTAAGTTTGTTTAGATTAGGTCATGAAGGTGGAGCTCCATGGCCTCCTTATAAGGGCACGAGTCACTAGTGCCCTTATAAGGAGAGGAAGAGAAACTAGAACTCTCTGTATGCCATGAAAAGACACAAAAAGAAGGCAGCCATCTGTAAACCAGAAAGGGAGCCCTCATGACACATAAAATCTGCTGGTACTTTGATCTTGGACTTCCCAGCCTCTAGAACTGTGAGAAGTGAATGTTTGTCATTTAAGCCACTCGGCCTATGGTTGTTTATTTTTTTCTGTTTTAGCTGGCTGAACTAAGACAGTGACTTAAAACAATAACTATTTAAGTGATGCCTTCATAAATTGGTAACTTGGGCTGGGCTCAGATGGAGCGCTCTGATGGTCTGAGCCAGACGTGGCTGCTCTTGGCTGGAGCTCATTTATGTATCCGCAACTGAGTGCCAGGCTTTGATTGGGGTGCTCTGGTTTTCTTCTACGCAGCCTCTTGTTCTCCAGGACTTGTTTACGTGGTGATAGTGGTAAGGGTCTCAGAAGAGTGAGGGGAAGTGTACAAGACTTCTTAAGGCCCAGGCTTGTAACTAGTACAAGGTTATTTCTGTACCCATCTTTTGGGCAAAGCAAGTTACAAGACCAGCCCAGATGGAAGGAGTAAAAAAATAAATTGTATTTCTTGATGAATTTCCAGAGTGTGTGGGAAAATGATTGGTTGTTTTTGCAATTCATTACACAAACACCTAAATATCTAATTTAAAGAAGAAATGATAAGAGAATCAAGGCTCTAGCAGGAGTAATAGATCTGATACCCTGTGTAGGAAATGTAACTCAGAGCTTAGATGTGTGACTGTGCAACCAGGCAGACCTGGATTCAAATCCTGACTGTGTTGTTGACTGGCTGGGTTCTTTATTTATGATAACTACCTGCTGGGCTTGTGAGAATTATATATAAGTAAAACTCTTAGCACAGTGCCCAGCAGGCACTAAGTGATAACAAAAAAACAGTTGTTGTAGTTGTGGTTATAATAGGATACTGCTGTGGCATAGCCTGAATTGGAGACAGGATTTACCAGGACCATAGATGAGCCAGAGAGTGGTTGGCTCAGCGTGGCACAGAGAAGAAAGGTTTATCACAAGGTTATATATTGGACTAGGGCAAGGCAGAATCCAGGGTCAGACGAACTATGGACTCTCTTAGCTGTAGTCATGCAGGTTAGCACAAATCTAACAACAACAGTAATAATTGACATTTATTGAGCACTTACAATGTGCTAGATGCTATTCTAAGTTCTTTACAATATTAACCCAATCTTCATAAGATCTCATCTGGGTAGTATTGTTATTCCCATTTCATACATGGGGAAATTGAAGCACACAGAGATTTTTAGCCTCTTGCCCAAGGCCCCACAGTTCATGAGTGGTGGAGCCAAAATATCAGACAGGCCTGACTCATCCCTCACTCCAAGCTCCTAGTACACTTTCTATTCTGTGGGAAGATCCAAAGGCAGGAGACAAAGTCAGGCAAGCGTGGCATAAAAATTTCCAGAGAGTCAGGGAAGATCCCAGCAGGCACTTGTGGCATCCAGAGAAACATAGCTGAGGAACTAGGGATGGGAGGTTGGGGGGATACGGAGAAGGGGGAGAGGATTGTCCTAATAACTGAGACTTTCTAAATAGCTTAGTACTCTCACTTACACTATTTCGAGCATTAAAATTTCTAGTCCTTAAAATGAAGCAGATGAGAATTACTTTCCCTTTGCAACTAAGCTGTCAGAAACAATAGTCTCCACTCGCTGTCTTCACTTTCTCTTCTAGCATTTCAGCCTAAGGCAGCCTGACTCCCCGCCTTTCCCTTGGTCAAGGTTGCCAGTGACCTTGCTGGACATATCCAGTGGAGTCTATTCAGTCCCCAATGCTTGGCATTGAAGAGCTGTGCACTTTTGGTTTGTTGAGCTGCTTCTTCCCTGCCCAGATAATCTTGGCCTGAAGGAGGAGACTCTCACCCTTTATCAAACATGCCCTCAAATAATCTACTCATTCTTGGGGCCAAATCTCATTCCTCCCCTCATCTTTACAGTAGCACGTTCCTATGGCCAATATCAGGCCTCTCCACTGTTTCAATTCTTTTTCCCTATTCCTTTGAATAATAAGGACATAAGTGCTTTTATGTGTAGTCTCTGACTTGTAGTCTAGAATATGGAAATCTAAAATGGGGGTGTTAACTATCATCTATTGAGCCCACATTGTGGTACTTTATACAGAGTAATCAATTTTCACCATGAAAAATCCGTGAGGTATGATGCATACTATTTTTATTATGCAGATAAGGAAACTGAAGCTTAGAGAGAAAATTAACATTTATCCTGCAGGAAAGGAGCCTGGATTCAAATACAGGTCTTTGGATACCCTGGTCATTTTGACACCAGAGCCTATGTTTTCCTACTCCCTCATGCTGCCTCTCATAATTTACAAATTGTATAGCATAGGATCAGTAGCTTTGTCTGCAATAACATGAGTCTGATTTGCATTTGTGTATTTGTTTGTTTATTATTTATTTACTATTATTGCCTTTGGAATGCAGCAGAATCTGGCTGATTAAGGAAAATTTCAGACTTGTTTCCCAATTGCCCAGGATGTGAACAGCCAAAGAGCTGAATTCTATTTGGATGCCTGAGTGCCTCTTTCTCTACAATTTGTAGCTGGAATCTATCCTTAATTAGAACATCCCTGGGATTTTATGAGGAGGGAAAAATGCACTGATGAGATTACAGATCAATAGCTCTTCCACAAGACACATAGATATAGAGCAAGCAATAGTTCAGAGATTAGAAATTGCAATCCAGGCATGAATGCACCTTGGAAAAACACATATTTTATCCCACCCCCCTTTGGGATCATTGAGTGTCACTGAAGCCAATAAGTTAAAACTTAATATGTGAAACTTAATGGGCAAAACAGCAGATTAACGGAGGAAAACGCGAGAAATTTCTTGACCTGGTAATTTGGAAGGAGAGTAGGTGAAGTGTGTAAATTACAGAAAATTCAAAGGTGAGTCATTTTGGAAATGTATAGTAGGCATATATCACACTAACTGCAGCTCAGAATTGTGAGCCTCACCTCTGAAATCCATTAAAACAGGGCTTCCTAACATTTTTACCACTTTAATACTTGCATCGTTGTTTGCTTGATTTTGTCATATGTGGTCTATGTTTATTTAAAACTTCAAATGAATTATAATGATTCTTTCTCTGAAGTTTTAATGATGCTCCCTTGAGGTAATTAGAGGCACTTTGTGGTGGGAAGCGTCCCAGGGCTGGGAATTATGGCATTATGGAAATGAAACCCATGTGCTACCTCATTCCATTTGTAATTCAGAAGGAACAGTTGGACGTAGTGTTTAAGAGCTGAGGCAATAAAGAAAGGAAACTCAGTGTTCCGATGGACTGGTTGGAAAAGACATGAAAAGAGTAGGCTTTGACTTTCTTGCCCAAGTCTAAGTAGGAATTAGTGTTGTCGTTGCAAGAAAGGAAATGACTATGGCATCCTATTCTATCAGGAATTTAATCCCTGCCCAAGTTTTGGGACATTATGTCTAGGAGTTCATTCATTCAATAAATATTAATATTTATTAAGGGTCTATTACGTACCAGGCTCTGTGTTTCACAGTGGGCATTCAGTGATGAATCAAGCAGAATTTTTGTCCTCAAGAAACTGACATTCTTGTAAGATAGACTGACAACCAACAAGTAAATATGGTACTATGTCAGAAGGTGCTGAGTGATATATTTTTTTTAAAAAAGAGGTAGGGGGTGATAGATTTTGATGGAAGGAATGCTTTTGTATACAGAGTGATTTGGAAAGGACACTCTCAGATCATACCGCTTGAACAAAGGACCAGTTTGTACCAAAATTCAATGGAGCAAAAAATAGCAAGTACAATGTACTATAAGCCTAGGGCATAGGGTGACTAAGAGAGACAGTTCACCAGAATTTCTTTGGAATTTTGTAATTCCTTTGGCTTTACCATTAAACTAATATTTAGAAAAAGACCTTGAACTCTCATAGGGTCTCATTGCCAGAAAGTTATCATTCCCTTGGCTTGAAAGTATGTAGAGTTCTAGTTTTGCTAGTAATATAAATCTGCAACAGTAAGGACCACTGAACAAGCCCAGTTTGGACACTGATTCAGTTTATTATTGTACCTTGTCCCCAGTGATGACAGGAACAAGCAAGGCAATTATCCAACTCCAGGGAAAACCAAATTGAGATGCTTGGACCACAAAATGCACAGTAGTCATTCTTTTTGACAGGTTGTCATGGTGTGTTAAATAAAATTTCTCATCTAACATCCGAGGGTGAGAAATAACATGGGACAGAAACTTCAGCAAGAACAGGTTAGGCTATTTTGGGGGAAGTTTTACCTTTGGGACAAAATTACTTATATACTTAACGCCATTTTCTTTCTTTCTTTCTTTTTTTTTTTTTTTGAGATGGAGTCTCGCTCTGTTGCCCAGGCTGTCTTCTTATACCCACATCTTCTTTAGTATATTTCAGAATTTTGCCTTGATTAGGAATTATTTGTCTGCAAGAAAGAGAACCCCTTCTTAAGAAAAACTGGAGAAATTTATTAGGAAGATACAAGGCAATAGCATGAAACCCAAGGGAAGAAAGTCAGTTGGGGCTCACAGGATGCTGGAGCTTTAACTAGAAAGTCATGAAGAAGGGAGTTATTTTCTCCAGATCTCTGGAATCTTGTGGTCTCCTGTTTCTGCCTCTCTCTGCTTATCCTCTTCATTTGTGTGACTCTGGAGAGTGGTTTTCTATATTTTTCTGAGCACAGGGTTACTCCCGCTTCTGTCTTTACGTTACTTCCTTGTTCATTCTTAAAAAGAGACTCACTAGAACTAGTCCTGCTCAATGAATAAATATGTGTGAAAAGCAGGTTATAAATAAATATACATAGTATAATCCTCCTCTATAAACAATTTTAATATGTGTACGTATGCTTAGGAAAAAAATCTAGAGCAAAATGCACTAAAGTGTTTTTAATAGTTATCTCTAAGTGATGGGATTATGGGTGATTTAAATGCTTTTATTTGAGTATATGTGTACTTTTCCATCATTAGCATATACTATATTTGTAATTGTGAAAAAATTATTGAAGAAAAAGTAAAGGTAAAATACATATGGTAAATCCCAGTAGTCTAGGACTAAACCCAAGAATGGAGCAGGTATGTGCCAGGTCTTGGGTACAGGGAGGGAGGGCTTAAATCACTAGGGAATACGGCAGGAGAGCCTTCACACACACACCCAAAGTGGCTGGCTCTTTATTTCTAAATGTATTTGTTTTCAAGAAAACCCTCTCAGATAGCTGTCAGTACCATCACAGGAATGGAATTTGTCGACAGTGATTACTGATGCTCATTAGATCTCTAGATTTTCTCTCCAGTTCCTTCTTGCCTTACTTGTGCAACTATCCACTGTGTTATGTGAGATTCAATTGGTCCTACAGAATCCCACATATAAAGTTGAGGCCCTGAGTTCAATCTATTCCCTGACTTGCCACACTCTGGGAGACATCAGAGTGAATTTTGTAGGTTCTTTTCTTTCCACAAGACACCACCTAAACAAACTCCTTAGAGCCTTTCTTTGGCTCTTGGCACTCACTGGATCAAGCCCATGCCACCTAGCATAGGAGAGAAAGCCCTCTGTGCCCTGGCTCTACTTACTTGCTGGCTCATCCCTGCCCCTCTCCCCTTCCACTTTGCGCTACAGTAACAAGGAATTGTTTGCAGTTCTGTAACACACCATGGCATCTCACACTCCCTTGCATTTGTACATGCTGCTCCTTCCTTCTGCGATGCTGTTCTCCCTTGTCTGCTTGGATCCCTTCCCTTCCTTTCTTCTGCTCAGATGTCACATCTTTTGGGCAGATTTCTTTGAAAGCTCAAATAGAAACTTTATTCTGTTTGTACCATTGTACCTTGAAGCACCCCAGCTTTGCTTCTACAAAGTTGCACCATAATTTGCTTACATGCCTATCTCTCCTCCTAGAGGAGAGGCAAGCTCTCCTAGCTCCTTGAGGGCAAGAACTGTTTCCTTTGCTTCCGTCTCAGTTATTTCTACCTCCTAGGTGCTCCAAAAATGTTTATTAAATGAATAAGTGAATAATTTCAACTTGGACTCCTGCAAATGTTGCCTATCAGAAGGTTCAGTGGATTAGAGTGAAAGGAAAAAGGAGAGGATATACTATAAAAGAGGCTTTATAGACATTATTTCCTTTAATCCCTCAACAGCCCCATGAGATTTTTATCATTCATCCCACTTTACAAATGAGGAACTGTGAAAAAAACTTGCCCCAAAACATGCTTCTAGAAAGTGACAACTAGGATTTAAACCTGTCTCTAATGTCAGTGTTCTTTTAACTACAGAATCTGTGTGAATCTAAAACCTTCATCTGCTGCTTATAAGCCATGGGACCAAAAGCAGTTCATTTAACTACTTAAAGTCTGATTTTCCCTTCTGTAAAGCAAATTAAACTCTGAGAAAGTAGTATAAAGGCTTTGCAGGTAAGTCTAATGTGTAACCAGGGAGTGAGTACTAAGAAAGTAGTACCTGCAAAGCCTTTATAAACTACTTGCGTGTTGTTTTCACACCCAAAGATTCTGATAGTGGTGTGGGGTGGTACCTGGACATCAGGATTTTTTCAAATATCCCCAGAAGATTCTAACATACAGCCAGAATTAAGAAGCAGTGTTCCAGCTCAGTACTTCTTAAACTTTAATGTGCCTGTAACTCACCTGAGGATCTTCTAAAATGAAAATTCCAACTCAGTAGTTTCAAGGTGGGGCTCTAGATTCCGCATTTCTAACTGACTTCAGGTGTGGCTCTTGCTGCTGGTTTTCACACTACACTTCAAGTAGCAAGATCTAGAGTAGAAAGCATGCACCCTAAATGACCAATCTAAATTACCAAAACAAAGATAGTGCTGGCTGACATCTCCTCTCTTTAGACAAATGCACTTGCTCTTGCCTATTCAATTCAGTTTCTGTGGATCTATAGTCTTCAGCCCTCAGTGGCCCCGACAAGGTCTGGCAATCGGCTCTGGCTCATCTCTTGATAGGTTTCCACAGGTGAGGAAGCCAGGTAGGAGAATACCTAGCTTGGGGCACAATTGAAAGAGGACCTTGTGCAGACAATCAGGGCAGCAAGTAGTACCAACCAAAGCAATTGGGAATCCAGCATGAACCACAGTGGAAGGTGTGGCTAGCCTGGTCTTTGTTTAGTGCCAAATTGTCTGATTGGTTAGGATCTAAAGATAGTACAGTAAGGGTACGTTAATTGGGCAAGGCGATTGAAAGCAGGGGATGAGAGACTGTTAAAGTTTAGCCAAGGGCTTAAAAGGGCCAAGATGGCTTCCCATGAGGCCAACCTGTCAACAATCATTAATTAATCAATATGCAGCTTTTCCCTGTCTGTTTACTACCTCCCAGTCCTAAACCGGGTGGGTGTCATGTGGCAGGGAGTGCGGGGGATGAATGACTTGTGTAAATGCCTGTGAGTCAGAGAAGAAACCTGGCTTGCAGAAGCCCTGCTGTTTTCCTAGAGCCAGACACTGAGTCCCTAGTCACCCAACAAAACCACTTCACCCCAAAGACCCATGAGTGATATATAGATGGACAATTGTTATGCCTTGGTCAAGCAGTCCACTAAAACTCCATGTGCACGCTGCTGGACAGACGAAGATGCAGTTTAGAATGTCCAGTGTTCATATTACCAATGAGAGGGACAGTTGTTCTTTATAGGCAGTAAGAAAGAAGCAAATTTAGGTAAATTAGGCATGCAGGAGAATTTCCTCCCCCAGATTTGAGGAGCCTCCGATCATTTCACTTTGGAAAGAACTTCAAAACCTTATTCTCTGCAAATTTCAAAGTTTTCTTTCAGGCTTCTATTCTGCTTGGCCTGGAGGTAGGGCAGGACTCAGATGGCCTCTCAGTATGGCCTTCCAGCCCCAAGTTTCATTCTGTTTATGGATTGGAAAACCCAACACCTTCACTGCTCAAATATCCTAGACATGCAATGTTTTGTCACAGATTTGGTAGCAGGAATACCCTAGTTCTTTGTTTAGCCACTTGAAAAGGAGGATTAAAGAAAAAAAAAAATCAGAGACTAGCCACAAATAGATGGCATGGAGATTGTTTTGTAAAGCGGTGCCTCTAAATTGTGCCTGTATTCCTTATGAAAACTAAAGGCAAAGCCAAGTTTGCTTTGTGCAAATTCAGCAGCACTAGGACCCCTTGGCAGAATGCCACCTCACCCTTGCTTGGGCGGTGTTTGTGCGCAGTCTTCCTTGCTTTCTTCCAAGGAACAAACAGGGTGGAAATTCCTGATCTAGCTCTGTGTCACCAGTAATCCGACCTGCAGGCTTGTACCTGAATACTGAAACCTTGGGGTTCACTGCTCAAATATAATACTTGGTAAAAGAAGAAAAGGGGTAAAGAGACTCTTCTTAACCTTTGCAAATGTCATGCACTATTTATATAACATTTACCACTTTTATTTTCCACAGCCTGGGATTTTGTGAGGAGAAAGGGGCAGGTACCTTAAGCTAAAACTGCATTTCTACAAGTTTAAATTACAGTTTTTCCTCTCTGAGTGCTAAGCTCATTGTATGAACATCATTCTTCAGGGGCTGATTTTGCCTTATAAACAACTTGAATCCTACTTCTTGGATAATTCATGGAACTAGTTTTCTAATAGCTTCATAAGAGAATGTTTTTTCCCAAAATTAAATAAATAAGCTGCCCTGAAAGACAAGTTGCTATCTGTTGGATGGAAGCTTTGAAATTCTTTCAGTCTGGGTCATAGTAAATGCTACAAGTTTTCATTTTCTAATCCAATCTTATTACAAATGCTTTTACAAAGACTGGGCTCAAGGTTTCATTGTCTTGGTTGTGTAACTACTCAAGGCCTAAACCTGACTGAATAAGTTGCCATGTGAAGTCTGGTAAGTATTTTATAAATTCTAGAAAGGAAAAAGTCATAACGTCTCATTCTGACAACCTTCCTAACTGCAGGTAGATAAGAAAAATGAACACAAGTCAATGCCACCCAGAGATCAAGAGAACATGAACCTTCAGGAAATGTGATAGACAAGCATATAAATGCTGTGGCCTCATTGAAGGCACTTGTTTCAACAATAATACAGGCTTTATATATTTGATCCTTTAATAAAAATAACATTTTTAGATCTCAAGGTTCTAAACAACTGAAGGGGGGGAGTGTTTTAGAACAAATATACTACACCTTGTTGTAAAATGGCGGGCATTACTACAGCCAGAGTTTGTCAACATGGCAGTGATCAGGCCACCTTTGACCTGAAAGTGATATTTTGTTTGGCTCTCACTGTGTTTAAAAATGAATTAGTTGCCACATTTTAAAATGAGAATGTTTCAAATAAAAATACAGATTTCTGGACTCTCTTGAAAAATAGGTTCTAGAAAGAACTAGTACACATCCCCGCTTGTTCTTGATTGGCTGGAACTAGTAGAGTTGATCCTCAGGTGGAACATGTACTCTCTAGATTACCATAGGTTTGCTGAGGACCACTTTGTTCATATATGTTGTCTCCTTGGTGCCTGCAGGCCTTTGACAAAAAGCCAAAGGCTGAATGCTTCACTCTGTTATGCCCAGACCGTTTATTCCCCGAAGAAGACCACCAGAGTCCAGAGTCAAAGCTAAGCAGCAAGGATCTTTATTACAGGTTCGAACCTGGAACTCTCCCTCGCTCGTGAAACGAGACGGGCAGGAGAGCTCCCCCACTGAGCTCCGAGCAGTGTTATATAGTCTAAGAAAAGTGGGCATAGAGTTATTATACAAATCAGATATATGATTGGCTAGTATTTGAACAAGGCGATTTGGCTAACTATGATTGGTTCCCGCCATTTCTGATATTTTGGTTCAAACTTTGAGGCGGGAGAGCAGGTTTATGGCAGCAAGAGTTTATCTTACTTAAACACGTCTTGTGACCTTGCCTCAGAACTTACAAAATCTCTGGTATGTGCAAAACAAAATCTCTGGTACGTGCAGAAAACCAGGTACTCACAGAACTTACGAAATCTCTGGTATGTGCAAAGATTAGAGAGCAGAACAAGGGTGTAGCGGGTGGGGGGCGGGTACACATCTATCTTTGTGTCCTTCCATTTCCCCCTTCTCATAAGTAACTGGATATCCAATCTTGGATTTCCAGAGTCTTATAATATAGCCTCACTTTCTGGGTGCAGGAGAGGCTGGTGATGGCTACGGAGGACCATTAGTTGGATGGTATTAAACCTTTCTCTGACAAATTGTAAAATTTTATTTACCACACAGGGGCCTATAGTGAATAGAAGTAGTAAAGACATTAGGGGGCCTAAAAGGGGTGCCAGAAGGGAAAACATTGAAGAGCTCCACCAATTGTTAGCGGCTGTAGTGAATTGTTGCTTTTTCATTTCTAAGCTTAGTTCGTGTAGGCGTTGGACTCTTTCCTCAACTAACCCTGACTTATTTATATAGAAACAGCATTCTTCTTTGAGGAACATACAGGTACCTCCTTTCTCAGCCGTGAGTAAGTCTAAGGCTCTGTGGTTTTGAAGGGTGACCTGTGCTAGGGAGGTGAGCTGCCGCTGAAGGGAGGCTAGGGAATAGGTGGAGTCTTCCATAGCAACAGAGAACTGTTGTAACAGCTTGTCGTTTTCTATCATGGAGTGTTGTAGGGCCCCTCCTGCTAACCCCGCTGCAACGACAGAGGTGGTTAAGGATATTCCGGCAATTAGTGGTAGAAAAACTGCTCATCTATGTCGCGCAGTTTCAGTTGGGGCAGTCCCTTCCCAGCCTATGAACTCTGCCGGGGTCAGCAGGGTTAGTCGGGGAACTAGTGTAACAGGGATGCACAACTGTCCGTCAGAGATGCTTTTGGACAGAGTTTTTAACAGAGTCATATTACACCAGAAGAACACACCAGGGGGAGCACGTATGGGGCTATTAGGGTATGTAGCCGTCTGGTTGCAGAGGCTGCTACTAAATGCTGAATAACAGTAGGGGTATTTCTCTTGGTATGGGTCACGGTACAGGGCTATATCAGGTATTGCAACTGTTGATGAATTAGAATCTGGCATATAGTTTGTGGGTGGGGAGGAAAGGGGAACAGCGGTTAATGGTGGTCTTCCTAAGGTTGCACACATAAAGCAAGAGGACAGGTCGCCTAAACCGGTGAGGTTGGCGAATGCTAGCCCTTCTTGTAATAGGGTTAGCCAGGAGAAGGGCTGCAAGTCTTGTGATAGCTTGGTTTCCTGTCTGTGGATTTGTGTATGGATTAAGGGTCGAATCTGGACTAGACTCCGCCACAAGTACAGGTGGCTACTAGGCCAGCTACTACTGGCATTGTAGTAGACTGCCCCATGTTGGGGCGATGTCCACCGGGAGTGCCCTGGATCTGTTATTATCCAAGTGAATATGTTGGGAGTCCCTGTCGGGTAGCGAGTCCTGAGGAGGTTAGACTTTCTCGGGTATTCGTCCTATACCCTGGCTGAGTGCATTTTACAATAGTGGTATGGGCAACCTGCATTCTGGTGCCACCAATAATTCTTACAATTATATTCAGTCTGATCATATTCAAAACAAATCATGGGTATCCCCGGTTGGGCAATTTGGAAATTAGTGAAATTGAGGTAAATTGGAGTATTGCACCCGGAGGGGGGGCAGTCTGCACTAGCTAGCAGTTTACCTGCTTGGGGGGTTTCCCCGGGGTGAGTTTTGTTCTCATAGAGCCAGAACCTCCAGACATAGGGATTAGACGGCGCAGCAGTTAGGAGAGTCAGATGTATAAGGCATAAAAGCATAGGCAAGCTAGACATGGTTACGGCTATGTGGGTGACGGCGCAGGGTTAGCTTTAAGGGATTGTTCTTAGCTTTGTCTACAGTCCATGTAACCGGTGCTCCAGACGGCTCGAGAAGGTCGGATGTTGGGTCCACTGGTTTGACGTGTGTGTAGTGGATCCACGAAGCGATGCCTTCTACTTTGAGAGTGGTGGGAGTAGTCAGGAGTACTTGCAGTGGTCCTTTCCACCTGGGTTGAAGAGTTTCTTGCCGGTGGCGCTTGACTAGGACCCAGTCTCCCGGCTGGAACGGATGAGGCGTCGGCGGAGGTCCTGCCTCGTACAGTTCTCGTAGTCTGGGCCAAATTTCCTGGTGAATTTTCTGTAAGGCTTGTAAGGAGAACAGGAGCTCAGAGACATTTTCAGTTTCAGGTTTGAGTAAGTCATCTTTTAGACTGGGGACCAGGGGTGGGGGTCTGCCATACATGATTTCATATGGTGTGAGGCCCAGTCTGTAAGGGGTATTTCGGGCCCGGAACAGAGCGTAGGGGAGAAGTACTACCTAATTAGTGCCAGTCTCCATGGTCAATTTAGTTAAGGTCTCCTTCAGAGTCCGATTCATCCTTTCTACCTGTCCTGAGCTTTGGGGCCTATAAGCACAATGTAATTTCCAATTTGCCCTAAGAATGGAAGCCAAATCCTGACTTACCTTAGCAACGAAGGCTGGTCCATTGTCTGACCTTATTTGGACGGGAAAGCCATACCTGGGGAGGATTTCTTCCAAAATTTTCTTTGCTACAACGTGAGCAGTTTCTCTCTTAGTTGGGAACGCTTCTGTCCATCCTGAAAAAGTATCTACAAAGACAAGTAAGTACTGATACCCATATTTTCCAGGCTTTATCTCAGTAAAGTCTATTTCCTAATAGATACCAGGCCTAGTTCCTCTACACCTAATTCCTGCGGTGGTCTGGGTTTGGGGGCAAGCGTTGTTTAGTTGGCAGGCTTTGCAATTTGTTGTGACATCGCTGGCCAGTTCAGCTATGCGCCTGATTCTAAACTTGGCGTGCCTGATTAAGTCCATCATTCGCCGGGCACCCAGGTGGGTTGTCCGGTGGATGTGTTCCAACACCTGCCGTCCTAATTTTTCTGGTAGGATGGTTTGGTCATTTATATCAGTCCACCACCCATTTTTAACCTGTTTTAGGGGAAGCGTGTTTATTCATTCACGATCCTGTTCGGTATAGTCGGGAAAACATGGCAAATTTCACAGGCCAGGATCGGGGAGCTGGAGCACGAGGAGCTGAGTGGGAGCTTTTGCTATGCTCCTTGCGGTTTGGTCGGCTAAGAAGTTGCCTCGAGCAATTGGCGTAGTTGGTTTCTGATGCCCAGGGCAATGTACGATAGCCAATTTCTTTGGTTTCCACAAAGCAGTTAATAGAGCTAGGATCTCTTGCTTGTTTTTTATCTCTTTGCCTTCGGCTGTTAATAGTCCCCTTTCTCTGTAGATGGCCCCATGTATGTGTGCAGTAGCGAAAGCATAGCGGCTATCCGTGTATACTGTTAGTTTTTTCTCTGCCCCTAGGGTGAGGGCCTGTGTGAGGGCTATCATTTCGGCTCTTTGGGCCGATGTCCCTGGAGGCAAGGGTTCCGCCCAGATTACCTCAGTCTCTGACGTTACAGCCGCTCCTGCATACCGCTGGCCTTGGTGGACGTAGCTGCTGCCATCAGTGAACCAGGTGAGTTCTGTGTCGGGGAGCGGACGATCTTGCAGGTCCTCCCGCACCCCATGCACCTGAGCCAGTATCTCAGTGCACTCATGGAACGGGGCGTCCAAGTCTGGATTTGGCAGCAGTGAAGCAGGGTTTAAAGAGGTTGGGGACAGAAAAGTTATTCTGAGGGGGTTTAACAGCAGTCCTTGATAGTGGGTGAGCCGGGCGTTACTCATCCATCGGTCCAGCGGCTGCCGGAGGATGCCTTCAATGGCATGCGGGGTTATAACGCGCAACTCTTGCCCTATGATAAGTTTATCAGCGTCTCGGACCATTAGGGCGGTCGCCGCGATTATCCGCAGGCAGGGTGGCCAGCCAGCAGCCACTGAATCTAATTTTTTTGACAAATAGGCAACTGGCCTCTGCCAGGGGCCTAGGTACTGTGTTAACACGGCTTTTGCAACACCCTTACTTTCATCTACGTATAAGTGGAAGGGCTTGGAGACATCAGGGAGCCCCAGCGCGGGGGCTGATGACAAGGCAGTTTTGATTTGTTGAAAGGCCAGCTCAGCCTCTTCCATCCAATTGAAGGGCTGCCGTTCCTTTGTTGCCTGGTATAGGGGCTTGGCTAACTCAGCAAATCCGGGTATCCATAACCTACAGAACCCTGCCGACCCCAGGAATTCTCTCACTTGCCGTGTCGACTGGGGTCTAGGGATGCATAGGACTGTTTCCTTTCGGGCTTTGGTTAGCCAGCGTTGCCCCCCTTTTAATAGGTACCCCAGATAAGTTACCTCCGACTTGCAGATCTGAGCCTTTGTTGCTGAGGCTCGGTAGCCTAGCTCCCCCAGAGTCTTCAAGAGGTCCTCAGTCCCTTGAACACAAGTTTCCGGGGATCTGGCTGCTATTAAGAGATCATCAACATATTGCAAAAGAGTTATTTCAGGGTGTTGCCGCCGGTACTCACCCAGATCTTCATGAAGGGCTTCATCGAACAGGGTTGGCGAGTTCTTGAACCCTTGTGGCAGCCTGGTCCATGTTAGCTGACCGTTGATGCCCCTCTCAGGATCCATCCATTGAAATGCAAAGAGTCCTTGACTTTTGGGAGCCAGAGGAAGGCTGAAGAAAGCATCTTTTAGATCAAGAACGGTATACCACTGTTTTTCGGGATGTAAAGCACTCAGAAGGGTATATGGATTGGGCACAGTGGGATGTATGTCCATGACCCTTTTATTAACTTCTCTTAAATCCTGTACTGGCCTGTAGTCCGTACTGTTGGGTTTACGAACAGGTAACAGTGGAGTATTCCAGGATGAGTGGCAAGCCCGTAGGACTCCCTGGTCTAGGAGTCGGCAGATATGGGGCGTAATTCCTTCTCTTGCCTCCAGGGGCATAGGATATTGCCGAACCCAAACCGGGTCCGTCCCTGGCTTAACTTCCACAAATATGGCAGGTCGATGTTTAGCTAGCCCTAAGCCCCCAGTTTCTGCCCACGCTTCAGGGAAACGCTGGAGCCAAGAGTCAATTTCCTGATCGGGGGGCTTTTGCTCTTGATGGAGTCTGTACTCATCTTCTAAGGTGACAGTCAGGATAGATATTGGCCTGTTTTGGGAATCAGTTATCTTGGGCCCTTCTGGCTCAAAGTGGATTTGGGCCCCCATTTTTGTCAGCAAGTCCCTCCCTAGTAGAGGGCAGGGGCTCTCTGGGATGACTAGGAAGGAATGGGAGACTTTTCCCGTTCCTAAGTCTACAGTCCTCTGGGTTGTCCAGGGGTATTTTTTGATGCCTGTGGCCCCCTGCACCCAGGATGTTTTCTTAGACATTTTTCCAATTGGTTTGGTTAGGACTGAGCGTTCCGCCCCAGTATCGACCAAGAAGCGAACTGGGGACCCCTCCACTTGCAAAGTTACCCTGGGTTCGGGGAGGGGGTCCGAACCCCGTCTTCCCTAGTCAGAGTCCTGGGTAACGAGTATGGAGGTAGGGTTAGCTGGTCTCCGTTTCTTTGGGCAGTCTTTAATCCAGTGACCACGTTCCTTGCAATAAGCACACTGATCCTTTTCTAATCCTTGCCTAGAGCCTTGCTTTGTCTGCTTTCTGCTTTGGCCATTCCCTGCCTGGGGGAAAGCTGCTACTAAAACTTTGGTCATTTCTTTGGTTGCCTTGAACTGTTTTTCTTCTGGAGTATCCTTATTATTATAAACTCACTGGGTCATCTGAAGGAGGTCCTGAATCTGCTTTCCCTCTAAACCTTCTAATTTCTGGAGTTTTCTTCTAATATCTGATGCTGCCTGGTTTACAAAGGACATTACTACCGCAGCCTGATTTTCCGGTGCTTCCGGGTCCATAGGGGTATACTGTCTGAAAGCTTCCATTAATCTCTCTAAATACACAGCGGGGCTTTCTGTCTTACCTTGTAACACAGAATATACTTTAGCCAAATTGGTGGGCTTGCGAGCTGCAGCCCGGAGACCCGCCATTAGAGTCTGGCGATAAATGAGCAGTCGTCCCCTACCTTCTGCCGTGTTGTAGTCCCATCTGGGCCGGGTCAAAGGAAAAGCCACGTTAATGAGGTCAGGATTTGCAGTTGGCTGGCCGTCATCTCCTGGAACCAGCTTTCTGGCTTCAACTTGGATTCTTTCCCGCTCCTCCGTTGTGAACAGGATTCGGAGGAGCTGTTGACAGTCATCCCAGGTTGGCTGGTGAGTAAACATGACACTGTCTAACAACGAGGTTAGATCTTTGGGATTATCGGAGAACCGAGCATTTTGGGACTTCCAATTGTATAAATCACTAGTGGAAAAAGGCCAATACATGAGACGGGAGAGCCCGGTATCATCGAGCGATCCTATTTCTCTGAAAGGCAGGGCTACGGTGGAGTCAGGGAGTCGGGAAGCTTGGTCCCGCAGTACGCGGCCTCGCGTTCGGCCGGCCGGCCCCCCCGGGTTACTTTCGCTCTGGGCTGCTTCCGCTTCTCGGTTTCCCTCTACGGAAGCACCACCCTGGGGGACTGAGTCCTGCGGGATAAGGTGCGGATATGGTGGGGGAAGTGTGGGTTCTAACGTTAGGGGGTCCTGGCTGTCTGGCAGCACAGGGGCCGAGGGAGCAGAGGGAGTCCTTTGTCTTGTAGGTCGCATTACTAGGACCTTGCAAGGCTCAAGGATGAATGGAGTTATCCAGGGCGGTGGGTCTTCCACAAGATTTTGCCACACTAGAATATAAGGAATTTGATCAGGATGTCCTGACTGCCCTGGCAGGAAAATCTTAGTTTTTACCTTGGTAATAATAGAGAGACAGAAAGTTCCTTCGGAGGGTCACCCTACGCCGAAAGAGGGCCACTCCGAACGGCAGAAAGTAACTAGCTTTCCCTTCTTTAGTTCTACGCTTAAGTTACGCCCCCGAGCCTTCACATCCTTAAAATTGGTAACAAGGAGTGAGAGCGGCGTGCTCTGGTTGTTGCCCATCTTTGGACTGCTCCTACAAAGAGAAGGAGGGACGAAAATGAGTGTGAAGCAGAGGGGAGTATCCGACAGGTCCGGTCCTAGAAGGGGAAGAAAAGGTTTTATGTTTCGTTTTGGACTTACACTTAACACTTAACAAAAACGGACAGACAGTGAGAAACGATGAGCCTTCGCAAGCGCGTGTCGGACTTCCGACCTGAGTCAGACGGGGCAACCAAGGATGGAGGCCCCCAGATGGGCACTGGGGGACGTCTCCCACCAGTCCCGAGTGGCTGTCTTTTAGCGCGTCCGCCAAGACCATGCCACTTATAAAACAGACCAATACAGATTACAGATTACGGATTTCGCGAAATTTCAGGGAGACAGACAGAGACAAAGACAGAGACAGTGACAAAGCCGGCTTACCTACAGATTAAGATCCATTGACTTGGGGGTCTGGTGGGCTTGGGGGAAATCCTGGACAAGCCCCCATTTGTTATGCCCAGACCGTTTATTCCCCGAAGAAGACCACCAGAGTCCAGAGTCAAAGCTAAGCAGCAAGGATCTTTATTACAGGTTCGAACCTGGAACTCTCCCTCGCTCGTGAAACGAGACGGGCAGGAGAGCTCCCCCACTGAGCTCCGAGCAGTGTTATATAGTCTAAGAAAAGTGGGCATAGAGTTATTATACAAATCAGATATATGATTGGCTAGTATTTGAACAAGGCGATTTGGCTAACTATGATTGGTTCCCGCCATTTCTGATATTTTGGTTCAAACTTTGAGGCGGGAGAGCAGGTTTATGGCAGCAAGAGTTTATCTTACTTAAACACGTCTTGTGACCTTGCCTCAGAACTTACAAAATCTCTGGTATGTGCAAAACAAAATCTCTGGTACGTGCAGAAAACCAGGTACTCACAGAACTTACGAAATCTCTGGTATGTGCAAAGATTAGAGAGCAGAACAAGGGTGTAGCGGGTGGGGGGCGGGTACACATCTATCTTTGTGTCCTTCCAACTCCAGCACAGGGGTGGCAGGCTGCCCACGAAGTCTCCTAGGTGCTACCTGCGGCAGCTGTTCATCTCTCTCTTCTGCTCTCTGGTGGAGACATTCTTTTTCTTCTTGTGGAGGCATTGTAGCATAGATGAAGGATACCTGAATTGAGAGTCAGGGACTAGTCCTGAGTGATAACTCCTTTTATCTAATTGAGTGAATTCAGAAAAGCCACTTAATCTTTTGGAGTCTCAGTTTCTTCATCTGTAAAATGAGGGGTTTGTTTATTCAATTGACTCATTCAACTAACATTTAAAACAGAAGATGCACCAAAGTACTCAATTATAAAGGACGTAAACTGATGATGTGTAGACACATTCTATGCTGATATCTAAATCTTTTTTAAAAAGAGTGAATTTGAATGCCTTTAGGCAGTTTCCCACAGCCCCTGTCTCCCCAGGCCGAGTCATCAAGATCTTCATTACCTGTCTGACCTGTCCATCATTTGAGTTCATAAATGACCGCTGACCTCTATAGCCCTTTCCCCCATCTGACATCCTGTGGTTTTCCTCTGTCTTCCAACACTCGCCTCTTTTTCTACCTTGCCTCTTTATTTTGTTCTCTTCCCATCTCCATCTCTCCCAGCCTAAGGCTTGCCAGGGGCCTAGCTTTTGAAGTCTGCCATTGAGTTTCTGGTGAGAGAATTCTTTTGGCTTCAGCCCTTTGTTGCTTTTTATCCTCACCTTGACAATAAGGACACAATTCCCAGTTTTACTCTGTAGCTTGGTTTACTGTTAGCAGCAGTTTCCCTCCCTTTTTTGCAGCAGCTGTTCTCATTCTTCTCACTAGTTTTTAAAAGACTTGAATTTCGAAATACGGTCGCTGTGCGCCTCTTCAGAGATTCATCCATAACTGTCAGAGCCTTTTCATTCCCTGTCTTTTGTATAGGTTTCTTTTATGAGCAGGGTGATTTGCATTTGTCTTTAATTGTTAATTTGTCTTTGCATTTACTGTGGGTGTAACATGCAGCTGAATTTGCATTTTCTTTTCACTTCCACTCTCATGGACTGGGGCTGTCTGAGGTGCAAACCATGGAGAGATTCAGGAGTGTTTGCTGAGTGGTAAACTTGGCTCTTCTGGCTTTATTTTATTTCCCCCTCCCCTTATTCTGAGTTGTTTTTATTACATTTAGACACTCTAAACTGTAATCAAATGTAGCCTATGTTTTCCAATCCATTGGTTTCTTAATCCCATTCAATGAATATTAGGCCTTTAAACAACAGTGGTATTCACTTAATCAGGAGAAGTCCTCTGTAAAAGGATATTAGATTCTTGGATATAAAAACCATAGAATTTATTCTGTGCCTACCACTAACCAGTTGGGTGCATATCATCATGTAACTCTCTGGTCCTCAGTGTTTTTAACTGTAAAAGGGGACTAATAATAACTTTTAAAAAATGGCTATTTCACCATTTTTTCTGAGGTGCCGATGGGTGATTGTGGAACCCTTTGAGGAGTATGGTATTCTGGCCCAGTGTCAAACACAGTGCCCTGAGGATCCCATGCCGTCCTGCCCCGGAGCACTCTGTTCGGCTGCTGCTTGGTTGTTGAAGGAGCTTTGGTTCCATGGAGTTTCACCAACAATGACCACGGTGTTTCAAATCATATCAAAGTTTCCCATCAGCAAGGGGAAGAGAACCAGGCTAAAATCCACTCACAGCTTGGTGCTTCTCTTTAGTGCTGTGAAATAACATTCAAAAAGGAGGTTAATGCCTTACACTCAACCTGCAGTCCTGATGTGCCTACAAAAAGCATTAGATCTAATCACTCTTCCTAGAATGGCAGAGGCCAGACATGGCCCTATATATTCCAACATTCAATTACAAGACTGTTCTTGAGAAATAAACTTTTTTTTTTACTACATTGTAGAATATTGAGAAAATTGTTAGTTGCTTCTATAGCCCATTCTGTAGCAATATATAATTTTTTGCCCCTCTGAGAGAAGGGAAAATTTTGAGTCAATTTGAACTAATTGTAGGGTGTATATAGAGGTAGTTCTCAACAGTTTGGCGATTTCTCCTCACTGCTTCCATTCATTAGAGCTTAATCACCAGAAAGGCCTTGGAGGTGGTGGAGGGGCTTCTAGATTTCCAAAAAAATCTACAATATTATGGAAAAAGGGCTATTCCCCTAAGCCATGAACCTCCCTCACACTACTCCCTGGGACAGACCTTTTTCAATTTAGAACTATGTACTGAGACAAGTGGAATTAATGGATTTATTGGAATCAGAAGGTCAGTTTGATAGTTTATTAATTTTTTAAAAACATTTTTAAACTTTCTTTTTTACAGAGAGGGGGTCTCACTATGTTGCCCAGGGTGGTCTTGAACTTCTGGTCTCAAACGATCCTCCCACCTCAGTCTCCGTAGTAGCTAGGATTACAAACTTGTGTGGCTATGCCCATCTTAGTTTGATGGTTTAGAGACTAAGGCAGTGTGTTCCCTTGGTAAGGTATTCATTCTCCCTCAATTCTTCTTATCATCCTTTACCACCCAAGAAACCCTTTTTTCTGGATTTGGGGAAGGGAAAGATCTCACTTTGCAGAGATCTCTGTTCCAGATGGTTTAAGTGTGAATAATAAAGACTCTGATGGGAATCTAGACCCACGCTCCTGAGACACATCCTAAAATTTGGAGTCCAGAGAATAGTGAGAAAAAGGACTCAGACTAAGAAATCAGAAAAGGTGCAGAGGATATCACATGCCAGGAAAAAAAACAAAAACAAAACAGTTTGAGAAACTGAAGAAAATAGGTCGGTTTTTTTTTTTTTCTTGAAGTTTTAGAATAAAGCAGCTGGGTTCAGTAGGTTGTATTTTATTTTATAACTTATGAATACTATTTTGTTGTATCAGGAAACTTCTTTGCTGTAATATTTGTAAGTGTAAAGAACACTGCTATTTTCTTGGAGTTTCCAGAACTTTTTGACACTGTAAACTATTGATCAGAGCTTAGGAAGTAGATTTATTGTCCTATATATCCTTGTCTGGGTAGATAAATGCAAATTTCATATCAACTATTTCTTTGGAAGCAGCTGCCCAACTTCTGTGGATGGGAGGACAGGCCATTTGTTCTTTAAAACTTGATGAGTTTCAACTGGGCAACTATAAATTCTCTTCTGTCCTAATCTCTCGCCTAGGGGAGGGTCTTTTCTTTCCTGATTGCTGACTGACTTCTTTCTTGTCACGCTGGAAAGCCTTGTTCAAAGATCTCAAAGACTGGCTGCATCTCTTTCCTAATGAAGCACCCTTAGCTCGAAGCTGGGGGAGAAGGTCCATCTGGCTTCTGCCATATGTGTGTATGCTGTCAAACCAGTAAACACGGCAGAGTTTGCTGACAGTGAGGAGTTTCAGTTAGTCAGTCATAAATTAGAGATGAGATATGCTGTGTTCCTGCTGCTGCGAGCTTTCACACTCCAGGAAGGAATCTCCACTTACCTATGTTGAAGAAGTTAAAAATGTGGATTAAGGAACCCTCTGATGGGGCAGTACTGAGTGAAATGCACATACACGATTCAGGCTATTCAGACAGTGAGCACAGACATAGGATTAAAAACCTACAATCCTTTCCTAAGCACCTGATTTGTATCTGTTTGCTCCTGGTACACTGGCTCTCCTATTTTTGCCCATCTGTATCTAGTCAATTATGGTTTTTTTCCACTTGTGGTGGGTATTGGGGAACATCTCTTTGAAGAGTCTTTAAAAATATTCCTGTGCTGGGTGAACAAATGTATATTTTTCCCCCAAATGTGCTTTATTCTTGTCTGATAATCAGGTAGGGAGACAATAATTAAATTTTAATGCATCTGTCTTTTTAAAGAGAAAAGTGCTTTCTGGCTCTTAATGGCAAAATTTCATTATTATGATTTTAATGCTTTCAGACTAAAGCAGAGTTTACATTTAGGCTGCAAGAAGCATAGCTAAACGATTCCGCTAAGACATCTTTGTTTCATTTATAGTCTTGTGTTGAGGTGTGTTTTAATGTATTACATTTAAAACAGACTGATATATTAGGCTACTTAAACATCTTAAACCAGAATAGCTTCAGATAATATTGTTATCTGTATCCAAATATCTTACCACAGTGGGGTCACAATTTCTAAAGCAGATTCTCAAACTCTTTAACCCTGAATACTCTTCTTACCCGAGAGGTCCCATGACCCCTACAAGTCATCAAATCCCTTTACTAAAAAAAAAAAAAAAAAGTTAGGATTCTTTAAATAATATGAGAAGTGGGAAACCAAGGCAATCTATTTCATTTGATTAGTTCAGAAATGTTTAGGACCCAACCTCAGCTGTGTTTTGTTTACTTGGGGTTGGGATTTAGGACAAGGAAAGAAAAGTGGTGATGGCTGGGGCAATTCATTAAAAAGGACTAATTGGGAAGAGGCCAGGAGGCCAGGGGAGGGGTGGGGGTTGCCCCAGGCCCAGAAGTAAACACTATAGGCTATTTGAAATTCCATGTTTGATTCCTGGCATGAGAAGGAATGACATACATTTAGAAAAATGTTTAGACCTTGCATATGCAGTTGGGTTTAGCCATTAGCTAAACTATACATTGTAGTTGGTTACTTTCCATTCAGTAACATAAAAAGTTGATATGTTGCCCTAGCAGGTTGAATAGTGTCCCCTCAAAATTCATATCCATCTGGAACCTCAAACTGAGCATTTATTTGGAAATTGAGTCTTTTCTGATGTAATTAGTTAAGAATTGAGCTAAGATCATACTGGCTTAGAGTGGGCCCCAAGTCCAATAATTGATATCCTTTTAGAAGAGGAGGGGACACAGACACACAGAGAAGTATGCCATGTGAAGACAGAGTCAGAGATTGGAATAATCCATCTTCAAACCAAGGAAGCCCAAGGATTGCCTGCAACCATCAGACTAGGAGTGTCATGTTCAGATTCTCTCTCAGAGTCTCCAGAAGGAACTAACCCTGCTGGCACCTTGATTTTGGACTTTTGGCCTCACAGAAAGTATTTCTGTGAGGAAATACATTTCTGTTATTTTTAGCTACCAAGTTTGTGGTAATTTATTATAGCAACCCTAGGAAATGAACACAATGGCTTAACAGTTTCATTCTAATAGTTAATAACCATAGCTTTAGGTGCTTTATGATACCAAACACAGCTGTTTACTGAGGTTAATCATTCAAGCTGCTGTTGAACTTGAATTTAGGGGAACCTCCTACAAAAAGAGTTTCGCAAAGGAGGACCTGGTACTTCTAGGTTTTCTGTGGCTAAAATATGGCCCAGGGCCCACAGTGTTTCCCAATTGTACAGTACCCCTGTGCCCCTGTGTCAGTAACTAACCCTACGCCACCCCTCATGTAGAAGAATGATGGAGCTGTTGGGTGTGGTCTTGCTGTCTACACTTGGAGGGCCCATGCTCCTTGTTGTAGGCAGGGGAGGGGCTGCAGATAATCTAAATAGAAGGTTATTCTGGATATGAGAGGGCTTGCTGGCCATCTGACTGAGGCCTCTGCGTTAGAAGACATGATATGTGGGTAACCAAGCTGGCTGCATCTCCCAGAGTGGCATTTCTAGGCGAAAGCATCCTATTGCCACTAATGCCTGGGTATGGTCCAAAACTCCTTCAGTTTGCTAGTAAATAGAACCACAGCTTTATGATCAGAAACAAAAGGGCACATTTTGTGTTTCTAAAGACAAAGTTTTAGGATCAGTTTCCCTTCAGTGCAAGCGCACTTATTCTCCATTTATTTGACTTTCCAGCCCTTTTTCATAATTTCTTCACCCTCGGATCTTTTCAGTTTGGCGTTACCTTGGAAGCAGGTGAGACGTCCTTAGGGACTGGTGAAATCCAGTTGGAATACCCACCTGCTTGGAAAAGCACACGTGTTCTCTTTGCAGGACAGTGGTCTTTGCAGAACTATGAATCCCTATCTTGGTAGAGTTCCAAGTTCACCCAGCTGTTCAAGTGAAAACCTGGAAGTCACTCTTGACTCTTCATTCTCCCTCACACCTCATATCCAATCAATCACCATATCCTATTGATTCTTCCTTTTGCAAGTGGATGCACATTTCTCCACATCTCTCCAACTCTCCGTCAGCACCCTAGTCCAAGCTGCCACCATCTCTTGCCTAGATTATTGCAACAGCCTCCTAATGACGTCACTACCTTCATCTGTACCCCTTTATTCCTGTCTCACGACCACAGCCAGAGTGCCCATACTAAATATGAGTCACTTCATATTCCCCTGCTGAAAAGAGTCCTACAACTTTAAGATAAAATATGAATGCTTGAGCATGGCTTACATGACCTGGTCTCTCCGCTTCATCCCTGTCATTCTCTCACCGGCATTCAGTGCTCTGAATTTCTCTTAGTCCCTTTTATGGAAATTCCTCTCTCTAAATCAGTAGTTCTTCTCCTTGGCTGCACATTAGAGTCACCTGGAGAACTTTAAAAATTATTGATGTTTGGGTCCCACCCTAGAGTGGGATGCAGCTGGAAGTTTAGAAATTTTCCCAGGTGATTCTAATGTCCAGAGTAGGCTGAGAACCACTGAGGCTTCTTGATTCATCCCCTGTTCTGTAGATGGGATCAATATTCACTTAGCCCTCTGGTCTCCACTTAAGACTTGCTCCAGAAGCCCTCCTTGATTACCCTTAGACAAGGTTAGTTCGCTCATTATGTGTTCCTATTCATGCTCTACTTCCCTTAACAAACCACTCATTGCATTTAGTTGTAATTAGTTACTTAATCCTTTGCCTTCCCTGTTAGAATGGAAGCTCCATGAGGGCAGGAATTGTGTCTGGTTTTGCTCAATATTCTATCCCCAGCAGCTGACTTTGTGCCTAGTATTCAGTATCTAACAAATATTAAATTGAATACAGAAACAAATGCAGACACATAAGGCAGTGTGCACTGATAAAGTTTCTTATTTGTTTCAGGCAGTCCACTCTGGGGCACTAATTCTTACCATGGTCTGGAATTGTCAGACTCTTTCTACAGGGATTGTCTTTCAGCACTGTGCTCCTTCGTATCAGGGACTTGCCCTGGGGAACAGTGGTTGGGACCTATTCTTCCCAGCAGCCTTATTTCTCCAATCACCAGGTCTTCAGGATACCTGGGTCCCAACCCTGACCTTGACCTACATTCCACCCTGCCTCCAGTGGTTGGTAGATAGGAGCTTGTGTCACAATGCCTTTGGAAGCATTTTCAAAAATACTTGGTCAAACCTCCACCCCTTTCTAAATTCTGACTGGATAAGTTTGGGGTGGACTTTAGGCATGCGTATTTTATGAAAGTTCCATAGATAATTCTGGTGCACAACTTGGTCTTCCATGCTTTCTAAACTGTGAAGCAACTAATAGGAAATCAAAGAGAGTAATGAAAACTCAGCTGGGTCTGTATGTTAAGGGGGAGAAGGTCAAAAGGAGAAAAGTGTTGTCTACCACTTCCCTCCACCAACTAAGGCTCTTCCTTTGTACCTATGGCACATTTAGGCATTCCTAAGTGTCCTTCCAGGAATTATGACTGTTCTTTTGTTGTCTAATCCAAAGGAGTGACCTTATGGTGGCTCTGTCAGAGGTCTGGTGAGACCAACACAGACCAGGGTAGGAGATAGTTGGAGCTGGTAGAATACTGTAGGACTCTTCAAATTAAAAGCAGGGTTGACATCTTTTGCATTACATATCACAGGAAGGTTTTCCTCCCAGCTGCCTCACTGATACTGCCTTCTGTCAATTTGCAAGAAAGGGGACCTTGCACTTTGCTTTGGTGTCACTAAGTACTCTACTTTATGTAACAGTCTTTAGAACATTGCTCTTAAATATATGTTAGGGTCGGGCTATTTAAAGCTCAAGACTTATGCTGCTCAGACGTGAAGCACAACACTCCAACATAGTTTTAAGTTATGCAAATTGTTTCTTCTCAGTTGCTGCAAGAAGTTTTGTTTTGTGATACTGGCCTAGGGCCAAACAGGTAGTGTGATATGAGTAGGCAGCCCTCCTACTGCCTCTCCAGTGGAAGGCTTCAGCCAGCTCTGTTATCCACATCCAAACAGGGCAGACATAAGAAAGTTGCATTGTGAGGATGCTTGGGTTAGTTAACGCGGAGCCAGCATCTGCCTGGAAGATAGGAGACTGGGTTCCAATCTTGGCTGTGGTATTGGGAGGATGTCTGTTCACTTCTCTGCCTCACATTCTCCACTTGGTCCAAGAAAAGAGCTGAACAGGGCCATCTTTTCCAAAGTGAAAAATTTTACTTTTTAAAAACTTTCATTTTTGCATACGTGCTTAAATAACAGGCATAAATCGACATCCTATATCTACAGTATATCCACTTGTCAGCCAAATCCCTTTCTCCATCAGAGATTTGGTCTGATTAACTTGGATCCTAGTCAGTCCCAACACATGGAAAGTCCAGAGATCTCCGATGATTTCTGTAATTTCCCAGCCTACACAGCTTTACCGCTCCCATCTCTCTGGGTGCAAACTCAGCCCAGTTGCCTATGAAATCCATGCAGTCCTGGTGTTTTTTAAGCTGTAGTGGGACTTTTCCGTACCTGGGGAGGAGGAATCTGGGAAAGAGTCGTCTCTTACTCTGCATGGCCTCCTGCTCTCTCTTGGCTCCATTCTCCTTCCCCTCATCTCTGCTCTCTCTTTCCATATTTCCTGCCTTCCACCCCAACCCGAAATTACCCCTTTTATGCAGAATAGGGCAGCAGAGGGAGGTGGGGCTCAGCCTCTGTTCCTAGACTTACAAGCCCTTTAGTAATATTGGGAGTCACCCTTCTTGGAGAACAGTCTCGGTTACAGTTTTTCCCCTGGTTACATATTTGTTTGATCTCTTACCATGTGCTCAGGTTTATCATGCATATGGATACAATGGATACTGTAGAAATTTTAGAATGTACAGGTGGGTTCTCTGGCAGACAAGCTGTGTGATGTCATTAGCCCTGAGCTATATATAAAACCATCAAGACTTTAAAGCTTGAACCTGCACCATTTTGGTGCAAAAAAAAAAAGAGACTGATGTTGAGAAAGAGTGAGAGAAGAACTGGAGTGTTTAGGTATAGATGTGCCACTTCCAAAGTGAAGGTAGAAAAACATATAAACCACCCTATGAATATTAATAAGAATACTTTGCAAAGCACTCTGAGTTCCCAGAAGAAAGACGCTACATAAGCACAAACTTTACCTCATTCATCCTGACAGCATCCCTATGAAAGGAGATTCCATTTTAGAGACAAGGAAATGGAGAGAAGAGGAGCCATAACTTGTCCCCAAAGTCATCATTATCTCAGTTGCAGAGACTCAGCAAATTTCTTCTTATCAAGCCTCCTCTAACAGATCAGCCTTCCTGTTTCATGATACTTCTTTGCTGTTGGACACTGTTCACTATTTCACCTGTCAGTCTCATTCATCCAATCAGACTATGAACCCCTTGAGGGGAGACCCTGGGATCCTCTTTCTTTGCTGCATTTTTCGCCTCACTGTGTCCAACAGAACATCAAGGAGTCAATACTACTCAATAAATGTTTGTTGATTGACAGACAGTCAATGTGGTGTGGAAGTGACACTGATTTAACCAGCTGTCTTTTCCTTTCTAGTTACTTTCTTTTTACTCCTCCCATCATTTTTCTTTTTTCTGTTATTTTAAAATAATTGCAAGTATTATGAATATCTTGCTTTAAAAAAAGCATTATAGCATTTTCTCTGTCTATCGTCCCCTTTCCAGATTAATCATTGCTTTATGATAGGATTAAGGAGAACTTTTGTTAACGTATTTTTTGAAAATAAACTACATGTGCCTAGTACAAAATTCAAAGTGTTATAAGGTGGTATCCTGTGAAAAATAACTATTATTATACCCTTTGCCAAAGCTACCTGTTTCTCCTTCCCAGACACAATTGACATTATCAGTCTCCTGTGTGTCCTGCTAGGGATGTTGTATATTTACACAGCATATATGTACACATAATTTTTACTTCATATGACAGCATATCATAGACTTTGCTCTGCATCTTGTTCTTTTTGCTTAATGACACCTTGGAGACTGTTTTCTGGAAGTATTTATGGTTGCTTCACTCACAGTATTCTATATGTGCATACCATCATTTGTTTGACTACTCCTCTATTAATGGGCATTAGATTGTTCTCCATGTTTCGCTATTTATAAACAATAATAGAGTGTGTATTTTCCTACATATTTCATATTGTGCATGTGGTAGCATATCTATAGACTAAATTCCTAGAAGTAGAATTGCTGGTTCAAAGAATTATGCATTAAAAATTTTGGTAGCTGTTGCTAAACTGTTCTTCATAGAAACAAGTTATACCTATATACACTCCCAATCACAACGTAAAACAATGATACATTTTAGAAAAGCTATATATCTGAGATGAAAACATGGGAAAGTTGCAGAAATCAGAGTGTAGCACAGTTGCATGTCCCAGCATAGCTGCTGATGGCCAACATTCATGCGCAGAATGAATGTTGCCCATCCCTGCTGTGGGAGCTTGTGTTCATTAGCTCAAAACAACTCTGTGATTGTGAGGTGATTTTATTTGAAGGGACTTTAAATTGCTACCTTGTTTAACAGTTAAAGCAGCTGTTAGAAAGCAACAAACGTTTATTGAATATCCCTTGTGTGCCAGGAACACAGATGAACACTTCCTATGCTATGAGGTAGGTATTATTATCCCCATTTTTTGATGAAGAAGCTGGAATTCAGGTTAAGTAACTTGCCCATAATAAGCTATGGAATTCAAGAAGGCCTCTGTCTTTCTAGTATGCCACACTGATTTCTTATATTACTTGTGTGATTTGGAAGATTAAGGAAGTACTCAGTCAACTGAAACTGCATTTTGTCTAAAGAAGTATATGAGTTCAACAGTGTTGCAGCAGGGAAGATGTCTGAATATTTGTACTTTGCACTTGTCAGTAGAAAAAGAAACCACCTGGTAGCCAAAGGCTATTTTCTGAATGTAAAAATCTCAACGACATTGTAGTATTCTCTCATGCAGTAAAGGTCTTAGAGAAAGATCTGTCATCACACAGGATGACCCTGCTCGAGAAGGAGCCAATTTTAATTTTGACATCATTTTAGGATTTGGCACTATAAGAAAAGAGAGCATAAGGGAGTGGAATACAAGCTTCCCTCCCCCCCTGCCCCCCCACCCACATTAGGCTACACAGCTGAGCTGCAGCACTATCAATGACCAAAATTTGAGCCTTGTGGTTACTGCTATGATGAAATCATGTGGAAAGGGGAGTTTCACTTCCAGACACAGACTGACCAGCAAAAGAACCAAGAAAATCCACACAATCATCTGTTGGTTTTTCCCTGCTAAAGAAAACTGGCAATGATCTATTGCTGGAAGCCAGGGATGGCAATGTGCGTCTTCTGTTTGTGTTCACAAGATGTTGGTGCTGGGGGCTTTGAGAGCACCTTTTTAATAGGGGTGTTTTGCATTTCACACCTAGAGGAGTAGCCCCAATACAACTAATTAGTTTAGTTCAACAATTCTTTACCGTATTCCTGCCAATATGTGAATATCTTCCGGATGAGTCAGCTGGAAGATATGTAGAATATAAATTCTTGTCTTTATGTACTGTGTTAAAGGAATATCCAGTCTAATTGTGCAGATAAACACACACACACAAAGCTACAAGACATTCCTCCAACAAATGTTTGTTCAGAATCTGCTATGTGAAAGGTACTGAGGCTGGGTGTGGTGGCTCACGCCTATAATCCTAGCACTTTGGGAGGCAGAGGTAGGTGGATCACCTGAGGTCAGGAGTTGAAGATCAGCCTGGTCAAAATTATGAAACTCCATCTCTACTAAAAACACACACACAAAAATTAGCTGGATGTGGTGGCACATGCCTGTAGTCCCTACTCAGGAGGCTGAGACAGAAGAATTGCTGAGCCTGGGGTGAGGTTGCAGTGAGCCGAGATCATACCACTGCACTACAGCCTGGGCCACAGAGTGAGACTCTGTCTCAAAATACATAAATAAATAAAAATAAAACTGAAAGGTACTGTGCTAGGTTTTCAGAATACAATGGAAAAAATAGATCTTGTCTCTGCCTTCCTTATTTACAGGTAGATAGGGAGACAGATGATTGAACAATTACACGAAGTAAGGATTATAGAAACACGTGCTAGAGGTATTCAGAGAGGTTACGTTAGACTGGCTCAGTAGCAGAAAGTGTGAAGTACAAGGTGAATGTGTCAGGGTGAATCCCTATTTACTTCAATAGGGATGGCACCATGTTCAAGAGACTGAAGAAGAGACCTAGAGCCAGCGAACAAGACATGGGGTTAATTGAGGGAATTTACATATAAGGCGGTGTAGTGGCAGCAGGCTGGACAGAAGAACTGCAATCACTTATAAAAAGCATGCAATTTATATAGAATATTTACTTAGCACCCTCCCCCTAGCAACCTCCACCTGGCAACCTTCATCTAACCAAAAACAAAGGGCCTCGATCCCCCGTATGACCTGCATTCCATGGGATGACCTGGGAGTTCAGATGTTCCTCATGGATAAGAAATGAGTCTCTGGGCTGACTATTCTCAGATTCCTTAGCCTGGAACTCCAAACACATGTTCCTCTTAGACCATAGGGTCATTCTCAGGGTATGCTTAAGTTATAGCTGTCAGGTGCATCTGCCATACAGGGTCATTCTCAGGGTGTGCTTAAGTTAAGTTATTGCTGTCAGGTGCATCTACCATACAGCATGTAGAAGCCAAAAGTGCATATGACCGAATATTTCTATTTTTTTTTTTCCTGATGGAAGAAATCTTCCAGTTGAAAGTAAATGTGAAAGTCCTAAATGCTGCTAACCAAGTACTTCCATCCTTCCTTCTTCTGGGTTCATGTAGGATAATACTTTCTCACCCTCTTTCAAGTTAGGCCTCACCAAATAATTTGTTTTGGTTGAAGCAAGCAAACTTGATATGCATCACTTCTTGCTGGGAACCATAACAGCCACATCCAATTAGCCACATTTTGTTTTCTGACTGGTGTGGTGATCTTCCTGGACACAAATGTTGAAAGAAAGCTTCTGTCACTCACTTTCCCTGAAGTACCACGATGAACTGAGCCCTAAAGCGTTTATAAGATGCACATCACTGTGGCTTTAGCCCACTGAGATTTTGGAGTTGTACGTTTCTGTAACCCATCCAGTCTCATGGATGGGTTTCCCATTGATTTAATTTTTTTTGACAAATGTTTCTTGCAGAATGCTAAGCATTATTCTTAGATGCTAGTAATAAATCATAGAAAAATACAGATACGTTTCTTATTCTTTTAAAGCTTCTGTTCTGGTTGAGGGAAGGTTAAGAGGTGAAGCTGGAGACAGATAACAAACAAGTAAACAAATAACAAAATTAGTAATGTTTTAGATTACAATAATTCCTACCAAGGTGGTAAGATAGAGGGTGCTTTTTTATTCATGGGTGTTTTAGACAGGGTGGTCAAAAAAGACATCTCTGAGAAGGTGACATTTGTAGCTAAAAAGCTGAAGAATGAGGAAGAGTCAACTAGATTAAAATCTAGGAGACAGTGATCCTGAAAGAGGGCATAGTAAAAGCCCTAAGATCAAGGAGCTTGGCTTGTGTGAGGAACAAAATGAAACCAATATGGCCTGAGGAAGGTGCTTGCAGGGAATTAGCTGTGGTACTGACTGAGCTCAGAGAGGCAACAACCTCATGTTACAGCTATAGTAAGAAGCTCGATTTTTATTTTAGGTAAAATAGGAGGTCATTGCAATATTTTAAGCAGGAGAGTGATATGATGTTATTTATGTTTTTAAAAGATAACTGCTATGAAAGAAGGCCAAGCTTGGATATTCTAGGGAAGAGATTTTGGTGGATAAGAGATTCTTATCCATGAGGAACATCTGAACTCCCAGGCCATCCCATGGAATGCAGGCCATACAGGGGATCGAGACCCTTTGTTTTTGGTTAAATGAAGGTTGAGATTTTGGTGGCTTGGTTTCGGGTGGCAGCAATGGTAGTGGAGAGAATTGGATATATTTGAGATATGTTGTGCTCATATAATGTAGAGGATTTGCTGACAGATTGAATGTGGGTGGATATTAAGATGATGTCTACATTTTTGGCCTGAGTTTAATAGATAGTGCCATTCACTGAGAGAGGGAGGATTGGAGTAGAATGAAGAGAGGGATTTGGAGGACAACTAGTAGTTCAGTATATATAAGTTTAATGTTCATATTATGTTTCAAAATTAAGATATCAAGATAGAGTCTTGGGTCTCAAGTAGATGTTAATCCTGGAGGTAAAACAAGGAGTCATTGGCAGACAGATAGTATTTACAGCAATGAGAATAGATGAGGTCATGTAGGGACTGGGTGTAGATGGTAAGAGGAGAGTCCAGCACTGAGCTCCTGGGCACTCCAAAATTTGGAGGCTGAGTAAGAGAGAGTTTATGGAAGAGGACTGAGAATGAGTGACCAATGAGGTAAGAACAAAAGCAAAAGAGTGTGGAGACCTGGAAGCCAAGAGAAGGAAGATAGTTAAGAAGAGAGAAATCCGTAAATATGTTTACTACTGAGAGGTGAATGAGATGAGAAGATAGGTGTTTTTTGTTGACTTTGGCACAGAGGAGATTGTGGGTGAGTTAAAATGAGAAAATTAGTGGAGTTAGATGCTAAACTGCAGAGGATTGAAGAAGGAATGAATTCCCAGTGAAAAAGAAGCTATGTGTCGAGAAATTGTAAAAGCAAATAAAGGAATGGACCGACTGGTAGATGGTAGGCATGTGAATCATATGTGTCAGTGGTGATTATTTTCATCAAAACCATTTTTTAAAGGATAAGAGGTTCTAAATCATGTTTTGTAGTTAGAGGAATGATACAAGGGAGAGAGGAAAGAGTGGAAAGAAGGGAGGGAGGAAGGAGGAGGAATAAAAAAGAGGAAGAGGAAGAAGAAAGGGAAGACTAAATACGAAGTGCCAGAGAGCTATGGTATTATGAACACCAGTAGAAAATAAGGCATTGGGCTTTGACTTCGACGGGTGATAGGATTTGTGAAGACAGAAATCAATGTGAACATTATTAGCAAAGGTGTGTACGTGATAGTTAAGATGGAATCTTGGTGCAAAAAATTAGTAGGATGGATTGGTTGAAGCCATGATTTTATCAGAGAAATAGTAAAACTAAAACTTGGATATACCTGATACAATTGGAGAGTTGGAAGTTTGCTCAGTGTGGGAGTCCGTTCTACCACTGACCTAACAGGTGTCCATCTGGTCTCGGTTTGAAGGTCAGGGCAGATTGTAGAGACCCTAATACCTGAGTCAGCTTTGGGAATTCATTATTTAGGCCACAAAAATCAGGGTGGATTTTAAGAGTTTGAGGGATTTGACCAAAGCAGTATTTTAAGCAGCTTCACAAGGAGGAAAGATTTAGGACTAGAGCAACATCATCATCATCACCTGGGAACTTTTCAGAAATGCAAATTTTGGGGCCACACCTCAGACCTCCTGAATTGGATGCACTAGGAGTGGGTCTCAGAAATCTGTTTGAACCAGCCCTCCCTCCAGGTGATTCTCATGCATGCTAAATTTGAGAACCATCAGCTGCTAGATAGCAAACATATGGCGAAAGGAAGCCAGATGCCAGAGGGTGAAGGAGTGAATACGAAGTAAGAAGTGAAGGCAGCTGGAGTGATCACTTTCCCCAGTTAGCTCTGACCTCATTTCCTGGGTTTGTGGTCGGAGAGTGCTCCTTTAGGACCTCCGTATTCTGCTTATTTGGTAGTATTTTGACTTCTGTTTGCCTACACCTCATTTTGTTAATGCATTTTTTTAGTGCTGTTGTATTTGTGGTGGTATGAACTATTTAATTAGAAAGAAAATTTTATTAGTAGAAGAAATGACTTCATTTTTTAAAAGCATTCTCATAGTACCCAACATGGTGATCAGTATGCCACAGTTTCTTTAAATAAAGACTAATTCACATACTAATGCACCTAGAAACTACAATGTCCCAGCATAATTCTGCCATGGCTATTTAGGAGAAAAATGAAAAAAAGAGCCTGAAGCAATAGGGCCTAAAAGGAAGAGAACTGGTTATGGGAAGATTTAGTGGTCCTAAGAATCTTTGGGAAAAGTTGAGAAGTAGGACTGACAAGAGATGACTGATGAGAGGTGACTGGTAATTTGGCACAGGTTAGCAAATTAACACAGTGCTAGTTCAGGGAGAGGAATCTAAGAAGGCTTTCCCCTTCAACTATTTAGTCTTCACTGCAGAAGAGAACAAACACATTTAATATGAATGTTTTCTATCCCTAGACTTTCCCTTGCTCCAATGTCAAAATAGTCAGGCTACTTTTTGACTTGGTTGGCCAGCCATTGATCCATTCAAACCCAAGCTGTTGGCCTCAGCTTCCCTCCTTGGCATCAATTTGATTTATCTCCTAACTTCTGGGTTTCAGGCTCTAGCTGTGAAGTTTCCCACTTCCTTTAGAGTTCAACACAGCTGATTTCCTCTTTTTTTGTACGACTATGATTGTTGATCACTTAGGCTAAATGTCTGTATGTGTGCTGGTGGCGGTGGGGAGTGTGTGGCTGAAAGAAGGAAGTAAACAGATCCTGAAGATGCATCAGTTGTTTTCCTCCTTCCGTTGTGGTTAGGTGTGTCTCCTGTAGTCCAAAAGGTCAGTCAGGGAAGGAATCACTACATTTCCTAGTCCTTAAATAACTTCTGCCTGAAAGAATTTTTGATTGATGAATTTTATGGGGAAAAAAGTCTTCAGAAAATGCTTTTGGCAATCTTCAATAGGACAGATGGAAATGTGCCTGGCAGGGTCTGATGTTCTAGGATGAAGTTTCCATCATCTTTTGTCTAGTCACAGAAGGTACTTTGGAGTAAGGAAAGTAAAGCCGAGTTTGATGTGGGCTCATTTGGCTAGATGTATGCTAGTCGGACATGCAATATTTTTGGCATGGGTGTCTAAAGTTTTCTGTAGTAAATAGGGATCTTAGTGAACATTTGATAAAGAAAACATAAAACCTCAACAATTGCAGTCATGAAAAGAAAACATTAAAATAGAAATCTAAAATCCACATGTCTGTAAGAATCTGTACATGTAGACAAAAACGTGTTTATGGGTCATAGCAGAACCAGAGCCACGACGTAAGGAAAGATCTAGGTTAGATCAACTAAGCAACAAATGCTCCTGGCAGATTTACTGAGCTTCCGGCTGAGCAAAGGTATTCTGCAGTTTGTATTTTTGATGTGTGTTGTTAACTAATTAAACGCATGCAGCCTTCCTGTGAAGTGAGTCAGTGTTCCTCATTTCACATATGAGGAAACAAGGGCAGAAAGGATAAATGACTTGCCATTTTGCCAGCCAGAAGCATCACCCAGACATATTGCTAGCATTTCCAGTGAGGTTTCAAAGAATGACTTTAATTTCAAATTTAGTTTGGGTTCATGCAAGGCCGCTGAGGTGAAATTTTCAGGTCTCTAAAGCCACTCACTTGGTCGTGCCTGAGAGGTAGATAATGGTCAGGAAGGGTCTACTTGGAAGGTGTGGGGGTTTTAAATGCTTCTCGTGGTGACTTAAATGAACACTTGTCTTGCTTTCTTACTATAAACTTTCCATCCCTGAGTACCACTTATGTGCTACACAGAACAAAGAGCAAGCTTGCTGGAAAATTAATTAATTCAATAATTGGTGGCAAAGGAACTTGAAAGCTGGCCAGACCAGCAACCTGGTGTGATTTGTAGCAACAGAAAAGAAAAATACCTGAGGAATGAGTTTCATGTTTATTTTTTGGGTACTATAATCATTGGCAATAAGAGAAGGGGCCATTGAGAACAAGCATTATGAATTCAATTTTTCTCACATGTGGTGGGAGTTTTCTGTGTGGAGTGACCTCTACCTAAGACAGAGCACTCAGGAGTGTGTTGTTGGTAGGGTAGGAAGTAAGAAGGTTGTTATGGGAGAGAAAGACTGCCTCAATCCACAGACATTAGTGAAGAGGGTGTGATTTCTTAAGCAAACGGTGCAGAGGAGCACAGAAACCATAGAGTCTGCAGATGGTGTGATGGTTAACTTTATGGGTCAACTTTACTGGACCATGGGGTGCCCTGATATTTGGTCAAACATTATTTCTGGGTGTGTCTGTGAGGGTGCTTTGGATGAGATCCACATTTGAATCTGTAGACTGAGCGAGGCAGATTGTCCTCCCTCATATGGGTGGGCCTCATCCAATCAGATGAAGGCCTGAATAGAACAAAAAGGCTGAACCTCACTTGAGTAAGGGGGGATGCCTCCCAGCTCACTGCCTGAGCTGGAACATTGGTCTTTTCCTGCCTTCAGACTCAAACATTGGTTCTTCTTGGTTCTTAAGCTTGTCAGCTTTCTAACTGGAACTTATGCCATTGGCTATCCTGGTTCTCTAGTTTGCTGATTGCCAACTGCAAATCTTGGAGCGTTTTAGCCTCTATAATCATATAAATCAATTCTTTATAAATCTCTCTCTCTCTCTTTCTATATGTATACATATATATATTCTATTTTATACACACATACATATGCATATCACATAGTCTATTGGTTCTGTTTCTCTGGAGAACTGTCAACTAATACAGATGAAAATGGGGTTTTAGGACACATCAAAGATTTTGAAGGATAAGATTTTTACCTGTGGGTGGTGGTAGTCAGTGGCAGGAAAAGAGAGCAATGAAAATCCAGTATTAGGCGAGAGAGACATACCAGGAAGATGGGAAAATGTAGACTTGTGGGCAGTGAAAGATTCCAGCTGTGTGCTCCACTTCACAATCTGTAAGTGTAGAGATTATCACTACTGCATTTTGCCAATGGTAAAGGGAACTAATTAATTAGAGGAAAGGAGGATCTTACAGTATCTTACAGTATTGGGAAATTTTAAATTTCATTGGAGAAGTTGTCAGAATGTTTCAGAATGAGTCAGAAAGAGCTAAATATTTAGGGGTGCGTGGTTTGTGAGCATATGATTCATAGGGGGAATTTCATGTGCTAAAAATATCACTGAGTAAGTGGGTTTTTCTGGTGGTGGTTTTTGGCGTTCAAATTTGCCTTATTAGCAACAAAGCTCTAATAGAAAGTGATTATACTTAGAAAACTATCTTTCAGAGATGAAACTCAAATAATTTTGTAGATGAATTTTAATATGGTAATTTCTTATAATGACCTTTCTTAAATGAACCTTGAGGAAAAAATATCAGCAGGTGTTGCATGGCTGGATGAAGAGCCTCGTGTTAAGTTCTGAGTAGAGGTTCAGAAAAGAATAAGCAAAGGTAGAATATTCAAAATCTAAAGTCCAACTTTCAAGATGTATCAAAATACCTAAAGATAGCTATACCAATTATTCCTCTAAACTCTTTCTAGGGATCTAGCTTACAGTAATAATCCAGAATATGGAAAAAGTGACTGTACAAAGACATTAAGATATTATTAATAAATGTAAAATGTAAAAAATTTTGAAAATTAAGCAAGCATTATTCCCATGTCTTGAATAATGTTGAAATAAATTATAGCATACCCACTTAACAGAGTATGCTATTTATATACTATTATGCACCAATAAAATGTTGGCTATGAAGACTATATAATAAATATGGAAAAAGTGTATATACTCATGTTGAATGGAAAGATTAAAATAATAATATTTAATAATAAACTAACATTTAGTACCTATTAGCTAATATCTCAATTTTACATTCTTTACATGTTTTAACTCATTTAATTATCACAATCATACACGGTACATATTATTATTACTCCCATTTTGCAAATAAAGGAACTGAGACATAGAGTCGTCAAGTAATTTTCCAAGGTTACACAGCTGGAAGTAGAGTCCAGGATTGGAATGCAGGCCATCTGGCCCAGAGATAGGATATAAAATTATGTCTATTATATGATTAAAACTGTCTGTTAGGATAAGGTGAAGAGAGAATATATTGAGTTTAAAAGGTGAGAACACTTTTTATATACAACCATATTTCTACAAAGCTATTATCTTCTATGACGCTCTACTTACCCAGTCATTGAAATAAACATGATCTTGTCAGTCCTGAAAGTACTGAATGGACTGTGTGACTCCTTGGAGGAACATTGGCAGTTGTTTTCTTGGCATTATAAGAGTGATCTGCAGTGGTCTTAAGTATAATTTACCATTTGTCTTCTCCCTTGTGAATCTGGTTGCACACAACTGGAAACCAGAAGAGGTGCCTGATATTGGCATGGATAGACCCAAATAAAACTTTGCAAGTTGATATTACCCTTTGAGGACATTGTGGAGCCTAAACTTCAGACTCACACAAGACCATTTTATAAGAATATTATGTGACATTTAGTTGTTATTGACAGTTCACAAGTCATTTTCATCATCATCTTACAAAAAGATTGCCTTTATTTTGCAGATGAAGAATTAAGGTTCTTCTAGGCAAACCTTGAATGCAGCAAAACAATGAAAAAAAGAAAGAAGAAAAAAAGAATTAAGCTTCAAAGATCGCTTAAATTGCAAAGCCCAAATTCAAAACCCTACTATTTTGTTCCTTTAAACAAAGATGTGATCACACTATTTCTATATCTCTCTCTCTTCTTCCCTGCAATTTGCTTTTCTCAATACTATATCATGGACATCTCTTGAAGTTAATAGGTAAATCTGACTTTTTTTTTTTTTTTTTTTGAGATGGAGTCTTGCTCTGTCGCCCAGGTTGGAGTGCAGTGGTGTGATCTTGGCTCACTGCAGACTTCACTTCTCTGGTTCAAGCGATTCTCTTGCCTCAGCCTCCCAAGTAACTGGGATTACAGGCATGCCACCATGACTGGCTAATTTTTGTACTTTTAGTAGAGATGGGGCTTTGCCATGTTGGCAAGGCTGGTCTCAAATTCCTGACTTCAGGTGATCCGCCCACCTCAGCCTCCCAAAGTGCTGGGACAACAGGTGTGGGCCACTGAGCCTGGCCAGACTCATTCTTTTGACAGTTGCGTGATAAGCTGCACCATATGGATCTATTGCTATTTATTCAAACTTTCCACCCTTTGTAGACATGTAGGTTGTTTCAAGTTTTTGCCATTACGAACACAATTGCAATAAACATCCTTATTATATATATCTTTATGTACTGGTACTTCAATTTCTACAGGATTGATTCCCAGAAGTCAAATTGCTGAGTCAAAGGATATGTGCTTTTAAAATTCTAATATATATGTCAGATTCTTTTCTAAAGGGGTAGATCAAAGGCATTTCCGCTGATGAGGTATGAAAGTGCGTGTTTGTCTGCATCCTCACCAGCACTAGAGGTTGTCACTTGTAAATTTATTCTAGTCTCCTATAGAATGAGCCCTAGTATTCTGACTTTATTTCTAGACCTCTGTCTTAACAACAAAGATTTTGGGCCCCCAAATTTAAAAAAAAATAGTTATTTTTAGGAGATTATTCACAATCTATTAGGCTTGAACTCTCTTAAGAGGCTGATTTTGGCCTCAGCCACTGCTTTGTATACACACAATATATCAATAAATAATAACCATTATGGTTGAACATTAAAGTTGACAGTGTAGTAAGTTATGAACAAATCTCCTCATTAGCAGCACTATTATTTTGGTGTTTGCAGCAATCTAGTATTAACAGCTAAGTTGAAACAAGAGCCATTATGTATATAAGACATTTTTAGCTCATTTACTCTGAACCTGCTTTGGAAACGAGAGCAGTGGGCCCTCACGACATGGTATAATGTCAGAATCGGATGCAAACTGATGTGAGGAGGAATAGGACCTCTTTGACATGAGAGCATATTAGTATGTACTTGGATGCTTATAATTTTAGAACCAAGTTAACAATTGTTTTGGACTAGATTCAGATGTTAATTTCCATCTGAGTGACCCACATATTTTCTTGTTGTTGAAATGGAAGGGCTACTGTTCTAGTACATTTATGTAAATATTCCTGCCTTTGCCAATTAGTCAAGAGTTGGAATTGTGACACTGTATTACTGTGCTTAATTCCTTTTAAAAAAATTCTTATCAATATTGTACAAGCTCAGGTTGGGAAGTTAATTCATCTGAGAAGTGGTTTGTACATTTTTATTTTTTATTATCTTGTATAGCATCCGTTTCCCTTTTTTTTTTTTCTGGCAGTGACACCTTGATTTTACTTTTGGGAACCGGCCCTCAGTAAATGAGGTTTAGATGAGCCTTGCATGCAGCACCTCCCTCCAACCCCGACTCTGGTATATTATATTCCCTTGGCATGTGGTTGGTTCAGGGACGGGCATATAACCTAGTCTAAGACAATGGTGCTCAATTCTGGCACATTTATCAGAATTATGGGCAAGAGACTATCCCTTTCTGCAGTAATTGCTAGCTCTGGGTTGAGGTAAGCATGAGCTATAAGGTCACCATAAAGAAGGGGTACATCTGGGAATGAAGTCAACCTAGAAGTTTGCAGAGCCAATGGTGGAGATAAACTGAGTCCAGATGGTACCATTTGAACTCCTGGTTCAGGTTTCTCTGAACGTTTTATTTTGTGAGCCAATCATTTTTCTCCCTCTCATTATTAACTCCATCCATGTTGAATTGAACATTTTTTACTTGCATCCAAATGATACCTTAAGTTTTAAATTGCTTTGATTTTTCTATTGTATTGCTATTTCTATTGTATTGCTATTATATGATTTTTTTCAGGGGCTTGTTTCACTGAAGGACTAAAAGTTATTTTAAAGACTATTTCTAATACAAAGTATTGATTAGATATAAAACAAACAAACAGGCAAACATAGGAGCTGAAGGATGAACTTCTCCTTGGCAGTTCAACAAATATAAAAGGTTACTCTTGGCTGGGCGTGGTGGCTCAGGCCTGTAATCACAGCACTTTGGGAGTTCAAGGCAGGTGGATCACCTGAGGTTAGGAGTTCTAGACCAGGCTGGCCCAAATGGTGAAACCTCATCTCTACTAAAAATACAAAAATCAGCTGGGTATGTGGCACATACCTGTAGTTCCAGCTGCTGAGCAGACTGAGGCAGGAGAAATTGCTTGTACCTGGGAGGTGGAGGTTGCAGTGGGCCAACATTGTGGCACTGCACTCCAGCCTGGGCGACAGACCATTACTCCCTCAAAATAAATAAATAAATAAAAGTTAGTCTTTTGTGTTTTGTGTTTTGACTGAGTTTGTTTAGTATGTTTTCACATGTTGGCATCTGAGTTTCCTTCCTCATTTATCAAAGTTAACAACTTTATGGAATTTTAAAATGTTTTTAGTTCTTTAGCTAATAGCATATGGACACTTATTACCCTAATACATTAAATACTGCTCTAGGGGCTGAGAATACAGCAAGAGCTCCTGACAGCACCAACTGAGACCAGAATCCTCCTTTGGGGCACCATGTGTGAATCACAAATGATTTCTCAGCTTGCCCTTTATTGTGTCCTGGTTCAGGCACCTAAAACAGATTATTTGGGGAATTAATATTCTTTCTTCTGAGCCTAGCTAGATCATGTACTAACTCTCTTAGAAGAGTCAATAAGGGCCGGGCGCGGTGGCTCACACCTGTCATCCCAGTACTTTGGGAAGCCGAGGCAGGCGGGTCATGAGGTCAGGAGATAGAGACCATCCTGGCTAACACGGCGAAACCCCGTCTCTACTAAAAATACAAAAAATTAGCCGGTCGTGGTGGCGGACGCCTGTAGTCCCAGGAGTACTGTGAACCCGGGAGGCGGAGCTTGCAGTGACCGAGCCGAGATTGTGCCACTGCACTCCAGCCTGGGCAACAGAGTGAGACTCTGTCTCAAAAAAAAAAAAAAAAAAAAAAAAAAAGGTCAATAAGAACACTTAATTGTTTCAGCAATAAAATATAAGGATGGGTAGGGAAACAGCATATTTTCCCCCAGAGAGTTGGGGAAGGCCAGTTACCTTTGTTGAGACTCCAATCTAGGAAATATTTTTGTCAACAAAAGGAACAAAACAAAATAAAAAATTTCAGCGGGGCGCGGTGGCTCACGCCAGTAATCCCAACACTTTGGGAGGCTGAGGCAGGCAGATCTGGTCAACATGGCAAAACTCTGTCTGTACTAAAAATAAAAAAATTAGCTGGGCGTGGTGGTGCACACCTGTAGTCCCAGCTACTTGGGAGGCTGAGACAGGAGAATCGCTTGAACCTGGGAGGCAGAGGTTGCAGTAAGCTGAGATTGAGTCATTGAACTCCAGTCTGGGGGACAGAGCAAGACTCCATCTCAAAAAAAAAAATTACATATATATATATATAAATTACATATATATATATATATATATATATATATATATATATATATAAAATCCAATGATCTTAGAGTGGCCAAACGTGGGGCAAGACTGGGAGTGACCTGAAGCAGGGCCATACAGGTGAGAGCAGCATGTGGGTCCATGTGCGTTGAAAGAGGAGTCTTGCCTGGGTTGAAGCACTGTAAAATGTGCTGGAGAAAGCAAACGTCCCTAGAAATACTATTACTATGAATGCTATACTTAAACCACATCCTGTGCAAGGGCAAAACCAAAGACTAAAAATTACCTAGACTTAGTAATGAAGAAATGTACATGAGGAAATGACACATCAATGCACAGGGTACAGGCATGACAAGGGTAGTGTGGGGTACCAGAATATGATGGACAGTGTAAGGAGAGACCTAGAAAGGAACTTTAGAATAGGGACATTTCCCTTAGCTCTATGTAGCTGAGTCTTCACCAATTCTTTAAGGAGTGGAATTGAGGTGAAAGAAAAACATTTGTATAGTGAGTGCTATTGGCCACATATAATGTTAGGTAGTCTAAGGTCCAGTGAATTTTACATTTTCTTTTGTATGGTTTTTGCTTAAAAGCATAGAAAACTGCTTCTGGCTCTCATTCTATAGGAAAAAAAAAATCTGTCATTGTAGTTACTCATCTGTAGTCTCCACGAAATCTTTAACCTAGTGGATCCCTTATAGTGGTACAGTTAAGATTCTGGTGCCCAGAGGGAGCAGACAACAGGAGTAACACCTGAGATGGAATGATACTCACATTGGGATGATTTCCACGTGATTGTGCCACCTGGGCCATGCTCCCAAGCAGCATATTCAAGGAGTTCCTAGGTTCTAGGTTACACATTGGACCTCCAAAGCCACACACCAGGCATCTACAATACCAACCCCATGGATGTTCTCTTTAAACAGCTAACATGACTGGCGCAAGGAGATCTCCCCAGTGGTACCTTCACATCTCCTCTATCCATCTGGCTTTCTTTTCAATAATATTCTAGCTAGTCAGAAAGACTAGGGGGCAGTGTGTTTGTGCATGTGAAAATTTAGAACTATGGAAAAAGCAACAGAGGACAGGTTCTGTATTCTGTCAGGCACCCAACACATCCAAGGTTATTTGTATGACCCTGCACAAGTTCCTTAACCACTCTGGCCTCAGTTTTCTCATTTGTAAAATGTGGATAATGATACCTACCACATAATGATTTCAAGAGGATAAAATAAATTAGTACATATAACATGTACAGAGCAATACCTGGCACATACTAAGCACTAAATAAATTTTAGTGATGATGATGATGGTGATGATGACAATGAGGATCATGATAATCTCTCACTATAATAACTGGCCATGGTCCAGTCAGCCAGTCCAAGTAGAAAATAAAGTTTTGACTGCCACAACTCTTCTAGGGAGAAAGTGGATTAGAAATTTAGCTGTAAAGATGGTTTTGTTGTTCAGATAGACTGTGTACTATTTCATATTTATGTCAGCTTATTTACATTGTGTAGACTAGCAATGTTATTTTCTGTTGAAAGCAACCTATAATAGTGTAAAGGACACAAATTAGCCAACATTTTCTATGTGGAAAGACACCCATGTGCTTATCACAGAGGTTAATGAGCATGTTAGGGGACATACCATTACCTGAAAAGTTTTGGCTATCACCAAAAAAGTATCCTAGGAGCCATTAGAGAAACTGATATCTTTACATGGCAATATCTCTTGCCCCTTACAGCTTGAACTTTAAAAAGCTCAAGAGATGATATGGCTTGAGATTAAAAGGCCAAATCGAGAATGTGCTTACACATGCTCAACTCATGCTTTGCAGATAGTGATGAGAGCATTTTAAAATTCTACTCTTACCTAGATTCTGTTATTTGTTTCCATGACACTGGTTCTGGGAATGGCACTGAGTACATTCAACCATTACAAGTGATGGATTAGATAGTAATTGATATGTGTTATGAAACTCACATCTGGGCCTTCCACCAACTGAGAGTCAGTTTGATTTGATCTGGCAAAAGGAGTTTCAAAGCATTTGGTTTTTAAATTATAGTGATTTATAGAAAAATGCCTCTTAAGATGACTATCAGCTGGTAGCAGGTTGAGTTCCCAGAAAAAGGACACTTTCATTGTCCTCATTTCTCCAAATGGCAAACCTGGTAGGGTACTCCTCTTCAACATGGCCTCCTGGGGCCCTCACTTATTTTTGCTGGATGTGTTCCTACAGGTAGAATTGCTAATACTAAGATTGTAGTTCACTGGGCTGTACATTTATTTTGGATTATTGGATAATATTGGATTATTAAAACTGTGGAATAAAGCACTTTAAACATAAAGAAGTTAGAATTTTAAAAACATAAGTTTATCTGGACAAGATCTATTCAAAATAGATGAAGAATGCCCCACAAACTTTCACATGACTTTAAATTCTACTTTCTGATTCTCACATTCTCTTTCTGTTATATTATGTCCCTAGCAAATAACCTACAAGCACTGAATACTATCCTCCTCCCTTGACAACTCCTTCCCTAATAAAGCTTGCAGAAATATGATCTCAGTCTTTTATTCTGTTGTTAGATTTTACCTTAGTATGATTAAGTTTCTGTCTCTATTTTACCTTTTCTGGGTATTTGCACTTTAGGCTTTTTATTTCTGGCTGAGATATAGGGTTTTCTCCCTTATTCAAGGAATTTCAAGCATCATTAAGCAGGAAGGGAGTCTTTCTGGAACTGGGTTAGACAGTCTTCTGATCTCATTCTAGACCTTCTTGTAAGTCTCTGGAGGTGAACCTGATTTAATCACACCGGAAAGATCCAAAAGAAAATCATTAGGAATCACACTCCACTCAGATATGGATGCTGAAAACCTGTACCAGGAGAGGAAAGACATGTTCTGGTGTCTTCCACAAAATATAGGTCACCTATGTAGGTCTCCAGGGTGGTACTTCTCAAATTTAACATGCATTTGAATTATATGACATCTCGTTAACATATTGATTCCAATTTTGTAGATTTGGGGTAGGGCCTGAGGTCCTACATTTTTAACAGCTGCCTATGTAATGCTACTCTGATGTTGCTGGTTCCTAGATTTGAGTAGCAAGAGTCTAGAAGGTTCTGTTCTTCGAATTCTTCTTCCTTGACTCTTCTTGACTCTCTTTTTCCTGAGATGAAGCTTTTATATATATGTGTGTGTGTGTATAAATATATACATATATATACATATATATTTATATATACTTAATGTATAAAAGTACGGCACACTTAATGTTACTTTATTAGTATGATGATATTCCATATAATAGTTTCTTTAAAATAATCAAAAGATACCATTTACAAGTATGCTAGGTATTTTTCTACATACCAGACATATAAAGGTAAACAAGACAAACAAAAATCCCAACTGATGGAGCTTTCATTCTACTGGGAGAAGCAGAAAATTACCAAATAGTAAATAAATACTTAAAATCATGCCAGATGGGAATAAGTGCTATACAGAAAAACAGCTCATGGTAAGGGGTGAGGAGAGTGTAGGTGCTTTGGTACGGTTGTCCTGGATGACACCTCTCCTCTCTTCTTCAAACCACAACAAAATGCAAATTATGTTATTATTAAATAAGCTAAAATTTAATTCAGACAGTAGAAACCCGAGGAAAGATCTATTGAATGAAAACAGAAAGTCGTTCTCTCTCACTACTACAAAATTTGAGTTTGCAAATGTAGCGTATGTTGAATAATATGGTTCTCCCGAGGAGTAAACCACTCCCCATCTGATGGCATAAAATCTTCCAGACTGTTAGGGCACCACTTAACATATTACCCACTGGCATTTCTAAGTAGGCTAGAACATTCATGAGCTCTGAAAAAAAATCAACCAACCTTCTTAAACAATGCTCAGTCACTTGACGGACTCCACTGTATGATCAGACGCTCTGATATTGCCTTCAGAATTCATACTGAACCCAAAAGCTTCCATTTATAGATGAAGATCCTGAAGTTAAAAGGATGGCAGCTTTAGCAGCTTATTGGCCAAAGCTCCACTGGTGGTCAGGTGAAGAGCTAGGACCAGAGTGAAGGCTGGTCTCTAAATTAGCAGCTTTCTGGTCTCTACACTCTGCGTTATTGCCCCCTGACAAAAGGGCTTCAGTTGGTAGGATTTAAACAGAGTTTTAAAGACAATGTTCATAAGATGTTCACAGAAAAGATTAAACAGGTATGGTAATTCAGATCTTTTATTTATCTGTGAAGATACAGAGCTGCATGATCAAATACTATAGATTCCTAGAGTGTCTGTTTTACAGCATCTGTACTTGCTTGGTGCAAAACTCAGTAAATATCAACACCAACAACAAACTGGCATCTTTCAAATAAACTCATATCTTTCTTAAAAAATAGAATTGATGATGGTGCGGTATAGCTAGTATGTCCGGTCAAAAAATAAGCTTTCCTTCAGAGAAAAGCAGCTGGTGCTACAAGATGTGCTTCTGAAAAGGGGAAAAAGAATGAAGTAACTTCTAAGCAAGTTTTTCATTGAAGGAGAATGCTAAATTTGTGTCATTACTCTGAAAATTAGTAAATCAAGAATGTTTGTTTACATTAAAAAATAGAATTGATGAGCATTCAATAAGCTCTTTGGTGGCAGGTTTGTTGAATGGGTGAGTGGTGAAAACACGAGCAGCTCCATTTTGAGGGTTCTTAGTCCCTGGGCTGTCTACTTACACTTGCAAGCAACGTAGGTAGAAGCAAGCAAAAACCATCTGGGTAATATATCTTCGTTGTAGGTTGGTTTTTGTTTATTTTGTAATTCTAACCTCTGGTTTTACCACTACTTGATTTTTAGTAAGGGTACTTGAATTGGTTTGTGTTTGCCCTTACTTACAGTCAATGTACATAGAAAAAAACAAACAAATTTAATGTAGCAAGAATATTTCTTCTGTTGCTTAAGCTTTTCCTTTTTAATTTTTTTTTTAAACAGTAAATCTTATTACCGTCTCTGATTATTCAGGGACTATCATATGAATTGTACCAGTGGTAATTCCTTTAGAAAGACAAAATTTCTGGATTTTTTGCCAATTGAAGTATTCAGTGTAAAAACAGATTTCTTCAAATGTAGCAAATTGTTGGTTCATTTACTAACCATGTTTGTTTCATGTATTTGCATTTGCCAGACAAACACTGAGAATATATATTTTAATTTTATTGCAAAACCACCATTTCAAGGCATACCGTGAAATTATAATTTATGTTACTGAGATTTTTGTAGTTTTAGAATGATCATTTCAATTTAGCCCTGGGTACCTTATACCATTATGCTAGGAACACTTCCAGTTTAAACATATATAATTTATTTTTAACAGATTTTGCTTGGGGTACACAAATGAAATGTAACAGTCATTACAGAGATTGTCTTAGTTCATTTACTAAACATGAATTCATGTCCTCAGTTTCTCTTCTTCTGCTCACGGCTTCCTGGCTTGGCTTCTCTCCCCTACTTTGATGCAAATTTCAGGTTGAAGGACACATGGGGCTCCTTTTGTTGGGGGAGGGGGGATGTGGGGAGAAATGCAGATGATCTTGGCATATGGCATGGGTATGTTATTCAGCTATTCTGAATATTTTAGATAGTTCCCTCTGAAAAATTAAATTTCTAAATGATCCTTCTTTCATTCCCAACCCCTTCACTTGTGAAACACTTCTTGGCTTCAAAACTCCCAAATAAACAACCTTGATCTTGAAACCTTTCTTTTTTCGAAGATAATGGTTTCAGCTTTTGAAGTGATTTTACTTTTATTCAGAAAAAGTTATTAAAAACTCAACTTCTAATTAGAATCCTCATTCTCTCTCAAGTAGAACAGATCAAAGAAATGAAGGTGGAGATTCTGCATATCACAGCCTCATGAGTTTTCAGCAGGAATTACAGTGTTGAGCATATACATTTAAATAATTTAAAAGTATTATGTAATAGACTGTGTATTGAGCCTATGCGCAGCAAGTTCTGACCTCCAAATATTAGTGTTGTGTTTGCATTACCTTTGCACACCAAATCTTTGTTGCTTATTATGTATTGTCAAGCTTAGTACACATGGTGTACAAACTATTTCCTTTTTTCTGTACTTAGAACAATGTTTGAGGAAGGTCTCACTGTATAAAGCTGTTTGTTGCTTGGGCAGATTTTACACCATTTGAAACTGAAATTATGTAGAACAATTATCAAGAGTGTAACAGAGATTTTGGATTCAGCAAATAGGCGGGGCTCAAAAATTAGGTTTTCATCAGTAGTGAATAAATCTCTCTAAAGGATTAAGGTAGCAGAGCAAGCTTTTGCAGATTTGTATGTACTGTGTACTGAGATTTTATAAGATGCTTTAAGGAGCCATATAACTTCCCAGGCAGAAGCTAAAAATAAAGACGCAATTCTGTGAGCATTATGGGTTGTTAGGTGACTTTGCTTCAGGCCATCAAGTAAAAATGGCACATGCCATTAGCCTTACTGGGAGAGGATTTTAAATATCTTTCTTCAAAATTATGTTCTTCTTTGATTTATTCTGTGGTCCTTTTTATTTGTCTCACATTTCTGAAAGAAACCTGTGACTGGGGTGCCCAAGGGATTATCCTTTTTGTAATGTGACGTGTTGAATTCTGTAACATCCATATAGTTTTTCTTTGATATGGGATACTTTCTAAGCATTGAATTAATTGTGCTGCTAAAAACAAAACAAAACAAAAAAACCTCCACAAAACTGCAGAAGCAGCACCAATTCTCTTAAGAGGGCAAAGAACTCAAATACGCCTGTGTGTCTTTGCAAAGCAGAAGCCTAAGGATCATACTGGAAAAACTAAAAATGTTAGCTCTGGAGAGAGTCTGACCTCTTATTGGTTGATGTTTTAATGGTGCTTCCAGCCTTCATGATGCCCATACCCTCTATTTTCTCTGATATTCAGGCTTCAGAGGAGAAAGATGAAGTGCATCTTCATAGGGAGACACACGGGCAATAAGAAGGTGGAAGTGACTTCAGTGGATGGCCCTGGCTCGCGGGCTCTCATTACATAGAGGCTAGAGGGGCACAATAAAAAGATCAAATTCAGCAGAGATAAATGACACACATCATCCTCTTAGCTGATCGATAACCAGCTTCTGAGTGTAACCACTGTCAGCCAGCTGTATCAGTCTCTCTCCAAGACGCACAGAGAAGTGAAGATTACATCCCTTTCAAGCCTGGAAGCCTTTAAAGTCAGAAAACCTATAGGGATACAGGCATGTTGCAATGATTATTCTATAACATTACAAATGTCTGGTTTATCGATGGAAATAGAGTAATTTTACCAGTGCAAGCAGCATGAATTAAAACAAAAGCAAAAACCAAGATAAATTACGCCATATTGCTAGGCTTTTCCATAGCCACCCTACTGAATACTGCCATTTGAAGAATTTAAATAATGGAGGACTATTATATTTTGATACCATACAGAACTTGCAAATTACTAAAGCGGATACTTCAGAACGAAGTCTGAGCAAGTACTGACTAGAACAAAGTCTTAGCAACAGCTTCCAGTGAAGCCTAACTACATATTTCATTTGGACATTTCAAGAATGAAAACGAGAGGGAACTTTTAAGAGGCCTTAAACCCTATCTTCCCACCCTCTCCTTCAAGTATAAATTTGGATAAGTGTAATGTACAGAACATAAGCATCCAAATAGGCTCATTTGATTATATGGCTTTTCTGTCTAGGAATTATGGAAACAGGATGTTTTATTTGATGTTGGGATATAATATTACTGAAAGTTTTTGCTAAGGTTAATAAAAAGGAAATTTAATAGATGCATTAAAATGTCTGAAATAGGCTCATGAGTTAGAGCAGTGAGCTCACTGCACTTAAAGCCTGGAAGTCAGGATTCGATGCCACTCAACAGCTTGTGCGTGTGTGTGTGTGTGTGTGTGTATGTGTGCGTGTGTGTGGGTGAAGTGAGGAGGTTGCTTTAGGGAAAGAAATTTCTTTGGGTCAATATTTTAGAGCATGTTGCTTCAGAGAAATCCCTATAAGTGGCACTTAAATTCTTTTATTAATAGAAGTTGGTATAAGAATGACAAATTTCTTTTCTGGAGGCCGTTTACCATCATTCTCATCAATATTTAACCACTGGGAAGCAGGGGAGGCCCATTAGGTTATCTCAAGGATTGCTTAAAAATCTGTGATAATTTGAATCAAAATTCAGTCTGAGAAAAGTTGGGAAACCTGTCTGGTGAGAAAGCTGTTCTTTTTTTCTCCTCCTTTTCCCCTCCCTTCTCAAAGTTCTCCTGATTTGTGAGCCCAGGGCAAGTTTAATTATAATTAGTTAATGTCAGTTAATTAGGTAATGTTCACATAGTACTTTGAAGATGAAAAGTGTTTTAGAAATGCTAAGTGCTATCATTATTAATATCAGCAAAGGGGAAAAATTAAGCATGCCAAACACTTTTAGAAACTGCAGAATTTGAACATGCAGTGCTTGGTGCCGTGTGACTCGTCAGTTCCACCATCTCGAATCTTCCTGATGAAATGTGAAGCAGGCTTTTGTCTTCATTGTTTGGGTGTCCAGAGCTCCCTTTCTCCTTCACTGTCATATTCTGTCACTGCTCAAAGAGTTGAGTGAGTCAGTTCCTCCCAGATAGATGTACTGGAGAACATACTCTCATATGCATATGTGTTCACACACAGAAAGATCAGCCATCAATGTAAGCTCAGACTCATGTTTATTTCTGAACTCAGACATTCCTTAGGCTCCCACTCTTTGTATTTTCTTTCATCTTTCTTTCTCAGAAGAAAACAGTAGAAAATAACAAGAACCAAAGAACCCAAATTGGAATATCTAATTTATTTAAGAAAAATGAACCTGCCAAGTAAAAAGTAGAATCTCTTACTTGCAAACACATGGAATTCTCTTAGTTGTAATTAAGATGCACACTTTGGAGGCATATGGCTCCTAAGCTTTAGAAATACATGACTGTCCCATGCCACTTGCAGAATGTTTATAGGCCACATTATATCTGGATGGTGCTTCACACAACCTTTTATTAGCTATGCTGAAGAAAGTAGGTCAATATAATTTCTGATTTACACAGGAGGAAAGGGGACCCTGACCGGAGCTAAGTCCAGGCAAAGGTGGAGATACTCTTTGGAAAGGAATGCTAATTGGAGGCAATGCCTTCCTCCACCTGTCTTCCTAACATAAACTTTCCTCATAGATTCAATTTTGAAGAGGCTTATAATGAACAATAGGTTAAAGTCTGGGATCTTGAAATGAAATAAGTCAGTCTGTGTTGGTGGAGACACGGGCAGAAGGAGAGTTGAGAGCCTGCATTGCCTTCTGGCTCAAGACTTCTACGAAGCAAGTGCAGATCACCTTTGAGTGCTCCAAGGTCATGGAAAGTCAGTAGGAAACTCCTGGTTCATGATTCCTTATTTCTTTGTTTAACTCATGGATTCCTTACTGCCTTTCCTTCACGTAAATTGGTTAGGTAGGAGAAATACCAGGGAAGTGGCATGGAAGTGTCTTGGAATTGAGTAAAATTGTTTCCAAGGGTCCAAATTGGTTTTTTACTGTTTGGTGGAGTAATTTGTGCATCTCACTGAAGGGCTAATGGACACTTCACTTTGGCACTTGGAAATAGACACATTCAGATCATGTTAATCAAACTTAATTAACTTTCAAGGAAGGAGGTTGGGAGAGTGGGTCAAAACAAATATGCTGAAATAGAACAGGGCTGTATGCAAAGTCCTGCCGTTAAAAAAAATTTTTTTGACTGCATATCCATAGAATAACTATGCAGTTTATTAAAGCAAAACAAATCAAAACAAAGCAAGACAAAACAGCATCCACCCAAATTTAGAGACTTTTGTTGACTAAAAGCTCTATATACGTGCAGTGATATGACCTGAATGCAAAGTGCTCAGGCACTGAGGCTTCTATGTGGCAGGTGTCTAGCACCAAGGCTGAAGGAGGGCTCCTCAGGCTTGCAAAGGCCACTTCTCAAAACAAAGTTTTTATGGGCTTTAGATTTTGAGAAAACTTGAGTGTTTTAGGAATGGTTGAACTGAGAGGGATTTAGCCTAAAAAAAGTGAAGTTTCTAGAAATATGATGGATGTTTTAAAATATTTCAAATTAAAGTCCAGGCATGGTGGCTCAGGCCTGTAATCCCAATGCTTTGGGAGGCCGAGGCAGGAGGATTGCTTGAGGCCAGGAGTTTGAGACTAGCCTGGGCAACATAGCAAGACCCTGCCCTGTCTCTACAAAGAATTTAAAAATTAGCTGGATGTGGTATAGTCCAAGCTACTCAGGAGGCTGAAGCAGGAGGATTGCTTGAGCCCAGGGGTTTAAGGTCGCAGTCAGACGTAATTGTGCCACTGCACTCCAGCCTGGGTGAGAGTGAGACCATGTCTTTAGGCCATTTTTTTTTTAATTAAAAAACCAATTTTTGAAATATTAAAAAGCCTTATAATCTGGAGAAGAGTTTAGGCTTAGAATGGCTGTGGCCTAGGAAGAGGTGATCAGTCAAGCTGTGGTTCTAGACTTTAAGGCCCTTAGTAGGTTGTCCCAGCCCTTCTCCCTCATGCTGTTCTTCACTGCTCCCTTATCAGAATTCTCTGTCCATCTACCCTGGGTTGGTTCACTGTTCCCCAAATCCACCTTCCTAGTCACGAGGGGGGCCTCTCTTTCCCTTTACTCTTGTCTGTGCTGCATTTCTTTCCTAATGAATCCTTCTAAGTCTTGCCCAGTGTTTTTCACCCCTGGCTACATATTAGAATTACCTAGGCAGCTTTTAAAAATACTATGCGTGGGCGCCACTTCCAAAGATTCTAATTTAATTGATCCAGGGTGGGATCCAAGCATCAGAATTATTTCAAAGCTCTCCATGTGATTTTAATAGACCTGGGCCACCAGTTTAGCTCTAACTCGACTTTGGTGACGCATTCCTCAGTTTCACTTGTTCCTCTGACTGCCTGCTGGGACATTCACTTGTAATTAGTATGTCTGATATAATTCGGTCAACAAAAACCAACTATCTGCTGTATGTCATTCATCATCCTTCAAGGTGTGTATGTCTAATAATTTCAGTTGAATCGTAAATCCTTTGGATGTGTTTTATATTATTCACTCCTTCCTCTCTAAAACCTACTAAAATACCTTATCCATAGAACAGTGTGAGTTTTTCTTTAAATTATTATAGAAAATCAATACATATTTCTTTTTTTATTATATTTTAAGTTCTGGAATACATGTGCAGAACATGCAGGTTTGTTACATAGATATACATGTAGCATTAGGAGAAATACCTAATGTAGAAGACAGGTTGATGGGTACAGCAAACCACCATGGCACGTGTCTATCAGTACATATTTCTTATATAATTGGCAAATAAATTGTGAAATGCTGATAGTTGATACCAAACTTATAAAAATCATTATATCCAGAAATGTATATTAAAAAGGGAGAGCACTGGCATTTAGCTAAATTATTGAGTGAGAAAACAAGCTAAGCACTTTGGGAGGCTGAGGCGCCCAGATCACTTGAGCCCAGGAGTTCGAGACCAGCCTGGGCAGCATGGCAAAACCAGTCTCTACTAAAAATACAAAAATTAGATGGGCATGGTGGCATGCACTTGTAGTCCCAGCTACTCAGGAGGCTGAGGTGGAGCTGCGGTGAGCCATGATCATGCCACTGCATTCCAGCCAGGGTGATAGAATGAGGCCCTGTCTCGGGAAAAAAATAAAGAAAACGTAAGAATATTTTGGATGCATTTATTTTTGTGGTAGAAGATATCATGAAAGGTAATTGTGATGGCTCACCAAAGTGCCATCCAAAACAGAATAACAGGGTTTGGCTGACCCTGGGAATGGCTTAGCATGATTTTACTTATGGGTAGTTGAAACATGAGGCTGCAAGATTAATTAACTGTTTCAGGCTAATGAGAACATCTTTGCTTTCTTTACTGCCTCAGAGAGAGTGGCTTTTTGAATCATGGAGCTGAATTTTGTTTTACCCTTACAGGTGGATTTCTGCAAGCCAGAACAAAATCTACATGCCAAGAAACTGATGGAATAACTAAACCATTAATAAATTCCAGTGCCACCTAATAATAATACTTTGTATTTATATAGCGTCTTTCTTGGAGGAACTCAAAGCACTTTATGGGTTCTGAAAGTTAATCAAGTTGGGAATTTTTCAGTCATTGTGGGAGTGAGAACCAGGCCTACAAATCTCCAAGCTGTAAGCTGGCTTTCCTTATTTACACATGTGCACCCTGTTAATGTGGGGACTTCAAAAAGTCTGAGGCTCTGTGGCCTTAGAGAACTTGTAACATAAAGTGAACTGAAATCCATTTCTGGTCAGCTGGTATAAGGATCCAAACAATGTTTAAAATATTTTAACAAATGAAAACATTAAAAAAAAAATCATATGCAGCTGTCTGGCCTTACTTTGTCCCCATGACAATTGCTGAAATATAATGATCCCTGTGTTTGTGTTTCTAGTTATTATAGGAATAATTGTGAGGTGAGTGAGTAAATTTTGCCTTTTTATTGATGGGCATTTTCTTGTTTTTCTCTAATATGTATAATCTTTGAATAATAACGGACTGGGGAAGTAGCAGTTTCTACAGCATGGCAAAGGGTAAGAGGATAAAAATAAATATCTTGTGACAAGAGTGTTAAGTGGTGGCTTGATTATTTTCATAGCAATTAGGGTATCATTTCATAGAGAAGCTCTTAAAACAAGAGTCTTTAAACATGAAGAAGAAATGTACCCTGGGATGGGATTTTAGAAATTTTCGTTAATGAGGATCATGCAAATGATCCATGTCATTGGAGACTGATAAGTTGTATGAACGTAATCTTTAAATCTGTGCACCCTGGGCTGCTTCTGCCCTTGCTTAGGTTCTCCTATCATACCACTTGGTTGACAAAGACTTGATTGTTTATTGTAGAGCTGGGTTTTGTCTAGGCAACTGCTTGCTTTTTCTGGGGTCCTAGGGACTTGAAATGTGTTCCATGTAGCAAGGTTTTATGTATCCTTTAAAGAGGCAGATGGAGTTGACTTTGAGCATCTGCCATATTGTAGTGGAGTAGATCTTCTAAAATTAGAATATCTGCTCTTCATTCAAAGAGACTTTGTAATTCCTTGTACAGTGCAATGAACATTCCTGGGCTCAGTAGACATTTGTTGACTGATTTTTTAAATATAGGGTTTCCCACAGGGATAGGAGTAGCTTTGGTGATGGTCAAGACGATTTTAGATGGGGCTGAGACCCATCACATAGAAAGTTATTAGTTTTCCGATTGTCTCTATATATTTTTTTCTGATTATTTAATGGGGGTAGCCTTATTTGGGTATTGATATGTCTTTAATTATTTAGTTTTTGGTGTAAAGCATGCTAGTTATCCATTTTTCATAATGATATAAAGTTTGTTTTATAATAAATTTAGGTAGAAAAAAATGAAAATATTTATAGAAAAATATTAAGTAAACAATAGCCCAGGCAGTGTGTGTAAATGTCAAAAAATTGGTTTATGAGAATGACAGAATTCCCTTACTACTTGGGTTTATTCCTAAATTTAACCATTGTTTTCACTTTCTATATTTTTACTGGAATTACCTATGACTAATTTGACTTCTCACTACTCCTAGATTATATGATTATGAATGGTAAAAAATCATAATTTTCTTTAAAATTCTTACTAACTTTCTAGGTACAGGAATATGTTTTTCTCAGGGATCTTCAGCAGAGTTAAGTGTCCACTGTATTTAACGAATGAACCTTTCATGCATGCGTTTAGAATAATATAATCAATGTACCATTTGGGGAAGATTTGGAAAATAGTCCCTCTATGTTCTGTGGTTCAGATGTGGAACCGCTACACGAGAAAGGTTTCGAAGTTGTTTTTGTTAAGTTCAACCAATTTAGCTTAATTATCTTTGCTTTGAGAACATTTGGTCATGCAAAGAGGGTGAAGAAACATCAGGGAGAGGTGGGAAAGAAAAGTGTAGAGGGTGGAGAGAAGGCAGTGAGCGTACAAAATGGCAGGGAGGGAGAGAAAGTGAAAGAAAGTCATCCAACAAGAGCAGAGGGAGAGAAACTACGTAAAACAATGTAAAAACATTCTGTGAATTAATATGTTTGTTTGCAGAATATGTGTTGATAAGGAAACTATTTTTAAGTCTGTTGAAATATGGATAGATTTATATCCTGATAGTGTTGCTCTCAGGCACTCAGAGTTTCAAAAGAGGAGGCAGACCTGGACTGAAGTTCTAGTACCTGCCGTTAGCTTTGTGACCTTGGGCAAGCCCTGTAACTTTGCTAAACCTCCGCCCCCTATCTCTAATATGCAGTGATAGTATTTGCCTTCCAGGATTGCTGGTAGTAGCAAATAATACTTGGTTATTATGAGAAAGTAGGGACTCTCTTACAAAACAACTAACAAGTGCGTTGTAGAGCTGGAATCACTAGACCCCCCAAAACAAACAGGAAACAAGGTCTTAAACAAACAAACAAACAAAAACAACTAACATATTCTAAAGGAATGTGAGGTTCTCTGTTCCTTTCCTCAGAATGTGATCCCTTCCCTCTGCAGCCTTCTGCGTTTCATGTTGGTGATGCTCTCTTCCTGGCTGCAGAACAGGCAGCCTGCTGCTACTGAGGCGAGCTCATGACACCATGCTCCAGAGTCTGCTCTGACCTCCATTCCCTGACCTCCATCTGGGGGAGTGACCATAAGCCTAAGCCAAGCTGGAGTGAGGTTTTTGAGACAGGTGCTATGATGTATTTGTTGTGTGTAGGGGGGTGTAAAAGTGAGCTACAGAAGTTCTTCCCTGGGCTAAACTGTGGCATAATTGAAGTTATTTCAGGCATTCCTTTTTGCCCTTTTCTTCTTCCACAGGAGACCTTCTCAGGTACACAAGATTGTTGTCTTGTATCTCCTCCCTGTTATCACTCAGTCCTCACCCTTACACTGAAACCACTTTCAAGAAAGCAGCCATTTAGACCTTGTGTGAAATCAGGGTAACATTACCTTTCCCAGGTGTGTTTGCAATTTGAGTTGTTTTTTTGTTTGTTTGGTTTTTTTGGCCAGTTGTGGCACTCTGGCCCTCTTAAAGGGATTTCAGACAATTCCAGAACTTTCTGAAAAAGAACCTATGTGGGTAGGTCTTATAGACAGAATCCTGGAAGAAAACCACACACTCATGTCCTGGGAGTTCCCTGGGCCTCTCTCATAGACCTCAAGGCCGATGTTTCCAGGGCAGACCTCATTTCAGATATTCTGGTCTGTACATCACACCATTTTTGGGGTTGTTTCCTGGGTTCTGTTTGGGAAATGTAATTATGTTTGGTGCATAGTAGGCACTTAATTCTTATTTTTATGGGTTTGCTAGATGGCAGGGTATGTAAGTGCCTCTATCTGCTGGTCGTAAGTTGATCCTCTTGCCCTTCCTTGGGGTAGCAACAGTTCCTGATCCTCTTCAGCCATTCATGGTTAGGGTGCTGTAGTTTGCTAAGCACATTTATAGTAGGCTCAGCTCCACGCAGTAATTCTGTCTCTCTCTCTGTCTGTCTGTCTGTCTGTCTATCCATCTATCCATCCATCCATCCAACCATCCATCCATCCATCCATCCATCCATCCATCCATCCATCCATCCATCCATCTAATCTAGCAATCGTCTAACTGTTCATTATAAAGAGAATAGAGGGAAGGGCTTGAAGCCTTTCAGACATTTTCTCTAGACAGTTCAAGATTTCGGATGGCTCTGCTTACCTTCCCTGGCCTTCAAAAAACTGGGCTTCACAGCTTTTAGGACAAAGTGTGAAACGCTGGCACTTTTAACAGGGCTGCATAATGGAAAGGCCACTTGAGATTTGCTGTTGCAGGCTGCTAGTATTTCGTTTTGATGTTATGGCTGCTGTTCTGGGTTTTAAATATTTTAATGAAAATTTTTATTGTGTTTGTGGACTGGCTTTTAGCAAAGACTGCAGTTTTAAATATTCTAATAAATGAATGGGAGGTGTGTATAAAAAGAATTAAAAAGGAAACCTAGTTAACCCATACTTACAGGATATTCCATAAACCACGATCGAATCTGATGTTTAAAAGGTGAAGTGCACGACTAGGTACTGGAGGAGTTGATGATGGTTTTCTTCCAGAAGTAGTATAACCACAAAAAGTCTGCACATTCTTAGGTGGTTTGGTGACTATTTGTTTCTCTCTTATTTTCAAGTGGATTATTATTGTTGTTGCTGTTGCAATGGAGTCACCATGGTTCAGAGCTGTGCCTGGTTACACACAGAACAAAGAACATGAGGAAAGGGATGACTTACCTAGAAAACCTAGCCTGTGTAACTATCTTCTGCCTCTTGCAAATAAGTGATGAAACCTTATCTACCTGTTTAAAAATTTTACGAATAGGCCTAAATACCTAAACCTGTGTAGAAAACATTTCCAATGAGCAATACAGTTCGTTTTGTGAATTGTACTCCTTCCTCCCACTCTGGTTTTGGTGCCTTAGGGCCTTTCCATAAAAAGATGAACTTATGCAATCTAGCTAGGTGGTTTTCACAGTGCTTTAAAAATGCATTCTCTTTTTGGTGTCATGGTGCCAGGAGCGCTGTAGGAGAGTGTGGGCTTATCTTTTCCCTGCTCCCAAACATCGAAAGATAAGGTGGAAAATAATTATGAAAAGTGATGGTGCCGGTCATTTCTCTGTTTGCTCTCAGACTGATTTCTTGTTCTCAGCCTCTGCCCTGCCTAGTCAGGGTCAGCCATAGAGAGGCACAGGCAGGCAATTACATAGAGGGAGGAGGGGAGATACTGGCTATTCTGCCAACTCTCTGCCTCAGGTAGCATCTCCAGCAGTGTTTCTAACTTCCAAACAGGCTCTGCCATTGTGCCCCCACACCCCGCCCTCACAAGCTTGTTAGATCCAGCTTTTTCCGCGCTTCTCTGTGCGGGTTCTGGTACTACCTACCTCCTCCTGCTACCTCCTCCCACTTGTAGTAACAAAACCCCAACACGTTATTTTCTGATTATACACAATGCATGACCATTGTAAAAAAAATGTAAACGACATAAAACTATAAGAAGAAAAGTGTCGAATTACCTGGAATCCCACTATCCAGCAATGACCATAATCAACATATTCGTGTATTTCCTCCCTGTGTTTTGGGAAACATTTAGATGCTACTAGTGGCTTCTCGGGGCTATAATTTGTGGATAAGCTTCTGTGATAAGAGCCTGTGCTACCAGAGAATATCAGGCCAGTTCCCAGGATGATGGGCACAAATGCAAAAAAACAGCAAGTCATGGATTTGAGACTCTGACCCTCTACCAAATTGTGTGCACGTGCGCGCGCGTGCGCACACACACACACACACACATACACACACACTTCAAAACCCGGTTGCCTTGAAGGCCACTTTCAGAGTAAATGTCCTTGGAAGAAGCCCCATTTTGCATGTTTTTCACCGCAGGTGGATACTGAACAGCTTCAAAGGTTTATTTCCAAAGGAAAGTAGGCTTCTGCAGCAACTCAAAGAGGTCTACAAGCAACTATGCTCCTGGAGCAGAATAACAGCAACAACAAACCCTGTATTTGGGTGGTAACTTTCTTCAGATGAGCTCAAGGTGTTCTGGCAGTATCTAAATTACTGTGGGGAAGTTGTTTTTATTTCTTCTTGTGGATGGGAAATCTGGGGCCAGTGAGGCAACCATGTGACCAAAACCCACTGATCCAACATCTTCTGATGCTTTCTGACTCTGAGAAGCTTATAATTTCTCAGTTGTAGCCCTGGGCCCACTTCCAGAGATTCTGATTCCATAGGTTCTGAGATGAGGCATTTCCCCAAAGCTCCTCACGTGTTAATGTAGAGCTAGGTCTAGGAACTCTTGCTATAGGAACGTCGTTATGTTCACATTCACTGGCCTGGTAATTTAAACCCATGTGGTGCATGGCACAGGCTGGTCTTTATAAAATATTGGGAAACTTTGAACTGTCAGTTCCTCCATCTTAGGGTAATCAAACTGGAGATATTCAGGCCTTTCTTGTCCATGATTGGTCTTCCTGCTTCTGGTTTTCTGTACTTGCCATCTTACTCCATTGGGTGCAGGTGACTCTCATCATTGGGAGGCAGAAGGTGGGTCCAGACCTGTGATGACGAAGATACAAGTTCTCGGTAACCCTGGGAAAAGGTCACAGTTCCTCTCTGGATCCCTCCTATCGCCTCTTGGGCCTGCTGGCTCTGGTGTCATAGGTTTCCCACTGTGCTCTACCCCAGCTTGTCTTCTCTGTCAGCATACATTAATAATAAAAGGATATAAAAAATGTCAGACTCTCCTCTCTTTCAAACACCTTAGTCCTAGGCCTAATTTCTTTGGCGCCTGTGTGGTTAGCTAATCTGAATTAATATGTTACTGGAGAAAAATTGATGTATTAGATTCTACTGCTGCAAAACAAATTAACTCAATACTGAACTGCTTTGCTTAAAGCAGCAAGTACTTATTATCTCAAGTTTATTTGGGTCAGGAATTTGGGAGGAGTTTAGTCAAATGGCACTGACATGGGTCTTTCCTGATATTGGCTGGGGCTTCAGTCATCCTTGATCCTTGGCAGCAGCTGGGGGATCAGCTTCTAAGATGGCTCACTCATGTGGCTGTTGGCTGGAGTCCTCAGTTCCTGGTGGGCTGCTGCTGTCAGGACACCTCAGTTTCTTTCCTTGTAAGTGGCCCCACGGGGCTGCTTGAGTATCCCCATGGCATGGCTCTCCCTAGAATGGCTGATATGAAAGAGAAATAAGATGGGAGCCACTCAGCCTTTTATGTTCTAATCTCATGACAGTGTGGCTGTCACTCTACCACACTCTTTTTTTTTTTCCCCAAGACAGTCTTTTATATTTCACAATATTGTAACTTTCCTTTTGGAATACAGAGAAACATATCATAGCTAATATCAGTGGTTTGAGTTTCTAAATAGAAATTATACAATCCATGCAAGAAAATTTAATAGCACTTTCTACACAGATGCAAAAACAATCTGCTCCAAAACTACAAGGGTAAAAATAAGTGATTGGGATTTGCATGCACCCTTAAAAATATGCCCCTTTTACCAGTCCCCAATATTTTACTTCAAATAATTCTGTTTTCTTTAAAAATAATATAATTATAAAGACTTTCTGTAGAATCCTAGCCTATTTAAAATGGGCCAAGTGCAGGAACATGGCTTTAAGTAGAAGCTTTTCTGTGGTTAATCTAGTAACAGCATGTATAGTGATTAAGATAAAAAAGAAGGATATACTTATATGTATTCATTTTGATCTGTAATTTTCTTATTTTTCTTTTTTAGTTATTTGTTTTAAAATTTATTGTTAAGTTTTAGGTTCAGAAAGTATGTGTGCAGGTTTGTTACATGGTCTACTCCCCGCCTTTTTTTTTTTTTTTTTTTTTTTTAGCTAGAAGTGGGTCACTAAATACAATCCACACTTAAGAAAAGAGGAATTGGGCTCCACCTTTTGAAGGGAGGAGTATCGAAGACTTTGTGGAATTATTGAAAACCGACCACAGTGGATAACCCTTTAATATGCTAGCCTTTCCAGATCCCATATTTACATATTAATAGGGCCTAAAGCTGCTCAAGGCTTAATAGATTCTAGAGCTCCCTTCCCTGACTTATTGACTTTAGACAAAGAAGAATGGGGCGTTTCAGTCCTGTTGATTTGTAATACCCTCTCCTCCCTGCAATGCACATGCTCATGTAGGTAGACATGCACACAGGCACACAATCACCCTGTGGCTCTGGATCTGGTCCACATAGTGGTCACCTCACAACTGTCACAGGCAAAACTTTCTCTCCCCCGGGATCTTCCCTACCCCCATTCCCAGTCAGGCACTGGTCCCTATGGTTTCTGACTTTTATGTTGAATACTTCATTCTGGTAACCCCATTCTTTGTCCTCAGTTTGGCCTTGAAGAAAAGCAGAGCAAGAATTGGAAAGACATTTGTAAGGAGGAGGAAAATCTTTTCCTTCCACCCGTGTATTCAGGAGTTGTGATATCCCCTATATCCTAGCAACAGTCGTGGAGGTGAGGCAATGCTTTGTGTGAATCAAAGCAAGTCTGAGTGTAGCATCATGACTATTGAAAAGGCCTTTAAGATGAAAAAACTGCCAATTATATGTCTTTGAATTGGATTCCATCCAAGCCCTCCCTGAAGGAATCCCATTTTCTTGGTGTCTGTGCTGGAACAGGAAGGGAGGAAGGAATCCTGGAACATAGACTGCTGGACTGCCTGAGAGCATGAAGCAGTTCTTTTGGACAAAGAATGATATCTATTTCTCAGGTTAGGTTACTAAAATGTGATGGATGGATAAACCAAAGATTATGGTTCCATTGGGCTTCTTAGGACATCATGAGTTACAAGCTTGTAAATCACCTGTGAAATATGCCATTAATCAAGGGTAAAGAGGAATAAGGAAGCCTCTCTGTGTAGGTCAAAGATGGTAAAGGAAATTGTCATAGGAGGAGATACTCTTTGTATCTGGTCTAAGTAAGATCTGGTTCTGTAAGCTCCTCGGGAGAAAGACCTAATTATTACAAGAGATATAGGAACAGTGTTACTGATTGTACAGTGGCATGTTTTTTATATCTTCCTAGGGACATGGATAGAATTTTACATGGTTTGATATTTTGCTTGGGTGTGTTTATGAGGGGTGTTAATTAGGAAGAACAGGTGGCACTGTGTACTTTTTTTATAAAGCATCCTTTTTTGAGTGGTTACTGAGTGACAGCATCAAAGCAAGACCTGTTCCTTGACTTATTTTATTTAACCATCACAGCAACCCAGAGAGGTAGCTTATTATTAGCTCAATATTTATGGGTGAAATGCCCAAGGCTACACAGCTAATAAGTGGCAGAAGCAGAACTTGGATTCAGATATATTGGCTTCCAGCACTCTGTGTATTCTGCTTTGCCTTATCTCTATTAATAGTACTTGTTAGTGAGGGGGCTACAGATATCTCCCACTTCTCATATGGGATGGTTTTATGCTTTTCTGCAAAGCAGGGGAATGACCTCTTGCCTTTTTTTAGCATCTAATCTGTAAAATGGGCTAATGGCTACATTAATGTAGAGAGCAAATGAGATATGTTAAAGCATTTTGTAAACTAGGAAGTACAGTTTAAGTACAAAGCATTATGCCCTCACCTCATCTAGAATCTGCTTTGAGTGGTAATATGAGCTAAATGTTTGTTTCCACCCCCGTCCCCGCCAGAATTCGTATGTTCAACTCTAACCCCCAAGGAGATGGTATTAAGAGATGGGTCATTTGGGAAGTGATTGGGAAGTGATTAGGTCGTAAGGGCTCTGTGCTCATGAATGGGACTAGTGCCCTTATGAAGGAGGCCTGAGGGAGTTTGTCTCTTCTGCCATGTTAGGACCCAGCAACAAGATGTCACCTGTGAATAGGAGGGCAAGCCCTCACCAGATACCATATCTGCTGGCACTTTGCTCTTGGACTGACCAGCCTCCAGAACTGTGAGAAATAAAGTTCTGTTGTCTGTAAGCTGATCATTCTAAGGTATTTTGTTACAGCAGCCCCAAGCAACTAAGACAAGTAGTCAGATTAACTCACGTTATTGAAGAGTACTGGTTATACTCAATGCATTTTACTAAGACTGAATATTTGCAGAGTTTAGGCGTTGATGGGATTTCACCCTAGTGCCCTGTGTTATTTCTTGAGAACTGGAGAATAAGTAGTAGGGCTAGCTGAAATTGGTACAGCAAAAAGTGTCATTACCTGCATAAATTCTGTGCTCTCTCTCATACTTTGGAGTTGAGCTATATGAGTAGTAAATCACCACCTCTCTAGAAGGTAAGCAGTTGCCTATTTTCAAATATTAAAATCTAAGGCAGGCAAAGAAAAATGGGTTAAGATGATTACTTAGTGCAAAATACAGGAACCACCCTGAGTTTCAAGTACAAAGGAAAACAATCTAGGCTCTTATCCCCATATAAATTGAGGTGGGAAAGAGCGATGTACAATGAAGGAACTGAATAAATAACATGAGATATTTATGAGATGAAATTTCTCTTTGTAGAGAGAAGGTCTTGAATGCAAAATGTGAAATATTTATCTTCTTGCTATTCACTATTGTCTGTTTTAAATAAGGTTGTCTAGTTCGTTAATAATGAAGAGGACAGCAGAACACTATCATTCTCAAGATGATTGCACACATTTATAATAATTTGCCATTTCTAGGTGCTTACTCTTGTTTATTAGTTTTCTCTTCACCAATATCTGTAACATGGAGGCGATCAAAATTTTTCTTACTTAACAGATTCAGGAATTCTGTAGCTCACATAGGTGAGCTTCCTACGATACTATACTTTGAGAAAGGAGTGGGTAAAATAACTTGGATCGTTAGTTTATTTTGGTCCCTGCAGTTACATATGGACACATGGTTCTGTGTTCTACCTCCCGTGCCAGCCTTAAAAATAAGCTCAGGTGACGAGAGACTACAATGCAAAAAGCCTCTTAGTCCACCGCCTCCCATCACCTCATTTTTCAAAGGAGACAACCAAGCCTAAATGAACACATGATGGGTGAAGGACCTGTAACTCAGACCCAGATTGCCTGTTTCTTCAAGCTTGGTTTCATTCAACCGTCATGTGCCACACGCTGAGCCACCCCAGGCGCTCCATTATCTGGGAAGCTGCTCTCCTTGCCTCTGCTTTGCTTTCTGGATGGAGCTACAGTATGTAAGGGATGGGGGTGGGCAGCAGTCAGGATGCAATGGGACTGAGCCGTGTAAAAGATTTCAAAACTCCTCAGCATTTTTTTTCAGCCCACAACATTTGCATTGGCTTCACTCCCTGCCCACCTAATCATCCTCTTATTCCCCATCAGACAACAAGTACAAATGCCAGCAGCCACAGCCTCAATTTTCCCGAAGCCACCAGTTCCTGTAAAGCCAAAGGGAGACAGAGAGGAGGGCTGAACACTCTTGGCTCGGTTTTCTCTTGGAATTTGGCCCAAGTTTCTTCACTTTCCTCCAGATTGCTTGTAGTCTCTTGTCACCTGAGCTTATTTTTGAGGCTGGTATGGATGGTGGAACACAGAACCACGTGCCCACGTGTAACTGCAAGGGCCAAGATGGTGATGTAAGAGAGCCGGATGCTCCCAGAACCAGCCAGATAGTTGTCAACAAGGTGCAAAGTGAGACTGAGAATGGCTCTGAGCAGGGAAAAGAATGGTGCAGATAATGCATGGGACCACTGGGATTTCCAGACTCATTTCTAATGCCCCAACTTTAATTCAATTCCACACTGGTTTGTCTCTAGATTGTGCCAGACATTGTGCTAGGTTTTGGAAAAAAGAGCTCAAGGATAAGACCCATTCCCCTCTCTTCCAAAAGGTCATCACCTCATCAGCATCACCTGGAGACTTGATACCATTTAGACACCTGATCTTCACTCCAAACCTGCCAAATTATCATCTCTGGGATGCTGGCCCAGGGATCTTCTATTGAAACAAGCCTCCCATGTTAATCTCCCCAAAGTTTGAAGGAAGGCAAGTGAGAAAACATTAGAAGATCTCCACTTAGAAGTGCAGGGACACCTGTGTGTCCAGGCTTGGAAACAAACTCATGAGACCTGGAAAAGTAAACTCTTTGAGTTTGGGTTTCCTGGGGCTTGTGGGTGATTGGCTGGGCTTCTTTAGGTATGAGGGATGAATATCTCAGGTCACTTAAGGAAATTGTTTTAATCTGAATACAAAAATCAAGTCAAATTCTGATAAAGAAATATTTATTGAGCACGATGGTCATAGCCCTTCAGAAGATGAGGGAGTCTAAGGTAAGCTCTTGCCTTCCATTTAGCAGTGGTCCTAAGACTCACCAATGTAACCCAGAGGATAAAAGATAAAATAAGTAAAACCTTAGAGTGTCTGCGCTTTGGGAGAAGAGAGTATGGAGAACATCCTCTTGCATGGGGGGCATTTAAATGTGGAACTGAGAATCCTGGGGGAGAGGGTAAGGTGAGTAGAGGTGGACAAGGATGCTCACTGATGGGGACGCAACTGTTATTGAAGGTCCATGCAATAAAATAAGCTTTCTGCGAGCTAAAAATAACATTTACTGAGCACTTTCCATGGGCCCTCTCTACCGCTTACAAGTGTTAACTTCCTTTTATCCTCACAGCAACACAATGAGTTAGATACTATTACTTGCTCCATTTTCCACATGAGAAAATTGAGGCACAGAGAGGTGTAGTTAATTGCTCCATGTCACATGGCAAAGAAGCAGTAGATCCAGGATCTGAAGCTCAAGAGTCTTCCTGCGGGATGTCTGCACTCAGCCCTGTGCCTTAGCTTAGGAAGCCATTTGAGGAATGTGCTCACACTGCTGAGCTCTCTTGTCCCTCCAGGCTCCTGCAGAAAAAAGTCCCCGCTGATATTCCAGGGCAGAGGAAGTGAAAGCTGTAACCCTCAGGAAATGCCAGCATTGAAGGAGAGGGTGCAAAAAGGCTGAGAGAGCTGGAATAACTTGAGACTTTTCCAGGGCCCACCATGGCAGCACATTTCAGGGCATTTTATATCTGTCCAGGGCAGGAGGCAATCAGTGCCCTTTCTTGGTGGGACTCAGGTGTGCATTTACAGAGGAGCCAGACCCCTGGCTGCTGGTTTTGCTTAGGGTCAGCAGGTCTAGGGCAGGAACATAGAGGCATGGCCCACTTTACAGGAGTTGGCAACATGAGTTACATAGGTGAAAAAGAGAAACATCTGGAGGAATCCCACAGTGCTGGCAAGAATAACGTTGCAATGCTTGACCTTGGGGTTGGATGCGGAGATAAATGAAGCTGATCGGCTAGGAGATTGGGATATGGAAAAGGTTGGTGTCGAGTGGGGGCAAACACCATTAGAATGGTGAGTTTGGAAACTGAGGTCCTGCAGCAAGACTTATAAATGACTGAAAATGGCCCAGGGAAATGATTGGAGTTTGTCAGTGAGGAATGAGAACGTTCAAAGAACCATTGTGTAAATGCTGAGGTCACCAAGTTATGTCAGCAGTGCTAGAGAAACCTGGTGTAGAGGCAGCTTGAAAGTGTCCTTGAGTGGATAAAGGGCAGGGTAATATGAGATGTTCTAATTATGCCAGACCTCTCACAAAGCAAGATAAAATCAACAGGCAGTTATTAAGAGGCAGGAGAGACCACTAGTTAGGAAAGAATGTATAGAAGATGTGGTACTTGAGCAAAACAGCTTGGGCTTTTATTATTTTCTCATTCATTCATTAATTCATTCACCCATTCATTCCAGAAAGATAGGTGAGAGGAGATATATATATATTAGGTTTAGGGATCCAGAGGGTTAACTTTCCTATCCTGATCAATAATTTGGGACAAACACCTCCATCTCAGAACCTTCTGGGGCCATGGCTGGCATCCTTTGGTTTGGGCATGTAAAGGAGCATATGGATTAGGGACGTCTTTCTGGAATAGATCTTGAAATATTATCAGTCTTAAGGTATTTCCTAATTAGTTCTTAGTAGTTACTATTAACTACTATTTAGGGGCTTTGGTGAAAACTGAGCTGTGTTTAAGTAAGAGAGAGAGAGAGAGAGACCCTGAACACAACATTCCCCTTCCCTTTTCCTAGAACTGACCCTGCTCGAAGCTACTAGTCTTGGTCCATTTGGGCTGCTATAACAAAGTACCATAATCCAGGTGGCTTACAAACAACGGAGATTTATTCCTTTCAGTTCTGGAGGCTGGGAAGTCCAAGATCAAGGCGCCAGCAGATTCAGTATCTGGTGAGGGTCCACTTCTTGGTTCACAGATGGTGCCTCTTCACTGTGTCTTCACATGGTGGAGTGGTGAGAAGTCTCTTTTATCATGGTCTCCTGAATGCCATTCAGGAGGGCTCTAATAATCTCCAAAGTCCCAACCTCCTGATATCACTTTGGGGATTAAACTTTTAACCTATGAATTTTGGGATAACACGAACGCTCAAACCGTAGCACTACTTTTCCATGGGATGACAAGGGGTGAAATAACTTTACCAGATATAACGGTTTCTGCATCCAGAAAAACTGGGTCCTAGTGTTCTATGATATGTGGATTAGAAAGTTGGCTAGGAGAACTTGTTTTAAGAGTCTTTTAAAACAGAATAAAAAAGCTTTCATGTTTTGGGGAGAAAAGAAAAGGTGACTTTTGTGTGCTTCTTAATGCATATGTACAGCTTTGAAAGGATTTATTATAGAACTCAAGAACAGAAGATTAAGAAATTAAGAATCATGATGCTTAAAATAGATACCACTATTTTTTTTTTCCACTTTAAGCAAAGCAATCTGCCAGGCAGGTGAGATTTCTGAAATGGTGACAATGAAATACACAGAAGCCTGGGATGCTATTCCTCTACCAGTCCCAGTAATAATTCCAATGCACTTTTGATGAATATTTTAAATTTTATCCTAGCAACATATAGATAAGCAGAGTTAGGAAAATGACCATCTGATGTCCTTCCCTGACCCTGCTACTCTAAGTGTAAAGGACTGCAATGCATTTAACAACGTTCCTAATCTCCTACAAAATCAAATCAGCACCTAATTCTGTGCTTTCTTTTTCAGGTTATAAATTTTCTTTTTGTTTTTGAAATCAGTGACAGCTAGGAAGGAAAAAAAATCATCCTAGGTATTTTTATAAGCTGTGTAATTGCTCTTCTCCCCTCATCAGGTTACTTTATTCTTCCATTTGCTATTACTTCCATTAAATCATAAACAGAAAAGAGTTAAGGCTAGTTGGGGTTTAGTGAGGCTTGTGTGTATAGTTGAAAAAGGTATAATCACGACTGTATATATGTGTGTGTGTGTATATATATATATATATATATATATATATATATAGAGAGAGAGAGAGAGAGAGAGAGAGAGAGTATAGTGTCAGAATTTAGCTCTAAATATATGCAGACACCCCGATTTTTGGGAGGCAGTAGTGTTAGGAGTCCTGTAATACTCGGTTTATGTATTTGTGCCTAGTGTTACATTTATTTATGTCTATTTTTTATCCACTATATTGTAAATTCCTTAAAGGCAACAGCTCACTGTCATCTCCATGTCTTCAGCTATGCTTCACTATTAATGGTGACTAATAAATATTTATTTAATAAATGAGAAACATAGAAGGGAAAAATTATGTATGCCTGCCCTACTAACAAACTATATGGTTTGAGTTGAGGGATACCAAACCCATGTCCCTTTTCAGATTTGAAATTTTGTTCATTTCATTTTCATTGTCTTAGGGTTATTGTTATTATTATTATTTTTTCAGAAAGCATCTGGTAAAACAAAGTTTTATCTGGAAAGAGAGCTTTGAAGGCATGGGACACAGGTGGATGCACTTTGAAAGGAGAAGATTGGAAGGAAGCATGGAAGTTGTGAGGCTGCTGGTGTGGACAGTCCCAGGCAGGGGTATCCGGGGGTGAAAGCTGTTGAAAGGCAGTAAGGCAGTATCAAAAGAGGTATATGTTGCATCTTTCATAAGATTCCCAGCATGAGATATGGAGACTTTGAAGACATTGGGCAATCAGAAAATCCTGCTCTTAGGTTTTGCAATGCTGTCTGAGGCCTGCATTCAGAACTGCCAATGCACAATATTGACCCCTAAGTGCTCACCTGCTTCTGTGCACAACCCCAATGATGACACTTAGCAGAACTGTAGACAGCTGTAGTCTTGCCAGGTGAGCAATAACCCAGGAGCACATTCATCCTCTCCTAGGTCCCTGTACCTAGGAGAAATTCCCAAAAATTACTCACTGCCTTAAAAATCCTCCAAAAAAGCAGGATGTAAGCCTAGAGGGTGATCTCGGGAGACCATAAGAATCATAGAGCTCTCCAAAGAGAAAGGAAGCTCTGACAACAGTCAGAGGCAGTAAGTCCCATGACACCTCCCAACTGTGTCCCCCCACCCCCCACCCCCTGCCATTTTTAGGAGCCTCTTACACAGCTAGCAAGGGACTCAGTAATAAAACGTTGGCAGTCATTCTTCTGATTTTGCCCTTTGAATCCCTAATTGGGAGTGTCTGGAGTCACACAAAGTAGCAATGTCAAACAACAACATGTTCCAGGACAGACAAGTCAACCAAAGATACCATGGCTTTTGACAAATATGTAATAATATTTTCATACATTTTCCTGATATAATGCAGGGTTTACTTTGAGTGCAGAATAAAAAAACTGGTAAAAACAAACAAACAAACAAACAAACAAAAAAACCTCAGTTCTCTCGGTGGTAGAAATGAGAGTAGTGATGGGGCAGGTGGGAGAGGGTGAGAAAGAGAGAAAGGGTGGGGGTCTCTGGTGTAATTTCAATACCTCTTGCTGTTCTAGTTTGCTCTTTTGAGTATGTCCTTGTCTTACTTATGTGACTGACTCTTTCTTTTTCTTTTTTTTTTTTTTTGAGATGGAGTTTCTCTCTTGTCACCCAGGCGGGAGTGCAATGGTGACATCTCTGCTCACTGCAACCTCCGCCTCCTGATTTCAAGCCGTTCTCCTATTTCAGCCTCCCAAGTAACTGGGATTACAGGCACCTGCCACCACACCCAGCTAATTTTTGTATTTTTAGTAGAGACGGTGTTTCACTATGTTGGTCAGGTTGGTCTCGAACTCCTGACCTCAGGCGATCCACCTGCCTCGGCCCCACAAAGTGCTGGGATTACAGGCATGAGCCACAGTGCCCGGCTGTGACTAACAAATACATTTCAGGGTCTGTTGGTGTTTCCATTATGGAAACCTCAGGGGGCTATAATTTAATGTGACTATAAAAACTTACCCTCTGAATGGAAAGTTATCACCTTGGAACTTATTCTGCTGATATTTTGCAATTTTTGAAGAGGCAGAAGAATGCATTTTCTCCCTGTGTTAAAATTAGAAGAGAAACATAGAAAGCCTACTTCATTTAGCTATTTTTGAGAGACCTTTGAAATAAGATAATGTAATATGGACTTGGAATTCAACTTTTTTCTATTTCCACAGCTCTCTTTTATTTTTAAATATTGTCTTAATTTACATCCTCTTCTTTGCCTTCCAGAATGTGTGTGTGCATGTGTGTATAAAATATATTATTCTGTATATCAACCCTCTCTCTACCTCCTCTCTGCTAAACAAGCATTTGCTCCTATCTGCAAGAAGACACTGTGTTTTGGGCTCAGGAAAACAAAGAAGAATAAAATATTCTCTCTCTTTAATAACAAGGTTCTCTTCTGTTGGAGAAACATTTGGTTCATTTTATTTCTCTATGTTAGATTTTAATCTCTTTGAGAGTCAAAAGAGGCATCCTATGCATAAACACACTTGAAATCAACACAATACAATGTCAGAAAGGCTTATACATCTTCAAAAATGGTAAATTTCTTGGGTATCATTAATCTTCTGCCTTCAACATTTCTTTCTTTGATCCTGGTTGAGTGAACTCCACAAAGCAATCTGTCCTAAGGTGTGGTAGGCAATAGAATGGTCCCTCAAAGGTCTCTGCGTTCTAATCCTTGGAATATGTAACTGTTACCTTACTGGAAAGGTTAATTAAGGTTGCAGATGGAATCAAGGCTGCCAATCGACTGGCCTTATAATAAGGAGATTATCCTGTTTTATCTGGGCACACCCAAGGTAATCACAAGGGCTCTTAAAAGCAAAGGAGGGAGGCAGTAGAGCAATCCAAGATGTGAGATGAGGATGCAACCCTCCATTGTGGGCTTTGAAGATGGAGGAAAAGACCACAAGCCAAGAAAGGTGGGCAGCCTCTAGAGCTAAAAAGGCAAGGAAATGGACTCTCCCCTACAGCCTCCAGGAAGAAATGCAGCCCTGCTGATATCTTGACTTTAGCCTGGTGAGAACCATTTTGAACTTCTGACCTGCAGAATTTTAAGTAACATCTTAACACAAACTTAGTAGCTTAAAACAACACAAATGTAGCAAATGTAATGTTACATTTATATAATAACAAATACATTGTAATACAGTGTAAATAACAAAGGTATTATTACATTTGTATAACATTGTTACAAACAACACATTTATATTGTTGTAAACCACTAAGTTTGTGTTAAGATGTTACAGTAACAATGGGAAATTAATACACAAGGTAAATACAGAACAGGTCACCTTAATAGATTACTCGGTTAATTTCCCTTTTGGCTGATCAGGGCCTTCCAATTGTCCCTCTGAATTTCCTAAAACCATTCCCATTCTAAGTCCTCGTTAATATCCTCCTCATTTCAAGCTTCATTCCATGGACTTTTCATTTCTCTATATCTTATATGTTCCTCTCCAAAACCTACTTGTTCTGTGTCTCCTTGTTTAGGGCTTCTTTCTATTGATGGAAAATTTCTGATAATAGGTATCAAAGATGATATTTTTGATATGGGAGAAATAAGTTTTGTTCTATATCAGTCATGATCTACTCAAAAGACAGAAATCACATAGTTATTTGAACAAAGAAATATGAATATAAATTATTAACTATAGCAGGAGATTAAAGGTTTGAGGCATTGGATACTAAGACTAAAAAGAACTTTAAAAGAGTATGGAGACCCAGCAATTTGATTACTGGCTATATACCTAGTGGAATATATAATAAATTATTCTACCATAAATATACATGCACACAAATGTTCACTGAAGTACTATTTACAATAGCAAAGACATGGAATCAATGTAAATGCCCATCAATGACAGATTGGATAAAGAAAATGTGGTATACATATATAATGGACTACTATGCAGCCATGAAAAAGAACAAGATCATATATTTTTGCAGGAACATGAATGGAACTGAAGGCCATTATCCTTAGCAAACTAATATGGGAACAGAAAACCAAATACCACATGTTGTCACTTATAGGTAGGAACTAAATGATGAGAACACATGGAAACATAGAGGGGAACAATAGACACCGTGGCTTACTTGAGGTTGAAGGGTGGGAGAAGGGAGAGGATCGGAAAAAATAACTATTGGGAACTAGGCTTAGTATTTGAATGATGGAATAATCTGTACAACAAACCACAATGGCACAAGTTTACCTATATAAGAAAGAAACCTGCATATGTACCCATGAACCTAAAATAAAAGTTAAAAAGAGAGAGAGAGAGAGAGAGAGTATGGACAGAGCAGGTATAAAAGAGCAGCCCTATCCCTAGGGCTGAGCTAGAGCACCCAAGGAAGAGCCCCCTGACTGCCCACAGCTGTGCTATAGACCTTGCTGGAGGGCATGACCATGGTTCCCTGGGTAGTGGGGAATTAATTGTAAAGCTGTGCTGGTGGAACTTGCTGAAACTGTGTCCTTTAGAACTTGTTAGAATTCCACCCACAAGGATGCCAGAGAAAGCTTTTCACAGGAAGGTATATTGCTGGAGGCTCTTTGCTGTGAAACTACCCAAAGGGAGATGCCAGGAGAAATGGCTGGTCACTGACTGGTACTAGCCTCTATGCACTATAGGAGCCAGATGCTGGAGAAGGTATATGTGCTGCAGGAGCTGGGCACTAGAGAAGCCTTGAATGCCAGATTCAGAAATAGGGAGGAAGGCCTCCTCTTCCTGCAGTGTCATTCCAGCACCCTCTGCTGACAAAGTGTGACATCATTCCAGGTGGCAAAGAAAATATTTACAGGGCTCAACTCTATTCACAGAGCAGGCAATGAAGGGTGAATTTGGAGTTGAGAGGCAATAATTGAAAACTGGCAAGTAAGTTAGTGATTCTCAAAAATGTGATCTGTGCATGACTGGACATCCTAGAATTCTTCCTGGAGGTTGGTGAGGTCAAGACTATTTTCATGATAATATTGCAATTTTATTTGCCTATTTATGGTGTTGACATTTGCACTCATGGTGCAAAAGCAGTGGTGGTAAAACTTTCGGCAACAAACAAAGCAGAAAACAAAGCAGTGACACCAAACTGTACTAGTTGTCATTGTATTCTTCACCTCCATATATAATAAATGATCAGTTTCTCTTGAGAATCCGTGATGAAGCTGTAGGAATTATTAATTTTATGAAATTTCAAACTTTGAATACACATCTCTTTATTATTCTGTGTGGCAAAATGGGAAGAATGCATAAAGTAATTCTGCTGCATATCCAAATATAATTGTTTTGAGGAAAAGCAAGTGTGCAATTATTTGAATTGCAAGCTGAACTAGCTGTTTTTTTCATAGGATGGCATTTTAAATTGAATGCATGACTGACAGACTATGGTTATGCAGACTTGGGTATTTGGTAGACATTTTCTTTAAAATTAACAACAAAATGAGCCTGTCACTCTAAGGAAAAACTGAGCATTTGTTACCAGTGATAAAATTCAAGCTTTCAAGTGGAGATTAGAATTTTTTAAAACTTGTATCTGTCACCATGAGCTTGCCAGCTTCCCAATCCTTAAAAACTTTTCTAGACTGATGATATTACAAACATGATTTTTTGATATTGTGTAAAATGTATCAATGTTTAGAACATCTGATAACCCAGTAAATTAATATTTTTTAAACGACCAATGTATGCTGTCCCAGAATCATTCATGGGCCAAAGATCTATTTAAAGTGTAAGATAGGCCAGTGAATTTTAATGTAACAGAAGGTAAAATGTTCTTTGATATGGTTTCAGATTCCATATTGCAGCTAACCTTTAAGACACTACCACTTGTTGAGTTCTGCATAGTACCAAAGAATTTCCACGGTTACCTGCAAAGGCTATTAAAATTCTCACTCCTTTTCCAAGAATGTATCTGTATGAGGTTGAATTTTCTTCACCTATTTCACTCAATATACCACAACAGATTGAGTGCAGAAACAGGTATGAGAATCCAGCTGTCTTTTATTACTAAGTCAGACATTACGGCAACTTGCAAAGATGCAAAATAATGTCACTCTTCTCATTAAATTTTTTGTTTTGAATAATATGGTTATTTAAAGTATTTATGTTAATAAATAATTGATTTATTACATTTTGTATTAATTAAATGTTTAAATAATTCTCAATTAAATTTTTGAATACAGTACACATTAACAGAGAAAACTCACATACACAAAAGCTCTCTGGGGTACCCAATAATTTGTAAAGGTTTTAAAGGCTCCCTGAGGACAGAATTCTGAGAACTGCTGACATAGAAAATCAATGGGTGGAAGTTGCAGATTGTGGCTTCCAGGTAAGGAAATGCTATCTGAAAACTAGAGCTGTCTCAATCACACTAGTCATCAGAAAAATGAAATTTAAACAACCCAGACAGAAACAATTTTTTACCCCTTACATTGGCAAAATATTTTAAAAATCTGATAGTGTTAAGTTTGGTGAGAGTAGGTAAACATAAGAACTCTCACTCATTGTTGGTGAAGTCTGAGTGGTATGATCATTGATAAGAGCAAACTGGCAATCTTTTTTTTTAACTGATTCATATGCTTTGAAGAGGAATGGGCAAGAATATACATTGTTAACCGTTTTTTGTAATAGCAAAACAAGCAAACCAAGCCCTGCATAATGGATCAATACAAAGTGGCACCTGGATATAATAGGTCCCATACAGCTATTAAAGTGAATGTACTTGCTCTCAAAATGTATGTATAGACCTTAAAACCATAACATTGAATAAAAACGGAAAATTACAGAGTGACAGGTATTGTACCATATAATTTATATATATTTTGAAAGCCAACACATGAAGAATATATTAATACATGTTCGGTTGAACCACATAAATTGATTTTGTGTGTGTGTGACAGGGTCTTGCACCTTCACCTAGGCTGCAGTGCAGTGGTGGGATCATGGCTTACTTCACCCTCAACCTCTTAGGCTCACGCGATCCTCCCATCTTAGCCTCTTGAGTAGCTGGGACCGCAGGCATGTACCACCAAACCTGGCTAATTAAAAAAACTTTTTTTTTTTTTTTTTTTAAGTAGAAGACAGGGTCTTGTCATGTTGCCCACGCTGGTCTTGAACTCCTGGCCTTAAGTGATCCTCCTGCTTCAGCCTCTCAAAGTGTTGGGGTTACAGGCATGAGCCATCATGCCTGGCCATACTTAGATTCCTTAGGTCAAAAAATAGTTAAATATAGGCAAATTCATATTATTTAAATTAAACATAGAGACGTTTAAGAAATAGCCTTGAAGTAATAGCACTAAATTCCTGTGGGGAAGATGGGCCTAAACTAATGAGAAGAGACTTCAACTTAATCTGTAACATTTATTTTCTTTTATAAAAGTGAGTAAAATGACAAAATACCAAAGTTGTAAATTCTAAATGGTAGATATTTGGAGGTCGATTTTACTATTATATATTAAGAAATCTTTTTAAAAGAAAATAGAATTGTCCAAAAGAGGATGAAATGACTTAAGAGGCAGCATGCTTCCCTTTACTTGCAGGGTCTAGCATGTTGGAAGAGACATTAAACCCTCCACTGGGGAGATGGCCAGAAAACTCATGGCCTTTACTCAAAGGGGTAAATGTGTTTCCAGCAGCTTCAGGTCCCGTGGCAGCCTATTGTGTGGGGAGGAGACACAGGGATGATGGATTTTTTTAGAGCCCCTATAAATCTCAGTACATAATTAGATCCCTAATAGGCTGACTTCTGGTATTTGGAGAAGGAAGATTTTTGCGTAGCAGAATCTTCACTTAGAAGAGCTGAAAATATTGACTTCTGAGTAATACTGACTGTCTAGTTTAACATGATCCATTTGGATTTTTTTTCACCAGCACTGTGAAAGTTAGAATGGTCAATTAGACACAGACAAAATGGACTTAAGATATAAAAATTGTACTAAGGGGCAGCATGTAACCTAATGTATACGGAAGCATCTTCTTTGAGTTGTATTCTTATTTTTGCCATTTTTGAATTGCTTTTGAAGTAGAACTTTTAGTGAGAACCTTGCAAGATAAAAAATGAATGACACAATACATAAGCCGTTCATTCTTGTAAGCAGATGTTATTAGTGGAGATCTGATGTGGAGGGGGAAAAAAGACCAATTGACTAGTGTTAAGAAAATTCTGGTCTACATGGACAACCAGATCCTGTACAAGTGAAATTCCCACCAAACAAACCGTAGGAAGTGAGACCCTTGTGCCTTGGCAGTGATGACTGGAGAGAGCAGTAAAGTCATTGCGGAAAAGACTGTGTGAGGAGCCGGCCAGGCACTTGGTTGGGAACAGTATCCTAGGGGAGATGTGTCCCCCAGAGGGTTGGAAGGGAGATGGTCCAATTTACCTGTGTAAGGGATTACTTACTCTGGGATTTGGGATTTTCTGCTGAGTCTAGAGGTTAATTCTGGAATAATGGATTGAGCTAGCAATGGAGGGTGATTCACAGCAGAGGTCTGACTCTTGCAAATGAGTCAGGAAATATGAAGAGTGTGAAATACAGCAGGCAATGGCTAAATAGTTTAGGGATGTTTATTGTTATTAGAATGCATGAGGCAGTCTTATCCTATATATAGCATGTGGGTCTGAGCATTTGTTCAACTCCAACCTCCACCCAAAAAACTCAATGTGACATCAGGCTGGGGAGAGCTGCTTGTCTAGGTGAAATTACTTAGGGGATGCCAATGGAGCTTCGAATTATTCACATTTCAATGACATTTTCTCATGAAAGATATAGGACTGCTTAGAGCCAACTGTCAGACAGATAGTGACACTGAAATGTGCTCTGAGGAGGGCCCTAGACACTTCAGGGTTTTATTTCTCTAGGTTATGGCCAGGCCAAAGCAGAATCTTCAGTAAGCCTCTGTCCTTTACTCACTCCACCCTATGTCAAACTTGTCCCAGTAAGTTGCCTTTTGTAATGTATCTGAAGGACCTTTTCTCATTACTCATTAATCTCTGTCTTCTTGGTTTAGTACTGAGATAGTTTACTTGTTCTCCAATTAATTCAGTCATTCATATATTTAATATGCATTGGCTAGTACATGAGGTACACTTAAACAGAAATCTTGTCCTCTGGAAGTTTTTCATCTACTGAAGGAAATAAGGCACATCCTCAAACAGTTTTAAGGCAGAGTGGAATGAAAAGTGCTATATCAACCAAGGGCAAAAGGAGTTCAGAGAAGGGAGATGTTCAGATGGTGATGTGTGGTAGAAGGCCCTGGAGGAGGACATAATTGAGAGCATTGCAGAAGAAGCAGGGCAGAGGTGTAAGCGCTCTGACCAGTTTGGGATTTGGTGTTCCTTCAGACTGATGGCCTTTGCCATCAAATCCATTTGCTCAGCGTTTGTTTAGCAGAGAGAGAGAAGCCCAACATAAGCCTCTTCTCTATCACTTGAAGTCATTCAGACCTGGCCTCAAGCTTGTATATCCTATTTAGCAGGAGAAAAGCCCTGCAGTTACCTGGACCTACTCTCCTTGGAAGGCAGTGTAGCTACCTACCATCTGTGGCTATTCACACTTACCCCTGCCAATATTCCTCATCCTTAAGTGGCTTTATTAAATTATTCCTTCCTAACACCTACAGTGCTGTATCTGAAGGGAGTCCTAGTAAACACAGTTTGTTCCATTTCATTACAGCTTTAAGCATTGCTGGGGTAGTTGCCATCTGGCCCTTTCCTTAATCTAGTTCTGGGAAGAAGCAACAGCCTGAGCAAAGGTTCAGAGGCTGGAGAGCTTGGGGGTATCAGATCAGAATGTGAGAAGACAGAAGGAAGAAATGCTGCAAATACCATCAGCTCAGAGAGGTCTTTGAAGGCTAGTCTATCTAAGAGAATTGGTGTCAGATCACTAAGGCAGAGTAAAGCACTGAAAGATTATGAGCCAGGATTATGATTTACATAATCAGATTTACATTTTCAAATTATTTTTTGGTTAATACGAGAAAATAATGGATTTAAAAATGTATAAAAATTATGTATTATCATAATTTTTTTCTATAAACTTTTACATTAAAATGTTTTTATCAGAATAGGAACAGCTCCGGTCTACAGATCCCAGTGAGATCAATGCAGAAAACAGGTGATTTCTGCATTTCCAAATGATGTACCTGGCTCATCTCACTGGGACTGGTTAGACAGTGGGTGAAGCCCATGGAGGGCAAGCCAAAGCAGGGTGGGGCATCGCCTCACCCCAGAAGCGCAAGGTGTTAGGGAACTCGCTCCCTTAGCCAAGGGAAGCCATGAGGGACCCTGCTGTGAGGGACTGAGCTATCTGGCCCAGATACTATGCTTTTCCCATGGTCTTCACAACCCACAGTCCAGGAGATTTCCTTGGATACCTACAACACCAGGGCCCTGGGTTTCAAGCAAAAAACTGGGCGGCCATTTGGGCAGACACTCAGCTAGCTGCAGGAGTTGTTTTTCATACCCCAGTGGCACCTGGAAGGCCAGCGAGACAGCACCGTTCACTACCCTGGAAAGGGGGTTGAAGCCAGGGAGCCAAGTGGTCTAGCTCAGCAGATCCCAGCCCCACCGAGCCCAGCAAGCTAAGATCTACTGGCTTGAAATTCTCGCTGCCAGCACAGCAGTCTGAAGTTGACCTGGGATGCTTGAGTTTGTTGCGGGGAGGGGCGTCTGCCATTACTGAGGCTTGAGTAGGTGATTTGCCCCTCACAGTGTAAACAAAGCCATGGGGAAATTAGAACTGGATGGAGCCCACCGCAGTACCACAAATCCACTGTAGCCAGACTGCCCCTCTGGATTCCTCCTCTCTAGGCGGGGTATGTCTGAAAGAAAGGCAGCAGCCCCAATCAGGGCCTTATAGATAAAACTTCTATCTCCCTGGAACAAAGCACCTGGGGGAAGGGGTGGCTGTGGGCACAACTTCAACAGATTAAATGTTCCTGCCTGCTGGTTCTGAAGAGAGCAGTGGATCTCCCAGCACAATGCTGGAGCTCTTCTAAGGGACAGACTGCCTCCTCAAGTGGGTCCCTGACCACCATGCCTCCTAACTGGTAGACACCTCCCAGCAGGGTTGATAGACACCTTATGCAGGAGAGCTCTGACTGGCATCTGGCAGGTGCCCCTCTAAGATTAAGCTTCCAGAGGAATGAACAAGCAGCAATCTTTGCTGTTCTGAAGCCTCTGCTGGTGATACCCAGGCAAACTCCAGCAGACCTGCAGCAGAGGGGCCTGACTGTTAGAAGGAAAACTAAGAAACAGAAAGGAATAGCATCAACATCAACAAAAAGGACATCCACACAGAAACCCCATCCGAAGGTCACCAACATCAAAGACCAAAGGTAGATAAATCCACAAAGATGAGGAAAAACCAGTGCAAAAGACTGAAAATTCCAAAAATCAGAATGCCTCTTCTCCTCCAAAGGGTCACAACTCCTCACTAGCAAGGGAACAAAACTGGATGGAGAATGAGTTTGACGAATTGATAGAAGTAGGCTTCAGAAGGTGGGTAATAACAAACTCCTCCAAGCTAAAGGAGCATGTTCTAACACAACACAAGGAAACTAAGAACCTTGAAAAAAGGTTAGATGAATTGCTAACTAGAATGACCAGTTTAGAGAAGAACATAAGTGGCCTGATGGAGCTGAAAAACACAGCATGAGAACTTCGTGAAGCATACACAAGTATCAATAGCCAAATCGATCAAGTGGACCAAAAGATATCAGAGATTGAAGATCAACTTAGTGAAATAAAGCATGAAGAGAAGATTAGAGAAAAAAGAATGAAAAGGAATGAACAAACCCTCCAAGAAATATGGGACTGTGTGAAAAGACCAAACCTATGTTTGATTGGTGTACCTGAAAGTGATGGGGAGAATGGAACCAAGTTGGAAAACACACTTCAGTATATTATCCAGAACTTCCCAACCTAGCAAGACAGGCCAACATCCAACATTCAAATTCAGGAAATATAGAGAACACCACAAAGATACTTGAGAAGAGCAACCCCAAGACACATAATTGTCAGATTCACCAAGGTTGAAATGAAGGAAAAATGTTAAGGGTAGCCAGAGAGAAAGGTCAGATTACCCACAAAGGGAAGCCCATCAGACTAACAGTGGATCTCTTGGCGGAAACCCTACAAGCCAGAAGAGAGTAGGAGCCAATATTCAACATTCTTAAAAGAATTTTCAACTCAGAAGTTCATATCCAAACAAACAAAGCTTCATACGTGAAGGAGAAAGAAAATCCTTTACAGACAAGCAAATACTGAGAAATTTTGTCACCAGCAGGCCTGCCTTATAAGAGCTCCTGAAGGAAGCACTAAATATGGAAAGGAAAAATCAGTACCAGCCATTGCAAAAACATACCAAATTGTAAAGAACATTGACACTATGAAGAAACTACATCAACTCATGGGCAAAATAACCAGCTAGCATCATAATGACAGGATCAAATTCACACATAACAATATTAGCCTTAAATGTTAATGGGCTAAATGCCCCAAATTAAAAGACATAGACTGGCAAATTGGATGAAGAGTCAAGATCCATTGGTGTGCTGTATTCAGGAGATCCATCTCATGTGCAAAGACATACATAGGCTCAAAATAAAAGGATAAAGGAATATTTACCAAGCAAATGGAAAGCAAAAAATGCAGGGGTTGCAATCCTAGTCTCTGATAAAACAGACTTTAAACCGACAAAGAAGGGCGTTACATACTGGTGAAGGGATCAATGCAATAAGAAGAGCTAACTATACTAAATATATATGCACCCAAAACAGGAGCACCCAGATTCATAAAGCAAGTTGTTAGAGACCTACTAAGAGATTTAGACTCCTACACAATAATAGTGGGAGACTTTAACACCTCACTGTCAATATTAGACAGATCAATGAGACAGAAATTTAACAAGGATATTCAGGACTTGAACTCAGCTCTGGACAAGTGGACCTAATAGACATCTACAGAACTCTCCACCCCAAATCAACAGAATATACATTCTTCTCAGCACCACATCAGACTTATTCTAAAATTGACCACATAATTGGAAGTAAAACACTCCTCTGCAAATGCAAAAGAACAGAAATCATAACAAACCATCTCCCAGACCACAGTGCAATCAAATTAGAACTCAGGATTAAGAAACTTACTCAAAACCACACAACTAGGTGGAAACTGAATGACCTGCTCCTGAATGACTACTGGATAAATAACAAAATTAAGGCAGAAATAAATAAGTTCTTTGAAACCAATGAAAAGAAAGACACAACGTACCAGAATCTCTGGGACACATCTAAAGCAGTGTTTAAAGGAAATTTATAGCACTAAATGCCCACAGGAGAAAGCAGAAAAGATTGAAAGTCAACACCCTAACATCACAATTGAAAGAACTAGAGAAGCAAGAGCAAAGAAATTCAAAAACTACTGGAAGACAAGAAATAACTAAGATCAGAGCAGAACTGAAGGGGATAGAAACATGAAAAATCCTTAAAAAAAATCAATGAATCCAGGAGCTGGTTTTTTGAAAAGATTAACAAAATGGATAGGCCACTGACTAGACTAATAAAGAAGAAAAGAGAGAAGAATCAAATAGACACAATAAAAAATGATGAAGGGGATATCACCACTAATCCCACAGTTACACAAACTACCATCAGGGAATACTATAAACACCTCTACACAAATAAACTAGAAAATGTAGAAGAAATGGATAAATTTCTGGACACATACACCCTCCCAAGACAAAACCAGGAAGAAGTTGAATCCCTGAATAGACCAATAACAAGTTCTGAAATTGAGGCAGTCATTAATAGACTACTAACTAAGAAGAGCCCGGGACCAGACGGATTCACAGCTGAATTCTACCAGAGGTACAAACAGGAGCTGGTACCTTTCTTTCTGAAACTGTTCCAAACAACAGAAAAAAGAGGGATTCCTCCCTAACTCATTTTATGAGTCCAGCATCATCCTGATACCAAAACCTGGCAGAGACACAACAAAAAAGGAAAATTTCAGGCCAATATTCCTGGTGAACATCGATGCGAAAATCCTCAAGTAAGACACTAGCAAACTGAATCCAGCAGCACATCAAAAAGGTTATCCACCATGATCAAGTTAAGTTCATCCCTGTGATGCAAGACTGGTTCAACATAAGCAAATCAATAAATGTAATCCATTACATAAACAGAAGCAACAACAAAAACCACACGATTATCTCAATAGATGCAGAAAAGGCCGTCAATAAAATTTAATATCTCTTCATGCTAAAAACTGTCAATAAACTAGGTATTGATGGAACATATCTCAAAATAATAAGAGCTATTTCCGACAGACCCACATCCAATATCATACTGAATGGGCCAAAACTGGAAGTTTGAAAAATGGCACAAAACAAGGATGCCCTTTCTCACCACTCCTATTCAACTTAGTATTGGAAGTTCTGGTCAGTGCAATCAGGCAAGAGAAAGAAATAAAGGGTATTCAAATAGGAAAAGAGGAAGTCAAATTTGTCTCTATTTGCAGATGACAGCCCCAAATCTCCTTAAGATGATAAGCAACTTCAGCAAAGTCTCAGGATACAAAATCAATGTGCAAAGATCACAAGCATTTCTATATACCAATAATAGACCGAGATCCAAATCATGAGTGAACTTTCATTCACAATTGCTACAAAGAGAATAAAATACCTAGGAATACAACTTACAAGGGATGTGAAGGACCTCTTCAAGGAGAACTACAAACCACTGCTCAACAAAATAAGAGAGGACACAAACAAATGGAAAAACATTCCATGCTCATGGATAGGAAGAATCAATATTGTGAAAATGGCCATACTTCCCAAAGTAACTTATAGATTCAATGCTATCCCCATCAAGCTACCATTGACTTTCTTCACAGAATAAGAAAAAACTACTTTAAATTTCATATGTAACCAAAAAAGAGTGCATATAGCCAAGGAAATCCTAAGCAAAAGGAACAAAGCTGGAGGCATCATGCTACCTGACTTCAAACTATACTATAAGGCTGCAGTAACCAAAACAGCATGGTACTGGTACCAAAAAAAGGTGTATAGACCAATGGAACAGAACAGAGACCTCAGACATAATGCCACATGTCTACAACCATCTGATCTTTGACAAATCTGACAAAAACAAGAAATGGGGAAAGGATTCCCTATTTAATAAATGGTGTTGGGAAAACTGGCTAGCCATATGCAGAAAACTGAAACTGGATCCCTTACTTACACCTTATACAAAAATTAACTCAAGGTGGATTAAATACTTAAATGTAAGACCTAAAACCATAAGAAACTGTGAAGAAAACCTAGGCAATACCATTCAGGACATAGGCATGGGTAAAGACTTCATGACTAAAACACCAAAAGCATTGGCAACAAAAGCCAAAATTGACAAATGGATCTAATTAAACTAAAGAGCTTCTGCACAGCAAAGGCAACTTTCATCAGAGTGAACAGGGAACCTACAGAATGGGAGAAAGTTTTGCAGTCTATCCATCTGACAAAACGCTAACATCCAGAATCTACAAGGAACTTAAACAACTTCACAAGGAAAAAATGAACAATCCCATCAAAAAGTGGGTGAAGGATATGAAAAGATACTTCTTAAAAGAAGACATTTATGTGGCCAACAAACATATGAAAAAAAGCTCATTATCACGGGTCATTAGAGAAATGCAAATCAAAACCACAATGAGATACCATCTCATGCTGGTTAGAAAGGCGATCATTAAAAAGTTGGGACACAACAGATGCTGGAGAGGATATGGAGAAATAGGAACGCTTTTACACTGTTGGTGGGAGTGTAAATTAGTTTAACATTGTGGAAAACAGCTTGGAAATTCCTCAAGGATCTAGAACCAGAAATATCATTTGACCCAGCAATCCCATTACTAGGTATATACCCAAAGGATTGTAAATCATTCTATGACAAAGACGCATGCATACATATGTTTATTGCAGCACTATTCACAATAGCAAAGACTTGGAACTAACCCAAATGCCCATCAATGATAGACTGGATAAAGAAAATGTGGCCCATATATACCATGGAATATTGTGGAGTCATAAAAAAGGATGAATTCATGTCCTTTGTAGGGATACGGATGAAGCTGGAAATCATGATTTTCAGCAAACTAACACAGGAACAGAAAACCAAACACCACATGTTCTCACATGTTCTCATAAGTGGTAGTTGAACAATGAGAACACATGGACACAGGGAGGGGAACATCACACACCAGGGCCTGCCATGGGGTGAGAAGCCAGAAGACAGATAGCATTAGGGGAAATATCTAATGTAGATGATGGGTTGATGGGTGCAGCAAATCACCATGGCATATGTATACCTATGTAACAAATCTGCATGTTCTCTAAATGTACCCCAGAACTTAAAATACAACAAAAAATGTTCTTATCATTACTTATAGTCATAAGTATGGTTAATATATTGGTATGTTTCTCTCCAGCCTTGTTTTGTTCTCTGTGTGTGTGTGTTTGTGTGTGTGTGTTTATATGGTTGATATCACACTGAATGTACAATTTATTTTCTGTTTTTGTACTTAACATCAATGCCCCATATTATTAAAAACCCTTCATGAATATAGCTTTTATTGGTTGTACAATATTTTGTGGAAATACAATTATTTCCTCAGCCATTTCCCATTGTTGAACATTTGGATTATCTATTTATCTATTATTCAATAGTGTTATAATTATTTTATTAAGATTCACTTGGCAGCAATATGATTTGGAGAAGAAGGTTATGTTGCACAAATAGCAAATGATTGGAAATGAGAGCCAAAGACTGGAAGAGATTTCAGTGATTCAAAGCCTAAATTCAGTAGCAGTAAAGAAAAGGAGGCCATCAATTGGGTTGTTGTTACCTTCCCAAGCTTAAGTTTTCTTAAGGTCTGCACCAGGTTTCTTTCCTTTTTCTCACCTAGTGAACCCTTAACAGGTTTGTAGAATGAATGAATGAGTGAGCAAATGAAAACTAGGCTGTTATGCTGTTGTTGTTGCCAAGGACCATCACATCACATCCATTCTAAATAACGTTCTTACTCATACAACCTGCCGGCCCCAAAGAAAATGTTACCTATTCTCATCAACTACCGCCCAATCAATCCCAATGCACCAGACCCCTCTGATGTATTTATTTATTTCAGAACAGAACACCCATGAAAACAAAGAATAGTCATCAAAGAAGTTAGTAAATGTCCTTCCCTCATTTGAATGCATTTCTTATTTACTTCTGATCAGTGGGCAAATATTTATATACAAATTACTATAATGTGCCCAGCACTGTGCTCGGTGCTTTGCCGAGTAAAGCATGTATTCTGCCTTACATATGACATAATTTAATCAAGTAACAGAAACTAATATGCAGCCATAGAGAGGATGATTAGAGATAGAGTTTAGTCAGGAATGCATTTATTACCTAGAGAGGCTTAGAGAAAGAGTAAGAGAATGGGAGAGGAACATTAGTAAAGACAATAGAAGACAAAGCCAATTTTATAAACTAAATTGAATTTCTGTCAGTGTTGTGATTTTGTCTAACTCCATAAACTGAAGGCAGGCAAACTCTCCATTTGCTATGCAGTGGATCTTTACTTCCCTCTGATAAATGGAGATCTCTACACTAATTTAACCAGTGTCTCACCACCACATTCTCAACTGAGATCTGGTCTGCATGTGCAACCTCAAGGACAGACCGACCTGCACCTAAGACTGGCTATAATACATGTGAATAATCAATATTTTCTGGTGTGATGATCTCACTCTGGGAAATAATGCTCCTGCACTAATTGAGCTAATGAGAATATATTAGCTATTGGTTTAGCGAAAGTGATGACAGAGTAATCTAATTCTTACTGGCTCCTGGATAATCTTCAATTTAAAGGTAATGATGTTAAGAAATGCTAAATTGAGTACACTCAAGTGCACATGGTATGTACTCCTTAGGTGGGACAAACAGCTCTCATAAAGTTATAATGATTCTTCAGAGGGGAGATTATCCATCTGGGGTTCGTGGATAGAACTCAGGAATTCTGTGTAATTGGATCAAAAAGAGACTACAGCTTTATTTTCACTAATCACTAATGAAATTTAGTATTTTCTTTCACTAGAATATAGGCAACTAATTATAGTAGTATTAGCAGTACTGTGACCTAGTCATTACTAGAAATCCCAGATATTTTTGTCTCACATTATATTTGTTTCCTATATCATGAGATATTGTTTAGGTTCAACAATGCTGCAAGAATATGATAATTGTTAGACCTGAAACTAGATCTTGTTATTTAATGCATTAATGAAAAGTATATTAATACATTAGTAATTTGTTTAAAAAATATTTTGATATTAGTATTTAAATATGATTCATTTCCTTTGTATGCCTATGTGTTTTATTTTATGCTTTTAAAAACACAATTATGAGAAGCCATCACAGACTTCACCTGATTGTAAAGAGGTCTGTGTGCAAAAGGTTAGGGCCTCTTGCTTAGAATAAGGACCATGGAGCCTTTCTTCTCCTATAGAAAAGTTGCTATTTGCAATACAAATTCTTTCTGTTTTTCTGACACAGGGGGATCCCACCAGTCCCTTTCTATGGGGGAGAACTTGGAGTGGTTCTGCTGTCAGTTTACACAGTGAGATCTTACACCATATGTAACTCTCAAGGCTGGAGAGATGATACGCCGCCAACATGGTTGGGAAACATGGAGAAGCAGAAAGCTCGTAGCTGGGCCACCCTACAAGGAGAAGTGGCTTCTGTAAAATTGTAAAATGCTGCACACTGCTGCACTTCCTCCCTGGTTATTCTGCTTCTGAACCCTCATATATTATTTAAAAATTTTTAAACAAATAAACAAGCAAAACACAAGGATGCATACGCCAGCTTTTCTTCCAGCTCTCTAGCTTGGTGGAGGGTTGGAAATAGGGTGGAAAAGGAAAAACATATTGTTGGGCCAAATAGTATTTTACCTCCAAATATGGGCCACCATTGGTGGTATGACCTTGGGCATGTGACACATCATCTCTAGACTGTGGTTTCTTCATTTTTCAAATGAGAGGCCAGTTCTGATCCTGACTGGGTCCTGAGGCTGGTAAAGATGGCTCAGTCCTTCAAGGCTCAAGTTTTCCTCCTGTGATTGTGACCCTCTGACCGTCCAGGGCTGAGAAAAGAGGAATAGAGAGAATGGATAAAATTGGGTTTCTCAGAAGCCTCTCGAAGGCTGACTTGGAATGCTGTAGTGTTTGCCGTGTGAGGAGAGAACACAGAGGCTCTTTTTGGCACTGGCTTTCCTGGGTGTTCAAAGGTGAAAAGTTGAACAGTGTCACCAGTGAGGCAGTGCAGATTCCACTATACAAAGACCTTTGGAAAGCTGACTCTTCATGGATCATGTGTCTTGGATGACTGGTCTGTATCTGTCAGAGGGTAGGAGTAGGCTATTTGGGTCTAAGAATAAGCCTAGTTCAAATGATCATTATTTTCCTTAATGTTTACTTTACTTTCCATAGCCCCTCTCCTTTTAAATTTATTTTTATATTTTGCATTACTTCTGCTTATTTTAAAAGTTGCTTGTTCTCATGCACTCAGCTCTGAGAATGAAAATAAGCTTTTCAGATAAGATTTTTGTTGCTCAACTGGGAAAGTACACAGGGCGCAAAGGAAAAATGTAAGACATTTGAAGTAAAAGCTCCTGGTTTATTGGGTATGATTGTGATAACGCAGGGTCTCAAGCTACATCTCACTTTATTACAAGTTGCCTCATAAAATAGACCCCCTTACCCATGGGAGATATGTTCTAAGACCCCCAGCAAATGCCTTCAACTGCATATAATATCTAGCCTTATATACAGTATCTTTTTTCCTGTACATACATAAAATACTAAAGTTTAATGTATAAATTAGGCACAATCCCAGTGACTCGGGAGGCTGAGGCAGGAGGATGGCTTGAACCTGGGAGGCAGAGGTTGCAATGAGCAGGGATTGCACCACTGCACTCCAGCCTGGGCGACAGAGCAAGACTCTGTCTCAATAAAAAAAAAAAAAAAAAAAAAAGGCACAGTAAGAGATTACCAACAATAACTAACAATAAAATAAAGCAATTGTAACAATATACTGTAATGAAAGTTATGTGAATGTGGTCTCTCTCTCTCTCTCTCTCAATATCTTGTACTGTTCCACAGGTAACTGAAAGCATGGAAAAAGTGGAACCATGGATAAGTGGGGACTACTGTACCCTGACTCAGTAAGCAGAGATCACAGTAGTTTGAGAAAATAGCTTCAGTGCTCTCTAGAATCTGAATCCCATAGCTTCAGTGTTTTGCAGAATCTAAAGCGCACCCCTCTTTTCAACAACTGCATCTCTATTTTGAATTCCAAGAGAGAGAGATGTACTTGTGAACTCATGGACTAGTTGTAATAGGGTCAAAAGATAGCTCTATTAGAAATTCCTTACTGCTGTGGGACTGCACCTAGGGACATTTTGCTTGTTCTTAAAAGTACAAAGGCCTTAATTTAGCAGAATGTTTTGTTGGTTGCAATTTTCTTATAATCCGTTTTCAGGAGAAAAAAATGCCGGTGAAGTATCTACTGGTGCTCTGTTCAAGAAAACAACTTTCATGAGTTGCTTTGCGATTAGTGGAAAATCTGTTTAATACTTGCTATCTTATAACTACCATTCATGACTATTACTAATATTCAGAAATGACCCAAGGTAAAACAAAACTTCAAGTCATTAAAGATTCAAAAATGTTTAAGAACAACAAAGTTTGAAACTCAGTTTGTTCTTGCTTAACCCTTATTATGAAATCTCATATTAAACATGTTGATTAATTTAAGTTTTACTAACCCTTTAGAAAGAGAGCCAAATTTTGCTGAGCTAATTTCTTGAATTGAATGGTATTGACCTCCCATTTGGCATGGAAGACAGTATATTTAAGCTTAGATATATTTTTCAGGCTGTAATATAATAACTTTAGATTTATTCACCAATGTTGCTAAGGAATTATTAGCCACCTCATTCTAAATGCATTTGGCTTGAGTACTCTGTAGAATAGGAAAAATTATGCTTAGGAAATATTCACCTGGCAAAAGGAAGATATTAATACGTAAGCATAGTTTTTTTTTTTTTTTAACTTCAGAATAAGACAGTTTATGAAAAGGAAATAAGAAAGTGAAGCAAACTTTATGTAATTTCTAGGATTTGTTCTTTTATCCCTTTAGGGACAGCAATTGGGGATAAGAGGATTCTTTTCTGGTTGTTAGTGCATGTAATTCCAATGAACATTGATGGGATTTCTGGACTATAACACTTTAATCATGAGATCTGGACCCGGAATGGTATGAGATTTGTTTATCATTTTATTTTACTTGGGAATCCACAGGAATATTATTCACAACCCTGAATTTTCTTTTTCTCCATCCATGTACCATCTCTTTCAGCCTCATTATCTTCTATCTGTAACAAGATGAATCATAAAATCAAATGCAAAATGTTCTTGTTTATACCTGTGGACAGAGAAATCAGAGTGCTGTTCAGTGATAAGAGGCAGTCAGCCTTATTCTTTTGCGCAAAATGTACATAAGTATATACTTATAAATACTTGCAAAAGTGTGTACACCATAGTTGAAGCCTTAGGTCTGGTGGTTTAATGGAGTTCAGTTCACAAACAATGTGAAGAGGGGCACATGACACAAAAATTAAGCTGAATAGTTGCAACTGTATCTAACAGAGTTTATAACTCCACTTTGGTCTGATCTCACATTCTGAGGCCTTCTTTCTACAACAGGAATCAAGAGAATTGTGCTGGGGCTTTATTCTGTAATATCCTGGCCATGTCAATTGCTCTGAATATTGTCCTTCTGTGTTTTGGAGGCATATAGTTATTTTTTTCCCCTTTGGAATCGGTAATTTCATTCCCTCCTTAAATCAGGTGAGGACAGCCAAATGCAGCTTTACAAAAACATTAACTTCCTGTTCATTTAACAAACGGCTATCAATGAACCAGATGCTGATGTACATGCTGAGAATGCAGCAGTAAACAAAACACACACAATTCTTGTCCTCGAAGAATGTATAGTCTACTTGGGAAACAAATATTAATTAAATGAAAAATTATATAATTTCAAATTGTTCCAAAAACTACCGTGGAAAAATGTAAGGTACAACCAAAGGTTAAAATTTACATTAGTTTGGGAATTCAGGAAAGACCTTTCTAACAATGGTGCTAAAGTTACTTGATGGATGAGCAAGAGTTAGCCAAAAAGTGAGTTGGAGAGACAATCATTCCAAGCATATGGAAGCACAAGTGAGAAGGCGCTGGAGAGGGGAAGAACTGGGAGCATTGGTGAAATGAAAAGGTGACCAGGATGGCTGGAACATGGTATATGTGTGAGAGTGAGGAGTATGGGATATGTCTAGAGCTATGGGCAGGGGCTAGATTATGAGAAGAATAAGTCACATGGTTGATGATATGTGTCAACTTGACTGAGCTAAGCGATGCCTAGATCGCTGTTAAAACATTACTTCTGGATGTGTCTGTGGAGGTGTTTTCAGAAGAGATTAGCATTTGAATCAATAGACTGAGTAAAGATCTGCCCTCACCACTGTGGCTGGGAATAATCTAATCCATTGATAGAATTCCTGGATAGAATAAAAAAGGCGAGGAAGAGCTAGTTTTCTCTCTTCTTGAGCTGGAACATTCATCTTCTCTTGCCCTCAGGTATCAGAGCTCCTGATTCTTTGTCCTTTGGACTTAGACCAGGACTTGCAGTATTGGCTCTCCTAGTTCTTAGCCATTGGAGCTGGACTGAATTATATCACCAGCTTTCCTGGTTCTCCAGCTTGCAGATGGACTTTTTGGTCTCCATAATCACATGGACCGATTCTTATAATAAACCTCTCAATCTCTCTTTAAATATATATACTTAAAACCTATTGGTTCTGTTTCTCTGGAGAGCCCTGATTAATACAATAAGCCACAGTACCCTTTTAAGCAAAGGAATAACACAACTAGATTTAACTAGCCAGAGACGACTCTGGAAAATTATTGAAGGAGGAGATAAGAATAGGTGATGGAGTATTACTGCTTAGGTTAGGAAAAGATCACAGTAACTTGGACTCCAGGGTTAGCACCAAAGATGAGCAGGAGTTAGCAGATTTCAGATATTTTGTTGGTAAAATTGAAAGGACTTGGAAATGGCTTAGTTGAGGAGATGAAGGAGAAGGATTTGGGGCTAGTGTAATTGGGTGGATAGAGAAGATGCCATTTACTGAAGTAGAGAAGGGTGAAGTTGGAGCAAATTGGAGGGGGAAATAATGATTTCATTTTGAATATAGCAGGGTTGAAATATTTTTGAGACATTATAGTGAAGATGTTAAAGAATTAGTTGGACATAAGGGTCTCTGGTTAAAGATATAGGTTGAAAATACATTGGTATACAGATGCTACTTAAAGCCACGTTGAGTGTATAAGATTTTACTGAGAAAAAGAATACAATAAGAAATAAATAACCCACAAGACTGAGCCCAGAGTTTTTAGCCCTGAAAAACTCTAAAATTTAAAAATCACATAAAGAAGGTACTGTCAATGAGTTTAAGAAGGTACTAGTAGGAGAGGTAAGAAAACATTCAGGAGAAATGGTGACATAGAAGGAACAGAGGAGGGTGTTTCAACAAGGAAAGAGAGGCCAAGTTTGTTGAATATGATTAGTAGTTTTGTAAGATGAAGACTTAATTTTAAAACTTAGAGGCCATTGGTGACTTTAGTAGGGGTAGTTTTGGAAGTAGAGGCAGAACATAGATTACAGTAGGCTGAACAGTAAATAAGCAATGACAAAGTGCATATAGACTGTGTAGTCAACATTTTGAGGAAAGTTTGACTGTCAAGGGAAGCAGAGAGAGTAGTGGTCTCTGGTGAGAATTATGGGTTAAGGGAGTACTTTTGAAGACATGAAGGGCACTACAGCATGTTTAGAAACCAGTGGGAATTAGCAAGAGAGACAGAGCAGCCTCTCTGAGAAGGTGGAAAGGGATGGTACATCAAGGGTGAGTCGTACCAACATGCCACAGTGAACAGGGTTGGGATTTTGCAAGGCAGGGCTTACAGAAGCAAAGAGTGGGAGGGATTAACAGGTATTTGCCAGGAGTCATTTTAATGATAGATCAGACTTGATCTAGGTAAGAAACGAAGTGAGAACGTAAGTTCTCTCTTCATGAGTAGAGAGAAGTCAGTGGATTAGAAACCTTAATGAGGAACATGGACTACTGCAGTGAATGCGTTGAAAACAAGAATCCCTACTTTAGGCACTGGCTTCACCCATGCATATTTAGGTTCTTGCATTTTTTTTTCCCAACTGCCCCCAACCTCTTTTTTGAACTTCGTATTGCAAGGTATATTTAGAACTCCACAAAAACTCACATGCTTACCAATAAAAGTAGAAGAGTAAAATGAGTATTTGATGAGATCTGATCAAGTAGATATTTGATTTTATGGTCTAGGAGCCTGATCTGATGTCCTTTACTAAACAGGAGAAGTATTCTGGGCTCCTTGTCATTCAAAGATTTGACATCTTTGACCTCCATCAATTGAAGGCTTTGCAAATAATTCAAGAACTGATGTGAAAAGTCTGTGGGAGTTTGTTAGAGAAAAATGTTTACCAGAATGTCAGCATCTGTTCACTTAATTCCCCTTCTAGTTAGATGTCTGAATTTTTGTGGTTCCTCCGCCAACAAGATAACATAAAATCACATTTCTCTGTTTTTCCTGTATAAACCCAAATGTATTTCCTGGCTGGAACCAAGCTGTGTCTTAATTATTAAAATTTTTTGTTTGTTTGTTTGTTTGTTTCTGCCCAAAGTATGCTCTTGACCCTTAAGCTTATACTTGTTTGTTGAGGGCCCATTAACTGACTGTCATTGAGCTAGATGCTAGGAATCAGGAAACGAGAACATGAGTCTCCTCCAGGGCAGGCATGCAAAGCACAATTCCATGTGGCAAACACTCTTAGGAGACACTTATCAAGGACTAGGGAAACATAGGAAAGGAAGCGATTGTTGATTCCTTGGTAAAAGAGTTAGAAAAGGCTGCACCCAGGAAGGGGTTTTTGAGAAGGACCCTTACAGGTGAACAGGAGTGGGTGGTGAAAGTATGAATGTGCACGATAATGTTTGCCACCTGGAGAGAAGTCTGTTATGGTTTAAGACTAAGTTGTGTGAATCTAGCAACAGCGTTTTTGTTTAGAAAGTATGGCTTGGCCAGATTTATGAACCTAGCTAACAATTTGCATATTATTGTATTGGGTGGAAAGTAGTTAAAGATTTCCTTTTAGTCTTAATGTATTTCTGTTAAGCAATTACTTTTTGCCTTAGCCAAAATTATGCTTCAGAATGGACACTACTACAATTTCAGATACCTCGACTTGCAGTGCGGATGCTGCCAACCCCCTTATCCTCACTGTCCCTTCAGCCCCTGCTGCCTGAGAGCATGGACCTTCTGGTCAGAGCTGTGCCACCTACCCCCAGAATGATTCTCCACTGTCTCTGCTTTTTTTGAGGCAAAATTCTGAGTGGGTGAGTTTGATGGGCCAGTGCTGACCATGCGACTGCACCCAAGCTGCAAGGGAGCCAGGTATGACAAATGTTCTGCATTTCCAGTTTACATAATGAGAGGCAACTGTGTCTCATGCCAAGATTCATAAAGTAAGAGATTCTCCAAATGTGAAAAAAGCTTCAAATAATGGTTAGCTAAAAACCACAACGATGACAACAAATATTCACTAGCCCATCTTTTACGGATGAGGAGAATAGAAGAGCACATAGAGAGTATAAGGTAACTTGCCCATGGCCCAGTGGTGTAAAGTAGTGGAGGCAGGCGCTTAACCCAGGAAGTCTGACTCTGGAGCTCATACTCTGAACCATGTCCTTTAACAAAACTGTAAGTGATAAAGACTTTAATTAGTGATGTACCAGAGATGAGGATGTCTTTGGCTTTAAAATAGACGGAAAGTAATGGTTCTGTACAGCAGTTGAACTTATTGTTTTATTAGCACCATGGAATCACCTGGGGGTGCCCAGGTTGTTTTGGTCACAGTCAGGAACGGAACAAGAGATGCTCTTGTACAGTTGAGAGCCTACAGATTGGCCAATTTATATCAGCACACAGGGCCCATGTCCCTGTGGCTGAATTCCTGGCACCTGTGTTCTCTGTTGAACTGTTTTCTTTCCATCATTCCTTTCCAGCCTTGTCTCTGAATCCCTAATTCCCCACTCCCGCTATGACAAACTTTTCTGGGATGTTCTTCCTGGCCACTGAGAATGAGAACCCGAGAATATATTTAGAGGGTCTTTTCTGGGAGAAGAACTCTAATGTCAGTCACATATACACACACCAGATGCAAAAACAGGAATAATAAAAATGTATAATTTTAGCTAAAGCCAAATCTGGTCATCAGATGTTTCTACGAAGCTATTCCCCTTTCAAATGAATTTTGAATGTTTTGGATACTTCAGTGAAAATAAGTAACTTGCAAAGTTTCTTGTAAACATCAGTCAAAATGTTGCAATAAGTCATCCTCCAAGCCACACAAACATCAAGGCCTAATTATGTAATTTCTAATTTTTTTTAATCTTGAAAAGCAAAACAAAGCCAACAGAAGATTCTTGTAATTAATTGCTGTACTTTATCCATTTACAAAATGTTGGCTTCTCAGTGACTTTCTTCCATGTTTGTGAAGTGTGGTACCAACCCTGTCAGAATAAATGAAGGCTTCCAAAGCATTTCATTCCCCCATTGTTTTGCATCTCTTTCTTCCTTTGTTTATACCTCATGGCATTATCCAGATACCAGGATTAAGTTTTCTTAGAGCATTCTTTATCTACCTAGAAGTCTTTAGTCTCTGAAAGCAGTAGGTCTTCTAGTTAAATTTTGTAAATGCAAGGCCATTCCTGAATGCTTTGCAATAATAAATACTTCTTATTTCTTTTCATAAATTACTGCCTGTGGAAGTCAGAAGGCTCCTGGCACTTGAGGAAAATATATACCTAGACATCAAATACTCATGAAATCTCTAGTACGTTACATTATACCATTTCTTGGTGTTGCTCACAGATCTGAATGTAGTCTTTTAATTTTCTTTCAGTCACTGCCAATATTTATCTTTCATTTCTTCTGTTTCCCACAATTATCTACCTCTAAACATTATCAGAATTGTCCCCAGGCATCTAAACTTTAAATGAGATTGTAACTTTTCCATTTGGGCCTTGTTTCATTAAACAAATATGTGGGTGCTACATGATTTTGCAGCAGATACTGTTTATGTGGGAGTTGGATTTGTACTGTGTTTACAGCTAAAGAGAAAAAAATTCAACACTTTATTGGACATGCACTAGCATGTGGGTGAGGTTGAAGAAAATAATTGAGCGTTGAAATAAAATGCAGGCCTGGGAAAACATTCCTTTTTGATGGAGTAGGCAGGAAAGGCCAACAGCTGGCACACATGGAAATCTGTAAGGGTTAGCCTCCTTTTCCAAAACGCACTTTCAGGAAGTTCAGCCTCCTCACTGAAGCTGATCACTCCAGAAAAACGCAAAGTGAATTATGTCTCTATCTGGAAGCCAGACATTTACCACCAAACAAAATCCATGTGCCTTGACTCCACTGTATATGACCTCTTCCGCACTTCTAAAAGCTGTCTGTCTGTCTGTCTATCCATCCATCCATTCATCCGGTTTTCCACCTGCCCACCCATCTGTCTGTCCATCCGTCCGTCCATCCGTCTGTCCGTCCGTCCATCCATCCATCCATCCATCCATCCATCCATCCATCCATATTTATCTGCAATTAATTATCATTATTAGTGGTGGTTTTATTTTATAAAGTTTCTGTGAATACTGAACTAGTGAATACCAAACCATTATTCTTAGGGGAAATACAGAATTAGGTTCCTGTGAGTCACAATATTTTTGTTAATGGAACTATGTAGAACCCTTTTGTATGTGAGTTTCTATTTAAAGACACCTTATATAATGTATATTGTTAACACTGAGCTCATGGCCAATGTACTATATAACTCATGCCTGAACAAAGCTTATCTGACATCATATTTTCTCCTGAAGGTAGATCACAGACTCCATGCACTTAGAAACATTAGGCAGCACTAAAGTATTACACTTGGGGCCCATTTCAAATGGTAAAATCAGCAACAAAAAACACAAACATTTGATAAACGTGCCACTAAATGGACCACAAAAAGGACACTTGTCCACAATATGAGAGCTAAAATAAGGAGGTAGAGTGTCACCTTGGTTGGCCTCAGTTAGAAACCTGAGCTTTGGGTGACTTAAATTCTTCACTGCTCTGAGCATGTCCATGAGTAACTGAAAGCACTGCAAGTATTGATTTGGGGATTACAAATAAATTTCAGTGAGCAGGTGAATTCGGAAATACAGGATCTGCAAATAATGAGGATTGACTGTACATATTCACCTATCTACCCACTCACCTACCCATCTATCCTTCCACCCATCCATCCATCCATCCATCCATCCATCCATCCATCCATAGGTCCATCCATCCATCCAACCACCCACTCACTCACTCATCTACCCATCCTTCCATCCCTCCACTTATCCACACATCAATTCCTCCCTTCCTCTTTCCCTCCTTCCTTCCATCCACCCATTGATTCATCACCCATTCACCTACCCACCCATCCCTTCATCCCTTCATCCCTCCATCCCTCCATATACTCATGCATCCATCCATCCATCCATCCATCTCTTCATATGTTTATTTATTTTCAGGGCATGAAGCTTACTAAGAATTTCTGATCACTTTATTTGGAGTAATCTACATTGCAAATGTGACATATATTTTTCTAGTTTTAAGACTGCTAAAAATATGTAGTCGTGAGATCAAGGACTTGAAGGTCTTGTTCCCTGCTATAGTCCCAGCCCTAGAGTAGAGCATGGCACAGAGCAGGTTCTCAATAAATATTTATTGAATGAATTAATGAGTGATTTGCAAGTGGCACTTGGTGCAGAGAATAGCATTGTTTTCTCCCTTTCTCTCATACTGACCTCAAATAGAAACATCTCTGAAATCTGCAAATATATCTACCATGTAGGTTATTTTTTGCATACAATCTTCAAAGGAGAGGATTAAAGTATAATAATTAAATAATTATGATCTGTGGAGTCAGGTGGACCCCACCTTTAGCCACCAGTTTAAGCAGATGAAAACATTTCCAAATTTTCTTCCCATTTCCTCCTCCCACTCTAAATTAAAAAAAAAAAAGTACAACAAGCATTTATATCAATATTTAAAGAACTCTATCATCTGAAGACTCTTTTTCTTTTCTTTTTTTGAAAGGAACTCTTTATCTTACTGTATATTAAGATCCCCCACCCTCGTTGCCTTGGTTTTTGTCTTTTTGTGTGTTTCTTTTATGTGGTACCAGGATAAACAATAACTCGACATAGCGAAACCTCTTAGACTAACAGGCCATAGTTTTCACTTTCCCAAGATAAACAATGTATGTTCCTTCTGTCTTTTTTTGTTGAGTTTTAATTTACAGCTGTTGAATCATCTTTAATCTGTATAAGCACATTCCTTTTTTGCAGTGAGTTATTGGTTGGACATACTCTTTGGGGAGACTGCAATTGGAACTCTGTGTGTGGAGCAAATTGTTTAACTCAACATATGCCCAGAATTGAAGAGCAAATAAGTTCTAAAAAATAAATAAAGACGAGGGAGACTGCTTTTAGCATGGAGGCCAAGTTATGACACATAAAATTAATCTTATAGAGTATGAGAGTATAGAACATTGCGAAATTCCACACAAGAGTTAGGTTTATAAGTAGCAACGGCTCTAGAGCTCTTTGGATATGGGAGGAAGAAATTGTGGGGCTGAAATGAATTGATAGGGGAGCAGCTGGAACTGACATGTTTGAGCCACGTGTTCTAAATAGTCCTTCCTAGTTTCAGGGTTTAGTCCCTTATAACCCTGGAGGCAGTGTAGTGCCTGGCAAAGGGCTGCTCATTTAACATCACTGTAAATCTAGTTTCTGAAGACTAGATGTGTGCATTTAGGGAGTTGTATGCAGTGGCAGGGTGAAACTGGGGTTGGGGAAAAATTACTGGGAATAGCATTATAACAGCTGCCATGTATTGAGTCTCTACACCGTTTTTATATATTGTGTTAAATGTCTTATCTCCACAACCATTTGAGGTGATATTATGTCTATTTTACATATGAGGAAAATTCATCTTGGAGAAGATAAAAGATGTGTCCAAGGCCACAGGGCTAGTTTAAGGGGCAAAATAGGATTCTAGTACAAAGCTCTGTGACCCCAAGTCCAAGCTATGTCTTTCTATCTAAAATGAAAAACAGACCAACACAAAGGAACAGCTTATCATATTTTTCTGATTATACAAAGCAACATGGGTTCACTGTAGGAAACTTGGACAGTTCAGAATAAATAATAACATAAAATTACCCATGCTACTTTTAGTCTTTTACTATCTGCATGTTATATCTCTGTATTTTTCATCTGTACCTATGTTTACACCTATATCTATGTGGATATATATGAGTACAAACATATGAACAAACATATAGAAATGTATACCTTTCTGTATACATTTATACACATAATTGGAATTGTATGGCATATAATGATTTTATGGTCTACTTCAGCAATATAGTATTAAAAATACTTCAATATCAACATGTTTACTGATCACCTGATGTTCCAATGTTCAATTACACACTATTATTTACCTATTTTGGAATATTTAGGTCATTTCAACTTTTTTAGTATTATAAGTGATACTGTGGTGGACTTTATGGCTTAAAAGTCTTCATCTGAATCTCAGATTATTTGCTCATGATGTATACTTAGAAGTAGAATTACTGGGTATGAGCACAATTTTTAAGGCTTTTTATACTCACAGCCAAGTTGCAGTCTTCAGTTTATATGCTTATTGCTAATATATGAGAGTATTAGTATCACTCACTGCAGATAATGTTGTTATTAAAAATCAATTGCCAATTTTTTGTTAAAATGGTGTATTAGTATTTCACATAATTCATAGTGAGTTTAAAACTGTTTTTACATTTTCAACCTCATGCCATCTCCTATGGCATATTTATCATTTTGCCCCTCTTAGTTGGTGGATAATAACTAAATTTCTATTGCCTTCTTAGTGTCCTGTACGTTCAGCCCATTATTATGTGGCCTTGAAATCACCAAGCCTGCACTTATGCCAGCTTTTTGACATAGGGCTATTGTCTATCATGTGGTTTGTTGGAATAGTTCTGGATGAGTTGTGTCCACCTTGGCCTATCCCAGTTTCATCAAGCCAACACCTGCAAACTCAGCCCTCCCAGCCATTGAACCAGTGGGCACCAAGCAGACACAGTATCTATAGCCACATCCCTATTAGTAATTGGGTTGGAAATAATGCTTGGTGGCCTAAGTGTCTGAAAGTATTATAGTCTTAGTCTAGCAATAGGCTCATGTTAAAGCCTTCTCACTGGTGTGTGGCAGTCAATTCCAACACAACTTCTGATTGAAGCCCCAGCCTCTGTTTTCTTTGCTGCCTCTCCTCTATGAAGAAGGTAAGTGCACATCAGTGTTCTAGGGTTTACTCTGGAGCTCTTGTCAGTAGGTAGAGAGCTTCTCTCTTATTTGGTTTTTACCTTCCTTCACTCCCTACTTGATAACCATGCTTCCCGGCAGAACTACCCCCTTGCAGAAGTCTTTTTTTTTTTAAAGACTGTCAAGAAGAAATGAATTTTTTCTTAACTTTTATTTTAGGCTCAGGGGTACCTGTGCAGGTTCATTATCTAGGTAAACTTGTGTCATGCAGGTTTGTTTTAGAGATTATTTTGTCACCCAGGTACTTAGCCAATACTTATTTTTTCTGACTCTTTCCCTCCTCCCACCTTCCACCTCAAGTAGGCCCCTGTATCTGTTGTTCCCTACTTTGTGTCCATGAGCTCTCAGCATTTAGCTCTTGCTTTTAAGTGAAAATGTGGTATTTGGTTTTCTGTTTCTGCATTAGTTTGCTAGGGATAATGGCTTCTAGCTCTGTACATGTTCCCACAAGTCATGATCTCATTCTCTTTTATGGCTGCATAGTATTCCATGGTGTATATGTACCACATTTTCTTTTTCCAGTCTGTCACCGATGGGCACTGATGGGCATCATGTCTTTGCTATTGAGAATAGTGCCTTGTAGAAGTCTTGATGTCACCTCTCTCTTGCCTGTCTCCTGCCTGGAATCAATCCCTGCTTGAGATGGACTTGAATTTGGCTCCTATCCTTTGGACTTGTAATTTTGGACTCTGACTGCTCCCCTCCCCAATGACAGTATCCTATCAGTTTCTCTTTTCCTACCCTTCTTCTACCCTCTCTCCCCTTCTCATTGCAAAGTTGGGTGTAGACCTGAGCTGTCTGCGTTTCGTGGAGCAGTGCTTGTGATAAGGGAACTCAGAGATCTGGGGTTTAGGTTCAGTTTTCTAAAAGTGTGCCCTCACCAAGATATTTAAATTCTCTGAGTCACAATTTATTAGTCTGTAAAGTGGCAATTCATTCATTCATTCACTTTTTATTTCTGAACCAATATTAATTGTGTGCATATATGTGGAGAGAGTGACCTGTGACTTTCAATTTAGGGAATTACACTTCTCGAAGTCAATAAATTCTTCTACATCACGACTGGACTGCACACCTCTTATTTTACTTATCTATTCTATCTTTCTTGTAATTTGGCTCATATGTTTCTGTATATTCCAACATTCTTTTGGAATTATATCCTATTTTACTAATAGCAGTGATATTTCAATTCGAGGAGAATATCTGTAATTCATTACACCAGTTTAACATCTTATTCCCTTCTCCCTCCTCCTCCCCCAAATATAAGGCTGTTAAGGACCTAAATGTTTCCAGACATGTGTCTTTGGCATTAAATTGATGTAAAAAAATCAACCGATAACTATTAGAATACAATTATTTTTTTAGAGATGGGCCTCAACCTCCCAAGTAGCTGGGACTACAGGTATGTGCCACCTCACCTGTCTAATTTATTTTTATTTTCTGTAGACGGAGTCTCTCTATGTTGCCTAGGCTGGTCTTGAACTCCTGGACTCAAGCAGTCCTCCCACCTCAGCTTCCCAAAATGCTGGGATTATAGACATGAGCCACTGCGCCCAGCCATAACTTTTTTTTTTATCTAGAAATTCTACATTTTTCCCATAAGATCTCCTACAAGTAATTAACATTGTTAAATAAATTATTCTTTATTCCAGCAATAAAGAAAATAATATCTGGCCTTTATGTGTGTGTGTGTGTGTTAATAGAATTCTAATACCACTTAGCTATTATATTTAGCATTATTCTCACAGTGCCCACAGAATATTTGTGCTGCATTATTTGTGAGGAAAACAGTATTTTATCCAGAGGGATAAAATAGGGAATAATAGGAAGTAAAACCATCTGGATAAAGTATAGAATTCAACTTCTATCTTTTCTTATGTTATTTGGTTTCTTTAAAAAATATGGATCAAATGTAGATGTGTTTTTTCCTGTTATATGTGTATATATTTTTCTATGTAAGTATGTGTAAATAACACTGTGTGTGTGTGTGTGTGTGTGTGTGTGTGTGTATATGTATTTTTTTTTCCAAAGCAGCCTGCACTTAGGAAGACTATAGGATCAAATCTTATATTTTATCAAATGATTCAGCAAAATAAGGCAAATTTATAAACCTGCCAATATTATGGCATCCCAGAATGTGATATTTTTCTAATCTGGAGATTAATGGTCCTTCTACGTGATTCAATATGCCATGTCTAGTTCAATTTTTGTTTCAAAAAATAAGAACCTAGTTGTTCTTTTTAACTGATACTGTTTTTCAAGCATTTTATGGGATTCCTATATTGATTTGCATTTTAAAATGTTTTCTCATCTGAATCTCCTGCCACTCTGAATGATTCCAAGGGTCTTATTGATTTGGATGGAAACCTCTGTGAAGCTTGAAGGAATTATTTTTTATTTACAAATGTCAAACAAAGCATCATTTACCATAATGAACAGTCAAGTCCTAATAATGCATTAGTGCATTAATCTTTAATGCATTTACAGGCGACTTAGAGCTAAAAAAAGACCACGTAATCCAAGCCAGAGTGTGTGGTCCCAGGCTTTGAGGCCTCCTTCATCTAGGCACTCAGCACCTACCCACCTTCTCGGTCCTCCACCTGTCTCCTGGGTTTAGGATCCAATGAAATCGAAGGAGAGGCAGGAACAGGATTGATTGGAAGGGGGCCAGGGGGAGAGAGGAAGGGCCAGTGAGTTGGCCACTAATTATTTATTGATCTTCTTATGTGCCAGGCACTATTCCAGGTCCTAGAGTAGTGAATATAACAGGCGACCCCTGCCTCCAGCAGCAAACCTCTGATCTTCCTAACCAGAAAAGTGGGGGCAAGATGTGGGAGAGCAGTAGCATAAACAGTTTGCTGCTGCCATCCTGATTTCACTTTTAAATGGTGTGGGAACATAATAGTCATCATTTTTTTGCATGTTTACTGTGTGTCAGGCACTGTGCTAGAAGCTTGGAATACATTTAACCTTTAAAAATTACAATTGTTTAAAAAGTTCTTCTATTTGAGGGACTGTACTCTCTAGGAATAGTGATTGTAGACTACTGATGTGACCTTAAACATTTCTCCTGGTTTGGTTTTTTTAGTTTTTTCATCCTGGAAAAATGTAAGTTTATACCTTAGCCTTGTGTCTCCGAAGAGATTCATGGAATCTGCTCTTTTGCCCAAATAAAATTTCTTTCAGAAACATGTATGGGTGAATGTGTGTGTAATACTTAGCATCACCATGAAAATTAGTGAGGTTTGGTTGAGTGGGTTAATGTCCAGGCTATTGCAAATACCATGCATGTATACGTAACTTTCCTTATTTTACTTTTTCAGCATGTAATTGAATACCTGCTATATATGAGATATGGGACTTCAGACTTTTAATAATGAGTTTAATCTGAGTGGATAATTTCAAACAGCTAAAATATACAAAAATAATTTTCTTGTAATCATATATAGTAGTTATTTTTTCAAAGAGCCATGTGATGGCTTTGATTGGTAATCTCTATCCATGAAATAATATCTATCCATAAAATAATATCTATATACCTTGCCAGTAGGCAGATCATCACATTTGTTACATGTCTGTCATCATAACACACTTGGGGTCAAAGAAAGAATTTATTAAAATAAGAGCTGAAATTGGAAAAGGTTTCTTTTCTAAATTTCTAGAAATTGTGTTTGGCAATTGCCAACTACATTGCTTGACAAATAGACAGCCATTTCTTTGAAGCAGTTAAAATGGGGTCCTGCATGAGTCTGAGAATGAGCCAATGTGCCATTCCATGCTCTTTTCCGATGAGATGATTTTGTGCCTTCCCAGCTAGGAGCCTGACGTAGGAGTAATAGGAAAGTAATCTAAGGATAATGGCAGCATAAGGGTCTCTTGGCTTCTGCTGAAATAACTTCCTCATCATAATCTTACAACAGAATCATCAGATGATAAAACAGATGTTGGGCAATAATGTCATTTTTGTAACATTTTAAATTGGATGCCAATGTGAAGTTCACTTCAGTGGGGAATTCATGTCATGTTACAAATCTTTTTGAAAAAAGGCATTATAACTCAATTCCTACAGATACTCATTAAAAGAATTTTGAAATTGTAACATTATACAATTGTGGGATTCTCAGTCTCCCTGCAGAATTGCACTAAAATTATGGTGTCTTTATTACTTTGTGTTTACTGTACATGAACACTTTCTAACAGAACTTGAACTTCCTGCTCACATTGAGATGTTTACACTTGCTCAAAAATAAAGATTTGCTGGCAGTGTAAATCTATGCCAAGTGGAGTGGTTCCATTGTTTGCACATGAGGCTTCTATAAAACAAAAACTGAATTGTGAAAATTTCACCCAAGACAAACCTTTGGAGGCTTAAAAAACATTTTGATAATGTTTATATGTACAGATCAGGTATTCAGTAAAGCTTGCTGACTGATTGACAGTGTGTGGAACACTTTGCACCTAATAGATGTTCAATAAGTGATTATCTTCTCAAATAATTCATCCAACAGAGAAGCATATGATATAATCCCTTTCCTAAAAGCATTTATAAACGAGGTGTAAAGTTCAATCAAGAAGTTATTTAAGAATAAATTATAAGCCACCAAACTATCAGAAGGACGATAATACGGCATAGATAAACTCCACAGATTCAGTCTATGAAACTTGGGTAGAGAGTATATTTGGTACTGGATAAATGACCATAATTGAACAAAATGAGAAGATACAAGATAAAAACAAAAGAATTTTTTTTTTTTTTTTAGAAAAGGAACTTTTTTTGGCTTCTCTTATGTGAAATTCCAAGGTAGATACTTCACAAACGTTTTATTAAGTTCTTACAGTAATCCCATAAATGCAATTATTATCCTATTTTATAGATATGGACACAAGCTTAGAGAAGATAAGTCATTGTCACGTATCAAACAACTAATGAGCGTCAGAGGTGCAATTTGATTTGATGTCTGTTTTAAGCCAGTATGCTCTGATGTTTTCCTAGGTCTGGGGAGATGTTTGCTTAACAAAATTTAAAACTTTTACAACTGGGTGGAAAAGCTACAAACAAAGTGAGGGCGAGTTAGGGATTCTTGCCAGTCAATGCATGCCCTATGAGTTAGCGTAAGGGGTGTGTTTGCAAGCTCCATTAAGTGCAAAACGATGGGTATTTTTTTAGAGTATTTTTGTAATCTCCATGAAGTGCAGAACTATGGGTATTTTTTGAGGGAGCATTTTTTTTTTTTTTAATCTTAGAACTGTGAGCACTCAAGACATGTCACTGACAAAGAATAGAGTTGTAAAGACTGGAGAGGAGTAGTAGAAACAATATTAGGAGCAGAGACAATATTGAATTGTGAAAATTTCAGCCAAGATAAACCTTTGGTGGCTTAAAAAACATTTTGATAATATTTATATGTACAGATCAGGTATTCAGTAAGGACATTTCCTGTCTTTCTATTACACAATGAGGTTGGCAAGTGGAATATTTAAAAAACATATTTAATGAAATACAGTTGAGGCTCAGTCATCACAGTTCCAGGTATTGAAGAGATCCAGTATATCTTTAAATTTTCCTTGTATAAAAATGAGATTGGAAGGCAGGGGAAGGTAGAAAGAGAATTTTCAGATGCATGAAGACGAGTCTGGAAAGTTAAGTAATGTTTTGACCACATGTATCTCTTTTGCTGTGACTCCATGACTCAATAAAATTCTTCAAAAAATTAGATATTGTGTCAAAGTAGAGTTTCGGAACTTTTTCCGAAAGTGATGTGGAAGAAGGCCTAAGATATTTTTGGCACAAAGTGCTTTCTGGTGGTTTTAATGATTGCAATGGAGTTCCTAACTTCAAAGTCTCAATAATAGGTTTCATAGGTGGAGACAAAGGCTAGGATTTCATTTTCTTAATGACACGTGAGCTCTGGTGACAACCTAGCAGAGCGGTTATTATTCTTTGCATGATTGTGGCTGCTGAGAAACAAGGTTCATTTCAAGCCAGCCGTTTACCCCAGTTAGACTTTGTCAACTTGATATACTAAACTTTGGTAGGTTTAAGAGAAAAAAAGAAGAA